>NC_051069.1:79444909-82152409 GCF_004664715.2 Peromyscus leucopus
AACCTTCAGACTCAAATATCAAGAGCCCTGCAAATGAATGCTCCACACAATAGACTCTTAAAGCTAACTTAATCCACCCCCCTGAATCTACATGAGGGCCATGCATAACAATGCAGGAGCTAGGTTTCCATTAAGACTTTCTTCTCCAGGCTGTCAGCTGTTTGAAGAAATAACAATTTCCTAGGCATGAAAGCTTTTCAGAAGGTTCCCACTGATGTGTAATAAAAGTGACTTTCCCTTTTTTTTTCTTCTGCTTCTTCCTTTCCCCCCTCAGATGTAACATTGTAGGGAGAAAAGGGGTGGACTAAGGCCATAGGCCCCCTACTAGCCTACCGTACATGGATTATCAGTGCAGGTGTTAATATAATTGAAGGTGTGGTAGCAGATAGAGCCCCCTGATAGCTTTTCATATACAGAGATTACCTAGGTAGAGAATGCAGAGCACCTGAAGAATAGGCAAGTGTGTGCCTCATTAACATATCACCATTCAGAG
The DNA here is from genome assembly GCF_004664715.2 of Peromyscus leucopus. Lineage (NCBI taxonomy): Eukaryota > Metazoa > Chordata > Mammalia > Rodentia > Cricetidae > Peromyscus > Peromyscus leucopus. The sequence goes on from NC_051069.1 coordinate 79,445,403, forward strand.
GCAGCTGCATATCTGGAAGAAGAAGAAGGAAAAAAAAACCTTTAAAGAGCCTATTCATCTAAGTTAATGGGCCCATTGCACAGTACATTGTGTGAGAAATTAAGTCTCTGGCTGTGAACTTCCTGTGCTGTTCAAGCTGCCTTGAATCTTTTTTATTGCTTCACTGTTATTATCTCCTCCTGGAAATAAAAACAATCATGTTCTCACATCTGAGAAACCAAAACATTCCAAGATAACAAACTGGAGAATGTTGGTTGAAAGTTTCTTTTGTCTCCCTTATTAAGTGAAAAAATATGTTTTGAAATTAACGCAATCTCCCAATTTATATCAAGGCACGTAAGATTGAAAGGAACTGCCCTAGGAATAATGGAAGTTTTGCTTCCCTGTTCTTAGCAAAAACACAATTGAAATTGCTTTCTTACTTATGGTTTCTTTTTAAGAATTAATTTTGAAGGTAAATATGTTAATTTATTCAAATTATACATGATTTTTTAAAATAATATACAGCTAGTAAAAGAACTGCTTTTCTTCTGAAAGATAAATATAATGAGCCCCTACAAAAATAATTGTATTTGTATTCTTAAGCAATTTCCATTTCAGCACAGTTTCAGTAGCATTTAAAATATGTCAACTGGAGAGGTAGGTAATTTAAGATTAAATTTCCCATCATATTAGTTGCAAGTTCAAGATTTTAGCATTTGCCTTTTTACATGGTTGGTGTTATAAGGCCACTAAGTAAATTTACATGCACTGGGCACAAAATGAATCTTCTTCATATTAGTAGAATACATTTCAATTATTTTGTACACATTACGTAATTGTTGTTACCAGGATCACAAACATGTTCATCATAAAGAAGGGACTACCAGATCAATGCTAACTGGTTAAAACTCAATTAATAGGACTTTCAGAACAGCTGTTTTGGTGTTGTTGTTTGTTTGTTTGTTTTTCTTAATATGATTATCTCCAGGCTTGATGCATTTGCAAATTAATCTAGTAATTTTTACTATTTAGCAGGTTAATGAGTATAAGAGACAACAAAAAAGATAACACAATTTAACCTGCCGCTTTATTAGCTAATGGATGTTCTAGCATCAAAATAGCAAAACGTGTATAAAGACAATAATATTTATTTGTTTTAGCAACTATAATTGTTTTACAATACGGCCAATTGATCAGTGCTATAGCACAAGGCAGTGCATGTCCAGGATGGGAACAGGAACACTGGTATGTTTGTTCGAGCAATTCTTGAAGCATTAAAGACTTTAAATCACATAATAGCTTTATTTAAATTTTCTAACAAGTGTTTAAGGGTTCATGAAAGCAAGAAATAGGCAAACAAGAACTTCCATGAGTGATGCCATCAGAAGGATGCTGAACACATACAGTACACTAGCATTAATTATTTGATAAAAGTGCCTTGTCAAAGTTTTCTCAAGGACATGTGGGTAAATTTTATGAATTATTATTACTAATATCCTGTTGCATATATTTACTTATTGATTTACATTTGATTAATGTGAGACATAGAAAGAGATGGTTATGTGTGCTCTGGGGTCACCTGTCTATAAAAGCCAGGCTTTTCCAGACTTTGGAAGAGATGGCTAACATTCTAAAAGGGGCTTTGAAACAAGGCACACTATTAAATTGTAACTGAACTAAATCTTGGTTCTCCATTCTTAATAAGCTTTCCTGTTCATCATGTTGCTATATAAAAACTACTAAAGAAATATAGAACTTTATTAGATTAAGTACTTGGCCTTCCCAGGTTTTATTTACACAGCTCGCCGTTATAGGTTTTGAAACTGTCCTCACAGTACGGTTCATTTGGGTGTGGGAGTAAAATACAGAAAGTTCAACTTTCCTTTCCTCTTTTCTATCAGGAATAGTGGATACTTTAGAAACAATTGAGACAAGTAATTTTGAAATTTTTCTGAAACAAAGCAAAGCAAACCATTAAACTAGTTTCCTTAAAATAAGTCAGGTTAATGGACCACTCACCATCTTATGAGCACATAACAACAGTGTGCTCTAGGTAATGGGACAACATTGTTGCCTGCACAAAAGTGACATCAGAACTTTCTTCGCTGGCATCAAAACTGCGTGCACATTGCTTCTGACTGTGTGGCCCCACATCTATTAACCTTATTGATTTGAAGCCTGCTGGGCCTCCCTGGAAAACTGCTTCTTACTGAAAGGCTGGAGTGGATCAATCCTGAACTGTGAACAAGAATCCAATAAAACAACATAGTAAGGACCTTTAATGGTTAAGTATTCCCTAAAGTAAATCAAATTAAGGACTGGCCATAATGAAGCCTATTTTAAGATTTCTAGATGTCAATTGATTCCAGGTCTGCTGAAGTCAACCATTGTCTAGTGGGGACATCAGGCCCTGGCCATAGACACCTTTTATCAGTTGTGAAGTAATTAGCTGAATATAATGAGGAAGGCTGGGTTTCTGTATCCAAGATGTTTGTCATGTGTAAATAACTGCTTTTAAACTTAAACCTTAAAATATCGCAATTATTTTCATTCAAAATTGAACCTTATGCATATATTTGTGGTAACAGCAACTTAGTAGGAACAAACATGTTTCCCTCCTAACTAGATACGGAAGCAAATGTCTTTCAAGTTACTTAGTTTTCTGTATCTTGCCAATGGATTTTTTTCTGAAGTTCTTTAGTAAGTTTGCAAACCTTTGGAAATCCCTGGTTAAAAGTAATGACTAGAGAGTTCCAGAGCTCCTTATTTTTCTACAAAGACAGAAATGAGCTATGTACACAAGAGGAAAGCCATGAAGCCATCCCTACCCAAATGGACCTTTGGGTATTCAGCTGCCACTTTCCCCAGTCCCATTCTGGTGCCTTATTTAGTGCACAGATCTGCAGAAGAACCTTGAACCTTGAGACTAAACACTGCTCTTACCAACTACAAAATTTGGAAATCTTACCAATACTTACTTTTAAAATCTTATAATTCATCCATTTGTAAAAATTATGTGAATTCATGATATTTAATTTGTATTTACTTTTTATATTTATGCCAGTTATGTGTATGTTGATAGTATATATTTCTATATTAATAAATATTTCTGTTTTTTTCCTAATCACTTCTACTTATTTATTTTTGTTACTCCTTTTCCTGTATGTAAGAGTTCTAGAGACTAAGGCTAGGGCCTCACTACTGCAAAGCAAGATCTGTACCACTGATCTGTATCCCCAAAGTCCAAAATTACTTTTGAAATGACTGGTTCTAAATTATCTCTCTTTTAGTTAATGTCTATAATAAAAGGTGTAAATAAAACACTACAATCTCTGATTTTAAAACAGTGCTAAATGGCCAATATTTTTTATTTCTAAAAGATTTTGTATATGGTATTTTAGAGTATTAAGTGCTGATATTTTTTACTCACTGGGAAATACATAATATGGTCTATTGTTCATTGAAAGATAGCCTGGTCATCAGTTAGTCTGAAATTAATCTATGAAACCACAATAATGAAAATTCATGTTTCCTTGCAATTGGTACTTCTCAGTAATTCACAGTAGCCTGTGCAAAATATCTAAAGTAGAATATATCCTATATTATCCCTAGCACTTTTTTTCTTTATTGACAGCTCTCCAAGGAATACACTGGAATGAGTTCTGTCTGCCCTACTAATTGATAATTATTTAATTAGTAATTTATAATGACAATGGGATTTTAACCCCGCCCCATGAGTCCATCTCTCTTTTAAGACAGGAGTAGACAATCTTCCTCATTTTTGCACCAACTCTGAGTTAACATTGGCTAAACTGTGCCCTCGCTGAGGTAAACTAAAGGCTATGTATGCAGCTACCGCCTTTAAACTGCAGCACTTCCTTCCCATTATTGGTGTGACTGGCATGCTAACAATGTGTGTGGGTGGAAAGCCTTGTTGTGTCACTGTGGACAGCTCTAACAGCAGCTTCATTAGTTCTTTTTACAACAAAAGATGGGGTTTCCCCCCTGTTCTTTCTTTCTTTCCATTAGTTGGCATGAGGGCTGAGTTTTTCTAGGACCCCCTGCTTGACTTTTTTTTTTTTTTAAATTTCAGAACTTCTTTAGAATGGCACAGCTATTTGAACAGTAGGAATTGTAACTGATAGACTATTTGCAGAAGGACTCATGAAAGTTCTCTTTGTTCTACCTTCTTTAGCCAGGTTTATCAGCCCCTTCCATCCCTCCAACCAAAGAGGAACAGGAAATCCACTTTTAATTATACATTGATGGAAAGCACTGGGAAGAAGGGTGCATTCACTTTAGAATGCCCATTTTATACTTTATTACAAACAAAAAAGACTTACTTGTAGGAGAGCAGCTCTGCTCAACCCTGAGCAAAAGCTCAAGTTAAAACTGATCCTTTTCTATAATGTTTCAGTTCAGTTTATTATTTGGCAACTAATGAAAGACCTCTGAGAAATAAAATTGTGTGAATCTCATGTGTATATGTATGTAATCTTTAACTGTATGGGGGGTTATGCAGGTAAAAGCAGCAAAATTAAATTGATAAACCACTAAAGCCATTTAAAATAGCTATTCATCAGCTTGAAGTTTTTGAAAATTTGTTTCTCTTATATCTTACATGTAAAGAAACAGATGTGAAATAAAAAGATTTGCATTGGAAGGAAGTAGAATGGTGTGATATGGTCAGAAATATTGTAGAAATGGTGTGTTTTTAAGTGAATTAGTTTTTAACTAGTTATTCTTTCTAGAAATGAAAAAAAGACTAAAAGACAAAAAAAAAGGGCAAATCCTTAAGAGCTAAAATCACAATCACTTCCTTATTGCATCTTTAAAATGCATGTTCACTTTCTTGGGATGATTAGTGACTTTGCTTTTCATGGTCTGATTATATAAGAAAAAAATTTGTTAAAGCTTTGCGTACCTGAAGGCTTAATAAGACCCACTGTCGACTATGGTAACACCATTCAGATATTGTTGTATACTTTCTCACCATCACTAGACACTCAGCACATCTGTGTGTCACACAGGACAAGTCATTTCCTTCTGGTCAAGGAAATAAGACTTAAGAGAATCTGTTCTTACTAGCTAGAGTCCACCAAGAAAGTAAAGGCACTGTGGTAATAAAAAAATTAATATAGAAATGATATCTTTCACAACTGTGATCATAGCTACTTAAGTGATGATCCAGAAGAGGATTGTAAAGATCTCTTGAAATACAAGAGAACAAGTGAGAAAGAGCATGTGGGGAAACATTAAGCAACTATTCATTGGTGGTAAATCTGTGGAGTTGTCTGTGATTTCAACCACCCCTTCTGAAGCACATGTTGCTTCTATGAGGGGCAAAAAGCAATACTTTTTCTAATCCACCTCCAGGGTCATGACTGACATTTCTATGACAGAGAAAAGCATTGACATGACACCTCAGTTTTTGGAAATGAAGACCTAAAGATTCGGAAAGAACTGCTTTCATGCTTAAGTTTGACAGAAGGAAGAAAGTCATACAGATCTAGTTGGACAAGAAAGGCAGATTATGGGCTGGTCAGGCAGCCCAGTGGGTACACATGCTTTTTGGGAAAGGCTGACAAGTTCGATCCTAGAACCCATGGTAGAGAGAACCAAATCCCAAAGGCTGTCTTCTGACTTCCACATATATTTTGTGATGCACACATGCCATACCTAAGCACACACACACACACACACACACACACACACACACACACACTCAGCCACAACTAATAATAACACAAAAAATAAAATAAATTAAAAAGAGGTCAATTTTAGTGACCACTAGTGAGTGAGGTATTAGAAGAAGTTCTCAGCAAGGACAGGTTTTTCATATATTCCTTAATGTTTCAGTTTAATTTCTGTTGTGGCAAATGCCCTGGACAAAAGCAGCTTAAGAGAAGAAAAATGTTTATTTGGCTTCAACTACAGGTTATAATCAATTATTTCAGGGAGTCTAGACAAGAGACTTAAAGCATCCATAGTCAGAAGCAAAAGGATAATAAATTCATGGACCTTTGCTGCTTATGTTCAGGTAGTTTTCTTCACTTACGTAGTTCAGAGCCCAGCCTAGGGAATGGTGCCAGCCCACTTGATTTGGTTCTTTCTACACCAGTTAACAATAAAAAATAATCCCTCATCCTCCTGCAGTAGGTGGAAACTAATTCAAAGACCCACAACGGAACAACGTGCAGAGAGTGAGAAACCTTGGAAAACTCAGTAATAAATGAGATGTCTTTATTTGGCTTGAATCTCCAGCTCACCCTTGCTTGATCCAGCCGCTCCTCTGTCTCCAAACCCTCTCAGAAAAACACCAGGTGATGGTTCCTCCTCTGAGGCTACCAGCCCTCCAAGTCCCCACCCAAAACTTATAATTGGGCACAAACCCAGCTTGTGAAGAACATGTCATCACCCCATGCCTACAGGGTATGTAAGCCCCCTCCTTCAGAACAGCCATGTGATTTCTCTCCTGCCCCCTTCCCATACCTTGATCTCTGGGGGCAGGACAGGCTGGAGGATTCAAATATTCCTGTTCTTTTTACTTTTTAATTTGGCTTGATCTGGCTTACTGCATCAGCAGAGAAACCTATTATCGGAGTACAGGAAACCTATTAGTCTTCATCCAACCCCTACCTTCAGGGCTCAGAGACAATGCTGAAGAGGAGGTACTCTAAGAGTCAGAGAACTGAATGACACCAAGGAAACAGCACCTTCCAGACATAACAAGGCTGTGTATACATCAACTCACAGAGACTACGGCAGCTCTTGCGCAGGTTCAGGCCAGATGTGTTCCCAGCACTGAGACGGGGAAATAGACATAAGGTCCTATCCCTAACAAGAAGCCATTTACAACTGGCCACCACTTGCATAGGAAAAAATTGACTTTTCTCCAATGGAGTTTCACTATGTATACAAACCACACTTGAGGGCAGGCCCAATACCCAGCAGTAGATGATGAACACAAAACAAACTATGGTATTTTTGGAAATTGTTTGTCTTAAATTTCTTTGAACATTTTTTAACCTTACTAATCTTTTGCTTTTTTTATAATAGTTTGCTTTTGAGCTTTTATTGGTGTGTGTTTTTCTCATGCTTTCTTTTTCTTCTTCTTCTTCTTCTTCTCCTTCTTCTTCTTCTTCTTCTTCTTCTTCTTTATTCATTTTTGTTTGTTTTCTAAGAAGAGAGAGTAAGAGAAAAAGAAGACATGGTGTTAGATGGATCAGGAGGTGGGGAGAATCTGGGAAGAGATGAAGTATTGGAAACTGTGATTGGAATATATTGTGTATAAATAATTATTAAAACAAAAAACAAAAAACCCAACCATCCACAGATATGCCTATGGACCAAAATAATCTAGATAATACCTAATTAAGGCTTTTTCTCCGAGTGATTCTAGGCTATGTCCAGTTGACAGTTAAAAGTGACCAATATAGGTTATAGGACAAGACACCACTGGAATGATCACATGACCTACTTGCAGGTGAGGAATGCTAGGAAATTCATTACAGGACATCTCTAACAGACAGAGGCAAACGAAGGCTAGAATGATTTGGGATCTGTGCTTTCTCAGTTGCCAAAGCATCATATTTTGGAATCATATGTTCTGAAATGTTAGGTTTTATCTAAATAATATCATGGTCAAGCATGTAATGGTAGCTGGTCTATAGGGCCAGTGATCAGAAAGATAGGAATAACCTGGAACAGAAAAAAAGAGTAGTTAGAGTTGGAGACCTTATAAAGTTCTTGGTCCTTTGCTGTGTTGGAACTCCATGGTCTTCTCAGAACAGCACCTTCTTTACTCTTGTACCTTCCCAACGCCATAGGACCCTCTTTCTTGAGTGACTCTAACACAGAAACATTTAAAGCTAGGCTTTTGGAAAATGTAAGTCTCATCCTATCTTAAAAAGGAGTGATAATGCCAAGCTGGCAACACACACAATCCAGCACATAGGAAAGACCAAAGAACACATATTTTCAGTAAGATAATAGAAATATTTAAAATTGCTGAGACTATGTATATTAAATGGTTTCACTAAAAATAAGATAATAGAGATATGAATTAACATAATCCTTCTGTAATGAATGCATATATCAAAGCATCACATTGTATTGTACCTGTAAAATTAACAATTCAAATTCAAATAAGAAGAAGCCAAAGGATGGAAAGTACCATTCATACTCGAGTGGGGGAAAAGGTGGTTTTACTGTGATCAAGAATATAGAGCGGTTGTCAATAACACCTTGAATAATTTCTAACTTGAGTGCTCCCTGTCTAAATGTCTTTTCTTAATTCATTTACCTGAAATGTCATCTGTTTATGTTCATTATAGTTCTTGTGTTATCCATGACATTTTCCCTGATTACCTCACACAGAATAAATGAGACTTTGGGCTTGCACAAAACAAATCTGTGCTGGCTAGTTTTATTTTAACTAGACATAAGCTTTTATCTGAAAGGAGAAACCTCAACTGAGAAAATGACTCTATAAGATCCAGCTGTAGGGCATTTTCTTAATTAGTGATTGATGGGGGAGGGTCTAGGCCATTGTGGGTAGTGCCATCTCTTAGTTAGGGGTCCTGGGTTCTATAAGAAAGCAGGTTGAGCAAATCATGATGGGCAACCCAGTAAGTCAGCATGCTCCAGGGCTTCTGGATCAGCTCTTGCTTCCAGGTTCCTGTCCTATTTAGTTTCCTGCCCTGTTTGAGTTACTGTCCTGATTTCCTTCAATGATGGACTATGATATGGAAGCATAAGTCAAATAAGCTCTTACTTCCCCAAGTTCTTTTGGTCATGGTGTTTCATCACAGTAATAGTAACACTAACTAAGGCAATATTTAATACTATTATCATTTTAAGTCATGTAGGATGACTAGTGGTTGCTTCACTAGTCTGTTGACTTTTGGAGAATGAAAATGATCTATCCAAAGTAAGTTTTTTTTTGTTTGTTTGTAAAATCTATATTACATCTATAATGTTTTCCATTCAGCTTTCCTTAAGTGAAATTTTGTGGTATAATCTAATTTTTAAAAGGTGGTATTTTTCAGACCTAGATCCTTCCATTAGTAGGTAGACTATCTTTCTATCATAAATCTCTACTTAGCCCATGGAATTGTTTTGCCAGTTGGATATAATAAATGAGACAGAAGAAGAGACTTATTGGTGTATTGAGGTTCAATTTTTTTTCTTACTATGTGTTGAACCTCCAAATTCTATGTGGAAAGGCCAGGTTTGTCAACTGGGTGATCTGAGACCACAGAGACAATTGGAGTACTTGAGCAAATCTAGCTGTCACTTGACTCACCAATCAAAAACAGCCAATGTCCCCCAGTAGATTGCCTGAGTCCAGTTTCAATGTCAACATGCCAACTTTAAGGTAAATAAAATTATTTTTTTAAACTATTAAATTTAGAGATAGAGTCTTATATAGCAACAACTAACAGATGCATCATCAGTTGTTCTGAACTGTTGTTTTAGAAATATTTTGATATTTATTCCTTTTATTAATTTATGTAGATGAGGATTTTGCCTGCATGAATGTATGTGCAACATGTGCATGCCTGGCATCTGCAGAGGTCATCTGGGACTGTAGGGGATTGGAGTTACAGAAGGTTGAAAACCTCCTGGGAATCAAATCTGGGTCCTCTGTAAAAGCAACAAATGATCTCAACTACTTAGTCAACTCCCCAGTCCCAAACTTTCTGTTTTTGTTTTGTTTGTTTTTGTTTTTGCTTTTTTGAGACAAAGTCTATCTATATAGCCCTGGTTGCTTTGTAACTTGCTTTGGAAACCAGGCTGGCCTTGAACTCACATAGATCTACCTGCTTCTGGCTATCAAATGTTGGAATTAAAGTCATGTGCCACCATGACTTTATTTAGATTTATTTAATTTTATATGTTTGAGTGCTTTATCTTCATGCATGTCTGTGCACCATGTGTGCCTGGTGGCCTGGGAAATCAGAAGAAGGCATTGGATCTTCTAGAGCTGGAGTTATGGATGATTATAAGCCACAATGTGGGTGTTGGGAATTGAACCAGGGTCCTCTGCACATTGTTTCTTTTTTTTTTTTAACTTTTCATTTCAGATGGTCTTTTTTATAGCATATAGAGGCTTTGAATAGCTTTACATTTTGATTGGGAATGAATTAATTTTTATAATTGTATGATCAACTTATAAAAATTATTTAATATATTTAGGTCTAGATGGTGTCAAATGTATAATCAATATAATGTGATTAATATAATAAATGAGCTTCTATTATTTTTTTAAAAATGTCATTGATTCTATGAATGTAAAATATGATTTATTTGATTTTTAAGATACTTGTTAATTGGAACACTATTTCAAGCTATTAGAAAGCCTCGAATATCCTTTGTAAAACTAATGAGATACCTGATCTACTAGAATCTTGATCTTGGGATTTTTAGCCTATAGAATTGTCAGAAATTAATTTTTTGGTGTTAAGTTATACAATTTACAGTATTCTGATACTGGCAGCTAGAAATAACTTTAGTCATCTTGTATTAGTAACAATGTGGAAATCAAAGATTAGTAGACTGTGGAGATGGTTCATTGGATGAAGCCACATAGGCATAAGAACTGGTCCTCATGTAGCAGAAACAGTATTTATGGGGCAAGGTGGCTACTTAGACTAGCTTAAATTGATAAGATTTGGGTTCAGTAGGAGAACCAGCCCCGATAAATAAAACATAGAAGGATCAAGAAAGAAAGAAACCAGCACTTACTACTGGCCTCCACAAGCACATAACATGCACACAACATGCACACATTCACATATGCCTGATTCATATAAACACATACACACTTACTACATACATATGATATTCTTTCTGACTAAACTGAGAAAGATTCTCAAAGTAGTTTTAATTTGCATTTCCTGATGGTTTATGAAGCTGAACATTTGTTCAAATATTTATTGGATTTGTATTTCTTTTTTGTGTTTATTTATTTTATTTTATGTATATGAGTGTTTTGTCTACATATATGTATGCCTTCCATGTGTGCCCCATGCCCACAAGGTCATAAGAGGTCACTGGACCTCATTAACCCATTTGTTGTTTAGAAAATTTATTGGATTGGTGTTTGTTTTAGTGTTTTATAGTTGTGAAGAGACACTATTGTAGATGTAGAGTTTTCTCTCTGGCTCCCACCAAGCCCTAGCAGTCCGACAGCCCTCTTATAAAATAAACACACAGACGATTATATTATTTAAACTGTTTGGCCTAATGGCTCAGGCTTCTAGCTATCTAGTTCTTACATCTTAAATTAATCCATTTCTATAACTCTATACCTTGCCACATGGCTCGTGGCTTACCTGCGTCTTCACATGTTGCTTGTCATGGCGGCGGCTGGCAGTGTCTCCTCCCTCATTCCTGTTCTCTCAATTCTCCTCTCTGTTAGTCCCACCTATACTTTCTGCCTGGCCACTGGCCAATCAGTGTTTTATTTATTGACCAATCAGAGCAATAGATTTGACATACAGACCATCCCACAGCACACTATAACCACAGCAACTCTTACAAAGGAAAGCCTTTAACTAGGGCTTGCTTATAGTTTTAGAATTTTAGTCCATCATCATAATGGCAGAAAGCATGGTAGCACTCAGGCAGACATGGTGCTGGAGGAGCTGAGGGTTCCACATCTGATCCTCAGACAACAGGAAGAGAGAGAGACTCTGGGCCTTGCTTGGGTTTCTGAAAACCTTAAGGCCCACCCCAGTTATACACCTCCTCCAACAAGGCTACACTTCATAATCCTTTCAATAGCATCACTCCACACATTACATATGTTAGCCAATGTGTTAGCTCCTTAGTCTACAATGATGATGCATTCTTGTCTTTAGAAAATACAGCTGAGTGGTTGAGGCATGCTACAAACATGCAGAGAACATGACCATAAGGAAGATAGAAATGCCCTTAATGGAGGCATTTATTCAAGGTCTTAAGTGAAATATGGTTTCTATCTGGAAATTTCATCTTTAGCTAAGAGTTGATTGGTGGAGAAGAGTTAACCAGAAAAGTCAGAAGATAGAAACAGCATGTACAAAGATTTGGTAGTAGGAAGAAGCATATAGTAAATGGAAGGCTCTGCTAGGAAAAGTATTGTGGGGAAAAATCACAAGAGGAAATCATGTGGAAAGAGGCAGGAGCAATAAGACAACTCCAGACTCAATCCCTCTCTTTACCTCCATCCTCCTCCCTCTACTTTTCCCCTCCTTCCTTCCTCTTCCCCTCCCTCCCCACTCCCTTCTTCTCTCCTTCCCTCTAGTTTTTCTTCTTTTCAAATAATGCAATAATATGAATATGTCTCACTTAAAAACCTTCAAAATGTTTTCAATATGGGCAGAAATGACTTTGAAAAATACTGTGTGTGGAAAGATAGACTGGGAATATTTATTAAATGAGTGAGATGAATTATAATTGTTCTTCATGGTAATTTTAATAGCAATGAAAAGTGAAAAATACCCTTAATTTATTTCAAGGACTTATTTAAAGTAACTTTAATAGACTCATACATTTAAGTATTTTGAAATTATTGAAGTGTACTATAGAAGCATGTCTGTTGCTCTGTAGAATGGCCTTTGATATACTAACTGAAGAAGTCACAAAAAAATGAAATATGTTGTTTTTGCTTCATATAGATATGGATCTTCAGATGGAATATAATCACATAAAGTATTGGCCAGATATAAGACTTTCTAGATGAAAAATTGCAGTTATCAAGCTAATTTGTGTCTTTTAAAGAGGATAATGTAAAACAAATTAACAGCCTATACAACCTTGATGTATTAGCTGGTCCATTTAGAAAGTTTTATTTTCATTTCTCCACAGAGAACAAAGAAGCTCAGGAAATTATGTGTCATCAACACAAAAAACTGATTTGACTGAATAAATAAATGTGCAATTTTGTCATGAGGTAGTTATTTCCCTCTATAAAACTGTCCTATCCATACTCCCTCAGTTGGAAGGAAAGAAAGTGCAATAACATGGCTTCAACATTACCTGAATGAATAAATATGGAAGAATTCCAGAAAAGAATGAGACATTGCTTTGAACTATCCAATCTTCTTTTAATTGCAAGTTATGCAGAAGTGGGGACCAGTTTCTCTCCTGAGATTTTCTCGAGACTTGGAAGAATCAGACAGAATATATAACATGAGCTTTTCTGAAAGGTTGCAACCTGTGTCAGTGGCAAGAGGAAAGAAATGCCCGAAAAACTGATAAAGAATGTATATATACCATGTGTCAATTTATTTTATACAAAACTCAAAATTAAAAGATATTTATTCTGATAAAATATTTCAGCTTATATCATAGTATGTAAGTACAACCAACATTACCTGAATTACTTACTCTCTTACAGCATTTTCTTGAATGTTCTCAATGTGGCCAGAATTTGATTGTCAATATAAAGTTATTGTGTACTCCTGTTTCATAAATTTTGGTGTCAAAATATGCTATTGTTGATAGAACAGACTCCCTCTAAGTAAACATAAACATCGATTCAAGTCCAAATTTTGAGTTTAGGATTTGACTTGGGTAAGAGGAAAAGTGAATCAATGTTCTGAATACTGCTAAAAGCTCAATCTTTGGAGAACAGACCCCAGATCATGCCATTACCATGTTTAAAACCCTTCATTTACACCTCCTTTCAATGAAAATGAAAATCATCATCATTAGGATCATTCAGGCTTCTATATTATCTACTGGATTGTTCATATTCATTGTGCTGAGGATCTACTCAGGAACTCAAAAATGCCAGACAGGTGCCCAACCACTGAGCTAAATGCCCATCAGTCACATGACCTGCTTCTTGAATGTCTCTCTTCTTCCATCCTAATCTTGCTCTTGTAAACTGGTACATGTTATTCTTTGATTCTTCATTTTGCCCCTTTTCCATGACAGTCCAACCCAACTGCACACAGTAATACATTGGTTTCTAGACACTTTTTAAAGTTTCCCAGTAACATCTAAAGATAATACCACATGTGTAACAAAGTGTGTCTTGAAAAAACACTTTTAAAAGATTAATTATATTTTTGGATATTCCCAGTAGTATATTGTAAAGGAGACAATATATTAAGTGTATTGAATGTAATGAATATATTAAATGTATTTTTACTCTCAATAGGTCCATTCCTCAAGCTTTCCATTTTTGAATAAGTAATAAATTGGATATTGAATTGAAATTATTCTACCTAGTTTTGTGATGTTTGAGGACTTTTAAAATATAATTGTGTAACATTGTCTTTGGTTTTTGATTAACTAGTCAGTAGTTGGGTTATGTTGTTAAAAATAAAGTTACTAGGGCTGGGGACATAGCTCATTAGTAAAGTACTTGATTAGCTTGTGTGAAGCCCTATTTATAATTGCCAGTAACATAATAAGTGAATGAATTAATAAGTGGATAATAACTACAGTAGCTATCTTTCAACCAAGAAGGAAAGGCCTCTGTGGTAGTTTGAATATAATTGGCCCTAATAAGCTCATAGAGAGTGGTACTATTAGGAGTTATGGCTTTGTTGGAGTAGGTATTGCCTTGTTGGAGGAATTGTATCATTGTGGCCATGGGCTTTGATTTTTCCTATGTTAAAGATACAGCCCAGTGTCACAGACCATTTCCTGTTGTCTTCTGTTCAAAATGTAGCCAGCATCATGTCTGCCAGCAAGCCGCTATGCTCACTGCTATGATAATAATGGACTGAAGGTGAGGCCGGGCGGTGGTAGTGTATGCCTTTAATCCCAGCACTCGGGAGGCAGAGCCAGATGGATCTCTGTGAGTTCGAGGCCATCCTGGACTACAGAGTGAGTTCCAGGAAAGGCTCAAAGCTACACAGAGAAACCGTGTCTTGAAAAACCAAATAACAATAATAATAATTGACTGAACCTCTGAAACTGTAAGCTGCCACCTTAATCAAATTATTTTCTTTATAAGAGTTGCTGTGAGCCGGGCGGTGATGGCACACGCCCTTAATCCCAGCACTCGTGAGGCAGAGCCAGGCGGATCTCTGTGAGTTCAAGGCCAGCCTGAGCTACCAAGTGAGTTCCAAGAAAAGTGCAAAGCTACACAGAGAAACCCTGTCTCGGAAAAAAAAAAAAAAAAAGAGAGAGAGAGAGAGTTGCTGTGGTCATGGTGTCTCTTCACAGCAATAGAGACCATAGCTAAGACAGAAGTTGGTACCAGGGGATGGAGTATTGCTGTGATAGGCCTGACCATGCTTTTCTTTGAGGGAATATGAACCTTGGGACTGTGGATTAGAAAAGCAGTTGAACACTTTAAGCATTGCTTAATGGGCCATTCTAGTAGGGACATGGAAGACGGTGGTGCTGAGAATTATTTGAACTGGGTTGTGTGTGACGGGATGGGGGGGTGTCAATCACGAGGTTTCAGAAGAGAATAATTTTAGTATGTTGCCTAGAAATCATTCTTGTGATATTTTGGTGAAAAATGTGGCTGCTTTTTTGCCCTTGTCCAAAAAGTCTGCCTGAGGCTAAAGTGAAAAGTTTTGTAATAATTTCTTTAGCAAAGGAAATCTCAAAACAGCCTGGTATAGACTCTGTTGTGTAGTTAATAGTGTTAACTCAGATGAAGATTTATAATGAAAAGAAACAAGTTGAGCAAATAAAAATACAAAATGTCCAGATTGAGAAAAGGGGTACAAGAAAGTGGAATAGAGCTGAATCCTGTGTTTAAGGAGATAAATGGATTAAGAAATGGAATAAAGAGAGTGGTGACCTCTGGGCAAGATCCCACCCATGTAAGTTTTCAACATGTGAAAAGGAATTAAAGAAAAGCTTAGAGCTGGAAGTGATGTTGTGCTCCTTTAATCTCAGCACTCTGGATGGAGGCAGAGGCTTGTGGATCTCTGAGTTTGAGGCTAGCCTGGTCTACAGAGCAAGTTCAAGGACAACCAAGCTTAGGTAGTAAAAGTAACAATAAAAACAGAAAGCTAGTAAACATGTAATTGAAAGAAGGGGCCATGTTCCAGCCCCAGGAAGCAACAGAACTTGGCAGCTTCGGCACATGGTTCTGACTTTAGAGTTAGATGCCAGAGTTATGGAATACCTGCCAAGGAGAGCTGGTAACAGAGAGTGGAACCAGCCCAAGAGAAAGAAGTTATGTTGCAGTCAACAAAGCTGAGAGGAGTTGGAGATCTGAAGTGTGTTTTGTCATCAGACATGGAGATACAGTTTGGAGTTTGCCCAGCTGGCTTTTGGTCTTGCTTTGGTCCACTATTTCCTCACTATGCACCCTTCTCTGTGTTTGGGAAAGGTAATGAATTTCTTGTGCCATTATATGCTGGAAGTATGTGAAATGCTCTTTTTATTTTGATCTTTTAGGGAATTACAGTTAAGAGAGTGTATGATTCTCAGAAGAGACCTTTGGACTTTGAATCATTGTTGAGACTTGATAAACTATGGGGATTTTTTGAAATTGGACTAAATGCATTTTGCATTATAATATTATTACAAGTTTATGGGGGCTATGTTGTTGGCTGTTCTTTATTCTTTTTACTCTTTGGAGGGCCTGCCGCCCAGCTCCCAAAGAATTACATGGAGACTTATTCTTTCTTATGAGTGCCTGGGCTTAGCTTGACTTTTTTTCTAGCCAGCTTTTCTTAACTTATCCCATCTATCTTTTCCCTTTGGATGTTTATTGTTCTCTATTCTATATACCTTTCTTTACTTCTTATTCCTTGGCTTGCTGTGCAGCTGGGTGGTTGGGCCCTTGGAAGTCTTCTCTCTGTCTCCTTTTCTCACTCCTCTTCTCTTTTTCCTTTCTATTTATTCTCTCTGTCTGGTCGCCCTGCCTATCCCTCTCCTACCTAGGTACTGGCCATTCAGCATTTTATTAGACCAATCAGATGTTTGGGGCAGGCAAAGTAATACACCTTCATAGAGTTAAACAAACACAACATACCTCTGCATCATTAAACAGATGTTCTGCAGCATAAACAAATGTAACACATCTTCAACTAATATTCCACAGCATGGCCAGGGAGCAGAATGTGGTAGTGTGAATGTAACTGGCCCCCATAAGCTCATAGGGAGTGGCATATTAAGAGGTGTGATTTTGTTGGAATAGGTATGGCCTTTTTGGAGGAAGTGTGTTACTGTGAGGGAGGTTTTGAGTTTCCTATGCTCAAGATACAGCCCAGTGTCACAGACCATTTCCTGCTACCTTCTGATCAAGATGTAGCCAGCACCATGTCTGTCTGCATGCTTCCATGCTCCCTGCCATGACAATAATGGACCAAACCTCTGAAACTGTAAGCCACCACCTCCATTAAATGTTTTCCTTTCCTAAAAGTTGCTGTGGTCATGGTGTCTCTTCACAGCAACAGAAACCCTGACTAAGACAAGCATTGTGACTTTCAGATTCAGCAGCTCTGATATTTTTGATGCTCTAAACCAATGCTTACAATTTTAATCTACAGAATTCCTCCTATTGGTACATTAATCTCTTAATAACCATAACAAGTATTTAAAATGGGTAGCATATTCTGTACCATTGTGTAGTCTGGAAAGTAGAAAACCAAGGAACTTACAAATTTGATGTGTGCTCACTTTCCATTTCAAAACCTGTCCTTTTCTCTTTGTATCTTCACCTGGCAGCAAAGCAATGATTGACTCTGTCAGATACCTTGTCACAGCAAGGGGAAAAGGAATAATACACAATACAAGGAGAATTAGGTTTCAGTGTTAACTTTAAAGAGATTCATTGAGATCATAGCAGGGAATAAAAAGTAAACTATTATTTTTTTTATATGTTTACAACTTTCATCTGCTATTATATGAGTTTGGAATCATTCTTAGATGATACAACTGGTAATTCAATTTCATAAAATTGAAAGATTCATCATCACAATTAATTCATTATGGCAACTTCTATGTTTATTTTGTAGTATGGATCACATTTGATTGGTATATTAGCATTTTCTTTGCTATAAAAGAATTGGAAAGAAGAAACTTTTACATTATTATTGTAAAAAAGTTTTATATTGGGCTGGAGAGATGGCTCAGAGGTTAAGAGCACCGACGGCTCTTCCAGAGGTCCTGAGTTCAATTCCCAGCACCCACATGGTGGCTCACAGCCATCTGTAATGAGATCTGGTACCCTCTTCTCTTCTGTAAACATAACAAGTAAATAAATCTTTAAAAAGTTTTATATTACTCAAACACAGCTCCAAATTCCATAGCATTTAACTATGAACTGAAGTAAGCCCTTGTCCAATAAGTAGAACAGTAGATTACTGAGTATACTGTAACATCCCATATTCCTGTTTTATTAATATCCACTATGAGGCTTAAGGTTGCCAGAATCCATATCTTCAGGGTATGTTCTTCTTATGGAGAGTATAGGTCCCAGAAGATGATATACTGAGGTATGAGAGAAACAGGAACTTTCATATTATCATGGTATATCATTTTTTATACATGGATGCTTATTCTCTGTGTGTTTTATAAAGTAACATGTTCTATTAATGATATAGTAATATGCAGGGATATTTTGGTTAACTGATATGGGTGTGTGATGTGAAAAGTGGGAATACAACTCTCTTGATACAACTCTCTCTTCTTTAATTTTTTTCAGTACTCTAAACAGGAGTTATATGGGAAATTTTCTTCCTTCCATGGTGGTGGTGGTGGTGGTGGTGGTGGTGGTGGTGGTGGTGGTGTGTGTGTGTGTGTGTGTGTGTGTGTGTGTGCATGTATGTGTGTTGGGAAAACTCAGTGGTCAGAGGTACCTCACATTTAGATTTTTGGTATTAGCAAAATAGACAGTGAGCATATGTCCTGAAATTTTGATAAGAAATAATCATGTTGAAATGTGTGCCTTTAATAGATCACTATATTTCCAACAATATAGTTGGAATTTCCTCCCATAGCATTTTTCTACTTTGTAGCCTTCTGGGTCCTTATCATATGAAAAGTTCCTGGTATTTATTCAACTTTCATAGGTCTTACTCTCCAGTGTTGGCATACTTCTAGTATGATAAATATTTAATGTCTGACATTCTGCATTTTAACTTAGAATTAGATGTCTCCCTAAGTTTACGAACCCACCAAAGAAATGCTCATGTAGTTGTTTTCAAAATGTTCTTACCCTTTACTGGGCCTAGTGCAAAGAGACAGGAGATACAATAAAGAACTTGGATGGTCATTAGGTATATTTAAGATGTTCCTGGAGCATTCCCTTCATCTCCCAGAATAATTGCCAAGTCAAAGGCCACTGAAAACAATTCAGCACCAGGATGTTCTGATAGGGCTTTCTTAAGGGCCACAGACTGTTTTGCATGCATATGGGAAACAGGAACAAGCAAGAGATTTCTGTAGGTGAACCTGCCCCTTGCCGTCCTACAGGGTCAGCCGTGCTTGGAATATTGGGCATACAAGGACAAAGAAGGCTAAGTTAGTGATGTGAGTGATTATTCACTCAAATCTTTAAAATGCCCCCCCCCTGCGCATAATGGAATGTGGCGAAGGAGTAACACAGAAAAGACAGGAGATCTTGTTCTATCCAGCTGACCCTGAACCTCCAGAGTGATACTGTATGGCTGATAAATGCTGTGATATTATAGCACTAGAGGCGCTACTCATCCAGTCCGTCAGAGATCGTTTATAGCATCACTGTGAAGTTGTCTCTGCTACAACTTTTGACAGACAGAAGATCTCTGAAAGAGAGAGACAGAGAGAAAGACAGAGACAAAGAGAGAGAGACTATCTGTTTAGCCTGTCACTATTAGACATGTGTGGTGAGTTTATTCATTCCTTATGAACTGTTTTCCTCTGTTAGACACTCTTAACGGACTTGGTGTTTCACAAGCTGTCTCCAGGCATTTTCTTGTCTGTGGGAAACTTACTCTCACTGCCCAAGGACAGTTAGGCTGTGCATGCTGCAGAACCAGAAAAGGAATTGGAAGAACTGGTATTGCCTGGTTGCAATAGTGCCATCACTTAGTAGCAACTTGATTCCTTTCTTCTCTTAAGGGGAGGTAGTTTCTGCTTTGTTCCAAGTATATGGCTATTTCTAAATGCCATTCAGACTTCTTGCATAATGACTTAAGGTGACTGGAAAAGAGAAGGAAGAGGCTTTCAAGCAGCCACAGCATCTTTTCTGGGTTGGTACAAAATTAGCATAGTCATACTGTTTTGTCCAAGATAACTGTTACACTGGACATGCATCCTTCATGGCAAACCAGACATAGGAAGAGTGGGTGAGTTTTATGTATTATCTAAATAAATAAGTGTTTAAAGGGATAGTCTATCAGATCATATGCTTTCCCCAAAGCACACTACTGCAGAAAGATCAAGAAGTTATCTGGTTATTTCAGATAATAGTCCAATGTATAGAAGGCATGAGATAAAGGATTTCAGCTCTTTGTAAGTATGGCCTTGAGCTGACACCATGGAAGCTACTAGTCAGTACTTTGGGATTCCTGATAGTGAAATCACTTAAATTATTTAATAACTCATTTGTTTTCAAACACCTATTTATTAGAAATATGACTGTAATTTTTTAGATAGAAAGAACAACAAAAAAAACTATAGTATGCCACAGGCTTTGGTGACATTTTGATGTGAGTCTTTTCTCTTATACTAAAATATTGGAAAACTGCTTACATTGCTACAAAGTCTTATCTATAAAATAAATTTTAAAAAGTAACTAAGAACATATATTTTTTCCTGAGGACATCCCTGCAGGTGTCACAACAGGTAGAGAAATGAACAATGAAGAGGTGAAAATGAAAACTTGGTTCAGCTTGACTTTGTCAACCTGGTTTAAACTTCAGGGAATCTGATGACAGAAAGTTTACTGCCAGCACATTTAGGCACAGTACAATTGGGAAAAAAGTTTTCTTGTGCAGCACAGCCTTGGTGTATGAGGGGGCATAAATATATTGAAACTCAACTCATGGCTCATGTCATTTCTTCCAAGAAAATGGGTTCTGGAGGTAGGCTACGTGTACTAGCTTAAGGGCCTAAGGAAAGAGTTGACCTGGTCTTGGTCATACAGACAGTGCATAGGTCATTTGGGCTATTTGGACTATTGGTCACTGCTGGTTCTGGTTGTGGAAACTGGGAGAGCCCCTGCCTATACAGATAATTTAAAGGTCATTTAGACTACTAGCCACTTCTCATCCTGGTTGTAGGAGCTTGTTATGACTTGGCCCAAGAGATAATACAGATCTCCAGGCTATTAATCACCTCTAATTTCCAGCCTTCTGGGCAGAAAAAGACATTTTACATTTTTTCCAATGAAAGGACAATCCTGCATGCTTAACATTCCTGATTTCTCTGGAGATATATGGGTATAAGGACCTTTGTGTTTCCAACACTTTCCCATATCTTCATAACTGCTTTAAAGAAAGAATAGAAAATCCCAGATCAAAAATACTATTTTATCAAAAGTAGCAGTGATAAATGAGAATTTCAAATGGAAGAAAAAAAATCAGATCATGATGATAAGGTAGAGGAATTAAATCACTCAGTCACAGAAAATGTCAAATCAAAACAAAAAACACCACCAACAACAAATGCTGTGGATATTGCTCTGTATAAATAAAATGCTGATTGGCCAGTAGCCAGGCAGGAAGTATAGATGGGACAAGCAGAGAAGAGAATTGTGGGAACAGGAAGGTTGAGTCAGAGAGACACTGCCAGAGCTGCCATGAGTACCAACATATAAGATACTGGTAAGCCATGAGCCATGTGGTAAGGTATAGATTTATAGAGATGGGTTAATTTAAGATAGATAACAAGAAGCCTGACACGGTTATACAGTTTGTAAGCAATATAAGTCTCTGTGTGTTTACTCGGTTGGGTCTGAATGGCTGCGGGACAGGAGGGTGAAAGAGATTTGTCCTAACTGTGGGCCAGGTGGGACTGGAGAAAACTTCAGCTACAAACAAAAATAAAACAAACAAACAAACAAAAAACATACAAAACTAATAATAGACTATTTAAGGAACCTTGGAAAACTTTTTAAAAAGACCATATGTAATAGAAATCTTCAAAGGTCTTATTAATAAAAAAAACAAACCCAGAGCCAAGTATTGGAGTGAATGCTGAAAGATCAGAGAAGCAGAACAAGCCACAGCTAACCTCACCTTGCCAAATTCTCAGTCAATCCTGTTTCCTCAAACTGGAAGCCTCTGACTCCTCATCTGGAATGGATCTCAGCTGAACTGCTGCTCAAAAGCTTAAAAGCTTAAAAAGTTAAAGTTCCTGGTCCTTCTGCCTTAAATACTTTTCTGCTTCCTGCCATCACTTCCTGGGATTAAAGGTGTGTGTCACCATGCTTGGCTGTTTCCAGTGTGGCTTTGAGCTCACAGAGATAGCGATGGATCTCTGTCTCTGGAATGCTAGGATTAAAGGTGTGTGTGCCACCATTTTCTGGCCTCTATGTCTATCTAGCTGTTCTGTTCTCTGACCCCAGATAAGTTTATTAGGGTGTACAATATATTGGGGGACACAATACACCACAACCATACTTATTAATAATAGGTATAAAAGAAGAAGAAGAGATCAAAGATGGATGCACAGAGAATATTTTCAACAAAATCATAAAACTTCCCTAATATAAAGAAAGAGATATCTACCAAATTCAAATGATACACAACACCAAATCATCAGGACCATAAAAGAAACTCCCCATGTCACATATCAGTTAAAACACAAAATACATAGACCAAAGAAAGAATATTGAAAGTGGCAAGAGATCAACTCAAATAAAAACTGAGTTCCACCAGAATCATAGCATATTTCTCAGTGGAGACCATAAAAACTGAAGAATGGGCTGATGTTTTAAAAATTATGAAATAATACATATGCCAGTCCAGACTACTATGTCCAAAAACTATTAGTCATAATCAAAGGAAAAAGGGAAATCTTCCATGATCAAAACAGAGTCAAAGTTATGACTACTAAGCCAACTCTAGAGAAGGTACTGAAACACGTAGGCGTGAAAACGAGTCCCTTTTGCTGCCTCCAGCAAACATAATGACCTAGGATACATACCACGTTAGAGGATGGAAAGGGTTATCCCAAAAAATGGACCCAAGAAATAGATGTAGCTCTTCTAATATCTGACAAAATAAACTTCAAAATTAAACTAATCAGGGGAAATAAGGGATAAACACTTTTTTGTCCTCATCAAATCAAATATAGCAAAAGGAATATTATAAACACACACATACATGCATTAAATATAGAAACACTCAGTTTCATAAAAGAAATATCATTTGACTTAAAAATAACAGACCAACACAAGCATAGTGGGTGATTCCAATATCCCATTTTTAACAACAAACAGGCCATCTGTTAAAAAAAAAATCCTAAATAAAGAAACTCTGGAGCTAAATGACATTATAAGTCAAATGGACCTAGCATATACTAAAGAATATTCCACCCAAACACTAGATGGTTGAATGAAAAATAAAAAAATAAAAATAAAAAGGAAAGGAAAGGGGGCTGGAGAGATGGCTCAGAGGTTAAGAAGCTCTTAAGTTCTTCCAGAGGCCCTGAATTCAATTCCCAGCAACCACATAGTGGCTCAAAACCATCTGTAATGAGATCTGGCTCCCTCTTCTGGCCTGAAGGGATACATGCAAGCAGAACACTGTATACATAATAAATCCTTAAAAAAAAAAAAAAAAAAAGAAGGAAAGGAAAGGACATGACTGATTCTAGGTATGGTGTAGGAAAAGCTTTATTGTAGATAAAAGGGAAAGCATAGGCAGAGACAGGGACATCTCGGAGAGTCTAGAGTGGACATGACCCTGACTGAGCTGGGCCATGTAGGAAAGAGGGAAGGGAGAGAAGAGGGGAGAGAGGAGAATGAGGTGCTTCATCCGAGAGGGCAAAGGTACAAAAGGGACAGAAAGCCAAAATGGTTGGATTATATAGGCAAGAGCAGCCCAACCACCTGGGCTGGGGTCTCGGGGCTGGGGACTTAGGGTTGTGGATATGGAAGCCAGAAAGACTTTGTAACTGGTAGGGACTGAGGGATGTGAGAAAACATGGTGACTAGATTTGCTTTGATTTGTTAAATAGGCACTTCAGCCATTTATCCAAGGTTTTGAGACTGAACAATGATATACATTATTTTTAGTGCCCCCAAATAAAACAGAAGTTAGGACATAAAGTAAATCTCAACAAATAAAGGGGCATTGAAGTTGTTTCCCACATTCTTTCTGACCACTGTGGACTAAAGCTGGATATTAACAACAAACAAAAGATAAGATAGAAAGCACACAAATCCATAAAAGCAAGACAAACCTTTTTAAAAAATTAATGAAGGAAGAAATCAAGAAGGAAAATTAAAAATTCTTAGAGTTGTATAAAAACATAAATCAACAGGATGCATTCAAATCAGTCATAATAGGATGATAGGAAATTTTTGCAGCACTATGTTTCTATGTGAAAAATTTGAGCGGTCTCTATTTAATAGTTTAACAATGTACCTGAAGGAACTAAATAGACAAGAACAGCAATGCTCCCCACTTCAAAATGGGAATAGATAATTAAAATTAGGGCTGAAAAAATACAAAAAGTCAATTAAATATTGTTGGTACTTTGAAAAGGCTAACACAATTGTGTTCTGTGATATTTTGTTTGTGTTCTGACAAATAAACCTTGCCTGGAGATCAGAGGGCAGATCTAGCCACTAATTGATTATAGAGGCCAGGAAATGGGACCTTTGATCCCACTTGGGAGAAGGAAGCAGGAAGATAAGGAGATCAAGGCCACCCTGAGCTACACACGATTGAACCAGTCTGAAAGAGAAACAGAGCCTGGTGGTGGTGGTACACAACTTTAATCCTAGCACTAGGGAGGTGGAGACAGGAAAATAAGGTAGGTAGAGACAAGAGTTCACCCCTATTTGGTCTGAGGATTTGTAGAGGTAAGAGGTTTCTAGTGGCGGCTCTGCTTCTCTGATCTTTCAGCTTTCACCCTCGAAATATGACTCCTTGTTTTTATTGATAAGACTAAATAGATTCATGCTTCATGATCAACAAATCTTTAGCTAAACTAACAAAAAAGTGGGAAAAGCTAGTTAATAAAATTAGAAATGAAAAAGGGAGTCATTACAGCAGACAACAAGCGAATACATAGTCATAAGAACACAGTTTTAAGAATCTATATTATCTCTAAAAATCCTAAATCAATTGTTTTTATTTGGGTTGATTCTCTTGCTTTTGCTTAAGTTTTGAATATAGAGGAGGCATGTGATTTATTAGAAAAATTATAATTCATTTTAAATGAAGCTATTTGGTAACATGTTGAAGTGAGTTATTGGTAAGATATTGCCAGGAAGTTTTAAAAGTTAAATTCTCTGAGGAACAGCTTGAAGTAGATGAGTAAAAATAATTTACATTGCTTGAGAAGTTTTTCATTTAATATTTAGGGCAAACTAATTGGAAATCTAAAATGTTTACTGTTTTCTCTAGAGTACCAAAAACTCTTAAATCTGAATGTCTGTAAATGTGTAATTCATGCCTCTACTCTCATTCTTCCTTCCAGTTGACATTTATGGTATGATGTTAGCTGATTGGGGTCCACTGATCTCAGCTGGAAAATCTGAGTCATTCTTGCAGATCACTGTGTGCTATTGCCAAACCTCCTTTTTCTGCTAGCAAAGTCTGACTAGACTCAAATCTGTCCTAAATAATCTTCTATATAAATAAGATATGTGGTTTCAAACTAGAAGCATATTTCCCACCCAGCTGCACTAACAATTACTTTTACTTAACAGCGGTGCCCCATACTGAGACATTTTATTTGATCAGATTTGGCTGTCATCACTGAGATAGCTGTTCATGTCTGAGATTCAAAAATACATTGAAAATTATCTTGACAGAATCCTTTTTATGTATTTTAGAAGATGATTAGTAGAAACATTAATTAATTCACTCATTAATTTCATAAAACTTTACTGCACATCTGAAGACAGATCTTGGTCAATGAAACAAGAAGGGTTGATGTTCCAACTTTAGAAATAAGTATATGACAATACTTAATCACAAATGATAGCAAGTAATACTGGGTAATGAACAGAGGGTAGAAATTACATTTAAGCTTCATTGACTATTCTTAAAATGTCTATGAAGACAATGACATTTGGTTAGAAGGTTAGCATTAACTAGGGCACAGATGAAAGGACATTCTAGCATAAATAATGACATACATGCAAAACTAAAGTTAAACTGAAACTATCATATCTAGAACATTGTTCTAAAGAAGGAAGAAACACAAAAACACAAGAGAACAGTAGACAGGGGCCTAAACACATACAGTTTGCAACAAATTTTTCTTATATATGAAGTTGCTCACAAATTATAGAATTCTTATCATAATGGACATACTTATACATGCAGGTTAATTGTTTTTTTATAAATGTAAATTAACTAAATTAAATCATTCTACATTATAAACATATAAAATATGTACTGAATACATTTATGTAATTGTGATTTGTCAATTAAAATTATTTATTATGACTTTTAATAAATTTGTTATTTGATGTCTGTGTGTATATAATGCATTCTGATTACTTTCTCTCCACAGTCTCTTGCTGTGAGATGTCTTTCTGTATGCTATGAATATGTGTTGCTCCCATTGGCTAATGAATAAAGTTGTTTTGGCCTATGGCAAGGCAACTTAGAGGCAGGTGGAAAATCCAAGAAGAGAGACAGGAAGAAGAAATAGAGAGAGAGACATGAGCCTGTATCCCAAGGAACAACATATCAGCAAATCAGCAAGCCATGGAAAATGTGGCAAAACATGGATTAATAGAAATGGATTAATTTAAGATATAAGAGCTAGCTAGCAAGAAGCTTACCATAGACCATACAGTTTGTAAGTAATATAAGTCTCTGTGTGTTTACTTGGGTCAGAGTGGCTGTGGGATCATGAGTGGGAGAGAGCATGGCTGGGCAGGACTGGAGAGACCATCTAACTACATTTGGTGCCCAAAATGTAAAAATGCACATAGGCTTAGAAGAGAAAGGAAAAGAAGTATATATAGTTATATAAATAAATAGATAGTTTTAAAAAATAAAGTCTTTAAAGAGACAGTAAATGTAATATAAAAATAAACCACTTATTTCCACAGAAGATGAGACCCTATGGATTGCTTCTATGCTAATATGGTATCCGAACCAGCTTCAAGGCTACTGACTCAGAGAATATATCCTCACAGACTACACCAGTCAGGACTTGACCATAATCCTAAAATTTTCTTTCTGTCCCCATAAGACTACCAGCATCCCCAGTCAACAGGAAGTAGCCTAGAAAACTATGCCTACATTTCCAAAAAATAGATTATGGATGTTTATCTTGTTAAGGGTTAGTTACAAATTATTTTTGGTCATAGTCCATCTATTTCTAAAACATAAAAGGAGGATATGATAGAGATATTATAGGATAAAAGGGTACATTATTGAATCTACTTTTAAAGAGCAATAACTTGTTTAGAATATTTTGCATTGCTACGGATTTTAGTTTATTGATACAAAGTTAAAGTTAATTTTGTTATACTGTATGTATATTTCTATGCTTGTTTAAGGTGTTATGTTTGTATAGCTCACTTGAAATTGTAATGTATAATTAAGAAATATAGATTAATAATTAGTGATCTAGGATAATTAAAATTATTATAGTCATATTAGTTAAGTTTTTAGGTATATAAAGATATATTTCAATTAGGTGAGTAATTTTCAAACACTTGAAAGACCTAAAGAATATGGCATTTAAAATGTTTTAAGAACTTAGACTTTTCTGGACAGTAAGACATGTCTGGTCCTGGCAGCACCAATTAACTCAAGGAAGATGATGGGCTTTGAAGAAACTCACTATGGAGTTTGCTTTTTTTGTGCCAAAAGTTAGCCACTGAGCAAAAAAAGTTCCCTTGCATCGACTGATTGGCAGTATGTTGTATAAACTGGGCATGCAGGACCCATAGGAAGGTGAACACTGAAACTTGCAAGGCAAGATGGTTCTTCAGGTTTCTGCTTCACAGAGAAGACTGACAACATTCGATAGGACACAGGAAAAAATGACTGAGAGATTAGGCCATAGGCTGGAAATGGATGACCCAACATTGCAGAGGAACTCTGGATGACTGTCTAGGCAACCAGATGTCTCTGTCATTTCTAGAATTATGCAGTGCATTTCCTATTTACTTAGGTAATATTATATCCTTCTGGAGTCTTTTATGTAGTTGAAGACTAGATAGTTATAATTTTTTTTGGTTATGATAAAAGATAAATTAGATATGAAACCTTACACTCACAAATATAGGATAGATAGAATATTTACTTTAATTTTGCCAAATACAAATAGACTAGATATTATAACTGTAATTCCTGTTTGGTAACTGTTCTATTATATGTAATTTTACTATGTTAAAGTTAAAACCTTTTTTTTAATTAGATAGAAAAGGAGAAGTGCTGTGGGATGTATTTCTGTATGCTGTGAATAAGTGTTGCTCCCATTGGCTAATGAATAAAGTTCTTTTGGCCTATGGCAAGGCAATTTAGAGGCAGGTAGAAAATCCAAGCAAGAAAGATAGGAAGAAGAAAGGCAAGAGAGAGATGAGAGCCTGCTGCCCAAGGAACAACATGCCAGCAGACCAATAATCTATGGAAAATGTGGCAAAACATACATTAATAGAAATGAGTTAATTTAAGATATAAGAGCTAGCTAGCAAGAGGTTTGCCATAGACCATACAGTTTGTAAATAATATAAACCTCTGTGTGTTTACTTGGGTCAGAATTGCTGTGGGACCATGAATGGGAGAGATTCATCCTCACCGTAGGGCTGGGTAGAACTGGAGAAACTATCCGACTACAGTTTCTTTTTTTGTTTGTTTTTTTGAGACAGGGTTTCTCTGTGTAGCTTTGCACCTCTCCTGGAACTCACTTGGTAGCCCAGGCTGGCCTTGAACTCACAGAGATCCATCTGGCTCTGCCTCCCAAGTGCTGGGATTAAAGGCGTGCACCACCACCGACTGGCTGACTACAGTCTCTTGCCTTCTACAAACCACTGACAAATCCAAATCCTCCCTGCCAGTTCTTTTTCTACATTCATGTCTAATTGTTTAGTTTTGTGAGGCACTAGGTTTGACTAGGGCTGTGACCATGGGTTTCATTGGAGCCTGGTAGACTCACTAGTGTGTATACAGCTAAAGACAAGGACTATCCTCTCAGAATCTACCCATAGCCAACAGAAAGGTCAGCAGAAAGGGGTAGAGCCCTGTGAGTACCCCCTTGACTTGTCATCCACTGTTAACCGGTCCAATCTTGTGCGGTTCCAGTGCAAACATCCAGAGCTGCTATGAGTTCATGGTTGCAATGATTGTCATCCTGAGAAAGAATATGTTACAACCCCTCTCCCTACATTTTTACTCTTGTATTCTTTTCACCTTCTCTTCCAAACTGGTCCTCAAGTCTTTTTTTTTTTTCTGGAGACAGGGTTTCTCTGTGTAGTTTTGGTGCCTATCCTGGATCTCGCTCTGTAGACCAGGCTGGCCTTGAACTCACAGAGATCTACCTGGCTCTGCCTCCTGAGTGCTGGAATTAAAGGCGTGTGCCACCACTGCTCAGTGGTCCTCAAGTTTTAAAGATGGAGTAAATTGTCCTATTTACTCACCTCTCACTTATTCTCAACATCTTAAGCAGTCATGACTCTCTAATTTACTACAGTTTGTTGCAAAGAAAAGCTTCTCTGATCAAGGCTAAGAAAAGCATTTATCTATTGTTGTAAATGTCAATATTTAGAAGGTAGTTTGGTGCCATGTCAATTTAGCTAACCAATAGTACTAAATCCTTCCAAGGGCCTAAGACCTCCTCAGCCATAGGCAAAGAAATCAGGTTAAGAAGTCATGAGAAGCAAGCCAGTAAGCCCTGTTTCTCCATGGGTTTAGCTCCAGTTCATATCTCCAGGTTCTTACTTTGAGTTTCAATTTTGACCTCTCTCTATGATGGAGTTGTAAGATGAAATAAACCCTTTTCTCCCCAGGTTACTTTGGTCATAGTGTTTTATCATGGAAATAGAAAACAAAATGATGGCTATTTGGTAGGTATTTTTCAAGTGACTCATTTTATGAGTTGGTCATGTGGTTCTTACTTGGGATTTGTCTGTTGGTTCTTGACATGAATTCGCTGTTCTAAGTTCTTTTCTATTGCTGTGATAAAACACCATGACTGAAAGTAACCTGTAGAAGAAAGAGATTATTTGGCTTATACATCTTGGTTGCAGTCCACCATTTAGAGAAGCCAAAGTAAGAACTCAAGCAAAGTGGGAACTTGGAGGCAGAAACACTGATAATAGACTTCTTTTTAGGCTCATGCTATTTGTCATGTCTCCCAGATCATCTGCCTATGGGTTATGCCACCCAGAGAAGGCTAGACCCTCTCACATCAATCATTAATGAAAAAAATATCCCACAGACTTGCCTACATGTCTGCCAAAACCTGCTTCTGGGCAATGAGTAGAGACTGAATACTCAAGACACTGCTACTGCAGAAAAAAAATTCACTCCTTTATTGTGCTTAATGGGAGAAAACCATTCAAAGCAGCAGATAGATTGTACCTCACATCGAAATTTTGGAAAAATGTATCTCACAGGTAGGGCATTCTTTACACATACAAGTCTTGCATGTAAAGAAGAATTGGTTTTCTATTTTTCTCATGCAGGGAGTCACTAGAGGGTGCAGGTGTAGACATGAGTTGCCTGTGCCATCTCCCTTCATGAGATGCTGTACTTCGATGCTGTACTTCAGTAGATAAGTCACACATACATATGCACATGTAGCACAAATCCTAATTGATCTAATATTAAAAACCTGGAGTCAGATATCAGGGTAAATCCTAAAAGATCAATAAGGGAGCCAGCCACTAGAAAGACTTTTTACCTCTTCCAAATACTCAGCTGGAAAGGGCCAAGCTACTGTCTCCACCCTGCCTGATTATCACTTCCTATTTCATCCTCCCAAGTGCTGGGATTAAAGGTGTGTGCCACTACTGCCCAACCTCTAGTGGCTAGTTTCACACTCTGATTTCC
This sequence comes from Peromyscus leucopus, assembly GCF_004664715.2. Lineage (NCBI taxonomy): Eukaryota > Metazoa > Chordata > Mammalia > Rodentia > Cricetidae > Peromyscus > Peromyscus leucopus. Next base: position 79,476,479 of record NC_051069.1, read on the forward strand.
AGGTGAACTTTATTTGTGACAGCACAAACAAAAATTACCACATTATAAATAATGACTTCTATAAAGGTAAACAGATAATGCTTTGATACTAAACAGGTAATGCTTTGATAGTTAACACTGGGCAGACAATTTATATGAGAATGAGTAGTAATTAAAAAATCAACTATGAGAAGCTTTTCATTTTAATTAAGATCTGGATGTATAAGGCAAAGAGTAGTGGCTACATCAGAGAGAAGAGAAAATTAAAATGTTACTAGGCTTGTGAATGGCTTGAGTCTCCAAGGAATCAGTGAGGCAGGAGAACACGTATATGGACAGACAGAAGGGAAACCAGAATCTCAGCTATTCATGATTTATAGCTTCTGCTATAGATGAAATATGTCTAAATAAGGAATTATCCTGAAGAGATTTCAGATAAGTAGTGGCAACATCTAATTCATATTTCTAAAAGATCATTCTGACTATTAAATAGGACTTGATTAGGTGAGAAGCAGAAGCAGATGCTATTTTCTTGAGGATCTGTCAAGAGACAACAATGGAAGGCAGTTGTGAGGTATTTCATTATCAGTATCATATGAGTAATACAGTTAAAATGTGGAGATTACTTGGGGTCTGTATTGAAAAAAGTTTAGAATATATAAAGCCATAGAAAATATTAATAACCATGAAAGTAAATGACATGAAGATGACCTAGGGCTTAGTACCAAAAAAATCTTTACACTGGGAAATTGTCAGCATCAAGGCTCTGGCAGCCAATTGTTTGCAAAGCAGAGGAGGCTTTTAATTGTTGATTCTAGGATGTTTTGTGAATTGATAATTACACATATCAAGTTTTCTTGAGATGATTTTTAGTCTTATGTCTTTACTTATCTCATCTTTATATAGCTTTGTTTCTCTTTTTCATGTAAATTTTAACTTGTTTTGGGCACCTGTGAAATCAACTGGAGATTAGCTACCTAGTCATTTTGACCAAAAATTATTCTAATTTTTATTTTTATCAGCTTCAGCCAATTTCTTTTTAACTCATCTCCTTTCTCATAATACTTGAAAAGCACAGATCTAAACAATTAAAATTCCTTAATGTTCTTTTTGCCTATCCCTTTTCCTAGAGTTCTTTCTTTTCACATAGTAGGCCAAATGTAGTATATCTATGGTTTATGCATTGACTTGTTTATGCACAAGGGAATTCAGAAACACTGGGAAGTAGATCCAAAGTTACTCATACCTATTGCTGTGTTCTCTAATTAATGAAATAAATGTCATGTGCATAATTATATCTGCCTGGATGTTAATCTTCAGATTATTCTGTTGTGATTATTATTCGTTAGGATTGTGTCCTATAACCATGCCTTTTGACCTTTGGGAGAACAAAGCTAACAAATTATTTCTAGAATTCCCAGACCCACTAAACTGTTTTTTCCAAATATATCCTGAAAAGGAAAAAGATAGAAATTTTAGAATAATTAACTTTAAAGAAAATGATAGAAAATGAGATATATGTACTCCCTTACTAGACAAAACCTTACCCTTTTTTAAAGGCAAAAGAATCCATACATATCATTTCCCCACTCCCTGTGTGGGTCTCTGTTCAAACTGCTCTCCACTAATTTCTTCCATCCTTTAATTCCGGGTTAAACCATCTCTTGCTCTCTCCAGTGGGCTTTTACTGGATGTTACTGAAGCTGAAGCTTGGAAACTGCTTGTGAGATTGGGTTGAATTTGCATATAAAATACTGCATGCCTTAAGGTTTTCTTGTTAATTATGCATTTTTAAAAATCAATACTGACCTACATATTTCTAAACTGTACTTAAGTAAATGGATCATAAATTTCCCATTACTAACTGAGAAGGTAAACAGTAATAATTTCGTTTGTGAATTCTCTCTAAATATCAGATTCCTGATTAGCTAAATTATCAAAAAAATTGATACTAGAATCACAAAAACAAGAACTCAAAGTTTGGAGCTTATTTCAGATACTAATTACATATATCAAATGATGCAGTAAAAATAAAAAAATCTATTATCTAACATGTCATAAGCATAAATTGTACTTTTTTTTAGCTTAAAACTAAACAGAGTAAGGGTTTAATGAAAAATAAAATTCTAAATATAAATTTTATTCATTCTCACTTTGTAATTGTTACAAATCCCAGTTAGTTATCTTTGCCTCAAAACCTAGCTATCTTTTTAAGTCTTGTTAGCGCTTGCCTCATAGATAGTTTTCATTTTGTCCTGTTCTAATCTCATCTTAGCTGTAAACACTGTAAGACCTTTCTTCCCAAGGGACTTAATTCCTAAATTCCCCCCAATCTAGCTCAGGTCAGACCATTATTCTGTCTGCCTACTGGACATTTAATTTTCTCTATAGAAAGTTCCAGATATTATCTGGTGCATGCTTATTGTCATTTTCATTGCTAAGCTAAATCTGTTGATACTTACAGAAGAGGTTTCCAAACTAAGTGGGATCCAAGGCCCATAGACAGCCACAAGTCCACTTCTAGCATCCGTTTGTTTCCAAACTCACATCTACTTCATTACTGGTATCTTTTCACTTCGAATACTTGCATCCCTCTCTCTCCTGGCTTTCCTTTGACAGCAGCCTAAACAACTGTATATGGAACAGGACAGAGCAGGGTGGGTTATATTTACTGGGAGCAGTTATCAGCAGGGATGTACATGAGTTGGCTGATGAATATCCCACCTTTCTCATCGTTATAATAGAACACTCTGACATACATTCTTTTTTTTTTGTCTTTCAAAGCTGTGCAGGCACTCACAATGATAACTCAACCACTCATTCATCTTCTCCTACTGCCCACCTTTACTGGACCCCTATAACCTCACAGGTATTTTTTTTTTTCAAATAAACTATTCATCCTCAGGTTCATAAAGTAGTGCCTCCATTGAAAAGAGAAAAAAAAATCAGAAAGTGGATGGTAAGGAGGCAAAGATGAAGAAATAAAGAATTTTATATTTAGTTATGGAAGAATTCAAGATATGCGGAGCTAGCTCTCAGTATCTGATGACAAGAGCCAGTCATCTTTTACTGATATTAAAGATGCATTAAGAACAAAATGTTGAGAAGATAGGGGGACATGGGAGTTTGGTGGCCATTCTGACTCTAGCTTCAGGAGTCCTATAGGCCTCACCAGCGAATATTATGTAAAGGCTAACAACACTGAGGAGACAAGACTGTGTTATCTGTCACACCAGGACTATGAAGAGACTGTTACTTCTCAGGGGAGGACGCTGTACAGCACCAGCTTTGCTACTTCTGACTTAGACTAACAGGCATCTGGAACTTGGTGAGCTTTCTCCTAATGTAAGATTTCTGTTTTCACTAGTTTTGTCTGTGAACATTCTGCACAAAGCACTTGAAATTAATAAATGATGCAATTGTTTTTCGATGTCTTCCATCTTTCACACAAATCTCATTTTTATGTCTCCAAAAATTGAGCCTTAATGCTGAGGATCGTTTTTGTTCTTAGAGTCTATGTCTATTTGGAATCATGTTCCAATTTGGAATCAGTATCTATTTGGAATCAAGTTTCAGTACAGAAATCACCAATGGACCTTTTTTTAGATTAATTCCCAGTACATGTTCTGTAATAGACGGAACCAGTGAAGATAGTGTACCTACCAGTGTTACTGCAAAAGAATAAGACTGTAGGTTTTTTTTTTTTTTTTTTTTTTTTTTTTTTTTTAACTCTTTGCTCTTTGGGGGCCTGACACTCAGCTTCCAAATAAATACATGGAGACATATTCTTACTTATGAATGCTCAGCCTTAGCTTGGCTTGTTTTTAGCCAGCTTTTCTTTTTTTTTTCTTTTAATTTTTTTATTTTATAATTTAATTTAATTTTACAAATCAGCCACAGATTCCCCTGTCCTCACCCTCCCTCTCCCTTCCCCGCCTTCCCCCCAGTCCACCCCCTATTCCCATCTCCTCCAGGGCAAAGACTCCCCTGGGGATTGAGTTCAACCTGGTAGATTCAGTTCAGGCAGGTTCAGTCCCCTCCTCCCAGGCTGAGCCAAGTGTCCCTGTATAAGCTCCAGGTTCCAAACAGCCAGCTCATGCACTGAGGCCAAGTCCCGGTCCTAGTGCCTGGATGCCTCCCAAACTGATCAAGCTAATCAACTGTCTCACTTATCCAGAGGGCCTGATCCAGTTGGGGGCTCCTCAGCTATTGATTCATAGTTCATGTGTTTCCATTCGTTTGTTAGTCAGCTTTTCTTAAATTATCCCGTTTACCTTTTGCCTCTGGGCTTTTACCCTTTTGTATTCTATATTCCTTTCTTTCCTTCTTATTCCAGGGCTGTTTGTGTACCTGGGTGGATAGCCCCTGATGTCACCTCTCCTCCTTCTTTCCTTCTTGCTTTTGCTCTCCTCCTCTTTTCCTCCTTCTATTTATTCTCTCTGCCTGCCAGCCCCACCTCTTCCTCTCTTGCCTTGCTATTCAGCTCCTTATTAGAACAATCGGGTGTTTTAGGCAAGCAAAGTAACACAGTTTCAGAGTTAAACAAATGCAACAAAAAAGAATGTAACACATCTTTGCATCATTAAACAAATATTACACAATAAAAACGAATGTAACACATCTTAAAATAATATTCCACTACATCAGACTTTTACCAAAGCTTCTGCCCTGTGCAATGCAAGGAGGGGATGCAATCCAGTCTTTCTTGTCCAAGGATCAGTCTGACAATTGTCAGGCAGTGTTACTTGATCACAGCAGGATGAAAATGCACACCCAGAGTAATTCTGTAAACACCAGCTTAATCTGCATTAGAAGAGACACTATCCTCTCTGACAGAAAACCCTGCAGGACACATCCCATGTTGACAGTTATCTCTGTGCCTGAATGTCTTTCTGGAACACTTAAAAATATTAGAAAGCTGTATTTCTTGGAATTTTATGTGGTGATGTATTGTGTGCCCTAATAAAATTCATCTGAAGATCAGAGAACATAACATACCACTAGATTAAACATAGAGGCCAGGCAGTGGTGGCACATACCTTTAATCCTAGCACTCAGGAGGCAGAGATCTGTCTGGACCTCTGTGAGTTCAAAGTCCCCCTGGACTACATGAGATTGACTCAGTATAGGACAGAAACAGAGCCAGGCAGTGGTGGCACACACCTTTAATCCCTGCATTTGAGACCTCATGCCTTTGCTTGGGAAGCAGACATGCCTTTAATCCTAGCACTAAGAAAGAAGGGATAGCTGGGTGGAGAAAGTTATATAAGGTGTGAGGACAGAGGAACTGAAGCCTTTTCAGGCTGAGGAGTTTTAGAGGTAAGACATGGCAGTGGCTTGTTCCTTTGTCTCTTTGATCTTTCAGCATTTACCCTGATATCAGGCTCTGGGTTTTTTGTTATTAAGATCATTTCAGAAATTCGAGCCACATCTGGCATTCAACTTTGGGGGCAGGTATGAATTCATGAAAAAGCCACTTGCTAGAGCTACACATGGCCAGAGTCTCTAACCTGCCAGCTAAGTTTTTGTTGTATTCTCTCTGCAGCAAACTCCATAGGTTTTGGGGCTCCAAAAACCACAGGAGTTAGCCATGTTCACACACTTCCTCCATGCAGATGACTGGATCTTTCTTTTCTTTCCCCTCCTGGTGGCTTTTGGATTTCTTTGGGCCTCTGCTTGGGCTTTTGCAACACCATCATCTGAATTGTCATTTTCAGCAGATTTGGTGAGTCAACTGGGACTTCTTAAAGGGAGAAATTAGTTAAAAGAAAGGTTTTTTTTCCCTCACATTAAAAAACTGAAAATATTTTTACAATGGAGGGAGTTTAGTCTATGTTTGACAATATGATTAACGATCTGAAAATGGAACAATTACATGAGAGGATAATTAATGTTGATGGGATTTATATAATGTCAGTTATAAATATTATTTATATTTTTTGATAATTCCTGTTTTATCATTTAAAAAGTTGGTTAATATGAGTGCTTAGGTAAAAGTTTTAGAAAAACCTGCTAAAGCAGATCATAGAGATAGATATTTAGACCCAGACAGGAGAATTTGAAGGAGAGCCAATTTCAGCTTGTATTATAAGGTTACAGATAAAAGGCTTTCAAACAGCCAACATTAATTTATACAGTAACCTTACAGGAACTGCCAAATGGTACATATCCTCAAGATGTATATGAACTGATTGGACTCCTGTACAAATGTTAAATTTGAAGAGATTCAAAAAAGCAATAGTCTCATATAGCATCCACTCATCTTTTGTGAAGCAGATGTTAAACTTGTGGTCAGCTTGTAATAGAATTTTCTCTCAAGACTGGAGAGATTTGGTTACAGCAATCTTAGAGGTTGGTCCCCAGTTACAATGAGGCACCTGGTGGAAATATGAAGCTAAGACCATTGAACAACAAAGTCGAGCTAGAGGTATGGAAATTTCCCAAGATCAACTTCTTAGAGAAAATGATTATGCTGATATACAAAGACAATCTTCATATGATGACTGTACCCTAGGTTTATGCCTAATGGCAGCTTTGAAAGCTTATAACAGAATTGAAGAAGTAGGAAAGAAAATTGGGTCATTTTCTAAAGTTATACAGGGCTTAAAAGAAATCTTCACTAATTTCTTACAAAGACTGACTTTAGCAGTAAATAGAATATAAAGCTAGACAGATAATAATTGAATCTCTGCCTTTTGAAAATGCTAATGCACAGTGTAAAAATGGTGATTAGGCCATTAATGGCAAGATCAGCACCCTTGGAGGAATGGATCTGAGATATAATTAATACTGAATCTCATGACCCTGATGATGCTTGGATAGAATAGATTTCCAGAGGTTTGAAGAAAAATAGTAATGTCAAATGTTTCAATTGTGGTGAACAAGGTCACCTAAAAAGGGACTGTAAACAGGGCATTCCTAGAAACAATGTTTTTTCAAGGAATAATCCCAACAGAACACCCCTCCCTTCTGGATTATGCAGAAGGTGTGGCAAAGGCAGGCATTGGACTAATGAATGTAGATCAACAAGGAATAAACAAGGTAATCCTTTTCCTTTGCCACCAGGAAACTCCCCAAGGAACCTCTTGCAGGCCCCCACGTCAAATTTGGTTCAGTCCTTTCCTGTCACCATGGAAGGAACTATTTCCAGAGCAAATAAAGAATCTAATGCCCATTGTAAAAAACCATACTGCTCAGGGTGATAGAACAGCTATAGAAGAGAGAACAAAAAATTCAGGAGAAACCATAAAGTGTATTTTTGGGCAAACTTTTATAGATGAACAAATACCAAAATTAAAAATATGAATAAATGGTGTTCTCATTGAAGATCTTGTAGACACAGCAGCGGATATAACAATAATTGCACTAGAATCTTTTTATCCATATTGGCCTCTTGAGGAGCAAATGTTCAGTTTTTAGGGATTGGAGCAATATTCTAAGTGAAACAGAGTGTGAGATGGGTCAAATGTATAGGGCAGAAGGATAGAAAGGAAAATTAAAGCCATATGTGGCTAATATAACTATGAACTTATGGGGATGTGATTTATTGCAGCAATGGAATACCTAGATTAACATTCCTCCAATCATAGAAATAAATCATAAACTAACATATGTTTCTGGGGAAAATATTAGAAGGTATAATAAAGAATAGTCACAGACCATCCAGATTATATAAGAACAGGACACAACAGCTGCTTATCTTTCAAAGACACCAAGAGCTCTACCTTTAAAATGATTAACAGACAAGCCTGTATGGGTTCAGCAATGGCCTTTAACAACAGAGAAACTATAGGCTTTAGAAAGATGGCATAAAAACAGTTACATACTCAGCATATTAAAGAATCAACCAGCCCTTGGAATTTTCCTGTATTTGTTATTAAAAAGAAATCTGGTAAGTGGAGAATGGTAACAGATCTAAGAGCTGTTAACAAGGTAATTCAGCCAATGGGCTGTCTAAAATCTGGAATTCCTTTGCCTTTTCTGTTACCTAAAGGATGGCCTTCTATAGTTACCAATTTAAAAGACTGTTTCTTTTCAATAACCTTACAAGAAAAAGATGAGAAAGATTTGCCTTCATGGTGCCTGTTGGTTAAACAGTGGCACTAGTGGTTGGCCACCGCCTGCAACGGCCATACCGATGGAGGAGAGTGCTGGAGGAGAGTCACGAGACATGGTTACCGTTCTAGAGCTAAGTTGGAAGACGGAGGGAGAGAGAGAGAGAGAGAGAGAGAGAGAGAGAGAGAGAGAGAGAGACCAGGCAGAGGGGGGAGTACGGAAGGAGACTGTGCAGAAAAGGAGAGAGGGCACAGAGGGCACGCCCGATTTTAAGGCTGGGATGCTGTAGCAGGCTAGTGATGTAATTAAGGACATAATCCTTACAGTGCCTACTTATAATTCTCAGCCTGTTAAGAGACATCAATGGAAGGTTCTCCCACAGGGAATGTTAAATAGTCCAAGCCTGGGTCAATATTTTATACAACAGCTGTTGGAAATAATGCATAAACAGTTTCCTCAATCTATAGTTTACCATTACATGAGTGACATTTTATTAGCTGATTCAAATGTAGATACTTTAGAAAGAATATTTGAAGAAGTAAAGAAAATTTTACCTTGTTGGGGATTAATTATTTAGAATGTAAAATAGATCTACAAAAAAATTAGATACCCCCAAAGTGCAAATTAGGAGATATCATTTACAGACTCTTAGTGACTTTCAAAGATTATTAGGAGACATTTCCAATATGTAGACCACTATTGGGGCAAAAAATAATGAACTGAGTAATTTGTTCAAAACCTTAGAGAGTGAAAAAGACAAATAGTCAAAGAGAATTATGGGCTGAAGCTGAGAAAGAATTGGCTTTGGTGTAAAAGAAAATACAGGATGCACATGTGGGTCATGTGGATCCAAAGCTTGATTACATTTTGGTTATTTTACCCTTTAGGCATTCTCCTACAGAAATTTTAATATAGAGAGAAGATATTATAGTAGAATGGATACTTCTACCAAATAAACAGAGTAAAAAAATTAAAAACTTATGTAGAAAATATCTCTGATTTGATTTTAAAAGGAAAATTGAGACTTTGTTAATTAGCAGGAATAGACCCAGCAGAAATTGTAGTACCTTTAACTAATGATGAAATTGACAAATTATGAGCAGAAAGTGAACCTTGGCAAAGGGCTTGCAGTAATTTTTGGGAGAGATTAACAATATATATCACAAAAGCAATAGAATTAAACTTATAGAGACCTAACTGGATCCTGCTTCACATTGTATGGAAACAGCAATATCTGGAGCCTTTACATTTTATACTGATGCAAACAAGTCAGGAAAGGCAGGTTACAAATCAGAAAATTTAAGAAAAGTGGTTCAAAGTTTTTATAATTTGGCCCCCAAATCAGAATTGTATGCCATTCTGATGGTATTAATAAATTTTTCTGAAAATCTCAGCATAGTAACTGACTCTCAGTATGCAGAAAGAATGGTTCTACACATTAAAACTGCTGAATTTATACCTGATGAGTCAGAATTAACTTAATTATTTATTCAACTACAAGAAATAATCAGGAGTAGGATTTATCCATTACATGTAACACACATCTTATCTCATATGGGACTGCAAGGCCCTTTAGCACAAGGTAATGATGAGATTGATCAACTATTGATAGGAAATATGCTGGAGTGTAGCCTGAAGTTTTTTGATGTCCTGCCCAGCCGTGTGGTCCATCAGGTGATTATAAAATAATCACTCAAAAACTTACATTAAACTTAAAGAAGGAAATGCCTATGAAGATACAAGAAGCCTATAGAACACGAAACAGACTAGACTCCCAAAAAAAGTCCCCTCGACACATAATAATTAAACAACTAAATGTACAGAATAAAGAAAGAATATTAAGAGCAGCAAAGGAAAAAGGCCAAGTGACCTATAAAGGTAAACCCATCAGAATAACACCCGATTTCTCAATGGAGATTTTGAAAGCCAGAAGGACCTGGGCAGTTGTAATGCAGACATTAAGAGACCATGAATGTCAGCCCAGACTAATACACCCAGCAAAACTTTCAATCATTATAGACAGAATGAACAAGACATTCGAAGACAAAGCCAGATTTAAACAATACCTATCCACAAACCCAGCCCTACAAAAAGCACTAGAAGGAAAATTCCAACCGAAGGAAGTCAGATACACACTCGAAAACACAGGCAATAGATAAAGCCACAACAGTAAACCCCAAAGAAGAGAAGTACACACAAACTACCACCAAAAATAACAGGGATGAACAATCACTGGTTGTTAATATCCCTTAATATTAATGGACTTAATTCACCTATAAAAAGACATAGGCTTACAGAATGGATACGAAAGCAGGACCCATCTTTCTGCTGCATACAAGAAACACATCTCAAATTCAAAGACAGACACTACCTAAGAATAAAAGGTTGGGGAAAGACTTTCCAATCAAATGGTCTTAAGAAACAAGCAGGTGTAGCCATCCTGATATCCAACAAAATAGACTTCAAACTAAAATCAATCAAAAGAGATCAAGAAGGGCATTACATCCTCATCACAGGAAGATCCACCAAGATGAAGTTTCAATTCTGAACATTTATGCCCCAAACACAAGGGCACCCACATATGTAAAAGAAACATTACTAAAGCTTAAACCACATATAAAACCCCACACATTAATAGTGGGAGATCTCAACACCCCACTTTCACCACTGGACAAATCTCCCAAATTGAAACTTAACAGAGAAAAAAAGGATTTAACTGATGTCATGACCCAATTGGACCTAATAAATATCTACAGAACATTCCATCCTAACATGAAAAAATATACCTTCTTCTCAGCACCCCATGGAACTTTCTCTAAAATCGACCACATACTTGGCCACAAAGCAAATCTCAACAGATAGAAAACAATTGGAATAACCTCCTGTGTTCTATCAGACCACCATGGTTTAAAGTTAGATTTCAACAACAACAAAAACTACAGAAAACCTACAATCTCATGGAAACTGAATAATGCTCAACTGAATCACCAATGGGTTAAGGAAGAAATAAAGAAAGAAATTAAAGACTTCCTAGAGATCAACAAAAATGAAGACACCACATACCAAAACTTATGGGATACTATGAAAGCAGTGCTAAGAGGGAAATTCATAGCACTAAATGCCCATATAAAGAAGTTGGAGAAATCCCACACAGTGACTTAACAGCACACCTGAAAGCTCTAGAACAAGAAGAAGCAAAGTCTCCCAGGAAGAATAGATGCCAGGAAATTATCAAAGTGAGAGGTGAAATTAATAAATTAGAAACTAAGAGAATAATACAAAAAATTAATGAAACAAAGAGTTGGTTCTTTGAGAAAATCAATAAGATAGACAAGCCTTTATCCAAACTAACCAAAAGACACAGAGAGAGAATCCAAATCAACAAAATCAGAAATGAAAAGGGGGACATAACAACAGACATTGAGGAAATCCAGAGAATTATAAGGTCATATTTCAAAAACCTCTACTCCACAAAACTGGAAAACCTAAAAGAAATGGACATTTCTCTGGATAGGTACCACATACCTAAGTTAAATCAAGACCAGATAAACTATTTAAATAGTCCAATAACCCCTAAGGAAATAGAAACAGTCATTAAAAGTCTCCCAACCAAAAAAAGCCCAGGACCAGATGGTTTCAGTGCAGAATTCTACCAGATCTTCAAAGAAGAGTTAATACCAATACTCTCTAAATTGTTCCACATAATAGAAACAGAAGGAACATTACCAAACTCCTTCTATGAGGCTACAATTACCCTGATTCCTAAACCAAACAAGGATGCAACAAAGAAAGAGAACTACAGACCGATCTCCCTCATGAACATCGATGCAAAAAATACTCAATAAAATACTGGCAAACAGACTCCAAGAATACATCAGAATAATTATCCACCATGATCAAGTAGGCTTCATCCCAGGGACGCAAGGGTGGTTCAACATATGAAAGTCCATCAATGTAATACACCATATAAACAAACTCAAAGAAAAAAAACCACATGATCATCTCACTAGATGCAGAAAAGGCATTTGACAAAATCCAATACCCCTTCATGATAAAAGTCTTGAAGCGATCAGGAATACAGGGAACATACCTAAACATAATGAAGGCAATTTACAGCAAGCCAACAGCCAACATCAAATTAAATCGAGAGAAACTCAAAGCAATTCCACTAAAATCAGGAATGAGGCAAGGCTGTCCACTCTCCCCATACTTATTCAATATAGTACTTGAAGTTCTAGCCAGAGCAATAAGACAACATAAGGAGATTAAGGGGATACAAATTGGAAAGGAAGAAGTCAAGCTTTCCCTATTTGCAGATGACATGATAGTATACTTGAGTGACCCCAAAGATTCCACCCAGGAACTGATAAAGCTTATAAACACCTTCAGCAAAATAGCAGGATACAAAATCAACTCAAAAAAATCAGTAGCCCTCCTATACACAATGGACAAAGAAGCTGAGAAGGCAATTAGAGATACATCACCCTTTACAATAGCCACAAATGACATAAAATACCTTGGGGTAACACTAACCAAGCAAGTGAAGGACCTATATGACAAGAACTTTAAGTCCCTGAATAAAGAAATTGAAGAAGATGTCAGAAAATGGAAAGATCTCCCATGCTCATGGATAGGCAGGGTTAACATAGTAAAAATGGCAATCTTACCAAAAGCAATCTACAGATTCAATGCAATCCCCATCAAAATACCAACACAATTCTTCACAGACCTGGAAAGAATAATGCTGTGGGATGGTCTGTATGTCAAATTGCTCTGATTGGTCAATAAATAAAACACTGATTGGCCAGTGGCCAGGCAGGAAGTAGGTGGGACAAGGAGAGAGGAGAATTCTGGGAAGCGGAAGGCTGAGGCAGGGAGACACTGCCAGCCGCTGCCGCCATGACCAGCAGCATGTGAAGTCACCGGTAAGCCACCAGCCACGTGGCAAGGTATAGATTTATGGAAATGGATTAATTTAAGCTATAAGAACAGTTAGCAAGAAGCCTGCCACAGCCATATGGATTGTAAGCAATATAAGTCTCTGTGTTTACTTGGTTGGGTCTGAGCAGCTGTGGGACTGGCGGGTGACAAAGATTTGTCCTGACTGGGCAAGGCAGGAAAACTCTAGCAACAGAATAATACTCAACTTCATATGGAAAAACAAAAAGCCCAGGATAGCCAAAAGAATCCTGTACAATAAAACAACCTCTGGAGGCATCACAATCCCTGACTTCAAGCTCTACTATAGAGCTACAGTAATAAAAACAGCTTGGTATTGGCATAAAAACTGACATGTGGACCAATGGAATTGAATTGAAGACCCTGACATTAACCCACACACCTATGAACATATAATTTTTGACAAAGAAGCCAAAAGGGTACAATGGAAAAAAGAAAGCATCTTCAACAAATGGTGCTGGTATAACTGGATATCAACATGTAGAAGGCTGCAAATAGATCCATATCTGTCACCGTGCACAAAACTTAAGTCCAAGTGGATCAAGGACCTCAACATAAATCCAGCTACTCTGAACCTGCTAGAAGAGAAAGTCGGAAGTAGTCTTGAACACATTGGCATAGGAGATCACTTCCTAAATAAAACACCAGTAGCACAGGCACTGAGAGAAACAATCAATCAATAGGACTTCTTGAAACTGAGAAGCTTTTGTAGAGCAAGGGATATGGTCAACAAGGCAAAGCAACAGCCTACAGAATGGGTAAAGATCTTCACCAACCCCACATGTGACAGAAGACTGATATCCAGAATATATAAGGAACTCAAGAAATTAGACATCAAAACGACCAACAGTCCAATTGAGAAATGGGCTTTAGAACTAAACAGAGAATTCTCAACAGAGGAAACTCAAATGGCTGAAAGACATTTCAGGAATTGCTCAACATCCCTAATCATCAGGGAAATGCAAATCAAAACAACTCTGAGATACCACCTTATGCCTGTCAGAATGGCTAAGATCAAAAACACTGAAGACACTTTATGCTGGAGAGGATGTAGAACTAGGGGGACTCTCCTCCACTGCTGGTGGGAATGCAAGCTTGTACAACCACTTTGGAAATCAATATGGCGCTTTCTTAGAAAATTGGGAATCAATCTCCCCCAAGATCCAGCTATACCACTCCTGGGCATATACCCAAGAAATGCTCAATCATACCACAAGAGCACTTGCTCAGCTATGTTCATATCAGCATTGTTTGTAATAGCCAAAACCTGGAAACAACCTAGATGCCCTTCAACTGAAGAATGGATAAATAAATTATGGCACATATACACAATGGAACACTACTCAGCAGAGAAAACAATGACATCATGAGGTTTGCAGGCAAATGGATGGATCTAGAAAAAATCATCCTGAGTGAGGTAACCCAGACTCAGAAAGACAAATATGGTATGTACTCACTCATAGGAAGATGCTAGATGTGGAACAAGGATGACTGGACTGCTACTCACATCACCAGTGAGGCTACCTGGAAAACGGGACCCCAAGAAAGACACCGAGAAATGGATGAGATCTACATGAACAGCCTGAACATGAGTTGGAGCAATGAAGGGCGAGGGTCGAGGGAAAGAGAGCGGGAGATCCTAGCTGGATCCAGAAAAGAGAGGGAGAACAAGGAATAGGAGACCATGGTAAATGAAGACCACATGAGAAAAGGAAGAAACAAAGAGCTAAAGAGGCACACAGAAATCCACAAAGATACCCCCACAAAAAGACTCCTGGCAATGGTCGAAAGACAGCCGCGACTGACCTACTCTGGTGATGGGATGGCCAAACACCCTAATAGTTGTGCCATAAACCCCATCCAAGGACTGAGGAATCTGGATACTGATATCCACGGCTAGGCCCCTGGTGGAGCGCTGGGAGTCTAATTAGTGAGAAAGAGGAGGGTTTATATGAGCGAGAATTGTTGAAACTAAGGTTGGATAAAGCACAGGGACAAATAACCAAATGAATGGAAACACATGAACTATGAACCAAAGGCTGAGGGGCCCCCAACTGGATCAGGCCCTCTGAATAGGTGAGACAGTTGATTGGCTTGATCTGCTTGGGAGGCATCTAGGCAGTGGTACCAGGTCCTGGGCTCTTTGCATGAGTTAGCTGTTTGAAACCTGGGACTTATGCAGGGACACTTGGCTTAATCTGGGAGGAGGGGACTGGACCTATCTGGACTGAGTCTATCAGGTCGATCCCAGTCCTTGGGGGAGACCCTGCTCTGGAGGAGGTGGAAATGGGGAGTGGGCTGGGGGGAAGGGGAGGGGGGCAGGAAGGGAGAGAACAAGGGAACCTGTGGCTATTATGTAGAACTGAATAGTATTGTAAAATAATAAAATAAAATAAAATAAATAAAAAAAAGCTTACATTAATTATAACTGCTTGGCCACTAGCTCAGGCTTATTACTGACTTGCTTTTCACTTAAATTAACCCATAATTCTTATCTATGTTTAGCCACATGGCTTGGTACCTATTCTCAGTTCTGCCTTGTCATCTTGCTTCCTCTGTGTCTGACTGGCGACTCCTGATTCAGCCCATCCTCTTCCCAGGATTCTCCTTGTTTACCCCACCTATACCTCCTGCCTGGCTACTGGCCAATCAGCATTTTATTTATCAACCAATCAGAGCAACACATATTCACAGCATACAGAATGATATCCCACAGCACTTCTCCTTTTCTGTCTAATCAAAAAGGAAAGTTTTAACTTTCACATAGTAAAATTACATATAATAGAACAGTTATCAAGCAAGAATCATAGTTATAATATCCAGTCCATTTATATTTGGCAATTTTAAAGAAAATATTCTATTTATCCTATATATGTGAGTCTAAAGTTTCATATCTAGCTTATCTCTTATCATAACCAAGGAATATCTTAATTATAACTATCTAGTCTTCAACTATATTAAAGATCTCAGAAGGATACCTAAGTAAATAGGAAATGCATTGAAAGCAACTTCCAAAAATCTAAAATGACAGAGACAGCTGGCTACTTGGACAGTCATCCAAAAGTTCCTCTGCAACGTTGGGGCATCCATCTTCAACCTATAGGCCTAGTCTGTCAGTCACTTTTTTCTGTGTTCTGTAGAATTTCTGGCAGTTTCTTCTGTAAAGCAGGAAGCTGAAGGGCCATCTTGCCTTGCAAAATTCAGTGGTCACCTTCTTGTGTGGCCTGCATGTCCAGTTTATGTGACATATTGTCAATTAGTCACTTCAAGGGAGCTTTTTTGCCCAGTGGCTATTTTTTTGCCACAATGATGATAAACTCCATATGGAGTGTCTTTGGTGCCCATCATCTTCCTTGAAGTAATTGTTGCTGCCAGGGGCAGATGTGTCTCATTGTCCAGGAAAGTCTAAGTTTTTAAAAACATTTTAAATGCCATATTCTGTACACCTTTGAAGTGTTTGACGATTACCCATCTAATAGAAATATATCTATGTATACCTAAAAAGCTTAACTAACATGACTATAAGTTTGATTATCACAGATGACTATTAATCTGTATTTCTTAATTGTACATTACAATTTTAAATGAGTTGCATACACATAGTACCTTAGACAAGAGTAGAAATATATATACAGTACAAAAAATTAACTTTAAATTAGTATCAATAAACTAAAATCTATACCAATGTAAAACATTTTAAGCAACTTGCCCTTTAAAAGTAGGTTCAATAATCAATCTTTTTATCCTATCATATCTATATCGTATATTTCCATATATTCCTCTTTCTTCTTTTAGAAACATATTGACTATGACCAATAACAATTTGTCACCAACGACCTAAACAAAGACAAACCTCCATGATCCATTATTTGGGGGAATGTGGGCATAGTGTTCTAGGCTACTTCCTGCTGATAAAGGGTGCTGTATTCTTATGAGGATCTTGAGAAAATTAAAAATTATGGTCAAGTCCTGATTGAAATAGTCTGTGAGGCTGCATTGTCCAAGCCAGTTGCCTGGAAACCGTTCTGGATACCATAAAAACTGATGGTTAGAAAACTGATGGTTAGATTTGAGCAAGAGAGACCTCTTGATTAGAAGAGGTAATAGTTCATCAACCACCATGGCCATTCAATTTTAACTAACTAATACCACTAACAAATGCCTTTCATTAGATCAAATATAACTTGCCAAAAGGGAACCTTCCCAAAGTTAGGGTTGCAGAGTGTTTTTTTTTTTTTTTTTTTTTTTGTCTTTCAGGAGAATGAGGGCTAAGGAATCTGAAGAACACTGGACAAATGAGACACCTGAAGAAAAAGGACAGATCATCCAGAAAACTTGTCCCAAGAAAAAGATTTTCTGCAGTAAACTATGATCACTCCTAATAGTGAACTTTGAAGTCTTTTAAAGATGCTGCAATCCCACAAAGAGGACTCCACATAGACTATGATAATGCCATTAAGCTGACAAACATCATCTACAGATCAGCTTTGGACTATAAACTGCTCAGGACAATATCAAGATGACTAGCTGAGATGATACAGCCTCACAGACTACTCCAATCAGGACTTGACAATAATATTAAATTTTCTTTGTGTCCCCATAAGACTACCAGCACACCCAATTAGCAGAAAGTAGCCTTGAAAACTATACCCACATTCCCCAAAAAAATGGATTATGGATGTTAGTCTTTGTTTAAGGGTTGGTTAAAAATTGTTGCTGGTCATAGCCAATCTCTTTCTAAAAGAAGAAAGGGGGATATGATATAGAAATGTATTATATAGAAATGATAGGATAGAGTAGATTATTGAATCTACTCTGAAAAGAAAAAAGGGAGAATGTAGATGTAATAAGATAAAAGGTAGGTTATTGATTCTACTTTTAAAAAAACAATGGCTAGTTTTAAATATTTTATGTTGCATTAGATTTTTGTATATACAATATATATTATGTATATTGATACAAATTTGAGATTGATTTTGTTAGAAAATACTGTGCATATGTTTCTAATCTTGTTCAAGGTATTGTACCTATACAGTTCATTTAACAATGTAATGTAAATTTCTAGTCCTTGAAAGTTATTATTACCAAATATTTAGGATACAAAGAAATGCAGGTTAGTTGTTAGTCACCTATTACAATCAAAATTGTCATAAAATTAGGTATGTTTTCAAGGTCAAATAGATATATTTTAGATAAACAGATCATCTTTAAACACTTCAGAGATCTACAGAATATGGCATTTAAGATGGTTTAATAGCACCTGTTCTTTCTTTCTTTCTTTCTTTCTTTCTTTCTTTCTTTCTTTCTTTCTTTCTTTCTTTCTTTCTTTCTTTCTCTTTCTCTCTCTCTCTCTCTCTCTCTCTCTCTCTCTCTCTCTCTCCCTCCCTCCCTCCCTCTTTCTTTCTCTTTCTTTCTTTCTTTCTTTCTTTCTTTCTTTCTTTCTTTCTTTCTTTCTTTCTTTCTTTCTGACAATGCGACATGTCTCCTCCTGAAAGCACCAATCTACTTCAGAGAAGATGATGGACATTGAAGAAACTCCACATGGAGTTTACTTTCTTTGTGGCAAAAGTTAGCCACTGGCCAAGAAAGTGCCATTGCCTCAACTGCTGACAGTATGCTGTCCAAATGAACCAGCAGGACACAAAAGAAAGGGCTGTCAAACCTTGCCAAGACAAGATAGGAAAGTTCTTTAGAAAATTCTGCTTCCCAGATGAGTCTGTAGATATGCTAGGTATGTAGGCCTTGGGTGACTGTCCAGGCAGCCAGCTGTTTCTGTTATTTCTCACATTTTTTTGAAGTTGCTTGTTTGCACTTCTTGCTAACTCAGTTAATATTATTTTTTTGTTGGGTCTCTGACAGAGTTGAAGACACAATAGTTATAGTTTTTCTTGTAAACAAATTCAGAAAAGAAACACACTAAAGTGGTGTAAAGTGTATAAGTTTGAAATACATCAAAAGTTAGTTTTGGATTGGTAGTACAAGTTAGGATAGAAAGGGAATTAGGTACAACATTTTGGACTCACCAAAATTGGATAAATAATGGAGTATTTTCTCTCAATTTGTCAAATGTTAGTGGGCTAGACATTGGTAATGTAATTCTTGATGGTATATATTGTATATACTTATTGTACTTATTGTATATAGTTTTTCTTATATTAGTTATAACATTCTTTTATTATTTTAGACAAAAAGGGGAAATGTGGTGATATATTGCATATCCTAATAAAATTTGCCTGAAGATCAGAGAATAGAACAAACCACTAGATTAAACATAGAGGCCAGGCAGTGGTGGCACATACCTTTAATCCTAGCACTCAGGAGGCAGAGATCTGTCTGGACCTCTGTGAGTTCAAAGCCCTCCTGGACTACATGAGATTGACTCAGTCTAGGACAGAAACAGAGCCAGGCAGTGGTGGCACACACTTTTTAATCCCCAGCACTTGAGATCTCATGCCTTTGCTTGAGAAGTACACACGCCTTTAATCTCAGCACTAAGAAGAAAGTGATGGCTGATGGAGAAAGTTATATAAGGTGTGAGGAGAGAGGAACTGAAGCCTTTTCAGGCTGAGGAGTTCTAGAGGTAAGACATGGCAGTGGCTTGTTCCTTTGTCTCTTTGATCTTTCAGCATTTACCCCCATATCAGGCTCCAGGTTTTATTATTATTGAGACCATTTTAGAAATTTGAGCAACATTTTAATTTCATTAAAAGTCAAATAGGGTTTGTTTTGGTGTCTTGCATTGTGATTAAAATATACCAGTTTTGTAATTTGGGGAGCCAAAGTACCTTGACACGCACACAGCTACACTTGCTTACTGTCTGCCTATTTACTGATGGTTGGGTGGATGTACACCATCATTTCTAATAAATAAAGTGGGGATTATTTCAGAACTTGACTTCATTTCTTTTTATTGAGAATTTTATACATGCATATAGTGTGTCTTGATCAACTCTACCTCCATTCCCTCTCTTCCAATTTCCCCTTTAGTCCTCCACTACTTTTCCTTTTCAAATTCCTGTGCTTTCTTGTTCTTCATCAGTGTGTGTCTTGTATAGGAAACAAATTATTGTGGGCTGATATTTTGAAAAGATGAGCAGAATTGCAGACATGTGGACAAATTTTGAAGATATTGATAAAAGCAAACTGATAAAGTAATGCTATATTGAAATAACATATGAAACTAAAATTTTCTTCTGATTCTCACTCTACACCTCAGAAATCCAAACAGCCTGACTATGGAAATCTTACTTTTGTGTGAAACATGAATTCTCACTATGGTGAGGTGTGGTAGTAATCAAGCACACCTCTGAGAGTTTGATAAATGTTATAAACGTTGTTTCCAAGAAAACAGAGAGAGAGAGAGAGAGAGAGAGAGAGAGAGAGAGAGAGAGAGAGAAGAGAGAGAGAGAGAGAGAGAGAGAGAGAGAGAGAGAGAGAGAGAGAGAGAGAGAGATTTGGAAGTTGGTTGGTTTTAAGGGATTCACCAAATCCCTCAAACCATACTTCTCTGAGTTAAAAACCTCTAATGTACACATTCAAGTGACTGATTTGTTCTTAGAATGGCCAAAGTACTAAGGAGGGATGGGCAATCCCCAAAGTCGTTCCGAGCTGTCATCACAGCTGGAAGATGTGGACTTTAAATTTCCTCTTAATACCCTGCCTGAGTTCACCTGAGAATTGCTGAACTTTCTGCTTTACTTTCATTTAATTCAACATCCTGTTTAATTCCTGGGTAAACATATGTTTGACTATACATATATGGAGACAAACATATTGAAAACATTAAGTGCTAAAAAATGGTCTGCATTAGTTACTTCCATATATGTTCATTTGAATAAGGTGAAACATCAAGAAAACTAGTTATAAGGACCCTTATTTATCCAAGATGAATACCTAGAGATATTCTTTGGTATTAGTGTCAGCGTTTGCAAGAAAAAATTATCCCATTAAAATAGCCCTCATGAATAATTCAGAGAGTTCAATTTAATGGAGGAAGGGGGAGACAGAAACGGGTCATCAAATTTGTTGGAAACCTATATTGCTGCGCAGCATTTTTTATGAGCAGTTATAATGTAAGTTATTTTTTGTTCTGTACTCACAGGAAGTAGTTCTCATAATTCAAAAATTTTACCTTTAATTTTTCTGATGTGTTGCATTCCTAAAAGTATTTTCTCAAAAGAATATTTTATTATGTGCACTGATATTTTTGTTTTCATAATTGTATTGATAAGAAATATTTGCTTATGTTGAAGTAGTAACCAACTTAAAAGGAAGTGATCTGGGATGGCCAACTTCCTGCATTGAGATAACCACTAGAGTGTGTTCAGTGGACACTGGCTGTGTTGCTCAGGGCTCAGTCTGAGAAAAGAGAAGCACTGTAGACATGTTCATGGTGAAGTATTCACCATGTAAGGGCCGAGTGACAGAGGTTAGAAAAGGAGCAATGGATGATAGAAGACAACAGGACAGAGTGTTCACCAAGCACATGAAGGTGTTGTTCTTTGACCAACATTCACATATTCAGAAGCTTGAAGTATGTTTCATATTTGAAACTGTATAACAAGAGCTTTTCATGTCTGTATTAATTAGGAAGAGTCTCTTCTATTGTGTAGATAGGCCAAGTAGTTGCTCTGAGAAGGTGATATCTCCAGCTTTTCTGTTTTTTGTCTCTACTATGTGCTCTGTTAACCATTTCCCCATACTTTGAAAGATAAAATAACAAATGTTAATAATAATAATAATAATAATAATAATAATAATAATAATAATATATACCATAGTTGAGCACTATGGTATATAATGGATATCACTGGAATTGCTTCATCTTCTTCCTGTCAGCAGACCAGAACAATGAACACATTAAGAGTTAAGGATTGGGGGGGACGGACGGACCTGAAGCTGCAGAAAGGGCTTGGTGGAGGAAACACTTGTCCCCAAGACTCAGATGGAGTTTTTCACAGTATGAAGGGGATAGTGAATTTGGCCATTTATAAGAAGGGCAAGAATATGAAAGAAAGTGAGTCTCGTCCCATTGGGTGCAGACATGAGAAGGACATTAGCATTAGCATACAGAAAGTAAAGAGACTTCTGTATCAATGCTTGAAGAAGGTAAGGATGGAAATCAATAGGCAGAAAGAGGTCAAGTTGAATTAATACATTCTTTTTTAAAATTTTATTTTATAATTTAATTTAAATTTACATATCAGCCACGAATTCCCTTGTTCTCCCCCCTCCTGCCCCTCCAACTTCCCCTCAGCCCACCCCTCATTCCCATCTCCTCCAGGACAAAGACTCCCCCTGGGATTCAGTTCAACCTGGTAGATTCAGTCCAGGCAGGTCCAGTCCTCTCCTCCCAAGCTGAGCCAAGTGTCCCTGCATAAGTCCCAGGCTTCAAACAGCTAACTCATGCAACGAGCCCAGGACCTGGTACCACTGCCTAGATGTCTCCCAAACAGATCAAGCCCATCAACTGTCTCACCTCTTCAGAGGGCCTGATCCAGTTGGGGGCCCCTCAGCCTTTGGTTCATAGTTCATGTGTTTCCATTATTTTGGCTATTTGTCCCTGTGCTTTATCCAACCTTGGTCTCAACAATTCTCGCTCATACAAACCCTCCTGTGTCTTGCCAATTGGACTCCTGGAGCTCTACCTCATCCAGTGACTGAGGGAACCAGATGCAGAGATGCATGGCCAGGCTGCCGGTAGAATTAATACATTCTTTTCAGAGTCTACCACTGAGAGATAAAACACTTGTCTCATAATCTTCACCTAAAAGGTAACACAGTCTCTTCAAAGTCCTTGCCTGATAGGTAATATAGTCTTTTCAAAGTCTCCACCTGAAGCTGACACAGGCTCCTCAGAGTCTTTTCCTGGTAAATAATAGTCTTTACATAGTACTCATCCATGATGCTTACAGGTATGCTAAAACTGGACCGACAATGCAGGAATCTCCTCTGGTAGGGCCAGAAGGTCAGACCTTTCCAACTCTCACTCCACTACTCCATTACTGAGTGTGGAGATTCTCTTTTCTGAATGAAGTGGTCCTTGAAAGAGCTAAATCCTAAGGGCTGTTTTGTAGCTGTACTCATAGTGTCTGGAGCCATAGGTCCTACTCTCTAGAGAACATCTCTCCAAAGACAGGCTGGCCATGTTTTAGGTTTCAAGTGAAAGAGAAAACAAAAGTAGTATGGTAGGTCAAACTTAGAAGTAAGAACAAGGAACGAAATTCTGATCACAAATAAGGTATTTGGCCTTACAATTAGGAAAGCTGTGTTTGGGCCAAGAATGAAATGATGCAGTAACTATCAGCAGTTTGAAATTCATCTTGGAAAGAAAAAAAAAGCCATATGTAGAGTGAACATATCTGAACAAATGTGTTACAGCCTATGTGTGTGTGTGTAATAGTTATTTTTGTTATTTTTTGAATTAATAACTTCCTTCTTAGAATAGAGGCCTTCTATGAAGAAAAGTGTTCAGTGAAAACTACACATGCTAGGTAGGGGTCGAGGGAAAGGTCTTTAGGATCTAGTTCTGCTTTGGAAGGCGGACATGATGACTGGTGCTCTAGGATCCTTCTTAGACCCTGAGGAAAAGTCTGGGAAGAATTGCAGAAACCTCAGCTTAGAGATGCACTAACTACAGCAACAATGCCGCTGTTCTCTCCTTTCTGTTTGCTTTTCTTCTTTGTTGTTTGTTTTTAAACCATCATGGCAGAATCATGAATGCTTGCAACAAAATGCAGTTCATTTTTTAAAATTTTTTATTCATTTTACTATTATTTTTTCCTTGTATTTTATTTTACAATACCATTCAGTTCTACATATCAGCCACGGATTCCCTTGTTCTCCCCCTTCCTACCCCCCTTCCCTTCCTCCAGCCCACCCCTCATTCCCACCTTCTCCAGGACAAAGCCTCCCCTGAGGACTGAGATCGACCTGGTAGACTCAGTCCAGGCAGGTCCAGTCCCCTCCTCCCAGACTGAGCCAAGTGTCCCTGCATAAGCCCCAGGTTTCAAACAGCCAACTCATGCAATGAGCACAGGACCTGGTACCACTGCCTAGATGCCTCCCAAACAGATCAAGCCAATCAACTGTCTCACCTATTCAGAGAGCCTGATCCAGTTTGGGGGCCCCTCAGCCTTTGGTTTATAGTTCATGTGTTTCCATTTGTTTGGCTATTTGTCCCTGTGCTTTATCCAGTCTTGGTTTCAACAATTCTCGCTCATATAAACCCTCCTCTTGCTCGATAATTAGACTCCTGGCACTTCACTGGGGCCTAGCTGTGGATCTCTGCATCCAGATTCCTCAGTCCTTGGATGGGGTTTCTGGCACGACTATTAGGGTGTTTGGTCATCCCATCACCAGAGTAGGTCAGTTCCGGCTGTCTCTCGACCATTGCCAGCAGTCTATTGTGGGGTTATCTTTGTGGATTTCTGTGGGCTTCTTTAGCACTTTGTTTCTTCCTTTTCTCATGTGGTCTTCATTTACCATGGTCTCCTATTCCTTGTTCTCTCTCTCTGTTCTTGATCCAGCTGGGATCTCCCGCTCCCACAGGCTCTTTCCCTTGACCCTTGTCCTTAACTACTCCCACTCATGTCCAGGTTGTTCATGTAGATCTCAGCTATTTCTCCATCATTGGGTGAAGACCAGAGGTGAATATCCAGGCCCAGCCCAGACCCCATCCCTGGGCACCAGCCACTCCAGGGAAGACCTGCCCAACTTGGCCCCAGGTTCTGGCCACCGGGCAGGTCCCCTTCTAGCCCCACCGGGAAGGATCCCCTTCTCCAAGACCTCTTGCAGACCCTGCAATCTCCACACCCAGCCCCCATGCCCATCTGCCCGAGACCCCAGCCACTTCCTGAGACTTAGAGACCAGCCCCCAGATCCCATCCTGCCCCAGACTTCCCTTGTGGACCAGATTGAGAGAGAGAGAGAGCTCCCATCCTGCCCCGGACTTCCCTTCTGGACAAGAACTCCCATCCTGCCCCAAACTTCCCTTCCGGACCAGGGAGAGCTCCCATCCTGACCCAGACTTCCCTTCTGGACAAGAGCTCCCATCCTGACCCAGACTTCCCTTCTGGACAAGAGCGCCCATCCTGCCTCTACTTCCTGTCTGGACAAAAGCTCCCATCCTGCCCCGGACTTCCCGTCTAGATAAGAGCTTGCATCCTGCCCCGGAGTTCCCATTTGGACAAAAGAGCTCCCATCTGGACAAGAGAGAGAGACTTCCTGAATCTGTCAGCTCTGTCTGAACTAAGTGCGCTGATAAGATCAAGAACGAACCACAAGGAGATGGGCAGATGTCAAGGAAGAAGTACATGCAACAAAATGAAGAGCAATACAGCATCACCAGAATCTAGCCCGCCTCCAACATCTAGACCTGAACATCAAAAATTGGAAGAAGCAGAAGAAAACAGCCTTATGAATAACAAAATGCAGTTCTTGATTACCATCAGTGGTTTGAAAACAGATAGGACTTGTGACTAGACATTAGGTGAAGGTCAAGACAATGTTTTTACCTTCAAAGAAGCTGTCGCTGAGTTAGGGGCCTACATCTTTAACCTTGAAACAGCAGTCAAAATGATACACTAAATAATTAAATCCCAATTTAATTTCACACTATAGGAAATATGACCCATGGACGTTTAAGTGAAGGAAAACTACAGACTTAACCATTGGAGATGGCTTTGCCTTGGTGAGACCATGAACTAAGCCTTGAATCATGGATGGGGTTTGCACAAGAAAGAAAAGAGTAGATTGAGAGAAAAAGTAAAATCATCAAATTAGGAAAGAGGTTAGCTTGATTTAAATTATAGTGTGTAGTTGATTAAAAGAATAAGAAATATAGTAAAGGTACTAATGTAATAATAAGAATAAGAATAAGAATAATTTAAGGCAATGTGGTAGAAAGCTGGTAAGCACAGAGGCGAGGATATAATGTAGGTGACAGAAAACCAGCACCCACTCGATATGTATTATGTAAATCACTTTGGAAGTCTGAGAAGCAGTATTGAAACTGAGCAGAAGAGCCCAGCCAGGAGACTCCGTAGCTATCCAGAAGACAGAGGGAATGGTCTGAATTGCACTGTGGCAGAGGAAGGGTTCAGAGAGCACAGATAGGAGAGCTATTGCCACATTGCGACTCTTAGGTAACCTCTGCTAGAAACTTGCAAAGACAAGGAAGGGAGCTGTTGTGGGCACTGCCCCAGCACAAACTCTGTTTTAGCAAAGGGAGTCACTGCTCCTACTCTAGACTTGAGGACAGACAAAACTTTCATTAAATATCTCTTGTTAAGAAAATGATATTTCTCCTTGCTTAAATTTTATTTAGGCCTTCACATTTGATTTTATAGCTTTATTTACATAAAACTTTGATTTATTTACAACAAAACTAAGTTTTGTTGTCTTCTGTGTTTATAGTAGTTTGTTTATGTGTGCACATGCACATGTGTGTGCTTTTGCCACCATGTGCATGTAGAACTCAAAGGACAGCTTGTGGGGGTCAGTTCTCTCCTTCTACCTTGTAGGTCCTAGAAACTGAACTCGGTCATCAGTGCCTTTATCTACTGAGATATCTCTCCAGTCCTAGTTCTTACTTTTAATACACTATTGTTAAGAATTGCCTTTGTGCCTCATGTACT
The DNA here is from genome assembly GCF_004664715.2 of Peromyscus leucopus. Classification (NCBI taxonomy): domain Eukaryota; kingdom Metazoa; phylum Chordata; class Mammalia; order Rodentia; family Cricetidae; genus Peromyscus; species Peromyscus leucopus. The sequence goes on from NC_051069.1 coordinate 79,503,109, forward strand.
TCCTTTTCAGAGATTTAGGTGTATGAGCATGGACAAAGTGAATGGCTCACTTTCCTTGTATATAAAATAGAAACAGGACTTTCAGCATTTGGGGTGCTATAGGGGACAAGTGAAGTCCTGAGTGAGTATGTGTTGTCGACATGGGCAGAGGCATGTGAAGGACCCTACTACCTAAGCCTCAAAGGAATGGCAGTGTTCCCCTGGTGAAACTCAGGGGAGGTGCAAAACTTTTCTCTGGTCCTAGAGTGCAAATGTTGGCGGTCGGTACAGAAAGTACCCATCATAGCTTTCTTTTCCCCCCATGTTTATAGCCTGAAGACTGCTCTCTACAGAGACTGCTACAGAGGTGAGCTAAACCTGCCTCCTTGTTCAGATGCATGTAATAACCCTGCCTCCTTGTTTATCTGTATGGAATGACTCCACCTTCTCATTTAGCTTACATGCAATAGTCTGCTCTACCTGCTCAACTGTAAAAAAAAAAAAGACATTCTGAGCTTCCCGGATGCTGCAGCCTCTCTATCTAAGGTCAACCCAGCTTTTCTTTGTACATGTGTCTATCATTTTTTCATTCCCTTGCTGCCTCTTGTCATGATTCTGGGACACGATCTGTGCAAGTGTGTGGCAGAGTACTAAATAAGTTAGTGCATATAGAGAATTTGGAATGTCTTTAGAATACGTGTTTATAAATGTCACTAAGATCATCATTTTGAATTTAGCACTTGCTATTTTGTTCAGAAATGTCTTGGGAATGGGTTTTTGGTAGATGGTAAGATCCTACTGCTGAAGATTCCACATTTCTTGGTTATATGATATATAGGAACCAAGATGGAATTTAGTTGGAACCTTCCTTTCTGGTAGTTATCTTTCACAGTTCCACAAGGTACTATGCAGGATTTTAGAGAAATAAAAGGCATCAATGATCTTATCAAGCTGAAACCCTGGCAAAATGCACCCACTTATGCAAGAGTGGAACTATTGTTCTAAGAAGTATTCAACAACTCTGATTGGATTTGAACCCACTCCACAGACGGGAATCCATACCCAGAATCCAGAACTGTAAATCTGATGAGAAACTCCTAGACGAGGAGGTTGTGTGTTATAGAGTAAACAGAATACTGTTGTTTAACTAAATTGACAGAGCATCAAATTATCTTCCAAAAACTTACATTTTTACCCATAGGCAAATGCTATTCTCTGCAATAGTCCGAGACCCTTTTTCCAGTGTATGCAGAGATTCATTACCATGAAGTACTGGGAATAAGAGACAGATGAGTGCTCAGCCCTAGAAATATCATTTTCTAAGCATGACACGGTCATTGCATTTATGTACTCAAAGCAACTGCAGATATCTACCTACTACACAAGAATGGCTCAAGCCTTTAATTCTAGCACTCAAGAGGCCGAGAGTGTTGCAGAAATTACTTCAACTATGTATGTAAAGATGGTTACATTTGTTTACACTGAGGAATATTACTTTAACTATGTAAAGATGTGTTACATTTGTTTATGTTGCATTTGTTATACTATGTAAAGATGTGTTGCTGTTTCACTTTGCCTGCCTAAGTCTCCTGATTGGTCTAATAAAAAGCTGAATGGCCAAAAGCTAGGTAGAAGAGGGATAGGCAGGACTAGTGGGCAGAGAAAATAAATAGGAGAGGAAGAGAGAAGAAGGAGAAGAGAATAAGGGAGAGAGGGACATGCCCAGGGCCAGAAGCCAGACAGGTAGCTGTCAACCAGACAGACATAAGAAGCAGTGAAAGTAAGATATACAGGAAAGAAAGGTAAAAGGCCCTGAGGCAAAATATAGATGAAGAGAAAGAGGTTAAATTATAAGAGCTAGTGAGATAAGCATAAGATAAGGAATTCATAACTAATAAGTCTCCATGTCATGATTTGGGAGCTGGTTGATGGCCCAAAAGATACCCTATTACAGCAGAGGCAAGCAGATCTTGAGTTCCAGGCTAGCCTGGTCTACAAAGCAAGTTCCAGGACAGCCAAGGCTACACAAAGAAACCCTGTCTCGAAAAAAATGAAAACAAAATGACCCATCAGTAGTCAGGCATGAATGGAGAAGTGAGCTCAGGGACCCTTACCTCCCATGGACGCACTGTTTGCTAATGATAGATTTATGGAGGGGGTGAGTCATTGCCTTCAGTTGTAACTCTTGGTTAGCCCACCAATGTCTTCCAATGGATAGTTGCAATCCAATAATCATACAGAAACTAAATGTGTCACAAACAAGACAAATAAGACAGGAAGTCATTAACCTGAGAAAGATGTAGATAAGAAAAGGTTTGCTAGAGATGGTAGGGAGATAAGAAAAGGTGGAGGGGGAGAGAATATTTGGAATGTATTATATACATCTCTGAAATTGTCAAATACAAACTTCATAGAAGAATCATGTTAGTAAATAAGTAATCTGGAATAATACTTTTAAAAAACACCTTATTATTATTTTTTTTAAAATAATTGTCTCAAGTGTTGTTCCTATCAGTAAGAGAAAACTGTTGGAGAAAACTAAGTTTTCCTTTATGAGAGGTTGCCAATTGGAGGTAATTTCTGGCTTAGGGATGGGGTCATGTGTCTATTTCCCTTGGCGGGACTGGAGCCCCACCTGGCCTAGACCTGTGCCGGCGGCCCTGTGCAAGCTGCCAGAGTCTCTGTGAGTTCATAGATGCGTTGGTTCTGCTATGTTTAGGAGGCCTTTTTTCCTTTTGGAGTCTGCCACCCCACTACTTTCACAGTCTTTCCGTTTCTTCTTTCTCGGAGTCCCCTGATCCCTGGTGGGAGGAACTTAGGACTGAGCGTTCCAAAGTCTCTCACTCTCTCCTCGTAGTCCAGTTGTGGGTCCCGGCTTGCTCCCGTCTACTGAAGCAGAAAGCTTCTCTTCTGATGGCTGAGCACGGCACTGATGGAGGAGGATAGCAGAAAGCCATTAGGAGTCATTTTATTAATTTTTTTTAGTAGAATAATGGTATTTGATTTACCTCTGGGTCTAAGGCACAAAATGAACTCAATGGTATTTTTGAAGGATTTTTGTTTTGTCTCATAATATTTTGTCACGGCATTTTTAAAAAAATAACCTTACAGGTATTTTGCTTATATGCTATGGTTTCCATTTTTTTTTTTAAATGGGTTTTCTGTGTGTGCAAATGTGTCTGTATGTGTTTCTTGTACTTTTTTTTGGGGGGGGGGGCTCTTTTTTTCTGTTTGTTTAGTCCTATTCTGGTTTGGGTTTTTTTTTTAAATTAAGAATTTTTTTATTCATTTTACATACCAGTCACAGATCTCACTCTTCCCTCCTCCTGCCCTTCCAGCCTTATCCCCAGCAACCCATCCCCATTCCCTCCTACAAGAAGGTAAAGCCTTCCATGGGGAGTCAGCAGAGCCTGGTACACTCAGTAGAGGCAGGTCCAAGGCCCTTCCCTTGCCTCAAGGCTGTGCGAGGTGTCCCACCATAGCTAGTGGGCTCCAAAAAGACTGCTCATGCACCAGGGATGGATACTGATCCTGCTGCCTGGGGACCCCTTAAGCAGATCAAGCTACACAACTATCTTGCTTATGCAGAGGGCCTAGTCCAGTCCCATAGAGGCACCATAGGTGTTGGTCTAAATTTCATGAGTTCCCACTAGTTTGGTTTGGTTGTCTCTGTAGATTTCCCCATCATGATCTTGATGCTCCTTGCTCATAGAATCCCTCTTCAATCTCTTTGACTGGACTTCTGGAGCTCAGCCTGGTGTTCGGCTGTGGATCTTTGCATCTGCTTCCTTCAGTTACTGGATGGAGGCTCTATGATGACAGTCAAGGTATATATATGGTTTATGTGGTATACAATAAGGAAATAAAGAATGGCTTAGTTCTATAATAAAAAATAATAATTATCTCATTTACAAACTCAATTTTCTAGGCTTTGGGGCCTCAGACTCACAGTCCCCTTTGTGTCCTAGCTTCTCGTTGCTACTGAAATGCATCACTGTAATTCATGGTGGTCACAGGACAGTGGTTGGATTTGTTCAGTATTGAGATAAGAATATTGAAAGGATCTCTTCAGGCACTCCTTAGCTCTCTTCTGCCTATTTTACTTTACTTTCTTAAGCTGACTTTCCTTTTTGTAAAACGTGGATTCCATTTATTGTACAGTAAGGAAAAAAAAACAAACATGTATTTGAGTGCCTCCTAAAATCTGAGCTGTGGTTGAAATGTGTTTTATTTTCTTCACCTACCTCATGTCCTCCATTGCCACACTTCACACCCAATACAGTCTGCGTGGAGCGACATCACTTCCAACCCAGCAGCTTTTCTTACAAAGCCAAGTGTCGTTTGCGCGAAGTGGGAATAGGATCAAATGCCCTGGAACCTCTCTGTGTGTGGAGCCTGCGCGCACACTTCTCTGCGTGATGAGGCATTCATGTGCACTGCTTTTGTCTCGTATGCTTGCTTCTGCCTCAGCACTCAGACCTTCTGTTAAAATCCAGCTCCAGAAGTACACTTTCCACTTCACTTTCCGAGAAGCTAAATGTCTCTCTAAACCACCAGAGGTTTCCCCCAGGGTTCTGGAACATCATGTCCCTTGTTCTATTTTGAGCAAGCACTAAAAACTCAGGCCAAGGCACAGATCTGTGTCCTCACTGAGCCCCTATACCCCCCTCCTCTCCCTGCCCTAGCAGGGAATCTCGTGACTGCTTGGTCTAAGGAATCTGTGAACCCCTGTCATGGTTCAGGGAACTTTCTGCTGACATTCATTTTTTTGTTAAAGCCTCATGCTACTGAGTGCTCCTTTCTTCTAAGCTCTGTGCACATCTGAGTCCGCTCTATTTTTTTTTCCTCTGTGCCACCCCAAGATGTTCCCTTTACCACAACCTTAATGGAAACTTGCCTCTTCCCACAAGACACTCTACCTCCTAAGTAGGCAACCAAGCCTGGATGGATGCTGTCTGTGGAGAAGCTTCCCCTCGAGTGGTAGCAGCTGTTAGGAAAGTAGCATCACCTAAGAGACCTTCCAGGCACTTTGCTTATATGAATATGGTGACAGCTCTTTCTGTGCTACAAAAATCAGTGTATAACTAACTATAACTCTCAGTAAGATGGAAAAAAATATGTAAGGTAACTTGGGAAATGAAACTGAAACGTTCAAAACTGAAATAGAAAATTTGAAATTTAAATTTCTATACCAAATGTCTAAGAAAATGTGTATATTACAAAGAACTATACCATACAGGTACTTGATAAATACCTTTCACATATTTTATCATTTATGAATTTATGAATTTAAGACTGTGAAGAATGGCAACTTAATTATGGTTATCTGTAAGAGAGAAACTTATGTCTAAGAAAGGAAAAGAAATCAACCTGTTCACCATTATGTGACACTTGTTCTTCACACAAATACAGAAGTTCCCAGGCTGAAATATTTATTTCAGTCAGGGGAGAATGTCACATGAATGTGACATTATTTTAAATGTGTGTGACTTCGTTATCATCTCACTTCATTACTTTCTAATAGCTTTGTAGAATCTGGAGAGACGTCTCAGCAGTTAAGAGCAGTTGCTGCTCTTGTAGAGGACCAGAGTTGGTTCCCAGCACCATGTCAGGTGGCTCACAACTGCCTCTAACGCCAGCTCCAGAGCATCGGATGACTTCTGGCTCCTCGGGTACTCACACACAATTGCAAGTACAGACCTGCGGACACTCACATATGCGTGTAAATAAATATATTCTTAAAAATGACCGTATCAACACTTACATCTTCAGTTGAGGTAAAAAGAGCCTTTTAAATTGGGTTTCCTCTGAGCTGTCAAGCCTAGCTGCTTGTTTCTCATTTAATGGAGAGGGCTTGCATGGGTGAAATGGTTTTATCTAAACCTAAACTCTTGCCATCAATAAGTGACTGGCCTGAAGGCATGAAGTGACAGAGTAATACTTTCAAAATTAATTTCCTTAACTGGCATTGCTGGTCTTTGGAGACTGTTCTCTTCTATGGAACATTGGCTATGAAGCAAAAGTGAACATTTTTCAATATGGAGTTGTCACTGGCTTTCTTTAGCCCCACAGGACAATGTAAGTCTAGATAAGTTGTGCAGCCCATACCTGGCTGACATAACATTAAGGAGATTACTTCTCTCAAACATAGCAGGATAATTTTTCCTGGTTCTTGGTTTTGCTTTTAATAGGCCGGATTACCATCAGTTGAGGAAGCTTCTAAGGGCCTGAAATTATTATTTCATTTTAATTCACAGTAGCTCTTATAAGATGATATTGTTGTTCCTACCTTTTAGATTATCAAGTTCAATAATTAAGTGATTTGAATGAGGCCATAGATAGAAGAATATTCAAGTGTAAATGCTAAATTCTTACTTTGCTACGTAGTTGGTGGAGAATTCTATGAGGGATTTGCCTTCTCCTGAATCTCACGGACATATGGCTAGTTACTAATCTTTTCTGAGTACTATGAAACCATTCCAAAGTCTATGCTTTAAAGGGCTTCACTATTTTAATTGTTCCAGACTGGCCACCGTTTTGTGTGTGTGATGAAAGGAAAGAGCCTGATTTGTTTTTCTCTCTCTTTTTCAGAAGGCATTCTGTAAGCCACATTTTAATTTAGAAAAGAAAGTGTACCTTGAATTTATACTTGGTACCAATTTATGTTGTAACATTACTGACAGTGTCACTTAATTTGCCTAGTTGCCTATGGTCTAAATGTAGGTAATTTACAAACCTTTAACAATTTTCAGCCTTGCTAAATGGTACAGAGAACTGCAATTACATTTAAAATGCACTGGTGCTCTATATGTCAGTAAAAAGCACCTACAGAGGCATAATTACAATGTAATTGCCGACAAGTTCATGAAGTAAACATACATTATTAGAAGACATTCATCTGTTCAATTTAAGTAACATTGCAGCTAACATATTGCATAAATAGGGAGCCATTTTGAGACTAGTTACTGTAATAACAGGAAGTTAAATTAAAACGTGGTGCCTAAGCATATGTATTCTTAAGAGTGTTTCAGATATGTTATTCAATATCCAGCAGCTTGCTTTTGACCTTTGGAAATTGCACTTTAAATATTACATTCATTTTACAAAATATTTACAATCAATGTATGCATCAGATCTGATGGAAATAAATGTTACAGAAAAGTTTTTCAAAAATTTGAACCATAGAAAGAGGTGCAAGATGAAACAGCAACACATCTTTACATAACTAAACAAATGCAGCATAAACAAATGTAATGCATCTTTATATAGTTAAAGTAGTATTCCACAACAGGTAAGTAACTGACTGGAATTTGAAATACGGAGGAATTGAGTACTGGACCTAGAGGCTATGGGAGGACTGGACCACATACTTGAAGAGTATATTCATATGCTTTATTAGTGGTAACCGTATTTATACATAGGACCCTTGTCTTGACCTCCAATAGCACTTAGCAAACTGGCTTTATTGTATATTTGACACATGTCTAGATCTTATTATGAGAAATCCATGGAGTCTGCTTCTAGGGTGAATTAATTTATTAGGGAAGAAAACTCATTACAGCATGGGAGCTTTATCGTAGGGTCCTGGAAGGCCAAGTTACAGTCCCATGCTGTTCTTCTGCTCGGTCTGTCTCACGAGGTCTCAAGAGGGAGGTGCCTCTCAGGTCTTAAGGTAGCCTGGAGCCATGCCCCAGGGGCAGGTACTTCAAGGTCATAGATAGGTAGGACAGTTACCTGTTACATCTCTATGTGTGATGCTTCGAGGTCATAGAACAGCTATCCACTACAGGATCTAAGTTAAGAATGAGGAAAGAAGACAAGGAAACAAGAAGCCATTTCCAGTCACATAGGATAGTCAGACATAGAAGGAAAATAAATGCAAATGAATAAAACGTCTGGCAAGATGTTCTACAAGAGATTTCTGTGCAAGTGGGGTCTACACTAAGGAAAAAAATTGTTTTTTATTTTAGTCTCCCCTGTCTTTGTTTTTCTCAAAAATTTATCAACTCTTGAAAAAACATACTAGTCATTAAAAGAACTCCCATACTTAAGCTAATAAAGAAATATAACAGATACTTCTTTGTAGGTAGCAAATTTTTTAAATGATTTTTAATTTTTTTTTATTATTAAGAGATTTTCTATTCATTTTACATACCAACCACAGATTCCTTTCTCCTCTCACCTTCCTCCCCCTAGTTCTCCCCCACAAGCCACCCCCTATTCCCACTTCCTCCAAAGCAAGGTTTTCCATAGGGAGTCTGCAGAGCCTGGTACATTCAGTTGAGGCAGGTCCAAGCCCCACTTCCCTGCACCAAGGCTGCGCAAAGTGTCCCACCATAGGCACTGGGCTCCAAAAAGCCAGCTCATGCACCAAGGAAAGGTCCCGATCTCACTGCCTGGGGGCCCCCTAAACAGTTCAAGCTGAACAACTGTCTCACTTATCCAGAAGGCCTAGTCCAATACCATGGGGGCTCCTCAGCTATTGGTCCACAGTTCTTGCGTTTCCACTAGTTTGTCTTGCCGTCTCTGTAAAATGATTTTATGCTGATCTACAAAGGTGTCAACACAATGGTTGCACTTTACTATTCTATTATAGGAACTTGAAAATCACCACTGCTATCACCTTTTGGGCATTGTTGCTAACATTTTGTCAATTTTACATCAGATAAAATCATCCCAGTTTTTCTAAGACTAAGTAAAAATTAAATTTAAAACAGTAGATTTGGAAACTGCATTTTAAAGACTCTACTTAGGGATGCAATTAGAACTCAACTTAAGTAATTTATATTTTTGTGTGAGTCAGAGGACAGTTTGTAGGGGGTTGGTTCTCTCCTTCTATCACATGGGCTCCATGTATTAAACTCAGGTTGTTAAACTTGGTCACAAGAGCCTTTAGCCACTGAACCATCTCAGCTAACCCAAATTGAACTTGTGAATAAATTGTTAAATTTGCCTGCTGGTTCACAAAAATAATGGTAAAATATGAAGTTGCCTATTAGTAGGGTTTCTTTTTCATAAGCCAGCATTAAAAGCCCTGCTCTCAATAACGTATTTTGCTGTTTTCTCAACATTTTATAATATTTTGAATCTGAAATTTTCCTCTACAAATGCATGCTTTGCAACCTTTTTTTTTTTAATAGTTGAAGATGCTAATGGGAGGTCATGGGAACTTTGGGAGGTCAGAGCTGCCTGGGTGTACGTCACTGGATAAGTCCTTGGAGGTGCATTATCCTTTGCCAGTTCCTCACATGCGTTCTGATTTCTCCCAGACATGTTGTGACCAGCTCTATTCTGCCACATGCTCCTACTGCAATGATACCTTGCCAAGTAGATGAATACAGTGGCCATTGACTGAAGCTTCTAAAGCCATGAACCAAAATACGTTGTTTCTCTTAAAAGATACATATTATTTAAGCAGAAAATTTGAATACTGAGTGACTTCTTTTTTTTTTTTTTTTTTTGGTTTTTCGAGACAGGGTTTCTCTGTGTAGCTTTGCGCCTTTCCTGGGACTCACTTGGTAGCCCAGGCTGGCCTCAAACTCACAGAGATCCGCCTGGCTCTGCCTCCCTAGTGCTGGGATTAAAGGCGTGCGCCACCACCGCCCGGCGCCTGAGTGACTTCTATATCATCTTTTTCATCTCACATATCATCTGCAATGTCTCTCACATTTGTTTCTGAGCATGTGAGGCCAGCCCTTGTTCCCTTTAAAAGATTCATTTTCAGTCACTGCCTCCCATGCTCATGTGAAGGAAGATTAGTGTGCAAAGCATGGTTAACACCCAACTGATGGCGCTGAATGTGGCTTATCTCTTGCTCTTGATTGCATATTAACTCAAGATATCACTTTATCATCTACTCCATTGGAATTTAACATAACACTTATTTTTTAAATGGGAAGATACATAGAAACATTTATTCACTTTAGATAGGAATGCCATCTGGTCAAATTTGGTGAACCAACGAGATTACTGAGATTACATAGAAGAACGGATGATTCAGGCAACCGCTTCACTCATTGCTTCACCACAGTGGAGGCAATACTCAAAATAATTGGAGTTCTAACTCCATCAACATTCTACTTTCTGTGTACACAAGCATCCTCAAGGTCATGTGCTGCTGAGGCAAGAGGACATACAGATTTGAGGCAGGAGTGAGTGTCTGAAGTCTCAGATGAAGATATGGTAAACATTCTCCTCTCTACAAGGGAATTAATCTGTGTAGATGATTGCAGCTGCTATAACTTCAAGAAGACAATGGCCATGCCGTATTTATAAGTGGGAGTTCTACCACAAGACTCTCCTGCTTTTGTTAAGGGCTCTGCTTCTACCCGAGATATGTGGTGATATTTTATTTGTGTTGAAATGTAGTGATATTTTATTTGTATGTTAATAAATAAAGTTTCCTGGAGATCAGAGGAAATAGCAAGCCATTTTAAATAAACACAAAAGTCAGGCAATGTTAGGACACACCCTTAATCCGATCACTTGGCAGGCAGGGTCTTTGTGTTCAAGGCCACACTAGGGAACACAACCAAGCATGGTGACACACGCCTTTAATTCCAGTACCAATCATAGAGACCTGGAGGTCTGTACAGACAGGCAGTGACAAGGAATTGAGGTAGCTGGGCTAAGAACCAATGAGAGGGCAGAACAGCAAGGCAATAAAAGCCAGGGTAGACAGAAAGTCATGGCATTTGGAAGTTGCAGAGCTGGTGAAGTAAGGTTGGTTGGTGGCTCTATTTTCCTGATCTCTAAGGCTTTCTCTCAGGCTATATTTGGCTCTGTGTTTTTTATTTAATAAGGCTGTTTAGACATTCCACTACAGAGATATCTTTCCTTTCTCTAAAGAACAATGTCAAATAACAACCCATTGCATGCCAGTATGTTTTGAAGGGTGAAGAACAACTGGTTTTTACAAGCCAGGTGAATCCTAAGGAAAGGTAAAGAACACCACTGACTGTCAAACCTGTAAAGTAATGATAATTTCTTTCTTTTTTATATTTTGAGTTGCTTTTGGATAAACTGTACCTATAAAGTTTATTGAAACTGTCTTTGTAGAAAGGTTTCCACAAAACACTTCACTATCTCCTGGTTTTGATTATGAGAGAGAGAGAGAGAGAGAGAGAGAGAGAGAGAGAGAGAGAGAGAGAGAGAGAGAGAGATTTTATTAAGATAGGTAAAGCTATAGTTAGAAATTAATTTGAATGTCTTTTTTTTTAAAGATTTATTTATTTATTATGTGTACAGTGTTCTTCCTGCATGTATCCCTGCAGGCCAGAAGAGGGCACCAGATCTCATTACAGATGGTTGTGAGCCACCATGTGGTTGCTGGGAATTGAACTCAGGACCTTTGGAAGAGCAGTCAGTGCTCTTAACCTCTGAGCCATCTCTCCAGACCCCTAATTTGAATGTCTTAATGTGAGATTATTTCTAAAGTGCCAATGATCATAAGAGATACAAAATTTTAAACCTGATTCTTACAAGGTTCAATATTGAAATTTCAACTCAAAAGCCTGTATGGAAGAAATAACATTCTGCAGTAGATGTGAGAAGAATGTGTATAATGAAACTTTACAAAGGTTTTCCCATATAGATTTGTGGAAGACATAAAAGTTTCAAAGTTTCTCTTGCTCCAAACGAACTTTGGAGGAAATGAGTGGGCACAGCATGTTCTTGGGTTTTGGCCAAAAGAAGAGCCTAAAGCTTGTAATGTGAAGAAGAAGGTAATGTAAATCTTAGGGCCTGCAGAATGAGTTGTAGTGGATCAATAAATATAAGAAAGACTCTATCTGTAGTTAAACTTCTCTAGAGTGGCCCCATTGATGGGTGTCTCCAGTGATTTTCAGTCTCTAGTGAGGGTTGACTCTTAACCATCTATCAGATCATGGAAAGCCACTCAGCTGAACAAGAGAAAATTTGTTTTCTTCCTTTTGTGTCTAGAACCTGGAATAACTTACAGTAACTGTCAACTAAAGAAGAAGGTAATTAAGGAAAAAAATGAGGAAATTGAACATAATCCCTGTGTGATTGTGCAGGTAACTATTAACTACACGTTTAGCATTTGAAAACAGAAAAGGCACATTTTTGGAAAACTATTAAAGTGTCAATTGTCCAGCAGCCTTCAGCTGGAGGCTGCCTCACTTGTGAATGATGACAGTATCTGGAATAAGAACAACATTCACAGATCTGAGTATTTCTAGGAGAGAAAAACACTGAGTTTAGTGAACAAATTTTAAACTGATTAGGTAAGATATGAAAGTAAACATATACTTTGACATGTCCAAATCTGTGTTTGTTCTATGTGTATTATAATAGTTAACCATATCTTCATGCAATTTACTCCTCACATCTTCAGTTACTGTACATCCAATGTTGATGAGGGCTAAGAAGTGGTAGAGAAGAAAGTGGAGGAAGGGACATTAAGAAGAAAGGAAGCAGGTAGGAATAATTCACAGACAAGAATAGAAATTGTTAGTGGCATCAAGATGCTGCATTAGAAAAGCAGGAGCTTTTTACAGTTTATTGAGAAAATAAAGGAATGAGCAAGGAAAGAGAATTACTAAGTTGCTATTTTTGATGAAATTCTCTTGAGTCTTTTTACATAGCATATAAATCTACAATAAGCTAATAAAAATCATCTGCTACTGCTCCTTAGTTTAAACACACTACATTGTCATATTTTTTCTGTAGTGAATTCTCAGAAACCAATTGTTAAGTCTTCTGTGAAATTCATAGCAGGTGAGCCACACAGAACTTTGTCTCCCAGAAAAAAGTCAGAATTGACCTCAGGGCATGATGTCACAGACTTCACCTCTACATGCTCATCTTGGAAGGCCAGGCTTGTTTTCATTAGGAACACCGTAAGAGGTTTTGGCAGACTCTGTACAGAAGTAAATGAAAATGGATCTTCTTCTGTAACACTAAAAATGCTTTTATTTATGTCTATCAAGCACAATAGTGTTTAAATTAGAATGTCTTTTGGTTAAAAGCCCTTGCAGAGCCATGCAACCCATTGCTACAAATATTCAAGATTAGAAGTCATTGAGGGGAAGAATTTTCCAACACCTTGACAGCTTCTTAAAGATATAACCAATATCGACAAAATTATTAATATTTTAAAAATATCACCTGAATGCTTCCATGAACCAGTGTCATAACTAAGATAGTTAACTCATCTATGATCTTCCTGATTTTCTTCCCCCCTTTTTTTTAATTAAAATATGATTACATAGTTTTCCTCTTCCTCTCCCCTATCTTACCCCTCCTATATTTTACCCCCAAATCGACTGCCTCCACATCTTTAACTATTGTTACTATATATACATGTGAATGAATAAAGGTATAAATACAATCTGCTCAGTCCAATCAGTGTCGCCTACCTGCATGTTTCCAGAGCTTAACTGTGGGTATTGGATAATCATCCAGGGGCTCATTCCTGTGTAAGTCTAATTTTCCCTTCTCAGCGATTGTTAATTGTTCATAACAGTGAGGAGTGGGGCCTCATACATACACAGGGATGTTAACTGGTGTTAGAGTGCTCAGGTCTTGTTTAGAAAGCCACATTGTTGAGATTTCATGGGTATAGTTTCCCTCTCCTAAGGGTGGTTTGTGAGGCACCATGTGGGTGCTGGCAGCCAAACCCAGGTCCTCTGTAAGAGCACAGAATATTCTTCCCTCCTGAGCCATCTCCCAGGCCACTAAAGTCACCATCTTAATTAAAATTGAATTTTCTGATCTATGAGCAGAGTATGTCTTTTCCTTCATTTGGATTTTTCTTCAGCTCCTCTCAGGAATATTTTCAGTATTCTGTAGCTGTTAAAATATTAATTCCTGAGTGTTATATATTTTATGTTATTAAAATAGTATTATTCCCTTTAATGACAATTTTTAACACATAGGAAAAATTAGCTGTCCTTTGCCTTGTTTTGTAGTGCTGGTGATTGAACCCAAGGACTTGAGCATTCTTGGTGAGCGCTCTAACACTGAGACTATCCTCAGCCTAATATTTAATATTTTGTTCTTATCACATTTTTATTTTTGAGAGAATTTACTGATCACTTTCAGTAGTTTTTAAATTATACATGATATTAATTTCCTACAGAGATAATCATTGTATTGCGGGTAAATAGAGTCCTTTCCTCTTTCTGAATCCAAATCATTTTTATTGATTTATTGATTTGTTTATTTTTCCTGATCCTTGGCTTTAAACATAGTTTAATGGTTTAAAAAAAGGGTAAAAATTAATGTCATTGACCTGCTCTTTGATTTAGATGAAAGGCATTTAGTTCTTTACCATTAAATGTGATATTAACTGTAGTTTTTATTTTTTTTCTTCCAGATTGAGTTTTCTTTCCATTCCTGTTTTATTGAGTCTTCATTTTAAGGGATGTTATCTGAAATACATTCTCAGTACTCATTAGAATTATGATATAGCTTCTATTTTTCTCTGTTAATACAGTGAAATATATTGATTGAATTTTAAATGTTAGATCATTTCCCGTAGTAAATCCCAATTGGTCTTATAATAGAAAACCTTGGACTTCATTTTCTAAAATTTTTAACAATTTTGATTCATACTCAGGAAGGATACTGGTAAGTTTTGTGGGGGGCGGGCTTTTTTTTGTTTTAATTTTAAAGTATCATTGACCTCATAAAATGAGTAAGGAAATATTCTCACTTATTCAGTTGTCCAGAACCACTATATGAAGATACAGTACTTCCATTTCACTTGTCAATCTTAATGTCAAAAAGTTATTCACAATATTCTGCTAACATTTTGACATTTTATATTTTTAAATGGTGTTTTCACACATTTAATTTATTTAATTTACATCTTCTTTCATTTGTTACAATCATTCTAGAATGAAGCAGCTTCTGGCCATATGGATTTTTCTCTTTTGATTTTCTGTTTCCTGCTTCATTGATTTCCTCTTTGATCTATTTTATTTTAATTCATGTGCTTTCTTTGGGAGCATTGTTTTCTACTTTACATTATAAAGACTGAAGTTATAGGTCTGAGAATATTTTTATTTTCAAATAAAGTAATATAAATTTACCTTCATCTCTTATATTTTGAAATATTGTATTTCCATTGTCACTCATTTCAAAATATTCTAACTTCTTCTTTGATACAGGATTTGTTTTAAATCTTTCATTTTGTGTCGATGTGTGTATGTCCATGTGCTCATGCGTGTGTGTGTGTGTGTGTGTGTGTGTGTGTGTGTGTGTGTGTGTGTGTGTACCATAGCACATATGTGGAGGTCATATACAACTTGCTGAAGTGATATCTGAAGGATTAATCCAGGTAAAAGTCTAAAGTGGATGGGGAAGCTCTGGGCAGGAAAGCTGACTGATACCACCTGTATCAGGGAGCTTCTGATAAAAAGATCCATATAAAAACCCGCTGGTATCTACCTCTTCCAGACAGCAGGGAAACTGTCCTGGAGATGGACTCTTCCATCTCCCAAGTTCCCCTTTGCTATCCTATGAAAACCCCAAGCATGCCACACCATGTGCCATTTGCTCAGTCTCTCTTCCACAGAGAGACTGTGGCCCTTCAGCTGCTCTGATTGAAGAACTATTCTGCTCCTGGAGGTGCCCGTCCCCTTCCCTGTACTTTCATGTACTTCTGTTCATCCTGATCTAACATTTCTCAGCTTCCACCTATGGGGTTCTGGGGCTCAAACTCAGGCCAGCAAGCCTTGCAGCAAGTGCTTATACTTACTGAGCCTTCTTGCTGTCCTTAAGCTTCATTGTAAAGCATGTCTGTTACTTTCCAAGTGTAGTTGGTGATTCTGATTCCTCTCCATTATTTCTTTTATTCCTCTGTGAAAAAGAACATACACGGATGACATATCTCTCGAAAATTGTGTGCTATATATCGAAGAAGCAAGGAGATGTATTATTCTATGGTTGTTAAGCTCTGATAGTACTAATAAATTTTCTAATAACTTCTTACTTTCTGTAACTTTGTATTTCATATCTAGAAATCTCCTAGTAGATACATGAACATTTAGATTGCCATATCCCTTTGAAAAATTTAGTCATTCTTTATCTAATGAAATAAGTAACTTAACTTTGAACAAATTATTTATGCTATCATTCTCTAATATCTTAATTTATAAATCTTAAGGCATTTAAGGTAAGTCACAAATGAATATATATAATAAAATATTATCTTGGTAAAATTATATATTTGTGATGGTCAGGAGGACTGTTTTGCAGTATTTATATCTTTTATTAACTTGAGTTATATTTTATTCTACACATAGTACAATAATTTTCTTCCAATGTATGAATGTATAATAATTTTTTGGAAAGGCAAGTGAATAATCCCTCTTCACAGTGACAAATTGTAGCAAAAAATTCTGAAACATCCATATTTATTAGGCTTTTATTGAGACTTCAGTTGTAATAAGAGATTCTCCATTAAAACTTAACTAATTCAAGGGCTAGGCAATAGCTCAGAGGTAAAGTAATTGCCTAACATGCATGAGGCCATAGGTTCAATCACTAGTACTGCAGAATTTTTATTAAGTAATAGTTTGTACACAGAGACCTCAGTCATTGCTTGTGTTTTTGGTAATTATCTATTTATTTTCACTTTCAACTACCATATGATCAAAAATGGTTGAAAAATATATATGAGAAGTGCTCTCTGATATCCAATATTGATATCAGATACTTAGAAATTTGTTAGATGAAAAAGGCATAACTGTGTAACAACATAATTCTAAAAAGGTAAAGGTAATTGAATGAGAAAGGCTTTAATTTCTTGATAAACAGATATTCCCTGAGTGGCTGTTTTACAAACTGGTATCAACAGATGGGGTAAAAAAAAAAGTCATTTCTCTTTTCACTTAAAAGACTGGTATGTTACAATAGCAGCCATAAACATGTCAAATATAAGCATGTCGTGTCATTTCAGCATGGTACCTGGCAGGTCAGGGGTGAAAGCCCACTCTTTAGAATACTGGAAAAACTGTAGCTCAGAAAGGTGTATAGAATTATGATATGTAAATTCTAATGGAAAAATATTGCTATAATGTTTAAATCATCTCTTGCCTATTCTTGCCTATATAACTATCAATTCTCTTTCATTATCTCTCTTTTAATAGATATGCATGTATATTTTTCTATATAAATGTGTAACTTAGAGAAGGTACAAAAGTTCATTAATAATCACACAAGTGTATCATTAAATTCAAGATATACTTTAATAGACATAGACATTTATAGGTGCCTTATGTTTTGTTTCTTAAGAGTAAAGAGCAGTATGCTAGTAATTAAGTAAATGTTATAGTAAGTATAGCTTATAGTGAAGCTTATCACTCCCCAGGGAACAGATACTTAATTTGTGGTCATGATAATAAC
The DNA here is from genome assembly GCF_004664715.2 of Peromyscus leucopus. Lineage (NCBI taxonomy): Eukaryota > Metazoa > Chordata > Mammalia > Rodentia > Cricetidae > Peromyscus > Peromyscus leucopus. The sequence continues at coordinate 79,520,461 of NC_051069.1, forward strand.
AACCAAATGAACTTCAGGTCTTGCAGGAGAGCTTAATAAACTTCAAAGGAGACGGAATAAGAACGTATGAGTAAAAGTACATCCTCAGCCTTTCATTAGGCAAAATGAGCGCGAGTCCTGGCCCAGCATGGCTTCCGAAGTTAGCATGCCTAACTACAAAGCAAATGTATGCAGAGAAATGCACAACAAAGCCAGAGCTTCTAAAGCTCCAGTCGAGTTTCCACAAATGTTGCTTACAAAAGCCGCCATTCTCTGTGTTAACAAAAAGTTGTGGATCCATTCTTTCCTAAATCCTCTTTTCTTGCATAATCCACCTTGTGCACTTTAGCTTGAGTGTGTTTTATCTGATCTAATCCTGGGGTCATTCACTTTCAGATAGAAGCAACAGGATTATTTCACACTTAAACGAGGTTCAATTTTTATGTGAACCTTAGGAGGACACCTGGCTGATGCAGAATTTAAGCTAAAGATTAGCCAAGTACTCAAGGCACATAATGGTTTTAGATATAATAAGAGTGTATGATAGAGGGAATTACTTTCATAGTGTATCGAAGCTGCATCTTAAAATGTGCATATTGAGGTCTATACAACTCTATTATATGGATATTTTATGCATGTGAATTTCACCACACCTACATAATACTTGTCTCAAGAAAGAGTCTGTATTCTATTAAGAATTTTATAGTACTAAGAAAGTGCTCAAATTTTCACTCATTGTCTTTCCTATTCAGCATATCCACAACCTGAAACAGGTTGAATAGGGCCAGTCTTTGTGGCTGAGAAAATTAGTCCTTGATTTTTTTTTTCTTTTAATGCACTGGGCAAGAAAACTGAATAGAAAATAATCTAAGCCTCACAAAGCTGAAATCATGGATTAGTATGAAGTAAATCTATTTGCTATTATGGGCTCTGAAAAGACATTACAATTTTACATTACTTAAAAAGATGTGTCTATGTTTGTTCACATGTGATTATGCAATTGTTTTGTGTATACAGTTACAATTTTTTATGTTGTGAATGTACACATGCATGTAATTCCCTGTTAGTCTTAGATCACTGGTTCTCAATCTTCTTAATGCTGTGACCCTTTAATATAGTTCCTCATGTTGTGGTGACCCCAACCATAAAATTATTATTCTTAATTTATTTGACTTTATTTTATGTGGATTAGTATGAAGGTGTCAGATCATTGGAACTGGAGTTACAGGCAGTTGTGAGCTGCCACGTGGGTGCTGGGAATTGAACCCTGGTCCCCCTGGAAGAGCAGTCAGTGCTCTTAACTGCTGAGTCATCTCTCCAGCCCCACAAAATTATTTTTGTGGCTACTTCATAACTGTAAATTTACTATTGTTATGAATCATAATGTAAATATCTGATGTGTAGGATATCTGATATATGACCCTATGAAAGGGTCATTCAACCCGCCAAGTGGTCTCAACCCACAGGCTGAGAACTGTTGTTCTTAGATGATAGCTTATCTCTGTTAAGGTGTCAGTACTAGAGGGAAAAGACTAAAGCAATTAAAGGCTTTATTAATAATTTTATTACTGTGAAATATGTATAAAATTATACAATTGTTGCTTATTTTCTATTGTATAATTTATTGTACAAATATTTTAATGGATGAGTGTCACAGACATTTAAGAAAAATGGAACAATAGTTCCACTGATACCTTTCTTACATACTACCTTCTTTCTACATCTGCAAGAGAAATAAAATACAAATGCCATATGGAAGAGGCTGGCAATGATGACAGTATTAATGCTTTGTTGGATAGTTTAACAATAAATTTTTAAGTCAAAATACCTAGCCAGGAAATAAAAAAAATCAGTCCACATAGGAGTAATGTAGATCAAAATATTGCTTTAAGCATCATCATTCACCAAATTCTCATTTCAAACTATGAAAACTCCCTTATGTCCTTTCTTACAATATAGGAGTGTTACATTCTACATATTACTAAAGCATGATTTTAGTAATTTATAGTGGTACATGAATTCATGAGTCTCCTAGAAACAACTGAATTTCATTGATGAATTAACAGTGCTATTAAAATGACTCTAGGAGCTGGAGAGTTTGGCTCAGTGGTTAAGCACACTTGGTGCTTTTGCGGAGGACCTACATTCTGTTTCTAGCTCCTACATGATGGCTCACAGCTATTTATACCTTCAGTTCCAGAGGCCATTACTCCCTTTTCTGGCCTCTATGGCATCAGACACATGCATGGTGCACATACATACATGCAGGCAAAACACTCATATAAATAAAATAAAATAGAATAAAATAAAACCAAAAGTACAGTAACTCTAATAATCAATGGCAATATAAATCATTGGGAGCTGTGTTTCTTTGGCTGTTTATCTCACAGAGCCTTGTTTCAACAATTCTGTAAGAAGTGTAGGCATGCAGAAATAAAGACAATGGCATTGTCAAGAAAAATGTTCAAGTTCAAATGCTACTGGACATTAAAAGCTATATTCATGGATATATGCCATATTATTTATACTTAATTTATAATTCTTTCTTTAAAATTAATAGTTAAAAGTAGAATAAAAAAGTCTAAAAGCATCGACTAAAAATTATACAACTTAATTATCCACACTGTTTTTATAGCATTGATTGAGTTATTTGGCAATATATTGTCAAAACCCACAAAACTATGTTATCCTCATTTATTTTGCCAATTTGATGCAATTTTGAATATATACACATAAAGCAACATAAAATATGTGCAAAATTAAGTTCATGTAGGATACATGGGGTTGTTTCTTTTTTTTTCTGTTTGTTAAGGTTGGTTTTATGACTCAGCATGTTTTAGAGAAGTTTCCATGGATGGGCTGTATTGGTGAAATTATTAAGGCCACTCCACATAGTTAAAAGGGAGGTTTATTTTGTGGGGTAACTTACAAGTGAAGGGATAGGTTGCAGGGTCTGGGAAAGGTGTAGCAGTCTGTTGGTGTTCTATGGAAAACTCTGTTTGGTCAACCTCTAGCGTCCTGAGTCCAGGAACCAAGAGAGCTGGATCTGGGGTATTCAGGATCCTCTCTAGGCCTGCCTTGTAGGTGTGACAGTTACCGAAGCCTCAAAGGGGGTTTGAACTTCCAAATCAAAGCTGGAATGGCTACCCACTACAGGGCTGTGTGTTCTTTGGGGTTTTGGTGAAATATTCTGTAGATATTTTTTATGTCCATTGATATAAAATGTCATTTAATTCTGAGGTTTCTCTATTTTATCTTATTTATTCGAGGCACAGTCTTTCTTGGACTCACACCAGGAGTCCATTGGTTTGGGAGCCTTCTGTGAACTTGCTAATTTTCTTTTCCACACTCTTCTGTCTGTTTCCACAGCATTGTGAGCTGTCACTTCTGGTAGCAGATATGGCCTTCTCCTGCTTTTCCCCCAGAGAGGGTGGCTGTCACTGCCTGATACTTCCTAACCTACCTCATGAGCCAGATGCCCCATGTAAGCGAACTCTCTGGTCATATTACAGTGTATAGAGGGCCCATCAAACATCTTGAGGTGTTCTAGGGCAGCCTGGCCTTACTTGGTCCTGTAGGGCAACATGTGGTACACATTGCCCCCCCACAAAAAAAATGCAGCCTAGGCAAAAATGGTAGGGAAAGGCCAGGTATTTTAAGTTGTTTCTGTAGAAATTGCTGGAAATGTTGACATGCTGTCAGCACACAACCACCACCTTATGGCCCAACAGTGTGTGTTTTGGGCCACAGTAAGGCCCAGAAGATGGCCTCAGCCATGTGGTACTAGAACCTGCTCCTCTTCTAGCTTCAGCAGCTGCCTTGGAAAAAACCCTGTTTATTGTTTGTCTAGATAACCTATCTATTGGAGAAAGTGGGGAGTGAAAATCACCTACTATTTTTGGGTTTGTGTTGATCATTTTAATTCTGCCAATATGCTTTTTATGATATTTGGATAGGTTTCCCCTTATATGTGACTTGTGATTTTCCTCTTGCAGTTTTCAGTATTTTTTTTCCTTCTGCATACTTAACTGTGTTTTAACTATGATATACCATGGAGTGTTCCTTTCTAGTCTTGTCTAGTTGGAGTTCTGTATGCTTCTTGTATCTATATGGGTATGTTTTTCTTTAGTTTAGGGGACCTTTTCTTCTATGATCTTGTTAAAGATTTGGTCTCTGCCATTGACCTTGTGTTTTTATCCTTTGTATATGCCGATAATTTGAAGGTTTGGTCTTTTGATGGTGACTCACATTTCCTACATGTTGCATTTTTTTTCTTTTTTAAATATATCATTTCTTTGCATATTTTATCTTGATCCTCTACTGTATCTCCAAGTCCTGATATTCTATCTTCTGCTTGATTCATTCCACTCATAAGGCTCTCCCTTGAGTTTACTATTTGGGATATTTAGTTCCCCATTCCATCTTCATTTTAGCTTGTGTTTACTTAAACGTGTCTATCATTTTATTGAATTCATTTTCAAATCCTGAACTATCTTCATCATTTCCATTATTTTTTTGGACATCACTCAAGCATTTATTGTTATTCTCTTGGACCTCAAAGATGTGTTTGTGTTTTCTTTCAATTACTTGAATTCTTTAATAAATTTCATGATTGTCCTAGACTCATCCAGGCTAGTTCTCATTAGGCACCACATCTATAAACCCAGTGATTTGATGGGACATATGCTGTCTTGGTCATTCATGTGGTTTTTGTTTTTTGAAATTGGATCTAGGCATGTAGACATTTTTCTTTGGTTGTGTACCTGAGATGGTAATCTGGCTTTCTTAGAATAGGCCAGTGAAGGAGCTGTGTGAATTGAGGTAGACTAGGTCAAGCTGGTAGATGAGCTGTTCAATTGGATCAGCTAAAGATGGCATCCAATCCATGGGTATGAACTTAGACCTGTGTGTGTGGAGGCACAGAAAGGGTATTTGGGAGATGGAAAGGGAAGAAGTGATTTACCTGTCAAAGGTGGCTCAAACAAAGAGGTATTACTGGGGCTGTAGGTCTGGAAGTAGGCTTGTGGGTTTGCAGATTTGAGCTCTTTTTGAACTGCTTTCATTGTGTTTTAAAAGATCTGATACATCGTGTTTTCAGTTTCATTCAGTGGTTTAATTCATTTTTCTGGTCTTGTTCAGTAACCCACTCCTCATTTAAAATGTGCTGTTTAATCTTTCAGTTTATCTGTCATGTGGTTTCTCTTGTCTTTGCCATTTGGCTTTATTACATTGTGAACAGATATGATGCAAGAAGTTATTTCAAATTTCTTATATTTAGTAAAAGGTATTTTATAAATGTTCAAAAAACCCTCAAAAATATCTTAAAATAATAAACTTAACCAAGAAAGTAAAAGACAAAATGAATATATTAAGACACTGAGAAAAGTGTTAAATTAGTAGGATTAACTTTGTTGAAAATAGCCACCTTACCAAAAGCAATCTATAGATTCAACACCAATGCCCAACAAAAATTCAATTTGTTATATAAATTGAAAAAAAGCATATTTTTAACTTTATATTGTAGTAAAAAAGATCCAGGAATGTTCCCATCCAAAAATGTTCCCATCAGGGAAATACAAACTGATTTCATATTACCCTAGTCTGAATGGGTAAGACTAAAACTAAACAAAACAAGACACTAGTGACAAATGCTGACAAGAGGGAACATTTATTGTGGGAGTAAACTACCTGTAGGAATGCAAATTGGTACAGCCACTGTGGCAATCAGTGTAGAGCAGTGGTTCTCAATCTGTGGATCATGACCCATTTGGGGGATTGAATGATCCTTTCACAGACATCACCTAAGACCATTATGGGGGAAAAGAGACATTTACATTATGACTCATAACAGTAGCAAAACTAGTTATGAAGTAGCAACAAAAATAGTTTTGTTTGGGAGTCACCACAACTACCAAAGGAAATGTATTAAAGGGTTACAGAATTAAGAAGGCTGAGAACCACTGGTACAGAGTTTCATCCAAAAGTTATGAGTAGATCTATCATATGATCCAACTGTACCACTCCCAGGCATATCCCCAAAGAGTTCTATATCTGACTCTAGAGATACCTGATCATCCATGTTCATTACTACTCTTATTCACAATAGCTAGGAAATAGAAATAGTCTAGATGTCTTACAACTGATGACTGGATAATGAAAATTCAATATATTTATGCAGGAAATATTATCCAGCTACAAAGAAAAATAAAAATTATGAAATTCAAAGATAAATAGATGGAGCTGGAAACAATCATTCTGAGTGAGTTAATCCAGTCCTAAGAAGACAAAAGTCATATGCTTCTCACTCTTGTGGATGTTATCCACAAGGTGTTATTTGAATCTTCAGATATGTGTTTCATTTGGAATAATACAGAGGTCAGGGCATTAGTTGGGATCAGGTAAACTAATGATCTCTCAAAAATAATATGTAAGACTACCTACTACATTGTTCTCTGTCTCTCTCTCTCTCTCTGTGTGTGTGTGTGTGTGTGTGTGTGTATGTCTTTCTCTCGCCCCCCCCCCCTCACTCACACATACACAGTTAAAATAGAGTTACACTATAATGGGATCACAATGCCTCTACTAGACACCAGAAGCTAACAAATAAGAGCATAATTCGAGGAATGGGTTACCTCTTTTGGAGCTTTTGACTGGTGAGATTCTTAGACCCTCCATATATTACAGCCTATTGCCAGTGCTCCTGCCTACCCTACAGAACATAATGGTAAGAAAAGACAACACATGCTTGAATCATAGACTATAGACACATCAAGGTGGTACTAACCTACACACTATGGCTAGCTTCCAGAGTGCAGGCAGGTACTATGCACACCTCCAGAGGAGGAAAGTACTCTTCATTCTTTCCTAGCTCTAAACCCTTTGAACTACAATAGTGATGGACCTGGGAAGACATGCCAGCTGCTTCACTAATGGCATGAACATCATGGAAATATCCAACCACTTTTTCTTTGGATTTAAGTCCTCTTCACAAGATGAAGCCATATCTGGCACCATTATTTAGTCAAGAATCTGTGATTAGACAAATCATGGGCTATAGGGTAGAACTTACAACTATTATTCCCTGAAGAGACATAGTTTGACTCCCAGTTATTTATTGTTTTCTACAAAGACTAATGCATTTTCAACCCTCATCAGAAAAATTTCTGCTTGCAGTAGATTGTGATTAACACAGAGATGCACAACTAGTTAAGGTTCAGATAATAAAACTGTAATTATCAGTCTAAAATAAGATATCTATTTCACTCTCCCTCATGCCAAGGCTTAGGGATCATTGTAGAAAAGGAGGCAGAAAGAGTTAAGAGCCAGAGGCACTGGATGATGGGTAGGAAACAGTGTCTTCTGGACACAACAGGGCTTCTGCACATATGAATTCACAGTAGTTGTGATAGCATGTGTACACAATGTGTTTTCTCAACATGGAGTGTGAGGGTGGACATAAAATCTAACTTCCCAGTTGAGTATCTGTTGACAATTGATAGTTGCTGGGAGAGAGTGTCAGTTTTCTTTTAACATGTAGACCCTGGTAAGTCAGTTGAACTCTACTAGAGGGTCATACATTCAAGAATATAGGGGCAGAACAAATTCTGCTTGAAGGGTATGAAAGTAAAAAACAACAACAACAAACAAACAAAAAACCAAAGTTGGGTGGGTAGAAAAAGGGGGTTAGATTTTGGAGGAGTCCAGAGAGTAGACTTAATATATATCAAAACACATTATATATTACACATGCTGCCAAGAATTATTCTGCAGTGTTTAGATGAAGTAGCCTGTAGATGTCTATCAAGCCAATTTGATATATAATGTCATTAGATTCTGATGTTTACTTATTGTGGTTTTTTTTTGTGTGAGTGATCTATGTATTGTTGTAAAATAAGCCACTATTATGTGTTCTGTCTTTATACACATAGAATTTGTATTTAAAAATTTGTACATATGTTTAGAATTGTAATGTTCTCTTGGTGGATTGTTCATTTAATAGGCAGTGGTCTTATTATTTTAATGCCTTCTGACTAACTTTGGTTTAAAATTTACTTTTCCAGAAATTAGAATTGCTATGCCTGCTTGCTGTCAATTTTTACTAGCTTAGATGAACTCTTCTCAGTCTTTTACCCTAAGGCTGTGTTCATATTTACAAATGAGATACTTTTTTCTTGTGTGCAACAAATAGATGGGTCCTTGGAGTTGTACTGTGTTGTTTTTGTTTTTAATCTAATCTGGTAGTCTGTGTCATTTTACTGGGGAATTGAGACAGAATCTAGGGTTATTATTGAAAATTTTCTACGAATTCCTGTTATTTTGTTGTGTTTGGTATTTGCCTAATCTTTATGTGCTTGTTTACCATGCCAGCAGTTTGTTTCCTGTCCTCTTGGATGTATTTATCCTTCTCTCCTGTTCATAGGATTCCTTCAAGTATCTTCTGCAGTTCTGCCTTAGTGATTGTGAAACTCTTGGGATTATACTCCTCATGGAAAGAGAGATTTGTTTGGAATACTTTTCAAAATACAAGAAGTGCTTTTCCCAAAAAGAAGCTCATCTTTTTTAGGACATTGTTATTTTTAGTCAATTGATTGCATTATTATTCTTTATTATAAATTTGGAGAGTTTAAAGGCACATTATCCCTTTGACTCAAGAATTTACAAAGTGATATCTTTCTGATGAAAATGGTAATTTTTTATTAGTAGAACTGATGGAAGATTTATCACATTGTAGTCCACTAATGCTTATTGTGTTTCCATGTCTGAAATTTTTTGCAGCCTGTTAACATACAGTGTTAATGTTTATACATGTTCACGTTCACTTGAAAGCAAGGCATATTCTTAAGTAAAGTGATAATTATGTACTTATAGATTCTATCTTATGGGTTTTCATATCTTCTGTGTCCTTGCTAACATTTATCGCCTTGTTCTATCTAGATCTGAGATAAATGTGCTAAGCTTTCCTGGATTTAGTATCTATCTTTCATCTCATAGTTTCTGCTCTATAAAAGTTGATACTGGCATTTGGTGAATAGATACTAATATCTTCACTGTGAATTGTAGTCTTTTGCATCATAGTGTGTCCTACTTTATATTGTTTAATTCTGCCCTGAATTTAACCTTGTTGGAGATCAAAATCATGGCCCCTGATTTCTTCTTACTTGCCCTTGCTTAGTATATTTTTGTTCATTCTTTCATCTTTTGCCTTTTTCAGTTCACTTTAGATATGTCTTTTGCATATAGAATAATGTTAAATTTTGCTTTCTTAACTCATCTGGACATTTCTTTTTACCAGGTTAGCTAAGCCCCCTGATATGTATGGTTAGAATTAGTACATTTGGTCCTGATCTTATAATAAGAATACATTTCATAAGTGAATACCATCCACAGTTTTTGCTATTTGCTTTGTTCTTTTACCCCTGGATTTTTTTTTTTGTTACTTGGGAAGACAAATCTTTTTGTGATGGTTATCTTTGTACAAAATTTTTCTATAACACTTTAACCAAAATGTTGTTTTGAAAGTCTTTCCTCAATATCATGGTCAATAAGTAACATCTTTTTTCTTCTCATTAATCATAGTATAGTTTTAGTGTTATTTGTTATTTTAAATGTTTTTAATTGTCAAGCTCTTCATTAATCTATCTAAATAACTTTCATTCCCAAGACCAGTAACTCAATTAGCAAGTATATTTTATTCCCATTTACTTTAAACTTTTTTCTGTTTTCAAATTGCTGTGTTAATGGTGCGACATCAGAGCCTATAATGTGAGAGCTGAATTTTTCCATCTTTGCCACCACCATTCAGACATTAAATACATATAATATGTAGCTATTCCAGAAGTCATGCTTTTATGAAATTCTCTCTGAGGTAGTTTTCAGGAAAGGTTTGTGGATATGAGATTTCTGGAAGTATTTCATCTTCCTAACTCTTTATAGCATTTATAGAAAAAGGCTTTTGACCAAGAATAAAAGTCTTGATTCACATTTATTTCTTCCAGGACTTCAGCAATGTTGTTCTGCTCTTTTGTAGTTTAAAAATTTGCTGTTGAGAATTTGAAAAAAAAAAGAAATCTCATTTTCTTACTTGATTCATATATTGGAAGGAGTAGCAGTGGGGATATAATTTTGATTTCCAAAGACAATGATTCCCATTTAGTGTCTTCATAGTACTCTGATTCCATGGCAAGAAGGGTGTGATTTTTTTTCAATGAAATCTATTTTTATTTGCTTCTTCTTGAATTGTGGTTTTAAATAATATTTTGTTTTGTTGTTCAACTATGTAACAACTATTAAATGTGTACCTCATCACCTTAGCTAGTTTTCCTGACAATTTTTGATATTCTTACAGAATATTCTTTGAGAAGCTCTGACTAGCTTCTCTTTTGTTTTGTTTATGGGCTATGTAATCGACTCAGATGGCTCTTCCCTCTTCAGTGTCTCTCATTTTATTTGTATTCATGAGTATTTTTCTATTATTTTTCCAATTCAGTTTTGGCATTTGTCAGTTCTTCTTTCCCGAGTGAAGTGTCTAGTGTAAAGGTAAGCATGTGTAAGACATAAACATGTATCCAAAGCTGACATAGAAATGGGGAATAGAAAAAGCTATGCTTTTGAGTAAGAATTCAGAAAAAACAAACAAACAGGAAAGCTTAGCAGTAAGGATTTGTAAATAACTTCCTGCTGATTAGCACATCTCTCAGGTACATCTCCTTTCCTGAGGCGTGCTCTTCTGTCCAGGTGATTCATAATGCCAATTCCACTAACTCTTATGGGGCATGTCCTAGGGTTTCTATTGCTGTGATAGAACACCATGACCAAAACAACTTAGGGAAGAAAGGGTTTATTTCACCTTACATCTCCCAGGGCACAGTCCATCACTGAGAGAAATCAGAGCAGTATCTCAAGTCAGTGCTGTGGGATGGTCTGGATGTCAAATTACTCTGATTGGTCAATAAATAAAACACTGATTGGCCAGTGGCTAGGCAGGAAGTATAGGTGGGACTAACAGAGAGGAGAATTAAGGGAACAGGAAGGGAAAGGGGTCACCGCCAGCTGCAGCCATGACAAGCAGCATGTGAAGATGCCGGTAAGCCATGAGCCACATGGCAAGGTATAGATTTATAGAAATGGATTAATTTAAGCTATAAGAACAGTTAGCAAGAAGCCTGCCATGGCCATACAGTTTGTAAGCAATATAAGTCTCTGTATTTACTTGGTTGGGTCTGAGCGGCTGTGGGACTGGCGGGTGACAAAGATTTGTCCTGACTGTGGGCAAGGCAGGAAAACTCTAGCTACTCAGGACCTAGAGACAGAAATTGAAGCAGAGACTATGGAGAGGTACTTCTTAATGGCTTGTTCCCCATGGCTACTTCCTTTGTTTGTTTGAGGCAAAGTATCTCTATGTAGCCATGTAGCACTACCTGACTTCTCTATGTACATCAGGGTGATCTCCAGCTCACAGAGATCCACTTGCCTCTTTTTTGAATTTTGAGACCTGTGCCACTATGCCCAGCTGGCATGCTTTCTTATACCATTCTGGACTACCTGCCAAAGGGTAGTACTCTAGCTAGTGAACTGGGTACACCACATCAGTCTTATGATTGCTTTTTACTTTTTACAAAACCAATCTAGCTGGAGAGTGTGTTAAAGCTCAAATTGCCAGTTATTTGCCATCCTTTTAAACAAGTGATTAAATTGCCTGGTGATGTTGTATAATGCTAAGTTAACTTTTTTTTTTATAAGATTTGAGGGTCACAATTATCCCAAATGTGAAGAATAAAGCAGAAGGGCAAATCAATGAGAGTGAAAAAAAGAAATAAAGTCTAAAGCCAGTGAGATAGGAGCACTATTGGGCTGGGAACTAAGTTCCAAAATCAATAAATTGTCTGTGAATTTGCTACTGTGTATACTTTGGTTGTTAAAAAAAAAATCAAAGCCCAAAAGATAACCTTGAATTAGGGTAGCATGTTACCCAGAATTCTAGTTACTTTAGTCAGCAAAGACTGTTTCCTGACCAATGGTTGAGACACACAAGTTGCCCTAATGGATAAAGATCATTATCACCCCACTCCTTTTAACGTTGAAAAAAGTATAGTTGGCTCTTTTATATACAGCATTAGTTTTCTTCCTCTAAGGATCAGAAATAATTGAGAGAAGACACATAAAAAAGAGACACTTATTCTGGCCACAATATGCCAGAGCTTTATGATTGAAGGGGAATATCTATATTTCCTTCAGTACCCAGTTGTTATATTAGGTAAAATAATGTATCAAGAATAGAGGAGCTAGTTACATAGTTCTGCTCTAGAAAATGCATGGACCACATCACATGACAGCAGGGACATGCAGGGAACAGCGATGAATGTAGCCACCCATTTTGATGTACAGTGTCTGAGATAAGTAAGCATGGCTATGGCAGGAGACAGAAGTACATACAGATAGAACAAGAGACTTAAGAAATGTAGTACTTAAAATAAGCAAGCTATTGCAACCAGGCACCAAAGTGTGTGCAGAAAGAGAAAATGTATACAGACAAGAGAATAAAATTTTATAGCCCCCTGCCAAGAGAGAAAAATAATGCCTTGTATCAACAAAGATGACAGAATGCTGTGGTAATTCTGTCATTCGGTCCAATGGCTAATTGAATAGAGCTGCTGATATGGAGGAAATGGGTGGGAAAAATGTCAGAAACTACACCCATGAAGTCTCACCAACATGGCTACCTAACCAAGACCTTATTAACACAAGTGACAACAATAGACCTTCTAACATGGAAAGGGGAAATCTCATGAGGCTTCAACCCTAACCAAAGAACTGCAAGCAACTAGGAATGCTGAAATCAGGAAAATTAGTTTTCCTCAAGGAAGAGCACACCATGATACATTGTCAGCTATGAAAACATACATATACAAGTAATATTTTACAGACTTAACAGGAGGTTATATATATATTAAAATCTTTAATAATATATAATACTAATATATTATATATAATCCTTCATATATACATTAAAAAGAGACCATAAATTTGAAAGAGGGCAGGAATGGAATTTAATGAGAGGGATTTGAGGGAGAAATTATGTAACTATTTTACAGTCTGAAAAAGAAACTAACTTCCATGGAACGGAGCACAAAATTCTCCAAGTACAGGTAAGAAAAAGAAGAGAAACTCCTGGTTGCCTTCAAGAACTTGCTAGTAAGACCATATTTCTGAAGATACCACATCCTTGAGTCATAGGATATGGGGATATCAAGCTCATACTGATCTAGAAATTTCATCACTACTGGCTAGTTTTCACATACTTGGAGGTGCTATGCATGCTGCCAGCTCAGACAAGTACTCATGAATCTTACCCAACTGGGAATCCAGATAGTTACAATAACAACCACCCTGAGAAGACATGTCCACCAGTGCAGTAGTGACATGAATGTTATAGGAATAAGCAATCATTTGCTGATTGGACTTAAGAACCATTCAACAAGATGAAACCCATATCTGGCACTATTATTAGAGCTAAGGACCGTGACTAGATAGGTCATAAGCCCTAGAGAAAAGCCAAACATTTCTGGCCTACTCAATTTTATCTCTGTTTTCAAGTGTATATATATATTTTTTACAAGTGTGTAACAAATAAATATCTGTCATTTGCAGGGTAAGTAGGAGTGACTGGGAATTTCACCAGGCGTAAGGTTGAGATTTCATATGATCTGATATCCCCAGCTCTACTGATTGTGTGTGTGTGTGTGTGTGTGTGTGTGTGTGTGTGTGTGCGCGCGCGCGCGCGCGCGCGCGCTCATCTTCACTTTGGAGTCCATGGGGAGTCTCTCAAGAATTGCCTGGTACTTTCAGCTCTACCCAGTAATACCTATGCAGTAGAAACATCTTTGACCCTTGGAAATGTTCAGGTAGTGCTCTTTTACACTTGCTTTGAAATGCTGTTTCTCAGCCTCTCCTCCCACGCACTACTGCTTGGTATAGGTCCTTCCACTGACATAGCCATCCCTATCTCCATCCTGCAGTTCTTTCACATTCATAACTCAGGAAACCAAAAGTGTTTTCATTTTAGAATTAATTCTTAGCTGTAGACTATCACTCAACCAAATTTTCAAATAAACAAACTGGGCTTAGATTTTTCTCATGACTGTGATGTATTAGGTATCATGATAGAGTGTAAATTTTGTCTCCTGATTATCAAACAGATGAGAATTCTTCAAACTGAAGGACAATTTCATTCATATACAAATCTTATGCTAACATCTGCCCAGCGTATAGAATACAGGGGAAGAATTATTGGCGTTGGTGAAATTAGTGCAATTGTCCTTCTAGGTAACTTTCCATCACTACCATACGTTTGGATAGCTCCAAAATACTATATAGAATGACTCAGAGGCAATAATTGTTCTTCAATGTCTAGAACACCCTTATCTTCCACTATCTGGGGTAAAAGTTATCATACATCTCAGAACACTTTCTAACCAATAAGCATTTAAGCAAGAATCTATTTCAAATTAATTCTCCACAAATAGAGTCTTATAATTTTAAAGGTTTTTTTCTTACTTGATAATTTCATACATGTGAATGAAATTATAATGTGTTTTGATCAAATACATTTCCTGTATTTCTCCTCAGAATCATCCTCTATCCCCTGACCACTTTCCCCTCCCAAAGTCATGTGTTATTTTTAAAAACCCACTGGGTCATTATGGTGCTGTTGATATGTGTGTGAGTGTAGGAAAATCTATTGGAATGTGGGTAACACCTTAGGGGCTGCATTCCTGAATTTTAAACTAACCAGATAATTACATCAATGTATGTGCTTTTCTCAGAACTGTTATATATTTGTACCCAATCAGATAAATTATAGTAATCTCTGCATTGAAGGGATGGATTCTGTAGGTACAATGTTCAGACCTCTGTTCAAACTCCTGGATTGCTGGGCCTGATATATATAATTATGTATGTGTTTTGTTTCCTGATACTACTTGTTCTCCTTTCTTGGACTCTGCTCATTAATTATCAGTTCATTTTGATATTAAACTTAAGCACCAGATATATTATCTGACTTGTTTTTCCTATGTTGAAGCTTACTTGCTGACTTCACCTAAAAGGAGACTGAAATTACCAGCAAAAGAAAAGCAGGTGAAGAGCAGACCAGATGTTGATAATTATGTAAGAAGCACTAATTAACACTATCTAATTGAAGCAAGTTTGTCTTTGTTAATGTCACTTGCACATGATCACACCCCAATCTGAAGAAATATCCTAAATATCCTGCACATGGTGGTGTTTTGTATCTGTCAGAAAAAGCCATTGATGGTTGTGAATGCTTCTGAGTAGGATTTCCCACTGAAAGACAAAAGGTATTGCACTTTCATTTCCAGTCAGCTTTTCCAGTCCTACACACACACACACACACACACACACACACACACACACACACACACACACGTGTGTGTGTTTTATAATTATTTAAATGATTCAGAACATTATCTAAACAACAAATAAAGCCCCCACTAATTCTTGTTACCTTAAAAGTCCAAATAATTTTACATTCTTTATTATATAATGTTTACGATTCAGGTAAGGTATATGAATCTGCTTTTTGGGCTGAATACACTCAGTCTTATAAATTCATCCATAAATATTTCTAGCTTTAAAAGGCAATCAGCAATGCTTAAATCGACAGAGGAAAATGCATGTTTTTCTTTCTCTGCTCTTAAAAGCCTGACAAAATGAATAAAAGAACTAAAAATAGAATATGTTCCATTATCCCATCTTTAATAAAAATGTAAGTTGGTTGTTCTCTCTCTCTCTCTCTCTCTCTCTCTCTCTCTCTCTCTCACACACACACACACACACACACACACACACACACACATACACTAAAGAATGTGCGTCAGACAAAACAAAGTTTGAAGCAGTCCTATTAGATGGTATAGAATTTTAATATGGGGCTTTTAAAAATGTTCTAGCTGGTAGCAAGTAAGATAATTATGAATAGCTAAGCTAATTAGGAATAACTATACTACAAATAGAATATAACAACATAAAAATAATCTTACAAAACAGATAATTCAGGGAAAATCCTCAGCAAAGCCATTTTATTCCTGTCTCAAGTGAGATTATCCAAAAGATTCTAATCAATTTGATATGTATAAAACTAGTCAAATATCTACTTTAAATTTTCAGTATGATTTGTCACTGTAACAAATTTAGAAATTCTAGACAGATACCAATGCTAAAGTATTTTTTTAAATCTTAACTTGTGGAGCATCAGTTTTCAACCTTCCCCACACCACCACCAGTGTAATTATCCTAGAGTTCATTTTGATTCATTCATGTTCCGAGACTATCATCTCTACTGACATGTAAGCAGATACTTATTCATTTATTTTTATAAGTTCAAGGCTGGGTTTTTAAAATTTATTTTTTGACAGAAAAATTTAATCCATTTAATACTACCAATGGAAAATGTCTAGGGACTCCACTACTATCCATTAAGTTTTTTAAATCCTTTCCACCCTATAGGTTTATTGTTCTCATTTCCAAAGGAAACTATTTGCTGTAGCCCTTTCTTCATTTTCCCTAGAATTGTTTTAATTTTTCTTTTGTGAACATTAAGGAGTATATTTATAGCAATACTACATTTCTCACATTACCAGGAATTAAGCACTGAAGCTGCATGTGAGGTCTTTCTAGCATTGACTATTTTCATTTCAGAGTTAGAGCTTTTCCTCACAGGCAAGTTTGTATAATTTTCCTAGTTAAAACCAGGTAACTGAAACTATACTTCATTTAAAAAGTTTTTTTTTATAAGAAATCTTATATGAAGTGATATCTGATTTCATGTAGGGTATTTATTAGGAAAATAAATGATTTATACCCAAATAGACTAAGCTATAAACAAGAAGCACTATTGTGGAAAAGCTGAAAGTCACTGAACTAAGGGAATTGCTACCCTGGAATGGGGGAGGATGGAATGTCACAGCTGGGAGAAAAGAGTATTTAGAGAAAATAAAAACTTTTGTTGCTGCTCTACTCAAGATGTTCTGCTTCCAGGTCCTGCTCCATCAGTACGTGTACCAGCAAAATAAATGGACAAATCACTTCCATCCAGCCTTCCAGCTGGAGGTCTCATGGTAATCTGCTGGGAAGAGTTCAGTGAGGGATCGCTTATACAAACATACACAATATCTGAGTCAGAAGCAGGAACGGAGGTATAGTGTTCACATGAAAGAAAATCAAAGGAATTATTTGGAATACTTTGTCAAAATTATTTAAATAAATACGTCTCTAGGACTTCTAGAAAATTTCAGGAGATAGACATGAAGATCAGAAAGCCTATAAAAAGCACTTACACTTCATATTTATCATTTTATCATTAGACAAGCCTTCTGAAGCAATATTGAAAATATAAGTGAACCTTGCCTTCCAGTCCTTGCTACAGAAAAGCAGCTTACACACTACCTTTAACTGATGAGTTTCTGATAGACACCTATTCCTCACCATCTCTGCGCTCACAAACCTAGCTCCAGACTCATGAAGCACGTACCATCATGGCCTGCTCTGACCATCACTCAACCCATGCCATTTCCATACTCTTGGAAGTAGTTCCAAGTGAGCAGCTCATTCATCAAAAGTTCCAGGCCTAGTTATAGTTACACTGCCCCTATATTAGCCCAATCTAAGTCAGGCGAGATCCCTAAATTAGACATACAACTGATGAAAGAAGTCAACATGCCCAGGTCACATCTCAAAAACACAAATATGGAAGTCCAAGACAGTGTGTCTGCTCTCAAAGCTTCTAGGCATACAGAAATGCTCCTAAATGAGAATTACTTAAATGAACCCAATTCTATTTGAAAAATACAGAATTTGGAAAAGAAGTAATAAACTTTATCAAGAAATTCAAGGAGTATAAAGAATACTGTAAAGAAAAGAAAACCTCAATAAATTTAAACAGTAGAACAATAAATGACTTAGTGACGTCAAAACAAGCACAAATACATGACTGAAAGAAATGATAAAGATAATTCAGGATTTGAAGTCTGTACTTAATGAAGAGCTAGAAGCATTCAGGAGACTTCAAGATAAAGTTGAAAAACTCACTAATCCAATCTGAAAACTCAGAAATCATGGATCTCTGAAGAGAACCTACAACCCACTTCTTGACTAAACCAACATAATCCTAAACTAAATTTTAAATATTTATCCTTTCACCATCCATCAAGGAGCTACAACAATAGATCTCAAAGGGCTAGCATAAAAACACAATTTGATTAACCAATATAATGGAACTGAAGATCCATGTTTAAGTTCAGTCAACTAAAAAAACCCCGATTACTATCAAAGAGGCCAAAAATACACAATAAAAATGACAGCATTTTCAACAAATAGACTGCTCAAATTGCATGGTTACATGTAGAATGATGAAACTAGATCTGTATCTCTTAACCTGCACAAAATTCAACTACAAATGGATCAAGAACTTCAGCATAAAAGCTGATACCCTAAACTGGTAGCAGACAAAAGACATCATACCCTTGAACTCAATGACATCGGAAAGGACCTTTGAACAGGACCCAGATACTCTCAGGCATTAAGACCAACAATGAATAAAAAGTACTTTATGAAATATAAAATTTCTATACAATAAAGTACAGCATTATTAGAGTAAAGATATAGCCTGTAGTTTGGGGAAAAATATATATCTAAAAAAATTATAGTATCTAGAATATACACAACACAGACAAAAAAAAAATCCAGAAACTACCCAATGGAACTAAACTGAGTTCTGAAAAGATGAACACAAATGACTGAGAAATAGTTTAAAAGGTTAAATATCCTTAGTCATCAGGGAAGTGCAAACTAAAACTACTTTGAGTTTTCATCTTATCCAAGTTGGAGTGGCCACGATTAAGAAAAGTAAATGATAGTAGGTGCTGGAGAGGATTTCAGGAATGAGCAACACTCACTCACTGCTAGTGGGAATGTAAACTGGTATAGACTCAATGGAAACTAGTGTGGAGTTTCATCAAAAAGCTAAAACGAGATCTACCACTAGGTCCAACTATATCACTCTTGGATACACATTAAAAGATGATTATCTTACTACAGAGATACTTTCTCTTTTGTGTTCGTTGATATACTATTCATAATAGCCAGTAAATGGAAATAGCCTAGATGTCTATTAATGGAGGAACAGATAATGAAAATGTGGTACATTTACACAATGGATTATTAGTCAGCTGTTACAAAATGAAATTATGAAATTTTCAGGTAAAGGGAAAGAATTGGAAATAATTGTCCTGAATAAAATAACAAAGAATCAGAAAGATAAGTGTCAAATATTTTCTTTCATATGTAGATGTTAGCTTTGGAAGCTTTAAATATGGGTAGATCATTTGGAATGCCCCTAGCAGTTAAGCAAATTGTGAAAGGAAGTAATATTTCAAGGAAGCAGAAGTAGGATATACTATTACAAAGACACTGAAAAGAATGGGGAGTAAGGATTAAATGGGGTGAGGGATGGCAGGCCAGTGTAGAGAGTCAAATTTGGGGAGGGATGCTAATGATAAAAACCTTTTAAAAAGCTATATGGGAACCTACCACAGAAGCTTTCTAAAATATACACAAATTCATACTTTAAAAATGTAAATTGAGTTACTCTATAATGGGGTGACAATACCACAAGTAGATGTTATACACTATAAAATAAAAACCCCAGTACCATGAATGAGTTATCTGTTTTTGAGTTTCTGGTCAATGGAGTCCCAAAGACTTTCCCCAAATCACAGACTATTGCCAGTGCTGAGTGCCTTCTAGAATTTGATAGCCAGATCCCATTGGTTAAGATATCACATACTTGAATCATAGAACATGGAGAGATCTAGCTGGTTTTCAATTGGAAGCTTCATCCCTACTGACTAGTTTTATAGTGATGAAAAGTGTTGCAGATATTAACAGAAGAGAAAAGTAATCATCAAACTGTGAACCCTGTAAACTATATTAATAACCTACCTAGGGAGATTTACCTGCTGGTGTGAGAGTGGCATGGAATGTTATGAGAGTTATCAACCACTTTAAAAATATTGGATCTAAGGCCTGTTTTATGAGATGACCTATATCTGACACTCAAAGAGAATAAGAGCCTGTCACTAAGATCCTATGGTCATGAACTTTAGAAGAAAATCTACTGCAACCTGTAGTGATATATTGTATATCGAGTAAAGCTTGCCCGAGGATCAAAGGACAGAGCTGGCCACTAGATTAAACATAGAGGCCAGGCAGTGGTGTCCCACACATTTAATTCTAGCACTTGGGAGGCAGAGAGCTGTCTGGATCTCTGTGAGTTCAAAGCCACCCTGGACACATGAGATTGATTTAATCTTGGAGAGAAACAGAGCCAGGCAGTGGTGGCACACACTTTTAATCCTAGTACTTGGGAGCCATAGGCCTTTAATCCCAGCACTTGAGATCTCATTTTTTCGCTGCCAGTATTTGGGAAGCACACATGCCATTAATCCCAGCACTAGGAAGGAAGTGAAATGGCTGGGTGGAGAAAGGCATACTATAGGATATTGTTCTGTATGCTGTGAATATGTGTTTCTTTTATTGATTGATAAATAAAATGCTGATTGGCCAGTAGCCAGGGAGGAAGTATAGGTGGGATAAGCAGACAAGAAACATTCTGGGAAGAGGAAGGCTAAGTCAGGAGTCACCGGCCAGACTCAGAAGAAGCAAGATGCCAAGGCAGAACTGAGAAAAGGTGTAGAAACAAAATAAGACCAAAATGCTTTCACCCCAAAACTAAGGCCTAAGACTGCTCCTTTTAGCTACAGGCCAGAAGTTACTAGAACAGGCCAGAAGTTACTGAAACCAGTCAGTTCAGATTCCAGAAACCAGGAAGTGTAAAAGTACAGAGTCACAAGGTAGTCAGGAGGTAATGGCTGCCGGACTATGGAATGTCCTCTCCCTGGCCCCCTAGGCAACTGCTTGACCATAGAATGTCCCAACCCTAGTTTCCATAGTGACTGTGTAATCACCAGATGCCCCCATCTGGGGGCAGCCAATGAGAAATGGTGGCGGGTAACTGCCTCCTCAGAAGGAAAATTGAATTGTGATTTTTGGAATTCCTAGACACAAGCCAATCAGAATTGTACCCATACTAGCATCCCTAAATGATGTAACCTTGTGATTTTTCCCTTTAAAAACTGAGCTTGCAGATAGGTGGGCACTTCCTCTAGCCTCCACTGCGTTGGATCTGTTGGACGAAGTCCCTGCCTAGGCTTGTATTGCATTTGGATATCCTAAAATTAAACCTTGCTTTTGCATTCCGGCTTGCTCGTCCTTGGTGGTCTCTCTGGGAGTCGTGATCTGGGCACAACAAAGGTACCAAGCCATGTGGCTAAATATAGATAAGAATTATTGGTTAATTTAAGTATAAGAGCTAGTCAGTAATAAGCCTGAGCTAATGGCTGAGCAGTTATAATCAAATTAAGCCTCTATGTGATTATTTTATAAAGAACTGTGGGGCCACGAGGGCCTGGTGGGACCCGAGAAACTTCCAGCTACAAAGGCATATAAGGTGTGAGGAAACAGAAGGAATATTGTGTTAATTACCTAAGATATATGTGGTGATATTTTATCTGTGCACCCCAATAAAGTTTATTTGAGGATCAGAGGAAAAAGCCTCCACTATAGAGGTCAGGCAATGGCAGCACATGCCGTTAATCCTATCACTCAGAAAGCAGAGATCTGTCTGGATCTCTGTGAGTTCAAGGCCACACTGGGAACAGAGCCAGGCGTGGTGGCATATACCTTTATCCCAGCACTAACCATAAAGGTCTGGAGGTCTGTACAGACAGTCAAGAAGTAACAGAACTGGACAGGAGGAGGAAGTGATGTAGTTGAATGGAGAGAGGAAATGAGATGGCAGAACAGAAATGCATATAGGCATGGGTAGACAGGAATTAGGTATCTTTGGCTGAGGATCTCCATGTGGTAAGAACATGGATGGCTTCTTTCTGCTTTTCTGATCTTTTAGTTTTAACCCCAATATCTGACTTTGGGTTTTTATTAATAAGGCTGTCTAGCAATTCATCTTACAGATATGATGTTTACAAAAAATTCAACCACAGAAAGTACAAATCAAGAGAGACCAATTACAAAATCTTAATGATTTTCAAAATATGCCAGGAGATATTAACTGGCTCTAGCCCATAATTAGATAGACAACCCAATAACTAAGTAATTTATTTCAAACCTTACAAAGTGATAAGGAATTAAATACTACAAAAAAATTATCAGCTGAGGTTGAAAGAAATTGGCTTTGGTAGTGAAGAAATTACAGGATGCACATGTGGATCATTTGGATACAGAGTTTGATTGTATTCTGGTTATTTTGCCTTTTATGCATTCAAAAGACCTGTGTAGAAAGGGTTTTGAATTGATTCTGAAAGGAAAAATAGGACTTCATCAATTAGCAGGAATAGATCCAACAGAAATTATGGTGCCTTTTACTAATGTTGAAACTGCCTCATTATGAACAGAAAATGAGCACTGGCAAAGAACTTGCTGTAATGTTTTGAAATAGATTAGCAACAAATATCCCCCAAACAAGAGAACTCTAAAGAGAACAAATTGGATCATTCCTCACATTGTACAGAGAACACCCCCTCCCCACTACATTTTATACTAATGCAAATAAATCAGGAAAGGCAGGTTATAAGTCATGAAATTTAAGTAAAGTGTCTCAAAGCCCTATGATTCTGTTCAAAAGTCAGAATTATATGCTATTCTCATGGTATTATTAGATTTTCCAAAACCTCTTAATACAGTTACTGACTCTCAGTATTCAGAAAGAGTTGTTTTACTTATTGAAACCACTGAACTTATTCCGGATTATTAGAATTAACTTTGTTATTTATTCAAATACAACAAATAGTCAGAAATAGGAGTACTGGTGAAATTATTAAGGCCACTCTACATAGTTGAAAGGGAGGTTTATTTAGTGGCATAACTTACAAATGAAGGGATAGGTAGGTTACAGGGTCTGGGGAAAACGTAGCACAGTCTGGCAGCGGTGTTCTCTGGAGAACTTTGCTCAGTCTACCTCTAGTGTCCAGGGTCCAGGAACCAAGAGAGAGCGGCACATCTGGATCTCGGGTCTTCAGGGCCCTCTCTTGGCCCCACCTTGTAGGCGTGACAGTTACAGAAGCCTCAATGGGGCTTGGAACTTCCAGATCAAAGCTGTAATGGCTACCCACTGCACAGAAGTCATCCCTTGCATATAACACATATTAGATCTCATTCAGATCTACCAGGCCCTCTAGCACAAGGTAATGATCAAATAGATCAGCTATTGGTAGGAAATATGCTAGAAGCCGCAGAATTTCACGAGAAATGCCAGGTTAATAGTAAAGGTTTGAAGAAATACTTGTCTATTACTTGGCAACAAGCCAAGGAAATTATAAGGAACTGTCCTAATTACTCTTTGTATAACCAAACTTCATTATGTGCAGGAAGTAAGCCAAAGGGTACTCAAAGAAATGAAATTTGGCAAAAGGGATCTGTTTCATTTTGTGGAGTTTGGAAAATTAAGGTATGTGCACCATACCACAGGTACACATTCAGCATTTCAATGGGAAAATGCTTTGAGTTCTGAAAAGGCTGATTCTGTAATTACATGTTTATTAGAAGTTATGGCCATTATGGGGATACCTGTACAAATTAAGACTGACAATGCTCCAGCATATGTCTCTAGTAAAATGAAACAGTGTTTTTTGTGTATTACAACATAAAGCATATTACAGGTATACCACACACTCCTACAGGACAAGCAGTTGGAAGATGTGCTTAATAAACAGAAATGGTTAATAAAGACTCCTAGAGATAGATTATACAATGCTTTTTTAAAAACTTTAAATTTTTAAATTGTTGACGAGAAAAAAAAAATGGCAACTGCAGAAAGATACTGGATAGTAGAAAAACCTGATGAATTAAATCATCCTGTATACTTTAAGGGTGTGTTGACCTCAAAATGGAAACCTGGATATGTGTTACATTGGAAAAGAGGCTTTGTTTTTGTTTTCACAGAGGAGAAAAGCTATTGATGCCATCAAAAGTGATAAAGATTAGATTCGAACAGGAGAGATCTCTTGATTAGGAAAAGTGATAGCTCATCAAACAGCATGGCCATTCAATCTAAACTACCTTATAAAATTAACAAATGATTTTCATTTGATCTGATATAGCCTGCCCAAAAAAGGAAAGTCCCCAAAGTTAGGGTTAGGGCAGGTTTTTGTTTTCAGGAGAATAAAATCATCCAACTAAGGAATTTGAAGACCATTGGACAAATGAGACATCTGAAGAAGAAGAGAGAAAATATCCCAAGAAAAAGAGTAAATTGGCCTAATGGCATAGTACATTTTCAATAAGATAAAAATCTCATAAATCTTTCCAAATGTTTACTTCTGCTGTTCTCTACAAACATATAAGGCAAATGGACTTTTTATAGTATCAATTCAATTCAATTTTAAAACTCTCTTTGGAGATGGAGTGTGGCTCTCTCTTCTAAACCCAAGCATGCTTCTTAAAGGAAAATTCAAAATCTCTGTTTCAAGTCAGAAGAACCACCTGGGAAGGGACAGAAGCAAAACCAAAATTAAGGAACTATTCTATTACCACTAATCTCATAATCCTTCAATTTTATTTTGACTCTTTAAAACTTTTCTTAAGGTAGGAGCATTATCTCAAAATCTGTAAGATATATATATATATATATATATATATGTATATATATGTGTATATATATATATATATATAAAATCTTTCTTCCATGATATTAATGGTCATATAGAGTACTAACTAATTCTAGAAATAGGCTTCATCTAGTTTCCTGTATGTGATTTCAGGTTTGAGTTTGAAGCAGGTAAATAGGAACTAAGTTTGTTACCCTGAACGTATTTAATAGATCATTGTCCTTTAACCTTTCCAAGATCTGATGCATATGGCATTTAAAATATGTAATATTTCTGCAGTATACCACGACCATTTTTACAAGTGACCTTAGAGTCTCCAAAAGGATGATGGTGCTCCACAATCAGGATTCCACCTGGATTATGGTAATGCCACTAAGCTGGCAAACACCACCCAAAGATTAGCTTTGGACTACAAACTGCTCAGGACAATTTCAAGGAGATTAGCTACTATGGTCCAGCCTCAAGACTACTCTAGCAAGGACTTCAGATAAGCCCTGCACTTCCTCCATCACACTGAGAATGGACAACAACTAGTTCTCTCAGGATTTGACCATTATCTCGATTTTCTCAGTGTTCCCCAAAGATACCATTATCCTCAGAGGGGAGGAAGTAATTTTAAGAACACAATGCCCAAATTCCCAAAAGGTGGGGTAAGTTGTTTCTGTTTGTTCGGTGGATTATGGATATTTATCATGTTTTGGGGGGGTTGGTTTAAAATGGCTTTTGGTCATGGTCAGAGAGGAAACTAAGAAAAGGAAAGTAGATTCTAGGATCTTATTCTTAAAAAAAATGAGGGGTGGATGATATAGGAATCAACGGTAAAAGAGTAGATTATTGAATTTATTTTTAAATAAAAAAGCAACTATTAGTCTCAAATATTTTACATTGGTATGGATTTTTGTACATTGATACAAATTTAAGATTATCTTTGTTATTTTATATATATGCTTCTACTCTTGTTTAAAGTATTATACCTATGCATCTCATTTAAAATGTAATATAAATTTCTAGTCCTTAAAAGCTATTATTACAAACTGTTTAGAATAATTAAGAAATGTGAGTTAGTAGTTAGTCATCTATAACAGATAAGCTTGCAGTCATGTTAGGTATGTTTATAAGGTTAAACAGAGATAGATTTTAGATAGATAAGGGGTATCTTAGGATTTTGATTGCTATGAAGAGACAGCATGACCATGGCCACTCTTATAAAGAAAACATTTAATTGAGGTGGTGGCTTACAGTTTCTGAAGAGTCCATTATCATCAGGATGGGGAGCATGGCAGTGTGCAGGCAGATGCGGTGCTAGAGCTGAGAGTCCTAGATCTTGACTCAGAGGCAACAGGAAGTCCACTGACTGTCACACTGAGGGAAGCTTAAGAAAAAGAGAACTCAAAGTCCACCCCCACAGTGACACATCTCCTCTATCAAGGTTGTACCTCCTAATAGTTCCACTCCCTTTGGGGGCCATTTTCTTTCAAACTACTGCATGGGGAGGGGGAGGGGATGCCACAGAAAGAAGATGAGGCCGTAGAGGTCATCCTTGTCTGGGTGCTCACAGCAGTGGCACCTGTTTCCTCAGCTGTGTTTAATTGAGGAAATACTGCAAACTAAATATATAAATCCAGAGAAGCACTGGCAGGGAGAAAAATGGAACTATTAGCAATCAATAAATGAATCTCCTCTAGCTGCTGACAAGAAATTAAATTCAACTGCTATTGCATCCCAAGGCCACTTGCCAAGACCAAGGCAAGATCAGCAGTGTTGAGCTCGAGCCTTATGAGCACAACTTTGCAAACTCAGACGTGCTTTGGAAAGACTCAGTGGTAAAACGGGTTGTTTTCTGAACCGTGTTTGACAACCATTCCAGTTGTTTAAATCTGGCATGGAGCTATTTATAAACAGCAATGAGGGAGTAGATCCTACGTGGCTTCTCCTAGTGCACTAGGTACTAAAGCTGGATGTAGAGGCAACTTGCTGCTGAGACTTTTTTGTTTGGTTTGATGCTATTTCAAAACTTAACAATAGGTAAGAAATTAATACAGTTATGTTAAATAATGATTTGGGTGTAAAACAAGAACAAGCACATAATAATATATATGCTTGATGAGCTATCAAAAACATAAAGGGAGAATAATACCGTGTGAAAACTTACCAAATTGCATTTTACAAGGAGGATCAAATGAATACATGCTTTAAAACTCACTTCTTTGCTAATCTCTTTTTTTGCTATTTTATTTTACTCTTAATCAGAAAAAAATTGGTGTCATCTATCATTCTCATAGCTATTTTCCATCATATTTTGTTTTCATTCTTTTTCCAACTCATCTGCCCTTCCCCTCCTCTGCTGTCCTCCTCTCATAATCCCCTCTTCTTCTTTAATGTCACATCTACTCCACTACCTTCTCTTTCTTCTCCTCCTATCTGCTTTACAATTTCTTCCTCCCCTTCCCTGGCCCCTTATTATTTTCATGCGTGCATGCGCATGCACACACGCGCAAACACACACACACACACACACACACACACACACACACACACACACACACACGGAGAGAGGGGGGTGGATTTTCTGTAAATGAGAGAAAACACAATATTCATCTTTCTGAGTCAGGCTTATTTAGCTTCCTGGCAACACTAATATTGAAAAACATGGCTATATTGTTGGAAGCTATTTATAGTTTCAATGTGATTACCATCAAAATTCCAATGGCATTCCTCACAGAAATGGGGAAAAAATCTAAAATTCATATGAAAGCACAAAAGATCATGAATAGCTAAAAATAATCCTGATCGGAAAGAGCAAAGCAGGAGGCATTAAAACATCTCATCTCAATTATACAACACAGTCATACAGCCACAGTAAGGAAAACAGCATGGTTCTGGAACAAAAAAACAAACATAGATCAATGGAGTAGAATAGATGACCCAGGAATAAACCCATGTAGCTATAGCTACCTAATGCTTGACAAAGGTGTTAAAAGCGTACATTGGAAAAAAGACAGCCTCTTCAACCAGTGGTGCTGGAGAAACTGGGTATTCACACATAAAAGAATCAAATTAGATCCATATCTCTCACAGTGCACAAAAATCAATTCAAAATAGATCAAAAACCTTAATATGAGACCTGTTACTTTGAAACTGCTAAAGGCATGTGCATTTTACTTAGCTCTGGGAGGGAAATGAATTTCATTATTCCTGGGCTGTAGGTGATAACTGTGTGTTTGTAAAATAATGAAAGGAAAACAAAGCAAAATATTCATTAAGGATAGAAAGGAGAAATTTTATATGAAAAAATTATGACAAATGTTTATTGCTTTCAAGTTTTAATAATTTAATTATTTTAATAAGTCCCAAAGAGTGTAAATGTAGTATACTTTGAAATTACTTTGTAAATTTAGAAATGCTTTGAAATAAGATTATCTCAAAGTACTAGTACGATAATTTTTGGAGAGTTAAGGACATAATATGTTCATTACTAAAATTGAATTTTTTATGGGCAGAGGCATAATAGTATATATAAGTCAATACATAGAAGAATTACTTTATTCTTTGTTTAAAGACTATTTTAATATAGTAAGTCGATCTAAGAAAAATTCATACTCTTTCCTGAACATTGTAAGGAAGTAGAGTGATCAATTCTTTCTTCACTTTCTTCAGATACAGTCATTATCATAACATTAGCTGTGTATCCATATAATACGGCCTGAGAGGTCACCTGCCTGGAGACTCTAGTGGAAGCTACTGTTTTTGTGTCTACAATGTTGTGTGCATACTTCTTAATACCAGGTATTTCACAAAGTTTTAAATGCCTTCCTATTATTTAAGTCATTGCCATTTAAAAATATATAAAGAGAACTTCAAAAGGACTTCACACACATACTTCACATATTCATCTACTTACTTGCTTAGAATAGCCACCAATGTTAGTACACTCAAGTAATATCACCACTTGAACATGAAAATAGCAATAACATATAGGCTTTATCCATACTGATAGTAAATGTTAATTTTTTATGTCCTACCCAATTTCATAGCCAAATGTTATATCCCTAAATAGCTTGAAGTATGTTTTGACATTTAAATACTCTTTATACATAGTCTTACTTTACACTATAATTTCTATGCTTTTATCATTCCTTATGAAAGTTTATGTAAACAAATAGCTTAATATTTTCTCTAAAAAGCTGCTCCGATATTTAAATCATGATAATTTATACAATTATTTTACTCTAAGATTATTTGAGACTTTTAGATATAAGATGTAGAGAATAAATATGATTTTAAAGTTTTTATTAACTTTTTATCACATTCATTTCACTCCTCAGCTCCTCCCAGATTCCCCATGCCCCTTCAACCAACCTCACATGCTCCTTCCCCTCCCATCCCCTCCTCTCCACTCCCCTTCTTTCTCCTCTTCTCCTCCCCCCTTTCCTCCCTTCCCCTCCCTTTGCCTCTTTCCTCCCTTAATACTTGCTGGGATTGGGAAAATCAGTTTTCTCCCTTAGAGTGACACTGAGTATATCAACCACTCCAGGACAGATCTCATTTTCAGAAGTACTTGACCAAAACACAGACTCCACAGTTGTTTTTTTTTATTCATGCTTTCATTTGGTGATGATGTGGTATTTTTTGTTGGGTGAGCATTGTTGTTGTTGTTGGTTTTACTTGTTTTCTTGGTTCTGTTGCTGTGGTTTTTTTTTTTTTTGAGAAAGAGCTTAAAGTTGGGTGGGTAGGGAGGAAGAGAGGTTCTGGAAGGACTTGGTGGACGGGGGAGAATATGATCAAAATATATTTAGATTTAAAAATCATTTTCAATAATAAAATAGAAATCAAAAAAGAGAGCTGCCAAGGAATGAGATAAAAGATCAGTGTGTTGATTTTCATTTTTAAAAACTATGAACTCAGACCTGCATATAAAGGCATATTGCTGAAATTAAAAAAACTCAGGAGATAACATAGAAGGATCGTGGGTAAATTTAGCCTGGTCTACACAACTAGGCCCTATCTAGAAAACAATAAAAATGCTTTGTTTTTAATGTGAATTTCCTTGGTATGAGCATAAGTGCTATAGTATCAATGTAGCAGGCAAGGTGTATCCAGGGTTAGCAGTGGCATGGTCACCTTCTGATTTGACCTGAGGGAAGCTGCACAAGAAGCAATCTACATCTGATACAACAGATCTAATCAAAAGCCAGCGGCTGTGAAAGTTGTGCACCCTTAGTGGAGAAGCTATTGATGTTATTTGTTAAGTGGACATGAGGATGTGTAACAAATTGTCTTCTAAATATTTGTTATGTTTTTAGATCAATGCTGATGCTGTCAGCTTTGGCCAGAGACACTCTTTTTTTTTTTTTTTTTAACCCCTCAAAGGGTAGAAACTACTACAGAGAATCATAACTGGTCAAAGTGGCGAGATAAGAACATTGAATGATTAATCCTTAATGAAACATGAACACTGTCCCCTATATAGGGAATAACTTTGTGGAAAGGAGGACTGGAAGACTGTAAGAAGGGGTGGTATGCCCTGGAATACTGTCTTCTGGCCATGACTTGGCCATTCCATGCTTAACTACCAGCATCTGTGATTACCTTTATAATACCTCCACATTACATTCTGTAATGGAAGTGGGGACTAATCACAAGGCCCTACCTTTCTCTGAGGACTTCTGAGAATTTAATGCTTGTTGGAGGGAAGAGAGACAATTAATTTAAGGATGTAGACACAGGTAAGTTACTAATGCTTCAGTAAATAGCCCCTGGTCAATGGTACTATAAGAAACCTTAATTAAACTGATTGGTATACACACACACACACAAACACACACACAAACACACACACACACACAGAGGGGGGGAAAGAGACAGAGACAGAAAGACAGAGACAAAGATAGAGACAGATGTGAATATATACTACTTTTAAAAAGGAATACATAGAAGCCTGAATTTTCATAGAAAAAATATCTGCATAATCTACCCTAAATTATAGGTAACAGATTCATATATTGTGGGGAGATAGTAAAAGTACATACTGTTATGTTTCTCTCTTGCTGTGTGTCTTTATCATCCATAAAATACATATGCACACATGACCTCTCCATCTATGACCATATCTCTCACATTTGTCTGTATCCACTGAACATACATAAATATGAGTGTTTATGCACCATTTGAAAATGTAACTTTCAATTTCCCTATTATGATTTTTATCTTATTACAAATAGTGGTTTCTAGAATGATTAACCTTTATCTCTTGGCAATAGACATAGATATGTGCATTTGAGCAAAGAAAATACAGTTGTAGTGGGTGTAAAATAAGACATAAGAGCTACATTTAGAAATTTTCTGTATTTGGTGATGTTTTTGGGGGGAATACAGATGATTCTGTAGCACAGTCAGCACCAATGTTAAGGTACATATATAAGAATCCAGGCTTTCAGCTCCCAAACACAAAACTCTATTTCTTCCTCCTCCTCAGTACAAAATTATCTTGACAGAACAGGAAGAAAACTCTCATGAATACGCAGAAGAAGTACAAGAATAAAAGGTCCAACCTCAGGAAGACTGAAAACCATAGGAGTCAAACTTGAAGTTCACAGTCTTGAATTTTCTTTAGTCTTTTTCAATAGCTTTTCTATTTTTGCTATATTTAACCGAGGAGAGAGAAGGTTTTATTACAGGCTTGTTGACTAGCTGCTGTTTCTGCTGTGCCTTCAATGGCCCAGTAGGATCTGCAGCTGTCTTCCCCTCACGGAATGGAAAACAGTCTCTGTGAATAGTCTCACAAATGTTCACGAACATATTTTACCTAAGTATATTTGTTTTCTCTAACAGTATTATTAGTCTTTCCATAGAAACAATAAAGAGTGTCAGAGTCTGTATATATATTTTTATTCAAAAAACAAAGGTGATGAAGCAATCGTATGAAAATCCGAGAACAATTTAATCTCCACATCAAGTTGACAACTAAATTTAGCTGTAGGAAAAAAAAATGGTAGCTCTTTCTGGAAGTTCTTACTTTGTTTTGAACCTCCAATTTCCCCCCAAGATGAATGGGCACAAACAATGTTTAAAAGACTTACAAGTACCTAGACTTGAACATTGGCAGACACAACTAGGAGAAGCTAAAAACCATATTCTCAGAATGACAGAGGTTCAAGCTAAATATTTTTATGCAATCAAATACAATTTCTACAATTTCTTAGAGTCATAAAAATAGTGAGCCTGAACCACCTACACCAATAATAATACCAATAATAACAACAACAATGATGATGATGATAATAATAATACATTACTAGAAAGGCAAGAAGTAGTACCTATAAATCAATTGAACTATAAACATGGTATTGCGTGATTGATTTGGCTTCAAAAGCAGTTTGGTATGATACATTTAACTTTCTTACATGAGTCAAAATGATTATTTAATGTATCATCAATAGATTTTTAACTAACTGATTTTTAGCTGTCCCGTGCATTTTAGAATATTTTGACTTACTTTTGGCCCTTACTTCCTAGAAGGTAGTGGAAGATTTCAGCCATGTTGCAGTTATGAAACTAAAATATCTTTAGATATTGGTAACTAACCCATGATAACACACTGTCTTATGTTATTGCAATAGGTTTATTGTGGCATTATGAATTATGCTCAATTTCTTTATTTTTTTTAACAACCTATAATATTAATAGGTGGTTGGGTAACTTGTACAATGGCATCCAGTAACCAAATGCCAAGCTCTATGTGTCTCTGCAACGTAGCCTGTGATATGAACTGGTGCCTAGTGTCATTAGTGCTGCCCATGAGGGTATCCTTCCCTACTGAGCACAAAGGGCTGGCCAGCTCTCCTAGGTTTATGAGAAAGCTGTAATGAGAAAAATGTTCGTATCATCTGGAGTAATAACACATTCCTGCCAGTGGTTCTCAACCTTGTGTCCCATTTTGAAATTTCTGAAGAGTCTCAAATAGTGCTCAACCTTTGGTTGCTTTGCAATGTTTTGATTTAATTTAAGAAATATTGATACTTTTATTATGCCTAGACATTTTTATTTAATTTGTTGTAGTGAAACCTAGTATAGAAATGTAAGGAGCTCCCGAAGGCTCTCCCATGGCGCCAAGGTTAATATGTACTGTTTTCTTTACTATTCCTTGAGCTATGGAGACTATGTTTCAAAATCTCTATTTTAGGGGTGTTAGAAAGCAGCTAAGTCTTTGTTTAGTTATATACATATCTCTAATTATCATTTATAAATCTCATAAATTTTGTATCTGATTTATGTCTAGGAATTGATCTTTAGAACTAGGAATATTGCTGAGTGGTGGTGGTGCACGCCTTTAATCCCAGCACTTGGGAGGCAGAGGCAGGCGGATATTTGTGAGTTCAAGGCCAGCCTGGTCTAAAGAGTGAGATCCAGGAAAGGCACAAAGCTACACAGAGAAACTCTGTCTCAGGAAAAAAAAATTAGAACTAGGAACATCATCTTCAACCCAGCATTTTCCAAACTGTTCTCTGTACATTAGAGTCACCTGACCTTGCTAATTCTTTTGAAGATGAGATATAGTCCAGAACTGTTAAAATATAACCTCTGAAGATTTTGTACTTACTGGTTGCTCATGATGCCCCCTCCAGATAATTCTATCAAGCAGAAATATTTAGAAACCTCCACTTTATCTAGATCATGAGAGGGCTCAAAATGCCTAATAGGTGTAGATCATTAGTACTCAATTTAGATGCACATTAGAGCTTCCTGCTTGCTCTGTGAACTCTTAAGCCTAAACCCTTCCCAAGTCCATTAAAGAAATATTGCTTGGAATAGGAGGTAGGCAATGATGGTTCTGAAAACTTCACAACGGATTTCCCTTTGTAACCAAGATTGGCACCTGCCAGATTCAACTATAAGGCTCAATAAAAAAAACAAATTGCTGGGTTCTTTACCAAAGTTCCTTGTACAGTAAGTCTATGTTGGGCCTCAAGATTGTGCATTTTTAACAAATAAGGAAGAACAAAATAAGTTTAAAGTAATAAAACTAATTGCACAATATTTTATTCTTTCCTAGTGGTACCTAAAATAATGTCAGCTTACATAAGACAAAATCGAGCCAGTGAAATGGCTTGGAGGCAAAGGTACTTCCTGTACAGACTTGAGAGCCTGACTTAGATAACCATAAGCCATGGTACAAGAAAGAAGCTAGTGCTCCAAAGTTGTACTTTAATCTCCACGTAGGCACTGTGGCACACACATGGCCACGCTCACCCATCGTGTACACACTACTGGAAAGACAAAGTACATAGACATGATTTCCACTTGCCCTTTGGTTTTAAAAAGGAAGTAAGATAGTATCAGTCTAGAATCAACCACACCATAGGGATTGTTATAGTAAGTTGTAATGTCATAAAAGAACCTGCATTTCTGATAAGTCCTGGAAGGTACCCCTGCCCCAGATCCAGGGAACCACAGAGAGAACCCCTGCTACAGGGCCATCCGCTGACAGTTGAGATAGAACAATAAAAAGGAATTTAGTTTAGTTTCTAGGTTTTCACTTTTCTTCCAGTTTTCCCCATTTTAGGTATTGTTGAATTGCTTTTATGCCGTGGTTCTGAACCTTCCTAATACTGCAACCCTTTAGTATAGCTCCCCATGTTGTGGTGACCCTCAACCATAAAATGATTTCCATTGCTACTTCATAACTACATTTTAGCCACTGTAATGAATCATAGCGGAAATGTCTGTGTTTTCCGATGGTCTTAGGAGACAACTGTAAGAGGAGTCTGGGGCTGGTGACACACAGGTTGGGAACCATTGGTTTAACGCATTTTTATCTTTGTGAAACTAACAGTTGTGCCTGGTTTTCTATTTTCTTCTGTTTCTAACCTTCTTTCATTTAGGTTAGTTCCCTCTTCTTGTAATCTGGTATTCATTTTCTTTTTCTCCTTCATATTTATAGGTAAAATGTAGAATGATGTAATAATGACCTAAATGCATGAGCCTAACACTCAGAGAAACATGGTGTACAGTGCTGGCAGTCTGCCTGCAGACATTGTGGCTGCACAGAACAGGAAGAGAGACCATAGTAGGGCAGGCCAACTTTGTTCTTGGGTGGCAAGACTCTTGGCCTACTAAGATCCAGGGCCATTTTCCCCTTTGACAGTGCTGTGCTCTCTCTCTCTCTCTAGAGTCCTTTCCTCATTCATCTGGCATCAGGACTCACTGTGAGAATCTCAGAGGTCTCAACTCCTATTTCAAAGAGCTAAAGTGATAGCCTTAGCTAAATGATGAAATTTATAGTGAATCATTCATAAAACTTTGAAAGGAAGACATTGAATTGACATCCTAGAGCTAAATAATTTTCTTGTTTCTGTCACAGTCTACATAATAGCATCCCCTTCCACACAATAAACAATATACTCACAAACAAATAAAGAATTGTGGGAAGAAAATCAAACAACTATTACATACATGAGTATGATAATGATCCACTGCCAGCAACAAAAGCAGCCGATGCAAGGAAACAGAGGCCTTAAATAGCCTTATACATATATTAGATTTTGAAGAAATTTACAAGAAACTTTACCCAATAATAGTAGAATACACATTACTTTCAAGTATACATGCAACATTTTTCTAGAATAGACTGTATAATACAGACTAAACCTACTGATAAGTGTAGTAACATTTAAATATTACATTTTTTTTTTTTTGGTTTTTCAAGACAGGGTGTCTCTGTGTAGCTTTGCAACTTTCCTGGAACTCGCTTTGGAGTTCTAATGCATATATATTAATGTATATGCACTTATACAGAACAATGATTATGAGCTGTCAGTCTTAATTTTTTATGTTAAAAAACTAACAAAGAAAAAGTATATAAGAAACTAAACTAAAAGCTATAAGAATAAATATTAAAGCTTAGAGATAAGACAAATAGAAGAGTAGGAGAGGGAAAATCACAAATTTGAGAGATTTCTTTGAAAAAAATTTTTTAAATAACTCCTGTTATAAAGATTAAGAAAATAGGAGAGGAAGTATAAGCAAGTCAGAAATGAAGAGGGCATTAGAAATGATCTTATGGAAATAAAAATGCTTAGAAGAGAATACAACTATCATTACCAAATGTTATAACCTACAAGACATATAGAAGACATAGAAACACAACCTGCTGAGACTGGATCGTAGAGAAAATGGAAAATCTGAACAGATTACTGACTATAAAGGAGCTTGATTAGTAATCCAACTTGACCCAAAATGAAATGCCCAGAACAACACAATTTCACCTCAAATCTGTAACTGTTATAGTCTGTCTGAGACCCTGATGATCTCTGCTATTTCCACTCTATGGCAGCTGCCTTCTTTCATGTCCCCTGCCTCAGATCTCTACCTGTCAGTCTGTCAGTGGACCCTCTCTCTCCAACTGTCACTTCAATTTCCTGTTTCAGTGGGCTTTTTCTCTGGGACATACAGTTCTTTGTCCATTCACAAAATGAACTTGATGGTATCCCTAGATGACTACCCCTTAGCCAAGACCCCCATAATAAAAGAATCTTAAATTTATAGGAAAAAATGGGAGATCTAAGGGAAATTTTACCAAATTACTACCAAAAGGGGATGTGTGTGCGTGCATGTGTGTGTTCGCGCATGCGAACGCATGTGTTTTATTTCTGCAAAACATGAATTGAAGGGAATGGGCCTTAATTCAGTTTTAACACTTTGCTATCGATAATAGCAATTAAATCTGAAGGAAAAAAGGGTAAGATATGGATATTGACTGTGAAAAAGGTTTTAGTACAAACTGAGTAATTTGAAAATACACATTTATTATTTTACAGCTTCTGTGAGTCAGAAGTTTTAGTGCAGTCTAATGGGTCCTTTGATAAGAGTTTTTCAAAGCTTACAATTAAGGTTTTTCTAGAGATACGTGAGATCTATCTTAATTGTTAACTTGGCCATAGTTGGTATCACGGAGGGGATGCCAGGGTATATATGCCTGTGAGGGGGTTCTAACAGAGGTTTAACTGGGTAGAGAAGATACATCCTGGATGTGGAGGGCACCGCCCCAGAGACTTGGTAGCAGGATGAATGAAAAGGGAAAGTGGAAAAGGGAGAAATCCAGCTGAGTGTTAGTATTAATCTCTTTGTTTTCTGACTGTGAATACAAAATATCACAATAATATTCATTTTGCTTACACTGTGTAATGTTAGGGTAGTTTTCTTCCTACTACCAATCCCTCGATGTACTAATCACTGGTGCATTTACAATGAAATTTTCTCCAGTCCCTTTAGCAGAGATTTTTTTTTTTTTTAGCTTCAAAGACATCAATAGAGTTATGTTTCGTTTTCTTTTCCCTAAGGGAAAAATCCCTTACTTATATAATAAACAGTGTTGTTTCTTCATTAATCTCAGGACTTAGCCATTTATTATATTTTTAACTCAGTTTTATTCTTTTCTTCATCTAAGAAACACTATGTGGTATTGACCACAATGTGACTTGTATTAATATTACGTATTTCATGCTTGCATGGCAATGGAATGGCAAGATCCAGAAAACATGAGACAGTTCTTTAGAAAAGAATGTGAGGATTTTTATATAAAATATCAAATATATGCAATAAAGTCCATAAAGTATGATTGAATATTCTAGTCAGTTGTACATGTATCACACACTATGTAGTTTTTCTTAGTGTCTAGTAAATCAATACTATGGAATTGTGATTATATAAATTTCTCAAATCGTAAATACTCAACCTACAATATTTATTATCCACTTCCATTAAAGAGATCTTGTCATCTTTCCCATGTTAGCTCATCCTTTTAATGAGCCGTATTCTGTTACATGCATCCAATGTGTGAAGCATTTGTAAGTTGGCAAAGCCATCCAGCTGTGTCATCTGTGTTTTCCCTAGTTTCAATATGAGTTTATTTACATGACATTGCAACTGCCTGCCTCTTCTCCATGACAGGTTTGGTTTATCGCCAGGACACTTAGTGAAATCTATCAAACAATATTCTAGTGTGTACAATGGCATCATTTTAAAAAAAAGTCCCAAGACCACTAATATATACCATGCAGTAATATGTCCAGTTAGTTCAAAGGTTAGTGTTCCATGGGTGACTTGAATTTCTTTTTGAAAAAAGAAATGTTTTAGCCTCTACTACAAATGATTCACATATCATCTGAACTATTTTCATATTATTTGATTTTATGCTAATGCATAGCTATGTTATATCTAAATAAACTAAAATGGATAAAATTTTACAATTAAGCAACATGTACTTGACATCAGAACAATATTACTTACTTTTAAAAAAATCTATTCATTGAATTGGGAAATAAGATTTCAGTGAGTTTTTTGAATTTCTTCAACTCTATCTGCCAGACACTATTTTTTGATCAACACTTGATGATATGGGGGAACACTTAAGATCCTAGTGAGGGGGGAGTTCTTGTCACCCAGCATGTGCTGCATGTGGCCACTGATAAGAGCTAATGGATACAAAGTAATTTATCTACAGATGTCTTTTTTTCCCCCCAGAGCTGAGGACCGAACCCAGGGCCATGTGCTTGCTAGGCAGGCACTCTACCACTGAAGCTAAATCCCCAAACCCCTATAGATGTCTTTTTAAATACTGAGAGGGAGAATCAAACTCAGAAGGGAGAATTAAGCCTTAAAACTACAGATTCTTGACTTAGTAACCAACACAGAACTACCTTCTTCACATGAGCATTATGAATATATCATCACTGATACTAACCTCCTCAACTCTAAATTCTTCATAATGATCTATATTCACATTAATTTTTTACAACTGGATAGATCTACACTACCCTGAGAAACAAAAATTCCTACTCTCTATATTTTTCTTTGTAGTTTAATTTATACTTGATTTTTCTTGCTCTCATCTATTCATGAAACGCTACCTTTATACCAAATACTATGATGTTCTAGTTTTAAATGGTAAATTGTGTGCACACACACATTTCAGTTCACTTCCAAATTTTATTAATAGCCACCATCCTCAGGCATGCTCTCCATTACTAGTATTAGATTGCACGATCTTTTAGAGCAGAAACTGTGAGTGTAATTAAAAAATATATACATAACAGTACTGGGTCCTATCATGTACTATTCAGGCTAGTGAATATTCAAAAATGTATCAGTGAATAATTACAATGATGATTTAGCACACTTGAGCAATTCATTAATGTATCCCAGGAGATAAGAGTTAATTCTAAATTAGAACTATGCTAGTTACAGAATAATGATAACATTGCCTTATCAACTTCTGGTTAAGGGAGCCAGAAAGATGCAATTATGATAGAGAGACTGAAAAATGAACAATAGTCTGACCCACAGCTCTAATGAACAATATTTTTGTATACATTATCTGGTAGGAATTCATTATGCAATCTAAAATTCTAAAATTCGAAAGTACTTTCAAAGGTGTGGTGGTTTCATCTGATAATCAGATAACCAGACAGAAAAATTGAGTTTTATGTGAAGTAATACATGCATTATTTTAAAATTGAGCTGAAGCATTACTGAAAAGAATTATTGACAACCTAAAATAACTGTGTTGACTGAATTTAAAATTATTAGCCATTGCCTTTCACTTCCCCTCTTCATTGTCTATATTCTTGATACAGCTGGCAAGTTAAGAGTCAACATTACAAAACCCTATAATTAAATCACAAATTCTAGTGATGGTATTTGTTGCCATTAAAATATTCTAAAGAAGTATTTGTGCACATTCACAAAATTCTTTGCTGATCTCTCATGATTAAGAAGAAAACAGCAGAGGTTAAAATGTAATACTCCTAGTCAGGGTGAAAAGAAAATGGAGCCAGACTTCTCATGCATTTGTTAGACTCCTTAAACAGTGAAGGTTTGTCCTTTTGAATCATAAAACACCTCAAGAGAGGATTTTAAGATATAAAATGATAAGATGCATTTTTCCTCCATTACATAATCAGAATTTCCAAACTTCATCTCTCATTAATTCTATTTGCTTTTTTTTCTTTTAAAGCTTAGTTTAAAAAAATAATAAAGGAAACCTATTAGAACAGTGTATACCAGATTTTCACCTTTCTTTGATGAATTTGTTTTGGACTCCACAAATGTAATTTCAGCCTTAGGAATGTGTTTTACAATATTAAAATCTTGAGAAATTGGAATTTGATCGTCTCGGTTGCAATTCTTTAAAAATGTCCATACAGAAATAGAGCTTAAAAGTAAATTTTCAGAAGTTGAATAAAGAGGAGATTTGGTGTTAGAAGTAAGTTAACCAGCCAAACAATCAAACAGCCTTTCAGGGCAGGAAGCCTGAAGCCAGCTGGGTTACTTGGGAGACAGGGAAAGAAACCCACATGTGAAGGCAGGATGGCATGCACATGGCACCTCCCCCCACTGTGCCTGTCTTCTTAGCTCTGCCCAGTGTAGACTCATGATTCAAGCTGACAACAGTCTTGCTCCTTACCTCATCCAGAAAGAAAGAGGCTTGTCAAGTTGAATATCCTGTTTGGTTCACAAGAACAGGGTTACTAGGAATAATGGGGAGAACTCAAAATGTGCTCTCCATCAGCAAGAGGCCTGAGGCAGACATGGCCACTTGCAATGAAACTATAAATGTAATGGAAGCTTAAATGTCATCAACAGAGGAAATGCTGGTTCTATTTTACTGTTCTTTTAAATATTAAAAAAACTTTTAGAAAATATTTTTTGGTTCTCTTGATATCTCTTTGTTTCCTTCTGGACTTTTCAAAATAAGAAAAATAACACACACACCCCAAATATGTGTACACACATAAAATTTTTGCCAAAAAATTCAAATCAAGAAATGGATATACATATTTGTGTGTGTGTGTGTGTGTGTGTGTGTGTGTGTGTGTGTGTGTGTGTATCTTCAATGACAAGCCAAGTGCAATAGCCCTTGACAGTGCAGATATAAGGCTAAATAAAACCCTGGCCTGGTGCAGACAAATATATTTCATGCCCAGAGATACTGTATATGACAAAAACATCACATTCGAAGGTTTGTGGTCTCTGGACCTGTTATTTTCTTCAACTTACTCTGTGAATTTTGGACATTAACTTCAGTTCCCTGGAATCCTATTTACTAAGCAGTGAAACAGAGTTATGAATAATGAACTTTTAGAGAGTGAGTGAATCACATCACATTACATATGAAGACAGCGTTCTGAGTATGAGAGATGCTATACACATGCACAAGCTGCTCTAGAGGCCACTGGACTTGGTGTTCACCTAATGCCACTACCTAATCTCTCTGTCCTACTAGGAATAAAGTTGTTCTCAAAGCTCTTCTGACTGTTTTCTAAAAAAAAAAAAAAAAAAAAAAAACAACAACTTGGGTACTTTTACTAGTTGTGAGAAAGTATGAAAAAAATAAAACTCTTAAAAGTACCAGCAGGTTTCTTAAGCAGGGTAAATAGTAATGATACTAATTTCCACAACAGGATGCTTTATACAACTATAAATGTCTCCATTCCAATGCACTTTTGAGGAGTCCATAAGGTGTGAGCATTTTGAAGTTATTGTATTGTCAAGAGAAGTGACCAGATCAAATCCACCCTTCATCTAGAACAGTCAAATGAAGACCATTGCTTAGAAAATGTATTTTGTGGTTCATATTGAGGTCTTTGATCCATTTGGAGTTTATATTTGGGTAGGGTGGTAGATAAGGGCTTGATATTATTCTTCAAAATTTGAACATTGAGTTGTGCCTGTATCACTGCTAAAGATACTGTCTTTTCCAATGTGTATTTTTGGCATCTTTGCCAATATCACATGGTTGTTACTACCTTCACTCCTGTTTGGGTATTTTGTGTTTTTCAGTGATTTACACACCTGTTTTTGTGTCAGTTCCATGATTATTTTATTATTATAATTTTGTATTATAGCCTTAAATCTTGTATGGTAATCATCCCAGCAATGACATTTTGTTCCAAATTACTTTTCTTTGATTATCTGGGGGCCTTTATGGTTTATATGAATTTTAGAATATTTTTCTATCTCTGTGGAAAATGTTTGGAGCTTTTCATCAGGAGTGCATTGAATCTGAAAGTTGTTTTTGATATAATAACCATTTTTGCAATATGATTTCTACTATCCATGAGCATGAGACTTTTTCCATCCACCAATGTCTTTCTCAGCCTCTTGGTACAGATATTTAAAGTTTTCATTGTAGAAACCTTTTACCTCCCTGATTTTATGTATTCCTAAGTATTTTATTTTTAAGACTCTATTGTGAATGATGGTTCTATGATCTCTTTCTCAGCTTGCTTGTAATTGAAAAGCTACTGATTTTTATATGTTTATTTCATTAGCCGTTTTGGTGAAAGTGTTTGATTACTTCTACAACTTCTCTAACGGAATTTCTGTGATCTGCAATGCATAGTGTCTTATCATCTACAAATAGGGATAATTTGACACCCCCCCCAATTTGTATCTTTTTAATGTCTTAATTCTCTAGACTCTAAAGTCTAGATGTTAGTGTGTGAAGTACCATAGTACCATATTAGAAAGAAGTGGAGATATTGAACAACCCTCTTTCAACCCTGAATTTAATGTAGTCATAGGCAGCACCCTAGAAGATACAGGTACAGGAGGACTTTCTGAGTAAGACATAATAGACCCGGAAATTAAAGGCCAACAATTGACAAATAGAAACTTATAAAACAGAAGATATTTTGTTTAGCAAAGGGAACAACTGAGTAAAGAAAGAGGAAGTTCACAGAATAGGAGAGGATCTTTGCCCTCTATGCATCTGGTAAAG
This sequence comes from Peromyscus leucopus, assembly GCF_004664715.2. NCBI lineage: Eukaryota > Metazoa > Chordata > Mammalia > Rodentia > Cricetidae > Peromyscus > Peromyscus leucopus. The sequence goes on from NC_051069.1 coordinate 79,562,977, forward strand.
GGCTAATATATAAATATACAGAGTATAAAATAACAATAACAACAAAAACAAAACAAAATAATTAAGAGACAAACCATCATTATTTTTTAAAAAAATGAGCTACATATCTGAATAGACAGTTCTCAGAAGAAATAAAAATGACTAGAAAATATCTCAAAAATGTTCATCATTCTTAGAAATTCAAGAAATGAAAATTAAAAATGCTTTAAGATTCCTTCTTGCTCTAGTAAGAATGACTAAGATCAAGAAAACAAAAGACAAACACTGGTGAAGATACAGGAGAAGGGAAACTGTTCAATATTGGTGGGATTGCAAACTGGTGGGACTTCTCTGGAAGCCAGTGTGGAAAACTTTCAGAAAGCTAAAAATAAATCTACCATATTACACAGCTATATGCCTTGGCATATGCTCAAAGAACTTAACAGTATATTCCACAGATACTTGTTAAGCCATGTTCATTCACAATAGCCAGGAAGCACACAACTAGCCTGAGGACTAGCTTCTATAGTATCCAAAGAAAGATTTCATAGGAGCTTCCAAGGAAGAAAAACAAATAATAGACCTACAAAGCTGTAAAGCCTATTAACCACAACAATGACCAAATGATTAGATATCTTCAGTGTTGCAGTGGTGACACTTACATCATAAGGGTAATTAATAGTTGTCTATTTGGACTTAAAACATGACCAATGGGAAGGAAATTAGACAACTACCTGTGACTGGTGAGGTCATGGACTGTAAATGAAAGTCTACTACTGCCACTTTCCTAAACCAACATAATTTCAAACTTCCTTTCAGAGATTTACTAGAATCACAGAAACTTCTTTGTCTTGCAGACAGAGACCATTAGAGAAGTCAAAAACTGGTCAATATGCAGAGAACAACTGGCCATGTGGTATCCAAGCCCAGCTGATATTTCCACAATGCAACTCCTACCACTAAGGGAATGTTGCAGAAGAGGGTGTGAAAGACTGTAAGAGCCACATGACCAGTATGTCTGCTGTGAGATTGTATTGTTTCTATATAACAGAGAAACGTCACACTAAAGTTTCAAAAATACGACTGCCTAAAGAAGAATTGCAAAGTGAAAATACCAGTTGACATGCTGATGTAGATGGGATTGTGCAGGATCCTAATTCTCCCTACTCCTGGATGTAAGCTACAGGCAATTAATGGCTACTGAGAGAGGGAGAATCAGCCTTCTCTAGAGATGTCTTTCTGATAGATTCCCCAATCCTGAATTTTCCACATAGGTGCAAAAGTTAATGAACTCAGCAGACTGTATTTTAAAATGCAGATATATGCATGTATATATGGGTGCATATATACAAATATGCACATATATACATATATATAATAAAGAAGAGGTTATGAATTTCAGGAGGAGTAGAGGGGATATAAGAAGAGTTGGAGCAAGGAGAGAAAGGTGTATAAATGGTGTATATACAATTCTTATGTATGAAATTCTAAATAAATTAAACTAAAATTTTTAAAAATTATGTTTTCCATCAGATGTGATTATTTTTCCTCTTGTTTAGTGAACATCCTTGAAACGAGGGTGGTTTATATGAAAATAAATTTCCTACAATGAGGAGACAGTTAAATAGAAAGAATTATACAGCTAAGTGAAATTCAATCCATGTAGTTAAAATAGGTCAATGTTAAAAACTGATATTGAAAAGAGACGGCCATATCTGGGCCTGATTGGTCAGATGTAATCAGAATATGTATTATAAAGTGCTGAGATAGAATATGTTTAGAAACCAAAACTTGGAACTCTGCTTTGAGGACCACAGCCTGCCTGAGAAACAGATTCAATCAAGCTTTTTATCTAGGTATTAAGTGATTTATATTAATATCATTTGTTATTTGTAAAATATACCCAGACTGTGATTTTGCAGACTAAAAAAATATTCAACACTATTAAATTGGTATTAGCCATGTGAAATACTATTTTACAAAATAAATGTTGTAATTACATATATTTTATAGTCAAATTGTTTTTTTAATCAAAAGTAAATGAAGGTTTATAAAAACCAATTTCTCATATTTGGGAGAGCTCGTATTATACTTCAAAATCAAGAATGTTACACTAAGAGCTTGGGGATGGCTCAGTGGGTAATGGAAATGGTCACCAAAACTGATGACTGTTGTTTGATCCTTGGGATCCACATGGTAGAAGAGAATGGACTCCAGCAAGCAGTCTTCTGGTCTCCACATGCACACCATGATATGCACATGTACATAGAGATAGAGAGAAAATAAATAAATGAATAAATGTAATAAAATATTTTTAAAGAATGTTGCAGTAATAGGAGTCAGTGTTTTCTTGATCTCTACTTATTTTGTCAAAAAGATTAAAACTTCTCTTTAGAATACAATATCTATTTTGATTAATAGGAACTTTATCTCTTCTAGTTTATTCTAATCTTGTTATCATTTTCAAATATTGTCAAAAATATAAATGATAGAAAGAAGTAATCAAATGCACCAACAGAAGAATGAAATTAGATCCATATCTCTCAGCTTTCACAAAAATCAATTCAAACTGGATCAAAGACCTGAGTTTAAAATGAGAAATGCTTAAGGAAAACATATCAAGCCACAGGTATAGGCAACACATTTCCCAAATAGAACTCAAACAGCATAAAAAAATAGCCCTTAGAAATGACAAATAATATTGAAATTAAAAGGCATCTGCACAGCAAAATAAACTATACGGACAGCCTTTATAATAGGATGAAGTCTTTGCAAGCTAAACCGCAGGCAAGGGGCTAATAATAAGAATGTATAAAGAACTGCAAAAATTAAGCACACACCAGTCAATAAATGGGCCAGTGATCTGAAAAGATAAATACTTACAAGAAAAAAATACAACTGACCAATGCATATTTCAAAAGTTTTCAACACCTCTGGTCATCAAAGAAATTCCAATTAAAGGTCCTCAGTTATAATAGCCTCCATCAAGTGAACTGATGACTCTATTCACAGGTATATAAACTAGAGAAGTTATTATCAAACTTGGGGTCACAGTCTGTTGCCACACAGTCAAGTTCAGTCACCTGTCCTCAAGAAATCAATTAAAGCAGCCAAGCGGGGAGTTACTCTATGTGGCTATGTTGGGAAGAGGAACAAAGAGATCCATTGGGCCCTGACATGAAATTAAAGTTTACATAGAGAGCCAAGAATATAAACATCAAAGCAGTCCTGGACAGTATGGCTCCACTCACCATTGGCCTATCATTGCCTGTGCTTCAGTCTCATTCTGTAAGGTGGTCTATAGAACTGTTAGGAGTGTGTGAAATCTCTTTTCTGGAGACATATTCCCCTCTCTGACTGCTGCATTTTCTATCCCCTAGCATAAGATTCCTGGGGAAATTCTCACTTCATTGGGGAATCATCATTTCACTACGCTGATAGATTAAAAAACACAAGTATCTCTTTAGAATATTTTCATTTCTTCCAGGCCTGTTTCAAAGTCCATATGGACATTAGTGTGAAGTTTTCTCAAAAAAGCTAAAATGGAAATTAGCACATGACGGTGGTATAGCACTACTGGACATATACATAAAGTATTTTACATCCTACTGCACACCCATGCTCCTTGAAACTTTTTTTCACATAGTAGAGAAACAGAGTAGCCTGGATGTCCATCAACACTTGAGTGAAAATGGGGCACATCTATGTTGTGGAATTTTATTTAGCTATGAAAGTGGAATTTGTAGGAAAACATATGGAACTCAAAAACATTATTTTCAGTGAGGTAAATCAGACCCAGAGAAACAAGTATCAAATATTCCATACAATATGAATATCTTACCTTGTAATTGTTAAATGTGTGTATTCAGGTGAGAGTAAACGGATAAAGACCAGGACTGAAAAAGGAGTACATATGACTGAAAACTGGAGGCTTTAAGAGAAGCAGGAATGGGGAGACAATAGAGCAAAGCAGGATGGGAAAATAGTGGAAATTAAAGGGTAGATATAGGAGAGCTTATACCTAGTCCTTTATAATTTGATTTAAGAAACAAAAATTTATGAAAAGAACCTATCAAGGTCCTCAAATATGCCATATGAAAATCACTGTCATGAAAATCAAGTATGTCAATGTTTAGTTTTTGATTAAGACAGAACCACTAACCTTTTATTTTATCATATTATGTGTGATGAACATAATGTTTACCAACCAGCTGTTTCAGCTTAGAAAGGATATTTATGATCAACTAACAAGCTCTAAAAGAGTATTTAGTTTTAATGCTGGTATATCATTATTTATCCTTCAGTTCAGTGGGAAAAATTGGTTTCATGATAAATAAACTCTCCTTATCCAGTCATTAGTCTATTGTAGCTGCTATGACATGTCATGCCACAGGCAACACAATATCACTAATGAAATGAATTAATTCATCTCTTTCAAGGGGACATTGGAGAATTGGAAATGTACATTTATACTAACACCCCATAGAAAACAAATCTAATAAGTCAACATTCGAGTTACATATTTTAAATTCATCAAGATGATTTTATTCAGTGAATATTTGCTGCACTCTTCCAATGTTCTAGGTAATTTCCTGTGTGAAGAGAGTAAATTTCTACTGGAGGTGAAAAAAAGGGCAGACAATTATTTAAATGGTTGAGGTGACCCTCGATTCTGATACGTTATGTGCTGTGAAGAAAAAGGAGTGAACAACAATAATAAAAACAATATTAATTTGATGAAGTTTTACTAGATGAGTATATTTTTAAAAGTGGACAGGAAACATCAATTTAAAGACTTACTTTTATGATAAAATCCGTGATGATAAATTTAGCCACCTTTGAACTTGCTTACAATCAACATTTTTCACTCATAGAATTGTGTTTCCTATAATTCACCTCAATAGCCATTAATCTTGACAATAGTAGAATTGTCAGAACTAGGATTTTCATTATTCCATTTCTATCTTAAATATATAATTTCTCTCAGCCTGACTACATGTGATCCAGGATTTCCTGTCTCATATTCCAAATCTATAGGCAGACTTAGAATCCTATCTCTTCCCAGGTGCGTAAGCAGTGTTTTCACCTAAACACAGAGCTTTTAAATGTCTGAAGATCCAGCCAGGATCTCCCGCCCTCTCTCCCTCGAACCTCGCCCCTCACTACTCCCACTCATGTCCAGGCTGTTCATGTAGATCTCACCCATTTCTCCGTGTCTTACTTGGGGTCCTGTTTTCCAGGTAGCCTCACTGGTGATGTGAGTAGCAGTCCAGTCATCCTTGTTCCACATCTAGCATCTTCCTATGAGTGAGTACATACCATATTTGTCTTTCTGAGTCTGGGTTACCTCACTCAGGATGATTTTTTCTAGATCCATCCATTTGCCTGCAAACTTCATGATGTCATTGTTTTCTCTGCTGAATAGTATTCCATTGTGTATATGTGCCACAATTTATTTATCCATTCTTCAGTTGAAGGGCATCTAGGTTGTTTCCAGGTTTTGGCTATTACAAACAATGCTGATATGAACATAGCTGAGCAAGTGCTCTTGTGGTATGATTGAGCATTTCTTGGGTATATGCCCAGGAGTGGTATAGCTGAATCTTGGGGGAGATTGATTCCCAATTTTCTAAGAAAGTGCCATATTGGTTTCCAAAGTGGTTGTACAAGCTTGCATTCCCACTGGATCAAGAGGGGAGGGGGAGAACAGGGAATAGGAGACCATGGTAAATGAAGACCACATGAGAAAAGGAAGAAGCAAAGAGCTGAAGAGGCCCACAGAAATCCACGGGGATGCCCCCACAAAGGACTGCTGGCAGTGGTCGAGAGATGGCCGGGACTGACCTACTCTGGTGATGGGATGGCCAAACACCCTAATGGTTGTGCCATGGACCCCATCCAAGGACTGAGGAATCTGGATACAGACATCCACGGCTAGGCCCCTGGTGGAGCGCTGGGAGTCTAATTGGTGAGAGGGAGGAGGGTTTATATGAGCAAGAATTGTTGAAACCAGGGTTGGATAAAGCACAGGGACAGATAACCAAATGAATGGAAACACATGAACTATGAACCAAAGGCTGAGGGGCCCCCAACTGGATCGGGCCCTCTGAATGGGTGAGACAGTTGATTGACTTGATCTGTTTGGGAGGCATCTAGGCGGTGATGCCGGGTCCTGGGCTCGTTGCATGAGTTGGCTGTTTGAAACCTGGGACTTGTGCAGGGACGCTTGGCTCAGTCTGGGAGGAGGGGACTGGACCTGCCTGGCCTGAGTCCGTCAGGTCAATCCCGGTCCTCGGGGAGACCTTGATCTGTAGAAGGTGGGAGTGGGGGGTGTGCTGGGGGGAGGGGGAGGGGGCGGGGGAGAGAGAGCGGGGGAATCTGTGGCTATTATGTGGAACTGAATAGTATTGTAAAATAAATAATAATAATAATAATAATAATAATAATAATAATAATAATAATAATAAATGTCTGAAGATGAGGCTTTTGTGGTTTGGGAAGGGCCTCTGTGAAGCTTCTGTGATCACTGTGGTACCAGGTCAATAGCTCAAGGAGTTTTGGGCACCAGGAACGTGACCTGCTGAAGGCAGGTCCCCTCAAATTTAGCCCTGATAGCTGTGCATTCGGTGGGCTTTTTAACCTCTCCTTGCCATAGGATATTTTGTTGTGCTTTGTTTGCCTCTAATCATTTAAGTGGGAGTGATTATCTTACTGTTGTAAATATTGGCAACACAGGAAAGTGCCACAACACACAATTATATATGATGAGTCACACACTTGAGTTTCTGGTGTAGCTCAGTGAAAGTACTTGTTTCATAGGTGCAAAGTTCAGGTTTTAATTCTCAATTTGCAATGCAGCTAGAAGAAATTCTAAAGGAATATTAGTTTTAAATAGATTTAGAAATCTTGGCTGAATGCATAGATCTAATTGCATTCTTCCCATTTTTGAGATATAATTTATAAGATGTTTTGCTACTGAGAATTCAGTGGCATATGTGGTCTAGCATGGAAATGCACTGATGACTTACATGTTCTGAATTTAGATTATTCCAGAAAAACAGACTAGCTCAGGATCCACTACCTATGTGAATTGGCCATTTTATTTCTTTAGAGGGAAAAAACTGACTATCAACAATATGTCAGGAAATAGAGGGGGATTTTGCATATCTTAGATTTTAAAAGCATTTTCTGGGTATTTAGTCTCCAAACTTACCTTACAGAGCCCAATTCATGAATATCAAAATTATATTTTCTTTCTGTATCTTTCCTTTGAATCACAAAATAATTACCCAATGGGGTTGCACTAAAGTTGCTATTATATTTATTTATAAAGGACAGTTCCAAGGAGTCAATACCTTTTTCTTCTGGTTGGTACTCATACCCTTAATGTTTATTGTGGTTAATACTCATACCTTTAATATTTATTGGACAATTAACACCACTTATGACAAGAACATTACAGTGCTGTTGTCATAATCAGATCCTGTTTAGAAACTTTTATATCGAAAATCAATTATGATTTTTTGAAATTCAATTAAAAAACTATTGGGTATATTGTCATGGGAAAACATCTTCTTCCTGGGTACAAAAAATATGAATATAATTCTAAGTATACACATGAATCAAATAAAGAAATGCTTTTTCACATTTTTATAGTTTTTATTTCAATGGATGTGATAACAGAAATGTGAAAACAAGCATAACAGAACTTGAGTGACATTTTAATATCTAGAAATATAAGCAACAGTCCTGGTGGATGAAGTTGGAGAAACAGGGGGGAAAGTGTATATTTAAACTATGAATTAGGAAAGAGGTGGACATCATAAAATAAACAGCTTAGATAATAAGGCTCTTATTCACACAAGCTTTCCAAGCTGTATTTATTTAAATGTTTAAATTGGCAGCATTGAGAATAGGAAGTCCATGCTGAGTATATATACTAAGCAATTTGAGAAAACCTGTCTTAACACATTGCATCCCTAGTGTTTGACAGAAACAGCTTTCATTTTGAATAGCACTAGTTTCCAAGTTTTCAATTGTAGTAGTCATTTTTAAAGTGAGGATAAATTATGGTCCAAACTGTGTGGGGTTTTTTTGGGGGGGGGGTCTTAACATTTCATTTGTTGTTTTTATTGTGCTGTTTTAAAATTTTTTAACAAAAAGAAATTTGAAGCAGAGCAAACAAGTTTAATTCTTCATTAAAGAATGAAGAATTAATTTACTGTGTTCCAACACCAACAATGTTTAGGGTTTCTGGTAGATGGCTTCCAGCTGAGTTTCATCCAAGAGCTCCCATGCCTGTAAAGAGAAAAGAAGTCAAACATATTCCATGATGCTGGGAATCCTAAAAGTGTTATCTGATCAAAACAAGACAGAGCCTAAGACCATCTGTTCTTTTAGAAAAGCACATTAGAGATTGTCTTCTTAAAATGAGTCATAGTTGCATAAATGAAAACTGTATAAGAAATATTTGTTTTCCCAATTGTTTCAACACTGGACTAGCTAGCACACAGGGACTGAAACAGGACTTGAACATTAAGATGCGAAGTTCTCTGAAATGCTGAAAGGGCTGCATTCCTGACGACTTCACACAGTGATAACTTTCCCCTCAAGAATGAATGTGAAGACTGTATTTGTTACATATACATATGGAGCCAATGTGGTTCAGGGGCATTTAACTTTATTTAACTTTGCAGTCATGTCATATGACACATTCTTTTTGTCCTCATGTTCTGAATTATGTTTGAATAGTAATGTAAAGAAATATGTAAATCTGATGTTATTTTAAAGCAATATAGCTAGTGAAATAAAGAACTGGTTGTCTTGCAGGCAGAAACAAGACTGACAGTTCCTTAGCCAAGTAAAGTGAAAGAAAACAAGAAGATTCAAATAAAATTAGAAATGATCAGGGAGACATCACAACAGATACCAAAATCGTTCAGAAAACCATGAAGGAATACTTTAAAAATGTATGTTCCATCAAGTCTCAAAAACCTGAAAGAAATGGATACATATGTGGATACTTCTGAAATGCCAAAGTTAAACCAAGATGAGAGAAAGAAACAGACATAAAACAAACAAGAAGTGTGAAGCAGTAATTTTTAAAAGTCCTGTTAAAAGAAACCCAGGTCCCGATGAATTCACATTAGAATTCTAACATACCCAATTTTCTACATAGATTCTTTGGAGGAAAGGAATTATTTTCAATACATGGTGGTGGGAATTCTGGGTATCCACATATAGAAGAATGAAACTAGACACCTACAGTAAAACCAAATTCTACTGGTCTAAAAAAAGCAACAATAAAATGACTCCTAATGATACTCTTCTCATAAATTGGTACCTTATTCAACTATCATGAGAGAGGCTTCCTCCTGTAGCAGATGGCAACAAATACAAAGACCCACCACCAGATATTGTGCAGAGAGATATATCTTGAAACACTCATCTAAAAGGGATGTCTCCATCAAATCTCTCCATTCAGGATTCAAGGCACTCTGTAGGAAAGAATGCAGAAATATTTTAGGAGTCAGAGGTGATGGAGAACACCAAGAAAAAGAGGCCCTCAGAAATCAGCTGAGCAAGGCTCATACGAACTCAGAGACTGAAGCAGCAAGTACAGGGCCTGAACAAATCTGCACCGAGTCCTCTCTATACACCACAGCTTTCAGCTCAGTGCCTTTATGGGACTCCTAAGTGTGGGAATGAGTGGGTCTCTGATTCTTGTGCTTGCCCCTAGGCTCTTTTCCTCCTGTTTACTTGTTTTGCCCAGCCTGGATGTGATGTTTTTCATTTTATCTTATTATGTTCTATTTTGTTATGTTAGGTTGTTGTCTCCTAGAATCCTGTTCTTTTCTAATGAGAGAAAGAAAAGTAGTGGATCCAGATAGGATAAACTGGGAGGAGTAGAGGGAGGGGAAATTATAATCAGGATATATTGTATGAGAAAAAATTATTTTCAATAAATGAAAAAATATAAAAAGAAAGAAAGCATTTTCAAAGAGTTGGAGAGATTCTCAGTGGATAAAAGCATTTGCTGTTCTTCCTGAGGGTCTGATTTGGTTCCCAGTATTCAGACTGAACAGCAAACAATCACATGTTACTTCTGCTCCAGGGAATCTGATGCACTTTTCTGGCCTCTAGTGGTACCCACACACGGAATATACTCACATAAACACACAAAATAAATGAAATGAAATAATTTTTAAATGTTTTTGAAGTATTCAGTGTAATTAATCAGCAGAGAAATGCAAATTAAAATTCACTTGAGATTATCACCACAGTTGAATTGGCCACTGTCAGGACAACAAATGAGAACAAACATTGGCAAGGATGTGAGAAAAGGAAACTCTTATTCACCTTTGATGAGAGTGTAAGCTGCTACAGACACTATAAATATCATCATGGAATTTTCTGAAATTAAAAGAAAACTATAGACTTATCATACAACCCTGCTGTAGCAGTCCTGGACATATATACCCAAAGACTCTATATCCTATTAAGAAGACACTTGGTTATCTGTGTTCACTGCTGCTATATTCAAAATAGCTAGGTAATATAATCAGTCCAAATGTCTACCAGTAGATGAATGGATAATGTAAATATGATACATTTACACAATAGCATTTAATTCAACTGTAAAGAAAAGAGAAATGAAACTTACAGATATATAGATGAAAAAAGATATACTGAAGAGGTAACCCAAATAAATGCTGCATGTTTTCTCTCATATGTGGATCTTAATTTCAGACTTCTAGTTTAACTTAGATTACCTGCAGAAACCAGAAAAATCAGAAAACCACATTTTAAGCAATACTATGCACTAGCAATGTCATTTAATTCTCAGTTCTCTTGCAAGAATATTGTTTCCATTTATTCTATGATTGGTACCTTCAAACAAAAGTCACAAAACAAGCCTTTCTTGAGGTCCTTGCTAATTTTCAGGATATAATCCCAGCACCCAGGAAGCTGAGGCAGTAAGAACACTGTGGGGCTGAAGCCAGTCTGAACTACAGACACTGTGAGTTCCAACTCAGCCTGGACTTCAGAGAGACTGTCGCAAAAACAAACCAATCAAGTGTTCGGCAGTGTAAAATGACTCCGTGGTACACAATAACTCATTTCTTCCGATAGATTTTTCAGGATCTCAGGGCAGGAGGTGTTGTGGCACACACCAGCTGGTGCACAAGGATGCAGCTGGAAGAGTCTTCAGGGCTCGAGGATCATGGAAAAGCCTGTGTGTGTAAAGGGAGGCTAAGGTTGCTTACTCCGTAAGTGATACACCAGTGCTTCCAAATACAGACTATAAACTTTCCAAAAGTGCTTAATTTACTCCAGGGGAGCAGTTCACACTTCGTTGTTGGCCCACATTGAAAATAAATGCATCATAATGAGATCAAAATAATATTGGGGAAAATGCCAGACGAGCAGCAAATAAACGACAAACAAATTGGTGCACAGAATTATCCCAAGCCATAGAGTAAGCTTTGCTAATTACTAACACCCTGTAGAAAACTACTTAGTGTAAAATCTGGAATCTGTCTGAGTTAATTTTGACTGATGATTAGAATCATCTTGGATGTATTCTCCTTTGTTTTCATTATAATTCTCTGTCTTATGTCAGTGAGTCCCTTTGGTTTATTTGATTAATAAGTAGTTGCTAGTTGTTACTTCATTCTCAAGGCAGAGCTCCTGAGTTTCTCCAAGAAACTTGAGTTTCTTCAAGAGTTTCTCCCCAAGAAACTACTTGAAAATACACTTTCCTGGTTTCACATAAACAAGTTACAAGTTTTAAGCATCCCTTGTTTTTATTCATTCAACTAACATGTATACCAGTAGGAGTGGGTTTTAGGTTCTCACGGGATGGTAAGGAACAAGATAAACAGAACCTCTGCTCTTATGGTTCTTAGAATCCTGACAGAGTAAGATGGCAAATCAAAACATACATTCCTAAACAAAGTGATCTCACATGATAAGTAAAACTAAGAAAACAAGACAATTGGGTAATAAATATTTTGTGGCTGGACTGGTATTTTGAATATGATGGTCAAGAACAGCCTCCATTGTATATTCAAAGTCCAGTGTAGAAAAAAAGAAGAAAGCTATGTGAAGATGGTGAGAAATATTTAAATCAAATAGAATCCAGAGCTACCTCCATAACCCCCATAAATCCCAGAAAGTTAGAATATATGGGACATGAGTCCTTGTAAAAAGCTCAGAGGAAGAAAAAGGCAGGTTGCTTGTGAAAAACTTCTGGGATAGGATAAAAAATTTGAATTTTCTTCTAAATTTAAAAGAACATTAGCCAAAACTTTCCAGAAAAGATATATATGCCATATCTTATTTGTGTTTATAAAACTATCCCAGGCAGCCAGGCAGTGGTGGCTCACACCTTTAGTCCCAGTACTTGGGAGGCAGAGGCAGGTTTACAGAGCAAGTTTCAAGACAGCTAGGGCTTCACAGAAAAAAAACACCACTATTCCAGGCATTATGTAGAGGATGTAGTTTAGTCAGGCAAGAGTGGGGAAAGAGAACATGGCTTAGTTCAGGCAAGAGAAGATGGTAGGAAGGTTAACTTAGTAGATAGAAAGCTGGATACATTAGAAAGCACATCACAGGCAGCCCCTGCATGTCTCACTACTGAAATAGATGAAGAAATTAAACATAGCTCCAAGATTTTGAAGAAATGTACCATGAACCCGCTTGTTTGATTTTCAAGGTGAGTATCTCTCCAAGTTTTTCTCTTCACCACAACACCTGGATTACAATGAACCAATTTTTCTTTCTTTTTTTTTTTTAGTTGAAAATAGATCCTTTTCTCGTACAATATATTCTGATTATAGTTCTCCCTCCCTCTACTCCTCCCAGTTCCTCTCCACTCCCTTTCACCTCACTTTAGAAAAGAATAGGCTTCTAAGAGATAACAACCAGACATGACAAAATAAAACATAATAAGATGAAGCAAAAACTTTCATGTTGAGGTTGAACACAGCAACCAATAGGAGGAAATGAGTCCCAGGTGCAAGATGAGTGACACCTCTAGGATCTAGGCCCTTGTACAACTTGTACCCACCCCCACCCCTACCCATTGCTACCCCAGTTGCAGGCCAGCAGGGAAGACTTTTGCGGGCAGGCCTAGCCATCAGCACCCTTACCAGACCCTGCAAGCTACAAGACCCACTCTCTACCCCAAACCTACCCATCCCTGTGCAACCTCAGCTGCTCCCTGAGACACAGAATCTACCAGCTCTGAGTGGACCAAGAGCTGTGATCAAACCAAGAGTGGCTCCGTGAGACATAGAATCCATCAGTTCCAATTAGACAAAGAGCTCTGATTGGACTAAGAATGGCTCCCTGAGACACAGACACAGCAAGCACAGATTGGACCAAGAGTAGCTTCCTCAGACACATATACTTCTTGCACCAACTGGAGGAAGAGATGGGTAGACACCAGTGCAAAAAATGCAAATGACAACATAAAGAACAATATGGCACCACCAGCATCTAATGGTTCTACAACAGCAAGACACTAAGAGACCATGGATACCAGCCCAGACCACTATACCCAGCAAAACTTTCAATCACCATAGACAAAGTACATAAGATATTCCAAGACAAAATCAGATTTAAACAATATCTATCTACAAATCCAGCCCTACAGAAAGCACTAGAAGGAAAACTCTGACCTAAGGAAGTTAGACACAACCATGAAAACACAGGCAATAGATAACCCCACAGCAGCATATCCCAAAGAAGGGAAATACACATACACTACTACCAAAAGATAGCAAAATTTAACAATCACTGGTCATTGATATTCCTTAATACCAATGGACTCAATTCACCTATTAAAAGACACAGACTAACAGAATGGATATGAAAACAAGATACAACCTTCTGCTGCATACAAAAAAAAAAAAAGCCCAGCTTCAAAGACAGACACTACCTCAGAGTAAAAGGTTGGGAAAACACTTTCCAACAAATAGACTTAAGAGGCAAGCTGGTGTAGCTATCCTAATATCTAACAAAATAGATTTCGAACTAAAATCTATCAAAAGAGATCGGGAAGGATATTAAATATTCATCACAGGAAAAATCCAAGATAAAGCCTCAATGCTGAACAATTATGCCTCAAATACCAGTGCACCCACACATGTAAAAGAAATATTACTAAAGCTAAAATTGCAATCAAACCTCACACACTAATAGTGGGAGACTTCAACACTCTACTCTCACCAATGGACAGGTCTGCTAGACAGAAACTTAACAGAGAAATAAGAGGTCTAATAAATAAGATGCTATGAATCAAATGAACCTAATAGATAGTTACAGAACATTCCATTCTAACACCCTAATGCCTTCTTCTCAGTACCCCATGGAACCTTTTCAAAAATTGACCACATACTTGATCACAAAGCAAATCTCAACAGATTTAAAAAAAAATTGAATAACAGCTTATATGTTATTGGACCACAATGGCTTAAAGTTAGAATTCAACAACACAAATTACAGAAAGCCTACAAATTCATGGAAACTGAACAATGCTCAAATTAATCACCAATGGGTCAAGGAATGAAGAAAGAAAGAAATTACCTACTTAGTAGATTTCAATGAAAATGAATGTACAACCTACCCAAACTTATGGGTCTCTAGGAAAGCACTGTTAAAAGGAAAATGTGTAGCACTAAATGCCTATATAAAGAAGTTGGAGAAATCTCACACTAGCGACTTAACAGTACACCTGAAAGCTCTAGAACAAAAAGAAGCAAACTCAGTCAGGAATAATAGACACCAGGAAATAATCAAATTGAGGGCTGAAATCAATAAAATAGAAACAAAAATAACAATACAAAGAATCAATGAAACAAAGAGTTGGTTCTTTGAGCAAATCAACAAGATAGACAAACCCACATTCAAACTAACCAAAAGGCAGAGAGAGAACATCCAAATTAACAAAATCAGAAATGAAAAGGAAGACATAACAAAGGACAATGAGGAAATTGAGAGAATCATCATGTCATACTTCAAAAAACCTGTACTCCACAAAATTGGAAAATCTAAAGAAATGGACAATTTTCTGGATAGGTTCCACACACCAAAATTAAATCAAGACCAGATAAACAATTTAAATAAACCTTTAACCCTTAAGGAAATAGTCATTAAAAGTCTCCCAACCAAAAAAAGCCCAAGACCAGATAGTTTCAGTGCAAATTCTACCAGAAATTCAAAGAAGAGTTAACACCAATACACTTCAAATTATACCACACAATAGAAACAGAAGGAACATTGCCAAACTCTTTAAATGAGGCTACAGTTACCCTAATAAACAAACTACAAAAAGATGCAACAAAGAAAGAGAATTATAGGCCAATCTCCCCCATGAATATTGATGCAAAAATACTCAATAAAATACTGGCAAACCGAATCTAAGAACACATAAAAAAAATCATCTATCATGATCAAGTAGGCCTCATCCCAGAGATGTAGGGATGGTTCAATATATGAAACATGGAAACAAAATGAAAGAAAAAAAACACATGATCATCTCATTAGATGCTGAAAAAGCCTTCAACAAAATCCAACACCCCTTCATGATAAAGGTCCTGGAGGTCAGGAATACAATGAATATACCTAAACATAATAAAGGCAATTTAAAGCAAGTTGACAGCCAACATCAAATTAAATGGAGAGAAACTCGAAGTGATCCCACTAAAATCAGGAACAAGACAAGGCTGTCCACTCTCTCCATATCTATTTAATATAGTGTTCGAAGTTCTAGCTAGAGCAATAAAACAACAAAAGAAGATCAAGGAGATACAAATTGAAAAGGAAGAAGTCAAATTTTAGCAGATGATATATGATAGTCTATATAAGTGACCCCAAAAATTCTATCAGGGAACTCCTACAGCTGATAAACACCTTGAGTAATTTGGTAGGATAAAAGACTAACTCAAAAAAAAATCAGTCTCCTATATACAAATGATAAGGGGGCTGAAAAGAAATCAGAGAAACATTACCCTTTACAACAGTCACAAATAATATAAAATACCTTGTGGTAAGACTAACTAAAGAAGTGAAAGACCTGTATGACAAGAACTTTAAGTCCTTGAAGAAAGAAATTGAAGAAGATATCAGAAAATGAAAGCTCTCCCATGCTCATGGATAGATAGGATTAACATAGCAAAAATGGCAATCTTACCAAAGCAATCAATAGATTCAATGCAATTACCATCAAAATCCCAACACAATTCTTTACAGACCTGGAAAGAACAATATTCAACTTCATACAGAAAAATCAAAAAAACTCAGGATAGCTAAAACAATCCTTTACAATAAAGCAACTTCAGGGGGCATCACCATCCATGACCTCAAGCTCTACTATAGAGCATAGTAATAAAAACAGCTTGGTATTGGCATAAAAACCAATATGTGGACCACTGGAATCCAATTAGAGACCCTGACATTAATCTACACACACATGAACAACTGATTTTTGACAAAGAAGCCGAAACTGTAAAATGGAAAAAAGAAAGCATCTTCAACAAATGGTGCTGGCATAACTGGATGTCAACATGTAGAAGATTGCAAATAGACCCATATCTATCATCATGCACAAAAATGAAGTCCAAGTGGATCAAAGACCTCAAAATAAATCCAATTACACTGAACCTGATAGAAGAGAAAGTAGGAAGTATCCTTGAATGCACTGGCACGGGAGACCACTTCCTAAATATACCACCAGTAGCATAGACACTGAGACCAACAATTAATTAATGGGATCTCCTGAAACTGAGAAGTTTCTGTAAGGCAAAGGATATAGTCATTAAGACAAAACTACAGACTACAGAATGGGAAAAGATCTTTATCAACTCCACATCTGACAGAGGGCTGATCTCCAAAATATATAAAGAACTTGAGAATCTAAACATCAAAACACCAAACAATCCAATTAAAAAATGGGCTGCAGTGCTGAACAAAGAATTCTCAACAGAGAATCTCAAATGGCCGAAAGACATTTAAGGAATTGCTCAATATCCTTAGTCATCAGGTAAATACAAATCAAATTGACTCTAAGAAATCATCTTACACATGTCAGAATGGCTAAGATCAAAAACAATGATGACAGCTTATGTTGGATCGGATGTGAAGCAAGGAGAACACTCCTCCACTGTTGGTGGGAGTGCAAACTTGTTCAGCCACTTTGGAAAGCAGTATGTCAGTTTCTCAGAAAATTGGGAATCAATCTACCTCAAGATCCAGCAATACCACTCTTGGGCATATACCCAAGGAATGCTCAATTATACCACAAGGACCACCTGCCCCGCTATGTTCATAGCAGCATTATTCATAAAAGCTAGAATGTGGAAACAGTCTATATGGCCCTCAACTGAAAAATGGATAAAGAAAATGTGGTACATATACACAATGGAGTATTATTCAACTGTAAAAAAATCAATGACATCATGAAATTTGCAGGCAAATGGATGGAACTAGAAAATATCATCCAGACTGAGGTAACCCAGACTCAGAAAGACAAACATGGTATGCCATCACTCATAAGTAGATACTAGACGTAAAGCAAAGGATAATCAGACTACAACCCACAGTTCCAGAGAAGCTAGCTAACAATGAGGACCCTAAGAGGGACACATGAATCACCCTGAGAAGGGGAAATAAATGAGTTTTCTGTGAGTAAAATGGGGGTGAGGGAAGAAACAGAGCTTAGGGGATGGTGGATGAGAACATAAGGAAATGAGATAGTAGAGGTGGAACAGGGATGGAGTGGGAGAGCAATGAAAGAGATACCTTGATAGAGGGAGACATCATGGATATAAGGAGAAACCTGGTGGTAGGGAAGTTCCCAGAATCCACAAGGATGACCCCAGTTTAGACTACTAGCAATAGTGGAGAGGATGCCTAAACTGGTCTACTCCAGTAATCAGATTGGTGAATACCCTGTCATCACAGAGCCTTCATTTAGTAACTATAGAAGCAGATGCAGAGATCCACAGCCAAGCACCAGGCCGAGCTCCAGGCCTCCAATTGAAGAGAAGGTTCTATGAGCAAGGGGCATCAAGATCATGATGAGGAAACCTACAGAGACAAATGAACCAAGCTAGTGGGAACTCATGAACTTTAGAAAAACAGCTATGGAGCCTCCATAGGACTGCTGGCCCTCTGTATAAGTGAGACAATTGTGTAGCTTGGTCTGCTTAAGGGGTCCCCTGGCAGTAGTATCAAGATCTATCCTTGATGTATGAGCTGGCTTTTTGGAGCCCATTACCTATGGTGAGACACCTTGAACAGCCTTGATGCAGGGGTAAAAAGGTTTGGACCTGTGCTGTGGGATGTTCTCTATGCTGTGAATGTGTTGCTCTGACTGGTTAATAAATAAAATGCTGATTAGCCAGTAGCCAGACAGGAAGTATAGGTGGGACAAGCAGAGAAGAGAATTCTGGGAACAGGAAGGCTGAGTCAGGAGATGCCAGACGCTGCCATGAGTACCAACATGTAAGATACTGGTATGCCACGAGCCATGTGGCAAGGTATAGATTTATAGAAATGGGTTAATTTAAGATATAAGAACAGCTAGCTAAAAGGCTGAGCCATTAGGCCAAACAGTTTAAATAATACAAGAGTCTGTGTGTTTATTTTAGTGGGACTGGTGGGCCTTGGCGGGAGCTGGAGAGAAACTCTCTAGCTATACACCTGCCTCAACTGAATGTACCATGCTTTGCTGAATCCCTATGGGAAGCCTTACCTTTTTGGAAGAGGGAATGGGGGTGGTTTGAGGTGGAAGGCTGTGGAGGTAGGAGAAGGGAAGAGAGAGTAATCTGTAGTTGGTATGCAAAATGAATTAAAAAATTCTTAATAAAGAAAAAAAGAAAAAAGTATCCCAGGTTCAGGCAAAAGAGTCAGAAACCCACTCTTTCTCTTAGTTAGGACTCCCATGAAAATACTAAGCTAATAGCTATAATATATACCCAGACGACCTGGTATAGACCCAAGTTAGCTCTGTGCTTGCTGCCTTAGTCTCTGTGAGTGCATATGTACCTTGCTTAGTGGATTCAGAGGTCCTTGTTCTTCTGGTATCCTCCATCCTCTCTGACTCTTAAAGTCTTTCCACCTCCTCTTCCACAGGATTCCCAGAGCTCTGAGCAGAGGGATTTGATGAAGACCTCCAATTTAGACTCTCTCTTCATAGTGTCTGGCTATGGGACTCTGCATCTGTTTCCATCTGCTGCCAGAGGAAGTCTTTCTGATTATGCCTGGATAAGGCCCTGATCTATGAGTATATCAGAATATCATTGAGAATCATTTTATTGTTTTTTTTTTTAGACCATTAGTGTTTGGTTTTTCCATAGGTCTCTGGGCTATCTAGTCTCTGGTTCTTGGTTACTCAAGCAGTGTTGGGTATAGATTCCTTTTCCTGGAGTGGGCCTTGAGTCTGTCATTCTATCTACGCACAAGAGTCACTACTATTTCTTTCTCTCTCCTCAGGTTTCCAGTGTTTGCTTTTCTGCAGGTTCTAGATACAATCATTTAAGCCTCATTCATGTCTTGAGTCTTCCTATTGAAATGCCACCATTTATTGCTTGTTGCTTCATATCAGTGGGTACTGTGTCATTGGATGTATAATTAGTGCTCTTTTGGTAAACAATATTTCTTTTGAACTATAGAAACATGCATGTCATCTAGTCATAAGTAGGAAATAAAACTTTATTTTTAATAATAAATGTAGCTAAATATATTATTCTATCCTCTAATTTCCCTTTTGATATATTTTTCTTTGTCTTGAATTTTGTCCTTTAGACTTCCTTTCAGTTATTACTTCTTAAAAGTGTCTTTTCTGACCATTCAGGCTGATAGACCCTATTTTGTTGAAATAATTGAGTCATGGTTCTTTAGTTCTGTCCAGACAGAAATCAAATACTGGCAAGGAACAGCTTCTTAATGTCATGGCCTTGAGTTCTAGGGGCTCACAGCTAGAATTCTAGTCCTGAAGCTTTTAACTCTAAATCCCGAAACTAGAGTGTATAACTCCAAGTTTATCATAAAAGTCAAGGCAGAGGTTTCTTGCCCGGGGTTTAAACCCTGCCCATTGGCCAGAGCCTCAACTCTTAAATTCTGTATGAAAGTACTCTCAGCTTGTTAACCTTTGGTGGCTCTCTCAAACTCATCCAGTGACCCAGACTGGTTCCCCATGTAGTAGTACTCTAAGGTCTTTGCCTTTTTACAGACTCTTATTTCAGCTTCTCTACTTTTCCTCACCTTCTTGGTATTTTTGCTAGCTTTCACAGGATTCTGCCTTTAGCTGCTCTCAGAGACTCCTCAGCTTCTTAGTATTACTTGTAAGAGTTTTTTTTTTTTTCCTTCTGTTATTTGGGTCTTTATCTTTCAGCTGTATAAATCTTGAAGCCATAGTGAATATTCTTACTATCCAGTCCCTGGGTCTAAACCAACTCTAATGCTACTATAAAAACATATCTTACATTCAAAAAAGGAAAAGCTTATTGACTGCTGGTGAAAACTGCAAACTGGTGCAGCCACTATGGAAATCACTGTGGAGTTTCCTCAAAAATTCAGAAATAGATTTACCACATGAACCATACATCACTCTTGGCCACAGACCCCAAGTGCTCTACATTTTTATACAGAGATACATGCTCATCTGTGTTTACTGCTACTCTGTCCACAATACACAGGAAATAGAAACAACCTAAATGTCTGTCGATGAATGCATAATGCAAATTGGAACATTGACATAATGGGATGTTATTCAGTTTTAAAAAAACCCAAATTATGAAATTTGCAGGGAAATGGATGGTGCTGGAACCAATCATCCCAAGGGAGGTAAATCAAACTCTAAAAGACCAATATTGCATGTTTCTCTTATAGGTGGGTGTTAGCATTTATGCTTTAAATATGTGTTTTATTTATACTACCCACAGATGTTAGGCAGCTAGTGAGGGAACAGGAGGAAGGAGGGATCCTCCTGTGAAGGGGACACAAAATACAGTATTATAAAAGAATAAATGAGAAACTAGAATAGGGGGATTCAATGAGGAGGGAAATTGAAAGGCAGCCCAGAGGAAGGAAAATGAGAGGAATAACCAATTTAATGGCCCTTTGAAAAGCCATATGAACATCTACTACGGTAGAAGCTTCCTAAACCATGTACAAGGAATTTAAATGGAGTCACTATATAATTGGGGAGAGAAACCCCAATTAGACATCATATTCCACCAGATAAAACCAACAGTACCAGAAATTGGTGGTATCTTTACTAGTCAGTGGCCAAAGTGATCCCATAGTCCCACCAAACACCATATATAGGCTATTGTTAATGCTATTGAGTACCTTCCACAAGTTGATGGTATCCTGTTGCTTAAGACACCACGTATTTATAACATGAAACACAGAAAAAATATCAAGCCGGTACTCAACTGGAGACTAAATCCCTACTAAATAACATTCATAGTGCTAGAAGGTACTGTATTTGCTACCAGAGGAGAAACATAATCATCTGTCTCACCCAGCTACAAACCCTGCAAGCTATTATAATGACCTGTCTATCATATATGCCCACTAGTACAATAGTGACATTAATGATTGAGGAATAACCAATCATGATTTGAGTTAAGTCTACTTCATACTGATATCATTATTGAAGTCAAGAATCTGAAACTAGATATATTCCTAAACTCTTAATCATGTAGTTCATGGGCCACAGAGAACACACAAAGAACATGCTATTCTGCTAAATTAACACATCAATAAAATGACTCCTAATACTCCTAATGAGCATATTCCTATACTCATCAACCATTGCATCACTCAACTCTAAACAGAGAAAATTCATCTTGAAGTAGATGTTAATTAACACAGGGACCTACAACTGAATAATGTGCAGAGAGTGTTGTGGATATCACTC
Organism: Peromyscus leucopus; assembly: GCF_004664715.2. Taxonomy (NCBI): domain Eukaryota; kingdom Metazoa; phylum Chordata; class Mammalia; order Rodentia; family Cricetidae; genus Peromyscus; species Peromyscus leucopus. Next base: position 79,584,890 of record NC_051069.1, read on the forward strand.
TATATAAATAAAACACTGATGGCCAGTGACCAGACAGGAAGTATAGATGGGACAAGGAGAGAGGAGAATTGGGGAAACAGGAAGAAAGGGGGAGACACTGCAGCCACCGCCAGGACAAGCAGCATGTAAAGATGCTGGTAAGCCACCAGCCACGTGGCAAGGTATAGATTTATAAAAATGGATTAATTTAAGATAAAAGAACAGTTGGCAAGAAGCCTGCCATGGCCATACAGTTTATAAGTAATATAAGCGTCTGAGTGATTATTTTATACATGGATTGTGGGACTGCGGGGCTTGGTGGAACCTGGAGAGAAGCCCTCCAGCAACAAATGGCGCCCAACGTGGGGCACGAACCCATGACCCTGAAATTAAGAGTCTCATGCTCTACCGACTGAGCCTCTTTAATATTGTAACTGTAATTCATGCTCAATAATTGTTTTGTTATATGTAATTTTACCATGTTAAAGTTAAAACCTTCCTTTTTAAAAAAAGAAAAGCGGAAGTGCTGTGGATATCACTCTATATAAATAAAACACTGATGACCAGTGACCAGACAGGAAGTATAGGCGGGACAAGGGGAGAGGAGAATTGGGGAAACAGGAAGAAGGGGGGAAGACACTGCAGCCACTGCCAGGATAAGCAGCATGTAAAGACACCGGTAAGCCACCGGCCATGTGGCAAGGTATAGATTTATAAAAATGGGTTAATTTAAGATAAAAAAAAAAAAAACAGTTAGCAAGAAGCCTGCCACGGCCATACAGTTTATAAGTAATATAAGCGTCTGAATGATTATTTTATATGTGGATTGTGGGACTTTGGGGCTTGGTGGAACCTGGAGAGAAGCCCTTCAGCAACAAGAGAGGGAGACTTTAGAGTGCTCAGTCTTGAATGGGATGCCTTCATCAGAACCATGCCAAAAGGCTCTGCAATTATGCAGAAGAAGGACCAGACAGGATTATAAGAACCAGAGGTGGCGGGCAATTAAGGGAACAGCACTTTCTAGACACAACAGGGCAAAAACACATATGAACTCACTGAGATTGTGACAGCACACACAAGGCCTGCACAAGCTCAAGCAAGACAAAATCCCAGCATGAAGGAATGGAGGTGGGTACAAAGTCCTAGTCAAGAAGGCTTTCATGAATGATAGCTGCTAAGAGAGCAGTTATCAGCTTTATTTAATGAAGTGACATTGGCATATGAGCCACACTCCAGGGCAGGCCCCATGCTGAAGAGTAGTTGGCCAATACAAATCAGATTCCATGTTGTATAGTGGCTGTTTTTCCTTTCTGCATGAGATAAGAAAAAATATGAAATAGGTTGTTGTGGGGGGGGGGATCTGAGAGGTATTGGAGGAAAGGGAAGAATATGTAAAGATACACTGCATAAAAATATACTGCATCAAACAACAAATTAAAAACTGAAAATGTAAAATGAAAATGAGCCTGAAATCCAGATAAGTCTATTATTTAAACCCTAAAACAATAGTTTTATAAAAAGCAAAACCGTTTTCTTATCTTAGTTTTCTTTAAATGAACTGTTTTCATCTGACACTTCCTAATTCCCTCTTTTCAGTGAGTGTGAGCATACTTTCACAGTATTACCTTCAAAGATGTCATCTTAATATGCAAGCCATTGAGCTCTATTCTGCTCACCAGTGAAGCTAGGTTTGACGGATTGTACAAATGAAGTCTGTATTCTTGAACAACCCTAAGAAACAAATTCAGAGCATGTGAAAGCCTCCCTTTATGGAAATTAATTAGTTTGTGGAAATTGCTTTATTGTGTCATTTGAAGTTGGTTTGCATTCAAGTCATTGTCTTTAAAGCAGAAAAAAAAGTGATTATCTGGAGAAAAAAATCTAAACAAGAGATCCCTAAACTCCAAATCATGTAAATTGCAATATTCAAGACAGTTTATAACTTATTTTCCCTCTGTGGGAATACCCTATGTGGTTTATTGCATGCTATCAAAGGCAGAGTTCTAAAAAAATTACAATATGGTGTCTCTCTAGTTCTCAAAAAACTAGCTTAAGCTGTTGGGCTGCAAAAATAATATAAAAATATATAAATGCTAGAATCAAAACAAAATATATTTAATATTTTGGAGGTGTTGGTAGACACAAATCTTTCATAATTCTGTCAAATTGATGTTTCTTTTCTGCTTCAGGCAGATTTAGAAAAGCTTCACCTAAAATATGATGGCTTTCAATACCTGCATAATAATAACATCCTCATCCATCAACAGTCTTGTTTACATTTCTAACAGGTACTTGGTTACATTCAAGTAGCAAAGACATTATCACGCACAGGACAAAAAGGTATCCCGTGTTTCTGAATTTTCCTTGAAGACATTGGGTTGCCATCTCTAGCACAGTTTATAAACAGCCTTGGAGAACATCAAAGGCTATTTCATTACAACCTGCTGAGCTCTGATTACACACCTCAAAAGTAAATTGTTACCCCAGTGAAAACTCTTCTGAAAGTTAAATCAAATACAACTAAAAATACTCAAATGTTTTCTTTAAGACTCAGACATTGCATATGAGGATGCATTTCTAAAAAAAAAAAAAAATATTTTTCTAATTTTTGGCAGATTCATTCTATGAGCATCCCATTATTTTTGGCAGCATTTATCTCCTCTCAGCTGCTCCGCATGTGTATCTCAAACCACATATGCTTTGCCCTTTGATATAAGAAGCACTGAAGATATAAACAACATAGCCCTTTTATTACGTTTAAAACACACTGCGTTACTAAATTCAGTGTGAATAAATTGTTTTTCTATAAGATAGCTAGATTGTATCATTTACAGAAGCCACCCAGCATGGCATATAAGTGTGAGGCATGCACACACACACACACACACACACACACACACACACACACACACACACAGGAGAGGGGAGAGATACATATTGTTAATACTTTGGAGGCCCGCAAGTCTGAGAACATGCTAGAGTATATAGCAAGAACATAGCCTAGTAACAATAGCAAAACAGTTATAAATACAAGACACTGAAGTTCAAATAATTTGCCAAGAAGCACAGGTTAATTAGGGCCTCTTAAACAGAACTCCAAAGCACCTGTGTTGGTCAGTACCCAACATCTTACTTCTGTGGAAATACACCTGTAAGAATTGGACACTTTCCTCTGAGAATCCATAAAATCCTGTTACATATTGTTCTTAATGATGTATACAATACAGTTATTTGGGGAAAAGTCCAAAAACATAAAAAGTGTCAAGAGAAAACAGCCCTGCCATCAGATTATTCCAACCCTACACCAGAAGTTTAGTTTGTGTAAATACTCCACAGTTCAGCCTTCAGTCTCAGTCATTGTGTGCCTAGGGTCATATTTCATCATATCACTTCCTGCTCTGTCAAGCACAATCCAATCCCGTGTTCCCTTGCTTGTGACATAATAGCATTGCTTATGTACCTGCATCATGACAACTACATGCTACATTGAAGTTATAAATAATGAAGCTGCTTTTCCTGTGGACAGGAACTTCCTGAAAGATGGGGCCATATTGTTTAACTCATCTCTTTTGCCATCCTTAGCACCACTCCTAGTACATAGTTTATAACTAATATCAGTAAGAATTAAAAATCAATGATCTTTAGCCCAAATATCAATATAGCCTTAGAGAACTGTCAATATCTAAAACTATGATAGTAAATCACATATATATTAAAAGTGTGCCTTTTAAATGAACAAGTTAAAACATACTCTTATGTTTTTTGAAAAATGACAATTTGTACAGAACTTCCAGAGTTTCGAGCAACTGTATTTGAAATTATAGTCAACAAGAGTGTATGCTTTATGTCTATTAGAATAATTAACATGAATTAAGCAGACATTACTCACTGGGATATTGCTAGTGAAAATACAAATGAACCCTTGAGAAAACAGATGAGCTGTTGCTTATAAATGGAAACATATACCAATGTGATGTAGAATACCTACTCTTAGGTAGTTTTATAAGAGAAATTAAATTATATCTTACACAAAGCATATCCACTAATGATGAGGGTAAGTTTTACATAACCTCCAAGAGCGGGAGACAACCCAAATGTACTTCAAGTGCTTGGAAAGGCTAACTGTTGTATCTTTATTCTTAAAAATTTTGTTGATTAAAAGAAGCCTGTATCAAACGACTGTGTGTTCTTTGATTCCATTTATCTAAATATATTATATGTCTACAAACATTCAGGCGCTTAGAAGCTTAAAATGACATCCATTTATTAGCTCAGACTTTTATATATCAAAAAAGGGCAGACTCAATTGACTCCTCTGCTTAGATCTCCAAAGGTCAAACCTTCTAAACTCCAATACTTGGTTCCATGTCATCAGCTACTTCTGAACTGTGGCCTCTCCTCTCCTACTTTGCCTAATTACAATTTAATGGCATAAATCTTGAAGCCATAGAGAATAATCTCACTCTTTGTTCCCCAGGTCTAAGCCAAGTCTCATGCTACTGTAACAATGTATCTCACACTCAAAAAAGGGAAAACTTATTGACTGCTGGTGAGAGTGCAAACTGGTACAGCCACTATGGAAATCACTGTGGAGGTTCCTCAATAAATTAGAAATAGACTTATCACATGAACTAGCTACATCACTCTTAGCCAAATACCCAAAGTTCTCTATATTTTTATACAGAGATACATGCTCATCTGTGTTCACAGCTACTCTGTCCACAAATACTCTATTTCTGAAGGCATCATATACTTGAGTCATAGAATGTGAGAAATCATGATGGTATTTGCCTGGAAGCTTTAGCCCTACTGTCCAGCTTTAATTGTTCTGGAAGTCACTATGCATACTACCCGAGAAAAAGTAATCCCCAGTCTCACCCAGTCACAAACCCTGCAAGGTACAATAGCTGGCATGACAAAGATATGGCCACTGGTGTAATACTAGAAAGAATATTATGGAAGTGACCAAACACTCTCTGAGTAAATATAATCAGACCCACTCCTCAAGATGGAACTCATACCTGACACTATTTCCGGATGTAAGAACCCACATCCAGATAACTGTAAGGCCATAGGTGAGAGCCTACTTCTTGTTATTTTGCTAAATGAACATTATTAATCTGATTTCTAATGACTTTTCATTCTAATCACAGATTAGAACATTTCTCAACCTCCATCAGAAAAGCTTCTTGCAGAAGATGATGATTAACATAAAGAATCAAAACTGGTCAATGTATATAGAGAAAGAGACTTCAGAGTCCTCTATCCTAAATAGAATATCTATTTCATGTCTCTCCCCCAATGCTTAGGGATCAGTGCAGAAGAGGCAATGGAAAGATTATAGGCCCCAGAAGCTATGAATGCCTACAATGAAAGTTTTTCCAGATACAACAGAGCAGATGTACCCATGAATGCACACATGAACAAGACCTGTGGAAGCTAAAACCCCAGCAAGAAACAAGGAGGCACAAATGTGCCCCTTAGCAGCAAGTGATGGGTGCAGGAGGGAGGGAAGGAGGGAGGGAGGAAGGGAGGGAGGGAAGGAGAGAGAGAGAGACTTGAGTGGGTAGGAAGGAAGAGGGGGCAACACATAGAAGAGGATAGAGAGGGAGATAGTTGGACTTGAACAAAGTAGAGAGATACATACGTTTGAAGATTAGTTTTTGTGTTAATTAAAAAAAAAAACTGAATCCCAGCAAGGGAGTGGCAGAGGCAGAGGGATCTCTGAGTTTGAGGCTAGCCTGGTCTACAGAGTGAGTTCCAGGATAGCCAAGGCTACACAGAGAAACCCTTTCTTAAAAAAAGAGATGGAGAGAGAGAGAGAGAGAGAGAGAGAGAGAGAGAGAGAGAGAGAGAGAGAGAGAGAGAGAGAGAGAGAGAGAGAGATTTACAAAGTAATATGGAAAGTGGAATAAATTGGCAAGAACCAACACAAGAGAGGAAGGGCATTGCAGAAAATGTCTTGGTCAAAACTGAGAATATATAAACGGGCTTGGTGATGCATGCCTGTAACCCCAGAATTTAAGAGCTGAGACAGGTCAGGAAGTGTAGAGGGCGAAACTGGTCAGAATACATTTTGCACATGTGTGGAATTGTGAAACAACGTATTTAATTAATGAGTACTTTAAAGAGGCTGTGGCATGAGGATTTTGACTGCAAAAGTATTATTGATGATAGCAAGATGTAGTGTTTGGTCTAGTTCTTTAAAAAAAAGCCTGACAGGGTGGCATATGCCTATATACTAGAATTTAGGGATAGAGACTGGAGTATCAGGAATTCAAAATTGTTATTCTTGGCTACATGGGTGAATTCTAGGCCAACAGTGGCTACATGAGGCTGTTTCGAAATAAAGAAAGAAAAAAATGGAGTGAAAGGGAAAGGGAGAGGGAGAGAGAGAAGAAAAAGAAAATAAGATAAAATAAAACAAGAATATATGGAAGAGATATCACCTGATATCGTATACCCACATATAGGGCCTGTCATTTCCACAGGGACAGTATGGCTACAGAGTATGTAAAGAAACCACTCAGTTACTTTATCTACATCTTCCAGAATATGAGTTTTAACTTGCATCTTAAAAATCAGAGGTTAGATGCTGAAGAAAATGTCTCAGCAGTTAAGAGCACTTGTTCCTAGTAGAGGACTCAAGTTCAATACTCAGCACTCACATGGCTGGTCACCACTGTTTGCACCTTCACTTCCAGGGTATGTGACACACTCTTCTGGCTTCTACAGACACCAAACTTTCATGTGGTGCACATAGGTTCATTAAGGCAAAACAATTATACATATAAAAATGTTTTAAAATTTAATACATCTTTAAAATTTTTAAAGAAATCAAAAGCTATGATAAGAGGTGTGCGACTAGCAGGAGGGAGGAGAGATGAGGCACAATGTAACAACTATAGATCAAGTGTGGACCACGTGGGAAAAGCAACAGTCAAGCCAGCAAAAGAGATTCTCGGAATGTTTAAGAGTCTCATCTGGGAGGTCTCTCATACCTTGAGGAGCAGACCCATACGTTGAGGACCAAGGTTTCAAGAAGCCATATTCAACACATGAGATGATCGCATTTGAAGGTTCAGCAGGCACTTCTCCAAATAATCCAGGAAAAACATCTGGCAAAATCGGAATAGAAATTGTGGTGGGTTTGAATGCTATACAGAGCACTCGTCAGGCTCATGTCTTTGAATATCTGTTTTCCCAGTTGGTGGCGCTGTTTGGGGGAAGTTTAGGAGGCAAGGCTTTGATGGAGGAAGTACATCACTGGAGGTGAGATTTGAGAGTTTAAAGCACCACTCCTCATCGATTTCACTCTTTCTGCTTCACGCTTGCACTTGAAGATGTGAACTCTTAGCTTCCTGCTCTTGCCACCATGCCTGCCCGCTGCTACCATGTCTCCCTGCCATGATGGACTCTTATCCCCAGGAAGAGTAAGTCAAAATATACTCTTCCTTATGTAAACTGCCTCAGCCATGGTATAATAGCATATTTTAGCACATTAGAAAAATAACTAATTCGGGGATTTTGAATGTGTTTCCTAAGTACAGCATCACTCGAACAAATTGGCGACTCAGTAGATAATTGGCTTTTCTAACTTCTCATTATTCTCACTTTGTCTGTGAAAAGATTAGAACATGGAAATAGATGGAGGTGGTGGGGGTAGGGGATCGATGAGAAAGAAATGGGAGCCAGCTCTTTCCTCAAAACTGAAACACCCTGGAAGGGGGAGGGAGGCTCACAAAACCAAAGAAGTTAATGGAAATTTTCAAGAATTAGGAGGTTCATGAAACTTACAAAATTAAGAAAGATAGATGATTGCCAGGCGGTGGTGGCGCACTCCAGCACTCGGGAGGCAGAGCCAGGTGGATCTCTGTGAGTTCAAGGACAGCCTGGGCTACAGAGTGAGTTCCAGGAAAGGCACAAAGCTACACAGAGAAACCCTGTCTCGAAAAACCAAAAACCAAAGAGAGAGATGTGGAGGGGAGAAGAAAGATAGATGATTCTTCTTCAAGGCTATAAAAGCAATGAACACATTGCTGGGTAGAAGAGAGACTTGAGTACATGAAAGCCTGTGAGCTTTTCAGAGAGCTCCCTGGAGCAGCTTTACTGAGACATTACTCTTCTGGGCTAGGTTTTCTTTTCTTTTTTTTTCTTATGAGGAAGCTGCTGTTAAGTCATTCATACTCCTGTAGGTGATCTCTCACTCATATTATTGGTAATGACCCTAATAAAGGCTCACTGTGCTAGGCTTGGATGGAACTGTACATTTGACCTATCACTGCTTCCCTATCAGGGGTGAATATATGTTCCTTCACGTCTCCCTAGCAAAAGGCACAGAGCTGTCATGCCCTTCTCCCTGTCTCAAGCCTAAATTAGTGTATGTGGAAAAAAAAGAAAAACTTTGATCTGGGGTGAAATTCAAGTTAGTTTTAATTTCACCCTGGACAGGGCAATTATATACTTATGAAACCTTATTACTACCAAATTAAGTGCAGAATGTATATCAGAAAATGAATTGAGAAAGTTATAGTACTTGCTTCAGATTTCTTTCAACAAACAGAAAAGCAAACGTGGAGATGGAGGTGGAATGTTGGAGACACAGCCCGTGTTACCGGCACCCTGTTGGCTTTTCCTCTTCATGGTGTCAGTTATATTTCTGGAGATGACAGTGCAATTACACAGAAGAGGACACTCATTCCCATCCCTTTAAACTGTAATCTGTCTTTTTATCATTCTCTAGAACACGTTTGCTAATCATTATGCTTCTTTAATGAAGAATTTAAGGAGGAAAGAAAAGGTCTTGATACAGAGAATCATATTTAGGGAAACAATAATCACTACCTGGAGAGAGTTGTACTGGTGTTTACACTACCTAACAGGAGAGCAGAATCACACAAAAACAACCAAATTCAACTGCATTGCTTGGGGGTTGTTTCAAATAGCTGCAAACTTTTTTTTTTTTTTTTTTTTTTTTCCGGGAAGCAGGGAATCTAAAACATAGAATGCTCCCTTTGTGCAATCTTGCATCATTTCATTGATATTTATTTTAACTCCTTATGGACCCATTGCCTTTCCATGCCCAAGACCCAGTCCCAGTGACACACAAAAGCAGCCATGTATTCTTACCTTGCTTGTTTGGGTTGGTGAGGAAAGTCTAACCCTGACAGAAACCATTTAAAATGGGTAAGTCATTTGATGGAGGCTCACCCAAATTTTCTTACTGTCCCTATAACTGAAAAAAAAAATCATTCATTCCATGAAGAAAAAAAAGTGTCTTTGACATTTTATAGTGTGTAAAAGCTAATCAGAAACCAGAAATTTGGACTGCATATGTCTCAAATATAAATTGGCTTACATATGTTCATTTCACTGTCTTATGGCCAGGTATCATGCCTTATCTTTTCTTATGACAGTCACTGGCACTCCCTTTATCACACAGAGAGTTTTTGAATGATTGCTATCCTGCAAGCATTTTAATGGATATATACCCCTGCAACGGATCTGACGTTAAACAGACCACGGGGGGGGGGGGGGGGGAATAAAAATAATGTTTCTTTTCAAAATTGTTTCCTATTGTAGTACAAAAATTTCAGTGCTTTTGGACATGATGATTCTCCAATTCAATTTTACCTCATCCTTCATCTTCAAGGACCTAGCTATTGATGACATAATTCTAGGACAATTAAGTGACTTAACAATTTAGTTGTGGATTGTTGTTGCTTGTGTAAGAAAAAAAAAACCTTAAGTTTCCTGGTTTTTTTAAAGACCCTATTAAGATAGAGATCATAATATTCTGATCTTACATAAAGTACCATGTCTTAAAATTTGTCTTCAATTCAATGAGAGCTATCAGTGAACAATAATTGGGGCAAACATTGCAAAAACGAGGGAACACGTGCTACTAAGTTCCCCTTTTGTTATACATAGATTTCCAGTTGGAGTATTTAAATAGTCTAATCTCACCCTTAAACAAACATTTTCCCCTATGCAAGGGAACCTTTATATGCTCCATAAAGCACCTGACATCCTGAGTTTTGGAAAGTGTTTGATGATGAAACAATAACAGCTCATGGGACAGAGGAGAGAAGAGAGAAGAAAGTTGCTTTGGTGCTTGTAGCATCACATCCTGCTGCCTTTTTTGTCCTGTGCTTTAGAGGATCACACTCAGCTTTCCTTAGGAAACACTTAGAACAAATCTAGTTTTGAAAATAAAACCAAGTATGATAGCACACTGCTAAAATCCCAGCACACAGGAGGTTGAGGTAGGATGATCAGAAGTTCAGTCATCCTTAGCTAACTTGGCTGTACAAGGCTAACTTGGGCTGTACAAGATCCTGTCCCAAACAAAATAAAAGTAAAACAGGTTTATCTCATAATTAACTATAGGTGTGCTAAAGCTTAGGGAATATGATGAGGTTTGTAAAGAGTGATAGAATGTTGTATTAGAAGTTCACTGGGATTCACCCAGTAAGTATATGAGTCTCCAATAACATGTGTTTTTTAGATGATTCTAGAAGGCTTATTGAAGGAATGAACATCATCAGGCAATACACAGAGAATATGTCATTCAAAGGACCACATGTTTCTTTTTTCTTTCTTTCTTTTCTTTTTTTTTCCCATGGAGAGAAAATAAAGTATTAGACCTGAGACAAGTAACTTAGACCCACAGACTCTTACAGGTTAGAAGAATGTTAGAGAATCTCCAGTTCAATTCTGAGGCTTGAATTGTATTTACAGCTTTTTAAAACAGTGTTGCAACAATAGATATTAAATTCTGGTCTTGGATGCAGAAGTTCATATTCACATTTTTTAGAAGCCTATGTCAGTCAAATGTTCAAACCAGAAAAATGAGAACAGACAAAACACATGGTGAAGGAAAGAGACTGAGGAAAAAAATTCAGAAAGAATAAAATTGTCAAAGATAGAGCTCCAAAGTCAAAGAAAACCTCCACCCCACCCCCATCCCTTCTAAGAAGATTTCACTTTATCTAAAGAGTAAGGCAAATGCTCTTAGATCTAAGGGTTCCTGGTTCAAATCTCAGCAGGAGCAGATTTCTCACCAACTAAAAAGGCACTCTCCCCATTAAAGGAACTGACTTAATACAGTTGCATGGACCATTACTGTACAGAATGGGATTCACAAACTATTTTCTAAATGGGGTCTTTTTGTGCATGTACAGTAATTTATATAGAAGCCTTTTATAAATAAAAAAAAGGAAAACGGAGGGGGAAAGTCTAAGAACCCATGATTTGAGCCTTTAATAACTGTTGGTATATTAGAGAGAGCCATCTGCAGTAATAGAGTGGATCAGACCTTCTTGGCAATGGTCTAAAAAAGCATTCTAAAGATAAAAGCTTAATTTTTTGCAGACCTCAAATGACCATAAAAGTATTAACAAAATGGCCCTTGAAGTTTGGTCTCAATATTGGACCTTAAAATGCATAGTCTTCATGAATCTCCATTCAAACAGGAAGAAACACTCACAGTTCATCACCAGGACACTATTTTGCCTGAATTTTTCACAAGAAGATTTTATTAAGTGAATTTTTATGTGATACTATAATTGTATAGTTAAGAGTCTTCTTTAACAGCAAAAGGGGGTGTGTGATAAACATTTAACCTAATCCATATTAACAAAACGATTCTGTGGAAACTACTAGATGCCTAAATTTATGTTTAAAGAGCTGTATATGATCTAGGCACAACATATTTACAGTAGCTTATATTTTGCTCACTAGAAATATAGCTATGAATAGAAAAGTAAAGATTTTGGAAATACCTTCTCATCTACCATCATATATATATATATATATATATATATATATATATATATGTGTGTGTGTGTGTGTGTGTGTGTGTGTGTGTGTGTGTGTGTCTTTAGGACCTAATCCAGGATTTAAATGGTTGTAAATATGGGCAGAGACTAAAAACCATCAATGACTATATAGAGCTTTCAGTTTTGAAATTTATTTCAAGCAGAATATAAATATACTGAGTCTATTTTTCATATGCCAGCTTTTTGAGAGGGTAATTTGAGACCTGTGACTTATGGTGATTTCAAAAGTTCTTATATATTATTATATATTAGTCACAAGTGATGAAAATGAAATAATATGTTAAAGTTCAAGCTGGTTTAAAGAAAAATTTTACATGGAATCAATGTTAGTTGATGAGTAATAATAACACTTGCATTGGGAACAAAGTGGATCTCCAAGTCCAACGAATGACCAAAGAAGGTGGTGTCCTAGTTCAACCTATCAGGTCTCCTAGGTTCCAGCCCCAGTTCTCCTTAGACTACTCTTTCTTAGGAGCTGCCATTCAGCCCTGGGAAGTTCTGTCAGCAGTTCTGGCAGTGAGTACCTCCTCTCTGCATGTCTTGAAGAAATGGCTGCTCCTTATATAGCATTTCAAATCTAAATATCTCTCAAAAACTCAAAAGAGGGATCCTCGAGATTGCTCACTGGGGAAAGGTACCTGTCAACAAGACTGAAACCCTGAGTTTAATCCCTGGGAAGCACATGGTAGAAAGAAAGAACCAACTCACAAAAGTTGTCCTTTGATCTTCACATGTCTGCCGTGGAGCAAGTGCAAACAACTATCACCTCCAACGTGAAATTAGCAAATATAAATTAATATTTAAAAATGAAAGTGATCCCTCATTAATTGTTTTAGTAAAATCAACACAGGTTTAAGGGATAAAATGGGCATTACCAGGCTATTTATTTATTTATTTATTTTACATACCAACCACATTTCCCCCTCCCTCCTATCCTGCCATTCCCTCCTCCCACTTACTTTCTACCCTTCTCATCCACTCCTCAGACAGGATAAGGCCTCCTCCCGTGGGAGTCAACAAAGCAGGGTATATCAAGTTGAGACAAAACCAAGCTCCTCCCCCTGCATCAAGGCTGAGGGAGGCATTCCACCATAGGGAGTAGGTCCCTTCCCCTACTTGACCATCCCAATTCCTCATGTTCCCATCCCCCATCCATTCCTGTCAATCCATTCAAACAGGAAGAAACACTCACAGTTCATCACCAGGAGTTTATCCAGGAGATCTCATCTATTTTCCCTTCCCAGGGCAATGCATGCATCCCTCTTAGGGTCCAACCTTGTTACTTAGTTTCTCTAGGGCTGTGGATTATAGTCCGGTTATCCTTTGCTTTACATCTACTATCCACTTATGAGTGAATACATAGCATGTTTGTCATTCTGGGTCTGGGTTACCTCACTCAGAATGATATTTTCTAGTTCCATCCATTTGCCTGCAAATTTTGTGATGGTGAGTGATACTCCATTGCATAAATGTATCACACTTTCTTTATCCATTCTTCAGTTGAGGGGCATCTAGGTTGTTCCCAGATTCTGGCTATTATTAATAATGCTGCTATGAACATAGTTAAACTGGTGTCCTTGTGGTATAATTGAGCATTCCTTGGGTATATGCCCAAGAGTGGTATTGCTGGGTCTTGAGGTGGATTGATTCCCAATTTTCTGAGAAACTGACATACTGATTTCCAAAGTGGCTATACAAGTTTGAACTTCCATCAACAGTGGAGGGAATGTTCCCCTTGCTCCACATCTTCTCCAACATAAGCTGTCAACATTGTTTTTTATCTTAGCCATTCCGACAGGTGTAAGATGGTATCTCAGAGGTCATTTTGATTTGTATTTCCCTGATGACTAAGGATATTGAGCAATTCCTTAAACGTCTTTTGTCCATTTGAGATTCTTTTATATATATTTTATTTTACAATACCATTCAGTTCTACATATCAGCCATGGGTTCCCCTATTCTCCCCCCTCCCACCTCCTCCCCTTACCCCCAACCTACCCCCCATTCCCACCTCCTCCAGGACAAGTCCTCCCCTGAGGATTGTGATCAACCTGGTAGACTCAGTCCAGGCAGGTCCAGTCCCTTCCTCCCAGACTGAGCGAAGTGTCCCTGCATAAGCTCCAGGTTTCAAACAGCCAACTCATGCTATGAGCACAGGACTTGGTCCCACTGCCTAGTTGCCTCCCAAACTGATCAAGCCAATCAACTGGCTCACCTATTCAGAGGGCCTGATCCTGCTGGGGGCCCCTCAGCCTTTGGTTCATAGTTCATGTGTTTTCATTCATTTGGGTATTTTTTTTTTCAATAATTGAGTAAAACGGAAATTTATTATATTTCCATCTCACTCTTGGGCATATACCCAAGGAATGCTGATTCATACCATAAAGATACATGCTCAGCTATGTTCATAGCAGCACTATTTGTAATAGCCAGAACCTGGAAACAACGTAGATGCCCATCAACGGAAGAATGGATGAAAAAATGTGGTACATATACACAATGGAGTACTACTCAGCAGAGAAAAACAATGAAAGCATGAAATTTGCAGGCAAATGGATGGAACTAGAAAAAAATCATCCTGAGTGAGGTAACCCAAACCCAGAAAGACAGTCATGGTATGTACTCACTCATAGGTGGATTCTAGATATAAAATAAAGAACAATCAGACCACAACCCATAGAACCATTGAGATTCTTCTGTTGAGAATTCTCTGGTTAGCTCTGTATCCCATTTCTTAATTGGATTTTTTGGTATTTTTGGTGTCTAGTTTCTTGAGTTCTTTATATATTTTGGAGAACAGCCCTCTGTCAGATGTGGGGTTGGTGAAGATCTTTTCCCATTCTGTATACTGCTGCTTTTTCTTGTTGACCATGTCCTTTGCCTTACAGAAGCTTTTCAGTTTCAGAAGGTCCAGTTTACTAGTTGTTTCTCTCAGTGTCTGTGCTACTTGTGTTATATTCAGGAAGCAGTCTCCTGTGCCCATGTTTTCAGGTAAGAGTCCTGAGGACTTTACCAGGTTCTTAATGTTAGGCAATGGCCATAGATGCTATTCTTAGACCAGAAACCATGCTTGATGTTTTCCTAAGAGTTTATTCAAAAAGATGACCTCATTTTCATGAAAACTACTTCTCAACACACTCTTATTAGTAACATATCCATAAATGCAAGCATGTAGACACATCCACAGCACAAACACACTTATATACATACACATGATGCACACTCATATACACATATTAAAACTTTAGAATTTGGGGGAACTAAGACTGAAAAATAATATAGGAAGGGATATCACAATATTATAAAGCCACTCAGGGTAGATTAGACATGCCAAAACTCCAATCTTGACAGTGAGAAAAAAAGGAGACTCATAGTCAATCTTTGACAAATATTAAATAAATTAATGAATGTAGTAATTAGACATCATAAAAATAAGATAACTACTACAAGCTGACAGAAACTGTTTCAGTAAAAACAAAAAATAAAATCTAGTTAATAATCCGTGTATATTTAAAGTGAAGTAAAGTTCTGAATGTTCCAATTAAAGCTGGGTAGGTGAGAACACATAATGTTGGTTATTCTGGATTTGGGTCTGAGTGAGGACAATCAGCACATTTTTTTCCAGCCCTATACATTTACATGAAATTTCATAATTTCATTTTCATTGCATCAGAATAAAATTCCATTGTATGTAGGTGCCATATTTTCATTATCTAGTCGTCAGTTGATGGATAACTAGTCATTCCTTCATGTTCCAGCTACTTGTGAATAGAGCAGATATGAACATAGGTGAACATGTGTTTCTATAGTAGCAAGCAGTCTATGCATGTTTAATTTTGGAGTACCTGTAGAATTCAGAAAACTATAAAGGAACCATTGATGGGGAGGGAAAAGAAAGGTCCTAGGAAGAAGTGAGAGTAGAACACAGGTGATAAGAAGGGGACAGGGAGGAATGATGGGGAAGGAGGTTTAAGCAGGGAGATAGATGGGAAGATAAAGAGGAGGAGGGGTAGGAGTAGGGGCAACTAATACTAAGAATGTTTGAAAAATCCATATGGAAATCTGCTATCTTATAAGACAGCTGATGATATATGTATGTATATATATATATATATGTATATATCATATATATATATAACACAAAGAATTGTTTATTATTATTATAAAGATATATATTGGAGAGTATTTGGATATAGTGTGAGATTTTTGCAATTATTGATTTTTATGAAATTCATACATCGATTTATACATCTGAACAATTGTTTATTGGTCACATGTGTGTTGTGATATGAATATATGTTGTGAAATTAAATTCGTTATCTGATTGTCATAATATTTCTAGTAACAACAAGAAGAAGAGAAAGGTGAGAATACACAGAATGGAAAAACCTCAATAAAGTTAGGGATCAAGCAGACAGCACCCAGAGTAGAATAATTTAGGGGAAATTGTTGAA
Organism: Peromyscus leucopus; assembly: GCF_004664715.2. Classification (NCBI taxonomy): domain Eukaryota; kingdom Metazoa; phylum Chordata; class Mammalia; order Rodentia; family Cricetidae; genus Peromyscus; species Peromyscus leucopus. Next base: position 79,601,163 of record NC_051069.1, read on the forward strand.
CTGGCTATAAGAGCACTGAGAATGTTCATTTATTTTTTTCATTAAAAATTAATTTATTTATTTAGTATGTTGGTGCACACACGTGCCAAGGTAGGAGCTGGGTGTCATATGACAAGAGTTAGTTGTGCCCTTCCACTCTGTGGTTCCCAGGTATTGACAAACATGATCAAGTTTGGTGGCAAGTGTCTTTAACCACTGAACCATCTCACTGGCTCAAGAATTTTTTTCATAATAAGATATTAATACAGAGAATGGAGAGAGAGAACAGGAGCAGGGAATTCAGGAGGCAAAATGGGCAACTGGTATGGGTCAAAGGTGACAGAAGAAAGAACCTCAGCATGCTGGTTCAGATTCTAGAAGAATCTTATGCATCTTCTAGGAAAGAAGAAAAGTTTCTGTAAGTAGTTTGTTGGGTTTATCTACAATTTGTTTATTTATGTATATAATTTAAATAATTTTTGCCATTTCCAGGGATTAAATTTATGACTCATATGTGCTGGTCAAGTATTCTGCCATTGAACTATGTCCTTCAGCTATTATAATTATTTTATATATGTCATTAACTACTGACTTAATAAATAATGTTTTTAACTTTTTGGAATTCACTAAAAAGAATCATGCGATCAAGAGAAATAATTGGTTTCTGAGATAAGCATAGTTTCTTAAATGTTATTTGTCTTCATCAAGAGAATATAGAAATCGGTTGAGAGCAATGTTTTAAGTCAATACCTTATAACCCTCAATCATAGTCCAAAACATAGCTGTAGAACTTCCCTGAGCCCAGCATGCTTGCACTGTATAATGGAGATAATAAGCATTTCACAAAATTAATAGGAAAATTAGTTGACTTAACAATGAAACAGAGTACAAGTGTGTAATATTTTATATGCTTATTTAAAATTATTTTGACTTTATATGCTATTTTTTATGTGGTGCATTGAAAAAATCCCTATATTTGTCTTATTTTCAATCATTTACATTCAAGTTTTTGTAGTATAAAAAAAAAATCCTGGCAGTGAACTTCTCAAGTGGTTAAAGTCACTTGACCTTTAGCCTCTAGCTTTAAAAATCCCTCAAGAGATATGTTAAATGGCCCAGAAATATATTGCCTGTCATGTCTTATTGCTTAATTAATGACCAAGTAAAATGGCCTATATGACTGCCCTGAAGTAATTGTGAACTGATCTGCTCAAGAAAATGAATGTCCTCAATAGCAAAGCACTGTCATAGCACGTTTGTTGCTTTTAACTCTCTGCAATCCTTAGAAGAGACAGACCATGCAAGGGCTGGTGAGCCCAGCAGACAAACACCAGCTAAGCATATTAAAGAACTCTGCTGCTCATTGTAGCTGATATGAAATTGCATGCCACTGTTTTTTGAAAGCCGTGTGAAGACTCAGCCAAATACTCTGACTTTGTAACATTTTTTACATAAGCCATGTTTTTGATAAAATGGGAAGGTGCTGAACTTTTAAATAACAATAATAATAAATACCATGGTTTTAACTTGTTACACTTCAAAATATCTGAGCACCTAGAGAGTGAGAAGCATGCAGAGTGGATGTTCTCTGATTGAAAAGGGGGGCTAGAAATTGAATCTCAAGATGAAGGAGAAATGGGTATTTTAACCCCTTCCTTTTTTTTAAAGAAAAAATAATAGGAACCAGCCTACAGGTAAAATGGCAGCAAATAATTCTATAGTTTTATAGTGGGTACAACATGTTCATAATTAAATATGAATGTCAATCATCTTGGATCATAAAATAGCGGGTCATGAGTTCCAGCCCAAAGAATGAGTAACCGTGTAAATATACAGCCCTCTCTACTGATCATTTCTGATTGCACTCCTCTGGCCTATTGTCTAACTTGTACCTTTAATTGGCTTTTTTTTTTTCATTTTTAGAACATAAATATGCAGTGTCAAAGGGCACAAAAGAAGGGACATTAGGGAAAACAATCTAAACAGCTGAGGGGAAGAAAAACTTTCTGCTGGTTCTGCTGGGTCTTGACTCTTAAATGAGTGGGGATGGAATTTCCTATATCCAAAGTGGAACTGCAGGGTAGTAATGGTGGCTTTGTTCTGGGTTGGGTGAAAGAGACAGTGTAGAAGGAGAGCAGAGGCAAGGGGGCCACCAAATATGTCATGGTGGATGAATAACAATGTCAAGCGGCCTTGAGCTTGTGAGAGCGAATGCTAGGCGATTGGAAGCATGGGGGAAGGAAGCCCAGAGAGACACCATCAGGAAAGCCTAGCTGATGGAGCAAACAGAACTCTACTGAACAGGCAATGTCACCTTTTTCCTGTCTAGGGATTAATGTGTTCCCTCATTCACAATCTTTTCTTCTTGGGTGTTAGAATGCAAGGTAATCCATTGTATTACCAGAGATGAGATGGCAAATGCTGGGGGAGGCAGCTTCCCATATTTTTGCCATTAGTTCAAATAGTAAAAAAAATCACTGATTTATACAATGTCCGAGGTAGGAGGGATGGCTCAGTGGTTAAGAGTACATGTTGCAGGCCTGAAGAGATGGCTCAGAGGTTAAGAGCCCTGGCTGCTCTTCCAGTGGTCCTGAGTTCAATTCCCAGCAACCACATGTGACTCACAACCATCTGTAATGTGATCTGGTGGCCTCTTCTGGACTGCAGAGATATATGTAAGGCAGAACACTGTATACATAATCAATAAATAAATCTTAAAGGAAAAAAAAAGAGTACATGTTGCTCTTGCAGAGGGCCCAGGATCAGTTTCCAGCTCCCACAATGGATGGCTCTGGAGGATCTGATGCCTTTGGCCTCTAATGATACTGTACTCTTATGCATACAGTAACACACAAACACATAATTAAAAAAATAATAATAAACCTCAAAGTAAAAAAACTAGGTCATCTGGGCACATTTTCAGAAACAGCCAAGGTAGAGATGCTAATATCTTCATAGTTACTAAATTAGGTGTTTGGTGTTTAGGGAATCCTTACAAATTCCTTAACATCTTTAGTGTTAACTATGTAATTTTTAGCTTTAAGAATACAAGTCTGTTTAGGGGGTAAAGTATCCAGATGGATTCCTCAACTGAAGAGCTGTTGACTCCTACACTGGACTTTATGAGATACAAGGGCAACAAGAGAAAAAAATAACTGACAAATAAAGACATGAGAAAATAAGACTCACAGGGAAGAGAAAGAAAAGGAGCAAGCACACGAGGATAATTTAGTGTTACTCAGACGGGAAAACAACACAGAGTCAAACTGTCATGTCTAGTAAATGGTGTATCTTCTAAATTAAAAAAAAAACCTGCTGATGTTTAAAAATAAAATCATATAAGATACATCTATTTTGGGCACCACACATCACTAGGATGAGTATTTCTTTTATGGTCTTGGCTTCTCAGCCCGTCCTCTTTCCAAGTTGCCAAGTGTAATATCATCCAGTTTGTAACCAATGTTTCATCAACAGGGGGAATGTTTTCTGTATACAGAAGACAGAAACCTTGGAACTAAAAGGTGGCTGTAGTAGTAGAACTGACATAAAGTCCAGAGCTAAAGAAATGGCTCAGTCCTAATAAAAAAAATCCACTGTGTTCTGTGTTGGTTTTTACCTTTACTGTCTAGCCTAAACCTCTGGGTTTTGAGTCTTCCTTAAGTTGCTACACCATTGAGACATGAAATTTGAAGGATTTAAAATAAATAGAACTTTTGGATGAAAAAAACTCTGGGTTTCTTTTTTTTTTTTTTCAGATCTGTAAAAGTAATAGGGAAGCACAAAAGGATCAAGAAGAGAAAGATCCCGATCTTTGTCAGAGGAGTGATGAAACAGCGGTGCTTGGGTGGAAATTGGCCTGACCTTCACCCACATGAAGCTTCTGCTGCCTCAGTGAGTCTTGCTTTTCTCTGATTAGGTAAAGATTGCCCCTTTCCCTGCCGGAAAAAGTCAAAGAACAAAAAAGGGGGGTAAATCTTGACAACTATAAAAGGTTTATTTTTTAATCACAGTTGGGCTCGTCTAAGCCAGTCTCTAATCTTATTTTTAAGGCTTAAAAAAGCAAACGCCCTTTAAAAGAAATTCTTTGGATCATTTTTATTTTTTTCAACCTCTAGTCTAGATCTCAACTCTCAATTCTTGGATATATATATTTTAAAGAAATATAAAACTCTTCCTTGCTTGAAATGATAGCTTTTTTTCATTTCTTTTAGACTCTCTTCTAAACCTTTGCTGGGAGATTATGGCAGAAAGAAAGACACAAGGCCTCCTCAGCTGGCTAAAACAGCAAGCAGAATGAGGCTGGCTGAGTCCTGCCAGCATTCCAAGGAAACTTGAAGCGATCCTAGGCACTGAGCCAGAGACTGTCAGTGGAAGGCAGAGCTCCATGGAACTCCATGGTATTAAGTTACAGAGTCTGCCTGTTAGGAGAGGCCAGAGTTTTTCTGTGACACTACTGTCAAACAGCCCCCTCTGTGACTAATATTTTTAACAGCATGATGTTTAAAATTTGACAAGGATATAATAATTCATTCTTCAGATAGTCAACATGCTATGAGAGTAAGCCATATCTTCAAGGTATCTTTCAAAGAGGCTATTAAAAGTAGGTTAAAATTTCTCCCCCTCCAGTGTGACATGTAAGTTTGACTTTTCGACTTTAACCACATAAAATTAAATTTTTACTTAAGAATGAACAGCTAGAAATTAGAAGGAAAAATAAGGAGGAAGACCAAATTTACCCATTCAAAGGGAACTATGATGTCTGTCTGCAGTTAGCAGGAATCTACCGAGCTCTCTGAGAGTTTCATAACTCTGGTATCTAGCATTTTCCTCTTAGGATGTGGATTGTGTTTCTAATCGAAACTTAGAATTTAATGGAATGCAGACTCTTGTTATGATATATAGGTGGGAAGTAACACAGGAAAATGATTGTATACACATTTCCTGCCACAATTCTCTTCTCTACTTCAGATCTTAGATTATGAACCAACTGTCCCAAGCAGCTAGACATTCTCAAAAGAAATCCCTTAAAACAAAATCTCCCTAGAACTCCTATGAAGATGTAACCCCTTTTCTCTCCTTTGATAGTCTTTCACCCATAGAATACAATTTATTCACATAGTTAAAGAGGTATGATTTTTAAGGATTCTAATTATAGAAGAGTGTAAGTCAATAAAAATTAATAGGATAGTCCTAGTGAAAACAAAATATGAATACTTAGAGAAAGTCCAGAGACATTTACTAAACAGCAATAATACAATTCCACTGGGGCCTACAAGAATAATAATAGTGTTATGGGCTATTTACAAACATTTATCGGTTATCTAAAAAAATTGTACTGTTTTAATTAATTTTAACATACACACACAGAGAGATAGCCCCAAACACACACAGAGCCCCCACATAATACTCAAAATGACCAAGTTCTATCAAGATAATGAACCACCCTAAATCAACATGGTTTAGTAAAAAGAAATATATGAGAAAATTGTGACTTTTCTTTATTGACATCTGTCTTATTTCACTGTGTGATGATTTCCAATTGTATCCATCTTTCCTGCAAATAGCATTTCATTCTTTATGGTGAATGAAACTGCATTGCATGGGCATTCCACATTTTCTTTATTTACTCATCTGTTGATGGACACCTAGGTTGATTCTGACTTAACTATCATGAATAGAGCAACAATAAACTCATGCAATAGTTGACATGATATGTTGACTTAGAGACTTTGGGGTGTGTATACCTGGAGGTGACATAATTTGATTCTATAATTCTAGTTTTACTTATTTTAGTTCCATTTGCTTAGATATGCTTGTCTTTGGTCATGAGGTGCATTTCTGGTAGGCAACTAGCAGATGGATCATATTTTTATACCATCTGATCATCTGTGTATTTATTCTCTTCTTTTTTTTCTTAAGAAATTTTCTATTCACTTTACATAACAACCACAGATCCTACCTCTTCCTTCTCCCCCCCCCAGCCTTCCCTTCCAAGCCATTCATCTGTGTATTTTGATGAGGATACAAAGGTAATTGACACTCAGAGTTGTTGCTGAGGACGTGTATGAAACTTTCATTTTGTTGTGAAACTTCTTTTGTTTTCTCAATATTTCTTCTCTTTACTACTGCTGTAGGTCATTTCTCCTTTCTTGAAACCTTGTAGGTGCATTTATCCTTCAGTTCAGTGTGTCAGATTCCTTCTGTAATGTCGGTTTTGTTAGGAATTCCTTTTATTGATGTTTGTCATGAAACTCCTTTTTTCCCCTTCATTTAAGAGGAATGGCTTTACTAGCTGTAGTAATATGGGGTGGCAGCTCTCATCCTTCAGAGATTGGAGTACATTGTTCATGCCCTCCCGGCATTTATATGCTATTATGCAGTTGCTGGTTTGTCTTCATATGTGGCTCTCTGCTTCACTCTTACAGCTTTCAATATTCTTTGGTTCAGTGGCCACCACCACCAGGCTGGTTTGTGTCCTTAGTGTTTGAATTATAATGTGATGCATATTTTTATAGGCTCACTATGAAATACCATACTGATCATTAAAATAACTTCTCTTTAAACTCAAATAAATTTGGGATGGAGTAAAAAAAATAAGTATCACCCAGTGTTTACAAAAACACTAATTACTAAATGTAAGAATGGAGAGAAGATAAACTCAGATAGACTATGGTTTGGATTAGAGCAACAGAGAAAAAGAAAGATGGGGAAATGTTTATAGATGGGCAAAGAGATATTGATAGGGTGAGGGTTATTGATGGGGTAAATGGAGTTTGCAAACTTTTGAAAACATAGAAAATTAGAGTTAAGACATAAAAAGAGAAGGAAGTGGTGAAAATGTGTCATTTATAGGTTAGAGTAATAATAGAGGAAACTCGATAGAACTGGTTAAAAAAATAACAATCGCCGGGCGGTGGTGGCGCACGCCTTTAATCCCAGCACTCGGGAGGCAGAGGCAGGCAGATCTCTGTGAGTTCGAGGCCAGCCTGGGCTACCAAGTGAGTTCCAGGAAAGGAGCAAAGCTACACAGAGAAACCCTGTCTCGAAAAACCAAAAAAAAAAAAAAATAAATAAATAAAAAAATAAAAAATAAAATAACAATCATGACAATCAAGAAATACAAAAATTAAATTAGAATAAATAAAATAAAAATCAAACTTCACAAGACCAAAGTTGAAAAATTAAACAAAAAAGGCAAAATATAATAAAAATAAAGAGACTAAAGTTTCAATCAATTTCTCTTACTTTCTTCAGTGAATATTACGTCCTACCTTCTTGAGTTGCCTCAAAGCTTCTTGGAAGGCTACTGCTTGTATGTTCAGTTAAAACCTGTTTGATAAGATTACTTAATACTAGATATGCAGCATCTCAGTTACCTGTGGAATTTCCACTTGGGTGTCAGCAGGGTTCAACCCTCCCTTAAGACTTTCTCAGCCCTCAGCATGATGTGTTGTCTCAGCACAGTTCCCACCTGGCCTGTTATGCCTTCTGCATGTATGTCCCAGGTTATAATGGCTAGATTTCAATATCCAAGTAGTTGATGTGGTCCCACTCAAGTTTGTATTTACTTTGCAATTAAATAGTTCCATCTTACTAGGACTCAAGCCCCTTTTTCTACCAGTGTTTGTGGGTTTAGTTTGAGAACATTTGCTTCATTGAGTTTCAGTGAATTCAGCCCCTGTGGGGTGTTCACATGGTTCTCTGGTTCACTGGGGCTGTAGCTCTTCTTAGTGGAAGTAAGAGAGGTGATTTGGAGTTTGAAGACATGGTTGTAATGAGTTTTCCACTCTTCCCAGCAAGGTTCTTTCTTTGAGGATCTGTTCTGCCTTACCCAAGCATACTCCCTATTGATGCGTGGTGGAGGTTTTCTGGCCCCTGCTTCATAGAGCTGGCCACTTTGCTGTCCATAATTTCATTTCATTTTCTCATCTCCTGCAATTTTGCATTTCTAATCATTTTGGATCCATTGATTGAGGGATTTTTCCCCCTATCCTCTACTGCTTTATTCATGCATCTCTAGCTTAGAGGTTTCTGGTTTCTTTTTGAAATGTGAGGTCCAATATTTCTGTGCTTTAATGTGATCTTTTACCATCTATTGGGGGGCATGGGTGAATGTTTTCTGCCCCACTCTGCCTTCTTACTACTCAAAAGTTAAAGTTTTGATCAAACAAGTCCCCTGCAGCATCCTTGAGCTCTCCCTACGACGACTGTGTGCCACATGTCCATTCTTCATTCCAACTCACTTTCTAAGTAGTGTGTATGCTTCCATGATGCATCAAAACAAGAGCAGGATGAGAGTTCAAGTACTTAAAAGACTTCGCACAGTCCCTCTGCTCAAAATAGTATTGGCTAAAATGCACCATGGGGTCTGGAGCAATGGTTCAGTTGATAAAATGCCTGCTGGGTCAGTGTAAAGTCTCGAGTTTGGATCCCCAGCAGCATACATGACAAAGTGGTCTTCAAATGACTTTTGGGTGAGAGGGACAAGAGAATTACTGAGGTGTGCTTGACAGCTTGTATTGCCAAATAAGTGAGCCTCAGACTCAGTGAGAGATCTTATCTCCAAATATGGCATAGAGAAACATGGAGATGTTTGATATCAACCTCTGGTCTCCACTATGAGCACATGCCACACACATGCACGCAAACACAACAAACAATTCACATGGTCAAAAGAGGGGGCAGAGAAGCACAACTTTTCTGTGTGCTTCATAGAATGTGATATGTAGAGGAAATGCCACAAGTATGGATAGAATTTCCACAGTCAAACTCTCCACTCTTTTTCCTCTATCTGTGATTTACTCTGTTTTTCACCAGGTAGAACATAACTAATGACCAGAGCAAAGCATATAAAAAGCCAACACTAACAATGTTCACCCACAGTTAACTGGTCTGTTCCATTACATAAACAAAGAATAACACCATTCTTCATGATGCTAAAATTATTTGGTGTCTAGTATATCTTTAACATAATTTTTTTTCTGAATCAAGTCATAAAAATTTGTTATAGAATCTCTTGCAAATAAGAATAACTGAAGTTGAATATGGGATGAATTGCCTTAAAATCAGGTTAATGTTTTCTTTCCTAGTCTTGTATAGCACATATGCACAGGTGATGGCTGCCCATTTTAACTGCTTGACAGTTCTCCCAAGGATTTACTCCCACCATGTATTTAATGACAAATACATGGAAGCATTTGAGATGAGAATTGAGATGCCTCAAAACTGCAGTCAGTATCTCCCATTGCTTTATACTCCATCAAAGATGAAGCCAGCTGACTTCAAAGGAAGTCAGGACTTGCATCAGCTCTGCAGGGGTGTTGAGTAAGATGAGGAATGAGGGGAAAATACCATTATGTTTTAAATTTCAAGTCTTAAATCATTATTTCCTAGCTGTGCACGAGGTTACATAGACAGAAAGTAAACTGTTCGTGTCATTGAGATGATGATATAGGAGGATCAGGAAGCTTAAGAAGGGGAATTTCTAAAGTCACATTTAAACCTCCTCTCCCCTGGTGTGTTCATGTGTCCCTGAGACTATTTTTCAGAGATGGAGCAACACTCTGGTACCCCCATCATACCGAGGTGCCTGCTGGGGATTGACCTGTTCCAGAATTCTCTTCTCAAGGGCAATAATGACAAGAGACTGCTGACGATAATTCAATGTGAGACATTTAAAGAGTCACTAATATTTGTTTGGGGAGCCTCTTTCTAAATAAGAATTTGTCTGTTTATAAGTATAAGGGAATCCACTTGCTAATCTTAGAAAAATAAAGGCATTCCATTTTCTTCAAAAACAGTGACCTCATTTCTCCAACATGTTTATAGAAGATTAATTTGTATTTGACATTATACTAAAGATGTTGATGACAAAAGCTAAAGAGAAATTCATGAGACTTATTTATTAAATTCTCATTTGTAATGTTTACTATTTAGTTATAATCATTTCTAATATCATTCTTGAACTGACTTGCATGTGTATGTATCTAGAGACTAGTGGCAAAAATAATTTATAGTCCTAATTTGGAAAACATATTTAAATAAGGCAGAATTAATACCTAAAAAGTGAGCACTCTTCTAAATTTGGGAAATTGTCTCAGTACAGTAATATGTGATTTATAATTTTTCTAAAATGTTTTTATGTGATTATTTTTGAAAAAATAAATGGATAAATTCTCAACTATGGCTGTGTTTGAATTAGTGTAATAATACATCATGAACTAAAACTAGAAAAAAGACTAAATGAAGCCAATATAATTTACTGTAATTTCTTGTAGTAATTTTGGAAGAGAATCACTCTTTACTATACAAATTTGGCCTCCCTTTGCAATCTAAATGTCCACTAGATGACCTCTAAAAATTCAGTACTATACTCCTTTGTTCATTCTGCAAATATAAATACATACATAATTATTTTGATGGCGTGGAATAAAATATTGACAATATTTCTGAGACTGATGAAATACTAATAATTAGACAACTTGTAACATCTGCATTTGTCTGGAGCCATGCTACCAATATTCTTCATTATTGCATTTAATTTTCTGTAAGGATATAGCTAATTGCTCCCCTTTCACTCTAGCTGCTGATTCTTTCTTTGATTGTTCAGATGAATATACTGTCGTGAGTAGGATAATCTTTTTGAGATGAGGTCTTGCTGTGCTACCCACATGGGCTTCAAATTTCAGGTCTCAAGTGTTTATAATTTTCTCAGCCACCTGAGTATGCAGGCCTACTGCCACATGTCACCACAACTAGTACAAATATGATCATCTTTAGATTGGGAGTTTTCATAACAGAGTTCATGGGGTTCAGCATCTAACAAACTAGTTGTCTAGGTAAAAATATAAATAAAAGAAGCCCTTCTTCATTTTTAATCATGTTTATGCCCTAGAAATAGTTGAGATACTAATAAAATAAACTATGTGGTTTTTTTTTAAAGAATAAATATGCTGGAAACACATACTTAAACCTTCATAGAATAAAAGTTATGCAAATTTAAAAGTTTACAAACCTCTAATTCCAATATCTTCAAAGCTTAATGATACAATATTACATCTGAGCCAAATCCCACACATAGTTTCATGGTTGATACAAGATGCATTTGGGTTAGCGTTAACAATGACATCCCTTAGTAACCAAACCTACACTAATAGATAGGACCCACACTTCTCAAATACACTTGATTTTAACATACTTTGTTTCTTAAAGTAAAGTCCCTGATCTCTGAACGGAGTTTAAAACTTCAATATAGTAAATTAGCTTTATATGTAATGTGTGACTATATTTTAAAAATCAAATACTTCTAACAGATGTCTGGGGGAATACCTTTGGCTTCTGATTTGTATCTCCATAAGATGGTAGCTGCAGGGTGAGGGGACCCCTGACCTGGAAGCAATGATGCTTAAAGAGCCATTTAGCACTTTAGCTTTGCATCTTCAATGTTTTATGAAACATTACCTCCCAATTTTTTAAAAAAGATCATTTATTGAAGAGAGACATATTTTTAAATTATGGATAGCATAATTATCTCACTGGGTTGATGAGTGAATTATGACTTCTTTTTCAAGGAGACAAGAAGATACAGTTCAAATGCTTTCCTTCTGTAGGAATAGATTACTTGTTTCTTCTTTTAAAGTACACATACTAATGAGAGATAGAAGAACATTAGTAGACAGGGAAATGAGAGTGGGTCCCAAAATATGGCCATTTCTTGTTCCCAAAGAACATTGTAAGGAGAGGCTATGGGAAGGCACTAGGGAGCTAGGGAGACTGGTATCTAAATAAGACAAATAGGGGAAATTGAGGACCCAGGGCCCCTATGAAACACTCAACCTAGAACCTGATAAACACTCTCAGCTCTGGGGTTCTTTCTATCTCAAAGGGAGTTGTGTGCAATAAAGCTGCCAGATCCACCTTCTCTGTGGTGGGGTCTTACATCCTTCTCAAGTGCTCAATTCCTTTTTACACAAAACAAAATTAGGGATTTCCTACATGGTCACTAGTACCCCTGCTATACTTAATAAAAATGGCAAAAAAAAAACCTCTTTAACAGTAAAATAGATGTGGGGGTACAGGGAGGAGTTTGAGGAGGAGAAAACATGATCAAAATATGTTGTATGAAAGTAAAAAATAATAAAACCTTTTAAAAAAAAACCTTTGATTTAGCAGAACACTCTTCTTGTTTCTAAAATACCACAATGGCCTTACCTTCTTTAAGACAATCTTTTATTTCTTAACATTTTCTTTTCTAAAATATTATTTGTTTTATCTTACAGTACACGTGTGTCTCTGAGTGTATGTATGTGCACCACGTGTGTGCAGAAGCCCTGGGAGATCAGAAGAGGGCTCAAATCCTCTGGAACTGGATGCACAAATGTCAGTGAGCTGTCATATGAATGGTAAGAGCCAAATCTGTGTCCTCTGTCAGAAGGTTAAGCCATCTCTCTAGCCTCCATTTTCTTCTTGAAACATATTAATGGTTTATCAATGTGGAAAAAATAGATGAGCAAAAATCTTCTTTCCCATTATAACCTATTTTTCCCTTTAATATGCTCTTAATTTAAGAATATAACTTCCATAAAATTTTATAAATTGAAGTATGGAAGTTATCTTAAACACCACAGTTCTGATTCACAATTACTTGAGAAGATCAGTGTCATAGACCACCATTTCACCAGTTGGGGATCTTGAAGTTTAACCTAGCCTTTCTACTCTTATGTAGTTAGTTTGGCATTTAGATGGGAAATTGAATGGGCTTTTTGCAGTAATGCTATCATTAAGCTTCCAGTCTGGCTCACCAGTTACAATTTATTCAAAAAAAATAAATGACAGCAGATGTTATAACAGCTACATTAGGAAAATTATACCCATTTAGCTTTAATCAAGCCAATTTCTCACCTATCTGAAGACAAGAGAAGCCAATTTAAGGAGTTCTGAATAAATGGAAAAACATTTGCTGAAGTAACCCAAGGTAGACAACCTGATTACTCATGGGGAAATAGTTCTTGCTTGTTCCTAAAATTTGATATGCTATTCATTAAGAATACTGGGAATTTTTAAAACCGTGTTTTCATTTTTTCTTTGAGAACTTCACACAATATATTTTGATCACATTCTTTTCCCTTTCCAAATTTCTCCCAAACCCTCCTTCACTTTCCTATCCATCCAACTTCATATCCTTTCTTGTTCAAACAAACAAACAACATGGAGTTTAGTTTGTAGTGACTGACTAATCCTAATCATGGTGCCTTCCCTATAGTGTAGTTGATATACTTGATACCCAGGGTCACTCCATCAAAGAACACTGATTTTCCTTCTCCCAGCAGTTATAAGTTATTGATAGCTTCTTGGCTAGGAGTGTGATTTTGTTCCTACTTCCTTTCCTTTATGTCAGATTTTTCTGGCTTGAGCTTGTGCAGAAAAGCTCAGAGCATCTCATCAAAATCAGGGACAAGTTAAGGGCATTCATTCTTTGCACTTTTCTTCAATATAGTGCTTAAAGTCTTAGCTTGAATAATAAGAAGTAGAAATAAAAGGGAGAAGTCAAAATACCTTATTACTCTATTTCGGTAATATGTTTCAATTCATTAAAGATCCAATCAGAAATCCCCTAGAGCAAATAAACAGTTTCAGCAAAGCGACAGATACAAAATGAACATACAAAATCAAGTAGTCTTCCTAAATATAACAATGACAAACATACTAAGAAAGAAGTAAGAGAAAAAAGAGAGAGAGAGAGACTATAACTAACCAAGGAAGCAAAAGATTCCTACAATGAAAAATTTAAAACACTAAAGAAAGAAATTGTGGAATGCAGTAGAAGACAAGAACACCTACCTACCATTAAAAGAATTAATATGGTGAAAATAGCTGCCAGTGGTAATTTGAACAGGTATGGCCCCCATAGACTCATATGTTTGAATGCTTGGCCCATAAGGAATGGTACTGTTAGGAGGTGTGGCCTTGTTGGAGTAGATGTGGCCTTGTTGGAGGAAATGTGACACTGTGGAAGCAGGCTTTGAGGTCTCATATATGCTGAAGTCATGCCCAATGTGACAGTTTGCTTTTTGCCTGTGGATCAAAACGTAGAATTCTCAGCTCCTTCTTCAGTACCATGTCTGCCTGCATGCTACCATGCTTTCCAACATGACAATAATGAACTAAACCAATAAAACTATTAAGTCAGTTTCAATTAAATGTTTTTCTTTATAAAAGTTGCCTTGACATTGTCATGGTGTCTCTTCACAGTAATTGAAACCTTAAGTAAGACAAAAAAAAAATCTTACCAAAAGCAATATGTATATTCAATGCAATCTCAATAAAAATCCACATGATATTCTTTATATGTAGCCATATAATCCTAGCAAAAAAGAATATAGCTACAGGTATTATTGTGTCTGATACTATAGAATCATGGTATAAAAACAACACTTAGCAACAACAACAAAGAAAACAGCGTGATATTGGCACAAAAACAAGCATAGACATCAAAGAAAGAGAATAGAGAACCTGGATATAAGCCCTGCAAATACAGTGGAGGGGGTTACTCATCATGTAGTAGTTACTGGCCTGGAATTCACTCTGTAGATCATGCTGGCCTTGAACTCAAGAGATCCACCTTTTTCTGTCTCCCAAGTGCCAGGATTGAATGTATGTGCTGCCATGCTCAGCTTTGTACCTGATTTTTACAAAGAAGATAGATAGATAGATAGATAGATAGATAGATAGATAGATAGATAGATAGATAGATAATAGACCCTTGAAGAGAGACATCATCTTCAACAGATGGTGAAAGAAACCCTAATATTCACATGTGAATGAAGCTTTTTAATCTCTCACCATGAAAAAAATATCAATTCCAAATGGATAAGGACCTCAACATAAAACCTTAAATTTTCTGATCCTGATAGAGAAAAAAAACTAGAGAGTACATAGCACAGTATAGGATAGATGAAGACATTTCAAATAGAACTCAAGTCATTTGGGAAATAAAACCAACAGTCAACAAGTAGGCATGAAATTAAAGAGTTTCTGTGCAGCCAAGAAAACTAAATCAAGTGAAGAGGCAGTGAACAGAATGAGAGAAATTTTTTCCAGTTACAATGTAACAGAGAATTAATATATTTTTATTGATTATTTATATGTTTATTTGTTTGTTTGTTTTTCTAATTAAACTTTTTATTGATTCTTTGTGAATCTCACATGATTCATCTGGATCCAATTCATCTCCCCATCCCTTAGCATGTACCCTCTGTCTTTGCAACTCTCCCAAGACAAAACAAAATAAAATTTAAAAGAAAAAAGAAAGAAAAAATCTCATTGTGGAAGCTGTAGTGTGACACAGTGAGTCACACGGTGTACCATTTAGCACATATATCTTTACTTGCAAGTGTTCATTGCAATGAGTTATGGATCTGGTTCAAGGCCTTTGGTTTCTGCACACTATTGGTTTGGGCTCTCACCAGGACTCCTCTTGGATATCTTATTGCCGCTTTGGGTCTTCAGGACCAGCCCCTTCATGTGCTCCAGCAGATCATAGATGGGGTGGATGTTGGGATGGGCCAATTTATAGCTCTGGTGCTGAGCTTGGGTGGTTGCTTGGTTGGTCATCCCGACAGCTCTCCCTCATCCTCACCATCAAAATGAGTTCTCCCGCACTTCTCACGCCAGCTCATGCTATACAGTAAGCAGTAAGGGACGGGTCTCGTTCTTCTGCTCTTGCCACACATCCCCACCCTGAGCAGCTCACCCATACCTACACCATCAGGGCCAGCTCTATTGTGTGCCCAGGTAAGGTGCAAGGGCCACTCTCCCAAGTTCTGCAGCTGTGGTGCGAGGCAGGGCCAACTTTTTCTCTCTCTGTGACCTCAAAGCCAGCTCTCCCATCTGCCACAGGGCAGGGGCAAGAGGGAGGCATCTCTCCCCCATCCACACTGCCACATGACAGATGAGTAGTGGGCCACATGACAGTCTCGGGACTGGCTCATCCTCACCCCTGCTAACAGGGTCAGCTCTACTGTGCTGCCCAGGTGAGGTGCAGGGCCTGTTCTCCCGAGTGCTGCAACCAGTGAGGTGCTGGACCAGCTTTCTCTTTCTCATGACCTCAGATCTAGCTCTCTCACCTGTCACAAGCAGTGAGGGATAAGAGGAGGGCATCTCTCTCTTGCTCGTGGCACCATATGGTAAATAAGGGGAAGGCCAGATCTCCCATGCTCACTTTCTCCAGCCTGCTCACCAGTGCCCCTGTCAACAGGACCAGCTTCACTGTGATGCTCAGGCAAGATGCAGGGTTTGCTCTCCCTAGTGCTATAGTTGGTAGTGGCCTGTGTCAGCTCTCTCACCTGCTGCAGGTGGCAAGGAGCAATAGAGGAGGGCATTTTTCCCTCACGCCTGCCACCACATGGCAGATGAAGAGGGAACGACCAGTTCTCCCACTCTCATGCCCTCAAGGCCAGCTTGCCTGTGCCTTTACAAACAGAGTTTGCTTTGTTGTGTTGTTCAGGTGAGGTGCAGGACCTGCTTTCTTGAGGGCTGCAGTGGATGAGGGTCAGGGCTAATTATCTTAGTGCTGTAGCCAGTGAGGGATAAGGCCAACTTTGTTCAGCTCTATCCTCTTAGTCTTAGGTGATAAAAGGAGCCAGGGGCATTGACACATACTGTGGCTGAGGCAGGGCCATGGGCCCAGACATGGCCCTTGGCAGCAGCCCAGACCTGGAAGTCACCATGACACCCAAAACTCCCCAGTTGGCAAGCAAATCACCCACCTCAGCCCACTCCTCACCACCTTCACCTCTTCAGAGCTGCCTCTCTCCACAGGATATGAATCATTCTCTCTCTCTCTCTTCCATACTCCACCATGTATTTTCTCACCATAGTACTGTCTGGCTGCTCTGAGTCACAAGGCCTGGGTCCATGTTTTCTCCATGCTACCTGAGGTGGGGAGCCCCCAGTGGGGTTTGTAGATATTTTTCTCCCACTCAGTCTTAATGGTCTGAGCAGGCTTGTGTTTTCTCCTCCCAACCCAGGCTAGAGAGCCCAGGAAGGGCAGGTGGGTCTTCTTCTCCTGCACAGGCTTTGTGTCTTCTCCTGCTCAGTCTTTGAGAATTAATATCTAGTCTATACAATTAGTTAAAAATCTGAACATCAAGAAAGCAAACAACTCTGTCATAAAGGGGGCTGTGCAACTTAACAGAGCATTAAAAGAAATAGATACAAAAGGCTAATAAGAACTTGAAAAGATATTTTTAACTATGATAGCTTGAATGAGAATGGAGATCATAGGCTTATATATTTGAAGTTTTGGTCCACATTTGGAATTGTTTGGGAAGGAATAGAAGGTGTGGACTTGTTAGAGAAGGGAAATCACTCAGGATGGGTTTTGAGGTTTCAAGACCCACACCATTTGAATCAGCAATGGCTGCTCTCTACTTGCAGATGAAGATGTAAACTCTTAGCCATTCCTATTACTGTGCCTTTGCTCTGCTACCACGGACTCTAACTTCCTAAACTTGTACTCCCCAATAAAGACTTTCTTTTATAAGTTGCCATGGTCATGGTGTCTTATCACAGCAACAGAAAAGTAAGATATTATCCATCAGACAAATGCAAATTAAAATTGCTTTGACATTCTATCTCACTCCAGTAAGAATGACTTATCAAAAAAATGAATGACAACAGGTATTATGAGGTTGTAAGGGGAAGAGGAATCCTTATTCAATTTTGGAGAAGTATAATGAAACTACTCCCAAAAAGCTAAAGACAGAATTTTCATACTATTCTTGAGCAAATATCCAAAGTACTTTATAACTTATGTCAGAGATACCTGTGCATAATTTTCAATGTGGTTTCATTCAAAGAAGTTAGAAAAATATAATTCACATGCTCATTGTGATACCTATTCTTAGTTGTCAACTGGCCTGCATCTGGAATTAACTAACACTCAAGAAGCTGGGCACATCTGTGAGGCATTTTTGTTTGCTCATTTGTTTTTAAAGACAGGGTTTCTCTGTGTAACAGTCCTGACTGTCCTGAAGCTCGATTTGTAGACCAGGCTGGCCTCTAACTCACAGAGAACCACCTGCCTCTGCCTCCCAAATGCTGGGATTAAAGTTGTGTGCCACCACTGCCCAGCGATTTTTTTTTCTTAATTAAATATTTTGAAGTGGGAAGATCTCTTTTAATCTGGATCTTTTGAGGTTGAAAGATACATTTTTAAAATCCAGATCTTTTGAGTTGGGAAGATCAAACTTTAACCTGGAATACACCTTCTGCTGACAGCCAATATAAAGGACAGGGAAGAAGAAAGTTTGTTCTCTTATTTTCCTACTTGTTCTTGCTCTCCCTGGCAATTCCATTCCTTCACTGGCATTAGAACCTATTTAATATAGATTCTGGCATATACTCAAGACCAGCTGACACTTCCAGCCTCATGGACTAAACAACCACTGCATTCTTGAACCTTTCATTGTCAAACAGCCATTGTTGGAATAACTGGACCACAGCCTGTAAGCCATTTTAAGAAATCCCGTCTCTCTCTCTCTCTCTCTCTCTCTCTCTCTCTCTCTCTCTCTCTCTCTCTCTCTCTCTCTCTCTCTTTATCTTTCTGTGTGTCACACACAGAAAGATTCATTCTATACATTCTGTTCCTCCCAAAAAACCTCCAGAGAATCCCAACTAATATACTCATCAACTGATGAATGAAAAATGTGACACATACAATTACATTTATCCAAGCACAAAAATGAAATTTGCAGGAAAGCAGATAGAAGTGGAAAATATTGTGTTGCATGAGTAGCTAAGACTCAGAAATACAAACCATATATGTTCTCTTTCAAATTATAGGCGGATCCTAGCTTCAAATTTATAGACATCTATGTTAAATGGGAGTGTCTATAGAGACCAGGAAGTCAGAAAGGAATTATGGGTAGGTAGGGAGACGATGAGGGAGATACAATAAAACATGGCAGATAGAAAAATAGGAAGAGACATGATGAGGTTTAAGCTGGGTTAGGCCGGAGGGATGGGAGAATGTTGAGAGAAAGATTAGAAAACCTACTGATTTATAAACTACAAACTGTAACAAAACAATAACATCTTAGAATGGAATTATGCTTAATGTGTGGCTACTGTTGCTTCCAAGAGTAATAGACTTCTAGATAAGAGCTCCGTGACAGTGGGATACTTTCCTGTAAGTTACTGATTAGAAAGTTGCCAGATACCCTCCCAAAAGAATACAATTTCCATCCTACATGGATATCCACCGGAACTACATGGTAAGAAACCGGTTTTTCATGACATCACAGATTTTAGTTATAGAACACAGAAAAGTGAAGTTAAAACTGAACTGAAAATTCCTTTCTGTTCACTAGAGTTCATAGGGACACTATGTATTATGCAGGTTGTTAGGAAAGAAAAACGCATCAACAGTCTCATGCAGCTGCAGACCATGTTTTCTGTAAGAACAACTGTTAGACAAGATGTGCCCACTGATGTAATAGTGGTAGGTATGTCTATATTGAGGGTAACCAATTATTTTGTGATTGGACTGGAGCCATGCAAGAGGATATTCATGTTGAACTATGAATCTGGTCAAAAGCCTATGATGTGAGGTCATGGACCAGAGAAGAACATATGCTGTGGATATCGTTCTATATAAATAAAACACTGATGGCCAGTGACCAGGCAGGAAGTAGGTGGGACAAGGAAAGAGGAGAATTCGGGGAAGCGGAAGGCTGAGGAGGGAGACACTGCAGCCACCGCCAGGAGAAGCAGCATGTAAAGATGCCGGTAAGCCACCAGCCACATGGCAAGGTATAGATTTATAAAAATGGGTTAATTTAAGATATAAGAACAGTTAGCAAGAAGCCTGCCACGGCCATACAGTTTATAAGTGATATAAGCGTCTGAGTGATTATTTTATACATGGATTGTGGGACTGCGGGGCTTGGGGAACCTGGAGAGAAGCCCTCCAGCAACAAATGGCGCCCAACGGCTTGAGTTTCCACCTTAAACCTGAGAATATTTAATAACCAATTCTAAACAGAGCCAAAACCAGGTTCCTGCTTCTTGTCTCATACGGGCAGCTAGACGCCACAAAAGGCAGGTTTGAACACTGGTGGGTTCCTGGCGTGTGCGTTTGACCAGCAGTATGGCGGAAATGAGGCGTCTGCCAGTGGCACATTAAGCTGTGTGGTAGATTTAGTCTTTACTAGTATTTAAAAAAAAATTTAAAAAAAAGGTTTCTGGGCTACACACTGCTTTGATAAAAGCTTAGACCCACTATTTCTGAGACTTGATGACTCCCAGAGCTGGCAGAAAATGTATCACTGCCATGTTGGGAAGCTAAAGTGGGCAGAGCCAGCAGCCACAGCACTGCCATTTCAGTCTTAGAATGGTGCAGTTTAAAGCAATAGGCTCAAGGTAATATAAAATATAAGCCACGTAAAGATGGCTATCACACAGAGAATCTGGATTATGTTCTCTTTGATATTCGTAACTAAAGAAAAACATCTGATTGCAAAAGCTGTTGAGTTATGCCAAAATGTATATTTTTTTTTTATTTGTGATATATATTTTTTATTTTACAATACCATTCAATTCTACATATCAGCCATGGGTTCCCCTATTCTCCCCCCTCCCACGCCCTCCCTTACCCCAGCCCACCCTCCATTCCCACCTCCTCCAGGACAAGTCCTCCCCGAGGACTGTGATCAACTTGGTAGACTCAGTCCAGGGAGGTCCAGTCCCTTCCGCCCAGACTAAGCCAAGTGTCCCTGCATAAGTTCCTGGTTTCAAACAGCCAATTCATGCATTGAGCACAGGACTTGGTCCCACTGCCTAGATGCCTCCCAAACTGATCAAGCCAATCAACTGTCTCACCTATTCAGAGGGCCTGATCCAGCTGGGAGCCCCTCAGCCTTTGGTTCATAGTTCATGTGTTTCTATTCATTTGGCTATTTTTTTTCAATAATTGAGTAAAACTGAAATTTATTATAAGCCACAGTCGTCCTAGGGACCTCCATGCTATATATATATATATAGCCTTTATGGTTCTATGGGTTGTGGTCTGATTGTTCATTTTATATCTAGAATCCACCAATGAGTGAGTACATACCATAACTGTCTTTCTGGGTTTGGGTTACCTCACTCAGGATGATTTTTTCTAGTTCCATCCATTTGCCTGCAAATTTCATGCTTTCATTGTTTTTCTCTGCTGAGTAGTACTCCATTGTGTATATGTACCACATTTTTTTCATCCATTCTTCCATTGATGGGCATCTAGGCTGTTTCCAGGTTCTGGCTATTACAAATAGTGCTGCTATGAACATAGATGAGCATGTATCTTTATGGTATGTATCAGCATTCTTTGGGTATATGCCCAAGAGTGGTATGGCTGGGTCTTGAGGTAGTTCGATTCCTAATTTTCTGAGAAACCGCCATACTGATTTCCACAGTGGTTGTACAAGTTTACATTCCCACCAACAGTGGAGGAGTGTTCCCTTTGCTCCACATCCTCTCCAACATTGGTTGTCATTGGTGTTTTTGATCTTAGCCATTCTAACAGGTGTAAGGTGGTATCTCAGAGTCGTTTTGATTTGCATTTCTCTGATGATTAAGGATGTTGAGCATTTCTTTAAATGTCTTTCAGCCATTTGTAGTTCTTGTTTTGTGAATTCTCTGTTTAGCTCTTTAGCCCATTTTTTAATTGGACTGTTCAGTGCTTTGATGTCTAGTTTCTTGAGTTCTTTATATATTGTGGAGATCAATCCTCTGTCAGATGTGGGATTGGTGAAGATCTTTTCCCAATCTGTTGGCTGTCTTTTTGTCTTATTGACTGTGTCTTTTGCCCTGCAAAAGCTTCTCAGTTTTGAGAGGTCCCATTTATTAATGGTTGTGCTCAGGGTCTGTGCTGTCGGTGTTTTATTTAGGAAATGGTCTCCAGTGCCAATGCGTTCAAGAGTGCTTCCTATTTTCTTTTCTATTAAGTTTAGTGTAACTGGATTTATGTTTAGGTCTTTGATCCACTTGGACTTGAGTTTTGTGCATGGTGACAGATATGGATCTATTTGTAATCTTTTACATATTGACATCCAGTTATGCCAGCACCATTTGTTGAAGATACTTTCTTTGTTCCATTGTATAGTTTTGGCTCCTTTGTCAAAAACCAGGTGTTCATATGTGCATGGATTAATGTCAGGGTCTTCAATTCGATTCCATTGGTCCGTATGTCTGTTTTTATACCAGTACCAAGCTGTTTTTATTACTATGGCTCTATAGTAGAGTTTGAGGTCCGGGATGGTGATGCCTCCAAGGGTTGCTTTATCATATAGAATTCTTTTAGCTATCCTGGGTCTTTTGTTTTTCCATATAAAGTTGAGTATTTTTCTTTCCAAGTCTGTGAAGAATTGTGTTGGGATTTTGATGGGGATTGCATTGAATCTGTAGATTGCTTTTGGTAAGATTGCCATTTTTACTATGTTAATCCTACCTACCCATGAGCATGGGAGATCCTTCCATTTTCTGATATCTTCTTCAATTTCTTTCTTTAGAGATTTAAAGTTCTTATCAAAAAGGTCTTTCACTTGTTTAGTTAGTATTATCCCAAGGTATTTTATATTATTTGTGGCTATTGTAAAGGGTGATGTTTCTCTGACTTCTTTCTCAGCCCTTTTATCATTTGTGTATAGGAGGGCTACTGATTTTTTTGAGTTGATCTTGTATCCTGCCACTTTACTGAAGGAGTTTATCAGCTGTAGAAGTTCCCTGGTAGAGTTTTTGGGGTCACTTATGTATACTATCATATCATCTGCAAATAGTGAAAGTTTGACTTCTTCCTTGCCAATTTGTATCCCTTTGATCTCCTTTTGTTGTCTTATTGCTCTAGCTAGAACTTCTAGTACTATATTGAATAAATATGGGGAGAGTGGACAGCCTTGTCTTGTTCCTGAATTTAGTGGTATCGCTTTGAGTTTCTCTCCATTTAATTTGATGTTTGCTGTTGGCTTGCTATAAATTGCTTTTATTATGTTTAGAAATGTTCCTTGTATTCCTATTCTTTCTAAGACCTTTATCATGAAGGGGTGTTGGATTTTGTCAAAGGCTTTTTCAGCATCTAGGGAGATGATCATGTGGTTTTTTTCTTTCAGTTTGTTTATATGGTGTATTACATTGACTGATTTCCGTATGTTGAACCATCCTTGCATCCCTGGGATGAATCCTACTTGGTCGTGATGGATGATTGTTTTGATGTATTCTTGGATTCGGTTTGCCAATATTTTGTTGAGTATTTTTGCATCAATGTTCATGAGGGAGATTGGTCTGTAGTTCTCTTTCTTTGTTGCATCTTTGTGTGGTTTGGGTATCAGGGTAATTGTAGCCTCATAAAAAGAGTTTGGTAGTGTTCCTTCTGTTTCTATTGTGTGGAACACTTTGAAGAGGATTGGTATTAGTTCTACTTTGAAAGTCTGGTAGAATTCTGCACTGAAACCATCTGGTCCTGGGCTTTTTTTAGTTGGGAGACTTTTGATGACTGTTTCTATTTCTTTAGGGGTTATTGGTCTATTTAAATGGTTTATCTGGTCTTGATTTAATTTTGGTATTTGGTATTTATCCAGAAAATTGTCCATTTCTTCCTGGTTTTCCATTTTTGTGGAGTACAGGTTTTTGAAGTATGATCTGATGATTCTCTGGATTTCCTCATTGTCTGTTGTTATGTCTCCCTTTTCATTTCTGATTTTGTGAATTTGGGTGCTCTCTCTTTGCCTTTTGGTTAATTTGGCTAGTGGTTTGTCTATCTTGTTGATTTTTTCAAAGAACCAACTCTTTGTTTCATTGATTTTTTGTATTGTTCTCTTGTTTTCTATTTCGTTGATTTCAGCCCTCAATTTGATTATTTCCTGGCGTCTATTTCTCCTGGGTGAGTTTGTTTCTTTTTGTTCTAGAGCTTTCAGTTGTGCTGTTAATTCCTTGGTATGGGATTGCTCCATCTTCTTTATGTGTGCATTTAGAGCTATGAATTTTCCTCTTAGCACTGCTTTCATAGTGTCCCATAAGTTTGGGTATGTTGTACTTTCATTTTCATTGAATTCTAGGAACTCTTTAATTTCTGTCTTTATTTCTTCCTTGACCCATTGATGTTTCAGGTGGGCATTATTCAGTTTCCATGAGTTTGTGGGTTTTCTATAATTTTTGTTGTTATTGAGTTCTAATTTTAAGGCATGGTGGTCTGATAAGATACAGGAGGTTATTCCAATTTTTTTGTATCTGTTGAGATTTGTTTTGTGTCCAAGCATGTGGTCAATTTTTGAGAAGGTTCCATGGGGTGCTGAGAAGAAGGTATATTCTTTTGTGTTAGGATGGAATATTCTGTAGATATCTATTAGGTCCATTTGAGTCATAACATCTGTTAGGTCCTTTATTTCTTTGTTAAGTTTCAGTCTGGTAGATCTATCTTTTGGTGAGAGTGGTGTGTTAAAATCTCCCACTACTAATGTGTGGGGTTTGATGTGCGTTTTAAACTTTAGTAGTGTTTCTTTTATGAATGTGGGTGCTTTTGTATTTGGAGCATAAATGTTTAGAATCGAGACTTCATCTTGGTGGATTTTTCCCGTGATGAATATGTAATGTCCGTCCTGGTCTCTTTTGATTGATTTTAGTTTGAAGTCTATTTTATTAGATATTAGGATAGCTACACCAGCTTGTTTCTTAGGTCCATTTGCTTGGAAAACCTTTTCCCAGCCCTTTACTCGGAGGTAGTGTCTGTCTTTGGAGTTAAGGTGTGTTTCTTGTATGCAGCATATGGATGGGTCCTGTTTTCTTATCCATTCTGTTAGCCTGTGTCTTTTTATAGGTGAGTTGAGACCATTGACATTGATGGATATTAATGACCAGTGATTGTTAATTCCTGTTATTTTTTTGGTTGTGTTGTGTTGTCCTTCTGTGGTGTATGTTGGTGTAGGATTATCTATTGCTTGATTTTTCATGGATGTGTTTAGCTTCTTTGGGTTGAATTTTCCCTTCTAGTGCTTTCTGTAGGGCTGGGTTTGTGGACAGGTATTGATTAAATCTGGTTTTATCCTGGAATATTTTGTTTACTCCGCCTATGGTGATTGAGAGTTTTGCTGGGTATAATAGTCTGGGTTGGCATCCGTGGTCTCTTAGTGTCTGCATGAGGTTTGTCCATGATCTTCTAGCTTTCATAGTCTCTATTGAGTAGTCTGGTGTTATTCTGATGGGTTTGCCTTTATATGTTACTTGGTCCTTTTCCTTTGCAGCTCTTAATATTTTTTCTTTATTCTGTGTGTTTAGTGTTTTGATTATTATGTGGCGAGGGGACTTTTTTTTTGGATCCAGCCTATTCGGTGTTCTGTAAGCTTCTTGTATCTTCATAGGTATTTCTTTCTTTAGGTTAGGAAAGTTTTCTTCTATGATTTTGTTGAATATATTTTCTGTGCCTTTGAGTTGGTATTCTTCTCCTTCTTCTATCCCTATTATTCTTAGGTTTGGTCTTTTCATGGTGTCCCAAATTTCCTGGACGTTTTGTGTTAGGACTTTTTTGTCTTTATTGTTTTCTTTGACTGACGAATCTATTTTCTCTATCATGTCTTCAGCGTCAGAGATTCTCTGTTCCATTTCTTGCAATCGGTTGGTTATGCTTGTTTCTGTAGTTCCTGTTCGTTTTGTCAGGGTTTCTATTTCCAGCATTCCCTCAGCATGTGTTTTCTTTATTGTCTCAAATTCATTTTTCAGATCTTGGAATGTTTCTTTCATCTGTTTAATTGCTTTTTCTTGGCTTGATTTGATTTCTTCCCATTTTTTGTTCGTTTTTTCTTCCATTTCTTTAAGGGAGTTTTTTATTTCCTCTTTAATGGAGTTTTTCATTTCCTCTTTAAGGGAAGTTTTTATTTCCTCTTTAAGGGAGTTTTTTATTTCCTCTTTAAGGGAGTTTTTTATTTCCTCTTTAAGGAAAGTTTTTATTTCCTCTTTAAGGTAGTTTTTCAATTCCTCTTTAAGGAAAGTTTTTATTTCCTCATTGAGGGAATGTTTTATTTCTTCTTTAAGGGCCTCTATCATCTTCTTAATGTCATTTTTAGGGTTGATTTCTTCTGTTTCTTCTGTCATGGTATGTTTAGGTCTTGCAGGTGTAGAATCACTAGGTTCTGATGTTGCCATATAGGTCTTTATGTTGTTGCTTGTATTTTTGCACTGGCGTCTACTCATCTCTTCCTCTGTGAGGTGCAGGTGGTGTCTGTGTCTGAGAGTGCCTCTCTTGTTCTAATTTTTAGTCTTGGTTTAGTAGTGGTTCTTGGTTAAATTGGTGCTATTGGGCTATTTCTTCAGGGGCAGCTGATTTCGATCGGTGAATTATATACTTATGATTCTGGTGATCTGGTTTGGTGTCTGGGTAGCGCCTTCTTCTGTGTTCCCAGGTCACGTTTTGTTCATTTGTCAACTCCTCAGCTGATCTTGATTCCTCAGACTTTAAACTGTAGGCATCTGAATCCTCTCCCAGATGGGTTTCAGCTGAGCAGGGTAGTCTCACCAACACCTCCAAATTGTTGGGTTTCACAGGATCAGCAGCTGGGCCCTGGGTTGTTCTCAGACGGAGTGTTCAGATTCGTTCTGGTTCTGACCCACCGAGATAGCTTCTTCCCCAGATGTTGGGGTTAGGGGCGTCCCTGTTCCAAGCTGCCTCTGCTTGTCTCCGTCCCTGGGCCTGTTTACCTCTGCAGTCCGCCACCGGGCCTGTATGTCCCTGTCAGCTGCTGCTGGGCCTGTCTGCCTCTGGAGGCCGCCACCGGGCCTGAATGTCTCTGCAGGCTGCAGCCGGGACTGAATGTCCCTGTCGGCCGCTGCCGCCGGGACTGAATGTCCCTGTCGGCCGCTGCCGCTGGGACTGAATGTCCCTGTCGGCCGCTGCCGCTGGGCCGTTTACCTCAGCGGGCCGCTGCTGGGCCCGTCTACCTCCACAGGCCGCCGCCACAGGCCTACCTGCGTCTGCTTGTCTCTGCCGCTGGGCCTGTCTACCCCTGTGGGCCGCCGCCGGGCCTGAATGTCCCTGTCGGCCGCTGCCGCCGGGTCCGTTTACCTCAGCAGGCCGCCGCTGGGCCCGTCTACCTCTGTGGGCTGCCGCTGGGCCTGAATGTCTCTGCCGGCTGTCGCCGGGTCTGAGTATCCCTGTCGGCTGCCACCGCTGGGCCCGTCTACCTCCACGGGCCCCCGCCGCAGGCCTACCTGCGTCTGCTTGTCTCTGCCGCCGGGCCTGTCTACCTCTGTGGGCCGCCGCTGGGCCTGAATGTCTCTGCCGGCTGCCGCCGGGCCTGAATGTCTCTGTCGGCCGCTGCCGCCGGGCCCGTTTACCTCAGCGGGCTGCTGCTTGGCCCGTCTACCTCCACGGGCCGCCGCAGGCCTACCTGCGTCTGCTTGTCTCTGCCGCCGGGCCTGTCTACCTCTGTGGGCCGCCGCTGGGCCTGAATGTCTCTGCCGGCTGCCGCCGGGCCTGAATGTCTCTGTCGGCCGCTGCCGCCGGGCCCGTTTATCTCAGCGGGCTGCTGCTTGGCCCGTCTACCTCCACGGGCCGCCGCAGGCCTACCTGCGTCTGCTTGTCTCTGCCGCCGGGCCTGTCTACCTCTGTGGGCTGTCGCTGGGCCTGAATGTCTCTGCCGGCTGCCGCCGGGCCTCCAAAATGTATATTTTAAAGGTACCTTGACTTCAAAATTTGGATTTAAGGATATGTTGCTTTGGAAAAGAGGTTCTGCTTTTGTTTCCACAGAAAGCCAGAGGCTGTGGATTTGTTCCAGATTAAGATACATCAGGTTTCATCAGCCAAGACCCCCTGAAAGATCTCCGATGACACCATGGCCCAGATGATCTAACATCCAGAGCGGTTTCAAGACAACTGGTTCACACAATACAGCCTCACGAACTACCCCATAGGCCTAAAATTTTCTTTGCGTCCCCATAAGATACAGCACCTCCCCTCCAGCAAGAAGTAGTAAGAGATGCTACGCCCAAATTCCCAAATATACCAAGCTGGCTTTGGAGGTGGAATTGGCTCACTCCCCCTCTAAACCCAGACATATTGCTTTAAAAAAAAAAATGGTTAAGAGATTCTTGTGTCCCAAATCAGAAGAGCCCTCTGGTGTGGGACAGAGAAAAACCACTATTTTTATTTAAAACAGGTTGATTATAAATGTGATTTCTTTCTAAAAAAGAAAAGGGGATATGATATAGATATATAGGAGGATATAGAGATGATAAGATAAAAGGGTAGATTAATGAACCTACTTTTAAAGAACAACTTGTTTAAAATGTTTTACATTGGTATAGATTTTAGTTTATGTTTAAAATGTTTTACATTGGTATAAATTTTAGTTTATTGATACAAACTTGAAGTTAATTTTGCTATACTGTATATATATATATATTTCTATTTTTGTTTGAGGTATTATGTTTATATAACTCATTTAAAATTGGAATGGATAATTAAAAAATAGATTAATAATTAGTCATCTATGATAATCATATTTGTAGCCATGTTAGTTAAGTCTTCTAGGTATACATAGATATATTTCAGATAGATAGGTAATCTTCAAACACTTCATAGACCTAGAAAATATGGCATTTAAATAATTTAGAATTCTGTTGACGTGAGACACAAATCCCGAGAGAATGTTGGGCTTCTAAGACATTTCCATTTGGAAGTTTGTCTCCTTGGCACAAAATGGCCTACTGGACAAAGAACTGCCCTTGCCTTGACGGCTGACAGTACAAATGCAATGCTGTCCTTTCTGGACAAGCAGGACACAAGGAAAGCGACCACTGTACTCTGCCAAGACAGGGTAAGATGGTCTCTCAAAATTCCTGCTTCTGAAAATGGTCTGTCAGATACTCTAGGCCTGTAGCCAATTTGAATGCACCAAAAATGCTGAAAAACATTAGGTGACTGTCCAGGCTGCCAGCTGTCTTGGTCTACTCTTGCAAGATTCCCGAAAGTTGCTTGCATCCATCTACCATTTCTCAGGTACCATTATGTTCCTTCTCAGGTCTTTGATGTGGTTGAAAACTAGATAGTTGTAATTTCCTCAGTTATGATAAAAGATAAGTTAGATATAAAACATTAAATTCACAAATATAAGATAGATAGGACATCTTCTTTAATATTGTAACTGTAATTCTTGCTCGATAATTGTTTTGTTATATGTAATTTTACCATGTTAAAGTTAAAACCTTACTTTTTAAAAAAAGAATAAAAGGGGAAATGCTGTGAATATTGTTCTATATAAATAAAACACTGATGGCCAGTGACCAGGCAGGAAGTAGGTGGGACAAGGAAAGAGGAGAATTCGGGGAAGCGGAAGGTTGAGGAGGGACACTGCAGCCACCGCCAGGAGAAGCAGCATGTAAAGATGCCGGTAAGCCACCAGCCACATGGCAAGGTATAGATTTATAAAAATGGATTAATTTAAGATATAAGAACAGTTAGCAAGAAGCCTGCCACGGCCATACAGTTTATAAGTGATATAAGCGTCTGAGTGATTATTTTATACATGGATTGTGGGACTGTGGGGCTTGGGGAACCTGGAGAGAAGCCCTCCAGCAACAAACATACTATCATTGTCTCTTTAAATAGATCTGTTGTTAATCTTCTTTCTCAGTACTTACGTTTATAACATAGATTAATGCTGTTCTCGGTCTAGGGCAGAGAAGTTCGTTTTGAACAGGGTGATATTATTCAGAGACTCACATCTATCCAAAGTGCTGAGAACAACTGATTGATGAGCACTCAGAACTAAACAGGATATTTATACCAACCACTCATCCAAGATTACCATGAAATGCTGCCATGCAGAAATTATGAGCACATAATAGCAATAGATATCTGTACAAGATTGGGTACTTTAACATCCCATGGTGGCTAAAGGAAGTGCCCACTTTGGATCCACCCATTTCAGAGAAGCTCTTGACTATTAATGGTTTCTATAATGTGTGTGTGTGTGTGTGTGTGTGTGTGTGTGTGTGTGTGTGTGTCTGCATGCATACATGCATGTGCATGTGTATGTGTGAGAGAGAGGTTGGGGGGAGATTTTCTGTAATGCTGTAGCCATTTGAGGACTATTTGGAAAGAAGGGGTTCAGAGAGAAACTAAGGGGGATAACAGAAGGTAGTAGTGGGTCTCTAGTAGAGGAAAGTGGCAGATAAGATTGTCTATTTAAAAAGCCAAGATTATCACTTTAACAGGACATAGAGGTAAGAATTCTATTGATTTTGTTTTGTTATCATAGTTAACTAAGATCTCTCCAAATGCTATTTTGATATAGAGAGTGAAAAAGGAAAGTCTTCCACAATTCAAATGTTTCCATTTCTCTGCTTTTTCAGACTCACAGTTTTTGCTTGGAGAGCTTCTAAAATATGACAAAGCCTCAACCACAGAACTCTGACTTAATTAGCTCAGTTTGGGCCAAAGGAACTGTTGTGTTGATTTTCTTACAAACTCTCTGGCACCTCTGACAGGAGAACATTAATGGACTCCAGGACAGTGGACAGCTGCAAACTGAATCACTCCCCTGCTTGCTTATCCTTTTTCTTGATATAGGTTCATTCATTGACCCCAAGCATTAATCAACTAGAATTATTCAACTCCATGTCAGTACAATCAACAATAATCGTCTGCTAGTTAAGATAGATTCTACTGGAGGCAATCATAGTTTTTCATTTAAAGTCAACAAAACACCTTTTTGCATCACAGTTAACTAAGTTTGCCTCTCTCCGGGCTCTCTGTCCTTTTTCTTGTACCATCTACACAGCACATTGAGTCAAGGGTGATGCTTTACAATGTATGTCAGATTTTGCTTTTCTATTCTCAAAGTCCTACAATAATTCTCCAGTTTGGTGATAGAAAAATCCAAGCTTTTTATACTTCATGAGGTCTCACACAACATGGTCTCTCAGACTTCTCCAGCAAATTCTCCTCCCTTTGCTCACTCTGCTTTACCCCTATCTCCTTTGTTGTCTCTGGAACACAGCTAACTGTCCTCCTCAAGGTCCTCACATGGACTTCACTTCTACCTACAACAGCCCTCTTCCAAAGAGCAGGGTAATAATTGTGTTACTTCGGCAAAGAATGCACAAACTCAAGCATAGCACATTCAATATGATCTATAATGGACATCCTACTTAAAGTGACAGGACTCTCAAATTCCCTTTTCCTGCTCAATATTCTTTGGAAATTACTATTTTTTCCATTCTATGGGCCTTCCAGCCTCACTTCATACCTAGCTATTGGATGTTCAGCTCTTTATTAGACTAATCAGAAGTAATACAGCTTCAGAGTTAAACAAATGCAACAAAAAAGAATGCAATACATCTTTGCATCATTAAACAAATGTTCGACAACATAAACAAACGTAACAATCTACAACTAATATTCCACAACATTGCTCCATTTTTTTCTAAATAAAAATGAAAGGTTTTAACTTTAACATAGTAAAACTATACATAGTAAGAAAAATTATCAAGTAAGGATTACATTCATAATCTTCAGTCCATTTGTGTCTGGCAAATATAAAGAAAATACTCCATTATCTAGCCTATCATAGTGAGTCCAAGTTTTATTCCTAATTTACTTTTTGTCATAACTAAGGAAAACTCTAATTATAACTATCTAGTATTTTACTTCATCAAAGACACAGAAAGATGTAATATTATATAACAACAGAGATATTTGGCTGCCTAAACAGTTATCCAAAGTTCCTCTACAATGTTGGGGCACCCATCTTTGGCAAACAGGACTTGAGTATCTGGCAGACTTTTCAGTGAAGTAGGAAATTTAAAGGACTGTGCTGCTTTGTATTGTAAAGTTCATCAGTCGCTTTCTCCTATGTCCTGTAGAGTGACTGGCAGACTATTCTGTGAAGCAAGACTCTCAAAGGACTGTCCTGCCTTGTTTTGGTAAAGTTCAACAGTCACTTTCCTGTGGGTCCTACATGTCCAGTTTGTACAGCACACTGTCAGCAGTCAAGGTCTTAAACCTTAAGTTTGCACAGCCTGGTTGGAAGTTTGTTTGACCTGGAACCACATTCCTCCCATCTCTGGAATGCCAGTGCCCTGCACTGTGGCAAGAATTTTTTTCTCTTAGTTTTTTGTTTCTATTTAGTGGAAAAGGGGCTGTTTAAGTGCTCTGCTATAAGGCGGAGTTTTTTTTTTTCTTTTTTAAGGAGATGTATCCTTTTTTTAAAGCTTTCTCAGGCCCTAGGGATATTTGTGCCCCAAGTTGGTACATCAAAATGTTGTTGGTTGCTTTTACTCCTTGGCTCTTTGGGGAGCCTGCCACCCAGCTCCCAAAAAATTCAAGAAGACTTATTCTTACTTATTAATGCCTGGCCTTGGCATGGTTTGTTTCTAGCCAACTTTTCTTAAATTTAACCTAAATTATCCCATCTACCTTTTGCCTTTTGGGCTTTTTTTTTTCTATATATTTTTTCTTTCCATGTCTGGCTATGTGGCTGGCCCCTGGCATCCTCCTCTCCTTCTCCTCTTCATGCTCTTCCCTCTTCTCTTTTTCTCCTTCTGTTTATTCTCTCTGAGTATCAGCCCCATCGATCCCTCTCCTGCTTAGCTATTGGATGTTCAGCTCTTTATTAGACCAATCAGGTGTTTTAGGCAGGCAAAGTAACACATTTTCATAGAGTTAAACAAATGCAACATAAAAAGAATACAACACATCTTTGCATCATTAAACAAATGTTCCACAGCATAAATAAATGTAACACATCTTCAACTAATATTCCACAACAAAGAGAGGGACATCATTCTAAAATCATGTGGAATCACAAAAGACCCCACCCAGATTGCTAAAGTAGTCTTGACTACTACTACTATTACTACTACTCCTACTACTCCTAATACTCCTACTACTCCTAATACTACTAATACTACTACTATTAATAATAATGTGGGAGGGATTACCATCCCAGACTTGAATAAATGTAACAGAATTATATAAATAAAAACAGTATGGTACTGTGACAGATACAAATATGCAGACTAATGGAACAAAATGGAAGACTCAAACATGAGTACAAGTAGCTTCAGTCATTTGATATTGACAACGATGTTAAAAGTCTACAATGAAGAAAAGACAGCATCTTTGAAAACTGTGCTTCAAAAACTGATGTCCATATGTAGAAGAATGAAATCAGAACTGTGCCTATCACTGTGAACAAAAATTAACTACAAATAAATCAAAGACCTAAATGGGAAATCTAAAAACACTGAAACTTCTAGAAGAAAACAAAGGCAGTACTCTACAAGATATAGGTGTAGAAATGGACTTTCTGAATAGAATTCATTTGCTCAGTAGTTAAGGCTAACAATTGACAAGTGGGACCCCACAAAACTACAAGACTTTGCACATCCAGGAAAATAGCCAAGTGAATAAGAAACCCATAGAGTAGAAGAGAATTTTTTCCATATAACGGAGGATTAATATGCAGAATATATAAAGAATTAAAAAATACTCAAGAAAGCAAATGATTCAACTTTTTTTAAAAAAAAGGACTAGGGTCTAAAAATAATTCTCAAAAGAATAAATACAAATGGCTAAGAACTATCTCAAAAAGTATTCATCATCCTTAGCAATTAGAGAAATGCAAATTCTAAAAACCTTGATATTTCATTTTATACAAGTCAGAATGTCTAAGATCAAGAAAACAACTGATAATAAATGCTGGTGAGGTTGTGATAAAATAAGAACCACCCACCCCCATTCACTGTTGGTGGGATTACAAACTGGTACACTCTCTGTGGAAATCAGTGTGGAGAATTCTAAAAACTAAAAAGTCTACCTTAATGCCCAGCTATTCTTTTGTTTGACACATGTTCAAAGAACTCATTTCAAAGAACTCAATATCCTACTCTATAGATACTATCTCAACCATGTTTATTCCTGTTTCATTCACAATAACTAGAAAATAAACAAAGCCTCAATGTCCTTCAACTTATAAATGAATAATGACTGTGTGTTACATATACACAATGGAATACTATTTAGCTCCTAAGGTAAATGAAACCATTATATTTTCAGCATAATGGATAGAACTAGAAAATATTATATTGAATGATAAAACTCAGACCCAGAAATACAAATGCCACACATTTTCTTTCTTAACTCCTAACTCCAAATCTTCAGATGTGAGTATATATCCTGAAGTATATATATGGATGGTGTGGGGGAGAGGTGAGAGTGCTAGACTAGAGGAATACGTGATGTGAAAGGAGAAATGGCAAAAACGTGGTGGTAGTTTTAGTGGAGGACAGGGCTAGTAAGTTAATACAGAAGAGCAGGGAGGGCGATGGAATAAATAAGACTAAAAATGTCTGGAAAAAGCCCTTAGGGTCATACGTTTATGTTTACTTAATATATATATATTATATATATAATATATATATTATAGGTATATGTGGATCAATGCATAAATATATTTATACATACATTTCAGTGAAGTTGTGCCACATGGGATGATAACGATCTAGTCAAGAGCCATAGACTATCTGACAGAAACTCCAGGCATGAGACATTTCCTGTAGAATTGTTGGTTAGGGGAGTCCAAGAGACTCCACACATAATGAAAGCTATTGCTATCGCCCCTGACTGCCTCTCAGAAAGGGAAAGTAAGAACTGATTGCTGATTGTGCAGATACCTCACACTTTGTATCCAGGACTTGAAGAAGCTGTTGTGACCTGGAAGCCTCCTCCTCTCATAGTATAGGAAGGAGCTATGCTAGCTTCCCAGTGGGAACAACAATCACCAGTCCTATATACCTAATACCTATGAACCATAACAATGACCAACTGCCAAGTGGCAAGATTTTCTAAAAGATAAGTGCAGAGTTCACTTTCTCATCAAAGAAGCTTCTTTTTGTAGCAGACAGAGACCATTACAGAAAGCCACAACTGAATAAAATACAGGGACCGTGGGATGTATGTCTGATAGACTTATTACACAATCCCTACACCTAAGACTAGGAGAACATCATGGAAGAGGGGTTGGGAAGATTGTAGAAGACAGAGGACCTGTTGAGAGATAGTGTAGAAAGCAGGAAATGGAGGAGGGTAGGGAGGAAGAGGTGGGTCTCCTGAGAGGGGCTGTGCTAGGAGATGAACATGATTTAAACTAATTGCTTGAATGTCTAAATGGTAATAAAAATTCGAGCATATTGCTTTAATGTATGGTAAGGTAAAAATACTGCTTAAGAGTATTCGGTAGAACAAATGGAAGTGGAAATGGCTTCTTTCTGGGTCTTTGAAAACTGAAAACTACCGATTATGTTTATAGGGGGCAGAATAGGGTTAGTTAAGCTTACAAACATCTGTTCTTTCCTATGGTTTAGGCTGTTGCTGGGTCTGTTCTGAACATGTATCTATTGTTTCCCAAAGATGTCTTTACTTTAATCGTTTCCCTTCTTTGTACACCTGTGAACCTCTTCTGGCCACATTTAGTTTTGCAGTCTGTGGCCTGGGATAGTTCTCCCACCCTTCTGAGACTCCCCAGATAATGCTCCCTAAGTTGGGTAATTGTATAACTGAGACAATATCTCCTAAGTGATCTGGGAATGTTCTCAGTACCCAAACAACTGAGATACAGCTGAAGGATCTGTCCTTAGACTTTGAAAACCTCCTAAGTATTAAAGACCATGCTAGAGGGATGTAGTTGTAGATGCCAAGTAGACAGCTGGCACTTCAGAACTTTCAGATTCTATAGCAGTAAACAGCAATGGGTGGCTCCAGGGATCGAGATCTCCACACACATTAACCTCAGATTCAACTTGAGGTTATAAGACTCCAGAATTATTGTCAGTTCATGAGATCTGCTCCCAGCCACCAAGTGTGGAGCTAAAGGTCCTTACGTACTTCACTGTCTGCACTGAGCCTCTTAATTCTTGTGCTTTGGGACTTGTCAGCATCTTGCCTATTTGATTTGCACAACTGTGCCCCTAGGGTATCTCTTATAGGCTGTAACCATTCCAATTTGGACTCCCTGACTTGCGGCTATTCCCAATTCTCAGGTCCTCTGAGTAGCTCACGTTTAAACAATAGTTACTCTTGAGATAGTACCGAGTCCTTGTCCTCCAAGTTATATACTATTAAAAAGTGAACTGAAATTCCTATCCAATGCTGACCCATCTGCTAAAAGAGTCACTGTATAATCAAATCACAGTAGATTTGAGGCTTGTGAGAGCTGTGGGTTTGCCTTGTGAATAGGATTGTCAAGCTGTTTTCATCAAAGCCACTAATTATGGAACTGAAAAGAGATAGAAATATCTAACCCGAAGCCTCAAGCCCAGACTCTTAATCACTTTGACAAACTCCACTGAAGAAAAATAATAATTTATAAGTCTTTAAATACAGTACATATCAATCAATTCAACGTATGAATTAAATATTTGTCATTTAACTTCCCTGTAGCTGTTATATAACTCTATGTGCCAGGAAAAATGATGCACATGCCTGTAACCTTAACATCTTTCAAGAAGAGCTGAGGCAGAACTGTGAGTTCAAGACTAGCCTGGGCTAACAACAAGACATGGTGTGCTGGCTAGTTTTTACTTCAACTTCACAGGCTAGAGTCATCTAAGAAAAAGGATTCTTAATCTAGAAAATGTCTCCATAGGATCATCCTGTAGGCAAGTCTTTAGGGCAGTTTTTTGATTAATGATTGGTGTGAGTGGTCAGACCCCTAGGCAGTTGTGAACAAGCCAGTAAGCATCGCTTTTCCATAGCCTCTGCATCAGTTTTAACCTTCAGGTTCCTGCCTTGAGTTCCTCCCCTGACTTCCCTTGGATGACAGGTTTCAAGCTGTCCAATGAAACTCCTTATTCCCTGACTTAAGGTCATGGTATTTTATTACAACAAAAGACATCTAAGACACCCTGCATTAAAAAAAAAAAAATCTGTGGAGTTGGGCAGTGGTGGCACATGCTATGAGTTTGAGGCCAGCCTGCCTACAGAGTGAAATCCAGGACAGGCACCAAAACTACACAGAGAAACTCTGTCTGGAAAAAAAAGAAAGAAAAAAAAGGTAAAAATAAAAAATAAATTCTGTGATAACTGAATCAAACACATTAACTTAGTTTTCTTTTTTGAATCAATTAAGAAATATCACACTCTTCACTAACAGAACAAAAGGAAATCTTAGAAAAATCATACAGTGCCCGGGGACAAGAGTTGGCAAACCATTGTCTGCTGGCCAAATCCCACCAAGCACACTTTCGTAAGTCCCACAAACTAAGAACAGTTTTCAAATGGTTGAAAAAGATAATATTCTGTGCCATGTGAGAATTTTGCAAAACTCTTTTCAAAGTTGATAAATTTTTGTTGAAATTGAGCCCTGTGCTGGTTAAGTTTATGTCAACTTGACACAAGCTACAGTGATCGGAGAGGAGGGAGTCTCAAATGAAAAAAAAAAAGTCTTTATGTGGGTAGTGCTACCCCTGGGCTGGTAGTCCTGGGTTCTATAAAAGAGCTGACTGAGTAAGCCATGAGGAACAAGCCAGCAAGCATCATTCCTCCATGGCCTTTGCATTAGTTACTGCCCCCAGATTCCTGCCCTGCTTGAGTTCCTGTCTTGACTTCCTTTGATGATGAACAGTGATGTGGAAGAATAGGCCAAATAAATCCTTTCCTCCCCAACTTGCTTTTACCCATAGTGTTTCATCATAGCAACAGTAACACTAACTAAGACAAGCCCACACTCTCCCATTTGTGTAGTATTCTAATAATACTTTCTGTTTCAATACCAGAGCTACAGTTGCAAGGAAACTAAATGACTTTCAAAGACTACAGCATTTGCTCTCCAGACCTCTTGAGAGAAAACTTCCCATCTATTGCTTTACACAGGAAACTTTCTAAGTGTCAATTAATAGGTATCATTAGTGGAAAATAAACACTGTCCTATTAATAACACTGTCAGTATTATCACCTCAGGTTTTAGGTAAATAGCTACCTTTGCTACATACTCACAAACAAATTTGTATTCATTCTCACATTTTTTTTTTAAAAAAATGCAGGAAGAAAATAGTTTAGTGCATATTTCGCTAGCATCTAGATGCATTCTGGAGATGTGGTGAATTTGTGCATATAGATTACATTATCCCTCACGGTTTGATTTTGTTCAATAAAGAAGCAATTGCTTCTGTATAAAGAAAATCATATCCTTCCACAGCTGTAGCAACAGAATCTTCTTTTATTTTGGAATGCAGCTGACATTGCACATCAAGTTTGACAGACTCAGTTGTTAATGTTGCACAATATGACCTCCAACATACATGAGCATAGCTTGAAAATATCCCTCTGAGCTAAAAGTATAATTATGTTTCCCTAACTTATGATTCTATAGAATATTTGAACATATAGAAGTGTGTCCAGTTTTCTAAATGTAATTTCCTTCCATGTATGTATGTATTTATATAAGTAGAAAAGATTTGGAACTCAAAATAAGTACTAAATTATCCATGATCAGTATAAGGAAAGAATACTGGAGGGCTGTCTCCTGTTAAACAAAGAATGTACTTCTTTATAATAAGTTATTAAAATAAATATTATATCAGTCTCCAGGATTCAGAAAGTATCTTAGTGAATAAACAAAATCATTATCATATTACAAATGTGTTCATACATAATTCCATCTGAACCTGATTCTCTAAGTGCTAATAAAAATAATCTTCAATGACCATAATATTCTTGGTCTATCCCAGCAAGTACTTTAATTATCGTTTTAAGTTAATTTGATAAGAACATTCTCAACTTTGATAGTTTCTTTTAATCAAAAATACCACAATTATTGTATAAGATAGAAACAAGAAGAAAAACCATATTTAAGTTGTAGAAGTATTAAATAAAATTAACATGCAAAAGGCACTTATTATTCTATGCATAAGGGTACAATAGTGGTAGGCATACGTTGGCAGTAACTAATAGTTCTCTAATAGGACTTAAGGCTTGCTCAACAAGTGGGAAATCATGCCTGGTAATGGAAACCTAGCCAACTACCCAAGGCTAGTGAAGTCATGGATCTTGGTAGAGAACATACAACTGCCACTTTGCTAAACCAGCATAATCCCTAATTGCATTCTAAAAGATTATCATTATACCCACAAATAAGATAGTCCTTACCCTCCATTAAGGAAACTAATCTTTACAACCGACAGAGGTCATTACAGAAAACCACAACCAGTCAGAATGTGGAACTGTGAATCCTAGTCCCAACTGAAAACATCTATAATACAACTCCTGCACCTAAGGATTAGGGATCATTGAAGAATTGTGGGAGGAAAGATTGTAAGAGCCAGAACAAGAAGTTTATTGTGAGGTTATGACCCCTAGAAATGTCAGAAGCTACAGGCATCAAGTCTCACCAACAGGGCTGCCTAAAATGAGCTAAACAAGGACAAGACCAATAGACAAGCAAAGGTGGACTGGGGAAAGCTCTTGGGGCCTCAACTCTTAACAAAGAATTACAGGAAACTAAGTAATGCAGAGAGTGGAAGAAATAGTCCTCCCTAGGGAAGAGCACACCAATTGGTATTCAATACTATATGGTCAACCCTGAGAACATATATCACATGTATCTACAAGTAACCTTATACTATATGTGTGTGTGTGTGTGTGTGTGTGTGTGTGTGTACACCTATATAACAACGATTAAAGAAAAATAGGCCATGGATTTAAAAGAGAGCAAGGAGAGGAGATACATGGGAGCATTTAAATGAGGGGAAAAGAAAGGGGAAATTATGTAACTATAATATAATCTCAAAAAATTATAAAAATTATATGCATATACAACTCCAGCTGTCTCAAAAGAAAAAAGA
The DNA here is from genome assembly GCF_004664715.2 of Peromyscus leucopus. NCBI lineage: Eukaryota > Metazoa > Chordata > Mammalia > Rodentia > Cricetidae > Peromyscus > Peromyscus leucopus. The sequence continues at coordinate 79,641,009 of NC_051069.1, forward strand.
AAGCCATCCTATTGACCATGTGTTTCACATGTGCCCTTACAGCACATCTTTTTCAGATAAAAAGGCTCAATTAGGGCCACCAACCCCATCCACCCCATGGAGCACACTTGGCCCCACATTTCCAGGCAGGGAGCCGAGATTCCCAATACCAAGTCTACCCAACAATAACAACTCCACATATCCCCTCCACATAAACCACTCTTCTCCTAGGCACAAGACTAACACTAGCAACCCATCACCCAACTCTATCCATCATCCTGTTTTCAGGTAGTGAAATCCCATTCAGTACCTCTGAGATCCCTTACCTCCCATGCTCAGGCAGAGAACTTAAACTGCCACACAAAAATCTGCCTACCCCAGCCAACTCCACCCATTACTGCTGTGGACACTTGACCCTAGTCTTATTGTAACCTGATAGTCCAAGTTTAGTTGCTATCTCTGGGAGGTCTGCCCTTTTCTGAAGGGAAAGGAGGAAGAGTAGATCTGGGGGAAAAAGGGAAACCAGGGAAGATTCACTCAGTGAGCCCCATTGTATATACAAACATTAACATACTTCAAAGTAGTTTAAGCTTTATCCACAGTTCTTGGAAAAAATAAGGATGAAACTGAAATACTATTTTCTTATTAAAAAGTTTCCATACTAGATCTAAATCACAGGACAGTGCATGAAAAGCAATAATGGTCTTTCATTCCTTCCTCTTACTAAAAGTTTCATATGTTGGTCAATCTTAGTTTGAAAATTAAAAGTTTGAGACATTAATAAATTTCTTTCATACAACTGTAGATTACATGATAAACTGTTTCAAGGAGACATGAGCAATATTTTGTGCAAGTGTCAGTGAACCTATCACACAGCTTTGATAGTCACAGAGGGACTTTTGTAAGTAATGTCTCCGTTTTCCTTTCTCTGAAAATATCATTGAGAGACTTCAGTATTGTTTGCCATTCATCTCTTCCTGTTTAGCACATATAAAGCATTAAAAATTTAAGGGCTGGAGAGATGGCTCAGAAGTTAAGAGCACTTGCTGCTCTTCCAGAGGACCCAGGTTCAATTCCCAGCACCCACATGGCAGCTCACAATTGTCTGTAACCCCAGTTCCAGGGCATCTGACACCCTCACACCAATGCACATAAAATAAAGAAGAAAAGAAAAAAAAATTTAAGACCTAAAAATTCATTAGAAGGGACACCTTCAAATTGTTGTCTGTTTAAGTAGACTATTTAAGGACATCATTTGTGATTTCCTAGTCAAATAACTATAGACAACCGGGGCATACTGAGAGTGAGGGTAAATGGTCTTCTCCAGCGAAGAGGTTACAATACCAAGTAGCCAGATCTGAGATCATATGCATACAGGTAACAAACGTTATCTGGAATGGGCCTATTGCATATATTTTGGAACACACACACACACACACACACAGAGAGAGAGAGAGAGAGAGAGAGAGAGAGAGAGAGAGAGAGAGAGAGAGAGAGAGAGAGAGTAAAAGAAGCTATGAATTTGTGAGACATAAGAGGGTGCCTGGCAGGGCTGGAGAAAGGAAAGGGAAAATCCATGTAATTGTATTGTAGCTTCAAAAAATAAAAATTATTGTCAAAAATTAAAGAAGATTTTTTTAAAGAGCACTAGAGAATATAATCTCTGCAATAAACTTCCATGGTCTCATTCTTTTCAGTTTATTTGAATGAAGTGCTGCAAATGTAAGTCCTGGTTACTTCTCAAAGTATATTAAATGTGTGCCTAACTCATTGCAATAATAATAATAATAAAAGTGCCAGCATTTCTCCGTTCCTGACTTGCAGTGTTAGAGAATCACATGGAGACTATGTTGGGATTGGTTATTGAGATGCAGGTTGCAAATCTCCCATCTCCTAGTTTATGATGGATGCCAGTGAAGTCTGTGGCTGGTAACAGGAGTCCTACATCAAGGAGATTTATGGGAAGGATGCATTTAGTGTTATTCATGAGCCACTTAACAAGCTTCAGCCAAGGATACAATATAGCCTTTGTTTACAGTCCCAGGAGGTCTTTAGAAGGCTTTTGAAAATTGAAGATTTTTTTTTTTGATAAATGGTAGAAGATCTTTAGCGAGTTTGAAAGCTGAAAGTGTATTTTCCTGTTAACTTGAAGAGTACTATATTTCATCCTAACTTCCCTGTTTCCTCAATAAAAAATTACCAAATATTCCACTGGTATTTTGTTTTGCTATTGTTCTGCTACATTAAATAACCAAGAGGGACACATTTTTTTAGAAAAATGATTTCAATCTCTATTACAGGAAGTTGGAGCATCTTAACAGGATATCCAGACTATTTGAACAGAAATGAAACAACATGTGTTTGAAACTGTCTTTTGTATCATACTTTTATGTTTGTGACATGCATACTTCCCAGTGCATTGTTATTTATGGCGACAATATGGTGCTCATTCTGACAACCAAGAAACTTAGCTCCACAGCTGACTGAAAGACTCAAAAATCAGACAACTGCATTAAGTTGACTTGGTTGAATTAAGAAAATAATTTTTAATACTTAAGAAATAGTTAAGTAACCAATCAAATACTGACTACGAGAACTTGATGGCATTTAGACTACAAAATTTTATTATTTTCAAAAATCACTGAATTTCTAAGTACCTTTCAACTATGTTAAGAAGGTATAAAATACGTTTTGTTTCTAATTTCAGTGAAGTTGAAGAACATGGCAGTGATTTTAACATACCTGAACCTTAAACATGTTTCCAGAAGCATGTTGATTTATGACTGCTCTGCATGAGGTTTCATTGGACACATCAGCCTACAGACTACAGTTTAACAAACAGACATATTATTGGAGTCTTCATCAAAACTGTGGTTTTCTGGTTTATTTCATAGCTGGGATCCTTTATGCATGGTGCTTTATGTCACATAAAGTACTTCAGTCATGAGTCCATCTTTCCTTCAGTTTCAATTACAGAGTTTCAAGCAAGTCAAGGGAGCTCAGGTCTCAGAAGAGCCCCTTGCTACTTCATTGGGGAGGGTTTGTAGCTGCATCTGTTTCAATGTTGTTATTTTTTAAATACTGAAATAAGGATTCAGGGACCAGTTGATTTGGTAAGACTTCCTTAATTTTGGTCTTATTAACTCCCTAAAACTTTTGACAATGCTCTCTAAGTCCTAGGGCATAGACCAGAGTTACTAAATGTTTGTGCCTATAAACAAAACACAGTTGAAATGTGTTGCATAACCTATTGTCTGCTTGGAACGTATGCTTGTTTTGGTCATATTAAATGATAGGAATTAAAATATGACATACTTTATGGGAAAAAGATAAAACCATCATAAATAACCTCTCAGCTAGATCTGTCTGAAGAACATACTACTTTAATTAATCCAACAAAGATAAAAAAATATGCTAACTTAATCTGAAAATCAATGTATAAGATTTGAGACAGGCAGGAGGGAAAAGAAGGCTGAATTTAAAATTCTATGCTCCTAACAATAATGGATATGTACCATTAACTGGTCATCTCCTATGATCAGATTGGTGACTATTCCAATTGTCATCAGAGAGCCTTCATCCAGTAACTGGTGGAAACAGATTCAGTGACCCATAGCCAAACACTAGGCCAAGCTCGGGAAATCCTGCTGAAGAGAGGGAAGATTTGTAGGAGCCAAAGGGGTGAAGACATCAGAAGAAAATCCACAGAAACAACTAGCCTGGCTTATAGGCTCTCACAGAGTTTGAAGCAACAATCAGCGAGGCTGCACAGGTCTGATCTACGAACTCTACATATATGTGACAGTTGTGCAGCTTGGTCTGTTTGTGGGACTCCTAACAATGGGAGCAGGGGCTGTCCCTAATGCTTTGCCTGGCTCTTGGGAACCTATTTCTCACACTGGATTGCCTTGCCCAGCATTAATACAAGGCAGTGTGGGGGTGGGGGTGCTTAGTCTTACCACAACTTGGTATAACATGCTTCATTGATACATGGGAGGGCTGCCCCTTTCTGAACAGAAACAGAGGAGGAGTGGATTGGGGGAGGTGTATAGAGGGGCAGTGGGGGAAAGGAATGGGAAGAGGAGGGAAGGAAAATTGTGGTCAGGATGTAAAATAAATAAATCAATTTAATTTAAAAATTCTACAAAGTTTAACTAACATATTTTTTTTTATCTCCTCTACGTATGGTGAGGACACCATAGTGCCAGATGATATTACCTTGTGATTCCTGAGGACAAAGCCACTCTTTCTAATATGACACAGCAATGCTAATGACGGACCAGGAAAGGAGCAAGCAGGCTAAAATATTTGCAAAGCTGAAAGGCCAGTCTAAGAGTTGAGAAAACGCATATTGTTTACACCCCAAATAAGTCAAATTTTATACAAATAGATAAAATTGTTTTCTCTAATTCTTGACACAGTCATTAAAAAATGAAATTGGGAATTTTACTGATACACACCTTAGAGGAGAAGAAATGTACTCACTCACCAGCTCCAGTGGCCAGTTGCTGATAGCCAACCCTGTGCAATGAAAAGAAGGCCCTGTGCTTGCATCTTCAGCCTCAGAGTCTACGTGAGCCCTGCTTGGTTGATACGGTGGGCCATATTCTCCTGATGTCCGCATCCCCTCTTACTCCTACAATCTCTCTTCCCCCTGTTGCAAAGAGTTCCCTGAGCTCCAAATGCAAGCTAAAACTGGGATATGTTGGCTGGGTGAGGCCCTTGTTATTACTTTCCATGTTCTGTGCATGGGCCTATGTTCCTCTCTCTCTCTCTCTCTCTCTCTCTCTCTCTCTCTCTCTCTCTCTCTCTCTCTCTCTTTCTCTCTCTCTCTCTCTCTCTGTGTGTGTGTGTGTGTGTGTGTGTGTGTGTGTGTGTGTGTGTGTGTGTGTGTGTGATAAGTACAAGATTTCAGGAAGTGGAATCCTATTTTAAAGACAATTTCTTCCCTTTTGTGTCCCATATTCATTCCCATACTGTCTTAGTTGCCAAGAACATGATAATGGTCATTTTTGCCTCTCAGGTTTTCTTCAACATTCAAGAAAAACAAAAACAAACAAACAAAAAACTCAACGGTTTCAAGGAGCTGCATAATTCAATGCAGGCTTGGTAGCTAACATAGCTTGCTTCTGAACAATGGCATACTGATTTACAACACAGGCACTGAACTTACTTATTTTTAAATGAATACTTGTGAAAAAATAGTATTTTTTTCCCCCGAAAAAAATGTAATGTGATATCCGTGAAGGGAGAGGAGGCACATTAACAAGTAAACTCACTAACTTAAAAAAAACAAAACAAAAAACTCCTTCTGCTGCTAGAGTTCCAGATGCAGACCCATTGCTGAACTCTCTCTAAATGACAGTCACAGAGAAATTTATAGTAAAAATGGAGTAGAGCAAAAATATGCTTGACTAGTATCAAACAGCAAAATCTCTAATTATAACAATATATTAAATCATTTCCTTCTTTCGGTATCTACTCAGGGCTATTGGTACTGTACACTGAATCAAGAAATCAAGGATTTTTTATTTATTTAATTTTTTGGTTTTTCCCGACAGGGTTTCTTTGTGTAGCTTTGGAGCCTGTCCTGGAATTCACTCTGTAGACCAGGCTGGCCTTGAACTCACAGAGATCAGCTTGCTTCTGCTTCCAAAGTGCTGGGATTAAAGGCGTGTGCCACCACCTCCTGGCTTAAGGATGTCTTACAAGGAAAAGAAGATATCTTGTCTGTCTTCAAGGAGCCCATAAGGCAAGTACATGCATGTACAGGGCTCTGGCTATAACGTCCTAAGCACTCTACCTAAATTAATAAGGCAACACTCTAATTAAGCCTACAGTGTGTGTACTGTTGTGACCTCTATGCTGTGTGTGATGAATGCAGCACACAGGAGGTCCACAGCTGCCCGAATGCGCACAGCTGATAAAAGAGAGCATGTTTCAAACCAATGCCCTGGAAGTTTGCTTCCAGACTTCAGGAACCTCTGGGTGTCTACCCACCATGCCACCTGACAACCAACACTCAGCCTAAAATAGAAAGAGAGGACAGAAAGAGGTAGAGGTTGGGAAAAACGAAAACCAAAAAGGAGTGAGTGGCAGAGAAGTTTGAAGGGCAGAGGAATACTTGCCTAGTTGTACCCCAAGAACTATTTTGGAAGAGAAAGAGAATCATGTGTTGGAACTTTAAATTAGGTAATGATCCTTGAGAATAATCAAAAGGACTTGCTATTTTGTTTCCCCAAACATATCTATCATTTTTTAAAATATTTTTTGATGTATTTCTATTTGATAATGTGTGTGTAACTGATTTGCTACGACTTCCCTTTGTGAATTTCATTAGAATTCTGGGTTTTTCTCGAATTTCCTTCAGTTTGATCATCATTGGTAGCCTCGTTTCATAGTTGTGGTTTGCATTTCAAGGGTGAGGGCACCTGAACTGTTCTACTTTGGAAAGCCAAGAAACACAGAAAATGAAAGGACATGAAAAAAATCAATTATTTGAAGTATATTTGCAGAAATTTCTGTGTACACACAGTGAAGAGATGACATTTGACAGAGTGTACCATTTAAAAATACCTCTTTTCATTTCTCTTTTTTCTCTACAACAAATGTATGTTAACTAGAAGCCGGCTATTTTGAGGGATGCTGCACTGAACTACCAGCTAGAGAGAAAAGTCCTGTAGCTGATCTACTGTGGGGGGTGGGGGGCAGCTTAGGAGCAGCCTTAACTGATAATTCCTAGTTTTCTGTAGGCTCATTAGTGGAAGCAGTGTGGAATTGGCCAGCCACTGCCTTAATCAGTACAGCTATGGGTTAGGCATTAGGCATTAGGGTTTCCAGAAATTGGACCCCTGATAGTGCTTAAAACTGGGGCCTAGGTCTTATTTCACTGCCCCAAATCACTGGAAGAAATAACAACCACAGCCTATTTAATTTCACTGAGATGTATATACTCAGAAAAGAATCTTTTTATAGCACTTTTGGATTTTCATTAATATCTTTAATAATCTCCTGAGAATTATAGCAAGGCAGTCAATGAAAACACTATGATGGCATACTTGGAAATACGTATTTGGGTGCTTTTTACTCAGTCATTTCTAGTGTTTCAAAAAAAAAACGTTGATAATTTGTATTGTAATTGGTAGCATTTAGATCAAACTTATTTTGTATGTTTAAATGTTATGTGCAAGAATGTGATCATCATTCTTTTTCTTTTGTGATAAAATAAAACTTCAAACTTCAATTCTAGGGTCAGTCTACTTTGAAATTCTAAAATAAGACAGACATCAACTACTGTACATCAAAAAAAAAAATAATGTGAGCATTCAGTGAGTATTCTGGTGCTACCCTGTAACAAGAATGGAAGACAGACTCCCATTTATCATGTCTGATGTGCTAGAGGAGAGGTGGAGTGAGCGGAAAACACAGGTTTTTTCCCTACTATATTCTCTAAACAGTTAAGTCTGCAGGTATTTGTCTGAACTCTTCCTGCCAGAGACCCTTTTGTCCAAAACATTTGAAGAAGGAAGGTCTCCTGCGAGTCCTTTACATTAATCACCAGCACCGTCTACATGAGACTCTCCCAAAAGGGATAGAGGAGTCTTGTGTTGAGAGACTTTCAGAAACAGGCGACAGGAACACCCCAGCCTGAGACAGGGCCATGTAGAGAGGAAATATGAGCCCCTCACCCCTGACCCTCTGGCCTCTTTATTTTGATCCCTTTAACAATGCAAGGTTGGCAGGCACAAGCAGTGCAAGTCCCTCTCTCTTTTGTTAGGCTTGGGAAAAAATCTCCAGGCTGCTTACTGTGGCTCCCACCTAAGGGCTTTCCTCATTTTTAATTAGAAAGAATTACAATGTACACCATATTTTTTCAGATCACTCTCCAAAGTGACCCCAGCACTAAGACACTGCTCCATTTTCCATAGTAAACAGATCTAAGTGTCATTATTTTGTGACTTTTTTGGAGGGGTGGGTGAGTCTATTTGAATATTTTTTAAGTATCTGTTTTGTCCCTCATATGTGAAGTTTTTTAAGTGATTTTTCAAATGGTAGTAGTCACATATCACAAAAGGATGATAAAAAATGATGTCATGTCAGGTCTATATTTTGTTGTGATTTTAACAATTCTGGAGATGTGACAAATTATATATATATATATATATATATATATATATATATATGACAACTTTTTGTAGAACTGCATGTTGAATGAAGTCCTATAGTAAAAATTTAAAAGTGCTTCTTCTAATGATAGACATCACTCTAAGGTAATCTAAAGTAAATTCATTCTCTTTCTATCTGATTGATTCTGAGATTCTAAATTGTCATGGGCATTTGTCCAAAGGGGGGTATTTGTTATACCCCATCCCCGCCCCCGAATATAACAGGAGGAAGCTGTGACCTGTGAGGCACAGGGTTAAGGCTCCAGAAAGTCAAAGAATTAACAGATACAATAGTCAAGTAACTTTTTAGTGTATAGTAACAGAAAAATACTCAGATTTTCCACTTTCTTAGATAAAATAGTTTGCTTGTACCCCATTTCTTTCTGTAGCTCAGAATATCAGAATATTTGTGACTATTGTATCAACTTCTTGGAAGAGTAGAAGGCTTAGTTATATAATTTCTAATTCATAGGGGTAAGTGTATATCCAAAAATCTTAAAATATACCATACTAGTTTTCTTCTCAAACTGTTAAAGGGAAATTATAGATGGGGGGTGGGGGTGAGGGGGTGGGGAGAGTTGGGGGGTGGAGGGTGGGTTGTGGGATTAAGATGAAATAGCTAAATGTAGAATTCCCAAAGGCACTTAGAGTATGTAACCCAGATAGAGCAAGACCCAGGGTGCCATCCATCCCTGCCAAGATAAGAGCCAAAAAGAGAAGAAAAGATATGTTCACAGGAAATCCATCTTGGAGGGAAAAAAATGAAAAAGAAAATGTGATATAATCACAATGACTGTATTTTCATGTACAATATTAATGAAAATTCTTTTTCTTTTTTAAATACATTTTTTCATGCAGTATGTTCTGATTATTATTTTTCCTCTCACAACTCATCAAAGATCATCCCCACCTCCCCTCCTCTCCATTTAAACCTCTACCCCCTTGTTAGAAAAAAAAAAGGTATCTAAAGAATAATAGTAAAATAAAACAATATAAAACAAAACCAAGCAAACTGGAATAAGACATAACAAACAAATGAAAGAGTCAAAGAAAAAACACAAGAAATACATATAGACACAGAGACACACATGTTAACACATGCAGAAATCCTATAAAAACACAAACCAGAAACCCTAATATACATACAAAAGACTTAAAAGGTAATAAAAAAAATGCCCTGATAAAGCATTATGAGACAAAACAACCTCCAGAAATCTCATTAGTTCTTTTTGTATTGACCATCTATTGCTGGGCATGGGTATATGTATGTATGTATGTGTATATATATATATATATATATATATATATATATATATATATATAGTATTTTATGTTCTGTTTATGTTATATTTATTTGGGTGCAGGTCTTATGCAAGTCGGCATAGCTACTATGTAGCTTCTGGTCTCAGTGGCTGGGTCGTACCCAGAAGATGGTGCTACAGCACTCTTCCCTATCCTCTGGCTCACACAGTCCTTCCTCTGCATCTTCAGTGATGCTCCCTGGGTCTTAGATGTGAAATGGACATTTCCTTTGGAGCCAGTCACTCAGTTAGTCCCTTATTTCAACACTTTGGCCAGTTATGAGTCCCTGCTTTAGCTATCATCCACTGCCGTCAAAAGCTTCCCTGACCAAAACTAAGAGAGTCTCTGGCTATACACACAAATATATAGTCAGCGGTTTAACTATATGTCATTGAGCAAAATGTTAGTAGTAGATTGTCCCACAGGGCCTGTGACCTCCCTAGTCATAGGCTTTTGGCCAAGTCTATAATACCAGGCTTGCTTTCTCCTCCGTGGAGCAGGACTCAGATCTAACTGGGAATCGGTTTGTTACTCCTCAAACATTTGTACTACTATTGCATCAGTGGGTATGTTATGACTGCCTGTTTTGTGTTGTAGCAGGAAAGAGCCACAGCTGAGTGAGATTGTTGATGACTTTTCTCCCAACTTGCATATCCTTTTTCAGCACTGAATGGTTGCGAGCAGGAAAGAAGCTTCCAAATCAGATCCATCTTGATTTCTCTCTGTTCATCCCAAAACATGGAATATCTTCAATAATAGTCTCTCTGGAAAACAAGTCATAAGGTGGCATCCTACCCTGAGTACTGCGATTTGAATTTAAAGACATATCTTATGTGAAACTCTGCTAAAGCTCCCTTTTCAAGTTATTATCTTCCAATGTATGTGTGTGTACACACTCAAGTGAGTGTGTGTGTGTGTGTGTGTGTGTGTGTGTGTGTGTGTGTGTGTGCAGTTTCTGTGGAGATCAGAGAGAGCATCAGGTCCCCTGGAGGTAGAGTTATAAATATCTGTGAAATGCCAGATATGGGTGCTGGAAACTGAACTAGGGTCCTTTGTAAAAACAGCAAGTTCTCTTAACTACTAGAGTACCTCCTTAAAAGTCACATGTTTCTAGTAGATCTCCATATGGCATTTTCATGGATGTTCTCTTTGGGTTGACCCTTTATCTGTCTTTACCTTTCAAATGTCCCTACCCTATCATCTTTAAAATTGTCCTTCCCTAGTGTCTTAGTTGGGGGTCACCATTGTTGAGCTCAAACACCATGACCAAGGCTACTTACAGAGGAAAACATTTAACTGGGGGCGGGGGTTGCTTACGATTTCAGAAAGTTATTCTATAATCATCATGGCAGGGAGCATGGCAGCAGCGAGGCAAGCATGGTGCTGGAGCAGTACCTAAAAGCTTATGTCCTAATCTGCAGGCAGCAAGCAGAAAGAGAGCTAGATGGGGCCTCCATGGGCTTTTGAAACCTCAAAGCTCTCTTTTGGTGACACACCTCCTCTAACAAGGTCATTTTTTCCAGCTCTTCTTAGTCTACCAACTGGAAACCAAACATTCAAAGATATAATCCTATGGGGGTCATTCTCATTCAAACCACCACACTTATCATTACTCTCCTTTATTTCCACATTGTATGCATCAATTATATTATATTATTATATATTATATATCGCATGTAATATGTTATGTAACATATTAAATCCCCTCTAAGAGCTCTACTGTTTATATTCTTAACATTATTGTATGCAATTTGAATTTCTATTAAATTAAATAAAATTAAAATCTCTCTCCTTAGCCAAGATTTACAATCTATTTTTTAAATTTATTTTATTATTTGAGATCATAATATAATGACATCATTTCCCCCCTCCTTGTCCTCTTTCAACCATCCCATATACCCACCCTTGTTCTCTATGTCATGGCCTCTTACCATTGTTATTACTCGTGTGTGTGTGTGTGTGTGTGTGTGTGTTTTCCTAGCTACATAAATACAACCATGCTAACTATTTGGTATTGGATTTGGTACTGGATAACTAACTGTCTTTTTCTTCTCTGGGAAAAACTATTCCTCACACTTTCAGCCTTCCTTACCTGTCTGTAGTTCTTTGTCTAAGGCTGATGGCTTCCAAGCTCTCCACCCTTCCATGTTAGCTTTTCTACGTTAGCTTGTGTATTTGGCATCATTCTTGTTCAGCTTGTGTTTAAGTAGTCATGCTGGTGAGACTATTGGTGTAGCTTCTGGCATTCCTAGTGCACATGGTCTCACAAAAATTCTCTCATCCTGTTGCTCTTAAAATCTTTGGGCATCCCTCTTTCACAATGACCCCTGAGCCTTGGGCGCAGGTGTTGAATTGTAGAGGTATCATTTGGGAATGGGTTCATTTTGGGGCTGGGCTCCACAACTCTACATTTTGATTGCTTATACTTTTCTATAACAATCTCTTTCTGTTGCAAGGAGATGTTTCCTTGAGGGGTAATGAGATTTATTCAGAAATAAATTGTTAAAGAAAAATGGATTTGTTTATAGTTTAACAAAACCTGGGGAGGAAGAAAGAAGTCTAATTTTCTAATTTCTCCTTAGTCCCCACCCTTTGCCTGTGACCATCTTGCAATTTATAAGAAGTTATACGACAAAAAAAATCTAGATCATGTGAGCATTTTCCTATAATGCAGGGTAATTAGTCCTTTCCTGGAGAGAAGGGATCCTGGGACCCAGACTGCATATATATTTTTCTTTGGACTGTCTATCTCCTCTTCAGGTTCTTTGGCATGAAATAATTGCTATCTATCTATCTATCTATCTATCTATCTATCTATCATCTACCATCTATCTCTATCATCTATCTTCTATCTATCTATCTATCTATCTATCTATCTATCTATCTACCTATCTATCATCTATCTGTCTGTCTATTACCTACCTATAATCTATATCATGATCTATCATCTGTTTATTATCTATTATCCATTTATTTAATATATATATATATTTATACATATGTCTATATATCTCAAACTTATTTTCAAAAGAGACTCATGAAGTCCAATTTTACTTAATGATTTATAATGTGTTACTATTATACAAGCCTATGAGGGTCTCTCAAATATGACTCATATCTTAGGAACATTTCCACATCATTTCCTCAGTATTCTTTTCTAATGTCATAGATGCTTTTCCTCCTTTTATTGAAATCAGCCACTTCCCTCCAGGACTGTGGTTTATTTTTTCAGGGAATGCTTAGGGTGCAATGTTATCTCTTTCTTTGATGCCCTTTCCCCCCTTTTTTGTGGGAGGATCTTTACACACTAGCCTCCTGTTAGCCTTTAAATGTTAAAACATTGTTCTTGAGATCTTATGCTAGGCATCCTCTCTGATCACTAATCACTTCCAAAGCATGTCTCTTTTGAATGGCAAAGCTTCCCCCACTCAGTTTCAAGGAGAATTTTGCTGAATGGCTACACTGGAATTGATGGGTATAGTTTTTGAAATGGAACAGATGATCATCAAATTAACATACTTCGATGACAATGGGGTAGATAATAAGCCTTTTCTTGGTGCACATTATCTGACTTTAATGATTTTTCATATTGTAGCAACTCATCAGGTAAGAAGATTCTATTGTGGTCACTTTCTCATTTTTAATAATATCTTTAACCATCAGATTTTTACATAGATTCATCAAGATCACAAGTATGTTGCCAGATAAAATATAAAGTGAATTTTGAATTCAGGTAAGCAATTAATAATGTATTAGGAAGGATTTCTCAAAAAAAGTTTTAACATTCCACTGTTAGCTCAGATTCAAATTTGGTACTCTGCGTACTTTACTGCCAAATCTATCAGTATGCATTAACCTTTTAGAAGTGTAGCTATAAAGTTACCAGGAAACTACATGTTAGTTGGAAATAAAAGTAAAATTTTATTGAAATTCATGATGTATCATTATTATTTCCATGGCTTTTGTATTTTTGACATTTTATGGATATGCCTTTCAACAATTTAATTTGCCTTTGCAGGGTTTTTAAAACTACATACAAATGGACTTAACATTTCTATGGAAATGTCCAGCATTTTCAGTGGTGTATGGATTTAATGTGCCCCATGCTGTAAAGCCATGTAAAATTTGCGGAGGATTGCAGGTAGCAGGCGGACAACTTAAGTGAACACACATAAAGTCAGTACTTGGAAGTCTTTGCTTCCCAAGTACAGAAACAGCTTGATTTACTGCTTTTCACTCTATTTCACTTCACAGATGGTGCTTGCCTTACAAACTGATGACTTCAGCAATCCTATCATTGCATTTCCCCAATAATATATGCTTTTTTCATGTCTTTGTACCAGTACCACAGTTTGGTAATTCTTCCACTACCTTAGTCATTCTGTCTTTAATATGTGTGATTGGTAAACTTTATTGTCAATACTCTAATTGCTTTGATGGTCCTTGAAGCATGCCTATGGAAGATGGTAGGAGTCACTGACAAGTATTACATGTTCTTAGCCAGCCATTTCCATAACTCTTATTCTTCTATGGCCCAGTACTCTCAGAGGAGCATATTAACCTCACAGCAGCCTCTAAAGGTCAAGTGAACATAAGAGTCACATGCCTCTTGCTTCAAAAGCTTGAAGTAATTAAGCTTACTGGAAAGGCATGTCAAAAGCTAAGACCTGCTGAAAAGTAGGCTTACTGTGCCAGTCAGCCAAGTTATGAAGACAAAGTGAAATTCTTGGAGTAAATTAAGACTTGATCCAGTTAACTCATGAGTAATAACAAAGCAAAAATGCTTTATTATTGATGTGGAAAGTTTTAGTGGTTTATACACATGATCAAAATAATCAAACACTGCCTCTATCAAATATGCAATATAAAGAAGAACCTAATTGTCCTTGATTATAAGAATGCCCAAACCTATGGAAGCTATAGGAGAAAAGTTTGAGGATAAGAGAAGATCCCGAGATTTAGAGAAAGTAATATAAGTAACAACGTGACTTGAAAAGTAGGATAACTGTCTTAGTCAGAGTTTCTGTCCCTATTATAAAACACTGTAACCAAAAGCAACGTGGGGAGGAAAGGTAATAGAGTTCGTGTTACAATTCCAGATAACAATCCATCACTGGGGGAAGTCAGGGCAAGAACCTGGAGGCAGGAACTGAAGCAGAGGCATAGAATGCTGCTTACTGGCTTGATCAGTTTGTTTTATTATACAGCCCAGGACCACCTACCCATGGTAGTACCACCACCCAAATGGACTGAAACTTCCCATATCAATCATTAATCAAGAAAATGCCCCCACAGGTTTTCCCACAGGCCAATCTGGTAAGGACATTTTCTCAGTTGAGTTTCTGCTTCCCAAATAACTAGTTAATAAAACTAGTTAATAAAAACTGACCAGGAAAATTATGCAGCAAATTTTCATGGGCAGATCACCAGAGACAAGCCAGAAGACTTGGCCAAAGGAGTTCATGAAGTGATGAAAACAAGCAGCAAAATTTCTCGTGTCTGGGTAGCAGCTTACTAATGAAGAGATTGACAGCTGGAGTAGCAGTTCTCAACCTGTGCATCAAGACCCCCTTGGCAAACCTTTATTTCCAAAACAAATTACAATATGATTCATAACAATAGAAAAATTAGAAGTAGCAACAAAAATAACTTTACGATTGGGGTCACCACAACATGATGAACTGTATTAAAGGGTTGCCGCACTAGGAAGGTTGAGAACCACTGATCAAGAGCTTTCATGGCTAAACAGAAGTTAATGGTTTCAATGCTTAGTTTCAAAACATCAAAGGGCAAGCTTTTTTAGAAGCTCATGTTCATTTACTATTCTGAAAACCCGAGGGCCCTTAGAAAGCATACTGAAGGTATTTGCCAGTGCTCTATAATCAGAACAAGAAAGCCTAGAATACAGGACACCTGTTGCTACTATGGTTCACTGAACATTTTAGAGCCACTTTTAAGAAAAATGATATCTCACCTTTCAAAATATCACTGATCGCTAATAATGCACTGATCACTCAAGCTGGAGATACAGTGAAAGTGACATTGACTTTCTGCCTAATAACAGACCATATATCTATCCTGCAGTCCATAGATTAAGAGATAATTTAGGATTGCATTTCCTTTGCTTAATGATATACCTGCAAGAACAGGAAGAGTGAATTCCCCTGAGGGATCTGGGCTAGTAAAATTGAACTTTTTTGGAAATGATTTGCTATTCTGGATATCATTAAGAACATTTCTAAGGCTGGAGAAGGGGTTCAGCACGTAAGAGTGTTTGCTACTTTGCTAAAGGATCCCAGTTTGGTTCCCAGAACTCACATTGGACAGCTCACAAACAAACATAATTCCAGTTCCAGAGAGATCCAACACTATCTTCTGGCCTCCCTGGGTCACCACCACACCATGGCATATACTAATACAGACATTTGAATACACATAAAGAAAAGCTTAAATTTTTTATAAGAGTACTTCATAGGAAGACTTTAAAATATCAATGCAGACAGGGGGTTGGGAAAAGCTCATTTTAACTATTCTTGGTGGCATTAGAGACTTCAGGATTACAGAGAAAAAGTACCTGCAGATGTGGTTAAAAAATGACAAGAAAACTATAATTAAAAATGGAGTCTGAAGAGGACACTGGATTGTTGGCATCTCATGGCAGAATTTTAGAAGATAAAAACGTAAAATCTAGGCTGTGTTCCTCATGAAGACACTCTAGAACATTTTTTAAATAACAACAAAGGATTTTGATTTCCAATATTGTCTACATTTTGTTGATGACACAGTGTCAGGATTGGAGAGGGCTGATAAAAATATGACTAGTGTGGGATTAGACTGGCAAATGCACCACGTACTACAGAGAACTCCTTTATGAAAGGAAGAGTCAATTGAAAAGGCTTTTCATATCTCACTTTAAGAAATTTCTTGACACAGACTCCGTAAGCCCTGACTGGACCTAGAGGTGAGTCTTTGTTCTCCTAGTCCATCACCACAGCCTCTAGGCTTTGGGTCCAGGGGCAGAACTAGTGCCCCCATACCCCACCCACTGCAGCCCCAGTTACAGTCCAGCAGGCAGGACCCCTGCAGGCAAGCCTGACCACCACTTCACCAGACCCTGTAACCTACAATTCCCACTCCACCCCCCCAAACCCACCCATGCTCCAAGACCACAACTGCTCCCTGAGATACAGATTCTACCAGCTCCAATTGGACCCAGAGGTGAGTCTGTTCTCCTAGCCCATCACCCTGTCTCTAGGCTTTGGGCCCAAGGGCACAACCAGTGCTCACATAACACCACCCATTGCAGCCCCAGTTTCAGGCCAGCAGGCAGGACTCTTGCTGGCAGGCCTGACTACCACCATCCCCCACTGCTCCCTGTAACCTACAAGCCCCACTCCACCCCACTCCACCCCCCAAACCCAGCCATCCTCTGAGACCACAACTGCTCTCTGAGACATAGACTCCCACCAGCACTCATTGGATTCAGAGCTCTGATTGGTCCAATCAGAGCTTTTGGACCAAGATTGCTGATTGGACCAAGAGTGGCTCCCTGAGACACAGACACTGTGTGTAGAGATTGGAGGAAGAGATGAGTAGATGCCGATGCAAGAGTACATTCAACAACATAAAGAGCAATATGGTACCACCAGAGTCTAATGGTCCTACATCAGCAAGACCTGGACATCTCAACGTAGAAGCAAAATAAAGCAACCTTAAATATGACTTCAAAAAGATGATAGAGACATTTAAAGAGGAAATGAAAAAAAAATCCCTTAAAGAAATTGAGGAAAAGACAAATAAAACATTGGAAGAAATCAATAAATTCCTTAAATAAAGTAAGAAAAACTATGAGAAAGTAATCAAACAAGTTAAGGAAACAGTTCAAGAGTTGAAAACTGAAATAGAGGCAATAAAGAAGAAACAAAATGAGGGAATGCTGGAAATAGAAAATCTGAGTAAATGAACAGGAACTACAGATGCAAGCATAATCAACAGAGTGCAAGAGATGGAAGGGAGAATCTCTGGCACTGAAGATATGATAGATGAGATAGATTCATCAGTCAAGGAAAACATTAAAGCCAAAAAAAATCACAAAGTCATAACACAAAACATCCAGAAAATCTGGGACACCATGAAAAAAATCAAACCTAAATATAATAGGGATAGAAGAAGGAGAAAAATACCAGCTCAAAGGCACAGAGAGTACATTCAACAAAATCATAGAAGAAAACGTTCCCAACCTAGAGAAGGAAATGCCTATGAAGATACAAGAAGCTTACGGACACCAAATAAACTGGACCCCAAAAAGAAGTCCCCTTGCCACATAATAATCAAACCACTAAACATACAGAATAAAGAAAAAATATTAAGAGCTGCAAAGGAAAAAGGCCAAGGAAAGGCAGATCCATCAAAATAACACCTGACTTCTCAATGGAGACTCCGAAAGCCAGAAGGTACTGAACAGACATTATGCAGACACTAAGAGACCATTGATTCTAGTCCAGGTTATTATATCCAGTAAAACTCTCAATCACCATAGACAGAGTAAACAAAGTATTCCACAATAAAACTAGATTTAAATAATAAATATCTACAAATCCAGCCCTACAGAAAGTACTAGAAGGAAAAATCCAACCCAAGGAAGTCAGATGAACCCATGAAAACACAGGCAATAGATAATCTCACACCAACAAATCCTAAAGAAGGAAAACACACAATACTACCACCAAAAAACAACAGGAATTAACAGTCACTGATCAGTAATATCCTTTAATATCAATGGACTCAATTTGCCTATAAAAAACACAGGCTAACAGAATGGATATGTAAACAGGACCCATCCTTCGGCTGCATACAAGAAACACATCTCACCTTCAAAGACAGACACTACCTCAGAGTAAAGGGCTGGGGAATGTCTTTCTAGTCAAATGGACTTAAGAAGCAAGCTGGTGTAGCTATCCTAATATTTAACAAAATAGACTTCAAAGTAAAATTAACCAAAAGAGATCAAAAAGGACATTTCATATTAATCACAGGAAAAATCCATCAAGATGAAGTCTCAATTCTGAACAATTATGCCCCAAATACAAGGGCACCAACATATGTAAAAGAAACATTACTAAAGAGTAGATCACACATCAAAACCTATAGACTAATAGTGGGGGATGTCAACTCCCCACTTTCACCAATGGACAGGTCTGCCAAACAGAAACTTAACAGAGAAATAAGAGGTCTAACAGATGTTATGACTCAAATGGACTTAATAGACATCTATAAAACATTCCACCCAAACACAATAGAATATACCTTCTTTTCAACAACCCATGGAATCTTCTATAACAGGTTGGCCACAAAGCAAATCTCAACAGACACAAGAAAATTGGAATGACCTCCTGTATTTTATCAGACCACCATGCCTTAAAGTTAGAATTCAACAACAACACAAATTACAGAAAGCCTACAAACTCATGGAAACTGAATAATGCTCAACTGAATCACCAATGGGTCAAGGAAGAAATAAAGAAAGAAATTAAAGACTTCTTAGAATTCAATGAAAATAAATGTACAACATACCCAAACTTATGAGACACTGTGAAAGCAGTACTAAGAGGAAAATCATAGCTCTAAATGCCTGCATAAAGAAGTTGGAGAAATCTCACACTAGTGATTTAACAGCACACCTGAAAGCTCTAGAAGAAAAAGAAGCAAATTCAACCAGAAGGTGTAAATGCTAGGAAATAATCAAATTGAAGGCTGAAATCAGTAAAGTAGAAACAAAGAGAACAGACAAAGAATCAATGAAACAAAGAGTCGGTTCTTTGAGAAAATAAAAAAAGACAGGCAACCCTTATCCAAACTAACTAAAAGGCAGAGAGAGAATATCCAAATTAACAAAATTAGAAATGAAAAGGGAGACATAACAATAGAAAATGAGGAAACCCAGAGAATCATCAGGTCATACCTCAAAAATCTGTACTCCACAAAATTGGAAAATCTAAAAGAAATGAACAATTTTCTGGATAGGTACGATATACCCAAATTAAATCAAGAACAGATAAACAATTTAAATAGACCTATGACTCCTATGGAAATAGAAGTAGTCATTAAAAATCTCCCAACCAAAACAAGCCCAGGGTCAGATAGTTTCAGCTGAATTCTACCAGAATTTCAAAGAAGAGCTAATACCAACACTCCTCAAATTGTTCCACACAATAGAAACAGAAGGAACATTGTCAAACTCTTTCTTTGAGGCAGCAGTTACCCTGATACACAAACCACACAAAGATGCAACAAAGAAAGAGAATTACAGACCAATCTCCCTCATGAGCATTGATGCAAAAATACTTAATTAAATACCGGCAAACAATTAAAAAAACGCATCAAAAAAATCATCCATCATGATCAAGTAGGCTTCATTCCAGAGATGCAGGGATGGTTCAACATATGAAACATGTAAACAAACTGAAAGAAAAAAAACAAATGTTCATCTCATTAGATGCTGAAAAAGCCTTCAACAAAATTCAATACCCCTTCATGATAAAGGTCCTGGAGAGATCAGAAATACAAGGAACACCTAAACATAATAAAGGCAATCTACAGCAAGCCAACAATCAACATCACATTAAATGGAGAGAAACTCAAAGCAATTCCACTAAAATCAGGAAAAAGACAAGGCTGTCTGCTCTCCCCATATGTATTCAATATAGTACTCAAAGTTCTAGCTAGAGCAATAAGACAACAAAAGGAGATCAAGGGGATACAAATTGGAAAGGATGAAGTCAAACTTTTGCTATTAGCAGTTGACATGATAGTCTACATAAGTGACCCCAGAAATTCTATCAGTGAACTCATGCAGCTGATAAACACCTTCAGTAATGTGGCAGGATACAAGATTAACTCAAAAAAATCTATAGACCGTCTATACACAAATGATAAGTGGGCTGAGAAAGAAATCAGAGAAACATCACCCTTTTCAATAGCCACAAATAACATAAAATACCTTGGGGTAACTCTAATCAAACAAGTGAAAAACCTGTATGACAAAAACTTTAAGTCTTTGAAGAAAGAAATTGAAGAAGATATCAGAAAATGGAAAGATCTCCCATGCTCTTGGATAGGTAGAACCAATATAATAAAAATGGCAACCTTACCAAAAGCAATCTACAGATTCAATGCAATCCCCATAAAAATCCCAACACAATTCTTCACAGACCTGGAAAGAACAATACACAACTTTATATGGAAAATTAGAAAACATAGGATATCTAAAACAATCCTTTACAATAAGACAACTCCTGGAGACATCACCATCCCTGACTGTAAGCTCTACTATAGAGCTATTGTAATAAAAACAGCTTGGTATTGGCAATAAAAACTGACACTTGGACCAATGGATTGAATTAAAGATCCTGACATTAATCCACACACCCATGAACACCTAATTTTTGACAAAGAAGGTAAAACTGTACAACAGAAAAAAGAAAGCATCTTAAACAAATGGTGCTGCCATAACTGGATGTCAGCATGTAGAAGACTGGAAATAGATCAATATCTTTCACCATGAACAAAATTCAAATCCAAGTGGATCAAAAACCACAACATAAATCCAGCTACACTGAACCTGATAGTGCAGAAAGTAGGAAGTAGCCTAGAATGCATTGGCACAAGAGACTACTTCCTAAATATAACATCAGTAGCATAGACACTGAGAGCAACAATTAATAAATGGGACCTCCTGAAAATGAGAAACTTCTGTAAAGCAAAGGACACAGTAAATAAGACAAAATGACAGCCTACAGAATGGTAAAAGATCTTCACCAACCCCACATCTGACAGAGGACTGATCTCCAAAATATATAAAGAACTCAAGCTTAGACAGCAAAATATCGAACAATCCAATTAAGAAATGGGATACAGATCTAAACAGAGAATTCTCAATAGAAGAATCCCAAATGGCTAAAAGACATTTAAGGAATTTTTCAACGTAGTCATCAGGGAAATGCAAGTCAAGCTGACTCTGAGATACCATCTTACACCTGTCAGAATGGCTAAGATGAAAAACACTGATGACAGCTTATGTTGGAGAGGATGTGAAACAAGGGGAACTCTCCTCCACTGTTGGTGGGAGTGCAAAACTTGTGCAGCCACTTTGGAAATCAGTATGTCAGTTTCTCAGAAAATTGGGAATCAATCTACTTTAAGACCCAATGATACCACTCTTGGGCATAAACCCAAAGGATGCTCAATCATACCACAAGGACACTTGCTTAACTTTGTTCATGGCAACATTATTTGTACTAGCCAGAACCTGGAAACAACCTAGATGCCCCTCAACCAAAGAGTGGATAAAGAATATGTGGTACATGCTGTGGATATAGCTCTGTATGCTATGAATGTTTTGCTCTGATTGGTTAATAAATAAAATGCTGATTGGCCAGTAGCCAGGCAGGAAGTATAGGCAGGACAAGCAGAGAAGAGAATTTGGGGAACAGGAAGGCTGAGTCAGGAGTCACCAGCCAGACACAGAGGAAGCAAGATATAAAAGTACCATGTGGCAACTTATAGCTTAATAGAAATGAGTTAATTTAAGATATAAGAAATAGCCGGGCGTTGGTGGCACATGCCTTTAATCCCAGCACTCGGGAGGCAGGGCCAGGCAGATCTCTGTGAGTTTTAGGCCAGCCTGGGCTACCAAGTGAGCTCCAGGAAAGGCACAAAGCTACACAGAGAAACCCTGTCTCGAAAAAACAAAAAACAAAAACAAACAAACAAACAAACAAACAAAAAAGATATAAGAAACAGATAGCAAGAAGCCATGACAGGCTTCTTGCTATCTATTTCTTATATCTTAAATTTTCTTATATCTTATATCTTCTTGCTATCTAGTTCTTATATCTGAGTTTATAAGTAATATAAGTCTCTGTGTGTTTACTTGGGGCTGAGTGGCTACAGGAGCTGGGTGGACACAGGAAAACTCCAGTTACAGGTACATTTACACAATAGAGTATTATTCAACAGTTAAAAAAATGACATGGTGAAAATTGCAAGCAAATGGATGGAACTAGAAAGTATCATCTTGAGTGAGGTAATCCAGACTCAGAAGAACAATCATAGTACGTACTCACTTGTAAGTGAATAGTAGAGATAAAGCAAAGGATACTCAGATTACAGCCCACAGCTCCAGAGAAGCTAGGAAACAAGGAGGACTCTAAGAGGGATGTATGGATCACCTTGGGAAGAGGAAACAGAGAAGATACCCATGAGTAAACTGGGGATGAGGGAGAGCAATAGAGGCGAGGGGGGATGAGAACATGAAGGAATGGGATGGTCGCACTGGGGGAAGGACGGAGTGGGAGAGCAATGAAAGAGATATCTTGATAGAGGGAGATATTATGAGGTAAGGGAGAAACCTGGTGCTAGGAAAATTCTCAGGAACCCACAAGGACAACCCCAGACTATACTGCTAGCAATAGTGGTGAGGGTACCTGTACTAGCCTACCCTTATAATCAGATTGGTGAATGTCCTAACTGTCATCATAGAGCCTTCATCCAGTAACTGATGGAAGCAAAAGCAGAGATCCACAGCCAAGCACCAGGCCTAGCTCCAGGAGTCCATTTGAAGAGATGGAAGAGGTATTATATGAGCAAGGGAAGTCAAGATCATAATGGGGAAATCTACAACTAAACCAAGCTCAAAGGAACTCACAAAATTTAGACCAACAGCTGTGGAACCTGCATGGGACAGACTAGACGCTCTGCATACAGGAGACAGTTGTGTAGCTGGGTCCGTTTGAGGGGCCCCTGGTAGTGTGATCAGGATCTATCCCTGGTGCATGAACTGGCTTTTTGCATCCCATTGCCTATGGTTGGGCACCTTACTCACCCTTAATGCAGCAGGGAGGGGCTTGGACCTGCCTCAACTGAATGTACCAGGCTTAGTGGTGCACCCATTCGAGGTCTTACCCTGTTGGAGGAGGGGAAGAGGGGTGGGTCTGGGATGTGGAAGGCAGGGAGGGGAGCAGGAGGAGGGATGAGAGAGGGATCTGTGGTTGGTATGTAAAATGAATAAAAAAATGAAAGAAAAAAAAAGAAAGAAATTCCTCAGCAACTCCAGCCCTTCAGCAAACCACTATGCTGATCAGTTAGCAGCCACTGGGCATTGATGACAATTTTCCATTGCCAAAAAAAGAATAATTACTTTCTGAAAGATCAGATTATCATTAGCAACTTTAGTAATAAATTATTTAAAATTAAACCTGGATTATGGGGCGGGGGGGGGGTTGTCCTAATGTGTCACGGTTAAAGGATCCCAGGAGTGGTTCTCAACCTACTTAACAATGTGACCCTTCAACACAGTTCCTCATGTTATGTTGACCCCTGATCTTAGATTTTGTTGCTTCGTCATAACTGTAATTTTCTGCTATTATTAATGGTAATGTAAATATCTGAAATGCAACCCCCCAGAGGGGGCATGACCAACAGGTTGAGAATCACTTCATTACAGTCTAGTGTAAATGTAACTATTTTATAGTGTTAAGGAAGAACCAAGGTCTCAGGCATGCTAGCAATGTTCTATCAACAAGCTTCACCCTAGACCTACACATTATTTTTGTATGTACTTGAAGTCAAAAAAATTTTGTTTGACTCACTTTATTATAGTATTTTCTTTACTGCATCCAGACCCATAGTCTCTCTATGGAATAGCTCAGAAAAACTCTTCTAGATAAATTGGAAAACACGTCTGAAAGCCAAAATAGTAGAAAGTTCAAACAAAAGGTATAATTTAATTCCTTTGATGTATAATATCCAACTCTAATATTAAAATCTTATATTAAGCATGAAAGTAATTGAGATAGTCTAGATACTGGTATAGAACAGCAGTATGATGCCACAAATGGTTCATTAGTTTTGTTACTGAAGGAGAGAAGGTAGCACATTCACTCATTCAAATGTGCTAAGATGTTAAATTACTAGACACAATTACTGAATTCTTATATACCACCTCATTCTTTTGACGTCTTCCTTGACCCATGACTGATCTACAACAAATAGATAGGCAAAATGTAAGCAGAATTTTCGTGGTTTTCATGTAAAATCATCAAAGAAAAGATAAACTTTTGTGCAAATAAGATGCCCTTGATAATTCCAAAGGAAGAATATGAAAGTTTAGATAATAAAACTCATTTAAACATTTTCCAGTTTGAGCAACTGTAGCACTTGACAATAAAAAAAGACCTATTAATAGGGCATATCAAGTCTTCCCCCAGGACTTAACTATTAGCCCATATTTTCCATAAGACTCAAATCATAGCAAAGTGTCTCATTGCCAAGCTATTCACCTGACAAAAGGGCTCAAGGCTGCTATCATTTACATGATTTCAGTAAAATGACAAGGACTTGCTGTGGAATGGGAGCTAGCTGTCTGTGCTTATGTATGTATGTATGTATATATATATATATATATATATATATATATATATATATATATATATATATTGTAGATCCTTTCCACAGAATTGGATATGTCACTCAGTGCATGTGACTTTCAACTTTGAACCAATTGCTTAATAGCACTAGGTAAATACCTTCTAATATGTTCATAACACAGAATCAGTATCTTTAAAAAAATCAATTAAGTTTACAGCGTTCTTCCCATTTTTTTGTCTTTTCCTCTACACAAGCCTCTAACTTCTTCATGATGTTACTCATAATGCTGTTTTCTTCTGCTTCTTCCAATTTTTGATGTTCAGATCTAGATGTTGGAGGCGGGCTAGGTTCTGGTGATGCTGTATTGCTCTTCATTTTTTTGTATGTACTTCTGCCTTGACGTCTGCCCATCTCCTTATGGTTCATTCTTGGCCTTATCAGTGATCTGTTTGGGAGGCATCTAGGCAGTGGTACCAGGTCCTGGGGTCGCTGCATGAGATAGCTGTTTGAAACCTGGGACTTATACAGGGACGCTTGGCT
This sequence comes from Peromyscus leucopus, assembly GCF_004664715.2. NCBI lineage: Eukaryota > Metazoa > Chordata > Mammalia > Rodentia > Cricetidae > Peromyscus > Peromyscus leucopus. The sequence goes on from NC_051069.1 coordinate 79,666,421, forward strand.
CAACCTGGGAGGAGGGGACTGGACCTGCCTGGACTGAGTCTATCAGGTCGATCTCAGTCCTCGGGGGTGGCCTTGATCTAGAGGTGGTGGGAATGAGGGGTAGGCTGGGGGGAAGGGGAGGGGGGGCAGGAAGGGGGAGAACAAGGGAATCTGTGGCTGTTACGTAGAACTGAATAGTATTGTAAAATAAAATAAAAAAAATCAATTAAGTTAGTAAAGTTTCCACATTTGATGTATTAATTTTATTGTTACAAATGTTTAAATGTACATTTACAAATACATCCTATTGAGTTCCTTTAGTAAGCAACAGCTCATATGTTTATGTGTTAAGTCTAACTTCTTGAGATTAGATAACCTATTAGTGAGTTCATCCCTGAAGTATCCTGATTTTCACACTCTATGCAGAGGGGGGCTATTAATTGCCTGTAGGAGTTCACTTAGAATCCTCTTCTGTAGCTGGGGTAACTGACTTATTTCAGAAGGCCAGACTTTTAGTTAATAATCTGAGGAAATCCCAACTTTCAAACTTGGAGAAAAAAAATGGCCAAGGCTATGTATAATTTAGGTAACATTCTTATGGAAATGTGATTTATCATTTTGAATTTAAGAATTCTGAAAATATCTTTTCTTGTTTCCAACTAAATGTGGTTGTGACGGCTAATCTTTGCTGTCAACTTGACTATATCTGGAATTAACTAAAACACAAGCAGCTAACACATCTGTGGAGGATTTTCTTGTTTGGATTTTTTAGGTCAGAAAACTCATCTTAAATCTAGGCCACACCTTCTGGTGGAAGCCCAGATAAAAAGCAGGAAGAAGGAAGCTTTTTGTCTGTTTGACCTCTGTTTCCCAGTGGAACATTCATGCATCCTTCTGCTGAGCCACTGCTTGGCTAGTATTAGAACCTACTCTTCAGGATTCAAACATGGGAGATGGATCCTTTCTCCAGAGGAAATATCCTCTGTGAATAAGCACACACCATTGCTTCTGACAAAACAGCATGATATTATAATCAATGGAATAACAATTTGGCTCCTCAACATGGAAACATAGCTTTCAGTTAAAGAGATTTATCAAACAATTTGAAAACGTGAACAGTGATAAGAGATGTGCCTAAAATTGATCCCCTTTTTGCATTCTAATTATTACATAGATTATAGTGTAGATATATGGTTCATATCCAGTCTGAGACCTTAGAGATTAAAAACTGAAATGCTTAGACAGCAGAGGGAGGATCCATTACTAGTGATGTGGGACAGCTTGGTCAATAATTAAGATCTGGTTTGGGGCAGTTTTCAGCATCAGAGAACAAGTAGAGAGAACTGATAGGTCTCACCAAGACACCACCTGCAAGTGGCAGGTGCCCTGATCTCTTTCTTTTGTGCCAGGCTTTCCTAGGAGTTGTTTTTCTGTAACAAGAAAATGAGAGTACTTTCTGAAGCCTCAAGGAGGAACGTTTAGTACTGATTGTGAAAGATTTATAAAAGCCTGTAGAATCCTATAACTGGCAACAATGTGTCTACCAGACAGCAGAGGCCAACAGTGCACAGTTATGTCAGGAACAGGTTGGTTCTTTTTGTGTTGTTGACCAGTAAGGTCCTATAGACCCACAACATTACAGGCCCATGTGCTTGGTTTCCCTCCAGATCTCAATAATAGGACCTTATTGCTGAAGACATTACATACTTAAGATATAGAATATGGTGAAATCAAGGGGTTACTGATCTGGAAATGTCATCCTCACTGGCTCCTTTTGACCATGCTTGAAAGTGTTGTGCACACTACCAAAGGTGAAAAGATATTATCAATCTTACCCATGTATGAATCTTGTGAACTACAAAAATGACGTGTCTGAAGGACATGTCCACTGGTGCAAGAGTGGTGAAAACACCAAGGGAGTAATCAACAACTTTTTGATTGATCTGAGTTTCACTCTACAAGATAAAACCCATATGTAGCAACATCATTGGCCAAGAACCTATGGAAAGACAGGTTATAGGCCCTAGGGGAGATCCTATTTCTATTATTAAATGAATGGACACAATATTAAGCTGACTCTTTTTTTAATTTTTATTTCTTCTTTATGGTGTTTTGCCTGCATGTATGTCTGTGTGAGGGTGTCAAGTCCTCTGGAACTGGAGTCATACACAACTGTGAGCCACCATGTGGGTGCTGGGAATTGAACCCAGATCCTTTGGAAGAACAACCAGTGCTCTTAACCACTGAGCCATCTCACCAGCCCCAAACTGACTCTTAATGACTTACTATTATACCCATAAGTCAATGCATCTCTCACCCCTCATCTGAGAACTTTCTATTTGCAGTAGATTATGATCAACAAAGACCCACAAATGGCCACAGTGCAGAAAATAAGAGATTGCGGAATTATCACCACTAAATGCAACCTATATACGGCAACCCCACCCAAGACTCGGGCATTATTGCAGAAGAGGATAGAAACAGTGTAAAAACCAGGGACTGTAAGTGACTAAGGAAGCTGTTTTCTGAACACAACAGGGCAGCTGCACACATGCTCTCACAGAGTTATGGTACCATAAACACGACCTATGCAAGTCAAAGAAACATCACTTCTAGCATGGAGAGAGGAACCTGGCCAAACACATCCCTAGATAAGGAGCTATTGGGAATTGTTAGTTATTCTGAGAGGGAGGGTCAGCTTTCCCTGATTATAGGCCCTGATTAGTGAAAGTTTCCAGTGGAATGCTACACAACCAAGAGTATTTGATCAGCACAAATTCATTGCTTGCTTTAAAAAAAAATAGTAGGATCCAATATTAGGTGAATATGGAAGGGAAATGGATCTGGGGAGAGTTGAGAGATTGAGGGGTGAGTAATATGATAAGACATTATATAAAATTTTCTAAAACTAATAAAAACTTTTTAAAAGAACTACCAAAATTTTGACAAAAAAATAAATTGTCTTATCAATAACTGGGCAAATAAAAGGAATAGACAGCTCTCAGAAGACATAGAAATGGCCAATAAATATTTCAAAAGGGGTTAAGCTTTCCCCTTGGGGAAAGGCAAATTAAAATTGCTTTGAGATTCATTCTTCTCCCAGTCAGAACAAGTGGTTATCATGCAGAAAACAAATGACAACCAATGCTGGTGAGGAGTTCAGGAAAGAGCAAGTCCCACACTCTCACTGGGTTTGGAAACCAATACAGCTGAAAATAGAACTATCATGACTCGCTGTGTCAATCCTGTATGTTTACCCAAAGAGCTTTCAGTTAGCATACTACAGAGATACTCGCACATCCGTGTTTATTGTTGAACTGTGTATATGAGCCACAATATGGAACAAGCAGGTGGATGGGTAAAGAAACTGTGGTGCAAATACAAACTGGAAATTTAATCCAGCAAAGAGAAAAACCAAAGAAAACATTTGCCAGAAAACAGATATAACCAGTGTTAAATGCTATAGCCAGACTCAGGGTGACAAGTACAGTGTATTTTCTCCCTGATGTGTAATCTGCATTTAAATTAACATGCTTATGTGTAGATGTATGTATACTCATGAAAGTAGAAGGGAGTTCATGAGAAGGAAGGATAATGTCTTAAGGGGTTGATTAATGGAACACAGTACTATGAAAGCAGAAGAGATTGCTCTAAGGGAGGAAGAAGATGAAGATGAAGTTAATAGACAGACAAGGAGAGAGAGTAAGGGAGGGGTTGGATAAGAACAAACTATAATTACATATGTGTATTAAAATCCATAATAGAGCCTATCACTTTGTATGGTAAAATATATTAATTTTAAAGAGAAAAGAAAAAGTTAAATTGAACTTTGAGTCAACGTTAGTTATAATCTCTTGCTGTATTACTAGTGGGTCAATAGTTCAACCAAGAAAGGTTCTCTAACTTGAGCAGACACTAATTAAAAGACTCAAATTTGATCCTACTGCATATGTCCATTCATATTAACACATTTCCAGATTTCTTGCTCAGTGAACTAGTCAAGATTAAAGGATTTGCTAATAGGAAGGAGCAGAATATCCTTCCAAACTGACTGAGCAGATTTGTGGACAAATTAGTTCATTTAAAATTGACATTGAAAGATTGATTTTGCACAGAATGAGTTACCTTAGGTATTCATCATTTCCTCTGCCTCTGCACACAAGACAGAGATCTGCTCCATTCACGTTCTGATTGTAATACGGCTGCTTACTGAGAACCTTTATTTTACAGTCCTGATTGCAGCCTGTCATTCTTTTTAATTCAGGTATATTTGAGCCTTTTAGGCAGACCTTCAAAAATAACTTCCCTAAAAGCCTCAGTAAAATGACTCATTATATTTTGTTCAATTCAACCCTATTCTAAATTATAATGCAGGGAAAAGTTCTAATTGCACAAAAGACCCAATTACTCATAGGGCTATGTGACTCAGTTTTTCAAAAACAGGAGCCGGAAACCTGGCTGCAAAAGCCTAAATCCAAAGTTGAAGGTCAGTGTGCTACAACTCTAATAAAGTCTAAGATGGTTGGCATTCAGTATGCATTAGTGCATAAGTGCATATTCGGTAGATACATATTTTACAAAAATAGTTATATAACTATACATAGAAATATATAGAACAAGTTAACCAGAAAGAAATGCCAAATGATTAATGAATTCATAGTTTTAAGTCTGGAAAAAAATAAAAGCAAAACTTTATGGGATAAGCAAACATAGGATGCAATTTCTAAATGTAATTAGAAGATAACAATAGCTAAATTTTAAAAATTCAAGGAAAATTATATGGGTTTGTTTTACTTTATTGACAAAGACATACACTCAGGTATGGGAAACACTAATTAAAGCAAAGTGACATATTTAATGAGATGGGATTCTCAGGACTGTTAACCAAACTGAAATGAAGAAAGAGTGAGAGAGTTTGTTGTTTCCCAGGCAGAGTCGCAACATCATCCCTCCTCCCAAGGTCCTAACAACAAACTGAGGCACAATTTTACTCTGGGGAACAATGGGCGTATTGGGATTCCTTACAGAATCGTGGTGAGAAATTACAGGGATGTGGGCACTACTCCCCACATAGGGATGATGAACTCCTGGAAACTGCATAGATGGAGTGACACACTAGCCACACCCCCAGACCAGGTACAGGGCTGCCAGGTGGAAGGGATCAGCCGGATCCTCAGGCTAGCTTGTGCCAGACCTCTCTATATATCAGGTTGTAAACCATCAATCAGCCTGTCTAGTCTGACCTTTCAAAGGAGGTAAAACTGAACTCTCCAGGATGGCAATTGTTTGGCTAGTCAGACAGTTACTCCTGGCCAAGGTTTAGTTGGGTTAGTTAGGTTACTTGACCTGTGTATGAGCTGGCTACTCAATAAAGTAGGGAAATTAGAAAAACAAAACAAACAAACAAAAAACTTCAATTTTAAGTACTGGGATATCCATGAGGATCAAATAGAAAGATATCCAAGTGATTTGTTGGAAAGATTTATGTTCATACTTTACACATAAATATGATGCTACTGCCTCAACTTTTGCAAATGAAGTAAAAGCCTGAAGGGAAAATGTAATTGTCCACATAATATTACACTTAATAAATGTTGGCATAAAGTCATCTGATTTTAGAGCAAGCAATTTGTAAATAATGGGGTCTATATGTGTGTGCATCTGTTTCAGCAATTCAGAAGTCTGCTGAGGATCCTGTGGGTAGGGGACTTGTCATATTTGGTTGAAAGCTTTTGTCATTTTACTAACTTCGCTAGTCTACTGCGTGTTAGCATTCATGCCCTATTTGCTTTGCCCCATTTTTGGGAAACATTAAATTTAGCTCCTGCTACCAAACCAACCTATCCACCTGTATCTACCCTATATATGTTATCCTTCTTCCTGTCACAATAGATGAAATCTTTGATCTAAGGCCAGCTCCATGACATGCACACTAATGTCCCCTCTCCTACTTATATACTCTACTCTTATAGTTGTCTCTTCTCTCCAAAATCATTTGCATTTCCTATAGGGTTACTTTCATTAGCATAAATCAAATTGTAATAATAAAAACGCATTAATTGCTATCAAAACTAATTCTTAATGCCTGGAAAAGATGCCTCAAAAACTTACTTCTTCAACTTGCCTTGTTTAAGTTTTTTTTTTTTCTGCTGCACTCAAAGCTTTCTTGTCAATCCTTCAATGTACTCCACATGCTGAAGACAGCATCGGAGTTCATCTTTAACATGCTTGACCTACTTAAATATTTAGCACAACTGGCACCTTACTCTGGTGAAACATTTCCTTGGACACTGCCCTCTCATTGTTCTCCTCAATATGTCCACTTCTCAGATTCTTTACTGATCCCTACTCATTCCCCAGCCTCTGAACATCATAGTTACCTCCCATTCCTTTACACAGATCTATTTCTACACTCTTTGTCCTCCATCCCTAAACAAGTTCATACACTTTTTCCTTGTGCCTTTAAATCCTATCTGTACTCACATTTCTCAAATGCTGTTAGGAACCCAGACAAACTTCTCAAATTCCAGGCTTCTTTTTTTTCTCCCAAATGCTACTAATGTCTTTTGTTGTCTAATATACACCAAACATATAGTATGTCTAAAATTGAGCTTTTTGGTATAAGCTCAACAAACTGCCTTCACACTGAGTCTTTTGCTTCATAAAAGGCATCTCGGTTTCAAAAAGTGCATGTCAAAATCTTTAGCACATCTCTTTCTCTCTCTTAATGGCAACCAATTAGCGAATTATCCATTTTCACCACCTGTGCCCTATCATTCACTGGACTGTTGGGATAGACTCTGGGTTTATCACACACTTTTCTTCTTATCCCTATGAATATTCTGCTTCCTACAACACACTGATGCTGTAAAACATAGATAGGATCATAGTATTATTATACTACAGTTGTCAGCACCTTCCGTTGTCACTCAAAGTAAAATCAGAAGTCCTTACTGTGAGCTACATGACCTTGAGTTAGTCCCAGTGAATCTCTTAACCTCAGCAAATCACACTCCCCTCATTTACTGCCTCCCTTTGCATTTGCTTCCTTGCTGTAACTGTAGTTTCCTGAGCACAGTCCATTTGAGGGGCTTCTGGGCCCTTAATAGCAATAGTTTTTTGTCCATAAAAATCTCATGATTGCCCACTTATTTCTAGCAGTGTTCATGTGTTACTTCCAATCACATGAGCGTATAATTGGCTTGCTCCAACAACAAAGGGCAAAACAGCAGTGAATTAAATACACACTTTGTTTTGCTGTTGTGTATCAATCTGAACATTAGTAGCCCAAAGCTATTGCTACTGTTCCATGTCATCAGAGAGCCAGCTATCTTTAGCCATGTTGTATAGCCAACTTCAAGACGTAATGTCCATCTTGAGGTATAGAACAACTGTGACATTTACACCACCATGTTAACCTGTTAGACATTGGAGAAGGAGAAACAGCAAGAGGAATTAATACACAGTTTCAATAGCCAGAGCTTAATCACCAGTTTAAGAAAGGCCAGGAAGGTTATCTTAGCTGTGCGGCTATATGGCTAACTAAAACCCAAGTGTCTTCTAACTAAGAGAAAAGGTGAACATGGGTAGATGATGAGTAGTAATCACAATATCATAGCGCAAAGGTTTCATGTGATGTACTCATAAAAATGAAAAAACTTGCCTAGTTCTATGGTTATCTTCAATTTGTTTCATTGCTTATTTACTTTCTGTCTCCTACCCCTACAATATCAGATTCTTGGGGGCAAATTGTTATTTTTTTGATCATGTCATCTCCACGAAAATATACATTGAACCAGTGTGTTAGATGAAAATTGTCTGTAAAATGAAGAACTTACCATTCTCTTATTTCAAATGCATCACCATATTCTGCTCTCTACCTGAACTCCCCTGTTACTCTTAATGCACATTAGTATGAGCTTTATTTGAGATTCAGTTTCAAATACAGGCTCCTCAGTGATAACTTTGTGGACTCATTATGTGTCCATGCCGAATGCACACACCTGCCCTGCACTATGTGGTTTTCCATTTCATTGTCCTTCTCCACAATTGTATATAAACTCTTTGAGGATAAAGAACCATAGATTAGTTTTACATTGCAGGCTCACCATTAGCCATATTATAATTCTGATTATAATTCACTCCAAGTGATTCTTGTAAAAAAAAACAGTTTTTAAAGTGAGGTGCTCATTGGTGTGGAATTGCTTCACAAAAGGGCTCATCTGGGTATCTTTTCTGAAAAAAAAAAAAAAGTCATATTCTTTATAAATCCGGAGTTCCTTCTCTCCTTTCTACACTGGGCAGGTTTTTCTTCCCTTCTGTAGTTTGGAAAGTGAAGAGAGAATGTAGCTCAACAAAGTGGCTCAGAACTGTGGGTACTACTCTGGGACAATAAGCCAATCAATAAACTTAAAATGAATCACACTTGTAGTTTCTTTGAGAAATCTTCATCTAGCAAGCAATTGTGTCAACTTTCTGCTTAACATTGGTTACAAAGGTGATAAAGGACCCGATAAAGTCCTATCAAATTAGATAGTGAGGTTTAGATAAGATATCATCCCTGCCTATCATTTTCATCTTGAAATAATTATAAAATAGACCCAACGCTTCTCTCTCTTCAAGTGGAAGCCCAAGCTGCTTACCAGAAAAACAAACAAACAAAACAAAAAACCTATGTGTGATGGAGAGATTCTCAGTCCTGGTTAGAAATACTAAAAATTTAGAAATCCCCTGGGTGATACTTTAAACCTAAACTAAAGTATTTCATTGTTGTATAATGTTTTGGATGGGGGCTTTTGGAAAAATAGCTCTGAAATTCCTTCATCTTTTTTAAAGTTACAAAAAAAAATCAGATTTGGCTGGAGAAAGACCTTGGCTCTTAAGTCTGCAAAGCACACAGTTTAACTTCTTGTGAAGGTCAATCACGCCACCCCTTTCTCACTGGAACAAATGGGTTCAGAACCTATGCAGTAGCCAACTACCATGCCCTGAAAGATGCAAATGATGTCTGGACATACCAGTCAAGGTCAAAAGAAAGCACAGGTGCATTGCTTTTCATCACAAAATGGCAGGGGTGGTCTAACTGCGAACCCACAAATCACTGCTGTATATTTTTCTGAGAGTTAAAAAAAACCCACACAGGATATATAGATTTACTCACATAAGAGCATCTATTTAAAGATACATAAATACTTGTGTCAAACAGAAGAGAATCTTCATTTCAGGCAGTGTAATTCTACCTTTTAGAAAATTAGTCTGGATTTAGGGTAGAAAGGAATTCCGTCAAGGAGAGAGAGACCTCACAGCTAACTCTATATGTCTATGTATTACTTGCATTTTGTAGTATGAATGCTATAATGAATTACCTGAATGTTAAACACAATTTTAAATTTGGAAAAACTACATATTCCCTATAAGTGAAAATACACAGTTTTATTTAATGAACAGGTTCCTTGAAAAAGCAAAATCTACAGGCAGGATGTCATTATATCCACACTTCATTCTGCTAAGGTTAAAAATAACTGGCTTCACATGTAGCTCTAAATTGAATTACATTTACTCTTTGTGAGAAGACAAAGTCAACCCATTTTATTAGCTTAGCATACTTTCCTATGGAATTTAGCACTTAGAAAAAAAGAAAAATATATACTTATATAGCTTTTTAAAAAAAAAATCATATATTGCAAAAATTAACAATTTGCTCTCTGAAACTCTAGTTAATTAACCATGTTCAGAGAATCGAGTGATTTCTGGTCACAGTATGGACTTGGTACTTCTGTTATCCCTAAATTCACAGGTCTAAGCATAATCTTCAAGATGATGGTCTGAGGATGTAACCCTTGGGAAGTGGAGACTCATGAATTGATTTGGAACACATATGTTAAAGCTGTCTCTACCACTGAAGGCCACAGTGAAAAAAGCCAAGCCTCCTTTTCATTCAGTCCACAACCCCAGACCATGGAATGGTGTCATGCATAGTTAGGGCAGATCTTCCCACCTCAGTTAATTTAATCTAGAAACTCCTTCAGAGATGCTCAGCAGTTCATCTCCTCACTGATTCTTGATTCTGCTAAGTTGACAACCATTGTTAGCCATCATAGACTGGGAATGTATTTTGGTAGTAGAGCACTAATGTGCAGGAGGCCCTGTGTTCAAGACTCACCATTTTCAAAAGTTAAAAAAAGGAGAAAGAGAGAAAGAAAGAGAGAGAGACAGAGAGAGAGAGAGAGAGAGAGAGAGAGAGAGAGAGAGAGAGAGAGAGAGAAAGAGAGAAAGAGAATAAAAGGAGATGAATATCAAAGAAGAGACCATTTGATGAGTAAATGATGAATCAGCAGAATGGTCCAGCAGGTAAAAGTGCCTGATGCCAAAGCTGACAGTTCTTAGGACCCACAGGGTGGAAGGAGAAAATTGATTACCACAGATTTTTATTTGTCCTCCGCATGTGTACCAGGGCACATGTGCGCACACACACACACACACACACACACACACACACACACACACACACACACACAATAAATGAGTGAATGAATGAATGAATATCTAAATCAATCCAGATAGCTTTTTCTTTTCATTTTTAAGAGTAAATATTATAGCTGGATGGTGGTGGTGGTGGTGGTGGTGGTGGTGGTGGTGGTGGTGGTGGTGGTGGTGGTGGTGCACACCTTTAATCCCAGCACTCAGGAGGCAGAGCCAGGGTGGATCTCTGTGAGTTTGAGGCCTACAGAGGGAGATACAGGACAGGCACCAAAACTACACAGAGAAACACTGTCTCAAAAAACCAAAAAAAAAAGAGTAAATATTATAATACATGACAAAAAGATACAGTATAATTTTGTCTTTGGTAAATTATCAAAAATGCCAGTCATGTAGGAGAGTTGTGTGCCTATATGAGAGATTATCTAAATACTATTGAAATAATTATTTCTGAGCATCCACCACATACAGAAACTATAGTACACATTGATGTCTATGCAATATATATTTCTATTGATATAAACATCATGGTGACAATAATTTTGTTTTGCATAAGGTTAAATACACAGGTTCCCTGAAAACTGTCTTCCCAGTATACTACCTCCATTGGGGTTATCCTTCCTTTTTTATAATCCTCTTCTCTAAGGTCCCAGACCATAACTATCAACTTTTTACCTTAACTATCTTTTCTTTCTCATTGTCCCCAAAATTGACAAGCTCTTAAATTGTTCCCAAATCATAGCCTTCTTTTGCCCAGCAGCAAGAAGTCTCCAAGTATCTATACAATCTAAAGAGAAACTTTCCTGAACCAAAATTTCCAGGAGCTCAACACTGAGCTTTTGATATGCTAATGAGGGAGGTTATGGAATTTGGAAAAGTCCTTTTCAAAGGCAATAGCCTGGTTTATGAAGCAATTATCTTGATGTATAATCCTATTATGCATTTGTTCTTTGCATTTGAGTACCTTCCACAACGTCTAATCTCTACACATGCATGCTCCCAGGCAGACACATACTGATTAGAATGAGGCACAGAATTTTAAAAAAGCAAAAGAAATAATAATTTATAATTTTCAAAGACTCTCTTTGGTTAACAGCATCGCCAATATCAAGTTTCATACAGGTTCACCTAACATCTCAATGTTTTTTTTTTTTTTTGCTATTTATTTTTTTCTCTTCTTCCAAATAGACATTTCCCTAAACTAACAAAACAAACAAATGAAGCTGAAGTGCTGTGCCTGCTGCAAAATCATGCCCACGGTGGACTCTTCCTCATTGGTGGTAAAATAGCAATGTTAAGATAATACGCAGAGAGGTGAAAACATTGAAGCTGAATTGCTGGCTATCCAAATACAATTGGTTAATTAGTACTTGCAAAACCAGGCCCCTTTGCCTGCCATACAACATGTCAGTCACTGAAATGACAAGTTTCAAAAGTGATAAGTTGAAAATGAGGAAGAATTTATTAATGAGAGTGACTGATCATGGGGAAACAAGAGCTAGCCCTAAATCTGTCTCCAGAGGGTAAGGCTTAAGTGAGTTTTTGGAATTCAGTGTGGGTGGTCTAAGTCATGGGGATAGGTAGAGGTAATGAAAAGTGCAGACCTCAGTGTTCTGCACATGCATGGTCCAATCTCCAGAAACTATTCTTAAAGTCTTCCAGGTTGTAGTTTTGGCCTTCTGAAACATCTTATGATTCCTGTCAGTGTTTTCTACCAGATTGACCTGCTTCAAAATTCCTGAAGAGCAATATGGTCATTTGTTCCCATCAGACACATGTCAAGGTGCCGTTTACAACAAAGCTGACAAGAGTATGTCATTTGGATGTGTGTTCTGGTTAATCTCAATTATCACCTTGATAGGATTTAAAATTGCCATGGAAACAAACATCCTGACATGTCTGTGAGGAAGATTCTAGATTAGGTTCATTGATGTGGGAAGACCCAATCTAAATGTTGAGAGGCTCTCTCTCATTCTATGGGCAATGGTTCCTGACTGATGATATAACCAGCCTCCAATGTTACCATCAAGGTTTACGCACTTACAACTATGAACCACAAATAAAATCTTCCTTCCTTAGGTTGCCTTTGTAAAGTATAAATAACCAGCAAATGTATAAAAGTAACTGAGGTACTATGTGATTTATAAAACTGGTAATAAAAGCAAGTGTTTAAAAATAAATGAAATTAGATGATTTATTCAGGTTTTCCTTCAATTTCAGTAGAAGTACTTGGGTTGATATTTATCATAAATGAACATATTGAATAACAAAAAATTATATTGATTTTGCCAAAATTTGGTCATGAAGTTCCTACACGTACAACCATCTGGACTACTGAGAATACAGCTTCCATCTATGAGTTACTCTATCAGTGTATTTGAAAGTATTGTAGTTGCTATAAATTTTTTCACACCTTCTTGTCCAACTACTTTCTACAGGGCCATCTAGTCTTCATTGATGCTAAGCTTAAAAATAAGAAATATTCCCTGAGATTCAGTCTTTGGTTCTGAAAGCTCATGTGTTGTATGAAGTTTTGATGCTTTTACCTTGTTAAACCCGTATTGCTCTGTGAGTGTTGGCCATACTCTTCACAGTGAGTAAGAAAAGTTATCACAATTTTTCCCACTTTCAGGAAGATCTAAGTCTATCTTTGTTACTTTTATTCTATGATATGTGAACAAAAGGTCCTGGGAGAGCAGCAACTGTCAATGAACCTTCTGAAAAGCTGACTGAAGAGCACTTCCATGACTTCGGAGTGTTACAAATCTAGAGACTAATTAAATTTACCATTTACCGTTATCCCCTTATGACTATCAAGTAAAACTGTTTGGAATGAATTAAGCAACTTCCATCAACCAGAGGGCTAAGGATGTCTTCTGATAAATCTGAGGCTGTGGGCAGAGATTTCTCCACTTTGCTGTTATTCATCTGCCTGAGATATCCAACAATGTATTGCAAAAGTGCCTTTATATATGACATTCTTTGTTCCATTGTTATAAAAACAGACTGGAACATCAATAACAACAGAACCTGGAACTGAAGAAATCTAGATCCATGTTCCCTGGCCATGGTCATTCATATTTAGCACATTATCTGGTATCTCCTTTAATGTAAGAATGGAGACTTCTGTGTCAACAGTTAGTGGGCACTATAATGTATTGCCATATTATACCATCACATGGTTATTTAATCCAATAGAATATTTCAGACAATTGACATTTGAATTAATTGATAAATGGAACTTCATGCAGTAAGATGATATCATGACATTTGCAGGAAAAAGGATGTAACTGAAAATCATTGTATTAAGCATAATAAGCTAGACTCAGAAGGATAAATTCTGCTAATTTTCTTTAGTTTGGGACCAAATTTAAGCATGTACATATGTGTATGAAAGTAGGAAAGGGGCCTTGAAATAGGGAGGCAGGAACCTTAAGGGAAGGAATGAGGAAGAACAAAGGGTAATAGAATTCATATGACATGAGGGCAGAAAGAAATCTATGGTCAGCGAGGCCATCAAGAGAGAAGGAGGCCAGGAGAAAGCAGTGGAGTAGCAGAGAAATAAAAAACAAAGTATATATGAAATGCCATGATAAAGCCCATTATTTTGTATGCTAAATTAAAGCAATAATGTAATAATAATAATAATAATAATAATAGTAATAATAATCCACTTCCTCCAACATATACTGCCTCCTACTAACCTTTTTATCTAGTGGTGTGAAACCAATTAGTACATTATTATAAATGTAACCAAAAAGTCACTAAAATAGATTTGTTATTCAGCCAGAGGGTGCCAGATTCTTCCTTTCCTTGTCAATATGTTCAACTAGACACAATTTTCTTGTACTTTCTGTAATAAAATATAGATAATAATTGTTTCTGGACATGTATACTTCTGCCAAAAAGTGAATGTCATTTCTGGATGGATAGCAATGCAGTTTCGGGAATATCTGGGCTGTAAAGAAGACACGATGCACAGATTAAACCTTTATGTGTATAAATATTTAAAAGAAAAAAGGAATGTTGCTGTGATGGTGAGAAGATGGCTGGAGATGAAGGAGAATAAGCATTCACAGGGCTGTGAAGAAGTTCTCAGGAGAGAGAACTCCTCTCTTTCTGTGTTTCCACACTATTTTTTAAAATACTCCTAGCAACGTACAATGAAAGGCGCACTTAAATTTTAGAGGTTCCAGAATCCTGTCATGTTGCTTACTTTTTCACATCAATTCCAGACCTTGATGAAGCACTGTGGCTTCCAGAGTCCTGTTTCACTGCCGATTAAGTAGCACCAAGGAAGGCAGATAGGTGCTATTATTATTATAGACTAACCCTACTTACTATATTTGAGAGTATAGTTAAGAATCAAGAAGTGTGTGTTGGTTTGACAATGGCAGACTACCCAGATAGGTGTATGATAGCTTTCCAGTATGGCAGCCAAGGTGGACTATACATTCAAGTAGGTACTGCTGTCAATTGTCTCACCTGATTTCTATCGGTTATAACCAGCTTTTTCTTCATCAGGGAGCTACATGTTCCCTGCCTCAATATTCTCCTCAGCAAAGACCTCAGGCTAAACACTTCTTCTAAAGCTGCCCAAGGTATTCAAAATCTTGGGGTCCAAGGGTTCAAAATGGCTGAGTTTCCAGGCAGTAATGGTAGGGCTAGTGGCACTAATTGGGACCATGGTCTACAACATCACTTACTTCTCTTTTGGATTCTGAGTTAAAATCATGTAACAACAGGTCAGACACTCACCATGTACTTCCTGTTTACACACTACAGAGGACTGACCACGAGTGGTACTGGGGTGTTTGCTCTAGAGCATGCCCTGGCTCTTGGAAACATTGATGGGAACTCAGGCTGGAGGCAATTATAGGGCACAAAGTAATGAATGGTGGTCTTTTCCTCCTGAGTCCCATAATCTCCCTCTTCACCTACTATGCACAGGTCCTGCTGATGCTGTCTTGACCACTCCAGTCTTTATCCTGCCCCAAGCCTCCAATCTGACAACTCTTGTGTTAGAGTAGCCACTCCAGGCAGCCACCAACTACTACACTGGACACACAGGTCAGAGATGGGTCATCTCAGTGTTTCCACTGTTTGGGAGATTCCTGATGTAAATCGTCATTTCCACTTAGAAACCTTGAATGCCCTGATGTTTGGAGCCTTTGCAATCTTTTTACTCTGCATGACCACATGGATGCCAATGTCATCTTCTATTGACATACAAAGACTCTCCCAAAACAGAAAAAAGCAAAAGAGCTGAGTAGTTACTAAAGTCATTCCCTGCATCCACTAAATTTCAGGGTCCTTACCACATGATTCAGTCTGCTGATGTGACCTAATCCTTCCACATTCCTTTATGACTGCACTTACTGAGCCAAGGTGTGTAGAAATAGATCATAAAGGTTGTGTATAAACTTATATACTGCCAACTCCTTTCGCCATTTGGCTAGGAGATCCCCTTTATAGCAGCTATTTCCTTATTGGGACAAATGTCTTGCTTACTCTGTTCAACCACCTTCCTTCTGGACCTAGAAGATAGATCTGGGAGAAAGTAGAAGAAATTGGAGGTTTGTAGCTGATTCTTCTTGCCTCACTGTCTACTGGACCTCAGTGCTGGGGGTGAGGGAGGGGACAGAATGACTCCAGGAGGAACCCGATGGGGGTTAGAAGATTCCTGTCCTGATAGATCCCAGGCCAAGGGAGAGAAGATTGCACGGGTTACTGAGGGGAACAGAGATGGGACAATATGACTCAGTGATGGAGCTTAATTTGAAAGAAATGGAGGAGGAAGAGAAGGAGAAAGATGAGGAGAAAGAGGAAGAGGAGGAGGAAGAAGAGAAATTATCTATTCTGATTTTTTTCTCAAACTTTTATAAAATGAACTTGCCTTAAGCTAGGGTTCTGCTCTATGACAAGCTACAACCAAGTTGTCACTTCCATTTTCTATGAATTATAACCACTTCAGTTTACCAGCAAACGTTCTCTACAATATGTTTATATAGCATATAGGGAGAAAAATTTTTAAAAATAATATGGCTCGCCGAGCGGTGGTGGCGCATGCCTTTAATCCCAGCACTCGGGAGGCAGAGGCAGGCGGATCTCTGTGAGTTTGAGGCCAGCCTGGACTACCAAGTGAGTCCCAGGAAAGGCACAAAGCTACACAGAGAAACCCTGTCTCGAAAAACCAATATATATATATATATATATATATATATATATATATATATATGGCTCATTTATATTCAAAACATATGTTTAGTCATATATTTGTGTAGTGGCACACACCTCTAACCTCTAACTAGACATGTGACAAGATTCTGTCTCAAGTACACATACATGTGTGTTTGTATATAGTTTTATTCAAAAATTGCAAATAGATAAAAGCACAAATTTTGAAGAACATTAGAACTTCTAAAGTATTTTATGCTCATTATCAAAGTTTCTGTCTGAAATTAGCTTATCGGTAAGTGAAGACAGGATTATTGATTTCTTATGTACTGTACACAGTAGAGAATAGTTACCTTTAGTTTATAACATATGTAATCTACCTTTATTTACTGTAAACTGCTTCTCCAAAACATATTCTGTGTCATGCTGTGGTCCATCCAAAGTATAGACAAAGAACAGCTATTCCACGGGGCCAAGAGCCAAACTGAGAAGCAGAAATGCATGCAAATGAATATTGTTGAGCTGGCCAAGGCCAGCTTGGCCTTGTGTGCAATCTTGTGTCTCCACAGATAGATTTGCCAGCTGAATTTAAAGCTGCTTGGGAGGCTGACAGTTCTGGCTGAGGGATTTGTAGCCTTGATTAAAAATACACCTGATTCGGAATGGGCATGGAGGAGCATGTTCAGTCCCTGAATATCTTAAGTGTATGTTATATTGTGGCTTAGACCATGAGTCAGAAAAGCCTTTGGATTACCATAACTCATCCACGTGCCATACACAGATGTGTTCCAGTTTGTATTGTAGTTGAGGACTTGGTGTCTCTATTTTTGTGTAGGAATACATCCTCTGTGTATTTGCTTTCTGTCTAAAAATACTCGGCAAATTTGTTTTAATACATGGTTTTGAAAAGTGCCTTGTGAATCTTCATGGGTGATTGTTTATGCAAAAGGCTTTGCATAACAAACAGCTAGTAGCAAACAAGAATATAAGCTCTTGCTTGACTCTGTATGAGTCACAGATTTTTAAATCTACTATTTTCCTGGCAATTTAATCCCTGCCCCTGTCTTTAAAGTCTATATTTAAAATTAAAATATTTATAACATGTATATTGCAGAGGATTGGCCCTCTGTGGTCCTGGACTATGTTGGAAGCATCATTATTTATTTGTAGAAATTTATGAATGGGAAAATTTTCATGTTAAATATTCTCAGTGACAAGCAGCCTGAAAGAGAAAGGCTGTGTTCAGAGCACTGGCAAATAGAGACAAATAGAACAGAGAAAGGATACCATTTCAAACGATGGGCCAGGGACGTTTGGCAAACATTGACAGATATAAGACAGGTAACATAAACCACACGTCTAAGAGCCAATGTGATCAGTGGGTTCTGAACTGAGCTGTGGACAAGGGAATCAAGAAGGCATGGGCTTCGTAACACTGGAGAACCTTAATAAAGGTGTAATATTTGTTCAGCAGGACTAGATGGTGAAGCAGTAGGATCTGATAAAACCGTATTTCCAATTAATGGAAAAATATTACAGGTGAGGATTTTTATCAGAATTTATTCTTTTGTCAGCAAAGTAATAATTATCAAGAAAAAGTAATTTCAAATTGAATTTTGCATTTATACAATCATTTATTCACATTAATTTTCTCTTCCCTTCTTCCAAGTCCCAGGAACCACATACACAAATGTGCACATGTGTACACTACATACATAAGTATACATAGCTTATGTGTATAACGTAGCCATGAATGCTATCATTCTATGAGGACTATTCTGAGATGTGTGACCCTGTGGTAGAAAATCACTGATATTGGCATCTATTGCCATTGAACTTACAACCAGTTGAACTTGAGACCAACTTTAAAATTAAATGCCTGTAGGACACTACAAAGAAAGTGAAGTCTAACAGCATTTGAAAGGCTTCTGATGACTCCAACATCTTGAAAAAAGAAACAAAAGAAGGAGAAATCTCTCAAACCTATTAGAGTTTTTTTTTTTCTTTTTCTTTTTTTTTTTTTTTTTTTTTTGGATTTTCGAGACAGGGTTTCTCTGCGTAGTTTTGCGCCTTTCCTGGAGCTCACTTGGTAGCCCAGGCTGGCCTCAAACTCACAGAGATCCGCCTGGCTCTGCCTCCCGAGTGCTGGGATTAAAGGCGTGCGCCACCACCGCCCGGCTAGAGTTTTTTTTAATTAATGAATTTATTTATTTATTTATTTTGCATCCCAGCCAGAGTTTTTCATCCCTCTTCTAAAGACCATAATTTAACTATAGATCAGAAATTTTTAATTATAGTAAATTACTATATTAAAAGTATTATATTAGTATGTATATACTAATATAATATAATAATGATATATATATATATATATGTATCATTAAAAAATGAGGAATTGGGGCTGGAGTGCATGGAGGCATTTTCTCAGTGTGAAGAGGTCACTTGCTGTGAAGTGTTAGGTACAATCTGAATTCAGTACCCAGCACGTACAAAATGGAAGGAGAAAAGCACACCTGTGAATTGTGTGTTGCCCCATCCAATGAATGCATGTATGAATGAATGAATGAATGAATGCAATGAATGAAATGCAGTTGAAACTTTTAGGCCAGACAGATGGCTCAAAGGTTAAAATTGTATACTGTAGCAGGAATCTTAAAAGTTCTTATTAATAAAATCAAACCTGAGCCAGGTATTGGGGTGAATTGGAAGATCAGAGAACCAGAACAAGTCACAGCTACCTCACCTCACCGGATCCTCAGCTGGTCTTGTTTCCTCAGACTGGAAGCCTCTGAGTCCTCATCCAGAATGAATCTCAGCTGAACTGTGCTGCTCCAAAGCCTGAAAGCTTAACCAGCCAAATGCTTAATCAGCCAAATGCTTCTGGTTTCCGGTCCTCGCGCCTTTTTTTTTTTTTTTTTTTTTTTGGTTTTTCGAGACAGGGTTTCTCTGCGTAGCTTTGCGCCTTTCCTGGAGCTCACTTGGTAGCCCAGGCTGGCCTCGAACTCATAGAGATCCGCCTGGCTCTGCCTCCCGAGTGCTGGGATTAAAGGCATGCGCCACCAACGCCCGGCTCCTCGCGCCTTATATACCTTTCTGCTTTCTACCACCACCCCCTGGGATTAAAGGCTCACTTTCTGGGATTAAAGGCGTGTGTCACCATGCCTAGCCGTTTCCAATGTGGCCTTGAACTCACAGAGATCCAGAGGGATTTCTACCTCTGGAGTGCTAGGATTAAAGGTGTGAGTGTCACCATTTTCTAACCTTTGTACCTAGTGGCTGTTCTGTCTCTGACCCCAGATAAGTTTATTAGGGTGCACAATATTTTGGGGAACACAATACCACCACAGTATGCTACTCTTGCAGAAGACTCAGCACTCATCAGGCAGTTCACAATGACCTACAACTCCAGCTCCAGGGGATCCAGCACCCTCTTCTGGTATACCACATTCATGTACACAAATTAACAATCAAAATAAAATTTTACACAAAAAATAAAAGCAATCTTTCTAATAAATAGTTCAGAGGGAAATTGTTATTTTAAATTATTTCTTAAAAATTATTATGCCTCTTATAAACTACGCTGATCCCTGGTCCATTTTCTAGGAAATACTGAGTTTTGATGAGTCCTACTTAGTATTGATATAAACAGTATCAGCACATTTCCCGATTCTTTCTTTATCTTTCTCAAATAACAAAAGATACTATTTAATTATAATACCCATTATTGCTGATTAGAAAAAGAAAGGACAGGTGGTAGGGTTTTTTTTTAAGGATATTTTTTAAAATATTTTCAATACTTTTGACTTTTTGTTATATTTTAATACAAAAATTCTAATTCTAGAATGTATCCTAGACAATAAATATATAACTATTGACAACTGGAAGTAAGAAAGGAAAGAAGGAAAAAAGAAAGGAAGAAGGAAGGAAGGAAGAGAGGAGAACAGAGCAGGAGAAATATTTAAAAGCCCAAACATCTGTAGCTATGAAAGATGTTTTTGTTGTATTGTGAATAAAAAGCCAAAAACATTATTTTATGTGAAATTAAATCTTATACCGAGTTAATCCTTCTATTGCATCAGGTATTTGGGCATTTGCCAAGGGGTCACTTGTGTGATTTAGAGAGATTTTAGATAGCACCTGCTAGTTGTCTATCAAATTTCACCATCCTCTGCTGTTATCTATTCTAGCCAAGATTCATCCCAGACTAATCCACTGCCGAAGCCAGAGTGATCAAACACACTTCCAGCACAGTGATATGCAAGTCTACAGCACACATATTTTAACTACTCAGTGCTCTATTATCTACTTTCTTCCCATTGTTTCATTTACACGCATTTATGGGAGGATTCCTGGGTCTGGCTGAGGAAAAATAATATTCTAAAAGTGTTCATTCTCATAAAACACAATAACATCAATGAAGACAAGACTCTTAAAAACTGGAGAGAGTGGCTTTGGGAGACACAAATATGGTGAGTGGTTTGGGCACACAAGAAGGCTCTGCATAGACAGAGCTAGGGTCAATATTGGCTGTGACACTATACCCAAACATCTACCCCATTCCCTACACTTCCTTCTGAGAGATTCTGACATCTTCCCCATTGCCAACAAGTCTGGCAAGACTATAGAAGGGAAATATAGTCTATCCAATTCTTTCCCCAAAGGCAGAGTCACTTGCGTCAGAATAAACACACTGATTGATAATATAGACAATGTCTTCTATGCTGAATCATGCAGGGTATATTAAGTTTAAGTAATTCACACTCAAGGGATAACCAGCAAATAGATTATATTTTACAGATGGTAACCATGTCTATTTCTTGAATTCTTTAATCGTAGCAAATTTAGGCATGATAGAAGGTGCTAATATTAGAAGAGCGTGTGGTCTTACCCCAAAAGTTTATCTAAATTTACATAGAATCTAAGGTGATAGGTATATATTGTTTTACACTGCCCATTCTATTCAGATCACACACACACACACACAGAGAGAGAGAGAGAGAGAGAGAGAGAGAGAGAGAGAGAGAGAGAGAGAGAGAATTGCTTTTGGTGTTCACCTGTGTTGCTACCCTACAATTCATAATGAGAAGTGAACTTCTTATCATAGATTCAGTTTAAATTACTTAATGTAAAGAAATTTACTTTTCAGATCATTTCCTTTAGATCCTTTCCTTATCTACTACCTTTTCTTCTCCTTTCATTTTTGTAAACAAATTCATCACATTTTCATTATGGAAAGCATCACAATAGTTAATTTGAGGCTTTAACATTTGTTATTCATCTTTCAGCAGAAAAAAATACTGTCTTCCTATAGAACTCTACTTGGTTGGAAGAACGTGCTGGGAGTGAGTCATCCTGGCTACACTTGGTTCCTTTGCACAATTTTTGTGTAGAAAGCATTATTCTTCACACATTGTGTGTGTGTGTGTGTGTGTGTGTGTGTGTGTGTGTGTGTGTGTGTGTGTGTCTGAGAGAGAGAGACAGAGAATTTCAAAGAATTTATAGTCATATTGGGTGGTCATTAGAACAAAATATTTCCTCATTCTTTTGTCTCTGCTTCATAAGTCCAATAGCTGGAAAGGGAGTCAAATCTTCCCAAAATGACTGCACTATCAAAATGAGATGGTTTAATTTAAATAATAAATAAGCTCCATGGCTACCTTTTGCTCTAATCCATGCTAAACTTTAGCACCTGATCTGGCTGCCAGCATTATTGCAAGAACATTTAAGTGTACAGTACAAGATTGTACTTGATTTATTAAAGTAATGAATTAGGTTTATTGTAGGTGATTAAATGTATTTTACTTTTTCAAGCACAAGAACTAGAAAAGAAAAGCATCATTACAATCTGAAAATAACTAGAAAGATAAGTTCATTAACTTGCCTACACTTGCACATCATAAAATCCTTGTTAAAAATTGCTCCCTAGCCTGCTGTATTGGCTTCTTTATGAGGTAATTTCTCCATACAGTAATAAGATTTTTCTTTTACTCTCCAGTGCATATTAAACCCACTAATCTTCTTTTATAAACTATAGTTTCAGCCACTTTCTCAATTTACTCACTTTAAAGATACATCCCTATTAATATTAAAGGTAACGAATACAGATATGAACTTTGCAAAACATGCCTCTAGATTTATGGCGCAATCTTTCAACAGTGCCCTGGAATAGCACAAAGGGGAAAGACATAAATGTCTCATGTGTCTCGTGGCAAAGCAAACAATTGTAGTCCCGACGGAATTAATTTCCCACCCCATTCATTATGTGAATGAACTCTAGACATACTTTGTACTGTCAGGAAATAAAAACAGAATGGAAACACTCAGTTCATTCAGAGAAATACAGTGAAATCTTGCCCAGGAAGCACCCAGGCTTCCATAATCTGATTGATAAGCATTGTGAGTGCTTTGGGGAAATAACAATTGGTCCAGCTACCTGTACTCAAACCAATAAGGGCTGAGCTTTCCTTCTGGCTGCAAACATCAGGAAAACCATAGCATGAGGTTGAAGATTACATTTTTTAAAGGATAAATCCCAACCATACTGATGCTTTTTGTTTGAGTAGTTCTTCTAACAGATTATATACTTTGAAGATTATTTTTAAAATATTCTGCATCTTAAAATTTATTATTTAATGATGGTATACATGATCAATATTGCACATCCAGTAATAATAAGTGGATAAAACATCTTGGAAATGATAAATTAATTGAAATAGTCATTGAATTCTGCTATAAAGTCAATGCACAAATAACTGGCCTGATATATTTTTCTACCAACTGGACACAAAGTTAAAAAGTAAGAATAAAGTAAGAATTCCCTTATTACTTGATTATTTGGCTTATTGTATTTACTTAAAAACAAAGGTTTCCTCAAATGTTCTCTGCATGGGAAATTTAAGGGTAATATTTAAAGTATGTCAGAGGTGAAATTGCTAATATATAATGGTTATTGCAGTTCAATAAAAGCCAATTACTTCACTAGAAAAACTAGTGAAGAATGGAAGAAAGTTTGCAAAAGAGGAAGTATAATGTGACAGCAAATATATGCAAAAATTTCCCTTTGGCTAATTAAAATGGAAACATTATTCTAGTGGGAAAAATTAAAATAATCGAAAAAAGCATACAGTTTAGGAAAATTAAACTTTTCTATAATGCTTGAGCTCATATAAAAAGTAATTTTTAGCAAATTTTACCACTATTTAAAAAAAATAACTAATGTGTGACATGTATCCAAAATGCCTCATTTAAGCATATAAAGAGTATATGGATTACAGGCTATAATGGTGAGAATACTGTTAAATCACTGCTTCCATTAATTGTAATACAGGTTAAAATATAAGCCATTCACTAGCTATTGTTAGTGTTAAAAGAGTTCATGACATACTAAATAAAAGAAAGCAAATTGCCAAATAAAAGGTATTGTATGGCATGGTTTATTTTAGAAGTACAAACATACGGATGTGTGTTCTGGAGGACTGTAAAATGCTGCATGTGGCCATGGTTTGCCAAGCAGTAGTAATCTTTGCTTTTTTGTCTCTTTGCTTGTCTGCATTCTATTCTTCTTTCTTTTTAGTCATTTAATACATTGAATAAATACTTAAAGGCTAACTTTAATCTTCTATAAAATGTACCTTTACTACCACAAAAATTAAAATCTTAGGCTCTTATTTTAACTTTCAAAACTGGTACAAGTTATTCAATATGTATAAAATGTATATTAAAATCAGAATAGTGATATATTGTACTATTGCTAAAAATCATTTAAATAAGTTTCTGGCACTTAAAAGATACTTCTCCATATATAACAAATGACTTAAAATGTCGTTTTTATTGATTTCTGATATGTAATAATTAATTTTTCCATAAGATTAGATACAACTTACATTTCAGATATCTCTAAAATTTAGTGCAGTTATGAAACTTTAATGTCTGAAACTTCCAAGCTATAACTTATTTATTAAAATAAAATCATACAATAAATTTTAAATGGATTGTCTCCCAATTTGACTGATCTTTCCTAGTAAGATTATTTTCCTCATTTTTGTTCATTACTTTTATTTCTTCAACAGTCTACTCACTTGTTTATTTATTAAAGTTTCCATAATTTAAGCCTTCTTCATGGTGTATCAAGACACACACACACACACACACACACACACACACACACGAGGTGGGGAGACAGAGACAGAGAGTGAGAACATTTTCTTTAAAATATTCACAAACCTACCTTCTAATTCAGAATTCCTCTTTCCATTTCTTCTCTGTGTTGATTAACTTGATCTATGAACTTACTTTCTACATAAAGACACTTAAACCATTTCAATTACATTTGGTACTTGATTTCCCTTTAGTGTCATGTTAACTTCACACCTGACAAAGCTTTCTTCATGCCATCATGAACATTCAAACACAATTCTATTGGTGCTTTCCATTTCATCAGGGCTTAAACTATCATGGCTGAAGATCTTAACTGATCCTTCCTGTAAAGCATGGACATTTCTCTAAGACCGCACTACCTACACAAAGGGTTTCTATCTTGTCCACCTCTCTATAATAAAAACAGGAGTTAGCTAGTGTACTAGTAAGCTAAAACAGAAGCCATTCTAAGAGAAGTTGAAGTTGGACAAAACACACCTGAACAAATCCAGCAACTTTACATGGAAACAGTCATAGGAATCTTACTTGTAACAATACAAATAAAACCATAAGTCAGCTGGTATGTAGAATTTGGGATCCTCATTCTGCTGCTAGCAACTGTACCTCTCACATGGTGTGTCATATTTGATGAACAAGGAAATAAATGATGAGCTGATTAAATGCTAAAAGAAGGAATCAGTCTTCACACATCATTTTTTTTCCAAGAGAAATCTTATACTGGTTTATCAGCCATACTTCTGCTTAATATTAATAAAAACAAATTTGTAACCATCTCAGAACTCTTTATATCTGATACTCATGAGATGTATTCACCTGCAGCCTTTACACAGGCCTTAACAAGCATTTTTTATTAGAAAGGGATGGAGAATGTTGGTGTCATTAAAGTGGACTGCTCCTTCTTGAGTGCATGTGTTCATTCTAGTGGCAGATGGGAGCTTTGGGTGGTTGTATAGACTGCAAACACTGAGGATTACAGGGCAAAGGGACGGTGAAATAATAAAATAACAGCTGCAGGATTATAAACATGGAAGTTTCTTCTTCCTTGTTTTCTTTAAGCCCCTGAACAAGGAAGCTGTTGGGACCTTGGTGGTAAATTTGTTGACTAATACACATTCTAACCAGCTGGCAACAGTAAGCTTAGCCTTTTTGTATAAGGCATTAAAGTTAGCCTTTTTAGTTAAGTGTTTTATTCTGGCATTTTGGAAAGATACATGATCCAAACAGAATATTTATAACAAACCTTTTAAGGCTTGTTCTCATCTATTTTTGCCCTCAAAGGTCATTTCACAAAAGAGATCAAAAGACAGCTTCTTCCAGGCCAGCTCAGTGGGTGGCCAAAAAGCAGATTAAGTACTAACAGAGCCCCAAAGAAGTACCAAGCTGTATAACTTGCTTTACATTGTTCAGTGATATACTGTCTCCATTACTTCTCCACATAATTATATATATGAAGTAGTTTAATTACAACTGATATAATGAAAAAGCCTTAAAAATTATTTTGAAATAGGTTTATCAGATGGGCTTCCAGTGAATATCTAAACCCTTTACTGGTGGGAGCTTGTTTGCCCACTAAATTAAAATTCTTCAGGAGCCCTGACATCATTTGGTAGGTAAATCTTATCCAAAAATCAATTTTGTCTTTCCAATTCCTGAACTTTTAACTATAGGAAAAACAGAACTGTTCGATTTTTGTTTTCTAGGTAAGCACTGATTAAGAGGAAGGAACTTTATAGTGGAACTAGGCAATTCAGAAATTTCTTTTTTATCTTGTTACTTTGGTATACATTCTATCGTCCCTACTGTATGTTTCCCAAATGCAAGGCCCAATTCCCAGACCTTTGCTAGATGGAAGGGACCTAGGGAATATCACCAAGAGGGTAATATCCAAAAAGATAATTGTTCAAAAGGAGAAAAATGGCTTTAAAAAGGTTGTCCCTCCAAGTATAGTGACCTCTCTTAGGATGTGAGTGACTCTGCCAAGAGTATAGAGAACGTCTTAAAAAACACAGAGCAGTTTACCAAGCAAATCCCAGAGTACCAGAAGGAAGAAAAAAGAAGAAAACAGAACAGATTTGAAGGAGAAAGGAACAGTGGATGCACTGGTAAATTCGGGAACTCAAGCAATAGACTGAGGGTATTAACACGAGAATAGGAAAGGTGCCAGCAAGTGCTTAAATGACTGTCTAGCCGCAGATGACTATAAAGATGCGTATAAAGACAAAACAGACTATCGAAGAAGGAAGAGATGCTCAGGGTTCTGTTAAAATTAAATGTCTGGAAATGGTTTGGAGAACAATGAGAAGGAAACAAATATCAACCTCAGAGTCATGGCAAATATATTCATGCTCCACAATACAAGAAAATCTGAACAGGAATGGACAGGCCTGAAAAGTGGCAGGCAGTGAATGAAAAAGACTTTGCAATTTTTGGTTGGAAAACAGTGATCCAGTTGGATCTTAGTACAGGTACTCATTGCTGGAAACAGAGAGGGAAGGGCAAGTTAAGAGGAAGCATTGCTGTATTAGAGACAGCTGTGTGAGAAGATAGTTCATGTGTCAGCAGTGGATGACAGCTCTGAGGAACTTCACTGTATGCATGTTGGAAATGGAAAAATCCATGTTATCACCCAAACATACGAAGAGTTGAAGCCCAAAGAAAGGTGGTAGAAGAATGACCCCTACAAAATGTCTTCTACAGAGACCAGCCCAGACTAGAGATACACCCCAGCCTTGGAAACTAGTGTGGTATTGGAGACACTGGTTCTAGCTGGTTGACCCAGAGCCAGGGGGTCATTCCAGAAACCATTTTTACCCCACCCCATCATCATTGCACAGATCAGCCTGTGGGTCAGGAGCTTTGGCTCTGTAGCCATGTAGGCGAGAACGGATTGCCCCAGCAACAGTACTCAGCCATCAACATCAAGTTCCACCACTCTCCAAAGCTCAACTTCATGCAGACTCATCTCTGGAAATCTTGAGCACCCAGGTCGAATGTTTGTAAAACTAACAAAGGGTGCAAACTAGAATAGAGTTATTGGGGGTTTTGTTTTCATTCCTCTCTTGTCTCTGGGCTTTTTATCTTGCTTTGTTGGCTTGATAGCTGGTTGGTTGGCTGTTTGCTGTGTGTTCTCACCATCATCATCATATATACCTAATGTTTCCTCGGGCTTTGTTTTTGCCTTTGTCCCTTTCTCTAGCATTGTCATGGCTTAGTTTCTCTCTTCCTTTTTACATAACTAGTTACAAGAGATTGTACATTCATCTTCTATCTTATGAGAATAGGACTTCAAAATTGTCTCCCCCATTTTTTATATCTACAATAAAGTCATCTCTTCTACATTTATGCATCTATAATAGTCCCCTTACTGCAATGTATATCTCCAACTCTTATCTCTTCCATCTTAGTCACATCATAGCTACTCTCTCATTTTCCTGTTTAAATATTGATGCACCTTGTTCTATAAAAGGTCTATGAACTACTTCTTCTCTATCCAGTACTCCAATACCTCTGTCTCTAAACTATATTCAGCACAATGCAAAAGAATCTAGCATTTCTAGGCAAGTCCTGATACACCAAAAAAAAAAAAAAGGAGGACAACACTCTAAATTCCAAGAGCAGATATGCCTTTAAGAGGACAAACAGAAAACAGAGCCACCAAATAGGACTGGAAGGAGTTAAAACTGGATTTGGAGACAAATCCAGTCCAGCAGATATGAAAAACAAAGGAAGAGTGGGGGAGAGAGGGAGGAAGGGAAGAAAATAGGGAAGGAGGGAGGGAGAGAGAGAGAGAGAGACAGAGAGACAGAGAGAAGAAAGAAGACAACAGGAAGACCAGGACAAGATAACTATAGCTAACTAGGTAAAAACACCAAAAGTCCAAAGTCTGAAACAAAGGTAATCGCTTAACTTTGAGCCCCTACAAAGTAAAAAATAAGAATAAGAACAAGTCACGCACTTTCAGTATACAATGACACAGAACAGACATTCCCATTCTGAAAGGGAGAAACAAAAAGATGAAAAGGTTGAGGCAAATACTAAAGCCCAACACAGAGGACAGACACCACATCCTGCAGTCTCATGCCCCACTCTGGAGCTAATGATAGCATCATCTAGGATTCAATGGGGTTGGATGGTAGCTGTGTGGCAGGACAGTAGGGAATGGAGGCTGAAACATGATTAACATGGGAGAGAAGCATATGTTTGCAGTAAAAGGCTGGACTCCCCCACCTAAGTCTCATACAACAAATGGCCTGTGTTCAGGCCAGTTTACCGAGAAATTCTAGAGTGTCTTCT
This sequence comes from Peromyscus leucopus, assembly GCF_004664715.2. Classification (NCBI taxonomy): domain Eukaryota; kingdom Metazoa; phylum Chordata; class Mammalia; order Rodentia; family Cricetidae; genus Peromyscus; species Peromyscus leucopus. The sequence continues at coordinate 79,695,506 of NC_051069.1, forward strand.
TCACCTGGACTTCATGTAGCGAACAGAACATTTGTGAGAAACAAAAGAGTAAATACAAAGTGGAGATGCCCATTTTGTGGGTGTGTCCTTTAAAGGGCTAGATACTCTGTAGCCCAACACTCATTTGGACTTTCCCCCTCAGCTCATTAACCCACTCCTATTCCCAGAAATGATTTTCCTTTTTAAAATAAGCTTCTTCTCTTTCAGTTTATAGTCATATGTCCCTGGTAAAAGAGACAATTCATCCTGGAACACAAAGACTCAATCTGTGGACAACAGTAATTATGTTTTTCATTCCGTCCTCTTTATCTGTTTTTCAAACACCAACCAAAAGCCTACTTTTTCCCTGAAACTCTCTGGCTTTCTCTTTGTTTCTCTGACCACCATGCCTTACTTACAAGGCATGCCAGGATTTAGGACTTAGAACTTGCTTGTCCGATTGGTTTTGTTTGTTTGTTTTTTCCCTCAAACTCCAATAAAATTTTCATTGAGCTTCCTTTTGAGTCCGTTTCGAAATTCTTTTACTAATGAGACTAAGAAACTGCCGATGAGAGAGCCAATTCCTTGGTACCAACACATCGCTGGCTCTACCTATTGTAGCACATGGGCAGTTCACACCTCTGGCATCTCCAATATGTTGGAGTCTCCATGGTAACTTGAGTTTCACCTACACAGATTCATGCTGTGGGCTCTTAGATCCTCTTTGCATAGGCTCTAACCATGTCACACATTGCTTGATCCTACCTACTTTCTGGAACCTTAGTGAAAGGTTCCATGACCCCTCACTCTTGTGTTTTGCAACTATATGGACAATGCTGCCATCTCTGCTGCTGGCTGAAGAGACAGTCTGGCGTCTTTCTACTGCAGCAGGGAGGTCCTCTGTGTACCTTGGTGCCTAAGCAGAAAAAAAAAAAAAGTTCCTATAGACAGTTGATTCTCAGCCAGAATACCCTTCAGCGGCATTCCTATTTGACTCTCTCAACTTTCAATTGAAACTGTACTTCTGCAAGTTGGAGCCCTTATTGGATGCGGTCACACCCTCATGACACATTTCCTAAAATAGTATTTGGTTGTTGTTGCTTTCTGAAAGATACCTTGCACCAATGCAGGAATGAACATCTTTTTATTGTACTAGGTACCTTCTATGTGTGGCCTTTTTGGACCACTTCAACAGTTATGAGGTGAGAAGTAATTGGTTTTGTTTGTAGATAAACCAAATAAATTTAGGCAGCTCAAATTACAGGTGTTATAGGTTTGTTTGATGACTTATTATATTGCCTTTAAATAAGAAAAGCTACTTTAATACTGGAATACCTGCAAAAATAATCAATTTCTTACTATAGGTATTATTATCTTTTTCTCTTCACTAAATGAAGATTATGAAAGAATTTTTTGAAAATATGGATTTCTTGTGAATGTGGTTATTTGATAATAAATTTTAATATAATATCTAAATTTTTACACTGTTTTCTTAGATGGTAGGATCTGAAATTTTTGAAGTATACTGATTTTTAAAAGGGGGGACATAATATGAAGATGAGGAAAATTAAGCAAAGAACAGGTAAAAACTGTTCTTTTTTTATAAGGATGAAGAAACACTGTAACATGAATCTTAAAAGGTCTTATAATAAAAAACCTCGAACCAGATATTGAGGTGAAAGCTGAAAGATTAGAGAAACAGAACAGCAAGCCACTAGTTATTACCTCTATGAAATCCTCAGTCTAAAGAGAGTTCATGTTTCCTCATGTCTTATATACCTTTCTCTGCCCAGACATCACTTCCTGAGATTAAAGGTGTGTGTTCTTCCCAAGGAAAGGCATGAGATCTCAAGTGCTGGGATTAAAGGTGTGTGCCACCACTGCCTGGCTTTGTTTCCAGTGTGGTCTTGAACTCACAGAGATCCAAACAGATCTCTGCCTCCCAAGTGATAGGGTTAAGGGAGTGTGTTGCCACTGTCTGGCATCTATGTCTAATCTAGTGGCTGGCTCTGTCCTATGATCCCCAGATAAGTTTTATTGGAGTGCACAATACATCACCACAAAACACCCTTATAAAATATTCAAAAGATTCTGATAACTAAAGCTTGCTACATTTACGTCCTATATCATACATTTATGTATACACATCAGTATAGGGTGTTCGGGGAATTTGGCATTTGGCTCAGGGTTTAAAAAACAGAACCAGGAACTGAAAGATGAAATTCACACTCTTGAAAATTTTCTGAATCATGGTCATTAATCTGATCACGAAGTTGAGATATAAGCAGCCTAAAAGAAATATTTTGTACTGAAATCGATAATTTCCAGAGAATCACAGTTATTTTCAGTTTAGACATAGTCTAAGTTGATGGAAAATGTATGAAGAAGGCAAATTGAATGTGATGATACAAATAAAAAAAACATAGTTACCAGTAAGCTCCAAAAAAAAAAAAAAAAAAAACACAAGAAAATCTTGATGAGTTTTCGCTTATGTATGATGAAGAAATTTTGAAAAAAAAATCAATTCAAAATAAGTTATAAACTATAAGAATTATGGTAGAAAAGGTATTTGTATAATCTTTTCAGTTTCTAGAGATGACATTACAGCAGTCAGTCTGAGATGACCTCATTTCTCCCCAGCTTTGCCTATGTTACAAAATAGAAAGTCCATCCTGGATAGAAAATATATAACCTCTGAAGAAAAGCTATCTATGTGCTACCCTGACTCATGCATTTGCCAGTCTCGCAAACTTAGGTGACAAATTTAAGCTGCTTGTGCATCAGTATCCCGTGAATATAAACAGGATAATGACAACTAGCTCATGGGATGCTGTGAAAATGTAATACATTTCATACTCTATTCAGATGTTAATACATACAAATATATTGAAAATGTCAGTAATCATTACAACCATTATCTACATGACTGCTGTATTATTATAGAAAAACATAAAACTCATTTGCATAGACTACCTAAAATGTTAAGAGAATGCTAGCTAAAAATGACCTAAAATTAAGGACTATGATCATTGCTTAAGACAGTTGCCAGATGAAATTTATCGGCTGTATCAGGAACTGTATCAAACCAAGAGGAGGAGTGATGCCCCAGGACAGATGCAGACAATGGGATCTACAGCTGACCTGAACCCGGCTGTCATGTGGCAGGAGACTCCCACACTCTAACCCTGTCTGATTTGCATAACTGGGGAAACCACCCCTAGATGGAGCAGTTTATTTGAAAGTTTCAGAATTCACCCAAATTCTATCATGGCACCGTACAAACCTTCGTGAAATATACTGATGCTGTTTCTGCCATGTCAGGTATTTGTCTGTTATCTGTGCTTCAAGAAACCAAATTTAAATGGCTCTCTTTATCTCAAGGACAAAGAATTTAGGGAGCTATAACTCTATATGGGAAGAGATGAGACAAAGCGGCGGTGGGGGGGGGGGGATAGCCTAATCAAATGACTAAAGTTCTAGGCACATCCAAAGCAAAGCATGAGCTTTTTGTGCATAGATGTGTGAGTGCAGGGGTATATGCTGGTGTCAACATGTGCCTATGTATGTAAGGAGTATGAAAATTACTGCCGAGAATCTGGGTAGTTCAACATCAACAGATGAGAACAGGGTAATCAATGTACATGGTACTTTTTAATATGTGTTAGGAAACTACAAACTCTTGTAGAAAAGGAAAATCATGACTTTTCAAAGAGCCCACCCAGATTATGTTACAAGCAGTAGATGTAGTCCACAGTGTGGTACAGGTGGAATGGGATCAGCTTCAAAGTTACATATAACACTTGAGAGTTCTTGGGGGAAAAAAACTTTATTACATTAATTAAATAGTACAAGAAGAAAATTATATCCCTAACAAAATTAAAACCTACCACAATATGCCTAGATATGAAAAGCTGAATGAGGCAACATACTATTAATACAATAAAGGCATTTAAATAAAAGAATATGTTGCTAACATGCAATTTATGTAGAAGCAGTGTAGTCAGGGAACAAGCATGGGCTCACACTCTGCTCACCATCTTTTCACAGAGAAAAACGAGGTAGAAAAATAATCAATTCCAAATACTCCTTAATTTGGCTGACTATAATTACTCAAAGAGAAAATTATTTTCCTCATAATTTCATGCAATTAATCAAATATTTCCATGTTGGTTCATTTTCTAGAATGTTCTTAATACCTATTCTCACAAATGTCAGTTTATATTTTATTCCAAATGGCAGTTTATATTTTATCTTTTAACTAAGTTTTCAAAGAATTTTTGTTTTTGCAAGTCACATACTTCCTTTATAAGATAAAATATTTTTACTTACAAAAATATGCTGTGCCAATACTCATGCTGAATTCTTTTTTTTTTTTTTTTTTTTTGAGACAGGGTTTCTCTGTGTAGCTTTGCGCCTTTCCTGGGACTCACTTGGTAGTCCAGGCTGACCTCGAACTCACAGAGATCCGCCTGGCTCTGCCTCCCGAGTGCTGGGATTAAAGGCGTGCGCCACCACCGCCTGGCTTCATGCTTAATTCTTGCAACACCTTAATGTCTAATAACAACCAGGAGGCCTGTGGCCTTGCAAGAAGTACCAAAGTTGCGAATTTTACTTCTTAGAGGTAGAAACATGTAGGAAGCACATTTTAATTCAAAATAGTTTCTTGAACTTTGTAGTAGCAAAATTGCCACCTGTTTGAAACTCATTGTATAATTTCACTCATAGATATTTTTAATATACAAAGTTGCAATGTGCTGTCATGGAGATACTGTAATTAGCCCCATGATGACAGTAATTAAAGAAAGCAAAATATATTGCCTTCTATGAGAAAATAAGTAGATTTTGAAACTATATTCTTTCTTCATGTTTCTCATGAAAATATTTCCTGTAATAAGTTTTACGTAGAAGACATATCACAAAAAAGAAAAAATAAATGCCTATGCTACAAATTAATTTGTAGATCAAACTTTAAAGAACCATACTATTTGTATTTTATGAGTACTAATAATATTTTTTAAAGCCATAGATAGTTAAAAACCCTAAGTAGTTGCAATGTAAGAACTACTAAATTCATTTATTTGTGCCTTCATTCCATTTAAGGAGTTTGAAAAATATTTTACTCCTCAGTCACTATAGAATCTGCTACATGCAGTCCATAATATGGTCCTACAACCCCAGTTTTAAAATTAAAATGTACTGTTCAAGTACTGTCACTCATTTTATAAAGTTATCATAAAGTATGTTCTGGAAATCAGTAAATATTTAGAAATCTTAGTTGAAACTAAATAGAAGCCCAACATTTTTTGTTTTAACATAGGTATTTATGTAGCCCAGGCTGGCATCAAGTGTGTTTGAGTAGGTGAGGATGAATTGGAACTCCTGACCCACCCTTCTCCATTTCTCAAGTGGCACGTGTGTACTACTATGCCCAGCTTTGTGGATTCTCTTTATTAATTTGTTTCCTTATCCATATATCATGTTATGATAATAATAGTTACCATATTAACTGTGTTAGCTACTATGGTAAACTATGCACATATTACAGTAGAAAATTCTAATATGATCTTTAAATCATACCAAGGGAGTGACTATAGCTATTGATGAGTTGGTTTATTGTTGAAGTTAAAATGTAAAATTATAGCTATATGATTTTACAAGATACTTTTTACTATTGTCACCAAGAATGGCTACCATCTCCTGTTGCACTTACTGCTCTGAAATTTACTCATTCATTGTCTGAACAATTAGATGATTTTTCTTTAATGAGCATTGACTGAAACTGATGCCTCCATCCAACTTTAACTACTTTCTCCTGTAATAAAAAGCATATAATTAAAGGCATCTGTTGTGAATGGGTATGTCGGTTTTCCAGCTAAAACTGGACAGGGGTTACTGGACTTTATCCCCCCCCCCCCCGCCCAAAGTCCATTGCCACATAATGGTCCTAATTTGAAACTGCGGAGATACACAATAATGGGAAGATGATTGATAGATGGTGGATAGAGATTATAGGTAGGTAGGTAGGTAGGTAGGTAGGTAGGTAGGTAGGTAGGTAGATAGATGATAGATAGATAGATAGATAGATAGATAGATAGATAGATAGCAACTATAGATGACAAATAGATACCATTATACTTATGGATTCTGGCTTCTGAATAGAAAGCTGTGCTTTAAAAAAATCCAGACCATGCTTTTTGGTGTCATCACACCAGGACCTAAGAACAGGGAAAGGAGTCGTGGGAGTAGTGCACACTGGACATGCCAATAGAGAAGTGATAAATTATTAAAGCATGATTGGAAATATTGCCATTTTTCAAAGCTGTCAGTTTAAGCATAAAAGCATCAGCACATTAAACTAGTTACTGCTTTTTCATAATTGAGACTTTAGCTTCTAGCTGTGCCCTGCAGCTTTTCATTAATCACTAGGCCTGAAGTTCAGCTCAGTGACAGCTTAGAAGGCATTAAATGGGCAAAGTATTTCCCAGGTACAGTTAGGAGAGGCCTTTTAGTCCTATAATCCACAGCTAATTGTTTTTCAAAGTCTCTAAATACAATCTATTCCTGGCGTTTCCTGGTGTCAGAATTAGCTGCAAACTGGTTTTCTTTTATCTTCCCAGACTTTCTCCCACTAAAGTCCATTGAGAGCCTGTTGTTAGCTCCATAAAACAGGTGCAGAAGGGCTATGATACGTGAAACCGCAATGGATACTTACCAAAGAGCCATCTATCAGATTGCCTAAGAAACACTACTTCCTGAACACTTATTTTAATCATGCCATTTAATTTGTCATAAAAGAAAGAAAATAGCATGGAACTTTGCATACAGGCCAAGTCCAGCTTTTTAATGTGGAGAAAAGACCTTGTCAGATTTTTTGAGCAAATGCAACTGCATCTTTCTCCAGCGTCAAGTCAGACTGTGGCTTCCCGCATTTACTTGAACTCAAAGATTCCTGTCCTAAGCCCCCTCTGATGCTTTGGTTCATTTTTTTTTTCTTTTCTGCAAAGTATTGTGCATCAGGTTTTAATGGATGTGCCAAAACATTCCTTCTTCAGTATAACAAATTATCAAGAGCAATGAGGTTCATTAATTATGTCATCTAATTGGATTGAGGCAGGTGCAAAATACCTCAGATGAAGTGGTCACTGGCAGGAAGACCCAAGTGCAAGCTTTTCTATTAGAAGCCAGCATGTCTCCAGACTCCTGGAATTACTTTGTACTTATTGATTAATGGCCATAATTTATTACAGTGCAGAAGATCTTGCATTGAGTTAAACGTGTGATTAATCAATTTTCCATCAAATTATGAACAGCAGAGCAGTTGCCAGAAAGAAAATACCAAATGCATTTTCCCATGGTGTAAATATATCAGGACTTCAGCTCATAACTGTCTATCACTTGCGTAATATTCTCTGTCACTCTGATAGATGTCATCTCCACGAATCTGCTACAGGTAGGAATGATGGAACGACCACAAAGCATGTTTTATAGCTGCCCTGTTTATATAATGAAAGGTTCTTTGAATCCATCTCTAAACAATTTATTAATACAACATTCATTTCCGCCTTCAGCTTGAAATACATCATTGTTAAGTCAACAATCTTATATTAAACTCAAAGTGAATATTGAGGAAAGAAAACCTTAGGCAAAAGAGAGATGAATTTTGGACTTCATGTGCACAGGAGCTCATTTTTATTTTATGTCACAAATTCAAAGGTGACTAATTGTTGTCAGTTCTAATCTGCTTTTAAAGTACAGCACATGTGTGTCTTGGGAACACTACAGGAACCTACTGATTGAAGAGAAAAATTCATTTTGTTCTAAAAGTTAATTTCTCTGATTAAATAACAGCTATGTTAGGGGTTCATAAATTGTCTCCTATGTGCAAGGGTATTTCATCTTACATTTAAATTAGTTGGTACTGCGTCTTTATAAGTGTTCAAAAGATTAAGGAAAATAGTGAGGCAACATAATAGTCCATGACTCAGTCAAGCTGGGGAAAATTAACTCATAATAAAGAATGCATACAGTAACAAAAACTGATTTTGACAGGTAAAGATTTAACTGGAATAAATAAATAGGACAATGAGTGCTCACTGCACCATTCCAGTTCAATGTAGTTTTAAAAAAATGCATCCAGGCACCTTAAAGGCAGCTGAGCTATATTGACCCACTGAACAATACTAGAGTTTTGAAAATGCTACTGCAGAATTGCACAGACTTATTTCTTTCTCTCCTTAGAGCAGAGAGATTCATGGCCCAGGGTGTGAGGGCCTTTAGATGGATCACAGCTGACAGCTCACTGCACCTCTCTTGATCAGTTTGCAGATCTAACTCCATGGAGGAGCTTTTTAATGCCAGCACATTAATCCTTTCTGTAGTGGAACATAAACAGCCACGTTCTGGTAGATTTTTGTCCAGTAGCATACTTCATTTTAGTAGCTTTTGTGTTTAAGCTGGAAAGAATGGATTTCATTCTACTTTACATACCTTGTTTTCCTGATAATAAGGCCACTTCAAAACCAGGGACAACTTTATCTCCAAAATGCTTGGTTCTATTGTAGCAATAATCAGGTTGTCACATACGACTCCTATTATAACGTTTCTCAAGCCACTTTCCCCCATTGCCAAGGTCTGAGAAGCTAAGTAGCTCGAACTGGCCAAGACTTTCCTTCTCCAAGAGCAATCGTATCCTCTGATGAGCTTTAGATTCCATGGGTTTCTAGAGAACACATGTGAGTGAAATAAAAATAAAAGACACATCAAGCTGTGCTTGATATATTGTGCACCCCAACAAATTATCTGGGGGTCAGAGAACAGAACAACCACTATATTAAACATAGAGGTTAGGTAGTGGTAGCACACATCCTTAATCCTATCACTTAGCAGGCAGGATCTCTGTGTGTTCAAGGTCACACTAGGGAACAGAGCTAAGCATGGTGACATATACCTTTAATCCCAGTAGCAACCATAGAGACCTGGAGGTCTGTACGGACAGACAGTGACAGAGCTGTGTAGGAAGAGGAAGTGAGGTAGCTGGGCTAAGAGCCTATGAGAGGGCAGAAAAGCAAGGCATATAAGCTTGTGTAAACAGGAAGTTGTGTTCCTTGGAAGCTGTGGAGTTGGTGAAGTGAGATTAGCTGGTGGCTTTCCTTATTTTCCTGATCTCTCTAAGGCTTTAACCCAAATTTCTGGCTCTGTGTTTTTTTATTTAATAAGATCATTTAGAAATTCATTTACATCAAGCATTGCCCCTATTTGTGTATTAATGTATAACTTGAGAACAGCCACAGAAGAAATCCCTTTAGATGATCCTTGTTGCCAATTTCCTCCTCCAAGCCACATTAAGTATCCTTAAGTTAGATAATTGACATGTGGTATTAAAATTCTGTGATTCCTCAAGCTCAAGTCTCGGCCACTTACTAAATTTCTCTGTCTAGAAGAAATCAAACTTCTTCAGAAGAATGAAAATTTGAGTTTTCCTTATGCCTCATAAGGCACATATTAGAAATATTTCCCTAATCTTACAGAATTCTCAAATGGAAGCTCACAATTGCACCTACCTTAATATTCATCTTTAATTGTGTCATATCTTGATATAGACCTCAACTGACCATTCAGAAGGAAGTATATGCTACAAAGAAGCAAGATATGTAAAGACATATCCCTACATATGGCTGTAGGAAATTGAGAGGAATGTTTGTTTACTGCTGGGTAACATGTAAAAACTGTTCAGGATTTATTGAAAAATTACGCTGGAGAGATGACTCAGCGGTTAAGAGCACTGGCTGTTCTTGCAGAGGTCCTGAGTTCAATTCCCAGCAACCACATGGTGGCTCCCAAGCATCTGTAATGAGATCTGGCGCCCTCTTCTGGCCTGCAGGGATACATGCAAACAGAACACTGTATACATAATAAATAAATATATCTTTAAAAAAAAGAAATTAAAAAAAAAGAAAAATTACATAGCAGTTATTCAAAACATTAAACTTATAATTACAATATACATAACAATTCCACTTTCAGGGAAAGAACTCCATGATTGACTACAGGACTTTAATATATGTTTGTACACACAGGTTCAAATTAGCACTAAATGCCCACATAAAGAAATTGGAGAAATCCCACACTAGTGACTTAACAGCACACCTGAAAGCTCTAGAACAAGAAGAAGCAAAGTCTCCCAGGAAGAATAGACGCCAGGAAATTATCAAAGTGAGAGGTGAAATTAATAAATTAGAAACTAAGAGAATAATACAAAAAATTAATGAAACAAAGAGTTGGTTCTTTGAGAAAATCAACAAGATAGACAAGCCCTTATCCAAACTAACCAAAAGACAGAGAGAGAGAATCCAAATCAACAAAATCAGAAATGAAGAGGGGGACATAACAACAGACATTGAGGAAATCCAGAGAATTATCAGGTCATATTTCAAAAACCTCTACTCCACAAAACTGGAAAACATAAAAGAAATGGACATTTTTCTGGATAGGTACCACATACCTAAGTTAAATCAAGACCAGATAAACTATTTAAATAGTCCAATAACCCCTAGGGAAATAGAAACAGAAATTAAAAGTCTCCCAACCAAAAAAAAAGCCCAGGACCAGATGGTTTCAGCGCAGAATTCTACCAGATCTTCAAAGAAGAGTTAATACCAATACTCTCTAAATTGTACCACATAATAGAAACAGAAGGAACATTACCAAACTCCCTCTATGAGGCTACATTTACCCTGATTCCTAAACCAAACAAGGATGCAACAAAGAAAGAGAACTACAGACCGATCTCCCTCATGAACATTGATGCAAAAATACTCAATAAAATACTGGCAAACAGACTCCAAGAATACATCAGAACAATTATCCACCATGATCAAGTAGGCTTCATCCCAGGGATGCAAGGGTGGTTCAACATACGAAAGTCCATCAATGTAATACACCATATAAACAAACTCAAAGAAAAAAACCACATGATCATTTCACTAGATGCAGAAAAGACATTTGACAAAATCCAACACCCCTTCATGATAAAAGTCTTGGAGCGATCAGGAATACAGGGAACATACCTAAACATAATAAAGGCAATATATAGCAAGCCAACAGCCAACATCAAATTAAATGGAGAGAAACGCAAAGCAATTCCACTAAAATCAGGAATGAGGCAAGGCTGTCCACTCTCCCCATACTTATTCAATATAGTACTTGAAGTTCTAGCCAGAGCAATAAGACAACATAAGGAGATTAAGGGGATACAAATTGGAAAGGAAGAAGTCAAGCTTTCCCTATTTGCAGATGACATGATAGTATACTTAAGTGACCCCAAAGATTCCACCCAGGAATTGATAAAGCTTATAAACACCTTCAGCAACATAGCAGGATACAAGATCAACTCAAAAAAATCAGTAGCCCTCCTATATACAATGGACAAAGAAGCTGAGAAGGCAATTAGAGATACATCACCCTTTACAATAGCCACAAATGACATAAAATACCTTGGGGTAACACTAACCAAGCAAGTAAAGGACCTATATGACAAGAACTTTAAGTCCCTGAAAAAAGAAATTGAAGAAGATGTCAGAAAATGGAAAGATCTCCCATGCTCATGGATAGGCAGGGTTAACATAGTAAAAATGGCAATCTTACCAAAAGCAATTTACAGATTCAATGCAATCCCCATCAAAATACCAACACAATTCTTCACAGACCTGGAAAGAATAATACTCAACTTCATATGGAAAAACAAAAAACCCAGGATAGCTAAAAGAAACCTGTACAATAAAACAACTTCTGGAGGCATCACAATCCCTGACTTCAAGCTCTACTATAGAGCTACAGTAATAAAAACAGCTTGGTATTGGCATAAAAACCAACATGTGGACCAATGGAATCGAATTGAAGACCCTGACATTAACCCACACACCTATGAACATACAATTTTTGACAAAGAAGCCAAAAGTGTACAATGGAAAAAAGAAAGCATCTTCAACAAATGGTGCTGGTATAACTGGATATCAACGTGTAGAAGGCTGCAAATAGATCCATATCTGCCACCGTGCACAAAACTTAAGTCCAAGTGGATCAAAGACCTCAACATAAATCCAGCTACTCTGAACCTGCTAGAAGAGAAAGTAGGAAGTAGTCCTGAACGCATTGGCATAGGAGATCACTTCCTAAATAGAACACCAGTAGCACAGACACTGAGAGAAACAATCAATCAATGGGACCTCTTGAAACTGAGAAGCTTTTGTAGAGCAAAGGATACGGTCAACAAGGCAAAGCGTCAGCCTACAGAATGGGAAAAGATCTTCACCAACCCCACATGTGACAGAGGACTGATATCCAGAATATATAAGGAACTCAAGAAATTAGACATCAAAACGACCAACAGTCCAATTGAGAAATGGGCTTTAGAACTAAACAGAGAATTCTCAACAGAGGAAACCCAAATGGCTGAAAGACATTTAAGGAATTGCTCAACATCCCTAATCATCAGGGAAATGCAAATCAAAACAACTCTGAGATACCACCTTACGCCTGTCAGAGTGGCTAAGATCAAAAACACTGAAGACACTTTATGCTGGAGAGGATGTGGAACTAGGGGAACTCTCCTCCACTGCTGGTGGGAATGCAAGCTTGTACAACCACTTTGGAAATCTTAGAAAATTGGGAATCAATCTCCCCCAAGATCCAGCTATACCACTCCTGGGCATATACCCAAGAAATGCTCAATCATACCACAAGAGCACTTGCTCAGCTATGTTCATATCAGCATTGTTTGTAATAGCCAAAACCTGGAAACAACCTAGATGCCCTTCAACTGAAGAATGGATAAATAAATTGTGGCACATATACACAATGGAATACTACTCAGCAGAGAAAAACAATGACATCATACGGTTTGCAGGCAAATGGATGGATCTAGAAAAAATCATCCTGAGTGAGTTAACCCAGACTCAGAAAGACAAATATGGTATGTACTCACTCATAGGAAGATGCTAGATGTGGAACAAGGATGACTGGACTGCTACTCACATCACCAGTGAGGCTACCTGGAAAACGGGACCCCAAAAAAGACACGGAGAAATGGATGAGATCTACATGAACAGCCTGGTCATGAGTGGGAGCAATGAAGGGTGACGGTCGAGGGAAAGAGAGTGGGAGATCCTAGCTGGATCAAGAAAAGAGAGGGAGAACAAGGAATAGGAGACCATGGTAAATGAAGACCACATGAGAAGGGGAGGAAGCAGAGAGCTAGGGAGGCCCACGGAGATCCACAAAGATACCCCCGCAAAAGACTGCTGGCAATGGTCGAGAGACGGCAGGAACTGACCTACTCTGGTGATGGGATGGCCAGACACCCTGATAGTTGTGCCATAAACCCCATCCAAGGACTGAGGAATCTGGATGCAGACATCCACGGCTGGGCCCCTGGTGGAGCACTGGGAGTCTAATTAGTGAGAAAGAGGAGGGTTTATATGAGCGAGAATTGTTGAAGCCAAGGTTGGATAAAGCACAGGGACAAATAACCAAATGAATGGAAGCACATGAACTATGAACCAAAGGCTGAGGGGCCCCCAACTGGATCAGGCCCTCTGAATGGGTGAGACAGTCATTTGGCTTGATCTGTTTGGGAGGCAGCTGTGCGGTGGTGCCGGGTCCTGGGCTCGTTGCATGAGTTGGCTGTTTGAATCCTGGGACTTATGCAGGGACACTTGGCTCGGTCTGGGAGCGGGGGGACTGGACCTGCCTGGACTGAGTCTATCAGGTCGATCCCGGTCCTCGGGGGAGACCTTGATCTGGAGGAGGTGGGAATGGGGGGGTGGGCTGAGGGGAGGGGGAGGGAGCGAGATGGGGAGAACAGGGGAATCTGTGGCTATTATGTGGAACTGAATGGTGTTGTAAAATAAAATAAAATAAAAAAAGAAAAAGAAAAATTACATAGCAGTTTTTCAAAACATTAAACTTATAATTACAATATACATAACAATTCCACTTTCAGGGAAAGAACTCCATGATTGACTAAAGGACTTTAATATATGTTTGTACACACAGGTTCAAATTAGCATTATTTCAGATAGCTAAAAAGCAATAATATTCCAAATGTCCATGTAGCAATGAGTGAATAAACAAAAACAAATTGTATATACAGTAGACTATTACTTGATCTTAAAATTGGGAAATCCTGGCTCATGTTGCTGAATGGATAGCTTTTAAGACATTACTCTCAGTGAAATATGCCATTCACACAAATATTTCATTTATATGATATAATAGAGCAATTGAGTACAAGTGGATACAGAGTAGAAGTGTGTTTGATAATAGTCAAGAGAGCGTTATTTTATATGGAGTATCAGTTGTACAAGAGGAATTTTAATAATGGATGATGGTGATGACTACACAGCCATGTGTATTTGATGACACCGGCCTATACACCAAAGATGGCTAAAATACTAGATGTGTTTTACCACAATAAAAGTACATGATAATGACAGCACAACTAGGAAGAAAAGAGATGAGTTCAGAGGTGGCTTTAGTGTTGTGCTCTTCAACTCTCCCTGATAAGGCACAGACCCTGGAAAATTCATCACCAGGTCACTTTGGAACAATGGAAAATATAACTGACCTATCCACGGAGAGATTGGGCAAGCTTAATTACATGACAAAATCATTGTTGGGAATATCTCTGCCTCTCAACAAAGAACAGACAGCCGAAAAAATAATTTTGCAGGCAGTACATGGTGGTGGGCATTGTGTAAACTGAACCTGGGGGTCTCTACTTCATGTATAAGCTGGTTTATCAATAGGGTCAAATATGTAATTCACTCTACAGACATATGTGTCACCAGTACTGCCACTACAGGGAGAGTGTGTCCCAGAGGGGACTTCACCATTAACCTTCAATGAGTATAGCTGTTCTCCAGGGGATGCTGCGCCTGACCACCAATGACTGTTACCATTCTAGAATCCAAGTCCAGTGTAGTCAGATCTTCCAGTTTTAAAACAAAATTACAGACATCTCATGAAAAGACTTCCAATGTTTATCCAAAAAAAAATTTTTAAACCATATTTTTGTTTTGTTTTGTTTTTCGAGACAGGGTTTCTCTGTGTAGCTTTGGAGCCTGTCCTAGAATCCACTCTGTAGCCCAGACTGGCCTTGAACTCACAGATATCTGCCTGCCTCTGCCTCCCAAGTGCTGGGATTAAAGGCTTGCGCCACCCACTGCCCAGCCTAAACCATATTTTAATCTGGTAACCATTGTGAAATTTAATTTGCCATATTTTTCCTTCCCTTAAAGCCAGTCAACCCACAACTTCTACCCATATGATTCCTTATCTAGAAAGTAATTTCTCTCCTATCTCTGAACTCATAGACACATCACTGATATCTGCCCATACATTAGAGAAATGTTTTCTTTATTGTTTCTGTGCATGTATGTATGTATGTATGTATGCTGTATGTGTGTATATATACTTTCTACTACTATAATATTAGCTTCTTGACACAGAATACAAAATTCAATGTCTAATACACCCATGGTATATTCATCCATGATATACTGCTATAATTCATGACCTACTTAATAAACACTTGCTAAATGTATAGCATGGGAGTCATGAATCAATGTATGCAGGTTAGGGGGGCAATGAATTCACACAACAATCTGCAGTATATTTACAGGGAGGGTCCAAAGTCCAAGCCAGTTTGAAATGTTTCCTTTTTTAATATATATTTTCATAAAAAGCTTGCATCTTTTTAATCTTTATAACTTCCCTTTTCTCTCCTGTGTATTAGTTCTGAAGATGTATTTATTAATTCATTTCATTAATGTTGATTGTTAATTAGTGGGGAACTTCTATAATATTAACTAGTTAATTTCTCATCCAGACTCTGGATGAGTGGTCTTCTTGCAAAAGCAGACACTGAGCATAGCACTTGTTGCCTGAGATCACAAACACAGTAGGTAACAGAGCCAGCCAGCAATGGACCCTAGATGGTGGGATTTTTAATCGCCACATCAATCTGTTTCCACTAACAATACCCGGAAAGAAACTACTAATGGGGGCTGGAAAGGGGCTGGTGAGGCACAAGGATAAAGTCCTGTATGTGTTTGTACAGCCTTTCAATAAAGTTCACTCTTTTATTGTGCTAATAATATTGTTTTACTTTAAGTGAGCATGAGAAACAAGAAGGACTTCAGAAGCTGGTCTGCTTATTTTATTTCATTCTTCATGATGATAGTGATATAAGTTGTATTTGCAGAATCATAGGTGAGTTGAAACCATAGGTTGGCTGCCAAAACAAATTCTGTAAAACTCAAGGGAAATAAATGTTCTGTGACCATCATTTGACTGTATGAAATTTATAACATAGCATTATACGTCTCAACACCAGTAAACTGTATGCTACATATTATTCATATCCATAATATATATTCATGTACATAAGCAAGATTATTTCTTGAAATGTCTTCTACTAGAAAACAGCCTGGAGCCTGAGCCAAAAGGAACACACATTTACTTTGGTTATTGGCATGGTTTTTATGCAATTTCTAGTTATTGCTATTAGAAGCTAAGTTACTATCAGCTGTGCATATTTTGAAAGGTTACTATAGATGTTTCAGCTGCCTTATGTTCTGTCTTACTCAGCACAAATGAAATAAAACCCATGGTAGAGATTGTATTGAGACCTGTGTTGCCCAATGCCAAAAGCCTAGGGTCTATGTGAAAGAAATAGGAGCCACAAACTAGTTTGTGAAAATCTCTTTTACTTCATGGTTATGAATTATATCCACTGAAAATCAGGACATTCTTGACAACTAGCAACATCCAAAATTCTGCTCTTTCAGGAACATCCACGATATGAGAGAACTTGCTGTTATAAATGTAGTACATTGTTTAAAAGCTTGTGTGCTTGGGCAGGGATCTGGCTGTGTGGTGTAGCACTGGCCTAGCATCCTGGAGGCCCTGGGCTAGAGCTCCAGCATCTCAAAAAACCTTTCATCTGTGTGGTTATATTATGTCCTTCAATATATTGTGCACCCTAATAAACTTATCTGGGATCAGAGAACAGAACTGTCACAAGACAGACATAGAGGCCAGAAAATGGTGGCACTCACACCTTTAATCCTATCACTTGGGAGGCAGAAATCCATCTGGATCTCTGTGAGTTCCAAGCCACACTGGAAACAGCTAGGCATTGTGACTCACACCTTTAATCCCAGGAAGTGAGCCTTTAATCCCAGGAAGTGTGGCAGTAAGCAGAAAGGTATATAAGGCTTGAGGACTAGGAACTAGAGCTTTTAAGCTTTTAGCTTTTTTAGCAGCAGTTCAGCTGAGATCCAATCAGATGAGGACACAGAGGCTTCCAGTTTAAGGAAATAAGATCAATTGAGGAACTGGTGAGGTGAGGTTGGCTGTGGCTGGTTCTGTTTCTCTGATCTTTCAGCATTCACCCCAATACCTGGCTCTGGGTTTGTTTTCATTAATAAGACCATTTAAGATTTGTGTTACACATCTGGTTTATAATACAAGGAGAAACTGCAAAGGAAATTTTTCATGGAATATTCATTTTTGATAATGGCATATTCAATAAAGTTAGGATTCTGCATTTTAACCATATTTGGAGCATGTTGGAACATTTCAATAAATTAACAATATAAACTAGATCACTCATACATGCTGGTGGGAATGTAGAAACCAGACTATTCATATGCAGTTGCATGAGTGTAAAATGATGCAGCCATCCTGCATTGGCTACGTGCAATTGGTAAGTTCTTACAAATCCAAGTCTGCAACAATTGTCCTAGTCAGTAATTGCTTTCTTGGACACTTCTTCTTTATTTAATAAAATTTATCTTAGTAACAGAGAATATAAGAACAGGTGAAAATGAGTAAAAGGTATTATATTTAAGCAAAGAAATTAATATAAATTGTTAATTATGATAATAAATTCATTATCAAAATAACACAACCATTTTTCTTATTAAGATGAGATAGGAGAGAGAGGAATTTAGATACTTTTCAGGAAGAGTAGTGATTTGGAAAACAATGTGAGGTAATGGCATGTTGGTCTAGGAAACCACAAACATGGCCACCGACCCCAGTTCATCCTTAGGCAACTGGTGTTAGCTGTGTGTAGTTCTGTACTGTTAATTGAAATCATTAGAAGTCATCTATTAGTAGATGATGGCAGCAAGTCAATCATATGAGCCTCATTCTCTGTCTCTTTCTCTTTTTATTCTGATATTTACATGTACAGAATGAATAGCCAGTATATACCAAGGTGGTACACAATTTTTACAAATTAATTTTTGTCATTCTAACATAATAATTTGATAATATGCTATTTTCAATTCATTTTTGTTCTGTATCAGACTTCTGCTTTTCAAGATATTGTCTTTCTCGCCCCATAACACTCCATGACACTCCTGCAAAGAAATTTTCCTGCTTTACTATAGTATTGCCAAGGTCAGTCATCAAACCATGCTTACCTGGCCTAGCTTCAGAATCATTGAGATAACTAAACTGCACACTTGCTGAAAATTCAATGCTCATTTCCCAGGCCGTGATGCTTGTGGTCAAGCATCATAGAAATATTATATCTCATTTACACTTCCAGACACCAATGGAGAAGAACAACTTGAATATGTTCCCCAACAGATAGTACCAAGGCTAAATGTTTTTTATGCATTTTTATTTAGCCATGACTTGGTTAATAAAATTGGAATCTCACTTATTCATTTTAAACATAAAATATTAGAAAAATATGCTATTCACACCTTAAAAAATCTGATTTCAATTCAAAAAAGCTCAAGTAACTTAGAATAGATGGAATGGATGTAAGAGATATACATCAAATACTACAATTGTAAAGTAAATTTGATTACCTAAACTCAAAATAGAAGCATAATTTATGTAGTTACAACTAAGTTTTAGTATCTCACGTTCAGACAGATCCTGCACAACAAATGAAAGAGTAGTATTTTAATATAGCCTTTTCGGATGGCCATGAAGCTACTATGGATCTGGTTGGACTTAACATATACAAGAATGGTTTCAAATTTGCCCACAGTTTTAGCCTTAGCATTTATAAAATTAATTGAAAGCAATAAAATAAATAGATGACTAATTAAAGAAATAACATTGTTCATGGGAACTTTGGTGCAAACTTCTTTGCCTGTTGGGTACTTCTGTAAAACTATATCTAGTAACTGACACAATATAAGAACATTCATCTTACAGACAATTCAGAAGAAATTGATAACAATGCACTGGCCATAGAACTACCTGTAGCTATAAAAAAAATCTTAATGGGAATTAGAATGGTCATAAATATATGTAATATTAAATTAAATTATAAAATTTTAAAAAATGGTCAAAAATAAAAAGTTGAGTACCTGATCAATTAGTGATAAAGGGTGTGAATGCTCATAAGATTCATTCTGTTGAAACTATAAACAGAGGACCAAATCTTGGCTACCACACAAGAGGCAGACCTATGAAGTAGAGCACCCACCACAGTGCTAAAAAAAAAAAAGCAATCTGCTCTCCCTACAGCCTGAAAGCTGCTGCTCAAGTTCCCAGTATCTCTTTTTAATGCAAATGTGAAAAGGAGCTGACTTTAATTTGTTCCTCTTGGCCATCAATTAATGCATCCCACACCTGGAATTCGAAGTGGAAGAGGCACAGAAGACTGTGGTGGGGATAGAGCAACAGAGGAAGAATGGGGAGTGTGGAGCCACGTTTGAAAGAATCTCTTCCTGGGAGATGAACCAAGGACTTCAGCCACTGACTTAGCATCACTCTGCTATGAAATGATGAAAGAAAGGAAAAGGTTCTCTTTAAACTTCTAACAGATATTCCAAGCTCCATGACTCACTTTTCGTCTATGTAGCTCTCGAGTTGGTAGGGTGGAAACTGAGTGGTTTGAAAATAGATCTCTCCAACTAAAATTAGTCCCTGATAAGAGCACTCAGAAACACTGGCCTACATTTTCCAGAACTATTGTTCTTGTACTTTTGCCTCTGTTTATATAGTTTATCAAACAACTTAAATATCCATTTTCTACAAATGACCTAGACTTTAAAATCATAGATCATTTTAATGAAGCAAGTACAATGACCTTATTGACTTTGTTGTAAAATCCAAGTGTGTATAGTTAACTGAGATGAAATCTGAAATTTAAAAGGCTATATGGACATTAATTATTAGCAATCTTTTCTTAAAATTAACAATGCCTGGAACATAAATGCCCATTAGCATTTTTTAACATAAAATAAGGGAACAGATTCATTAAATAAAATTAATTTAGAAAATGTGTCCCAATATCTTTAATATCTTTGAACAGATATTAGTAGTTGGGTTAGAAAATAGCCATTGTTTAAAAAAAAAAAAAAGAAACAGTCTTATAAGCCCCTATAGTATAAATTATTATTTATAGTACTATGGAAACACATAAAAATGCTTTATTCAATGACAAATATGTTCAAAGGATTCAAATAAAGTTTGTGTATACTATTGTATACATTTCCTCCATCCCTTGATTCTTTTTATTTTTATTTGAAAAAGTTTGGCTACAATTATTTTTACTTTTATATAATAAATAAAGATAACTCTTGTACATGATGTACATTTAATAGAACATTATAAAATTAGTTGCAAGATTTTTTTTTTCTATTTTTTATTTGCTGAAAATAGATTTTTTTTCATGCAATGTATTATGATTACAGTTTCCCACCCACAACTCCACCAAGATTCTCCCCACCTTCCCTTCCATCCAAACAACCAACCTTTCTCTGTCTCCTTATGGAAAAAATAGGCATCTGAAGAATAATAAGAAAATAAAATAAGATAAAAAAAACAAGTCAGAACAGGACAAAACAAACAGAAGAAAACGAGCGAAGAAAAAGCACAAGAAACACATATAGACTCAGGAGCACACACATTCATACACACTGGAATTCCATTAAAAACACAAAGCCAGAAGCCATAATATGTGTGCATAGGTATATATATTAAATAAATACATTTTAAAGAGCATATAAAAAGATAAAAAAATAAATTTTTTTTAAAAGAAAGAAGAAAATTCTCTGACAAAACCTTATGAGACAAAGAACCTCCCAGGAAGCCAGTAAGTTTATTTTGTGTTGGCCACCTACTACTGGGAATGGGGTCTAGTCTTAAGAGTTGTTTGTATCCCCAGTGAGACTCTGCAGGACAAAACTAGCTTTTCGTTTGCAAGTGGTTATCAACTTGAGCTGTCTTCTGGCTTAGGTATGGGGGGTTGTGTCTTTTTCTCTTCTCAGTCCTGGGCCCAATTTGTTTCAGATCTGCGTGGGCCCTGTGAAGGCAGCCACAGTCTCTGTGAGTTTGTATGTGTATAGGTCCTGATATGGTTAGAAGGCCTTATTTCCTTGGTGTCCTTTGTCCCTTCTGGCTCCTACACTCTTTCTACCTCCTCTTCCACAGGGTTCCCTGAGGCCTGGAGGAAAGGGTTTGATGGGGACATACCATATATGACTTAGTGTTCCAAAATTTCTGTCAGCATGTTGGCTGTGGGTCTCTGAATTTGTTCCTATCTACTGCAGGAGAAAGCTTATTTGATGTTGACTGAGTAAGGCACTGACATATGAGTATAGTAAAGTGTCCTTAGGAGTCATTTTATGACTATATTCCTTTCACAGAACAGTAATATTTGGTTTTCCCCCAGGTCCCTAGTCTGTCAGGTCAGAGGTTTACTGGCCACTTGAGCAGTGTCAGGCATGGGTATCAACTCATGACGTTGGTCTTAAGTCCAGTCAGATATTGGTTAATTACTCCCCCAAGTTTTGTGCCACTATGTGCACCAGAGTGCACCAGAGGGCCTTACTGTCAGTTTGTAGAGAGCAACAAATCGCCTTGGCAATAGCCTGGGTATTTGAGGGGTCCCATGGAGCCCCTTCAGCTAACAACTCGATTAGATGTAACCCATTTACATCATTGGAAGTTTCATTTGGTGATGAGATTTCCAGCTGGGGCTCTGTCCCACTACTATTTGGAAATTTCACTTTTATGCATGGATATATATTAGGAATCTTCTACTGTATTTTGTTTCTATATGATCCCCCAAATAACACCCAGTTTTAATGTCCCTCCCCATATTCCCTCCCTCAGCTCTTGTCCCCCCCCCATCTTACAGTGCCACTCCTCATCTATCCATCTATTCTATTTACCCTCCTACCTAACCTCTGCATTTCTATGGATTGTAGCTTGTTTATTTTTGACTTAACAGCCAAAGTCCAAAATAAGTGAATAATACCATATTTGTCTTTCTGGGTCTTGGTAACCTCACCTAGGATGATTTTTTTCTAGATCCATCCATTTTTCTCTTTTTCTGTGAATTTCATTATTTTATTTCACATTTTCATTGTATAAATGTATCGGATTTTCTTCATACATTCATATGTTGACATAAATCTAGGCTGTTTCCAATGTCTGGCTATTATGAATAGAGCAGCAATGAACATGATTGAGCAAGTGTTTTGGTGGTAGGGTGAAACATCTCTTGGGTATACACCAAGAGAGGTATAGCTAGATCTTGAGGCAGATCTGTTCACAGCTTCCTGGGGAGAACTTATTCCTATAGTATCTGTACAAGTGTGCACTCTCCTCAGCAGGGAAAGAGTGTTTCCCTCACTCCTCATCTTCCCCAGTCATTTGTTTTATTGATCTTAGCCATCTGACAGGAGTAAGATGAAATCTCAAAGTAGTTTTGATTTTTCATTTCCCTGATGGCTAAGGATGTGGGGTATTTAAGTATTTCTCAGACATTTGAGATTTATCTTTCGAGAATTCTGTTTATATATATACCCTTTTTTAAAATTGGGCTATCTGTTTTCTTGATATCTAGTTTTTTAGTTCCTTACATATTTTTGATATTAGCCCTCAATTGGATGTGTAGTTGGTAAAAATATTTTCCCATTCTGTAACCTGCTGCTTTTCCAAATGATGATGTCCATTGCCATAAAGATGTTTTTCCAGTTTCATGAGGTTCAATTTGTTAATTGTTCTGAGTGCCGGTACTCAGGGCAAATGACTCGGGACCTCACACTGAATCGGAATAGCAGAACTCTGTCACTAGGGATGTGTCTAGACTGTGGAAAAACAGCCTAGACTACTTTACACTCTATTCCCCCAATCCTCACTCCCACCCACACCCTGTCCTGCTTCTTCTATTTCTTTTCTCTTTTACATATTCCAATTCCAAAGAACACAGTGTAGCCAAGTTTGCAGGATCTTCATATATCAGCCTCCGGACAGCACGGGAAGACAGACATTTGACTACAGTTCACTAGTTCGCTACCTTTCCCTTCTCAGTCGAGTTTCGGGACTAAGCTCTCAGCTATTGCCCCTACTGCTCTCTCTTCATTATGCCTCATCTCTGCTTTTCCCTGCAAATACAATAGTAATCACACATCGCCCTGGGTCCATTTTTTTCCTTTGTTGACTTTTTTTAATTTTCTTTGCCTTGTCATTCATACCCAAAATAACTAACATATTAGTACCTACACTTTTATCAGTGACCCTTTACTCTCTAAAAAGATTAGAAATTAAGGGAGAGAAGCAGTAATTCAAAATTAATTAACTAATTAAAATTAATTAAATATAATCAATGACCTAATGCTAACCTAAAAACACTAATAACATGAAAAGCCAAGTAATATCAAATTGATAATCACAATAATGGCCTCCACTAAAAAAAATTATATAAAACACCAGACAAAGAACTCAAAAAACAATCAAGTAGAAGAGAAGATGCTATGAATACAGAGTAGGGACAAGATGTGACTCCAACTTAACCCCACAGGCACACTGCAATTTCTGTCTTTCACTGGCTTCAATATAAGTCACAGAGACTCAATGTGGAGATCCCATCAGACTCTGGGTTATGTCCACAGACGTGTGAAGAGTTCTACAATCCACAGTCCCAGGGAGGACACCCTAGCTGACATAGTGGAACATCTGACCCTCAAGGAATACTTAACACAGAGCTTCTGATCCTAAATATAACTCCTATATTTTCCTACAGAGGGGAAGGACATGCTAAACCAACTAGCCAACACTGAAACATCAACTACAGAAAGAAGAAACAAAGACTTGAAATTTTAATAAGAAATACAAAAGAAAGAAAGGAAAAGCTCGGTGAATGAACTAACATTAGGTATTCAAGTCTCAGCACAAAAACAAAAACGACACCAAAAACAAAGTCAGCATGTCTCTTCCATAATTCCCATAAAATGGTACCTAATCAAAATGACCTGACAAACTGCTAGAAAAAGAATTCAAAAGATGATTATAAGTATAGTCAATTCAAATAACCCATGGATGCAAGTCCCAGATAACAATAGCAGGTGCATGAAATAAAGAAGTATACCCAAGATATGAAAATAGAGATGAAATTGCTAAAGAAAATCCAAACTGAAATGATGCTGGAAATGAAAAGCTCAATAACTCAAAAAAACACTCAGTGGAAAGCCTCACCAGAGAATGGGTCATGTAGAGAAGAGGGGATCAGAGACAGAAGACAAGTGTAGGAATTGTGTCACTCAATGAAGATCAATAATGAATTCGAAGGGAAATATGAACAGAAAGTAAGAGAGCTCTGAAACACCATGAAAAGATGATTCAGTCTAGGAGAAAACAAGGAGAGAAACACCATACTGAAGGCACACAGAATATTTACAATGAGATCTTGCAAGAAATTTTTCTCAAACCTACAGAAAGAGATGCCCACGCAGGTGCAAAGGCCTACAGAACTCCAAATAGACAAAACCAGAAAAGAAACTCCCCATGACATGTTAAAGTCAAAACATTCAAACACAGACTAAAGAAAGAGTATTGAAAGCTGAAAGAGACAAAGGTCAAATCACTTGAAAAAAGGAGGCCCCACAGAAGCATCTGGTTATTTGTCAGAAACTTTTTCCCCTTTCATTGAAAATAGATTTTTTCTCATATAACATATCCTGATCATGATTTCCCCTTCTTCTACTCCTAATTCCTTCCCATATCCCTCACCATGCAGATCCACCCCATTTCTGTCACTCATTAGAAAACAAATAGGCTTCTAAGGGATAAAATTGAAATAAAATAAAATAAAGTAACAAACAAAAACTAATACATTGTTTAGGACAGCATAAGCCAACAAAACAAAATATAAAATTGAAATAAAATAAAGTATCAAACAAAGCCTAATACATTGTTTAGGACAACATAAGCAAACAAAAGAAAAAGAGCCAAAGAATCAGATATAGACACAGAGACCCACTCACTTGTTTACACTCAGGTGTGCCATAAAATACAAAAGTAGAAGCCATAATATATAAACAAAGGACCTGTAGGATAAAGAGAGAGAGAAAGAGAGCATAAATAATAAAATGAAATAAAATAAAATAAATTTAAAAGTCCTGGCATGACATTATGAGACAAAGAACCTCAAAAGATGCCTTTAAATTCATTTTCTGTTGGCTGTCCACTGCTTAGGCATGCAGCCTACCTTTAAAAGTAGTTTGTTTTCCCAGTGAGACTCTTTGGAGAAAGTTAAGTTTCATTTGCAAGTGGTTATCAACTGGATATTGCTTCTGGGTTAAGGATAGGGACATGTGTCCATTTCTCCTTTCAGCTCTAGGACCCCATACAGTGCAGATCCATGCAGGTCCTATGTATGTTGCCTCAGCCGTCTCTGTGAGCACATATGTGTGTCAATCCTGTTGATTTAGAATATAATGAGTCTTGCTCTGTCCTGCCAGCCAGCTCTCAAATAACAACACAGAGACTTATTAATTATGTTGATTAATTAGTTAATTAATTAATTCTCAACTAGCTCCTACAACTTAAATTAACCCATTTATATTAATCTATGTTCTACCACATGGCAATACTTCATCTCATACTGCCCATCTTGCTTTTCCTGAGTCTGGCTGGCAACTCTGCCTTTCTTCTTCCCAGAGTTCTCTCTCTGCCCAGAAGTCCCGCCTATACCTCCTGCCTAGTTATTGGCCATTCAACTTTTTATTACATCAATCATATCAATATATATGCACCTAGTGTACAAATATCCCACAACATTAAAGAGGCTTCTTTCCTTGGTGTCCTTCAATGTCTCTGGCTCTTACCTTCCTTCCATCTCCTCTTCCACAGGGTTCCCTGAGCCATGACAGGAAGAATTTGATGGAGACATACCGTTTAGAGCTGAGTGTTTCAAGGTCTCACTCTCTGCATATTGTCAGGTTATGTGTCTCTGTATTTGTTCCCATCTACTGCAGGAGGAAGCTTATCTGATGATGGCTGAGTAAGGCACTGATCTATGTGTGTAGCAAAATGTTGTTAGGACTCATTTTATTGCTCCATTTTTTTTAGTAAAACAGTAGTATTTGGTTTACCCTGGGTCCCTAGGCTATCTAGTCTTGGATTCTTGTTCATCCAAGCAGCAATGTGTATGGCTTCCATCCCATGGAGTGGACCTTAAGTCCATTCAGATATTGGTTGGTTACTCCCACAAGCTTTGTGCCACTGCTGCATAGCATATCTTGCAGGCAGGGAATCACTGTAAAATGAAGGTTTTATATCTGGGTAGGTGTTTACTTTTAGCATGCAGAGGACCTTGCAGTATCATGAACACTGGTCCATAGGGATGGTGGCTCTATGTAGATTCCATCTTGACTTCTCCATGATCAATAAGTTGCGTAGGTGTTGTCTTCAGCAATTGGGCCTTGACATCAGTTTGTAGAAAGCAACCTATAGTCTTTGCAACAGCCTGCCTTGTCTTGTGGTTCCTATGGGACCTCTTTGGCCAACAACTCAATTAGATGCAACTGTTTCCTGATGCTAGAAGCTTCAACTAGTGACAAGAGATATCAAGTTGGGGCTCTCTCTCCCCTTTATTTGGTGATTTAATTTAAATTTCTTTTATATATGTATATATATTTAGGAAGCTTCTACTGTATTGTTTCTATACTACTCCTCAAATGGCCTTTGATTTTAGCTATCTCTTCCTGAATTCCCTCCTCATCCCTCTCTTCCCTTCTGCTACACTTGATCTTTCCATTCCAGATCCCTGTCCCTTTCCACCCATAACTATCTTCTTCTCACCCTTACTAATACTGTGACCCTTTAATATAGTTCTTCATGTTGTAGTGACCTCCAACCATAAAGTTATTTTCAGTGCTACTTTATAACTGCAATTTTGCTACTGTTGTGATATAACTTTTGTAATGTAAATATCTGATATGCAGGATCTCTGATATGTAATCCAGATGAAAGGGTCATTCAACCCCCTTAGGGGTCATGACCCACAGGTTGAGAGCCACTGAGATGTACTCCTAGTCCCTCATTCTAAATCTAACTCCTGTGGTTCCACAGATTGTCACTTGGTTATCATTGACTTATTAGCTAGTATATACAAATAAGTGAATAAATAACATATTTGTCTTTCTGGGTAGGGTTACCTCATTCAGGATGATTTTTTTCTGGTTCTATGCATTTACCTCTGAATTTCACTTTTAACAGCTAAATAAAGCCATAATTATGTGAAAAGATGTCTTCTATATTCTGAAAGACAACAATTGTTAAGGCAGACTTTTATACCTAGAAAAGTATCTATGGAAATTAACGGAAGAATAAAGGCTTCCCATGACATAAACATCCAAAGCAATTTATGTCTATTAAGCCAAATCTTTCTACACAGGATACTAAAAAGAATAATTCAAGACTGCTTATGACCCTGGATGAGGCAACCCAGACTCAGAAGGACAAACATGGTATGTACTCACTCATAAGTGGATACTAGATGTAAAGTAAAGAATAGCCAGACTACAACTCACAGCTCCAGAGAAGCTAGCTAACAAAGAGAACCCAAAGAGGGACACATGGATCACTGTGGGAAGGGGAAATAGATGAGATTTCCATGAGTAAATTGGGGGTGAGGATGGCAATGGAGACTAGGGGATGGGGGATGAGAACATAAAGGAACGGGATGGTCGAGCCGGAACAGGGACAGAGTGGGAGAACAAGGAAAGAGATACCACAATAGAGGGAGACATCATGGGAATAGGGTGAAAAGGGGTGCTAGGGAAGTTCCCAGGAATCCCCGAGGATGACCCCATCTTAGACTACTAGCAATAGTGGGGAGGGTGCCTGAACTGGCCTACTCTGGTAATTTAGATTGGTGACTACCTTAACTGTCGTCATAGAGCCTTCATCCAGTAACTGATGGAAGCAGATGCAGAGATCCACAGCCAAACACCAGGCCAAGATGCAGGAGTTCAGTCAGAGAGAGAAAAGAGGGGTTCTATGAGCAAGGAGGGTTAAGATCATGATGAGGAAATCTACGGAGACAACTGAACCAAGCTTGTGAGAACTCAGAAGCTCTAGGCCAACAGCTGTGGAGTCTCACGGGACAGAATAAGGCCCTCTCCATGTAGGAGACAGTGTGTAGCTTGGTCTGTTTGAATGGCCCCTGGCAGTGGAGTCAGGATTTATCCCTGGTGCATGAGCTGGCTTTTTGGAGCCCATTCCCTATGACTGGATGCCTTGCTCAGCCTCGATGCAGGGGATAAGGGGATCTGTGCTGGGTATGTCAAATGAATACAAAATTTCTTAATAAGAAAAAAAACCAGAATACTCCATTCTGAAGACACTGAATAAGTCAAAGGGTACAAATAATTCCAAAGTGGTAAATCAAAATATATCAAAACAGAACAAAAACAGAAATTAATACATATTTTCCAATAATAACTTTTAACACTAATGACCTCAATTCCTCAATAGACATAGACTAGCAGATTGGAATAGAAAACAGTCTATATCATTTTTCTACCTCCAGTAAATATACCTTATTATCAAAGATAGACCACTCCTTAGAGTAAAAAGTAGTTCAAATAAGTAGAACCAAAATCAAGCAGGTATAATTAGTCTAATATCTGACGAAATAAACTTCAAAACAAAACTAGTCAGCCATGGAAGATGGTTACTTCAAACTTGTTAAAGAAATAATCAGTCAAGAAGATAGTACAATCCTAAACATGTGAACATCAAGCACAGGGGTACCAACTTTTGTAACAGAAATGCTGTTAGATCTAAAAATCCACAAATTAAACATAACAGAGTAATAGTAAATGTCTTCAATACCGCACTCTCAAAAATAGACAGGTCATCTGGAAAAAAAAACAGCTAAGCAATAAAATTTTGGAGTTAAGCAGCATCATAAGTCAAATGGACATAACAGACTTCTACAGAAAGTTATACTCAAACAATAATGAGTTCATATTATTCTCAATAGCCCAAAAAACTTTTCCCAAAATCATTCATATATTAGAACACAAAGCAAAATTGAAATAACCTCCTGAATTCTATCTGACCACAGTGGAATGGAACTTGGTATGAACAGCAATAGAAACTATACAAGTGAACAAAATCATGGAAATTAGGCAACATACTACCAAATAAGTGGTAATTAATCAAGGAGGAAAATTTAAAGTTCTACAACTGAATTAATATGAAAAAATTATGGAAATTAGGCAACATACTACCAAATAAGTGGTAAGAAATCAAGGAGGAAAATTTAAAGTTCTACAACTGAATGAATATGAAAACAACACAACATGTCAAAATTTATGAGATACTTATAAAACAGTCATAAAAGTTTATAGCACTAAGGGTCTTCATCAAATTGTTTGAGATATCTCAACTTAAAACTTAATGTGGCATCTGAATACATTAGAAAAACAAGAACAAACAACACCCTAAAACAGTAGATATAAAGAAATGAATTGAGGGCTGAAATTAATAAAATAGAAATGAAAGAAATCAAACAAAGAATAAGTAAAATGAAGGACTGCTTCTTTAAAAAGATTGACATGATTAACAAACCTTTAACCAAATTAATTTGCAGGCAAATGGATAGAACTAGAAAATATCATCTTGAGTGAGGTAACTCAGACTCAGAAGGACAAACATAGTATGTACTCACTCATAAGTGGATACTAAATGGGAGGGAAGGGATGGCCAGACTGCAACCCACAACTCCAGAGAGGCTAGCTAACAGGAAAAGACCTAAGGAGGGATACATGAATGACCCTGTGAAGGAGAAGTGGATGAGATCCACATGAGTGGACTGGGTGTGGAGGGATGGCAGAGGGTGAGGAGTCGGGGAATGAGAACATAGGGAAATGGGAGGGTCAAGCTAGAACAGGGACAGAGTGGGAGGGCAGGGAGGAAGATACCATGATAGATGAGGACATCATGGGAATAAGAGGCTGGGTGCTGGGGAGGCTCTCAGAAATCCACAAGGTTGACCCCACCTTGGTCTGCTGGCAGTGGTCCAGAGGGTGCCTGGACCAGTCTACTCTAGTGACCGCCCTAGCAAATAACATAGCTGTCATCATAGAGCCTTTGTCCAGTGACTGACGGAGGCAGATACAGAGATCCACAGCCAGGCACCAGGCTGAGCTCTGGGAATCCAATTGATGAGAGAGAGGAGAGATACTGCAGGCGAGGGACGTCGAGACAAAGAAAGATAGAATACCCAAATCAGTAAAATTAAAGATGAGAAGGGAGACAGTACAACAGACATTAAGGAAATTCAGAGAATTATAAGGACATACGTTTAAAGTTTATATTCCACTAAATTAACTATTTTGGATTTAAGAGAGGATTGAAAATACCCAAAAGACAATAGAAAGAAAAATAAAACTATAGTCACTGAAACACAAAATACCACTGAAACCATATGTTTCCAAGTAAAGAACCCAGTGCCAGTGTCTGTTACCACCACTTCAGAAATTTATCAAATGTGTCCTAGAGATCTCTAAAACATACAACTTACTGTTATTTCTCTTGGTTACCCACCAGAACTTGTTGTTAAAACCCTATTGCCAAAGAAATGAGACACATTAATTATAGGATGTAGAGAAATCAAGTTGGCACTAACCAGGAAGCATCCTTCTTGCTGACTAGCTTTCATGGTACTAGAAAGTGATATGCAGATTTCTGGGAGGGAGGATGAGGTGGTAGTCATCCTTAGTCTTACCTACCTGTGAACTTCAATAATGACTCAACTGAACTGTGGATAATTAATGGCTTCTGAAAGAGATAGAAAACTATTTTGCTTTTTTTTTTTTGGGGGGGGGGTAGACTGCATGAAGCTTTACCTGAAGATTTTGCCAAGGTAGTTATCTGTAAATCCCTTGAGGAAAGGGCAGGTCATGGTTAATTTATGGTGGTCGGGGCTTGAGGGGTTTGCCTTTCACATAGTCTGCCCAAACAGACTGAGAGCCTGAGAGCAACAACTATCGTATTTACAAAATTTAAGATGTTTAATAAATTACTGGTATGGGGATGACAAGAACAGAATTTGTCAAAAAATTCTCCATAACTTCTTTTCATTGTGAACATTTCTTTTCTTATATTTCTAAAAATATATCTTTTTAAATCCTCAAGAAAAATATTGTTGAGAAATGTACTTTTTAAAACTTCAAAACTGGGCTGGATTATTCCTTTTTCCAGGATATCTGTATATATTCACTAAATATAAACCTTATATAGAAACTATTTTTCTTCCATGTTCCCCTTTGCAGCATCAAGCAGGCCCTCAGCCTCTATAACCTTATCCCTGTCGCCAAATTTGTTGCTCTGTAACTCTGAGTTGAAAGCACATTGTCCTATTTTCTGAACACAAAATTGGAACATATAGCCTGACAAAAAAAAATCTGTCTTTACCAGTAAAAAAGATATTTTGGAATAAATAACTTATACACCAAAAATATAGAAAATTCTAAGAAAGTTTTGGTGATAAAGATAAAACATTTCAAATCGGGTTGCCCCAGAAAACTCACAATAGCAAGGCACAGATCACAAAGATCTCTTGCTTTTGAATTTCTTTCTCTCTTGTCATTTTTATGTGTGTGTGTGTGTGTGTGTGTGTGTGTGTGTGTGTGTGTGTGTGTCTGTGTGTACCATGTGTATGTGTATGTGCCCACAGAGGTCAGAAGTCATATTCCCTGGACCTTGAGTCCCATGTGATTATTAGTCCCATGATATAGGTGCTGGGATTTGAACTTATTCCTCTAGCAGAATAATAATAATAATAAAATACTCTTAGCCCTGAGCCACTGCTCTAGTCCTCTACTAATTCTTTGGTACCCAATATCCTTCTAGGTTACCCATTAGAGTACCACTGGACTTCATGGAATGCTAAAAGGCTATTTGTTGCAAAGCAAGGGCTTATGATTGGGCAGCCTATGCTTCAGCTCTGCTAGGGCAATGTTTAGAAAAAAGGACAGATTGAAATAGAAAAGCAGAGGCAGTTCCCCGAGTATCAATTTCCATATTACATTTCCTGACAAATAAAAGTCCACCCCATCATAGGGAGAGGGTCTGGGAGGGAGTAAAGAGCAAGGATTCAAACTTCATAGTTACAGTTATTTGTTACTCAGTAACAAAGAACAGATAGTGTCATAACTATTTAATCATATCATATAATCTTGTAGAGTAGAAATGCAGGCAATTCTCAGCTTTATGGTTCTTCTATTGAGCATGGTTTTGAGTTGTACTCAGCTGATAAATCCACTGTTTAAAATGATCCCACATGGCTTCTCTCATGTCTGGTCCCTTAAGAAAGAGATCTGAAAGGAAGATAGGTTGATGCTTATTATGTCAACCAAAGAATCTCTTCCTGCCGAGAAAATGGAGGACTTTAGAAGCTGTGTGGGAGTTGTATAGTAGGCAAGACTTTGAAGGAAGGCTAGCTTGTAGGCAACTATTCTTGAATAAGTAAGGATGTATAAGCATCTTAGTTATATTGATTGTCGGTAACACTTAGAACCCATTGTTACTGGTACTTGTACATTTCCTTGGGGAAATTTTACAAGAATCACTCTTAGAACAAATTGCAAAAAAGTAGTAAGTAAGAAAGAAATTATGACCAACATGATGAATTACTGAACTCCAACATTTTACATATAGCAATGTGTCTCTGTTTAGTCTATTATTTCTATGTATTTAAATGCATTGTCTAACACTCTATCTATGTCTAATAAGTCACTAATACACACATTGATTAAAGCTCACAGTTATCTTCCTAGTACACAGACCCTACCAAATCATTTTACATTTTTCACAAAAGTCTTTTATTACCTGTACAATTATACAAGACTTTTGACTTCTTTTCTTCTTTTTCTGTCTTCTCTCACTCTTCAGCTAAGGAGAATATTTATTGGTAATAGGGAGTTATTCTTTCTATTTCACTGTGGCTAGCATATTCACTGATAAGTGATTACAATTAGTTTTCAAATATTATCTACCCTTAGGCTTTTTGACCAAATAGAAAGACTTTTAACATTTCTTTTGTACTTCAAGAAGATTAGAATCAAAATATGATATTGTCTAGTAGTAAAATCAAATGGAATAACAATCTAGATAAACTTGGAATATAGTTCTTTCTATATTGGAGGGACAGTCATGCCTATTCTCTTGAAAGTTAAATATTAAATACAATAATAAGGAAAATCTTTAGCAGAGTGCCTGGGACTTCCAAAATATCTCTGACAGTGTTTATTTCATGGCAATGATTATATCCTTCATACTTTTGTCATAGAAATTTCAAGACTTTGAAGATTACATTGGTTCTTTAGCTCAGTTTTTTAAACAAGTAGAATGTATGCACAAAGAGTTCATATTGAAAGATCAAACCTCTCTGTTACAAATTTCAGTTCCACAACTCACTAGTTCTGTTAGTGTAATATTAATATATTTTTCTTTCCCTCTGTTTATCCACAAGCAAAATAGAAGCAACAATTATGTATCTCTCAATATTGCTACTGTTGTTATTAAAATTAATAGGAGGATGTCTTAATGATTTGACCAGAAAACTCCTACAGCTGATAAGCATATAAGTCAAAGTTGAAGGATTCATAGTTATCATACTAAAAACAGTAGCCATTCTACACACAAATGACAAATACATCAAGAAAGAAATCAGGCACACAGTGCTACTCATAATAGTTTAAAATATATCTAAGAATAAATATATTCATGAAAGTTAAAGACTTGTATAATGAAAACTTTTAGAAGGTCAAAAAAGAAGTTGAAGAAGATACCAGAAGACAGAACTACCTCCCAGGATCATGCTTTAGTAGAATTAATGCTGTGAAAATGGCCACCTGATCAAAAGGTATATATATATATATATATATATATATATATATATATATATATATATATATATTCAATGAAATCTCTATCAAATTGCAATTCATCACAAAAAAGAAAAAGTTATTTTAAACCTCATATGTAAATAGAAAAGAACCAGGATAGCCAAAACAATACCTAATGATTAAAAAAACTGAAGAATGTATCACCATCCCAGATTTCAAGTTATATTACAGATTTATAGTGATAACAACATCATGTTACTGGCACAAAAACAGACTCAAAGAACAATAGAATAGAACTGAAGATCCACAGGTAAACACAGCCCCTGATTTTTGACAAAAAGGTCAACAATATACATTGGAGAAGAGGCAGCATTTTCAATAAATGGTGCTAGCTAAACTGAACAGACACATGTAGGAAAAGGAAAATTGATCCTTAGGTCTCTGAACAAAATTCATTTCCAATGGATCAAGGATTTCAATGTAAGACCTAGTACCCTGAGTCTGATAGGGTAGGGAATACACAAACTCACTGGCACAGAAAAGAACTTCCTGAACAGGACCTGGGTAGTGCGGCATTAAGGTCAACAATTAATATATGAGACCTCATGAAGTCAAAGTTTCTATATAGCAAAGGACACTACCATTTGACTGAAAATGTGGCCTACAGAATGGGGGAAATATTTCTCTGATAGACATCTAATGAAGGGTTTGTATCTAGACTATACAAAGAACTCAAACTAAACATCAGGAAAACAAACAACCTAACTGAGAATTTGGGCATAGATCTAAATAGAGAGTTCTCAAAAGATGAAACTCAATTGGCTAAGTTGTGTTTTTTCTCAATGTTCAACATACTTAGAAATCAGAGAAATACAAATTAAAACTAATTGGAAATTTTATCTCTTCCCAGTAAGAATGAATAAGGTGGAAAAATAAATGATGACGGCGCTGGAATGGGCATGTGGAAAGAGCAGCATTTATTCATTTCTCCTGGAACTTTAAACTAGTACAGTCACAATGCAAATGTTCCTTTAAAAACTAAAAACAGATGTACATGACCCAGTCATACCACTGTTGGGCATATACCCAAAGGACTCTGTATTCTACTATAGAATACCTGCTCACCCATGTTCATTGCTGCTTTATTCAAATAGCCAGCAAGTAGAAGCAGACTTGGTGTCCACCAACTGATGAAATAATAATGAATATGATTCATTAATACAATGCAATATTATTCAGCTGGTAAAAAAAAATGGTCTCTGGTTCTTGGTTACCCAAGCAGTGTCAGGTATGGGTTCTTTCTTGTGGAGTGGACCTTAAACCAAATCAGATATTGGCTGGCTACTCCCACGAGTTCTTTGCCACCATTTCCCTAGCATATTTTACAGGAAGGACAGATTTGTGGGTCGAAGGTTTTATGATTGCGCTGGTGTGCACATTTCTCTTTGAGTGGCCTGTGGAGTACCTTTCAGCACCAAAGAGACTAGAATGCAGGGGTGAAGGCTCCATTTAGGCACCAGCTCAACTTCTCCATGTTCAATGAGTTATATGAGTGTTGTTCTTGGCAATGGGGCCCCATTGTCAGCTTGTGGGATGCAACCTTTTGTCTTAGCAACAACCAGGGTTCTTTGGGGAGTCTAGGGGATCCCCTTGGCCCATAATTCAATTTTATGCAACACAGTCCTGCTACTGGAAGCCTTACCTGGCAACAAGAGATGGTCAGTTGAGACTCCATAGCACCCATTACTAGGAGTCCTTATTAGGATTGCCTTCATACATTCCAGGAAGTTTCCACTGTGCTAGGTTTCCACACTACCCATCAAATGCTGCCTAATTCTAGTCCAGACACCTAGGGTAAAACCAAATACAACTGATCTAGGAAAAAAAAGTGTCAATAAAATGACTCCTAATGTTATTCTACTAGAAACAAAGACTGGTACCTTATCCAGTCATCATCAGAAAAGCTTCCACTGGCAGCAGATGGGAACAGATCCAGAGACCCACAGACAGAAATTACAGGGAAAGAGAGTCTAATTGGGAGGTCTCCATCAAATCCCTCCCCTTGGAGCTCAGGGAATCCCAAGGAATAGGAGGCAGAAAAACTATAGGAGCCAGAAGGGACAGAGGATACCAGGAGTATAAGGCCCAATGAATCAACTAAGCACGGTATATATGGCTCAGAGACTGAAGCAGCAAGCACAAGGCCTGCATGGGTCTGCAACAGGTCATCTGTGCATATATTATAGCTAATAGATTAGTATTTTAATGGGATTCCTGTCTGTGAGAATGAGTAGGTCTCTGACTCTTGTGCCTGCTCGTGAAACTATTTTCCTCCTGCTGGGTTGCCTGTCCAACATCAATATGACAGTTCTTTCTTCATCTTATTATATTTTATTTTGTCAAATTTTGTTTTAATCTCTTAGAAGCTTGTTTTTTTTTCTAATGAGAAGCAGAAAGGGTGTTGATCTGTGGGGGAGGGAAGAGGAGAAGAATTGGGAGGAGTAGAGGCAGGAGAAACTATAATCAGGATATATTATATGAGAAAAAAATCTATTTTCAATAAAATCAACAAGTGAAAAAAGGAATCAGGAGGAAAAAAGAAAAACAAAATTACAAAATTCTCAGGTAAATGGATGGAGCTCTATACATCATCCTGAATGAGGTAACCCAGACCCAGAAAAACAAAAGTCACACATTTTCCCCCATTTGTAGATGTGAGCTTTGAATCTTCAGTTATGTGTCTTCCATTTAGAACATTCATAGGGACCTCTCTTTTTTGGTAGGCGGTGGTGGTGCACACCTTTAATCTCAGCATTCGGGAGGCAGAGGCAGGTGAATCACTGGAAGTTCGAGGACAGCCTGGTTTACAGAGTGAGTTCCAAGACAGTCAGGGCCACACAGAGAAACTCTGTCTTGAAAAAGAAAACAAACAAATGAACACAACAAAAAAGAACACCCAAACACCCATTAGGTTCAGGAAATGAGTAAGTATCCATAAAAAGAATGATTTCAAGGATGGGAAGATAGAACACACTGCTGTGATGTGTTGTAGGAATAGAAATGGTTAAATAGCATGGGGACAGCTACACAGGTTAAAGGATGAAATATGGTGAGAGCTATCACTAAAGACTTTCTGAAAAAGCCATATGTAAAACTTCTACTGCACACACACACACACACACACACACACACACACACACACACACACTATGGAGTAGGAGTTAAAATTGGGTTATCCTTTAGCAGGCGACAATGCACTTACTGCACACCACAGACTAACAAATAAAAATACTAGTGCCTGGAATGGGTTTCCTCTTTTGGAGTTATTGGACATTGAGTTCCTATAACAACCCCAAATAATACAAGCTACTTCCAATGCTCTTGGTTACCCTCCAGAAACTGGCAGTGAGGGCCTATGACTGAAAACATCACACACTTGAGTCAGAGAACACAGAAAACATCAATCTGGCCCTAACCTGGAAGCTTCATATGTCTTACCCAGCTGTAAACCCTTGGAGCTATATCAATGACTGGCCTGGAAAGACATACCCACAGGAACAATAGTGGAATGAACACCTTGGGAGTAATCAATCACATTCAAATTGGCCTTACACCACACTCCATAGATGAAACCCATACCTGGTACCATTATTAGGCCAAGAACATGTGGATACACAGATCACAGAGCCTAGGAGAGAACCTACTACTGTTATTTTGATAAATGAACATAGTATTAAACCAATTCCTAATGAGTCTAACATTATGCCCATAGAGTAATGCATATCTCAACCCTCACCAGAAAAATTTCTGTTTATGGTAAATGGTGATTAACACAAAGACCCACAACTGTCAATGTACAAAGAAGAAAAGACTATGGAATGCTCAGTTCTAAACCCTACCTATATATCACATCCCTTCTCCTAGGCTCAGAGCAATCCATTGCAGAAGAGGGATCAGAAAAATTGTAAGAGCCACAAGCAGTAGATGGCTACAAGGAAACAGACTTTTCTAGATACAGCTGGGTAGTTGCACATATGAACTCACAATGATTGTTCACACACAAGATCAAGCCAGAGAAACTCTCAGGCCTAGCAGAGGAGTTTTTCACAATTCACAGCCATGGAATAGAGAGAGCAAGTTTTCTTCAAGGGTGTAGACCCTGATAGGTGGACCATGTTCCAGAAGAAAGCCATGTATCTAAAAAAAAAAAAAAAAGCAAACACAAAGTTGGGTACATATGGGATGGTGCAGTGAGTGGGGGTATTTCAGGAAAGGGGGAAAATATGATTAAAACATGTACTACAAAATTTTCAAAAAACTAATAAAAATGAGAGGGAAAAAAGAAGTAAAGAAAGTAAATACTTCATATCTCAAGATAAACTACAATAAATATTTCTCACATTTTAAAATATAGAGGAGTAGAATTTCTAAGTTGAGGGAAAAAAAATCCAATCCTAATCTAATTCATCTCTTCTGTACCAAAATGCTCTATAAATGCTTGCTATAGATGATCACAGGTCCCCATGAAGGGAAAATAGAGCCCTCTTCCAATCTTATGTCTCTACAATTTCATTTTTTATAGATAATCTTACATATTGAGAATAATCCTCTTCGGTGGTGAACATAGATATAAAAATCACTTTTAAATTTGCAAATTAGTAAGAGTCATGATCATACTATTCCAAAATCTTTTGTCCTTTTTGTCTTCCAATGGATTGCTACGTGCTCTGAGCCCTAATGGTTTCCATCTTCTTGTCTCATTGCCAAGCTGACTTTACATTTTTTTTTAAATTGGGATGTAGATATAAGATAATATAAGTAGTCACAATAGTGTTGTGTTATTGTTTTGTAGGTTCAAGAAACAAATCAGATGTGATACAGATTAAGTGTTGATGTCCTTATTAATTCAGAAATGTCACTGTCTACTATGCTGAAAGACTATAAAAATATGATAAACTTATGGACTAAGATTGTCTTATTTATATACTAAAAATTAATTTTCTTTTACTGCATTATAGTAAATGAAGAATTTCATTCTAGTTTCACTTTATAGAGTACAGAAAGTGACTCCATAAAACAAATGCACCAGCAAAAACAGAACAACTGATTCCATGAACTCCATTCAGTTTCAGTAATACTTTTCAAAAAACTCTTGTAAAACCTCAAGTCTAAGAACTGGGCAAGAGATGGGTCCATGGATAAAGCTCTTGTTGCAAAAGAATGAAGTCTGGAGTTCAATTCCCAGATCCCACACAAGAGTCCAATGCTAGAGGCTATGGGCATATACAACAGGTGACAACTAGTATTCAACAGGTCAACTCACCAGATGAATAACTCTTTGATGGGGAGCCCCACTTGGCAAAGACCATGGGGTCACTGACTGTAAATAACTGTTTGCTTCTGTCTGTAATTTTTCTCATGTGCCACTCCATTTCTTCCTAAAAACAGCTATGGGTATATTCTCCACTGTTTGTGTGTTTATCTCGTGGATATATTCTATCTAATGGGCACATGAATAGTTGTGGATGATCAGGAAGATGATTTCTGCTTAATCTGTATAATTTTCTCATTACTCAGGCTGATATAAGAAAATGACGGTATTCTCAGCTACAAAGTCTTTTACACTTTTATCTGAATTTAGACTTTAGAGCAAATTCAAAATAGATTAGCTGCCCCAGAGATGAATTGCACAAGGGCAAGTTCCCAGGTGTCTGTTTGTTAAACCAAAGTCAGGCTGATAACATTGAAGACACAGCTGTATGAATCCTCTCAGCAATTCACTTTCTGCACATACTCCTAACCCCAAGGTTCTGCCAACTAACTATTTCTAAGTCTTAAATTTTAATGTCACTCTCTGTCTGAGAACCCTGACCACTCAGAGCTACCTGTTTGTTTACTCACTGGCCTTGAGAGAAACTGTGTGAATTTGCATGACTCTGTCTCTTATTGTTTACTCAAGAAATGCTTTGTGACCCTGAAAATGTAAATTCATAATTGTCAAAAGTTTGGCTGTTGCAGGAGATGTGTGTAGAGCTATGTATAGAGATCTATGTAAAGAACTGTGTAGAGCTATGTAGAAAGATGTGTATAGAGATGTGTGGCTGTGTAGGAGAGAGATGTATGTATGTAAAGAGAAATATGTAGCTAATATGTAAAGGATGTAGCTGTGTGGAGACAGATTTTTCAGAAGAGATTTTTTTAAGATGAAGTAAAAAAGAGCGTTGCCATCAGAAAGTATGTGTTTCCTTATTTACTCTTCAGATAGATACGAATTTTTTTCTATGTCCCACACTATGAAGGCATTCTGTTTACTA
Organism: Peromyscus leucopus; assembly: GCF_004664715.2. Classification (NCBI taxonomy): domain Eukaryota; kingdom Metazoa; phylum Chordata; class Mammalia; order Rodentia; family Cricetidae; genus Peromyscus; species Peromyscus leucopus. The sequence continues at coordinate 79,735,986 of NC_051069.1, forward strand.
CCCTGGGTGCATTTCTAGGAGCTGGTCTCTTGGGCTGTGTTAGCCCAAAACGTGTTGTGACCACCTGTGATACCAGTACCTGAGACACAAAGACAAGTGACCCCAGGATGCTCTGACTCCCTAAAGCTCTATGATCAGTTGAGACACCCTTCCTCAAAAGTAAAATGGAGAGCTGAACAGTCAAGAAGGGTGATTTCAGGCTCCATATACATCTGTACATACACACACAAACACAAACACACACACACACTTCACACAAGAAATGAAAAAGCAATTTTAAAAGGATTCTAAACTTATCATTATATAGAATATTTTACTTTGATCATGCTATTTTTAAATAAAGATAATTTTGATGTATTGTTCTTAGTTTGAGCTACAGTGAACATTATAAATTAAAATGTTTTTTTTCTATTTTTAATTGGTACATAAGAATTGTACCTATTTATAGTGTACAGTGTCATGTTCCACTGAAGGAATGCCATGTGCAATGATCAGGTTGGGGTTATTGGTATATCTATCACTTCAAATACTATTCCTTTGTGCTTGAAATTTTTTAAAAAAAAAATCTCTACTTTAAAATATTCTATCAACTTCTGCCAACAATTATTACTACATTGTGCTACTGAGTGTTAATTAATCCTACCCAGGGCACCCTGTACGCTATCCTTTATCAGTTCTTTACACTTCATCATTTAATAACCACTACTGTACCTTTAATGTATAAATAGGAACATAATTTGTTCATGCAGTACATACAGAAAGATAAATGCAATATATTTAGTGATGAAATCAGATTACATGATATTTTCAAATAAAATGGAGATATAAGAAACTTTGTCCTTGACTCTCTGGTTGGAAATGGTTGGGTCAGCAGGAAACTGTTTCATTGATCAGAGTTGTTTGGGGAAAGTGGAGATTTTTAATTAAAATAATTCACTGGGCCATGGTGAGGAAAACAAAAGCAATCCTCTTGCTTATTTTACCCTAGCCCTACTCAGCCTCTTTTGGGCTCAGGGTTTAATGCTGCCTACATGCCACCCCATGATGATGTGTGACAAGATAAGGCCACAGGGAAAAAGCACTCAGAGAAAAAAAGAGTTCAACCAAGGAAAAGTGTTTTAAGTTCCAAAAATATATTCATAATGAATAAGAATGGCAAATAGAAATATTAAACATAAAGGGTTATAAAGTCATAGGAAAAGATACTGCAATTTGATTTGTTTATTTATTTGTTTGTTTAAGTACTTCAGCCAACAATTCTGGAAAAAGCCAAACATGCCCTCCTTAATTTTGGCTAGTTTGCCTTTTCCTATTCTAGAGTGTCCTCAGAAATGTTAGAATGTCCTAAGGAAAGCAACACTGATTTTCTATGCGGGGGAGTGCAAGGGACATCAGCCTTCCCCAAGCACATGCTGCACTTGTGTTAGCAATGCTTCGGGTTCTTACTCCTTAGCACTGGGGCTGTGCAGAAAGTTAATACTCAGCTAGTGAGTGTGTATTATGAAGTGAACTCAAACACCAAAACACAATAATTTTAGAAGTTAATTTCATAGTTCTATCTTTTCTGATTAATCTGCTCAATTTCATAATTCCCATCTGAAAAGAAAATGCTGTGCTTTAACACATGTGAGCATTAGTCCAGCATCTAATTTCGTTGTGGATATAGGCTGATTGTATCTATTAGCTATACCTGAAAAAGAGCATCGCCAAGTTGAGAAGTTATGATATAACCGGGTGCTGTATGCATTCTTTGTATTTAAATATCCAGTCCATGCTTCCATAAAAAGGAATCCAAATGACATAGTGCCACATTATCAAGCAAGCTTCAGAACAAAATAATGTAGTCCAATTTAAACAACCAAATACAGTGTTGAATATCATAACTTTTTTATATTGCATCTCATTTTATTTATTATTAACAAGATTTCCTCATTAAGCTTACTTACCAAAATAAATTTAGGATGTCCACGTCTTATGATTTTCTTCTTGGCAACCAGAACACATAGTAATGGAATTCAAAGACTTTATGCATTCCCTCATTCATATAGGCAATGTGAGTGTCAAAACATGCAGAAGGAGTCTATCTTCTACAAAATTAGATAGAGCAATGTGATTTTCTTTACTCAGAGAGAACGCTGTGCTAAGTAAACACTTTCTCATCTGCAGCCTCCTTCCTTTGAGAGCTGGGATTTAATACTATTTGATATTTTTTTGTTAGAAAAACAAGGGGAAAGAAAGACAAAATAGAAAATCTGTTAGGGCCTTTTAACTAGAAAAACATAACATTTTGCAGTCAGAATTGGGAATATGTTCTATTATATTTGATCTCATAATTTAGCCATTTGATTATCTGATAATCAACTTAATGAAACCTAGAAAACTGAAGGTATATTTTTTATAATTCTAACATTTTAAATTAAACCTTATTTTCAAAATTTAACATATATATATATATATGAAATTTTTAATCCTTCTTAAATTTAGCATTTATCTGTCAGGTGACAAGGATGATATTTGCATTCTTTGGTTTTACCCTGTGATTCTCTGTCTTGATTTCAATTTTATGTGACTCAATGAAACACATTCATACTAATATTGTTTCCCATTCTTTTATCCTACTTTTCTTTTTGTTTTGATTTATGAATGTTATTTATTACTTGAATGTTAGGAAACACTCCTACATACTCTTGTGTTTGCACTACAGATACTGAGCCCACAAAATGTCTCAGTGATTCAAGGCAGATGCTGTGGAGCAAGAAGACCTAGGTTTGCTCCTCTGCACCCATATGGAGGACTGAGAGAACCAGTTCCTGCAAGTTGTTCCCAGACCTCCACATTTGCATCATGGACACCTGAATCATGGTGCATGCACACTCATGCACACACATCTGCACACATATCAAATAAATATAACTAAAAGGATTATAGATATTTCCAAGGTTAAGCTAAATGCATTTTTCTTTATAAAAAGCCATGAGCTTATAGAGGGTGGTGGAATATTATGGTTATGATAATAATACGAAATATTTCCCACAGGCTACTTTGTTTTGAAGATTTGGTCCTCAACTACTGACACTTTTGGGAGACACTATGGGGCCCAAGCTGGCAGGCTCAGAACAACAGGGATGAGTCTGGAGAGTGATAGGTTAGCTCTCTTAAATAAAGCTCTCTCTACTTCTTGACCCACAGAGCTATAACAAACCATGACCTGAGGCCCCCACTCAGACAAGAGCCCCAGCTGTCATAGCACCCCCACTGCAGACAGAACCCTAGCTGTCATGACCACCCTCACTGCAGATAGAGCCCCAGCCATCATGAGCACCCCCACTACAGACAGAGCTCCACCTGCCGTGAGCCCCGGACCCCAGCAGCCATGAGCCCCTGTCACTGCAGACAAAGCCCAGCTGCAATGAGCTCAGTTACTGACGCTCATCATGATGTTTGCATCCTCTTAAACCATGAACCAAAATAAATACTTCTTTGCTTCCATTGTTTTCTCTCAGGCATTTTGGTGCATAGATGAAAAAGTGATGAATATATATAAAGAGAATGCTTATAAAGCAAAATACGTAAACCAAAAATTTCTATTTTCACTTATTTATTTTAACAAATGGTTTGAGTAATATTGTCAGAAAAAAAAGTCTGTCCTGCAGTAGACCCTATTAAACATGAATAACCAAATACATTAACGATGTGTTTCTCTTAATCTTCTTCTACTTTCCAAATTTTATAATGAAGTTCTTGTCTCACTTCCTCATTGCTTTTTCTCTGAATGTTTGACAGTACAGACTTTATTTCTATCCTTCCAATAATGACTACATCTTAGACATCTTTGATGACCAAATGTTGCGATGTTCATTATAACTAAGATTTATTTTTCTATACGTTACTACTATTTCCCAATATCTCAAAGCCCAATTTATCAAAATAGTACTCAAAGGAGATAACAATGGACTTGAGTCAAGCACAAACTTTATTTATTAACCTAGACATTTAAATATGGTATTTACCCATCAGTAAAGTTAAGTTGATTATTGTAGAATAATAAAAGCCCTCTCAAATAAAACTTGGTCAATATGTTGACCAAAATACATACACATATATTTACATACATAGGCAAAATAAAGCCTGGAAAAAGTAAATTAATGTAGATTCTCATAGAGCTTTCAGAAAGATTGCAGTCCTTCTGCCCTTTGATGTTTGCCTAATGAGACTTATTTCAGACATCTGACCCCCAAGAACCTTCCCATATAATGATGTTTTCCGCAAGTTCTTATAAGCAGCAATGGAAACGAAAACACATTTTTAGTAATATTTATGAGGTAAAAGGGAAAGTCATTTCAGTGGTATATTTCAGTGTAGTAAATGAGACCCAGAAAAAATAATCAACTCCTCAAGGATACTCGGTGATGAAAACAGAACTCACAGATCTTTCTTTCTTATCTCTCTTATATCACTAAAAGTTTGGAACTGCCTTGCTGTACAATGACCAGGGTATGTGTAGAGACTACTGAAAGGTTGCTTTTCCCATGGTCAACTTAATAGGGAAAATTGAGCTACATCTTGTTGTTCTGCATGAAAATAAAATATTGAGGGGAGGGACAATGAGACAGCTCAGCACCTAAAGCCCTTATCATACAAAGCCTGGCCATCTGAGTTTGATTCCTGGCACTCATGAAAAGGCCAAAGAGAAAACCAATTCCAGGGAGTCGTCCTGTGACCTCTACACTCATGCCCTGTATGTGCACTTAAATGCACTCCATACACATGTGTGCACACTTGACACAGACAATAATAATGACAAATTTTACAAAACAAAAAGTTCAAAAACCCAGAAAGACTCTCAAATTTGTGGGTGCATATGTGTAGTTCTAAAAGTAATCCAAATGCCATGAACTTTAACTGTTGTTTTGCATAAGTTCTCTTAAACACTGCAATATCAGAACACAGCCCACATAACCAACTAAGCAGGGCTCATAGTGGGTCACAGAGACTGAAGCAGCAATCACCGAACCTGCATAGGTCTACACTAGGAGCTCTGCGAATATGTTACGGTTGTTAGTGTGGTGGTTTTGTGGGACCTACCAACAGTAGGAGTGGGGGTACTTCTGGTTCTTTCATCTGATCCTGGGACCCTTTTCCTCCTACTGGAGTGCCTTTCCCAGCCCTGGCATGAAGGTTTGTGTCTAATCTTATTGTAACTTGTTATATGGTGTTCAGTTGATATCCCTGGGAGGCCTGCACTTTTCTGAAGGGAAACAGAGGAGGAATAGATCTGGGGAAGGTGAGAGATGGAAAAGGTAACTGGGAGGAGTAGAGGGAGGGGAAACTGAGGTCGAGATGCATTTCGTGAGAGAAAAAAATTTTTTTTTCCAGTTTGAAGCCATATTTGATTTTAGCATCTTGGGAATTTTAACCACATATCTTTAAGCAGAAAACCTCTTTATTTTCTTATAGTATTTTTCTTATAGTATCTTTAGTGGAAAAAAATACCTCCATATTTCTGATATAGAAATGATAGTGAGTCTTTATGAAATAAATGAAGACTACATTTATAGATGAATTTCTAAATGGTCTTATTAAATAAAAAACATAGAGCCAAATATAGGGATGAAAGATTTAGAGAGATCAGAGAAATAGGGAAAGCCACCAGCCAACCTTACCTCACCAACTCTGCAGCTTCCAAATGTGAGTTACTTCCTGTCTACCCACATCTATATGCCTTGCTGTTCTGCCATCTGATTTGCTCTCTCCATTCATCTACATAACTTCCTCTTCCTACCCAGCTCTGTCACTTCCTGTCTGTCTGTACAGACCTCCAGACCTCCATGGTTAACTAATATTGGTATTTGGCGTGTGCCACCACGTGTGGCTTGAACACACAAAGATCATGCCTGCCAAGTGGTAGGATTAAGGGCATGTGCTGGTTATATTTTTTTCTAGCTGTGGAACTCAGAAGTCTAAAAGCAAAGGACACAGTCATCAGAAAAGCAATTTCCCCATTTATGGTGATATATACATTATTAGAATATAATTAGGTCATGTATAGTCAGAGTCCAAAAGAAACTGATCTTCAGGAAAACACAGAACACAGAGAAGTTTTATGAAAGAAGAACACTTGGACAAAAAGAACACTGTGTGAACTTCAAATTTAAGATTATGTGATGAATGTTTGTCAAGGACTTTAAATGCATGTTCTATTCAAATACAGCTTCTTCTTACATGTAACAAGATGCATCTGTGTCTGTTGTACGAAGCAGTTAAACCTGCCCAGACATATGATTTCAGATATGTTCTAATTTAAATATGCACTCTGGATTTATCATTTTTCTTTATCCTTGTAGTAAAAGGAGAGGAAATAGGTATTAAATACATCACAGTATTTAAGAGCTAAATAGTATGAATGAATCTTTCATCATATGTAAACAATTTAAACTCTTCAAAATCCAAAGATGCATACAACATGAACTCTAAAATCGCAATTGTTTCTCAATTTCATAAGCATACCTAAAACCAAAGGGAATCCCTCCTTCCAATGTCTTGTGATATAATAGTTCACAAATGTAAAAGTTTAATAGTTAAACAAACAACCCTATGTCCAAGTACGAAACCACAACTGTTACAGGTATGACCTTACAATTATCATATGTAATATGTATGAAACTAGCAATAAATATGCTTCCACAATTATGCTGTGAATGATAGAACTGATGACATTAGTGAAAAAATGCTATCTTTAGCTCAAGAAGATTAAGAGGAGGACAAGCAGATGGATATTTTCTAATAGGAAAGGTGAATTTTTGACAGAAACATAGAAAGCACTCTTTTTCCTCTATGTGGGAATTGATATGAAACATTTATTTGAAACAATGGACAATGGCAGAACTAGGTATTCTAACTCCACTGTAACACTTTAAAAAATAATAAAAATAAAAATCGCCCCTGCAGCACAGTGTAAGATTTCAATGCAGCTTACACAAAGTCAAACAAAACCTAGGACTTGCTGCTGCTCTGTCCAACACTTCATTCCAACCAGGTCAGATCAAAATATTGGTAGTCCCAAGAGATTCACTGAAATAGATCATTTTGAAGTAAAATAACAGCAAAAAAAAAAAAAAGACAAATCAAGATACTTCAGTAACCATATGTTCAACTCAATCAATTTAAATGGGTTTTATTTGCTTCCCACTAACAAATCTTTATTTCCATTCATGAGAGCAGTAAAGTAAGTGGACCATATTTAGCTTCTCAGCCCAGTAATTCAAAGGAAAACCCAAAAAGATTAGTAAAGAAAAATGTAAGAACACCCCCTAATTAAAAGAAAGAAAGAAAGAGAGAGAGAGAGAGAGAGAGAGAGAGAGAGAGAGAGAGAGAGAGAGAAAGGAAGGAAGGAAGGAAGGAAGGAAGGAAGGAAGGAAAGAAAGAAAGAAAGAAAGAAAGAAAGAAAGAAAGAAAGAAAGAAAGAAAGAAAGAAAGAAAGAAAGAAAGAAAGAAAGAAAGAAGGAAAGAAAGAAAGAAAGAAAAAGAAAAAAGGTTGAAAAGTGTTTCAGGTTTGTACTTCTAGTAGGAAAACAATATTTGAATGAAGACCCTAATGGCAAACCTCTGTAAAAGCTTCAGCCGCCTTTGAGGCAGAACGGTAGGGATAATCTTAGAAGCACCCCAGCTCTCCTGATGAGGTCAGAGGTATACTGGTTCAACATCCAGTAAGTGAGCTAAGCTGCTCTTCACTCAGCAAGGGCTCTGTTTGGCATTACACTTGACCTCCAAACTTGGCTGACAATTTACTGATAAGATTCATAACCTTTGAGTTGCTCTGATATTTTGACATATTTGCTGGGTTCTGGGCTACATCCTGGAAAGCTACCATGACTTCTGGATCCTGCATGGCTGCAAGAACCTCTAGATCACTGAGGATTTCATTGAGTCCAGTCATTCCTGCCATTCCAGGCATACCTCCCTCCCATTCCGGACATTCCTCCAGGGAAATTACCAGGTATTCCCCCAGGAGCACCACCTGGAAAAGAGCCATGTTGAGCTCCGGACTGTCTTCTGGCTTCTTCTTCCCTCTGGGCTCTCTCATGCTCTTCTCGAGCCTTCTTCACCCTTTCTGTTCTTTCTTTTATCTCTTGCTCTTCACGTTTTCACTCATATTTTCTCCCATGTTCAGCAATTTTTTTTTTTTTTCTGAGCCCAACGTCAGACCTCTTTCAGCATTGCACTGGCATCCTCGTCATCATCCAGTTTACAGGCAAGGGCAAGATCATGAGCTTCTCCTTCCAGTGACCCAGGAGTCAGTGTGCTTTTCCTTGCCATTTGTATGGCTGAGCTGAATCAGGGTTTATTTCAATGGCTCTGTCCCAGTCTAGGATGGCAGCATTTGGCTTCTGTAACTTGACAAACACACTAGCTCTCTTAGCATACAGAATTGCCAAGAGAGGATTTAACATGAAGGCATCAGTGAACAAGTCAATGGCTTTCTGCAGCTCACCGTCATTTAGGGCTTCAGTGGCAGCCGCCTTCTTTTCATTTGCATGATCTATCATCTCCTCAGTTATCTCTGCATTTTCCTCTCTCATCTCTTGAGGGGCATCAGTGTCTGGCTCAATTACACCCTTACTGTCAATTTCTAGATCACTCTCCTCACTTGACGGTTCATCCGTCTTTGTGTTTTCCTCTGTCTTATTATCTTTTTCCTTCCTTGGTATTTTCTTCTGACTTAGTTTTATGAGTACAAGGAGGTACTTTACCCACCATGCCCTCCCCCGACTCCCTCGGGAAACGCATTTCCTTGGTGTGCAGGACGCTTGGGTCCTGCTTACTCATCTTCACGAAGGTGGTGGGCGGAAGTGGAAGCCGGAGGCCAGGCCCCGGTGCCACTCATGACCAAGTAGAAGGGCAGAAAAAAATTTTAAAGATTTTTCTTTAAAAAAGATTAAAATTTCCACGTAAAATGTTTTTAAAAAGATTCACATACAATATTTTCAGAATAATCAGACTTTACAATATTTTCAGAATAATCAGAATTTTACTTTTATGTAAAATGCAATTTCAAATGGATGTGTCAAATGTACAGCCTTGTTAAAAAGCGTGGTATAAACAAACATTAATGGGGAAAGGTATTGTGGAGGCATTGCATATGTATTTTTATCAACAGACAAATAAACTTGAATTAGTTCACAGGAAAGAAAAAATAATTTAAGTAGGAAACAAATCATCTACTTATATTCATCAAAATGGAACAAAAATATTGAAGTACATTTGTTAATGATGAAACAGCATCATTTTGTATTTTTATTAACTATTATTATTATATCTGCATATTTTGTAGAAGAGAGTGTAATAATTTTGATATATGTATACAAAATACAATATAATGTTACAATAAAGATATATAATATTTTAATCTCCATAAACATTTTATTAACATGAAAGTGTGTGTATTTGTATGACAAAGTGTGATATTTCAACATATGTACATGATATGTTGAATCATATCAATATGTCCTGATCAATAACCAAGTCAGAGTAATTCATCTTTCCAGTTATTTACATTACTTTGTGTTTGGAGACTTTAAGTTCCTCTCCTCTAACTACTCATGAGGTATACTTCAAATATTAGGGTGAACTGTAGTCACCCATGGACTCTTGAACACTAAAACTTATTTTATTACTCTGTGCTTTGATGCTTATTAGCCAATCACCCCTCCCCCACCATCCTTCCCAGTCTCTAGCAATCATAAATGTAAATTCACTTGTTTCCAGGTTCAATATATAAAAGAACATCCTGCATCTGTCTTTCAGTGTCTGGTTCATATCACGTAATATAATAGTCTCCCAGTCTACCCATTTTATTGCAAATGATGGCATATCGTTCTGTTTGTCTGAATAATACTACATTCTCTTAACTCCTTCGGCTGTTGATGGACATCTACACTGATCCCATGTCATAACTATTGCAGCACTTAGTATTCATGTATTTCTTTCACATGATGATTTCATACTCCATCCAAAGGAAGAATATGTACATACAGAATTGGTTAGTTGACCACATTGCAGAGGGAGTGTTGACTTTTTCCAGAGCCTCCATGCTCTTTGCCATATTGGCTGCACTAATTTCCATTACCATCTGTAGAATATAAGTTTATCAGAGCTAGATTTCCAGTGTCCAAATAACAATCATGAGACAGGAAAGAAAGTTCAATGAGGATCAGACCTCCTTGGAAATCCAGTTGTGTGGGAAATTTTGGATCACTGATCTTTGAAGCAAATCCTTACTTGATGAAAATGCCTGAGAAACCTTTGGATATGGAGAGAATCAACTTAATGGTAGCATAGTTTGAACCTTTCTATGCAGGAACCTCAGTTATTATGGTTGAAGTTGTTGAGCTTTGTACCTGTATTGTGTCAGGTGGACTTGTGTTAACACTGAGTATTGGTAATGAAAGTATTTAAGAAAGGACTACCTCAGATCCTAATTGTTTCTTGAATTTTTGTAATTTTACTTAAAAATAATTCATTAGCAGAAGCTTTCAAATTAACAAAAATATTATATACAATATATGTACTTAATATATATGTAATAAACTTCAAGATTAAGTGTCTATAGGAGCAAGGGAGTATTTTTAAATATGTACAAAAATATTTCATCATAATTTCTTTTTCTAAATTACACATTTTAGACTTATTTTGGAATATACTTCTTTGAAAATCAGATAACATTTTGAATGAACACCATCTGAAAGTTCTGATAATTTTCCTTGTGATCCCTTTCTTAAACAATTTAAGTGTACCTATGCAATATTTCATTCTATATTTATATTTTGCCTTATGAGTCCTTTTTTCTTTTAAGCTAAAGTCATAATTTTAATTATAAAATTTTTACTTATAAGAACTATACTGTAATAGATACACCTAATAATAAAATAAAATAATTATAATATATTGAGTAAAAATAGCTTATAGGAGCTGATGGTAGTGAGCACCTTTAACCCTAGCACTTGGGAGGCAGGGGCAGGAAGATCTCTGAGTTCGAGGCCAGTCTGGTCTACAAAGGGAGTTCCAGGACACTCAGGACTACACAGAGAAACCCTGTCTTGAAAAATAATAACTTACATGGTGGTGAGAAGTGACTCACTTGTAAAGACCTTGCTGCATAAGTATGAGGACTGAATTTAGATCCCTGACATCCACATAAAAAGCTGGACATGAGGCTTAGGTAATAGGATCCCTGCAGTCCACTAGTCAGTAACTTTAGCTCAACAGGGAGTTCAAGGTTTGGTAAGAGACCATGTCTCAAGAAATAAGGTAGAGCTGGATCCAGGATGACATCACATGCAACTTCTGATCTCCACATGCACCCCACACAAGTCAACACACATGACCATGTACACACACATGCACCATACACAAAACGTATGTTAGTTAGTGTTACTAATCCTGCATCATTAATAAACTAAATTGTTTGGTTGGTTGGTTTTGGTTTTTCTTTTTTTTTTTTTTTTTTTTTTGGTTTTTTGAGACAGGGTTTCTCTGTGTAGCTTTGCGCCTTTCCTGGAGCTCACTTGGTAGCCCAGGCTGGCCTCGAACTCACGGAGATCCACCTGGCTCTGCCTCCCGAGTGCTGGGATTAAAGGCGTGCGCCACCAACGCCCGGCTTGGTTTTGGTTTTTCAAGACAGGGTTTCTCTGTGTAGTTTTGATGCCTGTCCTGGAGCACGCTCCATAGACCAGACTGGCCTCGAACCCACAGAGATCCGCCTGGCTCTGCCTCCCAAGTGCTGGGATTAAAGACAATTAAATTGTTGATAGGTGTATGTGTCTATAAGAACTGACCAGATTTTGGCAGGCGGGGAGGGGGGAGGTGGAGGGGAGCAGGGGAGAGTCTCTGTTTTCCTCACTGAAGCTGAGGAATGTAGCTACATATAAGGAGAGATTAGGAAGCTTTGCAGTTGGCAATGGGGAAGGAAAAGATCTGGAAGGGGACTAAATGTGGGAGGGAAGGAAGAAAAGGGGAAGATGAAAACAAAATACTTTATTCAACTAAATCTAATGTGACAATTCTCCTCAAAAAGAAAAATTCCCAGTGGCTCTAATAAAGCACACTGCCCCTTCTTCACCAAGCTTTAACAACGGGATGTTTAGTCTCTGACAGCCTGAACCAAATTCGGAAAAGTTGGAAAGTGAAAACATGTCATTCTTCCTATTGCTAGAACCAATGATTTATTCACTCCACTTATTCTTTACTACAGACATTACCTATGTAAGTTACAAATAATTTCAAATCCCCAACAACAGTAAGAAATGAAATTCAAAATCACCCTTTGCTAGCCTTATTTTAGCTTCCTTTAAAACACTTTAAACCTCATTGGTTGGTTCTTCAGTTAATACCATGAGTCAAAATAAAATGCTACATTTCTTAATTTATCATTTTGCCCATATTCATATTCTCTGCCTTAAAAAATAAGAAACATTATTTTGTTTTGCATTCTTCTCTTGGTAAGGCTAGTTCCACAAACTTGAATTTCTAGTCTAGTTAGTAATTGAAATCTGAGTATAATAAACTTCTCTTTTTTTAGAAATTTTAGTGATGTCTATTGTCTCTGCACTGTGTGGGATGAGGAAGTCTACTACGCCCCTCCCCCCCCCCAAACGAAAAACAGCTAGTTCTGCCTTCCTGTTCTCATTGCCTCCACAGACTCTGCTGGCACTGGCTTCCTCTTCCTCCTCTGTGTCACAACCTACAGCCTCTACTGGCACTAGAACATCTGTGGTGCTTATCCTTAGCTTATTTAAAAACATAGAGTATGAAAATACCCTCTACTTTTCATAAACCATATTCACAAACATCACTGCAAGTTTTTGACTCCCAAGTTCAAAACTCCCTCCCTTAAGATCTCTCTCCAGCTCAGTTGATGTGGCATGTCTGTACCCAGCTTCCCACTCATGCCCCTGCTCTGCCTCTGCCCCTCCTAGTTATTTGCCTTCAATGCCTAGGACACTGTAACAGCTAATTTCTCTTCATTCTTTCTTTCATATCACTTCCAGTTTGCTTTTCTGAACTCACAGCTGTTCAGTTCAAAATACGTTTATTGGGTTACCAAAATTAAAGCAAGCCTTATTCTAAGGCAAATGTTCAAAATGTGATAAGTGGGCAGAGCAAGGTCTTAAATGTTATGAAACAGCATAATTTCAACTTTATATAAATAAGTGTAGTAAATATATGTCCATATTTGTATGTTAAGAAAATGCCAAACATTAACATGATCTCCCTGGGTATGTGTTACCAAATGTTTGTTTTCCTAAATGAGTTTGTCACTTCTATATTTTAGAATATGTGCTATGCACCATGTTAGAGGGCATTTAATTTTGTCTGATGCAAGAGTAAATGTTCAGGGAAGCTAGAGCCATACTGCCAGAGCAGTCAGGATTCAGAAGATAATGGATCATTTCTAGGCCAGCAAAGATGACGAATGCATTTTAGGTAGGAAGGGGAACTTGGAAGAATTATATATTGCTCTCAAATGTCTGGAGAGTAGCATAGAAAAATATCAATAAAAATAGGTAAGTTCAATTTAACAAAATACTATCTATTTTGTAAATTTGCTGGTCACTCCAGCAGAATTTGACTTTTGTGGTCCTGTTCTGATCTTTGCATCAATGAGTTAATATATAATAACTTCAAAACTTTTTTCTTTTTTCACATTTTATTTTGGATTTTTATTTATTTACTTATTTGTTTCTTTTTGAGGCAGGGTTTCATGTAGCTTAGTTGGCTTTCAACTCTTTATGCAGCCAAGAATGACCTTAAACTTCTGAGCCTCTTGTCTCCACTGTGCTTGGTGTATGTGATGCTTAGGTTTAGCCCAATGTTTCATGTACACCAGGCAGGCACCACTCTATCAACTGGTTTAAGTAATAACAAATACCCTATAACAGGGGCAAGCTATCTTCCAAAGCTTAGAGAGCCCCTGCCCAGAGAACTGGTATTTTTTCACTCAATATATAAAACCTTTGAAGCAGGCTTGGGTTTTGATGTGATGGAGGAAGGTAGGTAGATGAAAAACAATACTGATCTCTGAAGTAGAATTTGGATGCTAGTCTGGAGACAGCTAAGTAGTTGTGTGTTTGGGAGAAAACATTGGTACCTCTTCTGCCTTCACCTTTCTAAATAAGTCACTAAATAATCTCCTCTGGCTCCAAATTCCAAGATCTATAAAGATAAAACATAGGTGAGCTGACTTTATTCTGTATCTTATTTTGCTCATTTGTAAATTGATGTTCAAAGTCCCTTTGCTGACTTTCCTATCTACATTTTAATAACTGTGTGAAATGAAGTAAGGAAAATATGAGTTATGCTGAACATAAATATGTAGTCAGTTTTCTCAACAACTAGGAAAAATTAATTCTGGACAAAATGTTCACAGAACTAGAGATTCGTCAAGTTTCCATCACTTAAAAGATTATTTAAAATGTATATCAGTGTTTTTTTTTCTGTAGATTAACAGGCTATACTATTGGGATCCTTACTACTACTAACTACTACAATCATGATTTGAAACTACAAGATTGGAGCCATGTTTGTATTATTATTTGTGAGAATGTAATCAAACCCATAGAAATAAGTATCTAACTCTGTTCAACCTCTTTTCTCTTTGCAATGCTGCTCAATAAAGCATTAGGTCTAAGACTTCCTTTTATACATTACAGTACTAACTGTGAGCATACATCTGAGCAAATATTAAACAAATAGTACATTAGTCATGAACCACATGAAGTTATATTCTTACATATTTTTATGTGACCCTCCTTTTGTGAAGCCAATCATGTTTTATAATTTAAAAATAACAGAATAGAAAGCTGTAGCTCAAACAAAAATACAGACAAACTGTATTAAAGATCTACTTGCATGAGAGTTTCTTTTGCTGTGTTTCATCATAATTTCACCAATGTAGAATTCTTAATAAAGTTGGCAAATTCCCCAGGAACAAATATAGAAATATGCACACTAATATCATTCTACCAAACACTTATAAAACAACATTATTTTTTAATGTCACAGTACTAGCTTTTCAGAAAATATCACATAGCCAATAAAACAATTCCAAAGTAAGTTTAAACCTTAGCATCATCCCAATTAGTTACTATTGAGATTGTAAGCTTTTACACTCTGTTCAAACCTCATCAATCTATGATTCAACTATCCTAGCTCCAGACATATGGCTGTGAAAGACAGTGATATTTTTCCAAGCAGAAATTTCTTATCAACATCAAGATTTAAAAAAAAAAAAATCGAACCTCCAACTATGTGCAACTAACATTAACAAAAATCATACTAATATACTTAAGAGCATATTTAAGTCTCTTTTGAGAATACTCATCAAATCAGGTGTTTAAATTTTGAAGTTTAAAAATAACCTAGTCCTTTCCTCTTAAAGCTAATGCAGGTTCAGCACAATAAACTCTACTTTTACATGCCTGTAATTATAACCAAATATATCAGAAAGTCATAGCCTTAGTTTCAAGTAATTGCAGTTAGCTCAACTATGTGGAAGAATTTCTGAAATTAACTCCCAACTGTAAAAAGCAAAATTTCAAATATTCCTTGTCTGCAATTTGCAGAGCTTGAAGTTAAAGTGGGAAAAGGACCCATAAATTCTCTGCTTTTTGGGTTTCCCAAGACATAGTGAACATTATAATGGCAAGTCAACACAGAATATTGTATTTTTCATGTTAACTGATTAAAGTCTGTTCAAATGAAACTACAGCCATCAGCTTCATTTCTGTCACAGAATTTTAACATGTATGAGAAACGTGTTCAAGTAATCAGTAAAACTACATCCATGCACCAGTATATCTAATAGAACAAAAATGATATTCTCTTACTATGATGAGAAATAATTTAAGTAACTTTGGGCTTTATTCATGACAAACAAAACTGCTTACACAGTGGGGGGAATTACTTCTGCATTTTTGATATACACAAGTCATGGTCTCTGTTCAATTTCCAATTCAAAAAGAAAAGTTGCAGATTTAGTAGGCAGGTTTTTGTGTGAGCACACAATTCTAAAGTGAAAAATAATAAGCCTGTAGAGAACTTCTGCCTCTTAGTAGTGTAAAGAAAAAGATTGTAGGCCGAACTCCAAGCAAAATAAAACAAACCAATCATCCCAATAAATTATTAGCAAAATGTTCACAATCGCTGCACTGTCCCACTAAGGCAGCAGGGATATAAAAGTGACACAGAAGAAAAATGCCACAAGAAATACATTAAAATTGCCCCTTTGCTTGGTATGGGAAAAACCTACATCCTCGGCAGACTCTCCCTTCCCACCTTTTTATCTACATGATAAAATGGCAATTATCCAAGTCATGAAAAGTAATTAACTATCTAGTGATGTTGCTGCCTCTAGTGATGTTGCTGCCAAACTTAACAAAAATGAATCATGATTAAAAACAGGAATGTATTAGAAAACTTATTTTCAAAACGTTCTTTCAAATTTTAATAAATTAAATCAGAGAGGTTTACTTAACAAATAGTATTTAAATACTTTTGTACTTCTTTTAGTCTCCTTAACTCACCTTGGGAAACACATTTTGTATAAAGTATAGATGTATCAAGAGATTTATTAAATAAGTAAAAATAGTTTGGCATTGCCATGCGCTTTTACATGGAAACAAATGCATTTAACTCATTAAAAAGACATCAGGATTTTATATATATTTTTAAAGGGCAAATTTAAATATTCAGTTAATATCTGACATTATTTTTAAACGACAACTCAGCAGAAATATGTATTTGCTAAAATGTTCAGTCTTTCAATACAAATGAGCTTTGTAATTAATGCCCTGGAAATCATTCCAGGGATAAATTAAGAAAATTAATACTGTTTTTATTTTAAACAAACAAACAAACAAACAAACAAATAACAAACCACTTTGAACTTTAGTGCTTTTTAAGACACTCTTGTTAGCAACAGCAAAGGTGTAAAAAATAGAATTCATTTTAGCATAAATAAAAGGTGAGAGCACTACTGTTTGATCATATTCATAAAGAAATCTATTTTTCATTTGTTCTTTTTTTTAACTTGCTGCAAATCTCAACCAGTGAAATTTTTTCTTCAGCTTTGCTTGGCTCTGTTTTTAATCATAGCTTTAAAACAACTGGACAATGAACCTGGGCATCCTAGTGAACTTGATTATTCCTGCAAAGCCTAGTAAATACACAATAGCTCTGCTCCCCTTGACAGTGTGGAACAGAGGTGTTACTGTTACTATCTTAAATGTTTCTTCCTTTAGGCTGAAGTGGGGAATCTACTTGTGATTTAGACAGTTACCAAATTACCAAAACTAGCACAGCAACTCTTAATGAGCAAAACCATTAATGATCTTCCAATTGGAGTCCCTGTTCAAATACCCCACCTTGTTAGCACAGAATGAGGTGTTCAATCAAGAGACTGGGAACTGGAAGTACCAGGGCACAGTTTTGAGTGGTGATTACAAGGGCGAGAGGGTGAGTGCCAACGTAACAGTCTTCTACCCTGCAGGAAGCTGAGAAACCTTCAAGTCTACATTTGTAAATCAGGGCTGATGATTACAGCAGTCACCAGCAAAGAACATAGGAAACAATTATTTGCACCATTCTTCCACTGTTTTAATTTGCTCTTAAAATGAACAAGATGATCCCAAGAGTCGTTGGCATTTTGTTCTTTAGAAATTTAGAGCCTACTCTAGGAGTTTTCTGGCATTGAAAGGCAAGCAAAAACCTCAGTGGATAATTTTAAGCGATCATTATTTTCTTTTCACAAATGACTTGATTATTCAGATTTACTGACTTAAAATATATAAACTGTTCTCTGGGAGTTTATTTGAAATATTTAAGTTGTGGAGTTTTAAAGCATAAAACATACTTGTTGGTTTTCAATATTTTGTGTTATTGTTTTTCATTTAAAATACTGTGACTTGGGAATTGAAGCGACACTAACTTTTAAGAAACACGTTATTTTAATCTGCTCTTTGGCCACTGGAAGTTTACAAATAATTTACTAAAATACTTTTGCTATGGCTACCCTGTTTAAGTTCCTTCAAAGAATAACAGTGGGATAGTATCAAACTTATGTTTAAGAGAATATATTTAAGCAAAAATTTTATTTTTTTAAATATGCATCATTCATACTAAAGGGAAAAGTTGCACCAGAAATAGAAAACTAAACCTTTCAAAGCCAGTATCCTGGATTGGTTTTATTACTATTAAGCATATATTTTAACTGAATAGATTGCTTAAATTAATTGAAAGTTATGAGTAATAAAGTATTTTTAGTTATAAAAATGAGACAAATATATTTTAAATTTTTCATCTATGTTATAAAAGTCGACTATACTTTATAGATGTGCTTATGTTTTTTCCTCTTGATTGTTTAAGGGTAATGTACAAATATGTTAAGGGGTAGTATGCAAATTAATAGCAAGCAGTAGAGTCAGCATGTAAAATGGCTAATTATATTTTTATGTCTAGATAATTTCTTAAACTGTTTTATTATTATTTAATCTGAGAATAGATTTTCAAAAACATAATGACCAGCTAATTTTATTTCAAACAAATACATTAAACACAGTATCTGTAAGTCTATATTTTCTTCACTAGATGCTGAAACTAGAAAGCAGCTTTTTTTTTTAAGATTTTGATCTGTTTCTGAACTTGAAAACATTATAGGGTACTGTTTATCTAAGCCAGAAAGGATAATAATATAACTGTAGTTACTTGAAATGGACTTCTGAAAATCCACTTGGATAATATGGTTAAATTTACCTTGGAACAAACTTACTAGAGTACCTTGTTTGGTTTGTTTGTTTGTTTGTTTGTTTGTTTTTTCTTGATTGTTGCTCCTATGAGTTTATTTTCTGAATGGTGTGCTATTGGCTTCCTGTGCTCAATTAACAGTTTAAAATACAGCAAACCCATATGAGAAATCATCTGCAATGTTATATATTACAATTGCATCCTTACCCTAAACCTACAGCGATCACTGCCAACTTCTTTCAAGCAGGAAAACCTGCTTCATCATAACCTATTCAAATGTAGAGGGCGCTGCTGTTCATGGATTTTTGAAAGTTTTCAGAAGCAAACACATTTACCTATTAATTTAGTTTTTGTTTTTCAACCCTGCCTGTAAATTCCAAAGGCATTATTAATGTGTAAAGTCTGGGTTTAAATGTAAAGTAACTGAAAAATACTTACGTAGTACAGTATTAAAGTTGTACATGTCACTGTGCAAATAAGTATTTTTAGTTATCCTTGATTTCTAATTGTCTATAGATTATTTTAGATATTACAATAACTAGACTTTATATATTTTAATTTTCTGACATTATAGTTATGCAAAAGAATAACATGGTGCACTGCCATGCAGATTAAAAATTCAAGAATGTCATTATTTTCACATGAGATGAAGGAAAGTATGAAGTAAATGTAAAGGTGATTAGTTCTGGGTAGAAATTGTGTATTTTCAGTACTCTGTTACAATGTTTTGGGTGTTTGAAATTTTACAAAGGAAAGATTGAGGAAAATGTTCCAACCATTGGTTGCCTGCCTGTGTTAGCTATTTTTCTAAGGAAGCGTACATTTTTAAAAGTTATTTCACTAAACATGCTAGTTATTCTGCATAGTTTTTAATGCACTCCTAAAATATAGATGTTTTCTCTTATCATGTAATAAATATATCATTTTTCATTTGAGACTTAAAGCTAAACAGAAGAAAATAATTCTAATGACACACACACACACACACACACACACATTTCTGCCTTAACAAAATGTTATAAAATAATTTCCTTTATTTTCAAGAGTATCAAAATCATATGAATTTACTTTAAGTTTTTTTATGGTATGATTGATGTAAATAATTTTCAAGTAATAAAAACTGAAACAAATTACAGCCAATCTTATGAATACAAATTTTGATAAGATATTGGTAGAAAATCAAACTTGAAAATGCATTAGGTGGAGTGCTATACATCCAAACTGAATTTATGTTATGAAAACTAACCAGCACCTTGTCAGTAAAGGCCTAAAATAAGCAACATCTCCAGATTTGAAATGTATTTGCTGAGAAAGCAGATCAAACTAAAATTGATTGTGTCTTAATGTAGTTTTCACTGTTAGCTCTTAACACTTAATTTTATACTCGCAAGCCATTTAATTTTTCTTTTCTTGTTACATGCACATTGGTACAGCTAAATAAGGATGTACTGGTGAAATACAGGCCAGCGTTCACTAGACAGTATCCTAACAGTTAAAGCCGCACAATGAGAGGGATTTCTTACATGTTTTTAATTTCCATTCTTAAACACCATCGGAATAACTGCAGCCCTGCTTCTTCCCTGAGTGTGCATAAAGAGGCGACGACTGTGAGTGACTGGGGTCTGTAAATATGTATTCTATGCAGAGCCGTGAAACTAAGAACAAGAAAAACATAAATATCGCTTCAGGAAAAGTTTTGAATGTAGCTCGGGCATAACTTTTCAACTCTTCCAGTTATTTTAACATCAAAATAAGCGTGGCAGAAAACACAGGAGGAAGAACCGCAGAGTAAACGGCTCCTAATGTGCTCTTTTGAATAAGGGATCCCACAAACTGCCTGTTTAGGCTGCATCTAATCTCGCACAAGAAGGCATTGTCCGCTTTTTGTGCAATCCACCCACATTTAAGAAGTTTTCCACCTTAAAACAAGGAAAAAGAGTTGAGGAGGGAAAACAGCCAATCCACAACTGGTTAACAGTTAACTGCCTTTTATGATTGGCAAGTTCTTTGGGACCCAGATACCCTGCGGACTGACCAACTAGGACACAGGATGAAGCTTGGCCCTGTCTTTATGTCAGTTCACTGCCATCAAAACAAAGGCTCATATTACGTGAAAATCTTGTGCAAATGAGCCATAATAGAGTGAATGACAATCTCCTAAGACCATGCAGCAGGGCCCTTCTTTGATCTGAAACACTGTTAATCTTTCTCACACATAGCACACTAGCGCATTTGGGAAATCCTCCATGAGAACCGCCCTATAGCCAGAACAAGATATGGTGAGACATCAGGCAAAAGTTTTATATTGACCATTGCTTCATTTGATTCATTTTCACTTTGTTCTAGGTGGATTTGATTGTTGTTTTTTGCTTTTTGTTTTTTCATGTCCACAGAAAATTTACACCTCATCTTTCTTTACTTCAAAATCTTAGCTTAAAAAATGCTTCTTCTGGTGTTGTTAAAAATTATGTTTTAAAAGGCTTCCAAAGGCTATAACAATTGGAGAATATTTGAAATGTCTTATTTATGTAGGTTTTTTCATTAGTCATAATGGACTCAGACAAACAATAGCATCATATTATACTGCACCAAAACATGTAAGAAAGGAGAAAGGCATGAGGTGGGGGTGGGGGAAGATTATAGATGGGAGAGGAGGGAAAAGGAAGGGTGAAGGAGAGGGAGAGAGAGAGATTTACTACTATAAGAAAACAATGATGTGGGTGTCTCCATTTCAAAGGTGGTTTAACCCATCAAAATACCTCACAAAGAAAAAATTACAGGTCAATTTTAGATCACAGAAGGCCTTTTTGTATGCTTTTTAATATTAAAATAAACTTGTTGGAGAGCCAAATATGTAAGGCACGTGCTTTAACGCAAGCTGAGTAAATCATGCCAACTCAAAGATGGTAGGAAATATGCCTCCTTAGCTGTGCTCTGCTTTTGAAGTGTTGCCTAAAAATCAGGCCCAGGCTTCAAAGAGAAGGGGATTACAGTCTCTATCCAGCAATTAATATGGTTGGGACTCAGGACATCAGCATCTAACCACAACCCTGGCTGGACAGAAGCATAGCAGGAATTCATTCTCTTTCAAGACTTGAAATAAATCATAAAAATGAATAAATAAGCCACAGTATCTTGCTAATGCTTAGCAGGAAAGAAAGAGGTAGACCTAACCTTCCACATCTAATAACCAGCCTGTTTTTGACATCCAGACAGACACTTCCAAAAAGTCCTGGACTTTTATCATATTCCCAGAACTTTAACAAGCTTTCTACATCTGGATTATTTTACTCTCCCACCAGCTTTTAAAAAAGCAAAGCTACTAGTGAGGAATCTCTTCTTTTTGCCTTCTAGAATAGAACAGATGATAATTTGGAGGTGGAAAGTTTCCTCTTTCTGTCAAAGTTCAAAGGTTCAAAAATGGTCGACATATAAAGGCAACCAAAAACTGCAGGATTTGCAGGTACAGCTAAGCACATTAGATTATGCAGAGCGGTCATTAGGTATGATGAAGTTGGGCTTCATTTTTCTTTCTCAATTTCATCATAAGAATCTTCTGACAGGGAGTGAGTGCCAGGGGTGCCACCGATTAGCATTACAGTCCTTACACAGAATCATTTGGCAAAAACCTGGAACAATGATTCTGTCCTGCTACTGGGTGATTGCAGAATTGAAGCCCATAAAACATAACTCATTTCTACTCAGCACTTTGCAATGTTAGCTTTTGACTTTTTTAATTTTAATTTTGTGTTTTATTGAGATTGTTCTCAGGTTTCTTAGGTTGGCCTCAAACTTGCTGTTTGCTATGTAATCAGGGCTAACATTGAACTTCTAGGCCTTCTGATCCCTCTGCCTCAGCCTCCCAAGGCTGAGATTACAGATAGGTAGAGCTTGAATATTAAAGAATAGAACATCAAGGAACAAATTTTCAGAGCAAGGGCCTAGTTGTAATTGATATGTCTATATAATAAGTGTGTTTGGGCTTGAAGACAAAGATGTGTCTATTCTAGGGATGGGAACTCTCTCACTGTAAGAACTGATCTCCTCGGAATAGGTAGGGCATCTTTGCTCCCACACAACGAAACAGGCTACCCTCTTAAATCACGCACAGTTGCTGCTCTGCTTTGTTTTTCTACCATTCTTTTTTTCTGTTTTGAAGGAAAGCACCATGTGTAAAGTATTTACAGAAAAATATCAGGGCACCCTGACAGCCTAAGCGATGTATTTCATTAATAAACAATGTTTATTGCTCGATGCAGTGCTAGGGGGAAGATGCTTGAGGAGCAATCTCTGTAAACTCTAAATAGTTTTAAAAATTAATATGTAATAGCCTCTTTGCTATCAGATACATATTTACCCCTAGAACTTATGCATAAATATATAAGTGAGATCACAAAGATGCTTCATTTTCTATATTCTTCTTGCATGTATTTTCTTTTCGTATTGCCTTGCTTTTGGTACCCATTGTCAAGATCCTGATATGTTTTAGCTACACAGAAAGCTGGATGGGAGGAAAAAAGAACAGTTGATGGGTTAAATATCTAAAAGTAGGCAAAGACATATTGGTAATGAGGTTTTGGGAAATGGGGGTGGAGTTTACACAAACTTAAGAAGAATTCATCATCCCTTTTCATTTTTTGTCATCGTTCTGTTGAAGCATCATGATTCCCAGACCCTCGTTCAAAAGCCAGGGAGGCTGCCAAGGCTATTTTGCCACTTAACAGCAGAGTCCTCAGTGTTAAAGGAATTTGTACAAGGAGGAATAAAAATATTTTCAGAAGTAAAGAAACAAATTTTTTTCAACCTTTAAGAAAAGAATAAAGAAGGAACACTTGCTTTTTAATATTGCATCTGATTTTTTAAAATAAAATTCTCTGATAGTACACTATCATTACCCACCAAGCATGGGGTTTGGCACTGTCTACTGAGGCACATCTACCATGGTCTACCCTCTTATGCATTTAGTTGTCAGCAGGCGTATTTGTTAGGTACAAATTATTCAAAACCGGTTTCAAAAGATCCATAACCTATTTAGAGTTTAATGTTACTAGATCCACCCACAACCACTAGCCTGTTCCCAACCCACTTATATAAATACATATATTTGTACTTACAGGGTCATTGAAGGGCACTAATGAATATGTTATTTATACAAAAGTACAGGTTCATTAAATAGAATCTATTTAACTGCACTTTTTTCAAAATGCGTTGTCAGGTAAAGCTTTTCTTTTTTTATAGGAAATCAGCAATTTCTATAGCAGTATGTACTAAGAACACTATTTTTAAGGCGATAACAGAAATGCATGGTTACTGATTTTTGTAAATCTAAAATGTCTGTAATGCTTTCAACACTTACTGGCCAGTGTGCTGTTTTTATCTAGTAAATTTATTTATCAGTCTTTTCATCTGGTATTTTTAAATTTATTTTTAATGAATAATACATTTCCATAGCCTTACCAAACAAAACAAAGAATAAAATATAAATAAGTAAAACTGTTTCTATTTTTGCTCGCTGTTTAGTGTCCCGAGCTCTCCAAGTGAGTTAGCCTTTTTCATGTGGATGGATTCTTTCATTGTGTTTTTATGCATAAAGAAGAAACACAATCGGCAACTACGGTCTCTTGTTGTTTCTATCTGAAATGTTCTGTGATAGTGGTACTCAACCTTCCTAATGCTGTGACCCTTCAATATACTTCCTCATGTTGTGGTGACCCCCCCAACCATAAAATTATTTCATTGCTACTTCTTAAGTGTAATTATGCTACTTATATAAATCATATTGTAAATGTCTGATATACAGAATATCTGATACGCGACCTCCAAAGGGGTTGCAACCCACAGATTGAGAATATTTATTCTATGAAGACCATGTTGCTAAAGGCTTGGCTTTAGGGTCAAGAAGATGGAAAGCAAAATGGATTGAGTTTTAGTTTTAGTATTCCCAGAGGAGGTATGAAAAAGAAGTCTAATTTCCTCCTTACCTGGCTTGTAGCTATCTATAAGTCATATGACAAAACTAAACAATGTGTAAATTTAACTGTAGGATAGGCTAAATACATTTTTTCCTGGTTGACAAAGGAATGGGGTAGAAGACAAAGGCAGACCCCAGGTTGTCTTCAGACAGTCTTTTATTTTATTATTTCAATTCCAGCATAGAAAACTGGGTTCTGAAAAAGTCTCTATTTCGAAAGTAAAAATAATTGGATTTGTACAATTAAGATCCCAAACCAGTCTCAGCCTGGCAACATACTTTATTTATTCAGTTAGTTACTTACTTATTTTTTTAAGATTTATAGAAATATAAAACTTTTTTTTTAATTTTTAAGTCTTTACTAGGGCTGGAGAGATGACTCAGTGGTTAAGCACAATGGTTGCTCTTCCATAGGACTCTGGTTCCATTCCCAGCACCCACAATGCAGCTCACAACCGTCTGTCTGTAACTCTAGTTCCAGGGTATCTGATGCCTTCTTCTGGATTTTGCAGGCACTGTGTGCACATGCTGTACAAACATACCTGAAGGCAAGACACCCATATACATAAAAATAAATACATAAATCTTTAAAAAATTCTTATGAGTACTATATTTAAATCATTTCCCCTCCAGCATCTTCCATACTCATCCTCTCAAATTCACGGCTTTGTTTTCTATAACTATTAATATTAGGTCTCTCTCTCTCTCTCTCTCTCTCTCTCTCTCTCTCTCTCTCTCTCTCTCTGTGTGTGTGTGTGTGTGTGTGTGTGTGTGTGTGTGAATAAATACATAATACAATTTCCTGAATCCATTTAGAAGATTAGTCCATTTAGATGGATTGTGGGATCCCAACTCTGGTCTTCTGATAGAGCAATAATGGCCTGTAGCTGCTGAGTCATGCATGTCTCCTGCCCCTTGACTGAGACCTTTTAATGATCACATTATATTTACAATTAAACTGGGCTGTCACATATGTGAGGCACACCTATACGCCTGGCAGTAAGTCTAATTTGGGTCACTCACTCTATTTTCAAAAGCAGTGTATAAATTGCTTCAAAATATAAATTAATCTAAAGGGTTTTAGAGTAAAATTTAAAATATTTAATATATACAAGGGTTACTTTTTTATACGCTATCACATCTGGACTATCAACAGATAAAATGAGTTTTTTCCTTGAAAATTATATGATTTTTTTTTAAAGGGTACCCTTCAGATGAAAAACTTTGCCATTTGGGCAATCCTGCTAATTAAGATTTACTACATATTTATTTTATTTGATTAAATAATAACTCTATCATAATATATGCTACGTGTACTTGCATATTGGGGCAAGAGTTCATTTGTAGCCACTGCAAAGTCCCAAATTTGTAAGATGTACAAAATTTCTTTTTTTTTAATCAAAAAATTTAACTTTGTTTCAGAAGTAAATTAATATATAAACGACTTTTGTTTGCTTGTTATCCTAATTGAGCAGGCTTCTTTATATGTTAAATGTATCTATATACTTCAAAAATATAGTCTTTTAGAACGGCTTTTCTTGGATTAAAAGGAGTAGGAGCTGTGTTCTTGTTGGAGTAGGTGTGGCCTTATTGGAGGAATTGAGTCACTGGGATGGGATTTGAAGTTTCAAAATCCCATGCCAGGCCCAGGCTTTCTTTCTCTGCTTACAGATCAGGATATAAAGGTCTCACCTACTTCTCCAGCACCACTCACGCCTGCTGCTGTGATCCCTGACATGATGATAATGGACTCAGCCTCTGAAACTGCAAGCAAGCCCTAGTTAATGATTCCTTCTATAAGAGGTTAAAAAAAATGTCTTTTCCTTTTTGACACAGGCCTCAAATTCAATCAGAAAGTCATTGGCTATCTCTCTAACAGCAATACTTCTATTGCACAAGTGTTCATCTCTGTCCTGGCAGGTAGGTCTTGTAGTTAGTTTATAGAGGTCACAGCCAGGTATGTCCATTGGCACACAACACGTATGGCAGCTTCCAGGTCCATTTATTAACATTTTTTGTTAATGGAATTACATATAAGTCTTTTCCTATAAGATTCATTATGGGGCTAGGTTGGCATATACGGTGGTGAGCGACAAAAGTTCTTTCCTCGCGCCGGGCGGTGGTGGCGCACGCCTTTAATCCCAGCACTCGGGAGGCAGAGCCAGGCGGATCTCTGTGAGTTCGAGGCCAGCCTGGGCTACCAAGTGAGTTCCAGGAAAGGCGCAAAGCTACACAGAGAAACCCTGTCTTGAAAAACCAAAAAAAAAAAAAAAGTTCTTGCCTCAAACTATGTGTAAAGTTTGGACTAAGCACACCTGAGGTTGACACAAAACTTGCAGGTAAATAGATGTGCCTAGAAAAAATTACATTGAGGTAGCCCAGACCCAGAAAGACAAATGTTGCATATTCTCTTTCATGTGTGGTTCCTAGGTCCAAATCCTCAAATGTGAATGTACAACATGGAGTAACTGCAGAACCCAGGAAAGTAAAGAGGACTGTGGAAAAGGGAAGTGCTAGAGGGCTCAGGCTGTAAGTGATTTAAAGGGAGGAAAAATAGGGGTGGGGGGTGTTTTTTACTGAAGAGGGAGGAGGGGGCTCAAAAAAGGATGGAGGGAGAAAAATAACAAAAATGATGTTTGAAAAGCCATAAAGAAGCAGGCTGAGCAAGCCATGAAGATCAAGCCAACAGCCAACATCAAATTAAATCGAGAGAAACTCAAAGCAATTCCACTAAAATCAGGAACGAGGCAAGGCTGTCCTCTCTCCCCATACTTATTCAATATAGTACTTGAAGTTCTAGCCAGAGCAATAACACAACATAAAGAGATTATTAATTCTGTCCTTTATGAACACATCTTTATTCTCTGCTTCTCTCATTTCATTTTAATTAAAATAGATCAAAATTAAGTAATTTTATTTATTTGTTTATTTATTTATTTATTTATTTATTTATTTATTTATTTACTGCCAGTATGGGGGCCTCAGGCATGCCACATTTCAAATGCTCTGCAGTCACATATACTAGTGGTTATCAAATTGAACTGCTCAGCCATGAAGCCTTTCTCTCATTACACAAAGCTATTGACACCATTGTCTAGAGAAGAGAAAGATAATAAAATGCTCTGTTACTCTGCATATATCATGTGATCTTGTCAATTATTTTTCTACCATGTTTCAGTTTCTGTATCTTTTACAGTGAGAAAAGTAATAGCATCAACTTCACAAGTTATTGACTATAAAGAGCATGTTTATATAAATTGACTTAAATGAATATAAATACTGGTAAGAAAAATAGGTCTAAGAATAGACACATAACAATAAGATTATAATCATTTTCTCCTTTTCATAATAATCATTGTAATCTATATTAATTAACATTTTTAAATTTTAGCTTGGCCAATTCTAATAAGGCCTATTTGCTCCCTGGGACCTCTTCAGTATTGACTCACATGTGTACTCCCATTTCACCATAGACCTACTTTAAAACAAGATATTTGTAGCTAATGTTTATAAATGCAAAGACCACACCTTCAGACTTCAAGCACCCAGAAAAGGTCTTGGGCACAAAATAAATAATTCATCAAGTTGTCAAACCATATTAAATTTGGTTATAAACATTGATGATGTATGTTTTTGTGTGGGTGTGTGTACATATGTGTATAAGAGAATCCTCACACGCTTCAAGTTATATTTACATTTATAGCTTCAAATATGTTTTACTCTCACCATCTGTTCTGGAGTTTGGAAACATAAGTTTCACTGTTACCTAGATGTTCAGATCATCTGAGCTGCTTAAACTCTCCCAGTTTAATGACTTTTCCTAAATAAACTACTTAAAGTCATAAGTTATAATTTCCTTTTGCTAGAAACCAAGAAAATTATATTTTAAAAGTCATTGGATAGATAAAAGAGAGGAATGAGGGATACATATGATCCAAACATTATCAATGAGCGAATAGGAAAATATTTTTAAAGTCATCACGGACAGGATTCTGGCTACAAAATAAGCTCTGGGAAGATATCCAGCCTTGGAAAGAGAAATAAAATATGATGCAGTATACATCATATAAAAATAAAAATAGAAATAGAGTATGAAATAAAAATAGAAATAAAATGTGATGCAGTAACATGATGCAGTACACTTGTAATCCTAACATTTAGGCAGAATAATTGTAAATTTGAAACCAGCCATACATAGTGAGATACTGTATCAAAACAACAAAATTCTTTGGTTTTCCTTTTGACTTCGCTATCCAAAACAAAGCAATTCAAAAGATAAGAGACAAAAAATAGTAATCACTATATTTTTGGTGGAATTGATGAAACCAGAACATACTATGCTGAGTGAGAGAACACATACCCAGAAAGACAAATGCTAAATGTTTTCTCTTATTTGTCCATTCTGATTCTGAATCTTTAGATTTAAGTACATAACCTGGAATAATCACAGAAAACCAGGTAAGTCAAAAGGGACCATGGTAGGAGGTGGATGAGAAGATACTCTAGAGAGGGGGATTGTAGGACACAGGCAGTATGAAGGGAAAATACGGGGATGCTCTATCTGGAGAGGGAGAGGGAGTGAAACATGGAGAGGAGAGGGGAAGAGGAAGGACATAGAATGCCAAAGATGGCTGAAAATGCCATCGGAAAACTTATTATCTAATGTTTACTTAAAAACATATATAATAAATGTATAAGTGAATATATACACATATATAAATCATTTAAATAATTTCTATTTAGAGTGGCAATGCTCCATGAAGAATCATTGACCATCTAACAAAAAACCCAAACCTAGGCATGGAAAACCTCCCCTCAAGTTCTTAAGCAGGGAAATTCAAGAGACCCCCTAAAATGATACCAGATACTGCCATTGCTGTTGACTACGTCCTAAAATTTGGTATAAGACAGGACTTCTGAAGACACCACACACTTCAAACACAGAACTTGGAGGAATCAAATTGATCCAGAACCTCCTCCCTGAGGAATGCCCCTCATATAATCAGAAGGTGTAGTGGAAGCTGCCGAAGGAGATGAGCAATCAAGTCCTACCCAACTGTAAATCCCATGAACCACAGCCATGACTAGACCAGCAACATACCCATAATGGTGTAATAGTGGCATTTTTGTCTTGGGGGTAACCAACATCTGTTAATTGGACTTAAGACCCTCTCAACAGGAAGGAATTCATGCCTGGTACTGTAAACCTAGCCAAATATTCACAAGTAGGGAGATAAAAGATTCAGGAGGAGGATCTAGACCATTTTCCTCAATATATATTCTAACCATATTCTAAATACTTGTCGTTACATCCACAGATAATTGTAGCTCTCACCTCTCATCAAAGATTATTTTGGCAACAGTGGAAGACTATTGCAGACATCTAAAATTGGTCAAAATGCAGAAAATAAATGTCTGTAGGGTGCACAACCACAACTAATACATATGCAACACAACCCCTACACCCAAGTCTCAGGGAACACCACAGAAGAAGGAACAGGATGGCCAGGGTACCTACTGTGAGATTTGTCTTCTATATATGACAGGATGCTGCATCCATGAACTCTCCTACCTGCGGACTTCATGGTACCAGAAGGCACCATTCAGCCTTCCGGGGAAGAAAAGCAATCAACAGACCTATCCATTTTTGCCATCTATAAACCACAACATTTACCAGCATGCTCTTTAATTGGACTTAGAATCTGCTCAACAAGAAGGAAATCATGGCTGGTCCTACAATCACAGCCAACTACCTATGTATCTTGGAGCATCTACACCACTTTGCTAAGACAATATAATCTGCTGTGGAATAACCCTTTTGTACACTGTGAAGATTTGTCACTCAGATTGTTTTAATAAAAAAATGGATTGGCGGGTAGCAGCCAAACTAAGAGAATGATGGGAAGAAGGGTAGAGTCAGAGGAGTCACCAGCCAGATGGAGAATGAGTCAAACACACAAAATGGGATAGAGATAGAAGCCACCAGTCTTATGGCAGCACATAGATGAATAGAAATCGGTTAAGTTGTAAGAGCTAATTCGTAACAAGTCTGAGTTATTGAGCAAGTATCTATAATTTACATTGTCTGTGAGTCATTTATTTGGGAAGCAACTGACAGTTATTTGGAAGCAGGTGTTGAGGACAGGAAAACTCCATCTCCAATAATCCCCAGCTTTATTCTCAGTATTTGTCCTTGTATCCACAGAAAAGTGCAGTCCTCACCCCTCATCAAGGAAATTTCTCTTTGCCACAGTCAGAGATCACTACAGAAAACCACTACCAATCAAAATGTAGAGTTGTGGAGCCCAGTCCCAATGGACACATCTACAAAACAGCTCCCACACCTAAGGCTCAGGTAATGTTGCAGAAGACGGGGTGGAAGGGTTGTAAAAACCAAAGGATCGGGGAGTTTGCTGGGGGATTGTATCTCCTAGGAATGTCAGAAGCTACACCTATAAAGTTACACCTCACAACTGCCTAAACATGAGCTGAACAAGTTCAACAACAATAGACATACTAAAGTGGATGCTGGTGGGGCCCAGGAGACCTCAACCCCATACAAAGAACTACAGGGAACTAAGAAATGCTGAGCACAGGAAAAATACTTTCTCATAAAGAACACACTGGTTGTCCAGAATCAGATGATCAGCCTTGAAAACATAAAAGCAAGTAACATTATAGAGACTGAGCAAGTTGTTTTTATACACTTAGAAATATATATGTACATACATATATGTAAATAATACCAATTTGAAAAAGAGGCCATGAATTTGAAAGAGCAGAGAGGTGTATATGGGAGTGTTTGAAAGAGGAAAGGTAAGTTGGAAATGTTGCAATTATAATCTCAAAAAAACTCTCAATTAAATGATAACATTTTTTTAGCGTGCTGTACTTATTTTAATCGGCTTGTATTACTTTTAATAAGTATATAAGAGTCATTAAACTTTCCTCACCTGAAAATATTGAAGTATATAAATCTCACAATCTGCAGATTATTCCTGGGAGACTTCGGCACACACGCCATTAGATGTAGGAAACTAAGCTGTGCCTGCTTCTTCGGGAGCACATTTTCTCCTGAAGTCTCCTGAAGAGAGAAAAGCCATTTGGTTCTGCATTCTCTTGAAGGAACATAAATCAGCCTGACATTTCCACAGAGAAACTTGGAAGTGCATCTGAAGAATTGTATTTCAGTGTTACCTTTAAAGGGTTTTCTTATAGATTGTTCGATAAAACCAATTATATTTCAAAAGGGAAACTGCTGTTCAATTATGAATACATTTTTGCAAAAACACCTTGTCATTTCCTCTTTCTCAAAGTAAGTCATAAATCCAGAATTCCATGTGCTATTTCTGGATTTTGAAATGTTGACAATTTTCAGAAATTTTAAAAACACTGTGTTGGCCAAAAAGTCCAAAGTTGCTCCTAGAATCAGGTTTGCAAGAAGGTGATTCATGAGCCTGTCCACAAGTACTTACACAACTGTGCACAAACAAATATGGATTTTAACTGTTTTTGACCTATGTCAAAGCCAAAGAATCAGGAATGATGAGTTAGCCTCATCGAATGTTAAAATAAAGAGTAATATTGGAGTTTAGTTTTAATTCCATTAACCGTAAATACCTATCTAAAATGTTTAGAAAATTTATACATAGAAATTATTTTGATATATGTTTTTTTCTTTGCTATATCTTAAATTCTAAAACATAATTTCTAGCTAGGTGTCACATCTCCATAAATATTGTAGGTCATTGTTATTTTAGTTAAAACCATAATTTATCAAAAAAAAAAGCTTCAGTTAAATAACTTTCACAAAATGAACCAAAGTCATTGAATGTGCCATGGAGAAAGTTTTATATAACTAAAGCACATAATAATAGTGTGATTATTCTGGATGAAATAATATTGCCTTTAGTGTTTATGAAGTATTGGCAAGGCTCTTTGAGCACTCACTCTACTTTATTCATAGAACTACTAAAATGCAGTAATTATTTCAGGGTATATTTGTCCAAAGGATTTTCAGACTCCAACCATGGTTCTTGTGCCCAGATATTTTTAAGCTCTTTTGACTTCACACATTGAAATTTATGGCGCATTTTCCAGTACTCCCTGCTGTGTCCCTCATCAGATCCTGGCTGCCAAGTCACTAGGAAACAAGAAATGAATGCTGGAAAACCCTGTGGCTGTTCTGAACTAAAGAACTGCAAACATGACCAGAGTTCTCCACAAACCCTCCTAGACTGTCAAAAGAAAAATGGCAACAAGCTGCAGCCACTCAATGAAACAATATTTTCCTTATTACTTGCTAAGTCTTTTATTTAGCCTCATCAGTATCATGTTTGAAACAATTTGAAGACTGGGGCAATACTTGGGGTAGCCATCTGTTCTCTAGGATTAGCAGTCAGATGAGTAGAGTGTTTGTAGTCAATATTTTCACATTGATCTAAAATATCAACAAATTCAATATTAGTTCATGACATTAGTAGGAAATATTTTCATATTTTTACATCAAACAAAATGTTGAGGTTTTTTTTTTTTCAATAACTTGTGTCTCTGAAGTCACTGGTATATGCAAATAGATTCTAATTGAATAGAGAAGACAAAAGCGGCCAGTGTCAAATGAATTTAGTGTATCAGAGTTCCCTCTGTACTTCAACTTTTAAGAACACATCTTAAGTTGGGAGATTCCTGACCATCCACCATTACAAGTCCCTTCTGGGCAATGATCTATCAAGCTCTGACTGTCTCAAACTGTGTGCACCAGCATCTACATCAATCACACTCACACTTGCTGCACTTTTAACGAGAAAGCCAAGAAACAATAATTTTCAATTAAGAAACTAGAAGAGTTGGGGTTTGATTTATGATTCAAGACTAATTATCAAATAGCTGGCCTAATGAAAATTAAGCTGCTGGTTACTGCAAAGATTTAACTTCATTTTCTTGAAGAGACACTGACATGATCCAGAATGTAATTTATTGAAGTAGTATGATGTATTTTAAAAGTCATAGACATGTAAATGAGATAATTATCATTTTAAATGACAGGGATAATTATTTATATTATGATGAATTTTATATTCTGAGTGCATATACACCTGAAATAAAAGCTTATCTTTGCTCCTGATAATGATTTTCACTTCCTTCTTCTGCTACTGGAAAATCTAAAAATATTTCACATAGTTTAAGAAGCAGATAATCCTTACATAAAAGAGAATTATTTAACAGCTTTAATTGTTGAGAATTATTTGATGTAATTCATTCAGAATAAATAAATGAAAACTTTAAAACCACCTAAAATATTATCAAGTGAACGTAACAGACCATATGTGTATGTTATATCAAGTATGTCATTTTCTGGAGTTGTTAAATATGGAGTTGTGAATTGCTAATGTCTAGGGTCATAAAAGTACAAGGATGCAGATTAATTTTACCTTTCTCTATAAAAGAAATGATTTACTGTTGTGGTGTGTGTGGCTCTTTCTGCCAATTTACACCTTAGATTGCTCTGCTCCAACTCTCTCATCCTCCAGCTACCCTGATCTACTCCTCAGTTCCCTAACACTGCATTATTCCTTGGGGTTTTTTTTTTGTTTTTTGTTTTTTGTTTTTTTTGTTTGCTACTCTACTCTGCTAACTTCCAGAAAACCACAGCCCAGAGTTCTACTCCATTTTCTTCTATTTCAACACTAGATGTTACATCCTCCAAAGGATCAGCAGAAACTTCCCTTTTTACTTCCACCACATTTGGAAAGGAAGACTGCTTTCTGAGGTCATGAGTTGTCTGCTCAATGCTTCTCAATCTTGCATATTACAATGAGGTTTATGATTTTCAATTGTTTAGTTTCATGAATACTTGTATTTTCAGTTCACATATACTGACATGTACCTTTCTAAATGCAATTATACTTTAAGAAAAAGTACTCAAAATTTCAATTTATTTCATAAAGTATATAAATCAGAAATACGTAGGGATAGAACTTGGAACACTCGCTAGAAATTTTGAATGGTCCCAAGCTGACTCTCACATTCAACTACTGTTCGGGAATACTGACTTGATGTCTTGAGAAGTTTTTCTTTTTTTGCAGAAAGACAATTACCATCTGAATAAAGTACATATGAACTGAGAAACCAAAAAAGCAGAGTTAATAGACATGTGAACACTTCCAAGAAGTGTTATGCCTGCCTCTTATAAGTGACATGCTTGCGATTTAGAATCATTGCCTGTTTGAGCTGACCACATATTCATAAGAATTCTACTTTCTAAGACATGATCATCCCTTTGGTGTGAGCATTATTGTAGTATTTGTTTGATAATTCTGAGTGTAGCTTTATAAATGCAATTTTATTTTCTCCTGTGTGCTTCTTGAAGCCCCAAAACTGGTTCAGTTTTTCAACACATGTTCATCAAAGCATGATTATGATGTTACTTGGTCAACTGAGGCTGCTGTTAAAAATAATAGGAGAAAGAAAATTCAGAATAGGATAGCAATAATAATTCTGTGATACACCAGCAAAAAAATTGCAAAATCTGATAATGTTTTAATCATGACATATCAATAATCTAAAAACAGTTCTACAAACAACTTGCCTTTGGTAAAATTAACTTTCATCTGTCCTCTATGCTGCTTCCAAATTTGTTTGTACAGACACTAATTAACAAGTTCCCACTCGCACGAAACAGCTTACTTACACCTTTCAATTCTACTTGCACTCTACCCTCTGCCTGTCTGTCAGAAGTGCAAACCTGTTTGAATCCCTACCTTATTTTGGAATCTTTACCACATGCATATTTCCTAAATTATTTCTATTCAAATCAGTGCTTGCAGATGTGCTTGTCAGCTTTCCATCACTATAATGAAACACCTGAGGGAATTAACTTATAAACACATATTTTTAAGTAGTAGGACACTCAGTCAATAAAAATTTTTCCTCATTTTTTCCTTTTATTACACTAGTGAGGAGCATTACAAGACAAGTTTTATTGTTGTTATTTCAGTTTTAATAACATAGGAAACTTTTTGTAGGATAATATTTTTTAAAAATCCATATGAATTAAAAAGAAAATAAGAATTAGGCTTTTGGTCCATCTATGCATCAAAATTTAGCTTGATGGAACTTGGGTCATGCTCTTGCACAACTACTTGAGTCCTGTAAGAGAAGAGATAACAGGAGTGATACTTCAGTAGCAAGCTAGACAGGATCATTTACCAAAGCTATCCTACCAAAATCACAGAGGCACTCTAGAGCGTCAAGTCCACCGAGATAGACAAGAATTTCAACAACTATCCACTGCATCCATAATTTAATAAAAACCTATTATACTGTGTTCATTAGCTAGATTTCCAAATGGTTTGTAAAGAGTGTTGGTGTTGGTATTCTTCCATTTGCCTTGTGTCATAAGTCAATTTTTCTCTCTTTGTTAATCATTTACTTGAAATTGTTGATATGGATACCACTGAATAAAACACAAATTTGGGACACATGTACATCTGTTCGTGGTATGAGTGTATTTGTCTATGTTAATTAAGGTTCTCACTCTATAAATTGATTAGGAAAAAAAATCCATGCAATACTAGAACAGTGTTTGGAAACCCACTCACTATGGCTTTCTAGTGTAACAGCCACTTCTGGATTTGCACTTGTTTGTGTCCTAACTTGCTTATTGTCTGGGGTAGCTGTCCTTGGCCTACAATGATAGCAATCTAGCCAGCTACACAAACAATCTGTTAACTTCCTTCCTACATCCACGTCCTGTTCTTCATCAACTACAGCATCAATGTTACTTCTTATGATCCCTAAATTCATTCATCTCTTTACCTAGCTTCCTTCTCTTCTCTTCATCAGAACTATAA
The DNA here is from genome assembly GCF_004664715.2 of Peromyscus leucopus. NCBI lineage: Eukaryota > Metazoa > Chordata > Mammalia > Rodentia > Cricetidae > Peromyscus > Peromyscus leucopus. The sequence goes on from NC_051069.1 coordinate 79,772,607, forward strand.
CAAATAGCCAATTGACCTACCCACAGCTAGAATAACTTGTAACAGAAAATATCATGATGCTACCCATGCTTAGACTACTTTAGTGGCTTTTTGTTGATCTCTGAATAAAATTCAAATCTAGAATATCAGAGAAATCAATTATCGCCTACAGTTTTATCTTTTAGTGACTGTATTTTGACCAGGTTTGTGTCACATCTTCAAATGACATATGCTTTTCCAAAAACCCTCAGTACTCTCCCCAAATGAAAATGCTCTATTTAACCCTAATCTGACCTTTAAGTTTGCTGATATTAATTCATTCTTTCTTGCTCCCATATAACTTCAGGCCATCTAATTCTTCACAGTTGTAGAATAATACACAATTTCATTAGCACTTAGATGAGTATATTTATTATTATATTTATTCACATATACTGTTTGTCTTTTGTGTGTATCATAGAAAGTTAATTGGCACACCATAGATACACAACAGAAATTGCTCAATCATTATCTCTTTGAAAGAATTACTGTGATATATATATAAAATAATAAATAATATCATATTTATTACTCATGTGGTTAGGTATTAGTATCTAACTTAACAAGAGACTGTAAGATCATACTATAAAGATCTGTTTCTCATTCACATTTTACATCATGAATCCAGTACAGATGTTTGGTAAATAATCCTCAGTAGATGATGAATTGGACTTAATAGAGGGTAGCTCTGACAATGACCATAGCAATTTTTGAGCTACTATGATGACATATGAATTTACATTTGCTATCGGTTTTATCAGATTCATGTAAATAATTAGTTTCTGCATCATGTTAATAGATTAATAATATTTACTTTTTAGTGTATTTGTTTCCTCTCTCTGATCCTTTCTTCATCTGTATGTTCTTCTCTCTTCATGCTCCATTGAATCTTTCATTCCTACCCCTTACATTAACACTCAAGATATCTTTTAGAATCTGGAGAACCACAGTAATTCTCTCAAAGAGATAAAAATGATTTAGCAATTTCTATTGTATATCTACCATGTACCAATAATCTTTCTATGATACACACAAAAGACAAACAGTACACATGAAGCATAGCACTTACCAGTGAGGTGAGTTAGCAACATCCAGCCTGTTTGAACCTTTTTTTTCCCTCCATTTCCTACTGACAACTTCAACTGGTGATTATCTCACTCAGAAAAAGAGTCAGTGAAACAGAAATTTCTTTAAAACCGTTTGTGACTCAGACCACAGTCTCGGCTCTGTCGGGACATTTACTTAGAAAAATGTTCAGAAAAGCAGCCTGACGTCACTTTTCAGGCAAATGCTTAGTGTAATTCTCCGGAAGATTGCAGAATCTCATGCAGTCTGTTCCTACTTCACACAGAGGCTTGTATAAGATGAAAACAACTTTGCTGTGCTTGGCCCACCCAAGCTGTAACAGAGGCAGCAGTGAAATTTCAGAGAGGAGCCTCATTCTAGTACCAGAATTCCTCCAGTGATTGCTACAACTCCGAGTGATAAATACTTGCCTCATTCATTATCAATGAAGAAAGTCTCCAAAGTCATCCATAAAATCTAAGAGAATTCAGACTTTGATCCTTGTCTTCAAATAAGGAGTTGTAGTTTCACAGTAAGAGACCATACTGGTTTTGTTTTGTTTTACTCCTTTTACTCTTTGGCTCTGTGGGGGCCTGCCACCCAGCTCCCAAATACACACACACACACACACACACACACACACACACACACACACACAAAGACTTGTTATTACTTATGAATGTCAGACCTTAGCTTGGCTTATTTCTAGCCAGCTTTCCTTGACCTAAATTATCCTATCTACTTTTATGCCTCTGGGCTTTTACCTTTCTCTATTTCTGTATGTATTTTCACTCCATTGCTGGTTGTGTAGCTGGGTGGCTGGCCTCTGATATATTCCTCTCCTTCTTTTCTTGTTCCCCAATCTTTTCTTCCCAAATTTCTCTTTCTATTTATTCTCTCTGACTGCCAGTCCCACCTATCCTTTCTCCTGCCTACCTCTTGGCCTTTCAGGTCTTTATCAATGAGCTGTTTTAGACAGACAAAGTAACAGCTTCACAGAGTTAAACAAATGCACATAAAAGAATGCAATATATCTTTGCATCATTGAACAAATATTCCATATGATAAACATATGTAACACATCTTAAAGCAATATTCTACAACACAATACCACAGGGGCTATAATTTACAGGTGCAGGATGTAGAATCTAGATAAGCAAGACTTCTAATACAATTGCTTGGAAAGGCAGCATGGATCACTGTGGGACAAGTGTTGTTGATAGATGCCAACATCAAAACAAAAACATAACAAATTGCACAGCTACAAAGAGCTGCTTGCTTTTGCAAGAGAAAGCTGCTGAGAAGTTATTCTGGAAATCCATATAATTCCAAAAGTAGAATCAGAGTTTACTTCATTATCAAAGGCTTTGTCTACTTAAGTTTGAATTGGATTTGTTTAATTGGTCCATGTACACTAAACTTGGAATGTTTTGGTTATTCCTAACTCTCACAAACCTCCCCTACATTGAAAGGGAGTTAAACTGTCTATTCTATTTTAAAAGTTATAGTATACCATTGATTTGTAAGTAAGGATCTTAATTTTATTCAGCACTGGACAATTAATGTGAATTTGTGAAAATTATAGAGATAACTAGGAGAGTACTTGAGATTCCAACAAAATCTAAAGTATTTAAATGCAAACTTTAAAAAATATTTACTTTATTTCTAATGATATGTATGTGTATGAGTATGTGCATGTATGTATAGGAATGCACAGAGATCAGAGGCTTCAGATCTCCTAGATGTGGAGTTACAGGCAGTTATGAGTTCCCTGGTATGGGTACTAGGTACTGAAGTCAGATCCTCTAGATGAGCCAAACTGCTCTTAACTGATGACCCATCTCTCTAGCCCCTAAATACAAACGTTTAATAAACTTGACATTTACAATAAAACAAAGGTTTCTTAGCTATTCTACACCTTTATTTTAGCCATATTTCAAACCTAGACCCTCTGGCTCTGGTGTGCATGTCTTTTAACTAGCCCACTTGGTATTTGGCTCTTGCAGAGTTCTATTCATGCTAAATGATTTGTTGCTCACATTATAAAAAGTTCAAGAACAATGATCAGCAAAAAACTGCATTGAGTCTAGTTCTACAAACAAAACTGTGATCAGTTCAACAAATATTTATTGTGTACCTACTAATCTCACAGTACTGGGCACATCTATGTAGTATTTCAGGACTAAGTTACATAACTAAATCTATTGAATATTATGCAACACTACAAAACAAAATGAATCAAATTACCAATGCACAAACAAAAACTAAAACTGGAAATTCCACCCCAATATAATACAAAGAATATTTTTTTAATATCTTGGGAAAACACACTATTTTATGTGCACTTTAAAATACATGTGTAAGAACTAGGCAAGAAGGGACTCCCAGAGGCCCCCCCCTATCAACCACTGGGTTCCTGGGACTGTGACAATTTGGAACCAGAACCTAAATCCTATTTAAGAGAACTTCCTCTGCCTACTCCCATACCAGCCGCACACTCACATTGCTGATTTGGGAGTGCTTGGAGTCTAAACACGGAGCTCCAACAAGAACATCAGACAGTGAATCCTAGAACCAGTTCCCTTACTCCATGCTGTACTTTCAGACACCCCATTAACCACTAGGCACCTACACCAAAACCATGTGGATCTGGACACTGAAGCCTACTTAGACATTTCCAGAATCCCCTGCTTCCCCCTGTTTAGTTAACAGCCACCCCCACAAGCCACTTTAATCTGATAATGTCTGGATTCTAAAGCCAGAATTCCAATGAGAACATCAGCTTGTATTCCAAACCCAGAGTCTAAACCTGAAACTCAGGAATGAAGTCCTAGAGTCAGCCCACTAGCTGACCTTATTTTCAGCCACTTCCCATTGCTAGTCCCTAAGGTGTAGTGAAGTCCAACCTGGAACCCTAGTTAGAGACATCCAAAACCAGTCCCCTCCCTCCCTCCCTCTCTGCTTGCCTATCACCAGCCTGCCTACTGTGACAATCTTCAAACAGCCAGAGAGTGAAGCTAGAATAATTATTTCTAACTGCATTCTAAATACTTATCTTTATACATTACAGATCAGTGTAGAACTCATCCCTCATCAAAAAGCTTTTTGCAACAGAGACTATTACAGAAAACAAAAATGGAGAGAATAAGTGACTTTGGGGTATCCAGCCCCTATTGATACATCCACCACACAGCGGTTATACCTAAACTTCAGGGAACATCACAGAAAAGAGGTCAGAAAGACTGTAAAAGCCAGAGGACCAAGATGTCTGCGTTGAGGTAGTTTCTTCTGTAACTGATAGGGAAAGCCTCCCTGAAATCTCACCAATATCATTACCAGAACAAGACCTGAAAATGACACCAGCTCACATACCAATGTGAACAGGGGAAATCTCAAAAGGCTTCACCCCCTAGTTAAAGAGCTACAAGCCATCATTGGCTCTGAGCGAGGAAGAAACAACCTGCTCCATGGATGAGCACTTTGATAAGTTATTCGATTCCATGTTATCAGCCCTGGAAACATACAGATATGAGCAGCACCAGCTCTTGTGGACACATATGTAGCAATAATTGAACAAGTGGTCGTGAATTTTAGGGAGTGTGAAGAATGTGGGAAGATTTGGTAGGGAGGATATAAGAATGAAAATGATTAAAATACATTACTCATATATGAAATTCTCAAACATTTTAAAATTTTTTTAAAAGGTTGTATTGTGTTACAAAGAGATTGATCAATGTTTAAGAGCATGTGCTCAGTTCATGTTCGGTTCTCAGAACTCACTTGTTGGTATACAACTATCAGTAATTTTAGTTCTAGGAGACCCAATACTCTCTGTGACTTCTGTGGGAACTTAAAGCATGTTGTGAACTCACATACATACAGGCAAAACACTCCTACACATAAAAATATATATTTAATCAGTATTGTAGGGAATATCACTGATTGTGATGAGAAGTAGGAGAATATGGTAGAAATGATCTCTTTCTACAGATTTATTTATAAAAATTGCCACTGCTAGCTGTAATTGCCCAATCCAGTTAGTTTATAATTTAGGACAGTGTTTGTCAAGGCCACCATGTTCATTTAGAGAGATTTCTTAAAATTAAGACTTATGTTCAGCGTACTAAATCAGAAACTTTTGCAATGGGGCTCAAGGTTTTGAAAGTTTAACAAGATCTCAGTATCTTTCACACATCCTAGGTTTCACTCATCTTGATAGCACCAGAAAACATACCAGAGGTTTTAAAAATCCTAAGAAACACTGTAGTCATAGTAGGTTTCAATCAGCAGTCAGTAAGAGATATTTAACAGGCTAAATGCTCCCTGGTGTTTGTTTTAACAAATAAATTTTTATTCAAAACAGACATACAAAGCTTTGTTCTTTTTATTTTTTAATTAAGAATTTTTTATTCATTTTTATATAGCAATCACAGATCCCCCTCTTCCCTCCTCCTGCCCCTCCAGCCTCCCCCCCACAATATACCCCTCATTCCCTCCTACAAGAAGGTAAGGCCTCCCATGGGGAGTCAGCAGAGCCTAGTATATTCAGTAGAAGCAGGTCCAAGCCCCTCACCTTGCCTCAAGGCTGTGCAAGGGGTCCCACCATTCCCACCATAGGTAGTGGGCTCCAAAAAGCCAGCTCATGCACCAGAGATGGATCCTGATCCTACTTCCAGAGGGCCCCTTAATCAGATCAAGCTACACAACTGTCTCACTTATGCAGAGGACCTAGTCCAGGCCTTTGGGGGCTCCACAGGTGTTGGTCGAAATTTCATGAGTTACCACTAGCTTGGTTTGGTTGTCTCTGTAGGTTTCCCCATCATGATCTTGATACCCCTTGCTCATAGAATCCCTCTTCCACTGGACTCTTGGAACTCAGCCTAGTGTTTGGCTGTGGATCTCTGCATCCGCTTCCTTCAGGTATTGGAGAAAGGCTCTATAATGACAGGGTATTCACTAATTTGATTACTGGAGTAGGCCAGTTCAGGCACCCTCTCCACTATTGCTAGTAGTCTAAGCTGGGGTCATCCTTGTGGATTCCTGGGAACTTCCCCAGCACACTGCTTCTCCCTTACCCCAAGAAGTCTCTCTCTATCATGGTATCTTTTTCATTGCTCTCCCACTCCATCTCTGTTCCAGCTCATCCACCCTGTTCCTTTATGTTTTTATTCCCCCATCCCTTACCCTCCAAGAAGAGGAGAATTCTTCCACAAAGCTGAATTTATCACATAGAAATACATGTGAAATATTTTGCAGTGCCCACCACATAGCAAAGGCTGATGAAGATCAGATAGCAGTATTTGTGTTTACAGAGGGCTTCCACATTAGCCTCAACTCATTTGCCCTTAACAGCTATTGATCACTTAGGAGTGGGTCCAACAGTAACAGGAACTTGAAAGCAAATCCAGATGTGGATATAGCAGTTAATTAAACTTCCAACACGTAGAATCAGTTTAGATATATTTATCAAATATTATCTCCCATCAAGTACAAAGGATTCCCATACACATCACATGCTATGATTTGCACATGGCTGGAGACTTTCTTGAAAGAAAGGTGGTGCTTTGGTAAGACTTCCTCCTGGCATGATGATATTTTCCAACACAATTTCCATCAGACCTCAGATGAATATATCAGCAAGTCACTCGTAGCTTTAAAAAGCACTGGTTCTCATCCTTCCTAATGCTGTAACATTTTAATACAGTTCCTTGTGCTGTGGTGACCCCCAACCATAAAATTATTTCATTGTTACTTCATAACTATAAATTTGCTACTGTTATGAGTTATAATTTAGATATCTAATCTGCATTGTCACCTACAGGTTGAGACCACTGCCTTAGAGTCATCACATGGTTCATGAGACCAAGAGGGCTGCTACATGATTTCCTTCATTTGCATGTATTTCTCATTCCTCACAGTCAATGAGCACATATTATTGAAATGTTACTTTTCTTATGAAATAAATGAAACACAGGCAAAATTTTAATCAGTAAGTATAATTACCAAAATGCTGGACTTTTCTAATGTATTTTTCTCTATGAAATATTGTTTATTATTTAAAATACAGAGGTCTACTTTTGCGCTTAATTTAAAACATATAAAAATGACATGCTTAGCAATGAAATCAAAGTTACTTTTAACTCTTGAAGGAGACCTAACAATTTCATTCAGGTCTTCCATGTTTTTAGCTTTTAAAAATAGAAATATGGAAGTATTTTGGTAAAAAAAAAAAAATCAGTGGAACTCTGTGGGAATCCAGGGGAAGAAAGAATGACTATATGTGCATCTTTCTGGCATTCAATGAGTAGCTCCTTGATTGCTCCTCATCTCCACTTATATCCAGTGAAATAGTAATAGGGAGGTTGATATGAAAATGATCTTCAGCCACAACAATCTCCCAAGCTTGTTTTAGAATCATTAATCAAACTTCAGAGGTACTGAACATAAAATAAGTGGCTTTAAGCTTTGGCTGCCATTGTGCTATCGGCAAATACCCTTGTGACCAGGGAGGTAACAAGAAGCAATCAGACTCATCAGTTGTTGACCACTAACTTGAACCTTAAAACTATAATCAGCATAGTCAGAAAGAATTGAAAATGCTGGCATTAGAAATTTAATTCACTACACAGTTGCCAAAGTTACCTTACTGGAATATTTTTCCCATTCTCCATCAAAAGAAATCCTTTGAAATTCAAATATGTAAATAAAACTTAAAATTGTACCATGATAGCTCCTTACATTGCAACTGTCTGTACTCTTCACCTAAAAAGAGTACAGACAAGAGCTCATTATTTACAACGCTACACTAAGCAGATGGATTGTCTTAGCTGTGTGAATCTTACTGTTACCACAAGACTCACAGAGTCTATTGTTTGATCATGAAGTGTAATCTTTTGGTTAGTGCATACATAAGCAATGTAATCCTTATGCATTTAATCCATATACCTTTGCAAAGGCTTAAAGCATAACATTTATCGCCAACATTCTTGAATCTTCCCTCCACACAACTCAAGCATCTTCCCAAGATTTCCAGTGTCTTTCTCCTCTCCCAGAGGCCTCTCAAGGTACCCAGTCTCCACCTCCCTTCCTGGAAGTTTCCTGCTTCTGACCTTTATTCTGTCCCTTTCATGTACTGTCCATCTCCATCCCCTACAATACCCCTTGAACCTTGTCTAAGTCAATGCTCTTAAATTTTCATTTACAAAGTATTAGCTTCTGCCTTCTACCACAAAACACTTAGCATTTGTGCACTATGCCTTTCAAGGGTATTTTCTTTTTGGTTTGATCAAGCTCATAGTCCACTAAGGGTGCAGTATTAGATGTCACTAAAGTATTGAGCAATACATGACTTTTGTAAGAAAACCTTCTTGACATTTCACCTATGGTCACCTAGCTGGATTTAAAACTATACTTTTAAAAAACTCATTGTTACTCACATACCATTAAATTTATTTACCTTAAGTGTATAGTTCCATGGTTTTACCCATTATTGGCCAAGGTACAAAGAACAAGAGACTGAAAAATGCTGATCCTTAAAAAGAACTTATATACAGCATTCCTTCCTCCCAAGGTTCAAGTTGCATTGCAGAAGAGGAGACACTAAAATTAAGAGCTAGAGATGTTGGATGAGTACGAGGAAACAACATCTTCTGGACAAAGCGGGACAGTTACACATGTGAACTCAAAGCAGTTAGGATAGCATGCACAATACCTGTGTAAGGCCAAGCCCTACCAAGGCCCAGCACAGAGAAAAGGAATCTCACCCATAGCTCAGGAGCTTTTGGCAATCCACAGCTCCAGGGGAAGGGGCGGGGGTCAGTTTTCTTTTAGAGAGCAGTTCCATAGTAGGTCAGTCACACTCCAATGAGTGGAAGACCACACATTCAAGAATATATGGGCAGCACAAATTGGACTTGATATGTTTAACAGAGAGAGAGAGAGAGAGAGAGAGAGAGAGAGAGAGAGAGAGTACAAGCTTGTGTGGGTAAGGAAGGTGGCATTGGTATAGGGAAAGTTATGGAAGGACAGTGACTATGAACAAAACACATTGTATGAAAGACTCAAAACCTAATAAAAATTATAAAAACTATACAATAAATAGAAAAATATATCAAATAAGTATAAATAAATCTCTTGATATGTATAAAATTAGCAATAATATACATAACAGTTCAGCTGACTAGCTGAGTACAATTTTTAACTTTTATTAACACGGTAATAAGGTTAAAAGGCATGTGCAATGTTCATTTTAATCACTGTATGACATAGGAATTAGACAGAAGAGCTATCACAAATCCTCAATGTTCTGGCCAATTCAAATGGTTTCCTTGGAATTTCAGTCTATGTGAGAAGAAAGAGAAAGCTTAGTTAGGTGTGCTTTTATTTTATCACTCTTTCAATTAGAAACTAAACACATAAGTTACAGACAACAGAAAGTATTTAATAGAAACAAACTAAGAACACATACTATTAATTTCTTTGATTATTTCTATAATTAAATTTATTTACTTTACATCTAAACCAAAGTTTCCTCCCTCCTCTCTTCCAATTCTCTCCCCTCATTTCCCACCCCCACCCCACCCCCACCCCCACCCCCGCAATCCACTCTTCCTCTATTCTTTTCAAAAAGGGGCTGGCCTCAACAAAGCATAGCATATCAAGTTTGGGTAAAACTTAGCACCTGCTATTGTTTAAGGATGGGCAAGATAACCCAGTATGAGGGATAGGTTCCCCAAAGCAAACAAAGCATTAGGAACAGCCCCTGCTCCCACTGTTAGGAGTCCCACAAGTAGACCACAAGCTACACAACTGTCACATATATGTCGAAGTCCTAGGTCAGTCCCATGCAGGCTCCCTGGTTTTCAGTTCAGACTCTGTGAGCTCCTATGAATCCAGGTTGTTTCTGTGGATTTTCTTGTGATGTCCTTGACCCCTCTGACTCCTACAGTCTTTCCTCCTCTCTTCAGCAGGATTCCCCAAGCTTGGCCTAATGTTTGGCTGTAGGTCTCTGCATCTGTTTCCACCAGTTGCTAAATGAAGCCTCTCTGATGACTACTGGACTAGGCACCAATCTATGAGTATAGTTGAATATTGTTAGGCATCATTATGTTGACATTTATTTTCCTCCAATTGTGTTTGGTTCTATTCTAAGCCATCCAGCCTCTGGGTTTGGCACTCCAGACAGTGTTAGGGATGGACCAGATAAATTAATGGAATTGAATTGAATACCAAAATGTAAACCCACATACCTATGGATACCTGATTTTTGACAAAGAAGCCAAAACTATACAATGGGGGGAAAAAAGAAAGCATCTTCAACAAATGGTGCTGGCATAACTGAATATTGGCATGTAGATAAGTACATGGCATGTAGATAAGTGCAAATAGATTCATATCTGCCACCCTGCACAAAAATCAAGTCCAAATGAATCAAAGACCTCAACATAAACCTAGTTACACTAAACCTGATAAAAGAGAAAGTGGGAAATAGCCTTGAATGCACTGACACAGGAGTTAACTTCCTGTGTAGAACACCAGTAACACAGATTAAGATTGATAATTCATAACTGGGACCTCATGAAACTGAAAAGCTTCTGTAAGGCAAAGAACACTGTCAGTAGTACTATTAATTTCTTAAGCTAGGTTGTTTTTTCTTCAAGGTAGGGTTGAGGAGAATAGAGTCATGCCAACTGAGCATCCTGTGATCCAGGGGCTTGTATCCCAATGCCACTGAAAGAAACAAGTGTGATACTAGTACTATAATAGATAAATTGTAAATCTGTTACTGTTACTGTTGTCCCCTGGAAGCCAAGTGACTAGCTGTCAATCATTGCTTATGTTGAAACTATGAAACTAAAAATCCCTGTGAGCCAACACATAAAAATATAATTTGGCAATAAATAAATATACATAGCATTTTTTCCAGGAAAAATATGCATATAAATCCAATATAACAAATATTTTTATAACTACACAGACTTTAAAAATTGAATGTTTCAGCCAGGTAGTGGTGGTGGCACATGCCTTTGATCCCAGCACTCAGGAGGCAGAGGCAGGTGGATCTCTATGAGTTGGAAGCCAACATGGTCTACAGAGTTCCAGGAGAGCCACAACCTTACAACACTTTTATGTTTATAAATAGATTATTTTTTTGGCAATCGGACCAGGACTCATCCAGATTACATGAACTGGCTCTTTTAGAGCCCACTCCCTATGGTGCCATGCATTACTTAGTCTTGATGCAGGGGGGGAGGGGCTTAGGCCTGCCCCAACTTGGTATGCCAGCCTATGTTGAATACCCAAGAGAAGGTATTCTTCTCCTCAGAAAGACAAATATGGTATGTACTCACTCATAGGAGGCTACTAGAGGTGCAACAAGGATGACTGGACTGCTACTCACATCACCAGGGAGGCTACCTGGAAAACAGGACCCCAAGAAAGACACAAGGATCGCCCAATGATGGAGAAATGGCTGAGATCTACATGAACAACCTGGACATGAGTGGGAGCAATGAAGGGCGAGCGTCGAGGGAAAGAGAGCCTGTGGGAGTGGGAGATCCCAGCTGGATCAAGAACAGAGAAGGAGAACAAGGAATAGGAGAACATGGTAAATGAAGACCACATGAGAAAAAGAAGAAACAAAGTACTAAAGAGGCCCACAGAAATCCACAAAGATACCCCCACAATAGACTACTGGCAATGGTCGAGAGACAGCCGGGACTGACCTACTCTGGTGATGGGATGGCCAAACACCGTAATAATCGTACCAGAAACCCCATCCAAGGACTGAGGAATCTGGATGCAGAGATCCTTGGCTAGGCCCCGGGGTGGAGCTCCAGGAGTCTAATTAGTGAGAAAGAGGAGGGTTTATATGAGCAAGAATTGTTGAAACCAAGGTTGGATAAAGCACAGGGACAAATAGCCAAACGAATGGAAACACATGAACTATGAACCAAAGGCTGAGGGGCCCCCAACTGGATCAGGCCCTCTGAATAGGTGAGGCAGTTGATTGGCTTGATCTGTTTGGGAGGCATCTAGGCTGTGGGACTGGGTCCTGGGCTCATTGCATGAGTTAGCTGTTTGAAACCTGGGACTTATGCAGGGACACTTGGCTCAATCTGGGAGGAGGGGACTGGACCTGCCTGGACTGAGTCTACCAAAGTCCTCAGGGGAGGCTTTGCCCTGGAGGAGGTTGGAATGGGGGGTGGGCTGGGGGGAAGGGGAGGGGGCAGGAAGGGGGAGAACAAGGGAATCCGTGGCTGATATGTAGAACTGAATGGTATTGTAAAATAAAATAAAAGGAAAAAAAAAAAGAAAAAACCAAAAACCAAACACTACAGGTCAAAAAAAAAAGAATACCCAAGAGAGGACTTACCCCCTGTGAGGAGTGTGTGAGGGTGGGAGATGTGGAGGAAGTAGGAGAAGGGGAGGGAGGGGGAACAGTGGGCAATATGTAAAATGAATAAAAAAGAACTTTAAATAAACAAGTAAACCTTTTAAAAATAGATTTTTTTTCATAGAATATATTCTGATTACTATTTCCCTTCCCCCAATTTCTCCCACTTCCTTTTCTCTTCCCCTCCCATCTAGATCCACACACTTTCGGTTTCTTAGTAGAAAACAAACAGGCATCTAAGGAAAGGTAATAAAATAAAATAAAAACAAATCAGGATAAAACAAAACAAAACAAACAAAAACAGGGAAAAAAATGATCCAAAGAATAATAAACACCTATAGATGCAAAGACATACATTCACATACACAGAAATCCAATTAAAACACAAATCCAGAAACTATAATTAGATGCAAAGAACATGTTTAGTTTAAAAAAAAATGCCATGATATAACATTATGAGACAAAGAACCTCAAAAGATGCCATTGAGTTCTTTTTCTGTTGGCCATCTACTGCTGGGCATTAGGACTACCCATAAGAGTGGTATGTTTCCCCAGTGAAGCTCCCTTGGAGACAACTAATTTTTCAATTACAGTTGGTTATCAATTGCGGATTGCCTCTGAGCTAGGGACGGGGACATGTGCCCACTTCTTTCAGTGGTGGGACCCCATTTGGTGCAGACCTGTGCAGGCCCTGTGTAGGCACTTCAGTCTCTGAGTTCGTATGAGAATCAATCCTGTTGATTAAGAGGGCCTTGTTTCCCTGGTGTCATCAATCCCCTCAGGTTCTTGTCCTCTTTCCATCTCTTCTTCCACAGAGTTCCCTGAGGGGTTGGATTTGATGGAGACATCCCATTTAGAGTTGAGTTTTCCAAGATCTCTCACTCTCTGCACATTGTCTGACTGTGAGTCTCTGTATCTGTTCCTGTCTACTATAGAAGTAAGTGTCTCTAATGATGGCTGGTCTATGAGTATAACAGAATATCATTAGAAGTCATTTTATTGCTGCATTCCTTTAGCAGATAGGTAGTATTCGGTTGTACCCTTGCTCCCTGGTCTACCCCTAGTCTCAGGCTCTTGGAAACCCAATCAGCATCAGGTATGGATTTCCCTTCATGCAGTGGGTCTTAAATCAAATCATACATTTGTTGGTTACTCCCACAAGCTTGGTGCCATTGTTATAGCAGCGTGACCCGCAGGCAAGTCACCATTGTAGATTGAAGGGTTTGTAGCTCAGTTGGTGTGTAACTTCCTCCTTTCGTATTGTAAAGAGTACCTTCCAGTACCATGAACATTAATTAGTCTGTAAGGATAAGGATTGTATGTAAGCACCATCTCAACTTCTCTGTATTCTGTGAATTGTATAGATGTTGTCTTCAGCATTGGAACCTTACTAGCAGTTTGTAGAGAGCAATCAATACCCTTGGCAATAGCCTGGGTTGACTGGGGCTTCCAACGGGACCCTTTTGTCCAACTACTCCATTAGATATAACCCATTCCCTGTACAAGAAACTACATTTGGTGGTGAAAGGTATCTAGCTGGGACTCTGTTTCTATGGTTATCTGGAAACTTCGTGTAGATCACCTTCATATATGAATATATTTTAGGAAGCTTCCACAGCATTAGGTTTCTATATGACCCTTCAAATGGTCCTTACTCTTAGTTGATCCTTACTTTACTACATGCATCACCCTTTCTTCTCTCCTCCCTCACCATTTTGTCCTCCATTCTATTCCTCCTCATCCATCCTATCTCTTCTATTTCCCCTTCCTAGGAAGATACATACCTCCTCCCCAACCCCTCATTCTATATCCAACCTCTATGATTTATGGATTTAGCTTGCTTATCAATGACTTAACAGCTAACATCCACATATAATATGAGTACATCTCATATTTGTCTTTCTGGATCTGGGTTAGCTCATTCAGTATGTTTTTTTTTTCTAATTCCATATATTTACCTGTGAATTTCATAATTTCACTTTTAACAGATGTATAATATGCTATTGTACCACTTTATTTATCCCTTTATATGTTGACAGACTACTAAGTTGTCTCCAATTTCTGGCTATTATGAATAGAGCAGCAATGACCATGGTTAGGCAAGGGTCCCTGTAGTATGAAGAAGCCTCCTTTGGCTATCTGCCCAGGATCAGATATTCCTATCTTCCTGAGGAACTACCACAATGATTACCATAGTGGCTGTTCATGTTTTAGGTCCCACTAGCAATGACTGAGTGTCCCCCTTACTTTACATGCTCACCAGCTTGAGCTGTCATTTATGTTGCTGATCTTGGCCATTCTGACTGGTGTAAGATGAAATCTCAAAGTAGTTTTGATTTTCATTTACCTGATGTCTAATAGTGTTGATCATTTCTTAAAGTGTTTCTCAGCCATTTGACTTTCCCTTTTTGAGAATTCTCTGTACATCATTGTTTTGCTTGCTGTCCAGTTTTTTGAGTTCTTAAGTCTTATGGATCTAGCATGTTCAAGGGAAGATTAATTTTTAAACTGAGGCTGTTTTTGAGGTAGTACAAGGAAATTGTTATGTAGCAAAACTTCCAACGGACACTGATACTTCAAAAATTGCAGCAATTTCAGAAGCACAATGTGGGGAAACATTTTCAGATTCTTACACCATTGATACAGCTTCAAAATGAAAAAAGCATTGATAGTGTAAAACAATATTGCAATGCGGCTGTGCAAGCAAGCTCCATTGATATCAATCAGCTTGATTTTGAGAGAGGTGAGTACAGACCTCATAATGAGTATAATGTCTGATAATTCTACAATTTAAGAAAATACAATTTTGAAACATATCATTATCAAATAAGAAATTTTATCATCTTTTTCATTCATTTATATTTAATTAAAGAATTTTTAGATTCTTGACATCAGAGTAAATTAAATTCTACTAAAACATTTAAACATTTAAATAAACAATAAGCATTTAAAACTTAATTTGTAACTTGGAAAAAGTGTTTTGATCAAGCAAGCATGACTGCGAAAATAAAATTTTTTTCTCACCCTTCAAAACAATATATCAAACACTGAGTTGCCATCTAAACTTCACGATATTGTCAGACCACTTAAAACAGTCCATCATCCTTTCTTACCCCTTAGCATCCATTTGGCAAAGTGATATTTTACACAATCCACAGAGAGCACGTGCACTGAAAACATAAATTTTCTGCAGGACATTTGGAATACTTTCAGCTAAAAGTAACTTTTAATAAGTAGTAAAGTGTTACCTCTCCACATAACAGGAATTTTTGGACTAGTACACAATGTAAACTAAAAGAATT
Source organism: Peromyscus leucopus (assembly GCF_004664715.2). NCBI lineage: Eukaryota > Metazoa > Chordata > Mammalia > Rodentia > Cricetidae > Peromyscus > Peromyscus leucopus. Next base: position 79,788,387 of record NC_051069.1, read on the forward strand.
AGTATGACATACAGATAGCATGCTTTCTATAAGACATTCTTTCTGTTCTTTGCATCCCTTGTGATGCTGAGATTGCTATAGTAACTGTGTATTTGTTCAGCAGGGAAATACTAATATACAGAGTGCTTGCATTTATTCTCTAGATTTTCAGTAAGATTGATACCAAACAGAAGTGATAAACTTAATTTTTCAATGAATAAACTATATCCCTTAATTTAAAACTACTATAAAGAAATTTTATCCAGAATATTTTCAGCCCACAATTTCATCATAAATCTCTTATTATTATTAAAAATGCCTGAGCTTAAAGAATTAACTTCTCATGAATTAGCCCTTTGTATGAAGTACAACATATGAAAGAGAATAGTTACTTTAAAAAAACAGTGGACAAATAATTGAAAATTATATAAACATTTTAAAATTTGTTATAACAGTTGATGGCCTGCTTTCTACCCTCCTCCATAACAAATAGTACAAAACCTCCTCAAGGCTACATAGGCTGAACAAATGCCTCAACACATCCTATTTACCAACAAAGTTCTAAAAATCAACTTTGTAAATGCCACAATCCTTAATGCTATTGTGGGATAAATGGAGATCATTCCTTGAGAGCATTTGGCCAAGATTGCGGGCATACTTTGTTTCCTCAAGAGAAGGAAAAAAAGAGTAGTGAACCAATTTTTGCACGATGTCATTCTCCCACAAGAGTTTATGAAAGAAACATCTGTGACAAGGCTCTCTAGCTCTTCTCAAAGCCACAGCTGACAGTGAGAGAGCATTGCTGGAAGTGGCGAGTCAATCTCATCCCATCTGCCTCAGAATGAGGCACATAATTTGCTGTGTACCACATGCATTTTCCTCACATGTTCTGAGACACTGTGACATTGATGTGGCTTCCATCCAAACCTCAGCTGAATAGATACTTTGGCCATTCAGTGGGTAAACTGGCATCCTCTTAAAAGGTCTTCTGTCACAATAAAGTTAACTTGATCTTATGGAAGCATTTTTCTTAGCTTGAGTTTGAAATTTGCACACACAATCTGGAATCTCCAAACACTGGGAAATCTCCAATCATCTACCACAGAGCACATTCTGCACTTTTAAAACAAGTTTCCTTGATGTAATATAATTTTCATTAGACTTCCTGAGAATGTGTGCAAATCCAACTGATGAAAATTAACAATAGTGTGCAGGATCTCTAATCAAATTACTCAACTGCAGAATTCTTTTCCAGAGAATCACAATACAAGCATAATACAAATCAGAAACTTGTACCATTGATTTTTTTTTTTTTTTTTTTTTTGGTTTTTCGAGACAGGGTTTCTCTGTGTAGCTTTGCACCTTTCCTGGAACTCACTTGGTAGCCCAGGCTGGCCTCGAACTCACAGAGATCCGCCTGCCTCTGCCTCCTGAGTGCTGGGATTAAAGGCGTGCGCGACCACCGCCCAGCTTACCACTGATTTTTAAGCAAACATTTAATTAACTTATAAAAGATATAGCTATATCACCATCTGTTTTGAAAGAATAGTGTGATGAATTTTATAAACTGAATGACTATATTTTGATCAAATATTTGAATGTTATTGCATCACAAAAGTCTTGATTAGACCTCTCTGAACATATACAATGTGTGGGCATGTATGCATATATAGATACAACCAGTTGAGTTCATTTAGTGTTGAATAAGTATATTTAAGTCATAATGATGACTACTTGGTATTATACAACCCAAGACCAATTGTTCCTGTCACCAATCATTAATTACCTGCAGCTCTTCCTGCGGGGGTAGAAAACATGATACTTTCTGCTTCCACATTAGAATATCTATTAATGTTGTACTTATCCATGACTTGTTTAGGCAGCCATACTGTTGAAGTAACATGGGTGAAGCTTCTTTGTCATTTCTAGAAGACACAATTTCCCAGTAGGTTTTTGATTACTCTAACTTTTGTAATCTTTCCACCCCCTCTTCAATGATGTTCTCAAGACTTAGGTGTAGAGATTATGTTTTTAGATTTATCATTAGGGATTTAACATCTCATGGTCAGTTGTTATCTGCATTTTAACCAATTAAAATTGGTTAAATTTCTCTCCCTACTGCAAATTGAAAATATTTTAATGAGGGATAAGAGTTGCACTTCCAATGGGGAACCCGTGACTGATATGTAGAACTGAATGGTATTGTAAAATAAAATAAATAAATAAACAAATAAATAAGGTGAAAGCGAAAACAAAAAAAAAGAGTTACACTTCCTTGGTTATAGGAATTTGGTAAATTTGCAATGAGAAAAAAAAAAAGAAATAAAGCCATTGGGGTTTGTCATGATGGATGTAATAAGAAAGCAGTTCAGAGGGGTTCAGATCATTTAATTGGGGCCTTGTTTACAGTTTTATGGGGTTATTCCTTGGTTATCATTGGTGAAAGCAGACAGGCATGGTGCTGGAGTACAGCCAACATCTTTATATCCTGATTTAAAAGCAGTAGGCAGAGACAGAGACACTGGGCTTGGCATGGGCTTTTGAAGCCTCAAAGTCCACCACCAATGATACATCTTTTCCAACAAGGCCACCCCCTCTATAACAAAGAAACATTTCCTAATCTTCCCTAACAATTTCCCTAACTGTGGACCAAGCATTCAAACATATGAACCTATGGGGGCCATGCTTATTCAAACCACCACAATGTGTATATATTCATATATTTTAATGATGGAGAAAACATCATCAAAATACTATATTTTCTTGAGAATTTTTCTCAAGGGAAAGGAAAATCTAACCATTTCCCATTCATTGTCACACTTATCTGTGAAATGACCTTTTCATAAGTTTTTTTCTTTCCTAAATTAAGTATGCAGTAGATGTTTAATAGGTGTATATGGTTAATATTGTATCAGCTCTCTACTCTTTTAGAGCTGTATAAGGCAGAGTTGAGTTGTCCACCTTCTTTTTAAACAGAAACAAATATTCATGAAACAAGCCACAGATGCAATTGAATATTCCAAACAAGTAATTACATATGCATTCAGACAAATGGCATATCCCCTTAATAATAGGAGAAATCTTAGTTTCTATTATTGGTTTTGAATATTTTATAGCTAAATATTACATTATCTTAACAATTCCCAAAATATGGACCCCCTGGGTCCTTCAGAGCCTTGCAAAGGTTCAATGAGTTTCATCTTTTCAAGTGTCCATTGTAGTGGGTAGTCACTCCAGCTTGGATCTGGAAGTTCCAACTCCCATTGAGACTCTGGCAACTGTCATGCCTACTATGCGGGTCCAGGGGAGGGGCCTGGAGACCCAAGATCTGGATGGGCGAGCGCTCTCGCAGTTCTGGGACCATGAACGGTGGAGGTGGATCGAGCAGAGCTCCAGAGAACACCTTCCCCAGACCCTGAGACCTACCCTTCCCTTTTTGTAAGTTACCCATTAAATAAAACTTCCTTTTAACTAAGTGGAGTGGCCTTAATAATTTCACCAATAGTGCATCAATGCAAGATCAGACTTCTTTTTTAATGCTCAGTGTAATATACCCCAAAAGACTGAAGGCAGATATAAGTATGTGAGCTTAGTTCTTCAAAATGATATTAATAAATTGCAGTGTTATCCTTCTCATTAGTGTCCTAATTTTGGAAAACATAGATAAAGATATTAACTTCAATATATAGTATGTTGCAGATGTTTTTTGAGTGAGTTAATATATAAATATACTTCAAACTTTTCATTTAAATACAGATATAAGACTAACATAAACAAAAGATCTTTGGATGCCATATTTCAGAAAGTAGGGAGGATCTGAGAGGAATTGGGGGAAGAAAAGAATATGATCAAACTATAGTGTATAAAAAATTTTTAATAAAAATTATCATAAAAGAATGTGAAAGGGTCTTATCCTCAAATCTGCTAAGAAAGGGAAGCAAGTGGAAACAGGGGAGATGAGTAAGGCTTGTTCTCTACATGAGAAGATGTGAAGGAAGGTAAAACAATACAAGCATAAGAAGAAAATAATGGAGGGTTGGTGATACATCTTAGGCAAAGTGAGTCCCTAGCATTTGTGAGGCTCTAGGTTCAACCTCCACTGCTCTTAAGACAATTTTTCTTAAGAAGTTTTTTATTCATTTTACATTCCAACTGCAGATCCCCCCTTGTCCCTCTTCCCACTCTCCCCCAGCCTTCTGAACCCAGCTAACCCCCATCCCCTCCTCTGAAAAGATAAGGCCTCCCATGGGGAGTTAGGAAAGCCTGGTACATTGAGTTGAGGCAGGTCCAAGCCCCTCCCCCTGCATCAAAGGTGTGCAAGGTGTCCCACCAGAGGAAATGGGCTCCAAAAAGCCAACTTATGCACTGGGGATAGATCCTGATCCCACTGCCAGGGGCCAATTAAACAGACTAAGCTTCACAAATGTCTCACTTATGCAGAGGACCTAGTCCAGTCCCATGCAGGTTCCACAGATGTTGGTCTAAAGTTCATGAGTTCCCACTAGCTTGGTTCGGTTGTATCTGCAGGTTTTCCCATCATGATCTTGATGCCCCCTTGCTCATAGAATCCCTCTTCCCTCTCTTTGACTATGCTACTGGAGCTAGGCCAGGTGCTTGGTTGTGGATCTCTGCATCTGCTTCCATCAGTTACTAGATGAAGGCTCTGTGATGACAGGTTATTCACTAATCTGATTACCAGGGTAGGACAGCTCAGGCACCCTTTCCACTATTGCTAGTAGTCTAAACTGGGGTCATCCTTGTAAATTCCTGGGAACTTCCCTAGCACCCGGTTTCTCCCTATCCCCATGATCTCTCCCTCTATCAAGATATGTCTTTCATTGCTCCTTTGCTCTGTTCCAGCTCAACCATCCCATTCCCTTATGTTCACATCCCCATCCCCTACCCCTATTTCTCACTCATCCCTAGTTTACTTAAAAGTTCTCATCTATTTTCCCTTCCCAGGGTGATCCATGCATCCCTCTTAGGGTCCTCCTTGTTAGCTAGCTTCTCTGGAGCTGTGAGTTGTAATCTGGTTATCCTTTGCTTTACATCTAGTATCCACATATGAGTGAGTACATACCATGTTTGTCTTTCTGAATCTGGGTTACCTCACTCAGGATGATATTGTCTAGTTCCATCCATTTATCTGCAAATTTCATGATGTCATTGTTTTTTACTGCTGAGTAGTACTCCGTTGTGTAAATGTACCACATTTTCTTTATCCATTCTTTGGTTGAGGGGCATCTAGGTTGTTTCCATGTTCTGGCTATTATGAATAATGCTGCTATGACATAGTTGAGCAAGTGTCCTTGTGGTACAATTGAGCATTCATTGATTATATGCCCAAGAGTGGTATCATTGTGATAGATTGATTCCCAATTTTCTGAGAAACCACCATGCAACCTCTAAAGAACAATAATCAAGTTCTTATGGAAAAACAAAAAACTCAAGATAGCTAAAACAATCATGTACAATAAAACAACTTCTGGAGACATCACTATCCATGACTTCAAGCTCTACTATAGAGCTATAGTAATAAAAACAGCTTGGTATTGGCATAAAATCTGACAGGTGGACCAATGGCATTGAATTGAAGACCCTGACATTAATCTGCACACCTATGAACACCTGATTTTTGACAAAGAAGACAAAACTGTACAATGGAAAAAAAAGAAAGCATCTTCAACAAATAGTGCTGGCATAATTGGATGTCAACATGTAGAAGATTGCAAAGAGATCCACATCTGTTGTCATGCATAAAACCCAAGTCCACATAGATCAAACACCTCAGTATAAATCCAGTTACACTGAACCCAATAGAAAAGAAAGTAGGAAGTAGTCTTGAACACATTGGCACAGAAGACTACTTTCAAAATATAAGACCAGTAGCACAGACACTGAAAGCAGCAATTAATAAATGGGACCTCCTGAAACTGAGAAGCTTTTGTAGGGCAAAAGGACACTGTAAGTAAGCCTACAGAATGGGAAAAGATCTCCACCAACCCTACATCTGACTCAGGGCTGATTTTGTTTGTTTGTTTGTTTTTGAGTAAGGTTTCTCTGTGAAAATTTTTTTAAAGAAAAAAAGTGGGAACAAGAAAATAGTGGATTTTGGTGGTATACAAATGTATATATCATTTTTATTTTCTATATTTGTACAGCTTTATAATAATCACATTAGAAAAAAGTGAGCATTGGTAGACTAAGAAAAGCTGAAAGTGTTTTATTCATAGAGCTTGGAGGATCTGGAAGGAGTTGGAAGGAGAGAAACGTGTGGTCAAAATATATCATCTGAAAATTTTTGTTCAATAAAAACATAACTTATGGGTTTAATTGAAGAAAGTAAGCTATTCAGTGCATGAATAAAAACATGAACTAAACCTTTTAAGTGTGAGAGATCTGATATGAAACACACACACACACACACACACACACACACACACACAAGTTGTACTAGAAGAAGCAAAAATCAAAGCAGACCTCAATTGATGAGAGATTGTGATGGGGGTAGGAAGGATTGTATGGTTTCCCATTTATCTCTTTGAGGAAAACATTCTGTGTGGAAGGGCCATTGCTCTGTGTAGAATGCCAAATAATCAATCACATTTTAGAACATCTAATTTATCTTATTTTGCTGCCTACTTTTGCATAGTTCTTTGTCATATCCACTTATTCATCTCGGAAGAAATGAGACAGTGTCACAAAATTCAAATCAAATTAACAGATAATTTTTAAATACATTATTCTGCACTAGAAATCAAAGTTACTATAACCTCTTTCAAAACAATTTTATTAATTCTCTAAGACTTTCATAGAATGTATTTTGATTGGAGAATGTCATAGAATTAATGTTATATTCATCCCCAACTCCTCCCTTTTTCCTCCCAGATGCAGCCCCAATTCCCATCACCCTCCCCAACTTCTTGTCCTATTTTTAGCAACCCATCAACTCCAATTGTGTTGTCCATATACTTTTGGGCATATAGACAACTTACCAGGGTCACACCACTAAAGAAAACTGACTCATCCTACCCCGGAAGCCATCAACTGTCTGTAGTTCCTCAGTTAGGGAGGGGTGAGGGCTCATAAGCCTGTTTCCTTCTCCACGCTAAAATGTTGACTGGCTTGATTTGGGGCAGGTCTTATTGGGCAACTACAGCTGCTGTGAATTCATGAATTTGATGGTCTTGTCATGTACAAAAGATACTGTTTTAGTCTGTTCCTCCCCAGCCTCTGGAGGTTTTACGATCACACTACTTCCTCTTCCAAGATGGTGCTGGGGCCTTGGAGAGGAGTGTGATATAGATGTGGTATTTGTGATTGACTATTCCACAATCTCTCAATCTCTGATTTTGACCAGTTGTGAGTTTCTGCACTTACCACCTTCCACTCCAAAAACAAAAATCTTCTCTGGGCAGACCTGAGAGCTGCACTAGTCTATGGATAGTGATTAATAATACTTAATTTATTCTTTATGCTTATGATCTAGTCCTGGTCCACATTGTCTTCTTGTTTTACAGTACAGCCTCTTTTATTCCAACCAGTACTTCTCACCTCCTTAACATTTTCCTTTTAAACATGTGTAGTCTGTGGCCCTCTGTCAGAAGATTAGCATCTAGTAAGAGAAATAACCAGCAGGAAACAATAATAATGAATGTCTTACAAAATATGCAAAGGAGTGCTGTGTTGGAGACTGACAGCTACCCACACCTTGCCTGTGCTTCTTTTCTTCTTAATAACATCTGCCTGTTTTATTGGTTCAGTGTTCTCAACCAAACTTAGCATTAGAAATGGCTTTGCAGCTAGTATGCTTGTGCGATGCTGTTGCTGATGAAACAGGAGTTAAAGCTGTTAGGATGAATTCTTAGGAAAGCTCGCCTTCCCTTTTGTCCTTCCTCTTAATTTCTGGAACTTGAGCAAGATGGTCAGGATTACACACTACTGTTTCAGAAGATGAATCAATCAAAACTGAGTGCTTAAAAACACCAATAAAATAAAATAAGAAGCCTGATTGACTTAAGGCCATATTGTTTGAAAAAAATAAACAGTGATATTGCATAACTAGATTATTAGCACAGGGTAACAAGGAGATGTGATTCTGTCATAGGACTCTGACCTGACCCTAAAGGATATGCTACTATTAAAATTCAGGGAGAAAAAATAAACACTTTTATAGGGTATTTTAGTAGCATCTGGGCTAAATCGAAAAGATTAAATAGTATTTTATAATAGGGCAAATGCTACAGAACTCCATGAGAAGATTTTAAAGATCAAGTTGTATTTGCAGTATATCAAATTTAATGGAAACTGCATAGCAGCTTCCTGCTGAGTTTGGCACACATAGCCTCCATTAAAAGGCCTTGAGCCTTCATGCATAAATCTTCCTATCAGAGGCACAGGACAAAACCAGTATCTTCGTTATGGCCTTGCCTACATTTGGTACACTTTAATAACTTTAGTAGCGTCAAATATCCACTCATTCACAGGCAATCCTACATCACGTGCTATTCAAAGATTTTGGTTTTATATGTCTTATATCTCACTGTAGATGATAAACTTCCTGAGATCAGAGGCAATCTTTAAACCCCTAGAGATCTTTATGGCTTTTGACAGCATACAGCCTTACTCATGAAAATTTCTGAAGAAGATGGATAAAGGTGCTTACTTCTAAGTTTAAGGATATAAATTTGGTCCCTGGGACCCACATGGTGGAAGGACAGAATGGATTCCTGCAAGGTGTCCTCTGACCTCCATACACACACCATAGCAACACAGACACACACACACACACACACACACACACACACAAATGTAATAATTTTTGAAAAATAGATAATTTATTGCATTCCTCAAAAAATGATTTTATAAAAAGGTCTAACCTGGCTTACTTACTGGGTCAATATTAGAATAGAAAATAGATTAGTGAGTTGTTAGCAATTTTAAAGTGTCTATAAGTTTATAATAGACTTTGTATCCATGACCTTAAATACTTTTGAAATAACTTAATGTTTTTATCACTGTGCTGTCTTTACTAAATCCAAGTCCCACTGAAGAAGTACACTAAGCATGCAAATAATGATAATACAAGTGAGAACTGCTAGTTCAGGAGACAGGTGAGGTTCCAGGAGCCCTAGTGGTGCCAAAACATTTTACTGGGATATAAAGGCTGAGAGCCCCAAAGAGGGGATGATAGTTGAGTAGAGTTGGAGAGAATGAAAGTTGCTGGAAGTCAGGAGTAAAAGGCATTACAGACAGACCAAGAAGTATGTGTAAGGCATATAGAGATGAGGCAGCATGATAGATCCAAGGTACAGGACATGGGAAGTATGGAGCTCAGAAAACATGAAACCGGAGAATTTCCTAGAGGTCAAAAACAACATCTTCCTAGTAGCCCCAGCATTCCTATATGTTCTGTTCTATGGGTAAAGAAAAGTTACTAAATGATTTTAAGCAAAGGATTTATATGTTCAGATATACAAATTGGAAATAATTCTGAGTGCAGTGTCACAAATTTTCCAGGGGAAAAAATTAGTTATAAAAGCAGAGTTGAACTGCTAACTGCAGAGGTCTATGATTCTGCAGTTCATTGTTTCCCTTTTATTAAACATAGATTCTTTTCTCATACAATACAATCTGAGTACAGTTTCCCCTCCCTCTATTCCTCCCAAGTCCTCCCCACCTCCTCTCCCATCCAGATCTACTCCTTATTGTCTCTCATTAGAAAAAAAAAGGCTTCTAGGAGCAAAACATAACAAAGTAAAATATAATACAAAACAAAAGTACTTAGGTGTTTAGAGTGCAGTTAGGAAGGTATTCCAGTTCAGAAAAGTGGAAGTCGCAGGTTATCCTCTGGGTTCCATGACCTTACCCGCCACGGGTAGTTAAATTTACAGTATCATGAATGAATTCCTTCCTGTCTTAAGTCCAATTATGTGTCCGTTGGTTACCTCAAGGGTGTAAATATCACCACTGCACCTGTCAGAAGAGCTTGGCCTGCTAGCCATCATGGTGGCATTACAGCAACACAGGACTATTGACTGGTTTACTCCACTGGTGCTGTGCATGGTACCTCCCAAGACTATGAGAGCAAGTTGTCAGTGAGGAGGCTTCCAAGTCAAATCCAGATCAATTCTTCCAGATCCTGTGTCCAACATGTGTGGTGTCCTCTTCCAAAGGGTATTACATGGTTTTCCTGGAAGTCACCAAGGGCAATAATAGTAACTTATATTATTTAGGGGGTTTCTTGGACTGCCCTCACCAAAAAATTGAAAGGAGGTTTTCCATGCCTGCACTGGGGTTTTTTGTTAGATCATTTATAACTTGAGGAAGGGAGCATTGTTACTGCAAGTGGAATAACTTCAAGTGTGTGTGTGTGTGTGTGTGTGTGTGTGTGTGTGTGTGTGTATGTGTGTGTGTGTGTGTGTGTGTGTGTGTGTGAGAGAGAGAGAGAGAGAGAGAGAGAGAGAGAGAGAGAGAGAGAGAGAGAGAGAGATTTATCCTTTCTCCTTCTCTGTCCATCTTTGCTGCCATCCCCCTTCCCTCCATAGGTAAGTCTCTCCAACCTGCTGTTCCATTTCAAATTTGTAGCAACCTTATACTATTTATTATTTTTGCAATATACTTTATCAATGTATGTCATGAAAGTAAAAGCAAACTTTCTAGAGGAGCATGAGAAGTATGAGAAACAGGAAAAGGAAAGGGGGGGTACTGGAGTATAGAGAGAGAATATGCTCAATGGTGAGTGGGTGAGTTATGTGTGTGTGTGTGTGTGTGTGTGTGTGTGTGTGAGAGAGAGAGAGAGAGAGAGAGAGAGAGAGAGAGAGAGAGAGAGAGAGAGAGAGAGAGAGTTGTATCTGATATACATAGGAGTAGACATGTCTGGATGTATACAATTAAAATTTTGCTTAATTTTTAAAAATAACAAATGCAAAAACTGTGAATTTAAACCTTTAGGGTGGAAATCTTTCCTGATGTTTTAGGAGTAAAACTAAGTACAGTAACAAAAAGAAACATTTTTAGGATTTTAAAACAATGTATCTCTACCCCTCAGTGAAGAAAGAAAAAAAAAAACAAGGTTCACAAAATACCAATATCTGTTAAGAAAAACTAGGTTTTAATCTTCTTATTGGCTTAACTATCCTCATCCAGTAAAACATTACAGTAAAACAGAAAACTGTAAAATTTTCAAATACAATTTTCAACTGTTCTTTTCTTCTTTCAAAAAAAAATAAGTGGCATTTACACTTATTCTAAGGGCCATACAAAACCTCAATAATAATCAAATATAAAAGGCATTTTATGTTTTTTTTAAACATAGTGGTGTTTGAACATATATTATGACCTTTTCCCCATAAAAGCTTATTACACCATAATGGTATATTCATGACTGGAGGATATGAGTAAGACATCAAGGCAGGCTTGAGCTTTGCTGTTTCCTTTCCAACAACTGTCTCTGTGGTGTAATGCTAATGTGCTTTTTGGGAAAATGCCAATGATGATACTATGACGTTTTCCCTATGTTTCTTAAAAATACATTAGTAATATATCTTTTTCCCTTATAAAAGTAGGTATATATCATTCCTACAGTGAAATAATCAAGGCTTTGTGAAATCTGTGGAAACACTTCAGCTCTACTTTTAGCAGACTAAGATGATAGGTTGCTTAACCTTACAGCCTGTTTCTTTAATAGCAAAATAATGGGGCTAGTAAATACCTGTGTTAATTTTATTAAACGATATATTATTCATTGAGCGCATAACAGTGCCTGGCACAGGCTAACTGTACACTGCATACAATGACTCCCTTTATAAATGCACGTGTTATCATAAAATCTTTTTCAAACGTGGTATCTCTGTTAGAGAGAGATATATATTTCCATAAAGCCCTTGTCAGTTCATCATTATAGCTTTTAAAGTTAATTTTTAGGGAAGTAATATGTCATGTACATTAAGAATTCTGCTATAGAGTGCTATGGAGGTTCCCAGGAATCCACAACGATAACCCCACCATAGACTACCGGCAATGGTCGAGAGGGTGCCTGAGCTGGCCTACTCTGGTGATCAAATGGCTGAATACCCTAACTGTCATCATAGAACCCTCATCCACTGACTGAAGGACACAGATGCAGAAATCCACGGCCGGGTCCCAGGCAGAGCTCCAGGAGTTCAATCGATGAGAGGAAGGATTCTATGAGCAAGAGATATCGAGACCATGAGTGGAAAGAGTACAGAGACAACTAGCAAAACTAGCAGAAACACATGAACTGTGAACCAATAGCGGAGGAGCCCCTGTGGTACTGGACTAGACCCTCTGGAAAAGTGAGACAGTTGTTCAGCTTGAACTGTTTAGGGAGCCCCAGACAGTGGAATCGGGACCTGTTCCTAGTGCATGAGCCAGCTTTTTGGAACCTAGTGCCTATGGTGAGACACTTTGCGTAGCCTTAGTACAGGGAGGAGGGGATTGGACCTGCCTCAACTGAATGTACCAGGCTCTGCTGACTCCCCATGGGAGACCTTGCCTTAGAAGAGGAGGGAAAGAGGCGTGGGTTGGGGGGAATGTTGGGGGGCGGGAGGAGGGAGGACGGGAATCTGTAGTTGGTATGTAAAATGAATAGAAAATCTCTTAATAAAAAAGAAAAAAAAGAATTCTGCTATTCCTAAACCTCTGCCTGACTTTTGTGCAGATTTGTAACTTTAAATTTTAAAACTTTTTTATTTATTGCCCAAAATTGTCTTGTTTGTAGTCCAATGAGGTATAAACAGATTATTTCACTATGAAAAGTAACTGTACCCTAGGTTATATGACTTTTTAAGGGTAATAAGAATGTAAGATGACCAGATATGAAGTCAGAAACAGAAAAACATTCATAATAACCTACAGAAAAAAAGATGACCTCATATATTGGCATTGTCATGAAAAGATTACAAATGCTATATATATAAAACATGAAGAAATATGCAGTAAACTCAAATGTTGCCTGTAGGATATGGGAAGCTAGTTTAAGTGACATAGGTTTTAAAAAATAGTCAAATACTGTTAAAAGAAATTAAAATTGTACAATTGTATAACATAGTTTTCAATTACATTTAGAAAATTAATATACACTGTACCAAAAGCATTTGTCAACAAACCACAAAGGCTGGAATCACACAAGAAGCAGAAAAGGGCAGGAGGTTGCTCCTGGAGTTTTGCCATTGTTTTGTAGCTTTCTCTGGACAAGAAACATGAACACTGTGCAACATACTATTAAGGTAGGTTATTTTGTTGTGTGAGTGTTCTGTGTGATTTATAGATGCTTTTTAATAGATACAAAGCAAACGAATACAGTACTCTGACTAAGATAAACTTACTCAGGTGACTACTCAGAAACTAAAACCTAGAAAATACTTTTATCCTCAGAAATTGAGAGAGAGCCCAAACTATTCACTGAAAGTGACTGGATAAGATAGGCATCCTCGGGCTGGAGAGATGGCTCAGTGGTTAAGAGCACTGGCTGTTCTTACAGAGGTCCTGAGTTCAATTCCCAGCAACCACATGGTGGCTCCCAACCATCTGTAATGAGAACTGGCGCCCTCTTCTGGCCTGCAGGCAGAACAGTGTATACATAATAAATCTTTAAAAAAAAAAAAAAAAGATAGGCATCCTCTTCGTCGGACAAGAAAGCAACTCCAACAATTTCATATTCCATTACTGCTACTTAATTAACCTTCTGCTAATTCAGCTCACTCAAATTATATGTCAATTAATAACTGAGTTTTTGCAAATATTTGGCTCTTTCTTGCTACTTAGCTAACAACTGTCAACCAGATCAGTGATGTAACTCGGGACAGACCACCTTCTCTTCAAAACTGAGCCCTAAGTTCAATTTTTATTACCACAGCAGGTGACAGGGAGAGGCAGGAGAATTACTGACACATAGAGTCAGAGCCCTTAAATATTTTTGTACCATTCCAACCATGTGACAATTAATTTCCTTTCAATTCAAAAACTGATTATAACATTTAGAAAGACGTGATTACATTATAAATGAAATAAGGAACACCATCTACACCTCTACATATAGAGAATTTGGAAGAAAAAAATTATCCATAAAAATATAAGAAATTTCCAAGAAACATTAAAATATAAATTACTGGATGACATCATTACCTCATAAAACAGTTTTTTGTTTGTTTGTTTGCTTTGTTTTGTTTTATTTTTATCTCAAATTCCTTCCTTTTTATTTGGGAGTCCATTTCTCTTTAAAGAGTTGCTATAAGAGAGATGAAATACAATCTGAAGAGTACTAAGGGTTTGTTTTTGTTTCTTTTTTCCTTTAAAATCAAACTGTTTGGTGAAGGTAGTGAAATGTTATATGTATTCATGATGTTTTCATCATTTGCATGCAGATGTGACTTTCATTCATAGGAAGTAGCAGGTACTACTTATTGAATGGTAGAATTTGTGTGTTAATTGTGTAAAATCACTAAATCAAAAATCATTCTACTCTATTGGTTTTAGTAATTCCATGTTTTCTATGAACATTGCTTAATTTTGAAGCCCAAAACATGACAGCCCTTCGAGACTGAGTTCAAAAACAGGGAAACCCATCAAATCTTCTATTTGCTCATGTGCATTTCTCTTGAAATTTCCTAAGGTTTTGTTCCGGTTTTGTTTCTTTCCTGTTTAGAGGAGGGCGTGTCTGACTTCTTTTACTTGATTGCACCCAGAGGCTTGTGTCCCAGTGAGCTTTCATCACTCTTGGCTCCTCTCATGAAGTTTAAAATAAACATTGTGGTTAATGTTTTACCCAGGCAATTATGAAATCTGGCTTTTAAAAGTCTACACAAATGATATCCAAATACAGCTGCCAGAAGCGCTCACATGTGAAACATGACAAGACCTTAGTTGCACTGGCTTGCCCTTGTACACTGTTTTGAATGAGTTACTTACAAATTAGCTTATTTCATTCACACTTCTTCACCGCTAACGTGACAGGCAATTTTTAAAGACAGGAAATGTGTGACTCTATTTTCAACTTTTTAAAGTATTTCACAATGGAAGGCATCATCCTCTGTGTTTCTGCAGCTGTTGTGACTACATTTTTCTTTAGAGTCTCTTATCTCTTGCCTATGACTTTCATGAATAGCACTGATAGCCAAGTTGGCACTTGCAGTGTCTCTGAGGACAGAGTGACATCTTTCATCCATCTTACAGACAAGTCAAGGAACATCAAGAAGAGACAGAGGGCCTTCACTCTGGGTGAGCCCCCCAGCTCTGGCCTTTCTGGCCTCTGGCTAGGCACCTACAGATGCTTCTTATCCAGCTTCTCTCTTTGTACTCCCTCTTACAAGCTGAACTTACCAGAGGGAAACATTCATTGGGATCTAGTACTCATGGGAGGTTTTTTTTTTTTTTTTTTTTTTTTTTTTTTTCTTTATACAATACCCAAGATTTTTAAACAGGTCAGCAACTGTTTACAGTTCAGTTTTGTACTATGACCTGTGCTTACTCTGCTCTTGACTTTATCTGATCCTATAACATCTGAGAACAGGAACCAGCATGGGATCCTGGGGAGAGCTCTGTGCAGGTTGTGGTCGGATGTTCCTCCTCCTACAACAGACAGCAGCAATGAAACTGTCAGCTTTTCTTCCTGGTTTCCAAAAATACTCCCTGTGGAAAGCCCTGAGAAAATTAGAATTCACAAAGGAAAACCCCCATGTGTCTGCCATTGTTGATGATTACCTTCAGGCTCTAAAGCAGCTTCATCACTTCCTGAGGCTGCACTGTTGTGAGAACAAACCACCTTGAATGACTCACCCCCCTCTCTCCCACCTGCTTTAACTTTACACTTCACTCACCTTGACTAGGAAAAGGAGGTGCAAATACTCACCACAAAGTACGCCTCTGATTAGTTTGGTGAATGTTTCACACCTCTCATTAGTTTGGCAGGTAAAACACATTTTCTACTTCTCATTTTTTTTTTTTTTGTGCTTCACTTATGTTAAGATAAATGTCAGTCTTTTGTAATTTGCTTTATTCTCAAACTGAAACATTGCAGAATAATTAAGGAATGTGCATCGTTTACTTTTACTATGCTTTGTTTCATTATCAAGGGATAGAATTTTTATATTAAAAAGTACACTGAGTAATAAAATTCTGAGTAACTGTAACCTCTCAAATCATTAATAAACCTACAAAATGATTTATTTACCTGAAACTAACTTAAATATAAAGCCTCACTAACTTGTTTACATCAATGATTGTTTTCTAAGAACTGACTCACTTGGGAAGGAAGGGAAATGGGAGGGGCTTCGTTTATATGAAAAAGCCTGATTTGTGAGTTCTGTCTTCTACAAACAGGAAGGTTCCTTTAAGGGGCATGTTTATTCATGGACTTGGTTTAATTGCTAATTCAGTGTTGGGTTTTTTGGGGTTTTTTTTTTTTAGATACTTAAAATTCACTAATGATTTATGTAATGAAGTATTATATAGGTTAATTAATGAATATCTAATGGATATAAAGTTATTACAAATGCCGTTATTGTACGTGCCTGCTTGTTTTTGTCTCTGAATCCAGTGAACCTCATTCTGCATTTGCTACTTCATTTGGTTTATGGGAATGAGCCTCATTTTTTCCCCCAGCTCCTTGATAACTTTGTATTTAACAAGACAAAAACAAAACCAGATATCTAATTTAAATGATAGCTCTGTCATTTTCGAGCACTCTGTTTCTGCCTCACACACTTGAAGCTCAATACTATAAATTTAAAATGAAAATTCAAATTGCCTGAACCCTTGTTCGCCAAGTGTCCTCTGTGCTCCGGTCTCTACTCTGACAGGGAAGTGGTGTGGTGGAGCCAACCCGGCCTCCGCCTGGGGGGTACTAGTGGGAAGGACAAGCCCACAGTGCCATAATGAAGATGCATAGTAGTGACGGAGGAAGCTTAGCCAAGGGTCAACTTTTAAACCAAAATTAAAAATTGAGGTAGGTCCAGCTCATGCACCAAGGACAGGTCCAGGTCCCACTGCCTGGGGGGTGGATTGGGGTGGAGGGAAGACTGGGGGGTGGGAGGAGGGAGGACAGGGGAATCCGTGGCTGATATGTAAAATTTAATTATAAAATAAAAATATTTTTAAAAAATTAAAAATTAAGTTACAGAGATAGATAAGAATTTCATAATAATTGAGACAGGTAAGAAATATTAGATGTCCATATTTAAAAGAGAAAACAGCCTTTTGCCACACGTCCATTCAGTGTCCTATAATGAAATGAAGAAGAACGATATCAGCTTAACTTTATAATAACCTTGATTTCAAGACCCTGATACAAGAGATGAAAATACTAAAACAAGAATGTTTTTCTCTACAATTTTTGATGTCTTATCCTAAGAACTTTGCCTGAAGAAATAATGCAAGATCTTGGAACAGGGAAGAAAGTAGCTCCTTGAAACATTCCTTCACTGATTCTGAATTGGATTTTTGAGGAACATATAATGTGGGACTAAATATTGATTTCACAGAGGAATCAGACAGAACATAAATGGGTTCAAAAACTGAGAGGCTTTTGTTTCATGTTCTTGAAAACTGGACCCCAAACTTCAGTGAGTCAACAGGAAAATTATAGTTGGGCAAAAGTCAGTGGAGCCCTTTCATCAACAGGGCAATGAAGCTAAATGAACTCTTGTGAAATAACCTTATAAAAAGTGTGTGGATATGCTGCTCACCTGGGTTTCAGAGGTACAGTATTCATATACTCTCACCTGAATTATTGCTGAGGAGCAAACTGCCACTGTCATAGAACCATCTCACAACTGAAATGTTCAGCATAGACATAGGAAGGCATCTTCAGACTTCCAAATCTCTTCCTAGAAAGAAAGAAACACTAATCTTACCAGAAAAGTGTGTTATTATTATTAACCATCTATGAATACACAGTCATTTAAGTACCATTTGGTAGTTATCAATATGCTTTACTTTCCGACTTTTTTGGTGGAAAAGGTTACTTACATGTGAGTTATTTAAGTGATTAAGAAGAGACTAGCATAACATATAACACATTAATTCTTCAAATAATTTCCTGCTGTGTGATGAGCATTCTTCTCTTGCCCTTACTGGTGATTTTCAAGGGTTGTTTTACTTACAAAAAGTTAAATGTATGTTATTATCTCAAGAGCAATTGCATCTTTTTAAATATTAAAATGAAAATCCAACTCAGACATAGCAGCACACATATAATCGTAGCACTTGGATTGCTGAGGCAGGAAGATTATGCATGTAAGGCTGCCTGGGCTATATTGTAAGACCTTGTCTCAAAACAAAACTAAAAGACAGAGAAATAAAAGACCAAGCATGAGCATTTTTTTTATTATAAACTGCATGCAACTAAATATTTTTACATTAACCAAATTAAATATTTAATTAAAATTCAACTAAATAATTTAATGAAATTAAAATGAGTCCAAATTGTAAGAATAAAGAACTCTTCAATGGGTGTAGATTTAAAAACCTTGGCATTTTGAAAACAGTAGATCAGTAGAACAGTACAAATTGTCTATCAGAAGAACAATGTATTCTATTGTTGTTTGTTTGTTTGTTTGAGACAGAATTTCCTTTGGAGACAGGCTGCATTTCAACTTACCTTCCCCAAAACTCTAGAGTGCTGGGTTTAACACTACCCACACCTGGCTAAAGGTTACATTTTAATATTGAAAATTTGTGTAAAAGTTAGCCTTGAGTAATAAAAATAATTTGGTGTATCCCCATACATCTGAGATCTGAGCAGAATTATTTACAAACAACTTATTTTTGTTATGTATCAGTTTCTTTCTAGATTCTGATCTTATTTTACCAAGCTTGATCAAAACAACTTCTAAGCTGTCCAAAAATCCAATGTACCCTCAAACTACAAGAGTTTTCCATTCATCATTCATATAGTAAGTGGTTCAGAAAAAAAATTCAAAGCAAAATCTTTAAATTGTCTTCAATCAATTAGTAACATCTACAAAGTGCTAGGCATTGTGTCAGTTGCTCTCCAAACAATAGCTACTTCCATATTTTCCTAATGCTATGGCTTGATCCTGTGACAAACTTCTACGATAACAGGTTCTTGTATTTATTGTACCTCTGTTCTTGAGTCAGGACAGTGTGGTGGTCTCCATCATCACATTCAAAGGTCTTTTTCATAGTAATTCTCAATAACTTAAAAAGCAAAACTTCAAATTAAGAATACACCCTTAAGACAAGACCCACCAATTCCAGTCCCGAGTATTTAACCAAGGAAAATAAAGAGGTATGACCTAAAACACCATTACAAGTAATTCATAGTAGTTATATCCAAAATAACAAAAGCACATGTTCAATAAAAGAAGGCTATTAATAAATGTACATTCAAACAATGTGGATCACCAAAAGTATAAACTGAAAAAAAATGTGAACTGCTTCTAGATGGATTAGTAAGGCCGAGTTTCACATACATCATGAGGAGATAAAGAACCAGGATTCAGAAGAATGATACTCTATTGGTGAAATTATTAAGTGGAATGGCTACCCACTACAATACTCTGACTACATTTACATGAAGTTCTAGAAAAAAACAGAAAGTAAGCCACTGTGAGAACTATCTGAGAAGCAGTTGCCTCTATGATGTAAGGAAGTTTAGGGAGGGAAATATCTGCACTACCTAAATTGTTCTATATCCTAATAGGGTCAAGCAACTCAACCACAAAACCTTTGACCCACAACCTGTCTGGCCTGCAAAATGGGCTGGGGCAATAGTGGCTCAGAACTTGTGGATGCAGCCAACCAAAGACTGGTCTAACTTGAGGCCCTAGTCAGGAAACGGAGCCCATGCCTGACACTGCCTAGATGACCAGGATCTGAAAGATGGCTGGCTCAGAGACCTAGGACAGGCCCAAACACGACTACCACTCCTCCCTCCAAAAAAAAATAATGTAATAATTCCTAACGATATTCTGCTATACTCTTAGATTGGTGCCTAGCCCAGTTGTCATCAGAGAGGCTTTCTCCAGCAGCTGATGGGACAAATCCAGAAACCCGCGGCCAAACATTAGGTAGAGCTCAGGAACCTGAAGAAGAGGGGAAGGAAGAATTAGGAGCCACAAGGTTTGAGGACACCAGGAGAACGTGTCCCACAGAATCAACTAAGCAGGGCTCATAGGGACTAACAGAAACTGAAGTGGCAATCAAGGAGCCAGCACAGGTCTGTGGTTAGGTCCTCTGCATACATACTGTGGTTGTTTAGCTGGGCTGGTTTTTCCTTTCTTTTTTTTTTTTTTTTTTTTTTCTTTTTTTTTTTTTTTCTTGTGGTACTCCCAACAATAGGAGTGGGGGATATCTCTGACTCTCTTGCCTGCTTGTGGGACCCTTTTCCTCCTATTGCTTTGCCTCATCCAGCCTCAATATGAGAGTTTATGCCTGGTCTCATTGCATCTTGTTATGCTGTGTTCAGTTGATATCGTGGGTGGCCTGCTCTTTTCTGAAGGGAAATAAAGGAGCAGTGGATCTGGGGGAGAGGCGAAGAGGGAGTAGGACTGGGAAGAGGGGAGGGAGGGAGGGGAGGCTGCTGTTGGGATGCTTTGTATGAGGTAAGAATAAAGAAAAAGACAAAAGGAGAGCAAGAGATTGTAAGAGCCACCTGAGATGGACGACTGCGATGGAACAGGCCGTGCTTTCTGGACACTACAGAACAATTGCAAAAATTCACAGTGGTTATGACAGCGTGCACAAGACCTGCGCCAGACAAAATTCCAGCATGGAGGTAAGAGCTAAGCATGAAATGCCACCCATAATTGGAGAACTATTGGTAATTAATACCTTTCAGGGAGGGAGAATGAGTGTTCTTCAAGGTTGTGGACCCTGATGGGTCAACCATGTTCCAGTGGGTGGCCCCACATCCAAGAGTATATGTATATGCAGCCCTAATTGGGCTTGTTGAGTTTGTGGAGAGGGGAATGAGAACACAAAATTGGGTGAATATGGAATGGTAGTGAGTCAGTGTGGAAGGAGTTGGAGGATGTGTGAATATGATCAAAATACAATGTATAAAATCCTCAAAGAATAATTTTTAAACACCACAATAGACCAAAAAGAGTTACTAGCATGTTGTTTGAAATCTGAAAGCCAATAAAAGAGTTAAAAATAATAAGATAACTAGCAAAATTGGTCCAGAGAGAAATGGAATGTAGGGCTAGTGACAGGCAACTCACATCTCTTATACTGAAAGACTAATGACATTTTCCCTGGTTGGTAAATCAGAAAATTAGGTACCTACGTAATATTTTTTGTGATTGAGCTGAACAGGAGAGAAACTTAGATGCACTTTAAAGGACTCTTTCTCAGGGAGGAGAGTGAAGACAGGGAAGTGGATTGCACGTGTGTGTGATTTTTCACTACTTAATTTCTTTACCTTGTTAGAGCTTGGATTATAAGTGTAAAATCCTTGGTGTTTCTCAAATGTTGTATTAAAGAGAATGCTTTTTTCTAAATTTAATATTACCCCTAAAACAGTTTCCAGGTATATTTGAAAATGACAAGTAAAAAATTCCATCCATGTTTGCAGCTGCACTTGAGATGCAAACTGGATATCATTGTTAACCTGTGAGTGTCTCTGTGTTCTTGTGCTAGAGACCTTACCTTGGGACAATCATGCTGGGTAACCACTTCCAGAAGCACATCTTTCTGAGGAAAATATTTAGGCAAAGGCGTGAATGCTTGTGGAGCAATAGCCAAACCACTGTCTTGGTGGCAAAAGCCACTGTCCTGGTGGCAAGGAGGAGCAGACCTCCTCCTCCTCAGCTAGGGGGATGAGTAAGGTGAATTTCCTTCTCCACCAAAACAAGCCAAGACCAGAAGAGACAGAAAAATGGGTTCCAGGTGAGAATTCTCTCCGGGAGTTTTATATGACACAAAAGAAGGCAAAACACATTCATTTTCCTTTCCTCCCAGCTGTTCTAATGGCGTGAAGTGCTGCTGTCCTGCTCATATGCATCTGCTTGCAGACTGGCATCTGCAGAGGATTGCCTCCAGGTGTTTGACGAAAGAAGCTCCTAAAAGTCAATGCAAGCTGGAAGCCTGGCTTCCAGGAACAGGTGCTAGCCTGTGGAAACCTGCAGATCTATGCAAGTATATTTTGAGAAATAAAGAAGAAATCAAGTTTCTAAAACAAAAAAAATGGTGTAATTTAAAGGTGGGAAATATTTATAGGACATTTTATGTTTAGAACATGTTTAATAAAGCTTCTGTGTGGTTCAAGAATAAAACTGTGTGTTCTATTTCTTCTCAAGGAAGAAATGATCTGTCATAAATGCCAGACATTTTGTAGTTGCTATGACAACTAGACTAGATGCTGAGAACTTAGAGATCCCCAAGAGACAAATCCATTTAGGATGAAGCAACTATGGAACACTCCAAGACTGAATGATGCTAGGAATGACTAAGATATATTTTCCATATGGGACTTTTTCACCTTGTTTTTTTTTTAATTTTATAAAATTGATGAAATAAAAAAAGTTACATTACAAATACCTGAGTGGCCTTATTTCTTGAAAAATAGTTCTCCAAAGAACATTCCCAAAATGGAATGGATTTAGCTAGAGAGAATAAAACTTAGATAGCTGACTTTTCCATTAAAGAGAAATGGACATCACTTCTATGTGTGACATGGTTGTCCCACTGAAGGGGCTCTTACATTTACTCTCTATTCTATCACAAGTTCTAGTAGAATTAATTAATCAAAAAACACAATAGCATTTAAATTCATACTTATTTATCTACTCATGGTTACTTAAATTGTTTTAAGAGTGAGATCAGACTATCACAAAAAGCAAGTATCTTTAGTTTTTTATCTATCTTACATAATAAATATTAGGTCTTTTGACAATGCCAGATTTTTTTCATTTATATTACTATTCATGTATTGTATATTTTTCATATATTTCATATATTTAGTTTTCATATCTTTAATTTATTTATTTATTCTACTAGCTCAGAGCAGGACAAAATATTCAAAACAAGACAGTCCCTGGTCCTAACTTCAAAAATCCTAGGATTTTTAGGGTGATAGAACATATATAAACCCATAATGTAAGTTGGCACACAAATAAGATGTGTTAAGGTGTGAGAACCTGGAAGAATTGTGATAATATATGAGAATCTATAGGTTCATGAAGAAGATAGTGTTTAAGAGGAAATAGTGTTATAGAAAGTCTTAAATTATTGGTGTAAGGTTCCTATCTTTCTATAAAAGAGCTAAATAAAACAGGCAAATAACAACGTCTATGCAATTAACCATTAGTAAAAAAGGAATGTGCTCTTACCAAAACTATAAAGCAGGAAGTAGGCCATGTCATAATTGTCACTATTCACTCATGAGATACTCTTTCATATCAACAAAAACTGAGAGAATCTATGGACAAATGAAGAATTAAAATTATACTTTATAGGAGTAAAAAAGTTGTATTGCTACCGGCATCTGGAATGTATTAAGTATTGT
This sequence comes from Peromyscus leucopus, assembly GCF_004664715.2. Classification (NCBI taxonomy): domain Eukaryota; kingdom Metazoa; phylum Chordata; class Mammalia; order Rodentia; family Cricetidae; genus Peromyscus; species Peromyscus leucopus. The sequence goes on from NC_051069.1 coordinate 79,811,857, forward strand.
ATTTTAGGTATGTATTATCTCAACTACTCACCACAGCTATCCTATCAAATAAATGCTATTATTCTTCCCAATTTAGAGTTAAGTAAATTGAGATATATCAACAAAGTGATAAAGTCAGAATTACAATGTAGGCACTTGGATCAAGAACTCAGAGTTCATTGAGCCATATATATATAATTTTAGGCTTATCAATTCATCTGAAAGAAAGAGCAAAAGGCCAAGAATGACAGGTACAAAATGATTAAAATAAAGTGACATTCGTCCACAAAAAAAGACATATATGGAGTAACAAAACAGAATTGAGAGCCTCAAAATAATCTGAGCATCACAAAAAAAAACTTAACATACAGCATTGCAATGCAATGAGTTAAGAAAATTGTACTCAAGGAAGCCAAGTATATATTTAAAACCCTGCCTATATGGTGGCTGAGGCAGAAAGATTCCAAATTCAAGACCAGATGGGGAAACTTAGTAATATACTATCTCAAAAATATAGTGTGTATCAGATTTAAGATATGAAGCAAATACCAACTGTCAACATCTGTTACTTTCATGCTCTTGTTGCATACATATTTGTCATGGTATCTCCATACTGTTCTGTAGCTTTAAGAAACTTTAACAGTTCTAGAAGTTCAGTAGTGGTTTTTCAATGCTACTATATTTTCATAGATTGATCATGTCATCTGAGTATTTAAATACACATACTTCCTACCTCAGGTCATTCACTCAGGGAATGCGAAGAATGGAATTTAATTCTTATACTCAGGAATTTACAATGTGATATGACAGCCCTAGGTACAAAGAAGAAATTCCTCCAAGTGAGTTCATCCAAGAAACTACTTCACGGTTAACATAATACAAGTTATTTATAGCATTACCTCTTCATCTTTAAATTTCTTGGAGAAACAATATCTAGCTATTAATTATCACTCCTCTCTTCCCAGATTCATAATTTTCAGCAATCTGTTTCTTTCAGTCATCTATGCTCTGAACACTAAATCCTTTTGAGGGTCTGATATCTTTGTGCATTAAATAGGTCCACGTTATTTTTCGCATTAACATTTTCTTGACTAGGCCAAACAAGACTCACTAGGAAAAACAATTTGCACATGGCATGTTATTTTTATGATACAAAAAATAAGAGCTTCCTTTTTATAATTTAACTGTAGTACCCATTCTCCAACAAGAATGATAAATTGTAGCCACTATACTTTGAAATGTCTGCAATTGTCATTCCCCTTTTGAATAAGTTCAAAATTAAGATAAATATTTTTCAAACAACTTATCATGCATTTATAACAGAATAGATAAAAAGGGGTAAGAAGTTGTTGGAAAAAATTTTGCAAAAAAAAAAATAATAATCCAAGTATTGCAGGAATTTTACAAGAATAAAGAGAGAGGCAGAAAGAAGAGAAAATGGATGACAGCATGTCTAACAGTACACAGGGGCCTGGGGATGTAATTCAGCAACAGAGTGCTTCTACAGCAAGTATGAAGCCCTGAAAAAATAGCAGTGAACAGGACAGAATTCTGAAAATAAATGTAAAAATCTATCATAAAAGTTTGAAATCCGAGCAAATGCAGTTCTTATCATTCAAAATTGCCTAGCAGAGAAAGAAATGTTATGCCTTAATGTGATTAAAGGATCCATGAAAAATGTTTTTGAGTGTGTATACACATGTGTTTCTGTGTGTACAAGTGTATGTTAGTGCATGTGCAAAAGAGTGTGGAGGTGACAGATTGACAATGGATGTCTTTCTCAATTATTGTCAACCTTAGTTTTTGAGAGATGGTCTCCCATTGAACATGGAGTGTTGCGGGCCGCAGGAATATATCATAAGAACTCAGCTGGCTATGGCAAAGTCACTACCTGGAGGAATCAGGGAATTCCTCCAGAGGAAGCCAAATCCCAAGGAGTTTTTGGTGTTACTTGGCTTGTTATATATCAGCTGTATTCTGTTATGAAAATCATGTGTGCCTTCATAGTTTTCCCAATTGACTTTTCCCTAAGAAGGGCTAACAGTGTAGACTGATCACTCTCTGGACATACACATTTCAGGTATTTGGAGAACAGCCTCAGGAAAGACTTTATCTGGAATCAGATTATCTATCTCCCTTGGCCACTTTCAAGGACTACAGGAAACACCACCCAGGTGGGTGCCCATTGTTAGTCTCAGGCGGACTAACAATGATAACAGCCCACATGCAAGTCTCCTGACTTACGGTAAATTCCACAAGAGACACCGCCTAGGAGAGATGGACGTTAAGTAATAGCTTTACACAATTTAGCTCGGACCCTCCCTTTATATACCGAGACTTCCAGGAGGTGGGAGGAGAAGAGAGAAGAGAATGGAAGAACTAGATGGGTAAGAACTTGAGAGGAACGAACTGAGATGGGGAAGAACTAGATTGTAGAACTAGAAGAGAGGACAAGAGGAACGAGATGGAAGATGAGGAAGAGCCAGATGAGAGAGAAGGAGACGGGAGAGGAGCTGATAGGAGAAAGAACTAGATAGATGAGAACCTAGAAGGGACAGAACTAGATGAAGGAATTAAGATAAAACATAGAGGGGATCACAGACAAGTGTAGAGAGAAATCAGGCTAAAGATGACCTAAATATGAGAGCAGAATATAAGCTTGTAACTGTCACAGAATAATAGAGTATATGGACTAAGGAGTTTCGTGTACATAGATTCATTTCTTCTCATCAAAGGTTAATTATCAGCTGGTTGTAGATTCTTCCCGGACCCTGGGAGGGGACTATCGAGGGGCTGGACCCCCATAGTCCTCGATAATGGAGCTTGTGAATTCAGTTAGATTGCTGGCCTTCAAGCACCAGGGAATCTTCCTGACTTGCCTCCCCAGCACAGGAATTATAGGTCCTTGCCTTCATGCCCAGCTTAAAAAGGGGACCAGGGATCAGAACTTGGGTCCATGTGCTTCTTTGGCAAAGCAATCATTTATCAACTGAGCTGTCTCCCTACCCTTGAAAAGAGGTTTTGGTTTTGTTTTTGATATTGTCTTAAAGGTCAAGAGCTATTTAGACTATGTTGAAATGTATTACTATTGCTAGTATTATTATTATCTTTATTTTGAAATTAAAACTATGTGTTTAAGAGTGGTTTCCAGTAAAAGAATATAATCATATTCTAGAGTGAATACAAACCTTGGAATTTAAAATTACTGCATAATGCAAATACTTAGCATTCTAAACTACAAGTTCATGATTTTATTCTAAGAAAAAAACATGAAGATATTTCAAAATATGTGAACATCAAATTTTTACCTGGTTTTTGGCAACAAATTACTAGTAATAAAATTTCTGTTAGCATTTTACAGAGGTGTGAAAGATATTATAAAAATAATTTAAGGATAAAGATGTTGGTTTCAATATTTCTACTATTATATAATTACATATTTTATTTTATGTTTATGAGTTTTTTACCTGAATGTGTGTTTATACATAGCCATGTCTGCAGAGTCCAGAAGAGTGCATCAAATCCCCTGGAACAATTACAATTGTGAGCTGTAATATGCTGGGAATAGAACCCAAGTCCTCCGGAAGAATAGCCAGAAACCTTAACTGCTGAGCTGTCTCTCCAGCCCCCCGTTTATGTCCACTTTTTAAATTAGAAAGGATCTTTAAATATTACAAAGAAACACATAATCTACCAATGCTCACAAAAATGTGAATGTTTTGGGGGGCCCTTTCCTCACTCTGCTTCATGATGTACTAATGTTAACAAAGAAAAAATGGAACTTTTCTTTACCGAACAGACCTAAGTTATGCCAGGTCCCCTCCCAGGACTCTGGTATAAATGGAGACAAAGGGCCAGTGGAGAGAATAGCTGGACATGAGAACCAACTGCATAAAAGCTTTATGCTGTGCCTAAAACCACACCCTGCAAACTCAGCCTCCCATGAGACCCGCAATCCTGCAGAGAAGTAAAATCCCAGAGGAAGAGCCTGAAATTTAAAGCTGGCACAAATCCAGTCCAAATGAGTGGAATTTCTAATACACATTTGTAAAGCAGACGACACAAGAATACTTGTCTAAGTACTCAGCTCAGATCATGGGTAAGAGGAGACAATGAAATATAGTATGAACGTAAAATGTGGAAAACAGTCATGCGTCTAAACTGAGTGAAGTTAAGGAATGACTCAGTTTCTATTTTCTTTCTGACTGGTGAAAGCACATGGTTTCTTGACTCTTCTGCTTGATTATTCTTCCTAGGTGTCAGCTTTCAAACAAGAAGAGATGCCACTTGACAGATTAATAAACTCTACATAATAAAAAGTGAGCTCACTGAAAAATGTATGTAAAAGAATAATACAACTTTAAGAAGGCAAAGTGTGCTAATATTTAACACTATGAAAGAAATGTGCATTTTCACAAAAGTGTGTGTGTGTGTGTATACACATAATCTGGATTGGTGAACCAGTGGGATGTTTCAGTGCATAAAATCACTTACCACACAAGCCTGATAGCCTGAATTTTATCACCAGAACCCACGTGGACAGAGAGAACCAACTCATGAAAGTTGTACTCTGAACTCCACATCTGTGCCATGACACAGGTGTACCAACAGGTGTACACACGCATGCACACATGCACAATACACACACAAAAATTCCGTACATTTTAACCAAAATATAATTCACTTTCTCCCTTACCTTTTCTCCCTCAAGCCCTCCCAAAACCCCTCCTCCCAACTTCTCCTCACCTCTCAGATTGATAGCTTCTTCTTCCCAGATTATCATGTTCATATGCATGTGCGTACACATACATATACACACACACATATATATATATATGTATATTACATATATGAGTCCCACCATATATACCTATATATGTGGTGGCACTCATGACTGGGAGATGCAACCTCTCCATCTCTAAGTAGTCACCAGTTGCCTGTAGTTCCTGTCCAGGGTTGTGACTCTGTGGGATTTTTCCCATTCCACATTAGCATGTCTATTTATAATGCCATTGTTCAGATCTTATTTATGAAGTCATCTCTGTGAAAGACTTTTCACAGCAGCCTTCCTGCTATTCCAGCTCTTATAATCTTTTCATCCCCTTTTATGTGATGTTTCCTGAGCAGGGGACACTGGAGCTGTGATGTAGATGTATTCACTGACCCACAGCTACCCACAGTCTGTAGATCTGTACATTGTATCCAGTTATGGTTTCTGTGATGCTTTCCATTTGCTGTTAAGAGAAGCTTCTCTGATGAGGGGTTGTAGCTACACTTGTCTGTGGGTATAAGGATAAGATTTAGAATCTAGCCAGAGAGGTGGGGGTATGCACCTTTAATCTCAGCACTCGGGAGGCAGACAGGTGGATCTCTGTGAGTTGGAGGCCAGTTTGATCTATAGAGCGAGCTCCAGAATAGCCAGGGCTGTTACATGGAGAAGCCCTGTCTCAAAAAAAATCTAGTTAGGAATCATGCTGGTCTAACAAAATGGTGATAGTAAGTTCTCTTCTAAGATCCATGACCTCACTGGCCCTGGGAAGTTGGCTAGGTTTCTAGTGTCAGACATGGTTTCCCTCTTGTTGAATAGGCTTTAAATTTAATGAGACAACCAGCATGTAACTGCCACTTCCTGCACCTTTATGAATATCTTGTCCTTTGGGTCATTGTTGAGTTTCATAGGTGTCATACTTGGATAGAACTATCAATTGCATCGCTGCCTTAGCAGTTTGCATAGTACTTTCTGATAACATGGAAGCTAGACCATAAGAAATAAGCTTTTAGGTTAGACCCAGCTCAAATAATCTGAATCCTGTGTCTAAGTGTTTGATGCCTTCTGCAATAGGGGGCTTACTTTAAACCTCTGAGTGGCAACTAAAAGCAACATCCACTGTCTATATTGTTTTGGAAATTGCTTAGACTACCATGACCAACCATTCTAAAGGATATTTCTTGTGCCTGGCTGGTATGGGGCAGGGGGTTGTTAGTTTAAGATATGATTAGGTAAATATAAAATGTAAGATATAACTAGATAGAGCTTTCTGATGTTAGGCAAAGAGACAAAAGACATACACTGGAGAATAGACAGCATCTTCAACAAATAGTCCTAGGAGATTGGATTCCCATGTGCATAAGAATGAAGTTAGGCCCATATTTATCATCCTACTAAAAATTATCTCCAAGTGGTTCAAAAACCTCAATTTAAAACCTGAAAAACAAGCCAGGCAGTTGTGTCACACGCTTATAACAGTCTGGAGACAGAGGCAAGTGAATCTTTGTGAGTTCAAGGCCAGCCTGATTAGAGGCCAGAGGGAGTTCCAGTCCAGTCATGGCAAAACATAACCTTGTCTCAAAAGAAAAAAAAACCTATAATGCTAAAACTGCTAGACGAAAACATAGGTGGTATCATATAAGATTTAAATGCAGCCTGGAAAACAGGACCCCAAGAAAGACACGAGGATCGCCCAATGACGGAGAAATGGCTGAGATCTTCATGAACAACCTGGACATGAGTGGGAGCAATGAAGGGCGAGGGTCGAGGGAAAGAGAGCAGGAGATCCCAGCTGGATCAAGAACAGAGAGGGAGAACAAGGAATAGGAGACCATGGTAAATGAAGACCACATGAGAAAAAGAAGAAACAAAGTACTAAAGAGGCCCACAGAAATCCACAAAGACACCCCCACAAAAGACTGCTGGCAATGGTAGAGAGACAGCCGGGACTGACGTACTCTGGTGATGGGATGGCCAAACACCCTAATAGTCGTGCCAGAAACCCCATCCAAGGACTGAGGAATCTGGATGCAGACATCCATGGCTCGGCCCCGAGTAGAGCGCCGGGAGTCTAATTAGCGAGAAAGAGGAGGGTTTATATGAGAAAGAATTGTTGAAACCAAGGTTGGATAAAACACAGGGACAAATAGCCAAACGAATGGAAACACATGAACTATGAACCAAAGGCTGAGGGCCCCCCAACTGGATCAGACCCTCTGAATAGGTGAGGTAGTTGATTGGCTTGATCTGTTTGCGAGGCATCTAGGCAGTGGGACTGGGTCCTGGGCTCATTGCATGAGTTAGCTGTTTGAAACCTGGGACTTATGCAGGGACACTTGGCTCAATCTGGGAGGAGGGGACTGGACCTGGCTGGACTGAGTCTACCAGGTTAATCTCAGTCCTCGGGGGAGGCTTTGCCCTGGAGGAGGTGGGAATGGGAAGTGGGCTGGAAGGAACAGGAGAGGGGCAGGAAGGGGGAGAACAAGGGAATCTGTGGCTGTTATGTAGAACTGAATGGTATTGTAAAATTAAATTAAATTAAATTTAAAAAAAAAGAAGATTTAAATGTAGCGAAAGACTTCCTGAGTAGGACTCTATTGCCCAGGAATTAAAGTCAATGATTGGCAAGCAAATCCTCATAAAACTAAAAAGCATCCATATAGCTAAAAAAAAGAATCAATTGAATGAAGAAAAATCCACAGAATGAGGAATATTTGCCAGCTCTACATCTGATAGAGTTACTATCAAGAATATATAAAGAACTCAAAAAAAAAAAACAAAAAGTGAAGAAAACAAATGACACAATTTAAAAATACATTAGAGATCTAAATAGGGTTCTGGGTACAAGAAACAAAAATGGATAAGAAATGGCTCAAAAAATGTTCATCTTCCTTATCTATCTACATATCCCTTCCCATTAGAGAAATGCAAATGAAAACAACTTTAAAATATATTGTTACTCCAGTCAGAATGACTAAGTTCAAGAAAACAAAAGTGACAACAAATAATGGTAAGTCTGTGTGTTGATGGGGTTGCAAAATGGAGCAGCCACTATAGAAAACCACATAGAGAAGCCTCAGAAACTAAAAGTAAATCTACTATATGACCCAACTATACCACTCTTTAGCATACGCCCAAATGACTCAATATCCTAGTCCAAATATATTTAATCAACCATGTTCATTCCTTCTCTATTCACAACAGCTAGAAAATGGAAACAACCTACATGTTCTTCAACCAATGAATGGATAATGAAAATGTGGTACATGTGAACTATGGAATATTATTCAACTCTAAAGAAAACTGAAATCACAAAATCTGCAAATAAATGGATGAGACTGGAAACAATTAAATTGAGAGAGGAAACTCTGACCTAGAAAAACAAACACCATATGTTCTCTCCAATCTGAGATTCCCAGCTCCAAGTAGGAAAGTCTGAAAGATCATGGGGGGAGGGCTTGGAAGAATAGCAGGACAGGGGTGATATGAAGAGAGAAATGGGTAAAACAAGGGGTAGGCTCAGACTGGGAAGGTGGGAGGGCTGATACACAAGTGGAAGGATGGAGGAGAGGTGAATAATAACAAAACAATATTTTTAAAGTTTGAATTTTTACAAAGATCTTCAGTCACCATCAAAGATTTTTTTGGATTTTTGTTTAACTGTGTTGTTGAGAAGTTCAATATAAAGTAGGCATTTCCATCCTGGCATATAATGGCTAGTATAATTCTTTGTTGTCATACGATATCCCATTTTTAATGCTCTTTTTTTTTTGCAAAATACTTAGAAGTCTCAGAAGAAGGAAAAATAGATGGAAGAATTAGTGTTTAGTAAGTTCATGTAAGAGCATGAACAAGGCAAGTAGACTGTCCTTGGGGCTGTGACAGGCTGTTTGGTGTAGCACTTGGAGTTTTTGGAGTTTTTGAGACTTCTCCCTACTTCTTCCTCTGTAAGAATCAAGTATTTGCAAATACTGACAAATGTCCACAGAGAGACATAAAATCACTGACTTGGTGCTTCCTTAAGCATAAAGAGCAATGAGTATTTGTTATATGCTTATGGCTCCCTAGTCATAAAAGTGTGAAAATCGTGTTCCAATTTTCAAAAGGGATGAAGTACTTAAAGATAAGATATTCATTTCCAATAACAGGTAAAAGGTATGTGTTAATACACATTTAAAACTACATGCAGCAGACTCTGCTTCTCTATGTTTGCAGGTTTCACAGTTCCAGTTATCCATGGCTAACCTAAGCCTGAAAACATTAAACAGAAAATTTTAGAAATAAGATTGTTATCTTATAGATTTCAAATCATTCTAGGGAACAAGATGTGGAGGATGGATCCACTCTCTGCTGTGCAACAGCACCATGGGGCAAACAGAGAAAATCAAATCCGATAAAAACACCTCGCAATCATCTATATTATCTACCTTCTCCTCTCTGGGATAGATTAAAAACTGTGGAAACAGGAGCTTCTTTAAGTTAAAAAAAATAAACATAACAGGACACGTAATTTCTAGAGAAGAACAGTTAAGTTTGAAGTAATAAAACACAGCTCTGAAATTCAGTGGTCTGGCTTCATGTTAGGAGATTAGTTTTAGAACTAAGCATTTAAGGAAAACCACAGCACAGAGCAAATTACCTAGTAAATTGTGCCATAAATAATTTTTTACTACAACCTGTAGTTGATTTTAATATTCTGTTTTGCCACTGGCCTTCTTTATTATATGGAATTTTCATTACAACTAAAAAGATACTACAAAGAGATTTTTTTATTCAAAAATATTTTAAAGTTGGCTTTGAAGTTTCCTCTTGTTCTTTCCCCAAAGCCCAGGATTGATCCCAGTTACTCATCCTGTACATGGACCCATGTCTGATCAGTCTCACCTACACTACTCCCAACCCACAGATTTGGTCACGGTTGCACACGATACACTTTTGACACAGGACTTTGAGGGGATTCGTGTCTGATACTCTAAACCTAGATAACTACTGTTGACTGCTGAGGTCATGGACCCTAGAGGAGAACCCACTACTGTCACGTTCCTAAATGAGTTATAACCTCTAGCTGCATTCTTGGTGCTTATCCTTATACCCACAGATAAGTGTAGTTCACACCTGTCACCAAAGAAGCTCATTTTTGCAGCATATAGAGACCATTACAAAAAGCCAGAATTGGTTAAAATGCAGAGAAGAAATTATCGTGGGATACCCAGCCTCAGTTGATACATCTGTAACAGAACCCCTACACCTCAAACTCAGGAAACACAGCTGAAGTGGTCGTGGAGATATTGTAAGAACCAGAGGACCAGGATGCCTGCTGCAAGATAATGTCTTCTATATAAGACAGAGAAGCAGCGCAGCACCCATGAAATCTCAGCAATGTAGTTGCTTTAAAAAGCCTAAAAAAAAAAAAAAAAAAAAAAAAAAAGGTACCACTAGTTGACATGCCCACATGGGTTGGGGAAAACCTCATAAAGCCCCACCCCTACATGAATTACTACAAGAAATTAATGACTGCTGAGAAAGGGAGAATCACTCTTACCCAGGGATGATCTTCCTCACTGGCCATCCAATCCCAAGTAATCACCTTAGAAACATACGCATAGCAGCAACACTGAGTGGAACAAGCAGGTTTTATTTTTATTTCCGTGTGTGTGTGGAAGAAAAGTGGGAGAAATTCTATAAATATAGTACACACATATGACATTACTTAAATCAAATGTCACATAAATAGTAAGCTGGCTTTCTTTTACTGAAATTTCTTTTTAAAGAAATTTTAAAAAGAATTTTTTAAAGAATAAATTCTAAAACATTAGTAAGAAAGTCTTAAAGAAATAATAAGCAAAAAAAATTAAGCAATAATATTGGCGTGTTTGACTAAAGTTGAGCCATTTATTTTCAAATAATGCAGTGTCCATGACAACCTACAAATATTTCCAGCCTCATATGCTCAATTTTTCAATTTTATTGTGTCCAAAACATACTGAAGGAGGGGATAGCTCTTTTCTGGATAAGTGCAAAACTTCTACTAAAAAAACTTAGTAGTAAGCAATAATTTGATCAATTTCTGTAACAAATTCAGAAAAGATTGGAACATGCTGTTGTGTACTGTCTTAATCTTGTGAAAGTGGATTTGTAGTTAAACATTTGTTCTGTATTTGAGCATATGCCTTCTAAAAAAACAGAGTAAAATAATTTCAAAGATTCTATGTATGTATATAACTTCAAAGATTATGTAGTCATACAGAAGGTTTACTAAGGTAAAAACATAATTTGTAACATGCTATATCATGAGGAATTGTAATGTATAGATCTACATACATTTTTCAAGAGGTAAATAATTTGCCACCATTAACAAAAGAATATTTATTTCAAGATAAGTACTTATAATTGTATAACTAAGTGCCTAATTATCTATTAAGAAATGTAATGATGGTTTTTGCTTTTGCCTGATTTATTTCAAATGAATAAAACAAATCATACACAAAGGCTGAGAACATTTTGAGTATTTGATATTAAAATTCATGGACCATCAATAATTATTTTCCAATTAGAACTAGAAAGCATCAATGATTGTGTTAGACATGTATAAAACGCTGTCTCACTGTGGCATCTTTACTCAACACCAACCTCCAGATGGGAACTATTTTTCATGGTTCATAAAGCCAAATCCAGCTGCTGCATTTGGACTTGCGTAAGGAATCCACAGCTTACTGCCTTCTCGGTGCTTGTAAAACAATTGCTATTGTTTTTCTAGCCATGGTGCAACTCCCCCTCCCCGTGCAAATGAGATATACAAAAAGAATCTCTAATGTCTTTATACTTGATTACCCAGAAGTCCTATTCATAATGGGATCCCGATTTTACAACATTTTCTAGAATCTAAGCTACTTAAACAAAAACAGTCTTCAATGGTTACTAAAGGATGAGTGAATTATCAAAAGTGTTCATATAATTTCCTGCTAGAAGCCACAATGGTGGTTAAATAACTTCAGTACATAAAGTCTTATTAGGAGGCAGAAGTACACAGCTTCCTGTTTCTCCTCCCTCAGCTGATTTGACTCTTTGATGGGTGTGGGTTTGGAATAACCGTGGGTTCCCACCACCACACAGTCTTTCCACAGCTACATTGAATTAAGCCTGTCAAGCATAAATAAATAAATAAATAAATAAATAAATAAATAAATAAATAAACAAATAAATATAAAAAACAAAGGGAAAAAGAGTGCATCTTTTTTTAGTAGAGAAATATATTGGAAACTTTGAGTGAATAGCAGTTATATTACAATAAAATTTGCCCTAAGACATTTTCAAAAGGGGCACCAAAAGGAAAGAAAAAGATCAATTATGGAAAACAGGAATTACTCAGCTTACAAAAGTATCAGTAGCCACTTTTTCTTGCTATCTATAGATATCAGACATTTGATATCTCCTCAATATTTTTTGCCCCAAACCCTAAGATCCTAAAAGAAAATTATTCATGAAAAAGTTAACACCTAGATAGTTAATGTAAGAGTATGGCACAAAAAAAAAAAAAAAAGAAAGAAAGAAAGAGAGAAGAAAAAAAGGCAAGTTGTCTTCAAGTTTTGGGGAAAAAAGACTATAGTAAACACTGGATAGACCTACTAAAAGGATGGCTCAGAGCCCTGATACAGCACTGACGCTTTCCCCCACACAGAGACGGTGCTTATTTCAGGCAGAATTCATCTTCTAAAGCAGAATGCTGCTCTCTGGCAACCTCCAACTGCAATGGCTGTTTGTGTTTCCTGCTGTTTATATTTATTTCTTCCTTGTGCTGCAACAGCTGCAAAAACAAATACTTGTTATGCAACGCTTTGTGTCAGTGCAGGTAAAGAGTGTTGCTCCCTTCTTCACATGCCCATGACTTGTGCAAATAGGTTTTTAATATATCCTGAGATTAATCTGGTAATTACAAGTCAGTTTAGAAACACGTGTTAAACAACAGGTCATATAGTTGCCATTCCTATTCCAGAATAATTCTCAGTTTTTGACCTTTAAGAAAAGATGGGGAAATGTACAATCAAGAATTTCCCAGGAATTGGCCTCTTCCTTCGATTTATTGGGTCCCACTTGATGTTGTATTGGGGTTTTGCTGTAATCTTTTTTTTTTTTCATTTTGACAAGAGATTGTGAGTGACCTCATTTAAATTCTTGAAATAAATTTTTACATAATTTTTTATTGAACTACATAGAAAATATGTAATTTCAAAGAGGCATTTTTATCTTAAATCTATTTACTCGTGCTTAGAAAAGGTAGTATTACAGACATTGTACCTGCATAAATACATGTTTGTAGAAGCATTTGTAGTGACTCCAGTATATGAATGTCACCTAAATCCCCCAATGAAATTTGAGAGAAGTAACAGTACCTTTCTATAAAAAGAAAGTAAACAAAGATTAACTTAAATGCAATCGTGTGTAAAATTTAGACGTGGATATTAAGCTTTTTTATTATTTAAGGCTAATGTAAGCAATATAAAAATGAGTAGTAGAGAGAAATACTTCATATCATATTCAAAATTTAATTAAAATATTTGAAAAACAAAAATAATAATAATTCTGCAATTAAATTAAGATAGATTACCTTTAGGGTTTCATTTTCTGCCTATGTGTTCACTAATTATCTTGAACTTAAAAAGATGTTTTTAAATATTTTGTTTGTTTGTTTCTTGTTTTTTTTATGTTGATGATGATGTTCTTCTGGTTTTTCAAGACAGGGTTCCTCTGTGTAACTTTGGAGCCTGTCCTGAAACTTGCTTTGTAGACCAGGCTGGCCTTGAGCTCACAGAGATCTGTCTGTCTCTGCCTCCCGAGTGCTGGGATTAAAGACATGCACCACCAATGCCCAGCATGTTTAAATATTTTTAAAGTGAAGTATTTTGCCAACATTTTAAATCATTCCAGAAACACACATTGACTGTAAGTGGCAAGTGCTGAAACTTAAGGGGTTTCCCTGAGATATGCCCTTTCCTTTTAGGTCTCTCTCCCTCTCCCCTTCCCCTTCCCCCTCCCTCTCCCCCTCCCCCTGACCCTTCCCTCCACCTCCACCTCCACCTCCCCCTTCACCTCCACCTCCACCTCCCCCTCTCCCTCTCCCTCTCTCTGGAAGGAGTAGCTGGTTTCTCATCTCCAGTAAAAATTGGCATAAAATTTTAAATTCATCATTTTCATTTTCAAAACTAAATACTCAGTCCTGAAAACTCAAAACAGATATACTAATTAAGATATTATTCTAGCAAGCCTGATTTTTTTAAGTTTGAGGCTAATTTTCACAGACTCTTAACTTTTCTAATTTTTCATGAAAGGAATTGAATTCTAGTCACAAATATGAAATATTCAAATTATTGAGAGAAAAAATAGATATAACTTTGTAAGCCAAAATAATATAAAATTACAAATAGTGCTGTATGCTTTCCCCCAACAAACTTGGCAATGACATTTCACTTAAGTGATCAATATTGTTAACTCAGGAACAATAAACCACTCAGAAAGATTTCAAACCAGCTTTAATATTTTACTTTTAAAATATTTTAAGATGGAAGCTAGAAAGATGGATGGTCAGAGGCTAAAAGCACCAGCTGCTCTTCTAGAGGTCCTGAGTTCAGTTCCCAGCAACCACATGGCAGCTCACAACCATCTATAATGAGATCTGGTACCCTCTTCTGGTGTGCAGGCAGAACACTGTATAATAAATAAATAAATAAATAAATAAATAAATAAATAAATAAATAAACCTTTAAAAATATTTTAAGACACAAAACTAAAGTTATGCTAATATCCTTTTAAATGGAAATGGTAATTAGTTGAGACAGGATGATTAAATGTCAGCTGATAAAGCAGCAGAAAACCTGTTCTTCACAAAGACAGAGAAATGATCAAATGAATTTATAGACTTACAGTCTTCCTGAAACTCTTTGCTGTTTTATTGTGCAATCCCATGAATAAATGTGTGTGTATTCATATATACATATGTATTAGTTTTTTGCACCTCTCTTTTAACACCATTGAGGAGACTTGTGGCAACAGTATAGACTGAGTTATCTAACTGGGGGTGATTTCACCCCGAGACACATTTCCAATCTCTGGAGGTAGTGGTGAGTGAGGAGCCACTAGTGTCTGTGAAGTAGGGGTCAGCACTGATGCTAAGCACAGGACAGTACTCCACAAGTACAAATCATCTCTCAGTCCAAAATGTGTATTTTGTCAAGACTGGAAAACCGAAATAAAACAAACAAACAAAAAATACATAATAGAAGTATCATTCTTAACTGGGATCCTACTTTGCTACCATGTTCTCCCTCCTGCATGATGATGGATAGAATCCCTGTAATGACAAGTGCCGCCCCTATCAGTACTTGTTATTGACTGTTGATGCATCTAATTATCCCTCTGAAGTAGCATTTTGAGGAACTGTTCTTGTGGACATTGGCTACCATTTGGTGGTGTCTTTTTTTTCTTCATACTGTAAATCCACAGATAATACATCATTCTAGTTCCTTGGATTCAGACACTGTTAGAGGGACCTGGAAGATTTCTGAGGTGGCTCATAATGTAATTCACACTGGAAGAAAGGAAGATGGTAAGAGGCACAACCTTTATCACTAGAGATTGCCCGGCAAACTGGTTTTAGCAGCATCTCCCCAACGAAATATATCCAAAAATACAAAATGTGATAGAATATTCTAAACTCATACACCATCCTGGAATTTCATTTCACTTTGATTCTTGAAAATTAAAAGGGGGTTGGAAATCTTTTAATTCATTACTTTCCAAAATACAGTGCTAAGGACAGCTACTCCAGAAAAGGATTCAATGATAAAATACTAATGCATGTGGCAAACACAACACTAACCTCCTCTGAAATTTTCAATACACCCTAATAGACTGAAGATTCAAAGAAATGATGCAATAAATGTCTCCTCTTAGAGGTTTGAGCAACCTAGTGTTTCTCAAATTCTATCACTCATGTACTTTTATTGAGGTTCATTTTGTTATTCTCCCTGTACTTGCTAGCATCAGAGAAACACTAATCCAATTTCACTAATATAAGATAAAACACATTTCCTTTAATCTTTCATTTAATGATAATATGAGCTTTAAGGCCGGGCGGTGGTGGCACACGCCTTTAATCCCAGCACTCGGGAGACAGAGCCAGGCGGATCTCTGTGAGTTCGAGGCCAGCCTGGGCTACCAAGTGAGCTCCAGGAAAGGCGCAAAGCTACACAGAGAAACCCTGTCTCAAAAAACCAAAAAAAAAAAAAAAAAAAAAAAAAAAAAGAGAAAAATAGCTTTTAAAAATATTTTAATTAGCTAGTATTACATTTTCTAAGTTTATATATATATATGTGTGTGTGTATATATATATATATGTGTGTTATATGTGTGTATATATATATAATATATATTCTGTTCTATAGTCCTCTAGAGAACTACGACTACTATAATGAATGTTCTCATTTTTATTGTGTTTTAAACCTAACCCTCATATGTTTGTCATTCTTAAAATGTACATTAAATATGTTCATTAGTAAGTATTAGTGAATTACTAGTAACAGAAAGTACTAAGATGTGTCAAAATTGCCTCACCCTGGGTTTCAGTGGTTAAGTGTCTGCTAAAAAAGCATGAAGACCTAGGTTTGGACTACCAGAACGAATGGGGAGAAAATTCAAGAATAGTGGCACATGCCTGTAACCCTAGCTGTAGCAAGACAGGAAGAGTTAAGAGACTTAGTGGTCAGCCAGTCTAGCTGAAATGGAGAGCTCCACATTCAGAGATCCTGTCTCCATAAATAAGTCCACCTCTGGATTCCATATATATCAACACACACACACACAACACACACAAGAATTGTCCCCAAGACCCCCAAATATTATAGGTTATTGCCAATGTTATTGGTTGCTCTCTAGAACTTGACAGTAAGATCCTACTGTTAACATCACACACTTGAGTTATAAAATATGAAGAAATGTAACTGGTACTAACCTGGAGCCTACATCTTTACTAGTTTCCATAATGCTAAAAGGTGCTGAATATACTACTGAAAGAGAAAAGTGGTCATCGATCTTACTCAGTTGTGAACCCTGTGAGCTACCATAATAATTGGCCTAACAAGACAGGCCCACCGGTGCAATAGTGGCATGAAAGTCATTAGAATAACCAACCACTTTCTGATTACATCTAAGGAATTATCCACAAATTGAAAAACATACAAGAACCTGTGGCCAGACAGGTCATAGGTCCTTTGGGGAGAACCTACTACCACTACTCTACTAAAGGAACATAGTATTAAGTAAACTCCTAAGGACTTACTGTTGTACCAATAGATTAGTGCATGTCTCAACCCACATCTCAGAAGCTCCTTCTTGTAGTATGCAGTGATTAACACAGAGGGCGACAGTTCATCGAGGTGCAGAGAATAAGAGGTTGTGTAATTCTCATTCCTAAACAGCAAATCTAGATAACATCCCTCCTCCCAAAGATCGGTGGCCATCACAGAGAGTGAACAGAAAAATTTAAGGGCCAGAGAGAATGATGACTACAGTGGGACAGTGTCATCTAAACACACAAGGGAAGCTGTACATATCGCCTCACAACCATTGTGACAACTAATACGGACACGTAAAAGCTTAAGCCAGGCAAAATCCCCCAGCAGGAAGAGGGGCAGTAGGTACTACTGAAGATAGAACAGCAGTTGATAGTTGCTGGGAGGGGGATAGTCAGGAATTTTTAAGGATGTGGCCCCCAGTGGCTGGTCTATGCTCCAGAGGAAGTCCACAAATCCAAGAGTGTATGCATAGAACCAACTGCACTTGATGGCTTTTAAAGGTGGGGAGACAAAAAGTTGGGTGGGTTAGGTAAAGGGGGCTCAATTTGAGGAGGGATGAGAAGTGGCAAATGAGATCAAAAGATATCGTACAAAATCCTCAACTAATAAAAACCTGTGGCAGGGGTGATTATCCCAACTGGTTTATATACAGCATTTCTTTCCAAACAACCTTGAGAGAATAATAGTGGGAAATAGAAATCTCATTTGAGAATCAGGATTCAGAGCAAAGTTATCCTTTTAACTACCATGGCAGCTCTACCTGAAATGGCATTTTACATTTAGCAAACATTTTACAAGCCCTGTCCCCCGTGCTTCCCACATCTCCACCAACAAAAACTTAGGAAGGTCCTTCTCTCATTCACAAGAGAGTAAAGAACTTCCTCTGGGCCAAGAAGCCAAAAGGCATATTTATCCAGATCATTTCCTTCCTCTGAGTGATGCTGCTGAGCCCCATCAGAGCTCCCTAGAAACTCCAGCCTTGCCCGCTGCGCTTTTCATGACGGCTGAGAGCCATAGCTGCTCTCCAAGTCTCTTGTCCTTGTTTAAGCTTGGCCAAATCCAAGAAGAAACAATTAAGAATAATGATTACTTGAATGCCTTGGCTTCTCAGCAGGTAAAAATGATGTATGTAAATAATGCATATAATACATTAATATAATATCTTCCTGTCTTTCTAGTGGGGATTTATTGAATAAATTAATACTCTTTAACTTTCGTTCAGTCTTCCTGGCATTTAGAAATTTGTCATTTCTGTTAATTGTCATTATAACAGTAATAAAAGTAAAATATAAGATGAAAATGTATTGTAGAAAATAATATTCAGTGCTTTTGTAAAAATTTATGTCAGATTTTATATTAACTCAAAATGATCACATCTAATTTCCTGCTTATTAGATATATGTTTGATACCGTTTCCTTTATCAATCATAGAACGTAGTAAAGAAAACTATGAACTGAAAGAAGAAACAAACAGGATTTTCATTTGAATTTAGTATTTATATAAGAAGGATTACAGAATGCTAAAGTAACATTGAGAACATTTTTTCACCTAATTTAATTTTTACAGAAAGTTACTTTAGAAAATATAACTTATAATAGTTCACTTAAGTAGTTGCTTTTTTCTTTGAGTATACATTGGTGCTCTTAAATATTACATCTAAGTAAAATGAAAATGTTGTTCAATGTTGAAACAGAGCAAATTGACTTAAACACGAACATTTTTATTTCTTTAAAAGCAAAATATGAGTATTTTTAAATAGAGCCCCATAGTCATTCAAATTGTGTGTCAATGCACTTAGCTTCCCATATTCATTATAACTACACTGTAAAATTTTGTACAGTCGATTTGAAAAGAAAATCCAAGTATTTGCACAACTATGGATCAATTATCTACTAAAGCTTAGAACAGCAATATAAAAGTGATAGCAGCAACACCAATAACATTAAGTTAAGATTTACTCAGTGCTAGATTGTATGTTAATTAATCACCATGACTCCACTGGGAACTTACTTGTATATATATATATTGCCACCGCTGTTATCGGTGTGACTAAAAATGAGAAAACTGTTACCTCTGGGGTTTTGTATAGAAACTCATGCAGCCAGCTAGAAATTTCATTCTCACAAGCCTGACCTGAAAAGAAAAACTCCAACCTTGATTTAAATTTCTTTGTTGGTGTGGGAGCCAGAGAAGTCAGAGACACCACAAGAAAATCCACAGATTCAACTAACCTGGGCTCACAGAGACTGAACTGCAACCAGAAAGCAAGATTGTGTGGGACTGACCTAGGCCCTCTGCACATACGTTACAGTTGTGTAGCTTGGTCTTCTTGTGAGATTCCTAGCAGTGGGAGCAGGGACTATCTCTGACTCTGTGACATGTTTCAGGGACCTTTTCCTCCTACTGGGTTGCCTCGTCCAGGCTCAGTAAAAGAGGAGGTACCTAGTCTTAATGCAATTTGATATGCCATGACTGGTTGATATACATGGGAGGCCTGCCCTTTTCTGAGGAGGATGGGGGAGGAAGAAGGAAGGTTGTAGGGAGGTACTTGGAGGAGTGAGTGGAGGGAGAGAGGGAAAACTGTGATCAGGCTGGCAAAAGTTAATTAATTAATTAATTAATTAATGAAATTTCTTTGTTGGTATTCCCTATTCTATCCAAGCACATCAATTTGCCAGGGAAGTTTTAGGATTCAGCAGATCTGAAATAATTTCAAAATAGAGTGCCTTGAGAGGATGTAATATCAAAAAAAGAGGGACTCTAAATTAAAGTCATATACTAGAGTTTCTCTGGAGCTGCCTTACAGTGGGAGAACTTGCCAGGCACCTGGACATCTGTAACATGCTCCAGCGGTAATATTAAAGATAATATATGTGAAAAGGTCCTCTATCAAGTGAGAGAGGTGACTTTTTATAATGTAATTTTCATGATTTATGTGAGTGTGTTTTAATGCACTTACAAAAGCTTTGTGAATATGTTCCTACTACCAGCAAAGAATATCTACGTTAGAATCAAATGAGTGCCTGGCGTAATTCCGTCCTGCGTGTCTGTTCTGCGGAACAGTGGGCAGTTCCCTCCGTCCGACTTCTCTCACACCGAAGTGCGCGCCTCCACCTCATGGAAGACTCGATGGACATGGACATGAGCCCTCTCAGGCCTCAGAACTACCTTTTCGGTTGTGAACTAAAAGCTGACAAGGATTATCACTTTAAGGTGGATAATGATGAGAATGAGCACCAGTTATCACTAAGAACGGTTAGTTTAGGGGCAGGGGCAAAAGACGAATTGCACATCGTAGAGGCAGAAGCAATGAACTATGAAGGCAGTCCAATTAAAGTAACACTGGCAACTTTGAAAATGTCTGTACAACCAACAGTTTCTCTTGGGGGCTTTGAAATTACACCACCTGTGGTCTTAAGGTTGAAGTGTGGTTCAGGGCCTGTGCACATCAGTGGACAGCACCTAGTAGCTGTAGAGGAAGATGCAGAGTCAGAAGATGAAGATGAGGAGGATGTAAAACTTTTAAGTATGTCTGGAAAACGATCTGCTCCTGGAGGTGGTAACAAGGTTCCACAGAAAAAAGTAAAACTTGACGAGGATGATGAGGATGACGACGAAGATGATGAGGATGATGAAGATGATGATGATGATGATTTTGATGATGAGGAAGCTGAAGAAAAAGTTCCAGTGAAGAAATCTGTACGAGATACCCCAGCCAAAAATGCACAAAAATCAAACCAAAATGGAAAAGACTTAAAACCATCAACACCAAGATCAAAGGGTCAAGAGTCTTTCAAAAAACAGGAAAAGACTCCTAAAACACCAAAAGGACCTAGTTCTGTAGAAGACATTAAGGCAAAAATGCAAGCAAGTATAGAAAAAGGTGGTTCTCTTCCCAAAGTGGAAGCCAAGTTCATTAATTATGTGAAGAATTGCTTCCGGATGACTGACCAGGAGGCTATTCAAGATCTCTGGCAGTGGAGGAAGTCTCTTTAAGAAAATGGTTTAAACAGTTTGAAATAATTCCGTCTTACTTAATTTCTGTAACAGTTGATATATCTGGCTGTCCTTTTTATAATGCAAAGTGAGAACTTTCCCTACTGTGTTTGATAAATGTTGTCCAGGTTCCATTGCCAAGAATGTGTTGTCTAAAATGCCTGTTTAGGTTTCAAGGATGGAACTCCACCCTTTACTTGGTTTTAAGTATGTATGGAATGTTATGATAGGACATAGTAATATAGTGGTGGTCAGATGTGGAAATGGTAGGGAGACAAATATACATGTGAAATAAACTCAGTATTTTAATAAAGTAAAAAAAAAAAAAAGAATCAAATGAGTGTGTGTTTATTGGTGTATGTCCTCAACAGTCTTTATCTTTTTTATATTTCATGCTCTCTAAAGGTCTGATATTTGTACCTTAAGTTATATTTCAATAAAAATAGGAAAGCATATTATTTAATGAAATTCAATCTTAATTTTATGAAGTAAAAAGTAACACCATTAGAAAACCCTGCCTGATACATAGCAGAAATAAAAAATGTGATTAATACACCACAAACACATCTTCTATGTTGTATTTCACAGGCTATATTTAGCCTAAGTAGTATAATCTTGAACTTGTCTCTTAGGAAGAAGTAACCAAATAATAGTAAACTAAATGATTATGGTTATTATGAGGAATAAAGAATGATTTGCACACATGAAAGATGAAACTATGACATCAAATAGTTCTGAATGAATCTCAGTTCAACTGAGAGGCCAAATGAATCTGAGAAAGTGAAAATTAAATAATTAAGTTAATCTACAATCACTATGATACCACCTAAAACCTACTACCACAGAACTAGTAGGCTAACGAAGAGTACATTACAATATATTATCTAATGTGAATGCTGGCAGTTTTAAAACAGGAAGCAGAAGGCTATGGTCCAATGACCATTGTGTCTAAGAAGATCTATGACAAAGAAAAAATCAAGATGGCTGAAGGTACCTTGGGAACCTTGATGCACATGGACTGATTTGGTTCCTAGTTATTTTAAACAAAGAAAAACCTGTGGTTGATATATTGTGCACCCCAATAAATTTATCTGGGGGTCAGAGAACAGAATAGCCACAATGTTAAACCTAGAGGTTAGGCAGTGGTAGCACATGCCTTTAATCCTAGCATTCCAGAGGCATATCTCTGTAAATTCAAAGCCATACTGGAAACAGCCAGGCATGGTGACTCACACCTTTAATCCCAGGAAGTAATGGCAGAAAAGAAAGGTATATAAGGCATGAGGACCAGGAACTAGAGCTGGTTAAGCTTTCAGACTGTGAGTAGTAGTTCAGCTGAGATCCATTTGGATGAGGACTCAGTCTGAGGAAACAGGATCAGCTGAGGAATTGGTGAGGCGAGGTGGCTGTGGCTTGTTCTGCTTCTCTGATCTTTCAGATTCACCCTAATACCTGGCATCAAGTTTGATTTTGCATCTAAAACTGATGTGGGGTTGAAGGAGGAGGACATTTGCTATAATAAAGGGAACAACAAACCAAGAAGACATCACAATCCTAATAAACATGTATGCACAAAATCTGATGCACAAAATTAAATAATATGCACACCTAAAATTTTCATTTCAGTTGAATAGTGTTCTATAGAAACATGTATCAGGTTTTCATTATCTATGCATCAGTTGAAGGACAAGGTTGTTCCTATTTATTAGCTTTTATGAATTGAGCAACAATGAGCATGGCTGAGTAAGTATCTAGCAAGCAGGATATCAAGTCCTTTAGGATATGCCAAAGGGTGGTATAGCTGGGTCATATGGTAGATTTATTTTCACCTTTTAATAATTCTCCACACCGGTTTCCAGAGTGGCTATACCAGTTTGCAATCCCACCAACACTGAATAAGGGTTCCCATTTTCCCACATTCTTACCACTGTTTATTGCCATTTGTTTTATTGATCTTAGCCATTTTAACTGGAATAAGATGGTTGTTTTAATTTACATTATGCTAATTGCTAAGGATGATGAACTAATTTTGAGGTATTTCTTAGCTGTGGTGATATTTTATTTGTGTTGAAATATGGTGATATTTTATTTGTGCTTTAATAAATAAAGCTTGCCTGGAGATCAGAGGAAAAAAACAAGCCATTATAAGTAAACACAAAAGTCATGCAATGTTAGCACATGCCTTTAATCCTATCCCTTGGCAGGCAGGGATCTGTTTGGATCTCTGTGAGTTCAAGGCCACACTGTAAACAGAGCCAGGTGTGGTGGCACATGCCTTAAATTCCATCACTAGTTAATCATGGAGGTCTGGAAGTCTGTACAGACAGACAGGAAGTAACAGAGCTTGGCAGGAAGAGGAAGAGGAACAGCCATGAGCTAACCTCACCCCACCAACTCTCAGTCTTTAACCCCTATATTTGGCTCCATTTTTTTTTATTTAATAAGACCATTTAGCAATTCATCTACATTTAGCCATTTTTATTTTTTCTATGAGAACTCTTCATTTAGAGTCCTGGCCCATTTTTCAATTGGGTAATTAGTGTCCTTAAATCAGTTTTGTGAGTTCTTTGAATATTCTGGATATTAGTCATCTGTCAGATGTGTAGCTATCATAGATTTCCTCCCACTCTGTGGGTTTCCTCTTCACTCAATTTATTGTTTCATTTGCTGTGCAGAAGCTTTTTAGTTTCATGAGGCCCACTTACAAATTGTTGGCCTTAATTCCTGGGCAAATAGAGTCCTCTTCAGTCCTATTCAGAGCTCCCACATCTGTATCTTGTAGGTCATTGCCTATGTTTTCTTCTAATAGTTTCAGCATCTCAGGTTTCACACTGAGGTCCTTGAATCATTTGGAGTCAATTTTTATACAGGGTGTTATACACTGGTCTAATTTCACTCTTCTCCATGGGGACATTCACTTATTTTCCTAGAGACACTTCATTAACATGCTATGTTTTTCTCCAGTGTCAGATTTTGGTAACTTTGTCTAATATCAGATGGCTGTAGTTACATGTACAAATGTTTGGGTCTTCTGTTTTGTTCTATTGGTCTATGTTTTTGTTTTTCTGCCAGAATCATACTGTTTTTATTACTATAGCTCTGTGATATATCCTGAAATTTGGAATGACAATCTGTCCAGAATTGTTCTTTTTGTTCAGGGTTACTTCATCTATCCAGGGTCTTTTGTGGTCCCATAAGAATTTTATGATTTGTTTTTATCTATTTCTGTGAAGAATGACATGGGAATTATAATTAGAATCCAATCAAATCATTAAATTCATTTGGTAAACTGTACATTATCATAATATGTCTACTAATCTATAAGCATGAGAGGTCTTTCCATGTTCTAGTGTCTCTCAATTTCTTTTGTCAGAGTTGTAAAGTTTTCTTTATGAAGGTCCTTCCATCTGCTTAGTTAGGCTTGTTTGGGGGATACATTACTTCCTTTTAAAAGAACCTATTTCTGGTCTTGACTCTGGTATTTTTAGCTAGTATTCTCACCTGAACAGGTATGTCTTACTTTAGATTTGGGATTTTTTTTTCTGTGATTTTGTTGAAAATATATTCTGTGCCTTTGATCTGGGTTTCTTTTTTCCTGTATACCTATTATTCATAGATTTTGTCTTTTTATAGTGTCCCATATTTCTTGTACATTTTGTTCCTGGGATTTTTTAGATCTAAGATTATGTTTGACTAAGTGATCTATTTCCTATGCCTTGTCTTTGAGTCCATATGTTCTTTCTTCTGGTTAATTCAACTTTTAGTGAGAATTTCCTCTAAGCTCTTTCTTGGATTTCCTAAGTTTTTTATTTCTGGTTTTATTTCATTTTTGCTTTTCTTCCGAAATTCTGTCTCTTTTTTTAATTCTATTTTTTTCATTTCTTGGGTAATTTTAATTTAATTGTAGTGTGTGTGTGTGTGTGTGTGTGTGTGTGTGTGTGTGTGTGTGTGTTCTAAGTCATCATTCAAGGATTTGTTCCTGTCCTCTTTGATTTCTTTGACCATGTTTATAATTGCTGTTTGGGAAAACAATGTCCTATGCATTAACTAAGTTGCTTTTCTGAAAGAGTAATGGGGGATGTTAATTTCCTGACTACTACAGCCGGGAAGGGGAAGGGTCAGCTCACTAGCCTGCTGCAGGTGGTGAGGGGTAAAAAGGGGAAGGCACCTCACCCAAGCTACCACATGGCAGATGAGGAGGGCAGACCAGCTCTCCCATTCTCATGTCCTCAGGACCAGCCCACAAATGCCCCTGTGAACAGAAGCAGCTCTATTGTGCTGCCCAGGTGAGGTGCAGGACTCATCTTCCTGAGTGCTGAAGTTGGTGAGGGACAAGGCCGGTGCTGCAGCCAGTGGAACTCTGTGCAGTCTAATCCTCCCCTTAGGTGGTGACAGGAGCCAGAAGCCTAGCTCAGCACCATTAAAACCTAGCAGCCAGAGATGGACACATGCACAATCGCTCAGAACAGTTTGCTCTGGGCAGGAGGAGAAGAAGCCAGGGAACCACCTGGTGCCTTATAGAGTTGGGAAGTCTGGCACCATTATGTGAGCAAATATACAGTGGGGTATGGAAAGGAAAGAGAGCAAAAGAGAGGTTCGTGTCCTATAGAGAGAGATGGATCTGTAAAGGTGAAGACTGTGAAAAACAGATTGATGTGGGAAGCCTGCTTGCCACCTGGGGACTTGGGCTGCTGCCAAGAGCCATGTCTGGATCCCTGGGCCTACTGCAGCAGTGGTTATGTAGAGGTTTTTGACTCCTGTTACCACCGAGGGTCATGAAGAGTCCTGAGGTTCGGCTGCCGCACTTGGCCAAGTAGGTACCTAAGCACCACCACAGCAGGTTATATGCTGATCTGATTGGCTTAGGCTGTTGCCCATGGCCATGGAGTTGTTCAGACTTGACCTGCAGCCAAGGGCCATGTATGGGTCTGTGGCTCTACTGCAGCCAGGGCCTGTGTTGATGTCCATGGAGCCTGTCACCACCAGAGGTCATGTGAACGCCCAGGATCTGAGCCCCTACATGTTATGGCCTGGTGGCCACCCTGAAGCCCAGGTGATGCTGAGCTAGGTGGCCTGCCCTGCCACTCAAGGCCACAGTTCTATCCATCCCAGGCTGCATCAGAGGACCATGGGTCTGTGGTCCTTATAGCAGCAGGGGTCTGTGATGATGTCTGTGATTGGAGTCACCACCAAGGGCTACAATGGTGCCTGGTTTCTGGGTCACCAACTGTGGCCATGGTGCTGACTAAAGCATTCTGTGACTGGGGCCTTAACAATCTGAGAGGCCTGAACTGTCACAGTGACCAGCCCTAACTGCTACCAGGGGCCATGCCTGGGTCCATTGCCCTACCACAGCCAGGAACCACATTGATGTCCACAGTACCTGTTACCATCTGGGGTCATGTAGATGCCTGGGGTCAGAACCCCCACCTGAATTTTTGTTGAGGCCTAAGGACCATCCTCCAGCCAGGGTGATGCCAACCTGAGTGGCCTACACTGTCACCTGGGGTCATGGTGTCATCTGGGCCAGGTCCACGGCTGAAGGCCATGTCGAGTCTGTGGCCCTACCTTGGCCGGGGTCTGTGGTGATGTCTGTGGCTCCTGATACCATCAAAGGCCATGCCAATGCCAGTGGTCTGAGCCACCACCTCTGGCTGTGTTGGTGTCCACAGGGGCTGTGCTGATCCCGGTGGCCTCTGCTATCACCTGGGGCCATAGTGACATCCAGCCCTGGGTTGCTGATGAAGACCATGTCTGGGTCCATGGTCCCAACACAGCCGGAGTCTGTGTTGATGTCTGTGGCCCATGGTGATACCAAAGGCTATACATAGTCCCAGAGTCTAGGCCACAGTCTGTGGCCATGTTTGTGCCGTGCCACCATCAAGACCATGGCAATCTGAGTTCCCTGCAGTGCCAGACACAGGGTAATGGTGTGTCTGGGCCTGGGCGGCTGCCTAGGGCCTTGTCTATGTGTATGGCCCAACAGCAGCCTGGGTCTGGGTTGATGCCATGGCTCCCATTGCCCCTAAAAGCTGTATGGATGCCCACAGTCTGGACAGCCACCTGAGACCATGGTGATGTCTGAGAGCCTTGCTGCCACTAGGTCCATACTGGTCTGGGTGACCTGTGCTGCCACTGGGACCATGGTGACATATGGGGCTGAACTGCTGCTGAGGGCCATGTCTGGGTCCATGTACTTGCTGCAACTGGAGTCTATGATGATGTCCATGGTCCATGTGGCCACAGGGGGTTATAGGAAACATGCATGAACTCTCAGAGCCATGCTGAGCCAGCCCAGCTCCTCCCTATCCCTGGGATGGCAGGCCCTGCCCCTTGTTGGACACTGCATTGGGAGAGCTGGCCCAGGCCCCATGGGAGAGATGGCACCCTGCACTCAGATGGCCCCACCCCTCACCACTGGTATGGGAGACCTGGCTCCAATGGCATGGGCCTAGGAGAGCTAGCTCCACACCTCACCTGAGGGGGGCAATCTCAGTGGCCAGGACTGACGAACTCAGATACCACCCAGACCCAGATCATGGGCCTTGGATTGGCCCACCCTAACATCTACCACATCTGTGACCTGCTGGATTGTGTGAAGAGACTGGTCCTGCTGAACGATGACTGCAGGATCTCCATGGGGCAACAGCAGGATGTCCAAGAGGAGTTTTGGTGAGGGTCCAGTAGTGATGGTGTGCCAGAGGCCTTGAACCAGACCAATTACTCATTGCAATGACCATTCTGTGGGTGGGGCTGATTGGACAAGAGGGTGTACTGCATGACACACCACAGCACCTAATGTCACTGGGATTAATGAAGAGGTATTGGAATGATGAAGGAGCAAGGTGGGCTTTTTTGTGTGTTTTGTTTTGTTCTTAATTGATTTTTGAAGAGGGTTCTTTTGTGGGGGATGCTGCAATGGTGAGGGGAGACTATGGATGGACTAGTACATGCATGGGATTGGGGTGTATGATGTGAAATTCCCAAAGAATCAATAAAGAATTATGTTATTACAAAATAGAAAAGCAATAATGGGCATTTTTGTTGTTTTGCATTTTACGTATGTTATTTCTACAACTGATGGGAGTGAAAACACTGGGGGCTTTCATGCTATAGATTTCCTTACCTATGGAACTGTTCTGTTACATACCCAGTGTTTCTAGAAAGCCTCTAGCAAATACTTTCATTGTACTGCACAGTGAGCTGTGCTTTGGAAACAGAGGTCAACACTTTGTGGACCTAAAACCCTGAAGGACATTTCTAGAGATAAAGACATGCATTCATCTTGAGTACATCAATTCAAAATTAACAGTGACACATAACTAGACAAATACCTACCCAGGTGACAAATATGTACATAAACATACCCCATCCCAAACATAGCAAAATGCAGATCCCTTCCTCATCACTCCTTCTCCTCACAAACATTCAAAATAGTATGTCACTGTAATGAACACATATTACATATATGACGTATATGAAGCAGCCATATTATAATTCTGCAAATAAGTTTTATTGTATATATTCAAAGTACAGGAAATATTATAAATGCAAATACAACAACATGGTTATTGTGGTATAATAAATGAATATATCCTTCATACCTGCTCATTTAGAAAATATCCTGAATACAATGAAATATTACTGATGGTATTTCTGACAGTGCACATGCAATCTTTCAACTTGCTTACCCTTCATGTTATATAGTTTAACGTACATCTACCCATTTCCTACCTCCTAATCCCTGGTAATCACTATTTTAGTCTGTATTTTTAGATCTGGTTGCTTTTTAGATTCTAAATATAAGCAAGAATATTTGTTTCTCAGTGGAAAGCAGAAAGATGATCTCATTTTTAAAGCTCAATAACATCCCACTGTGTGTGTGCACGTATGCGTGCATGTGTGTGTACGTATGCGTGCATGTGTGTGTGTCTGTCTGTGTGTATGTGTCCCCACATTTTCTCTCTCCAGTCAGGGATGAAAACCTAGCTTGTTAGCACATTATTTTGGCTGTTGGAAATCAGAGTTTCAGTTTCCCTGAGCATGGGGTGCAGCTGCCTGCCTGACATCATTTCATTTCCTTTAGCTATATACCCAGAACACTCATTGTTGACTTTTGGCACTTCTATTTTTAATTTCTTTAGTAGTTTCTATATATTTCCCATAACTTCATTAGCCACTGTTCCCACCAATAGTAAATAAGATTTCCTTTTTCCTGATCCAGACTGATTCTTTCTTTCTGTTTGTTTGTTGTTAATAGTTATCCTAACAGACGTGAGGGGATATCTCATGCTGACTTAGATCTCCATTTCCCTATTGATTACTGATGTTGAACACATTTTCATGCTGATCATTTTTGTTGTCTTTGGAGTACATGTGTTGTTTTTATTATATGCCAGAGACTTCACAAGTAGAATGCACTATACCATTATAGTATAGTTCATTCTAAAGCAGACATGGTTACTATCTCTAGGTGTCAAGTATTCATTCTAAGCTCATACGCTAATTGCCAGCATTTGATAAAGCAATGCATGCGACGATGACCTGCCAACATTAGAAAAGGCTGACAAATGATAACTACTTCCAGCAACAGCAGCCTTCTAACCACACTCAGCTGTAAACTTTGCTGCCAACAGTAAGCACAGGTCAACTAGCTGGAGTCCTGGAATTCAGAATCACTTCTGAGACTTTCAATACATATTTGCTCTCAGCACATCAGCATACAAGTGAAATTTTACAATGTTATTGCTTCTGAATGTTTAAACTAAAGAGCAGGAGAAACACTTCTGTTACACACCAGGCAGAACACTTTGATTTACTTCTAGACATGGTGTAAGATTGGAAATATAAAGAAAAAGATTGGTTAGGAAGCAAAATCAGAAGAAAAAACATTTGTATACTACTAATATCAAAGCAATATGAAATATACAGTAAAAATAAACATGTACATATTATTTTGAAGAAATACAATTATGAAAGGTTTTGTAAGAATTTATGTCCAAATATTCATAATTATTTTACAATGTTCATATTTTCCATTCTGAATATTTGGTTAATGATTGACATCCACCTATGTGTGAACTTGTAAATTCTGATACTTTCCATCTTTAACCAACTGTAGCATTTCTGTTTGTTTGTATGTTTGTGTTTTATGCTAAGTAGTGGCGTGGCATTCAGCATACAAAAGAACAAGAAAAAGCTCCATGGACATTGGTACCAAAAATATATATTGACACATAAATGGTCATGAGCACTTGCTTCAAGAATCCTTCCTAATAAGCCTAACTGCATCTAAACTAACCTGTATTATGTTCTTCCTAGACCTTAACACTGAAATAACATTCTTCCTTTGTTTCCTTTTCTGCTGATGCAGTGTTCCTGCCTAGTTAAAATGAAAACTTAAGAAACCAAAAAACTTCCCATGCTTTCCTGCTGTGTCCTCCGGGCTAGGAATCCTGCCTGACACCTATTTGGTGTCCGTGAAATTTGAATTAGGTGGCTAAGCATGAATGCACAGAAAAATGCTTGGGTTCCCTAACCTATAAACCTCAACTCTGCTCTTCTCACTTACTAAAGTTATTAATTTGTTGGATTTCCAGAAGCTTGTGAATTTTATTGCCAAGTATAAATAACTTGAAAAAGCATAACCAAGTGAGATACTGACAAACACAAGTAAACATTATATCCTCTGTATCATGATTCCTCCATGGTTATCTACCTGCAAAAAATAGTCATGGCATTACAAAAAATACAGCAATAGTTAAGATATCAGCATAAAGATATGAGATTGTTTCTTAAAATGTACCTCACAACTAAACACATGAATCTGTGTCATGTTTAGTAAGGAAAAAATCCACCTTAACTGAAATTATTCCCATATACTTACTCATATCTTAATTAAACTACAATAATATCAAAGCCTACAACTTCAGCAGAATTTTATCACATCTCTTGTTTAGCCACAGTTTTTTTTTTTTTCTTACTTGGCCCCCAGGAAAATATTCATGAGGTAAAACTGGTAATATAAAAATAATTATTTGAAAAACATTATATGAAGTGAGTTGTTGCTTCTCTACTGGATGCCAGTTTAAATTGAGCTAATTTGTTTTACCAGTAGCTTAAGAAAACCCCAGCACAGCAGCCCAACAATTATGTCCAGGTGCAAGAACTTAATTCAACAAATTCTAGGTGGATTCTCCCTGTCTGCACTATAGGCCCATTTCAGCTGTAGCTAAGTACAGATGCCTTGAAAACTCTATGTAAACATGATCCAGCCAGTCCTTGAACAAAGATATTGAAATGTTTCCAAAACTCTCAATAATAAAAGTGGCATTACTGTGGACATAATTCCTTTCACTGAGGGAAATGGCTTGATCAAAAGTTTATATGTAAAAAAATAAAAATAAAAAAAAAGTAGGAAAAAGAATCTATTCCTTTAGATTTTTTTCTTACACAGAGATAACACATTTAACATTTTTACTTTGATTATATGTCTATAATTCTGATAATCTGGGATTATATAGACATAGAGTGAGCATTAATACTAACATCTGTAGACAGCAAATGCTTCCTGGAAGGACTTTAGTGATGCCCCAAATGGGAAAATACAGCACTTAAGTAGAAGATAAAGAACTTCCGAATGTTGCCGGGCGGTGCTGGCGCACGCCTTTAATCCCAGCACTCGGGAGGCAGAGGCAGGCAGATCTCTGTGAGTTCGAGGTCAGCCTGGACTACCAAGTGAGCTCCAGGAAAGGCGCAAAGCTACACAGAGAAACCCTGTCTCGAAAAACAAACAAACAAAAAAAAAAGAACTTCTGAATGAAAGATCTGCTTACAGAAGTTCACAAGGAAGCTTAGCAGGCAACTGAAGCTCTTACAGACCTCTCCACAACCTCCATTTGCCAAAGTTGTGATCTTAAAACTTAAGTATATTTGCTTATTTATCTCCCAAGTAACTTTCTTTAAGTGGTTTTGAGAAAATAAACCAAACAATGATAATCAACATTTCTATGGTTTCAGTGCTAGACACAACAATATTTTTCCATCATAACTCTAGATAATAATTTTCTTAGATTTTTGGGCTTTTAAAAATTATAGCTAAGGGTGTTGTACCAAGGTTGGACATCAATAAAATGTACTGATAACAGTTAGTAAGGCTGACTTAGCTGTGAAGTGCATGCACATCAGCTTCAGTTTGCCAACCCTCCCAAGTCAGATCAGAGTGGAGGGACTAGAAGGCCAGTTCATTTGAGATTCATAGCAGAAAGGAGAAAACGTCTATGTCCCACCACTTCTTTTACCCAGACAATGTATTTGCCATCAAGATCTATTCTGAAATATTTCTCTATAAAGTTTCTGGTAACTTATCTGGTAAACTCTATGAGAAAGCTTTGTGCGATCAAGATGATCTGTAGAAACTGAAAATATTAATTAGAGGTACCATGGAAACTTGGGATAAATCATTGGGCAGTGCTTATTCAGACATGATATGAGTGGTCTGGACATTTTGGAAACCCTCCAAATCAGAAACAAACTAAAAAAAAACTGTCAAAATATGAATCAAGTTCATGGGCCTGGAAGACCAGTTCATATGAACTAAGAGGACAGCTTAAAATCAGTCAGAAATCATAAAGGAATTCAAGGTGGACATAGCAACTTTTCCCATGTTTCATTAAGCTTTGGTTGATAAACTAAAACCTCTAGGCCTGAGATTTAGATATTAATAATCTAGCAATCTCATCCTTATTACACTCAATTTCTATATGTGAAGAGTAATTTGAATATGCTATTCAACTCATGACAGAGAGACAACAATTCCATTGTGATATTCATATCCAGATAATAAACTTAACTCATAGAATCAAGCTTTAATTGCTTCCTTGTACTATGAAATTTGTTGGACGCAAGATATGTTATACTCAAAACACTACAAAACAACAGCAAAATGTGAAATGACAAAAAAACATATATTTTAACATTCACTTATCTTTTTTCAAAAAAGTTTTATTGAAGATTTATGAGTCAAGTTACAAAAATATATAAACACTGATTCTAATTTCTAGAACCTCAAATTCTTTTAAGAAGTTAAATGCCATTATGCAGTAACGTGATAATTACTGTTACCAAAGCAACATTTTGAAATATATTAAATATATTACATATATTGAAACTACTTATGCAGATTTGAGTGCTATTGTCACCTTTTCTATGCAAAGGAAAATAATACATTATTCTATTCCATATCCTAGGTATTTAATAAGATATTATAATTATATATAAGAAATTTGACTATGAATTGTGCTACAAATAAAATCATCTGAAAATCTCAGTAGGACACTTGTTCATAAGAGTTTAGCTACTGATAAGATCTTCTGTGTCCCCCATTTGAACATAAGTAGAGCTCAAAGGCTGTGAGTAACCTCTTGCCTGCACATGCTTCTTTGATTCCTCAGTTCAGAAAGCCAAGTTTCAATGACGATAAAGCCAGTCAAGTAGCCACACAGATTTATGCCCCAGAACTCCTGCATTCTAGTTCAGTAAATGCCAACAATCCATCATACTAGTTCCAAGATAAAGTTTATAATAATTATTTTCCATATGTAAAATATGTATGCATAAATAGTGTAAAGTGAGAGAGGCTTCAAGCCATTTGGCAATACACTCAAACTGTATCACATGGATAGCCTGAGAATCTCAGCCTACTCACCACCTCCCCTCTGTGGTGATATTGTGTTCCCCAAAATATTGTTCACCCTAATAAACTTATCTGGGGTCAGAGAACAGAACAGCCACTAGACAGACATAGATGCCAGAAAATGGTGGCACTCACACCTTTAATCCTAGCATTCCAGAGACAGAAATCCATCTGGATCTCGGTGAGTTCAAGGCCACACTGGAAACAGCCAGGCATAGTGACACACGCCTTTAATCCCAGGAAGTGATGGCAGGGAGCAAAAAGGTATATAAGGCGTGAAGACCAGGAACTAGAGCCTTGTTAAGCTTTTAGGCTTTTGAGCAGCAGTTCAGCTGAGGTCTATTTGGATGAGGACTCAGAGGCTTCCAGTCTGAGCAAACAGGATCAGCTGAGAACTGGTGAGGTGAGGAAGCTGTGGCTTGTTCTGTCTCTCTGTTCTTCCAGCATTCACCCCAATACCTGGCACCAGGTTTGATCTTATTAATAAGACCATTTAATATTCATGCTACATCCCTCTCCTGTTTTACTGGAGAGAGCACACTAGTTACTCACTATTTTGATACACCTAGGAGGCGAAATAGAGAACTAATGATCACAGTCATTGCCTAAGGTGTCCTTGACCTTCTCTGGAGTAGATCAGGGAGGAAAAATTCCTAAAAACCAAAAAGGGAAATTAACCTCCAACAGTCATAGAAAAATTAGGTTGTTGATATTGAGGTAAAAGAATCTTAAGTACATAAAATACATAAATGCAAATATAAAACATATTTTACTCTTAACACACTTACTTTTGTTCCCCAGGGTGAAAATGTAAAACACTGAAAAGGCAAAAATTTCTGATAATTTATACAAAACTGATAGAAATGACAAAGTCAAAGAATATCATTTCTCAATTGAGTCATTAATATGATTGTTATCAGTTTAACAAAACAATTTAATTTGAGCTTCAAAGAACATTGTTTGTAATTTCATTTTTTTCTGCTTATACTTCACAATAGATAATTACAAATGTAATCATTATTGGTCATTGGCCATTAATTTGTCTCAGTGTATGTACCTCAGTGGGCAGTAATTACTGTACTGCCTTCAATAAGATATCATTAACAAAATGAGAAGACTAGAGAAAATATGTTAATTACCGTAAGTGCTCTCTGGAATAAACAGTCTAACAATTAAAATAACACTTACTTTTTGTCAGACTACATTATGCTGTGCAAAACAGGGGAAAGAGAGAGAGAAAATGCTACATAATTTGATAAAAAGACATTTGAGAGAATTAATATTACTTTGTTTTAAATCCATTTCTGCAACTCTAATGGCCCTAAGGTAAAAATGTATTCTTATAACAAACAGCACTGTCTTAAAAGCTCATTGTTCACAATGAAGGGAAAGTTAGCTAAGTTCTGTACATTATCATTATGAGAAATATCTTAAAATTATGACAATATTCTCATTGTTTGGGACTATTTGAAAGATGACTTAAACAGATTTCCTTTAGCCTATACATAAATAGACTAGGGAGTGTTTTAAGTGCACCCAAGTCAACACACTGACTTGAGCAAGTGCAGAGATCCAAACATGTCTTTAAGTACATTTACAGGACATTTCTATGATCAAAACTAACCGTGAAAACAATTCTCCCTAGCTTTTAATCTCCATTGTTCAGGATGATCACTCATAACATTCTAAACACATTAATTCTTCATAAACATTAGTGTCTTATCTCCAGAGATACATATACATGTTTTCTGTAGCTGTTCATTCAGGGCTCTTCGGCAACTGGATTTGGTACGCTCATCAGATCCAAACTCGGCAGCTGTTCCTGCTTCTCTTTTATTGGCTTGGGCAAGCATACCTCGTTTTATCATCATTCTTATGCCATCAAGCCTTTGCAACTTCTTGCCACTCCTGTAGCGGAGCCTTTTACAACCCAGTGGCCGGTAGCCCCTTACGAAGATTCTCCTTTCTGGAGAAGGCTTGTCGACATGCATCTCTGATGACAAATTGCTTCCCCACTCTCAGATCATCTACTCCTTCACAACCTTCGAACCTCCCTGGATCTAAACCACCCAAACTCAACTCTATTTGAATCTGGTGCTATAATCACTTACAGCATCATTAAAATTAGATATAAACAATGAATACTTCTCACACAGCCCCATAATTACATTGTTCCACTTAAGTCATTCTTAGTTTCTACGGTATGTGCACCTTAAGCATATTTGCAAATAGCATTGTCCAAAATGGTAACATTGGAAACATTGTCACAAATGGCACTCTTAAGTTTCTATATACATTACACTCCAGTAGTGTTGTAATACTTAGAAATTTGAACAAGGGCATGAATTCCTCTCCCCCTTTGAATTGTCAGAAGAAACTTTATCAATGGTGATACTTCACCCTGTAACTTCCAAAGCTAACAAATTATCAAGTGCCTCACAATGAAATTAGTATAGATGGAAGCATGAAGTAATTTGACATCTGACCTTTTCCTTCAATTCTTTGATTTCTAAATTGAACAACTACTCTTAAATTTAGAAGTTCCAATATCTATATGATAACACTCAGATCTCTATGTAACATATCAATGACTCTTTGTGCATACCTATAACCCATAAATCTAAAACCAGACTAAATTTATTACCATTTCGTAAGAATAATTAATTCTTCTACAAACACGCATATCAGCGAGACTCTGAGGGGAAAAATTGTATTACAAAGCAAAATGTGTGGTGCTTGCAAACATGTTTACTATGGCAAAGAATGCTAGATGCACACCAAACACCTCTCTCCTACAGGCAGTACACATAGCTAAAATCGCATTTCCCAATATCGCTGTAGACTGAAATATAACACAGCTTCCTACCTCCTCATTTTCTTTGGCTGGAGGTTGGATGTGCATGCCCTGATGAGTGATGCCAAGTGACACATGGGGCAGAGCAGCAATGCATACCCACCAGCCACTAGAAGCCCTCTGCAGAATGACAAATAGGAATCTGCTTTTTAACCAATATTCTTCTTGGTGATTGTTTCAGCAGTTATCATATCATGACCGATATTATCTTTTAGAAAATCATTTAAAAAAAACTGTACATATTAAAATATCAACAGTAGCATCAATTTTTTGAATTTTATATTTTTCTTGCTTAAGTACATGTTAATTTTGTAATAATAGCACTTTGGGAAAATGAAACCTTTGTTAGTATTTTAAAAAAAAAGAACTCATTGACTTCTAAAGATAATATTTCCAGTACAGAAAAGTTAGTGCCTGTCTGTCATTGCTATTATACATTTGTGTAATGTGTGGGAAATACAGCATTTCACTGATGCTTCCTAAATTATGACATATTCTCATGTAAACAAATTCATTAGAAAATAACATAAGCACAATATTTAATTAATTGCTTTGTAGAGACATTTTTGCCTTGGCTAATGTCATTTTAAACAGCCATAAATCCTAATCTTAACTAATACAGAGGAAAGGTTCTGTGCTAAATCAATTTCCACCCTTCAGATCCTGAGGAAATTTAAATAACCTCCCGTACTATCTTCCCAATGTCTCCATACTTGACTGGATCATCTTGACAAACATGTCAGACCTTATGAACTCTTTAGCTCTTAGAGTGACATTAGCTTGGTTTTTAAGCCTTCTGACATACCAGTCACAACTCTGTTAATGTGATTTACAGTTAAATTAAACATAAAACCATCATTATGAAGATAAAAGGATAAAGCCTCAAGCTACAAATACAGAGAAGATAGGCAACGTTGGGCAGAGAGCTCACGGCAGTCTCCCTCAGCCATCTCTGCTGGGATTGGGTGTGCTGGAGACATCCCACCTAGAACTGGACACCCTGTTCAGCATTCCAGAGTGTTGGTAGGATAGAAAAGCATGCTGAAAAGCGGTCATGGTTTTTAAGGAAGGAAATAGTGTCTTGTCTATTCTTCCCTTTGTGTCTGCTTTAGGACTTTATATTTTACAGTTTCTTATTCCATTCTCACCTTACAGATGTGGAAACGAAGACTGAGTTCAAGCCAGCATCCTAAGGTTAAAAGAAATAGAGGTATAGCCCTTCCGCTAACACCACTGTAGTCCCGGTCAACGTAGTTTGCCACTGTGCTCTTCTTGTCCATCCATGGAGCTCTTTCTAGGAAAATGAACAACTCCCTTAGCTTGATGCCTCCCGAGAACTCCTGCCTTACCACCCTCCCATCCTTCTTCACTCCAGGTCAGTTTCCAGACATGACTAATGTCATCTATTTCTCTCTGAATATTTTTCTTCATTTATTATGTTATGTTCTCCTTAGTCAAGTATTTTCATCCCTGTAAGACTGTCTTCATGCCATAAAATTATCTACCTTTGACCAGACCATAATCCTCAGAGACAAAATATGGGCTATACCCACTCTTGTTTTCTTACAACTTTTCAAAAGTAAATATATGTTTGACTAAACAAATGACAGAAACTGTTCTACTTTAAAAATATATTAAATGAAATCAAATTCCCAATTTCTGAATGCCTCTCTGAAGTAAGTGCAAGCTTCTGTTTCTTTTATAGTTACTTCAAGGTCTTCAATTTATTTACAGTATTGCTGTGGGATGTTCTGTATGTCCTGTGGGAGCCCTTTTTGGGTTCTTTGTGGCGTTACCCAGCAGGTCCGAATAGAGGATGATTAGGACCATGGGCCTGAGTGCAGGTGTCTGAGATGGTCTGCACTTGGCTGTGCTGGGGGATGGTCTGTATGTTAAGTTGTTCTGATTGATCAATAAATAAAACCTGATCAGCTGTGGCTAGGCAGGAAGGATAGGCGGGACTAACAGAGAGGAGAAATAAAAGGACAGGAAGGCAGAAGGACTGACTGCCAGATGCCGCCAGCACAAGAAGCATGTGAAGATGTTGGTAAGCCACGAGCCACGTGGCAAGGTACAGATTTCTAGAAATGGGTTACTTTAAGATATAAGAAAAGTTAGCAAGAAGCCTGCCACGGCCATACAGTTTGTATGCAATATAAGTTTCTGTGTTTGCTTGGTTGGGTCTGAGCGGCTGTGGGATTGGCGGGTGACAAAGATTTGTCCTGACTGTGGGCAAGGCCGGAAAACTCTGGCAACAAATGGCGCCCAACGTGTTGGCAAGAGTTTCCACCTAAAACCTGAAAAAAAGATTCTGAAACGGAGCTAAAAACAGCTTCCTAATTATCTCTCTCAAATGGGCGGCAGCTTGCCGGTTTGAACTACTGGTGTGTTCCTAGCCTGCTGTATGGCGGGAATGAGGCCTCTGCAAATGGCACATTAAGTTGCATGGTGGATTTGGCCTTTGCTAGTACAAGGCAAAAAGGGTTTCTGGGCTACACGGTGCTTGGATAAAAGCACAGACCCACGATGGCTCCCAGAGCTGGTGGTAAACGGACCACCGCCATGTTGGGAAGCTGAGGTGGGCGGAGTCAGCAGCCATAGCACCGTTTCAGCTTACAAATGCTGCAGTTTAAAGCAATAAATTCACAATAAGACAGATTCAGATGGAACAAGACTTTAAATGCTTTACAATGTGTGTAAAAATGTACATAGGCTTGGAAAAGAGAGGAAAAGGAACATAGACAGTTATATAAAGAAATAGAAAGTTTTAAAAAAATAAAGTCTTTAAAGAGAAAGTAAAAGTAATATAAAAAATAAGCCATGTAAAGATGGATATCACACAGAGAGTCTGGATTATATTGTCTTTGGGATTTTTTTTTTTTTTTTTTTTTTGGTTTTTCGAGACAGGGTTTCTCTGTGTAGCTTTGTGCCTTTCCTGGGACTCACTTGGTAGCTCAGGCTGGCCTTGAACTCACAGAGATCCACCTGGCTCTGCCTCCCGAGTGCTGGGATAAAAGGCATGCGCCACCACTGCCCGGCTGTCTTTGGGATTTTTAACTGCAGAAAGACATGTGATTGTAAAGACTGCTCAGTTAAATCAATGTGTATATTTCAAAGGTATTTCAATTTTGAAATTTATGTCTAAGGATGTGTTGCTTTGGAAAGGAGACTCTAATTTTGTTTTCACAGAAAGTCAGAGGCTATGGATTTGTTCCAGATTAAGATACATCAGGTTTGACCAGCCAAGACCCCCTGAAAGGTCTCCGATGACACCATGGCCCAGATGATCCAACATCCAGAATCGTTTCAAGGCAACTGGCTCAGATGATACAGTCTCACGGACTACTCCATGAACCTGAAATTTTCTTTGTGTCCCCATGAGATGCTGCGCCCCCCTCCAGCAGGAAGTAGTAAGAGAAGCTACGCCCAAATTCCCAAATATACCAAGCTGGCTTTAAAGATGTGTAAAAGTTAAAACCTTCCTTTTTAAAAAAAAAAAAAAAGAAAGAAAAAAAGAAAAGGGGAAGTGCTGTGGGATGTTCTGTATGTCCTGTGGGAGCCCTTCTTGGGTTCTTTGTGGCGTTACCCAGCAGGTCCGAATAGAGGATGATTAGGACCATGGGCCTGAGTGCAGGTGTCTGAGATGGTCTGCACTTGGCTGTGCTGGGGGATGGTCTGTATGTTAAGTTGTTCTGATTGATCAATAAATAAAACCTGATCAGCTGTGGCTAGGCAGGAAGGATAGGCGGGACTAACAGAGAGGAGAAATAAAAGGACAGGAAGGCAGAAGGACTGACTGCCAGATGCCGCCAGCACAAGAAGCATGTGAAGATGTTGGTAAGCCACGAGCCACGTGGCAAGGTATAGATTTCTAGAAATGGGTTACTTTAAGATATAAGAAAAGTTAGCAAGAAGCCTGCCACGGCCATACAGTTTGTATGCAATATAAGTTTCTGTGTTTGCTTGGTTGGGTCTGAGCGGCTGTGGGATTGGCGGGTGACAAGGATTTGTCCTGACTGTGGGCAAGGCAGGAAGACTCTGGCAACACAGTATCATTTTTATTTTTTTCATTTTTATGTTATGCTTTTGGGTGTTTTGTCTGTGTGGGGGGAGGGTGGTGTTATGTACCACTTGTGTGCCTTGTGTTCACAGAGGCCAGAAGAGGGTTTTGAATTCCCTGGAACTGGAGTTAACAGACAGTTGTAAACCACCATATGGGTGTTGGGAAGCAAATCCAGGTCCTTTGGAAGAGCAGCCAATGTTCTTAACTACTGAGCCATTTATCCAGCCAGGAACAGCAGTCAGATGGTGGTAGACCACGCCCTTAATCTGATCACAAGGCAGGCACTCTCTGTGTGGTCAAGGACACAGCCAAGTGTAGTGAGATGAGCCTTTGATCCCAGTACCAACCATAGAGACCTGGAGGTCTGTATAGACAGGCAGTGATGAGGAAGACATGTGGTTGGGTTTAGAGCCAATGAGAAGGTGGAACAGAAAGGCAATAAAAACCACAAGTCAGGCAGGAAGAAGCTGTCTCTGGGGAAGCAATGGCAGCAAGGTGGTAAGATAAGGTAGTTGTGACTCTCTGATCTCTTTGGCTATTTACCTCTGTATTTGGCTCTGTTTCTTATTTACTAAGACTGTTTAGAATTTCATCTATATTATATGAGAAAATTTTCTGCACTGTGGCTACATTAAGAAGATTATATAATGTGATACAGAATTATCATTAGATAGATAGATATACATTATCAATATTATTGTCTCTATGAACACTATCACTAATAAGTATAAGAAGAAATATCTCATTTGAAAGATTGCATATTGGTGAGCTAGAAAAACATCTCAGTGGTTAACTAATATATATTGCTCTTCCAGAAGACCTGAGCTGGGTTGGTTCCCAGCACTCACCTAGGGTAGACTTTGTAAGCCTATAACTCCAGCTTCAGTGATGTGACACCTTGTTGTGGCCTCTGTGGGTACCTGCACCCAAGTGTGCATTCACACACACACACACACACACACACACACACACACACACACATATATATATATATATATATATATATATATATATATATATATAGAGAGAGAGAGAGAGAGAGAGAGAGAGATCTGTGGTCAGCCTTGAAATCATATACATACAAGCAACACTATACAGACTTAGGAGGTTGGATTTCTATGTGTATGTGCATATATATAATTTAAAAACAAAGTAAAGCCCCATCCACTATGTCAATCTGAAATCACTTGGGGTTCAAATCTGGAGTCTGAACCAGAACATAAGGTAGAAATGTCCAAATCCAGTTTAACAGCTTTTCATACTGTCAGCAACCACAACCAGTGCTGGGCTCTAAGAACAGATGGAGTCTGACCAAAAACTAAAAAAATAAAAATAAAAACTTAGGTTAAAAACCACCAGAGACAGTCTTATCCCCATCCACTTACCTGCCTATAGACAGCCCACCCAATAAGTTGACCTAGGACTATATGGAATCAAAACCAGGACTCTAGGAAGAAACTCTCAGAACCACACCACCATCTTACCCAACTCATAACCACCCCTCCTACTGATGGACCAGAAGACCACATGGGTCCTGTAGCAGGAATCTTAAAAGTTCTTATTAATAAAATCAAACCCGAGGCCAGTTATTGGGGTCAATGCTGGTAGATCAGAGAGACAGAACAAGCCACAGCTATCTCACCTCGCCGGATCCTCAGCTGGTCTTGTTTCCTCCGACTGGAAGCTTCTGTGTCCTCATCCCAATGGCTCTCAGCTGAACTGCTGCTGGAAAGCCTGAAGCTTAACCAGCCACATGCTTAACCAGCCAAAAGCTTCTATTTTCTGGTCCTCACGCCTTATATATATTTCTGCTTTCTACCACCACTCCCTGGGATTAAAGGCTGGCTTTCTGGGATTAAAGGCGTGTGTCACCATGCTTGGCTATTTCCAATGTGGCCTTGAACTCACAGAGATCCTGAGGGATTTCTCTCTCTGGAATGCTAGGATTAAAGGTGTGAGTGCCACCATTTTCTAGCCTTTGTATCTAGTGGCTGTCTGTTCTCTGACCCCAGATAAATTTATTAGAGTACACAATATTTTGGGGAACACAATACCACCACAGGGTCCTATTCTGGAACCCTGTTTAGAAACACTCAGAGACAGTACACACCCTTGTCTGCTATCAGGACTCCACCCACTATCCCCACATGGGACCACTTGGAGTCTAAAGCCAGAAGCCCAGAGAAGTCCTGTGGCTGAAAGCCAAGCATCCATCAGCTGGTTTGACAAGTTGAGTTCACAGCAAAAATTCTACTCAACAAA
This sequence comes from Peromyscus leucopus, assembly GCF_004664715.2. NCBI lineage: Eukaryota > Metazoa > Chordata > Mammalia > Rodentia > Cricetidae > Peromyscus > Peromyscus leucopus. Next base: position 79,854,821 of record NC_051069.1, read on the forward strand.
TGTAAGACCAGATATTCACACCAAGAAGCACAAAAATGTCCTAAATTTAGATACTTCATCACATCATGAAACAAAGAACAAACAAATAAACAACAATAGCAACAAAACATGAAAAAAAAAAAAACCTGACCATATATCTCCTCTAGAAACTAGCATCCCAGGAGCTGTGGGTTGTAGTCTAGTTATCATTTGCTTTATATCTAGTATCCACTTATGAGTGAGTACATACCATGTTTGTCTTTCAGAGTCTGGGTTACCTCATTCAGGATGGTATCTTCTAGTTCCATCTATTTGCCTGCAAATTTCATGATGTCATTGCTTTTTACTGTTGAGTAGTACTCCGGTGTGTAAATGTACCACATTTTCTTTATCCATTCTTTGGTTGAGGGGCATCTAGGTTGTTTCCAGGTTCTGGCTATTATGAATAATGCTGCTATGAACATAGCTGAGCAAGTGTCTTTGTGGTATGATTGAGTATTCCTTGAGTGCTGTGGGATGTTCTGTATGTTAAATGTGTTGCTCTGATTGGTTAATAAGACACTGATTGGCCAGTAGCCAGGCAGGAAGTATAGGTGGGACAAGGAGAGGGGAGAGGAGAATTCTGGGAAGTGGAAGGTTGAGACAGAGATGCTGCCAGCTGCAGTGATGAGAAGCAACATGTTAAGATACCGGTAAACCATGAGCCATGTGGCAACTTATAGATTAATAGAAATGGGTTAATTTAAGATATAAGAACTAGATAGCAAGAAGCCTGCCACAGCCATACAGTTTATAAGTAATGTAAGTCTCTGTGTGTTTACTTGGTTGGGTCTGAGTGGCTGCGGGACTGGCAAGTGAGAGAGATTTGTCCTGACCGTGGGCCAGGCAGGACTGGAGAAAACTCCAGCTACATCTGAGTATATGCCCAAGAGTGATATAGCTGGATCTTGACATAGATTGATTCCCAATTTTCTGAGAAATTGCCATACTGATTTCCAAAGTGGCTGTACAAGTTTACATTTCCACCAACAATGAAGGAATGTTCCCCTTGCTCTACATCCTCTCCAACATAAGCTATCATCAGTGTTTTTGATCTTAGGCATTCTGACAGGTATAAAATGGTATCTCAGAGTCATTTTGATTTGCATTTCCCTGATGACTGAGGATGTTGAGCAATGTCTTTTGGCTATTTGAGGTTCTTCTGTTGAGAATTCTCTATTTAGCTCTGTAATCCATTTTTAATTGGATTGTTTGATATTTTGATGTCTAGTTTCTTGAGTTCTTTATATATTTTGGAGATTAGCCCTCTGTCAGATGTGGAGTTGGTAAAGATCTTTTCCCATTCTGTAGACTTTTGTTTTATCTTATTTACTTATTTACTTGCCTTACAGAAGCTTTTCAGTTTCAAGAGGTCCCATTTATTAATTGTTGCTCTCAGTGTCTGTGCTACTGGTCTTATATTTAAGAAGTGGTCTCCTATGCCAATGTGTTCAAGGCTACTTCCTACTTTCTCTTCTACCAGGTTCAGTGTAACTGGATTTATGTTGAGGTCTTTGATCCACTTGGATTTAAGTTTTGTGTATGACAAGAGATGTGGATCTATTTGCAATCTTCTACATGTTGACATCCAGTTATGCCAGCACTATTTGTTGAAGATGCTTTCTTCTTTCCATTGTATAGCTTTGGCTTCTTTGTCAAAAATCAGGTGTTCATGGGTGTGTGAATTAATGTCAGGGTCTTCAATTTGATTCCATTTGGTCCACATGTTAGTTTACATGCCAATACCAAGCTGCTTTTATTACTATAGCCCCAGAGAAGCTAAGTAACAAGGAGGACCCTAAGAAGGATGCATGGATTTCCCTGGGAAGAGGAAATAGATAAGATCTCCTGAGTAAACTTGTGGTCAGAGAAGATCAATAGAGGGTAGGGAATAAGAATATATGGGAAAGGGAAGGTTGAGCTGAAACAGGTACAGAGTAGGAGAGCAATGAAAGAAATATCTTGATAGAGGGAGACATCATGAGGATAAGAGGAAATTGGGTGCTAGGAAAGTTCCCAGGAATCCACAAAGATGATCCCAGCTTAGACTACTAACAATAGTGGAGAGGGTGCCTGAGCTGCTCTATCCAGGTAATCAGATTGGTGAATACCCTAGCTGTCATCATAGAGCCTTCATCCAGTAACTGGTAGAAGCAAATGCAGAGATTCAGAGCCAAGCGCCAGGGCAAGCTCCAGAAGTCCAGTAGAAGAGAGGAAAGAGGGATTCTATAAGCAAGGGGCATCAAGATCATGATGGGGAAACTTACAGATACAACTGAACCAAGTTAGTGGGAATTCATGAACTTTAGACCAACAGGTGTAGAGCCTTCATGAGACTGGAGTAGGCCCCCAGCTTAAGTGAGACAATTGTGTAGCTTGGCCTGTTTAAGGGGCCCCTGGCAGTTGAAATAGGATCTACTCCTGATACAGGAACTGGCTTTTTGGATCCTATGGTGGGACACCTTGCACAGCCTTGATGCAGGGGGAAGGGCTTGGACCTGCCTCAGCTGAATATACCAGGCTTTTCTGACTGCCATGAGAGGCCTTACCTTTTTAGAGGAGGGGATGGAGAGGGGGATGGGGTGGTAAAGCTGGGGTGGTAACTGGAGGAGGGATGAGAGGGGATCTGTGATTGGTATGTAAAATGAATAAAAAAATTCTTAATAAAAAAATAAAAGAAGAAACTAGCATCCTATCACAATACTCCATGAGATAAGAAAATTAGCTGATACACAAGACAAGAACTTAAAAATAGCAATTATGAATATATTCAAAGAGGTAAAGGGAGATATGAATAAATGCATGAATGAAGACCATGAAAATGCAGTTGAATGAAAAATGAAAACAATTAAAAATATGAAAACAGAATTTAATTTTAAAAAACTAAAGAAAAACCAAACAAATAAAACTCAACGTGAAAAACCCAGGAAATTAAACAAAGAACTCAAAGGAATGGCTCACCAACAGGTTGGGTGAAGTGGAAGAGAAAATAACAGGTCCCAAAGACAAGGTAGAAGAAATGAATCAAAGAAAATGTTAAAGCAAAAAAAAAAAAAAGGAACAAAGCATCTAGGAAACCTGGGACACAACGAAAAGATCAGACATAAGAATAATATCTGTGGAAGAAGAAGAAATCCAAGTGAAAGGCAATGAAAATATTTTCAATAAAATCACAGAAAAAAATTTCCAAATCTAAAGGAAGACATGCCTATGAAAGTACAAGAGGGATACATACGAGCCCAGAAAATTCAATCCCCACGTCACATAACAGTCAAAACGCTAATGTAGAGAACAAAGGAAGGGTACTGAAGCTGCAAGAGAAAAAGGCCGAGTCAAATAGAAAGGCAGGCCTATTAGAAAAAGACCCAACTTTGTATTGGAGACTTAAAAGCCAGGAGAGCCTGGATTGATGTTCTACAAGTTCTGAAAGACCACAGATGCTGGCTCAGACTACTGTACCCAGGAAAACTATCAGTCATAATCAAAGGAAAATGGGGAAAAGTTTCATGATGAAAACAGATTTAAGGAATTTAATGGTCCTCTAAACCATCTCTACAGAGCACACTTGAAAGAATGCTTCAAGCTGAAGGAAAGATTAAATCCAAGAGGGAACAAGAAATAAATAATCTCAGAACAAAAAGCTAGCCCATTCCCTAGGGTGAGATACTTTGCTCAGCCTTGATGCAGGGGAAAGGGGCTAGAGCCTGCCTCAATTTGGTATGCCAGACTTTGTTGACTACCCAAGGGAGGCCTTACTCCCTCTGAGAGTGGATGGGGGTATGGAATGGGGGAGAGGTGGAGGGGGAGGAAGAAGGGAAAGGAGGGCGAAATGGGGATAATATGTAAACTGAAAAAATAATAAAATAAATAAATAAATAATCCTAGAACTGTTAGTCAAAAAAGGTCAAATTAAACAATGCCACCACCACAACAACAAAATAAATGGAATTAATAAATAAACATTATTCAATAATAATTCTAATTATTAGTTGTCTTGATTCCATCCAAGAAAAAGGTACAATTGATGAAATTGTATAGAATCCATCTTTCTCTGCCTCCAAGAAACAAGTCACCATAAATGATATAGACCACCTAAGTGTAAAAGGATAAGAAAAGATATTCTAACAGGTGGTAGTGGTATATACATTTAATTTGAGCACTCAGGAGGCAGAGGCAGGAGGATATCTGAGTTCAGAGCCTGGTCTACAGAGTGAGTTCCAGGACAGCCAGGGATATAAAGAGAAACCCTGTCTTGAAAAACAAAAACAAAAAGAAAAAGAAAAGAAAGAAGAAAGAAAAAAAGGTATTCTAAGCAAAGGGAACAAAGAACTAAGCAAGTATAGGTATTTTAAATACCTTACAAAATAGATTTCAAACCAAAATAATCAAAAGACAGGCAGTGAAGGGAGAGACATTTTATACTCACTAAAGGAAAAATCCCCCAAGAGAATTTTTACAATTCTAAACATTTATGCTCCAACTATAGGGACAGCCAGTTTCATAAAACAAACAATACCACCACTACCCCCACCACAACAAAATAAATGGAATTAATAAATAAACATTATCCAGTAATAATTCTAAATATTAATTGTCTTGATTCCCTCCAAGAATCTAAACCTAAGATTTACCTAAGATTGACCCTGACACAGTGATAGAGGGTGACTGTAATACTCCAGTTTCATCAATAGAAACATCATCCAGACTAAAACCAAATAGAAACCTGGGAGCTAAATAATATCATAAATCAAATGGATCTAATAGATAACCTACAGAATACCCCACCCAAGCACTAAAAAATATATTTTCTTTTCAGCAGCCCATGGAACTTTCTCCCAAATCGACCATATATCAGGACATAAAACAAGCCTCAACAAATTTAGGAAAATAGAATATCTGCACGTTTTCTGATGACAAAAGAATAAAACAATATATAAACTGCAACAGAAATGGCAGAAAGTGTACCAAATCATGAAAGCTAAACAACACATTACTGAATAAAATATGTGTCAAGGGAAAAAGTGAGAAAGGAATTTAAAAATTCTGAGAACTGAATTAAAATGAAGACACAACATATTTATATAAGGGACGTGATGAAGGCAGTAGCAAGAGAGGACTTTATAACGTTAAGCACCTTCATCAAAAACAACAACACACAAAACTAGTACATGGAAGAGACAATAAAAGTCAATGCTGAAATTAATAAACTAGAAAGAAAAATACAATACAAAGAATCAATGAAAGCAAGAATTGGTTCTTTGAAAAGATTAACTAAATTTACTCAGAAATTAATCAAAAGAAGGAGTTTCAAGTTTCAAATCAATAAGACCATAGATGAAAAGAAACATTATAACAGATACTGAGTAAATTCAGAAAATCATACAGATACACTTTAAAAAATCTATGCTCCCCTAAAGTGAAAAACCTAAAAGAAATGGATCAATTACTTGATGTGTATGGCCTACCAGAGTAAAATCAAGATGAAATAAATAATTTAAACCAATCCATAACAACCAATGTGATAAAGGTAGTAATTTTTAAAATCTCTCAACTAAAAATAAGTCCAGGTCCAGATGAATTCAGCATAGATTCTTCCAGATCTTCAAAGAACTAACATCAATATTCCTCAAATCATCCAATAAAAAAGAAAAGGGAAGAATGTTTCCAAACTTTTTTATGAAGCCAGGATTACCCTGATTCCAAAACCAAACATCCAACAACAACAAAAAATTATCAGCCAAGTCTCTCCCGTGACTAAATGTTATTATCTAATTCATAAATCATAGAATCACATTTCTTTCAGACTTGAGAAATGTAAAACAACTCAAATCATTTCGTAAGTAGATATAAAATTATTTCAAACAATAATATTTCCTATCTGGGCATAGTGGTGCACAAATTTAATCCTAGCACTTGAGAGACATAGGCAGACACATTTCTATCAGTTCCAGGACAACCTACATAGAGTTCCAGTGCTGTGTAGTAATCCTTCTGTACACTGTGAATATATATTACTCTCATTGGTTAATAAAGAACTGAGTGGCTGAGAGCCAGGAAGGAAGTATAGGCAGGACAACCAAACTAAGGATACTGGGATGAAGAAGGATGGAGTCAGAGGCATCGCCAGCAGATGCAGGGAGAAGCAAAATGAGCATGCTGTACTGAGAAAAGGTACCAAGATACATGACAGAGTGTAGATAAGAAATACAGGTTAATTTAAATGTAAGAGATAACTAGTAACAAGCCTGAGCTATTGACCAATCATTTTTAATTAATATAAGCCTCAATGTGGTTATTTGGGAGCTGCTGGTGGGATGGAAATTTCCACCTACATTCCAGAGTGACAGAGTGCAACTTTGTTTCAAATAATATAAATAAATAAATAAATGCTATTCACCTTTTTATTGTTTGAAATTTTAATATATTGCATATAGTATGTTTTCACCAAATCTATCATTCAATCTTGTCCCTCCAATTCCTTCCCAATTACCAGCATCTCCAATTTTCACTTCGAAATTCATGTGCTTTATTTTTAAACCCACTTAATCCGCTTGATAGTGTCTACATGCACATGAGTGTAAGGACATCAACTAGATCATGGATAGCTTCTCAGGAGCCACATTCCTAAAGAAAACTAACTCCTTCACCCAATGGCCACCAACGGCCAATAGCACCTCAGGAAAGATGGAGCTTCCTGAGACCCTTCTTCTTCATTCTGGCATTTTAGCTGGCTTGAGCTTACACAAGCTTTTCACACATAATTACAACCACTGTGCAACAGCCCTGTCATGTCCAGAAAACACTGTTTCACTATGTTCATTCGTCGTTAGCTCTAGCTCTTACAGTCTTTCTGCCCTGGCTTCTATTATGACCTCTCAGCCTTGAAGGAGGGAAGAAGTGATATAGACATCCCATTTGGAAATGAATATTCTCTGGTCTGTAAATCTCAGCATGTTGACCAGTGTGGGTCTCTGTGTTCATCACCATCTACTGCAAAAAAGATGACATAATGAGGATTGAGTGCTGCATTAATCTATGGTTATAAAGATAAGTACTTATTAGGCAGTTTAATGCTGCTCCCATTTAACAGAATCTTAGCAGTAGGCTCTCCACTAGGGCCTATGACCTACCCAGCCATGAGTTCTTGGCCCAGTGTCTTAGTCAATGTTCTGTTGTTGTGAAGAGACACCATGACCACAGCAACTTTTTTTTTTTTCAAGACAGAGTTTCTCTGTGTAATAGTTCTAGCTGTTCTGAAACTCTCTTTGTAGACCAGGCTGGCCTCAAGCTCAGAGATCTGCCTAACTCTGCCTCTCAAGTGCTGGGATTAAAAGCATGCACCACTATTGCCTGGCAACCATAGCAACTATTACTAACACAAACAAAAACAACAAAAAACAACAACATTTAATTGGGACTGGCTTACAGTTTCAGAGGTTTATAATCCATTATTGTCATGGTGGGAAGCATAGTAGCATGCAGGCAGACATGGTGCTGGAGAGGTAGTTTAGAGCTCTACATCTGGATCAGAAGGAAGCAGAAAGAGAGAGCAACTAGACTTGGCTTGGGCATTTGAAATCCCAAAGCCTACCAGTGACACACTTTCTCCAAAAAAGCCAAACCTATTCTATCAAGGCCACACCTCCTAATCCCTATCAAGTACTGCTACTCCCTAGTGCTCAAGCATTCAAATATGTGAGTCTATCGGGGCCCTTCCTACTCAAACCACCACATCCAGTTAATGGTACCAGGCATAAATAACTGCTGAAGACATCAATTGTGCTATTTAGTTAGCACGCCTTGCCATAAATTGTTATCCTTCTCCCCTGAATTATATAATATTTCCCAAAATCTTGTTGTACCTCAGTGCACAAAGTCATTTGCCATGGGATTCCAGACAGATATTTTTTGCAAGAAATCAATATTGTTAATGTGGACATCTGGACATCGCTATATAAAAATGTTTATCACAGTGACCTGAATGGGAACCTTTTGTTGGAGATGTGGATGAAGGAACACAGAAACTAGTTCAGGCTATATCTAAATACCTTATACAAGCTATCAGTGCAATGAAAACTGATGATGTTCCTAAAGAGAGCTGGTGAACATTGTTCAGAAACATGCCCAATGAAATAGATTTTCAGTGGTTCAAAGCTATGTGGACATGGAATCTATGAGCTTTTCCACACAGCCCTCAACACGCCGTACACTTCCAGAAGTAAAGAAGTTGCTTGATGAAGCTGTGCCATGCGGTTACAATTGAGCCAGTGATTTGTGAAGGAAGGTGGATGGCAGGATAAAACTGGACAGAAGGTTGGACTCTGGGGACAAGAGACTGAAAGCTATCTGCTCAGTTTGAGCACACCCTGCTGGTCACGGATAGGCCTCACCCAGAAGCTCAGCTGCTAGAGGCCTCATTCCATGTCCCAGTTTTCATTTCTCCCAAGATGCCACATCTCAATACCTTCTTGCTGTACTGTGCATTTTATTGAAAGTACACAAAGAAAGGGCTCTTTTAATCATTTGTTTTGTTTTGACTGCAGCTATGAAAAGACTACAACATATGGTGTGTGTCTTCAAGAGGTTTTGTTTGTTTGTTTGTTTTGGGGTTTGGATTTGGGTTTGGGGGGTTGTTTTTGTTTTCTTTCTTTTTTTTTTTTGGTTCTAAAAAAGCTAAGAAAAAATAAAAGCAATGTTACTCAATTCTTTTCGATCCCCAGGCTCACCCCCTCAGTTCTCTGTACCTATGTTTTATTATTTGCTCCTTGAGCACTTTTATTTTTTTGGTTGTGAGCCTAGCCTTTAACGGCTGAGCCATCTCTCCAGCCCCCTTGAGCACTTTTAAATAAAACTGCTTCTGATTGCTTTTTATCACTGCTACAAACCTTCGATCAAGGGCCAGATGCCATCCAGAAGAATATTGAAGATGAAAAATCTTGAAACTTTAGCAACACGTGTTGATCCAGGCCTTTTGTTACATAGAAATATGTGTGAAAATGCATATGCATAGATTTTAAATTCTGCATATGTAATTACTGAACATTGTGTGACCTTTGGTTTGGGTTTATTCTGCTTTGACAGGTTGTCTGCTGTCATAAAGGGATCAGTAATTTGTGTGATATAATTCCCAGTTGGGAACTGGCCTCCTCCCACCCCCATGCTAATAATACCCTTGTATGTGTGTAGAGAAGTGCTCACTCTGAGAAACTTCTCTCCAGTGTGGACTGTGTATCGGTGAATGAATGCTAAGAATCCCTTTGGGAAGAGATTATCAGACTGTTTAAGAACTGGTGTGTGGTAAAAATAGCTATGCTTCAGGTGGTGGCTAGCTGCTACCCAGAATAACTTCATAATACAGTGCTATTTTAGATCTCTAGTTGGTCAGAAATATGAGGGACAAAGCCCCCTTTTCTTCCCTCTTTTATTCTATGGGTACCTTCCCAGAGTAAAGAGTTGCAGTTTCCTGTGACAGATGATGGGGAAAGAGTTCCGAAAAGGTCTCCAGATGTGAGCACAGTCATGAGTGGCATGAAAGTTTATAACATTTAGTGCACTAACAGTGGTTAACAAGGAACTTGTTGAATCCTGTAAATGTGCAGTGAAGACGCTGTGGTCCTTGGTGTAATGTAAATGCACCTTACCTCTACATAGCTGCGAGCGTCATCAAAAAGTGGCCCTGGTGCCCAGATTATGTGCTCCTCAGCAGTTGTCCAAATGGGAGCATATGCAGTGGAGATCATAAAGCTGTCATAAGACTATCTTGATAGCTGGGTATCTGATGACTTTCTTGTAATATAATTGATACCATTGACACATACTTCCCTCAAACATTGCTTTAAAGGAATAATGATAATGTTAACCTGACTTTTTCTAATGACTTAGTAAAGTGTCTAAATCCGGTCTAGACTTCTTGGTGACTATGTATAAAGTTTTTATAAAACTGTAGTGTACCTGGCAGCGGTGGTGCACACCTTTAATCCTAGCACTCAGGAGGCAGAGGCAGGCAGAGCTCTGTGAGTTCGAGGCCAGCCTGGTGTAGAGAGTGAGTTCCAGGACAGCCAGGGCTAAATGGAGAAACCCTGTCTTGAAAAACTAAAAAGAAAATAAAAATCTGTAGCCTTTCTGAATAGAATGCCTTGTAATATGAATGTTAATATGATGTGTAAAGGTCTATGCTATGTAAAGATTAAAGGTACGAATGATTTAAAATGTTTCACATACTGAGCTCTGAAGGCCCTCATTTCTGTATTGATGCAAAGACTTCTCCCACAAGCTCTCATTATCTTTCTTCATTTCCAGCCAAATTCAATATTTTCTTTCAGAAAACTATTCCATGCCACAAAAAAAAAAAAAAAAAAAAAAAAAAAAAAAAAAAAAAAAAAAAAAAAAAAAAACGCTAACAAAGAACAAGCAGGAGCACAATTATATTTTAATTTTTTAACCCTTTATACAAATTTTCTTGTTCAGCTACCTATGCTGATTTTAATCTAAAATTAATATCACTTCAAACCCTCCCTCTCTCTAACACCTCCCAAAAGGAAACACTTAAGTGGAATAAACGGTCCAAATACCCCAAGGGAAATCTTTCCTGCTTTAATCTGTGTAAACGGCAAGCAGGAGTGTACATCATTTGCTAGATAGAGGCTCCACAGCCTGTGAACTATGTGTCAGAGCCTCGTCCTGTTGCTAGTGGCACAGATAATCATGTTTTGTGTTTATGTAACACCTTTGTTTTGTGGCACTTGCAGAATATTATGTGTCTTGCATCACTAATCTCCAAACATCCTCATGGTTGTGAGACGAAATTGAAATGAGGGGTTGTATTTTAACCTGAAAGGTGGAGTGGGGGGAAAAAAAGAAAAGCAAATATGCTGAACACAGCATATCTTGTTGAGAGCGTATGGAAATGTTACGGGTCCAGACACTCATTCCCTGTCACATTAAATGCACCATTCTCCATAAGTGAATCTTCCTTTCAATCCAGGAGAGCCATGACTGAAAGCTGAAAGGAAGCTGCAGTGACTAAGCATCTGAGTGGAACCTCAGGGCCTCTGTATTTCCCTTTTAATCCTGTTCCTAATTTGTGATGTGACCCCAAGAAACCCTTTGCCCTCCTTAAGCTTCAATTGTTTTACTTACAAAATAGTGTTATGTCAGCCATATTGCTCAGCACCCTTCCTCTGGCTCCCAATGCCCAGTCTTTTGTAGTGTCTTTTAATTAATTTGTTCATCTAGTCAACAAATATATATTGAACATCTTCTGTGTTTAAGGCACTGGCTCAGACACTTGGACTTCTAAAAGAAATTAAGACATTTCCTTAAGTTTTAAAAATAGAAGCAGGATCACTTACATAGTGATAAAATAAAATAAAAATGTCATTGTAAACCACTATATGGTAAATGTCACAGAATGCTGTAAACTAGATACTAAATGAATTCTGAGGATTCACTTCTGACATGTTGGATTGACAGAATATTTTCTATAAAGTGAAAGAAGTAACAATAGAATTTGTAAATTATGATAACAAAAGAAAAGCGATTATAGGGAACATAGCATTGCTTTAGTTTTTTAGTTGTAACTGAAGAGATAATAGGATGGTTCAAATCAATGGTGTCCAGGACAGTTTGTGGATGGTTGAGCTATTTTCATAGTTTAATAGCTAGAAAAATTTCAAAACAGGAAGAGGGGTGTAAACAAAAGCATTGAACAGAAACCATTAAGAAATATTAAGAGGTCAAAAGATTAAAAGCCATAATGAAAAGACAGCACATCTTCCATAAGATATGGGACAGGCGGCCTGAAGGAGTCCAAGAAATTATAATTAGAAAAGTTGTTGACTTAAAATATTCACATGTGGTGGTTGATCTGCAGTTGAATTTAACTGAGGGTGATACTTAACAAAGCTGAAATGATTCTAAAATCTGAGCCCATTATTTGTTGTGCCCAGCCAAAAGACGCTGGTGATAAGGGAGAGATAAGAATTCTGACCACCACCCAAAGTGGATAAAATGGTGAGACATAAAAGCCAACAGAGCAGGAATAAGGTAAAGGGGAGAATAAGCAGAAAGTTTCAATAACTTGGAATAAATAATATAGAAGGCTGAAGATGTTCAAGATTTTAGAGTCTCATTACATTAATTCTTTACTTAGGAATCTCTTAACCTACTTTAGAAGGAAGTAGTTCTAGCGACCCAGAAGCCACAGCACATACCACTCTCCACAGCTCAGACTCCGACAGTTCTCTACTCCACATTCAGTAGACTCCTTTTTCTTAAAGCTGATGTTGAACTAGTGTATCCATGTTTCATGAACATAAAACGGCAGTTGGAAAATATACTTATTTACTGATTCTGAGTGCAACTAGTGCAGAAAGAATTATCATGCTTTTCCATTATGAAGTACGCCTTCCACTTGACTGAGAAATAAAAATTGTTATTCACTAATGTAGTTACTTTGAATTCTCCTTGTGGATCCATATTTATGAAAAACTGGTATAACTCATAGCATTTTGCAATAATAAGATATTTTGAATATTTTTAAATAGTACATGATAAACTAACGAGCTAAAAATGAGAGATGCTTTCTTAATTTGTTCTTCATTTTGTTTTTCACCTTTGACCTAGTTTTTCTTTCTTCTTCTTTTTTTCTTTCTTCTTTTGATAACTGGTTTGCCTTTGATCAAGAGGAGTGAATGATCAATGATCAGAATGCAAGTCTTACTTCAAAGATCACAACCATTTCATGATGACTAGTCTGATGAGTTTTCCTATCTTACTATAGTCCACAGTTATACATTGTGTAGAACTGTATGCAGTTGTATGTTCTTTAAAAAAAAAAAAAGATAAAAAAGAATCTACCTCAAATATACTATCTGTCTCTGTTAAAGTTTCTATAGATTATGAAAACACAAGTGTGATGGTGACCAGTGTGATCTAAGGGCCACTTATAGTGACAAGACTTTGCATTTCAGGCTTTTATGTGAATGGATTTCTCAACTAAGGCAATGTATTTTTCTCAACATTCTAACACATAGTTATGCATTCATAAATAATTCTTTATTACTTCTGAACCTTCTGGCTGAGATGAAGTGTAGTATGAGCATGGTTTATTTTTCTTAATTTTTTTTACATTATGCTGCTGAAACTGTTACAATTTTCTCTTTATATTAATTTTTAATGCTACATTTTCTTCTGCCAGATTCTGAGTATATCACAGAAAAAAATAACTCTTATACAATCTACTGGTAATTTGTAAACATGTTCAATAAACAGCTCCCTTAAAACAATAGTATCTAATAGCATAACATGCCTCCTCTATAACAAGTAAATAATATAAGCCCTGATTCATAACACTGTTAGAACTTATTTTGTATGTTTTATTTAATTTGACCTTTACAGCATCTTTGTAAAGTGGGTCACTAAATACTTTTATTATCTCTACTCTCAGATGAGAAAAGAACTCAGTTAAATCAACTACTTGCTCACATTTATATTCATAATAAACATTTAAAACTAGACTTCTGGTATTTGGGACATATCATGTCATATGATTGCTTGATCAACAATGAACACTAATGAGAGAGTTTTAATAATGTTTCTCTCTGAAAAAAAGTATTTACATTCAATTCAACATAATATGAAAAACAAAGGAGGTATAGGATGTCATTTACAGACAACATGATCACCTGCACCCAAAAGTCAAATGACTCTAGAGAAACCATCAGAAGAAATGGGTTGGGCCACCCCAAGGCCCAGCTGTGGGCCTGGGTGGTAGCTGAGCTGGTTAGTCTGGGCCTCTGGGGCCACAATCCTGAGGCGAGGAGGCAGAGCCAACTCCCCTACACCCATGCCACCCTAACTCCTACCCTAATTAGGACCTGTTGGAGCTCAAAGGTCCTGTGGAATGATACCCTCAGGATCTCCATGACTCAAGGTGGCCACAGGATATCTGAGAGGATTTTCGGTGAGGATCCAGTGATGATGGTGTACCAGAAACCAGAGGCCTTGAACCATCCAATGACTCACTGCAATGAACATTTGCAAGTAAAGCTAAATGGACAAAAGGGTACACTGTGTGACTCACTGCTACCAATGCCACCAGGATGAATGACAAGGTCTTGGAAAGATAGGAAAGATGGAGAAACGAAAAGGATTTTTTTTTTTTTGGTTTTGTTTTGTTAATTTTTTTATTCATGTTTTTGTTTGCTTGCTTGCTTTGGTTTGATTTTTTTTTATTTTCTTTTGGGGGTGCTACAGGAGTGAGGGGAGGATATGGGGAATTGAGAGATGAGTGGAATTGGGGTACATGATGTGAAATTCCTGGAGAATCAATAAGGAAATTATGTTTTAAAAAGAAGGAAATGGAGTTATCAAAAAGCTAAACATAAAATGAGACAGATTCACATATGGAGCCTGTAATGATTCTTTTCCTGTCCTGCGACCCAGCTCCCAAATAATGACATGGAGAATTGTTATTAATTATGAAAACTCAGCCTTTAGTTTAAGCTTGTCTCAGCTATTTTTTTTTTCAGGACAGGGTTTTTCTGTGTAGTTTTGGTGCCTATCCTGAATCTTGCTCTGTAGACCTGGCTGGCCTCAAACTCACAGAGATCCGCCTGGCTTTGCCTCCCACAGCAGTCAATCCACAGAATTAACCTAAAAGTTGGTCACTGGGTACACAGAGAAATTATTGTGAATACATACAATGTATATGCTTAGCAATAAAAAACAAATAACCATGGGTCAATTATTTGTACACAACTTTGGATAAAGTGAAAGTAATTGTCCTGAAAGATTGAAAATAATAAAATAATAAAACCAAGTATGGTGGCTGTAACCACAGTGCTCAGGAGGGAGTTTTAGGAGTTTTAGGCTAGCTTGGGAAACATAGCAAGACCCTGGCCCAAACAACAACACAAAACCTAAAATAATAACACAAAGCATGTAAACTATGTGTTTATATGCTCAAATATAAATGGTATAAGTAGTGGACTATAGATCCATAAGCACCTTGGGATAGGGGAAAGGACAAAGGGTAAGAAAAGGATGCAGCACCAATGGTGGCAGACATGTAGAAATGAGCTTAAGAAAATATAGCTAGCTAGGCAGTGGGGGTATGCAACTTTAATCCCAGCACTTGGGAGGCAGAAGCAGGCGATCTCTGTGAGTTCAAGGCCAGCCTGGGCTACAGAGTGAGTTCCAGGACAGCCAGGGTTAGTTTCACAGAGAAGCTTTGTCTCGAAAACACACACACATACACACACACACACACACACACACACACACACACACATGAAAATATATCTAATGCCAAACATATAGATAGATAGATGATAGATAGATAGATAGATAGATGATAGATAGATATAGATATAGATATAGATATAGATATAGATATAGATATAGATCTTCTTGCTGTGTGATACAGGCTGTCATTAAATTAATGAGCTTCCTTCCTTAGCCTCCCAAATTCTGGAATTAAAGATGATGCCAATGTTTTATCCTGGATCCAATTACCTATGGTCTCAGACACATTGCTCACCCTTGATGCTGCAGGGAGGGGCTTGGTCCTGCCTCAACTGAATGTACCAGGTTTAGCTGTTCCCCCATGGGAGAACTTACCCTTTTGGAGGATTGGATAAGGACCGGGGGCGGGGGAAGCAGAAGAGGGAGTGAGAGGAGGGATGAGAGGGGGATCTATGTTTGGTATGTAAAATGAATTTTAAAAAGTTTTTTAAAAACAGATAATACCCAGTTGGAGTCAAATGCTTTTATGTGACATGAAAAGCTGAGTAATTCATTCAATGTGTATTTACAACATAAAAAAACTAGGTCTTATTTTATTGATAATTTACCTAAAAGAAAAACTTTCTATATAAAAAAAATTAGTGTCATGCATTTATGTAAGAAAAAAATCTACAGGCTCAGTAGGTCACTGAGTTTCTCTAAAGTCTAGAGTCTAGTTTGCCTCATTATGGGCTTTTAATTGCACCCATCCTTTTGTGAAACTACCCAGATCTAGACACCATAATGTGTTATTATGCTTTGCACCTGCTAAAGCCATCCTCAGAGCGATCACTCCAGGAATTCACCAACTCTGTGGGGACTTGCTTATTTTCATCTCTGTAACTTTGTGAAAGTTCAGAAAAAGCAACTTTTATACTTCATTTGCAATAATTTAAACTAAAGACTAAAAGAAAAAAAGATTATCATATATGACTCTCCTACTTGGAAGTGACCTTTGTATCATTTCAATTTATTTGTTTTTCATTCTGTGAGTGTGCATGGCATATGTGTGTGCTTGCTCATTGTGTGTGTGTGTGTTCATTGTACACACACACACACACACACACACACACACACACACACACACACGTATGTTGACTCCAGAGACTCATAGCCAGGTGTCTTCCCTCAGTGGCACTCCACCAATGTTTTTGAGACAAGGCTTCTCATTGGACCTGGTCTCACTGATTTGGTTAGACTGGCTGGCCAATGAGCTCCTTGTATCTGATGTCCTCCGAGCCTTAAAGTTAGATTCCTGCCACTGTGCCTGCTTCTATGTGGCCCTTACAGATCTGAACTCAGGTCCTTGTGTTTGTAGGACAAGCACTTTTTCAAACAAGCCTTATTTAATGTCCCCTCGATTAATTTGTTCATCAAAGATATTGATGGATGATGGAAGGCTTTAGAATTAAATGGAATTTGGTTCAAATTCAATTGTTGACAACCTGTGTGATTTTGAATAATTCACTTAAATCCCTAAGTGAATCCAAGTAAGTCCATTTCAACTGCCCTTCTATGCTGTGTGAAGAAAATTTATGTTTGTTAAGTACTGAGTATGAAATAGATATAAAACAAATGGTAGCTAATATTACAAAATATTATTAGCTAAATCAGTTCCAGTAAAAACTTCAGTATTTTCTCTGGTCTCTTTCCATCCAATTGAGCCACTTATGAATGTACATACATATAGAGAAAAAATTCTTTCATTCTCTTTCATCCTCTCCTTATATGTAGAATATAGATACCATATATATTGCATAAACTAATATATTTACATGTTCATTATTTAGCATATATATTCATTTATTAACAAACACATAATAACCTTCTATATAACTATAAAACAATCTATAAATTTATATCACATTTTGTGTGTTCAATTTCAAGGTAGTATTCAGACTTACAATTCCAGCCATTGAAATCTCATTTTACAATAATTACTATTTAATGAAATATTCTTCTATAATTACTTTTTTGAAATCTCAAAGCATTGTTTAAAGAATGGCAAATTAGAATATAATGAACACTGTTTTTTTAATAAGTGTACTTGCCTTCAAAGAAAAAAAGTAGCAAAAAGTTGAATTTTTATTGAAATTCTTCCTTTACTATAATGCCAGGTTTTTTTTTTTAAAAAAAAAAAAGCATGAAGAATAAGCTTAAGTAATGAATAAAATATTTACTGACTAAATTTGGCAGTGTCAACAAAAGCTACATTTAGAAGCATCACTTGGATTCTTACTGTGTTCATACCCCCGTCACAATACATGCAACAACTTTCATGAGGGAATCTGTCTTTCAATATGAAAGAAGACCATGACTGAAGGCTGAATAAAAGAAAGATCCTGTGACTGAACAAGAGACTGGAACCTCAGCGTTTGTGAATTTTCATTCTAATTCTGTCCCTAATTTGTGATGTGCCCTGAAGAGTTTCTCAACCAGTTTTTGCCTCTTATTTGGCTGCAAAATGGTAGCATTCACAGTTATTCTTCTCTCAGACTGACTAGTCTATGAGCAAGCATTGTGTATACACTTAAACCTCGTGAGTGTTTAATGCCAGTTAGTAGTAATCATATTCTACCATTCAGAGTTAGGCAGACAAATGTGTAGTAACTATCAATGACTTACCCATTTAGGTTCACTAATAGTTGACCAGTATCACATTTTCATTTGGTATTTATTGAAAAGGAGTTCAAAAGTGGTTGACTCATCTGCATACCACTTTACATTCCTCAGTGATCCAGTATAGTTACAATACCAAAAACATTCTCATCAACTATTAATGTAAATTAATATTGACTTCTCATCCCAGGAATGAGCTAAAATTTGAAGAACAATCAGGACTTAAGATAGCTCAGTGAGTTAGGGCACAAGCTGCCAAGCCTGATGACCTGAGTTCAATCCGACTCCTGTATGTACCCTGACACATGCACTATCACAGAGAGAGAGAGAGAGAGAGAGAGAGAGAGAGAGAGAGAGAGAGAGACATGCATGTGCAAAATCAATAAATAAATGTAAGAGATTTTTTTTAATTTGAGGGAAAATTAAAGGTAGGTCTTTTTCTAAGAAAGTGGGATATACTGAATTGGAAGTAATGAGCTTTATTTCATGTGTCCCGTGATTATCTACTACAATGTGTTCAACAAAAATATTTGAGGATTAAACAAATTAATATACTGCAAACTAAGAGATTATAAATTAAAATTTTAAGACTATTCACCATGACATATCTTCTTTAATTTTCACATTTAATTAAAATATATATATGATATATTTGTATTTTATATAAATCTGTTTTACTACAGTTGTAAGAAATTGCTTCAAAACTTCACCTTTTGATGTTAATCTGAAAATTGTCAAGAATTTTGTATGGAGCAACAATATCTGCAGCCTTCAGAAGTTATAAGAGACCATTAGGGCTCAGGCCCATTCTGTGAGTACCGTGGTGTCATAGGAATGCCGCCTTGGGACAGGGTATGTAGTGATAAATGCAAATGATGACAGATCCTCAGAGAGGAAAAATTCTTTGAAATCTGTAACCAGACTCACCTTGTCCTGTGCTCTTCTACTAAAGTCACTGAAGAAAAGATGATAGATTTTTAAGATACGTATTTATTCGGGAAGCCTACTTTATTTCCGTTGTTCCAAAAAGGGTTTTCTTACAATATATTTTAAGCACATTCTTTCCCCACTCCCAACTCCTCCCAGATCCTCTCTACTCATCCAATTTATGTTCTGCCCCTACTCCCTCTAAAAAAATGAAAAAAAATCAAAAAACAAAAACCAGTAAGACAAAAAAAAAAAACAAAACAACAACAAAGAGTTCTTCTGTGTTGACCAACTGCACATGGGATTGGTGTCTGCCACCTTGGAGTTTGGTTGGGAAACCCAGTGACATTCCATTGGTGAAAACTAATTTTTCCTCGACCAGCAGATATCAACTGCAAACAGTTGGGAGGTGGGACTTAGGGGTCCACTTGACCTTCTCTATGCTGGGATTATGTCTGGTTTAAACCTATGCAGGTCTTGTGCATACTGTCACAGTCTGTGTGGGTTCATATGTGTATCAGCCCTGTTGTGTCTGGATGGTCTGTTTTGCTGGAGTCATCCATAATGTCTAGTTCTTAAAACAAGCCTTGAGTGGAGGGGTTTTGTAAAGACCCCATCTGTGGCTGAGTGCGCCAATGTCTGTCTCTCTCTCTCTCTCTCTCTCTCTCTCTCTCTCTCTCTCTCTCTCTCTCTCTCCTCTTTATATTGTCCAGTTATGAGTCTCTGTGCTAGTTTCCATCTACTGCAAGAAGAAGCTTCTCTGATGATGAAGTGATGCTCTGATCTGTGGTTAAAGCAATATGTCATTAGGAGTCATTTTATTGCTATGTTCCTTTAGTAGAATCATAGTAGTAGGTTTCCCAAAGGGTCCATTGTAGCAGGAATCTTAAAAGTTCTTATTAATTAAAATCAAACCTAAGGCCAGTTATTGTGGTGAATGCCGGAAGATCAGAGAAGCAGAACAAGCCACAGCTACCTCACCCCGCCAGTTCCTCAGCTGATCCTGTTTCCTCAGACTGGAAGCCTCTCAGTCTTCATCCAAAATGAATCTCAGCTGAACTGTTGCTCAAAAGCCTAAAAGCTTAACCAACTTAAAGCTTCTAGTTTCTGGTCTTCACGCCTTATATACCATTCTGCTTTCTGCAATCACTCCCTGGGATTAAAGGCGTGTGTCACCATGCCTGGCCGTTTCCAGTGTGGCCTTGGACTCACAGAGATCCAGATGGATTTCTGCCTCTGGGATGCTAGAATTAAAGGCGTGAGTGCTACCATTTTCTAGCCTCTGTATCTAGTGGCTGTTCTGTTCTCTGACACCAGATAAGTTTATTAGGGTGCACAATATTTGGGGGAACACAATACCACCACAGTCTATGTCCTATCTAATCTCAGATTCTTAGACTCTTTAACAGTGTCAGGGATAGGTTCTATTTAGAATAGGCCTTAAATACAGTAAGAAAAAAAAAAGTAGTTGGTTACTCCCAAAAGATTTGTGCCACTATTGCACCAGCATATCTTGTAAGCAGGTTGCTATTTTAGGTTACAGGGTTTGTATCTGGGTGATATAAATGATGACTCGTTTCATCCAGTAATATGCAAAGCACCTTCCAGCTTCATGAACACTACTCAGTTGGAGGCTAAGCTTCTAGTTGGCCACTAGTTCAATGTTCCATGTTTCAAGACAGAGTTGTTTCTTCAGCAAGGCCTTACTACCAGGTTATGGAGAGTAACCAAAAGCTTGGCAATAACCTATGATGTTTGGGGGTTATGGGAGGTGAAACACTCCATCCTGGTTAGAAATTCATTAATCTTAGGATGTAAACAACCCAGTGGCTTCAGGAAGTCCCTAAAACTGACCAGATTCACTAGTCCCTCTCCGTCCCCAAGAACATAAAAGCAGCAAGAACTGCTGAGAAACACTCTCAAACAAGATGAACTAACCAAAAGAAGCTCAGACTAACTGAGCTACCAAAAGGAACACTTCTAACCTGTTGAGCTGCCTGCAGGTGGTGCAAAGCACTCCAGATATCCAGCTTTGAACTGCCACCTAAGTTGGAGTGAGCTTTAATAATGCAGCTGTCTTTGTGTTATGTATGGTCCTCTAAATAACCCCCTCTTTCACATTCTTGTAGAGAACCCCAATATAACTCATTGGTTCACCAAGTTGAATTTGGGTGGTATCTGGATTTCTATCTATCTATCTATCTATCTGCCATCACTTCCCTATCTAGAGTGAGTAGATGTGTACTCACATCTCTCCAGGAACCATGTCACACAGCAAAACCAGTAGCTTCCCAGCTAGCTGCCAGTCTTTAACATGAGTGAAATATAAAATCACTGAAGTGTGGCAGTAAAAGAAAATAACTGGATGCAAACTGAAGGTTCAAAAAAGAAGTTAGTAATATGTAAGTTCATCTCTTCATTGTTCCACTCACTGATTGCAATTGCAAGTGAGGGTAGACACACTCTAGTCTCAAATTCAGTCCCTTTCTAGCTCATTTTTATGGGAGGCAGAAGTCCTGGGAGCTGAATCCAAGGACTCACACATGTTATGTAACTGTCAAAGCTATATCCCCCCAGCCCTAAGAATGAAAGAAAGATATAAGAGAAACAGGATGCAGTCTTTAATGTTGTGACCACAGAGGTAAGGGAAATAAACTAGCTCTACCTTGTACTGCAGTGATAGTGAACTTGACTTTGGAAAGACTAATCCATACTCAAAACCTCAAATATGAATTGAGTGGAATATGATATGGACATCACTGTAGCAGTATATCAGATGTGGTGGAGCATGTATTCTGGAGACAGAGGCATACATATCTCTGTGAGTTTGAGGCCATCCTTATTTGCATAGCAAGTTCCAGGCCAGCCAGGGTTACATAGTGAGAACTTGTGAAATCACGAGAACAACTATTATGTAAACTGATTTTTAACACCTATTCATCCTTTTCATGACTCTTTGAAAATTTAACTTTCATACAGATAAGTAATGTATCTTGCTGACAATCAAGAAGTCTATAATGCCAACACAAAATGAAGGGCAATGCAGCTACAGAGTACTGATGTAATTATAAGAATAATTAAGAAAATATAACTGTGAAATAGATGCTTGCAAGGTCTTCACTGAAGGACTGAAACTTAGTGTTGACACTTGAGATTTGGATCAGGAATTAAATGAGTTCAGAAAATGAACAAGAGACTGTTTAAAAAAAAACACTGAAAGTGGCAAGTGTGAAGACAGACATATGAGGACTAAAGCAAATGAGTGAGAAATCAAGAAGACTAAGATGCTGAATGAGCATGCAAAAAGCTTGTTTGGAAACTTGGTAAAAAGGAGAATTTAGGATTCAACTAATCAAGTTATGAAAAGTAATCTATGTCTTAAATCTAAACGTATAAAACTAATGAACTGCATATATCATCATTTAAGGCTCAAGTACGTAATTAACCTTGGCATTCCTGTGTGTTCTTTTTATTTTCTATGGTATATCATATGAATTGATGTGAGGAATATTTTGTCTGCTCTTTTAATATACTGTACAGCCTGAGATAAAACAAACAAACAAACAAACAAAAACTTCTCTAGTTTCCTTATAATTAGCTTTCTAGAGTTCAGGTTCTGCCATGAGCTGCACATCAAGCAAGACTAGAATTTGAATCTGGAGAAAATGACCAAGAAGTGACACCAGGTGTGTTCTTGGCTGTAGACATTGTGGGAGAGGCAGCTTGGAGAGAGGTGCTGGTACTTTTCAGGCAGCATCCCAGCTAACAAGATAATTTTCTGGTCATGGCAACAACAGCAGTTCCCTTAGCACCTATGCTTTAATGTGGCTTTTACAGACAACCCTCAAAGTTCCGTCCACTGTTTATTTGTCAGAGCCAAAATTCTACATCCTGTAATAAGCCTGTTCTGCTTAAACCAGCCACAGTGGGTTCCATTCCTTTTAACTGGCCTGAACAAATAACTCTTCTAGTTATATAAAATTAGAATAAACTTGGTAATGTTATAAATAGCTCATTAATTAATAGCATATATAGATAAAAAATACAATAACCATTCTTGCTTCATTTATGAGTTGTAAAATATTAAAAATCACACCAGTGTTACCACATCCAATATCTCTTAATAAGAGAAATATTCTGTTTCTAAAAGTCCCATTCAATAAGATAATCCATTGTTGATAATCCAATAGAATATGTATAATCTATTATGTCATTTTTGGTTTTGATAGAGTATTTTCTTGATTATTTAGAAAAAAAAATAAACCCTTTTGAGAGTATTGGTATTTGGCAAGAGTGACTCTCGCTTGCGTTCAATGTTCTCCTAGGGTTGTTATTTTTAATTAACTTACAAAGTAACAGGTTTTTTTTTTTACAGTAATTTCATACATACTTAGTTCAGGTTAGTCCCTCACACACCTCTATCCCCAAACTCCCTGCCTCTTGTCTGCACTGTACCTTTCTGTCTGCTGTGTTCTGTCTTCCTCTTTCATTGTTACGTGTCTTCTATTGCCCTCCTCCCCCTTTTCCCTTAAAGTCCCTTATTTCCTCTCTCATGAGCCCCTTTCTAGATTCCCAGTCTCTTCTCACTCTGAAAGAAGTATTTTCTTTGTTTAAGGGGCCATAGACTCACTATGAAGTTCAGAATGAACTTGAATCTGCTGTTTTCCTGTCTCAGCGTCCAAAATAGAGGCTTTAGATGTGTGCACCATTGTGCTGGATGGTTTTTATGTCAACTTGACACAAGTTAGCCATTTTGGAAGAGAAAACCTTAGTTGAGAAAATGCCCCCACCAGATTGGCATGTAGTGAATTACTTAATTAGTAATTTATGTGGAAAGGCTCAACCTATTATGGTGTTGCCACCCCTAGACAGGTGGTCCTGGATGGTATAAGAAAGCAGGATGAACAAGTCATGAGGAAGAAGCCAATAGGCAACATTCCTTTCTGGTTTCCACATCAGGTCCTGCCTCCTGGTTCCTATCTTGACCTCCTGCCCTGACTTTTCTGGATGATGAACTTGTAAGTTATAAGGCAAAATAAACCTTTTCCTCTCTGAGTTGCTTTTGGCCATGGTATTTTATCTCAGCAACAGTAACCCTAACCAAGATGACTACCATGCCTAGCTCAATCTAATTTCTTTTCTTTGTGTGTGTGTGGGCGGGGCGGGGTACAAAGGTGGGGTGCACACAAGTTTGTGCATGTTCATATGGAGGACAGAGGACAACATTGAATATCTTCTACTGTGCCCCATTCTTTTTGAGTCAGGTTTCACTGAACCCATAACTCAACTAATTCAGTAACATAAGCTCCAGGATCTGCCTGTCTCTAATCCCTAAGCACTGTGGTCTCAGATGTATGCGTCCATGCTCAGCTTTCACCTAGGTGCTGGGGATCTGGACTCAGTTATTCAGGGTTTTTTTTTTTTTTTAATTTATTTATTACGTATACAGCATGTATGACAGCATGTATGCCTGCAGGCCAGAAGAGGGAACCAAATCTCATTACAGATGGTTGTGAGCCACCATGCGGTTGCTGGGAATTGAACTCAGGACCTCTGGAAGAGCAGTCAGTGCTCTTAACCTCTGAGCCATCTCTCCAGCCCCAGTTATTCAGTTTTTATGGTGAGTACTTTATCCACTGAGCCATCTCCCTAGCTCATGACTCTCAAGATACTAATATTAACTGTTTTAATCAAGGTAAGTTTCACCAAGAACAATCTATGATGCTATTGTTGAAGGATTTACGTTAGTACAATCTACTTGCAGAATTCAATAAAAACTGATGCTTTTCTGCTAAACATGTTAGTGTCCCCTGTAATCCCAGTACAGGGGGAGCTAAAACAGGAGGACCATGAGTCTGAGGCAGGCCTAAGTCAAATATCAAGAATTTGACATTAAACAAACAAATAAATAAACTATTTGTACCCACAGGAGAAAGGAAAGCTCATATAGATCATTGTATTAGCAAAAATATGTAACTCGTTCAATGAAAACATGATTTGTTTTCAATGTAAGAAAGATTTCAGGAGTTTACAAAACAACAAAGCTCCTTAGTTATTGCCACTGTTTTCTTTTCTTTTTTTTTTAATATCCTTCTCAAGGTGTGGTGGTGTATGCCTTTAATGCCAGCATTTGGGAGTCAGATCTCTGTGTGTTTCAGACCAGCCTGGTCTACATAGTGAGTTCCAAGACAACCAAGGCTATGTAGATAGACCTTGTCTCAAGAAAACAAAACAACAGCAATAATTAAATAAATAATAAACAGGCTCTTTTGCTCTCATTCTCTGTCTCTCTCTGTCTCTCTCTCTCTCTCCCCTCGCTCTTTCTCTCATCACTCCAATATCTGAAAATTAGCTTATTTTCCAATGTGTAGTAACTACTGTATGTGAGTACTTGCTCATATCCAATTAGTAAGAAAAAATAATTTCAGTATGAGTTTGTTTTTAACATCAGAGTGTGATAGCTTGGTTTTGGAAGCAGGGACTCATTATATTGTCCAGGATGGCCACCCACAAATTTCTGGACTCAAGCCATCCTCTTGCATCGGCCTCCCAAAGATCTGGAGCTACATTCTGGCACCACTGCACCACTGCACCAAATAATGAAATCAAGTGCCAACAGACTGTGCTCATTTCATATTTATGAGGATACATTGTATATTGCCTGTGCATGCATTGATCTAGATGCATTAGAAAATCTTTTTTACCACTATATGTCCTGCTTTGCACTTCTTAATGCAATAATTTCTAAAATGCTATTATATCCATTTTATTATTTCTGCTTACATTGTCATGTCAACCATTAGCTTCTTTATATGTATGTCTGTTCATTGAAATATTGTTATTTGTCTTAATATACTGTGCTCTTTATAATTATTTTCAGCAAAATCACCAGTGGGTTTTGAAAATATGAAATTCTGAAACAAATAAACGTGTAATCAGCAATAAGTTGGGTAAGAGTGTATTTGATGCAGTACTTCTAAGATGTGTTGTGAATGTTACACTTACTTAGGTTCTGTGGCTGTCAACAGTCTCACTACACAGCACAAGAAACAAAAGAAGAAGTAAACATTCCTGCCAACCTCTTAACAATCAGTAGGCTGAAGCTGGAGGATCATGAGCTTGAGAACAGCTGTGGCTGTATAATAAAATTTTGTCCCAAAAACCCAAGGCAAAAATAATAATAGTAATAGCAATAATAATAATATAGGAAGGGTCAGTCAAATAACTCATCAGGTAAAGGTGCTTGCTTGATCACTGGGAGCCACATGGTAAAAGATGAGAACTGTCCCTCCACATTGATATACAGACTCATACACGTCAATAATAAATGTAGTTAAAATACTTTTGAGGGTGGTGGTGGCGCATACCTTTAATTCCAGTACTACTTAGGAGGCAGAGGCAGGTGGATCTCCAGGAGTTTGAGGCCAGTCTAGTCTATAGAGTGAGTTCCAGGATAGCCAGGGCTACAAAGTGAAACCCTGTCTTAAAAAAAAAATACCTTGAAAGAAATAGCAGAAGAAAATGTGATCCTTAAATCTGATAAACCTTCTAAGCTCATTCTATCAAACTTGTTTTCTCATACAATGAGCTAGGCATTGGAAAGCTGAGGCAGGAGGATTGCTTGGATCTCTGCCCCACTTCTAAATATGCTTAAACGGAGGGCAAAATGCAGTCAGTCTAAGCATAAACAGCCAATTGCACAATCCTAGACTTTCAAGCTCCTTTTTCATTCTGAAGGTGAGTCTGCTTCCTGGAATTTATGTTCAAAAGCAATTTGGAGTTCTTAAAAACTTAATCTCCTTAACTTAAGCACTTTGCATTTGCATGAGGCACCAGGGAATATGAAATGATGCCCTAATTGAAACATGACTTAATAAGCAGTACATGAAATTAGGAAAGCCTCTGAACAGTAATCCTGTCTTCAGTGCCTCTTGCTGTGTTTCTTTGGTTTAATTGAATAATATAGTAGAATTTTAGTCCCCTCATTTGTTGAAAGAAATAAACAGTGAAGGTTCTAGTTGCAGAGAAAAATAATGAATAGGTGTAGGTGTTTGGGACCATTGTGTGGTTCTGAATTTTATAAAGTCATGCTTGCTGAAAATGGACCTTGCCACCCCTGCCCCTCAAAAAAAGTTGCCCACAAAAATGTCTAATAAAACTGTGGAAGATATTTTGCTTATTGGCTATTTATATCTTAGTGGTATTAGTATAAGTATTTAATTAAGTAGCATTGTAATTAATAATTCAGCAAACTCAAATGGCATGTGCCATTAAGAACCAGGGCAGTCAGACCCATGTGTGATCCAAGCACTTGATGCTGAGGTAGAAGAAATGAAAATCTGAATCCTTGAACTGCATAGCAAGACTCTACCCACCTCCCAAAAAAATGAGAGAAGGAAGTAGGGGGAGTAAACCTGTGTCTAATGGTGGGTGGTCCATCTCTGAATATGCTACTGAAGAAAAGCCATCACAAGCACAGGAGTATCTGACCTTGAGACTAAGGGAGCCCATGTGTATATCTGACACAGCCTCGTGGTGATGATTCCTCGAGAGCCTAAGACTTTTATTTCTTCACAAACACAGCACCTCTCACAAGGCCACACAAATAAAGTGGTATGCAGGTACATATGTATGTTAAGAATGTCTCTCCCAAAACGCAATTTGAACATCCCATGAATAAAATCAAATTGGTTACTTCCAAAATTATTTTTTTAATTATAAACCCTTTAATTAAGAAGTCCTGAAATGCTGGGCAGTGGTGGCACACGCCTTTAATCCCAGCACTCAGGAGGCAAAGGCAGGTAGATCTCTGTGAGTTCAAGGCCACCCTGGGCCACAGAGTGAGTTCCAGGAAAGGCGCAAAGCTACACAGAGAAACCCAGTCTCAGGAAAAAAAAAAAAAAAGTCCTGAAATTATAACTCAGGAAAGATACTATAACAGTAGAAAACTAATTGACTAAACTGCATAAAAATGATTTTATGAACTATTACAGAACTATTAAAATTATTTAGTTTTAAAGTCCATATAGCAGTAAAAATATTTATAGTAGAAAGATAAATGAAAAACATAGTATAGACTAAAACTGAGATGTATATGCTCCATAGCACAACAACTTTGCTTTGAAGTGTACAAACAACAAAATGTATACATAGCCATTTATGAAATATGTTTATATCTTATCCACGAAAAGACAGACACAGGAATTTTCATGGCAACATTATTTTCACAGAAACATTTTGTTTTTACTAGTTCTACTACAATGATTATGAGGCATCCACTGGCACTTTCATATTTGTGTAATGACTACAATAATTTTCATTAAAAAATGTATTATTGACAACCTGCTAAGTTCAAACTTCAGAATAGAAATCAATTCACTTGAATCACAGTAGACAGCACTTTCAGGGGCACACTAAGATCATGGGTCCTTCACACGTTGCATGGTCACTTCAGGATCTGGGCAACATTCTTAAATCCCGCCTGTGAGCTTGTTTAGTCAGTGGTCATTGGCATTCATTGAATGTTATGCTCAGCTCTACTGAGCTATACCTGTTGCCTGCAAGTGAATGCAGAGGCATGTCAGTATATAAGGCCGGGCATCTTTTTCTATTAACTTTGTGCACAGCTTCCTGGCACTCTCCATGAAACACTTCAATGAGAAAGCAGTCTTTCACTTCAGACATGAGTGGAGTCCCGAGGATCCGGAATTTCCAGCAATAGAGGTAGAAATCCCTGGCTAGAGATGGTGCTGGCGGGAGAGGGGTAAAGATGACTGAAGGAACCACAGGAAGCAGAGATGGCACTAGGAGCCACAGGAAGAGAAGCTGTGAGCTGTTCACTTGGTATAATGACTGTCCCAAGGTGAATGCATAAAAGCAACAACTCATGACATCTCATTATATGCTGGCTTTAGTGTCAGCCCTCAGTCAGCATGACCAACTGACACAAGCTAAAAATAAAACCAATAAAAAAAAATCCTAGTTCCCTTGGTCTCTGACACTGCAGAGAGAGAACTGCGTGTGGATGGGACAACTTCAGCCTTTGACAGCTTCAATTACTTCAAATAGTAAAGTGTCACTTAACAACTACTCTAAATAGTTTGAAGATTCTACAGTCACTACTTCAAAATCAAAACCCTGCCTCTTGTGTTTCATGTTATCTGAATACCACAACTAGTAAAAGGCACAGAAGCTAAAAGGCAAACTCCCCAAACACTACCAGTGAACATTTGGAAGCTCCCAAACAGTTGGGCAGACAACCAAGCGATTCTGTCTCGTCCATGAGAAGGAAGGAACTGATCTCTGCTTCTTCTTGGAAAACAGTTTTTGGAGAGAAACCGATACACTTGCTGTTTGCAAAGCAGCATCTGTTATTCCTACAAAGAAATCGTCTATTTCCTCACTTGCTTCCCAGCAAACTCTGCAGGGCCTTCCTCTGCTGGAGCAGTACATCTCAACTCAGGAATACAAGCCAGTCTAGGACTTAGATCTCTTTATATGTGACAGAGAATAAAGAAAAAGAACTTCACATTTAAATTTAATTAACATCAAAAAATCTTTGTTTATCTAAGCATTAAGAATGTTATGAGTAAATCACCATTATCTAAAATATAGTATCTTTGGACAGTTAAACGAAACTTAGAAAATATCTAATGAGGAGATTTATCACACCTTTAATCCCAGCACTTGGGAGGCAGAGGCAGGCGGATCGCTGTTAGTTTAAGGCCAGCCTGGTCTACAGAGCTAGTTCCAGGACAGCCAGGGCTACACAGAGAAACCCTGTCTTGAAGGAGAGAGAGAGAGAGAGAGAGAGAGAGAGAGAGAGAGAGAGAGAGAGAGAGAGAGAGAACCTACAAAAAACACTCTACAATACTACTCCCAGGACAAAGCTTTAGATTGTGTACTATTACCCGGAGGCTTCAGATAAAAACCTTTCAGTATTCAACAACTATGATTCTGAACCTTCTATCTGTCAGACAGTTGGCTAGTACTGAAAGGGTAAAACTATGAAGCATAAATAATATAATTTTCCAGAAGCTTACAGTCTAATAGGAAACCAGTACAGACAGCAATGACAGTTCAAGGGAAGATTAACAATTTTAGTATGGATGATTCAAAGGGCCAAATCCTATAACAGATGCCAAGGGTAATTGCTATTCTAGATTGAAAGGTGTAATGGTATACAGTAGGTAGACATAAAGAAGCATGTCAGAGAATAATACTAAAACCATTATCTTGAACAAACAAGGGATTTGAGGTGTAGCTCACTGTTAGAATGCTTGCTGAGCATGTGCGGAGCATGATGTTCTTTTAGCACTTCAAAAAGACTCAAAAGACTTCCCCTCTGAGGCTTGCTCATGTTCCACTCCTTATATGTGTATGCAACTTGAAGTAATGGTTTAAATGGACAATCTCCAAGTCTTAACTATCTTGGCTTTTAAACAAATAAGAGCAGTAACAATAACCACAAGAGTAACAACTAAGTAGGACTGGTGCCTTGGCAGTCTTCAATACTACACCTTATACACTATGGTTCATCATCCTTTCACCCAAAACCCATAATGTAAGTACTATTACTTTCCTTTTTTTTGCTTATAAAGAATACATTTTTATGAACTTGAGCTACTGTGCCACAAAAAGGAAGCTTATTGAGTTAAATTTTAAAAAAACCAAAAAACTACTTTCTGGGAAACAAGGGCCAGAGACAAGAGCCATCACAGTGATGGCATGCTAACAACTTCCAATGTGAATAATTTCAAAATGGATGCTTCTCTTTTAAGCTCTGGGCCCATCTCTGAGCTTCCTACAGGACATTTACACTTGAAAACTGATGAAAACCCAAACTCTACAAGAACAAACCTGAACCCATTACCACTTCTTCCAATGTCCTTTATTCGTCTTGCTCATCTACCCTAAGAACCTGATAGATAACCTTCATTGCTCCTTCTCCATTCTCCATTCTTCCTTTCTCAAATTCTACTACCAACTGTTCTCCCTGTCTCAGAGAATAAACATCCAAAATATCTCCCTTTCACTGACTAAATTTAGCCTTATACCCTCCCTTGACTCTATCATTACAACAACCATACACATTAATTCCACAGCCTAACCAACCCTCAATGCATGCATCACAAGCAGGTTTCCTACATAGCTCTGGCCTGTCACCCCTAGACTTAGATCCCTGATATCCTCAAGTATCATTTTCCTTATGAGTTTTTTCAACTGAACTTTCTACCCAAAGAACCGGTCACTACTACTAAGTGAAGTTTCCCATCTCATTGAAATTCTAGGTAAATTTTTACTACATCCATGACCTACAGCTGTATCTATGGCTTCTCTCCTCTAGGCTTAGGTAGTACATGCCTTAGCAGGAAAGATCTGACCTCATTTATCTTCAATAGCATAATTCATAATATCCATATCAAATAACATCATATAACAACAACAACAACAACAATAATAGTAAGTATTAAGAAACGACATCCAGTATTTATAGCCTTATGCAGAAGATATCAAATCTCACAGACACTTTTATAAGAAGAGATTTTCTTCAAAGTCTGCACAGTGGTAGAGGTTGAATGACTGGTTGACCCACAACTCTATATACTGCCTTCCAAAAATTTATCTGAATGTTCTTAACATTTCTTCTTGTCTGCGCCCTTCCCATCCTTATCACTTAGGATGTTGATGGTGTTTTTGAAAAGCTGTATCTTGTGGGCTCTCATGGGCAATGCCGCTCAGGTCTGGCAGGTGTGTCCCTGCCGTGGTGGTTATGGAAACACCTTTGCTGGAAACACCAACTGGTATGCAAAAGGGCAGAATGTGGCCTTAAGATGAAACTGAATGCAAAGTCAAAATTAATATACCTTATATTTTATTTATGAGTCAATGAATTAATAATCAAGGATATCTGCATGGGCAAGGTTTTGAAGCAGTGCAATGTCCTTTGATTGAATTAGCATTTCCCTTCAAAATATGTTTAAACTATTAGTATACTACAGCATATTGAAGCAAAACAAAAATTTCCTTTTTTCTGAAAATGATTCATAGCTTAGATATCACCAATATAAATTAGTGAACAGGCAGAAACTAGTAACACAATGCTTTACACAAACTGAAGTCCATCTCTGACCATCTTTGTTTTAAGAGAATTCCCTTGTAGTAAAATTAAGTTAAAGTGAGGCCTAATAGAATTAGTACCTTCTGACCTAAAGCAGCATCTTCAACCATTATTTTTCTAATTCTTGTCCAAGAATCCATCTCAAGTAAGAATTCACTCAGGATAAAGAAAGATGCAATAAGTAGGAATGAGCACTACTCATGTATCAAAACTAAAGGAAACTCAGTGAGTCTTGATTTCCAAAATCTTGAACTAATTCTAGAATTCCTGTTTGTCATGTATATATACAATTTCTGCAATTGTTTCCTTATTCACTCATAGAAATAAATGATAGTTTATTTTCAAGACAGAATCTCACGTAGCCCAGGGTGGGAGATACATATATATATAGTATTACCTTGAATTTCTGATTTCCCTGACTCCACCCCCCTCTAAGTGCTAGGATGTCAGGGGTGCAGCACCAAAAGCAGTTGTTTATAAATCACAGATTTTTAGGACTTTCTTCCAGACAAGCTCTATCTACATGGTCCAGGCTAGTCTCAAACTTAGCCCTACCCTCCACCTTAGCCTTCTGAGTGCTAGGGGCTGGCTAGCATACCCAGTTATGAAGTGGCTGTATTTACATTATGAATATAAATAGCATTTTGAAAGTTTCCACCTTATCTCTGTGACTAAGAACAGACACTGAAGAGTCACACCCCCACTCTTCCTCTTGACACCTATGACCTCAGGCAAGTAACTTTACCTCCCAGTCTTGGTTTTGTCAAGAAAAGCAAGAACCATAATGATACCACCACTGTTAGAATACCATAAAGATTTAAATGTAAATCTTTTAGAACAGTGTGATGCCTGACATGAAATGTGTGTGTCTGTGTGAGGATACATGCCCACACATATTAACTTCTGAGTATTATAAACATTAACTTCTCCTTTGTTCTTAATTACAAAATACTTTGCTAATTTCTAGAATTCTTAGGTATTGGGTAGAATCCTGGGAGATCTCTTCCATCTCATGATTTTAAATGCTATTCACAAACTGATGATTCTCAAATATGTGTCTCTGAGCTGGACCTTTCCTATGAACTCCAGGTCCATCCACGTATAAAACAGACTACTCTACATCCCTAATGAGATGAAAATAGAGAGCTCAGAGCCATCATGTAAGATCCATGCTCCTTCCTTTTCTCTGATTCCAGTGTTCCTTCTTCTTTTGTTGTTTATTAGACTCAAAATCCTCCCTACTTTTGTCTGCCTCTTCTTGTCCCATTTGCCAGGAATGCTGGTGTCCTATCTTTCACATACATGTGTCCAGCATGCATCATGTCACCTCTTCTCACATTAGCTCTCATCACAGCTACACTTATCCTCCTCTGGTTTAGTACAATACTTTCCGGGGTGATAACTGACTACCTTGGTCCATTTAATCTGATCTCCACAGAGCATCAACATGACTGATTCCAGTAAACACAAAGTATGTCATGTCATTCCTCTGCTCCACATTAGTCAAAATCAAAACCAACCACAAGCCCCAACTCTGACCTGTTTTCAAGTAATCATTTTTACTTAGTTGGTTTGAGATCTATGTGTCCCTTAATATTCTAAAGTCACCAGCCAAAGGGACTTTTCATTTTGAGAACTCTAAGTCAATGCTCTTTCCCCAAATGCCACATGATTGCTCTACTTCTTTTGTAGAATATAAATGTAAAATGTAATATAAATGTATAAATATAAATGTAAAAATGCCTTTTAATTTACGTTTTCCTTTCCTTGGAATATCCTCTGTCATCAATTTCCACTCTCTCCTTGGTGAAATTCCACCCATCTTTCAAATTCCAACTCAACAGAAGAGTGATGTCTAACGGCTGGAAGGGTCAGGAAGGAAGAAAGTGAAAGAAGGCAGAGTAATGTCAGACAGGAGGAGCAAGCCCTGATATGTGACAGCAAAGTGGGGTGACTGTAGTTGACAGAAAATTACTATACATTTTATAAAGAACTACAAGAGAGGCATGCAAAGCCTCCGAACACACAGAAACAATAAGGAGATGAAAATATTAATGGTCTCTGTTTGAGCATTGCACAATGTTTACACGTATTAAATCATCACACTGCACTTCATAACTATGTATGGTTATTACTCAAATTAATTTTTTTGTTTTTCTAGACATGGTTTCTCCACGTAGTTTTGGTGCCTATCCTGGATCTCAATCTGTAGACCAGGTTGGCCTTGAACTCACAGAGATCCGCCTGGCTCTACCTCCCCAGGGCTGGGATTAAAGGCATGTACCACCGCCGCCCAGCCTTAAATTTTTTAAGGGGCCCAGAGAGCTGGCTCTGTGGTTAAGAGGACTAGCTGCTCTTCCAGAGGACCCAAGTTCAATTCCCAGCACCCACATGGCAGCTCACAATTGTCTGTAGCTCCAGTCCCAGGGGATCCAACACCCTCACATAGACATACATACAGGCAGAACACCAATGCACATAAAATAATAATAAGCGAATAAATAAATAACTTTTAAAAATTAGGTATAGAAGAAAAAAGAGAAGGAGGAAGGAAGGAAGCAAGGAAGGAAGTCGACTGTCATGGTCCAGAAGTAATCAATTCACTGTGATTTCTATGGTCATTTCCTCTGCTAAACTTTCCTAGAACATTCTTTATATATTTGTGCTTTGGCTTTTTGTTTGTTTGTTTGTTTTGGTTTTTTGAGACAGGGTTTCTCTGTGTAGTTTTGGTGCCTTTCCTTGTGCTTTGGCCTTTATCATGTTGACTATGATTTATATGTTTGAATAACTACCACTTTACATTATACCATAAATCCCTAGAATCTAGAATCTTAACACATCCTTAGGTCTCGGTAGAAATTAGGCCAAGAGAAATTAACACATCAATATGATCACCTATTTGCATGGATAGCATTGATTCCTGAACCTCTCTCCCAGAGACCGTAGTTCACTATCTCTCAAGTAGAATGCTGGAACCTGAATTGTTATTCAGCACTTCAAATGATCTAACTTTATTACACTTTAAGGAATATATTACTAAGAAATACTTGAAAAAGCATCCAATGACAAACTTTGTTGTTCAAATCTTAGATGGTCTTTTAATAAAAAACCCAAAGCCAGATGTCAGGGTGAAAGCTGAAAGATCAGAGAAGCAAAACAGCCAGCCACTAGTTCTTACCTCGACAAAACCCTTAGCCTAAAAAGAGAGAGTTTCTGTTTCCTCATGCCTTATATACCTTTCTCTGCCCTGCCATATTACTTCCTGGGATTAAGGCTATGTATGCTTCCCAAGAAAATGCATGAGATCTCAAGCACTAGGATTAAAGGTGTGTGCCACCACTGCCTGACTCTGTTTCTAATCTAGTGGCTGGCTCTGTCCTCTGACCCTCAAGAAAGTTTGTTAGGCTATTCAATATATCACCATAAACTTTGCATAACTAGAGCCTTAAATAATACACACTATCCTCTCAGGAAGGTTTGTTAAAATTTTTGGTGTTGGCCAACTAATTTTCTTAATCACTCACACGAGTATTAAATTGAATTGATAAACATCTTAAGAATAAAAGAATAAAAGAATAAAAGAATGCACTGATTACAACAAAGCCCATTTAAGCCAAATGAATGCTGAATACATCTATCACTTAAATATTATGTCTCAAAAAAGTCCACATAGTTTTCAGAAGAGTGGAAACAGAGGCTTACAGGAAGAATGCATGCTGCCCAGTGCCTGAACATGCCAGGGGCATGGGGTTGCTAGGATAAGTATTCTGATCTGTCCTCATGTTTAGAGGTGAGAAGCATGGTGAAAAGTGGCCAAGACACTCCAGGTGTCCTCATAGTAACTGATGGGATTTGGGGTTTTAGGGGTTTTAACATAGTTCTTTCTGGATCCAAAATATGCTGTTTTCCAATGTACCAAATGCCTTCTAAATACTTCAAAAATGTAATTGAGTTTATTTAAAAAAAAAAAAAAAAAAAAAAAAAAAGTTCGTGTTTCTTGACGTGAGCCATTCCAATCCTGCTACTTACAGCTGTGTGATTTTCTATGGGTTGTTGCTTCGATGAGCTTCAGCTGAGAGCAATGTGGGATAAGAAATAACAGTGCTATCTGAAGCTGGCCTGTGAGACCAGCAGGCAGTATCTACAAGGAGAAGTATCAGTATATACAAATTCTGATGCTCCTGTGTGCTCCTCACCAGTCTCTCAACATTCCAATTGTTATGGGCCTGGTCTTTCCCTGACTGTGAACAAAGAAATACAATCAAAAGCCAAAGTTCCTTTGGTACCAGCAAAAAGAGAAATGAGTGTTTAAGACCAATGGCAAAGTCAAAGCACTGTGTTTAAATCTTAGTTCCATTTGCTCCGGGGCTTTGAAGCAAGAGTAACTGGTCCACAAAGTGAGACTGACAGTAAGATTTCACTTCCAGGGAGTTAAGTGAGTAAATAATGTACTGCCCGACTCAGTTTACCTCCTGTTACAAGTAATTCTTGACTCAATGTTGCTATACCTCAGTGTAGTCAAGTGGTCAGTATAGACAACTAAAATTTCCATCCACTTACAACCAGAAGCAAATCTCAATAATTTTAGGTACCATGGCTCAAACCAGTTGGATGGGACGGGAAGTTAGGGAAAGCTTAGAAACTGACTTAAGGTTTCAGCTTGTACATACTAAAGTTTGCAAAATTGTCTTATAAATAAAATCTTCAAGGGACTAGTATCTTTTTATCTTGTGTGACAACAGAGATGTGGCATTTCCTTTTTATTTCTTATTCTTTGACAGTCCTATGCATGCATGTAACAATGAATTTTAGTCCTTTTCAGCCCCTATTATTATTCTGTTAAATCCTGCTGAAAACCTTCTTCCCAAAGACTCCCCCTTCCACTCTTATAGCATCTCTCTCTCTCTCTCTCTCTCTCTCTCTCTCTCTCTCTCTCTCTCTCTCTGTGTGTGTGTGTGTGTATGTGTATGTGTGTGTGTGTGTGTGTGTGTGTGTGAGAGAGAGAGAGAGAGAGAGGGAGAGAGAGAGAGAGAGAGAGACTTACTAAATTGAGATAGAGTTGCCTGCATGTGTGTGACTCGGAGGCTGTTTACCGGTGTATGGGCACCGCATCAGCGGCTATACTACTGAAGAAAGCACCACCCTTTCCACTAGCCAACATTAACTGTCAATATGTTTTTGAGGAGGGGTGGGGTATTCCAAGTCCTTCCTCCTTCCTTGATTAAGTGGTGAAGGGCCTAATTTTATGCAGCTCTCATGCTTGTAACCACAGTTGCGGTGAGTTCATTAACTACATCATGACCAGGAAACAGTTTTGTTGTTCTCCTCCTTAATGTTGCTCTTACATTCTTTTCATCACCTCTTCCATGATGTTCCCTAGGCACGAAGTTTGTGGAAGATGATAGAGATGACCTGTTTTGGACCAAGCATTCCACAGTCACTTGTCCTCTGCACTCTGACCCCTTTTGTGTCTCTGTGTTAAGCATCATCCACTGCAAAAGAGGAGCTCCTCTGATGAAGACTGAGAAGGTATTATTACAGCCATCATTATCTTATTCAAGTCTGGAAAATTACTTTTTTTTTTTCCAAATCATTTTTTTCCTTTTATTTTATTTTACAATACCATTCAGTTCTACATATCTGCCATGGATTCCCTTGTTCTCCCCTCTTCTGCCCGCCTCCCCTTCCTCCCAGCCCACCCCCATTCCCACCTCCTCCAGGGCAAAGCCTCCCTGAGGACTAAGATCGACCTGGTAGACTCAGTCCAGCCAGGTCCAGTCGCCTCCTCCCAGACTGAGCCAAGCGTCCCTGCATGAGCCCCAGGTTTCAAACAGCCAACTCATGCAATGAGCACAGGACCCGGTCCCACTGTCTAGATGCCTCCCAAACAGATCAAGCCAATCAACTGTCTCACCTTTTCAGAGGGCCTGATCCAGTTGGGGCCCCTCAGCCTTTGGTTCATAGTTCATGTGTTTCCATTTGTTTGGCTATTTGTCCCTGTGCTTTATCCAACCTTGGTTTCAACAATTATTGCTCATATAAACCCTCCTCTTTCTCGCTAATTAGACTCCCAGAGCTCCACCCGGGACTCCAAGAAAGACACGGGGCTCGCCCAATGACGGAGAAATGGCTGAGATCTACAAGAACAACCTGGACATGAGTGGGAGTAATGAGGGGCGAGGGGCGATGGAAAGAGAGCCTGTGGGAGCAGGAGATCCCAGCTGGATCAAGAACAGAGAGGGAGAACAAGGAATAGAGACCATGGTAAATGAAGACCACATGAGAAAAGGAAGAAACAAAGTGCTAGAGAGGCCCACAGAAATCCACAAAGATACCCCCACAATAGACTGCTGGCAATGGTCAAGAGACAGCTGGAACTTACCTACTCTGGTGATGGGATGGCCAAACACCCTAATAGTCGTGCCAGAAACCCCATCCAATGACTGAGGGATCTGAATGCAGAAGTCTGGAAATTTTCTTATACTGTATGTTGAGTAACAGCTCAAAAGATATCCCACTTATTTTTTTAATTTTTTTATTTTACATACCAACCACAGTTTTCCCACCCTCCTGTCTTCCCACTCCCCCCCCCCCCCCCCGCCAACATCCTGTCTACCCATCCCCATCCACTTCTTTCTTCAGAAAGGGGCAGGCCTCAACAAAGTATGGCATATCAAGTTGATGCAGGACCAAGCTCCTCCCACTGCATCAAGGCTGGGCAAGACATCTCAGCGTGGGTAATAGGTTCCAAAAAGCCATCTCATGAGTCAGGGATACGTCCTGATCCCACTGTTAGGGAACCCACAAACAAACCAAACTACACAACTGTCACCCACATGCACAGGGACTAGGTTGGTCCCATGCAGACTCCCTAGCTGTCAGTCCAGAGTCTATGAGCTCCCACTAGCTCGGATCAGCTGTCTCTGTGGGTTCCCAAGTCATGATCTTGAA
This sequence comes from Peromyscus leucopus, assembly GCF_004664715.2. NCBI lineage: Eukaryota > Metazoa > Chordata > Mammalia > Rodentia > Cricetidae > Peromyscus > Peromyscus leucopus. The sequence goes on from NC_051069.1 coordinate 79,893,741, forward strand.
CCTCCTTGCTTGTACAATCCCTCCTCCTCCCCTTAAACTGAATTCTAGAAGCTCTGCCCAGTGCTTGGCTGTGGATTGCTGCATCTGCTTCCACCAGTTAGTTACTGGATGAAGGCTCTCTGATGACAATAAGAGTAGTCACCAATCTGATTACAGGAGAAGGTCAGTTCAGGCATCATCTCCATTATTGCTAGGAGTCTTAGCTAGGGTCATCCTTGTGGATTCCTGGGAGTTTCCCTGGCACCAAGTTTCTTGCTAACTCCCAAATGGCCCCCTCTATTAAGATAACTCTTTCATTACTCTCCTCCTCCATACCATCCCCAACTTAATCAACCCGATCCCTCAGGTTCCCATCACCCCATCCCCTCCACTCCACACACCCCTGCCCCCAGTTTACCCAGGAAATCTCATCTATTTCCCCTTTTCAGGGAAATCCATGTGTCCCTCTTAGGATTCCCCTTGTTAACCTTCCTTCTTTGAGGCTATAGATTGTAGCCTGGCTATCCTTTGCTTTACATCTAGTATCCATTTATTAGTGAGTATATACCATGTTTGTCTTTCTGGATATCCCACTTATTTAACAAGCTTGCTTATCTAATAGTCTCTCTTAAATGTAAATGTTCTCCACATAATAGTACCTAAAGAATTCTTTAGAATCCCATAATCAATCATGGTTTACAATAATTTGGTATTTCCTTATATATGAAATTAGCAAACATCAGTGATTGAGCCAAAGTGTGTGCTATATAAAGAAATATAAATATTTTGTGTTTATTGACATATTTCAATAAAATTATACTGTCAATTCTAAGTCAACCTAAGAAATTTTATATTTGCACTATAATCTACATACTACATAATTATTGCATGGTCCATTATACCCACTGTATGCTGTACATGTAAAATAAGCATCCAATCCTCATACAAATGGAAAGTCTAAACCAAGGCTGAGGCCCAGTATGGTGGTGCATGCCTTTAATCCCAGCACTTGGCATGTAGAGGCAAGCAGGTCTCTAGGAACTGGCAGTCAGCCTGGTCTACTTAGTGAGTTCTGGGTCAGTCAAAGCTACAAAATGAGACCCTGTCTCAAAAGACAAAAATAAAATAAAATTAACAATAAATACCAAGGCTTAGGTTACATCTCAGTGTTAGAACATTTTCTGATGCTGTCCTTATTATGCAAGGCATGGGGTTCAGGCACTGCAAAGTGAGATACTAGAGGCTATGACATAGCTCAGTGGAAGAGTACTTGCCAAGCCATGCACATGTATGAAATTTTCAAACAGTTAAAAATAATTCTAGGATAGAACTTTTGCCTTGCATACATTGAAGATCAAGTTTTAAACTCCATTACTGGTAAATAAATAAGTAAATTTTTAAGCACAAAAAAGACTGAAATATTAAAATTAAATAGATATTGCTGTGACTCAAGCTTGTCATCCCAGCACTAGGGAGACAATGACAGCAATATTGCCATGAGTTTCAGACCAGCCTGGATTACATATTGATTTCCAGACTACCCTGGCTACAGAATGAAATTCTGTCTTACAAAAACATAAATGTTCAACCTAATTTATTTTAGATGTGTTATAACTAAAGTTTTAAGCAATATTATTATTTAACTTATATTTGAGAAAACACGTGAATATATTCATTCACATATAAAAATAGTTTAAAGAATGGCACATACTATACCCCACTGGTGGGTAATTACTCTGGGTAACTGGGAAAAGTCAATTATTTTGAGACCCACTTTTCTGAAAGATAATAAATGATTTTTAATTAAGCTAAGAAAGTAATACTGGATGGACGGAAGTTACTATGCTTATTGGAGAAATGGTTTGCTTAACATTAGAAGGACTGTGGGAGAATCCCAAAGTGCCTGAGCTCAGCTTCAGAAGCCTGAAGAATGTGCCAGAATGAACATACAATGACTGATAAAGTTTCAATTATTTTAATACCTGAACTTACTAGAAAGCAGTTGTCTGAACTGTGGAGTTTTTTATATTATTAGCTCTGGTAAATTACAAATTACTTTTACCACTATCTCGAAACACCGTAGAAAATGGATGAAAGCCATCCAAGGCCACCAAGTTCATTTATTTTGTTTAGCTTTATTCTTCCTGCAGTCTGTATTTGCTACTTAACATTCTACTTGTAAAATGTTATAATAAGATAAGTTTATGTTAGAACACTAGGTTGCTTTTATCAACATCCAGTTTCTCAGTTTTTCCCTGTGAAGAAAAAAATGAGGTATCAAATTAAATCTTTCATATTTATTTTCATATACGACCCAAACTTACATTTCAGTGAATTTTATTCAAACTCAGTACTCCTAAATTGCAAAATGTTGTCTTTGTCCTTAAGACCATGACAGAGAACTTTATCTGCATTCAAATTGCCTACTGGTTTGTGGTATTTCAATAATAAAACAGCAGGATTGAAGGCTCATGATGAGAAATCTGACTAATTACCTGTTAGATGATAGATGGTTGTAACTCGGCAGTGCCAGTCACTGAAAACAAAACACTTCGAGATATCAATCAGCTTCCTGACAAATCCAATTTTCCTCACATTCAGTGGACAATAAATGGGAGTTTTTACCTCTACATCTACAGAGCACAGAATTTTAACTTTAAAATATGCATAATGCTATTTTAATAAAGTACATTTTAAGCAAGTTAGTATTTAAATACCTGACATATTCATATTTCAATTGCACAGCTTTTAAATAGATAGATAGATGGTGGGAATAATTAACCTTGTAAAAATGTATTGCACGCTATTGTGGAGGGCAAGGTGTACTTAATAGTAGTTTTCCTGTTTTCTTTCTACATTTACATTTAACTCAAATTATTCACAACAACTCTAATGGCTGTGTTCACTCTCTTCATTTTTTTTAATTTTGTGGTAAATGAGTTGGATGAACATTCTACATGAGATTCCAAAAGCAGAATACCCAATTAACACTGCCACATACCAGCATGTGGGCAGAGTTAAAGCAAAGAGGGATTGAAGCATGGAAATTGAAAGCAGGCTCAGAGAAGCACCTCTTTCTTCCTTACAAGAAGGGACTACACAGTCAACGTTTGCAATCTATGGCTAACCTTAATATGTTACAAGTTTCCATATCTTATGCTATGTTAAGACACAGAAAATTAAAGATAGTTGAAGAATAGAAATAGGAAGAGAAGTTGCTTGCAAAGATTGACCACAAATATTAAAAGTTTGATAACATATAATAGGAAGCTGGGCACTTTGAAACATTAATTGCAGGAGATTAAGTTGGTGCACCATCATGGGAAGACAATAGCTATGAAAATTTGGATGCTTAGAAATAGCAATCCACAGTAGGGGTGTCTCTAATGATTAGTAATTACAATCTTACATTTCTGGGAGTGATCACCACAATACTATTTTTAATAGCAAAAATGATTTTTAACTGGAAATAATTGAGGACTCTTATATATGAAGTAAGCTTGATAAAGTATGTACATTTATCAGAAAATTTCTAAGAGACCAGATTGTGACTGTTCTTAAATATATAGATAAGTATATGAGACTATAGATACATGAATTAGGTTGACTAGATCATAGCACAATATGTGTATATAAACACTTGTGCACACCATTAACATATACAATTTTCACTTGTCAGCTAAGAATAATGTAGTTGAAAGCTAAAACTAAGCAAATGTAGTCTTGTAAATAAATCAATATGTGTTGGACCATACCAAAAACCACAATGCAGTGAAGTGCAACACTGAGAAAAAGCTAGTCTTTAATGTGTTGAAAAATGTAGAAAAATACATTTAGGTGAAAATATGTCAGATATATCTGTGCTATTTAATAGGACACAATATATAAAAACAAATATATGATTGTTGTAAATAGAAAATTTAAGGAAGGATAATATTGGAAAATGTCACTTGTGGTGGCCTTTGGGAGACATGAGTGAAATCTTGAATCCAGGGAAAACCCTTATTTCCCATTTCTTAGACTTGTATTGTTTAAATATCACACCCATTCTCTTATTATTCAGTAATAAATAAATGGACAAAGAATATATTCAATCTTATGTATGTTTTCACACAAACAGGAAGATGGACCTAAGCCTTTCTGATTTTCAATATTTCAATAGTTAAAAATCCTCTAGTTGTCTTGCATAACTATGGGAACAGTAGCAAAAATCATGTCCTAGGTTGATACTAATGAGATGAACTTGAGCTTGGTCATTCCTTGAGGCTGACTGGCTGTGACACAGTCTGTGACTAATAATTGTGACTGAGTAATTGAAGACTATAGTATCTAATTCAAATCACCTGGGGAAATAAAAGATCAGGCTCACAGAAAAGCATATCAAGGTTACACTCCAACTACCCAAACAGATGTTGATCTATGATAACCCAAAGAAGTTTGTTGTTGTTGTTGTTTTTAACGTTCAAAAAGCAAAAAGCTTGTCCCTAACTCATCCTACTTGGAATTCTGTAACAATATAGGGAATGAACAGCTCTTCCTTACAGTTGTGGTAAGATACACAGTAATACATATGCATGCATATACAGGTGCAACACAGAACAGGAAACACAGAAATTTTGCTTCAAGTCTCCTTCCTTCTGCAGCTCATTACTAATACATTCATACCACCATTTAATCTGTCTGTCAGGAAAGGGTTTTACCTCTACTTTATTGCTCATCACCTTCAGGACAAAAGTAATTTTTCATTTATGTGTCAATGCCTTTATGCTTTTATATTCCTTAAATCATGTGTTCATTGAAGATTTGTCCCTGCTACTGCTAAAGTGATTACCATATTTTAAATCAGTTTTAGATTTTCTCCAAGTTTTTACAGGTGTCTAATTTTTTTCTTTTCGTTTTGTTTTTTTTTTTCTTTCTTTTCTTTTGTTTTGGTTTGGTTTGGTTTTGAGGCAGGGTCTCTCTACATAGCCCTGGCTATCTTGGAACTCACAGTGATCCACCTGCCTATGCCTTCCAAGTGCTGGGATTAAAGGTGTGTGTGCACCAGCATGCCTGGTAGGTATATAATTCTTACTTTTCAAAGAGTATGTGAAAAGACAAAGCATAGTGTGTGTGCATGTGTGAAGATGCATATATGTGTATGGTGTACATGTGTAGTATGTATATGTGTATAACTGCTTTATCCAGTAAGCCAACTCCCAACCCCTCTTATATTTTGTAAGAAAGGATCTCACTCTGCCAACCCATTTTTTTAACCCTCCTACATCAGCCTCCTGGGCTCTGAGATTACCATCATGTACCAAAGCACTCACAATTTTCTAAATTTTAACCAATGCCTGTACCAGATAGACAGTAGTTTATCAGTACATTCAGGTTGTAGATATTTTCACCAATAACCAGGAAAAAATACTATTTCCCATTATAGAACTCTTTCTTTCAATCAAATATATATATTGTATATTTTTAAAGAATTTCTTCAGACTAACTATAGGAGGCTGGAGAGATGGTTCAGTGGTTAAAAGTACTGCCTGATCTTATAAAGGGTCTGGTTTAATTCCCAGCACCCATACAATGGCTTCAATCACCTGCAATTCCTGTTCCAGGGGATCTAACATCCTCTTCGGGCCTCCTCAGGCATCAGTCACATGGTTCGCAAACACAGGAGGACAAAACAAATTCACACATAAGAAATTTAAATTTAATTTAAAAATAAATGAATAAATAAACTATAAAAAAGATTGCAAAATAATATTACATAAGAAAATAGATATACATTGTATGAGGGTATAGAGCATTTAGCATATATTCTCTTACATTTCTCATTGGAATTTAACCCTGTTGCAGAAGACAATACATACTTATGGCATAGAACATGGAGAAATCTAGCTATTACTCAACTGGAATCTTCATCCCTAGTGGCTAGCACTCATAGTTCTGAAAAATGTTATGCATGCTACCAGGAGAAAAACTTAATCATCATCAGCCTCACTGAGCTCAAAATGCTGTAAGTGACAATGACAATCTGATGAGGTATGTCCACTGGTGCAAGAGTAGCACAAATGTTAGGGGGTAACCAACCACTTTTTAAATTTTATTTATGCCACACAATGTATTTCGATCATATTGGGACCCATAACAGACACTGTAGTTGAGACCAAGAACTTGAGACTAAAGAAGTTATGGGCCCTAGTTGGGGAAACCTATCACTATTATTCTGCTAAATGAACAAAGAAATAAAATGACTTCTAATGACATGTTGCTATACCCATAGACCAGTGCATCTGTCCCCAGAGAAGTCACTTCTGTCAGTAGATAGTAATTGATATGGAGATCTACAATGGGACAATTTGCAGAGAAATTTGGAGTGCTCAGTCCTAAATGGGATGATGTCTTTATCATACCACTCCCCTCAAAGCTCAGGACCTAGAGTCGGAGGAGCCAGGCGGTGGTGGCGCTTGCCTTTAATCCCAGCACTCGGGAGGCAGAGGCAGGCGGATCTCTGTGAGTTCGAGGCCAGACTGGTCTACAGAGCGAGATCCAGGATAGGCACCAAAGCTACACAGAGAAACCCTGTCTCAGAAAAACAACAACAACAAAAAGAGCCAGAGGTGGTGGATAACTTGAAGGAAATGATGCTTTCCAAATGCAAGAGCCACATATAAATTCAAAGATGCTGTGAATGCATGCACAAGACGTACACAAGCTCAAGCCAGACAAAATTCTAACACAGAAGAGTCGAAAGGGCACAAAGGTCTACACCTAGATAAGAAACTATTTACAATTAATGGCTGAAAATTACTTTTCAGTGACACTGGGTATATCAGCCACACTCCAAGAAAGTCCCCATTCTCAGAATGAGATATAAATCAGAGTCCATGAGATTTTTTTGTGAGTGTGGGAGGCAGTTTTGTTTTGTTTGTTTTGTGTGTGTGTTGTGGGTGATGGTTTTTAAGAAAGAAAGAATGTGAAGTTGGGTTAGTGGGAAAGGAATGGAGGGACTGGGAAACATTGAGGCAGAGGAAAGAATACAGTCAAAATGTATTTTATGCCTGTGTAACACACCACAGCTCCTAAAGACACTAAAACAAATGAAGAGGTGTTAGAGAGGCTGGGAGGAGAGAGGTAGCTTTTTGTTTTGTTTTTAATTAACTTGGGAGGAGTCTTTTGGGGAGATGCTACAGGGTGAGGGGTGGATATGGAGGTACTGGGAGGTGAGCAGGATTGGGATACATGATGTAAAATTCCCAAAGAATGAATAAAAATGCTTAAAAGTATATATTGTATACAGTTCTCTCTTTTATTTTCTTTTTTATTTTTTGAGGCAGGGTTTTTTCATGTAGCTCTGGCTGTCTGGAACTCTCTCTGTAGACCATGCTGGACTCAAACTCAAAGAGATCTGCCTTTCTCTGCCTCACGTGTGCTGAGATTAAAGGCATGTGCCACCACTGTCTGAATTTCTTTCTTTTCTTTTTTCTTTTCCTTGCAATTCTCAAATAACATATAAAAACATTTTAAAATGGGAAAATAAGCAGATTGTGACTATCAAATCCACATGGCCCATGTGTCAATTTAAAAGCCAAGACTTGCAATAAAATGCTCTAATAATTAAAAAAGAATAAACTAAAAAGACACAGGTTTTATAGTTTCTGCAAAATTAAATCTGTATTTATTACACTAACCAAAAATTCTATTGTATATTTGCCCAAAGGAAATTAAATACATGCTAAACAAAAACTTTATCAAAATGTTCCTAACACACTTATTGCTAATATTTCTAAACACATTCCCTATCAAGATTTTAATTAAACAAGAATCTGGGTCATCAACCATACTCAAATTTTATATTAATACATTGATACATAGACCTGATATGCTGGGATTCTAATCTCTAGAAGTTTTTGATATGCTCTTACTGAACATGATAGATACATGTTCAGTAACAATATATTTAACAATTTAGTTTGATTCAAAGTGGGTAAATCTAGTGTTCATCATTAATCTGTGCTGAGAACATGCAATTAGAAAATTCAACTTGGATCAGTGCAAAGACAGAATAAGGGAAGAAAATAGCAATAGAAATTATCAGTACATAAAGAAAAAAACTGTAAGACTCAAGTGAAAATATTTATTTATAATATAGAAAAATATGATCAGAATTGAAAAATCTACCCAAGATCCTGCACATCCTTCTCCAGGGTTGAACCAGATGAATCTCCCTGTTTCTCCTCTTCTCATAACTCCAAGGTGTGAACAAAGATGTGTAGACTCTTCATTTTACCTTATTCATATTCAACCTCTATACCCAATTTGACCCATATATCCCTCTTTTACCCCAACCTTCTTTGCCCATATTAGGCACACAACTAATAAAAGAGGTCCACATACCCAGATCTTATTGTATGTTCAAGGCAGAATTCCCCCATCTCCCCAAAAATCCATCAGTCCTATAGAAATATCTACCAGTGAGAATTACCAAGATGAACCTAATGATACAAGATTTAAAGAACAACAATAAACTTCACCAAAGACTTCAAGGAGCTTAAAGGGACAGTTCTATGATTTAAAGAGAATAAAGATCCTATTGATGCCCAAGAAAGCACAAATAAAGGCTGATAGAACTGGTAAAGACAATAAAGTAATTTTAAGTGGAGTTTAATAAAGGGACAAGAAAAAAAGAACAACATTAAAAAGAATGCAAGCTGAAATGAAAAGGAAAATTAAAAACCTAATACTCAATGTCATTGAAAACTCTCAAAGGAAAGGACTATAGAAAGAATATCAGAACTAGAAGGTAAAGTAGTGGATCTAGATGAAATACGCAAAAGATATTTAAAAAATTTAAACATAGAAAAAGAAGAAACAGGAAATGGAAGATAACATGAAAAGAACAAATCTTCAAATTGTAGGACTAGGTGAAGGAGAAAAATCTCAGATAAATGGCATAGACCAGATCTTCAACAAGATTACAGAAGAATTTTTTCTCTAAGGATACTAAGGAAAGATACGCCCATACAGATACAAGAAGCACACAGAACACCAAGTAGGTAAGACCAGAAAAGAAAATCCCCACAGCAAATCATAGTTAAAACACTAATGATACAGAACAGAGTAATAAAGGCTACAAGAGAAAAAATACAAATTACATATAAAAAAATCCCTTCAAGATAACTGAATAAAAATGTTGAAAGCCAGAAGAGGCTGGAGCAATGCACTCCAATGCCTAAAAGATCATTACATCCAACCTAGACTAATATACCCAGCAAAATTATCTGCCATGATTAAAAGAGAAATAAAAACATTCAATGATATAAACTGCCTAAAATTATTTATGTCCAACAGACCAAACCTAAAGAAAATATAGGAGGCAATATTTTGGGCTGAAGAGAAAAATGAGCATAGCCAAGAGACTGTAGAAAGAAATACCAAAGTATAGTTACTAAAACACAAAGTCATTGAGAACACAAACACTGTCACCAAAAATCAACAACACCATTACTACAATCAACGCACACTTTTCAATAATAACTTTAAATATTACTGACCTCTGTTCTCTAATAAAAAGATAAAAGCTATGTGAATGAGTCAAGAAACAAAACCCATATATCTGTTGTGTACAAGAAATACAGCTTTCTAGCTTTTTGGAACCTATTCCCCAGCCTTGATGGAGGGGGAGGAGCTTGTCCTGCCTCAACTTGATATGCCATGATTTGTTGACTCACATGGGACGCCTGCTCCTTTATGAATGGAGGAAGAGTAGGGGGAGGGAATAGATGGGAGGTACAGGGAGGGAAAGGGAAGAGAGAAGGGAGGGGAAACTGTGGTTAGTATGTAAAATAAATTAAAATTTTTAAAAAAAAGAAAGAAAAAAACCATGGTGGCCAATAAAAAAAATAAGAAATACAGCTTTAAAGATAGGCACAGCTGCTGGGTGGTGGTGGAACATGCCCTTAATTCCAGCACTTGGAAGGCAGAGGAAGGTGGATCTCTGTGAGTTCGAGGCTAGCCTGCTCTACCGAGTTAATTCCACGACAGTCAGGGCTACACAGAGTAACTCTGTCTCAAAAATAATAATAGTAATAATAATAATAATAATAATAATAATAATTAAGGAGTCTTAGAGTAAAAGGATCTGCAATAGTACTCCAGTCTAACGGGACTCCAATCTAACAGGCAGGAAGCAGGCACCACTATCCTAATACCTGACAAAATAGATTTCAAACTAACACTAATCAGAAAAGATGAAGAAGGATAAGGGAAGAGTTAAACAAGAAGATATTGCTATCCTAAACATGTATGCACCAAAAAAATGTTTCACCCAATTTCACATACACACACAAAAATGCACTACTGGAATTAAAAACACATACTAACGTCAACCCATCATTGGTAGGTAATTTCAATACTCCACTTTCGCCATTTGGCAGGTCATCTGAACAGAACTAAACAGAGAAACATCAAAATTAAGTTACATCACACACCAAATGGACTTACTAAATATCTACTTAATGTAACACACAAAAATAAAAAAATATGCATTCTACTCAGCAAACACATAGAAGCTTCTCAAAAATAAATCACATCCTGGAATCTTTACAAAATCAAGATTGAAATGCCTCTATTTACCCTATCTCTCTATAATATAATTTAAAACTAAAGTTGACAGCAAAAAAGCCCAAAAACCTAGTAAGTATGTATACAGACTCATGAATATTAAGAAACTCACTACTGAGTGAAGAATGGGTCAAAGAAGAAACTAAAAAAAAAAATTCTTGGAACTAAATGAAAATGAAAACATAACATAACAACATAACAAAACCTCTAGAAAACATTAAAAATATCCTTACAAAAGAAACGCTGGGCTTTAATTGCCTACAATTATAAACCAGGAAGAGTAGAAATAAATGACTTAATGATACAACTCAAAATTTTGGAAAAATAAAAAAATACAAATTCAGTTGATGGCAAGAAATAATGAAAATCATAGATAAACTTAGAAAACTCAATTCATAATAGATCAAGAACCTTGATCTGATACTTTGAAACTGATTAAGATTAAAATAGAGAATATGCTTGAACTCACTAGCACAGGAAAGGACTTTCTAAACATGATACCAATAATGCAGACAATAAGATCCACAATTAATAAGTGAGACCTCATAAGACCAAAAAGTTTCTGTATATCGAAGGACACCATCTCTTGAGTGAAGAGGCATCCCACAAAATGGGGGGGAAAATCTTCACCAACTGCACAAGTAACAGAAGGTTAGTATCTAGAATATACAAAGAACTAAAAAAGCTAAACATCAAGAAAATATTAATGCATGGAACTAAGCAGAGAATTCTCCAAAGATGAAATAAAAGTGGCTAAAATAAATTTTTAGTGTTCAACATCTTTAGCTATCATGGAAATGCAAATTAAAAGTAGATTTAATCTTAATCTAATCAGAATAGCTAAAATAATAATAAATGCTGGTGGGAGTGCAAACTGTTACAACCACTTTGGAAATCAGTGTGGAGGTTCCTCACAAAACTGAAAGTAGATGTACCACATGATATAGCTATACCATTTGGGGGCATGTATCCAAAAGACACTAAAGTTCTACTACAGAGATGACTTATTCATCCATGTTCATTGCCATTCTATCCATTAATAGCCAGGAAATGGAAACATCCCAGATGTCCATCAACTGATGAATGGACAGTGAAAATGTGGTATATTTACATAATATAATAGCTATTAAGAAAAAACAAGCTTATGAAATTCTCAGGTAAATAGATGAATCTGAAAGCAATCATCCTGAGTGAGGTAACACAGACACAGAAAGATAAAGGTAGAATGTTTTCTCTCATTTATGGATGTTAGCTTTCACTCTTCAGATAGGTATGTTTCTTTATAATATGTATAGAGGTCAAGAAATTAATAAGGGGCATGGAGGCAGAGGGCTTCAAGGAGAAGGAGATAGAATAACAGCGGTGTACATGGTTAAAGGGGAATAATGAAGCAGAAAGTTTTGAATTGGGGTTAGGTATATAAGTGAAGGTAGAAGATGAACACAGCGGGGATAAGTAACACTAAAGACCTTTAGAAAAAGTCATATGAAATTTACCTACTACTGTAGAAGCTTCAATATTTATATTATATGTATAAACTGTAGCTACACTAATGTATATTATATATACATATATATAAATGTTGTTACTTAGGTTATGGAGATACTGCTCAGTGTTTAAGAATACTTGCTGCTCTTACAAAAGATCATGTTGAATTCACAGTACCCACAAAGCAGTTCACAACTGCTGTGGATATCACTCTATGTAAATAAAACACTGATGGCCAATGACCAGGCAGGAGGTAGGGTGGGACAAGGAGAGAGGAGAATTCTGGGAGGCGGAAGGCTGGGGGAGAGACACTGCAGCCACCGCCAGGAGAAGAGCGTAAAGACGCCGGGAAGCCACCAGCCACGTGGCAAGGTATAGATTTATAGAAATGGGTTAATTTAAGATAAAAGAGCAGTTAGCAAGAAGCCTGCCACGGCCATACAGTTTATAAGTGATATAAGCGTCTGAGTGATTATTTTATAAGTGGATTGTGGGACTGCGGGGCTTGGGGAACCTGGAGAGAAGCCCTCCAGCTACACACAACCATCTGAAACTCCAGTTTCAGGAGTTCTGGTTCCCTCCTCTAACTTCCTTGGGCACTGGGCAAACACATAGCACACATACACACATACAAACAAAACACCCATACATACAAAATAAGCAAACCTAAAATAAATTTTTATGTAGTTACCCTTCAATGGGACAATGATGCCTCTTCTAGACTTGACAAGCTAACAAATAAAAAATTCAGTGCCAAGAATTGATTCCCTCTTTTGGAGTTACTGGTCTGTGGGTTCCATAGACTTCCAAACATACAGATTGTTGCCAGGGCTCTTGGTTACCCTCCAGAACTTGATAATGAGACACCATTGCTGAAGATATCGTGTACTTGAGTCATAGAACATGGAGATATTAAGCTGGTACTAACATGAAGCTTCATCCTTACTGACTAGCTTTCATGATACTAGAAGGTGCTATGCCACTACTGGAGAGGAAAAATAATCATCAGTCTTACCCAGCTTTGAATTCTGTGAGCTACATAACTAGTGGCCTGGAAAGACAGTCCCATTGGTACAACAGTGACTTGAACATCATAGGAGTAATCAGTCATTTCTTTATTAGATTTAAGTCCTGCTCCACACCATTGGTAGACCAAGAACTCATGGCTAGATAGGTCATAGGTCCTACAGAAGAACCCACAACTATTATTCTGATAAATGGACATAGTATGAAATGGACTTCTAACAGTTTACTATAATACCCATAGATTAGCACATCCCTCAACACTCATCAGAGAAACTTCTATTTTCAGTGGATGGTAATTAATAAACAAACACAAAAAAAACCCACAACTATCCAAGGAGCAGAGAATAACATTTGCCTGTTATAACTCCTCTCAGACTCATCTTAATATACAGTCATGATAATCCCATTGAAATATGATAAATTAAATTGCTTTGCTCAAGCCTCTCTAGTATCTTCTGCCTCACTATGAATGAAACCCTAAACTCTTACATCTATTAACAAGACCCTAAATGATCACTTGCCAACATCTGTCCCTATTTTAGTCAGATGCTGCATAGTTTTGGACAAAATGCCCACAACTTCTGGGTGGGATAGATAGCTCATCACTTCAGAAGTCCATAGTCCTTCTTTCATTGATTTTGTGTCTGTGGTGAGATAGAACATCATGGTGATGAAAGCGTGTGAAAGAAGCCACTCATACTAACCAGAATGCACTGGAAAAGAAGACCAGCTATGTTTGTCACAGGCATGTTCCCAATAATCTACTGTCTCCATCAAGTTACCACTTCCTAAATTTTCCATTAATCATCTCCCAGAATAGTCCATTAGCTGGGAACCAAGGATCCAACACATGAAAGTGTGTAGCACCTTTCACATTTGTACCCAAACTATTTCCAAGCTGCCCAAATCCTCCAATTATTCTAACTTTCCCTGCCCTTTGTTCATTCTTCTTCAGATTCAAACAAATATTTGATGTCTCTATGTATAAAGTCCTTTCTCTAAATGACCTCTTAGAAATATTGAGCTTTCCCTAGAACTTCCTGTTTATTTCCTAATTAGTTTCACAATTGTCTACATAGATCTTATGATTTCCTAAGTATCATGTTACATGTAACTTGCTTAGTTTTATATTTGTTCCCCTAGACTATAATTTCCACATTAGCAAGGATTTTTTGCTCATTTTATTCAATGCTTAATCTCCTATTAATTACTTTTTTTAAATAGAGAAATTAATTCTTACAATACCATGTATTTTCTATGCAGTGTGTATGTATCTCAAGATCGTGTTTCATTTTAGTAGTGAGCATGGAAAGGATAAGGGAGTTGTGATTGACAGTAAGTGGAGCAGGGACTGTGAATAAGGAAAGAAAGCTACATGAAAGGAAAGCAGAAATTCCCATGGAGCAGATGCAGAGACTGCAATGCATGTGGCCTCTCGTGTCAGTACCATTCACGCCTAGAAACCGTCTTCTATTTTCTACCCATGCTCTTTCCTTTCAAGAAACAACCTTTAACTTGAACTGCTTTAAATAGAATCCTATTCTTTGTAGTATGAAAACCCTGACTAGCATTTTCTCATTGTATAAAATAAGCCAACATTTCAACATTTTTTAAATTGCAAAATACCACAAGATATGCTCCAAATGGATCCACAGTTTTAATTAAAAGGTGCAAAAAGCTAAGACAATTGTAGGATTGCTTAAATACATATTAATTTTCATACTTCATAATTTAATCTTAAGATTCATTGTTATTTAAACAATTCTATATTAAGTAGAAGCTCTTAATTCTGCCATATATTCCCACCAACTGAAACAGCTGTTTTCAGTCTCAACATTCCAAATCTGGGGTTGGGAAAGCCACATATAATTTGCTGCTGATGATAAAATGTGTTAGTTCCTTTCTTTGTAAATTCCAATAACGATAGTTCTGTGCCTTCACATATGCAGTAATGAGGGCCAAGGACTGCTTCACATAACCGTAAGTTCTCCTTGGTCCAGTTTGTGATGTTGTAATCTACAATCCAGACTACCAAAGGACTATAAGCCCCATGTTGTCACCCTATTATTATAATGCAAATCAGCCATTCTAAAGGGCACTCTCTAGTCCCTCAAGCACAGATCCACCACCAAAATCTCTATCGTGTTGTTCGATCTCACTTGGAACTAATTTACTTACCATTGTCTAATACTTTACCTTTACCCTTCCTTCTTTCCTCCTCCTCTCTCTTCCTTTTTCTCTCCATCCCTTACTTTCTGTACTGCCATTCTCTCTATGTAATCACCAGAATTTAAACCCTGTGGTATCTGGAGCCCAAAATGTGTGTTTCACTCACTGTTTGTCATCATCTTTGAATATATGGCACATGAAACAAAGTAGACTCTTGGAAATACTTGTTTGGATTAATAAATTGATGGTTTAACTGAAGTATGTCAAGCCACTTTTTACCTGGAGCCTTTACATTTATTTTTCATGGTTGGATTCATTCATCTCTTGGCCTTTTCATGTCTGGTTCCTTCAGGTCACCTCAGTCTCAGCTAAACACCTTGTCTTCACAAAAACCACTACAGCCAATGTCAACCCATTCTCCCCTCAGGTCCTCTCTATCTCATGACTGTGTTCAGTTTTCACACAGGACTTATGGCCACCTGAAGTTTGCTTTTGTAGAGAATATCTGTTCAACGACCATGAAGCGCAGCCCTAGAGATGTAGTAGGTAACTGCTCTACCTGCCTATGACCTTGAAATACATGCCCCTGGAGCATGGCCTCTTGGCTACCCTTAAGACCTGAGATGCACTACTGGTCACGGTCTCTTCTCTCCCTTCGTACGTTTGGATACAGGACTGGAACAGTGTGAGACTCTTCCCCAGCAGTCCAGAACCTGCGACAATTCTGTTCTGCACAGTGGGGTTTTCTCCCCTAATAAATTCCTTTGCTTTTTAAGCAGACTGTGTGGATTTCTCATAATATGCTTTCTTGCATATCCTTCCAAAGTTCATCTGTTCACTAGAAGGCCAGCTCCATAAGAAACTTTGACCGCCTCTCCATCCTAAAAGAGATGCTGACACATAGAAAACATTAATAGATAGTTGTTTTAAGAATGAATGAGAGGTTACAAGTTTCAGTGTTAAAATAAAACCACATGTGGTGTCACCACTCTCCAGTACTGAGACACAGACAATAAATTACATTGTTATATGTACAAATAGCTAACATATTTCCACAGAAAGTATATGTCAGATGATAACCAAATCATATTTCTAGATGCATTTTGAACATGTTAATTTTCTTCACATGTTAATTTAAAATTAAATTTAAAGGAGACTATGCTACAATTGAAGATCTCCTCACATACAGCAAGTGTGTACCACTAGCCAATAGGTGCCGTTGTCTTTGTATATGCAGAC
Source organism: Peromyscus leucopus (assembly GCF_004664715.2). Classification (NCBI taxonomy): domain Eukaryota; kingdom Metazoa; phylum Chordata; class Mammalia; order Rodentia; family Cricetidae; genus Peromyscus; species Peromyscus leucopus. Next base: position 79,910,253 of record NC_051069.1, read on the forward strand.
AGAGACCATTTTTGGAAAGAGAAAATGTCTAACCCAGAAATCCCTCCAAGGCCTGTCCTCCCAAACAGGTTTAAGTCACACTTCATACAAGCCTCACACCTAAAAAGAGAAAGAAATCTTCACTGAGACAAAAGAAATCACAATTATTACTACCACAAGCTACTGGCTATAGGGTGGGCCCATAGCCAACTAAGCAATGCTTTGAAATATGATAGCATTCAGCACTAAGATATATTCTTATAATGCTGTAGTCTTCATCCACATGGCCATTTCCACAGGTCTCTGGACACCTGTATCACCTCCCTTACACTTGAGTCCTTTTGGTAATATTTTCTGACAAACAGACTTCAACCAAGTAAGTCAATCAACAAATACATGGAGAACATACATGAAAAAGCAAGCACGCTTGGGCCAGCTAATGCATAAATAAAATGGACAAAAGTTTTCACTTTCATGTAAAGTACATTTTTATCACATTTGCATGTTAAAGATAGATAAATACAAAAGTGGTGAGTAGTTGATAGAGTTAATGTGCAGTCAGTCATAGATACACCAAAAGACAATGATTGATACATAAATACACAGATACTCTAAATTTCCCTGATCACTCAGAATTAAGTAACTTAAAAGGCACATTTGAATCAGGTACATTTTTCCCAATTTTTTCCTGCAGTGTTTTCTGTTCCTGTTATCCACAATATGGGCATCCTTCAGAAATGCATTCCTCACTGTCTTTGCTCTACATTCAGGGAGCAGGTTGTACACAGCTCTGATATAGACTATGGATTCATTGCGTGCTTTTTAACATGTTAAAAGGCATTTTAATCTACATTATTGTTACTAATATCATGAACAAGTTCCTATTTTAATGCCAAATCCAGAGGATTGTTTCACTGTAATGGGTACTAACGTTACCCATGATGTGTTTGAAATACAGCTTTATTTTGGCTAAAAACAGTCTTTTAGCTGTTTGATTTATTGGTTGGATATTCTTCTGAATCTTTAAGGATTCCAGACAGAGAAATATGAATAAGTAGTTTCAAGTTACAATAACAGAAATATGGAGGGAAAAGAAAGAAAAAAGAAAGCTTAGGTCCAGATAAAATTCAAATCTAACAGCCTAGTCAACGTTTTTCAGATTTCACTATGCTAAAATAAAGGGCCTTGGTCAACTATCCCTAACTCAAAACTTCTGATTTGCTACAGCTGAAGTAAAACCTGGGAGCATGAATTTTTGGCACCCTCTGCCTTTCACCCCTAGATGCTTCAGAGAAATTCCAACCTAAAGGAAGTCCACTTGATTACAAAATTCAGTCTTCCAAACTTGGTACGTTCAGGTATAAGTTGGCAACAAAGGCCTATGATAGCAGGCACAATAAGGTGAAAAGATAAACCTGGTTTCTGAGTGCATAAAAAGAAACAGGCTATGTGGATCAGAATCTAGTTCCTTTTTTTTCTTTTTTTTTTTTTATGTGCATTAGTGTTTGTGTTTGGCCTGCATGTAAGTCTATGTAAGGGAATTGGATCTACTGGAACTCAAGTTACAGACAGAAGTGAGCTGCCATGTGGGTGATGGGAATTGAACCTGAGTCCTCTGAAAGAGCAGCCAGTGCTCTTAACCACTAAGCCGTATCTCCAGTCTCAGAATCTAGTTTCACGGAAGACAGAACTAAGTTGTTTATATATGCCAAGTCTCATAGGAGAACCCAGGGCAAATGTATTCTCTAGCCCGGATGAGGCTCCCAGGCAGGAAAATTTGGTTGCAGTGTAGGGAAGAGAAGTAAGTCAGGATTTAGTGTTGGAAGACAAAGCTTGAGAATATATGTTTGCTATTTTGAAAGATTTACATTCTTATTCCTAATATTTCAGATCCAGCAGGAATATGAGAAGAGTATCATAAACTAAACATTGAGCCCACTATTAAAACTCAAGTCTAGGCCGGGTGGTGGTGGCGCACGCCTTTTATCCCAGCACTCGGGAGGCAGAGCCAGGCGGATCTCTGTGAGTTCGAGGCCAGCCTGGGCTACCAAGTGAGTTCCAGGAAAGGCGCAAAGCTACACAGAGAAACCCTGTCTCGAAAAACCAAAAAAAAAAAAAAAAACCTCAAGTCTGCGTTAGAGAGGCCCACAGAAATCCACAAAGATACCCCCACAATAAACTGCTGGCAATGGTCGAGAGACAGCCCGAACTGACCTACTCTGGTGATGGAATAGCCAAACACCCTAATTGTCGTGCTAGAAATTCTGTCCAATGACTGAGGGAACTAGATGCAGAGATCCATGGCTAGGCCCCAGGTAGAGCTCGGGGAGTCCAATTAGCGAGAAAGAGGAGAGGGTTTATATGAGCAAGAATTGTTGAGACCAAGGTTGGATAAAGCACAGGGACAAATAGCCAAACAAATGGAAACACATGAACTATGAACCAATGGCTGAGGGGCCCCAAACTGGATCAGGCCCTCTGAATGGCAGTTGATTGGCTTGATCTGTTTGGGAGGCATCCAGGCAATGGGACCGGGTCCTGTGCTTATTGCATGAGTTGGCTGTTTGAAACCTGGGGCTTATGCAGGGTCGCTTGGCTTGACCTGGGAGGAGGAAACTGGACCTGCCTGGACTGAGTCTACCAGGTTGATCTCAGTCCTTGGGGGAGGGTTTGTCCTGGAGGAAGTGGGAATGGGGGGTAGACTGGGGGGAAGGGGAGAGAGCGGGAGGGGGGAAAACAAGGGAATCCGTGGCTGATATGTAGAACTGAATGGTATTGTAAAATTAAATTAAAAAAAAAAAAAAAAACTCAAGTCTGTGGTAAACTAGGCATAGTGGTACATGCCTGCAGTCCCAGAAGTTGTGAGATCGAGACAACCTAGATTACAAAGTGAGTTCAAACCTAGCCTAAAGTACATAATGAAACTCTCAAGAAGATTAAACAAGGGACTGATTATATGACTCAGCTGATAGAGGTGCTTGCTGCCAAACCTGAGGATTGTGAGTTCAGTCCCCAGAACCTGTATGATGAAAGGAAAGAATTGACTCTCCAGAGTTGTCCTCTGACACACACACACACACACACACACACACACACACACACACACACACACTTAATCACTTAATGTTAAAATGTTTTTTAATTGCCTAGCAACAACAAAATCCCAAGACAAAAGAAAAAAATACTTTGATCCTGAAAGCTATAATGAATGACAGCTGAGAAGGTTGGTGCATTTTTCTACTCCACCAGGAAGGGCCTGCAAATGAAGTCTGAGAGGCAGGTTGGTCATGGGAGAAGGAAACTGGCTGGCCTATCTTCTCTCATTTTAATCAGCAGCTATCATGTGTTCTCCTCCTAAAAATTATCCATAATAGATAGTTTTAGATAACTTAGTGAGCTCAGAACACATACCATTGAGGACAGCAAGGTGGCTCAACAGGTGGAGGTCTTTGCTGCCGAGCTTAGGACCTGAGTTCAAATCCCAGTTCCACATGTTAGGAAGAAAAAAAATCAACTCTCACGGGTTATCTTCTGACAGTCACATGGGATGGGTGCTATGATGTCCACATGGCAATGCAGGCAGAAATAAATCAATAAAAAGTAAACACAATTTTTAAAATGACATCTGAATCACTGAATCACACAAACTCATGTTTATTATCTAATTGGTAATTCACAGATTGCCAGAGGCATTTTGGTATTACAATCCAATGGTCCCTCAGTGACAGTTTTTCCAGACACAATAGTTCTTTCTACATCAGTACAAGTTCATGCTTTTTTTATTAAAAGAAAATTCTTAGTCATCATGTCTCAAGCTCAAAAACTTCTGGGTGAATGGTTTTGATTCCTTTATGACTACTGGACCCTGGGAATTACCGAAGTCTCCACTTCACACTCCCATTTTCATTGATTATAATGATAATCAACTGAATTATTCTTTTCTGCTGAAGTAGCACAGTGATTCTTGATTCCCAGGGCTAATAAAGTCTCTGGTACTGGAAGTGATTCTTCGCTTAAAAAGAATGAGAATAAGAATCCAGAAGCTCAAATTGGAGAAGTTTCTGTAAAACACACTAGTTGCTGTCACAAAACACTCTATTTTACATTAACTACCTACTAGGTAAGTAATAAATATTTACTTTTTAAACGTTATGATATTTAAAATCATGTGATTCAAAATAATCCTCAAGAACACTAAACAGAAGTATCAACACCATTAGACAGGTCAGGAGTTAGCAAATATTGCCAAGGAGTGATAGTTTGTTACATTATTCTCTCTGCTTTCATGTATGTTGAAAATTATCCAGAATAAATTTTTTATAAAGAGGAGAAGATGGGGTGGAGAAATGATTCAGGGGTTAGGAGAACTGGCGGTTCTTGCAGAAAACCTGGATTTGATTCCCAGCACCCCCACAGCAGCTCACAACCATCTGTAACTCCAGTTCCATGGGAGCAGGCACACATGTGGTACACAGGCATACCTGCAGGATAAACACCACCCATGCACAAAAAATTAAATATAAATAGATAAATGTTAAAATAAACAATGAAGTGAGAAAAGCCACATGTGAATAATGTACACAAACACACAAAAATGGCTCTTCAAAACCACTGCACACCTGCCAGAAGTCTCTTGTGCTAAGAGCTGTCAATCAAGTAGGAATCAGACTGGTCGGGGCTGCAGCACTTCCAGTGAATTCAGACTACAACAGAGGAGGGAAAATAAGCATCTGGATAATATGTCAACTGCTTTTTCTTTGCTTCTTGTATTAAGTATAGGTGAGTCCTATTTAGACCTTCATAGAAATTAATACAGCTAGCTTCAAAGACCATGAATTATACCTTGGTTTCACAGGGTGACTATTAGATATTATAAGAGCTTAAAATTTTTCTGGGAAACACTGCCAAAGAATTGAGTAAGTCTTGGGAAAAAGAAAAACATGGCTCAATATCTCAGAGCAGATTGGATATTCACACACACACATAAAAAAAAAGTCAATGTGCTGACACTTTTATAAGAAACACTTTAAAATGAATACAAACAAATAATAAAAGCAAGAAAGGGGCTTGTTGTTAGTAACAAAAGAATCTGTATTTAGATCTAAAAACAGTAAGGGAAGAGAAGAATGTTGCACATTTCTGCATAGTTCTGCAAGTATAGACGTCCTGGTGATTGATGGATATATCCTTTTACAAATATTTCCTAGGAATTGTCAGACTGGGTTTTTGCTTGGTCTGACTCAAATGAAAATGGGATCCAGGGATCTGAAAGCCTTAGAGCATCCCAGAATCTAACATTCATAGAGTCTAAGTTCACCAACTGGACCTTATGCTAAACAACTGCACCTGGGCACTCCAACAAAACCTGCTCCTAATAGACAATGTCCTGGCAAAGATTCACATGGCAAACTGGTTATACCATTGTCATCCTCCTGGGAAAGGTCTTTTCAAAAGTGTGTGCTGTCTGCAGTTCCAATGCAAGTGTGAGGAACAGGGAGAGGGTGAAGATGAAAATAAAGGCAAAGGAGGTAGAGATAGGCAAAAGGAAGAAAAGAAAAAGGCTGTGACACATTTTCATTTTATCTACAAGAGCAGGTGATATCCATTATCTCCCAAAGAGAATAAAAAAGTTACCAATTTTTATTTATGTTTTTTCTTATGGCAAGTGTCACACTTTTAAGCTATTTGCCTCTCCCATTATATTCTTGAGGGGAAGAAAGTATTTGAACTTATTTTTGAGATGTCATAGTCACTATCCCTTTGACCAAATTTATCTTTAAAGTTTGTTTGTTTTGTTAATCAATTGATTCATCCACTGAGGTATAGTCAGCTGATAGAAGGGTAATAAGAAATGGTGGTAGAATCTGTAAACTAAATAATATACTCAATATATGTAGCTCCTCACACTAACGCAGAAAAGAGAGTAAAACTGTTGTGATTTTCTTTTTTTAACTTTACAAAGTGTGATTTGTATAGACTTCAGTGTGTATCGTGGGTGTATCTTACATCTGTTTTCATATGGATGCACTAATCAATGCGCATCCTTAAGGGTCTGAGTTTAATATCCCTTCCATTCCTGCCCCCTGGCTTACAAAAATATGCTTTAAAGTTATAATGATAATATGTTTTGGAAAGGTATTCTATTTTATTTTCCAACCAGGAAGCATTTTTTTTTTATGCCTTTCCATGTTTAATGGCATGCATGTTTCTGAAAAGTGCCTCTCAGGAAGGAAGGACATGAACAATGGTATGTGACATGGGAAATGCTAGCTAACTGCATTTATGTTCAAATAATTTAAGCATTTACCTTGCTTAATTTGTTTCATAAATCAAATTCTATCTTTTAGACATTTTTTTTCTTTTAACTCACTTAGCAATAGTAAGCAATCTTGCTGTTTTGAGGGAGATATAAAAATATAGAAAGCATCTTGTCCAGGGTACTGAAGTTCACACACACACACACACACACACACACACACACACACAAAGCTGAGCCAAATGACTTTGCCAGGTCAGAAGTGAAATTGTGACTGAGACATCACCAAAGTCACGTGACTCCTAAGAACTGCCTCCAAACTGTATATAGGTCACTTATTTGGAGACAGCAACAAGCACAAATAATGACTAAAATTTAGCACTTTCATAAAACTATTTCTTTATATCTGTAATACTTATTGATTAAAAAACTCCTAACAACATTAGCTGACTTTTAACATAGCTTTTTTCCCCCAAGCTATAATGCTACACACATAGTCTGGAATATATACTAGGCCCATAAATTTCAGCCAGCTGTACTAAAAAGAGTAAAGCCCTCTGGAAAGACTTATGGAACATAAAAGAAGTACATAAAATAGCAACACGGCCCCAAATTTATTGAATGCTGATGAACTGCTGTCTTCAACTCCAAGTATTCTCCAATACTGTTAACACGGCTTTGGAATTTTAATTAAAAGTCTAGATATTAGTAATTACAAGTTATAAAATTATGCAACAATCATTAAAAGAAATAGTTCTGATCTTGAACCTTTGCTCAATTATTTTTATTTACCTAAATAAAATTTTTTTCCAAACGTTTTTACGAAATTTCAAGTACACAGTTCCAGACATTGTTCATTTGGAGCGTGCTTGTGAAACCTTATATATTTACTAATGTGGCCACTTAAACTTGCCAAAATTCTCCTTCAAAAATATATAAATCATGTAAATGTTCTGTTCTGCTCATTTTATAAAATAACCATTGCATATTTCTGTAGATCAATATGTGTGCTTGCCATATAACTATTGGCCAAGTAACTTATTAATTAATTTCACAATAAAATCATCAAAAGGAAAACCATTGTATAGTGCCGTGGAAGTTTCAAAACAATATTAAAACCCAGACCACTGTCACGCTCTGTGTTAGAACCCCTTGCCTTGGACGGTACTTCCTATGCTTTGCTGTAACTACAGTGGCTTTATATTCTGATTCTGTGAGTACTGGATAAATGCATTTTACATTCCTAATTATGAGGATGGTTCTATATTGTCAAGAACAACTATTTTCCAGCAATACTTAAAGATTCATGTAAGTTGCCTTTTTATATACAAGATTTTCCCAATGAGTTTTTTATTCAGTTATCTAATTTTAAAGAAATTCGTTATGCCCAATAATATTCAAATCACTTGGATTTGCAACATTGCTTTTCATTGGGGGGGTTATATTTTATTCTAATTTCAGTGAATTGTTTCTCCAGAAAATCACATCACTGTCACCTGTGGAACTTTCTTTTCCCTCTCCACCCGAGGAAAGAGTCCAAGAGAAAATCCATCTCCCCGTGACTATCTCAGCAAAGCTAAAAACGTACCAGTACTGGAACCAGAACGGGTGGAATTTCTAAAATTGCTACTTAACTTGTGAAAGATTCTGTTTTAGTCTAGCTATTATAAACGCTTTTACAAAAAAAACTACTTTGGATGTTGTGAATAAAAAGTTCTATTCCTGAAGCCGGACAGCTGGGCTCTCCTGTTTATCTTGGTTATGCCTCTGGAGGAACCGAAGGGGGGGGGGGTATTCTTTTTATTGGTCAACCATAACAGTGTAGGAGCTCCAGCTAAAACTCTGGCAAGATGGCAAAGAAGCTGGACCCAGAGTGAAGTAGAGTCTGGGTTTACAAGAACGCCGAAGTCCCCGACGCTGAGTCCTTTGCAAAGTGGTAACGAAGGGGTTTCCACATGTACAAAGACTGGTACTTCCACCCAGAAACCCCCTCAAACAGGTAGAAAGTGAGTTTCATACCTACTTGTGCGGGAAGGAAAATGAGAAGTTAAGTTTCGAGGCTTTGAAAAACCGAGTCTCTTTCTCTTTCCTTTCCTGCTACGTTCCCAAAGGAAAAGGTGGGTAGAACCTACAGCCAGAACAGTCTGCTTTCTTTGCTACGCCCAGTGCGGGGAGGAAAATTAATGAGGCCCCCGCAGGGCGCCTGCGGACAGGCTAGGGTCCGGCGGCCAACAGCCCCTGACGTCAGCGGCCACTCTGCCTGCGTCAGGTCCCCAGCAGCCGCCCCTACCCCCGGGGTTGGGTAGCCGCTGGCTGAAAACAGTTAGTTTAAGGAGGGACCCCAGGGCAAAGGCCCCTTTAACCCCCGGAGGAAATAAGGGTACACTAGCGTATGGTTCCCCAGAAAAGTTAGAGTTAACTTCGTCCACTCTGGGGACTACCAGCGGCTCCCGGACAGCTACCAGGTCTAGAAACTAAAAGTGAGGGTACTCTCCCAGGCCACAGTGGGATGGGAGGCAGGGGAAGGCGGCTTAGTAAACCAGAAACACTGAAACTTTTCTTCCTTCTGCTCTCCATGGGGTCAGCGTTAGTTTGTACTGAAAAAAAAAAATAAAATTAAAAAAATAAAATAAAATAAAATCGTGGGCCTAAGACGAAAAGAACTTGAAGATGCACTTCGGGTTGGAGTCGCAAACTGAAAGAAGTGTCTGGGATCCGTCTCTGGGGGGAAATGAACTCCGCTAGTCCGGAGCTTGCCTCCCTTCTTCCTTGCCCGCCTAGTCTCTAGGCCAGATTTTGTGAGACCCTAAAGCTGCCAACTTTTAAAGGAAATAGAAAATTTTGTTTTATCCAAAGGAACCTTGGCCTCCATGATACGGAAAAGCGTATTTAACTCCGGCATATCCCAAGGTCGGGGGACCCACATGTAGGCTGCCACCAATCCAAGACTGCTGTCTGAGTCTACAGACCTGAAGCCGAAACAAACCCTGAATCTGTCACAGACCAGTCCTGACTGGATTTCTTAACTCACGCTTTTTTAAAGAATGGCAACTCTCCCTGGACTTCTTGTTTTTAAAGTTTTTTGTTTGTTTTGTATTGAATGATAAGTAGTTGGGACTCTCGTTTAATTTCCATCTTTTCACCTACACCCAAGGGACTGGAAGGAACAGAGGTAGAAAAGATGTGGGGCCGAACACGCTCACTGTAGTTCTCTGCAATAACAAATTCGGGTCTCTGGAATGAGCCCACCGCTGCTCCAGCAAAACCTGCCTCGGAAAGACAGTGCTGGGTTGCGGAGAGCTGGCGCTGAGCTGCGATACTCTGCAGGGTTTCGGCTGCAGACTGGCGGTGGTTAGAGGTCTGCAATTTCCCCGGCCTCAACAGGCTTCCACCCTGTAGTAGGAGAACTGTGGCAGGAGCGAATTTCTTCCTCCATCTATTGATATCCGTTAGAGGTATCTGTTGATGGAAATTGGGTGGGGGAGGAAACGCGTCTCCTGGAAATTCATCTCCTAACAGAGTTTTGATGGGACTCTTGTAAAATGAAAGGACCCTTTTGACGTGCTGGACTGTAAGTACCAGGGAGCCTCGGTGCCCACCAAGTAAGTGGCCCTCCTGTCCTGCCTGCGACATCTCCAGCTGCAGGCTCAATATGTTAGGTGCAAGGTTCTTCGGAAGTTCGTGGCCAGTCTGCCTTATCTGGGTTCCAAAATTTTGGCATAAGTTGCTGAACCAAATTATAGAGCGTGCAACTTGTAAAAAGGCTTCTGAAAAACTGTGGTTGCTTTCTCTCCAAGAGCATCTAGCTGCCTGGATTACACTCCAGTATCTCCTGAGAATATATGTCTACACTCTAGTAACTCCTACGCTATTCATATCTTATTCACATATATATACATATATAAGTATATTTGTGTATATACATACATACATATACTATAACTGCCTTCACAGCGTTGCCTAGTAAGATTGTTCAGATTGAAATACATTAGAAAGTGTTCAGCCTTATTTACAAGTCGTTGCCTCAAAGTGGACCCTTGGAGTATTCCAGGAATTATTCAAAATATTTTATTTTGCTTTACTTCTTGTTATTTATTTATTTAAGGAGCTAGGAATGTGCCTTTTACCCGGTATCCTTCGTTGCCCTTTTCAGGGCCCTGGCTGACACTCGGTAAAGCCTCAGGACTTAGAAAGATCATTTCCTAGAACACTAATTTAAGCGAAATCTGGATTCAGAGCGTGGGTTTACACGCCCAGCTGGAATGTCTAATGTATCAAATCCTCGTTAACGAACGGCCTGCTCCGTGGCCGTGTCAGCCAAAGGTCAGGCCTGTGCAACAGGGCAGAGTAGTTCAAAAGCCCTCTTCCATCCAGCACCCCAGCACCACCACCCCCCATCCATCTCTCAGATTTCAATAATAGTGCACACAAGAGCTCCAACTAGAAATACCATGGCTGTTTGTGTGTGTGTGTGTGTGTGTGTGTGTGTGTGTGTGTGTGTGTGTGTGTGTGTCCCCTTCGCGCTTCACTAGAGTCAGATGTAAACGACAGGTCCTAGTGCAGCTGATTTTTAAAATTACGAGTTTTTTGTTTCTCGTAGAAAGGGATCAGTATTTGTGGATAAAGCAATTGTTAAAAATGTCCCCAAGAGGCATGTATGCTTAAGAAGCTATGAGTGACATAGGTGTTAAATGTTAAAACAGTAATAATGATAATTCACTGAATTCCAATAAAAAAAACATGAGTAACTTTTGTTGGGGACCTTTGTGATTAAAACTGCCTAGGAGAAGTCAGGCAAGTCTTCTACCTGCCCCATTGCCGCCTCCCCCCTTTAGAAACACAGAGAAAGCTTCCTCTCTCCCTCCCTCCCTCCCTCCCTTCCTCCCTCCCTCCCTTCCTTCCTCCCTCCCTCCCTCCCTCCTTTCTTTCCTCCCCTTCCTTTCCTTCCTTCATTCTTTCACCATAGCTGTGGTGAGTTCAGAGCCAAAGAGGACCCAGGATCGCGAAGCTGACACTCGCGTCTCCTGCCTCATTGTGAAGGCCAGTCCCCTTGGGACTAATGTAGGGGACAGCCCGGCGGTGGCGTAGGCTGTATGGGCTTGATTGCTCCAAACAGCTCAACTTGGTGGCGTGCGCCTAGGGTCACGCGCGCGCACACACACGCAGCCGTGAACCCACGTGGCTGGGAAGACGGCTGGGGGCTTGGGAAGAGCTGAACTTACCAGATCTGGGGGGTCTAAATTTCAGCGATTGAGGCGGAGTGAATAGAGTCACTCCTACGGGAGACCAGCAATTTGGACTAAGGCTAAGGCACAAATATGGGGAGAAGAAAGCTGAAAGCAGGTCGGGACTCCCTTTTCCCTAGCTCCCACACCCGCCAGCTGCCGCCAGTGAAGACTGAACTTGACCTGGCGTGGAGCTGCTGGTCCCTCTCGAACCTGAGTCTCTGGAGCTCTGGCGCCGACGCCGCCACTCCTCTGGCCCAGAGGGGACCGCTGCCGTGTCAGCTCCCAGGCGGCCGCCGGCCAAGCTGAGTCGCGCTACTGAGCAAGGACCCCCTCCCTCCCCACCCACCACCCACCCACCCCCGCCGCAGTGTGCCGACCCCCAACTCCATCCCGCCCCTCCCCTCCCTTCCTTTCAGCCCGCGCCAAATAAGAAGGTTTCTTTGGGCCTTGGTCTTTGAGGAAACGCGCGGGAACACACGCTGGCTTTCAGCTTTTTACTCAGGGATCCCCTCACAGACCTTCATCACTAGCTAGATGAGTCCGGAGTCTTGGTCGCTCCTGGCTGAGTACTCAAACTCAGAAAGACCCAGGCCTTTCTGGGTGGCTTCTGTTTCAAGGATTCTGCAGAGACCAGAAGCTCTGAGCACCTCAGAAGGGAGAACTAACTGATCCTTTGTGTCCTAACCGCTATTTTGAGTGTACAGGCTGAGTGGCTTTGGGCAGGCTTCCCCCTGGGCCTAACCCTTAGTGGGCAAGAAATGGTGAGGCATGCAAAGAGCCTACAACAAATGTTCTCTTCTGAGAAACTCCGATTATTGAGCTGCGAGATTGGTTGAGTAAAAATGCCATTGAGCTACCACGCTATCTAGGAAGAAAGGCTTTGTGCGGACAGTGAAGTATCCAAAACCTCCCCGTCGTCAAGTATAAGGCAGAAAGAAGAGTATTTGGCCGGTGATGGCAGCCAGGTGAAAAGAACCGGCAGGATTGTGCTAGCCCTAGAGCAGACTGTTGTGTGAACTGGACGGTGACCCAGGCATTCACCATTGACAGTAAGAGTGGCGCTCCACAAAACGCCTCTACCTGTTCGTCTGAGTGAGGTTCGGAGGGACTGGACGTGTTGGAGGCCATTTCTGCCCTCACTTGACAGTGTTTTAATTGAAACATCTAAAACGACTAATTCTGCAAGTCCATGAAAGAATAGAGATGACTCAGAGACCCCCTCTGTGAAGAAATGCTGGCCGCTCCGTCGGACAGCTTATACAACTATTCTGAAAATAATCTGTAGGCCTCAAAATACCACGAAATGTACAGAACTCCACAAATGTCACGAGGAGAGAAAACCATTACCCCAGCGCCGGAAGTTCACATTCCCTGGTTTCTGGGTCACGGTAGTTCTGTGCTCTAATCCTCACGTTGAGTGTGTTTGAACTCAACCCGACCGGTCCAGGTCGCGCAGCAGCAACCTGACTAGTATTTGGGAGGGGTCCATAAAAGACCCTAGGGTAGCTGTTCAAGCAAATAGCATCTAATGCAGTAAATGGTGTGTGGGGGGGGTGGTCCTTGGAGAAGAGCCAGGGGGCTAGAGGAAAGGTCGGAGGGAGACACAAAAAGGTAGGCACACACCAGGACTGGGCTCCGAATAAGGGAAGTGGAAAGCCCCTACAAACCGCCTATTGCCAGGCCCTTCAAAGGCCAGTCCTGGATCCTAGGGACCAGCTGAGTCCACAAGACATTTTGTCTGAGGAACGCGGAAAGGGTCTGAGAACAGCCAAGGCACTAGAACCCGCATAAGAAGGAATGGGACCTTGGGGAACCCTGAGCCGACAGCGAGTGAGCCAGGAGTCCAGCCACAGTATGATTGGCCCACCAGAGCCAAGCAACCCAGCACCCCGGCCCTTAGGGAAAGGGAGAACCCTGCACTGCTCGCGCCGCTCAGTCCGTACAGCGGCAGCCGCAGGTTACCCGAGCCTCTGCTGGCATTGTGAACTCACTTAAACCAGCGCGGTTTGAAAACAAACACGTGCGGTTTCCCCGCCGCACTATTTTGGGAGTCAGGCCAGAGACTTTTCACAGGCGGGAGCTTCCGCGATTCCCTCTTCTGCTCTCCAAGGGCGGGGGCACCATGCATATTCATTAGCACGTGGAGCCCAGGGCCGCTTGCCGCGCATGCGCGCTGCTGGTCCGGCTGGAGGCCTGGGGGACCTGGAAACGCGTCCCAGCTGGCTGAGACGCAGCAGGCCCCTTAGGTTAGCCACCAGGCCAAGTGTGGCCATACCGTCTATGCCACGGCTGGAAGAGAGGCTAGCCCGAGTGTCCTCTGCACTCACTCCTCAGGTCTGTTTCCATACTTTGAAAATACCCTCCTAGGCAAAAAAATGTCTCCGTCAGCAAATTCTACCCCATTCTTTAATCTTGGTTCTCTTCCTCTTCTGCAACTTCAGTTTCTTTGTCAGAGGCTAAAAATTTTCCCGTTAGACCAAGTTAAAAAAAAAAAAAAAAAGTAGAATTGCAGTCTGAGCTTTTCTCAGCGTTTATGTCCAGATTTTTTTAGGCTTATATTGGAAATAGTTACACACAAACACACACACAAACAAACAAAATAACACCAACTGATAGCTTTTTTTTATAAGTTTGCTCGGGTCTAATGCCTTACAGTGAGTCTGTTGTTGAAGATGTGGTTACAATGTGTTCATGGCCATGATCAGCAGTTGACTTGTGCTTGTACTGTGGGTGGATACGTCTCTCTGGGTAACTTCCACAGCCTGTGTATTCTCCTGAGCCATGGAAGGCAATCAGAATTCAATGTACAGACTGTCACAGATCTCTGATACCACCATTAGCAAACATAGGTTCCCGTACTAGATGGCTAAATTCCGTTTCTTGAAGAACCCACCTCTAATTCATCATTTCGAAACCCTAATGAGGAGCTGATGACCATTCCACCTTGTAGGATAAAACAGCCAGGAGTTTGAATGGTGTATTTCCTATTGCTGGAGGAGAGATACTAAACCAATCAACTGCTCATAGATTGAAGGCCAACATTATTCATATTTTGTACGTAGAATAACATTATGTTTTCAATAGACTTTGAAAGTCTTGAATATAAGCTACAATTCAACCTTTTTTATTTCTTGTCTCTATTTAGTTAGTAACTATCTATTGAAAATAAGAATGCCATATGATCACCACACACACACCCTGAAAAAAAAAATCTTACATTCTATAACCATTTTAAATGGGTACAGGTTACAGCCAGTGGGGTAACATTTTTGTCCTTAAAAAATAAGAGAAAAATATTATGGGTTAGGCAGACCTTTAGTGTCTGGATTGGCAGAAACAGAATCAGCCTTTCCATTGCTACTCTGTTTTCAAGAACTTGAAAAGTAAAGAATGATATCAACTCTGAGCATCTTTATGAAAATACCTTTTCTTGGTGTGAATCCACAGTTCTGAGAACTACAGTTAATGTCACTAGGCATCTAGACCTCTAAATCGGAGAACTGAGAGAGCAGAAGTTGAAGACTTGTAAAATCTGGTGTCTTCACAACTAGACCAACAATAGCTAAGGAAATAAACCCAGGGTCCTCCTTTTAAGTTTTCGAGACCACATATAGTTACCCCTCAAAATGACTTACACTGAACCCATCTTTAAGATCCAAAGTTTTCTCCAAGTCACTTCTTGGAGAGTAATGTGTTCAGGTACCAAGTCTGTCAGCAATGATTTGCTAGGGTCCTGGGCACTAGTTACACCTTGACCTCAAAATTGGTGCTTAGAAACATTTGGGGAAGTGGGTAAGATCTTGGACAGTGTACTGCTGTTGACAAGCTTTTCAAAGTTCTGAGAAAACTTCACAATCAACAAATAAAAATATCTAAATGCCAAGCCCATCAGGAAAGAAGGTTAGTGCTATTTTCATTGTCAGTTAAATAAATAAAAAAATATATGAATAAATAAATAAATAAGGCAATTGAAAGGTTACATCTTTCTTTTAGAGGTGGTGTGCTTCTTAAAGGTTAACTTGAATGCTTGACTTTAAAAAATCAAAATCATCAGCTGCAAATGCTTTAAGCAGTTGGGGGTAGCTTTTGAAGAAGAAAACAAAGGCTCTGAAATATTTGAGGATTACTTAGCCCCCATAAAAATGGTGCTTGTGTGTTTATATGCTTGCTCTTTGAATGCACAACACACACACACACACACACACACACACACACACACACACACACACCAAACTCATTCCTCTTCATTTCTCAAAAGAATGCTTGTACTCAGGATATTTTCTGTTGACACAAAATAACATTTTAATAACTTGTTAGCTGTCCTAATCATTTGGTAGTACCCAGAATACAATGTAGTATGCAATATGAACCAGTGTGGCCTGCTGCCTAGATCAAAATCCACAACTACACACAGAAACCAGCCATTTGCAGCATCTTCAGCTCCTGCTAAATAGAGTCTAACAATATATTTCTCTGTTCACATTCATGTATTTCAAAACCTAATAGCCCATGAAGAAAAGTATGAAGAATACATCTCAAGAAGCAGACATTAAAGGTGCCAGCAAAATAATAGACTACATTTAAGTTTAAAGCATTATTTTGGTGACTACCATCATTAATGACTTTTTCTTTGTGGTGGGCATTGGAGGAAACAATGCCAAGAGGGGATTGGCATAAATGTTGTTCTCTATTATAAAAGTTCCTTTGCTGTGAGATTATTCTTCAAGACATACAGAAGGCTTCTCAAGTGGTAATAAAATTATTTGACCTTAAAAATCTACATGAATATTTGAAATTTGAAGGAAAAGAAACATGTACTTCTAAAATGTATTTTTAAAACAGTCTACATAAATCATTTGTCATAGTGTGATATTTAATCGTTACACTACGATAGTAAAGTAAAAGGGCATTGGGTACATAACAATTGGACAGAATTTCACATTTGAAGTAAACTTAATTTAGAAATAGTCAAATATGCTGTCTTCTTAAATACTCTGACAAAATCACAAAACTGCTGTTAAAACTATCATCATATTCACATCAGATTCCCAGAAAACCTCATCTTTAACAAAAAATGGAGCGAGATTACTAATGGATCTGTTGTTATTCCTAGGAAAATGAGTTAATTCTGTTCTCCTTTCTGCATTTGATGTTGGGCTCAGTGTCTAATGTCAGTTTAGATACGACACTGTTAATCAGTCTTAACCTTTCCAAAGCTACTGAGGCCAGGGTTTTAATCTCACAAATTTTTAGAATTAACAGCAACTCTTGCTTGGGTATTCAACTTTTTAAAATCTCAACAAATTTTGCAAGGTGGCGCTCTTTTCATGAAAGGCCAATATCACTGTTATAAACAGAACACTTTTTTTTTACAGTTAAACATCAATAGTCCCACTTCTATTTAAAAAAATTATGTGGTATATTAAGTGAAGCAAAGTCTTTCATCAGTAAATAAGACTTTGTTGACTAAACATTCGAAGTACAAATAGCAAGAGGTGGTTTTAAAGAGTATAACATTTTTATTTTGTAATTAGCCAGTGATACAATTTCTTAAGTTGCTGTTGCTGTGAAACACATGTTAAGCTCTTAAGAGGTTCTTGTTCTTAGGCCTGTAACTTCCGGGACATACAGAGGACAGTTGAGAAGCAGAACCATGCTTCCCCTGGCTTCTAACACATCCACACCCGTGCAGGCATAGCCAAGGCCCTGATTTGTGAGTTCTAGCTACGTCGTCTGCCTAATGGGGCGATCATGCAAGCGACAACCAGAGACAAAGAAACCAGCGTCCCTACCAGAGAACCTAACTTCGCCGAAGCAGCATAGCTTGAAAATCTATCAAACTAAACTGCAAGAAAGACAATCTGATTTAGAGAAAAGGCGCTCTGCCACAGTCATTAAGCACAAGTAATTTAGATTTTTTTATATCGTCTCCTCATTTACAAATTTACTGTATCAACGCCAGCCAATGGAACGAATTTCTTAAGTAAATGAGAAATAAATAAAAGAGATAGAAAGATAATCACATTACATAAAATAATTCTCTTTTCTAGATGTATTTTTGAGAGAACTAATGACAGTAGCAAAATTATAGAAATAATAATATATCATAGGAAGTAATTAATTTAAATTAGCATCATGTTTGAAAAAAAATATAAGTGAAACGCTTTATGGACATTTACTTTTGCACAAAGATGGAAAGCCTGGAAAAGCGTGCATCGGCATCCTGAAAATTAGTTATGGCCATCATGGTTTAATTGAAGACAGCAATTTAAAATATAATATTGTAAATCTACAATCCAGTTTCAGACCAGGGGATTTAATTGGGGGGGGCAGCTGAACCCTTGAATGACTGCAAGTTCATTTGCAAGGCTACAGAGAGAGCCCCCGAGCTTCTCACAACTCGCTTACATTAATATTGATGCTGCCTGTACAATCTATTTCCGTTATTTTTATGGTTGTTATTCTATGTCTGCAAAGGTCATTTAAATTATACTGAGGCCGAAAATTTGTTTCATAAATTTTGATATAAATACTAATTACACCCTCTCGGAAAGCCAGCAGGGTAGCGTTCATTTATCAAGTTTATATGACCTGCCATGACAGAAAAGAAGGCGAGAGGCTGGAGAGCTTTCCCGAAGATCCACTAAGGCTGGCACAGGTTGCTGGGGAGGAGGGGGGTGTGAAGAAGAAATTCCTACCACAATCACTGAGATTTAAGAATCTTTAATAAGGTACGAAAGATTACCAAACAGTTCTGGAAACTAAAGTGTACATACGAGGTTTTTTTTTTTTTTTTTTTTTTCTAGCCATAAATACTGAATAGCTGTAACATGGATAAACCGGGCCCTTTACATGCGGATAAATATGGAAACTAGGAATTATATACATTGTGTGGTTGTATATTTTGCCAAAAGCAATGGACAGCTATAGTTTATATCTTTTTTAATATCACTTTACATAAACAAATGGAACAGTTTGACACGTAGATCCAGGCTCGTACTATACGAATTGTTGACAGGACATGAAACAACATTTTACTGCACTAAAGTACTCAGACTTTGGGACGAAATGTTTGCACTTTATACAAAAAAAGCACATTAATATCAATAATATTCTGTTAGGTCGACGTGAGACTGTAATCGTACAAAGTAGTTCACATTTTGGTACACATTTACTAGAACATTCTCGCCATTCAGTACAAACAGTTGGCTTTCGGCCTCCCACCCCTCCCCCTCCCCCCTCCCGCCGGCCCTCCCCTCCCCAATGCAAAGACCACCACGCCACGATCCCACCCACCCACTCCAATCGAGATGTAGCTATATACAGAATCCAACAGAACAGATTTAAGCTAATAATTCTGTATTTACAAGAAAGTAAAACAAGAAGATAAAGAAAAGCTGCAGCCCCAGAGAGCTTGTTCTGATCCAACAAAAAATTGGCCCTCAGGGCCTTTGGCGGTGTTCGGTCAGGCAGCCGCCTCCTCTTCCACCCCCTCCCGCTCCCTTCAGCTACCAAGCCTTTTCCCAAAAAAGAAAAAAAAAAGAAAGAAAGAAAGAAAAGAAATGAAAGAAAGAAAAGAAAGGGAAGAAAAAAGAAAAAGAAAGAAAAGTAAAGAAAGAAAAGAAAAAAGAAAGAAAAAAGAAAATGAAAAAAATTTAAAGGCTTGCTGTTTCCTCTGTTTTACTCAGTCCTGGATATACCGGCAGATTTAAAAACAAAAACAAGCAAACGTTCGCGGAATCGGGACGAGGGGTGTTTTGATTTTCAGGATTCTTTCAATAATATTGTGTGTACGCGTGTGTTCAGTCTCTTAAATAGGGTTTGGCATGTTTTGTTTCTGATTTTAAACGTACCATTCGTTAAAATTGGAAGAGAGCGCGCTGTGGCCGGCTGTGTGGTGGACCGCGGAGGAGGAGGGCGACATGGAGCTGGTGGTCGGGTTGTCTGTGGTGGGAGACACGATGGTGGGTGGCGTGGACGACTCGTACCCGGAGCTGGCGGCGGGCGAAGGCTGTGAGCCCTGAGAAGAGGACTCGTGGACCTGAGAGAATAAAGTTGCGTTTTAATGCAGATAAAGAGCGGGCCGGGCGGCTACCCAAGGCCGGTGCTCCCCCTCCCCCCGCCGAGCACCCCCTCCCCAAACCCTCCCCGCTCCTTTCAAAGCCAGGGATCTCCCAGACTCCGTGGAGGCAGGACCAATGGGACTTGGGCTTGGTTCTCTCGGCTCGGCCCGGCACAGCCACGCTCCAGGAGGAGACTGTGCCCGAGGTACTCACAAAAGAAAAAAGAGGGAGGGGGACCGGGAAGAGGGGGGGAGAGCTGCTTTCCAGGCCAGAGTCTAGGAAAGTTCACTTCCTAAAGTTTGCCTGCCCACTCTGGGGAGAGCAGATGTGGAATGCTGAGCTCAGGACCGCGTCCTCGCCTTCTCCCCGGCTACCCCAAGCAATGGCGGCGCTTACTGCCGCAGCCTCCGCCGCCACGGTTCTGACAGCGCGGCCTCGGAGTCACCGCACTGGTTTTTACTTTCGTTATGAAATAGTCAGTTTAATTGGCCTCTCGTTCCGCTATCTTTCCCGCCCCTGCTCCCTCGGCCCAGGTCCACCGCACAGAGTGAAACTGTCGGCCTTTCCGCCTCCTGCGGCTCCTGCCGCCGCCCAGCAGCCGCTCCAGGGTGGCTGGCCC
The DNA here is from genome assembly GCF_004664715.2 of Peromyscus leucopus. Lineage (NCBI taxonomy): Eukaryota > Metazoa > Chordata > Mammalia > Rodentia > Cricetidae > Peromyscus > Peromyscus leucopus. The sequence goes on from NC_051069.1 coordinate 79,930,398, forward strand.
CGGCCCCAGCGCAGAGAGGGCTCCCGCTGGAAGGCGAGCGGCCAGACCGCGGCGGCGTTACCTTCATGTGTTTGCGCAGAGAGCTGGGGTGCGTGTAGGACTTATCGCACATCTTGCAAAGGTAGGGCTTGTCGCTCGTGTGCACATGCATGTGCTTCTTGCGGTCGCTGCTGTTCGCGAAGCGCCGGTCGCAGCCTTCGAACTCACACTTGAAGGGCTTCTCCCCTGATGTGAAAGTTGAGAAAGTGATGGGTCTTGTTTAAAATAAATCAGTAGCTGTTTTCAAGGTCTAATAGATAAATCTTAATAAGTTAAAATGCTCGTTGCCCAAGGGTAGCCCTTTCGAGCTTAAAAATCTGGGGTTTTAATAAATCCATGCGTCTGTAGTGCAATGATGAATATTTTAACTATACTTTTTAACGCCCAAGACAACTACATTTTATTTTTACTTAGTGGTGGTAGTAGTAGCAATACAAGCAGCAGGAACAGTTTTTTGTTTGTTTGTTTGTTTTTGTTTTTGTTTTTCCTATTCAGAATAGCGGCGGCTCTGAATGTTGGCTTTTCTGCCCAGGTTTTTACAGAGGCTTCTACTTAGCTCTTCGTTCTAATTTTCAGGACCAGGTCGACTCTCCGGCTTTGCTCTTCCCTCCTCTCTCTTACCTCTCCCAGGCGCGCTGTACCACCACCACCCCCCATTGCCTCTTCCACCCAACTCCACTCCACCCCCTACATACATCACATTTTATTGCGTGATCTGGAAAGTGGGGGAGGGGGTTTCCATGCCCAAAGTTCTTACCTGACTGGGCCATTAAACCTAGAGTTCAAATCGGGTTCTCTTCCACCAGACAGTGTCCAAATACAGAGGGCCATCAGATCCCCTGACTCTTGGGCCCAAACGACCCATAATTTCCACACACACCCCACCGTCCCACCCCCCCACCCCACCCCACCCCCGCGCTCGCCTGAAGGCCTGAGTTGCCTGGAACTTGTTTTCTTATTTTTGCTGTTGTTTTGTTTCTTTCTAAAGCTTTCGACTTGTCGGTATTTTTAAAGGCCAACTCGGGAGCCCCGCATGTTAAGAACAGTCATCTATGCAGTGTAATTGACCATTAGGATTTCTGCACCTTCCACCCAGTCTCCTCACTCCTCAATTCCAACTCATCATTTATAAAATTTATGTCTTCAGATATGCATAAACCTAATATCCTCCTCAGATCCGAGTTATACCTCCTACCCCAGCCAACTCCACTCACTGCCTGTTTCTTTCTGTTTCTACATCCTTTAACTCAACCTCAACTTCCTCCACCTTTTCCAGTAGAAGGGACTCAACAAAGTCCCAGAGAGGGTAGCCACCAGCAAGAGTTTGGATTTGTTTATAGCTGGAGCAACCGGCCTCTCCACGGCTGCTCTACGCATGCCAGCTCTCCGGGCTTAGAGCTTGTCAAGCGCTGGGCCAAGCCAAACCCGGCGTCCCGGCTTCCAATTCTTTTTATTTCCTTGTTCTTAAAACCTGTATGCTCAGATCCTTCTCGTCCACTCTCTCTGTTTGCCTGTATTTTCAAGACTCGAACTAGAAATCGGATCTGCCTGTCTCCTGGAACCTGAGGCCCAGACCCCAGCGAGGCAGGGTTTGTGCCTCTCAGCCCTCAACTTTCGAATCTCGGCCCGGGTGGGAGGTAGAGTGTCCTACATTAATTTCCATACCTGTGTGCGTCCTTTTGTGGATCTTGAGGTTCTCTGAACGCGCGAAAACCTTGCCGCAGCCAGGGAACGGGCAGGGAAAGGGCTTTTCGCCGGTGTGCACGCGGATGTGGTTGACCAGTTTGTATTTGGCTTTGAAGGGCTTGCCCTCGCGCGGACACTCCTCCCAGAAGCAGATGTGGTTGCTCTGCTCTGGGCCGCCGACGTGCTCCACGGTGACGTGCGTGACCAGCTCGTGCATGGTGCTGAAAGTTTTGTTGCACGACTTTTTGGGGTTGGCCAGCTGCTCCGGCTCGATCCATTTACAGATAAGCTCTTGCTTGATGGGTTGGCGCATATAGCGGAAGAAGGCGCCAGCGCCGTGGTGTGCAGCCATGTTCACGTTCATGGGCCCGTAGCCGTGAAGCTGAGGTGCGGCATAGTGCTCGGATCGCGGGCTGGTCACCTGGCCGTACTGCTCCGGCCGCGGGTACATGTCCCCGGAGAAGCCTAGCCGCATCTGCCCGTTGACCACGTTGGGCGATGCGTGGCCCGCCGCCTGCTCGTGAAGCCCAGAGAAAAGGAGGTGGCCCGCGGCGTCCGTATGGCCGTGTGGGCCCCCGAAGCCGCCGGCCGAAGCAGCGAAGAGACTGTGCTGGGCGCTAGCTGCCGCCGCCGCGTCGCCGAAGCCCCGGTTGCGGAACAGAAAGTCCCGCGTAGAATTGAAAGCTGCGCTGGAGTAGGAGCCGACGTGGCCCGGGTGGTGATGGTGGCCCAGGGCCGCAGCAGCGGCGTAGCCGGGCGCCTGCGACGTGAAGGCTGTCTGGCCCGCCGAGGCCAGTTCGTGCGAACTGGGGTTGAGCTTGAAGGCGCCCATGCCGTCGGCGAACGGGTTGATACCCAGGCCCACGTCTCGCTCGGCCACGTCGCCCGCCGAGTGGTGCCGGGATGCGCCAAAGGTGGTCACACCGATCGCGGGATACTGGGGGCCGGCGTCCAGGAGCATCGTGGCTGCACGGGGCAAGCCCCGGCCTCCCCCGCCCCCCCCACCCTCACCAGCCAAGGAGGGAAGATCAGGAGGAGGAGGAGGAGGAACGGGAGGCGGAGGAAGAGGAGGAAGAAGAGGAGGAGGGAGGGGGAATCGACCCACCTAACGAAGTCTTAGCCAGCAGGCAGCGGCCAGGCGCAAGCCGGCGCCCGCCGGGCCAAAGGCACGCAAGCCGGATGACTGCCGGCCGGTAGAAGGCGGGCTCCGGCGCCTGCCGCTCCAACCGCGCCGGCCGGGCTCGCACTTTCTCGCCGCTCAGTCTCTGCCGAGAGGGCCTCGAGTCAAGGCTGCCCGGGGAAAGGCATAGAACATCTCAGCCCCCCAATAAAACTTCTTCCCGGATTTGTGGCATAGAGGAATGTGAGCGCGAGAGCCGCCTCTGCTCGCCCTGTCTCCTTCTCGCGCAGCGCGCCCCTCCTCACTTCTCCACTAGTCTCTCTCTCTCTCTCTCTCTCTCTCTCTCTCTCTCTCTCTCTCTCTCTCTCTCTCTCTCTCTCTCTCTCTCTCTCTCTCTCTCCTTTCTCTCAGGATCTCCTCCTCGCTCCCTCACTCTCCCTTTTTCCCCCTCTCTGCTTTTTGAAAAAAAAAGGGGGGGGGGGAGAAAAAGCAAAGAAAAGGCGCAAATCATGCACAATATTGTCTTTTGCGGTTTATCTTCCTGGGGAGAAACTTTCACCTCCTCAGCCGGGCGGTGAGCGCGAGACTGATAGCAGCAATCATTCCTGCAGATAAATGAATTGAAAGGACGACACCGTCGTCGTCCCCCCCCCCCCTTGATGAATGGGAGCAGGGGGAGGCGTCACGTGCGACCGATGCGGGCGACGATTGGTGAGGCGGCAATCCCCCCACACACCCCTCCCGAGGCCGCCGCGCCAACGAAGGGCGCGCGGTGGCGCCGCGCGCTGCTCATTGGCCCGCCCGCCTCATCAATCCCAGGTATTGTAAAGCGCTTGACATCCCCTTTTGACTAACAGGGCTGCCAGGAGTAGCAACTTTTTTTTTTTTTTCCTGGCAAATTTTTCCCCCTCTTCTCACGGAAAAAAAAAAAAAAATGCCACGATTCCTTTTCCCTCTCATAGTCTCTCTCTCTCTCTCTCTCTCTCTCTCTCTCTCTCTCTCTCTCTCTCTCTCTCTCTCTCTCTCTCTCTCTCTCTCTTTCTCTCTCTCCTACCCTCCCTTTCCCCCTTCTAAGTTCTCCCCCTTTCTCTCCCTCTTTCTAATTTCTCTCTCCCTCCCTCTTTCTCTTTCCCTCCCCCCTCACATCCCCCCTTCCCCTCCTCATCCCTCTGCCCCTCTCCTTCAAACCTCCACTGAGCGATTATAGACTAGAGACCCCCGGCGTCTCGTAGTGCCCAGTTGGGGACCAGCTGATAAACACCCCAAAGGCACTTCCAGAATGTCCCGATTCAGCAACTTTCTTTTCTCCCTCCCTCCCCTTCTCCCCCCTTCAAGGGCAGCAAAGGAGGCTTTTGTTATTTGCTCCTTTTGAAGTTTGCTTCCTTTTTTGCCGGGCCTCTCTCCTGTTTATAATTTAAGATTCGGGAGCGCGCGAGGGCACTCCAACTCTCTTTCCTAGAAACGTGATTTCTCTGTGTCTCCCGTAGCCTCAGTTTTCCAGGCTTCCTTCCTGCGTGCCCACTCACCCCCAAACACAGGTGGATGGAGCTCTTAAACTTTTCCCGGTTCCTGAGGTTTGTCGGGTTGGGTTTTGTTTGTTTGTTTGTTTTTGTTTGGTTGGCTTTTTTTTTTTTTTTTTTTTAATGGCAGTTTGGAAACGCTGTTGCCGATTTCCCTCCTCTCCACTCACTATTTTCCCTTTTCTCTGGTTGGGTCCGTTGTCTGCTTTGCCCCCACCCCCAGCCCGCTCACTCTGCCCTCCAGTTCCCATCCCCAGCCCCTTTCATTCAGGTAAAACTGTAAATTTCCAACGCGCCATTGTTCCTCTGGATCTCCCAAAGCTCCCTAGAGATTCCCGGAATACTTTTTTTGGTATTTAAATCCCCGGTAGATAGGACTAATGTAAATTCTGTGACATTCAAACCTTCTCCAGTTCACAAATCAGTCACCCTTGTCACAGTTATTGAAATTCCGCAACTTGCCACAACAAGACGGTGGAAAAAGCGGGCGCGGTCTTTGTTGCCGACCAGGCTTTTGATCGCCAGAGAAAATTTACTTACCTTCAGATGAGTGAGCAGAAAAAGAAATAACACTCCCTTTGATTTAGTTAGGAAAATGCAGACATTTGGATTCCGTGCAAACATACAACACTCGCTTGTTTTCGCGATGCGGCCCTCGATTAACCTGTCTTTGCCCAGCGCAAAGTCTATTCAACAACTGCGCGTAGTTGCTTTTTGTCCCATCCACAAAGAACCATTGACTATATATTAAAATGATTGTTGAAAGGTAGAGGAGTATGGCACGCAAAAGCAGGGGGAAAATCCCTGTAACTCAATCAATTAAACCGAGCGACATTTATACATTTCAAAAAATGCACGCGGACGTGGAGCCGGGGGCGATGGAGGTGGCGTCTCTCCTTAGCTCAGTTTTAAGCCATCAGCTTGGCCCAGGATTTAGCCTTAGCGCCTGCATATTCATTAGGTCTAATTATTTTCTAGTAAGGAAAACACAAAAAGCCAAGAGTCGGAATCCTTCAATTTGCCCTTTGTTTCTAACTTCATTTGGCTTCTTTGCAGCTGAATCAAGGCTCTAAACTCTTTTCCAGACAAAGGGACCTTCAACTCATCCTTCCACGTGATGTCCGGTTAGAAAACTTACCAAGCAAAAGGAAAATGAAATGATTTCTCTCTCTCTCTCTCTCTCTCTCTCTCTCTCTCTCTCTCTCTCTCTCTCTCTCTCTCTCTCTCTCTCTCTTCCCAGCTAGCTTCCTAGGGCTGGAGGAAGAAAGGTCAGCACTGGCTACTTCTAGCCTCCTTTCTGTTTGGTCGGTTTTCTTCCCATATTCTGGTTTGGGCACAGTGAAGTAGAATTAGGCTGTCCTTTAAAAAAAAAAAAAAAACAACTCTCTCTCTCTTCTCTCTCTCTCTTCTCTCTCTCTCTCTCTCTCTCTCTCTCTCTCTCTCTCTCTCTCTCTCTCTCTCTCCCTCTCCCTCCCTCTCTCTCTCTCTGACTCTGAAGTCAGACTGTGGCTAAGGATGGTTTCCCTGTGTCTGAAGAGATTGTGTTGAGCACCTGTGCTTGTGGGGCTTGAAAATAGAAATTCCAGGAAAAGGAAAAAAAAAAATCAAGAATGTTCTGCCCCCAGCAACAAGTCTGAGTCCAGTGGCCCAGCACTTCTCACATAATCTGAGTGGACCCCTGTAATGAGTGATAGGAAAAGCTGGAGCGGAAGGTGGTAGGGACTCCTTTTTGACCTATCATATTTTGTTTAGGGGAAAAGATACACCAGAACCATTCAGCTCTTTTTGCTCCTACAAGGGGAAGTTGGATCCTATAATGATGAAAATCTTATAGTCAAGGAGATATTTCCTCTAGAGGCTGCACTGGTCTTTCACTAGGGAGAACAAATATTGAACCCACCTTGACTGCTTTAAAAAAAAAAAAAATAGGGAGGGGACCTGAGGGAAGGGCGGCTGTTGGGAGAGGGGAGGGAAAATAATTCTTCAAAAAAGAAAGTCAAGCTTCTCTCCTCCAGTCTGTGGAAAATCCAGCGAGGACGTTGACAGAGGGTATTTTTAGGAAACCCATCCAAATATACAAGGTAAGAGTAAACGTGTGTGGGGAAAAAAAAAAAGTTGTGGGTTGTAGAAGTTATCAAGTGGGATTTGCGGCGCTCTCTGCAGGAAACGCGAGCGGCTCCAGTTCAAAGCCACATGCACCAACGTGACATATAAGCCATTAAAATATCATCCTGACGGCTCATTTCTGCTCCATCATACATTCCCTAACTGCTTCCCCGAAAGCTGGAGAAGGAGAAATGAAGGATGACCGCCTCGGTGGAACCACAAAAGAGGCTTAGAGGGATGTGTGGTCCCCCCTCATCCACCCCGAAGTGATGTGCAGAAATGAGGTGATCCGGGCAACAGGTGGAGCAGGGTAAGTGCTTGAAACCACGGGGTAAGACAGGGAAGACCTGTACCCCCAGCGGCCTTTTAGCAAATGTTCTTATGGGGGCCATAGGCACCCAAACCCCGCTGGGCGAATAGGCCCAGTCGGAATTTCTTCTCCATCTCTGCCTTCACACACACACACACACACACACACACACACACACACACACACACACACATCCACCACGGGTACAGGCCCCACCCCACTGATTCTAAAGGGGGTGGGGAGGAGCCCTTCTGCCGAGGGGCAGCGTTGAGGATGAGTCCTTTCTTTCCTCCCGGGAGGAGTGGGTGCGAGCAAGTCAAACGTGGCTCCTACTGGCGATAGCACCAGCTTGTTGCCCGCCAGTCCTCCCTCCTCTTCTTTTGTAAATTTGTGCCTGGGTGTGCCCATCGTGGGCACAAGAAGGGCAAAGTTTTGCCCTTCTTGATCATGGTGGAAGCCAAGAGGGTGCGGGTGAAGGAGCCCTTGCAGGCGGCCTTAATGCTTTTCCCTCCCGCAAGGATGGCAGGAAGGGTTTCGGTTTCCCCTCGGCAGGGTCAAAGAATCAAGTTAGTGCTGCGGGGCGGCTACATCATAGAACTTCTGCGGATACTCACTGAGGATGCCGTCTGGGTCCGCCTGGGGCCGGCTGTCTGCCCGCCCTTATCCTTGGTTCTAGGATCTGCTCTGTATGTGTCATGAGCCATGGGTTCGCGACTTGGCTTTCTTTCTCCTGGATGTGATTCCGGGCTGCGGTTAGGTCTGGGGACCCGGCCAGCCAAAGCCTAGACCCAGGGGCATGTAACAAATTACTGGCAAGAGAAAAGGGAACGGATTTGGGTGTAAAAGAGTTAGTTGCCTGGTTCGAAGTCTGCAAGTTTGGAGTTGATGAATGGTCCACAGGGAGAGGTGGGAGACAGCGAAGTCTGAGAAATGGAGAGAGGGGGTGGGAGGGCTGCTTCGAGTCCTGGGCATTCGCCTTCTACAGAAACTACCTTTAGATGTCAAGGCTTGGCAGTGACTCCAACCTCTGTTTCTGGGGCACCGTGCTTTTCCTTTCCTATGTTTAAAGTAAGGCTTAAGTGCCCAGACTAGATTATCTGCAGGTGATCCCACTAGTTGAGACTTGACTGGGCATCTGAAGGTTGCCAGCCTTCGGCCTAGAGCAAGGAGAATCTGAACTCATCTACCCTCTAAGGACAGGATTAAGAAAAGGAGTGAGTAGCACCCAGGCGCTCAGCTCCATTTCCTGGTGCTTCAGGGCTGGTGGAAGGTAGCCAGGGAGCTGGCGATCGATCCGAGCAAAGGCCAGCAGCGGCTTTCATCTTCGGCTTGGTAGCTTTGAGCCTGCCAGGGCCGAGTTTTTCCGGGCAAGTATTCACTCGCGCCTGATAGTTAATCAGTGTGGAACGGAAGTCACCAGCTTTAGTTGACCTCTGACCTTAGACAGGCCTGTGTGGACTAAGTCCACCTTACAACAGGCAGCCTCTGTGATTCCTCAAATAAAATCGTGCCTTTTGCACTACCAACCATCCGGTCCTCTTGTCACTAGCCATCACTGAGGCTCCCCGGCAGCGTTCTCCACTCCTCTCAAGGTACAGGATAAAGGCTGATTCAAATACATCCTGGCGGTGCTCCTTAAGGTAAGAGGGAGACACCTCAGGAGCAACAGTTTTGGAGAAATCAAAGAGCTTTTCAGATCTCTTATTCTGGGGACCTCAGGTTCAGGGGCCCAAGGTCATTTCCCAAAGTCTTTCCTCACTCTGCTCTTTCAGCAAGACCACTGGCTAAATGGTCTCAAATTTGGACCAAAGTGATGTTTGCCCTATTTCCCTACACAAAGCTGCTGCAGAACTACTTAAGGCCCCCCCTTGTCTGCCTTGGTCCAACCTCTGATACATTTGCTTGCATGCCTGTGGGACCATTTGTAATGTACAAAGGACATTCACATAGGGAAAGGGGTACCAGCCACAGACCTCCTAGAAGTTGGGCTGTGCCAGCATTGTGGGTGGACAGAAGTTTCTAGGGAAACTTACACCCCTTTTCCTCAGAAGCAAACAAGTAAATTCTATTATTGCCAACCAACCAGGAACTGTGGTGCTGCCAGATACCCCGCCATGAGGACATTCAGAGCAAAGACACCCAGGCTCCCTGCCCTTCTGTAAGAATGCAAAGTTGGGCCTCCTTTTTCTCTTGGTCTGTGCTAGAAGGAGCTTGTTACCTTTATGGAAGGATTTTGTTGTTGTTTTTGTTAGAAAGAATTGAAAACAATTTCCTCTGGGAACAGGTGAGTATACTCAGGCCCATGCCTGGGAAAGAAAGGAAAAAAAACAAGGATAAAAACCTTAGGGTAGTTTGGTTGGGTCTGAGTGAGAGGTGAGGGAACATAAGAAATTAGAGACCCTGTATGACACTGCAGCCCCACTTGGATTTAGCCTGTGGGTCAACAAGTTAAATAGCCACTTGTCCTGTGGGCTGGAGTGTCAAGACAGGCTGACATCCCATTGACTGAGGTCTTGCTGTGTTTGTCCAGCCTGAGACCTTTTTCAATGCCTGTTTGTCCTTCCTCACTAAATTTAGGGTCAGTGCTAGGTGGATTGCCTGTTTGGCTGCTACACTGTCTTCAGTCTCGCCCAGTGGATGCAGAGGTCCTCAGAATGCTTCCAAGGATATATGGCTGCCGAATGCCTGGGAGCTCCAGCCACTGACAATCTTGAGAGGGAGGCATTATTTCTAAACTTTCAAACTACAGCTAAGGGGCAACTTGGCACCAACTAACAACAACAACAAAATGATACTTTTTTAACCTGGTGGATTTAACATTAGCTTTGAAAAATGAGTCAGTGGCAGCTCTCAAGTTGGTCTGGAGGTGGGGGTGGAACATGTGAGACTAAAGAATTATTCACTACTACAGACAGAACAGGATTTCAAAATCTGCAAACTCCTTCCTTCCAACAATATAACTAAGCATAATTGCACACCCCTAGAAAACAGAGGGCCCTCCCTGCCGCACCTCACCAAATGTAAATAACTGACTTGAAGAAATAATGGGGTTTTCTGAAACATAATTTCAATTTCTAGAAGCCACAGATTTTTGGACATTGAATGAATGCTTCCACCCTCAAGGCAGAACAATGAATGATAAAAAGTCTAACTGTGAAATTAGGATTTTTCAATGTTTTTGTTACCAACCCATATGATTTTACAAGAAACAGGAGTAGTCCCCAGAAATCTTTTTTTCCCCTTGTGTTTCCAAATTTGAAAACAATTAAAGAAAGGCTAAAAGATTGTTTTCAGACTAACATCTTTCTTTCATACACTCAGGCCACAGATTCTTGCCACAGAGACATGTATGGTAGTGTTTTACTCAGTTCTTTTCTTCTCAAGCAGGCTCAAACTCAGAAAATGAAATACAAGTCTTCCTTGGTGATGAGGAAACGATTGCGGCTTTACAGAAATACCCTGAAAGAATCAAGTGAGTAAACAAAAAAAAAAATCTTATTATAAATGGATTTGCTGAAGATGGGGCACTTTTTTCTACTTTTTTGTGTTTTATGCATAAATTGTATTTGTTGTTTGTTTGTTGTTTCTCTTTTGTTATACTGAGATGTGAGTTTGGCATGTCTCTAGAGTTCAAATGAAACTTAGAATAACACCTTGGTGCTTGATGCATTTGCACACAAATCAATGACACAACATCCCACCAGCAGCCTGAGGATTAGCCCCTCAATGCCTACTCATCTGGACGTTCTAGAATTAATATTTGAGTACTCGATCATTGAAACAACCACCCTTGACCTTCTGCAGTTCCTCTGTCACATTATTCTATGACATATTCATCTTGAATTCATTTCCAGACAATTTGATTGGGATGAGGTTTGACATGTATTGGCTTCCATGAAAGAGGCGGACTTTGATCTTGGTGATGGGGTTTACATGATATGCATCATCTTTACCAGGGGCACCAGCCTTCTGCAATGTGGCAGTGACTATGTTCCCACAATGTGGTGTCTGAACCAAGAGTGACTGACAGCCACTCTGTCAGAAATACCTTCATTGTGAGGAATTTAATTTCATATTCCATTTAGAATAAGCATAGGATTTAAGGCTGGTGTTTCCCCCCCTTCCAGGCATCTAATTTTTCTCATTTCAACTATACAACTCCGTGTTTTCTCCGAAGATGTTCCCTTATTGGTATGCAAGGCAAGCTTCTTAACAGAAGTTAAATAAGTTAGGAAATGACCCTCTTCTACTACTTGGGATGATCTTATGGTAGAAGTCAAAAGAGAGGTGCAATTATTATATACATTCAGTATTTTGATTCCTTAATGCTACCATGGATGTTCTTATAGCAGCAATCTTTTGTTAAAAAGACATTTTGCAGAAGCATTACTTGGGAATTAAATTACATCTAAGTATATTTTTTTTTCGATACTCTCAGTTCCATTAATGATGATTAAAGCCCAAATTTCCATAATTAGGAAAAATTTCCTCTTCTAAAAAAACCTGACAGACCTCACCTCCTTTGCATAATTTGGGATTGGACATATGGCAGGCTTCTGGGGCTTAAATGATTTCTTTTCACAAGACTTGAGATGCTTCCCACTGCAGGAATCCTGAAGTCAGTGGATAGCCTCTTCAGAGATACACACCTAATTTTGAGTGGCACCATGGTCAGAAACGGGGGGGGAAAAAAGAACTGAAGAAGTGTCTGCACATCTAGCAGCAGGACATTCAGATGACAGAGGCTGCTTGGCCTGGCTCTGAGCCATGGACCCTCAACTTAATAGATAATCATAATTTAGTATTGTTTCAAAGATCAAGATGGAAAAACAGCCCAGCTCTTGAAGCCTAATCTCCATCCTTCCAACTTCCCAGGAAGAGAGGTCAGACATTTCAGCTAGTGAGGCTCCGAGTCCTAACAGATGGACCAGCTACCCTATTTCTAGAAAATAAACTAGAAATCATTTGTTTATGCCATCGATGAGTGGCTATTGTGAGCAAAACTGCTCAAGATATGGTTCTGGGCATTAATTTTCAGAGAATCTGGAGCGTGAAGGATGCTGCAGGGTTACTGGTAGAATCTGCTCCACATAAGCCCTCATGAAAGCTTTAGTGCTTTTGAGGTGGGTAGCATTTGCCCCAAACACCCACTTTTCTTTGCAAACCAAGTAGGAAGCTCCTGAAAGCAAGCTGAACCCAAGTGAAAATTAGCACTTCTGACCAATTTGCAGTTTCTGAAACTGGGGATCTCTGTCCAGAGACATCAAAAAGACCTTTGGGAAGACTAAAATATACCTCTTGGACATTGGCATTACATGACTTGTCATATCTGATCAGCTTGAGACTGTTTTGGAGTTTATTTTAGAAATACACCTTGAAGGTCCTTACATAATTGCTCAAAGTTTTATGTCAGTAAATATAAATGGATACAAGAAATATTTTTCTCTCTATCTCTGTCTCTGGGGAAATGGACCTTAAAAGAATGTCTGGTCCCATTGTTATGTTTAGCCAACCGAGGTATGGACCATATGGCTCCAAGAACTTTGCAAGGATCAGGCAGCCTCTGTGACCTGCAGGTCACCTGACCCCTGGCTACTCAAGAAACATCTACCCAGGATGGGTCCAGATGTTTTTAGTGCTTTAAGAGAAGGCTGCATCTGGGAAGGAGCTCCATGGGGCCAGGCTACTGTCAGTGATTTTGGCTGAATCAGATGTCTTTGCCCTTTTGCTGCTGGCACGAAAAGTCATACACATGTTCATACCTCTTCAAGGGCAAAGTTAGTCAGACAGACTGTATACTAACCAGATATAAAACTTCTGGGTTCCTTTAGCCTTCGGATACACAGGTCAGTACTTAACAATTCAGGAGGTCTGTAAACTTGGATTTTTTTTTTTAAATCATTCTCTCTACAACCTGCTAATGGAAAGTGAACATTTTCTTCTCCTGTGAAAATGAGAAGCGGACACATGACTGTTAGGAGTTCAGCATGCTCACCAGGCTTCCAAATGGTTCTGAAAATAGCTGAAAATGCTTTTTAAAAAACCCTGTTCAGTCTGCATTGTTACTCAAAGCTTCTAACAGGGACTGGGTCACAGTATGTGTATTAAGAACACACGTTGGTTCAAATAAAATAATTAGCAAAAGCTAAAATGGATCGTGAATTTGACACATCCTGAGCAATTAATTGTGTATCACCTAGGTTTAGGTGAGAGAAGGGGAATTTTAATTCCTGGGCTACGGTACATGTGCCCCTGCACTCAAGTTTACTATCTCAATCTGAGGTTCAGATGATAGGAATAGCTGGGCAGGAAGGAACACAGTTTTGTTTGCATCATGTATGCTCTGCTTTAAGCCCTTTGAGGGTTCAGCACATAGTCACCTGAATACATTCTTCATTTTGCTCAGAGGTAGGATTTGAAATTCACTGAAATTCGGTAACAACTGTCCAAAGATGAAGGGGAAGGGAAAACAAGCCAAGGGACCAGGTAGAAGTACCTCTCACTAAAGGGCTAAGGAAAGTAAAGGGGGGTGAGTGGGGGGCAAAGCCAGGAAAGAAGATGGACTCCAGAGTCTAGTTTTAAAATTGCCATAAAAGGCCTTGGTTTAGGAAACACAAGTCAAATGTCTCTCCTTCTCCTGTGTGTGTGTGTGTGTGTGTGTGTGTGTGTGTGTGTGTGTGTGTGTCGTGCGCGCATGTGCAAGTGAGTGCGCTCACAGAATCTGTTTGTAATTGCCTAAGTCCTTCCTAATGCAGAGCAGAGAGATACAGGCTATTCAAAGCTAGAGAAATTATTGTGGAAGTTAATCCCTTGCTAAATCCCTTGCCCCAAGCAGGGATGAATGAAGAATGTACCAAGCTTTAGAAAATAAGTCAATTATTAAAAATTTTAAAGCCTTATTTAGGGAGTAGAAATGTCGCTCAGTTGGCAGAGGACCTGTTCAGCATGCATGGAGTCCTCCGTTCCTTTACCAACACCGCATTAACTCATTTGTGGTGGTGGACGTCTATAAACCCAGCTCCTGGAGAACAGTGGCAGAAAGAGCAGAAGACCAAAACCATTCAAGTTCTAGACAATCCTGGGTCTCAAAAACAAAACAAAACAAAACAAACAAAGCCAAAAACCTTTATTTACTACTCATGGATTATGATATCCTCAGGGACGGGGTAGTTCCTTCAGTTCCAAGTTATTGTTCCATGGAATTTGTTCAAACTTCTCCCTCCTCTTAAAGGTTTTTGTTGTTGTTGTTTCAGTCTTTAGGACTCTCTAAAAAACAAAAAACAAAAACAAAAAACCCAAGGCTTTCTGTGTCTTTGGGATATGTTCTATGACAGGAAGGTCCAAAAATATCCACTGACATTTTTGGCCATGAAGAAGAAACAGTCAGTGACCTGGGCTCAGAAAGCAGCAGATACTAGGGCAGACAAGGGGCAGTCATTCCTGAACCACAGTTGAAATTATCCTCAATTGGTCTTCCTGGGCCAGCTGTGGTGGCAATTCTAGACTGAAGGTCATGGATGCAGTCAACTATGGTATCCCCTCTGCAGAGTCCTAAAGATAGCAAGAATTAAGGTTAAAGCTTTGGCAACAAGTGCCCAGAGACCGTGAAAGTAATCCTAGTCTTCATTCACAGAACCTTCATCTGGCATCACTGGAGAGAGGTCAGGACCCTGAGATTAGTCCCCTCGAGAGAGCCTCGAGAGCAAGGACCTGTTCCTCCTATTTGTTTATGTGTGTGTCCAGAGCCGCCTTCTTTCTGTCTTGTCTTTTTTTTTTTTTTTTTTTTTTTTTTCTTTTTTGCCAGAATACCCTCAGGTAGATAAATATGAGCTATGATGAAAAGAGCCCTTTCAGGAAAGCCAGAAGTGAGTTTGAAACAAGACTTGCCCCCCCCCCCCTTCTCATGACCTCCTCTGGTTCCATCTCTCTAGTCAGGCTGGGATTCTAGGGTTTCTACTTCCAGGAGCACAGTCACCAGGAGTGGGGGAGGGAAGGGGGAGAGGAAGGGAGGGAGGGAGCTGTCTGAGAAGAGAGTGGAGAAGAAGAGGGAGGTGGGCTAATAAGGAAGCAAAACAGGAAGGCAGAGTATGGTGGGGATGTGAGTTAGGTTGGGAGACATGAGAAGGAGGAAGGGGAGAAAGGGGGCAAGACGAAGTTTCAGAGGAGGAAAGAGAATAAAGTGGGTGCCAGGTTCGTTACTCTAGGAGTTTCTCTGCTCCAGGCAGTCTGCAGCCTTCTTTCCTGCCTTGATTCAGACCCTCTCCTTTGCACTCAAAGACATACTTTCCAAGCTTCTTGGGGGGTCTGGTTACTAAAATGCCCAGGACTATGCTCCACTCCTTCTCAGAGAGTGGTCATGGGTAGATGCATAACCGAACCTTGCTCAATTTCAGGAGCCTGATAGCAATGCTCAGCTTTCTAGAAGGGATGGGGTGGGGGTGGAGGGTAGGTGTACAGGAAAGAGAAAAGAATTCCTGCCTGGATCAGAGCGCATGAGCAGTGGAAGCGTGAAATGCTATTGAGGTTGGGGGAGGGAGTGAAAGGAGGGAGGGAGGGGAGAGGAGAGGAGAAAAGAGGAGAGAGAGAGAGAGAGAGAGAGAGAGAGAGAGAGAGAGAGAGAGAGAGAGAGAGAGAGAGAGAGAGAGAGAGAGCTGTCATCACTGACGTCGGGCCAGGCCACTGGCCAATGGGCGCCATAGGCGATTGTTCTCACGGTGGCCCGGACCACGGCCCCAAATCTATTCATTTCCTTAAGCGCCCTGCTGCCGCCTCTGTAGTGTCCGGGGTTTCACACAGACATTAAAGACACAGAAAAGGGGTGGGGTACAAACCCAAAACTTAAAAGAAAAACGCAAAAACAAACAAACAAACAAAAAATCCCCACCACTTTGCATAAGTCTTTTTTTTTTTTTCCGGTTGTCCTTTCTCTGCACTGCTAGACTGCAGTGGTACTGGCGGCTGCTAGGCCGAGGTTCAGCAGGAGGTCCTTTCCAGGCCCAGTGGGACACTGAAATTAATATATACGTCTAGGATGCTTCAAAATCACTACCACTTCTAACGTCACCACCTCCAAAATGATCCCCCCCCCCATCACCTCCATCTTTGGCCCGGGAGCACCCCTTGGTGTTGGTGGACAAAGTAATCTTGAGATACGGGTCTTTACACCTCTGCCTCAGAGGCCGTGCCCCCAGGCACCCACAGACTCAGTCTGGTAGCCTCTCCCACCTACCCCATTATCACTGCCCCTCTCCAGCTCATGGCTCCGCAGGGGACGGCAGAACTGCAGCCTAGCCGGACAGAAGGCGGAGGCTTTTTGGCTTTGCCTGGTCCTCCAGGTTCACAGCTGGCACCGACTTGCTCAAGATCCCAGCACCAACGCCAGAAACCTAGATGCGGCTGGGCAGGACTTGTCCCCGGGGGCCGGGGAAAGTGCGAAGCCCACTCCACCGGTTCTCATACACGCTGTTTGTCTCGACAACAGGTAGCAGCTGTGGACACCATGGGCCCCAGTTCGCCGCCGCCGCTTCGAGCCCCTCGGTATTTCCGGGCCTTCATGAGCAACCTCCCCAGGCCTCCCACAACCGTCCTTTGAACGGACTCCTGCGTCTGGGGCTCCCCGGAGACATGTATGCGAGGTCGGAACCCTTTGCACCGGGGCCCACGGCCCGCAGCGACGCTTTGGCAACAGCCACAGCCCTGCACGGCTATGGCGGCATGAACCTGACCGTGAACCTCGCCGCACCCCATGGCCCAGGAGCCTTTTTCCGCTATATGCGCCAGTCCATCAAACAGGAGCTCATCTGCAAGTGGCTAGGCGAGGACGGCCCAGTGTCCCCGCGTCCCTGCTCCAAAACTTTCAGCACCATGCACGAGCTGGTCACGCACGTCACCGTGGAGCACGTCGGTGGCCCAGAGCAGGCTAACCACATCTGCTTCTGGGAGGAGTGTCCGCGACAGGGCAAGCCCTTCAAAGCCAAATACAAACTTGTAAATCACATCCGCGTGCATACGGGCGAGAAGCCCTTCCCTTGTCCTTTCCCAGGGTGTGGGAAAGTCTTTGCTAGATCAGAAAATCTCAAAATACACAAACGAACACATACAGGTCAGTACTCAGTGCTGTCTGTCTCGTGCGACCCCATGGGACACAGGCCCTTGGGTTTGAATTTCCTTAAGTTCCCGCCGAGGGGAGGAGGGAGGCATTTTTTGGTATTGTTTCCATGAGCCAGATTTATAAAATGGTAATTAACAGCTTCTGCTTGTAGACTCACCGTTTTCCGGAGGCTGTGTGGGAAGAGTGGTTCCAGAGTTCTGGGATCCCTGTTGGGAAACGGGTGCTCCTAGCTTAGAGATTTGATTTGATTTAGGATGTAAAGATTGGGCCCTGGGTACTGAGCTATATGCCCAGTCCCTAAAGTTTAGTTTTAAGACAGTTTTAAAACAGCATGGTCTCCCGCCAAATCTTAACGGAAATGGGGACTATTGTCTCACATTTACAGATCACTTTCGGAAACTCCCCCTTTTAACCTCACCGTCACCTGGACGGAGGGGTCATCTGACCCATAATACCTCCTTTAGGATGTATGAGCCTTGGGGGCCTACTTTTGACCTGCTTTTGTACTGTTGGCTCCACAGAAGGGACATTTTTGGGCAACCCTCATTCTTATTTTTAGTAGAGACCCAACGGGACCCACTGCCTTAAATGTCATTTACTGAGCTGTTAAGTGAAATAGGGACATGTGTCAACCACATCTGTTAGCTCTAGTTAACAGAAAGCAAAGGAGCTCAGTGAAGGAGGCTGGGGGTTGAACTCTTCTGGCCAGAAGCATCTAATTAATACAATTGCAAGAAGAAAGTTTTCACACTTTCAGAACAGCCTGTGAAGTTACATTAATTAGTTTAGCAGCCACCCTTTGACTCTCCTTACTCCTCCCCCCCCCTCCCTTGAAGTTTAAGAAGTCAGCGTCTTCTCCCCTCCCCCATCTTGGAGGCGGGAAAAGGGAAGAATGATGCGAAGACCAGAAGAAGTCCAGCTTGGTACTCCGGGCAGTATCTTTCTTTTCTACAATTCTTTTTAGAACAGTAACCCTTTTAAGAGTCAAAGTTCTCGATGGTTAGAGTGTCAGGGAAGAAGCTTGCTGAGTCCTGCTGCCAACTGCCTTCTCCATGAGGTTTAGGGGTAGGAGACTGCCATAGGCTGAGGCAAGACCAAAGTCCAGTTTGGATCTTGTTCTTGATCCCCTAGCATGTCTGCAAACATCTTGTACGGGTTTTCTAAAACACGTTCTGAGATCTCTGTCATTCATCTGCTCCTCTCTCCCGGAGTTCTATTCCCAGGGACAGAGGGATGAGTAAGACCATGATTCCAACCCTCAGACTTGCTGCTCCAGGGGCTGGTTGCCAGCACCTGGAAGGTGGATGCACAATCCGGGGCTGGAGAAAGAACTCATCTTTAATGACAGGGATTTTGAAGAACTTATACTGCTCTTTGCCGGCCCACTGTTTGAAGTCTGTGAAGCAGAAAATGGTTAAATTCTGAGCGCAATCGACCTACATCAGAGAAGCACAAGTGTGCCTGGCTGGCTCTCAGGTTTGCCTGGACTCAAGGCAGAATTCTGCGCGTTCTTTTCGGTCTTAGTCCTGATTCATTACAGCTTGGGTTAAAAAAAAAAAAAAAGGCAAAACAAAACAAAACAAAACTCCACAGAGCCACCCCTGTTCCGTGTCTCCCTCAAATGTCCTAAGTAATGGAAAGAAAAGGAGGAGGCAAAGCAGCAACAAAATGTTTCTCAAATGGCAATAGAACTCTCTACAAATTATTCATGAAGACAGTTTTCGATTCAACAGGAAAATAATTGCCTTTTCAAATATTAATGGCGTTTCATTTCCATCGAGTCGCGGAAGCGGCGATCAGGAGCAGATTTCTTAGCTGAGATTGTCCCGACTGTGACTCCCAGGCCTGGCTCTGGAGGCGGCGGGTGAAGAAAGGTTTCCCTCTGTAGCTGTGACAGAGACCCGGGAACAATGGTGCGGCGGCGGCGAGGGAGGCGCGGGCCAGGAGCGCGCGCCGTGCCAACCTCCCCTACTGGCGCTCCTCCCGGGACCCCTGCCCCGGGCTCTCCCCATCTTTCCCCGCAGTCAGTCAGCCCTCGTGGGGGGGGCGGTGGAGGTGGGGGGGGCGCGAATACAGGCCGGTGCCCGGGCCGCTCTGGGGCGGAGTCATCGCGAAAACAGACCGAGCCACAAGTGCGAGAAAATGGCGCTGGCCGGGCGTCCTGTAGGCCGGCGAACTTTGCGCTCGCCCGCGCGGAAGGAGGCCTGGCGGGCTCCGGATCCCCGATCCGAGGAAGGGGCCGGAGGTTCGCGGCTTAGGCGGCGCAGCCAGGACTCAGGTCGTCCCGCAGGAGGCAGGCCCAGCACGGCGCCGCAGGGTCCACCCTCCCACCCAGGGCGCCGCGCAGGGACTTGGGGGAGGGGAAGGGCGAGGGGTGGCGGGGGTGACGGGGGGGTGGGAGGGCTGTCAAGCGCAGAGACCAGGGCGCCTCCTGCAGCTGGGGAACGCTAAGGCCGGGCTGCACCTGGCCTCCCAGGGGCCTGATCACTCCCAGGGACTGAAGCATTTCAGTACCTGCCTCCCCCCCTCCTCCCCCACTTCTCTGTTTCTCGTCTGGAGCGAAATACTTTTCTATTTTACACGACGAGACGCTGGAATGGGATATGTGTGTAGCTTAATTTTTTTTTCTTTTTCTTTCTCCCCCACCCCACCCCGGTGAGGGAATTCTATTCTTAAATTCTAACCTCAAATTCTACTCCCCTCCATACACGCCCGAAAAACCTTATTCTCTTTTGTAGGCTTCAAATGATTTTATTTTTGTAAGTTATTTTATAAAGAAGAATGGGAAAGGAGGGAGGGAAGTTTGGGGTTTGCAAACGCTGGTGGAATCAGAGGAGAAAAAGCCGGGGACAAATAGGGACACTGATTTGTTCATTATACATCTCCTCCACTTTTTCGTAAGACTGTGCCTTGTCCTGTGAAAACGGCAGCGGGCAACATCTTCCAGAGGACCCTAGTGTACCAGCTGCACTCCAGCAAGGGTGAGCACTATCTGTGGGCTGTGTCGGAGAGACGGGATCACCCGCTGTTGCCCGAGCCAAAGGCAGGCAGGTTACGTGTAAACCTCGGTCTCAACCTGAGCGTCAACGCCGCGGTGGAATGGGGTCTTTGTTGGTTTTATCAGGAAGTCTTTCCTGTAAACCACGGAAGAAGAGGCCACAAAGCCAATAGTGGAGCATCTTGCTCCCCAGTCAGTTGCTAGAGAGATTCTCGCACCCTTGATCACCCCAAGACCATCGGCTGCTTAGAGCACAGACACCCTCCACTTTCCTTTGCCAAACAATGTCAGCTGAGCCAGAGACTTGAAATTCTGGGTTTGGGGGTGGGGGAAGTTCTTTCCTTTTCCACAGAGCAGCAGATTCAGGCAGCAAAGAACTCCTGGAATAAGGCTTGGCCCAACCAGTATTCCCGAAGCTTTGTGCGTTTTCCTGCCTTCCTGCAATTTTACCTAGACCACCCGGTGGTCAGAGGAGCCGGACCCGGCTTACCGGTAGCAGAAGCTCATCGAAGCTTGCTACACTCAGGGGCTGCGATTTCAACAGAGACTTAAGATCTGTCTTGGTCTGAGCCTGCTTTCCCATACTGGCCTCTGGGCTCTCAGGCAGGCGGGAATTGTCTGGGGACGACCATAGACCTGGAATTACCAGTTTGGACTGGGAGCCCCCTCCCCCCTACACTCCACAAGGTCTCCGCAAAACTGACGGATCCGTACAATAAAATATTATCAGCGGCAAACATTATCTTGAGGGATTTCGGATAGATTAGCCAAGATTTGAAGAATGTTGCAGTACGTTTGCCTTCACTGAGTGAAACATAGAGGGGCCTCTATTTCCTGGAAAACAGCCTTTAAGGGGAATCATTGCTCAGAATGTTTCCCACACTACGCACACGCATGTGCACCCACCGCTCGCCCTCTCAAATCCTCTCATTGCCTTGGCCCTTGCACAAAACCTACTTTAGAAAACACTTTGGACCAGGATGGAGTGTGCGTCCGGCGGATTGCTGGGCAAAGCTCACTAGGGCAGAGACAGATGGCCTGGGCAGTAACTTCAAATCCAGCAAACGTGAACTCCTCCTCTATCAACTCGATGCTTTGGGCAAAGGTGCTCCAGTCTCCACATAGATAAAAGTTGGAGGAAAACAGGGTTCTTTAGAATGGAAATGACTGTGATGGAGTCATCGTCGCTCCTCCTCCTCCTCCGACGCCCCCCGCCCCCACCCCCAGGCACAGGACGAAGAGGGGGAGGGGTGGCAGTCTGTAGGAGTGGGCTTCCTCTCCCCATTGGGTGGGGGAGGGGTGTCAGTCCTAAAGAACACAGGAAAGTAATTTCTGAAAATCTTTTGTGGGTCTTTTGCTGAAAACAAAAGAGCAACGGGAAGGGTACAATCCCGAGACTGGGACGCAGCCCACACCCTTCTAATGTCTCTGCGTTATCCCCCCCCCCCCATTCCTAGGCGAGAAGCCCTTCAGATGTGAGTTCGAGGGCTGCGAGCGGCGTTTCGCCAACAGCAGCGACCGCAAGAAGCATTCGCACGTACACACGAGCGACAAGCCTTACATGTGCAAGGTGCGCGGGTGTGACAAGTGCTACACGCACCCCAGCTCTCTGCGGAAGCACATGAAAGTTCACGGTCGCTCGCCGCCACCCAGCTCTGGCTACGACTCAGCAATACCGTCCGCTCTCACGTCTCCCTCTTTAGAAAGCGGCCGTGAGCCCCCGATAGCCTGCACAGCGGCGGTGGCGGTGCGTGGCACAGACATGAGCGAATGGTACGTGTGTTCGGGCTCCTGGCTCAGCGGAGGCTGACTCTGCAGCGCCCCCACCCCAGCCTCACGCCACCTCTGGGCCCAGCCGCAGCTACCACCGCCTCCAGTATCAGGGCTGCTTACCAGCGTGCCGCTCTGGTTTATGTCGACTTGAGTCTAGGCCCGGCCACTGAGGCTTCAAGGAATAGGCCAGGAACGAAGGGAGGGAGAGTAGAGGGGCAGGCAAGCAGATAGACCGCCACTAAAACTTACTGGAGGTCATCGAATATGCTGATACTAGATCTGTATACGAAAACATAAAGTGGGCATTCTCCGCTCACATTCTGTACTCTCCTTTGCCCCTGGACCGATGTCCGGGATAAAGAGACTGATGAAGAAGAAGAAGAAGAAGAAAGAAGAAGAAGAAGAAGAAGAAGAAGAAGAAGAAGAAGAAGAAGAAGAAGAAGAAGAAGAAGAAGAAGAAGAAGAAGAAGAAGAAGAAGAAGAAGTAGAAGAAGAAGAAGAAGAAACTTATTAGAATTTATTCACAGTTCTGACAACGGCGGGTGGCAAAAGTAAAGCTATAAATTTCCCAGTGGGTGTGGAAAGGTGAAGAAGATTTTCCTTGAGGCCTGGGCCACTGCCTCCCCAACTCCCAGGCGCAGACTCTTTTTCTTTCCCTCCTCTTGCCCATCAATCCCAATCGGAGGAGTTCAGAGCCCAGGAGGTGGCAGACAGAATTCCACAGCCATTTTCTCGAAGCCCATTTATCTTTTCCTTTGCCACCATACCCTCTCCTGTTCCTTGGCTAGTCTTGAAAAACAACAATAATATAAGCAAACAACAACAACAACAAAGAAACACAGAACTCCAGCATTTTCCAGCCACCTCTGTAAGGGAGATAAGTAATGGAGGAGGGGAGTGCGCTCCCCTTTTCTTGGGATGCGGCATACCTCCAATCCCAATGCCTATCAGAGCACATAGATAAGTCTGTTCTGTCACACCTCAAATTCTATTTACATTTTTATACTTGCAGTGGGGAGTAAGTCCAAAACAATAGGAAGCATGGACAAAGGAAAGTGAGAAGGTTTTCAAGAATTCTGAGTTGTGAAGCTTCCAGGCTTACTTTTTCCAGCCCCCATCTGTTTAGAGCCTCATAGGTGCTCCAGTCAGGGATATGGAGCTGGGAGATGTCATCACTGAATCAAGGTCTCCACAGCCAGGGATGCATGCACCTCAGAGAACAGTGTCAATTCTCTAATAGCGGTTTTTTTTTTTTTTGTCAGAAACGACACAATATTAGCTTTATTTAAAAAGTTTGTGGGCATGTGTGAAATAAAGTGCAACAACATTATAAGAGTTGAAAGTATTTGATGTGCTGGTTATGGAGTCCTCCTGAAAAAAAAAAAATCAGATATTGGTAGAGGTAGAGAGCAAGGCCTCTGCAGTTCTGGAGGGGGAGAACACGGGGGTGGCTTGCTTCTAGTCTGCCACCCTCTGTAGGGAAGGAGGAGCTACCTCAAAACCCTAGCTGAGATTTAAATAGAGAAAAACACCACCGAAGGAAAGAGAATGATGGCAAAGGAGAGGGGCAGTACAGGCAGACTTGTCCAGGTCACTAAAAATCTGAAATTAATATGTGCGAGAGGGGAAGCATTTCTGCCCGGAAGGAAGGCCCTAGGAACTCAACGTGACAACCTGAGCCCTTAGGCTGGGGGGGGGGGGAGGGTTGTGACTCTGTGGTAGAGACTTGCCCACTTCCCATGAAGCTCTCGGGTTATCCCGAGTGCCACCCAAAAGAGGCACATTAGAGACAATAAAAGCTGGACAAACAAGTCTTAGCATGAGAACCCGGCTGCATTGTTTTCTATCCCTTCCTGCTCCAAATCCAGTAAAAAAAAATTCTCACTTGGGTCCCACAGACCCCACAACTTCTGTCCAATAAAGCAACCACCTTGGCTGGAATGGAGTGCTCACCCCTAATGAAACCCAGAAGCTTTCAAAAGCAGCTCTAGTGAACCTGTTGTTGAGTTACTACCTAGCACAGAGGCAGCCTGGGACAGTTAGAAGCAAAGAACTTGTTCCCATGGGCAAGCACTAACCTCACTGCCAAGGTACACAGAACGTTTGTGGGACTTGACGCCTCTGCTGATACTATAAAGCTGCCCCGCCTCAAACAGGGCTCCTTCCTTTCTCTCCTGTTTCAAAACACTTCGTTTTGCCTTCCACCCCAGTCCAAAATAACGAAATGAAATAAAAATATTTGGCCGATCACTAATCGCCTTTAATTTTTCATTTGCTTGTTACAGATGTTGCTTGCAAGGTAATCTTGCCCTGCGCAGCTGAGCGCCGGCATCTTGCGCCTGCGACATCAAAGGGCTCTCTCACAAAGCAGTGTTTCTTCGCCACGGTGCATCTTCATGGTAAGTTAGGATTTCTATGGCAATGGGCAAGTCTCACTGAAATCCTGAAAGGCCGAGCCTGGAGCCCGTCCAGGCTTTTCATTAAGGACATAATATTTACGTCTAACAGGCCTTTTTTCTTGTGTATACAAGTATATATTTTTGTTTGACGCGGACTAAATCATTTTCATTTAATTTCCGGTAAACAAAACCCACGCGAATGGGCACTTGTTCCCGATCATAATAAAAATGGATAATAATGCGAGGGAAGAAAAGGGCCGCTTGAATCGCCGCTCAGCCTTCTTTGTTTCTGCTTTCTGCGGTGATCAGAGGGCGTATTTGGGTTTGATGGCGAGTTTCTAAAGGCGAGGAAATGGTTTGTAAGAGGGAAAAGAAAAGGAGAAAGGTCCAATCAAGCTCGGGTTGTTCAAAGAGTCGGGTTTTGGGGTTGAAAGTGTGAGTTTGACGGTGCATCAGCACGCCGCGTTAGGCTCGCCATGGAAATGCGCGCGGGGAGCGGCCGCTTCAAAGGCGGCACACTTCACTGCGGACACTCTATTAAGATACATTTGCGCTGACCTTTGCTTTCACGCCATTTAATACTGTCACCGTGCTCTCCAGTATATACTTCCTCCCAGGACCTGTCTTGCCAGTGTTTAGGGGTTCACCCTGCACCCTGATGCAGGGGGGCTTTGGTACCCGGGATTCTTTCAAGAAAGGGAGGAGGAGCCGGACTCCGAGCATTTTGACAGCGCCCATAGGCCCTAGAGTCAGAGTAAATGACTAGAGCATCCTGAGAAGCTTACCAAAGGAGCATCCCCAGCTCGGGTGTCGGCAGCACAGAGCCCAATGGGGACTTAAGAATCTGGGAAGTACCGGGAGCTGTTAAGTACGCCTCAGGGACAGTTAGTTCCACTGCATTCCCCAGAGGTGCTCTACTGCTTCCTCACCCTAGAAGTCTTGCAGCCCCTTAAACTTTTCCTCGGATGTGCCACTGTGTGGTAGCCTTAGGTTTGGGCGGGCTTTGGGCACAAACTGAAAAGCCCAAGGCCAAGGGGATGGAGAAGACGGCAGCAAAGTTAGAAGTCCATGTTCTCTTAATTGTCTTGTTGTTTATTTTATCCAAGTACCCTAGTGAATAGGGGAAAAATAAACATGGTGGAAAAAAAAAATCAAACAGTAGCGTCTTCTTTAGTGCCCGTCCTTGTGGTTGAATAAAAAGGATGGTCTGCCTTCTATTGAGCTGAGAAATCTTTGAAGTGGGAGTTATTATCTGAGACATTCTTGCTTGTCGTCCTAACAACGCTGATGAAATGTAAAAGGTTCTTTGTCAGCGATTTGTTCTCCTCTCTGTCAAACTCACTTTGCCCCATTGGTTTCAAACCATTGCTAAAGAGATAAAATCAAATTTCTTAAAAGGAAAAAAAAAATCCCTACACTCCACCAGTAGATAACTTTAGGGATAAGTATTGCTAAGAGGAAAAAAAAACAAAAAACAAAAAACAAAAAACAAAAGCACTGTGTAGTTTCAGTCTTGGTGATATGTGTAGATGTTGGAAGGCCCTTTGCACAAAAACTGGTATATTAGGTAATGCGAGAAGGTAGAGGCAGAGGGTAAGTGTCCCAAGTCTATGCTCCTGTGTTTATGCTTTCTGTCCTGGTCTGCATCCCATCGGCCCAGGTTTACTAACTGGATGGATTCTCTTGGAGATCTCTCAGGCTCCAAATATTCCTACCTGGGGTTCTTGGAACTTAAGCTTGCAAACAAGTGATGCTTAAGTTTTTCCTTTTTCGAAGAAACTTGTGCTATAAATAGATCTGTCGTGTTTCCTCACCACTAGCAGCCATCAGCACACACGTTCTGTCATCAAAGGATGGTAGCATAAGCAAGATGAACATTTTAATATTTCCTTTATTGTTGTTGTTATCTTGGAGTTCAGAAGGTTTGGTTTACAAGATGGTGACCAAAAAGTGCATGCACATGCCAACCCCTTCCCCTACGTGCAGTTCATTTTATATTGTGCCTAGAAAAGAAACTTTGCCCCTGTTCAGGTCTTCTTAACTTCCTACTGTAGTTCTAAAGGCGATTTAAATAAATAAGACTGTGCCCATCACCCTACCCTGTGTGCTTACTAAATGATTTGTGAAGACCTTTCCCCAAGTTGTAACCCATGTGATCGGTTATAGTTGCTGCAAAATGTCTCTTATATTGATGTTGTTTGTTTACTTGATCCTCCACATGTCTGTATTGCTAATTTATGGGAGAATATAATGATTGCAATGGATGTGAATTATACAGTCAGGCAAGTATTTCATAACCATCACTAACATACACACAGGTCTGAGTCAACCCTTAGATTATTGGTACCTTGTCTATCCACATTGTGATTTGAAAAATCTCTCCCCTTAACAGCAGCTAAATTAGGAACTAACCTGAAAGGAAAAAAAAGTTGTTGTGTGTATTTGACAGTGATTGTTAAATAAAAACAAAGTTGAAAGCTGAGGCATAATCTTCTTGAAAACATGTACATGTAAGTTAAATAAAATGAGTTTTTTCCCTCCAAAAGACTTTGTGTACATGTGCCTTCTCTTTGCTGTGTTATTTGGAAATAAATGATTGGATGTTTTCCTTTTCCAGTGTCCAGTTATTGCTTCTTCATCTTAGGAGAGGTCTGGGGCTCTCTTACAGCTGCTCATCCTTTTCCCTATCTTTCTTCATGGTTCAGCAGGATTCTATTTGGGCCTAGTCACTTGAGATAACAAAATAGGAGACCTGACGAAACAACGATTGGAGAGAGATCTTTCTGCCCACAGTCTCACCCCGATGATGACACTAATGGCAGCAACTGATTTACATTTCAGAGGAGAAAAGATAAATGGATGCTCAGTGGTCTGTCTGGTGAGGATGCCTTCCTATAGCTTGTAGCACTCTCATGAACCACCTCTGATTCCTAGCAAAAGGCCCAGGGACTAATAAGAAGTGAACGAACTTAGAGAAAGATAGTGATTTGGCTCCAAATCTGCCTAAACTGATGATATGCTGTAGGCACAGCTGCTTGCAGGGATCTTGTTGGAACTCCAGGTAGGCAGAGATCCCCAGAAGGATCTGTGAAGGTTCTCAACCTTAAGGCTGGAAGGCTACACTCCAATGACTCTTTGGTGAGTTTTAGCATGCACCCTGTGTCTTTATCTGGCTTGCCACTGGAAAACTTTTCCCAAATGTATCAGAATCATTTTAACCACAAGATCAATCCCTTACTTCCACTGTGGTCTCTGCTGATAGAATCCAGTACCCATTTTGGACCCCAAATTCTGCACAGATGTCACATCTTGGAGATGTATGCCTGACTTCTTTCTAATTGCTGAGAAGTTTGGTCTGGTGATCTTGACTGGAGTGCGCAATTGTGTGGAGTGGGAGAATGATAGATACTGGGGTGGGAATGGCAGGTCACCTTAGATAGTATCTTGGACAACTAGCTTAGAGCTGAAGGACCTATTCCTTCAGCTCTGTATTCCTAGAGGGAAGTTCTAAAACTTAAAAAAAAAAAAAGATGAAAGACACAAAGGTCTCCCAGGTCTGGACTCTGCTGTGTCTTGGTAGCCTGGAGTTCTCTCAGCCTCTGGGATTGTCCAGTCAGAACTAGAGAGGAGATCCTAAAAACCAACCAATCTGCACCTTGCTATCACATGCAGGCTAGTGGCAAACTGGCAAGGCACTGCCTGTTCTGTGCCCAAACCACTTCACACTGTGGAAGGAAATGGAGGTGTTGGGAGGGTGGCTCCTTTGACATCCTCCAGTAGGCTTTTGCAAAAGAGAAGTTCTGCCTTTGAAACTTCCTGGTCCCAGCAAAAGAACCAAGGGTAAGAGCAGAGGAAAGAGGGACTCTGCTCCAGGCTATTGGGAGGATCACCATTTCCTTCTAACTTTGTTAAAGTTTGTCTGTCTGTCTGTCTGTCTATTTCTATCTGTCTACCTACCTACCTATCTATCTATCTATCTATCTATCTATCTATCTATCTATCTATCTATCTATCATTTCTTTCTTATTTTTCGTGAAGAGTAGAATGGTACAACCTTGGTCCAAGAATTGAACTCTTTGGTCTCCAAGTGTCCATAGCGAGCCTCTCCCTAGGATCACTTTATCTTCTAGGACAGTCACCCATTCTGTAGTGACAAGTGGCTAAGGCAGCTTAGGGACACAGTCAACACCTATCTCCCTACCAACTCAAGCTTCACCCTTGTTATTGCGCAGAATACCAGGCCCAAATTCTGCTGGCAACACAGTGACATCAGAAGGGAAGAGGCAGCCTGTTGGTGGCTCACTAGCCCTGTATTCTCACGAATGACACAAATTCACTCTGATCTGACTCCTGTACCTTTAAGAACAATCAGATCAACATTTTCAGTAGGTTTTTCTTTTTAAATACTGTAACAGATTTAATAAGCTTGGGTGTTAAATAAGGTAATCCTTGAAACATTTAGTGATAAATGCTAGTTATGCTATAACTGCTGCTTTTTCGCTCCGTTTTTCAAAAGTGCCCCATAGCTCCTCAGGGAATTAGATAACTATTTGGGAGCTTTTCTACACTTGGAAACCTTAGACATCTGAAGCCTCATGGCACCTTGTGCCATACTTAGGCATCCCCGAGGATTGGGTAGAATTCAGGGGCTACTATAATTTTGCTTTTCTGAGAATTTCAAAGATACTAGTATAGCCAAGCACTGAAGCAGAGACACAGTCTTTTAAAGCACTAAGAAAAATTAGTGAGAATTTCTTTTAGTATAGAATAAAGCTGAAGGACCTGATAGTGTTAATGTCACTCTCATGACTTGTTAAGACTTTGGCATTATACTGAACTTCATGGTCCTAGTGAGCCTAGGTATTGGTTTTTTGAATTGTAAGTCTCTGAGGACTATTGTTCATCCCATGTGGGCTCCTCAAGACTTTGTGAAGGGAAGTGAAAATGCATTTGGGAAGTGAGTGAGAGGCAGCTGAGGACAGAGAAGTTGGAGACAAAAGTCAGAAACAAATATATTCTTTACAGCTTTTTTTTTTTTTAATCAATCGTGGTTTCATTTTACCAAATCTTCATTGCAGGAAAAAAAATGAGTAACATCGCAGTCACCCAGTGGCCAGATGCTCTAAACTACTATTTTCTGCTCATCATTGTCTTTTTAACTTGTCATCCAGACAGCCTGGCCTTTTATCCAAATATCACCAATGAAAAGAGTGAATGAGAACTTTGTCAGAAAGCTACTGAGTTTCAGCTCAAAAATCACTCAAGAAAGGAGAAATCCACTCTACAGTTTGTGGAAGAGGTATCTGAGGTTGTGCCCATTCGTAGTCCAGTGATTTTCCAAATATCTAAAGCAGCTCTTTGAAAAAGAAGTTAGAAAAAATGCTTCAGGCAGGGTGCAAGTTAATTTAATGTAAATATGTCCAGTGTAATAGATTTTGAAACTTGTCTCATCTGTTTTTTTTTTTTTTGGTCCTTTACAAGAACCAAAATATAAGTGACAATATAGATCAATTCAAAACAAAGGGAGCAGGGATGTACATGGCTCTGACCTTACAGTGGATAAACAGCCTTGGGAAATGTCCGTGGAAGGAAAACAACATAATTTGGTAACTACATGGCTTTGCTATACTGTTGTAGAAAAATGGCAGAGCAGAGAGAAAGCTAATCTACCACAGCATCACCAGATTATGTCTCTAGTAACATATCAGACTGATGGGTGAGTTTTTGCACTGTTTCTGAGTAACTGGCTTGCTAATGAGTCACACCCCCCTGCCCAGTTAGTCAGATGAGGGTCAAAGTCTTTTCTAAAACTAGTGAGAAACTACTCAGTGTAAGGTCTCTTGTTTGTCCTTTTCAAGGATTTACTCAGGGTCTAATAGTTGGCCAGCTTTTATACTCATCAATGTATTAATTTAAGTTAAAAAACATACTATCAGAACTTTGGTACAAGATGTTTTGCCTGAAATATACATATCTGTAAGCCATAAAAAGTACACCTTTCTCTTTTATTTATTTCCGCTGAGATAAAAAGTATAGTCCTCTGATGCATCTAAGCAATTGTTGCTCACACTGTGGTGATTTTCACCTGACAAATATGTTTCAAATAGACTACAAAAACTCCCCTACATTTTCTGTTGCTCTTTCTAGTGAGTAAGAAATCAGTAGTAAAATGTTTCTTATTGCCCCCAAAGCCTGCCAACTTTCTTTCAGCTAAAATACTGTTGTGGAAAATCAGCCTCCTTTAAGTGTGAAATATCATTTCATTGTAAAAAGTTTTTTGTTTTTTGTTTAAAAGGAGTGGTAATCCAACTTCCGGAAACTGTTCTGAATTATTTCACCAGACCCTTTTAAAAGGGGATTAGCGGGGCTTTGGGAGCAAAATCCTTCTGTTTTATTCAACCTCTGATTTTATGTTATAATTACTGCTTGTAAAGGCTCCAGGATTAGTATGCAGGCACTGTCAGGACATGATGCAGGTGCTGTTCTAATGGTTCGGCTTTTTAATTAAGAAAAGAGGTAAGAAAAATTGAATCATAAAAACACTTTTGTGAGAGCTGAGAACATGGCAGTGACTGCATGAATAAAGCCTTTATACCTTCCACTGACAGGTCAGCCACTGAGGCTCTGACTTACGACCTTTTCAGGGCCAGACAATAGTTAACAGCTTTCTCACCTTGTCCCCACAGACAGATCTTATGGAAATTGCCATAAGTAGCTTGACTTCCACAAAAGATAGGCAGTTCGAATGGATATATGTCTAGATTGAAATGCCTGCTCTTGGGTGCTTACTACAGGTCTCTTGTTCTCTGGATCCCTTCTCATGGGTGGGGGAGGAGTGTATGTGGGAGGGCACAGAGAATAGGTGGGGTAATGGAATCTGCCCTGAAATAACCACACAGGGCACCAGTGCCGTGGCCAAGGTGGATTCCTCCTCCATGCTGGGGGCAACAAATCAAGGAAAGGTTATAGAAACCCAGGCAGCAGCTGCAGACTTTCTGCATTAGGTTTTTCTTGCGCTAACACTTTATAGCCTTCTTGGGGGCAGTTCCACTCACTCAGTGGGTGTGCCTGGGTCCTTCTGCCCCAGTAACCACACAGCGATCTTCACCTGTGAATAAAAAACTTTCTTGTGACAGCACTTCAAGTTCTTCAGGCCTTCCCTGGCAGGGAAGCTGGGGCCTTCTTAGCCTTTTAGGACTATGTAGGTCCTAATTTGCATCAGAGACTCCAGTTTGTACACAGCTTTGCCAAAGTTCAGAGCCCACACGTGGACTCTCTGCCTTCCTCTGGCCCCGGTGAAACGCCACACAGGCCTTTTCTCCCGGCCTGTCCAGGCAGGAGCTCTGACTGGTGACCTGGTCCAGCGCCAGCAACTCAGGCCTTGCCCTTCTGAAGGAGGCCAGGATGCTCCTGGGCTCTACCGAGAACAATGCAAGTATTAGGATATCAGCTGCCCTCGCAATGATCACGCGTTCAACGATTTTGTTTTCACGGCTGAAGGGGCTTTTTTTCCAATGTAAATCAAGCGCTTTAGTTATTAAGGCCGAACACTAATCTCCAACAACCTTGACATAATGTGGCCGGGCGCGCTGGCCCACTTCGCACCTGCAGTCTGAATAGGCCTCCTTGTCAATGGGGGACACGCTTGTTGCCCCTGCTTGGAAAAGAGGGGAGTGACTAAGTCAAGCTTTGTGAATGCCCATGCGCGCTCTCCCTCTCGCCTTTGATCACCGAAAATGTCTTCTAATTTGTCCCTTTTTCATTGTAACAACGTTTTCAAGGCCCTTTCTATTTTTTCCAAACCCCACCTTTATAAAGAACATAAATCGCGCCCCGAAAACAAAAGGGGCGCGCCCAGTCTAACTGTCACTGTCTCTCTCCAGTGCTTCCTACAGGTTCTTGGAAGGCCCCAGTGTTCCAAAGCTCCAGATCTGGGCTTTGGGCTTTTGGAAAGGAGATAGTAGGGAGGAGGAGGAGGACTGGGAGGAGAAAGGGGGAGGGGGAGGGCCCAGAACGGACAGGTTGGGGTGAGGGCGATCCATCCCTCTAGCCAAGTTCCTAGGCTAGAGCCCTAGGGCTGCATGGCCTCCCCAGGTGTTCTGGGTCTCTCCTAACTCAGCAGGGTCCGTAGACTCCCGTAGAAATGGAAAGGAGCAATTCATTTTTGTCTCTTTAGGCAGGTGTCGGCACTCACTCCACTCTGACCACTGGTTTCACAACCCTTTCTGCCCTTCTACCCTTTCCTTCAATCAGCTATCATTCTATGTTCTCCACAGAGCCTAGGGACTTGGGAAACACCCGAGAAAGGCTTTCTGTTCCCCACCCACAGATAAAATCCCAAATATTTCACGGGAAATCCAGAAAGCATTTTAGGAACAGCCCCAGAAAAATCTTAACAGGAAAACAACAGCAACAACAGATCGGTATTTTACACTGTGTCACGAAGCAATCTCCTTGTAGGATGCGGCTTCTATCGGGATTGGAATTCATTCAACATCTATACTGGAGCACACAGGCATTAATGACGTTGACGTCTCATTTGGTGGCATATTAATTGTTAGGCTGCAAATCGGTGGGCAGCCCCATCGCTCCTCCCTCTCCAGCCCCACTCCTAACACCGGTCCAGCTTAGGTTTCCCAATACCTTGGACAAACCTCTTGCTAGAATTTTTTTTTTTTCTATTAGAGGTTGTACTTACTCTTCTTATCTCATCGAATACATTTGTGTGTGTGTGTGTGTGTGTGTGTGTGTGTGTGTGTGTGTGTGTGTGTGATTACTTTAGTGCAGTCTCCGAGAATGAAAACTAACATATCCCACTAATACCGTTTAACACACACTGCTGTCTGGCCAGGAAGCATGCATCCTTCAAGAAAGAAGTCAACATTTGTTTTCCACATTAAAGGGCGTTTAGTTGCCAGCAGATAAAATAATTCTAAGGACCACTTTTTAATTCGATGGATAGCAACCGCAGGGGTCTAAAAGAAAATAACGACGACGGCTATAGACACAAATAACTAAATTACCAAAACGTTAGCATATCTCTAGGCTTCATTAATATGTAACAGACTCCCCAGTTAATCTCCAAAAGCTAGTGTTCCCCCTGTAAAATAGCACTCTGGGACGAATTGTACATGAGATCAATCACTGCTAATGTAAGAAGGTTTACTGCAAGAAAGGGAGAAAGCTATTCACACCTTCAAATAGAAGCTTTTCAGATTTAAGAGTAAGGGCCATACATCACCAAGAATAAATGATTATGAATTGATAAACGCACCCTCCAGCGATTAGCTATGTGATGCTATTTATCATTTCTTGGGTGGCAACGGTTGAGTTTTTTCTTCTCCTTTGCCCACTTTTAAAGTCATTTGACTGTCTGGAAGGAAAAGTCTGAGAAGCAGAGGAGAAGGAAAAAAAAGGTATCCCATGAAAAAGTTTGTATTTGCATATACTGTAAGTCATCAAAATGACAGCTGTGCAGATAGAAACCTGTGTGTGTTCAGAGAAGTGAGTAGGAGTCAGCTTGACCCTTTTGTGGCTGCCTTGTTGATTGGGGAGCAGGGGTGCTTGCACATTGGAATTGACAAATCAACAGCTGTCTGTTTCTCTCTTTCCCATTAGGTTTTCTCTTCTGCATAGACTTCACATACTATATGCTAAGCAAGTAGTTTACCATTTGTGAAATGAATTATTAAACTGCTTCTCTCTTCCCCTTCCTCAGTCTTTCCCCTTCTCTTGCTTGAGCCCTGGAGTAGCCCAGCTCTCCTCTGCACCAAGCTGTAGCTGAGAGGGAATCCTCCTGCTAGCCACAGTTGTCTAGGGAAACCAGAGCTCTCACCCAGGCATGGGTGGAAGACTCCTGGGGACCCTGTTTGCTGTTTGTAACACAAAAGCATATGCAACCCCTAAACATTCCAAGAGAGACAAAAGGCTGGAGCAAAAGGCTGACTAAAATGGGTAGCCCACCCCCTTGCTTAGTCCATGTCTGGAGGCTAAGGGGAAACCTTTAAGGCCAATTTTCACAGGAGTTAGGGTTGAAACTGGGCTAGGACAGAGGCATGGGGGAGGCAAGGGACAGTTTCTTGGTGGTAAAGTGAAAATCTATTCAACACAGGTTGAAAGGAATCCATGCTCCTGAAAGGTCATGCTTCCAATCTAGAGCTGCCTGTCTACCCAAGGTTGACATACACAATCCTTTGGTGAGACAGGGCTGTTATCTTTGTCTGGAGGCAATGTGAGTGTCAGTGTATATTCCCTTTGGTTGCTCTTCAAACATCTGCCAAATAGAACAGTTACCTGCCCACTATTCTCTGCTCTCCCTCCCCACCCAATGCTGGCCTCCTCAAAAAGCAGACACTGTACCATGTTTAGTGACAGTCCAGTTTTGGCAATTGAGTTGGGACTTTGTGAGAACTATTCAGAGGCGTATGTGCCTTGAGGGTGTTCAAACTGGGAAGGAAGTTGAAACTTTGGGGGCCAGTATGTGTGAGTTACCATGACCCCTGAGTTGAAGGAGAACATTAGGAAAGGCTGGTGCCTGTTTCAAGATAATGTCACACAGTGGGACCTAAATTATGTATGGGATCTGTTTGCTTAGTTTGACTATCTGTGGGTTGTGGCTCTAAGCTTGCCACAGTGTTAAGTCCTCTTTGGGGATGGTCCAAGTAAAGATGCAGCCTCAACCTTGCAAATTGCTTGATGATTGTGAAATAAATCCAGAACATTCTCCTAGAGGCAAGAGCAGGGCCTGTTTCAGGCTTGCATTATCAATACATTTTGAAGATAACATATTTAAAGAAAGTTCTCTACCTATATGAAAAAAAAAAAGATTTCTCAAAAAGTTAGTAAAAGCAAAACACAAGAAAGAACAGTTGGAGGCTGGATATAAAATAACTAATCATGTACTCCAAAACGTAGAATAAATGGTGAAGCTGCTACAAAATAAATTAATATATGGGGAGTAAGAGAAGGAAGAAAATATCTCTAGTTTTTATTTTATGCTTTATTATATAACTTTTCTTGTCTCTCCCTTCATGGCCTTTTCTCTCATTTTCATAACTCCTGACAGGTTGGTGTGCTTGAAGGATTGACTCAGGCAGTACTGGCAGTCAGAAAATGTCACTTAGTTTTACTTTTCAAAGCTGTATCAGTTCTGTGACTTACAGAAGAGACATAGAGAAAGAATGATCTCAGAGTCTTGAAAAGAAAACATCTATTTCTCTTGAATCTCCCACCAAAGAGGTCTTTAATACTTTGCACTTCCTACTGGCTCCAGGGAAGAAAAAGTACATTGATAATAAACCCTATAAAATGAACAAGTTGTCACCATGAAGATTTAATTTCACAGCTCCAGCAAAAAATATTATTAATTTATTTTATAGTGTTTTTCCAGATTTTATTCTTAAGTTTAAATTTTAATGACATTATCTTCTCATGTAAAAATCTGTTTTTGAAATAAAGGATTCTTTTTTATGATATGTTTTTAATAGTGAAAGTCTCTGAAGATCTATAATGTTATTATTTATCTGAAGTCTGTAGCTCTGAGAGCTGTATACACGATGTAATTGCTTTAACATGTTTTCATAAATTACATTCAGAAATGTGTCATAGTAAATTACCTTTGTAATAAAATGTAAAAAATGCAAATGGCTGTTGTCTTTATTACGTTTTAAGCCATTGGTTTATCTGCGCTATTTCACTTGTCACTTGCACAATATGTCGGCTGAAGGGGCGGCACAGTTTGACAGCAGAGAGCTGGGTCCTGTGTGTAATCTTGCAGGCACGTACAGTTTGGGTCATTTCCTCATCTCCCGCAGAAAAGACATTATCCCACTCATATTTACATACTTTTCAATATTTGTCAAACAATCATAAATTATAAATTAATGAAATGTTCGACAGTCTTCAGAGATCAGACTAATGAAGACATTTACCTTTTTGGTGATTTTGAGTCTCATCTTTCTAAGTTTAATGACATTTCAGTGCTCATGCTTTATTAGGCTTTATTAGATTTGTCCTTCACTCCCGCTGTCATTCAGATGTCTTTGCAGAAACATCACCTGCTTCAGGTAGGAGAACAAATCTACTCTGATAAGGGACCCTTCAAAACAGGAATTCTTCAGCTTTAATTTTAAAGAATTAAGGTCAAATTCAATTTCAAAGACTACTAGAAAAATTTACCTGCCCTAAATGTCCTAATGAGGCATGACTTACTCTCCCTTCACTACTGCACAAGGCTCTGATGTGAGGAGCCTCCAAAGAGCAGTGACTTCAAGTGACCTACAGGACACTATCAGAGAATGAAAGGAGGCCCAATCCAATTTCACTTTCTGGGATTTTGTAAAATCTGTATTAGATAGGCAGAGATACAGTTTGTTATTTGTCACAGCCTTTCTTGAATCTAAAAGGCTGGGGCATCACTTAGAACTGGGCTTAAAGCAAGGGGACCATCTCACTCTGCTCAGGATCTAGATACATTGAAAATCCCTCTTCAAAAATGATACTAACCAGTGGTAATTCACTGACCTGGCATCCTCAGAGGAAGTGCCAGGTATATGTCTGCTTAGCACAGAAAAAGACCATAGAAGTATCATATGTCAATGAAGTTGACATGTCTCTCTGAAAAAAATGTTGGCTCACCATGCTCTCATTATGATTGATGGTCATTCAGCTTTTTAATAAAATTATAGATGATGAATTTAGTTCAATCCGGAGAGGTCAAACGATCAGCTTTGACTTAAGATTCAAGTAGTAAATCACAGGGAACAAATGCATATCATTGCCACCCATCCCAGCCAGAGTGGAGGAGAGTTGGGGCTTTAAAGCCATCTGACTCTAAACAAAGGACAAGGAGTCTAGGAAGTAGGAGTGTCAATGCCATCAGGTTGCATAATTTTATTAGTCTTCTTTCAAATTTCATCAACCTATGTTAGCACACACAACCCCCACTGGGCCACCAGACGCCCTGCTTCCCTTTAGACTGGTCCATGAGAAGTGTGCATCATTCAGGACATTGTTGGTGTTGGTATAGATGGGGAAGTGATGCAGAGCTGCAGGATGCTCAGTTATACTTAAAGGGAACAAAATATGTAGGTATATGTAGAAAGTGAGGGGGCAGAAAGTGCATTTTCAAAGTGGCTGTTCCCCAACCCATAAGACTTCCTTTATAAGAAACACATTCTTCATTTTATGTGAGCCTTGCTTTGAACATAGCACTGGCCAAGTGAATGATGAGAAGGGGTGGGGATCTTGCCAATTTCCTCATCAAACAGGGGGCTGAAATTTTGCCTTGCTCCCTTTTTAAAATAATGCACGAGGAACACAATGGTCCATTAAAAGTGTCAATGAGAATCTATGAAAATGGTGGGAACGACTTTAAAATATTTCCAAGCACTACTTTTAAAAAATACACAATGGAGAGTTATTAAGAAACTTCTTGGTGAAGCAAGCATGGCTTCTGCAATCATCAAAAATTGATATGTACCGCTAGTAAAGTAATTATGCGCCATCCTGAGGATAAGGGAGCCAGCAATTGTTAATCCACTTGCACACCCGTTGACTTGCAGCATCAAGCTGCAAATGGCTTAATTAAGTCATACACGTGGACTATGCCATATTGCACCATTGCATTATGCACACTATATCTCAGTTTATTGGGACAATTAATGCCAGGGGCCCACCTTAGGTGGGAGCTTCACCCCCTAACACCCAAGTTCTTTGTGATTGATGCTCCCTAAGACAGAAAGCTAGCGGCAAATGAGAATTAAGAGAGAGGCAGCTGGTTGGGAATGGGGGCAAAGATTTGTCCTGCATAAATTATTGGGGGCCAGCAGAGCTGTAAAATGGGGTGCTGCAAAAGTTGAGGCAAATAAACTGCTTAGAACACTACTCCCGGAACTGGTGTGAAGTGTGAAGTGTGAAGGGCCTCTTTTAGTTTCTTTAAGGCTGTACAGTGCAGAACCCAGTCGTTACAATCTTGAGAAATCTCCAGCCCAATAGGTCAGAGATTGGTTGGGACAGAGATGCAAATCAGTTCCATCCAATTCCAACACAGGTTACCAGCAGGGATAGTTTGGTTTTCTGAATTTAAACTACAAATAACGTCATAGCTACCTGTATATTTTCTTTAACTACAGATGACCAAGACAGGAAATTCTGTCTGGGGTGTCTTCTCTGTCCCATTCCATTCTGTGATGTTGAAATATTCCAGGTGATAGCGTCTGGAGAAGCTGTTCCTGGAAAGCTCCAGAGCCTTGGCAGCAGGGGCGGGAAGTGATGTCCCGGGAGAGAGCCCGCCTGCACCTAAACCCAGCATCACTTGACTCTAGCGCATCACTTGACTCTAGCGCCTAGGCAGTTGCTAAAGCTAGCATGAGCTGGGGTTAGACTCTTTGTTCTGCTTCCTTTGGGGTACCAGGGGATCGGTTCCCCTTCCACCAAGCACAGCTCTGTTTGGAGTCTGAGGACCAAGCTGCCGTGGAGTCTTTGTGTGGGCCCAGGAATGAAAAGAATTAACAAAACCTAGTCCTTCTCAGACCCGGTAAATACCCGAAACTTCTTAAATCCGGGCAGGTAGTAAGTAGCTCCGTGACTTAGCGTTTCATCACAGCACCTCTGAGAATACCTGTAGCACTAAGGGATGTTGATGTCCGCGGATCACCTCTTAGGGTCTTTCAGCCCTGTTTCATTGTCGCATGGCGCTAAGGCACTGGATTTGGCAATTCCGAGGTGTCAGGGCTTTTGAACTTCTTACAGAGGACAACAGCTGGAGGTCTCGATTACCATTACGGGACCAGCACCAAACATACTGATGACAGGTTATCTCAGAGAAAAGGTTTTCTCCCAGCATCCTCTGGGAAAAAATGCTTGAGCTGGGGGGCTGGGCGGGGGGGACAGCTTAGTGGTAGAGCGCTTGCTTAGCACTAGCAGAGAACTGGGTTTCATCCCCAGGACTACTAAAAAACAAAGAAACAATACTTGGGCAGGGGATGGGGGTGGTGTCAGATGTAAACCTGGAGTTCACTTCCCACAGCGACCTCTTTCCTCACTGGGTTACAGTCAGAGGCTGTTTACTCCCCCAAATTTGAAAAGTTATCACCCAGTCTTTTCAAAAGGTCTTCTCCAAAGTCAGCTTTGGGGGGCCTCTTTCTGTATCTGGTCAATGATTAGGGACCAAAAATACCGGTAACTCAAATCTGCTGTTAATACCAGGAACGGAAAGGGGGAGTGAGCGGGTCCTTCAGCAGGGAAAGAGCCTCGCAGTTTGTAGGTGTGCAGGATGATAGAAACCTCTCTTGGGCTACTGTAGTTTGAATCTGCACAATGGGAGCTGCAGAGCCGGGAGAAAGCAACTTCCTGGGTTTCCCGGCTCAATTGCAGTAAAGCTTATTAACATTTGTAACAAAGTAACATCAATACTCCCAATACACACAACAAAGTACTTAAGAGTGTGTGCTCTAAATACACTTTTCTCACACAGTTGTATTTATAACAAATCAAACACACACACACACACATCCATTTTATACAGATTACATTTTTTATGCAGTTACAGCTGAGGAAATGGAGGGGATGGGTAGCGAGACTAGGCTAGGGGTCACTTAGTAAGGCAGGGGTGGAGCAGCACCGAGCAGCAGGGCAGTGCCTAGCACGCGGCTGCCCGGTGTTCTTTCTCTGAGGAAAGCCCTCTGAGGCTCAGTGACCACCTCCATTTCACCTCCTAGGCTCTGGAAAGCAAAGTTTCCGCAGTGACCTCCCTCCTTTTCTCCATGGCTCTCCTTGTCACACAGCTCTCAGTCCCTTCTTTGAAGTTGGCCTAAACAGAGGGAATAGCAATTCTCTGGACTCAGGCCTGGGCTGAACATTGCCCTCTCTTTCTGCTTGTCCTGAATCATTCAGTCAGGAAGGCTAGGGTGCCTTTCTGGAAGTCTCCCTGGAGGTGGAAGTTAAACTGTTAAAACTTACTGGGAGCTGAGGGTGGGATGGTGCTTGGCTTTCCTCCTCTAGAAGAAATGCCCCAGAACTATGTCTTGTCTTCTGTTTCAAGTCCAAAAACAAACTTCTAACTCTTCCACCTCACTGAACCACCATTCTATGCCTCACTTTTTTTTTGGAGGGGGAGGGGCTTGGCTAGACCATGATACATGTTAATTTTATAATTAAGATGCCCATTAATTTTACAACTCCCATTTCAAAGTCAGGGTAGCTATTGCAGCTTCTATAATCTGTAACTCTCACTCTCAAGAAAGTTGTAGGGTGTGTGTGTGTGTGTGTGTGTGTGTGTGTGTGTGTGTGTAAATGAATAAACGTACCCACAAAATAGCTGTGAATCTGAAGCTGCATGATGAGAGGTTCCCCAGGGTAATACAGAAAGGTAAATCATTTCCATGCCCAGGGAAGGGGTGTTTGTGATGAACTTAAAAGCCTCAGCTTCCTTTCCATGTCAGATGTTGGAGGAATTTACACCTAGACCCTAACTATGACTTTCAGTGAACCATCTATTGCCTCTGGAGTTAGCATTGCCCCAGGATGGCCACTCAAAAGTTTAAGTCCATTATCAAGGGAGGAACTGAAAAGTGACTTCTACAAATTCCAAGGCAGGGGTCTCACCAGTACATATGCCATGGGGGAGTCTGGAGAGGAACAAAAAATGAAGTGGGAAAAAGAGGGGATTTTTTTTTTAAGATACACATGGGATTAAATAAACTAAGAGGCTCAGCCCAGGGAATTCTAGATCTGGGTTTTGAAACCGAGAGGGACCCCTCTACTTTTGGCCATCTGGCTGCTCTAAGCTCTGCCCCATGCTGTATAATTTTAGCTGAAAATCTCTTCCGTTGCAGCTTTGCTTTTATTGAATTCATCAAAAGCAAACTTTCCCTGAGTTTTTTTTTTTTTTTAAGAAGGCTAAAATAATACGCCGACCACTGTGACATTCTCCGAGCTCAGGCCATTTTTCATAACGCCTTGGATCTGCTTTTGTGCCTCTGAGGCGACTCAACAGATGAATAACGAGCGAAGTCCGCTGAAAGTAAGCTAGCAGCTTTTCTCAGCTCTGGGGGAAAAAAAAGTTAAATGAAATGAGAGGCGCATGTAAAAAAATCTCCACACCCAAAGATGGGGGCCACATTTTTATTGCCTGGCCTTGGACAGGCAATGATTTCTTTTTTAAAGCAGTTAACTTTCACACCCGCACTCTCTCTCACACACACTAGCACATTTGCTTGCACAAACCACACAAACTTTAAGCTCCAGAAGCTTCACAGGTGGCGTTCGGAGAAATTTGCTAAGGAGAGAAAGATTTGAAACAAAGTAGAGTAGAAACATATAATTAATAGAAACTGCTTTTATTTTCTTTTAGTTTTTATTTTTATTTTTTTCCTTTTTATGTCCTCCCCCCCCCCCCTTCTTTCTTTTAACAGCAGCTAGTTTGGTTTTGATAGCTGGTTTTGGCAAAAGCAAAGAAAAA
This sequence comes from Peromyscus leucopus, assembly GCF_004664715.2. Classification (NCBI taxonomy): domain Eukaryota; kingdom Metazoa; phylum Chordata; class Mammalia; order Rodentia; family Cricetidae; genus Peromyscus; species Peromyscus leucopus. The sequence goes on from NC_051069.1 coordinate 79,971,921, forward strand.
TCTGCAGCCCGAAAGGAAGATTCAAAGTGTTTTAAGGACGCTCAAAATGTAGCGTTGTGGCAGGTCTGGGTAAGTCATCTTTCTTTCCGTTTTCCTTTTGGCTTTAAGATGCAGTGGAATCGCAAGTGGGCAGTTTCCTTGTTGTTTGTAGAGATTAGAGAGCAATTAAGAGGTCCTTCCTTCAGAGGCAACTGTCTGCTGCGACTTTGCCCGGATTTTGTGGGTGATCCTTTCCTTTTTTTCTTTCGCCCTGTCAACAAGTCCCAAGAGGTCCGCAAGCCCCGAATGTCCAGTGTTTGGAGAGGCTACAGAGGCAACAAGTTGTGGGCTCTCTAGCCCCAGGCAAGCGCTGCTCCACAGCTGAGCCTGTGGCTCGCCTGACTCATAGGAATGAATTTTGCACGTGTAAACTATTTGCTCGTGAGCACGCACAGCTGCGACTCTGGTTTATCAGGGGAGAAGTCTCCTTCCCTTAAATGGACTATTTGGAAAAACAGCCATTGGCTCTCGCCAGATGATTATTGATGCAAAACCCTGTGGGTTGGAGCCCGGGCTCGCGTTTGTTTAACAGTGAAACTATTTCTCTTCCTAGTTGCTCAAGTTGACATCCACTCGAAGTCATTTATATCCTATTTGTAGGGGCTGGGAAAAACAACTAGGAGTGATCCGTGAGAGGTGGCTCATACATGCTAGAGTAGAAAGCATGTTTTACAGAAAAGCGACGACTTTTGCGTTCAGAGTGGCCCTAAAGAGACTCAGAAGGCAGCTCCCAGTGCGCTGCACGCTCGCTTCCACGGACCTGCTTTACCAATCCGCAGTCATCTGCTCTTCTGTCCCTCGATGCACAGCTTTGAGAGTCTGTTCTAAGATCTGAATCCAACTGTTGGTCAGCTGTGTGTACACTGAAAGTATATTCAGTTTCCAGTTCTGAGAGGACTTTCATTTTAAGCTGTCTGCAAAGGTTTACTGCAGGCTGCATTCTGTTTAACATCAGTTTCCCTTACTCAGAAATGTGGGACAAACAAATGCTGCGCCAGAGGTTGGGCAGAGTTGATCCAGAGGTTGGCAAACAAGTCTTTGCCAGTCGTATTCCCCAAGAAGTTGAATAGGCAGGCAGAGAGAAGTTGACGAGGGAAATGATCGGAGGCGATTTTGTTTAGTAGCTACAGGGACTCCTGCGCCTCAGTCTGGCGGGATCGGCGCATAAAATGTAACTTCTGCGCATTGGTTCGCTGGGTGAATTGGCGCACACTGGGGCCGAACAGTCCTTGACCTTTGCCTTTATGTGTGCGCAAATGTTTGCCTAAAACACAATCAGGCCTGACAAGGGAGCATGCTACCGTGTGACACCGCCTATTCACCAGATAGATGTTCCCCGCCACACACGACCCCGCGCCAGCTTGTAAATACCTTAGGTATTTGTAATAAACCTTTAAATTAATGTCGGATGATTGCTAGTTGCTGGGTAAATAGACTATACATATCGGAGGTGCACATCTCTCTGGCCTCTCTTTTTTTTTCTCGCCAAAATAGTCGGTATGAACCAGAAATAAAACCGGCAATGCAGGAAAGTTTGTATTTGAAGAGTGAACAGTTTGGTCACATGGGTAGAGAAACACCATCCTAAGTGACTTTTCTACAAAAATGGAGGGAGTGGCGAAGAAGAAAAAGAAACAGCGGACAACATTGGGAGGGACCCTTGCTTAGCACAGCCGTTTTGGAGGTTGGGATGCTAAGTGGGAATTCTTACTGAGCCCAACCAGTGAAAAGGCTTTTAAGCTCCTCAAATCCTTTGGGACATGGCAAGTTTTCTGGGTCCTAAGGCTCATGGGTCTGAACACTTTCTACTATAAACGCCAAATAGTCTAGCTGAAAGAGAAAGCACCTTGTGAATACCTAAAATTAGCTTAGATCTCCTTCTAAACCTCACACTAAAATGATTGAGGGGCAGAGCTGCCTTTTCTTGCATTTAGACATAACTAAATAAATATGTAACAAATAAACAATTAACAAACTTTCCTGAGCCTTTGTTTCTAATTTGGATCAGCAAAGTCCACGTTCCTGTGTTATGTACAACACTACAATTTGTAGGGATCAGTTCCTGGGGCAGATAAAACTGACCGAGGAGAACAAACTCAGAAAAGACAAGCCAGTTTCCTATTTCTTCAGGAGATGTCACTAACCCTATGAACTAAGGGGCTTGCATCCTGGGAATGCATCCAATAGCCACTTTGGTTTCTTGAAATCCTCCCAAGATCATTTTAAGTTTGCTTTAATGGCCTTCAGGTGGAGGAGGTGTGGTGGCTAGCCAGCCACCCCTTGCCCATTTTTTTTCTTTTTTATCGGTATGGGTAGAATTCTCCTTTCTATTGAGCTATGGTTCAGAGCAAAAGAGAATTTAAGGTATGCCACATTCTAGGTCTAATGTAGGTTCAAGACAACCACCCTGGAATGCAAATGGTCACTTGTTTAAAAATTAGTGTGTTCCAGAAAGTGCCAGGGAGCTTAAAAGAAAAGTGCACATAATTGATACAGAAGAAAATTAAGGAGACCACCTCCATTTCTCAATAATCTCTCTTAAGAATTTCCCCCACTCGGGGACCAGAATACATCTTAATTAACAGATCTGAATATTCTTTTACTTTATTCTTGTTATCTAATTAGCCATATGACAGGTGTGATCCTCTTCAAAATAGTTCATTGTTTTATGGAAATGAAGATGAATGGTAACCTGTATATTTTGATTTAGATTTAGAAATGCAACTCACCAAATATACTTAGTATTTTGAGTTCTTAAGAGTTAAACTGCTCATTTGATTACCTGTATAACCAAGTTAACGGTTTCTTTTTCTTTTCTTTCTTCCTTTCTTTTTTTCTTTTCTTTTCTTCTGGTTCTTTTTGAGACAAAGTCTTATTATGTATCAATTGGTTGGCACTATGTAGAGCAGGTTTGTCTTGCACTCAAAGAGATCTGCCTGCCTCTGCCTCCTGGGCGCTGGGATCAAAGGCATGCATCTCCACACCCACTGGCACTTAACTGTTTCTTAAAATTATTTTAATTTAAAGTAAAATAATTAGCAAGTCTCTCTCACCCTTTCTGTCTCTCCCTTCTTCCCTCCTATCACTTTCTCTTACACACACACACACACACACACACACACACACACACACACCTTTCAACATTTTCCAAATTGTACATGTTAAGGCTCCAGGTAGTCTACAGTGATATGGAAAAAGTAAATAACAGTATGTTTCCAGCCTTTGCTTTTGTGGTGAATTGGAGCTAAAATCCATAATCTGTGATGATGAATTAGAAAGTTTATGTTTAATTGCTATAAAATTAATTTAGGAATAAAAAATTCTGATTTGTTTAGTTTAGGGTAGAAATACGCTAATATAATGTATCAATTTATAAAAATATCTTTGTACTATATAAAACGTCACACATATCCTTGCCATCAATAATTCAAATACTTAATCCATTCATTCATTTAGTTATTCAATTATGGTGACTCAAATTGAATATGAGAGATGGTCAACACTATGCTGACAGGCTTCTAGGTCTAGTGCACAGTGCATTTTTCTGACCAAAGCAAAAATAAATTAAGTACTAACATGTGAAATCTATGGGTGGTTTTATTCATAAGTGTTCAAAGAAACATATACTTTATTGATATGAATGTAGACAATATGATTTAGAGAACTGTTATTCAAATGAAGAGTGACTATTATGGGAAAGAAAAATGGAAAATATTATTTCAAAAAGTAATTGATTACAGTAGCTTATTCCTCCTAAGGTAAAAAAAAAATATTAAGTTTATATTTGAAAAGTTAAGACAGTTAACTTATTCTTATGAGAATTCAGATTCTCTGCCAGAACTTATCTGCATATCAAATTAGTGTTCCTTAAATTTACAGTGTTTGTATTTCCTGGAAATAAACTGCCCTGTATGTTATATAATTACATAGCATACACTGGATTCTGGATGAATGATATCCTTGTTGACTTTATTATAAAATGATCCCTGCTTGCCATGACTTGTGGCATTTTGATATATATTTTACTGCACAGTGAAATTAAATTGAGGAAGTCAAGTTAGGCTCAAGGCTAACTGGAGGGAGCACCCTAAATCTCTCCATTGAATTTCCCCAAAGGAGCATCCCCCCTAATTTTGATAGATGTGGCTCTGATTGTTCCAATAACCCCACACTTTTATTTAATAACACAGCTTCAGAATGGCTATTCTAACTGTGTGGAAGTTCATTGAGATGTGCAGACTTTGAGTCTGGTTAATTTCAGTGTGATGCTTGTCTATTTGCACATTTTTTTTTTTAAATAGTAAAGTTATAAAATAATGACTCCCCTGTAATCTGAGATGTTTTGAGGGCATGTGAATTTAACTGCCAATTGCTGCACCTGAGTTGGAATTGCCCAGATGCGATGCTCCCAGGTGATTTATTTGTGCATTAAGTGTACAGGCAGTTCCTGGTAGGTGACTGGTATACGCTTTTTCCATGCAGAACAAGAGTTCTTTACATTTCCGTTTTGATTCATAGACTCTGATCAAATCTACCGTGTATCTATTTCCAGTATCTGTTGTAGTCTCCGTCCATCCCTAATTATTCCTGGCAGAAACTTTGGAGCCAGGGACCATGATGCCGGCTAGGGATGAATTTCAGAGCGCACTGGAGATTAGAGATCTGAGTATGTAGAAATTGATCCAAAAACTGCAGTCTTATAAAAAAAAAATCTAGACTTGGAGATATCCGGGGACCCTGCTTTAAGACTATTTGGTACAGAAGTAGTGAATTCAGAATTAAGAGGGGGAAGGAGCAAGGCAGGCGTTGGAGGAAGTGCAGGGCCATCTCCCTCCTCAGGTTAGACAGTCCTTTGACACCTGACAGTTCTGGAGTCCCTTAGTTTGCCAACCGGGGGAATGTCGCTAACTCTTGGGCTAATCTGTCACTAGCGAAAGTCCATCTATGCAAAGAGAGTGAGTTTGTTAGGCACCAAAAACACAGCCGGGATGGGCTTATTCTTTGATTTATCTAAAGGTAGGCTGGTACAGGGCACAGCACCCTAATCAATTTGCTAGGCTTCCGACTGCACAGCTCTTGAAGGTCATATACCTATTTCATTTGTTTCTCACTGTCCTCCATTCCACTGTCCTCTTCCCCTTCTGTCCTTAGAGGGCTCAAACCCCACCCACACTCCATATTCTTTCCGCTGTCACAAACTTTCATCTCCCCTCCTACTTTCAGCTCCTCACCAGAACCCTGCAATCTCTCAGGTCTATGCCATTTTTCTCACTTCCCTCACTCCTCTCAGAGTTGCCCAATCACCTTTTCATCCCCACACCCTCAAGTTTCAGCTCCACAGATACCCACCCCATATCACTCCCTCTACACCTTCCCACCTCTTACAGATGTCCTAGTATCCCTTTTCCTTCAATTCTTACTCCTTTGTGTTCAGAGTTCCCAAATCCCTCACAAACAACTCCACTACCACCTTCTCCTCCCACTCCTGATCACCTTTTTGCCGGTGGAATTTAAGTCACTCTATCCATCTGTTTAGAAGAACTCAGAATCTGGCATCTTGCCTCTGATGCTTTCTTCCTCACAGCTTCTTTTCCGGGGAAATGGATCAGCATTTCCTTCTCCCCAATTCGAGATTTCCCCTTACTAGCTCTCTTTTTCTCGTGGTCACAGCCATCACACTAATTGTTTCACACTGTCCTGGGCTAGGGTAGGAGCCAATGGGAAGGCTGTACTTTGACCTTTAGCCTTGCAGAACTTCACCTTGCCTCTTGTTTTAAATTTTTCTTCAGACATCTGTAGGTGAGACTCATAGGTGAAAGGGACTCTCCTGTACACTGGTGATGCTCTGATTGGATCAACTTCAAAACTGCTCACGGTACTAAAGACAACTAAACCAAAACACAGCCAAATTGAACTTGTATGTTTAATAAATTTCTGAGTAATACTCACAACTCCCATTCTGGAAATACATTTTGAAGCAGTCAAAGATGCTAGCAGGATGAAGGAATCTTAATTGTGCATTTAAAAGACTCAGGGAGACCCAAAGAACCTGGAAATTTAAGAAGAGAGTGACACTGGATTGATCAGATCTGACTGTAAACATTTCTGAAACAAGAAAACATTTTGGATGTATGTATTTATCTGGGTGAATGTTTAGTATATCAAAAAGAAGATGACAAATTTATCTTCAAGATTAGGGCATGTTCTCTGAGACAAGTGACTGCCACAATAGCCATTGGGTTAGTTATTTTGTAACCCAACATACAGATAAAGCACTTCTAAGTACAATTATTTCCACTGATCACTCTATTTAGAAAAGAAGGCACACAGATTTGTAATCATCTCTGTTTCAAGTAAAGGAGAAAAATAGCATATTTAAAAGAAATTTAATCCATTTGGACTCAAAATTGAGCACTCAATTCTTTTGATAATCTTCCCCCTTTTCCATATTAAGATGACATTTGTTAAAATTTCCTGTTTGAAAAAAAATTAAAATAGGGTCATGTTAGGTAGCCCAGGCTAGCCTTCAACTCACAATTCTTCTGGTGTGACTTTATGTATATTGGGATTACAAGCCTGCACCACCATGTCTCTCTTCTTATTTAAAAAATTTAAAAGAAAATAGTGAAAAGGGAAGACCATAAAGTAGGAGAGAAAAACTTAAAATATTTTAAATTTAGATAACTGGCTTCATTTTATAGTATAAAGTCTATACTGCTACTTGTCAAGAAAGTGGTATGCTGATGGTCCTAAAACATCTCAGCATCTAAACTTTATAAGCTCTAAAAGGCAGCTGGCAAAACATGCTGGAAAATAGACAGTTGGCAAGATGATAGTTAAACATACTTTTTCAAATCAAGATGAAGTAGCTATGTAGTACTAGGGATAGACTCCAGATTTTTGCACATGTTAGAGCTGTTATTTTAATAACAGAATTGTATGAGAAGCATACTGATGCAACTGAGTTTTTCTTCATGTATATTAGGATAGCATGCTTATTTGTGGTATGAAGAGAAAAGGAAAGGATTGGGATGTGGAACTGTTGCTAGGGATCTGTGAAAATGGAAAGTCTTGCAAGCTCCTACTAACTTTTCAGCACTCTCTTCCACTGATCCTAATCTACAAAGACTAGCTAGAAATTTCTACCTTGGTCACTAGAACTTAATTGAAATGGTTGACAAAATCAACCTGGAAATACATGTGACTATTATCAGCCCAGGTAAGCAGATTTAAAATGAGAAGAAATACACAATGCTAGGTAGACATAATTATAAAATAGGAGATTTGTTGTCTAGTAGCATGACTTCTTATATGTTCTCTCATTTTTTTAAAAAATGTACTATAGATACATTATTTAAGAAAACCCACATTTTTCTTTGTCTCTTTTTCTTTATATATTTGCTTTACAGCCCTATATTAATTGAGAAAACCATTCCCTAAACACTTGGCAGAAGGTTAAATTGCTGTAAGCTTTTAGTTCACCTTCTAGTGCAGGAAGAACTGAAGAAGTTTTATTGGGTCCTCTTCATAGGCAGATGGAAAGGGAACAGGAAGTAACCATGGTAACAACTATTCAGTCTAGAAAAGGTAATGCCATAGGGCCTGAGGGTTTTTAAACACAAAACTACGTATCAAACTCTCTAACACACACACAAGTACAACCATACTCTCTCTCTCTCTCTCTCTCTCTCTCTCTCTCTCTCTCTCTCTCTCTCTCTCACACACACACACACACACACACACTGAATATACTATCTAAGAAAATTCTCTGAATTTTAAAGTTTATTAAATATATATAACATTATCTATCAATTGTATATTAATCAATTAATATCTTAATAAATTAATAATATATAAAATTAATAATTAAATATAAAATAAATATTTTTGCTAGCTTTGCCTGACTATGTCTGTGCAGTGTGTGTGTCTCTCTGTGTGTGTGTCTGTGTGTCTGTGTGTCTGTGTGCATGTGCCTGGTGCCCATTGAAGCCAGAAGAGGGCATCAGATTCCCTGGGACTGCAATTATAGATAGTTGTGAACTGCTTTTTGGGTGCTGAAAATTGAACTTGGGTCCTCTGGAAGAGCACTCAGTGTAGATCTCTCTTTTTAGCCCCAGCATTTCAGTATTGATTATTATATAATAGGTATTGTTCTTAAAAAAAGCCCAGGTTTGTTTTAACTCAGAAATGGTGTCAGTAACAATATACTGTGTCGAATAACACCTGTTATAGTGATACTATGAATGCTATTCTCACACTAGAAAAGGAAACTGATCTCATGTTTCCTTTGGTGTCCTCCCCTACACTTTTTAATCATAGTTAAAGTAAAAGCTTAATTCTTAATTATTTGCTTTTTTGTATCTAATGACTCTCTCCTCTCCTGAAGCCCGGAAGAGTTTGGGAGGCAGCAGCAACAACAGTACCATTATTATTGAGCACTTATTGTATGCCATGAACTGTGAAGGAAGTTGAAATTTGTGTAGGTATGCGTGGGGTCCAGTTCATGCCGTAATCTGTAAGATGTTTTAATATTATGTAGACACTCAAGCTCTGAGTCTGCATGTCTCCTCATCTGGGAAACTCATCAGAATCCTGGCTGTCCCCAGGTTAAGTGGACAGTACCTTTGGCTCCTAGAAGCTCCTAGATACAGGTGATTTGGGACAGGGGGGGGGATGGCTTCCAAATGTCATGTGGTTATAATTTTTGGGTTTTGTTGTATAGAGCTGTCAGGGTTGACCTGCAGCCTTAACCAATCCTGGATCAAAATTGTTAGACCTTGGTTCCACCATGTTCTGTTTGAAGAGCACCATTTTGTACAATGGCAGTCACAACATAACCCAACCTTCCCCTGTGACTTTGTTCTTTAGATTTTTAATAGATCAAAGATGTGGAAGGAGGAAGGAAAAGCGAGGGAGAGGGAGGGGGATTAAGAGGAGGTGTAGGGATTGCTGTCATGGCAAGACACGTCGCCTATTTGAGGCCACTAGCCCTATTAGAAGGGAACAGTGCATGGAAAAGGGCGAGAAACCTGCACTTGGCGGGGCATTGTTTGGGGGATTTGAGCTGGGGCTGGGGCAGCAGCAGACACAGCCATACAGTACAGTTTCCATAGCAACGCAACCTGCTGCTGCCGCCGCCAAAGTTGAAGGCACTTGAAAGGGCTTGAAGAGACCAGAATCACAACCTTATTTTGGTTGAACAACGGGGAGAAAATGAAGCAGGGAAAAAAGGGAAGGAGGAAGGGGAGGCATAAAGGAGGAGGGGAGGAGAGGAGAACAGGAGGAGGGGAGGGGGGAGAAAAGGGAGGGAGAGAGAGAATGCATTTAAATGAATGAGAGGGAGGAGAGAATGTGAGAAGGAGGGCAGGCAAAGGCTGAGGGAAACCCCACCCAGGCCTATGAATGCTGGCATTGTCCCTTTATGAATCTGATTTACCATATCATAACCCCCAGGAAGAAGAAAACATCAATATCCTGAAGTAATGGAGATGTTTCTATGGAAAACCTAGGAATTTTAGTCTATAACAGATTTGGTGTTAAAAAAAAAAAAAAAAGAAAGAGATCAAAGGCAGAACTCCCTGGAGTTATAGATGCATCTCTGAATTAAAGATGGGCGACATGTAGACTACAAAGTGCTTCCCCCCCTTTCCATTTAAATTTTTGTTTTCATTTCAAGGGAGGTGCTAACCTCCTCATAGCTGAACTAGACTGTCATTCTGAACGATGTCATGAAGGGATAAAGGGAGATGGAGAAACCAGTAGCTCAGCCTTTTCTGCTCCATCCATATTTCCAACCACCTTCTTCAGCATCCTCAATGGAGGTATCAGCCTAGCCCTCCTGGGAAGTCACAATCCTAACCTCAAGCCTATAGGGCACTTAGAAAAAAATAACATCTGCTGAAGCCAGAGAAGGAACAAAGGATTGCACTGGCTTTTGGCCTCAGCAGACTAAGCTAGGGACAGTATCAGAAGCTCCTTGTGGGCTAGTTCTAGGGTAGGGGTAGGACATGCACTCTACAATGAGGCCACATTACATAGTGGCTCCTGGGAATTTGGGTCAGCCCCGGAAGTAACCTTTGAAGATGTAGGTCCTGGCAGCTTTTCCAAAATCATCTCAGTGGCAGGAAGGAAATCTAGTTAAATCAGTAGTGTTTATCAGACAAACCTTTATTTACATATAAGAAACGAGGAAAATTAATTTTTTTTTAGGAATTCTAGGAAAAGAGACGAATCTATTTCCACTTCTATGGTTGTTTTATTATTAATTAATTGATTGATTTGGTTTCTGGTTCTGTGTTTGAATCTGGGGCCTTGACCAGGAGTATGCCCATCTCTCAATCTCCAGCTCCTAAAGATGAAATAAAAATAAAAACGTTTTATTCATCTTTGGAGCTGTGATGGTCAAAGGATTTTTATGCTTTTTAAGTAAAATCGAAACGTCAAGGGCCTAGACTGTCATGCATCAGTAAACAAGGAAGAAGGGGGCAGTCTCAGCTAGGCTGGGATGTCTTTGCCTGTGTGCACTCATTCACTGCCAGCTCCAAGCATTCTCTTAGCTGGCTGTCGCAGGGAGTGCTGCTCTGAAAAAGATTGCCTCACAGCTTGAGAGCCTGCTGCAGGGGTGCTTCCCAAACTTGGCCTGTATTAGGGAATTAAAACAGAAAGTTTGCAAAACTTTGTCTTTCCTCCTCTGGGGAGAGATTGTTTCGGGACATGTGTGTGGAGAGCCAGCACTCCAGAGGCCACAGGCCTTCTTTGCTGTGGTACTCTCTTTTGGTTCCCCGAAGTCCGCGAATGATGTATATTTGGAAAGTCAACGAATTTGTTTGCACCCTCCCTTCCCCCACCGCCTCCACAAGAACCAGCCGGAGAAATACTGTTTCCCAGGGCCAATCAGCATCTTTATCGACCTGTATCGGCCCCAGGGTCGATGTTTACTAAGTAAAAGTGTGACGGCTAAGGGGGTCTTTGTACCGGCTGCAGCTGTCTGGCAGTCTATTGTCCGGCCAGAGATGGACGCAGAGACTCCATTGCGCCGCTGCTGTAGACTGTGTATAAATGCATATCCACGTGTGTTGCGCTCATGGCCGTCCCCAAGGCGCCCCCCCCATTTCCCCTTTATATCTTCTTTTTATCAATGGCGCCCTCCAGATACCACTTTCCTTAAGCAGGAATTGCAGATGCAAAAACCATCCAGAATATGGAAAGGGTGAGGGGTCAAAAAGAAAACCCAAACCCTCTCTATAAAACGAGGGTTGGGAGACCAGCGACATTTGGATTTCTGGATTCAGTCATCTTTCTTCCAGGTCACCATTATGAAAATGGAGATTCTGAAGGCAGACAGGAGAGGGTGGAAAAGGGGGCAGCAGTTAGCTTAATTTTGTCAGACTAGGATTCTCTCAAAAAATGACCCAGTAACTTCAGCTTGTATCACTCAGCTAGGCATAATGGATGAAATGATAACATTTTGATTCTTTATGTCTGCTTGCTGCTAGGCATTTTCAAAGTGAGGTGAGATGGAGAAAGTGGATGGCTGGTGATGCAGCCTAAGTGGGATCCCTTATGGATTGCAGATACATCCTCAAACAACCAAGTTCTTCAGTCTCTGGCTTTGATTCCAGTGAGGTTCTTGGGACACACTCTGGGGAAAGATTGGCAAGTTGCTGTCTCCACTTATTTCTTCATTTAGCCCCACAGAGCATTCCTGGCCTGCAGACAGCGAAACTAAACCATTTAAAAGCATAGTTGTGCCCACACTGGGCTGTATCTAATGGTACCTGCCAAATGTCCCTACTTTTCCTTGTTTTGGGAAACAATTCACTGGATGTTTTCTTGGCATTTGTCATGAATCTCCTCATTATCTATTTCAAGAAAAAAAATCTTTTGATCACTTCTCTGCTAGACATTAGGGGATAAAACCATCCATTTAACTTTGATGGCTTCTCTCTGTTTCATTTAATGAGTTCATAGTAAGATGGAGAGAATAATCATACCCCAAATTGAAAACACCACCAGAGTGTTGCTGCTGAGGAAGTAAAAAGAACCTGCAAGAGTTAGAGCTTTTGATTCAGATTCAAGGGCACCAGGGGCCCCAGCCCTCATCGCTTCTCCATCCTTGCTCTAGAAGTTAGATTGCTTTTAGGTTTTATCTATCTATCTATCTATCTATCTATCTATCTATTTATCTATCTATCTATCTATCTATCTATCTATCTATCTATCTATCATTTTGGGTAACTAAGAGAGAAGTAGGAAGGCTAATGTTTTGAACAGCAAAAGGTGAAAATTTATGGCATACATAAATCTTAAAGATAGCTTTAAGATTTCCAACCCATCTGAGATAAATTGTCAAAATTTCAAGGCAATTAACAGAAAGGATGGCTAGGGTTTGTACATTCTGATAGTCCTTTTGATTCCCTTCTTGCTTGTGTGCAATTTACTGGAGAGAACTGGGGGCAGAGGGATATCAGAAGCCAACTACTGACCAGGAAGCCAATCTTTCTTTTTTAGGCAAAAAGAAAAACCATAGGGATAAAAAATAAACTCTCAAATGAACCCAGGATCCTTAGGTTTTGAACAACTAGGGAACAGGCTTGGCAGGCACATTTATCTTGTTAGTCAGGGGGAACCTCATGGCAAGTATTGGGGGAGGGGCAGATTATGAGCCACCTATCCCCACAGCCTTTTCTAGCACATTTATTATCAAGTTTTTATATTCTTAGTTTGACGAGACACATTTCTCCTCCAGTGGTCATTTAAATTCTTCAAATAATGGGTGCTGGGTGCTCTCCTGGCAGAGAATGGGGTCTGGAAACTGAGCAGACATCACAGTCTCAACTTTTTTTTTCCCTCTGGGTTGGAAGCCAGCCTACAGAGCTAGCAGCTCTCCCCTGAGTTGGAAAGACTGTGGGGAAATATTGGGTAACTTTGTCACATCCTCAACAAATAAGCAGGGTAATTAAAATGACGCAGATGCTGGTGTTGAACTTTGCGGTTTCTATGATCATTAAAGGCAGTGACTTAAAAAAAAAACTTAATTAAATCTAATGATGGACCTTTTCTTCTCGTGAATAGGTGGTGAGCTAAACCAATTAGACACATTCATCAAATCCTTCACACCAAGTTTCTATAGACATTAGGATATGCTCTTAATGCAGCGCAAAAACTGGCAAATTACCGTCCGGCAAGGCATGTGGGGGAGGTGCCTATACTCTTTAAAGAAAACATTCCTCTACCCCCAGGAAGATCAGCTGTGGGGGGGGGAGGGGGGCAGCTTTCTAGGGGTTAAAGGCTGTGTGTAGGGGAGCTGTCCGGTGTGGGGAGGCTGTGTAGGCCCACCATTGGATTTTCTTAGTGTGGAACCAATTTCTACCCAGCCTAACTTTTTTCCTAAAAAGCTGTTCAAAGTTAAGGGTTTATTTTTGGGGCAGGCAGCATCCTGTAAATCCCTTTTCTCAGTCAAGTTTCATAGGTTTGGGCATATTAGCAAGGCCAACTCATTATAGCTGAGGATAGTGCTAGAAATGGCTGGAGTTTAGAAGACAGTGGAAATCAAACAGGAAAACAATATTTGTCCTCATGAATTGATTTTCAGAGTGTCCAAGAAGGGTAGAAATGTTTTCAAGGGACACAAATCTCTCCTTCTCTCTCTGTCTCTCTGTCTCTCTGTCTCTCTCTCTCTCTGTATGCTGTGCCTTGTGGAGGTCAAGGGAGGTTAAAGGGAAAGTTGGGTATCCAGCCCCCTTCCCCCCACCCCCGCCCCGCCCCCAGCATGTCCTCCATAACCTCATCCCACCTTATCAGGCAGCTTCAATATGAAATGATCCGTTTCAGCCGATTTAGGACTTCCTCCTGTTTGAGATCAGACTCGGCCTTCCCCTGGAGCTGCAGAAGTTAGACTTCTGAGCTTTCCTGTGACCAGATTGTCTTGGTCTTTCTCTGAGATAGTTCTGTCTGTTGGCTCAGTGCTGGTGTGGCTTCTGTTGTTTGAATAGGAACTTTCTATCCTCAGAAGCAATAGCTATAGGTGAAATTTTGGAGAAGAAACATGCACAGCGTTCCTCATGTCATCAGTCAAGACTTCTTGGCAAGTGAAAAGACATGGAATGTTGCTTCCAACAGACTCTGACATGCAATGTCCATCACCTAATATAAGCCCTTAAGTGTAATATCATATGCACACATTGTAGATACATTTATATCACATAGTGTGCATCAGCTAATACATATCACTAATACACAGTGTACAATGGTGGATTTTCATCTACTACAGGAGGATATGTAATGGTTTATGTGTTTTTATTAGGTGTTATTAGGTGTCTTATATTACATATAAGAATTTCTGTGCACATATGCAATACGCATTAACTTAGATGTTTATTATCTGCTAGGTGATATATAATAAATGGGACACTAGTGTGTTGTTTATAATTATATATGTATATGTACTTGTATTTGGAATGTTTACAGCATTGGGCAACAAAGAATGAAATCTTCTGAGCTCTGTGTTTGAGGGGCTGGAACAAAACCAAACACTTTCATTTTGGTAGTGCTTTTCTGCCGTGTGTCCGTGAGCCTGCTGTACCGTTTCTACTATGTGCATATAAATAAACAAGTCATAAAAACAGGAAAACAAAATGCTCATGCTGGCCATTGTGCCCGGTGTGTGCCTTTGCTTCAATCTTAGTTTCTTCTGGTTTTAGTTAGCTTCAGTGACAGGAAAGGGAACTTATCCCTTGCCTGCAGACTCTTTTAGAAACAAGTTCCAAATTTGTGGGCATCTAACACTCCGAATAAGGAGAGCTGAGCAAAAAGTGCAGCTCAGACCTTGTTGCTGGCAGAGGTAAATATGACAGTTGAGAAGGGGAAATAAATCTCAGATCCAGTGCCTGAACTCTTAAGCATGGGAGTACAGCCCAAAGTCGATTCTTTGCTTGTTCGTGTCCCGGACTCCCCCTACCTCGCCCCTGCTAGCCAACTGTCTTTGAGCCCCAAGGGAGAAGGAAGTTGGAAAGCAACTTTTTTTGAATTCTTCCTGCAGACCGCAAATTCTGCCTGTAATCATTTTTAAGTTCATCCTGGAGCTCCTCGCCAAGCGAATCTCCAATGTAAATAATCACCTCCCCACTCAAAGTCACGCCTTTAAAGGGAACACCGTTGACCTAATTACTCTTGAATTATGCAAAGATCTCCGCGGAGGATGGAACTTTGGACAAATAATTGTGGCATTGTGCGCAGCCGACCGCTCTCCCTGGCTTTTCATCGCGGTGCGCTCTGAAGGCTGTGCAGCCCTCAGACACCTGAAAACTGCCGCCGCCGTCGGGGGCAGAGTCAGAGACTCCTGCCCAATTAACCTACTTTTCCACCCGGCGGTAAGATTTTTAAAAAAGGGCTGGGTAAGGGAAAAGAGGGACACGCAGGGATTTTTTTTTTCTCATTCCCCTCCCGGGATTCCAAGCTGACTTCCTTTGCCAAATTTTGTAGTTGTGGTATCTTGAAAGTCTGCACATCAGACAGGAACTCAGGAAGATATCCAGGGAATGGTTTGGCAAAGCCTCTGGGGGTGGGGGTGACCCTTAGGGAGGTCTCGAAGAGACACAAGGTCCTGGAATCCCATCTCTATGTTTGAATAATGATTCTTTTGATCAGTTCTATCAAACAGGTTCTCAAAATTTGAGAACCAAAGGGGGGAAAGACATGAAAATCCTCATGATTTCTAAATGCAGAATTAGGTAAAAGTAATAAATGATAATATGGTGAAATATATTTCAGATGAAATTTCCTAAGTAGCAGAAATCTAGGACTTAATCACAGAAAGTCCTCTTCTGAGTGCTTGTTGAGGTAAATACAGATTGCCCAGCAACGATAGTTCATATTGTTCTGCTTGAAGGGAGTTTCATTCCAAACTAACGTATTCATTTCCATTGACTTGAATTTGACTAGGGCTGATAATGTATTTTCAGGATCCCCTGTCATGTTTTCACATCACGTTCTCCGAACATAATTAATTACTATAAAAACTCAAAAATTCATATGACATTTCTGTTATAAAAAAAAAAAACGGAACAACATACCCTTGTCTCATGAAGTCTCTAAAATATTTTCTTGTACTGACAAAACTCATAATCTATTAACTCTATGAAAATAATTTTGGAAAAAATTGCATGGTATTTGTAATTTGCAGAAGTTGAAGGCTGGATGAATTTAACGTTAGGACAGAAAATCAACACACCTTGTAGACTTTTAGAAATACCAGCTTTAAAAGATAAGACATAGGGTGCAAAGTATGTGTGGGGGCTTTAGGGAGATGGGGAGAGAAGTCGGGGAGGAGAACCAACCAACGCAAAGTATGTATGAAAATGTCATGATGAAAGTCACTCCTTTATATGCTAATTAAAAAACAAATTAAATAAAAAACAAATATTAAAATACAGATGTCTCGGCAGTCAATTAGCTGACCCCCTCCAGCTTTAAAAACTCCACAGGATACCAGCTGAAGGTGGACACAAATGTTTCTCCAGAGGGTTGATGTACATTGATTTATGGAGCTCAAGGCAACCAGTGTTTATGTAAAGCAGGGGTAGAAATGGGGCTGAAGGGCTCTTGGGGGTAAAGCTTCTGAAGTGAGCTCTCAAGAAGCAAGTCGTGAATTGTGTTACCTAATATATATATATTTAAATACACGTGTGTATGTGTGTATAATAAATTCATTTTTTATGTATGAGTGTTTTGCCTGCATGCCTGCATATGTACCATGTGCAAGCCTGTTTCAAACACATGTATATGTACCATGTGGATGCCTTTCCAAACACTGGTTGCCTTGAGCTCCGTAAATAAATGTACATCAACCTTCTGGAGAAACATGCATTCAAGTCAGAAGAGGGCACTGGATCCCTTGGAACTGGAGTTACAGATGATTGTGAGTCACAATGTGGGTGCTGGGAATAGAACCTCTCTGTAAGAGCAACACATCCTTTAACCTCTGAGCCATTTCTCCAGCCCCTGTGTGTTCTTTCTTCAGGAAACATTCATCAGCATACAAATGTTTCAATGAAAACAGCTAAATCAAAATGTCTTGAGTAATGGGTTACGAATTCCACAACTAAGCATACTCTACAGTTGTCCTATCCACATGCATTCAAAGAATGCCTTGTACATATACACTTACACACAGACAAAAGAATTATGTCTTCAATGATATGCAATAAATAAAACAACATGTAAACAGATTAGAGGGGAGGGAGAGTCAAAGTAGACCTACTATGTTGAATTAGAGATGAGAGCCATATAGAAGTGTCAGCTGCGACTGTGACTTCAGAAAGTGTTAATTTGCTGAGTGGTGGTGGCGCAGGCCTTTAATCCCAGCACTTGGGAAGCAGAGACAGGTGGATCTCTGTGGGTTTGAGCCCAGTCTCTTCTATGTAGTGAGTTCTAGGACAGCCAGAGCTACATAGTGAGACCCTGTCTCAAAACAAAAACAATAAAAAGGAAAGTGTTAATTTATAAAATTTCACTGGGTTGATGACAGGCAGCTTTAGGTACTCCTGACAGGGACTTATAAAATCAGCAAGGTGGTTCCAAGGTCTTATAATATGTGTGTTAGTAGGAATTAGAGTGAAAAAGTAATTCTAATTTCATATTTAATAAACATGTAGACTTTTATTAAGCTTGAAGGGAGCTGCTTATTTTAACTCTATAAAAAAAACATTTGCTTCAATTGCTTATCAGTCTTCCACCAACTCTTGTGTATATGTTTTCCTGCTTAATTCAGATGCCTCCAAAATTTTTAAGAGAATCTCTGAAAATTTTTATAAGCCTGGACGTTTTTCACTCCTACATTTTAGTCATCCCATCACAATTAGGACAAACTTGTCTCAGGTCCTAATTCCTGGCATTGTTGATTTTGAGTATTTTCTCCTATTGCTGCCAGTTATCCCTACAATTATCTTTTAGTTTGAGACTAATTTGCAACTGTTTTAAAAATACATTCATTTCATGGTTTTCTGGTTAAACTTATTTTTATTTTGGTGTTAGTTGTTATATTCAATTTCCACGAACACAGTAATTTCTATAGCTCCTGAAATTTCATACAAGTCTGATGCCTGGTGATAAGAGTCTTGGCTCTTTCCCCTAGCTATTATTATATATATATTCTCAAGTGAAGTAATTTTTGATTATTAGTCATTACTTCCTAGCAGTTACAAATGAGAAAGATTTCTCTCTACTTTAAAAAACCTTTAGATTGTAATGGTTCACTATGCTTTTTCTTTAGGCTCAGATATCTTTACCATCTGATGAATTCAAGTCAAGTCATAGTACAGCCATTCGAATGGGAACATTAGGGAAAATAAAATTTGCTAATTATTCATAGGTTTACCTTATGTTTGGTTAGATTATAAAAACTGCACAAAATTGTTTAATTAGTGGGCTGAGAAAACACTTTGGGCAGGCTTTGGTGAATTGGTATGCTGTGGATGAAGATGGGAGTTAGTTAATTACAATTTCTTTCCCAAAGGAAAAATTTCTCTGTTGTAATCTGTTATTTTAAATATCAACAAATTATATATTAGAAATATGAGTGTATGACATTAATAAAATAAGTTAGAGAATTATTTTACCTTATGAAGTATAAATATGAATTAAATTAAATCAATCATTCAATTGGTCAACATATTTTTATGGTATTAATTTTATATGTACATTTAAGACAAGATCAGGCAAATTCAGGGTGGTATGGCGATAGGGCATGTGTATTTAAATATACAGACATTCAGAGATTAAAATGCACATAATGTTTTTTCATTTATACAAGAGTAAACATAACCAACTAGAATGAGATGATCTTTAAAAACGTGTTATTTAACCCAAATAATAGATTTTTCTTTTTTTAAAAATTTTTTCTAACATTTAGAGTTTATACAATATATCACCTCTGTAATCACAGTTTGAATTCCAGATTTTTTATAATTTCCAGGTTTATTCTACTTTTTGTGGAGTTGTGTCAGTTGATCCCAGGGCCACAGACATGCTCAGCACTACTCCACCTCTGAGCTGCACCTCTTACCCCTTGACTCTCACTAGCTGAACTTCTCTGAAAGTGCTTGACTTAAATACTTATGAAGCCACGTGTTACCATGGTGATATTTATTTAAAAACATGAAACATTTTCTATGGCGGGCAACTCCCAGCCAATATTTTTATGTGTAAATTCTTTGGTACAAGTGGGCAATGTTTATTCCAAATTACCTCTTTCTTTATAGAACCATCCTAACAATTTTCTTACTCTGATAAGTTCAGTGAATGTCTGAAATATCATACTTTTTGCATACAGTTGTGAAATAAAAGTAGAAACTTCCAAGAGCAGTTTATTTATATGGGATAAGCAGTGTCTACCTCACACTGGGAACATTATATTTTGGAAGTGGCGCTGACACTCAAGAACATGTGCCAAGCTGCTCTGGAATGCTCTATTGCTAGCCAAGCCCAGCCAGACTCTTGGGAGTAGAAAGTCTTTCATCAGCTGCCTATTTGCTCCTTTGGTGGAGAGTTCACCACCATCTGAGTCAGGATAAACCTGAGTGCCAAACATCTTCTTTGTAGCCTTGACAGAATATTCAGTCTCTTTGGATCTAACAGAACAAGTATCTTCTCAAATTTCTAAAATGTCAAGAGGTTAAAAAAAAACAAACAAAAAACCACTGAGTTTATATGTAAAATTGTTCTGATAAGTTCTATAACTAAGACAATGCTCTTTGTAGCCATAAAAAAAGACTATGTACATCCTTTAAAATATTTAAAATTACATTTATTTGTTTGTGTGTGGATGGGAACACATAGGCCATGGTGCTTGCAAAAGTCAGAGGGCAATTTCATGGAGTTGGTTCTCTCTTTCTACCATGTGGGTCCTGGAGATTGAACTTAGCTTGTCAAGCTTGGCAGAGTGCACCTTTATCTACTGAGCCATTGGTAAAGCCCAACCTTTTTTTTATTTGTTTTTGTTTTTTCTCCAAATAGGATTTCTCTGTGTGTAGCCCTGGCTGTTCTGGAACTTGCTCTGTAGACCAGACTGGCCTTGAACTCAGAGATCCACCTGCTTCTGCCTCCAGAGTGCTGGGATTAAAGGCATGTGATACCATTGTCCTATAGAGCCCATTTTTTATTTTATTCATTTTAGTATATTGAGGTATCTGTTTAGAGAAATTTCATAAATTTAACATTGCCTGAAAAAATTAGGGTGCTTTAAAAATATTACTTTTATTAGCATGTCTTCATGATACATACCTTTATTCCCAGCACTCAGAAAGCAGAGGAAGGTGGATGTCATTGAGTTAGAGGCCAAGATGGTCTACATAGTGGGTTCCAGACCAACCAGGGCTATACAGTGAGACCCTGTTTCAAAACAAACACAAATAAGAAAAAAACAGCAAAAATATTACAGGGGCTGGAAGGATGGTTCTGGGATCAATAGTACTGGTTGCTGTTCCTGAGAACCTGGGCTCAATCCCCAGCACTCACATGGTTCATAATTGCCTGTAATCCCAGTTCCAGGGGATCTGATGCCCTCTTCTGGCCTTCATTGACACCAGGTACTAAGGTGATATATATAAACAACCCATCCACATAAGTTAAATTAAAAGTACCCCCCCCCCCCCCCCGCAACACTCATGTGTTCCTGTATTGGAGTGCATGTTTCATGGCCATGGTACAAGCATACATGGAAGCCAGAGAACAATGTGTGAGGGTCTGTGCTCTCCTCCTATGCAAATCCCCGAGGCTAAATCCACATTATCAGACATGCAGCAATTGTTTCTACCTACTAAGTCATTTTGTTGGTCCTGAATTTATGGGGATTTTGAAGGCACCATCCACATTTAGGGACATAATGGAGAAAATGTAAGAATTAAAGACATTAACCTGTAATCCCTGCACTTAGGAGGCTTAGGCAGCAAGATCATGTGTTCAAGCCCAGCTTAAGCAACTCAGCACAGCCCCAGTTCAAACACCAAACAATATCTACCACAAACCAGCAAGCAAAACAAACAAACAAACAAACAAACAACAAACAAAAAACCCACTAAGTATAAATAAGGATCTAGAAGTGAATCAACACTGAGATGGCGTTGGAAGTAGTGGAGTACTTTGGAAGATAAAGAGTAGAGGAGACTTGTCTTTGGTGGAGAGCTAAATGCTACTCTCATCAGATTCTGTGTCTAACAGGTGAAGAAATGGAAGTTTATGGACATAAATCGACCTCTAGTTACTATGGCTGGTCTAGGATCAGATTTAGGTCTTTGTCTCCATTCAGTTTTTATCTGTGGGCATAGGCACACAATGCTGAGAGTAAACTCTTTGTAAGGGAAAGCTGCCTCTCCCAGCATTGTTGAACTTACCTTCAAACCAAGGACTTTGACATGAAGCAATGAGAGTGGATTGTGCTTCATAGGAAGACAAAAACAAAGTACTTACTGGAAATCTACTTTCTTGGAAATGCTGGAAAATGGTGTAATGGATATGAATGATACAGGAAGGCAGTATTTCATCGGACTCTTCTTTGAGAGGAAAAAATGTAAATGTAGTATGGGGCCCTTTATGACGTGGACCTGAAGGTTAAATAAGTGTCATGACATGGAAACCTACTTGAAAGAAGCCATCACATGAACCAAGGTTTGAGGTCATGCAGATGGCCCTGTGGGTAAAAATAAAAGGACTCATTGCATAAGATTGGTGACCTGAGTTAGATCCACGTACTCCATGGTAAGCAAGAACGAACTCCCAAAGGTTGTCATTTATTCTCTACAGGTCAAATTTGCTTGTGTGCATTAGCACACACACACACACACACACACACACACACACACACACACACACACACACACACACTGAGAGAGAGAGAGAGAGAGAGAGAGAGAGAGAGAGAGAGAGAGAGAGAGAGAGAGAGAGAGAGAGAGGAAGAGAAGGCAAATCTGGGAAGAGTTGGGGGAGGGGAGTGTATATGATTAAAACTTCTTATGTGAAACTCTCAAAGAATTGAAAAAAGAATTGTATGTCAATTGCAAAAGGAAATTTATATTGGTCAACATTGCTTTGAAGAGCACCCACACATTCAGTAGATTTAAGACCTTGAATTTTACTTTCCTATTAGTACTGCATGCCAGAAACTAGTATGTGGATGATGTCTATGTCAAGCAACGAAAAAGGTGTTTTTACCTAAAAATTTAAGTTAAATAAAAACAACAGAAGAAAGCAAAAAGTAAACAAACAAAATGCTAATCTGTGCCTGCTAGTCTGGGCCTGAGCACACGTGCATGCGTGGGTGCGTGCTTGCGTGTGTGTGTGTGTGTGTGTGTATTTTGCAGGACAATAGTTATACATAGTGAGCAGAATCTTGGAATCATAAATCAGCACTGAGCACTTTGTCAGATATGATCTACTTAGTAAATTTATAATACATAGTTTAACTGAATTTATTTTTTTTTGTTTTATGTTATTTGGGTAGTAAAATGTTCTTTATTGACCTAAAAATACAATATTGATTGACCTGTATTTTATTTAACTCATTTTTTGTTACAAATGATCAAATTCACAAAACTCTTTTATTAATGGCTTAAAAAATTTAAATTCCTCCTAAAACTTTCATTTTTCCTTTGAGACAGGTCTTGTAATATAGCTCAGATTGGCCTTGAACTTCTGCTTTTTATGTTCTTGCATCTCTAGGCTTCTGAGAGCTAGGATTAGAGGCATGTGCATCTATGCCTGGTTCTCTATTAGCATGTTTTAAATTGAGAAAGTAATTCTCATAAATTAGGTTAGCTTCCTGGGGAAATTTTGTGAGCAAATAATATATTTTGATCAATTTGTGGTTACATATCAAGCTTTTTAGAAAAAGTACTCATTTAAAAATAATTTATTACTCAAATATTTATTTTTAAATTATTTTAAATTGTGTGTATATGTGTGTGTCTGAATATGGGTAGGTACATATGAATGCAGTGCCCATGGAGGTCAGAGGTGTAGGATCTTCTGGGAGCTCCAGTTATAGATGGTTGTGAGCTGCCCCATGTGGGTCTAATAACTGAACGAGGTTCTTCTTGAAGAGTATCAAGTGTTCTTAACCAACTAGACATCTCTTCAGTCCCCTCACCCCCAGCTCTAAATAGGAAAGGATTTGTAGTAGCTTTTGGGAAATGATTCATTAACTGAAATGATGACTTTTAGTCATTTGATGATATGGGCTTCATGTAATCTAAATTTGTTACTAACTTATTGGTCTGAAAATGTGAAGGGCTCATTGGTAGGGTCCTTACATTCCATATCTTCCCTGTTACTGTGGATATGGCCCTGGCTTTTTTTTTTTTTTTTTTTTTTTTTTTTTGAGACAGGGTTTCTCTGTGTAGCTTTGCACCTTTTCCTGGAACTCACTTGGTATCCCAGGCTGGCCTTGAACTCACAGAGATCCACCTGGCTCTGCCTCCCGAGTGCTGGGATTAAAGGCATGAGCCACCACCGCCCAGCTTGGCCCTGGCCTTCTTAATACTGACCATCGGTGATGATATTTACAGTGACACTTCTTTCTTGTCTTATCTAATCTTTGAGGGATCAGGATTTCACTTGTCTTGCTTTGGTGCTCTTGGGCTGTTCGTTCTTGTTATCATACATTTATTTTTTTTCTGGTGGGGGGACAGTGATACACTACTAGTACAAATAATTTTTTAAACTGATGCTGGAGATTAAAGCCAGAGTCTTGTGAATGCTAAGAGTATATTCTGCTGCTAAGTCATAACCCCAGCCCTGTCAATATCTAATTGATGGTATGATAATGCCATACTCTAGATTTTGTTTAAATTTCCTCTTAAGCTCAATGTTTTGTCACAGGAAAAATACATCTTTAACTTCTCTTGGCATGTATTGATTAGGATTTCCCCCTTTTGCTGAACAATACAGAATTAAGTGGAAGTCATATAGTCAGGAAAGGTAGAAACTGCACAAAATGCTAAAGAAAAAAAAAACGAAGGAGCATTTTGGAGTTTTTGGTGTAAAAGAAAAATCACCCTGATTTTGATTTTGATACAGCAGGAGGGAACAAGAGAGATTATTGCATTCTCCCATTCATAAGCAATGGACCATTCAGAAGGATGCTAATATTTATACTATATTTTAGAAACTATGGCTACAAATGATAATAAATTGGATTATAGCTATTAAAATCACTGAAATATCAGAGATTTTTATGTATGCAAAAAAGTTGAACTAATATTTGACTATATTGCAAATTAAGAAAACATTACCTGTCTATGTATATAAGTAACAATACAAGGCCAGACTTGATGTCACAGATCTCTAATCCCAGCACTCAGGAGGCAGAGGCAGGTAGATCTCTGTGACTTCAGGGACAAGTTTGATCTGTCCAGGGAGTTTCAACACAGCCAGGACTCTGTAGAAAGACCCTGTCCCATAAAATAAAACAAACAAAACAAAGAAGCAAACAAAAAACTAAAACAAAAAATAGATTTTTGAATTAAATGAGTAAAATTGGTCTTGATATTATATTGTTTATTATTATCAACTTTACATTGTTGTTATACTATTTGGAGAAAGTGAAAGGGACATCTTTTAGGAAAAGCAAAATGTTAACTTAGTAGTCTGGGAGGCAAGACTTGGGTGAATGGCTGTGTGATGGAAGCACTTGCCCCAGGCTTTCAGAGAGGATGTTTTGAGGAGTCCATCTGTGTGCTCCTGTAGCAGTTTCATAACAATAGCAGAAATGGGTCCAAACACATTATTCTAAAGAATAATTAACTCATGCACTCAGGTTAAATGTTCTTTTGAGTTTTGAACCATTCTTTCCCCCTCTCTATCTCAAAAGTGGGTCCTTGGAAGTAGAATATCTTGTAGTTTGAACCATATTTTACCATTCAGCTTCAAATATGTCCCTTGCTCCTACCCTGACACATATTCTATCTTTGTTCAATTTGTCTTCTCTAGTGTCTACATGGACAGCTTTTCTTTTCTTTTTCTATATCTTCCCAGACTGCATTTTGATGACTCAAATTTCTCTCTTAGCTGTCATATCTAGTTTCCTAGTCAGATTGGATCCTTTTAAAGCACATGGGCTGTCAAACTAAATCATCCCCAAATGTACCTGAAGGTCCCCACTGTCCTCTTGCATCTTTGCGTTCCCACTGTCCTTCTTTCTACATCATTAGTTCTATTTTTCAGAACAATACGACCACCACACTCTAGCCTCTGAGGCTCACAATCAAGTATTCATCTTATATGTTGTCTCTTTCAGCTAAATGTCCAACTTATTTTTAAGTATTTTAGTTCAAGCTTGCTCTTGGCTTTTATTCCTTTTGGTTTTATTTTTTAACCTGGAAAAATCACAATAGTCTTCTCTAACCATTCAAGTTCTACCTTTTAACTGACCTTAGCATGAAAGTAGCCTATCTAATGAGTTACCACTCATCCTATATTAACTAGAAGTGGGGCAGCCTACATAGAATAAATACGTTAAACTCTTACAAGTTCCTTATTCCTGGGTCATGATCATTATTTAAAAAGAAAGCAGAGCTCAATAAATTAAAGACACTTCCTTCAGGACATCCAGTATAATGATTTTACAGTTTCTCATTCAGAAACTTTTTTTCTGAGCATGAAACAGGAGATGCTAAAAATAATAATACCAAGACAACAAATATGAAAAGGGACTTACTCAGACAGGTTGGGACACAATCATTCTGTGAGTAAGTGATTCAATCAGAGTTCCACTCTAGATTGGTTTGGTACAACGTTTATCATGATCTAGATACCATGTTTGTCAATGGCCACAAGAGAAGAACTAACATTGTAAGCATACCAGATAGAGAAACTGGTTCTCTGATAGCAGTATTAATCCATTGCACATCTTCTCATCATATTAAATAAACAATAAGCATTCTTATGGTTTGAACCATTTTGTTGAGGATGAACATATTTTGATATAAGGAGAACAGTATGTTATGCAAGCAGGGACAATAAACTTACATTTGCTAGGATAGGGGGAGCCCAGAACCCTGACAAATAATTTAAAACTATTTCACCGAACATTGTATGTGGTGTGTGTGTTGTACGGAAAGGGGTGACCAGTGATAAATTTCTGCATCAAGTAACATTTAAATTACAACTCCAGTACTGAGTGGAATTCAGCATATCCATACTGCTGTATTTGTGAATAGGTACCTTTTCCTTCTTAAGAACTTTTACAAGGTTTGCAATATGTCAGGCAACTTCTATTAGCCTGGGTTTTCACGATTATAATGGTTCAGTGATTTAATTTTTTAGAAGTTTTGCATCTATTCGACTTATTTTTTCTATATCCAACAGTTTGTCTCAGTTTTATTCCAGGTTTGCTGCAAATTACTAATATTTTGTTTCTACTTTTCCTTTGTGAAATCTCTGGCTTCTCTTGTGTGCTTTCTTTTTTTCCCCTTGTGGTGTTGGGGATTGAATCTTTCTCCTTTTGCAAGTTAGGTAAACTCTCTAACCATCACAGAGCTGTACTCCAGCCCTCCTTTGGATAATTTATTGTTGGGATGGAATGAAAGAAAGAAGAAACACGCCTGCATTCATGAATGACTTGTTAAAAAATAAAGTGAAGCATACTGACCAGCTTAGAATTATAGGAACAAGGGCAACTGTAGGAAGAACATCTGTTTCATGTGAATCATTCCTCAGAGAGTTTACACACTCTTTTATCCAAGGCTTAAATGCCTCAGAGTGAAGCAATTCTGTGAGTATGTTCATCCTTAGCAAGTGTTTTATAGTTCCCGGATTTATGAGATGTTAAGTCTAAAGATTTCACACATTGACAAACAACAAAATTGACTGAATTCAGCACAAGTTTCAACAAAATCTCCTGTTTGATTTGATAACTCATATATTTGAGAAATTAAAGTAGAACGATTTTTTTTCCCCCAGTATTTTTACTACGTTTTGCTACATCAAGCATCGTCTATCTTCTGCTTTGTTTTAGGGGGTTCTTCTCTGGGTGTATTTTCTTCTGCTTTCCATGGCTCTTTCTGGTTTGAGAGGGAATGTTGTAGTTTTGTTCTAGGGAGACAGTGCTTTGCTCATTCATTTCAGTTCTTTGATTAATCCTAATTTTATCCTTTGATCTAGGTGACTTGGAGCATGTCTCTTAACTTCTTTGTGCTTCAGTTTATGATCAGTTGCAAACCCAGAAAGAGGAAGTGTTGGAGATCATGTGGTATGTTTTCTGGGTAACCAGCTTCAGGAAGTTGTTAGGTCGTTGAAAATTATGGCGTGAACATATCCACCAACACCACTAACTTTACATCCAAAACATTTCTGAAGCTTTTCATTCAAAAGGAGAGGATTCAGCAGAGGCCCTTTGTGTCCCATCATTTAGTAAAGATGTTCATTTTATAACAGTTTGAATAACATCTTTAAAGGGATAACTAAGTACAAAATAATTAGCTAAAGCATTTGTTTTGCGTGTGTAGGGTAAAGTGTGCTTTGTGGTGATGGTGTGGGTTTATTAGGATGGGGATTGTAAGCTGATGGAGTGCCCAGGGTCTTCCCTGTCTGTATCACTGATATGTTGCTGTGTCCTCAGATTTTAAGAGTAAGTTCCTATAGCTTGTAACCATTGTAGAGGGAAGGAATTGTAGTAAAATAAAAGCAGCAGTGTATGGTCAGCAGGCACAGAAAGGTAGATACATGCTAAGAAAGGGAAGTAGTTCCCTAAAGTCTGATTTCAGAGAGATAAAGAATTTCTGTGCTGCAAAACAGAATCATGGGTGCTTTCATGCTAATAGTGAACCTGAAATCTATAGTTAAGACAAGGCATAAAATAATTTGGGTATTTTATGATACTACTACTACTACTACTACTACTACTACTACTACTACTACTACTGTTATTGTTATTGACTAGGTCTCTCTACATAGTTCTGGATTTCCTGGAACTCACTATGTAGATCAGGCTGACCTTTGACTCACAGAGATTTGAATGCCTTTGTCTGCCCCCACCACCTGAGTGCTAGGATTAAAGGCAAGTGTCAGCACACTCAGCTGGTCCTTTTTTTTAAAGACTAAAAACATGCATAGAGATAGGCAAAGGTTTCTAACTCAATGACTTAATTATCTGGTCGGCTTTTTTGTCCTCTTTTCATGCTTTAACCATGACTACCCGTATGTACAAGGTGTATACCTCTCTGTGTGCCTCAGTTGTTCTTATAAGTAAAATGTAGGATATAAAAATACCCATCTTAGGAGGTCTTTGTGAGGACGAGATGAGACTATATTTGAAATTTATTTAAAAAGAGCATGACAGCAAGCACTCACTTACAATAAGCTTCTATTAGTGACAATGGTCACTCTCATCACCATCACTGTGATTTTGAGTTTTTTTAAAAAAATGATTTTGGAAGCAAATGGGGCAACTGTAAATTCTTACTGCTACCCTTACCACATGTGACTCTTTGGTCAAGCTTCTCAGTCTACAAGTCTTTTAAAAAAATCATACACAAAGTGGGAAGAGTAATACTTCAAAGAGAAAGCTGTAAACATACAGTGAACAGATAAGGTTCCCTAGCGGGGCTTGTCTTGTGACTTCATCCTCTCCTACTCTAGCCCTAACTCACATTGACTTGTGTTCTGTCTTGTGTGCATCAAACTCTAATGCTTCAGATACTTTTCTCTTGAGCTCACTTCTTCAGCCACTCCTTCCCTGAACACCCATTCCTTTTCTCCCCTACTCATGTAAATTTTCTTTTTAAAAGGTTCTTAGATTTTATGTCTGCATATATACCTTCATACCTACATGTGTGCCTGGTGCCTGAGAAGGTCAGCAGAAGGCACTGAATCTCCTGGAAACGGAGTTAGATGGTTCAGTGGACTGTGTGAGTATTTGGAACTGATTCCAGGTCCTCTGCAGGAACAAGTGCTCTTACCATCAGAGCCATCTCTCCAGTACCTACCCATATGAATTTCTGTCTCAGTTTTGCCACAGAACTTCTTTTTTTTTTTTTTTTTTTTTTTTCGAGACAGGGTTTCTCTGTGTAGCTTTGCGCCTTTCCTGGGACTCACTTGGTAGCCCAGGCTGGCCTCGAACTCACAGAGATCCGCCTGGCTCTGCCTCCCGAGTGCTGGGATTAAAGGCGTGCGCCACCACCGCCCGGCTGCCACAGAACTTCTTAATGGTGATTATTTTTTACATGCGTTGCTTCCTTGTTTACTATCTGATATGTTTCAGATCTTAAAGAATATAGGCTAAGCCGGGTGGTGGTGGCACACTGCTTTAATCCCAGCACTTGGGATACAGAGCCAGGTGGATCTCTGTGAGTTCGAGGCCAGCCTGGTCTACAGAGTGAGATCCAGGACAGGCACCAAAATTACACAGAGAAACCCTGTCTTGAAAAACCAAATACACACACACACACACACACACACACACACACACACACACACACACACACATATATATATATGCTATGTGCTTTGTTTATTGGCTACTGTACCCTGGGTTTAGATTAGCATCCAGCAGATGCTAATGAGGAATAGTTTTCAAATGAGAGGGTACAGTGATAAGGGAATCTAAAGTGACCTGCAGGTGAGGGCCACGTTTGCTCTTTACGTCTAGATTAGGAGAACTCTAAATGTAGTGTATGTGGGTGACTTTATAAAACTTGGCACAGTGTTGTTGACTATTGTCTAGCTGAAGCAGAGTACTTTGAGAATAAAAGAGGATGCTACAATTATTTGTGCCAGCATAGCAGTCAAACACCAGGACAGTACAAGGTAAACATTATGTCTGAATTCTCTGCATTAGAAGCACAGACGAGAATGAATCCATAAATGTGGATTCCTGGGCTTTGTGCCAGATCCACAGCATCAGGATTTTTGTTAAAGGGGCCCCAGCATCTGCAAGGGAGCACAGGGGTGATCCTGTAACATGCCAAACATGCCAGAGTTTGAGAACTACGGGACTGAAGATTAGAGCATTCTCCTTTGGGGGTGCTTTGTCCCCAACTTGGGAGGCTTCCCTAAAGCTGTTAAAGACTTATTAACACTGATGTGTGGGAGCCAAGCATTCATTAGCACTTGCTTAGGAACCTCTGCCTGTTCTTCAGAATTAATTTCTTGGCAAACAGTAAGAGTCTTCATGAAGCACTTCTGCAGAATGAAGACAGATTTGGAGTAATGTATTGTAGGTTGTAGGAAGTGAGTACATCAGCAATGATAAAGACTAAGCCTGGAGGAGAGATTTAGTAGGTCCCACAAAAAGACACACATTTTTGAGGAAAAAAAAAGGTAAATTGTAAGAATATAAACAAAGACTTATATTTGAAACTAATAATATGATCCATCCCTTCTTTCTTTCTCTTTCTTTCTTTCTTTCTTTCTTTCTTTCTTTCTTTCTTTCTTTCTTTCTTTCTTTCTTTCTTTCTTTCTTTCTTTCTTTCTTTCTTTCAAGAACAGTCTTAATTCCACGTGTTTGGTTTGAAGGTTTGACTGACACCTGTAAAACATGAAACGATTTGCCAAGTGTGTCTCTGCGTTGGCAGCATGATACACAGTTCTCATCACAGGTGATGGTGTGGCACTCTGCATTTGGTTTTCACTTAATCACGTCTATAGGGTTGTCTTCCTTGTCTATGTCCTTTTTCTGCAGTGAGAGTGAACTGCTTAATTGTTTCTTTTGTGTTTGCCACATACCACCATTATGCCAGTTTTCTTCCCAAGTCTCTTCCTAAGATCTCCATTCATTTTTTTAACAAAACCCTGTTGCAGAAAGATAATTTATAAATATATATAATATCTTCTCAATTTAAAGCGCCCAAAATTATCATATCAGTTTGGTTTTCACAACCTCAATAGCAATTCTGCAATTAAACGGTGATTTCTGTTATGTAGTTTATTGACGTTTTACATAAAACATTGAACAATAGAGATGGTATTTCATTTAACTGATGTAGTTATTTATTTCTTTTGTGGCTTGAAATGGAATCCAGGGCTTCACTCATGCTGGGTGAATATTCTACTCAGATTTCACTTTTGTTTAGAGATATGAATAAGAGACACATATACACATATCTCAGCTTACTATCAATTTCCATGAAGTAGGAAGAAATTGATATAGAAGATGACCTTGTAAGGCATTCATTTGAAATAATATGAAGAGTAAAGATCTATCAATAGGTATATTAAAAGAAAGTGCAAACACAACTTCTCTTCACTGATTATCCTCTGTCACCTAACTGTGGAACTGGGTGCTCATGCCCCAAACCTGAATTTTAAAGAATGAGGTAAGAATTTTTAGCTATAACTACTCCAAATGGTGGGGATACTGTTTGTGGAATGCTTGTAGAACAGCTTTTCACAATTCTTTGTACATCAGTTTTGTCATAAAACGTTAGGTGGACAATTGAAAAGGAAAACAGTTGCAGTGGAAGTTGAATATCTGTAGCTTTAAATCTTTTTTCCTTTGTTGTTGGCATAGGTCCAGGTATTCTCCAGTGGGCCAAGCATATTGAGTAGTGATTAGCAAGTTCTTTCCCAGTTTTCCCAATAAATGCTGTTTTTGAGCCCCACCAGGGTAACCTCTGGGTATTCACAGCACCTAACAATGCTCATTCAAAACAGATTCCTGTGTCCTTAAGCTTGCCAAAAAATATTATTCTCTGAAATCTCTAGGGTCATGAAGGCATTCTAATCATTTCTAATATTAGCTGAGTATTTAGACTATTACATGGTACAGTATATAGCTTCCTGCTTCTCAGGACCCCTTTCACTCAAATAAGCAGGTGTTGACAATCCATTATATTGTTGCATTTGTCAAAAAAGAAAAAAAAACCCAACAACTTTTAGCAGAAAATAAACTACTCTTTCTCAGTGAAATATTAGTCTCCTCATAGTGGGCACACGTGCTGGGAATCAATATTTTCAGTCTAATAATACCGGTGGTCCTGAGAGACAAGCTATTGTCAAGACACTGGCCGCATTTAAGAGAAGTTTTTTTTTTTTTTTTTTTTTTTTTTTTTTTTTTTTTTTTTTATAGCATGCTGTATCCTTTCCTTTGCTCTCTCTCACTCTAGGTGGCTGACTACCATCAGGTGTTTTAGTGTTTGGAGCCATGCACTGGGTGTATCATTATTTAAAACATACACACATTATTGCGCGACAGAAACCCAGCTTTCATCTTTTTGGGAGCAATGGCAAAAAAATATAAACGTTTTGCAAAATTAGATTGAGTATTTTCTTTTTTCTTTTAGTAAGTTGTGGCTATAACTGAAAACACTTCTTTGTATAGGCTTTTGTCTTGAAGTAAATCTAGGGTTTAAATTTTAGTATGATATTAAGCTATATATCCACAGTTTTTCATTTGTGGTTTAAGTCACCATGAGCTTTTCTGCAAGAATAGTGTCGAATTTTAGGATTTTGTCCTGATTTCAAGTTAGACAATGCTCCTTATATGTAATGAATATCTCAATGCTTCATACTTTCAAGTCCATGTGAAAATCACAGATATTGAGGATGTTTTCATATTTAGCGAGCATGCAAAAGAAGCATTCATTGCTCCTGTGAGTGCATAGATAATTTTACTCTTCTAAAGATATTACAGATGAGAGTGTTTATGATTCTGAAAGCATTGTTCATTTTATTTTTTGACTCAGGAGGAAAAATGGGAACTAAAAGGAACTTCAAAAAATACCACATCTGGCTACTTCTTCTATTACAAAAGCAGTCTTACAAAACAGAATTAAGAAACTATTGTGAGTTTAAATATTGACTTCCTAAAAATTCAAAATTCTTAGGGTTGCACTGTAGTTCACAGGGTATGTGCTCAACATGTGTGAGACTTTAGGTTCAAGCTTCAGTATCAAAGCAACAACAAACAGCAATTACAACCATTCCCAGAATTCCCAAATCAAAGGAACTGAAAATTCTCAAATTTGAAGTATGTGTGTGTTTTAAAAGTTAAGTGGCATAAATCTTAGCCCTTTGTCTTTAAAAATGTGTATATTTGATATAATTTGTTTTAGTAATTGAAACATATACTTTAAATATAAGTATTTTCTATGTTTATATTGATTTTTTTTCTAGATAATCAAAAAGTAAATTCAGAGCAATACATCTAATTATTCAGACTTTCCTAAAACTAGATCAGCAACAACTCAGAAAATAATGGAATCTACATTGATTATTTTATATACCTGTGTAGAATGCCAAAAAATCACAAAAATCTCAGAAAATATTATCAACATATTAGATACTTAAGAGATTAGGAAAATACAGTGTAAAATAACACTATCAGAAAAATATTTAGGATATAATGATGAACAATTTTAAACAAAGAACATTAACTGTAATGATGACTACAGGGAAAACAATATTAAAAAGGTTATTTTTGTACCTTTACTGGGAAAAGTGTTAGGGATAACTGAAATATTGAGAGTGTAACTAATTGAAAAAGTTAAAATTTGTCTATGAAAATTGGGAAAATGAGTACAGGGCTAGAAGCATCTAGTGAAAGCTTTAACGAGGACTCATTCGGGGGTGGTCTGCAAGTGTGGTGAACTTGAACAACATGAAACTCTTATCTGTGTTCATGTCTATCAATTTACTTTTTCTAGAAATAAGGATTTGTATACAAATAATATTTTATTGTATCTGAGGAAATAGATAAAATTGGAATTGATTTTCAAATTATTTAGCTTCTGTTGAGTGGGTACACTGAATAATTCCATAGGTACAGCGAAGCCACCTTTGATTGAGAGCCTTTGTTGAATACTCCTAATTGTACACTTTTACCAACAAGAAAAGCTGACATCCCTCCTGTGTTAGGTAAGAACCTTAGGAAAATTATAAAACGTTGAACAGTGTGAAAGGCTTTCACAAGAGGAGAGAGGCACGCAGGTCTCGCTCTCTAGTGGGCCCAACAGCCATCACTCAAAATTAAAATTTATGAGAGACAACTTTTTACTTTGATTGACACAGGTGAGCAGAGAGGGGAGCTGTCAGGCAGATGTGAATCACATCAGGAGGAGAGAGAGAGATCCTTAGGGTGCGGAAAAGAAGGAGGGCTTGACAAAGAGAAATCTGAAGAAATGAAGACAGGGTGGACATGTGGGAAGGAAAATACTCAAAGGGATTTCAACTCAAGACAACAACCTCACCACAATGTTGCATGCATTTAATACTGAATTGGGGTCGTCACAACCTTCCTGTAATGCTTTATCTGATAGCACATGCCAAGTACTCTAATACTCATCAGAGAATAAATGAAAGAAATGAACTTCTTGATGAAGGCATTGAAGCACCAAGGGTCTTGATGTCGTTTGTGCTGGTTCACCTCTCCCTGTACCTCTGGGAAAAGTTAGTCAAGATATGTCATGACTGTCTGCCTATCTGTCCAGTGACCAGTGTTCTGTTAGGCTCCAGCTGTATTGAGCGATTTGAATATGACAAACTCCTTATTAAGGTTCTTAAACTTGTAATTAAAAAGGGATTGTCTAGAGAATGCTCTAATAGCGCTGTGGAAAAACTCCTAAGTACATTAACTAAATACGAAATCAAACATCACAATTAATTATGACTGTACCAGGGCAACCCTTTCTCTGACCACATTACCAGTTCTCCAGTGGGGAACTACAACTGTTTTCTAATGATGGCTAGGTTGTTGCTTTCTGCTCGCTCTCTCAATCAACTGTCCCATCTCCTGTCTGTTCCTTTGTCCTTCCTTCGTTCTCCTGTAGGTTCTGAGCCTGGGTTTTAGAGATCCCCTCCTTTATATTAAAGTTCATGTTTGGGGCTTTGCGGCTCTCAGTGTAAATTGTGGTGTTTGTTTTCATGTCTTTTTTGGAGAGCGTTTTCCCCTATAAGAAAAGGTATCTCGGCCCGCAGTTGTGGCACGCCTTTACTCCCAGCACTCAGGAGGCAGAGGCAGGCTGAGTTTGAGGCCAGCCTGGGTCTGCAGAGTGAGTTCCAGGACAGGCTCCAAAGCTATACAGATAAACCCTGTTTCCAACCTCCGCCCCCGAAAAAAAAAAAAGAAAGAAAGAAAGAAAGAAAGAAAGAAAGAAAAGAAAATGTGTCTTATGTCTTATGCCCAGCTGCCCCTTTGAATTTGTGTAGCTCTGCTGTTGCTGCCCAAGCGTCTCACTGCTCCAACATTTCCCCTGAGCTTCCTCCCATAGCCCATCCTCGCTCATAGCATTGCCTGTGACTGGGGAGGGGGCTGCACATCATGAAGTTTCAATATCTGTGCTTGTTTCCCTTTAAGACGAGTTTGCTGAGGTCATCTGGCCAGCTAGGAAACTACCTGTCCTGCACTGTGATTTTGCTGTAACTTTTCAGTAACTTCTCTCTAATGGCAAGATCCCACTCCTTCCCTTAAGGATTGCCTGCAAGGCTCCTTGGGAGGATGCACTGCCTCTGTGACTCAGGAAGTCACATTAGAATTGTCTCAATTACACTTTTGCTTGATTATGGTGTGACTTCTGCCAACACACTTAGTTTTTCTGTGCCTCACTGTCCTCATCTCGATTATGGGTAAGTATCTATCTCTTGTACCTAGTTGTAACAGTGTAGGATGATGAGTGAGGATGAAGTCTGTTCATGTTTCATTGACAGCATAATTTTTGGCACATAACAAACATCGTGGAGGGCTTCCTAGTTTTGTTATTTTCCTCAAGCAGATTTATGAGAACAAGTTGTGTGTGTGTGTGTGTGTGTGTGTGTGTGTGTGTGTGTGTGTGTTGAAGCTGTGTGTGTGCATATGTGCATATATGTGTGTGTGGTGTGTATATGCACTTGTGTGTATGTGCACATTTGTACATGTGATGTGTGTCTGTAGATGTGTGTATTCATGTGTGTGTGCATGTGTGTATGTGTGTATGTGATGTGTCTGGTTGTAGGGCTAGAGGAAGATTTTTCTTAACCACTTCATGATCATAATATATTCCTTATATCCTATTGTAAGAAACTTAAGTGTACAGGAATATGCTTTCAATGCCACAGTAGGCTGTGAAATAAATTTTACCTGAAAAAAAGAAGATTGGAATTCTAAAATTTTGTGGTATAAATTTATAACTTCCCCAGAACAGTACAGTATACTCCTTTCAGGGATGTGGGAAAATGTATCACCTTGATTGTTCCACGACTTGGGTGGCAAAGACTTTGTAAAATGGCCTTTATTAAATCACAAATAGGAGTCCTAACAGCTGTGTTCAGTGTTAGCAGCATATCTCTTCTACTTCAAAAAGTACAGTTTTCATCCTGTGATCATTAAGTGTATTTGTGTTTTCTAACTTACATGCTTAAATATAAAAGCATGGGAAAGAGAAATGTTTAAAATTATTAACCAGGATTTTCACTAATTTATAAATTAGACTTTTCACTTTTAGAATTTGAAATAATCAAAAGTAAAAAAAAAAATGTTTGATGCTTTGCTCAAAGCCTAGATTCTTCAATTCGTCAAACAATCAACAGATTTCTTCCCAAACATGCGTATTATTGGTGACAAGAATGGTCAGGAGAAGGCAAAGGCCGGATTTGTTGTGACTTTGGAAAACAGCAGTAATGTTTACTTCCGGGTTATAAACGCTAA
Source organism: Peromyscus leucopus (assembly GCF_004664715.2). Taxonomy (NCBI): domain Eukaryota; kingdom Metazoa; phylum Chordata; class Mammalia; order Rodentia; family Cricetidae; genus Peromyscus; species Peromyscus leucopus. The sequence continues at coordinate 80,008,567 of NC_051069.1, forward strand.
GAACCAACCCTGTGTTGTCGTACTGGATGAATGTGTGTGTCTCTGCCTGGCACTTTTGGCACACTCCCACATTTGTAACCTGTTAGAGAGGTGCAGACATGTGTTAGTTAATAGATTTCTAAATACAAACTTCAGGTTGTATAATTTTAGTCTTTAAAAGCAGGAACATATTGTAAATGAAAGGGATAGTCAATAAATACTCAATACAATTTCCTCACAGAGTTCAAAATACCTGGTTTGTTGATAACTCTATAGTTGATTTAGAGGGGGATGATCAATAAATTACAGGAATTTTTGAGGCTTCACAAAGTCAAAAATGGAGCTGTGTGTATCTGTGGTTGAAGTCACTGCATTTCTACTGAAGGAATTGGGCTTGTTTCTACATCATAATGTCTGATTTACTTTAAGGCACTATAACAAGAGGTACCCTCAACCTCTTCCTTCCTTTTTATCCCCGTCTCTATCTTTTTCCTTTCCCTTTTCTTTCTGTGATAATAATGCTAATCTGCAAGACTTAAAGTATCTCAGAATCTTATTTCTTAAAAAAATCTAAATAATACAGACAGCATGTTTGTTTACCATATAGAGCTACTGCGTGACAAATTAGGAAACAAAATTTATAATATATATGTAATTGTTTGCCAAATAAATATATCTCTATAGGATTTGCCACTCCAGTATTGACTTTTTTCAGTGGACATGATTTTCATCTTGACAAGAAACAGTATAAAGAGTATAGCATTTTGTGATTCCATATTATAAGTATTATGAGAATATCAATGAAATTATAAACAATGTTTAAAATTAAAGCTATACTAAACTTTCAGAGTAATAAAGCAGTTTTTACAATAGGAGACCACTAAGGTAATTTTCTTGGACATAGCTAATGAATCAAAGGGCTAATTATCAAGTAATTAATCTGTGATATCTAATTGATATCTAAGTAATGCAGAGACAGTTTTCCTATGGTTTGTAGTTTTCATTTTGCTCAGTAAAATGAAAACAGACTGTGGTCTCCTGGAAGCTTCTCTGTACAGGTGGGAATCTGTGTGCAAGGGCTGGGAGACAGTCCCTTGCCTTTTCTTCTCATGAATACATACAGCAGAGTTCAGGTACGCAAACACTTTTCAGCTGAACTATAGAAAAGAAGCCATTAATTTGTCTAAAGGTGCAACATTGATTAATTGCACCTTTATTTTGTGACTAATACCTTCAAAATTTGAAATTATGTACACTTGACATTGGGACATAAATTAGCAAAATGTAAGCAATCTTTTAACCAAACATAAATCTTAAATTATAATAGAACTTGGAGAACCAAATATTTATGAGTTAAAAGAACACATTTGTCCATCTTTTACATATTTTTAAAACTACTGAATACATAGCAGTTAAACATAGCACACATACTACATCTGCTGATTTTACCTGAGAAGACAAAATTATTATTAAAGAAAAATGTTTATCAATATAACATTTGTATCATAATTTATTTTTTGCTATTCATATAACTATTTGTTACTACAGGTCAATTATATAATTAAATCCATATATATATATATATATATATATATATATATATATATTTCTTCCATCAAAACAAGCTACATTTTCTATTTTCCTCACTGTAAATATGTGTTCTATAGGGGAATGGTGCCAATTTTGTCTTCACTGGGTATAGAAATTGTTGGTATTAAGCTGTTTTTTGGTTTGCAGATGGAAGGGTGTGCCATGAGATCACATCAAAGGCTGCGTGGGGCTGTCATTAAGAACATAAAAGGGTTCCCTCTCTGTGGCCTTTAAGTTTTATGGCAGGTGCTACATAGACTTCAGGTCACTTCGGAAGCCAGGAGAAGACTCCATCGACACTCATTTGTCCTTGGCTCCTTTCATCTGTTTGGGAAGGTAGGCATCCTGGGTGAGAAAGGGATTTTCAGTGATTTGAACACTGGACATCAAGCCTCTCTGATTTCAGCGGCTCTCAGCATGGAGGCTGCAGTCATGGTCTCAATTGTTGGACACATCTGGGGAACAGAACAATGATCCTTGTGATAATGTCATCAAATGCCTATTAGGCATAGATCCATGAGCTCCTTTTTGACTCTTCTCAGGAGACAAACACAGGCAGTTTGGGTATACTTAGGTAATTCAGGATAACTTAGGACAGGGATCATTTCCAAATTCTAAAGCAGTTCTTAATTTACCTAGCATGGGATGGACACATATCTACAGAACAGATACTTTAACAAGTAACACAACAAATCCCATTTTTTTTCTATAGAGCCCACTCATATTATTATAGCACTAATGAGATTATAAACTTATATAGAGGATAATATCTTTGTGATCTAAATAAGGGACAGTGATGGCTAATTTAGTTGATTAGAGGTACACATGCATTGCATTTGAAAGCAAATGCAGTCTTCGTTACCTTCTTTTCTTTACAATTTATTTTCTAGCTGTATCTGTACCATCCCAGGCTTTATATTGCCATAAGTCTAAGACATATCTTGGTTAGTTGTCTTCACTTTATTAGTACCAAACAAAATCTGCATAAGAGCTAACAAATTATCATGAGCTCTGAGGGTTTTACTTTTTTTGTCTAATGAATTAATATACTAAAGAAAACAGTAAAAGCATTTTGTACTGCTTTGATCATTCACTTACATGTCATTATGTAGTCTAAGGATTTTATTATGGAAGGGCTCTCTTTACAAATTAGACCAAAGGACACGTTTCACACGGAAGATCAGCATATATATTGTATTTTATTTCAGATGCACATGACACAACCTTAATATTAGAGCCAGATGATTAAAAGAACATTACCTGAGCCATGAGAATCACTGAATGAGCTATGCTAAATTGGTTGTTTTCTGTTTTGTGATTAATTGTGCTTCTAAACCATATTTTAGTGTGCTTTGTTTTTCTGTCCCCAGTCATCCCATATTATTAAAGAGAAATTCTGCATATCTCTCCTGGAGTCCAATTAAGGATTTGCATCATGACTAGATTTTTCACTTTAATTACTGTATATAAAGTAGGTTTTGACTTATTTCCATATTTATCAAACTATGCAGAAGAAGCAAAATTCATCAAATAAACAGATATCTGTGGCTATAATTGCAGCCTGCATCGAGCATGTAGGAAGAAAATATGAGGGTCCAAATTTCATTATGTAGAACAGAATAAACATCTGAATAATTAAACTGTGTGTAAATCATAGTCTTGGCATAGTAAAAAGAGGCGACATCTTCATTTGATTCAAAAATATTTTAAATAAATTTCTAAAAATACATCTTGAACTGTAAACAAAAATAAGTTGAAAAAACTTCCATCTAATCAGGTCAAAATAAAGTATTGGATAATATGCATTCAAATATTTAAAAATTATCATCAACGATAAGCTTTCTGTATGTCTGAATTTCCAAAAGGCTTTTTATCTTGCTAATAAACAGAATGCGACTGAAAAGATATTAATATTAGCAAATTATTTACATAATTTTCTTTGTATTTATTCTGGAAGCAAATGACATTGGGGAAGTGACCCATTAGTTTCTAGGTAGAGCTAAAATATTTTTGTCTGACTTTTATAATTTATGTATTTATTTATTGAGACAGGATGTTACTATGTTGCCCAGGGTGCCTGAAAGTCCTGGTTTCAAGCAGTCTTCCTGCCTCAGCTTCCTGGCCTGTAGTGCAAGTTACTGTATCCCACAAAATATTTATAACTTAAAGCTCCAAATATGCACCCTCCTTAGAAATATTTAGACAGCTCTCATTATATGTGTTTGAGTACTAAAGAATTTGCAAGCAACTTTTGTAAGAGGCATTATTTTTTATTGTGTTATAATTAATGATATGAAATGTATGAATATTATAATTAAGTTATTAGCAACTTATAAAAAATAGAAAATCTGGATAAATGAAAGTTTCATTCTAAGCTTTATTATTTAACTTTTTAGATATTCAGTAAAAATTTCAAATGATTTTTTTTCCTTTGGCTATGTTGTCTCTAGTGTCACATGCAAGCTGGGTATATTAATTTAAAAAATTCCAAAAGGACAATTTAGTTTAGGAATTTAGCCTAGTCAAGGTCCTGACCAGGGAAATATAATTTCAGTTACTATGAGGTTTCTAGGGCTTTGGATTAATTTATCTCACAGGCCCTGCTGTGACTGTAGCTGGTTACTCCTGAGTTAGATGCTAAGGATAGATAGTGATGAACCTGTGTGGGTTCCTTCCACGCTAACATTTATCATATTCTGGTTCCTATAGGCTCCCAGAGGTGAGGATATCTAAAAAACAGAATGCTTAATGCTGTCTGAAAGCATTCATTTTTGTTAAATGATCACTTTAAAAAAAATCAAACCTTCAAATATATTGCAAATTGCAGCAGGGATATAGCCTTTCAAAGATAACTATAACTAATCATACCAGAGCCTTGGTATTGTAGCCCACCTAAATCACTTGGGGTGTCTCAATATGAACAATACAGGGACACCTATTGAGTAATTCTGCACGAAGTACAGTGTGTTCTTAGCTTAATTTTGGGGGCTGACAGAAAAGGTTTCACTTTATACAAATAATGAGTTACTGTATACCTTTTTTTTTTTTTTAAAATCAGCTATTTTGATAGCTGTATGAACATTCTCTATTCAATGTCTTTTGAAGGTTTCAGGAGACCTTTCTGGATAGTCCCCTATTTACCTCTTAACACTTAAATTTTAAAAAGTTTTGGATAATGAAGCAATGGATTATATGTAAACAATAAAGGTAATGAGTCAAACTGAATAGAATAAGTTAGATACTGATCTTGTCGGAATTAACTAGTTATTGGTTTAAAAGGATATTTTAATAACTCATTCTATGGATGAAGTCATTTATTTATTTTAGTTTAATTAATTTAGTTAGTGAAGTAATCAAGGTTTTATGAGACAAGGTCTTCTATGTAGTACAGGCCAGTTCAAGACTCACCATCTTCCTGCCTACCCTCTTCTAGGCTGGTGTGACAGACATGTACCACATATCCCAGATACAGATGCCATATACACATTGTCATATACTACATACCATGTAACCAAAATAGAAAAGTTTCAAAGTGTTCGTCTCTTACTAAGTGGACATAGTGATAACATGTTAAAGCTATAATTATGAGGACAGAATTTTTAAATTCCACCAGTATAAGTTATATTCTAAACAAATAAGTTGATATTATGACCAGAGAGCATTTTAGTGAACACATTCCATTAGACAGATTTTCATTTTATCACTGAAGATAGTTTTCAGTGAGATGAACTCTGTAGGAGGAAATTGCAGTTGACATCTGTACTTTGTTGATAATTCTGGAATGTTTTCTTATTTCATAGGCTGATTTGACTATAGTGATAATATAGGAAATTAATAGTTTTTGAAAAAAGACTTCAGTTTTGATTTATAAAATGGATTTACTTTGTGTAATTTCTAGGATGAAATAATCAAGTGTAGATATTTACCTTTTTAGGAGTAGAATATTTTACCTTTCATCTGTAAAGTTGCTATTTATTTATTTATTTATTTATTATCTATTGATTTTTCGAGACAGGATCTCTCTATGTGAAGCTGTTTCTTAAAGGACCATCTACTGACACCTAGAACTTTTTAGCTCAGAAAACTGTGTTTTATTTTAGTTATTTTTTCCTTCTATAGTCAAATCGTAGCTTCCATTACAAAAAAAAAAACCAGTTTATTCAATAAGGAGATTGCTGGGCTGCATCATAGATGTAGAATCTGAGGGATAGGGGCTATGGAGCTTTCATTATATGCAACTACCCTTTGTCAGTAAACTGCAAACACTTTGCTTATTGTAAGATATAAAAGATGTACTATGAATAATTTAGAATTAATATGCAATATGTCCTCTGAACTCCACATATGTGCATAGCATAGACACCCCCAAAATAAATAAATAAATAAATGGAAATATTTTTAAAATTCTATATATCCAATTAATAGTGCTTTCTTCAAATTTTGTTGAATACTTATCTGGAGCCAAATTATGATTACAATAGATGAATGGGTGCATTTTCAAGGTAAAGCTTTATTTGGTATTTTTGTTATTTACAAAAAATTGAGGATAAACCAATGAAGATACATGATGAAACTCACTTGGTAGCCAATGAAACAATGTTGTTACTTAGTAAGATGATAGAAAGTTGAAAGGATATGTTTTCACTTTTATGTTATTCACAGTGCAATGGCTATATTGTTATACACTGTTATGGTTAATCTTTATTCATAGAAGAAATCAAGTCAACAAAATAATGAGTTTTATTTTGTCACATTTTTCAAATTTCTTGGTATAGACACTACTATTATGGGCAATTTTAAGCTGCAGCATAATCTTTGAGCAGTGTTATGTAGAGTTTGCACTAGCACATCATCATGTAATCTTTCTGCTCAGTGGTATGATAGGGTGTAAGTAGCCTGAGAGTAAGGCAATAATGTGGTATGATAAATTAAAAATGAGTTTTGAGCCAGATGAGGTGATGTGTACCTGTAATTCAGTCACTAAGGAGATGGAGCCAAGAATCTCAGGAGCTCAAGGTCCTCACTGACTATGTAATGAGTGCCAGGCCAGATTTGACGACACAAGATGTCAAAGAGAAAAGCCAGCAAAATGAAATGAAATGAAACTCCTATAAAAAAAACCCAAACACCATCAATGTCGTCAACAATGAATGACAAACGAGTTCTAAGAACTTGTCCCTGGTGTTGGTGAGATGGCACCATGGGCAAAAGAACCTATTTCCAAGCCTGGGAACTGGCTTCAGTCTCTCACATCAACATGGTAGAAAGTCCTTGCAAACTGTCCTCTGATCTCCAAATAGTCCAAGGCATGTTAATGCCCACATGTGCACATGCATGTATGTGCATACACACTCAAATAAAGAAACATAATAAAAATAACTTATCACCATATACCTAAGATATCTTACTCAGATAATTTAAAAGATACTTAAATTAATTTTAAAAAAGTGATTCTGCTTTACAACTGGCTCACAAAATTCCTGAAAGTTTAATCCTTTAAATGCATTCAAATATAATCAGAAAATTAGAAATTTCTCAAGGGAGTAGATAGACATATAGATAGATTGCTATTATAGTAAAATACACTCAATTTGCACACATAGACATGTAGCTTGTCATGTATATGGAGTAACATCTAACTAAGGACAATAAGGCACTTATCTAATGCCCTCCAGGTGTGTAGTTTTGTGTTAATGGCTGTGAGAAATGTTGAAATATTCATTTTTAAAGTCTCAGACAGCCATCATCTATTTGTGTGAAAATAAGGCAAGGCAGTAATTAAAACAAAAGGGAAGGAAGATTTGGGGTATCTAGATTGGGATAAAGCACATAATTACATGTGTGAGCCCCTGGCTCCCATTCCCAGCACCATAAGAAAATGGAATGAAGTGTTAAAATCAGAGACAGCCTGATAACTCCGTCCTGACTAGAAACACAGCAGGAGACATGTTAGGCTAGGTAGGACAAATCAGCTGGCCAAGTAGATGCACAAAACTCAGAAGATTTAATGAGTTATTTTTAACCACTGGTGTAATACAAACCATGTGTAGCACATAAGAATTTTGAGTAAACACAGTATCCTTAATACTGTTTTTTAGGCCACACCCTGTGGTCTCATCTTCTACAGATCTATTTTCTTCAAGCTCTTTCTTCCATGACATGTTTGTTCTGTAGGTCCTCTTGTTAGAACATGTTCATTCCTGGGCCATCATGCATCATCTGGTTCTGTTGAGCAATAAATAAATATCATACTCTGTAGATTCAGCTAAAGATGAATTAGTTTTTGCATTCATCTCTTCTACAACAGATTTTCTTTTGTCTTATAGTAAATGTTCAGAAGTGAAGCTAGAGAGGAACTATACTTCCCTCTAAAGTGAAAGTATGCTTATGTAGATCTCACAGGACATAAATAAGTTTAAATCAAGCTACATGTCCTCTCAAAGCAAAAGTTGGATTTTGACTACAAAGAAAATATGGCAAAGTATGGTTTCTCAGCACCCCAGGCAAAGCTCTTTCTGTCTGTCTGTCTGTCTCTGTGTCTCTGTGTCTGTCTCTGTCTCTCTGTCTCTCTGTCTCTGTCTCTCTCTCTCTCTCTCTCTCTCTCTCTCTCTCTCTCTCTCTCTCTCTCTCTCTCTCTGTGTGTGTATGTATGTGTGTGTGTGAGAAATGGTCATTTGTTCTGGCCAGAAGAGACAAAAAACATCCTTTAATTTATCAGTTTCCTGTTTTCTTTATATTTTCACTATGAAGTGTTCTTCATTTTTTTTTTCAGTGCTGAGGATCATATATGCTAGACAAGTGCTCTACTACTGACCTAATCCTCTAGCTCTATTCTTCTCTATTAAAGCAAATAGTAATCTATGGGGCAAAACATGGCACAGTGGGAGATGCACAAAGTTGTGTGAGGTAGGTTGAGCATTTTTGTATCATTCCCATAAGTTCTGGAAGACATTGCACTTCTCCCACTTGCCATACTCTCTTCAGTCCAGGGCCTAGGAACACACTGTATGCTGTGCTTGGAATATTTCCACACACACTCTTTGCTTATGAAATGCTAACATATTCTTTAGATCTCGTTTTTCTCAGATTTGTGCAACTTGTTTTAAATTTCTTAACCTGAAAAGTCTGTTGTCTGTTTCTCTGTGGTTTGTTGAATTTAGAACCTACTCTCAGTACATTTTAAGCTATATGAAGGATGAAGGGTGCCATATTGGTCCTTGTCTCAGTACCTGGGCATTCAATACATTTTCTTGAGCTTGTGAATAATTTGATCCAAGAGGCAGAATCATCTGTAATATTTTCTATGTTTGTTTTCTTTCTTTTTCTTCCTTTATTCCTCCCCCTCTCCCTCCATTTTTCCTTCCTTTCTATTTCAAGACAGGATTTCTCTGTGCTGTTCTAGTTCTGGCTGTCCTGGAACTCTCTTTGTAGACCAAGCTGACCTCGAACTCAGCTATTCAACTGCCTCTGCATTCTGAGTGCCAGGATTAAAGGTTTGCGCCACCATCTCCCAGCTGCTGTGTTTCACAAGATGATGTATCCACAATTTCTTGAAGTGGTGGTGTACACCTGTAATCCCAGTGTTCAGGATGTTGAGTAGAAAGCCCACACATTTAACACCAGTCTAGGCTACAAAGTGAATTCCAAGCCAACCTGGAGCTTCAAATGATACCCGGTCTCAAAACAAACAAACAAACAAACAAACAAACAAACAAGACAGATTCATTTTGTTGTGACCTGTCTCTCTCAGATTTTTGTTCTTTTAGTTGGAAGACATTGAATCCAGGATCTTGTGCATGCTAGGTAAACACTCTTGCCACTAAGTTACACCCCATTTTTATATACTTTCTAACATAAACAAAGAGGTAATTGAGAAACTGTTCATATTGAAAAGTTGACTCTATAAAATCCAAATTTTGAGGAGTTTGTAGGAAGATAATAGGTATTTTATTATCAATGAATGCTTCCAAATGAACCTGAAAGTAAATAAAATAGAAAAGTTAATGGATTTAGACCTCAAAGAATTTTAACAAATATGAGTATGAATCAATCTAGATGATTACTGTTGGACTGACATTCTTAAGAATATTTCAAAGCTAACTCAGATTCATTATATGCTCAAAACAGCAACGTATCTTTTGTCCTGTCATGATGTTCTGATTTTGTCACTCAGTGATGAGTACCATCATTTACCTACGTATATATGATAGACACCTGACTTCCATGACCTCTCCATATAATCATTCTTTAACCACTCCCATCCTCTCTTTCTCTTTTTCAGTAGTGGCCATTACATTCATGGCCTACCATGTGCTGGGCATGTACGTGCTCTACCACTGAGCTGTCCCCATTCTTATAATATTTCATCAATTTCTATAAGTATTACTTCTGCATATCCATTTGTTCCTCTTACTATTAGAAAACTAGCTCAAAGTATCTTTTACTTCCATTCCAACCAAGTGTCCTAACGGATCAAATCTCACTTTCGTGCCTTTCTAACCTGCTTTTCTAACTCTCGTTACATATACCTCCTGAAATGCAGAGCTAGTAATGTCAAATTCCTGTTTACACTGTCACCAGTGTGTTTCTCCTGCCCCTGCATAAAAGTCAAGACTTTGAGCAGGACCTAAGAGGTCTAAGTGGCTGAGCTTTGAGCTACATTTCTAGTCTTATTTAGCAACATAATTCCATTTAGCACATTGTTTCAGTGTCTTCACCACCTCACACCAAGGCACAAGGTCTTTTACATTTGTTAATTATTTCTTTATTTGTAACAGGAGGAACTCCTTAAAATCATTTCCAGACAGTCTGTAAATCTTTTCACTGCTTCATTTACATTTTAGTAAAAAATTCTTTCCCTTACCCTCACTTCTTCCCTCTCTGTCTCTGTTTCTCTTCCTACCTTGCTGATGCTGTCAATCCAATCCAAGGCATGCTGGGAAAGCACTCTACCACCACTGATAAAGATCAGTGGCCATAGACAATCCTGAGCATATATTTACAATCATAATTTTGGAATCCTTTTGTATCAGTATGGAGTTAATGCCCAACTTTTCACTTTGAATATAAATTCTAAAAGAGAGGAATTGTGCTTATAGTTTTCTCATTATATATTTCTTGAATTTTGTATATAACATGGAAATATAGTAGGGTATAATTAAGTGTTTATGAAATATACGAGCATGTTCCTCCTTTATTTTGTTTTATTTTCCTCCCTTTATCTTATTTTTCTTTTTCCCTTTCTCTCTTTTCTTCCCTTCCTTTTATTTTTCTTTTTCTTGCTTTTTTTGTGGGAATATGGCCATAAATGATGAATAACCTGGTTTCATTTGGATTGACCAAGAGAACCAAACAGATAAGATAATAAGTAATTATTTTAAATCTTTTTATTTTCAGTTATTTAAGTGATTATAATTATAGTGATTGTAACCATAGCAATACAGTATAGGCAATGTCTCATTTTATACATGACTTATTTGACTTTTGTAGTAAAAAATATACCCTAGATTTATTAAAAAGAAAACCAAATGTATTATGAACTTTAATTTTGGAGCATTTAAAAAATGTTGAAGACAGTCCAATTACTTTGCCTGAGGACAGTAAAAATGCTTTGCCTTACATCTTATGAGATCATTCTTATTTCCTATTCTATAATGAGATTTTGAGTTTAGTTTATTTTAGAAAACCATCTACTTAGCTCAAGATTTAATAAACTATTTGTAGATTCATACAAGGCTTAGCTTTCTACTTAAGAACCACAAGATACAAGAACATAGAATTTTCAGAAATGATAAAATAATGTAATTTTACTTTTACTTGTGGACCACAACTGATTATCAAAGAGGCAAATCCTTTGTATGTCAGCCCACATTTACATTTGAGAATATTTTATTCTTTCATTTGTAAAAACCCAAACTTGTCTTCAACTGGAGACCAGCTATTTAAATCAGACTGTGCATTGTACTACATCCCCAGAAGGTAAATTTGTGAGTTTTAGATAAATGTCACATATTCTTGTTTAATTATCTCCAAATCTATAATACAGCAGGGGAGAGTGACAGCTGTGTGAGAATGAGTGGGAGAACCCTCTTGCTGGTTTTGGCAGAGTGCTGTAGTTCCAGTTTCTCTGTTTACCATGTGCCAAGCACTGGATCAACTTTCAAACACTTTATTATAGTTTAATGGGGGAATCATTAGTAGATGAGTTTAACAGACCCAAATGCTAGACACTCAGTGGTTTATTTTTCAAGATTAAAATAACGTCTCTTTGTAACCTTCAGTAGTTCAAAGCAAATTTGCATACAGCTGTATCCAGTTAAGTGGCTTTCAGACTTCTTGTTACATTAAGAATGTACAAGCATTAAGAGTGCTTGTAATACAATTGACTTTAGGCTGAATTTTACATTAATGGCCTCCTTTGTTATTTAGCTGGCATTAAAGGCTTAAGTACAAGAAAATCCATGTACAAAGCATATCATTTTTATTTTAATTTAAATTCCCAAGAAATTTAGTGACTAAAACGTCCATTATGCCATTTGGAATAATTTTTTTCCCTAAAGCATTTTGTAGTAAGAGACAAATGTCAGCAGAATTCTGAAATGCAGTTAGCTCAGGATTGCTGAGCAAACTGATAAAGATAACACTGCTACAAAATTTAGCCACAGTGGCCAGGGACAGAAAACTGGGTGGTTTAGGTGTCTCTTAGGATGATGTCGGCAAGGGGCCATTAACACCATGAAGAGGAGAAATAGTTGGGGTTGGAATGCTAACCATCATAACACAAGAACCAGCATCTCAGGAGCCCACTGTCTCTGCCAGAACAGAGCATTTTCAAACAGGCTATAGAAGAAATTCTCTAGAATTTCCTTAATAAATGCTATGTGTCTGTCTGGCTTATTCCTGGTTATTGATGTTGTTAATGGAAGCTATTCAATGACTGATACAATATCTAGTTCCATAGAAATGTTAGCACACCCGTAGAAGGGATATTCACAGTTAATTTTAATGGCACAACCCTGTGATTTTATCTATTAAAATGCCATTTTAATACATGTTAAGCTTGCAGGGTAGAATTCTACCTTCCTTAGTATGTGAGAAAGCAATGAATGTAACTGATAATCTTTGATCTTGTGATGTCCACTATGCTCTCCATTCTGAGTATTCTCATTGAAAATTACTCCCAGCTAAGGATATAAAAAGTGAAGTATGCTATGTTGAGTTTATGATCTCCTCTGGAAATCTAATCTTTCCTCTTTGCATTTAAATTTTCCCCATTTTTATATACTTCTATCTTTTTTTAGAAGTGAAGTCTCATAAAAATTAGTTGAAAGATCTGAGAGTTGAAATCAAATTACTGAGTATTTATAACAAAATCATCCTCTCCCTATTCCCTCAGCTCTTATTCTAAGAGTGCTTAAAATTGACTTATGTGACATAATTTGAGAAGTGAATTTTAGACAGATGAAAAAGATGGTAGATATTGTGTCTATTGACTAGAATGAGACATTTCTGGACCACTAATGAATAATAAGGCTTTGGTTAGTCTGGATAGTAGGGCCAAAGGAAACATCTGGGAGAGCAAATGAACATAGCAAGAAACTCTCAGAAGGAGAGTGACAGTTATTTCACCATGCACTAGGACGTATGACACTCACACATCCAAATGTTCCAGAGAAGCTGGCTCTTGGGAAATGATGCAGTGGTTCACTCACTGCACTGAGACAGAAATTACTAAGTGAAAACTGTTGCTTTTCAATTTTTAAAGGCACATTTTGCTTGTGTAGTTGTCTAACCCCAGGAAATGACTACTTTATCATTGCAAGTTTTTTTTAAGAACATCTAGAAATGTGCAAGAGGTGTGCTCTAATCATCTAAATAATCTAAATTATTCTTCCAAATGTTTTATTCTTGAATGAGAGTCAAATTACAGGGTAGAAGTCAACAAGCCCAAATCTAGAATTGCAGACTTACAAGGCTACAAGGTTTGAGTGGAAAATGCATGTGAGTGGACTTGGCTAGTGGAGATTGTAGCACACTTGGAACCTCATGTCTCATCTGCCTGTAAAGTTTATGGAAGTAGGCATATAAGCTTGGTATAGCCAGATCTTACAATACTCAGAATTTTATGGATTATAATTAATACAAATAAAGCCAGAGAATGGCTCTAAGACATCAGTGGGTCATATCTATGAATTTCTATTTTTATGTTATGTCCCTTGCTTTGTCTGTAAGCCCTCTTAATCCTCACATTCCTTCCCTGTACGCCATGCTGAATCTTTACCTATAAGGGCTGCACTGGCCTTCTCTGCATTTTTCAGATACTCCTGTTCCCTGAAGGACTCTTCTATTACCCTCTGCTTGATTATCTGCCTTTGTATTGAATCTCAGAAAGCCCCTCTTGGGAGCATCTTTCCAGAATGATCCCTTTCCTGAAACCCGTAAAATTAGATAAAAATTTCTTTTCTTCAACTTTGTACTTTTTGCTTATTCTGCCGACTCAGATTTGTGTGTGTGTGTGTGTGTGTGTGTGTGTGTGTGTGTGTGTGTGAGAGAGAGAGAGAGAGAGAGAGAGAGAGAGAGAGAGAGAGAGAGAGAGAGAGAGAGAAAGATAGAGTTAGAGACAGACAGACAGACAGACAGATAGATAGATAATAGATAGATTGAGAGATAGAGAAAGGGAGGGAGGGAGAAGAGTCTGATGATTTATTTAGTCTCTATTTCACTAGACTAAAAGTATCACAACTTTTGAATTCTTTCTGTTTTATTGAATACTAGTTTTTCATAATTTACTAGACTACATATATAGGCCCCAAGAGCTAACTCCAAGCATAGCATAGCAAAGTAGTGTTATTTTGTGGGTGATGAACCATGGGATCTCTCCATGGTCCTGAAAAGTATTTGTGATTTGTCATGACAGTGGAGGATCAGAGGTGAGAGGAGAGCTAACTCAATAAATTGATACGTATTGATACCCTTCTACAAAAATGATTCTCATTGCCCGTATAACAATCTTCTTAATATTCAAGGGACAGATAGTATTGTATCATTTTGCAGTTAAGGAAATTGACATTTGAGATACTTATTTTCAGAAAGTCATAGTTCTCTGAAGAGGCTAAGATGACATTTGAACATTTTTTTTAAGAGTATATGGTATACTTCATTAATGCAAGATTCTGGGTTATGAGAACTGGCTAGACCTCCTTGAATTCTTCTTGACTAAAAGTAGGATTACTTTCCTAAACCCGGACAAGAAGTGAAATTTTGTAGTTATGACAAGTGAGCCAAAGTTGCTTCAAAGAGAAATAATGTGAGTTAGCTGCAATGTAGAGTATACAACAAGTATACTTATTCACTTGCTCTCCAGGATAAGGTTTTTAAGATGATATTTTCTTAGTAGTAAGTATTGAATACCTTACAGTGACATATTATGAATGCAAAGCATCTTGGTTTTTATCTTTAAAAGTTACATTTTGACAAGGTAATAATTTCATTATTGTAGAGTATCTTTTAAGAAATAGAATACCTAGAAGTGCTTAAGAGGTATACCCTAATTATCTACATTATTTTAATTATTCCTCTAAGTAGCTTCACTATGGACTGGTGATGTATTATTTGCAAAGAATACTCAAAGTACTAAATACCCATATTCATTTTGAAATGCTTATCTTCCTGTTGTAAAGAAATGAATTACTTTGGCATCCACAAAAATCCTTAGGTCTATTCAAGAGTAGAGATAGGTATGGGGTTATGATGAATGATATCAGAAAGACTAGTGTGCAACTTCAGAGTGAGAGGAGAGAGGTGGAGAAGACAGGAGAAGAGAGAAAGAAGAGGAAGACAAGAAAAACAAGGGGAAATGGTAAAGGCCCTATGTTCAAGGTCAAAGTGAAGCCAACCTATGGGGAAGGGAGTAGACCCTGTAGTTGTACCACAAAACATTAGCATTTGGGGGGACATTAGGTATGGGCATTAGGGCATGGGCAATTATGCTTCATGCCCAGTGCATGCAGCCTCACTTGTTCTGTGTTGGTCATATTAGACATATGAATATCCCTAGTGGCTCTCACCTTTTATCCTTTCAGTAAGTCTACCTCATTGGTGCCATCCTTGTCCCTTCCAGCTGTGACTGTACAAATGGCTCAAGAAACCATTCTTTCTTGGTGTCAGATTATTCTTGACATTGGAGTAATTATGGAGCATAAATTGGTACTTGAAAGTATCTGTATCTCCAGTCATATTTAAACATTTTAAAAGATGAGACTGGGAGAGATGTCTCAGTGGTTAAAAATACTAACTCTTGCAGAGGACCTTTGCTTGCTTCCCAGCATCCACATAGTAGCTCACAACCTTCCATAACTCCAGTTTCAGGAACAATAATACACTCATTTTATTTGTCAGGCTTTACTTAGTTCTCTTCTGTGAAGAATGACAAATATGTAAGTATTATATGCAGGAAATTATGATCTAAAAGTCAGTATCCTAACTAGTATCTATTAATTATAATGCACAAAAGAACATAGTGTAACATTTGATGTTACTTTTTGCTAATTTCAGTGTGTGCAAGGTCATGGGTGTGGTAATCTTAAAGTTGATTGTTTTGCAAGAACAGGGCTTAACTGAGAAATGACAGATGACTTCAGATACACCTTTGACAAGGTGTTCCACTCAACAACAGAAGCAGAGTGATGCTGGGGTTACCTAACTACAAGCTTTGGAAGAAATGGCCTTAGAGCAGCTGCAACATTAGCTTTAGCAAAACAAGATTTGTCATCCTTCTGTGGTTTCAGCCTGCTATAAATAGAAACTGTTTAAAAGGTGTTATTTAGTAGTTTCCATTATGCAGCTGTCTATTTAAATCATTTAATTTTGGAATCTAATCCAACTTCCAGTCTCCATCAGAGACAAATAAGAAACCATATGTGAAGGCGTCTGTGAAATCTTCCTTTTATTTATGACAACATTAAAGCAAGACTCTGATGTCAGTTACTGAACAATAATAGGCCTTCCTATGTACCTATAGTGCTGGGTTACTTGGGCATATCCCTCAGTGGTATCTTATACCTACTGCTGTTTCCTTCATTATATACAGATGCACAGCAGTGGAGACAGTAATAGTCTTTCTTAATTAAATAAAGCTAAATGTTAATTAGTCTGAAAAATTGATTTATTTTCAGTGCATGATGCTTTTCATAGTGGGACTCTTGCTTTAAAGAACAGGTTGTGTTCTCATTTAGAACTTTACAATTTCCTCCTTTATTTTGGGTTTGTATTTGGAGTCTTGTGGTGGGATCTAATCGTCATAGAGAAATTATAGGTCTACAGATGTTTTCAAGATGTTCCTCTGTCAGTAGCAGATTATCCCCTGTAGCAAAATCTCATTAAAGTGCAATTTACAGAGCTCTGCTGATGTTGCCATCAACCAAAATTAAAGGCATTAATTTTTCAAAGTTCACAGAAGTCCTTACATAAATGATGTAGCAGTTTGCAAGAACAATTTACAGAAGTGTTATTTGCAGAATTAACCTACATTAACAGAACAAATGTTGTAAGGGTGGAAAAAAGGGCTGGGCAGTGAAATTGCAGCTGCTCCATTGTACATTAGGTGCTTGATGTAAAGAAGTGTTGAAATGTAACAATGACTGCTTGCTGGGAGAAAAGTTGAGAAGGGAAAACAGGAATCGGAACGACCTCACTAAATACTTAAGCTTACAATAGAGTGATCACCAGTTGGGGACACCCAGTGAGACCCTAAATTCTACTTTGAAACATCTGTAGTCAATATCTTTTAAAATATTCTCATTTAGAGAATGAGTTTATGTAGCTCATGTTGTGAATATTTCTCTTCCATAAACTGCCAAATGTTTGAGAATTTATTATCTGATCGTATAGCTAAGAATTGCATACCACTGTGGTGTTCGTGGCACTAAGCATTAAGATATACACGTGGTATTGTTTTACCCTATCACTATTGCGTTTCTTTCCCATATGTCTGATTTTCTCCAACATATTCTTAACTATTGAACTTAAAACATCATAGCAAAACATCAAAAGGATTGGATAGACATCTCTGAGATTAAAAACAGGAAGGCAGGACCTTGTTCCTTCAGAGCAAAGAAGCAATTCTGTTACCACATTTGTTTCAGAAGAGATGTTGTTGGCCTTATTCACCAACATTCACTAGTTCCATTCCTTTCTCTGCATTTATTATTTCAGGCTGGATTTGAATCCTATTGTGCTCTCATCCACTTTTCTCTCAGGCACACACTTTCCTGGATCCATGGTTGGATGCTTTGTATTTTAGGAAGTCTGGATGATTGGGGGTTAGAGTGAGCAGTTAGGATGATATTCATGCTTGTGAAAGCTTGGTCAATGGCAAACACAAGCTGTTTCTGATTAGTATATAACCACTGAGTATGAAGTTGTATTTCCAGTGAACAGGTGTTTGATGGGCATCAAATAATCATTCTACAAAAGCACTCATACCATACAAACTCCTGTGGTTTGGACCATACATCTCATGCTCCATTTCCTTTGTCTGAACTTTCGGTGAACATCCAGTTTAGTTACATAGGTGATCTTTTGTATTATTGTTGCCCCCCTCTCACATCTCATGAATCATGGGAGGTACATGAACCCTGTTTAAAAATTGACCACTGATGCATTATTCCGATAAGTACCTCTTAGACTGCTACTCACATCACCAGTGAGGCTACCTGGAAAACGGGACCCCAAAAAAGACACGGAGAAATGGATGAGATCTACATGAACAGCCTGGTCATGAGTGGGAACAATGAAGGGCGACGGTCGAGGGAAAGAGAGTGGGAGATCCTAGCTGGATCAAGAAAAGAGAGGGAGAACAAGGAATAGGAGACCATGGTAAATGAAGACCATATGAGAAGGGGAGGAAGCAGAGAGCTAGGGAGGCCCACGGAGATCCACAAAGATACCCCCGCAAATGACTGCTGGCAATGGTCGAGAGACGGCAGGAACTGACCTACTCTGGTGATGGGATGGCCAAACACCCTGATAGTTGTGCCATAAACCCCATCCAAGGACTGAGGAATCTGGATGCAGACATCCATGGCTAGGCCCCAGGTGGAGCGCTGGGAGTCTAATTAGTGAGAAAGAGGAGGGTTTATATGAGCAAGAATTGTTGAAGCCAAGATTGGATAAAGCACAGGGACAAATAACCAAATGAAAGGAAGCACATGAACTATGAACCAAAGGCTGAGGGGCCCCCAACTGGATCAGGTCCTCTGAATGGGTGAGACAGTCATTTGGCTTGATCTGTTTGGGAGGCAGCTGTGCGGTGGTGCTGGGTCCTGGGCTCGTTGCATGAGTCGGCTGTTTGAATCCTGGGACTTATGCAGGGATGCTTGGCTCAGTCTGGGAGGGGGGGACTGGACCTGCCTGGACTGAGACTATCAGGTCGATCCCGGTCCTCGGGGGAGACCTTGATCTGGAGGAGGTGGGAATGGGGGGTGGGCTGGGGGGAAAGGGAGGGGGGTGAGAGGGGGAGAACAGGGGAATCTGTGGTTATTATGTGGAACTGAATGGTGTTGTAAAATAAAAAAAAAATCTTGAAACTTTTCAAAGAAAAAAATCATTATATAAATAATATAAACAATGAAAAATTCAAGCATGGAGAAGTCTAGTAAGGCTCTGCTTGCTTTTGGTAGTATGAAATTTAGGGTTTTGCAAATAAAATTTGATGATTGGGAAAGTCTGTCATCTACAAAATTCCAGTTACTCAAGGGACCAGGTAGAAATGTGTCCATGACTTTTCTGTGGAGACTTTCAAAGAAGATATCAATTATGCTCCAGAATGATGGGACCATCTGATAACTAGAAGCTGATTTCAAATTATCAAATATTGGTAGGAACATTAAGCCTTGCTAATTTGCATAGCATCATTATCTCTAATACAAAAAATACATCTGGGAAAAAGTGAGTGTTCTCTGGTTCATTCATGTATGAAGATGCTCACTTGGGTACTCTGTAACAGTTACAACAGGAGGGTCTATAGATAACAATCACATCTGTCCTGACATGGCAAAGACAGATACTATTATTATCTTTTGGACAATAAATATAAGAAGGTATCATAATTGTTTGACAGCCATAAGTCCTGGGTAAAAATCATGGTTAGAATTTTTCAAAAATTTTATTTTTTAATTTTTAATTTTTTCATTTAACTAACACATTTTCCCACTTATTTCATACACTGACCACAGTTTCCCCTCCCTCCTCTCCTCTCATTCCCTCCCCATGACTAAGAGTAAGTTCTATAATGGCTTCTATAATCTACAGATATGTGGTCAAAGTGTTCTTTTAGACTGGGTCAGTTTAGGAATTTGCTTATTTAGAAAAAGTTTGCATTTTTCTGTAAGTAGCATACAGAATTATTACAGCATGTTTTATTTGTGGTTAAAATACATTTTCCTTAGATTAGGCCTGAAGAAATAACTAATAGTATTAGTAACAGTCTGAAAAAACTTGACTATATTTACATGTAATGTCATTGACACAAAAGAATTAAAATTTCAGATATTAGTAGTTTTACAAGTAACTTGAGAATACTTACAGATAATAAAAATCATTCATAAATTGCTTTCTCAAAAGTTCCACTTCAGCAATAAATTCTTAAAATAATTGATGCTCTTATTAAATTATATTAAATATTATATTTTTAAAATTACTAAAATCCATTTGGATTTTGCCCTTTCATTTGGAAGTGGAGAAAACATGTACTAAATTTGGTTGGTCAAGACTGAATTCTATTTCACATGGCAAATTCTATATTGAAGACAAGGTCATGAGAGTACACTTTATCTCTGAGCATAATACCAGTTCCCCAAAGCATACTCTTAACAAAAGCTTTTCTGATGCATGTGTTGCCTCAGAAGTGGGTAAAAGTATCATTCCCCACTCACTATGCTTTAAGGTAAGTGTTTTTGTACACTCACTGTCCAGAATGAACTCGACACATCATTTGCCTGTTTAATTTTGGTTAGAGTGTCCTTAAAAGTGTAATAACAGATATCTCCATCTAAATTTAAGACATGTACATAAGAACAACATTCCATGGACTTAATAGGGCATATATATGTAATAATAATATTTGAAGGAGAGGTCATGAACTTGAGATGGAGTTAGGGAAGGGTAGAAATGATGTAAACAGTGCTCATGTATACAATTCTCAAAAAACAAATAAAAACAAAACTACAGAGGTATCAGTGTGTGTGAAACAGGAGTTGTTTCTTAACCCAAACCAGCACTATCTTTTGGACAACAAATAAAAACAAAATCATATTTTATGTCAATTAAGCCAAATAGATGTTCTTATCAGCCAATGTTGAACGTGAGAGGGCTCTATAGTTAAGAATCTTGTCCTGAAAGACAGCCTCTTTCCTTTCCTTCTTTTCTCTCTTGCACCCTCTCTCTGTCCCCACCTCTCTTACACACACACACACACACACACACACACACACACACACACACACACACGACCACAGATCAAGCATAAGGGACAACAGTGGTGGGGGTACAGAGTGGGTCCTGACTACTGTAGAGATCGGTAGCAGAAAATCTTGAGAATAGATGGCAGTATGGAAAGGTACAGTCATTAATCGCCTCAACATAGTAAAATTTAATGTTTGCACCATATTTGGAATCTCTGAGAAATGACTAATCTATTGAAATGAACTTACGTATATATAAAGTTAGTCATGGTGTCACTTTTAGAGAATATTCCAGAAACAAAATAAAAAGACTATAACAAAAGCCCAAGCATGAAAACTCTCAATAGTGTAAAGAGTACTTGGAAACTATGAATGCTATAGGACTACATCAGGAAATCTGCTGCCAGAAAATGCCTCATTTATATACGAAAATTGTTTATTATGTGCATTAAATATGGAAGCCTACAAATAATCAATGTCTAAGGATTTTCAAACTCGGGGTCTGTTGATCACTACAAATGAGCACCCCTTCCTCTTTCATCCCCTTTGTCCATATATATTTGCTTGCAAGTGTTCATTGCAGAGTCATTGGTCTGGTTTGAGGCTGCTTCTGGTTTCTGCTACGTTATCAATGCTGGGCCCTTGCTGGGACTCCACTTGGATATCTTGTTGTTGCCCTGTGTTGTGGAGATCCTGAAATTTTAGGTTCGCAGGACTGGCCCCTTCACATGCTCCATCACATCACAGATAGGGTGGATGTTGCAGTGGGTCACACAGAACTCTGGTTCTAGAACTGGGTAGTTGCAGGGTTGGTCAGCCCACCAGCTCTCCCTCGTCCTCACCACCAGGGTGAGCTCTCGATCATTGCCCTGGTGAGTTCACCCCTTGCAGCAATGAGCAAGAGGCAGGGCCAGTTCTCTGAGCAACCCTTCTTTTATGTAAGATCCTGACCTAAATCTCCCAGTTTTCTTCCCCTGTTACTATTATAAGGTGTTCTGAGTCGTAAGTTCTGGGAGTAAAGTCCACTAGTAGTAATATGTCAAAATATATGTTATCTCTATGTAACTAAACTTTTAGAGACTATGAAAGTCAAGCTACCTCTGAGTTAAGAACCTTGAGAGTGATAACTGGTTCTAAAAACATACTTGAACTTGTTTTTGACTAGAAGATAGAACAAAATGATAGGAGGGCATGGAAAGTCTTTCCTATACATTGATCTATGAAATACATAATTGTAACACTGTTTTGGCCAGGTTTAAAATTAATTTCTTCTAAATATATTAATCCTTGTACTGTAAACAAAAGGAGAAATGTATTCTGTAGTGGCAGACAGACAAAAGTTGTCATTTGATACTGTGAACCATTTATATTTGGGTGTTGGGTGTTTAAGCCACGCTGGTTTTGCTAGCCCCGAGACCATAAGCAAGCCACTTACCAGTCTCACAGTTTTCTGTGTGAAAATGGGAATAATGGTGATAATTCTTACTTTCTGTGATGGTTTCTATGTCAAATGAGGTTGCCTTCCTGTAATATTATTTCACCTGTGATTGGAAATATTCATGTGAAATCTGAAGGGCCTTTTGATAAAGCTTCAAGTCCAAAACATGAACATGCTGGGTTCTTCATTAGTCTAATGGAGGCATCTTAATCTTCGGATGTTTGTGTATCAGGGCTGGCTGCTGTGACTGGAGAAATTAAAAACAAAAAGCATGTACATGTCTTTCCTGTCTCTATCTCCTTTTATCTATTCATCTAAATCTCAGAGAATGTATTTTGTCTTGATATATATGTAATACATGCTTCCCATATCACATCTGGTCTTTAAAATTCACACACACACACACACACACACACACACACACACACACACACACGCACACACACATACACACACACACACACACACACACAGATATAATTCATTTTTCAGTCGACGCTGTTTGCTGAATCTAAAAGGTGTATATATGCACTCGTATTATTCAGCTTTTCTTTTTGATTTTAGTCCAGTGCCATTGTTAACTCCTCCTTGTGAGAAACACATGGCTTCTTAGAGCCACACTTCATGTCACTTACAAAAATAGCTGGGCAGAATGAGCCCAAAACATGCTTCATGCTTCCTCCTTTTTTATACTTTGTTTTCTTTCTATGATTTTACTTGGACCTCTTGGTTTTTTGATGAGGAAATCTTCACCTTCATATACCCCTTTCTTCGAATCATTGGCACTTGTTTGTCAGTAAATAATTTGACAGCAGGCTTTGTGTATAACACAGCAGATGAGGGTTTGACCACCTTCTGACTGACTTCTTCCTTTCATCCTGGAAGTGCATGAGACGGGAAATTGGTTAAGTATCACGGTGATGGCTTGACAATACAATATCTTGCACAGCTCATGTCTTGACTCCCTTTTCTCCAGCTGGTTACATTGTCTTGAAATTGTAGAGCCTCTAGGAGGAGCCTGGCTAGTAGAGTAGGTCATCGGGGTGGACTATTTTACATTATATAGAACAAGCCCTCACATAAAGAATTTATCATAGAGAAAGCAACAGGTTTCAGAAAATTTAGGTTACACATTACTAACAAAGCTAATAAGCAGTTTTTCTTCTAAGAAGACCCAGATCAGAGTAAAATGCGAAGGGAACAGTTCTTTTGCTTGAACTTAAGCCAGAGCAAATGGCCTGGGCAGCATCTAATGGCTTGCACAAGTTCTTCTCAGAGGTTTCCCACTCAGAGGCTTTGGGCTAGCCCTTTATGGAATAAAAATGTAGGGTTTTTTTTGTATCTAGAAAATATAACTCGAGTAACTTACAATAGTATTTTTATATTCATTTACTTGTCCTTCTTAGAAATAAAAAGTCAGTATTCTATTATTTTTTTTGCAGCAACAAGAGAACATACATACACCCAATTCAGCTTGAACTAATATGGTTATAATAACATGTGCATGCATTAAATACAGGACTTTTTTACTACTATAATAAATATGTTAGTTTTTAGACAAAAAGGATTTGTTTCAGCAGCCACTTAGGCTTGGTCTCTTTCCCCAGTGCCTATTGCTTCTGTATAAAACAAACAAAAAACCTAATCAGTGTGAAATCCTGTTTGAATGATAGAATTTCTGGAAAAATAATTAACAGATTGTTTTACATATCCTAATCATTTCTAAATTGCTGTATATTATTACCGCAGAAGAACTTAGACATTTGAAAAAATTCTGGATCCATTTGTTCAGCAATTTATTATGAGAAATTGGATAAGGTTATATTTTAAATCTTTGAATTGACATTCAGGCCCATATGGGTTTATTCTTAAGTCATGGACATACTTTCATTCTTGAGGGGATACTGATAAGCTACAGTCTCATTCTGGGATGGAGGGAGTTCATTCAGGGGACTCCAGGCCATATAGGGCACTGATGGGAACATAGAAGCAGCCTAGCTTGTGCTGGAGCCTTCTCCTTACACAAATCCCCAACTTTATATTCTTTCCCAAATTGTATTCTTTGCCATTCAGCACACACACTCTCAGTCTTTAAAATCTTTTTTCTGGGTGTGAACAGTTTATAGCCACAAAAAAACTATTCCCCTAACATTTTGCTTCACCAGATTCATATCATGTCAGTGGAAATGAGAGACAGTACATACATTGGAAATGAGTAAAAAATTGGAGTTGAGAAGCCCTGGGTACAAGTTCAGGTCATGTTCTTCACTATTCACGGCCTCAGAACCTAGAGTAAGCCACCACCTTTTGGTTAGTGGTGCATAAGTTATCTTTCCTTCAAAACAAACAGATTTTCAGAGCTGGAGGGGATCTTGAGAGAGTAGAGCAAGGCCCACAAATTAGTGTTACCAACAAATAGTGCAGAAAATGAGCCCGACATATAATGAAGAATGTGATGAGACTGGCAATCAGTTGGTGATACCATAACAAGTTAAAAACAGGTAATACCTTGTAGCTGGTTGTTGTTAGCGGGATTTGTGCACCTTTGATAGATCATTCCGTTATACAAAAAGAGATTGTCAATCCAGATTTGTTACAAGGTCTTCTGATTTCCAAGTTTTCTTAAGTATTTGGGGAAAATACTGAAACAGAACAGCTGGATGAGTTTGGAATGTAAGTGGGGATCTTCAGACGCAGTGTTGGACACCCTAGCAACAGCCTTCCTTGTTGTAGAATATTATTTTAAGGTGTGTTACTTTTGTTTATGTTACGTTTGTTTAACTCTGTGGAGCTGTGTTACTGTGCCTGTCTAAAACACCTGATGGGCTAATAAAGAACTGAACAGCCAATAACAAGGCAGGAGAACGGATAGGCAGGGCTGGCAGGCAGAGAGAATATATAGAAAAAGAAATCTGGGAGGAAAAAAAAAAGAAGTAGCCAGAGAAGGAGGAGGACTTCACCGGCCAGCCACCCAGCTACACAACAAGCCCTGGAATAAGAGTAAGATTACAGAAGTAAGAAAAGGGAAAAAAAGCCCAGAGGCAAAAAGCAGATGGGATAATTTAAGTGAAGAAAAGCTGGCTAGAAACTAAGCCAAGCTAAGGCCAGACATTCATAATTAAGACTAAGCCTCCCTGTGTGATTTATTTGGGAGGTGAATGGGCTACCCCCCCCCCCAAAGGAGCAGAAACAACATTTCCTCTATGCATCTTACAGAGCTCACAAAACAGGGGGATAGGACAGACCACCCCCGGTGGCTACAGAGAAGGCTGCTGAAGGCAGTTGCTGATCTTCATATAATTTGTGAACACTTTGAACTTTGGGTCATGGATCCTTTGGAACTTGTGGATAATGCTGGCATAATGAAAATTCCAGACACCTCCTCCCCATTGAAATAGCATGCAACTCTTTGTGATTTGGTGATAGACCTGAGATGTAAACAACAAAGGTGTCATAACGAAGACTGGAGTTCAATCTTCAGACTGGCACACATGGCTGTGTTGAAAGGGAATGTCTAGGTGGCAGGCACCTAGAGAATGAAACTTCTGTGTGTTAGCTGGTAAAAAGGACTTTAAAAAATTATCAACCAAAAGATACTTCTTGATTGTCCTTAGAAAGCACAAGACAGAGGGTTGAAAATTCCTATTTTATATGCAATGTAGGGGTTGAGGAGTTCTTCAGAGTTCTGCTACCTTCTCTAGGCTTTACATTTCCCACCTATGAAACATCAATGGCAGAATCATGGCTTTCCTGGGTAGGTTGTTGTAAGGATTGAATAAATAAGGCAGTGTACAAAACGTGGCTAGGAGAGTGTTTACCTTGTAAGGAGCACAAAATTAATACTTGTTTTACTATCACACCAGCTCTGGCTTAGCTGTATTTGCTGTCTTGATGTAGAAAATATAACTTTTGATTTTTATAGATTCTTCAAAATTATATGCTGTGATCAGATATGTGTGTGTGTGTGTGTGTGTGTGTGTGTGTGTGTGTGTGTATGTGTGTGATAAGCATAAGCTGTTTAGTCCAGATGCTCCTTCACCCACGGGTTATGTATCTTTTATTCAACATAGCTTAGGTACACCAACAGGTATAAAATATTTAAAAATATATTATGTCGGACTGAGTCTATCAGGTTGATCCCAGTCCTCGGGGGAGACCTTGATCTGGAGGAGGTGGGAGTGGGGGGTGGGCTGGGGGGAAGGGGAGGGGGGCAGGAAGGGAGAGAACAAGGGAATCTGTGGCTATTATGTAGAACTGAATAGTATTGTAAAATAAAAAATAAAATAAAATAAAAAAATAATATATATATATATTATGTCAGTACTGAACATGGACAGATTTCTTTTCCTTATTATTGCCTATGCATATAACATTTATATTTTCATAGGTATTATGAGTAATGGGGAAATTATTAAAAGAATATATGGGGAATGCAAATGGGCTTATGTAAACATTACACTGCTTTGCACATAGGGTTTGAGAACTCCAGGTTTTATTATCTGAATAATGTGAGGAGTGATTGAATTTATAAAAGATTAGTCTGTTAATCTACTGGACCTTTAACATTGTCATCCTACCTAGTGCTTTGTGAATTTAAACTGATAATGGTTTGTCAGTATTATGAGGTGTTTGCACATCAAAATAGTACCTATTATATTTAATATTGTCCCTAATTACACAGTGTCCTGACCTAAGACATATTTAATGTGTTAAGTGCCTGTAATTAGTAGGGCAGAGGTCAAATAGTGAAACTGTTAGGTTCAAAACTTGAATGTCATCAGAGGCACAATGTCCTAATTTGGGACAATTATCTGGTCCATTGCTTTTTGCTGTGACATGCTTCTCATGTTATATTTAAGGCAGGGCTTATTGAAGAGCATTTAATTAATGTGTTTTCATTTTTGCTTCTTGCATTTATAGCAATGAAAAATACAGCAATTGACAAAGTTGCTGTGTATGTGAGTCACTAAAACCTAAAAACATGATGTACAAACATCACAGAATGTGTTATTTGTTTTAATAAAACAAATGAAGAGTACTCATTTTATAGATGTGCTGGCATCATTAATTTTAATATTCTGAAATGTAGTGATCACATTGAAGTGTTTAACATGGCACATTAACGGCAGATGCCATCAATTCTATTGACTGCACATTTCCAGTTTCGCATAGCTTGAACTCACCAGTATGAAGGGAAATACTACAGAGGATTTTGTGAGCAACTTTTAGTGGTTTTGCAAGTGTGGATTCAATTACTTTCAAAGTGACCTTACATTAAGAATTTAGGATATATATATATATCGCTTCTCGGCCTTTTGGCTAAGATCAAGTGAAGAATTTAGGATATAATTCAGTATGTCAATAACTGCTCAGGTATAAAAACTACATCTTTCTCCTTTGTGTCTTTGTGTATCACAATACCAGAGCAATGACCCATGTTAATTTTTTCCTCTTAATTAATTAATTTATTTTTTCAGATAAACCACTCTTTAAAAATATTTGTATTAGGGGTGTGTGCTTGTGTGTGTGTGTGTGTGTGTGTGTGTGTGTATGTGTGTGTGTGTGTGTGTGCGTGCACTTATGCATGTGCCTTGGCATGCATGTGGAGTTCAGAGGACAGCTCTGAGGAATCAGCTCTCTTCTTTTAACATGGGCTTTGGAGATCAAACTCAAGTTGTGAGGCCTGCAAGGCAAGTGTATTTAGTTGCTGGACCATCTCACCAGCCCTAAAATCAGTTGTTTTTTAAAATAGATAACTAACACTAAAGTCTTTTTTAAAAAAGCCATATGGAAAATTACTACTAAAGACGCTTCATAAAATATACTTATACATTGCTGGGTGGTGGTGGCACACACCTTTAATCCCAGCACTCCGGAGGCAGAGCCAGGCAGAGCTCTGAGTTTGAGGCTAGCCTGGGCTACAGAGTGAGTTCCAGGAAAGGCGCAAAGCTATGCAGAGAAACCCTGTCTCAACACCCCCCAATACATATACTTATACATATATAAAAAGAGGTTTATTAAAGTCTGGTCATGGTGGCTTTATTAAATCCTTTAATCCCAGGCAGATACAGGTGAGTTTCTGAGTTTGAGGCCAGTATGGTGTACAGACTGAGTTCTGAGACAACCAGGGCTACACAGAGAAAACCTGTCTCAAACAAAACAAAACAAAACAAAACAAAACAAAACCCCAAAAAAAACAAACAAAAAAAGAGGTTTAATTGAATTACCCAATAAAACTACCCTTTTTTTTGAGTTATTGGCTAATAGGGTCACATAGGCCTCCAAGCATTATAGGCTATTTTTGATATCTCTGGTCACCTCTGAGCTAAACTTTTAGACCCTATTGCTGAAGATACCACATACTTGAAACATGGACATGGAGACATCAAGCTGATATTCACTTATAATCTTCACCATTTTGATTAGCACTCATGATTCTGGAAGGTGGTATGCATGCTGTAGGAGAGAAGTAATCCTAATTCTCATCCAACTATGAAATGTGTAAGCTACCAAATTGACTAGCCTGTCAAGATCATCTCACTGGTGCAACATTGGCCCAGAGGATATTAGAATAACCAATCACTTTTTGACTGAATCAAAGACCTGCTCTGTGATATGGAGCACATATCTGCTACTTTTAAAGGGACCGATAACCTGTGTCTAGGTAGGCCACAGGCCTTTGGAAGGAATAAAATGTTATTATTCTGCTAAATAGAGTATTAAAATGACTACTATTGACTTATTTATTGCTGTACCCATAGACCAGAGCATCCCTCAACCTGTAACAGAGAAACTTCTCATTGCAGTAGAAGGAAATCAACACATTTTTCAATTTTTTTCATAGGTTTCTATGAGAATAATCACTATTTGGGAGTGCAGTAGGTTGAACAGGAAGGACCACAGGAGATGAGAACAATGTTACGTTTATTTTAC
Source organism: Peromyscus leucopus (assembly GCF_004664715.2). NCBI lineage: Eukaryota > Metazoa > Chordata > Mammalia > Rodentia > Cricetidae > Peromyscus > Peromyscus leucopus. The sequence goes on from NC_051069.1 coordinate 80,037,967, forward strand.
ATGCAATGATAAATGTCTATGCATTTGACATACAAGACTGCCTTAGAAATTGAGCTCTTTAAAAGTATTTGTTAATGTTTTGTTTACTGACATGGAGTAAAACGGAATAAGATCAGGTTGGCAAGTAAATAGTTTAAGTAACTAGTGTCTGTACTATAAATTAATTACTGACTGTTCCCAATCACATACATGCTTGTTAATAATTCTGTGGTTTTACTGCATGACAACATCCATGACAGGGCAGTAGGACCAACCTGGCATGCTTTATTGACCTACCCAGCTTTTATGCCCTGGGTGCTCCCCTCTCAGCATCCCTGTCTGTGTCTTTCTATTCACTTAACTGCAATTAACTCCAGTGACTTCGAGACATTAAAATGAACTCCGCTGCTTTCCTCCTGAAAGGTTTACCTTACCCTCACATTAATCACATCCAAGCATAAGACTGGCTTCCCCTTATATGGAATGTTCATTGAGGCTATTTTGCCTGGTAACAACATGGACACTGTAAAGACAGATTTCAAATTTCTCCCCCTGCTACTGATATGTCCTCTGGCACATAGCAAGAGTAGTATAGACTTGTTAAATGAATAAATGAATTTCCAAACATTTAATACAAAGAGTGCTTATAAAAACTCATCCCATTAAGTTATTGTTAAGCAAATACGTTGTTTCCAAAAATTTCCCTGTTCTAAATTATCACCTATTTTATATTATATGAATTCCATCACAGACGTTTTATATCCACATGCTCTAAGAGGGCAAAGACCAATGTTCAGGTATAAGTCCTAACTGCACACTTGTAATCTCCTGCATGGACAGCAGTTAAATGGTTAAACAGCTTCTTTACAGAATTGTCATTATAAGCTTTTCTTCCACTGCCATGAAGTTTAAATCGAATAATGCCCATATGATGGTATTGGCATGTAATATATAGTGATGAAACTCCCTTCTTCCTTTCCTTCCTTCCTTCTTCCTTCCTTCCTTCCTTCCTTCCTTCCTTCCTTCCTTCCTTCCTTCCTTCCTTCCTTCCTGCTTCCCTCCCCCATCTTTCTGTGCAATGGACTATAATTCCAGCAGAACCTCTAGCACCCATCTGAGCATTCATGATAGCCAGTGTGGTCATATTTGCTTCTTCAGAAATGTTATGCTTTCTACAGAAATAATACTTGCATATTTCCTTGTAAGCTGGCTCCACTAAAGATGTCTGGCTTTAGAGGAGTGATGCAACTCTTCCTGGAGTCTTACGTATATATTACATATTTGGACAAAACTATATCAGGATTTTGTTAGAACTCACATGCCTAAGTAATTCTCTCAGTGACTCAGTTGCTCCTTAAGAACTAGGCCTGCAATAAGCTTGTTTCTGTCAGTTGTAAGTAGATGATATAGAAGCATTGATTATGATCCCAGTATGAGTTTACTAAAAGCTTGTGATCTAAAACAATTCATTCACATTTTTTTCTATATTGGTAAAAATCACTGCTATGGAGAGAAATTTAGAAAACAATCCAGTAGTGAGGTGGCCACATCCAGTAATGAGTGTCAAACCCTCTATCCTTCTGACTTCTCAATGTGCCCAGATTTTATGAACCACTTGAATGCTCAGACCTAATGTAGTTCTCAATGTTGGCTACTGTGTCCTCACATAACAGGGAAGGCTCTGCCTAGCATTCAGTCCTATATTAATGCAAATTTGTATAAAAGGTAAACAATGGTATGCTTTGCATAGACACAAAGGGAGATGTTCAGGACCAGAAAGTGGAATTTGATAGAGAAAAGGAGAGTGCACATACACAAATAAGCAGAGGACAGCAACTAATGAATAAAACATCTTTTTAGAAGTGCAGAAAAATCAGTTGCACCACGTTAAAGCTGTTGCCAGGCAGCATATCTTTTCACAATAAACACTTGTGAGTCAGATAACTCATGGAGACATGGAATTAGCAAATGTAACTGCTGTCAGGCAGATTCTGCAGGGTATGGAATGCTTGCAGTCCTCTGCACAGCATCAGGAATGCATCTCTGCTTGTAATAACTTTCCTTGAACCACATCATTTGTTTTTGTCTCTTCATGGGAATTACTAGTCTTTATGTCTGAATGCCTCTTTATCTTGCAAAAGCCAGGATGCAGACACAGATCAGTACCGCATTCTTCATGGTCTAGGGCTGGGAGAATGAGTGTCTTAGCTCAGGTGTAGAATGTGTAGTGTCTCCAGATCTCTCTCTCTCTCTCTCTCTCTCTCTCTCTCTCTCTCTCTCTCTCTCTCTCTCTCTCTCTCTCTCTCTCCTGTTTCTGTCTCTCTGGTCTGGAACTCCCTACACAAACCAAACTGGCCTCAGAGATCCATCTGTCTCTGCCTCCCGTTTGCTGGCCCTGAGCCACCATGCCCAACCAGATGACTTTAAATGTATGAAATGCTAGGGTGATGAGAAGTCTATGTTGGTGTAAAAGAAGAAAAAGTAACAAAACAAAGCTCAGGATTTATTCATAAAATCAGTTAAGTAAAACGAAGACAGGCCCTGAAATCTTGAACTCAAACCCTACCTCTTTCCCTTGGTCAGCAAGAAAGACAGAAACCCAGGGCACATCAGGAATAGCAATTCTCCTTTGGAGGATGAAATGGCTGTGGGGCCACCCACCTCTGAACGAGCAGCGCAGACTGGAAAAGCAGATTTTCAAACAGTAACTTGTTATCTGATATTCCTGGCAGAAATACAAAAACATACTTCCATCTCAAATTTATGGCACCACAATGTATTCCTTCTAAGCTTTCCAGATCCTTCCCATTGCCAAATGTGACCGGAGCATAATCACAGCGACTAAACAAATTAAATGTTCGGTTACAGACAAGCTTGAAAAAGAATGAGGAAGGGGAAGAAAATAAACCCAGACTGGTAATAAATTAATGCTGCTTCAGGCTTTTTAGTTAGTAAGCTCACAGCCGGGCCTCAGCGATGCTGGGTTCCACCAGAGCTGCATTTTGTTCGGAACATGGCTGGACTCACGGCTGCTTCCAAACTCTGTTGCTGCATAAGCAGCAACCATCACCTTTCTAAAACAACCTACGATATTGTCGAAGCACACTTTGAAACACATTTCAGTTTGCAATAGCAAGATAAGATGCATGAAAAACGTTTGTTCCTTTAAGAGAAATGAAATTTGACCGTCTCCCATGTCAATTAGATATAATTAGAGATTTTTGCCACGGCTCCTTCCCTGACTGAGTAAATGTTAACACTTTAAAATGTATTTGCAGATACTTTTAAATTCACCATTATCCTTTTTGGGGTGTGTGTGCTGAACTTAAACATTTTACTTGGTGTTAAATAATATAATTTCTTTTTTGAAGAAATATGAAGTTGAAAAGATTGAAAAGAAACAGTCCTGAGGGGAAGAAAATGTAAGCTTACTTAGTAACTTTAAAACATGTTTAATGCCTTATATGACACTTAAAATGCAATTATTCTGTATATGATTTGCAGGGTGAGAGTCAGGTGTGGTGGCTCCATGGTGAGACCCTGTATCAAACACACACAGCTACATACATGGAATTAGAGAGTGAGACCCTACAGTCTGGTAAGACTTTCTTCAACTAATCACTGTTGTCTACTGTCTAGCTCTAAACACAGAGACTGGAGTCTACACTAGCAATTTTTTTGTATATTATTTTACCTATTTCATGTTGAAATATGACAAACTGTAAAACATAAAGAAACTATAGGCAAAATTTAAACAACAGAGAACAGTGCTACAATGCCTTTTAAAAAAATGCAGATCTGCATCTCATGGTTTTGTTTACTTAGTTTTTAAATTTTATTGAGGGATGGATTCTGTTTAATTTTTTCAAATAAGAAAAAACACAGTTTAACAAACGTTCAGTACTGTCTTTGAGGCCACCTTATAGTTATGATTCACTTACCTGAAGGTAATCATATCTTGCTGAATAGCTTCTTTTTTTAACTAAAAAATTGGAAATGTGTAAGTTATCAATTACTTAGAACTTCAAGTAATGCTAGGGAGTGATTGATGTGCATTTGTTGGTGATACCTAAGAACTGCAGTTTACTAAAATTGATCATGGAGATGAAGAGATGGCTCCACTTTTTTTGGCTGCTCTACCAGAGGACCTAGGGGTTCAATTCCCAGCATCCATGTGGCAGCTCACAAGCATTTTTAATTCCAGTCCCAGGGGATCCAATGCCCTTCCCTGGCCTTCTTGGGTTCCGGGCACGCATACAGCACATAGAAATACATGTAGCAAAACATTCATACACATTTAAAAAAAAACACTCAAACTTAAAATTGATCAATCAATTATATCAGTATGTGTGAATTTTTCTTAGATTACATTTTTTTCATTTGAAAATTTATGTGAAATACTGTTTTGTTTTTTAAAATAATAATAGTGCTTACTGAAGAAAACATGACTGAAATGTAAGTGATGAATGCCAGAAGTCATTAAGAATTGCAAACTAAAGCTACATATAGATACAACCACACACTTAATAGGATGAATCAAGAAAATTAGAAGTGACATTAACAATTTCTGGAAATCATGAGGAATGACTGTATCCAATATTCTGATAAATGAAATACAATTTTTTCTTTTCTTTTTAAATTTTTTATTGAAAGCAGATTCTTCTTTCATACAATACATCCCAAAGATTACATTCTTATATCCATAAAAAGTTACACTGTGAGCCTGGCATGAGCTCCTCATCTTAAGCTATCAGTGTTGGACTAGGCTCTAAATTCATTCACTCATGAAATAGAGATGCTGATAGTTGCTGTAAACCTTCACACAAGGGTAAATGAAGTCACAAATCGGAATTTACTGTCAACTTTAAAGGTCCATATCAGCAGAAGTGCACTCCTTACATACAATAGAAAGTGCCAAACAGATAGCTTAGTGAGCAAGGAATCAGTAAGTGACTGTTCGAGGGAATGTATTTTACAGCATTATGCCTGTTCAATTACTTCTGCTTTTCTTCATGACTTACCTGGATACTTAAAGTATGTTGGTCCATGGTTTCTTTACATGTGCCCTTGAAGTTTTACCATACATTTGCCATGATTTAAAAAAATGAGATTCAATGTACATTCTGAGTAGTCTAAAATTCCAGCACAAATAATTCTACAATAGAAATAGTAATTAATTTTGTTAACAGAAATTCATATCGTTATAACAATTTCAGCCTGTCTTTTGTAAGTGCATGTTTTTTTTCCTGTTGCTTTAAAGCTAATTTAAGCCACATTATATACAAAATTAAATCTTAACTTTTATAGCTACACCCTTGGGGTTCAATGAAAAGGCTTTATGAGCTAGAAATTAAAAGTACTGGTTGAAAATACTATTACATTATACCAGCTATTATTAAGGCAATTTACAAAGTTGGTACTAAAACTATGCACATTTTTCATTGTTAACCCCCATATATTCAGTAAGCCCATGGGACTGTTTGGTATATAATTTGGCAAATAAAATCAATTGAAAAGTAAATAGCAAGTCAGTAGCATTTATCACCAAAGAAAATTACACTATACTAGCAGCAACATTTATTTGACCCAACATTGTTGTGAATTACACATTTGTATCAGAGTCATACTATGTGATTCCAGAAAGACATTTCGGTACAGTACCCTAAGTATTTATTAGCTAGAAGAAGATTTTTTTAAACATGGCTTTTTTAACCTGGGAAAATGATGAACTTTATGAAAGTATACATTTATTTGAATTTACTCCTTTAAAAATCTCCCATACAAAATTGTGGTGCTGCATAGCAGTCTGAAATATTCCAGATATGTTTGAAATATCTTTCACCATTTAGAAAAATTATGAAATGACAGGTTTCAGCCAGGTAATATGTAGATACAGATTATTTCCCTCAAAGATTTGGAGAGGATAGTAATACTTAAACCACTGAACTAGTAGCGTATATACAAAAACATTACTTCATTGGTTTTAATCTTCTGTGACATTGGAGTGATTGGTAGCTGTTTCATATGATTTAATTAATAGTGATGCAAAGATACTTAGAAAATCAAAGAAACTTAAACATATTACTGATTATATTGTATTTAAGTATGTCATGACATTTTGGTGGTAAATAATGCTCTGGTATCTCACAATAAAAAAGCCTCCTTGCTGAAACAACAATATTTGATTGCTTCCAGCACAGAACTAAAATGGGCATTATTGCTTTCTGATAAAAGCAACTTTTTTTAATGCTTGAAAAGAAGTTGCTTTCTCTTAAATGTTAATTTTTGCATTCTTATATCTTAACTCCACATGTAAGATTAAAAAAAATATTCTTTTCCTTATAGCTCATACTTTGGGACAGGTCCTGGTTAGTCTATTGTGGTCACTAAACACAAAATTATCTTCTTCTGTGTCAATTATCAGACTTAAGAAGAAGCAGTGCATCAAAATCCGGAAGAAGTAGTTAATAAAAGTGAAGAGAAAACAGTGGTGCTTTTTTGGAGTGAGGAAAATGAATTTTTATTTAAAAATGCTTATTTATTTTTCTTCTATGCATGACTGTGCACCACATATGATACCGGAAGAGAGCATCAGATGCCCTGGAACTAAAAGTACAGATGGTTGTGAGCTGCTGTGTGAGTGGTGGGAATCAAAACCATGTCCTCTGTAAGAGCAGCCAATGCTGTTAACCCCTTATCGGCTTAGCTGTGTCTCCAGCAGCTAGGAATACAGTCTTGTGAGAACATGATGCTTGTGTGACTAAGGCAATAGAAACCCATCCTGCTATTCTCTTGTATCTGGCACTGTGTGAATGGATGCAAATAGAAGATGATGGAGAAAGGCGTGTTTGTAGGGAACTGTCTGGAGAACCCTGTAGGACTATTTAGGTGCAAGCAAAGTGAGGAATTTAGAAACGACTGTGAGGCCCAAAGCCCTCTAAGGGTAGAATTCACCAAGTCAAAGGTAGCTGCAAACGACTCCGGAAAGTTGAAGTTTACACTGTGTGGATATGTGAGCACACAGTAGGTTCCTGATCTGGATAAACCTGAGCAGAGCAGAAAGAATGCCCAAACTGATTGTAATCATCCACATTGGCAAACCCACTCGATTTAAACCTAATGTGTCACAGGTTGCTTATTGGTGCTGTTAGTAATGTATGTTTGTGATGCTGCTAGTTGAGCCCTGGTTATTGCACATGCTCAGTAAGCATCACCACTGAGTTATACACACAGTCCCTATTTTTGTCGATTTTGTTAGTAGATAATAACACTTGGTGAGAGCACATTAAGGTATATGAATGATACATGTTTAATTAATGAATTTGAAATTCTTTCTTATTCAGATAATTAAAACAATTTATGTTTTGTTTAAAATATAAGGAAAATGGATTGTAATTATTTGATTGGAAAAGCTGAAACAGTATTCTTTGCTAAATTTCCACGTTTAAAACTACAGCATATAATGAAGATAACTAATTTGATTTCATAAACAGTAATTCAATTTTATGATGTCTACAACAATTAAGTTTACCAAGGCCCATAAATTTTGAGGGTAGAATAAAGCATATTAATGAGTGATATTTTAATTTAAAATTCTCTGTAAAATAATTTCACTCTCAGAAACATTTTATAATCTTATAATAAAATCCTATTTTTTTTGCTCAAGAATTGAAATTTGAGTATGAATACTGCATTCTTTATTTAAAAATATTTTGGTCATTCCCAGTCATTCAAACATTCATTTGGAGTCTTCAGCCAGGGATTTTGTTTGCTTCAAGAAGCAGAATTGAAGATCAAATCTCTATATTTATGATGAAAAAGAAGATAGCCATAAAATTAAAATTTAATTCCCTAAACAATTATTATATCCCTAAACAATTAGTTCACATACTTTTCTGGTGTCTGTAAATGAATTATTTTAAAATATGACTAATAAGTAAATGGGGGAAAAGACGACATTACTTAGGAATTTTATTAGGATGTCAATTTAAATACTTATTCCTCAGGCAAAGTGCAACTTCACATTTAAATAAATGTATATTAAACACTTCAAATTGATAGCATCAAGTCTTCCCTCGGGTATGATTCATTTAGACTTTTCTAGAATACTATTGTAGAGCATGGCAGTACACTACATTAATCTGGTATATTAATATCTTTAATTATACATTTACCCTTGAGAGGCAAAGGTGTGTTTGATGTGTTTAAGGAAGAGTATCAAAACTAAAAATCTAAAACTTTGCATTAAGTAAAAAAAATATTATTTTTGTTATGTTCAGAAAAAATGTTTCAATATCAATTGTACTAATTGATTTAGTGCTAATTATAAAACCATAAAGTCTGCACATTTTTCCACTGAACATATGTTAATATTATTTAACATAAACATCATTAGCTGATTAAATGTAATCATACATTCACACAAGAATGCAGGACCGAAGTGCAAGTGAGTTTGTTGTGTATCATTTTTAGTGTTAGGATAGAAACTAGTTTATGGTGTGACCACAGGTCATTTTTCAACCTATCAGGAAATCAAAGCATGAAAGAAAGTTGAAATGAAAGATTCAATTGGTTTCAGTGTTGTTTCTACTTTGAAAGTCCAGTTTTTACAATGTTAAATTACATAGAACTTTCCCTGATACTGTTTTAAATGAATACTAGTAGAGCAACAATCAACCCTTCTTAAGGAGAGAAACACATTTAAATTTTTAGGGAGGTTTTTGCTAAAGGAAAAATTACCTGTATGTGTTGCTATTGGATTTGGAGCAAACACAAAACAACATTTAAAACTGGGAGCAAAATATTTTAACTCCCTGCACTTTAAGAGCGACAGAATAGCATAATTTGCTTAAAACATTAATACATTATTTTCCATATGACCTTTTTTAGTCTAGATAGAATGAATAATTGCAATGGGTTTCAACATCATTTATCTGCTCGTATATCTTGGTGATTCTTAGCTAGAAGCATATTAATTTTGTGTTAAATGATAAAGTCAGGAGTAAGAATATCTCTGATAAAATGCTAATCATAGAGAAAATTACAGATAAGCATCTTTTATAATTTGGCAGGCTTATGTTTGTAAATATATAACAACTGTAATATTCTACCAAGTATTTGCTTTCAGTCTGACCGACAGGCCATCCTAGATTAACTGAATATATGTACCCAAGTTGGTTTAAAAAAAAGATACCAGTGAATTCAAATTAGTTTGTAAAATGTCGACACAAATCAAATTTGGATTCCCCTGACTTTTAACATCCACTTGTCTAGATTCTAGATTCTTCCCACCTGCTGTCATGTGTTAATTTTTTTAAAAGCTTCATCTATTTGCAAAAAAGAAAGAAATTGGAATTGTCTTATGTTGTTTCATCCTTAAACTGAAATCATTTGCAAGAAAATTATAGGTCCCCAGTGTTGAGCTTCTTTGCATATTAATTTTGTTAGCCTTGCCTCCTGCGGTCTTCAGTTCTGGAAGGCCTATTAGATAATATACAAGATAAATTTTCCCCTTCTATCTTTGAGCTGGTAGAAAATATATTCTTTTCCCCTTAAAACTGAAATTTGTAGTACCAGTCACACATTATATTCCCTATATTACAAATAGAGATTTATTTAATTAAGCATATTAAGTACCGTAATAGTCAATATTAGTTATATTCCTGAAGCCCCAGTACTTGAGAGTATATATTAATGCTAAATAAATACAACTATTGCACCGTGTACCAAACTGGTTAATGTACTACCATGAGATGTGAGCTTTGAATACAAGTTGGAAAACACAAAAATTACTTTTTACTATCAAATAAGTTACAGTTCAAACAAGTCAGGAGAGCAACACCTGACACATATTGGACATAGGATGGTATACAAATAAGTAATGTGTTTTAAATGAAACTAGCTAATTGCTAGTGACGTAAATGTGTGCAGGATAAACTAAGTAGAAGGAACTACGTGCTTTCACTTCTCAGAATTTCATACACCACTCTTTTGGTTTTTCTTTCCTTGCCAGTCCTCAAATCATCTTACACTGTTTATGCTGATGCTGTGTGAATCACCTTACATTAAACTGAGTTGATCTCAGAAGTGTTGGGAGCAACTTTAGCAACTAAATGAGACAATAGAGAATGAATATTCATGAGGGAGAAACAGTGGTTTGAATTGTCATTGGTTCTTTGCTGAAAGTTCAATTAGTGAGGATTAAGCAACACATAGTTTCAGAGAGTTTTTTTTTCCTTTGAAAAATGATAGTGTTTTTAAGTGAAACCACCTGCACTGTGTCTGTAAGCAGATGAACACTGTCCATGGTCAACATAGGTTCAGGTGCTCATGTAATAATGATAACAACAACAACAACAACAACAATTGTAATTATGTGTATGTGCACACGCTTGCATGTATGTTTGTGTGTGTATTCACACACACACATGCCATGGTGGTCAGTAGACGAGTCTGTGAAGCTGCTTTCCTCTTTCCACTGTATATGGGTTCTGGGGGTTCTGGAAGTCAAGATGATTTCATCATCATAGCAAGAAAGCAATAAGAAAACTGTTACCTAGCTGAGAAAGTATTCTTTTAGAAACCGTGATGATTTACAATAATGAAAAAATTTTAACCCATAGTTCGATAGATTTTTGCAGTTGTATTTTTAAAAGTTCATTCTTTTCTCATACAATGCATCCTAACCACAGTTTCCCCTCCCTCCACTCCTTCCAGCTGACTCCCCCCTCACACAGATCCACCCCTCCTTTGTTTCCCTTCAGAAAGGAGCACATCTTTAACTTTAGAAAGTTAAGTAGTTAAATGAGGGAATAAGGAAAAGCAAAGAATTTTTTGTGTGTATTTTTCCCACACAGATCATTTTAATCATCAATTAACTGACAACTAATTTTTGAAGACCTACAAAGTGCAAGGCAGTGCCACTTTGACAGATGACTAATGGCGAACAAATGTTTTCTCTAAAGGGCTTCAAAGTATTTATTTTAGATTCTGTGGGCTATGCATTTTCATTGACATTTGAGCTGACAATCACCTAAAAAATAATTATGAGTTTTCTTGATAAAAGAAAGCATGGGGAGAATTCTGGGTTAAGAAACAAGAAACATTTAACTGTCATGTTTCCTTAGGTTCCTTTTGCTTGTGACAGTTCCCCAAGACTGGCTTGATGTTCTTCACCGTTTCCAGGATGGCCAGTCAAGCATTTTGAAGAAAATCCCTCTTTTAAAATTTGTGTAATGATGTGTGAACATTATGAGATAAGGGTTATGGGTTTGGAGGATAAAGAATTTTTTAATTCAAAATGTGTATCTGTTACTGGTGACTTAAAATGTGTGAGTATATTCTCTTAACCCTCTTGGGCTTCCCAAGAATTAGTGTGCTATAAGGTCAAGGCAGGTCAAAGTGAAGGGAAGAGCAGGAGTGCCTGGTGGCATGCCTCTTTACACAGCTGCCCGACATGTTGCTATTGTTATTTGGTCTGTTTGGATATTAAAGCCAAATAAAAATGCACTTTATATGAAGTCACACTCCAAAAATCCAACCAATAGTTTAGTGAAGACCAAGCATGTGTTGTTCCCACCCCTAAAACATTCAAATATGCTTCCCAGCTGTTATAGGCAGGAGACTCACAGAAAATATGCAACTTAGCTGTAAACTAAGACATAAATTACAGAAGTGTGCTTAAGAGCAGTTGGTAATTGATTTATTGGATTTGTTTTAAGGTATATATGAGCCACATGCTTGAGGAATGGAGATGACTACGCTTTTGCTTCTAAACTTTTAATGTGTTTTTCCTAGCTATCAAAATATACAGAGTTCTATTAAAAAGTTCATACATAGCACAATTATAGTCAGAGTTTAATAACATGTTCTTCCATGCTCTCTAATTTTATTGGCTTGTTTATATAGCTGTTGAAGAAAAAATACTCTAGAGAAGTTATTTTAACCTTTATAAAGCTGATAAAAGCCCAGCAATCTCACAGTTTATTTTGAACGTTTTTTAAAGAATGTTACATAACTTTTTTTTTTCCAGTTTTCTGTCTACCATCTTAAAGCAGGAATATTTGAAGAACAGGCTAGCCCACAGCTAGTTTACTGCCTCTGAAGCATTCTCTTAAGAAATGCCATGGCCATGGGCCTTACCTGGCGCTTTAGACTTGTGTCATAGTTGCGCTTTGAAGTAGCAAAAAAAGTAACAATTTGTAGTGAATTTAGATTTATCTGTTCTGTTGATTTCTATATTGGGATCAAAGCATGAAGTATATGATGTGCTCTTACAGTTTTTTATTAGAATTTATAGTACTTTTTAGGGCAAACCTGGCAATTAAATACCTTGAAAAATTATAAGTATTTGTTTTATTTAAATTTAAAACTAGGTCTTTTAACCTATTTTTATTGAACTAAAGTAAAGGCTCTTTTGTTCTTATTTTCTATTTGAAAGTTCTGTATCTACCAAGTTTCCTTTAATTTTGCAGTACTTAAGTCATTGTGATCTTTCAACTATTCCCAGTGTGTCGTGTTCATTTCCAATTCTTCCTTGGGTTCAGTGTATTGCAACTTTTTCTCATCTTCTCTCTTTAGAATTGCATCAAGTGCTTATCCTTCATTCCCAGCTCCAGTCATTCCTCTGCGCTGGCTGCTTTCTGCCCTCTGCAGTGGGTGTAGGTGATAGAAACATTTGTCTGCTGCTTCATGGTGGCTGTTGGTAGCCCTTTCATTTACTCGTACCTTATCTCTGAACACAATTGTGCTGCTTGATAACAAACTCCTGGTCATAGGATCTTTAGGCTATGGAGCATAAAATCAAAATATCTTGTGTTTTCTATTTCCCATTTAGTTCATTAGCTACAATGTTATGGTAGCAATAAAAGATCAAATTTTGAACAACTTTTATTAATTCATTTAAGTCCAACTATTACATATGCACTTCAAATATGATCTTGCCAGCATGTGTCCATGCCAGTGAAGACAAGTTCCTTTGTACATGAATGTAGCTGTTAGAAAGGAGGTTCCAAGAACTTGCATATACCTTTTTTTTTTTTTTTTTTTTTTTTTTAACCACCACAGTACTTACTAAAGTGTCATAACATCCACAAACCAGGTTGTGGTGCAATGTGTGCTTAGCATATATGACTTTCTGATTTTGTTTCCTGGCCTCTCTCCAGCCCCAAAAGGAAATCGAGGAAGAAAGTGAGAGGAAGGAAAGAGTGTGCAGAGCTCACTCATTGAAGACTGTGTAGGAGGTGTTCAGCTATGCAGCAGGGAGTTAGCTTTCAGCAGACACCAGACCTCTTGACATTTTGACCTTACATGTCTGAGCTACTAGAATTGTGAGCAATAAAAAACAATTTAAAAACTTATTACTGATGGCTATAAATTCATCTTAGTATATTACCACATATTTGATGGTTTGAACAAAATAATAAATATCAGATTATTTATCGGGAATGTCATGCATTTATACTTGATTTGTAACATAGTTCTATTGTTGACGCTTATTTAAAAAATACTAAGTACATATTGGCAGGGGACATTGGCATTGGATTACAATTTAAATACTATATAAATCTATAAAATTAGGAATATTTTCTCCCTAAAATTTAAATGAATAAATAGAAACATAAATGTTTATGACAAGAAAGTACTAAAAGTCTTACTTTGGGGGCCATCCAGATGGCCTCACAGATAAAGGTGCTTGCCACCAAACCTCACAACCTGAGTTCAATTCCAGGAACTCACAAGGAAGAAGGAGAAAACTGATTCCCGCAGGCCAACAATCCTTTTTCACAAAGCAGTAATCAACGAAGAGTTCTTGTCTCAAGCGAGGTAGAAGGTGAAGACAGATATCGGAGGTTGTCCTCTGACCTCCGCATGTGCACCAAGGCACCCACACACACATACACAGACATGTATCACTAATAGGCCCACATGCATGAGTGCACATGCACGCACGCACGCACGCACGCACGCGCGCACACACACTTCCCAATTAAAAGTGTAGAATTCTCATTATAAAACAAAATAAAACTTCTTTTAAAAATATTTTAGCTTACAGTTATTTATTGTTTGTGTGAGTGTGCATACATGTGTAGGCACACACATGCTATGGTGTATGCTTGTGTAACTTGTGAGAGTCAGTTTTCTCCTTCCACCGTGTAGGTGCCAGGGTTGGAACTCAGGTTGTTAGGCTTGTCTCCTTCTTCTTTTTCCTCTCCTCCTGCTCCTCCTTCCTCCTCCTCCTCCAGCCTTTTAAGCTGGGGTGAGATGGTATATTATTGTGTTTTTATTTGTAGTTCCCTGATGGCTAATAATATTGAGCATGACTCCATATATTTATTTCCCACCTGAATTCTTGTTTTGAGAGATGTCTAAGAATTTCTCTGAGTAGATGAGGATGGTGGTAGAATGATTACTTAGCATGTCTTAAGCTCTGGGTTCAATCCTCTATGTCAAAAAAAAAAAAAAACCATGAAAAACACAAAATCGACAAACTTTGTCTTTGTCTCTCAGAATACAATTGGTTTCCACATATTAAAGCCAAACTGACAGAGGTCGTGTATCTTATGAGCAAGTTCTTAATGCACGCAAGCAGCATCGATCGAAAAATGCAGTGGATGCCAAGCAGAAAGAAAAACAAAGAATGCCAGATGAAGTTCAATAAAATAGCTACTCAGAAGTCTCCATATGAGGCTCTTCCCACCTTCTGAACAATCTACTTCCACTAAGACACATTCAGCTGCTGCAAGTTCATCCCATTCCTCACCTGATGATTTTGTACTTGCGTTCTTAAGTGACCTGAATGTTTTTAAGTTGCATTCAATGTTTGATCCTTAAACACATTGATATGTTGAACAATTAAATTCTCCAGTGATAAATTATTTTATCATTCATGGTTTAAGGTGTGTTCAAGGCTACTTGACACATTTAGAGATGCATGTGTTGAAAATGACCAGACATTAGTTCACATGTATGATATAAGTTAGTTTTCTGCATAGCCCATCAAATCAACTAGACAGGGTTCATCAGACTGAAGCAGCAAGCACGGGGCGTTCATCTGTCTGCACCAGTCCTCTGTGTATATGCTATGGTTGTTAGCTTGGTGTTTCTGGGGGACTCAACAGTGGGAGTGGGTGTGTCTCTGACTCTTTTGCCTGCTTTGAGATTTTTTTCCCCTCCTAATGGGCTGCCTTGTCCAGCCTTGATATGAGGGCTTTTTTCCTTGTCTTGTTGTATCTTGTTTTGTCCTGTCTGGCTGTTGTCTCTTGGAGGCCTGCTCTTTTCTGAAGGAAAAAGAAGAAGGAGTAGATCTGCGGGAGAGGAGAGGAGAGGAGAGGTGGTGGGGAACGAGAATGCGGGGGTTGGGAAGACTGTGGTTGGAATGTATTGCAGGGGAGAAGAATTTATTTTCAACTAAAATAAAAGAAAAGAATGGAAAGAAAGATTTTTTTCTTAAACAAAAACAAAAAAACCTACAACAAAATACCACATTAGTTTTCTGTACAATAAATATTAAAAGACATTTTTGAAAAGCAAGAAGATTGTTATTGTCACATATATTTGTGGTCATATTTATACTCATAATTTGTTTTAAATAATTGACAAAACAAATCTGTTCACTGGCCTGGTTGAATTCTTTCCTATGGCATGGAAAGTCCCACACACACAGTTTTTAATTTGTATGCAAAGGTCGGGGTAGTAATGACTTGGGTATCCTATATCAGGGTAAAGAACAGTTTTATTTCTGGATAGAAAGCTAAGAGAGTGTAAAAGAACTGTTCTGTTCTAAGTTTTTTACTTATTTTCTTAGATAAGATGTTTTGTGGAATAATATAAAATGTTATGAAGAAACTATAAATATTTCAAATATCAAAACAGGTTTCCTAGTTTTGTTTTGTTTTCTAAATTATTTTCATTTGGGTGAAATAATACACACACACACACACACACACACACACACACACACACACACACACACACACACACACGCAGGAGCATATGAGTGCAGAGCCGGCAAAGTTCATGGGTTCCATGAAGTTGATGTTATAGGCAGTTATGGACTACCCAATATGGGTGCTGAGAACTGAACTTGGGTCCTCTGGAAGAGTAGTATGTATTCTTAACCACAGAGCCACCTCCCAGACTCTTGAAAATTCTCTTTCACTGTTCAGAACTTGTCGGATACACAGTTTATTTGCAGAGCACTTATTCACTCAATAAATATTATTGTATTGTTTACAATGGGAATTGGAATGGAACTATAATAGAAAATATGGCTTCCACATTCCTGAAACTTGTAGCAGAGAAGACAGTTATGGACCAGTCCTCTGTGTATATGCTATGGTTGTTAGCTTGGTGTTTCTGGGGGACTCTTAACAGTGGGAGTGGGTGTGTCTCTGACTCTTTTGCCTGCCTTTTGACTAGTTAATTACAAGGTAATCAGCAATACAAAAAGAACTATACACAGTGTTATATAAGCATATGTCAAAACCTAGTCTATTCTGAAGGTGTCAGAGAGAAACTTTTAGCTAGGCAGATGGAGGTGGAGGGGAGCAAATACATTTGAGGAATATTTGAGAGGTAAATGACGACACTTGTAAATTGGTTATTTGCAATAACTTTGCAAGCAAGAGGCAAGAGAAAAGCATGACATCTTGTCTTCTGGCTTGAATAATTTGTGCATTTATGAAGTGAGGACCCTAGAAATGTTGAGGATCAAGGAGGGAAAGAAATGATGAGTTTTCTGCCTAAGATGTGAAACACTTAAGAGTGATATCAGGTAGGTGGTTTACCGTTTGGGTTTTTAGGTTGCAAAGTGATTTGGATTAGACAGATGTACTCAAGTTTATTAGTGTACAGAATGGAGCCCAAGCACACACTAATGAAGAAGAAGTAGGGTGAGGCAATGAGAGAGGAAGAGAAGGACAGAATCTGTTTTCTCCAGATGATCTCCTCATATATTATCCAGTCCCAAGAGGTCATCTTAAACACATGTACATATAAGCAACACTAAATTAGATTGTTTATAAATAAAAAAGAATAAGTCATGAATTACAGAGGGAGAATGGGGAAGACACAGGAGGAGTTGGAGGGAGTATAGAGGAAAAGGGAATAACGTAAGTATAGTACTCATGTATGAAATTCTCAAAAAGTAAGCTAAATATTTCATTTCTTTACTTATTTATCTATTCACCTTTTCATTTAGAACTTTGAATTGTCTGACAGAAAATGTACTGGCAATATTTTAAAACTCTCTTGTCCTATGTCTAACAAAACTGTCCTGAAAATGTAAGGTAAATTAAGGAATTCTTGCGGAAAATCAAAGCTGAGTGAGGTCATCATCAGGACACTGGTCCTGCAAGAAAAATCTCAAAGGAGTTTTGCAGGGGAATTAAAACCAAACCAAACCAACCAAACAAACAAACAAAAAAAAATTCAAAACATTGTGAAGAAATTTAAAAAATGTGAATAAAGTACAGGGCGATTAGAAAAGAGAAGGAAGGGAAAAGAGTGGGAAAGTTTTGCAAAAGAAAGGCATGTTCAGCTACGATGAATATCCAGAAAGGTCAAAGAACTAAGGAATGAAAAATATTCTTTTACTTACTACATGATACTATTCCACTTTCCCACCATAACCAAGCACTCCAAATATTAGTGGCTATAAAGTAACTTATTACTATTAATTCTGTTTTCAGGATATTTTAAATTTACTTCATAGATCACTCAGTGGTGCCACAATATAATCAAATATCTGCATTTTATTTAAAATTACTTCAAGATCATGTTGGTCTAACTTGATTTCAATTGTGCTACCTATCTGTGTATGGTTGCTTATAAGGCTATATATAACACATTCATATAAAGTTTTGAAATTCTTACTATCTTGATATATTATTTGAAGAGAGGGAGAACATAGTTTCATGTTATGTTAATAGAAATGACACCTTACAGAATCGAGACACATTAGAGGAAACTCACATTCTTCAATGAAATGTTAAAGAATGGAATTCTCATTAACCTTAGGCATCCTCCAGATGCGCCTTTGATACTAGTGACTACCTTGCACGCCATGTGGTTGAGCCCACTGACCCATGGGCTACACGGTGTGATGCACATGTGAAGGCTGAAATCAAAGTTTCTGAACAGTAGGCTGCCCAATTTCAGATGAACCTCTTCAGACTCAATATTTTTCTTAGCCTTTGTTGAGTAAAGTTCACATCATGATTTTTTTTTTCTGTAGTTACTTATCCAGATGATGAATCATGTGGATTCATGATGAAATCATTTATCCTATATTGGCTTTGATTTTAAAGGCATTTGAATAGTCTGTATAACAGAAATCTAAACTCCACACAAAGTAGTTCTATGTCATCTAGTTTTTAAAGATGTACTTATTTATTTTTTGTTTAGGGGAATTGTGCACCATATGTGTGCCTAGTGCTTGTGAAAGTCAAAAAGGACATTGGATCACCTGCAACTGGAGTTACAGATGATTGTGAGCCACCATGTGTGTGCTGGGAATTGAACCTAAGTCCTTGTAAAAGCATCAAATGTTTTTAACCATTGAACCAACTCTCCAGCCCTCTATGACATTTTTGTGGACAATGGTAATCATTATTGAAATGTCATCAGGATTTTAACCCTTAATTTAAAATTAAAAATATCATTCCCCAAGTATTTAAATTTCAAGAAACAGAAAATGAATAAAAGCCTAGGAAGACAGACAACATTTACTTCTATTTTTAGGATGAGGTCTCACTCTGTGGCTCAGGGTGGCCTTGAGTTCATGATCCTCCTGTCTCAGTTTCTCAGTAGCTGGGATAATTGATGTTTTGATTGGCCACCTGTTTCTAGCTCCTGGTACAATGGTTGGCGCATATGGTACTAGTTACCTACTCCTTGAATGAATGAAGAAAGGGATATGATCCTTGATAGTTGACAGAGATATTATACTATATTACTGAATCTCTGGGAAAATATAGATATAACATCCCTTTCCTTTATTAACTTTATTTCCTGGCCTTCCTCCAGGAATTTCTAATGTTTACCATTTGAAAGAATTTAAATAAATTAGGTTTCTTATTTATTTGTGTGAAGCATTTGTGGGTGAGGGTGTCTATGCCCTGGTGTGCATGTAGAGGTCAAAAGACAGCTTGAAAGATTATTATTTTTCTGCCACGTGGGTCCTGAGGAATTAAACTCAGGTCATTCAGCTTTTCCCACTGAGCCATCTCAGTGGATGTGTACTGTTGATAGGGGCGCAGCCATATTAAAGACCCCAGAGGCTCAGACCTATGGAGGAAAAGCAAAGCCTCCCTCAAGGGGAACTTCAGAGTAAAAAATGAATCTGATTCATGTGTGACTGTTGATTGGTTGAATAGAAAATGTCTACCATAGTTTTCTCCTCCCCATAATTATAGCCTGAAGACTGCTTCTCTACAGAGATGCTCCTACCACAACTAGCTAAACCTCTCTCCTTGATCTATCTGTATATCTTGGCTGTATACTTTGGGATCAATAAACATTGCTTCCTCACTGTGAATAGTGAGGTTTAAATTTCAGGCTTTTCTGGTAAGCACTTTTACCCACTGAACCAGATTGCTGGTCCCAAGTGAAAATTTATTACATATTCTTATGCTAACTTGAAGATGTCCTCTGAACTCCTTCAAAATCTAAATAGTATTCTGTTTATCATCTGTCTGTCTACCTATGAACTGATATGCATATTTAGTGAGAGTCTCAGAGTCTTTCGCTTTTCCACTTTGTTTGAAAGAGACCACTTTAAGGACAAGACCCTGTGTCAATGACACTGAAGAGTAACTACTCAGTACAGTGAGGATGATGCCAATATGTGAAAGAATTCTTCTTTTTGTTTATCAGGAAAGCAGAAAACTAACAAGACAAATAACAAAACAGAAACATGAAAATTTATTTAAAGCAATTACTAGTGCCACCATGCAAGTTTTCACAAATCAAAACAAAAAATTGAAACAAACAAACAAACAAAAAACTCAAAGAAGCAAAAGCAATCATTTACTTAGTGTGGTAGACAAAGGAAAAACAATGTGTGAGGATTTAAGAAGTGAGTATTATTTTAAGGAGGCCTGTTGCTTTCCTGATTTTTAAAAAAAAGGATTCTAGTGAGGGTTAAAATATATAACATAATCCAAATATCTTATTAAACATCCTGAAATGTAAAAATTCATGCTTATACTTCTCTCTTACATAACCTAGAATCACTTGCTTTGTGTATCACTGCCCACAATGGGCTAGGCCCACCCCCACATCAATCATTAATCAGTAAAATGGCCCCACAGACGCCCATAGACCAGTCTGATGGAGGCAATTCCTCAACTGAGGTTCCCTCATCCCAGGTGACTTTGTTTTGTGTCAAGATGACAAAAGGCATCCAACACACTGGAAGAAAATTTTCTTCACGTTCTCAACCAAATAAAGGAGGCACAAATTGACTTCTAGGAAACTTACTCAAATCTGTTTTATTTGTAGCTTTTACTCCCTTAAAAACATAACCACAAAAGGGACACACCTCTCACCATGCTTGGCGTGGATTTTGCTAAGTATATTCACAGCACTATAGTAAAATGTTTTCCATAAATTTTTTCACAAACAGAATTTGAAAATGGGACAGCAGCAGCATATGGCCATGTAAATTGTAAATGTGATCCACATGTCTTCCCCAATGCCAATGTGATGAGCTAATGAAAATACAAATCAGGAAAGGTGCACTATTAAACTGGCTACCTCAGAACAGCCAGATGGTCCAGAGGGTCCACAGCCATTCTCTGAATGTCAAAAGGGGAAATACAATCAGGCTATAATTATAGCCAGCATACTTATAGCCTTACAGACTGTAGATTTCACACAATTTACATATCATAAGACTCACAGGTATGTTTAAAATTTTATGAATCATGTAAGTAGGGGGAAAGGAAGCAAATCAATTAGGGTTTCCAGTTATTGATATTCCACTGTTGGAATTAGATATATTTGAGAAAGTCTCGAGGGAGTTGGTAGCTTATGGGAGCTGCATTTTAAGCACATCCATTTTTATTTAAAGCATTGTAAGACGGACCACACCCATGAATTGCTGTTAGCCCAATGTGCAAACTCAAGAGAGCCAGGCTCCAAAGCTAGTTCTTTTTCACACGGGAGTTTCCTAAGGTAGACTTTTGTGTATCACTCTTCCAATTTTTACTAAACCGGTTACCCTCTGTGTTATGATCTGCTTGTCACCATTCTCAAAATGATAAACTTATACTTCAAAATATCTACTTACAATGAATAAATTAAAAATAATTATAAGCAAATGCTTGATAGAAAAACTGCTTATTTAAATATCAGGTATCCTTTCTCATTGAATGCCTTATCAATAAAATGATTTTTATAAATTGAATTTGTATTAAATTTTGGTAGTTTAGATATGTCCTGGGTTCCAGAGAGCCTATTAGAGAGAGAGAGAAGTGGTAAGCTAAAAAAGCAATGCATAAATTTATCTGGTTAGAAGCCACACACTTCTCAGATTTACATCAGGCGAAAGTTTATGATGTTTTCTTAACTCGTTTACTTTCTGTGAACACTATGGTGTCTCCTTTTAATGTTCCTGGAGTTTATTAAGTGTACAATGATAAATTTTCTAAGCAATAGACACTTTAATTCCCCCAAAGAACTGGATATATTCTTTCTTTTTTGAACTATTATTATTTATTGTTGTTTGTGTGTGTGCGTTTGTGTGTATGTATGTAAGGGCACACATGCCACCTCCTGCCCATGGAGTTCATAGGATAACTCTGTGAAGTTGGTTGTCTCCTTCAAAATTTTCTGTAGGTTTGGGGAACGAAGTCAGATCGCAGTGAGTGCCTTTACTCTCTGTGCCATTTTGCAGACCCAGAACCTACAGGAATTTCTATAGCTTTTAAAGGAAGACTTAATAGTGAGTTCTATTAAGAGGTTTTCTTGCTTTAGAACTAAAACTAAAATCATTTTAAAAGTAGGAGACAGCTTATTTTGAGGAATTAAAATGAATGACACAAAGCTGTTTCAGAATAATTGAGTTTTTAAACATTTATTGATTTGCTAGCTCTTTGTCATGTGTGTGTGTGTGTGTGTGTGTGTGTGTGTGTTATCAGTGTGTTTGTGTCTTTGTGTGTGTGTGTCAGTATGTTTCTGTGTGCATTTCTGTGAATATGTGTCTCTGTGTCTGTGTATGTGTTTAATTCCAAATCTCAAGGATTAGTGCACACTTATAGTCATATATTTGCTAGTAAAAATGAAAAGCCTTTACTTACAAAAAGAATGTCCATAGATCTCTGCATCTGCTTCCATCAGTCATTGGATGAGATTTCTAGCATGACAGGGTGTTTGGTCATCCTATCACCAGAGTAGGTCAGTTCGGTCTTTCTCTTGACTATTGCCAGTAGTCTATTGTGGAGGTATCTTTGTGGATTTCTGGCCCCAGGTGGAGCTCCAGGAATCCAATAAGTGAGAAAGAGGAGGGATTGTATGAGTGAGAATTGTTGAGATCAAGATTGGAAAAAGCACAGGGACAAATAGCCAAACTAGTGGAAACACTGAACTATGAATCAGTAGCTGAGGAGTCCCCAACTGGATCAGGTTCTCTGGATAAGTGAGACAGTTGATTAGCTTGAACTGTTTGGGAGGCCCCCAGGCAGTGGGACAGGGACCTGTCCTTAGTGCATGAACTGGCTGTTTGGAGCCTGGGGCCTATGCAGGGACACTTTGCTCAGCCTGGGTGAAGGGAGGAGGGGACTGGACCTGCCTGGACAGCATCTACCAGGTTGAGCTGAATCCCCAGGGGAGTCCTTGTCCTGGAGGAGATGGGAATGGGGTGTGGGCTGGGGGGGAATGGGGGCGGGAGGAGGGAGGACAGAGGAATCCGTGGCTGATATGTAAAATTAAATCAAATTATAAAATTAAAAAAAAATGTCTTTTTTGTTTTTTGTTACTTTCTTAACAAATTACATTGGTAGTATAAAACAACATAAAATTATTCTCTTACACTCTGAAGTCAGAGGTTAGCAATCCTGTGAGTTCCTTCTGTAGGCTCCAGGCACATTACTTTTCTCAACTCTTTCAATGTGTCCAGGCAGCTCTTGTCTTTGAGGAACATGTGCATGCATGGCCTTACCCTTTGCTCTCTCTGTCTCTCCTCTGTGTTTTGCTTATTGGATTGCTTAAAGTGTTTAGGACATACATATATAATACAGGTTGATATAGTTGATTTTCTTCCCCAAAGAAGTTCACATTTATATATTCTGGAGTTAAGAGTCAGTATATCTGTTGGAGCCACAACACAAGCCACTACAGATAGTCACTACTGTATTGCATTGGGAGAATAGACCAAATATGTTTAATATTAATTATTGTTTGATAAACAGAACTTTTGGATTATATAATAATTATGGTTATATTATAAATGATTTGTTAAACATAATCTTCACCAACAACTATTTCATAGCTAATTGGTAAATGAATTTTGAATCTGGATTTGTGGTGTTTTCAGATGCTGTGTTATTTTAATAAAGACATGCCCAACTCTTCTCCAGGATAATGCAGAGCATGCTGTAGTTTACACAGGTCAGAATTATGAATGATTTAGAAAACTATTAAGCATTCTTTTGATACCTAACTTTCATACATGGAAACATTTGTAGCATACTCCAGAACTATCCAGTGCCCTTCAAATGGGATGCTGTTCTGGTACTGAGTAGTGTTCCTAACATTAAGAATACTAGAATGGGATTTGATTTGGAAAAAAGAAAAAGAAAAGAAAGCAAAAAAAAAAAAAAAAAAAGGCAGAGACTATCAGTTATTCTCTTTTTTTTCTGTGCTGCCACTTTCTGATAACAAAGAGATCTAAGAGATCAGGTGGAACCAAGAAGGCAGCATGTGGTCCCGTGTTTCACTTCAGTCCCTCTGACATCTGTGTGGGCAGTTCTGAATCGTGTGACGCTCAGGACATCATCTCATACAAACTGCAATTGTCCAGGACCCAATAACTTTATGCTGTCCTATGATAGTTTATACTGAGTTTTCTCACAGAATTCTGAATGCACATATACAATTCTTTGATTTGGACATGCCCAATTATTTATTTACTTTTTACATTTAAATCATTCTAATTTGGCTGCTGTGTGTAGCAAAGTAATGAACATATTTTTGTGTATGATTTTTCTGTTTTACTTAAAACAATAGATTGCAAAAGAGAGTTTCTCTTCAAAGTGTATGAAATTATTTCTTTCTTGTGTGTAATATCAAAATGTTGAATTTTTTCATTTCAATAAGAAATGTGAGAATTTATTCATTATGTTTCTGAGATAAACCTGTGTTTTTGTTGCTCATTTATTTCAACTGATGAATATAATTTATTACATAAATAAACCATAATTTGTCAGTCTAATCTTATATTGTAGACACTTATATCAGTTCAAGTGAGTTAGTAGTGTAAACACACGTGTCTTTGAACACCTGTGGGTAATTTCTCTAGGAAAGCTACTCAGAGAGTCTGCTTCATGTGTTCCTCATCAGTTTTCCTAGATATTAGTAGATTGTGCTTCTGTCATATGGCAGGGTTTTTTTTTATAATTATTTACTCATTTATTTAGCTTTTATGATGAAGTGGTTTTAATTCCTTGGATAAATACCCAGTAGAGGAATTGCTGGGTCTTATGGTAGATGTATCATTAATTTTTTGAGGAACCTCCATACTTTTCCATAGTGACTATACCAGCTCACCACCATCTAAGGATTCCGTTATCTCTATATCCTCACCAGCATTTTTCTTTTTATTTATTTATTTATTTATTTATTTATTTATTTATTTATTTATTTACATCTGGACCAACGTTTCTCCTCCCTCTTCTCCTTCTCCTGGTTCCTCCCTCACCCCAACTCTGCTCTTCCATGGCCACATCCACTCAGCCTCCGATTTCTCTTCAGAAAATGGTGGGCCTTCCATGGACCTTCAGCCATCAATGATATATCAAGTTGCAGTGAGACTAGGCACCTCTTTTATTAAGGCTGGACGAGGCAAACCGGTAGGAGGAAAGAGTGCCCAAAGCAGGCAACAGGGTCAGAAATAGCCCCTGCTCCCACTGTTATGAGTCCCACAAGAAGACCAAATTACATATATGCAGAGGGCCTCTGCCAGTACCATTCAGGCTCCCTAATTGTCAACTCAGTATGTGTGGGGCTCTATGAGCCCAGTTAGTTGATTCTCTGGGTTTTCTTGTGGTGTCCTTAACCCCTCTGACTCCTTACTAGAATTATATGCTTTGAATTTTTCATGCATTTCTGTATAGTAAGTATAACATTTACTATTCAAGAATATACTCATTTAAAAAGTTTAAAAAAGAGTATAAAAGGAAACAATCAAGTTCAAGAACATTGAAATGCAGGCTATTTGGAGTCTACCGAGGCAGCTCTAGCTCCATAGCTATCCAGATTAAGTCAGTAAGCTGCATAATATCTGAGTCTTGAAGTGAATTTTATACTCCTCAGAATTAAGTGCCCGTGTGTTAGAATGATGTACATACATGCACATAAAATAAACTTACTGGAACATACTTAAAAATTCTTCAGTTTCTATAAATTGCCTGATTTATCAAGTGTTGGTGTGTGTGTGTGTGTGTGTGTGTGTGTGTGTGTGTGTGTAGAATTTGTTAAGCTAAAAAGAGCACTCTGAATTCTAGGGATGCTTCTACAACCTTAGTTTCACTCATATGTAAAACTTTAGTATGTATTACTTGACTTTTTTCTTTTAGTGTTTTAGATTCACTCTCAATATGCTGTCTAGCTGCTCTTATGCTTACAGATTTGCAAGATGTTACAATCACCAGTGCAAATATTATAAAGCATAATAGTTTGTTTTACATAATTATGTGATAAAAATTTCAAGGCAGATGCTTTAAAAAATCAGAAAACATCAAACCTCAGGAATCCTCCTGTGCTGTAAGCTAATAAGGTCTTTGTATTCCTGGGCTACACGACTTATTTTGCATCTTTCTAAGACAGAAGGAAAATATCCTTTGTATCTCAGGATAGTCAAGACAGAGCAAGCATTCATTTGATGCTTTTCAATTCCTCCCCTCTTTCTTTCTGACCATAGATTCTTTTTTTTTGGTTTTTTGAGACAGGGTTTCTCTGTGTAGCCTTGTGCCTTTCCTGGATCTCGCTCTGTAGACCAGGCTGGCCTCGAACTCACAAAGATCCGCCTACCTCTACCTCTCAAGTGCTGGGATTAAAGGCGTGCGCCACCACCGCCCGGCAATGACCATAGATTCTTAAAGGGGGTTTTCATGCTTTCTTCATTTAAGCTCTCAATGTTATAATCGGATACTTGGTTAACGCAATCCCTGAAACTAATGAGTATCCAAGATTCAGCCATCATTACTGGCTTAAAAGAGCACCATTAAAAATATTTATCCTTGGAGGTGAAAGGATGATTAAGTGGTTAAGAGTGCTAAATCCAAGCACTGTCCCCTACTCAAATCTTTAAAAAATGAGGAATATAACCATTAAAACCATCTAATTAAACTGAAAAATAAAGTAGAAGTAGTTTTAGGTATTAGGTTTTGAGATTACATCTAGATCTCAGAGCCCTGATTTACTGCCTGTCCCTGACTTAGAACTATATCCACCTATGATTGTAATGACTTTAGCTCTTGAAGAAGCTTTGGTAACAGTAAGGCCTGCTGGACAGGAACTTTTTCTTAGCTTGGCAATTTTTCTTGTGTAGGATCTAATTCGAACTCCTTGTATAAGTTTGTTACAGCCATTCTCTTCCTGACTACTCTGAAGATGTTTGTTTTCTCATGTCTGATGTCTTCCTGAAACCTTTGCAAGAGTTGTTTCTTTTGCTTGGAATTCTCCTCACTAAGGAATAACCTAGCAATTATCTTCCCAGAGAAGGTTTTCCCAAAAACCTACTCACCTCAACTTTTCTATAATTCTACCTCAGTGGTTTTTAACTTTGTTTTTCATTTATTTTTATCACTATCTTACTTTAACATTTCCTTTTCTCCCATTTCAATATAGATCCATTAAAGCACAATGCATGTACATCTAATTTATTATAATTGCATTTATTTACAATAAGTATTTGTAGAATAAAAGACTTTAAGTAGCAAAAGCAATGAATTCAGTCCTCGATAACAATGAACTAGAAAAAAAAAAAAAGAAAGTAGGTATGATCCAAAGAGATGAAATGAAATCTAATATACTTTAAAGGGTGACCTTAACATACGTTTTGTATTAGAAAAAGAATATCTTGCATTAAAATACTTGTTAATATCTGAGGTACCAAATACAAATAGTCTTTGACCTGATGGTTGAGTACTGTTTACTCAGAATGTTAATGTTTACCATTGTCGTGACCATTTCCATCATTGTTTTATTAGGAAGGAATACAAGGTAGAAAATTTTCTAGAAAGGGTATCTCCTGAAGAATATGCTTGGGATTAGTTCTTTGTGGAATGAATCACTCTAGTTAGATTTTGTCATTGCTGTGACAGAATATTCATACTTAAGAAGCACTTATTTTGTTCTATGGTTTCAGTCCATCCTGTGGAAGTATGTGGTGGAGCACAGCTGTCCTATCAGAAGCAGAATTAAGAGAGCAAGGGTTTAGAGTAAGATAGAACTCAGTGATATACCTCCTCCAACCAGGCTCCACCTTTCACAGTTCTACCACCACTCAACAGGCCATTGAAAATTTGAATCCATCAGCAGACTAAACTACAGGTTACTTTATAGCCCCCATGATCTAATCATCTCTTAATGTACTCTGACTAAGGACACACCCAGGGGTTAGTGTCTGGAATCTGCTAGGTAGCTCTCAATCCAATCAAGTTGACAGTCAAGATTAACGACCACACAAATCATGTTGAACATGTAGATTTATGTACTCAGCATTGTTTAGCTCCATCATATTGTTTCAAAATTTAAATAAGCAGTTTTGTATTACTTTTCACACACATTCTTTAATAATGTTAACATTTGTAAATCTATTGCAATTAGTTCTCTGTTTCTTTCAGTAGACTTCAAGGGGCAGCAGTTCTCCAAAAGAAAATTTGTTATTCATGAGAACTGACAGGAGGCAAACTCCCTTTTGATTCACATGTCCTTCCTTTTGGATGGAAACTGAAATTTTGCTTATCTTTCAGCCCTGTGGACTAGAACCTTGACAAGGACACACTGGAACTAAATTATGGTTCTTTAGATATCAGTGATGTTGGATCCATCATCCACTGCATTCATTCTAAGACCATATGGCCACATAAGAAGAACAAGTCTGTTTTGGAGGGCAGTCCAGATAGAGTTTTCTGGCTTATTCTTGATTCTTCAAAGTAAATATACATATAAAAGCTTAGAAGAAATTTCACTAATTAATGTATTAGCCTGCCATCTAGTATTTTTTTCAAGTTTTTGAAAATATCCTGGAGACATTTTTGAAAAATTTCTTCTCTCTTCTCTTCTCCTCTCTTCTCTTCTTGTCTCCTCTCCTCTCCTCCCCTCTTCACCTCTCCTCTCCTCTTTTCTCCTTTCCTCTCTTCTTTCTTTCACCTCCTTTCTCCCTTACTTCCTTTGCTCAGTTTAGAAGTCTAACTTTTTTCATTTCTAATGCCATTAAATGCATTATTTCAAAATATATATGATACACAGAAGGCAGATGTATATGTATATATACATACATATGTGTATATGAGCTAGAGTCTAGTTAGTGTTGTCTGTATTCACATGAATGTAAGGCTAATCTCTTGGGGATGGGCAACCTATCATGGGGCTCTTTACTATACAAAAGTCTCTCTCTCTCTCAGAAACTGTCAATTGTCTATAGTTTCTTGAACTAGAGGTGCAGCTTTCATGCTGAAATGTTGACTGGCTAGTATTGTGCAGATCTTGTGTAGGCAACAATAGTGGTTCAGAGCTCATGGGTTCAATATCTTTTTCATTGATTTCTCCTGTTTGTTTGACATTCAACATGCCTCCTATATCTGGATGAACAATTCTTTTCTTACATTTGACATATTTTCTATGATTTTATTGACTATATTTAATGTCTTTGGCTTATACTTCACCTTCTATAACCATGACTCATATTTGATCTTTTAATAATTTTGCTTTAATTACTTTCTTCTCTTACTGCTGTGACAAAATACTCAGTGAATTGATACAGAAAAATTGTTATCACCTCTTGAGATTCATTTTTGTGTGTGTGTGTGGGTGTGGGTACTTCCTGGGATCTATGCAGGTGATCCCAATGTGGACACCTAGTAATGAAGGATACAGAGTCTCAATTGGCCATCTCTTGTAGCCAGGTGAGCCTTCCAGTAGAGGGACTAGGTTGCATCAATTGAGCTGCTGGTCACCCTCTTGAGATTCTTAGTCTCACCAATAAAAGAATTTAAGGGTGGTCTCAACAGAAACTCAGAAGCAATTTTGTTAGCTTTTACAAGAAAATGCCAAGGGAAGGCAATCTGCAAAAATCTGCAGCAGACTGAAGGAGAATGGAGGAGAGAAGGAAAAGGAGCATGCCATTTAAAGAAGACCAGCCATCTGACAAACTAGCAGCCATGTGATGGGGAGGGAGGCTTTAGAGAAAAAGTAAGGAAGCTTAAACTATTGGAGGAAATCCAAACTGTTAAGGAAAACATGCTTATAAAAGAGATAGAAAGAAGATAAGAAGATGTGTATATTTTCAAATAATTCAGAAAATCTGGCATACTTAAGAAATTGCATGGCTACAACCTTGTAAACTATTACACTAGGTGCAAAGACTCTGGGAAGTAAAAGTATAGCATATCATTAAAGGACTAATTATTCTGCCCATTCAGTCAACATGACTTAAGGTGAACCTTTCTTACTAATACTAGTCATCCCTTGAAGTAATGGACCTGGCCCACCTCTATTAGGTCTCTACCAGGGCCAGAGATTCTATTCTCTTGATCAAAAGGAGTTTTTCTATCCTAACCAACCAACCAAACAAACAAACAAAACCAAAAAGCCAAAAACAATAAAAACGGAAGAAAGGAAACGTTGTTTTGGCTCACAGTTTGGAGGTAAAATCTACCATGGGCCAGAAGGAATGTTGTCAGGAGCATGAGTCAGCTGGCTACATTTCATCTGAAAATAGAGAGAGATGAATACTAGCATTAAGCTGTTTTCTTCTTTTTACTCATTTACTCATGGAACCCAACCCATGAGATGGTCCTACCCTCATTCATGCAACACCTTCATATATTCACATTGTGTTTCTATGGTGATTCTAAATCTAGTCAAATTGACAGTGAAGAGGAACCGTCACAGTGTTCATAGACCTCAAGTATTTTTGTTCATGTTTTCTATTTTATTATTATCTCAATGTTCTAATCCATCTACCTTGTTTTTAAGTCCTGTTATTCTTTCCATGTTATAAGGTACTATTCCTGGGGGAGATGTTGACAAATATCTACTTATTCCAGATAGGGAATCAATAACAGACAAAAGTAAGGATATCACCAAAATCCAACTTGGTGAATCAATATGGTATATTGGGTTTACTTATATGAATCTGAGTGAGGGGTTCCTTAAAGGAGCAGAAATAAATCAGAAGCTCACCTCAGCATGAGTGAGAGCTCATGAAAGTTGCAAACTCAGACCTCACTGCAGAACCTACAGAAGCTCAATAGGTTGGAGAGTGTCTATTTCAAGTAGCTCAGTTGGGCTGAGCCTCTTTCAGGCAGCTTGGTTGGTCTTTGTCTTGTCTAGGAAATTAGGACAGTCTAATTGCGTCAGCAGTCCTTACTGCATATATAAATTGGGGCATGAAGGTGCTGAGTGAATTCGGTTGGTTTCACAGAACTTCCTGATGCCCTTGAGTTGTTTACCTCCCAAGTTTTGACCAGCTTCCCTACAGGGTGGAGTGTTTTATCTCCCTTTAGAACATCCTGAGTCTTAACAAGCTTCCCTACAGGATGGGATGTTTTACCCCAGAGGAAATTGCTATACCACAGTCCACTACTCTTCATTCTCTTGATGAAACTTTCCATAGATTTGAAAAACTTTATTCATCTTTTAACTTCCAAGTCAATTTTAAAAGTATTTTTATCTCCTTATTCAATTCCTTTTTCATATTCTTCATTGACTTTATTATTTATTCCAGTAGCTTATTATATTAATTTTCAATTTATTCAGATGTCTGTGTCTTTCTAGATTGTTAAACACTGTTTTATATATATTATATACATAATACATATAAAATATATAATAAATATGCATATTTGAATTATTTCATGTAATTCACTCTTATTGTAGTCCATTAATTAGTCTTATTATGGAGATAATAATTTTATGAGGAATCAAGTTTCATGTTGCCTTGATTTTCATGTTTCTTGTGATTTTGTCCTGGCTTAGCAATCTGGGATTACACCTAGTTGATTGTTTTTTTATTAAATTACCCATATTTTTCAGTGGAATTCCTTATAATGTTTAAATGGGACTAGACTATAGTAGGTTGAGGTGTTCTTTCCTTTTGGATCAAGGGTATAGGTCAGTAGCTAAACCTATGTTCATGTGCTCAGGGTACCATGAATGATATCCAGTACCACTCTGATAGTGTTTTATTAATGCAGAAGCAACACCAACTCATGGATAAGCCTGCTGTGAAAATGTAATGATAACCATTTAAAACAATTGCTTCTTCAACTCTAATAACTTTTAGAGAATAAAGGAATAAGGATGGCATGGTATACATATTAGGATGTTGGTTACCAAAATGGTTACAGATTGAAAGAGAGTGAACTCAGGAAGACTGAGAATTTATATATGAACATCTGAGACAAAAAGAGAAGTGAAAAGTAAATAGAGCAGGGGGATTGGGATATTGCTATGAGCAGACCTCAGGATTACCAAAGGTATAAAAATTATCATTATGAAGATATAGAGGGATTATGAGAACAGAGGAAAGGAGAAATGAGGTAGAAATGATAAGGGAAAATTATAGGTTGTTGGTAACTGAAATAGTAGAGAGACCACAATAGAATAAGTGTAGAAACAGAATGGCTCTTAATGTAACCAAGCAACAGCAACAACAAAATTATACAAAACATTAAGTATATATACAAGGGTGAAAATTTAGTAAAATAAATTTTAACTGAAATAAAAGTAAAATAAAATAACATAATATCACTAAATATCCCTCTCCTCTCTGTATTGCCTTATATACAGATTTAACTCTGCAGGTACAAGAGCTGCCTGCCTGTTTCATTTGATTTAAACCCATTTGATTAGATTGGTCAATATACAGTATCTCAGCTGAGTACAGACTGGTTACCTGTAGAGTCACATTTATGCCTAGGGTCAGTACACTGGTGGTAGTTTCCCTGCTGCCAGTATGATATGTTTCTTCAGATACTTCACACCTAGTTGGTGTCTGTTTCCAGCTATAACCCTGCTTTCCCCCACACTGGTTTCAATGTGCCAGTGGATGCCACTGAATAATCTGTTTTTACCAGTGTGCAGTAGACCTGTGTAGCAAGATACTCTGTCTTGGCTTGAGTATGTGTGTTCCATTGCATTTCAGTTCAGGTAATCTCTTTTGGGGAGTTGACATGGTTCTGTGATTCTCTGGGTCTTATCTCTTAATATATATGTGTGTGCTGTATGTATATGTGGTATGCGTCCCTCCTTTTTCAGTGTAGCGTGTAGTAATGCTCACCAGTGGAGCTGGGTGGTTTCTCAGCAACCACTCCTTACATCTTATTTCTCAAAATTCTGTTTGTCTCTTTGCTTCTTGAGACTTTTTTCTCTCTCTTCCTCTCGTCCTCTCTTCCTCTCTTCCTCCCTTCCTCCCTTCCTCCCTTCCTCCCTTTCTTTCTTCCTTCCTTCCTTCCTTCCTTCCTTCCTTTCTTTCTTTCTTTCTTTCTTTCTTTCTTTCTTTCTTTCTTTCTTTCTTTCTTTCTTTCTTTCTTTCTTTCTTTCTTTCTCTCGCTCCCTTCCTTCTTCCTTCTTCCCTCCCTCCCTCCCTCCCTCCTTTCCTCCCTCCCTTCCCTCTCTGTCTTTCTATTTCTTTGTAGACCCATAGTAGAGGTAGAGGGAATCTACACCTACCCTACCCTTTATTCAGTGCTTCAGGATAGAGTCTGTTTCCTTTATACATCTAGCATTCAACATTTTGGTATTTTATGTGGTCTCTCACAGTTATTGTTTACTGGGATCCTCTCTTGCCTTGCCACATTCCTCAGCTCTGTTTGAAGTTATGGATCAATGTCTCTTTTAGATTCTTGAAGTCACAGACAAGTAGTATTCATTTCTCTTCCACCATCTTTCATGACCCAAGCCTATCATTTTTCCAAAAATTTTAAGACTGTGATCAAGAAGGAAAAAAATAGGGAAAAAATGAAATAAAATGACTTAATATTAGTTTCTCAACTCTTAACATATTCATATTTGGATATCTTTTCTTGGCTTGATCTTAAAGCATGTTGTGATATGTTACTTGGTATTAACTCTGGCTGTCATGGATTATATTTCTATTCTTATAACAACACCAGAAGGATTTTCTTTTTTACAACATAGTACATTTCAATTAAGCAAAATTTCATGTAATTGTCTGGTGTGTTTTATGTTAACTCTCCAATAAATAAATGTCTTAATTGGTTTTGTGATTCTTTTATTACTAACTACATGTATTGGACCATCTTAAGTTGCAATATTTCTGCCTTCCTTTTTTTTGTATTAATATAGCAAAAACCAGTCATTATGTCCTTCTAGTTATTGCATTTCAGTTTAGCTTCTATGTTGCAGAATTGCTTTTTTTGTAATAGTTTGGAACACAATTGTATTTAAAAATGAAAATGTGTGTTAGTTATTTTGTGTTTTTAATTATTTTTATAAGTACATTATAGGTTTATTAAAGTAATTGGATTCAGTTTTCATATTTTATTTTCATCAAAATGTATTTGAAATAAATTATAAACTTGTCACCACTATAAACAAATTATTTTTGCTGAGTGTTAATTTGAGAACTTTCAAGTCCATTATGAACAAAAATTTTATGCAGCTAAACAAATAAATATTAAATATGTCAGTTGAAAATATCAGTAAAATGACATAGAATATTCTTTGTGAGATAGATGTATAAATGCACTCAGCTCTTTCTCATCAGTCTCCTTTATATTTTTAGACAGTCTTTATGTGAATACAATGACTTCAATAGCAAACATTTTAAATGATGCTTGAAATATCAGTCACTTGACTTTGAAGTCACACACAATTAAATCCAACCCATCTTCTCTCAGTTAATAACAGCAATCTCACCAAGTCTAGTGCCTAATTAATACCAGCTATTTGTCACAAAGAGGTGACACATGTGTATCAGAAAGCTGGAAATATTGTTTGGTGCTGAAGTGCAGCCAGCTAGCCCTGCTCTATAGAATGTGTCTTACGTATGATTGGCTTTAAAGATTTCAAAGGCCTGGAGTTTAGTGTGTTCAAGCTGGGATGCGACAGTGCATAGGAGGTGTTGCTGATGTGATGGGTCCCTTTAGGCTGCTAAGTAGGAAGGTAGCTAGAAAAAAAAATGCAGCTTTCACCAAAAGACTCAGACTGGATAATTCACTTACCTGATGGGCAGAATTAAGAATAAATTCCCTAAGGTAATTTGCTTAACCTGCAGCTTTTAAGCCACGTGACAGAATACACAATCATAAATTATTTTATATATGTAGGAAAAGCATTACTGTTTCAAAAATATTGTTTACCTATATTGTTATATATATGGAAATAAAATTCTTATCCATCAAAGAGGTAATGTTTCTTAAATTCATTGGTTGTATATGGTGAGTTGACTTAAAATAAATAATAATTGCAAGTTATCAAATTAGGGGAAATGCTTGAAGCAAATGTGGGTAGGATGTAATTATACAATTCTATTAACACATAAGTATAAGGCAGTGGAAATATTGAGGAATCTTAGTTCTAGCCATATACATTAATATATAGAGCTAAAATTACATTGTATAATAAAATAGTTAAAAAAAAAAACCTTTAAAAATGTGGTCTAATCACAGTAAAAAAGCTGACTTTTGTAACATCTTCCCCAATATTATACTAGTTTTCTGGGAAAGAAAAATAAAACACAGCCAAAATATCATATTAATGAAACAGTCCTTTCTATCTTAATATAGTAAACTCATGCCTGCCCCACCAGCCAACTAACTGACCAACTAATCAAACAAAAACTATTAACCAGCCATCCAATCAAGCAAACAAAACCAAAACCACAAGGAAATTGTTTAATTAAAATGTTAGTGTTGTTGGCCTGAAATTCTTCTCACTATTCAGATTTTCACTAGTTACTATCCTAGAGAGTCAATTTTTTCTCTGTCTTTCCAAGATGTTTCACTGAGTGACTAGTCAGACAGGAATTTGTATTATTTTTCACATTTTATTAATGTTTATCAAGGGAGAAAGTCCTATTTTGGTTGGAAAAGGGAAGTAATTCTTTCAGTAAAACAAAAACAAAACAAACAAACAAACAAAAAACCTGATTACTGAAAAACAGCTATGCTTTAAAAGGGGCAAAGCCATTCTGGTGCTTGCAGTAGGTGAACAGCCCCCACATAGCTACCCATTTTCCTTTTTTTTTTTTTTTTTTTTTTGGTTTTTCGAGACAGGGTTTCTCTGTGTAGCTTTGCACCTTTCCTGGAACTCACTTGGTAGCCCAGGCTGGCCTCGAACTCACAGAGATCCGCCTGCCTCTGCCTCCCGAGTGCTGGGATTAAAGGCGTGCACCACCACTGCCCGGCTAATAGCTACCCATTTTCAAGGCCAGCTGATTGAAAGTAGAAAATGCCAGTAGACTCCATGCAGTTTCCCAGAAACAGATGAAGATCTTCAGGCTCTCTCAGGTTACAAAGAATTCCAAGTCTTAGGGTTTATTGTTTTTCCCCATATGGAATTTAAGGAGTGCTTCCTCACATATGAATACAACCAGAAAAAGCAAAGAGATCTGAAGCTTCTTTAGGTATACACTACTAAATAAATCGCTGATCCATTTTTATTCTCCCCGTTTGGCGCATTTCTTCCTCATCAACCATTACATTTTCAGGCACTTGTTCTAGTCAAGCTCTCAAAGTTGTACACAGAAGTCATGCTGAAGAAAACAAAAGCAACGTTCTGATGTGTTGATGAGTTTGAGCATGTTTGTGGTAGAGGGAGCTCCTCTACACCCAAGCTAAGAAGCGGTAGTGGCTTCTGCAGTCAGCTTCCTGCAGCACATCTATCAGTCTTGCAGAAACCAGTTCAGCTAAAACGTTTTTGAGTTAGAATGTCACCACAGCTCTGAAACATTTCACAACTGTATTCTGAAGTCAGGTTGTTCTGGGAATCTAGAACTTTGAATAGATTTACACTGGTCATTGAGTTTGGGGCAGTCGTAGAAGGTATAAGCCAGGAAGGCAGGTGACCAGAGCGGAAGAAATAGATTAAGTGATTCCTCTTTGGAGGACTTACCTTTGTAAATTTGCATTATTGACCCCCTCCATTCATCTTTACTTGAACATAAAAATTCCATTTAGGATTAAGTATGAATAATAAAAAAATGCATATGAGCAGTTACTGTAGTTCAGCTCCTAGAAGTAGCAGGTAAGGTGAAAAGAGAGAATCCATTAAGCATCTTGTTGCTGCTGATGAAGGCTCCCACATCCCAGGGGAGGCATTTCAGTACATCTTCTCATAAGTTGCCACTAACATGTGATGATTTGCTGCTTTTAGGGAGGACTCTTAGGTAACACATTCCAGGATTTTCAGATATTCATGCTTTCAAAAAGAAATTAATGGGATGAAAGAGGTGAAGATATAATTTGATTTTTATGCCAGGGTTGGGAACTGGGTCTGACATCTAGTGATGCTCACTGACATTTCTTAGTGAGAGCTCAAAACAACCTCCTTTTGTAAGAATAAAAGAAGATATCAATTATTTTTTTAGATGTTCCTTCTTTATTTAGCCAGCAAACAAGTACTTAGAATGTACTCCAGAGTATTCTGAAGGCACTTTTAGTTTTTGGCATTTTTATATTGTGTTTATCCTCCGTGGTTGGTTTCTTAGGCAAGCATGTGGATGTGGACCAGTATGACTGTCAGTATATAGCTTGGGACCCCTGAGTTTTCTGAACAACACTTTATCAAAAAAAAAAACTGTAAAATAATTCCTGTGACTCAAACATGAATTGTTTTGAACTTAATATTTTTGTCAGTTCCTTTAGAACTATTATTTACAGAATATTGTTCAGAAAGTGTCAGAATATGCAATGTTTATTAATTGCCTTTATGAGTCAGTATGGGGTTTACAAGGGTACATGATTTTATTCTTTGAGGTACTGAATAAATAAAATACTATATATATATATTTGATTACTAAGTTCTGTACAAAGGTAACCAGCCCAATTACTTGACCATAAGTGAACATCTTCCCATTACATACACTAAGAAGTACAAATACTTTTAGTTTATAATAGATAGCAAACTCTGACTGATGTGTAGCAGGTCAGGACACCTAGAAGTTTTGGACGAACACTGGAAATTTATCTGTCTAATCAAATTTTGCTTGTGTGACACCTTCATCTCATCTCACATTGTATTTCAAAAAAAAAAAAAAGGATTTGACACAGTGTGAAGTGTCTATTTTATTTTATTTTTTAATGGAGGGCTTTTCTATTTTGTCTTTCCATATGCCTTTTACAGTTTTATAGTTCAAGATAAAGAAAGTATGAATAAAAGACATTTTTGAAGTCAGCTGATTTTATTAGGATTAGTAGGTAGAAAAATAAAATGTTATTTAAGACTTAATTATTGATATCTTGAATTTATTGATTAAATGCTGACAACTTTAGACTATGCACTATGACGATGTATAATCAACAGATAGCTTAAAAATCTAGAAACTTTGATAAACTAGTAGAATCTAAATATGTGAAGGGGGTAGGGTGTAATCTTTCCTTTTTTGGTAGAACAGATCGGCTAGGATATAGTCTTAGACAAAAAAGTGCCAAAACATCAAACAGAATTCAACCCAGATCTGGTGGTAGCAATAGATTAAGACCCAGGATAGAGCAGATAGAGCAAACAGGAAGCAGGATGGAAAACAGAGCAGAAGTTTAGAATCAGATTGTTGGGTCAAAGTCAGGCTCAGCATGGCCAGGATCCTGAAACAGTGTCAGGAACCCTGGATGTCAAGAGTCAGGAGGGCAGCCAGCAGCATGATGATTTAAGCACAGGACAAGGCAGGCTGGGAGCAGATCACCAACAGGGAAGTGATGCCCCAAGGTTTCTAACCCTGAATGCCCCCTGCTGACAATATTCCTCCAGGCACTGACTCTTACATTAACCCCTGCATGCCCAATGGGACTGTTTCCTGCAGAGTTCTAACATTTAATCTTAAAATAAAATTGGATGACATCAAAGGCAACCTTCTTATAAATTTCAAAAGTCCTGCTTTTGTTTGTTTTTACTGATGAAACATTAAAGATCATACACTTACATCTTAGGAAATTTATTTTTAGGAAAAATGAAAACTTCCAAATAACTGAAAGCTTTCTTAAAATACATAGTCTGCCAGTAATAAGCACAGACCTGCATGCATGCATAATTAAGTTGAAAATCATGAGTGTTTTTGAAAAGGCTGATAGTCATATATGACTGCTGATTTGTTTTAACAGCATATTGACTTTACTTAATTTATGTTACCACAATAATATCAGTCATTTTTTAAAAAAGGAAATGAAAACGAATTTTGCTTTGAACTAGGTAGTGACCTGTGACCTAGTTTAACCTTAAGCCAACTTCTTTAACCACAGGTACCTTCCTCTGATATAGAGACAAAAATGCCTTTAGGTTTTCTTGATCATACAGGTGATAAATTATGTTTCATTATGTTGTTTTCTTTTGAACACATGGTATATATTTTTACATTTAATTTACTTACAGTATATCTTTTACAAATAAGCCTAACCTACTATCCTATATCATGAAACAAATAGGAGTTATAGAAAACATACTTCCTCTAAGAAACTTCTAAGATATTTTTTTTGCACTTCTTTCAGCTTTTAATAGAGCTATCCTCACCAGCTCTTCTTATAATGAAATGTTCTAGCCCCAATTCAATAAGTAATCCAAATTACTTCCTACGTAGTTAATGGAGGAATCTTTCTGGGTTTGCGGACTTAGCCACATAATAAGTTAAAGCAATAGAATAATAAAGTGATAATGCCACTTTACAAGATTGCGAACCTATAAAACAAGCAAGAGATCCGTGCTATGCCTACTAAATTTGTCTCCATTTCTCTAATAAAAAAAGGCTTTCATTTGAAATAAAAGTGAAGGGTACTTTTGTTAAATATTAAATTCTAGGAGATTAAAAATATAATTTCCTTTTTCTCTTGATATTTCCTTTATCTGATTGCATTACATTCTTGGGAATCACTATTGTATTGCTTATTTTTAAAATTAAAACGCTCTTGCAACTGCAGTGTTTTTGCATTGTATGAATATTTTATTGCATGATGAAAAAGAATGATTGTAAAAGCCTTAAAATGCTCAATTTTTCATTTAAATATTTTACAAGGAAAACCCTACTGAGATACATCTTCTTTTCAGGGGTGCCCTGGTGGGCCTCGCAGAAGGGAGATACAATGTATATAGTTCTACAATCCAGGACATTTACATTTCATAAAACTAACAGAAGGCTCTCTGTTCTAAGTGGAACACTCACATCTTATTTGGTTGTCACATCTCAAACCAAGGTTCTGATTCCTCCATGCAGACAAAAAATAAATAAAAATAAAAAAAAAATGACTGTTCGGAAACCCAAAGCAATTTTCTCCAAAGGCATTAGGTCAGAATGAATGATAATGTCCCATGCTTCTTGTTTGTGCACACAGGAGGGCCTGATTTATAATTCCGCACCTGGATGTGCAGGTAATTTATAAAGCAGAAACAAATTCTTATCTTTGATGAGGTGACCATGTTGTTGTTACTTTTATAATATTAACTTCACAGACATCATTTTCCTATGCATTCCCAATAAATTGAAAAGCTTGCACGGCAAAAGGGCACAATTAAATTCAAATCTAATTATTCCCTGTCTACAAATCATCAATACCGACAGAAATTTTCATACATTTTGAGTTTAATAACAGGCTTGTCATCATAATATTATGCTGCATTTTATATGTATGAAGCACATAGATTTGAAAAGTAGTATTAATTTTTGATCTAGCAAACTTCTGCTTAAAAAAATCTTAATATTTTCCAAATAAAATGGGAAGTCTTACCCTCTTGGAGGAGGGGATGGGAGTGGGTTGGGGAGATGCTGGGAGGTGGGCAGGAGGAGGGATGGGAGGGGGATCTGTGGTTGGTATATAAAATGAATCAAAAAATTTTAAATAAAAAAGAATAATTAAAAAAGTTAATTTTCTGTAAATGTGAAAATTTAGCACTTAGGAGTAAAATAAATCAGAATTTACATGACTTTATAAAAGTGTATGTAAGAGAAAAGAAATTAAAAAAATATGCAGTTATTTGGACAAAATAAAGATTTAAAAGTAATAGTAATGTCTTTGATTTTTAACTTATATAAGTGCTCCCCCTTGAGATATTAATAAAACTTATTTACTGTGTGTTCATTTTGATACTACTAACAACTATTTGATTTTGAATATGGTAATATAAACAAACCAAAAAGTTTGTTAGCATTTGCATTTTTTTGAAATTATGTTTTAAGTGGTTGAAAGTGTTAAAACTTTTATTATTTTTGCTTATGTAGAACTACATAAGAGTGTCAGCTGATTGGGCATTTCAGTAAAAACGTAAGTCAAAATATTTTTTAGCTTGACCTCTCAAGAGAAACCACTGTAGTTCCAGGAGACAAGATGGTGTTGTAGAGTCAAAAGTTGAATTTAAGTTGAAATTGATTCTGTAACCAGTGTTTTCCAACTACTTGTTAATTGAATGATGGGGCACAGCTTAGAGTAAAGATTTATGGCTACCTTCCCATGTCTTGGGAAGGAACCTCAAGCCATGGCTTAAGAAAACCATCTAAATGGGTCTAAAGGTTTGGTAGATATCTTGAAAGATATTTCTGGGAAATTCACTTATTAAGATCTGAGATATGACAGAGAACAATAAAGTTTACATAGATTTATGAAATACTTGCAACTAATATAAGATTAGTCAAACATTTAGTGCATTAAAACTTAAATACTTTTTGATGGCTGCTTTTGACTATCAAGGCATTTGTGATTTGAAGACAGTAAAGCAATGGCTGCTGCTCTGTTTCCTTGCCATAATGATAATATCCTTTAGCCTGTGGTACAGAAATGTTATTAGGCTTGGCATGGAGGCACAGGTTTTTAAACCCAAGCACTCAGGAGGCAGAGGTTGATGAATTTCTGTGAGTTCAAGGCCAGCCTGGTCTACATAGTGAGTTCTAGGTCAATCAGAGCTGTATCATGATACATGTCTCAAAATGCCAAAAAAAGAGGTGGGACAAGGGAAAGAGAGGGAGGAAGGGAGGAAGCAGGAGAGGGAGAGGGAGGGAGGGAGAGAGAGAGGGAGAGAGAGAGAGAGAGAGAGAGAGAGAGAGAGAGAGAGAGAGAGAGAGAGAGAGAGAGAGTGTTTTGGGATAACATCACATTAAGTTTTTTTTCTCCACTTGAACTTGTGCATTGATTTGGTACCTGCAGGGGTAAACCTGCCTCTGAAGTCAGACGTTCTAGGCTTAAGTCCTGGATCACTTTCTTGCTCTTTGGTGACTTTGGGCTGATTAACTTGGCTGTCCCTCTGTTTATTCATCTATAAAAGTGAATCATAATGTTGTTAATAAATGTCTCACACAATTATTATAAGTATCAAATGAATTAGTAAATGTTTAAGGTTTTTAGGAATGCACCTGTCACTTTAAAGCACAAAATCTACTAGATATTGTTGTGCCATTCTACATACAGGTTGATCATATTAATTATAGTTTTTTCCCCCATGGAAGTCACACTTTTCAGAATGTTTTCAAAGTATCAACTAATTTGTACTTAACACAAATTCTACTATTTCTAAAGTACAAGTGCTTAAAAAGAAAGTCCTCTTTAGTTGCATTAATCTTTCTCTATCATGGTTCTCTATTATAATGTCTGTCATGGAAGATGTTTTTTTTGTAAATGCCACAGCCAGGGTCTATGCATCATAGCTTTTGTTATGGACAAACACTGCTTTATCAGTCTTTTTTTTTTAAAGTCCAACATTCTTTTTTTTTATTATTAAGAAATTTTCTATTCACTTTACATACCAACCACAGATCCCCCCACTTCCCTCTTCCCAGCTTTCCCCCAACCCATCCCCCATTATCGGGGACTAAGGGGGTCCAGCCCCTCAATAGTCCCCTCCCAGGGTCCGGGAAGAATCTACAACCAGCTGATAATTAATCTTTGATGAGAAGAAATGAATCTATGTACACGAAATTCCTTAGTCCATATACTTTATTATTCTGTGACAGTTATAAGCTTATATTCTGCTCTCATATTTAGGTCATCTTTAGCCTGATTTCTCTCTACATTTGTCTGCAATCCCCTCTAGGTTCTATCTTAATTCCTTCATCTAGTTCTGCCCCTTCTAGGTTCTCATCCATCTAGTTCCTTCCCATATCATCTCCTCTCCCATCTCCTCTTCTCCTTCTATTTCATCTTGTTCTTCCCTATCTGGCTCTTCCTCCTCTTCCATCTCATTCCTCTAGTACTCTCTTGTAGCACTTCAATCTACTTCTTTCCCATCTCAGTTTGTTCCTCTCAAGTTCTTACCCATCTAGTTCTTCCATTCTCTTTTCTCTTCTCTCCTATGCCCTGGAAGTCCCGGTATATAAAGGGAGGGTCTGAGCTAAATTGTGTAAAGCTATTACTTAATGTCCAGCTCTCCTAGGCGGTGTCTCCTTGTGGAATTTACCATAAGTCAGGAGACTTGCATGTGGACTGTTATCGTTGTTAGTCCTTGGAAGTTGGGCGCCCCCCTGGGTGGTGTTTCCTGTAGTCCTTGAAAGTGGCTAAGGGAGATAATCTGATTCCAGAGAAAGCCTTTCCTGAGGCTGTTCTCCAAATACCTGGAATGCGTATGTCCAGAGAGTGATCAGTCCACACTGTTAGCCCTTCTTAGGGAAAAGTCAATTGGGAAAACTATGAAGGCACACATGATTTTCATAACAGAATACAGCTGATATATAACAAGCCAAGTAACACCAAAAACTCCTTGGGACTTGGCTTCCTCTGGAGGAATTCCCTGATCCCTCCAGGTAGTGACTTTGCCATAACCAGCTGAGTTCTTATATATTCCTGCGGCCCGCAGCACCCCATCCCCACATTTCCCAAGTCAAGGTCTCCCATGGGGAGTCAGCAGAGCCTGGCACACTCCGCTAAGGCAGGTCGTCCAAGCCCCTCCCCTCTGCACTAAGGCTGTGTATGGTGTCACACCCTAGACACTGGTCTCCAAAATGTCTGCCAGTGCACCAGGGATGGATCCCGATCCCCCTGCTGGCCGCCCCCCCCCCCCAAACAGTTCAAGCTAAACAACTGTCTCCTGTATCCAGAGAGCCTAGTTCAGTCCTATGAGGGCTCCACAGCTATTAGTTCACAGTTCACGGGTTTCCACTAGTGTGGCTGGCCATCTTTGTACGTTTCCTCATCATGATCTCAACATCCCCTGCCCACAGAATCCCTCCTCTTTCTCATTGATTGGATTCCCGGAGCTTATCCTGGTGCCCGGCAGTGGATCTCTGCATCTGTTTCCATCACTCACTGGATGAAGGCTCTATGATGACAGTTAGGGTATTCACTAGTCTGGTCACCAGAGTAGACCAGTCCAGGTGCACATGGAGAGATTAAAATTCAAAATACATTTATATACTCATTATTATCACTGCTTCCATGGTTTGAATAATCTGTTAAACCTAGTTTTGATGTAATAGAATTTATTTCTTCTCCCATTTGCTGACAGTCTGGACTTTATAAACTGCAGGATGAGCCATCACTGTCTATCACTGGAACCCTTTCTTTCTCTGTCTGCATCTAGCTAGTTTAGCTGCAGAAATGTAAGGAGAGTTGTGTTGGGACTAAATTGCAGTAGCTTGACAGAGCTACATACAATTGTAATGAATAATGTTTGAAAATATATTAATGGCCACTGAAGCCAGATATCTACTTGAACTTTATTTAACAAAACCACCAGACTTTGTGAATTATAATTTTTAATGTTCTGAATTTTAATTGTATAGTAGGTATTATATCTTAGTAGTTCTTTATACTCTATATAGAAAAGTTATTACTTCCTAATTAATGTCATCTTTGCATACTAAGTCTAAACACACTTAAGAAGCTTCTAATATGGCCACTTCTGCTAGTTTACATCCAAGTCATCAACTCTTTTCTCTGAATATTTTTATTAGAATAAAGATTTCATCTTATATTAAAGATGAAATTATATCTCTCTGTAGGCTTTAGAAGAATTACTGGCCTGGGAAAATGTCATTATCTGTAATTATTACAGGGTTGTAAGGTACATCATTTTCCTAGAACCCATTCTGATTTTAGAATCTACAAGGGTCTCTATGTCTCGCTTAAAGAGCATTTATGATAAAGTATTAACCCAGAATCTTGCCAGCAGCTTAGAATTCTCTCACCTGTCAACATAGCCAGTAGCCATTTCATAGATGAGATTTCAGAGCCAGCATGCTGCTCTCTTTAGGTAGCAAGCAGGGATGCTGAATTGTAGTGATCTAATTAGAACAATGAACCAAATGTGCCACATACTCCTTCCTTTTATACTTTTGTCAACTAACTGCCCAAGCTTCCCCTCTAGTAACTATTATCACCCATGCAAGCTTCTTTTTGCTGTCAAAGAACCTGAAATCCTTTCTTTCTAATGGCTTGGAGTTTAAAGAGATTTTT
Organism: Peromyscus leucopus; assembly: GCF_004664715.2. Lineage (NCBI taxonomy): Eukaryota > Metazoa > Chordata > Mammalia > Rodentia > Cricetidae > Peromyscus > Peromyscus leucopus. The sequence goes on from NC_051069.1 coordinate 80,082,939, forward strand.
TTTAAAGGTGATTATATGCACACAAATGCCCTACATTTGGGGCTGGAGAACTGCTTCAGCACATCTGGAAGGCTGAGATGCCTAACAAGCTTGGTGAAGCTACTGTTGCTGGTCTGTGTAGCAATGGAAGTACCTCCTCGTTACAGACAGTGAGAAAAGACAAATTCTCTGTGAATCCAAAGCATGCTCTGGCTTCTAATTCACTGTGCAGCTAGCTGAGGGAAAAAAAAAATGGTGGGCGCCGTGAAGTGCTAGTGATCACATGCTCACAAAGAGTAGGACTTTCTAGTGGAGTGCGTTTCTTTGGAATGAGTGATAATCCCCCACAGGCACTATCAGGAAGAGAAGTGGCAGTGTAGGCTGGCAAAGCCCTACAAAAATTCACCAGGTCACTAGAAAGAGAGGAAAGTGGGCCTAAGTAAAACCAGAAGTCATTCAACTCTGCATGGTCTCTCTGATTCAGGATTTGCAAAGGGGTGGTTGGTAGAAGATTGGGATTGTTGGAGATGGCAGTGTGCTATGGCAAAATGATATGGTGCAGGAAGGCTACAGGGTCAGATGTATCTGGGTTTAAAGTTTAGGTTTCTTGATTCTCTTACTTGCCAGAAGAGTAAACACTGACAAGTCATTGTACCCAGCAAGGCTTATTTATCAGTAGGATATCTTTTTTTTCTGGATGCTTTTCAGGGATCAAACAAACTCAGGCAAGAACCATGACAATTGTCTTTAAAACAGACCCAGATTATGGCACATTTAATAAATGTTTGTTGAATTTTTTTAATAATAAAAATTTTGTTTGTTTGCTTTAATGGGTCACCATGATGTCCCCTTGCTAGCTCGGACTCCTGGGGGGGGGGGATTGCTGCCTCCTGTTACCACTCTCTCTTTCATAGGTGCTGCTGTTACATTTAAAATTCCTTTTCTCTGGCTGGGTATGGAAGTTCTTTTCCATGCCACTACCTCCTTTTCTTTGCTCTTTTTCAACATTCTGTTCATCATGTACAGAACCTCAGGGTCTTTCCATGCTGGGGACCTCCAGTTGGCAGGTGGCTGCTCCTGTCATCCTTCTTCTCCTGGCTGGGAGGAGAGCGGGCATGTGTTTATGTGGTGAGCTGAATAACAGATTGAATAGCAGCTTCATTTTATTCAAGCTCTGCTCCTCACCTGTGAGTAGACACACAGGTTTTTATTTTTCTGTTGTTCCCTGGCAACGTGTCAGTGGGGTAGCAAAATACCATGGCAGGCTACCTACTTGTAATGCAAATGAAGTTGTTGAGTATGTGTTGTTTGGTCTTTTTGGTCTTTTTTTTTTTTTCCCGTGGATTGTTAATCCATAGCACAGCTTCTGAAACAAACCTAGGCTTTCTGATGTGAGAGTTCCCAGGGCATAAATTGATTGATTCCTACTGTCCTTTTTTAAAACTTTATGGAAGTGGAGCATATTGATAATTTCAGTTTGGGCAAATATATGTTATATATCTAGGTTCTGGGTTTCTTAAGAAGCAATTTATCTCACAAAAATAAATATTTTTGACTATTAAGAGGGGACATTGGTAATGGGACTGCTATATGGATTCTGGCCTCTTTAGATGTTCTTGTTCAAATGTTTCCTAGTCACTTACTGTATGCTAGATGATGCAGTTGCTGCTGCATCAAAAGAAACAGAGGCTGTTGTCCTCCAGAAACATAAGATCACTGATGAAGTACTGAATGGTCCCTTGTGGTGCTTTGGGGGTGAGGATGGTGGTTAGGAAATTTCCTGGTGAAAAGATAATTTAAATTAGAAAGGGGCAGCAGTAAGATAACAAGCCCTGGAGGTAGAGCTCTGGGACATCAAACTATGTGCTTTGTGCAAGTCGTGTTCCTGAACCCCTCCAGCATGATATTTGACTTCTCCATGGCCTGCTTTTTCCAAATAAGATACAGACAAATATTGCTACCTTGTAGGATGATTGTGAAGTTTAAGTACAATGACCAATAACATGTGGTGGCCACTGAATGAAGGGTGACCTTTACAGTGAGGAGGCATATCATATGCTTTTTCTGGAATGCATAAAATAAATGTGACCATATAAAATACGCTCAACTTTTGTGTTTCTGATTAATTTGTCTTAATTTAAATCCCTCACCTAAGCAGTCGATTGTCTATGAAACCACCCATCAGCTGAGACTGAAAATATCTCAGGCAGAATGAAGACATGAAAACTCTGTTCAAAGCCTAGCATGGTCACTTGGTTTATGTTTCTCAGAACAAATACATCAGGAAATAAAAAACTGACATTGGCTTTATCCCTAATTTGTTTCCATATCTGCTTCTCATAGCACAGAGATGTTTGTACAGTTGTGCAGCTGGGGAATTGTGAGATTGTGTGTTCAATCTGGTACACGGCGCTAGTGATCATTTGCATGCATGTGAAATATGACTTCTTAAAGAGATTTGGGTTGACTTACCCCTGAGATTAGTAATAAGCAGATATCCTGATACTCATGGCATCAGGAGGCCAATTCATGAACATTGCTAAATAAGCCACCTGTTTTAGATATTAACTTGTGCCATTATAAAATTGCACATGAAAATCAGAATCCACACAGATCTCAGATGTTGGTGAAAATTAGCATAGGGTAATTTGCCTAGGGTCAGTTTGACCAATTAGCTGGGGCCTCCCAGTTGGGGATGAAACTACCTCAGGCAGAATGGATGCATGGAACTGGATTTTTAACATTTAATTTTTAATTATGTGATTATATTTCTGTCTCTGTGTGGCTTTGTACTCATAAGTGCAGTGATTCCAGAGGCCAGAAGAGTGTGTCAGATCTTGTGGAGTTGGAGCTACAAGTGGTTGTGAACTGTATGATGTGGGTGCTGGGAATTGAACACTGGTCCTCTACAAGGCGGTACTGATTCTTAACTCCAGAGTCTTCTCTCCAGCCTTGAAGGTGGAGGTTTGAAACAAGACCACAGCTTCTCAGTATTATCAGAAAACCGCAACTGGTAACATACATATAGATATAGGAGTTGTTGCAACAGATTAGTATATATAAGTTGTGGATATCTGCATTGTCTGACCATGTGGAAATGGCAAAAGTTATAAGTGCTATGTATGTCTTTGTGTTAAAAAAATACTAGTTCTGAATGGGATTTATATTGATAGTTCATGATTAGTTTAAACACGCTTTCTTTAATCATTTTCCAATTTTCACAAAGAGGTATACTGTAGTGGGTAGCCATTCCAGCTTTGGTCTGGAAGTTCCAACCCCCATTGAGGCTTCGGTAACTATCACGCCTACAAGGTGGGGCCAAGGGAGGGCCCTGAAGATCTCAGATCAGGATGTGCTGGCTCTCTTGTTTCCTGGACCCTGGATGCTAGAGGTAGACCGAGGAGAGTTCTCCAGAGAACACTGCCAGACTGCGCTGCGTCTTTCCCAGAAAGCGCAACCTACCTATCCCTTCATTTGTAAGTTACGCCATTAAATAAATCTCCCTTTTAACTACGTGGAGTGGCCTTAATAATTTCCCCAATAGTGTACTCACTGAGCAGAATGTTGGGTCATTAGGGAATTATTTTCTATCATAGTATGATTGAGAGATGAATTTGTTTTTCATATGTATGTGATGATGACTTTCTAGTTTTGAAAGAAAAAAAAATCCATGTGAATTTCCATTTGTATAGCCAGGAAAGAATTTTGAAGAAATTGACATTTTTTTTCCTTTTACTTAAGCATTTCTCATTAAGAGTTGCTCAGATACCTATGCAATTCTGCCTTGCACAAACATGGCCAACTGAGAATCTGTTTTATTATTTTACATTTAAGATAAATAAAAAAGAATTAATAATGTTGGTTATATTGATAATTAGTATGATATCAATAAAATTCTGAGCCTCTTTATGAATTATGTTAGTGAAGAGCAAATTTTAAAAGCTGTGACTCAGAAAAAGCATGATATTGGTTCAAAAGCACAGTATGGTCATTTGTAGCAAATGCATCAGGAAATAAAAATTGATAATGGCATTTGTGCAGCTGGAAAATTGTGCGATTTAAACAACCAGTGTGATGGTACATATACCCTTGTAATATCTGTCATGATGCTGAGGCAGGAGGATTGCTCCAAGTTGAAGCAAGTGTGCAACACATAATAAATACCAAATACTAGCCAGGGTATATGTAGCAAGATCCTGTCTCAAAATATAAAATAAAATGAGACAAACTGTGTCATTTTAAAATATTTGATGCTCTAATTGAACTGCATAGGTTATAGAAAGAGAAAAGAGGATGTGAAGTTGGGAAAAGGGGATGGAAAAGAGTGTGGGGTGGACCAGTGAGGAGTTAGAGGGAAGAGTTAGTGGGTGAACAGAATCAAAATACATTGTATGCCTTTATGATTCTCAAAAAATTAACAAAAAAAATTAAAAGTATTTTTGTGCTGAGGCAGGAGAATTACAATAAGTTAGGGACCAGCCTGATCTGCAGATGAGTTTTAAGACAGTCTTACCTACTGTGTGAGATCATGTCTCAAAAGCCAGAAAAAATATCAAACTCGTGACTTAAAGACTAAGTTAAAATTAAAAAAGTTACATATTTTAATTTGGTTTTATCTTTAAGAAGAGATTAGTTGCTATTACCAGTGCCCACTTCATTATGTCTTCACTTTTTTGTTGAACATAAAGCAAGTATAAAATCTGTAGAGATGTATTAAAATCACAGAAAAAGTGGTACTCTCTTCAGTTACTAGTGACCATCTGTAATCCCTGTTTTTGTTATTGTTTTAGACAGGGCCTCACTACGTAGCCTTGGCTGGCCTGGAACTCACAGGGATCTGTGAAGATGTGCACCACCATGCCCAGGGTATTCAATTTTCTATAAGCATTAGAATAAAATGTTCACAAGGGAAAAATAAAGTATTCTAGTGTCATAATCAAGTGGTCAGACTCAAACTAGGATAACAATGAGAAAAATCAAACCATGAAATTCTGAGCGGAGACACTATAATGTGATGAAAGTGTTGAGAAATGTTTATTAATATAGAATTATAGGTGGAGGAGGGCTGAAAAATTAATACACTAATACACGTCTGTCAGTCCCAGTCTGGAATTGTTGCCTCAAACCATAATAATTGATTACATGAGTTCCTTTGTCTAATGGAGACACAGTTGCGAACCAGAGGATATCCTCTTTCTTTGATGCACGCCTAAATCTCACACGGCAGATTCTGTTATTTCCATGAAGGAGGTCTGAGAATTAACTACATAAGGAAAATTTTGCTAAATTTTAAAATTTAGTATTTTACTATTTCTGATTATAGCAGTTGTTTTCTAGAAGGCACTTAAATTAAGAATGTATTTACAAAACTAAAATTTTCATTAATATATGCTTTTCTTCATTCAAGCTTTGGAAATTGACTTTTGAGTTATTTTGAACAGGACCCTATTCTAAGGTTATTGAATTTGAGTTTCCTCTTGTTATTTATTTTTAATGCTTAGCAACTCTACTAAATTATCATGAGAACATTATTGAAAAAATTGTAATACAGTATCATTTTCTGTCTTCCTTAGATGATTGTATCTTTGTAAAAGCTTGTGTTGCTAAATAATTTTATAATAAATACCACATCCCTTTCCCATTTTCAATGGTAAAAGACTCTTCCAGTGTTGTTTTTTTTTTTTTTTTTTTTTTCTTGCTTTGTTTTGTGTTAAAAGATAGGAAAACCCATAGGACACAGCTGAGTTTTTTTTCTTGACAACTGCTTGAGGAAAAATTGTAATAAACAGAACAAGGTCCTCGTGCAACGGTTGAAAGCCAACTGTTTTGTAGAAAATAGAGTGTAGCTGGGGTCTATACAAGGCCTGGCTTATAAAGACCCCAGCCTCTGAAAAGCAACTTTTTTCTTCTTATTTTTTTGCTGGATGAACAGCCTAATGTTCCATGCACTGTACTAGAAGCAGCATTTTATGCAACATTGAAAGAGTCAATTAATTTGCATAATTTCATGAGTATTACCATGACTTTAAGGTAGGCTAGCTTGCTCAAGAGCCTCATCTGCCCAATATTTTTTTTTGCCATTTTGACAAATTAATCATTTTTAAAAACAATTAATTATACTTATGACAAACTGAACCCTGTACCCAAGGGTCCTAAATTTTTATAGTAGAAATCTAATATTAATGTGAATAAGGTCAGTGATTTACTGAGCACCTTAACAGTCAACAATGCCTAAGGCTGAACAAAATTAATATTTTGTTTCCCATCTGGAGACTTCAGTAAAATTAATGAGGAAGGGGCTTTATTGTAATATATAATAGATACAAATTCGCTATTTTGAAACTGAGCATTCTGTCTACCGCGGAGCCCAGATACTTGGTATACTATTCTCGAGAGTGGTTCTGCAGAGTCTGAGCTCCGCTGGAAAAAAAGATCTGAACACCAATTACTTCTAATAACTTGGCCAGATATTAATTTAGTGATCAGTTTGAGTTTTTAAACATAAAATTTAAATAAGCATACTATTAAATTTTTGTAAAAGTAACTGAACATTACAATATTAAATATTAATTTTATAATGACCAAATATGCCAACATGCAAATCTACTCATGAGAATTTTTTTTCAGTTTCTCAAAGGAATTTGATACTGATATTATCAGTACAAAGAATTTTTTTTAAAAAAACTTGCTTCATTTTCTCAAACTTTCATATTTATGGGTAATTAGTGATATTTATAGGAAAATTCTGAACCACAGTAATACTTAGCAATTGTGAAAAAATATGATAACTCTAGCTCAGCAAATCTGCTATATGGTTCCCTGAATATGCTCATGACCATCTTTGAACACAGGTTATATTTAAATGCAGGTAGTATGGACAGTTACATTTAAGTGCATTTCTAAGGTGTTAAAAATCCATTTCAGAATTATTTGTCTTTAACCTTCATATTAACATTAGTGTTAATAAAGTTTTATTATTATTTGCATTTTTAAAATTTCCACTAATAGCCTGTGCAATGTAGTTTCACCTTTGTAAAGAACTCCTGTTGAGCACATAGTCAGACAATGTGATAAATACATATGCATTAGCAGTGCAACACGAGGAGCCAGTGCACGTACATATGTTTTGCTTATATGAAAATCACCAACAAAGAACTCTTTCAGCATCTGAGACAATTGTTAAGTGGTGTTATAGGCATTATAGTTGAGCCCACTGGTACAACTGTTATTTGTTCTGCCACTGAGTTCAGGGTAATGTGTACTTAATTTTTGGTAATCAATACACGTTTAAATTTAAAGAGCCAATTACTTAATAAATTTCTAGAATTTGCTCAGCACAACAAATTATTTTTCAATGCTCTTGTGAAGTTATATAGTGAGTTTACAGATCTTATATTTTGTAAGCAATTTTTTTCTTCCCAATCTTAAAAAACAAAGCATTTACATTCGGTGCAAATCTACATTATTAATTCACTGTAAAATAGATCCAGTTGGAGTACTTGTTTTTGCATTAAATTAAGTCTTTGATGTTCTTTAATGCTTTGATTTAGCTTCTAATTTGTCAGAGCACAAATGCACCAGCAGCTGTTGAAAATATCACTTTTGCAGTACTATTCCTGGCCGACAAAACCCCAACAAGTCATCTTCCTATCTGGATGCACAATATAGCATTGAAGAAGTAGTCATTGCTTTGAAGTATCACTTCAATTATAGGTTTTAACCTCACAGGTCACAGTTAGATTATTTATACAATGTCAGAGTAATTCTGCCTCAATTTTAGGCTTTCTATGTGTCCAGAATGTTCACCAGCTCCACCAGGGAAAATTTCAACTGGCTGCTATGGTGGCATTGACCTGTATTTGATAGGGTTAGACCACATTTGGCTGATTCCTGTATATTTTGTGCATTATTTAAGTTTCTAGAATGTATTAATAGCAAAAGGAAACTACACTAGGATTTTCTTCTTTCAAAAACCACAAGACTAAGATGATTTTTTTTATCATATGGTAATAATGAGTCCATCAACTTTGTGTTACATATGTATGGATGTATATTTAGCCCGTGAGCCAGTAAAACATCTTATTTGAAAACCACTAATAATTTTGGAATCTTTCATTGTAAATTTAGTCATGTGTCTCTTTCCACTTGGGTTAAATGCCAGCATTGATGCTTGACAGTAAAAATGGACAAATCTACCATGCTGGTTAAATTGTCTAAATTTATTACATTAGACATTTCTTGGCAAATGCATCTGCCAGCAGGAAATTTAAATGCTACTTTTGTATTAAGGCAACTGGCTCTGCCATTTCTCACTTTTTGATAATATTCTGTCTGATATTTGCATTAAAAAGGATGTTATAGAAGAGCATGTTTTTGAAGTACTGGGGCTGATAACAAATTATTAAAATGAAATAAATGTAATCTTGAAGAGCAAAGTGGAAGAAATCACCTGCCTATGCGAGGAGAGTATAAACTTTATTTTTTAAATGATTTTTGAGGCAATTTCTCTCTATGTAGTCCAGGATAGTCTAGAACTCTGTTACCTAAGTTAGTCTTAGACTCTCAGTAATTCTCTTGCCTTAGGCTCTTGAGTGCTAGAATTAGAGATATGAGCGGCATGTCCAGATAATTACTTATGATTTGAAGACACAAAATTTTCTGTTGATGCAAAAAGGACCCCTTATACACTGCTGGTAGAAATGTAAACTAGTCCATTTATTGTGAAATTTAATATGTAAGATCCTAAAAATTCTGAACTACTACAAAACCTTGCTATATTACTTCTGGATATTTATCTAAAGAATACTAAGTCAACATATCACAGAAATATGTACACATCAATATTTATTGTTTCTCTATTTATAAAAGCTAAACTATGGAACCAACTTAAGTGTTCCAAACCAGAAAGACAAATAAAATAAGTATGCACATGTATACAGTGAAATTTTTTCTGCCATAGGGGGAAATGGAGTGATATTATTTGCAGGAAAATGATGTAATTGGATATAATCTATCAAACCAGTCTCAGAAAGAAAAAAAAATATCATGTTTGTCTCTTTTTGTGGGCTTTAGATTTTGTATAGGTATGTACAATTGTGTATTTATATATGAATTAAAAAACAGAAATGGAACTGTCAGGGAGAACAGGGGTAACTAATAAAGGGGGAAGAAAAGAGAGAACAAGAAGATACTGGGGTTATGCTCAATGTGTATTACCCAGCGTGTAAAAATATCCTCGCCCAGCATCGTGTACAATGAATACATACCAGGAAAATTAAAATATTTATAGGTATGGAAAACTATTAACAAACTATTACACAATTTTTAGGGGTCTGCTAAAATATAATTTACATTATTGATTAAGAACAAGAAAATATGTTGATGCTTTTTCTTGTCTTCTCTTGTTTTTAAAATCAGTGCCTATATCAAAGTGGACAGCTACAGTTTTGGTTACTTTGCAGTGTCATATGGCTCAGAACTCTGGGTTTTTTTAAGTTTCTTTAAATATAACATTTTAAGATATTATGAAAATAAGACATTGTCACTCAACTTGCTTATTATTACTCAGAGAACTACAGATAGCATGATTTTTAGGAACCCAAATAGATACTCACAAGTTTGAAGAAGAAAAAGAGACAAAAATAAGTCAACTCTTTTAGATTCTTCCACTCCCTTATTTTACTTAGAAACAACCTAGAACATTCACATTACTTCAGAACTGATGTAGTAAAGTGCACTTGAATAATACATTGCCGTCCTGACCAGAAGATGTTTGCTTACCCACATAAAGTAATTCGCTTCTTAGCACAGCTGGGTTCCCTTTTGCTAGTGTTTTATTTTTTATGAAGTAAAGAGAAAACATTATTTTTGTAAACCAATGTTTTAATCTAATTGATGACAAGTCAATGGCCTTGAATAGCAATGGCTGCTGCAAAACACTTCTCAATTTGCACATTTTAGGGCCTACTAAGCTAGAGAACTGAAGCATGAGGCAAATGAAAAAATATGAACTTCATAATCTAAGGAGACCTGCATGTGTACAGCCGTAAAAGCCACAACTGCCAGCTCAGGTGGAAAAATGTTGAAGTGAGAAATGTATTCAATAAATAGAAAACACAGCATGGAGCTGGAAAGTGTGCATGAGAAACTGGTTAGGAGATGCGAGTAATGGAAACGGAAGCAGATGGAGCATGAGTGTACATTAAACAGTAGTGTTCATGGCTTGTGACATAAAGAATTCCACCGGGAGTCTAATTCTTAACTATCTTCAAATTCATTCAATTTAAAATATCATGGTCTTGTTATCATCTAATTTTGCAGAAATTTTATTGAAAGTGTTATTGTGATGAACTACATTTCATAGTTGAAAATGCTTGCTGATAGAATAGACTAGAAGTTGGAGGTTGATAACTTGATATTGCTGTAACTTTATCAAGTTCTGCTTACTTTGTTGTGGGTACAGTGATTCCAGGGCATGAGTTTGTGTCTGCTTCTGATGTCCAGGATTGCACAGGCATCTTAGACACTTAGACATCTTAGGATGCTTACAGGAAGAGGATGCCATGAGCTTCTTTGGATACGAGAAATAGTATCTCTGAGACACTCCCAACCACATATAGAATATGCCAGTCCTGCCAGGACACAGACTTTTCATTCTATAAAATAAAATAAAAATGAAAAGTTTATAAGCAAACGTGAAGCTTCACAATCTCAGTCTGGCTATTCTAATTAGATAGAAGTCCATTTTAATGTATAGACTTTGAGTCTAGTTAATTTTCACATGGGATTTTTTAAATTTGCAATTTTAAGTAATAAAGTAAATAAATATTAAAAAAGGGATATGGTATTGACTGGTGTTTCCAACAGCAAAATTCTTGCTACTTTGGTAAAATACATTAGAATTCTCTTCCTGAGGAATTTTTGTCACCCACTGGCTCTCTCTTGTGGGATGTACTTGAGGGCAGCTATCCTTCCCTGACCATTTTCATGCTGAAGTTTGAATCATGGTTGTGTTTAATAGTTCACGATGGATTCACATGGGTGTGCTTCATGAACTGTGTTTCTGAATTTCTTTGTACTTTTGTCTATATTTTTAAGCAATTAACTATAAGGTATATCTTTCTTTATTTCAATGAATAATGATTTTCTTTGTACTTTCTACACATTGGCAGAATAGACCAGACAGAAAAAAATGTATGTACATGGATAGTTGTTGTAATTTGACAGATTAAAACCACATCGTGTTTTTAATATGTTGTTTCTTTTTCTTTTATTTAATTTTTGATATGATAATCTAATTATAACATTTCTTCCTCCCATTTCCTCCCTCCAAACTCTCGACTCTAACTTCTCACTCCTCTCCACGTTCCTTCAAATTGATGGCCTCTTTTTATTTCAGTACTTGTTGTTGCACACATATATGTATCTACATATTTATTCTTAAATGTAATCTGCCCCGCCCATTCAATGTTACTTGTATGTATGTTTTTAGGGCTGACCATTTGGTCCCGGACAGCCAAGTAGTGTGCTCTTTCATGGGGAAAGCCACCTTTTCTGCTTCAAGCTTTTCTCAGTCACCGGCAGTGTTTTTTCCCTAGGGTTTAGGCCTCGTGGGCTTTCCCCCATCCAGTTGGACATGTCCTTTGGTTTAGTACTTCTTCAGCTTATGTCTGGGCAGTCATATAGGCGAGGCTTCATGGATGTAGATTCTGACATTAGGAAACACAGTCTCACAGCAAACTTCCTGATCCTCTGGGATTTTACAATTTTCTGTCCCTCTTCCTGAGTGTTCCCAGAGCCTTAAGTGTGGGGGCATTTTGCAGATATATCCTTTGGGACTGAAGTCCACAACTGTGCATTTGATTAGCTGTAGTTTTTGCTAATGAAATGTTTGATAATTTTACTTCTTCTCTCTCTCCCATTTCTAGCTTCTGTTTCTTGTAGTCCACTTCCATAACACCTTGCATTGATTTCTGATGATTCAGTAAGTGGAAAAAGTATGTGTCCTGGTATTTACTTTCTTCTTTGTCCAAAATCAGACAAACGGGATCACAGATATTGATAAATTCAATACCGTCTACACATCCTAGTTATTGAGTAGTTAATTTTTTTTTTTATTTTTAAATCTGTGTGTCCCTCCTGTGGTTAGCCATTTCCTCACTAATTTGCTAATCCATCCCCATTTCCTCTCCTTGAGGACTTTGGTGAACACATTTGCTATCCTCTCCCACTCCTGCCACTGAATCACATGATCTCATGTACATATGACATTGCTCTATACAGTGATAGGACTTTCCTTGTAGCTTTCACTACTTCCAGCTCTTGTCCTTTTCTTTTAATTGAATACAAGTGTTTTTCCTTCTTCTTTAGATTATAGACACTTTACTCATCATTTAAATGTCCTGCAACAGCCTGATATTTGGCCTCTGCTATAACAAATTAAAAAAAATTCTATGAATTCTACTCTAGCAATGTTTTTATGTGAAATTTAAATTTCCTCTGATTTCTCAGTGGTTTCTGTTTCTTCTGAGATGTTCCCATTGAGCTGTCATTGACAGTTGCTACTGCTATTTCTTTTTCCTTTTGTCTTTGATAGCCTAGCTCTCTCATTAGCTCTCCTGCTCTTGTGTTTCCAAAGCTCAGGGTGGTCATTCTTAGATATCTGCTGCTCTCAAGAATTTACCAGCCACCTGCTTGTCAAGTTATTGTAATAACTGGGTTGAGGACACAGGAATATTTTTAGTGGGATCCTTTATATTACTAGATACTCTCATTCAAAGCTCTTGATATTACTCTAGGATTATAGGAGCTTGAAAGATAGCTCAGTAATTAAGAGCCCTTGCTCCTCTTCCAGAAGACCTGAATTTGGTTCTCAGCACTTTCATCAGGGAGCTCATAACTGCTTCTAAGTCCAGATCCAAGGGCATCTAATGCTCTCTTCTGGCCTCAGTAGGCATGACACTCACATGTCCTGTTTGTCCATCACCCCTCTACCCCACAACCCTCACCCCAGACAACAATTTTTCATGCTTGTAAATTACTTCTGATTTTCAGCATTACCAGAAAGTGTTTGACCTACCTTTGTTAAGACATTCTGCCCAAGAGACTTTGAGTAAAGTCCATTAATCTATAAAAACCGGTACTTTAAAAAATACAAAATGAAAAATTGACCCGTCGGACAGTACCTAAATTCCATGATACATCCAAAGTAATTACCATGTAGTCAATATTTACCAAATTACTATAAATCACTTTAGTGAATCCTCAGTATTTTTAAAATTAATCTTTATGGCACTTCTATGAAGTAGGTATACTGTTTACATCATTTTTCTGAGGTTCAGGGAAGTTGATATCTTTGTCTTAGACTAGAATGAGGCCAGTGGTATTAGGAACTCTGGTATGGTGAAGCCTCAATCAGCTCTCTTGACTTCTATAATATTGAGCTTCAGGTAGACATAAAGTTCCTCCCCCTGGACTCTTGTGAGCCTTTTACTTTACTTGGACTGGGCTACTAAAATCCTCCTCTCACTTTCAAAATATTGATCACCATTCTGAGAACATTCTCTTTATTCTTCACCATGTCCAAAACTTTGTCTGTATTGTTTCCTTCAAGAATGCCATCAGGCTACAACACCTTGACCTTCATTGGTTTTCTCTGAATGCGTAATAGAAACTATCATCTCCCTATGGCTTGTTCTGCCATTTTACATCAGAATTCATAAATGACTTACGTAAGGGCAATAATCAAAACCTGTAGTTAAAGCCAGTTACAGTGGCCTATAATCTTAGCCTGTAATCTTAGCACCCAGGAAGCTGAGGCAGGAGGTGCAAGAGTTCAAAACTGGTCTACATTAGCCCATGTCAAAAACAAACAAACTACAACAAATCTAACAAACAGATATATGAGATAATTGATTCTGCTACTCACCCCCTTTGTTTTGCACCCTTAGTAGTTCTACTTTTATTTTCCAGTCCTGTTTGTTTGTTTGTTTGTTTGTTTGTTTTTTCACTGCTAAATTTGATCTGTTCATCTTTGAATCAATCTATTTTGCTTCATGGATGCTCTCGTGTTTCAGTCATTCTCCTGAATATACTACATTTTCTTTTTTGTTAAGATCATACTTAAATTATTTTTGCTTCCCTTTTCCTCCCTCCAAAATTCTCATGTAGCCCTCCATGTTCCCTTAGAAATTCATGGCCTCATTTTCACTAATAGTTATTGCATGCATATGTGTATTTGTATGTACATATATATTCCTAAATAGAACCTGTTCAGTCCACATTATGTTATCTGTATGTATGTTTTCAGGGGCTGACTATTTAATACTGGACAACCAACTGGTGCATTCTTCCCTGTGGAAGACCACTTCTCCCGCTCCCAAATTTACTCAGTTACCTACAGATCTCTATGTAAGTTGAGGCCTCACAGCCTATCCCCCATCCAGTTTAGCATGTTCATTAGTGCCATCCTCGTTTAGCTGTTGTTTGGGTGGTCATATTGGTGAGGCTTTATGGGTATAGCTTCCTATGTTACTAGGAGACACAATCTCACAGTTCCCAATCTTCTGACTCTTAAAATCTTTCTGCCTCCTCTTCCATAATGTCCCTGAGCCTTAGGTACAGAAGCGTTTTATAGAGGCATCCGCTAGGACTGGGGTCCTCACCTCTGCATTTTGATTGGTTGTGTTTTTCTTCAGTGGTCTCTATCTGTTGCAAAGAGAAGTTTCCTTGATTAGTGGTTATAGATTCTCCTACAGTAACCATGACTTCATTATTATTGGTTAGTTAGCTATGTTTCTAGTACCAGGAACGGTATCCTTATTGTTGAATGGGTCTCAAGTACAATTAGAGAACTGTTGGCTGTCCATTAATAATGATTTCAGTGTACCACATTTTTAAAAATCTGTTCAATTGCTGATGGACCCGTAGGCTGATTGATAATGTGGATCTCGTGAATACTGCCATAGTAAACAGTGGCATTTAGGTATCTTTATTGTATGCTGGTATAGTTGCATCATATACAGTTCTATTCTTTATGGTTTTTGAGGAACCTTTACTAATTCCTATAGTAAATGAAATAATTTATATTCCTAGGATCAGTGTATAAGGGTTCCTGTCTCCTCTGCATGCTCACCAGCATTTGTGGGCTTTTGTATTTTATAGCCATTATGACTGAGGTGCAATGGGCCTTCGAAGGTGGTTGGACCTGCATTCCTTTAATGGCTGAAGATGTTGAACACTTAAGAAAAAGCATGAAAAATGTATTCCTTAGAATTCACCAAAACAGGAAAGGGAATATCTTTGATATCTTAAAAAATGTATATATTAGAAATATTGACATACTTAATGGTAAATGGTTTAGTACTTTCTCCTTTAGATGGGCAGGGCACGTCATCCACTCTAATCTGTCCTGTCCATCATACTTCACATATGGGCAGCACATTATGTCCATTCTAACATGTCCTGTCCAGTATTATTGTAGGAAAAAGAGAAAGAAAGAAAAGACATACACATCACAAGGAATGAAATTGTCTAGGTGAAAAATTTCAAGGAATCCATTAAAAATACTTTTAAAACTGTTAAGTATATTTATGTAGGTTGCTGAGTGTACATTTAACATACAGAATAATTTAAATTCAAAAATATAATTTATAGAATTCTTCTCTGGGAGGAAATGCTTAGAAATAACTCAATGTGATAAAACATGTTCTTGATCTGTATATGGTGAATTACAGGAGGGTAAAAATTATCTAAACAAATGGAGACATATAATGTGTTTATGAATTTGAAAACTCAAATAATAATGCTATTGCTTCCCACAATGAACTATAGTTTTAATGCATATGATTATAAAATAGAGGTAAACAAGGTGATTCTAAATGTATATGTCCAAATAAACTAGAGGAACTGAAATAACTTTGAAAAACAAAGTTAAAATTTGAAAAAGTATACTCTCTTATTTTAAGACTTATTGTACTAGTACAATGTTCAAAACAGTGAAGTATTGTTGGAGAAATAGACATAGATTAATGATGCAGAGCATAGAGTCTTGAACCATGAAATATACTGGTCAAAATATGACCAGTATATTTGTGACAAAGGAACATATGCCAATCCATCAATTTCAACAAAAACTATTGAAACAACTGGGAATCCACATACAATAAATCTCAACACAAAACATCCAGCAATGTAAAAAACTGTGTCAAAAGGATCACAGATGTAAATGTAAAGGGACAAATTATAGCACTTTTTGTAAAATCATAGAAAAAAAGGGCATCATAAATGGTGGGTATCTAAAGAATACTTTGACATTCACTGAAACATGACATATAAAAATGACAAATGCTCACTCAGGATAATATTTTCTAGTTCCATCCATTTGCCTGTAAACCTCATGATGTCATATGGATAAGTGAGACAGTTGATGAGCTTGAACTATATAGGGGGCCCCCAGGCAGTGGGATCGGGACCTGTCCCTGGTGTATGAGCTGGCTTTTTGGAACCTAGGGCCTATGCTGAGATACTTTGCTCAGCCTTGGTGCAGGGAAGAGGGGCTTGGACCTGCCTCAACTGAATGTACCAGACTCTACTGACTCCCCACGGGAGACCTTGCCTTGGGGGAAGTGGGAATGGGGGTGGGTTGGGGGGGAGAGCCTGGGGGACAGGAGGAGGGAGGACAGGGGAAGCTGTGGCTGGTATGTAAAATGAATAGAAAATCATATTTGTCATAAAAAATGACAAATACACATCATTCAAATGAAATCACAAGTTTGAACAAACAAATTGTAATTTAATTTTTAAAAGTATGAGGTAAAATATGAACATCAACTGCATTGTTGAAATATGATTATTTAAGATAAAAATAGACCAATTGGACTTTTTCAGAATATAAATTGTTATTCTGTAATAGATTAAGGTGATGAAAGGAGAACTCTAGATTGTGACATGATATTTACAAATCATGCATCTGGAAAAGGATATTGATGCAGTTATATAATGATCTCTCAAAATTTATCAGTAATGAATTAAAATGGAGAAAACTAGCTGATGGAAGTCTAAAGTGGAGAGTACTTGGGGCAGGCTAATAAAGCCAAGGAAAAATATTCATGATCACTAGGAAAGTACAAATTGAAATCTGAGTGAAAAACTAGTACACATATGTAATTATTTTAAAAAGAAAATGTGACAACATGGGAGTCTGGCAAAGATGTAAAATTGTTAAAAGTTTTACATATTGTTAGCAAGAATGAAAAAGGGTGGAATCAGACTGAGGGATAGTTTAGTAGTTCTTTCATCGTTTTTAGATGTTTTAAAATTATTTTCTTTTATGTGTATGAGTGTTTTGCTTGCCTATATGTATGTATACTACATGTGTGCCTCATATCCACAGTAGTCAGAAGAAGGCATTGGATTCCCTGGGACTAGAGTTAAAGGTAGTTATGCTGCCATATGGGTGTTGGGAACCAAACTTGGGCTGCAACAAGAGCAGCCAGTGCTCTTAGCCACACTTTAGCAGTTTTAAATAATGGTTTAACTCACACTATCACCTAACAATTCAACTCCTAGACATTTACCATAGAGAAATGGAAACATATGTTTACATTCAAACCTATACAAGATTGTTTATAGCCATTTTAACTTGCCTTTGCAAATGGGAAGCATTCCTTTAGAAGATAAAGTACATGGCCCATTTACTTCATGAACCATAATTATGACATTTGTAGGATGCAAAATTACTATCACAGAGAAAAGACCAGTGGTTATCAGAGGTTAAAGGTGAGATTGAGTGACTACATGTAAGAGCTTTAAGGGGTGGATGAGGTGCTTTGTATCCTGATGGTAGTGGTTACAAATTTTAAACCCAGAATAAAATTCATACACCTGTATACCAAAGTCATTGCAACTGTATGCTAATTTTAAAATTAAGATAAGAAATCATTGGGTCTTAAGCCTAACCTTCCATTTTTACATAATGTAGTTTAGTTCATATAACAAATTCCATATGTATTTCTTTTGTGGATTTGTCTCATGTGTGAGTATGTGTTTGTATGCATATGCATGTGTATGCACACATGGAAGCCAGAGGTTAATGTTGGGTGTCTTCCACAAACCTTCTCCACCTCCTTTTTCAAAGATAAAATTTCTCTCTGAACCTGAAGTTCAGGAATGTGGCTAAACAAGGGACAGCACCCTCTATGGCTTTTCTATCACCACTTTCCCCTTGCTGGGATTATAGGCACATGGTACTACATCCAGAATTTTATGTGGTTGCTAGGGATTTGAACTCAGATCTTCATTCATATTTATTCAGCAAGTAATTTACTGATTGAGCATATACCCTCATTCTTTATCACTTTTTTAAAATAAAAACTATAGTAACAAACCTAGTCTTCAAAATCTTGGAAATTGACTTTAACTTTCTGCATAGTTTATTTTTATTTAACTATAGATTGATGTCACACATACTTTAGAAATACATTGAGGGAGAACAGGAATAATATAATCCAGAGATCCTATACACTAGCTGTATTATTTATTATTTGTTGCTGTGATGAAACACCATGACTAAAAGGAATTTCCAAAAGAGTTCATTTGAGTTTAGTGTTACAGAGGGACAAAAGTCCGCCATGGCAGGCAGGAATGAGGACAAGTAGCAGGCATGAAGGCAGGAGCAGGAAGCTGAGAAATCACTTCTTTAACCTCAGGCATAATGGAAGTAGGGTGTGGCTTTGGACTCTTGAAGCCTGTCTCCAGTAATGTATTTTCTCCAGGAAGGCTGTACTTTCTAAACCTGCCCAAACAGTGACACTAACTGGAGACCAAGTGATCAAAAGCTTGAGCCTATGGGAACATTTCTCACCAAACTATTACCATTCTCCTCCCCGGTCCCCACAGGCTCATGGCCATATCATAATGCAAAATTCATTTAGCTCAACTTCAAAAGTTCTCATAGACTTTCACAGTTTTAACACTGTTTAGAAGTCCAAAATGTCTTCTGAGAGTCAAGGTTATAACCTCTTAATTGTAACCCCTTCTAAGGAAAACAAAAACAAAAACGAATACTCTTCCAACATACAATAATACAGCATATACATTACCATTCTCAAATGGAAGAATGGGAATACAGTATTGAATGATTAGAAGAAAACAAGATCAGAATCTAGCAGGAAAAAATACAAAACATGTAGCTCTGTATCCAATGTCAAAGGACTTAATTGGCTATGCTGCTCTGGCTTTGCAGCCTGCAACACATACTCCACTTTACATCTAGTTCTACTCCCAGCATGAAGCTCTTCTTGGCAGAAATATTATGGTTCTGGAATCTCCAACATTTTGGAGCCTTCAGTGCATGCAACACAAGGCTTCACTTTTACAATTTCATGCATGGCCTCTCACAGCCTCTTACCCTCTCAAGACCTTGGTACAGGGACTTCTCTGCCACATGCTGCCTGATCTCAGTGACTCTCTGAAACCACAGAGGAATAATTAACAACCTACCAGGCATGGTGACATAAGCCTTTAATACCATCACTTGGGAAGCAGAGGCAGGTGGAACTCTGTGAGTTCAAGTCCAGTCTGGTCTACATAGCAAATTTCAGAATAGCCAGAGCTATATAATAGAGAGACCCTGCCTCAAAAATAAAATAGAATAAAAATAAGAGAATCAATAATCCCCTCATTCTGGCATTTTTCACGCCTCTACAGCCATAACCACACATGAATGACACTGCCAAGTTTGGCTGTCAATTTGGGATGGACACAGCTGTCCTTGAATCATACTAGGAGAAGCTCTTTCATTTAGTTCCTTTTCAGGAACAGAATGCCTTAGTATCTCCTTCACAAGCTTACATGGCTGGGGTTTTGACCTTCATATACCTTTCTTATTGTTCCAATAGAGAACAGATTTCTTTTTGATGGTGCTAAACCCCTTAAGAGTTATTGTCTCTTTTCCATCACATGCCTTGGCTTCATCATTAATCTTCTTTGTTCTTTTTTTTAAACAAACTGTACATTTTGCTTCTCTTTCTGCCTCAATTGATCTTTTTCACTTTAGAACTGCATGTCATCAGTAACAGCCATGCCACAGATTCAATATTATATTGTCTTGAAATTTTCTCCATCATAGAAATTAGTACATTACTTTCAAATTTAGCCTCAGGCAAGTTCTTAGGGGAAAGGCAGAAGGCAGTTTTATTTGTCAAAATATCAGAGGAACAATCTTTAATCCAGTTGTTAATTTACTTGTTTCCCATTAAATAGTTTTAGGCAGATCTTCATAGTCATTTCACTTGGAGAACTACCATCTTCAAGGCTCCTATTACCATAGCCCATTACACTCTGTTTACAGCATTCAACCACTTTTCTAGTTCAAAGCTCTAGACTCTTCTAAATGCCACCCAACATGGCCAGATTCTTCATAGCAACAACCAATCTCTAGTATTAATTTCTGTCTTATTTGCTTTTCTGATTTTTTTGATAAAACATTATGATCAAAGCAACTTATAGAAGAAAGAATTTATTTTGACTTATGGTTCCAGAGGGATATGAGTAGTCCATATGGTAGCAAGTATGGTAGCAAGCAGTAGGCATTGAGGAAAGAGTAGGAAGCTCAGAGAGCATATCTTTTACTGCAAACAGGAAGGAGAGAGAGAGAAAGAGATAGAGATAGATAGATAGAGAGAGAGAGAGAGAGAACTGAAAAAGATGAAGCTATGAATGTTTCTGTCCATTGTTCCTTTTACTTAGAATGAAAAGTTTATATTCATGGGTACATATATGATGTCTCTTGTTT
This sequence comes from Peromyscus leucopus, assembly GCF_004664715.2. Classification (NCBI taxonomy): domain Eukaryota; kingdom Metazoa; phylum Chordata; class Mammalia; order Rodentia; family Cricetidae; genus Peromyscus; species Peromyscus leucopus. The sequence continues at coordinate 80,103,712 of NC_051069.1, forward strand.
TATTCATATTTTTGGAGCTCCAAATGCATTAATAATGTTTTAGTAATAATGATGGAAAATAAAGGTGTCATATAATTGATATAAAGTCAATTAAGTGTGTAAGACGAATTACTAAATGGTCTTATTAATAAAAAACCCGGAGCCAAATGTTGGGGTTAAAACTGAGAGATCAGATGAATAGGACAAGCCAGAGCCAACCTCACCTTACCAACTCTTAAGCCTCCAAAGAGAGCTACTCCCTATATACCCACACCTACATGCCTTTCTGTTCCTGCCTCTTACTTCCTCTCTCTGTCCAGCTACATCACTTCTTCTTTCTGCCCAGCTCTGTCTCTTCCTGTCTGTCTGTACAGACCTCCAGACCTTTATGGTTAACTAGTGTTGGAATTAAAAGCGAGTGTCACCATGCCTGGCTCTGTTCCCAGTGTGGCCTTGAACTCACAGAGGTCCAGATGGATCTCTGCCTCCTGACTGATAGGATTAAAGGCATGTGTTACAGTTGCCTGACTTCTATGTTTACTCTAGTGGCTGGCTTTTTCCTTTGATCCTCAGATAAGCTCAATTGGGGTACACAGATAAAATATCACCACATAAGAGGGACTATTTATTGGAGTCTCTCTAAGTACAGATGTGACTTGGGTAATCAGCAAATTGTTCATTGGTTTAAGTGTGCAAATCTATGTCACACATATCTGAGTATGTACATCCAAGATATTCACTTTTAGACCTATCATAGTTTCTACACTATTATTTCAAGCCAGGATGTCAGTCTTTTATGATTCCTCCTGAGTTTACACACAGAATAAGATCTGCTATACTGTAAAGGATTCTATTGGTCTTAGGAAAACAAGAAAAGGATTCCATCCCTGAACAGTTGCTTTTTTCTCCATTTACTTAAAATATTTAAAAAAGAATAACAAAAATTAATTTACTACAAGAAATAAAAGAGATTCTTTTCTATACTGTAGTTGAATTTCTAAATGGTCTTAATAAACACAGAACCAGAAATCTGGGTTGAAGCCTGAGCGAACGATCAGAGAAATAGGACAAACCACGAGCTAACCTCACCTCACCAACTCTGAAGCTTCCAAAGAGAGCAGATAAATACTCAGTTTATCTGCCTTTTCTGTTCTGTTCTCTCATTGGCTCTCTTAGCCCAGCTACATCACTTCCTTTTCCTACCCAGCCCTGCCACTTCCTGTCTGTCTGTACAGACCTCCAGACCTCCATGGGTAACTAGTTTTGTAATTTAAGGCATGTACCACCACACCTGGCTCTGTTTCCATTGTGGCCTTGAACACACAGAGATCCTGCCTGCCTGGTGACAGGATTAAGGTCATGTGCTACCGTTGCCTGACTTCTTTGTTTACTCAAAATGGCTTGCTATTTTCTCTGATCTCCAGGCAAGCTTTATTTATTAAAGCACAAATAAAATATCACCACATTTCAGCACAAGTAAAATATCACCACACTATACCATAGAAAATAACCTCCAGGTAGCCTTTAGGTCAAAGTATAAAATGTAACATGAAGACCGTACAGAATGGTAATTGATTTCTAGTTGTGGATGGCAAGGATGAGGTTCTAAGTATAGTGGATGGGATTACCAACAAGGAAACTAGTAGTTTTAACAACATATGAACTGAGACAATGTACATTGATGAATACACTCCAAATCCATAAGCAAATTTAGGTTTCTATTGGTTAGAGGCAAATGATATGGACTTTGAAATAATATCAGAAAGATCAGTTCTTGAGACCAAAGTTTGGTTTGCATATTCTAAAATTTTAAAATTTGAGTCTTTTCATTTGGTAAGTCAAACTCTTTTTTTTTGTATTTAAAGTAGCAATTTTATTTAAGTTAAAAATTATTTACAAAAACCCAAAGACATACTTCATAAAACTGGTACAAACTATTTTTTTTCCTGCCATTGGCTTTTGCTCCAAAGATCATAGCTGAGAAATACTGTATAAAATAAAAATAGGATTGGATTCAGACTCTTAATGAGCTGTTTCAAAGATAAATTGTGCTATGGTCAGTATGTAAAATAAATGAAAAAAAGTTAATTAAATAAAATAAAAAATAAAGAAATCAAACAATAAAAAAGATAAATTGTGTACATTTCAAAAACATTGTGTAACTTTTCAATTTGGGTCATGACTTCTGCCTTATGGTGTTTGTTTATAAAATCCCATTTAAATGCAATGCTGCAATTTAATACCATTTTTATAACTACTTCGTATGGAAAAATATTTCCCACCTTCCTGCAAAAATATTGACCAGTAGAGAATAAAAGCAAATTGTAACACAGAACTTACCAAATGTATTTTATTCTGTGACCCTTTGAGAAATTACTACATCATTCCCATTATATAAATAAAGTCCAAGGCACAAAATAACTTGTCCATGACTATATACAGAAGTTGCTATCAAATAATTATACAGATTATTAGTTCAATTTTGCATAGTTTAATGATTCAGAGAATTTAAGATTTTAAAAAGTTAATGTTTTTTATTTTTGATAATATGCTAAATATAAGTGTCTGTATTACCAGCAGAAACTCTGAAGCTTATTTTAATTAAGAAAATATTTTCAATATTGTTCTACAGTTTATGTAAATAGTGAGAAATTTTGCACTTTGAAAATGTGGGATAAAACAAAGCTAGGTGATGCTTCTTTTATTTGAGCCAAGAAAAAAATAGTACTGTGAGTTCTCTTCCTAGATTGTTAGGTGGAAACAGTTTTTCACCAAAAATCTCCATTTCTCTTTTTTTTCTTTATAAAGTGTATTCATACAAATAGGCTAGTGTGAAATACGATTCTGAGCACAGTTATACTAACAGTGAATTTGGATTATTTTGCGACACATTTTAGATTTCCATGACAAACTAAATGCTTTTTGTCCACCAGTGATGTAGAATAATTAATCAGAGCCATCCTGGGAGGAGGACCCATGCCATTCTGTGTTGGTTTGTAAAACAGGCCTGGGTGAGAGGCCTCTCAGCAGGCTCACTCACGTTACCTGTAATTTTTCACATGTGTATAGTTCATCACTAGTGACACTCTGGCTTTCAGATCAGTCATCTCTTAGAACTTAAAATTGATATATCAGTCTCAGCATAAAATGCTATCATTCCCGTGGACCAACTGTTTACCGGAGTATAACTCCTCCTGTGTCTCATTTCATCACACTGTTCCACACAGTGATGTTTCAATGTGAAATGAAGTTTTTTCATGCTGTGCTTCTTAGTAGAAAAAAGACAGAAGCACATGTATGATAAATGGTGACGATTCCGTGATAACCCTTGGAAAACAACATAGGGTGGAAGCATTGTGTATTATATTTGCTTTAATAATTTAATGCATAAATGTGGCTTTTAAACTTTTATAACAAATATGATTTATGCAGCAGTGAGAGGAAGATCAATTATATTTTCTGTGAATCACTTTATCTCCCATCTTATTCAAAAATTAGCAGAATTCCACTGCTGTTGAATTGTCATGGTGTAATATCTGTGTAGGCTACACTATTAATAGAATGTAAAATTATCATCATGATTTTCAACTGTATGGATTTAATTACAGTTTTTTAAGAGAAAGAATTTATTTTAAAATTTTATTAAATCCATTCACTTCCTCTATGTGGAGCTTGGGACCAAATTCTGGCTTTTAATAGCAACAACAGAATTTAGGAAAAACATCTTGTTGAATTCCCTTATGCCTGAAAGACACTGTAGTGTTTGCATTCTTTCTTGGCACAAAGTGCATTTTCTTTGTGGCTCTGAGTGTAGTCTGGCTGTGACATCAGCACCCCACCGATTATTACTAGGACTGATTCAACTGCCTTGGCTCACTGGGCTGGGCTCTGCAGACTTCCTTCACAACCCTAAAAGCTGTACATTGGCAGAGGATGATGACATCCCTGGGGAGACTAGAACCACTTAATTGTTGTCAAAATGGAAATGAGTTTTTCCTTTTAGCACGTCTTGATTTAATCTGATAGGCTGCTTTAAAATGGAAGGTAAAATTGTTTAACCAAAAATGGATTCAGATAATGTTTTAAATTTGATGTAGCAATGCAAATACTCAGTGTTTTCCAGAGAGAACATTTTTAGCTTACATTTTAAGTTCTTACCTTTTTATTTTCTCATTTTAATGAATATCTTATGGATGATTTCAATGAGCACTATAGTATGCCATGAGATGATGTCTAAGTGCTAAGACACAGCCAAGAGATACATAATAAAAAATGAGAGATTTCAAAGAAATGAAGAATGGAAAAATATTTTGTAGTAAGACTTTTCGAAAATAATTTAACCAACAGGTGATTATTTTCATTCTACTGAAAATGTTAGAAATTCAGCAGTGACTAGGTGGCTTGCTGACACACCTCTTCAGTGCATATGTTTATTCACGGGGTGTATGCAATCAGGTAAAAGGAAATAGTTCAAAATTGCATGATTGATACTTTTATTTGGAGCTCAAAATTATGTTGAATCTGCTTTTCTTAGCAGATGAGATATTTTGGTAACATTAACATTATGAAATTTATGAAATATATTAATATATGAGATACAGCTAGAAAACAAAAGGTAATCTGTTTTTTTGCTTTGAATTAGTTTTAAAAATGCATTACCCCCCAAAAACAAATTTGATGTTATATTTTCATGCTTAATTAGCATTGGGAAGAAAGTATGTTTAATAAAAATATTTCATGAATTATGTCCATCACTTTGTTTACTTGTATTATTTTAGGAAAATTTCAACAACAGGCTTATTTTAAAAGCTCAATTCAAGTTGACCTTACATTACTTTAAAAAAAATACTGTACTTTTATGGTACTTTTATGTTCATAGCAAGATGTATATCATTTCTGCTCTGATCTACATTTCTCCCTGCTATCAATATCAATATCAATTCCACATTCCTCCATGTGATCAATATCCCATGTAGACATTTGCTACACTTGATTAACTCACTATTTTGCATTCTGTTAACAGTATTTTATATTCTCAAATAGATGGCTTTTTATCATCAAACTATCCTTTTAGGAAGCTTTCAAATGGTATCAGGAGTTCCACAGTCATTGTAGGAGACCAGGTTGTATGGGTTGTTCCTATAGTCTTAGCAACTAGGGAGGCTGAGTTTAGAGGCTGGCTTGAGCCCTTAATTTCAAGACCACTTTGGAAAATAGAGAGGGCACATCTCAAAAGAGGAAGAAAAAAAGCAAAAGAATATGCCTGTGGACTAGAGTCCTTTTTTCATGTTAACCTGGTGAAGAAGAGTTAGAATAAGAAAACCAGATTCCATTTCAAAAGAGAAGATGGAGAGCTTTGGTAGGTCACAAAGGTAGCAACTGAACAGTTAAAAAACAGGAGAAAAAAGTCAGTGCTGCACAGACAAGTAGGAAGCCAAGCTGAACACAGCTCCAGCCATGCGGAGCCCTGGGAGGGGAAGGCAGAACAGGATTCTACTCTGAAAGGTAAGGCAGCCGGCTCTGAGACTGGCACCCTTACCTTCAGAACAAGCCAATAGCCTTCAGAAACCTCAAAGCCAATGTCACATTGTGACGATACAGTGATTTCACTGGCAGATGGGTTTAGCAATGGAGAGGAATCCCATATTGTCACTCTGTGTGAGCCAGAGAGAGCAGTGGCTGAATGCCATCTTTAGAGGGAATCTTTTGTTTAAAACTGAGCTACTCTGGAGGTTTGAAAAAGGGAACACTCACAAGTTAAAGTGCCTGAATTTAAATTGCCACAGACACAGAGAGAGATCCTTCCCTGGAAGGCAGTCACAAGAGAATGGGAGCGGTGAATGCAGATAAGCTGGAAAGTAAGGTAGCAGAATGCTCAGCTCAGACAGTGAAACTCACAGGCAAAGACAGCCCTCCTCTTGGTGGCTGGGAGCAGACTTTATCAGTTGAAAATATCTCTGGATCTGATAACCTTGATTTTAATGCCAGTGGGTGGATTAACCTCTGGAAGGATCTACCAGTGGCGAGGCTCACTGTTGTGCAGTCTAAAAAAGCTGAATTTCCTTGACTGCCCCTGTCCAGCAGAATGGGCAATCCTTCCCTTCCTTGTGTAGACTTTAAGGTTTTGGTTGCTTCCCTGACTTCCAACACAATTGTGAGACATCCCATACCAATTCCACATGATTCCTGAACTAATGAATTAAAAGCTAAAATACTATGATGTTTCAAAATTTGCTAGTACTGTATTGCTAATATTGATCACTGATTAGGATACAAACAAGCTGATAATAACCCGAGTTGATGGCTCAATTGGGGAAGTACCAGAGACATAGGCTGGAGGATCTGAATTCAGATCCCAGTACTCACATAAAATCAAGGCATGACCACATGCTTGGAACCCTAGCAGTGGTGGGGTGGAGACAGAGATATGCCCTCTAGCCAATCAGGCCCTCACACATACTACACCCCCACCCCTCACACAAACAAACACAGAACTTTTCTTTTAAAACAAGGTGAATTTAGGGCCAAAACAATGGCTCAGTGGCAAAGGTACCTGTCAAGACTGACGACCTGAGTTCAATCCCAGGACACATATGATGGAAGAAGAGAACTGACACCTCAAAGTTGTCCTCTGACCCCCATACATGTGCTGTGGTGTGCACATGCCCAACCCACATATGCAATAAATGAATAAATTTAAGAAAAAGATAATTCAATTCAGGACAGTGAGTTGAAAGTCAGCAACATCAAAGAAAAAGGGAGAGAAAAATCAATGAGAAAATCATCAATATGGGATAAAGGGTAGCAAGTTGGAAGACAAATTAAGTGGGGAAATTGATACTAAAAAATAGAAATGCTGAAGATGAAGATTCAGTGGCTCAAACAAAACCACAGTGGAGAAAGCATCACCAGTAGACTTGCCCAGCTGAAGGAAGACTACCAGGCATGAAGACAGGGCAAAGGATGCTGTACTGAAGCAATAACAAACATTTGAAAAAAAATTCCATAAACAAAGATATGGTTAATAGTCAAGAATTCTGGGATAAGAACAAGAAACCCCAAACTGACTCAAAGAAAGATATAGGCATCCACAGTTAATAAAATTAGACATGAAATAGGAAATGTTATAACAGATTCCAATTAAATCCAGAAGATCATATTAAAATACTTTGAAACTTATTTTCCAAGCCTTTAAAATCCAGAAGAAATAAATAAATTCCTAGACACATATATCCTAATAAAACTACACCAGGAGTATATAAACAGCTTAATGGATGACTCATAAGAAGCAGTGAGATTTAGACAGTAATGAAATGTCTCCCAGTAATGAAAACCCTGACTAAATGGATTCAGTACCAGATGCTACCAAACCTTTAAAGAAAGGCTAACTTCAATGTTCCTCAAATGATTACATCACATAGGAAAAGAAAGAACACTACCAAACTCATTCTACAAATACAGGCTTACTTTGATACCAAATACATTTAAGAACACAACAACAGCAAATAAAATTATAAGCAAATTTCCTTTCTAAAAATAGTTGGATAATTTTCCAGTGGTTTTTGTTAACCAGATCTAGTAGCACATTAAGAAGATTATAAACCATGTATCTTGGCTTTATCTCAGGAATTCAAGGATGGTTTGGAATGTTATAATAAATATAATAAAAATATAAATGCATTCACAAATAGAAATAACACAACTGTCTCAATAGCTGCCATAAAGCTTTTGAAAAAAATTAAACATCATTTTGTAATAAAAGCCACACAATTGCAGGAATAGAAGGAACATATCTCAACATAATAAAAAGCTTATATATCTAAACTACAACCAACATATTACTAAATGGAGAAAAACTAAAAAAAAAATTCTCTACAAGTAGGAATAGAACAAGGGTATCTAATTTCTGTATTCTTACTCAGGGTAGAATTAGAAGTCTTATCTACAGTAATTAAAACAAGAAAAAGAAATGAAAGTGGTAGAAATAAGAAAGAAGGTAGTTAAATTATTCATTTTGGCAGACAACATGATCCTATGCTTGAAAGACCCCAAAGAATCTATCATAAAAGTGTTAAAATTGATGAGCACTTTCAGCAGAGTAACATGATACAAAGTCAGCATACAAATCAGTAATTTTTCTATACAACAATAACTAATTTGCCCACAAAGAAATTAGAAAAAATAACCAATTCACAATAGCTTCAAAAATATATATGAGTAAACCTAATCAGGGAGGAGAAGGATTTCCACAATGAAAACTTTAAGACATAGAAAAAAGAAACAGATGACGAAATTAGATAAAAGACCTCCTAATCTACACGGATTGCTAGAATTAATATTATGAAGATGACTTTGTTACTAAAAGAGATCTACAAATTTAAGACAATGCCTATCAAAATGATATTTTTTCACGGAAATAGAAAAACAATCCTAGAATTCATATAGAAGCCCCAAAGACTTTTAATGGCCAAAGTAAGCCTAAACAGAAACAGTAATAATGGAAACGTCATACATAATACCTGATTTCAAAGTATACTACAGAGCCCTAGTGAAAAAAAAAAAAAAGGTATGGTACTGACATAAGAAGTAGACATATAGACAGTGCAGTAAAATATAGGACCAGAAATACAGGATACAGACACAGCTCTAATCTTTGATAAAAGTGTGAAAACTACACTTGAGGGGGAAAAGCTTCATCTGCTTCATTCAGGGAAAATGAGTTGGAGATGGAACATACAAGTCCTTGCCCTATGTGAAAAGGGAGGAATTTAGGTTTCTCTTCATACTGTGAGATGATAACATATCTGTAGCAGGAATCTTAAAGAGTCTTTATTAATAAAACAAACCCGGAGCCAAGTATTGGAAGATCAGAGAACTATAACAAGCCACAGCTACCTCACCTCGCTGGATCCTCAGCTGGTTTTGCTTCCTCAGACTGGAGTCCTCTGAGTCCTCATCCAGAATGGGTCTCACCTGAACTGTGCTGCTAGAAGCCTGAAAGCTTAACCAGCCAAATGCTTAACCAGCCAAAATGCTTCTAGTTTCTGGTCCTCATGCCTTATATACCTTTCTGCTTTCTACCACCACTCCCTGGGATTAAAGGCTGGCTTTCTGTGATTAAAGGCGTGTGTCACCATGCCTGGCCATTTCCAATGTGGCCTTGAACTCACAGAGATCCAGAGGGATTTCTACCTCTGGAGTGCTAGGATTAAAGGTGTGTGTGCCACCATTTTCTAGCCTTTGTATCTAGTGGCTGTTCTGTCTCTGACCCCAGATAAGTTTATTAGGGTGCACAATATTTTGGGGAATACAATGCCACCACACATATCAAAGTCCAAAAGGATCCATATTAAGATGTTAAAAACACATGCTTTTTGAATAAGTAATTAATAATTGCGAGAAATTATTTTTGTTACAAAAAATTTGAAACATATAAAAGCAGAATCTTGCAAAAGGCTCTTCTATACCTAACACAGTTTGAACAATCACCATGATTGTTTTCCAGATTTACTTTGTCAATGTTCTTTTTTGAAATACTTTAAAGCTATTGTGTGACTGACACTTTAAAATATCAGCTAATTTGACATACAGCAACAAATGTTTAATCCTTATGAGGATTAGAAATATTGCTACAAGATATAAATGACTACTTGGATTTTGTTTGTATAGATACTGTCTGATATGAAAATTGACTTATTTATATTTTATAGTAACAATATATTTCTTTGTTTAAATCTATAAAGGCTATGGGGTCTAGTGAGTTACTAATTTTTGTGTAAGAAAATTAGTTAATTGTACTCTCATAATCCCATATTGGTTAAAATATTAAGGTAACTCCACAAAGTTAAAAGGGAGGTTTATTTTGTGGGGTAACTAACAAGTGAAGGGATAGGTCACAGGGTCTGGGAAAGGAATAGCACAGTCTGGCGGTGTTCTCTGGAGAACTCTGCTTAGTCTATCTCCAACGTCCAGGGTCCAGGAACCAAGAGAGCCAGTGCATTTGGATCTCCAGTCTTCAGGGTCCTTTCTCAGCCCCACCTTGTAGGCATGACAGTTACTGAAGCCTCAATGGGGGTTGGAACTTCCAGATCAAAGCTGGAATGACTACCCACTACAATCCTGTGTTTTATTTGAGTTATATGTGCAGGAAACTCTATAAACTTTAGACAGTTCTATGTTAAAGGGTAAAAAATTATAGAAAGTTAAGTATACTTTTAAAACTATATTATATATAACCTAGAACAAAAATTGCTTTATTTAAAAATATGTATTCAATATTATGTGTGTATCTTTGTGTAGGTATGTGAACATGAGTGTACTCAAAGAGGCCACAAGATTTGAATCCCATCTAATGTGGGTACTTGGAAAAGAATGTGGGGCTCCAGAAGAATAATACTGACTCTTAAACAATGAGTCATCTCTCCAGTCCTGGCCTTGAATCTTTAATTTATCACTTAGCCTCATAATAAAGTCACAGTTCATAGAAAAATCTTTCCCCAGATCTTCAAATGAGAGTTAAGTTCTATATTCCACTAAGAAGCAGAAATTAAATAACAAAATGTACTTTATGGAACACCAAAATACTAATTAGGGAGGGGCAAATATTAAGGTATATTTTACTAGAAACTCGAACAATAGATCTTCTAGTATTTCTCCAGGTCATACCAGTGTGGTTTCAAATTGAGTCCACTTCTATAGAAACCACCTAGGAGTACAGCTCTTTGACAAGTATGGAAGTTTTCTTGGCACTAACAATTCATTGATGGTCAACTCTGATGCTCTATCATGGGGTATTTGCCTGGCACTCCTGTGTTTCTGTTGGTCATCCTCTGATGTAGCTGAAGGTTTTTCTGTGTCCTGCCTGTTCTGCAGTCACTCAGACCCAAGTAAACACACATAGGCTTATATTAATTAAAACTGCTCGGCCATTAGCTTCAGGCTAACTACTGACTAGCTCTTACACTTAAACTCAGACCATTTCTGTTAATCTATATGTTGCCACATGTTCCGTGGCTTCACCTGTGTGTCATTACATGTTGCTCCTTGGACAATGGGCTGCTGTCTCCTGACTCAGCCTTTCTCTTCCCAGAATTCTCCTTGTCTGCTTATCCTGCCTATACTTCCTGCCTGGCTACTGGCCAATCAGCTTTTTATTAAACCAGTATATAAAGGCATTATTCCACAGGACTCTGAGGTCACTGTTCTGGCCAGGCTACTTTCTGCAGCCAGAATTGTTGCCATTTCCACTGAGCATTTGCCTATCCACTAAGAGTTTCTATAGATTCTTAGGGGTGACTCAAGTCTAACTTGTCCACTGTGGGCTACCATGGTAGATACAGCTTCTGGTTAATTCTACCCTAAATATTTATTTTAAAAGTTTTAATTTTTAAAACTTAATAAGTTTTATTACATATTTAAGGTGCACAACATGGTGTGTGTGTGTGTGTGTGTGTGTGTGTGTGTGTGTGTGTGTGTGTTAAGATAATTAGTTCGGTCAAGCAACTACTTCATGTAGTGACTGTTTCTCATTTTGGTTAGGACACCTAAAATGCACTCTCAACAAACTTTTAGTATATAACACAATGGCATTGAAGTTCTCACATTGTGCATTAGATCTACTGATGTGTTCCTTCTGTACACTGCAATTTGTATCTTTTGATCTACATTCCCTGAATTTATTTCTGCTCCTTTCCTAATAGCTGTTGTTCTCCTTTGTATTCACCTTAAAAGACTGAAGATTCTCCATGTGAGTGAGATTGTGTTTCTTTGTACATATCAGTTATTTAGCCTACCACTTAACCAGTGCCTCCTTTTTAAAAGATTGAATATCATTGTATATGGGGATATAAATGTGAATAATGTAAATGTATGTGCGTATGTGTATGCACGCATATAGATGGCCTCTGACAGTAGTTTAGCATGTGGAGTTTTTACTATGATGGTGAGAAGGAAGTATACAGACATCAAAAACTATAGTTCATTCTAAAAGTTTTGATCCGGCTAGCTCTAGTATGTGGTACTATATTCTATTTTTTGTTGGCGATGGGAGAAATCTAAAGACTCCAATCATTCCTATTCTCATGAAAGTAAACAACACACTCTGCAGGACACTATGTTGCTATCCAGAATGTTTGGTAGGTTGGCAGGGTTGTTTAACTCATTTTGACAGGTGATATTTTAAGCTTATGATAAGCTTATTGTAATGTAACCCCTTGTGAGTCGTGACATTTCTCTCATTTCTCAGTCTCTCTTACTTATAGTTTCTTTATCTATCATGCATTTCTTCATACTATAAGTTTTTAAAATTAGGAACATTTTACCATAGGAGATAATGAAGACCATGGAATCATAAAATCAAATGTAGTCAATACTCCCTGAAAAAAAGAGTGTTTCCAAGAAAATCTTAAAATATAAAATTTTATTTCAGCTAACAGTAATGGAAGATTAGAACATTTCAGCTGAAGATGTCCATTTAATAAATTAAATAGCAAAATATTAACAGTTTCTAGGTTAAGACTCTTGGGAAAAATCAAGGGATTTTAGCTCTGTGGATAGTATCTTTTCCTTGACTTTAGGAAGTAGCAGTTACAACCCTTGATGGTATCATGGAGCTAGGGCACAGCAGAGTCCCCAGCCGGCCAGCAGGTTCTGGACTCCAGAGAAAGGTTGCTCCAAGGACAGTATAACTAAACTAAGCTTCAAATAAAGTAAATAGACAGATAATCTCAAGTCTTAAACTGGATTAAGAGAATCCTTGTTTCATAGTTCATGTGTTTCCATTCGTTTAGCTATTTGTCCCTGTGCTTTATTCAACCTTGATTTCAACAATTCTCACTCATATAAACCCTCCTCTTTCTCGCTAATTAGACTCCCAGCGCTCCACCCGGGGGCCTAGCTGTGGATGTCTGCATCCAGATCCCTCAGTCCTTGGATGGGGTTTATGGCCCAACTATTAGGGTGTTTGGCCATCCCATCACCAGAGTGGGTCAGTCCAGGCTGTCTCTCGGCCATTGCCAGCAGTCTTTTGTGGGGGTATCTTTGTGGATTTCTGTGGGCTTCTTTAGCACTTTGTTTCTTCCTTTTCTCATGTGGTCTTCAAGGCTGAGGGGCCCCCAACTGGATCAGGCCTTCTGAATAGGTGAGACAGTTGATTGGCTTGATCTGTTTGGGAGGCATCTAGGCAGTGGTACCAGGTCCTGGACTCGCTGCATGAGATAGCTGTTTGAAACCTGGGACTTATACAAGGACGCATGGCTCAGTCTGGGAGGAGGGGACTGGACCTGCCTGGACTGAGTCTATCAGGTCGATCTTAGTCCTCGGGGGTGGCCTTGATCTGGAGGTGATGGGAATGGGGGTTGGACTGGGAGGAAGCGGAGGGGGGCAGGAAGGGGGAGAACAAGGGAATCTGTGGTTGTTATGTAGAACTGAATAGTATTGTAAAATAATAAAATAAAATAAAATAAAATAAAAAGAAAAGAGAATCCTTGTTTCTAGTGTCCCCCAAAGGACAAAAGATCCTCTCTCAAGTAAGACAATGTCATTTGTAAAAAAAAAAAAAAAGTTATTATTTAAATTTCTTTGGTTTTGTTTTGTGAGAAAGGGTCTTGCTTTGTAGTCTTGTGTAGTCTCATGTGTATGATTCTCTTGCCTCAGTCTTCTGTGCACTGGGATGATAGACATATACCACCACACCCAGCTTTTGTTGCTCTTTAATGCTATTAAAAAGGCATTTTACAGCTAATTTTTTATATATAAATTTTTGTATTTTAAGATTTGTTTACTTGAAGACAGTGAAAATTAACATTTTAAAATATTACTTGCTAAATTGCCATTCAGAAAGATTGTGGCGACAGCATACTCATAAAGGTATCACATTTCTTTATACTTGGAAAAACTACGCCTCATATTTATAAACTTTCTGCACTTCAATTGTTTCACGTATATGTGTTTTCAATTAATTAATTACATAAAGCTTTGTTGATATACTTGTAGACATTTGATTATTTTTGTCAATAGTGCCTTTTGTTCATTTTTACATAAAATTTTAACTGATTTTAAGAATTCTCAGGAATACACACTATATTAAAGTTACTACCCCTTCCTCATTGATATTGCAAATAGTCTGAAAATCTTTTAAGGCCACTAAGGAAATATGGACAGATCTGAGTCCATCTTAACCTACATTGGGAAGCATGCTAATCAAACTACAAATTTATATATAATCTTAACGTGGAACTGATTTTAATTTAAAGCATGAGATTTTTGTTGAGAGAAAAGTGTAATAAAGAAAATATACCTATATTGTAGACATCAAATATAAACTGAGTGTTTCTGTGTGGATATATGTGTGCACTTGTTCATGTGTCAGTATAAGCAAGGCACCATGAATTCAAGTGAGGAATGATGTCAGAGCTCATGGGAATTAATGAAATGGATGGGAGAAAAACACCAGACTAGCAAGAACTACACTAAACTATAACATGTGAATCTACACTTGAAGTTTTTAATTGATTATGTTCAAGCTGGAAAAGCCAAGCTAGTGGTAAAGGGTTAAAGGACTGTCTTAAGAACCAGAAAATCCAGAGTCAGCCAGTAACCGTGATGTGTTAAATGCTAGCAACAAATTCAAAGGGACTTAAGATATCCCGAGGCTCAAACAGTGTGTTTGAGTTGGATCTGACCTGCTGTTTGTTAATTATGTTTTTGCTTAAATAACAACCCTGTTGGCTAGACACAAATTCTGTAGGATTATTCATAAGATTATAACACAGAAGGAAAGCCATTATTTGTGAATAGCAAAATCAGGCATATAAAACTTTGACTGGTTCAATATACTGGAAAGAATGAAATTCTAGTATTAATATGAATTTCTAACTTGTAAATGAGAAGTATGATGAACTGGTGAAGGAAATGAGGAAGGCTGGCTTGGGTGCTGAGGAAGTTCAACAACGTATTGACTGTGGTCATGGGGCCCTGAATTCTCTTCCTGCCAGGACTCTTGAATAGAATTTTCCTAAGATATAAAAGACTAAAACAGACTTTCATCCATGTGATCAGCTCTATTGGATATGTCTTGTAAAAGGATGTGAACAATGATAACTGAAAACGAAGGACCTTGGAAGAGCAAGAAAAAAGATCAGAGTGTCCTTAAGTCTAATATCCAGAATTCCTAATAAAGCTGCCTCCAGCACTAAAATAATTTTAATGAAATTTATTTTGTTGAGTCTTTAAAAAACATAACAAACTAAAGGAAGGTAAAAATATAAACAATGAACTTGGAGTCTGCAGTGAATATGTTAAGAGACACACGAGTGATCACTGCACAGACTTCTGAGGTGTGCCTCTTTACAAGCAGCTCTCCACTTTCTTTCCACCGGTTTCTATACAGAAAATCTGTCCCTTTGGACTTTGGCCTATTTAGGTATTAAAAAGTGGCGCATAACTTTTTCCATTTTTAGCTCTCATGTTTTATAATAGCCCTGCAGCAAAAATGTTTTGCTTCTAGGGCTGGGGAGATGACTCAACCTTTAGACGCTTACTGCAGAGCATGAAGACCCTTGTTCAAATATGTAGAACCCACATAAAAAGGTAAGATTTGCTCTCTTTAAACACAATGCTGTGGAAGACAGAGACAGGAGGATTTCTGTCACTTGCTGTCCATCTGGGTAGCTTAGGTTCAGTGTGAAACCCTGTCTTCAGGCAGTAAGGTGGAGAGTGATAAAGACCCCCGGCATCCTCCATTGGCCTCTGTATGTGTGAGAGCACACACTCACACCCACATGCTCGTATATATTTTATAAATACACTCACTCACAAGAATGGTTTTGCTTTTGTATATTTCTTCTTCCAAGGAAGAATCCATATTTCTTTTCCTTCTGTCGTGTTTTTTTGAGATAATCAGTGATGGCTAAAATTACATTTAGGTGAATGTCTCAGGAATGTGAAGTCTCTTTTAGATGTTAGCAGGCTGTTGGTTTTTTGCAGAGTGTTATTTCATTATTTAGGAAGATAAAGGAGATAGATATTCATGAGTTAAGAAAGGAAAAGAAGACATGAAGACCTAGCATCCATTGCACTGGCCATTCAATGAATGTTTCTTGGGTGTTAGAAGCACCCAAATAAGCATCAAATATTTTATTTCTCTGAAATGATTATGAGACATATAGAAGTAAGTTAAAGACTTAAAATAACTGCCACAGCTGGTGTATGTGAAAACCCCTTTATTCTCAAACTTTTTTTGTTGTCAAAATTCATATGTTTAATATCTAGAAAATTATTCTAAATTTTAATTTCAAACCATTTCAACAACATGAGATTTATAATAGATTATGAATATTATTTCTCTATTTGGAGGCTTTTTTATTTACATAGTAGTAAAGAATCTGTGGCTATATGGTGGAAAATGTTTGGCCCTACAGAATTTTGGAAAATTCTTCCTTTGATATTAAATTCACCAGATGTGTTTATGCCAAGTATGTACTATGTAAGTTTTAAGCAAAAATCTATTAAACATATTGAAGCAACCTAAGAGTCTATTCATGGATGAATCAAAAACTATACATATGTTCCTGTATATGGGTGGGTGATTTATGTCTTGCAATGAAGAAAACTTTATTACATAATTCAGAAGTAATTAAAAACATTGTTTTAATTTCCCTTTTCTTGAGAGAGGGGAATTAGTAACCATTTGAAAATGTCTGTAAAGATGGGACAGCGTTAAAGAAGTGGGACTGAAGAGCAAGCGGCCTTATCTCATGTCAGCAGGAAGTTGATTGAGAAAAACGGTGTCCATGACTGTGTTCCTCACAGGAGAGGGGCTTCAGTGAAGTTCAAATCAGTGCCATAATGATACAAATTAAGTTCATCCTGTGCTTTCAGGACAGTTATACAATTAGGCCTACTCTCTCCAAAAATGTTAGTGATATTGGTAGATGGCTACAGAATTACACTCTATGCGACACAGAAAACTATAAATGAAATTAGGTTTTTGTGATCGGTTAGAATTTGTAGCATCTAAGGGACATAACAGATGAAAATATTTTAAAGGAAAAAATAAGAATTTAAGTTATTTTAAAGTAAAAAATTCATCTACGTGAGTCCATAGATTATAAAGTAAATAAATTTCAGTTATGTATCAAAAGTAACCTCAAGGACTCCAGATGTTGTTTAGAACCATACAAATTTCACCAGAGTGCAGATTTTTGTCTCTAACAGGCTTCCCTACACAGAGTGCTAATGTCATTTCAAAAGGAACTTCAAAGTAACAGTTTACTAATTCTGAACTTGGAAAATAATGTAAACTTGTTATTACTAATGTGATGTTGGGTCAGCTCACCATCTCAGTAAAGAAGCACCAGGTTATTAAAAGCCAAAAAGACTTGTGCAAAGGATGTCTTGAAACATACTGTTGGTTTAGCGAACAAATAGACTTAAATACAGTAAGGTCCAGCCAGGGCCATATTGGCATTGTGCTGCATCTCTGTGGAAATCTGGGTCTCAGTCCAGTATCAGTCTAAAAAAAATTGTCACCTAGCTCTTGTCCACAATCAGTGGCACCTTTTTTCTTTCCAGTGTCTTGATAGCTATAAAGTTGAAAAACAGTACAGTAGTGTCAAGAAATGAGCTACACACACGGCAGCCCATGTTTGGTGGAAGGCTAAATGCAAGGATGACAATGGTATTTTGGTGTGGCAGGAGTGATGGCTCAGCTGTTAAGAACCCTGGTTGTTCTCCAGGGAACATGAGTTTGATTCTCAGCACCCACGGTGAAGCTCACAACTGTCTATACTCCAGTTCCAAGGGATCAGACACCAGGCACCAGATGAGCATGTGGTGAACAGACATCCATGCAAACAAAATACCAATACACATAACAAATTAAATTAAATTAAAAAATGGCATTTGGGATAATGGTGATTTTTTTCTGTTTCATTATTGTTTAATGAGGATTGAAGGCTTTAAAAGAAGTTGTGTTAAATTACATCTATACATACATACATATATAATACACAACAAAGACATCACTATTGATGACTATTGATCTTTTGTAAGTATAATTTATATATATGTGCAATTTCATAAATTAATTTATACTTAACTAATTTTTATGCATGTAAACCTTATGTGGCTTAAATATGTGAGAAAATAATACCAGAGGTTAATGGTAAGAAAATTTTGGTAATAGATTGGATGACATAAATGGTTGTTTTTTTTTTTTTTTAAATGGGTTGAGAGACAGCTGACTATAGATCTGCTTTTCTATTTTAAATATGGAGTGTGTGTGTGTGTGTGTAATTTATGCGTGTTTTGTTTCCAAGAGATAAACATTTAAAAATTTTCCAAATAAGAGAAGAGATGGAGACAATATTTTCTGTTTTCCTTTATACTTTAATTCCATACTAAAGCCATTCAAAATGTTCAGGTGCCATCTCACAGTTACCAAGAAGAGATCCTTTCCATGTCAATAATTCTTGTGCCTAAAATAGAAGACTACATTTTTGTATTTATGAGGTATTGACCTTGATTAATGCAAGTATTATGTGTTAGATTTTCTGAATTTATATCTTTATACTCTTGTTTTTAATTTAAGTAATAAGAACCACCAATTATAATGACTTAAAAGAAATCCCATCACAATATTTGTTAGTGGCTATAATGTATAAGAAATGAGGAATAAGCATCATGAGTTCCAACTAGCTTGGTTTGGTTGTCTCTGTAGGTTTCCCCATCATGATCTTGATGCCCCATGCTCATAGAATCCCTCTTCCCTGTCTTTGACTGGACTCCTGGAGCTCAGTCTGGTGCTTGGCTGTGGATTTCTGCATCTGCTTCCATCAGTTACTGGATGAAGGCTCTATGATGACAGTTAGGGTATTCACCAATCCGATTACTGGGTAAGCCAGTTCAGGCACCCTCTCCACTATTGCTGGTAGTCTAAGCTGGGGTCATCCTTGTGGATTACTGGTAACTTCCCTAGCACCAGGTTTCTCCCTATCCCCATGATGTCTTCCTCTATCACAGTATCTCTTTCATTGCTCTCCCACTCCATCCCTGTTCCATCTCAACCATCCCATATATTCTCATCCCCCATCCCCTACCCTCTATTGCCCCCCTCCCAGTTTACTCATGGATATCTCATCTATTTTCCCTTCCCAGGGTGATCCATGTGTCCCTCTTAGAGTCCTTGTTAGCCAACTTCTCTGGAGCTGTGGGTTGTAGCCTGGTTATCCTTTACTTTACATCTAGTATCCACTTATGAATAAGTACATACCATGTTTCTCTTTTTGAGTCTGGATTACCTCCCTCAGGAGACCAACAGCTGTGGACCCTCCATGGGACTGGACTAGGCCCTCTCCATAATTGAGACAGTTGTGTACCTTGATCTACTTAAGGGCCCCTCAGGCAGTAGGATCAGGATCCATCCCTGGTGCATGAGCTGGCTTTTTGGAGCCACTACCTATAATGGGACTCTTTGCACAGCCTTGATGTAGGGGCAGGGGCTTGGACCTGCCTCAACTGAATGTACCAGGCTCTGCGGACTCTCCATGGGAGCTGTTACCTTGTCAGAGGAGGGAATGGGGAGGGGTTGAGGGGAAAGGCTGGGGGGGGGGCAGGAGGAGAGAAGAGAGAGGGAATCTGTGGTTGATATGTAAAAATGAATAAAAAGTTTCTTAATATAATAAAAAACGAGGAATAAAGATACACCTTATTTTAAAGGATCTTAGTATAAGAAGGAAAAGATTATAGAAATAAAAGTGAGTTGCTTGTTCAGAATGAGAAGTAATGACAGATGACTAGGGTTTTGGGAAGTGAAATTAAACAGCCTGCAAGGGTACTGAAAAAAATCTCAATTAGTAAAGACATGGATAGAAGGAGACAATCTGGTAAAAGAAAGATCTATGTCAAAGCTTTGTTCATTGTTGATACAGACACAGCAGCAAAGCTTTCCTCTCAGTCAAGGAGCATTGCTGCACAGGATCAGGAGGGTTTGAATGAGACTGTACTGTCACGAGTGCTCGGCAGTGACACTGAGACAAAAGTGAAGCTTTTCAGTGTGGAAATGATTTCATCAGGAAATGGGTATTGAATTGTATTCGATTACAGTTGAATTGTAATTGAATCTTAACATGTTTTGTGCTGCTTAAACAGAATATCTGAGAGTTGGTAACAAGTTAAATAGCAGAGATACATTTCTTAAAATTCTGGCTTCTGAAAGGTTTAAAATACAGGAGCCCACATCTGGTATGGATCTTCATGCTATGTCATTCCATGCTAGAGGCAAAGGGCAAGGGAATGCTCAAGGGGATTCTCACTAGTGCATATGTCTGAGAGAGAGACAGAGAGAAGAGTGAGGGAAGAGAGGAAGTTAGCTGAATTAAAACTCATTTTTTAAATTAAATCTCAATATTTATTATAATAACTCTACCACTCCTATGATACAGACATTAATTCTTTCAGTGCTGATAAACTCATTACCATTTAAAGATATTGTTTCTCAAAAAATTTTCAACATGTGCACTTTGGAGAACACATTTAAATCATAGCAATGCCTATTATGTGAAAACATTGCACTCAACTGTCAAGGAATGCCTGAAAAATCTAAATGAGGCTTAATTGTCACTACGCTTCATAAAATAAACAACTGCTTATACTGGTCTCCTGAAATTCTGCTTGATCTTCCAGCTCCAGCTCCAATGATCTCTCCTGGAGAAGCTGTCCTGGAAATCAGTCACATGTGCCCAAATATCCTGCCTGCCCTTTTGCGTTTGTGTGTTAGAGGACAAGGATGTTTTTGTATTTGCTTGGGCATGTTCTCATGGCTCAAAACATAAATACTGGGAGACCCAGTTGAATGATTGCCCCTGAGACTGGAGAGTAGTTAATGTATTTAGAATTATTGTGGC
Source organism: Peromyscus leucopus (assembly GCF_004664715.2). Taxonomy (NCBI): domain Eukaryota; kingdom Metazoa; phylum Chordata; class Mammalia; order Rodentia; family Cricetidae; genus Peromyscus; species Peromyscus leucopus. The sequence goes on from NC_051069.1 coordinate 80,124,594, forward strand.
TTTTTCTCCTCTTCTACTTCACTTGCTGCTTCTAAAGTTTCAGTCTGTGCACATTTGGTCTTGTGGTGTCTGAGTGGCGAAACCTGTCTCTTAGGGCGGATTACCTCAAACCATTTCGGTGTTGCTGCTCCCCTCTATCCTCTGAAATTTAACCAGTCTTATTAACTCCCATTCTAAAGGTCTCTTTTAACTATATTCATAAATAGGTAGATTCCCTCCACCCCATAGTGAAGTACTATTTTTCTTTATTAAATGTTTTCTGATACTATCCACCAAGTACAGTTTTAGTTGCTTACAACATTCTCTTTTCCACAGTAAGAGATTAGGAAGTATAATTATTTCTTGCCATCTGAATCACATGCAGAAGCAAAGATATTGCATGCTATAAGACATCAATCCGGAAGCTAATTGCTAGCCTGTTGCAATTGTAGCTATATTGGGAAATAATGCTGAAGTGATCCATCAGCATTATTGATACAATTGCTGACTTCCTGCCAATTTTCCTATTGTGCTTTGAGTATCCTTACTCCTTACATATTTCTCTATTCACAGTCTGGCAAAAATTTGCAGAGAAAGTATCCAAGTGATGGGCGCACAGCAGGTGCTGGATCAAACAGGCCTTGTTTTCTGGCCCTTGGGAAGTCTGCATGGATCAGAGGAATCCAGGGGATGCCCTTCAGATGACCTGCAGTAAAGCTGCAGAGGATATGCTCAGTTTCTTCCCAGGGATAAACAAAGTGTACATGAGGTATTTTTGTTAGCTTAAATAGGGAAATCTATCTATCTATCTATCTATCTATCTATCTATCTATCTATCTACCTACTACCTACCTACCTACCTATCTTTTTGTCTATCAACTGCCTGTATATATAGTTGGTTAAAAGTGACATGAAGTAAATCTTGTCTAATAGATACTTAGAGAAGAACATTGTTTAAAGATATAAACATGAAAGGTCCATGTTTTACCTTTTGATCTTTGTATGGGTATTCTGGTTCCAAGTAAATATAATATCTAAAAAAAAAAAAAAGACCACCAAGACATGAGAGTTCTGCATAGTGAGAGAAAGTATATTCCTAACAATATGTGCTTTGAGCAGCTTCCTGTGAGGTTTCAAATGTTGGCAGAAGAGCCGTGTTAATTTTGACTGTGTCATAGACTTCATCAATGGCGGCTTGTAAGCATGATACCAGATAGAAAGCATCGTCTGTTTAAATACTTATTATTCATGTGATGACAAATTATTTCTTTTATTTAATTTGATCTTTATGGTATTACAATTTGACAGATATATACTGAACAGCTATTTTTTAAGAATTTTTTTATTCATTTTACATACCAATCACAGATCCCCCTCTTTCCTCCTCCCACCACTCCAGCATCCACCCCCAACTCACCCCCAATTCCCTCCTATAAGAAGGTAAGGCCTCCCATGAGAAGGCAGCAGAGCCTGGTACATTCAGTTGAGGCTGGTCCAAGCCCCCACACCCCCACCTCAAAGCTGTGCAACATTTCCCACTGTAGGTAGTGAGCTCCAAAAAGCCAGCTCATACACCAGGGATGTATCCTGATCCTATTGCCAGGGAGCCCCTTAAGCAGATCAAGCTACACAACTTTGAACAGCCATTTGTAAAAAGCATTGAATCAGAGCCTGGCAATATGAAAGTGAAATGACAAATCACTGTTTTGACAAAGTTTGAAATTTAGTAAATGGACACAGGTTATAAAGGGAGAAAAGAAAATGGACTAAGATGTCTTTTCAAATAAAAGATTAATGACAACATTTGTGGTATTTGGGCACTCTCATATCCTTGTCTCTTGCCAAGGTAATTATGATTGTTTGGTTCACTGTAGTCTGGCCAGTAGATATAAATCATATGGCTTTTTAAACATAAAGTGGAAACTTCAGTTTTATGCCATTAACATAAGAGGACAAAATGTGCAGCCACTGTGTCCTACTGGGTCGAGTACAAGTCTTCGAAGCCTAGGGCTGTGGGTTCAAGTCCCATTTGGAGTATGTTGGTTGCATTGTTGGTTCGTGGGTTGGTATTTGACTCCAATCCTGAGGCCCAAGTCTGTAGCCTGGAGTCGTGTGGAAAGATGTGAGAAATTACTCCCACAAGTTCTTTGACCTCCACATGATTGCTGTGTTAAACATGTGTACTTTCCACAAATAAATAAATCAAAATGTAAAATACTGAAAGAAGAAGAACTAAGGAAAAGTAGGTAAATAGCATTTTATGTAATGATTACCTCAATGAATTGAGTCTTCATTAGTTACATACTGATTTAAATTTCAAAATTATAGAAATATCCATTAGGTTTATTTTCCTTAGGTTAGAAGGGGTTATATGATACTACTACAAAAATCATTTATTTATGTTATTCTCTCTCTCTCTCTCTCTTTTACCTTGTGTGTGGGCATGTTTATGTGTGTGTGTGAACGAAAGCAAACGCCCGGTCACAGCACACATAATGGAGTAGGGAGGTCAGAGGACAAGTCTTTGGAGTTGGTTCTCTTCTGCCACCTTGTGGGATCCTGGGATCAAATTCAGGCTCCTCAGGTTTAGTGGGAAAACTTGACTCATTGAACTGCTTGCTGGCCCCTCATAATACTTTTAAATCTTTCATTCTCAAATATCCAAATACCACCTGCTTAGTCCGTATAATGTTACTTGTACGTGTATGCTTTCAGTGCTGACCATTGGGCATTAGATAACCAATTGCTGTGTTTCTCCCTGGGGAAGACGACTTCTCCCACTCCCAGTGTTCCTTAGTTGCCTGTAGTTCTTTGCGCGGGGATGAAGCCTTGTGAACTCCATCCGTCCATGTTAGCATGTCTATTGGTGTTGGATTCTTGTACAGGTTATGTTTAGGAAGCAATGTTGGTAAGACTACAATTGGTGTCACTTCTGGAAATTTCTAGGAGCCCAAGTGATTGCTTTCTAGGTGTAAGATTGGCATGTAATTCACCTGTACTGAGTATATACAGCCTAAATTGTCAAACTAGTGTTTGAGTTTCACTCTACATGTGCCTGAACTTTTTATTCAGAAATTGTGTTGTAGATGGATCCACGGGTGGAGGGGAAGCAATAAAGAGAGGGATGGCAAGGTAAAAGCAATTGAAATGAGAAATGGGAAGAAACAAAATACAAACAGCTGGTAGGTAGCTGAGAGGGTGAGGGGAGTCAACTCAGAGAGGGAGAGGGGAGAATAAAATAACAGTAAAGATGTCTGAAAAGGTCATAGGGAATCATATCGTCATGTATCTACCTAAAATTATACATAACACACATGTGAACATGTTTCCATCTGAAATGGCAATGCTCTCTCCAAGAGCTTCAGACCATGTAACAAAACCCTAAATACCAGGCGTGAGAAGCCCCCTTACAAGTTGTTGGTTAAAAGAGTCCAAGATGTTCCCAACCAAAATTATAGCCTATTGCTGCTGCTTTTTTTCCCTCCCAGAAGTTGAAAGAAAATTCCTTTTGTTGAAGATATCATTCACAAGTTGGATCTGATCTGAAAGCATTTTGGTGTAAATTTGGGGTCTCTTAGACTTCCAGGAGGACCAGCTTCCATGACACCAGAAGGCATCATGCAAGCTTCTAATGTAGATAAACAACCAGTAATACTTCTAACCACCTATGATGCCTATGAACTACAATGATCATAATGGCATTATAACCCAGGAAACATCATGAAAGAGATGGCAGAAAGATTATAAAAGCTGTAAGAACAGGGTGCTTGCTGTGTGATTGTATTTCCTAAAGTGATAGGGAAGCTTCACCCATGATTGCTCAGCAATATTGCTGCCTAAATAAGGACAACACCAATAAATATGCTAACATGAAGGAGGAAATCTCACAGGGCCCTAACCATAGACAAGAAACTACAGGCACCTAAGGAATGCTGAGAGTCATAGAATAGTCTTCCCCAGGGAAGAGCTCTCCAATTGGTTATCCAATACCAAGTAGTCAGCTCTGAAATCATATAACATATATGAAACATTATGTAGACTGAATAGATTCTACCTATATTCTATCTGTCTATCTATCTATCTATCTATCTATCTATCTATCTATCTATCTATCTAAAGCAATTTTAAAAAGAAGCCAGAAACCATGAATCTGAGTGAGAGCAAGTGGTTGGGAATACATTGGAAGAGTTGGAAAGAAGAAAGGGAAAGGGAGAAAATAATGTAAGAATATTTTAATTTCAAAGAAATTAAAAAAATGAAACAAAACTTTGGAAGACACACACACACACACACACACACACACACATATATATATGATGTGTTGAATTGCATTATATTTGTTAGGAATCTAATAAGTGTTTATTAATGTTGTAAGAAAAAGAAGTCCCAGTAATGTGCGCTAAATGTTATTTGAGATGGCAAAAACACCCATATCTAGACATTATAATAATAGTGCACACATGCACACACACACACACACACACACACACACACACACACACACACAGAGTCAGGGTAGTTAGGGTGAAGTGTCAGATGACCACACAAAAGTTTAACATGAGCTATCTTGCACACTATTTCAGTGACACTTAGCTGTCTCAGCCTAGCTTGGAAGAAAGTCATAGTTATATACTCTTCTAAAAACATTGTATCCTGAGAAAATGTCAACTTACTACACATTTAACAAGGCTGGGTGACGTTCTTAAGAGACATGTTTTCATTAAATGGCTATAAATTATTTGTGACTAGTGAACTGATTATAAATAGATGTTTGCATGATACTATAGGTGGTATTAGCAAATGTATCTTTTTGTTACAAATTTTCTGCTATATAATGCTATGCTAAGAAAACATTAGTGTTAGAGAATCAAAAAGGAGACCAATTTCACTGAAAATGCCTCAAAATTAGAAACATTAACACCCAATTTAGTAAATGGATGATTTGAAACATTTGAAATAAAAAACTGATTGTATTATAAAAACTACATGTATTTGTTTCCCCCGCCCCAGGAGAATTTCTCTGATTGTTCATGAGCAACACTGTCATTCTAATGGATAAGCAACATGTTGAGCAACACAATTCTTTTTTGTTTTAAAAACAATGCGTGCGTGCGTGCGTGCGTGCGTGCGTGCGTGCGTGCGTGCGTGTGTGTGTGTGTGTGTGTGTGTTTAGGCCAGAGGTCAATATCCAGAATCTTCCTCAGTCACTCTACACTCTATTTTTTGAGATAGGTGCTTCCAGAGAGCTAGTCTGACTAGCAGCAAGCCTGAGGATCTGCTTGTCATCACCTCCTCCAGGGAGTTTTGTACATGGGTTCTGGGCATCAGAACTCAAGTCCTCATGTTCGCATGCCAAGCACTTTATCAATGGAGGCATCTCTTCATGTCTCTGCCTCAGAACAAGTTCCATGTAGTTCATATCATTTCAGTGGTGGTGGGGAGGTAAGGGCACCTACATGACTAAAACTGATTTTAGAATCTCCAAGAGGAGGTTAAAAACCAGATGGATACCAAAGCATATTTACTTGGCCATAGGGTGGTGGGATAAGAATAAAAAACTCAGCTGGGCAGTAGTGGCACATGCCTTTAATCCCAGCACTCAGGAGGCAGAGCCAGGCGGATCTCTATGAGTTTGAGGACATTCTGGTCTATAGAATGAGATCCAGGACAGGCACCAAAAATATACAGGGAAACTCTGTCTTGAAAAACCAAATAAATAAATAAATAAATAAATAAATAAATAATTCAAACTGATTACATGTACAGAATCTCTATTATTTAAAAAAGGAAATAATCAATTCATTTAAAAATAGAAAAATCATTTAGTTGAAAACTATACAAAACTGAAAATTTCTATTAAGCACTTCAGACATTTCCTTCTTCCCTCCTTTTCCCTTTCCTTCCCTTCATCATCCCCCCTTTCTCTTCCTATTTTTCCTCTATTTTTTGAAGTTACAACTGGTATTAGAAAAAAAAGGATATTTACTGAAGGAAAATTACAAAGTTACTGTGATTCTGTGAGGGATGAAGAAAACATTTGTTAGGAAGTGCGTTTCTGGTGAAATTCTATACTTATGCTTAATTCTCCATACTATGAACCATAAAATTGCATTTTAAAATTAATTTCACAAATTTAATAACTTTCTATAACACAGTTATAAGAAAATAGCTCACTGAAAGTTATTTCTTTCTGTTATAGTTTTTCTAGAACTTGAATATTTTATGCAGCTGAATAACAATATTACAGTGGGCCAGCTATGTGTAGATGGTCCTTTTATTACTTGTTATATAAGATTTAAATAGATATTTTATAAGTATCATGCAGATATATAACTTTCCAGCCGTGTATTTTGATATTCATCTACAAACCATTATTTCAAAAGACAAATTGTGCAATTAGAATTTTTGACCCATGCACTGTCTTCCATATGTTTTGCTATACCTCTCAGATGTAGCTCATTTCAAGGTCTATATAGTAGAAACAAGTTGCACATTTACCCAGCAGATGAATAAACGAATTCCCTTAGGAAGAGTGCAAGACTTTCATGTTTGAGCATGTTGCTACTTTGTCAATGAGGTATTAACAATGACACCTTAATGGCAGTAGAGTCATACTTTCACCATATGCCTTATACAACTTAGCACTGTGCCCTTTGGCTATATTTAAAACCTCCTGCTTAAGAAGATGACAGATGAGGTCAACTTGAACTGGCCATAGACCGTGTCATAGATTAAACATTTTCTTTTCGCTTGATTGGCACCTTATTTAGGAAACATGCTAGGAAAAAGCCATGTGGTCACAGTGCCTAACTACTGAAAGTGTGTATAGAATTGAAGGAATATTGCCAAGGTGCCAAGCAAACTATGATTTATAAACATCAAGGGGAGGTTGTTGGCTTCATCTGCAGTCAATGAAAGTCTTTATTGTCACTAAGTATATCTTATGGGTTTTATATATTGACTTTCTTTAAATAAGCCAAGAACTTATAAAAAGATCACTCAAATAGAATTTGCTATAATCCTCACAAGTTTGAGAGCAGAAGGCAGGAGGTCTAAAATGGGAAAGAGAAAAGTGGAGAGAGGCAGGTAGTGAAGCAGATCTGGGTAATTTTAGCTATTGGTAGACAAATCATTAACACACCCTGTTTTGGGTCTGGTGAAGTGGAAAGATGAATACTTTCGTTAGAGTGCAAAAGCAGACAGCATGGATTGATTATGGTGGTGAACATTAGCTCCAATATAAAAGAAGCTGGCCAGTGACCCATTAGTCATTTAGTGTTTGTACTGAGTTTTAGTTTTATGAAAACTAAATCCAGTCTAGTTATTGAAATGCTCAATAAGCCAATTACTTTAATTTAAATGTAAAAATTGAATCATTGCTTTGAAATGACTTTTGCTGGCCAAGAAAGTATCTGATGTTAATATCAGAAGTTGGATACTCATACCTTGTAGCTTTTTCTGTCTTTAGGTGGAGGGCACAGTTCGCTCATTAGCAGGAAAAGGCCTTCAAGGTAATGCGATGAACTCCCTACAAATGTGTCATTAAAAGCAGGACACTGCTGAGCAGCAGAGGAGAGTTTGTATTTGGAGACGTTGTTGACTGTTGATCATTTTTAGCTGAAGGGAGTACCTAATTATGGAGTGATTGTTTGATATTTGGAAACAAATTTGATATTTGAAACAAAATTTCATTGCATTAGAATAGTCAGACAACTACTTATTTATTAATATCATTTGAGAAAGCAACCACTTTTTCATGTGATATTATGATCAACTGCTAGGGATAGAAGAAGAGTGATTCCACTAACCGCCATTTGTTAATGAAGCTATATTTATTTTTATGAAAACATTTCTGAGTTTGGCCTCATATTGAATGAAGTTTCTTTTGGGCATAAACTGCTCTCTATACAGGTGAATTCAGTATTTACATCAACATAACAATTTAAAACAATGATTTCTATGTGTAGATTTTCTGTTTATTCATTTAGAATGGGGTAAATGCTCATGTGTAGGGATGCACTGAACTCAGAGTTAAGCAAGCAGTGGGGAAGTAAACAGAAAACATTCCTGTGATGTTAACTGGGAGCCTTCATGGATCTCAAATATGGAAATGCATCTGGAACTCAGAAGGGTTTAAAAATCTCCCATCAGTTTTTCCTCTCAAATATTTGTTTGGTTTACTTTCCCTCCACATTTATTGTACTTTTAATTTTTAAAAAGGCAGATGGATATATTGTAGATTGTTTCATGGAATGTTGCTTCCCCCTAACTTGTGAATTAATGTGTTATAAACCCAGAGGCAAATTAGTGTTTCCTAATCTGGTTGCACACTCTCAGGAGGTAGTGTCTAGTAGGTCCATGTTTGAGTAGGTGCTTTTCTCTCACACGCACATTTGATTTTGGTCAGGAGAGCAAATAAAACTGCCCAAAGTTTGAGTAAGAGGCATTCAAATAACAGAACTTCCAGAAAGATTTAGTAAGAGCTTTCCAGTGACAGGAATAAAGTGAACAGGCAAGGAAAAATAAACACAGATAAAAATCAGATAACGAGAACTTTCTCAATACAATCTTGTTACATTATGATTACAATGGAAGGCAGCTATGCTCACCACTATACAGCCAACGCACAATATGATTACAATGGAATGGACAGATGGCATGATAGGGTCACTGACAGCAAAATCATAAGGTCATTTATATATTGATATTTTTCATGTTGTTACATTAATTTAGCTGCTATTTATATCATATTGTAAAATAACCACATTACTTCACAATAACAGACATATTGTAAACTAACAGACATATTGTAAAGTCTCTAAAAGTGACAGGTTTCATAGTAACTTTATTTAAACATGGAATCCAGGTTCTTAGGTAAGATTAACATTCTCCTTCATTTGACCTTATCTCTAATTCAGATTTGTTTACATGATAAGATGCATAAACTACTTCTATTATTGGAAATTAAATACAAATTGAATTTGTTATACTTTGGTGCTTTATGTCATGCCATATTGTGCTTAGAAATTATTACAAATATTTGTCTTCCAAAAGGTCATATTTAAAAAGTAATGACTACCTCTTAATAAATTAAGGCTAGTCTGGAGCCAGAGAGATAGCTCAGCAGTTAAGAGCATTTGTTCAGTTCTCAACACCCATATGGTGGCTTGCAATCACCCAAAACTCTGATTCCAGAGGTTCCAACACCCTCTTCTGATTTCCATGGAAACAAGGCACTTGCATGGTGGAGGTACATACATGCATGAAAAACACTCACATTCATAAAATAAATGAATCTAAAAAATTAAAAATTATGGCAATCTCTGAGCATACATTTAAAATCAAATTAAATTTAAAAAGATGCAGAAGAAAAAAAGATGTAGAAGATTTTATAATTATCTTGAAATCACAATGCCTGGGAAATTTAAAAGCCAATAAAATTTCAATGATGGAAATGTAAGTGTTGAATCATTAGTTTTTATTACTAGTGCATATTCTAAGACTTGCACTTGGAAGAAGCTCAGCACTGAACTTCTCCTTTAGGCGGAAATAGAACAATGGGTGACTGTCTACCATTACAGCTTTTGTGGGCCTCCAAAGGGACAGGTTTCTATTTTCTGATTGGGAGCATGCTATACTTTGGATCTTAATATATCTCAAAGACCATGTGCTAAAGGCTTTGTCCTTAGCTATGGATCCTGCTGAGAGGTTGTGCAACCTTTAGAAGGTGGCCCCAGCGGGAGAAAGTTAGGTCACTGAGTGATTGCCAGTAGGGCCCCAGCCCATTCACTGCCATTAGGTGAGCAGATTTATTTATCATGCACATCTTATTGCAGTGGGCTGTGTTGCCTGCCACAGGCTAAAGCAACGGGGCTGCGTTACACTGGAGGGATACCACGTAAAGTACTAATTATAATGGACTTTTCTTCATTTTAAGTTTACTTGTATCAGACATTTTGTCACAGTCAACAGAAAATTGACTGACACAGAGTGTTATTGGTTAATGAGAAAACTTGGGATGCCTAAAAGTCTCTGAAAACAACAATAAAAAATCGACAGGGGCTACCTGCAGCATCAGAGAAGCTGAAACACCACAAAGAGTTTCCAGCATAACTTGAGAGCCATCCAGACTTCTCAGCAAGTGCCTTCTCCCTTTAAATGAGAAGAGAAGTATGGGGTAGATTTCTGACATCTGGCTTTTTACAGGATTGTTTAAAGGGCTGGTTATCTGTCTCCTAACTTGGGATACTGATAGAAAGCATTGGTTATCTCAGGGATACCAATAACAGAAGAACTCATGAGCTTGCTGCTTGCCTCAGCACCAGAGAGTGAACAACACTGCATATAGATACCAGAAGAACCAAGAAATTTCATGCTATTGAAGCTGAGTAAGACCACTAATTGGGAGATTGCATTCCTAGTGACAGAAAGGATGCATCCCAAGAAGAGATTTGGAAAGGACTCTGGGCTCTGTAGCTAGCCCGATGTATAACAAAATCTGGTCCACAAAAATATGGAGAAATGGCTGTAATTTCAGTTGCACATATTTTAGGAATTCAGAGAAATACACAGGTAAATATAACTCAGTCAAAGGAACAAAGAAATCTCCAGAAACATACCCAAAGTAACCATGATCTGTGAATTACCTGACAAAGAATTCAAGACTATTGTTTTAAAGAAGCACAATACATTTCAAAAGGACATAAAAAGATAGCCAAAAGAAATCATAAATAATGGCTTAATAGAATATCAACAGACAGAAATTATTAAAAATCCAAAGTGGGCCGGGCGGTGGTAGTGCACGCCTGTAATCCCAGCACTCGGGAGGCAGAGCCAGGTGGATCTCTGTGAGTTCGAGGCCAGCCTGGGTTACTGAGTTAGTTCCAGGAAAAGGTGCAAAGCTACACAGGGAAACCCTGTCTCGAAAAACGAAAAAAAAAAAAAAAAAAAAAAAAAAAAAAAAAAAAAAAATCCAAAGTGGAATTCTTCAGATAAGGAAAACTTACTTTTTAAATTTTTAAAAATTTTACTGGGGGGTTTCACTACTATCTTTGATCAAGAAAACTAAAGAATCAATGAATTTTTTTAAAATTTTATTTTATTTTACAATACTATTCAGTTCTACATAACAGTCACAGATTCCCTTGTTCTCTCCCTTCCTGCCCCCCTCCCCTTCCCTCCAGCCCACCCCTCCATTCCCACCTCCTCCAGATCAAGATCTCCCCCGAGGATTGAGATCGACCTGATAGACTCAGTCCAGGCAGGTCCAGTCCCCTCCTCCCAGTTTGAGCCAAGCATCCCTGCATAAGTCCCAGGTTTCAAACAGCTAACTCATGCAACGAGCCCAGGACCTGGTACCACTGCCTAGATGCCTCCCAAACAGATCAAGCCAATCGACTGTCTCACCTATTCAGAGGGCCTGATCCAGTTGGGGGCCCCTGTCTTTGGTTCATAGTTCATGTGTTTCCATTCATTTGGCTATTTGTCCCTGTGCTTTATTCAACCTTGGTTTCACAAATTCTTGCTCATATAAACCCTCCTCTTTCTCACTAATTAGACTCCCAGCGCTCCACCCAGGGGCCTAGCTGTGGATGTCTGCATCCAGATTCCTCAGTCCTTGGATGGGGTTTCTGGCAAAACTGTTTGGGTGTTTGACCATCCCATCGCCAGAGTAGGTAAGTCCCGGTTGTCTCTCGACCATTGCCAGCAGTCTTTTGTGGGGGTATCTTTGTGGATTTCTGTGGGCTTCTTTAGCACTTTGTTTCTTCCTTTTCTCATGTGGTCTTCATTTACCACGGTCTCCTATTCCTTGTTCTCCCTCTCTGTTCTTGATCCAGCTGGGATCTCCCGCTCTCTTTCCCTCGACCCTCACCCTTCATTGCTCCCACTCATGTCCAGGCTGTTCATGCAGATCTCATCCATTTCTCTGTCATTGGGTGATCTCCGTGTCTTTCTTGGGGTCCTGTTTTCCAGGTAGCCTCACTGGTGATGTGAGCAGCAGTCCAGTAATCCTTGTTCCACATCTAGCATCCTCCCATGAGTGACTACATACCATATTTGTCTTTCTGAGTCTGGGTTACCTCACTCAGGATGATTTTTTCTAGATCCATCCATTTGCCTGCAAACCTCATGATGTCATTGTTTTTCTATGCTGAGTAGTATTCCATTGTGTATGTGCCACAATTTATTTATCCATTCTTCAATTGAAGGGCATCTAGGTTTTTTCCAGGTTTTGACTATTACAAACATAGCTGAGCAAGTGCTCTTGTGGTATGATTGAGCATTTCTTGGGTATATGCCTAAGAATGGTATAGCTGGATCTTGGGGGAGATTGATTCCCAATTTTCTAAGAAAGTGCCATATTGATTTCCAAAGTGGTTGTATAAGCTTGCATTCCCACCAGCAGTGGAGGAGAGTTCCCCTAGTTCCACATCCTCTCCAGCATAACGAGTCCTCAGTGTTTTTGATCTTAGCCATTCTGACAGGCATAAAGTGGTATCTCAGAGTTGTTTTGATTTGCATTTCCCTGATGATTAGGGATGTTGAGCAATTCCTTAAATGTCTTTCAGCCATTTGAGTTTTCTCTGTTGAGAATTCTCTGTTTAGTTCTAAAGCCCATTTCTCAATTGGACTGTTGGTCGTTTTGATGTCTAATTTCTTGAGTTCCTTATATATTCTGGATATCAGTCCTCTGTCAGATGTGGGGTTGGTGAAGATCTTTTCCCATTCTGTAGGCTGTCGTTTTGCTTTGTTGACCGTATCCTTTGTTCTACAAAAGCTTCTCAGTTTCAAGAGGTCCCATTGATTGATTGTTTGTCTCAGTGTCTGTGCTACTGGTGTTATATTTAGGAAGTGATCTCCTATGCCAATGCTTTCAAGACTACTTCCTACTTTCTCTTCTAGCAGGTTCAGAGTAGCTGGATTTATGTTGAGGTCCTTGATCCACCTGGATTTAAGTTTTGTGCATGGTGACAGATGTAGATCTATTTGCAGCCTTCTACACATTGATATCCAGTTATGACAGCACCATTTGTTGAAGATGCTTTCTTTTTTCCATTGTACAGTTTTGGCTTCTTTGTCAAAAATTGTATGTTCATAGGTGTGTGGGTTAATGTCAGGGTCTTCAATTCGATTCTGTTGGTCCACATGTTGGTTTTTATGCCAATACCAAGCTGTTTTTATTACTGTAGCTCTATAGTAGAGCTTGAAGTCAGGGATCATGATGCCTCCAGAGGTTGTTTTATTGTACAGGATTCTTTTGGCTATCCTGGGTTTTTTGTTTTTCCATATGAAGTTGAGTATTATTCTTTCCAGGTCTGTGAAGAATTGTGTTGGTATTTTGATGGGGATTGCATTGAATCTCTAGATTGCTTTTGGTAAGATTGCCATTTTTACTATGTTGGTCCTGCCTATCCATGAGCATGGGAGATCTTTCCATTTTCTGACATCTTCTTCAATTTCTTTTTTCAGGGACTTAAAGTTCTTGTCATATAGGACCTTTACTTGCTTGGTTAGTGTTACCCCAAGGTATTTTACATCATTTGTGGCTATTGTAAAGGGTGATTATCTATTTCCTTCTCAGCTTTTTTTTTAATCAATTGTATATAGGAGGGCTACTGATTTTTTTGAGTTGATCTTGTATCTTGCTATGTTGCTGAAGGTGTCTGTAAGGTGTATCAGTTCCTTGGTGGAATCTTTGGGGTCACTCAAGTATACTATCATGTCATCTGCAAATAGGGAAAGCTTGACTTCTTCCTTTCCAATTTGTATCCCCTTAATCTTCTTATGTTGTCTTATTGCTCTGGCTAGAACTTCAAGTACTATATTGAATAAGTATGGGTAGAGCAGACAGCCTTGCCTCGTTCCTGATTTTAGTGGAATTGCTTTGAGTTTCTCTCCATTTAATTTGATGTTGGCTGTTGGCTTGCTGTAAATTGCCTTTATTATGTTTAGGTATGTTCCCTGTAATCCTGATCACTCCAAGACCTTTATCATGAAGGGGTGCTGGATTTTGTCAAATGCCTTTTCTGCATCTAGTGAGATGATCATGTGGTTTTTTTCTTTGAGTTTTTTTATATGATGTATTACATTGACAGACTTTCGTATGTTGAACCACCCTTGCATCCCTGGGATGAAGCCTACTTGATCATGGTGGATAATTGTTCTGATGTGTTCTTGGAGTCTGTTTGCTAGTATTTTATTGAGTATTTTTGCATCAATGTTCATGAGGGAGATCAGTCTGTAGTTATTTTTCTTTGTTGTATCCTTGTTTGGTTTAGGAATCAGGGTAATTGTAGCCTCATAGAAGGAGTTTGGTAATGTTCCTTCTGTTTCTATTATGTGGAACAATTTAGAGAGTATTGGTATTAACTCTTTGAAGATCTGGTAGAATTCTGCACTGAAACCATCTGGTCCTGGGCTTTTTTTGGTTGGGAGACTTTTAATGACTGTTTCTATTTCCTTAGGGGTTATTGAATTATTTAAATAGTTTATCCGGTCTTGATTTAACTTAGGTATGTTGTACCTATCCAGAAAATTGTTCATTTCTTTTAGGTTTTCCAGTTTTGTGGAGTAGAGGTTTTTGAAATATGACCTGATAATTCTCTGGATTTCCTCAATGTCTCTTGTTATGTCTCCCTTTTCATTTCTGATTTTGTTGATTTGGATTCTCTCTCTCTGTCTTTTGGTTAGTTTGGATAAGGGCTTGTCTATCTTGTTGATTTTCTCAAAGAACCAACTCTTTGTTTCATTAATTTTTTGTATTATTCTCTTAGTTTCTAATTTATTAATTTCACCTCTCACTTTGAATATTTCCTGGCATCTATTCTTCCTGGGAGAATTTGCTTCTTCTTGTTCTAGAGCTTTCAGGTGTGCTGTTAAGTCACTAGTGTGAGATTTCTCCAACTTCGTTATGTGGGCATTTAGTGCTATGAATTTCCCTCTTAGCACTGCTTTCATAGTGTCCCATAAGTTTGGGTATGTGGTGTCTTCATTTTCGTTGATCTCTAGGAAGTCTTTAATTTCTTTCTTTATTTCTTCCTTAACCCATTGGTGATTCAGTAGAGCATTATTCAGTTTCCATGAGATTGTAGGTTTTCTGTAGTTTTTGTTGTTGTTGAAATCTAACTTTAAACCATGGTGGTTTGATAGAACACAGGAGGTTATTCCAATTGTTTTGTATCTGTTGAGATTTGCTTTGTGGCCAAGTATGTGGTTGATTTTAGAGAAGGTTCCATGGGGTGTTGAGAAGAAGGTATATTCTTTTTTGTTAGGATGGAATGTTCTGTAGATATCTATTAAGTCCAATTGGGTCATGACTTCAGGTAAGTCCTTTATTTCTCTGTTAAGTTTCGATTTGGGAGATCTGTCCAGTGGTGAAAGTGGGGTGTTGAGATCTCCCACTATTAATGTGTGTGGTTTTATATGTGGTTTAAGCTTTAGTAATGTTTCTTTTACATATGTGGGTGCCCTTGTGTTTGGGGCATAAATGTTCAGAATTGAAACTCCATCTTGGTGGATCTTTCCTGTGATGAGTATGTAATGCCCTTCTTGATCTCTTTTGATTGATTTTAGTTTGAAGTCTATTTTGTTGGATATTAGGATGGCTACACCTGCTTGTTTCTTAAGACCATTTGATTGGAAAGTCTTTTCCCAGCCTTTTATTCTTAGGTAGTGTCTGTCTTTGAATTTGAGATGTGTTTCTTGTATGCAGCAGAAAGATGGGTCCTGCTTTCATATCCATTCTGTAAGCCTATGTCTTTTTATAGGTGAATTAAGTCCGTTGATATTAAGGGATATTAACGACCAGTGATTGTTCATCCCTGTTATTTTTGGTGGTAGTGTATGTGTACTTCTCTTCTTTGGGGTTTACTGCTGTGACTTTATCTATTGCCTGTGTTTTCGAGTGTGTATCTGTCTTCCTTTGGTTGGAATTTTCCTTCTAGTGCTTTCTGTAGGGCTGGGTTTGTGGATAGGTATTGTTTAAATCTGGCTTTGTCTTCGAATGTCTTGTTCCTTCTGTCTATGATGATTGAAAGTTTTGCTGGGTATATTAGTCTGGGCTGACATCCATGGTCTCTTAGTGTCTGCATTACACCTGTCCAGGTCCTTCTGGCTTTCAAAGTCTCCATTGAGAAATCGGGTGTTATTCTGATGGGTTTGCCTTTATAGGTCACTTGACCTTTTTCCTTTGCTGCTCTTAATATTTTTTCTTTATTCTGTACATTTAGTTGTTTAATTATTATGTGTTGAGGTGACTTTTTTGGGGGGGTCTAGTCCTTTTGGTGTTCTATAGGCTTCTTGTATCTTCATAGGCATTTTCTTCTTTAAGTTGGGAAAGTTTTCTTCTATGATTTTGTTGAATATATTTTCTGTGCCTTTGAGTTGGTATTCTTCACCTTCTTCTATCCCTATAATTCATAGGTTTGGTCTTTTCATGGTGTCCCAAATTTCTTGGACATTTTGGTTCATGATTTTGTTGGCTTTAGTGTTTTCTTCTACTGATGAAACTATTTCTTCTACTGTATCTTCAATGCCAGAGATCCTCTCTTCCATCTCTTGCATTCTGTTGGTTATACTTGCATCTGAGGTTCCCGACCTTTTACTCAGATTTTCTATTTCCAGCGTTCCGTCTGTTTGTGTCTTCTTTATTTTTTCTATTTCCCTTTTCAGGTCTTGGACTGTTTCCTTTATTTGTTTCATTGCTTTTTCATGATTTTCTTTCAGGTCTTTAGTGTTTTCTTCTAATTTGTTTGCCCTTTCCTCTATTTGTTTACAGCGTTCTTCCCATTTTTTTTTGTCTTTTCCTCTACACAAGCCTCTATCTTCTTCATAATGTTATTCATAAGGCTGTTTTCTTCTACTTCTTCCAATTTTTGATGTTCAGGTCTAGATGTTGGAGGTGGGCTAGGTTCTGGTGATGCTGTATTGCTCTTCATTTTGTTGTATGTACTTCTGCCTTGACTTCTGCCCATCTCCTTGTGGTTCGTTCTTGGTCTTATCAGCACACTTGGTTCAGACAGAGCTGACAGATTCAGGAAGTCTCTCTCTCTTGTCCAGATGGGAGCTCTCTTGTCCAACTTGCCCCGGGGAACTCCGGGGCACGATGGAAGCTCTTATCTGGATGGGAAGTCTAGGGCAGGATGGGAGCTTTTGCCCAGACAGGAAGTCCAGGGTAGGATGTGTGCTCTTGTCTAGAAGGGAAGTCCAGGTCAGGATGTGAGCTCTTGTCCAGAAGGGAAGTCCAGGGCAGGATGGGAGCTAGGGGCCAGTCTCTAACTCCCAGGAAGTGTCTGGGGTCTTGGGCAGATGGCCGTGGGGGTAGTGTGTGGAGATTGCAGGGGCTGCCAGGGGGCTTGGAGAAGGGAATCCTTCCTGGTGCAGCTAGAAGGGGACCTGCCTGGTGGCTAGAACCAGGGGCCAAGTTGGGCAGGTCTTCCACGGAGTGGCTTGTGCCCAGGGATGTGGTCTGGGCTGGGCCTTGCTACTCACCTCTGGTCCAAAAGGGAAGTCGGGGGCAGGATGGGAGCTGGGGGTCGGTCTGTAAGTCTCAGGAAGTGGCTGGGGTCTCGGGAAGATGGGCATGGGGGCAGGGTGTGGAGATTGCAGGGGCTGCCTGGGGGCTTGGAAAAGGGGATCCCTTCCGGTGGGGCTAGAAGGGGACCTGCCCGGTGCCCAGAACCTGGGGCCAAGTTGGGGAGGTCTCCCCGGAGTGGCTGGTGCCCAGGGATGGGGTCCTGGCTGGGACCAGATACTCACCTCTGGTCCAAAAGGGAAGTCAGGGCAAGAATCAATGAATTTAAAGAGACATAATTTAAAATTATTGAGACAGGTTAATAAAAAGTGAATGAAGTAAATAAAATTGAGAAAGTTATGGGAACATCATTAAATGACCCAATATATTCATTATTGAAAGCCCTAGATGAAGAGATAAAAGGCAAGGAAAATTATTTAAAGCAATAATGCCTAAAACCTCAATATAAAGAATGAAATAGCCTTTCAAACTCAAAGAGCTCAAAAACCGAAGCAATGCCCATAAAGTCTCATCAACATGACCACCCAAATGTGAACTGAACAAGGATAACACTAATGAACACATCAAACTGCACAAAGGAAAAGTCCACAAAGCCTCAACCTTACACAGAGCACTATGGAAGACTGAGTAAAGCTGGGATGGGTAGAGGTTCCCAGAGAAGAGCACACTAATTGTGCCGTGGCAAATGGTCAGCCCTGAAAACATACATATAGATAATATTATCTGGATTTCAGAGGTTATATTTGGGAATATATATGTATCTATAAATACATACATACATGCAATTGTATATAACAATTGATCAAAAAAGAGGTCAGAAATTTGGAGAGTGACAAGGGCTATAATGGGAGGATTTGGAGGGCAGAAATGGAAGGGAGAAATATTGTAATTAAAATACAATCTCAAAAATAAGCAAACAACAATAAAAACAAGTTGAAAATCTACAGTTAGTAAGGAAATAGTCAACAGGGTGAAAAAACAATGTATTGAATAAGGGAAAATATTTGCAAATCATATATTTGATAAAGGTTTAGTGCTTAAAATATGTAAATATGTCCTTCCACGGAACAATAAAAATCTTTTAAAAATGAGCAAAAAACATACACACTGACACTTTTACTAACCATGTGGCCAATGAACATGTTAAAAGATGCTCATATCACTAGTCAAATCACCAACAGTATGAATGTAAAATGGTGGCGCTGATACTGGAAAGTGTACAGAAGTTTGTAAACAAAAAAAAAAAAATCAAACCAAGAGTTGTTATATTACTCCATTTCTTTTAGCACAGTGCAATACCTAAGGCATATTTATTTTTATTAAAAAAAAGTTTATTTTGACTCATGGGGTTTGAAGTATGAGGTTGAGGGGCCACTCTGGTGATGGTATTTTTATTGCAGAGATCCAAGAAAAGGCAGGGCATCACCTGAATTATGACAGAGTAGTGATTTGTGTGTGTGTGTGTGTGTGTGTGTGTGTGTGTGTGTGTGTGTGCAGATTCTTACTCTTCTGTAAATTCACCAGGATTCAGCTGTGGGGACTATTAGGATCTTTTAAACTGAAGTATTTCCACAAGAGGCTCATGTATTAGGCTTGCTTGCTAGATGATTGTCTTTGGGATATGGCTGGATTATGAGGACTCTGACCTAATTAATGGATCAATTCACTGATGCATTTATAATTTGATGGACTATTGGGAAATAGTGGATACTGCAAAGAAAATGGGTTTCTAGGGACATGCTATTGAGAGGGAAACATCCTGACTTCTCTGGTCACTGTCTCTGTTTCCTGTTGCATAAGGTGATCAGCTTGGTCTATTGCATGCTTTCCATCATAACACTTTGTCTTACTGTACATGGTCCCCAAGGCAACAGAGACAAGTGACAATTAGGTGAAACCTTTAGTTGTGAGTCAAAGTAAAGCATTCCTTCTTTATGTTGTTTTCTTAGATATTTGCCCACAATGGGCCTCTGCCCTAATTACTTTAACTAGCCCCAATCACTTCTTAGAGATCTCAGTGCCAAACACTACAGTTGGGTTAGGTTTCCACCACTTAAACATGTATAATTAAGACTAAATTTTAACAAATCATGGAGATATTTCAAAATATATCCAAATAATAGCAAATATTATCTAGTAATCTCATTCTGGTTATAAATCCAAAAGAATTGATTAACAGGATCTTCAAGACATTACATACCTATGTTTCTTGCAGCCCTTATTCGAACAGTCAAGTAGTAGAAGAGACCTAAATGCATACAGACATATCAATAGATTATGGAAATGTGGAGTTTACATATATCAGAATATTATTCAGGCTTAAAAAGGAAGGAGATTCTGACATACAGTTGAATCTTGAATATATTCTGCTAAACAAAATAAATTAAACACAAAACAGTAAGTACTCCGTAATTACTCAATCAGAAGGAACCCAAAACTGTAGCAAAACAATTAGAAAGAGAAAGTGGAATGGCAGTTGTCAGGGCTGAATAGGGAGAACGGGGATTATTCAATGTGTGTAATGTTTCAATTTTACAAGTAAATAATTTTTTAAGCTTTGTTGCCCAAAAATATGCATATAAAATGGTTACGAAAAAAAAAAAAACCCAAAACAAAACCCTCGTGTTAGTGTTTCTTTTAAATCACAGTGAAAACTATCCATTGAAAAGACAAATATTCACAACCTATTTGGTGAAACATTTGTTAGTTTAGAAGTTGTCAGAGAGTTTAAAATATCCTTTTAGTTGTGAATATAATTGCCTCCTTTTGAATCAGTTTTTGTCCTGGTTTTGTTGAGGACAAAAACTTAATGGAATTTTGAGAAGGCAGAATTTTTGTGGAATAATTTATGGCTTTTAAGCATATATCTATCAAAGAGAACTTCTGTGTTCTCTTTTTGTTGCATGTGTGGCTGCCACAACGTATTTGCCTTAAGTTTGGATCTGTGTTTGGAATGCTCAGAGTTAAGTAGGAGCACTTGACATCTATTAGTGGCAGGTTAGGACTCAGCCAATGGACAGTAAATCCTTGTATGGGACCAATACAGTGTGTGGTGGTTTGAAAGAAAATGGCCCCCAAAAGGAGTAGCTCTATTAGGAGGTGTGGCCTTGTTAGAGTAGGCTTGGTCTTGTTGGAGGAAGTATGTCACTGTGGAGGCAAGCTGTGAGGTCTCATATATGCTCAAGCCATTGCCTAGTGAGACAGTTTACTTCCTGTTGCTTGCATGTCCAGATGTAGGACACTAGGCTGCTTCTCCAAGTGCTGCACGCCACCATGTCGCACCATGATGATAAAAAACTAATCTTCTGAAAATATAAGCCACCCCAATTAATTGTTTTCCTTTATAAGAGTTGCTATGGTCATGGTGTCTCTTCACAGCAATAAAAATCCTAAGACACCATGTAAGGAATGACTTCAGAATTTTGAAGAATAAATTTCACCAACTTTTAATTTCTGAAAATTGGTCAATTATTTTCTTGAGAAATGCTGGGTAAATTTCAAATATGTAACCCAGAGAGGGGAAAAGGCAACTTGTTTTTTTTTTTCTTGATTTCTATGCTTGGAATTTCTTCCAAGTATCTTAATTGTTTTTGTGGAAGGAATTATCAAAGAAGATGTGTGATAAATCTTCAGGCTTAGTGCCTCTGCCTACCCAAGTTGTTTATTATTGTTGTTGTTGGTCCTTAGTCTTTCAGGACAAGCACTGGACTTAGATCACACTTTTTATCCAACAATAATTCACTAATTATTCACAGGTGAATCTGGAGAATGGTTCTCTATTTTGGTTTGCAGGCAGGAATATAAACCTAACAAACTTTACATAGAGTGTGTAACCACACAGTAATTGATACTGAAAAATGCATGTCAAAATATATTTGAGTGAGGGTGAGTTTCTTCATGGCCAGGTTTTTGCATTTTCCTTCTGAAATAAAGATATAAGAAACCGGATTACATGGATGTTCAAGTTCTGTGGGTGGCAGCAGAAAGCTAACCGCAGAGAAATTTGTTTATGGGATGCTTAATAATAAATGGGTGCTAGAAACTTACTACAGAGTGAAACTCATAAAGTTAACAGCTCAACGACATGACTGCTGTCTGAGGAGTAGTAACACAGCTGTTTACTATTACTACTTTGTTCTGAGTTTCTTCTCCAATTGCCCTAGTTTTTTTTTTTTTTTTTCCCAGCACAGAGCCATAAGGAGTATGGATATAGATGAGATCATCTTGGATTTTAGTTTTACATTGTAAGTTGGTGAACCATGGTGATTCTGGAAGATCAACTGTGAGCCATTTTTTTCCAGTTGGCTAAATACAATTTACATTAGTTACTGTATTCAGTCTGTAAAACAAAGAAAGTTGATTGCCTTCCTCCCCAGTAATGAAATAAAACTCTGATCAGTGAAGAGAATATTGGCCAGTCAACTAGAAGGTACTATGTGAGAGGTTCAGACAGTTCTAAGAAACAGTATTCCTGTTTCTAATTACCTTAGAATGTGGTAAGACAATGAGGTTGTATTCAGAAAATTTAATTAGAATTTTCTGTATTTGCTAAAGTTAGTTCTGTTTCCCATCATATGGTCTATTTTAAAGATGTTTCCATGTGCTTCTAAGTAGAATGTATGTTCTCTGGCATTTTGTTGGACTATTTTGTAGATATCTTTAGGTCTATTTGTTGTAAAATATCTTTAATTTTGAGGTCTGGTTTTTTTTCAACCAGATGATCTATCTGTATCAAAGAAAATAGGGTATTGAAGTCACCTACTACTAATGTATTTGTATTAATCTGTGTCTTTAACTCCATTGGAATGCTTCTTATAAACTTGATGTGCCAGAGTCTGGTGCATATTAATATTGTATTGTAATATTTTTTCTTGATTAATTAATCCATTGATTATAATAAAATGCCCTTCTTTGTCTCTTCTGATTAGTTTTAGATTAAAGTCTATTTTGCCAGGTATTAGAATGACCTGACACCTGCTTGCTTTCTAGCCCTATTTAATTAATTAATTAATTAATTGCTTTCTCCTTTCTTTTCTTCCTTTCTTTCATTTTGAGTATTTTTTATCCTTTTACTTTGAGGTGGTGCCTTTCTTTAAAGAAAAGATGAGTTTCTTTTGGACAACAGATGGAATTCGTTCATTTCATAAGACAAATGAATATATGATCTTAGTATTATGTGTAATGATCAAGAAAAAGGTATTTATAGTCTGATTTTTCAGAAAACATTCCCTTTTAAGTGGTTGATCTGATACTTATTAAAAATATATCATTTTTCCAATATCAGGAAACCTTTGTTTCTTAATCCACTCAGCTTGTTATGTCTTTTGATTAGAGAGTTGAGGTCATTAATATCTAAAGATATTGCCGGGCGTTGGTGGCGCACGCCTTTAATCCCAGCACTCAGTAGGCAGAGCCAGGCGGATCTCTGTGAGTTCGAGGCCAGCCTGGGCTACCAACTGAGTTCCAGGAAAGGCACAAAGCTACACAGAGAAACCCTGTCTCGAAAAACCAAAAAAAAAAAAAAAAATCTAAAGATATTGTTAAAAGTCAAGTGTAGATTGCAACCATTCTGTTGGGTTTTTTTGTTTGTATTCTTAGTCACTTTTGGTGTTCTATTAATTATAGCTTTATTTGTTTTCTTTCTGGAGTCTCTTGGCTGTGCTTACGCCTCTCCTCAATTTGATGTACCAGTTTCAGTATTCTGTTCAGCTTTTTTGTTAGATATGAAAATATTAGGACTACTTAGATCATGTAAGATTTTCTTGCATTATTTGTGTTTTATATTTTTGAAATAAGATTTGGTGAATAATGTCATGATTTTGCCTGGTGCCTAGAATGCTGAAGCCATCAAGACACTGTCTCTAACAATGGCAACCATAGGGAAAAATTTGTGTTGAGGTGATGTAATTTTGGTTAATTAATTTCAATTTAATGGGTATTTTTTAGATGAAGTGAGGTAAATACTTTTTCTACTTTACTGTAGAGCTGTTGAGTTCCCTGAATTGAGATGCATTTGTAATAGATAATACAACAGACTTAATTTACCTAGTTTGCTGGTAATTGTCGTTCATTTGAAAGTAAAAATGTATGTTCCTTAAAAGTATTTTCTAACTATTATATGTTGTATTGTTTTTTAAGCTATTATTAATTTATTTGCAATTTTCTGACGTTTATGTGAACGAAATTTTTCTGATGTTTACAGCTTGGTTGGTTTGGAACTTAGTGTTCCTCCTGCCTTTGCCTCCAAAGAGTTGGAATTAAAGCTTGCCCCCACCCCATGAAGATTTTTCTTTCTTTTTTAACTATAATAGTTTTGCTGCATACAGTAAAGTAGTCTAGGTTGACAATCATAGTCTTTTTGAACCAAGAGTGCAGTGTTCTAAGATCTTTTGGCTGTGAGTAATTCCACTGAAAAGTCAGTTATTAAACCAATTCTGATGGGTTTATATGTGATTTGCTTTTTTGTTTCTTCCAGCTTTCATTTTTTTTCTTCATTCTATATATTTGCTGTTTTAAATATAATATACCTCGAGGAACTTCTTTTCTTGTTTAGTCTAGGTGGGTTTCTGTGTGCTTCTTGTATCTGTATGCATGTGTCTGTCTTTAGTTTGGGGACATTTTCTTCTATGATCTTGTTTAAGATCTGACCTGTGGGATTCTTTTCCTTAATCTTCACCTATAAATTGAATTTTTTCTTTTCATGTTGTCCCACACTTCTGGCTTGTCCTTTTCCCATGTTTTTAATTTTTTGATAGTCTTTGCTTATTTGGTCTAGACCCTTATACTCTGATTCTGAGTCCTGATAGCCTATCTTCTGCTTCATTCATTCTCCTTGCCAGCCTGTCCCGTAAATTTTTTTCTTGAGTATTGGTGAGGGGCAGGGGCAGCTCTCCCACTCTTATGGCCTCAAGGTCAGCTCTCTCTCTCTCATGCTCACGTTCTCCGGCTGGCTCACCCATGCCCCGTCAACAGGGTCAACTCTGCTGTACTGCCCAGACAAGGTGCAGGGCCTGCTTTCCCAAGTGTTGCAGCTGGTAAAGGGGAGGGTCAGCTCCCTCACCAGCTGGAGGTGGTAGAGGTGAGGGGGGAGGGTATCTTTCCATTGCTCCTACCACCACACTGCAGACAAATGAGGCAGCCCACAGTGCTGGCTCACCCACACCCCTGTATACCAGGTCAACTGTATTATGCTGCCCAGGCAAGGCCCAGGGCCTGTTCTCCTAAGTGCTGTAGCTGGTGAGGGGTTGGGTCAGGGCCTCAACTTGCTGCAAGCAGTGAGGGGAGGAGGGCATCTTTTCTCTCTCATGTCATCACATGGCATACAAGAGGGGCATAACGTGCTTTCCCATTCTCATGCCCTTAGGCCAGCTTGCCCCTGCTTCTGCCAACAAGATCAGCTCTATTGTGCTGCCCAGGTGAGGTGTAGGGCCCTCTCTTCTGAAGGCTTCAGCTGGTGAGGGGTAGGACCAGTTCTGCCTAGTGTTGCAGCCAGTGAGGGGTGGGACCAGCCCTAGGACAAAGCCCTATCCTCTAGGCCTTTTGTGGTATCAGGAGCCACAGACATCAACAGAGACCATGTCTGCATCAGAGCCATGAACCCAGACATGGGCTCCAGCAGTAACCTAGGCC
The DNA here is from genome assembly GCF_004664715.2 of Peromyscus leucopus. Taxonomy (NCBI): domain Eukaryota; kingdom Metazoa; phylum Chordata; class Mammalia; order Rodentia; family Cricetidae; genus Peromyscus; species Peromyscus leucopus. The sequence goes on from NC_051069.1 coordinate 80,149,735, forward strand.
CAGACATCACCATGGCCCCGAGTGGCAATCAAGCCACCCACGTCAGCTTGCACTTCACTTCTTTCACCTCTTCAGATATGCCTCTGACCATAGAACATGAACCATTCTGTCTCTCTCTCTCCCATACCACACCATACATTTGCTCACCATGATAGTGTCCATCTGCCCGACACTGCAAGGTATAGTGGGCTGGTGTTTTCTCCTCAGAGGCTGGGGCAGACTGCTCTAGGCCTGTGTTGGGTCTCCTTGTTCCTCTCAGTCCATCATAGCACTGGGTAGGACCATGCTTCATCATCATAAAGAGATCGTAATGGTGTTCAACTGCCCAGTGCCAGGGTGGGTACCTGGCTGGTGCAGAGCTGTTGCTGTTGTGAAAACCCCAGGCTGCATTTGGTTGAATCCTGCCCACCCCAGCTATATGGTATGGGATGCAGCTGGATGTTATTTTCAATGTTTCTATCTCTTTACTGAGTTCTGTTTTCAAATCCTGGGCTGTCTTCTTCACTTCCATTAGCCTATGTGTGTGTTTCCTTGAGCATCACTTAGGCATTTATTCTCCTTAAGCTTATTCAGACACATCTTTGTGTATTCTTTAAACTTCTTGAATTCTTTGATGACGTTCATTACTGTTACTTTAAATTCTGAATGATGGGTTTCATTTATGTAATTTTCACCAGAGAACACTTTCATAGGACTAGAGGGTTGGACACTGTATTTGCCACTCATGCTGTTTTTGTTTTTATATATCTGACCTGAGCATGTGGGCTTATTTCTTTGGTTGTCTGTATGTGTTGTGAGAATCTGTCTTGCCTTAGATTGGGCCAGTACAAGAGATGGGTGACCAAAACAAACAGATGAACTGTTTAGTTGGACTAGGCAAAATGGTTCCCAAACCACTGGTCTGGAGCCAGTAGGTGTAGAGGTGGCAGGGTGGGGAGGCTGGGATCGGAGTGGCTTGTTGGAGGTAGCTCTGGAAGAAAGAGGGTTCACTGGGCTGTGAATCTGGAGCCAGGCATGCAAATGGAGGAAGGGTGTACAAGGCAAGTGTGGAACAGGGAAGAAGAAACTTACACTACAAAGCTGGCTCATGGACAAAAAGGGTTCATGGGGGTATCATACCATTTTGTATAAGAAACTTGAGCACCTGTAAATTTGTGTGTGTGTGTGTGTGTGTGTGTGTGTGTGTGTGTGTGTGTGTGTGAAGTGGAGGTCTTGAAACCAATGCTTCAATGATTGCTTATACCTGCAGGAGATTGGTTTTTAAATATATGTATGTAAAGATGGGAAAAGGAGAGACAGGGAGAGAGAAGGAATAGGGTAATAGGAAGGGCAGGAAAGTGAAGAAGAGTAAAAGAACGGAGGAAATAAATGAGGGAAGATAAAAAGTGTGTGTGTGGGGGGGAGCAAGCATTTAAGGACATTATTAATATAACCAGAGAGGCCTGGGCTGGATGTTCAGGAGAGTTGTAGCCTGTGAAGTTTCTTCTTTCTTAGTGAGGGAAATCCTTGTTCTGTTAAGGCTTCTGATGGTGAATGACTTACATTGACAAGAGGAAGTTTCTTTACTTACACGTCCATTAGTTTAAAAGGTGATCTCATCCCAAAGCACCCTCACAGAAACACTGGGACTGAAATGTGACCGAGTGTCTGAGCTTCATGGTCGATTCAAGATGATGTATAAAATCAGCCATCATTTCGTCTGGCTGGGTTTCATTTCTCAGTGGCCTCCTTAGTCACATGTGCAGGCAAATTGTACAACGATTCACCTTGGCCTTGTTCTTGATGCTTGATTTGAGACCACAAGCTGCTATCTGTGGGGACTAAAGCCAGATCATTTTGTGAGTGGTGTGTCAATCAGTGGCTGGGATTCGGCCCCTGACATTAGAACTAGCTTAAGGAGCCCAGGAGTCCCTGCTGTCACACCCCACCCATTTCAATCCTCATGTTCCTCACAGTCCAGGAGTCTCACCCTCTCTGGACAGATTAGACATGTTATTCATTTTATCCTTTCTTTGCAAATACACAAACCTATAGAAAATGTCTGACATAAATATTCCCAGCATTGTGCATGAAGATAAAATACAGTACAATCTTAAAGATAAAATACTGTATATTATCTAGTAGAGTGCTCTGCTATATAAAATTTGATAAAATTATTGTCAAAGTAAATAAAATTTGATCTGATATGGGAAGAAAAATGTTATTTTTCCTAATGAATTATTTTTACTAATTTTTTATGGGGTGACATGCTTTAACTTATTAATTTATGTGTTCATTCTTAAGAACACCTATTTTTCCCTCAAATACTAACAGCAACTCCACTATAAGTTTCAAAATTTATTGTTGATACAACTCATTGGAGGAAACCACAGCTTTATATGTAAATATCATTTTCTTTTTTTTATTTTACAATACTATTCAGTTCTACATAATAGCCACAAATTCCCTTGTTCTCTCCCTTCCTGCTCCCCTCCCCTTCCCCCCAGCCCACCCCCGATTCCCACCTCCTCCAGATCAAGGTCTCCCCCGAGGACTGGGATCAACCTGATAGACTCAGTCCAGGCAGGTCCAGTCCCCTCCTCCCAGATTGAGCCAGGCGTCCTTGCATAAGTCCCAGGTTTCAAACAGCTAACTCATGCAATGAGCCCAGGACCTGGTACCACTGCCTAGATGCCTCCCAGACAGATCAAGCCAATCAACTGTCTCACCTATTCAGAGGGCCTGATCCAGTTGGGGGCCCCTCAGCCTTTGGTTCATAGTTCATGTGTTTCCATTCATTTGGTTATTTGTCCCTGTGCTTTATCCAACCTTGGTTTCAACAATTCTCGTTCATATAAACCCTCCTCTAAAGAAAATCAAACCCAGGCCCATGCAATTAAACTTGCATCCTCTGGAAGAGCAGGGAGGCTCTGGTCTAGCCAGCTCAATGATGAGAAGTGTCTTTAGCCTGGCGGTGGTGGCGCATGCCTTTAATTCCAGCACTCGGGAGGCAGAGCCAGGCGGATCTCTGTGAGTTCAAGGCCAGCCTGGGCTACCAAGTGAGCTCCAGGAAAGGCGCAAAGCTACGCAGAGAAACCCTGTCTCAAAAAACCAAAAAAAAAAAAAAAGTAAGTTGTGGTGGTAATCTAATTGTACTGAAATATTATTTTGATTGTATGTTAATAAATAAAGTTGTCTGGGGGTCAGAGCTATTAGAGCCATAGCAAGAGTGTGGCGGTGGTGGCACACGCCTTTAATCCCATAAGATCTCTGTGTGTTCAGGGATACAGTCAGCATTGGAGACATATACCTTTAAGACCTAGGGGGCTGTACATTCAGACAGTGACGAGGCAGTCATGTGTTTGGGTTTACAACCAATGAGAAGGCAGAACAACATACTTTAAAAAAACGAACCGACAGGAAGTAGGTCTCTTTTCGCGAAGCTGGGACAGCAGGAGGAAGGGTGAGATTTTAACTCTGAGCTCTGACCTCTCGGCTTTCTCTTTTACATTGTTTCTGTGTTTCTTATTTAATAAGACGGTTGGTTACATCTATATCTGGCGCCCAACGTGACAAGAATCCATTAAAAACTGCTTGGCTTGGCGGCAGGTCCGCTTTCCCGCAAGGGCGGCAGGCGGCCCACGGCGGCGGCGGCCCGCGGCGGCGCACGCGGCGGCGTTGGCGGTGGCACGCGGCGGCCGGCGGCGATCGGCTTCTTAGTCCGAGCAGCAGCTTCTTAGCCTGGGTCTAGTTCTGCTTGACCTCAGGCTGGACTATCGGTGAGCTGCTTGCTTAAATCCTGCTTGCTTAAAGCCGGTGCTACAAACAACTCAGACCTGCCCTGCCGAACAGGGCCCTGCCTGTAAAGCCAACGCATGTGGTCGGAGCTTAAGGAAGCCAGACCCAAGCCTTGACTCGGCACAAGAGGGAACACGTGGCTGCATTTAAACTTCAGACAGCTACGCTTTCTTGCTCTCTCTCTCTCTCTCTCTCTCTCTCTCTCTCTCTCTCTCTCTTTCTCTTTGGATTTACACCTGGGACACTAGGTGGCTGCTTTGAAAATCCCCTCGGATTTCTACTGTTCTACGCAGATTTGGTAAGTCATAATATATCAGATATTTTAAAGGAAACTATCTAAAAGAGAATTTTTTTCCACATTAAAAAACAAATGGGTTTTATGTGTACATTGGAAGAAAATTGGTTTTTGTTCGAAATTTTAGGCAGTCTGGCAATGGAACAACTATATAATATTAGTATTGGTGGAATTATGCACCTTATCACTATAATAATCCACATTTTAATATTTAAAAAGATAGTCAATTTAAGTGCCAGGATAACAGCTTTAGAAGAACTTGTTAAACCTGTAAAAATTCAGACAGAAGAAATTAACAGTGAAGTTGTTTCAAGTCGGGATCATAAGGTTGCAGAAAGAAAGCCTGTTTTCACACAGTCACCCTTAATTTATCCTGTAACCGTACAGCAGATGCCTGATCAAATGGCTACACAAAATACTTGGGCTCCAATTGAAATGTTGGATTTAAAAAGGTTTAAGGAGGCAATAGTATCTTATGGCATGCATTCCCCATATGTAAAGCAAATGTTAAACTCTTGGTCAACATATAATAGGATAGTACCACAGGACTGGCGGGACCTCGCACAAGGTGTTCTGGAACCCAGCCAGAGACTTCAATTTCTGACTTGGTTTAAGGAGGAGGCTAAAAACATAGAAAAACAATGGAGGGATAAAGGAATACAAGTTTGCCAGGATCAGCTTATGGGCGAAGGCCAATATGCTTCAGCACAAACACAATGTTTATATGATGTCCAAACCCTAATTTTATGTCGAACGGCAGCCTTGAATGCATGGGACAAAGTTGAGGAACCAGGAAAAAAATCTGAGTCATTTACAAAGGTGAAGCAAGGCCCAAAAGAGTCTTTTACAGATTTTTTACAAAGACTGGCTTCAGCAGTAAAGAGAATGGTCTCAGATTCAGAAGCTGGTAAGGCAATAATTGAATCTTTGGCCTTTGAGAATGCGAATGCAGCATGCAAAAGAATAATCAGGCCATTAAGGGCAAGATCTGCACCTATGGAAGATTGGATTAGAGAAACAATTAATGTTGAAGCTGATGAGCATGATGATACATGGGTAGGAGAAGTAATTTCAAAAGGTTTGAGGAGTGTTAGATGTTTTGGATGTGGAAAGCAAGGACATTTGAAAAGGGACTGTAGACAGGTCATCCCAGAAACAATGTTTCTTCAAGGAACAATGGCAACAGAAGGCCCCTTCCTTCTGGAGTATGCAGAAGGTGTGGTAAGGGAAAACACTGGACCAACGAATGTAGATCAACAAAGGACAGACAGGGTAATCCTTTGCCTCAGTCTTCGGGAAACTCCCAGAGGGGCCTCGCGCAGGCCCCCAGTGCAAATCCAGTTCAAACCTTTCCTGCAGCCATAGAGGAAATGCCTGCTCTGGAGAGCGATTAAATAACCAAATGCCTATTGGAATAAATCATGCTGGTCAGGATGATGAAACAGAGAGAATAGAAAATTCAGGAGAAAACATAAAGAAAATTTTTTGGCAAACTTCTATTAATGAACAAAGACCAAAATTAACGATAAAAATAAATGGTGTTTTGTTGTCTGGTCTGGTAGACACAGGTGCGGACGTTACCATAATTGCACCAGAATTTTGGCATCCAACTTGGCCTCTTCAGGAGGTAAACGTTCAACTGTTAGGAATTGGGACATTATCTCAGGTGAAACAGAGTGCAAGATGGCTCGAATGTATAGGTCCAGAAGGACAGAGAGGAAAATTAAAACCATATGTGGCTAACATAACTATGAACCTGTGGGGTCGAGACTTGTTGCAACAATGGAATACTCAGATTAACATCCCTCCAATCTCAGAAACAAATCATAAACTAGCACATGTTACTGAGAGAAATATTAGAAGATATTGTTCTAATGAGTGGTCACCAGCCATCCATATTATACAAGAACAGGGCACAATAACTGATGATCTTCCAAAGACACCAACAGCTCTACCTTTAAAATGGTTAACAGACAAGCCTGTATGGGTCCAGCAATGGCCTTTAACAACAGAGAAACTCCAGGCTTTAGAAGAGCTGGTAGAAGAACAGTTAAATGCTCAGCATATTGAAGAATCAACCAGCCCTTGGAATTCTCCTGTATTTGTTATTAAAAAGAAATCTGGTAAATGGAGAATGGTAACAGACCTTAGAGCAATTAACAAAGTAATTCAGCCAATGGGCTCTCTACAATCTGGGATGCCTTTGCCTACTCTGTTACCAAAAGGATGGCCTCTCATAGTTATTGATTTAAAAGACTGTTTCTTTTCAATACCCTTACAAGAAAAAGACAAAGAAAGATTTGCTTTTACAGTGCCTACTTATAATAATTCTCAACCGGTTAAAAGATTTCAATGGAGGGTCCTCCCACAGGGAATGTTGAATAGCCCAACTCTGTGCCAATATTTTGTACAACAGCCATTGGAAGTGATACGTAAAAAATTTCCTAAATCTATAATTTATCATTATATGGACGATATTTTACTAGCTGACTCAAATGCAGATACTTTAGAAATAATGTTTGAAGAAGTAAAGAAAATTTTGCCTTGCTGGGGATTACAAATTGCTCCTGAAAAGATACAAAGAGGAGATTCTATTAATTATTTAGGATATAAAATAGAGCTACAAAAAATTAGACCCCAAAAGGTGCAAATTCGGAGAGATAGACTACAGACTCTTAATGACTTTCAAAGATTATTTGGAGACATTTCTCATCTACGAACTATTGTTGGGGTAAAAAATGATGAACTGACTAATTTGTTCAGAACCTTAGAAGGTGACAAGGACTTAAATAGTCCAAGAGAACTATCACCTGAAGCTGAGAAAGAATTAGCCTTGGTAGAAAAGAAAGTGCATGAAGGACACGTGAATCGTATTGATCCAAAGCTGGATTGCATTTTGGTTATCTTACCTTCTAGGCGTTCTCCTACTGGAATATTAATGCAGAGGGAAGATATTATATTGGAATGGATATTTTTACCAAATAAACCAAATAAAAAATTAAAAACTTATGTGGAAAAAATCTCTGACTTGATTTACAAAGGAAAATTGAGACTTCGTCAATTAGCAGGCATAGACCCAGCAGAAATTGTCGTACCATTAACTAAGGAGGACATTGAAAAATTATGGACAGAAAGTGAACCTTGGCAAAGAGCTTGCAGTAATTTTTTGGGAGAAATTAACAGCAAATATCCCAAAAGCAATAGAATTGATCTTATAAAGAGAGCTGAATGGATCTTGCCTCGAATTGTACGGCAAAAACCCATATCTGGAGTTCGTACATTTTATACAGATGCCAACAAAGAAGGAAAGGCTGGTTACAAATCAGAAAATTTAAGTAAAGTGGTTCAAAGTCCGTATAATTCAGTTCAAAAATCAGAATTGTATGCTATTCTGTTGGTATTAATGGATTTTTCAGAACCTCTCAACATAGTAACTGACTCTCAGTATGCTGAAAGAGTGGTGTTACATATTGAGACTGCAGAATTTATCCCTGATGCTTCAGAATTAACTTCACTATTTATTCAATTACAAGATACAATCAGGAAAAGGGATCATCCTTTATATATAACTCACATTCGATCCCATACTGGTCTGCCAGGCCCTCTAGCACAAGGCAATGATGAGATTGATAAATTATTGATAGGAAATGTGCTGGAAGCCTCAGAATTTCATAAAAAACATCACGTCAATAGTAAAGGTTTAAAAAAGGATTTTTCCATAACCTGGCAACAAGCCAAAGAAATAGTAAAGAAATGTCCTACTTGTTCCGTCTACAATCAAATGCCATTACCAGCAGGATGTAACCCAAAGGGTACTCAGAGAAATGAAATCTGGCAGATGGACGTGTTTCACTTTGCAGAATTTGGAAAATTGAAATATGTACACCACACTATCGATACTTATTCAGGATTTCAATGGGCAACTGCTTTGAGTTCTGAAAAAGCTGATTCTGTAATCACTCATTTGCTAGAAGTTATGGCCATCATGGGTATACCTGCACAAATCAAAACTGACAATGCTCCATCATATGTCTCTGTTAAAATGAAACAGTTTTTTGCTTATTACAATATAAAGCATATTACAGGCATACCACATAATCCTACAGGTCAAGCAGTTATAGAAAGATCAAACAGAACTCTAAAGGATATGCTAAACAAACAGAAATGGGTAACAAAAACCCCCAGAAATAGACTGCATAATGCTCTTCTAACTTTGAATTTTCTGAATGCCAATGAGAAAGGAACAACAGCTGCAGAGAGACATTGGATAATAGAAAAAACTACAGAATTAAATCAGCCTATATACTTTAAGGATGTGCTGACCTCAGAATGGAAACCAGGGTATGTATTACATTGGGGACGTGGTTTTGCTTTTGTTTCTACAGGAGAAGATAAGCTGTGGGTACCATCAAAATTGATAAAGGTTCGATTTGAACAAGAGAGACCTCTTAATTGAGGAGGTGATAGTTCATCAACCAGCATGAACATCCAATTTAAACTAACTTGTATCAATAACACATGCCTTTTCATTTAATCAGATAATAACTTGTCAAAAGGAAACATCCCCAAAATTAGTCTTGGGGAAAGGTTTTTGTTTTTGTCTTTTAGGAGAATGAAGGTTAAGGAATCTGAAGAACACTGGACAAATGAGACAACTGAAGAAAAGGGACAAATCATCTATCCCAGGAAACAGAGTGAAATGGTGTATGGGTATATATTATCTAAAAAATTTTTATGTCTTCCTAAATGTTTGTTTCTGCTTTTCTCTAAAGATTTAACATTATTGGTTTTCTAATAGTCCCAGTTCAATTAAAATTTAAAGCTGACTTTGTAGTTGGAGAATGGCTCTCTCCTTTTTTAAACTCAAGCATGTTGTTAAAAGGAAAATGCAAACTCCCTGTATCATGCCAGAGTAAGAGACATCTTCTGCTATGGTACAGGACAAAAGCAAAATTAATTAAGGGACTATTCTATTACTAATCTCAACTCTTTGATTCTATTCTGATTCTTTAAACTTTTCTCAAAGTATAAATTTTACATCAAAATTTACAAGATTAATATATATAGATATATATACATTTTAAACTTTGTTAAGATATGAATGGTCATATAGAGTACTAACTAATTCTAGAAAAAAGGCTAGCTGCATATATATGTCTTTGTGTTCGAGTCTCTTATCAGTTTTCTGCAGGAAATCACGGCCAGGCCTAACATCAACTGAAGTCTCCAGAAAGAAGATGGGGCCCCACAACAACAACAATTCCACGTGGACAATAATAATATCATTAAGCTGACAAACATCATCCACAGATCAGCTTTGAACGACAAGGTGCTCAGAGCAAATTTGAGATGACTAGCTGAGATGATCCAGTCTCAAAGACTACTTGAATAAGGACTTGAGATAAACCCTGAACTTTGGCATTATACACAGACTGGATAATGAAGGATATAGTTACCTCTCCTAGAATTTGACAATTAATCTAATTTTTTTCTTTCAGGATAAAGAAAACTTCGCCCATACCCAGCAGGAAGCAATTTTAAGAATACGACGCCCACATTCCCAAAGAGGTGGTGTGGGGCGGGTGGTTTTTTGGTCTTTTTAATGGGTTTTGGGTCTGGGATAATTTTCAGTATTTAGGGGGGTTGGTTACAAGTTATTGTCAAGGGTTAGGAAAAGGCTAAGCAAAGGAGATTAGATTTAAGGTTCTTGTTTAAAAAAAAAAAAGAAAGAAAGAAAGAAAAGAAAAAGACAATTACTAATTTTAAATACTTTACATTGGATTGGATTGTTTTATATTGTATACAAATTTGAAACTGATATTGTTAGAAAATGCTATATGTATATTTCTAATTGTATTTATTCCATCCATTTAACAATGTAATGCAAATTTCTGATCCTTGAATGTTATTATTATCAACTATTAGGATATAAAGAAATGAAAGCTAGTAGTTAGACATTATCATAGAACTTGTAGTCAGATTAGATATGTTTTAAAAATTAAGCAGAGATGTTTTAGACAGGTCATCTTCAAACCCTTCAGAGATCTACAGAATATGGCATTTAAAATGTTTTAATAACTTAGAAAATTTTTCTTTTTTGAGACATGTCAGCTCCTGGCAGTACTAATCTACTTCAGAGAAAATATGGGCATTGAAGAAACTGCATATGGAGTCAACTTTCCTTGTGGCAAAAGTTAGCCACTGGACAACAAAGTATCCTCGAATCAACAGGACAAAATGGACAGACAGAACACGAAACAAGGGACTACTGATTCTTGCCAAAACAAGTGTGGTGATGGCTTTATCAAAAGGCATCTTCTGAGGCCAGGACAATACGGCCCCATCCCTGAAGTGGCCTTCGCATCCGGAAAAGGTACGGTGCCCTTTTCTTCAAAGCAGCTTAACAGGCAGAGGGCCGATGGATTCTGTTGTACAATGGAACAGCAGCTGAAAGCTCATGCCTCTCGAAAGTAGACTGGCATTTAATAGAGGGATGTGGAGAAGAAGGGGATGCTGAGATGAAGCCATATATACACAGCCAAGAAGAATGGACAGCTGAATTTAAAAACTGTCAACAATTTCCAGAATTTAAAATCCTGAATCATGACAGGACACTAGTGGAATTCAGGTGTTTCTGGTACGTGGACTGCTCTCACCCAATGTGAGGTTGAACTGTTGACCTTGTGTACATCCTACTTCACAAATGAGTCTGTCAGATACACTAAGCCTATAGGCTGAAGATGATGCCCCAACACTGCAGAGAAACCTCAGGTGACTGCCCAGGCAGCTGGCTGTTTCTGTCAACTCACAAAATTTTTTGGAAGTTGCTTGCATGCACTTCCTGTTTTTATTTTTGTTAGCTAATATTATTCCCTTCTTGGGTCTCTGAGGGAGTTGAAGATTAGTTAGTTATGGTTGAAGATTAGTTAGTTATAGTTGAAAATTAATTAGGATAGAAAGTGCATTAGATACATCTTGGATTTACCAAAATAGGATAGAAAATGGAATTATTTTCTCTGATTTGTCAAATACCTGTTTAGGTATTTATTACTTGTATATATTGTATATAGTTATTGTACTTTTGTATATAGTTTTTCTTTTGCTAGTTATATCCTTTTGCTTTTTTTCTTTTTATTAAAATAGAAAAGGGGAAATGTGGTGGTAATCTAATTGTACTGAAATATTATTTTGATTGTATGTTAATAAATAAAGTTGTCTGGGGGTCAGAGCTATTAGAGCCATAGCAAGAGTGTGGCGGTGGTGGCACACGCCTTTAATCCCATAAGATCTCTGTGTGTTCAGGGATACAGTCAGCATTGGAGACATATACCTTTAAGACCTAGGGGGCTGTACATTCAGACAGTGACGAGGCAGTCATGTGTTTGGGTTTACAACCAATGAGAAGGCAGAACAACATACTTTAAAAAAACGAACCGACAGGAAGTAGGTCTCTTTTCGCGAAGCTGGGACAGCAGGAGGAAGGGTGAGATTTTAACTCTGAGCTCTGACCTCTCGGCTTTCTCTTTTACATTGTTTCTGTGTTTCTTATTTAATAAGACGGTTGGTTACATCTATATCTGGCGCCCAACGTTCGTGTTACGAATTCATGAAAAAGCTGTTTGCCTGTGGCCTTGTGAGCCCCAGCTCAGGCCCAAGCTACACTCAGGCGGTTGTGGTGGCGCACACCGGTAGGATTTGCTGAAGGAGACAGAGGCAGGAGGATCCCGAGTTTGAGGCCGGCCTAGGAGGCTTGGGAGAAGCTTTGGCCCGGACTGAACCACAAACAGTGGTGGGACCATGGAAGCAGTGGCTACTGCTCCACGTTGCCAGCTCCTTATCATCATGTTGGTGACTGCGGTGATGCTGCTACCTGGGACGAAGGGTTTACTGCTGCTGGTTCAGAGAAGAATTGTCAGGACCATCGTGTTACAAGAAAGCATCGGCAAAGGTCAGTTTGAAAAAGTTTGGCAAGAAAAATGGTGGGGAGAAACTGCTGTGAAGATTTTCTGTTCTAGGGTAGAATGTTCATGGTTCCTAGAGACAGACATTTATCAGACTGTGATTGCTCCAAACCACAGAGGAGGCAAAAAAAAAAAAAAAAAAAAAGTCTGCAGGAAACCATGACCATACCTAACAGTGACTTTGAAATCTTCAAAAAGATGACAGGATCCTACAACGATGATTCCACAGGGACTATGATAAAGCCATTAAGCCGATTAACACCATGGAAAAATCGACTTTGGACTACAGACTGGTCAGAACAATTTTGAGAGGACTAGTTGAGATGATCCAGCCTGATAGACTACTCAAACAAGGACTTGAAACAAGCCCTGAACTTTCCTATTATGCAGAGACTGGACAAATGATACAGGACTTGATGATTAACCCCAAAGTTTTCTTTTCAAGATTCCCTAAAGATATCTTCACCCCTAGAAAGCAAAAAGAAAAAGAGAATATAGATATGAGATAGATCATCGAATCTACTCTGAGAAAAAAGATAAAGAAATAATAGGATAAATAGGTAGATCATTGAATCTACACTGAAGAAAAAGGGGAAGATATAAAAATGACAAAAGGGAGACTACTGAATCTATTATGAAAAGAAAAAAGAGAAAATATGGATATGATAAGATAAAAAGGGAGATTATGGAATCTACTTTTAAAAAGGAACTACTTGTTTTAAATAAGATAAGTAATGAAAATTTTTTGGTCTGAGTTTATCAGATGTTACTGGACTGGACATTGTTAATATATATAATGGAGTATTTTGTTTGGATCTGTCAAATGTTAATGGACTAGACGTTGTTAATGTAATCTTGACTGTATATTGCATATACTTATTGAAGATAGTTTTTCTTGTATTAGTTATAAGCTTTTTTAATTTTAGACAAAAAGAGAGGAGATGTGGGGGTATTGTGTTCCCCAAAATATTGTGTACTCTAATAAATTTATCTGGGGTCAGAGAACAGACAGCCACTAGATACAAAGGCTAGAAAATGGTAGCACTCACACCTTTAATCCTAGCATTCCAGAGATAGAAATCCCTCTGGATCTCTGTGAGTTCAAGGCCACATTGGAAACAGCCAAGCATGGTGACACGCCTTTAATCCCAGAAAGCCAGCCTTTAATCCCAGGGAGTGGTGATAGAAAGCAGGAAGATATATAAGGCGTGGGGGCAAGAAACTAGAAGCATTTGGCTGGTTAAGATTTGGCTGGTTAGGCATTTTGGCTGGTTAAGCATTCAGGCTTTTGAGCAGCAATTCAGCTGAAAGCCATTGGGATGAGGACTCAGAAGCATCCAGTCTGAGGAGACAAGACCAGCTGAGGATCCTGTGAGGTGAGATAGCTGTGGCTTGCTCTGTCTCTCTGATCTACCAGCATGGACCCCAATAACTCGCCTCGGATTTGTTTTTATTAATAAGAACTTTAAAGATTCCTGCTACAGTAAGTATCATTTTCAAAATGTAAAACTAAACTATATCAATTATGTGATGGAGGCAGTTCTTTTATGGTTTCAATGGTATGAGATAAGCCATCTAGATAAAGGTTCTCCCATTGCTACTTTGATTTTACTAATCTCTTTTTCAAAAATCTCTTGGTTGCTTTACAAAGAACAAAAATCACAGGAGAGGGAAGTGCCCACTGTGTTAGTTTATACACATCCAGACTGTGTGTTTCCTTGTCTGGGGTTCACTGAGGCAATATCACAGCATGGCCTCTGTATAAAACAAGCAAAAGATAACAGGAATACACCAAACTAGAGTAGGTCAATTAAAAAAACTTATTAACAAGCAATTACCACTCAGTAGTTTTTGCTTTGTGTGCTTGTGTACAGTATTCAGCAGAGTTTCAATTGTCAGACTGATTCTTTCTTGAGGTGCTGTTTACTGAAAGTGTCCAAGGAATTTAGGAGAAGTATCAGAAACCACCATACTGAGAGGTTCCCAACTTGTCCTGCAATGGAAATTTAAAACTTTTCTCATTGAAATGAGTAATAGTTCTTATCTTGGTTTAAAACAAACAAACAAAAGATGGAAAGAAAGAAAAAAGGTCTTGATATCAATGAACCGAACCATAAACAATAGGTCTGACAATGGTGTAACAAAGCCAGGCTCCATTGTGGTGGGGAACAAAGGCAACAACCTTATTAATAATGGGCTAGTCCTATGGTGAGCCTGGGTGGGTAAACTGCTGTCTGGAAGTAGACTGTTCATTCATGTGAAGTAAATTAACACTTCCTGAGCACCAGGGTACTATTAGGTGCATTGAAACAACTTATTTACTGTGGGCATCCTGGTGCCCTTGCATACTCCACATCACTGTAGGATTGGGTCTGATAAAATCATGTGGTACCAACAAGCCAGACTTACAAATTTTAAGCAGTAGCTCAGTGAAGTGGTAGGGATCCAGGGTAGTTAAATCAGCTGGGCACTTCTATAAACGGAGTGAAAATTTCATCCTTAGTTTCTGTAAAGAGGAGAAATTAGAGCACACTAACAATCCCTGATGACAACTCCCCCAGACCTTTTTTTTCATGTGCTACTTGATTTTTTTTCAGTCTTATTTCTTGCTCACTCAAGAAAAGAGAAGCAAACCAAGATTTCCTTCATTTCTTGAAGCAAAATTCAGGGATGAACTTGACCCTTAACCCATCTTATTATCATCACAGGCTATTTAAGGGTTAATACAACAAAGCAAAACCAAAACCAAAACCAAAACCAAAACCAAAAATTCACAGCAAGACTAACAACAAGGTAAAAAGATAGTTAAACCTCATGATATTAATAAATCATACTTCAACTGTCCACTTATGAGTGAAGAAAAGCAATTATGTTGGTCAGTAAATTAGTTACAGGAGAGAAATATGCATTGTTTTTCATGTAGGATTACTAGGTAAATAGGTTAAATTAGTTGTGGGAGAAATAAATGTTTCTTTAATTGTTCATTCGGATGATTATGAAGTATCAGGTGTCCTTTATGATGTTTTCTTCTTTTTTTTTTTTTTTTAAAAAAAAAAACAAACTAACCATTACTTGCCCATTTATTTTGAACTGAGAGCAAACTGTTTCCTTTATTGCATGCTCAAAAATGCTGGATATATTTGAGCTTCAGAAAGCACAAAATTTTATTGAACAAATAGGTTGTCTAACAAAAAGTAAGAATAGTGTAAGATCTGGAAAATGACACTAGAGTTATAAAAAACCTGCTTTGTAATCTGAAAGGCATTTGCTCTCCTCCCCCTAAGGCTTTATATGTGAATTTGTATGAATATAGTGTCTGTATTTCAAACAATAGTACCCAAATTTGTATCACTATTAAATGAAATTATTAATTGACTTCTCTTCAGCTGAGAAAAACGTGATCATTTACCCTGTTTATCCGTGAAAGACAGTTGAAGCCACACTTAGAAAATGATGCAGACGGGAATGCGAACAAGCATGCGGTTTCTTCACTTCTCTGAACCCTAGAGCAGTGGGAGCAATCACCACGATTGCTGAGCATGAGTTACACTAATTTCTGCCATCAACAAATTTGATTAAATTCAAAGAGGGTAAACATTTTTTTCTAACTTGTAGCAGTCTCAATGTTTAGAAACAGAAAATTTGTCAACTAGGTTTTTCTACCATGAAATTGAGAGTTCATCATTAAAAAAAAAAAACAAACAAACAAAAAAAAACTCCCAAGAAAAGAAATGCATTTTCTCACATTTCCTTTCATTCTGTGTAGAGTGTGATGCTAATCATGTGCTTTTCACATTGCATGTTTTTGTTGTTGCTCAAACATAATGGCTAGTCTTCTTATTCCCAGGCATGAGTTCATCTAATCCATCCAAGTCATTTTAGCACTTATTACCAGTGCCAAAACATCTGGTCTGTAAAGTTCAAAACAAAACAGAAAAACAGCTTAGATGCTTGTTAAATTGGCTAAATATTTAATTTTATTTTATAAAACTAAATGAATAAATTATTTTAATAGTATTTCAGTTAAACATTTTTCCTTTTTCCCTTGAACACTTAACCCCTCCAAACTCATTACTCAATTAGCATTCACTTAGAAAAACAATATGCTCAATCACGTGCTCAGAATATTCCAGAATATTCCAACATGTGTTGATCTTCAATAGGAGGCCACTGTGAGATGCTCACAGAGGTACATGGGCAAGGCTGGATGTGGAAGACAGATTTTGGACTGAAACTGAGCCTTGCTGAGCCTTTTTACAACTTTGTGGGAAACACAGAGGAAATCTGCCAACTAAATGTTCTCGAGTTATAACTACATATCATTTAATTCATCTTCTGAAACCCACCAATGTAGACGCTTTTTGTTGACATGGATTAGAATATAAATGGCCAGAGTTTGGAGCTTTAACTTGGAAAAAGGTTAAAAAAAACGCACTTTAAAATTCATCTTGGACAATTAATATTGAGTTTATTTACGTGTTAGGATAGAAAAATAGTAGTTTATCATTTTGGAATCAGCATCAAAAGCAGATATTACCATCTCATAAAATAAACATGCATGGAAAGGGCAAGACAGACATTAACCGCAAACTGAGTCTGCATCCAATGCAGTAGGATGATAAGGAAGACTCGGTATGGTGTGATGTATAATCGAAGCCATTAGCCATATGGTGCAGTGTGAAGAGGGTCTCTGTGGCTAAATAACAGATGTATCTTATATGGTTTATTAAATAGTTATGCAATGGAAAGTAACACTTTCATAATTATTGGCTGTTTTGAAATATTTTTGTTAATGTAGCTGCATTTACTGAGTTGAAGGAAGCATGCTCCATGAGGTCTGCATGCTCGTGCGTAGAATAGAAATTAGCTGCAGTATTGAAGATTTCAAGGCATATCATTGAGGCATGCCACAGGGCATTTAGAAACGCAGGGAGCATCCCTTTCAGAGTTGCATTCTACCTGCCACCTGTCAGTACAAACACTGTTCTGTATAGAGAATGTGCTATTTTTATGTGTTTTCCACAATCAATACAAGCAAAAAAAAAAAAAAAAAAAAGGAAGTACAATATCCAGAGACCTTGTTATGTT
This sequence comes from Peromyscus leucopus, assembly GCF_004664715.2. Lineage (NCBI taxonomy): Eukaryota > Metazoa > Chordata > Mammalia > Rodentia > Cricetidae > Peromyscus > Peromyscus leucopus. Next base: position 80,166,856 of record NC_051069.1, read on the forward strand.
TAATGCACAGACTGTTTAGATCTCCCCCTCATACTCTCATGCCCCCCCAAATGCTGCCAACATTACTTTGGCACGCTTCTATTTATGGAAAAATTCCTTTTAAGGGAATTATTTTGTTCACTTGTTTTCCTCTAACTTATATGCCTGCTAGGTGGCTTATACTTTGTTAACCCATCAGACTATTCTTGTCTGCATTAGATGTGACTTTGTTCTAGTGTGCTGGTTCTGCAATTGAGCTCGTTAGAGGACAGGCAGCAGGTAATGCAGTGAAGTGACCGTGATTGTGACATTCTCACCATGGGAGTACTGGGCAGCTGCTGCTGCCATCGAGAGACCCATTTTGGTGTGATGAAACATACTGAACCACAGTGAACATGTATAAAGTCATTTTCATGGCTAATGAAGTTATGGTTTCTTTGAAAATGGATCACATGCATTATTATTTTGGATGACAAAATTTTGAAAATTTAATATAAAATTACGGATGATATTGGGCAAAACAAGCAGAAATTAAATTAATCAAGGACAAATTAACACTGCAAAGATAGTATCCAAGTATCCATGGATCTTACTTTAAAATTACCCTGTTGTTTCTTCATGTCTATACTTATAGGCTGAAACAGCATTCTTACACAATGAATATGCTTCATAAAAGAACTGCTTTTATCATTTTTTTGATTCAAAATAATTTGAATATGTTTGCAATATTGATACATTTGCCTTGTTTTGTGAATGCATGGTAGAAATCTTTAATGGATAACATGTCATTTTTAGAGTAATTTCCCATTGCTAAGTGGCCAGGAACATTACAGATGGAAAAATCTTAGTCCCCAAGTGAGACCAACACTGAGAAGAACCTCTGGAGAGAGGCCCAGACCGCCTCAGTAGACAGACAGCACAAGTGAGAACCAATGTGTTACTTAGGCCGTTCAAATTCTTGAGGCTATTCATCATTGTTTGCTGATTAAAAATAGATCACAAGATTTATGGTGTCACAGATATTTGTACTGAGACAAAATTAACTCTTTAGCCGGGCGGTGGTGGCGCACGCCTTTAATTCCAGCACTCGGGAGGCAGAGGCAGGCGGATCTCTGTGAGTTCAAGGCCAGCCTGGTCTCCAAAGCGAGTTCCAGGAAAGGCGCAAAGCTAAACAGAGAAACCCTGTCTCGAAAAACCAAAAAAATAAAAAAAAATTTAACTCTTTAAACAGTATTTAAAATAATTCTGTATACAAAATATTAGGTAAAGCAGAGTATTCAAAAGCCTCTTGCCTCAATTGAGACTCTATAGTGCCTTAACGGGATATTTGTGATCTTCTTTGCTTATTGAACTCAAGGAGAGTTTTTTTTTTTTTTTTTTTTTTTTTTTTGTAGTGCTCTCTTGCTTTGCTTCTTGACATGACCTCCTAGCTGGAACACACAAGGGAGTTTATAAATGTCATTTTCATCGCTGAAATAAAGTGATGGAAAACAAGTGATTACCTGTTGTGGTGAAAAACCCCATAAGTATATGTGCAAAGACAAAAGTTTGACAATGCAAATTACATAAAACATTTAAGAAGAAAAAGCAAGTGATATTTAAAATATATTTCTATAAACTTATCAGATAATTTCTAGTTTCTTTTAATGTTTGACTTACTGTGCTGATTCCAAAAGATTCAGATAGTTTGTTGAGAGTCTTGCTCTCATGGTGGTATACACTGCTATTAATTCTACTACTTGAGATACTTGGGCAGGGGATTGCATGTTCTAGGCTAGTTTGGCCAGTGAAGATTCTGGGTCTTAAAAAAAAAAGAAAGGACACTGGGCGGTGGTGGTGCATGCCTTTAATCCCAGCAGAGCCAGGTGGATCTCTGTGAGTTCAAGGCCAGCCTGATGTACAGAGTGAGATCCAGGACAGGCACCAAAACTACACAAAGAAACCCTTTCTCAAACACCCCCCCCCCCAAAAAAAAAAGAGAGGGGCAGGAGAGAGAGAGAGAGAGAGAGAGAGAGAGAGAGAGAGAGAGAGAGGAAAAAGAAAATAAAATCAAGGTCCATTTAAAATATTTGTTTTATTATATAAACTGTTAAAGAATTTTAAAAATGATTTGAGTTCAACATTGCACTCAAAAGTTGATGTGAACTTTGTTTGCCTGGAGATCTTAAGAGTAGCATGGGGCTTCAATCCAACATGAGAACTGATTGAGTTTGAGTGATTGAGTTTGAGATCATTCCCCAAATAAATATTTTTCCCATGGGGATATATAACACAAAAGAATTTGGAACAAGACAAGTTATTTTGATATACAAATTTTTCTTTATTTGAAATGAGGTTGAGTTAAGATTAAAATTTATTAAGTAGATTTTAGCTTTATGGGAAACATTAATTTTCCATAACTATCTATTCTGATATTAATTGTATATTTAATGTTTTCTAAGAAGAAAGTTACTGTCACTTTGTAGACATTTGTGTTTGAGTGTGAAGCTCAATTCTGTGCCTTTTCAGGCATCTGCTTTGCTTTAGCAAAGCTTTGCTGGTTGGCTTGCTTAGTTAGAACATACTGCCTTCCACTGTCAAGAAACATGTTAGTCATTTGTTTTTCATTTGTAAAACGGGTTGCACCAAGTTTCATACACACTTTTTTGTGTCTGTGATGTATGATTTCTTTAGCTTTGAAATTAGTTTGTTGCTAGCAGAACACTAACTTTCAAAGTGTTTTAAGAGCATGTGCAAGTTGAGCCTAAAATTCCCTCAGGTTTAAATCAGGTCTCATACCTAGGGACAAATGTCACAAGCATAACTCTCTTTTCATTCTCTTTTCCAATATATTGAGCAATCTTGTATTTGTTGATCAAAATTCTCAGAAGAAGCTTGAGTCTTTTTATCTGTTGTGTAATATTATTTCAAGTCATATTTAAAATAATACTGCCATTCAGGATGAGATATGACACTAAATATTGGTAATTCTCATCTGAATATATGAAGTTTTTTATTCCATATTATTTTCTCAACCTGAAAATTGCATTTCTGTATTTCTGCTGAGTTATTGGAAAATATTAGATAACAGATGTCTATGAGTTCTTTCTATTCTAAGGAATAGAAACACCTCCACCTCCATCTATATCTATACCTATATCTATGGCAACATATATACATATAACTTGATGATTAAGAGAATTATGCATTTCTTACTTTGATAAAGAAGGAGTTAAGTAAATTAAAAGAATAGGAGAGAATGAGGGGGACTTAGGAGAAATTCTGTAGGTAATGAATTAAGATAGTATATGTGGCATCCACGTTCTACATTTCCTGAGACAGATCTTGAAATCAGCACAGATGTGTGATACTTGGTGTCATACACAGACTTTTATTTACAGCACAATTATGTTAAAAATAGAAATAAGGAGAAATCTAATTGTTAAAGAAGCACAAAGTTCATCTTGTTACATAAAGCTTCATCCAATGGCAAATCAACGTTTGCATTCTAAGCAGCCTTTCTACCCATTGTAAACAGTCTGATTTTCATTGATGAAAGCAACTGGCAAAGACTGCTGATCCAGGTATTTTATTTTGTCAGGCATTGCTAGCAGAGATGCTGCTTTCATTTTCACCAGCATTTGTAGTGTAAATGAAGAGCAACCTATTGTAAAATAATGCTAAGAAGATCAAAGAAAGCAATCCCAACTACCACGCTAAAATCATTCCAGAAAAATGTTTTTGATTGTGGTTAATAATGTAATCAAGCAAGAAGCCTGCCTACCTAGAAGTTGGAGTTACAGCAGAATTACTGTTAATGTCACACAGGCATAATTGATAATAATGTGGCAAGAAAGTTATGAACAGATGAAGACAAGAGACTAATAAAATATTTACAAAGAGCCATATAGTTTTGATTGAAGTACTACACGTATTTTTTAGACAAACCAACCAGTGTTACAACTGAAGATTTAGATTTAAGGCAGGAGGGAGCATAAAAGGGAGAAAACCAAAGGGATCATTAAAAAAAAAAACACTAAAATTCTTTGATTTCATTCTTTAAAGACCAATTACTTTTTGTCCTCTGTGGGTGAAAAAAAATTCTTAATAGCAAAATCATTGGAAGACTTTTCTGATTCATTTTATATTTAGTAGATTACAGCGTTAGTCATCAGCAGGAAAAAGCCTCACAAACTGACAGACCTGAAATCATGTCCTTTGATTGTAATTGACAGAAAAAGCATTTAAGGGAAAGAAAAAAAATATTTTATTCATCTTTGATTACACTGTGATGTGATTTGGTGACATAATACAGCTGAGAACTGAGGCAAGAAAGGCAATAATTCCTGCTTGAGGGTTTGACATGATGTAGCCCTTTAGACATCTTCATGCCAACGCCTCCAGCGACAATAGTCGCCTTGATGGTGCTAGACAAATAGATATACAGAGTGTTAGAATTTAAAAGGCAAACAGCTCTAAAATAACATTTGTTAAGGCAATATGTTTCAGCCTTAAATGCTTGACAACTACACATTTTACTGGACCTAAAATTAAATCTATTCAACTTAAACATTCTGTGGTATATAACGACCCCCATTTAAGCAATGCTTTCTTAAAATAATAGAAAATAAATGGTTGGCTATACATAGTTGCTCTTTAAAGAGATGAATTTTTAAAAAATAATGTATCAGTTACTGTGTGTATACTTTAACCCATCCATAAAAGTTAAGCTTTATTTTTTTTATATTCAGTGTTAGAGTTCTCTTTACCCTCTACCTTGCTTTATTTACCTTTCAGGTCAGCTGTTATAGTCTAAAATATTTAATAAAATAGATTTATACAGATAGCAATGTCACAATTTTTGAAAGATACAGAGAAGATCATGCCCATGTCTTTTCCAAGTATTTATTTCATTGGACAAATTTATATTCAAGGCTTTGAATAAAAACATTGGAGTCTGGTTTTATATCTTCAATGACATAGTGGAAATTATTTCTCTGCATTTATTTACAAATAACTTAAACATTTACATTTTAAAAGACCTAATAAAATAATGAAATACTTGTTTTACAAAGAAACAAAAATATCAGAAAATATATAAAGTGAACAGTTCACGTAAAATTAAGTTTCTTTTAAATAAAATATCTGAAGTTTGTGTCTATATATTAAGGTATTATAAGGTATATATATATTTATATATATATGTATATTTGTATGTATATAACACAGAGATGCAATAAAACATATTGTTTGGTGATTAAGACGATCTGAATGACACAAGAGTGTATATGGATCTTTTTGTGCTATAAAGAGAATTAAATATCTACCCACAAATGACTTGTGAAGGACTTACATTTTTCAAGAGAAGATTATAAATTGTCACACACTATGATATTTATATATGTAAATCAACTATTTGAATGTGCAAGTTAATTGTGTCTAGAAATGTCAGACTAATTATAAACTCTTATGCTGTATTTATTTGAATGTCCCCAAAGCTGTTTCAAACTAAAAATTTCAATTGAAAGAAGGTTGCTTTAGTTACCATAGAGAGAAACTGTAATTCATACCTTTAAGTGTTATATATATCTCATCTCTACTAATACAGTTGTGAGCTGAAATGCTGTTCAACCTTCCATGAAAAGCCTATCCAGAGGACTTCCAGCTTAGCTCAGAGTTCTGGATCATTTTACTATCCATGAGCCCAAGAGAATATGCATCCTGAGAATACTTACTAATACCTCCTAGCATATTTCAAATTGATTTAAAGTTATAAAACAGAAAATTAAAGGCAGTCACATGACAATCAACATATTTCATTCTGTTCTAGCAACTGATTTTTTTTTTTTTTGTGAGAGATAATTGTCTCCCTTCCTCCCCTGCCTCCTAGACTCCTCCATGCTTTGTCTGCCTTTCTAGTTTGGTGTACTCAACACTGCTTCCCATTTGTTTGCAGCAACCACTTAGGACTTTCAAGACGTAATTGGTATATATGTGGTATAAATTCACATTCCATGTTAGACAAGATGATTATAATCTAGATGATTGTCATTCCTTTACATGAAGAAAGAGTACCAGTCATTTCATTAACATTATTTGTATATATGCATATATAAAAGGGATGTTTGTGCTTCTAAATTTTGTAAATAAGGAAAGCAATATATTTGTTGCATTTCTAATATATCATTTCAGCTTGCTTAGTTTTGTTTTTTATTAAGAGTAGATGATTCTGCTAAACTATTTGAAATTTCTCTTTCCTTCTTTCTTTCTTTCTTTCTTTCTTTCTTTCTTTCTTTCTTTCTTTCTTTCTTTCTTTCTTTCTTTCTCTTTCTTTCTCTCCTCTTCCTCTTCCTCTTCCTCTTCCTCTTCCTCTTCCTCTTCCTCTTCCTCTTCCTCTTCCTCTTCCTCTTCTTCTTCTTCTTCTTCTTCTTCTTCTTCTTCTTCTTCTTCTTTTGGTTGTGAGTCAAATCTAGATTTTCAGAATTTTTATTGCACTTAATTAATGCCATGAACCATTTCAACCACAGAGAGTTCAAACTGAGACACTTTAAAAACTTTTTGCAGATATATTTGGGGTGTTTATATAGAAATAACTTACCTCAATTCATGAACAACAAAGTGGTTATCTATGATGTTAAAGCAATTCTTTGGGGGGAGATGAAAGGGGGGTTTAAATAACCATTTTCATTACTTAAGAGTGTCTTCAAAAAATTGACTGCATTTTTTAGTCCACTTAAGTAAAACATAGTTGTTGTTGTTTGAAAATAAATTCTTGTCTCAAACAATATGGCCAGACCACATTTTCCCCACCCTCTACTCCTTCCCTGCTCCCCAGATCCACTCCCTTTCTTTTTCTCTTCAGAAAGGAGCAGGCCTTCAAGAGACAACAACCAAACACAACAAAACAAGATACAATAAGACAAGGCAAAAGCCCTCATATGAGACTGGACAAGGCAACCCAATAGGAGAAAAAGAGTCCCAAGAGGAAACAAAAGAGTCAGAGACACATCTCCCAACAAAACCACCAAGTTAACAGCCATAAAATATATGCAGAGGACTTGGTACAGACGCTGCTTAGTTGAATCATTGGGTCATGTTCTCCTTGTGTCCTCCATCCGTTCTAACTCCTACAAATTTCCCTACCCCACTTCCATGGGATTCCATGAACTCAGAGCAGAGGGACCCAAGGAAGACCTCTAATTTTGACTCTCTCTGCATAGTATCTGGCTGTGGGTCCCTGCACCTGCTTCTATCTGCTGCCAGAGGAAGCCTCTCTTCTCACGAATGAACAAGGCATTGATGTATGAGTATAGTATAGCTACTATTAAGATTTATTTCACTGATTCTTTTCCCCATTCATTTTTAGTTCTACCTTAGGTCTCTGGACTATCTGGTCACCAGTTCCTGGCCATCTAGGCAGTGTTGGATGTGGGATCCCTTTCACAGCATGGGCCTCAGGTTAAACCAGACATTGGGTGGCCACTCCCACAAATTCTGCACCACCATTGCTCCAGCACATCTTTCAGGTAGGAAAGATCGTATGTCAAAGGTTTTGTGGCTGGGATGGAGTTCAAGTTTCTGTTTATGTAACCTGTAGAGTTCCTTCCCATACAGAGACCAGAACATAGGGGTGAAGGCTCCATGCAGGTACCAGGTCGACCTCTCTATCTATATTCAGTGAGTTGTGTGGATGTTGTCCTCTGCAATTGGGCCCTGCTGTCAGTTTTTGGAGAGCAACCCTTTGTCATATCACCAGCTTGGGTTGCTTAGAGATTTCCATGGGACCCTGTTAGCCAGTAACTCAATGGAGTGCAATCCAGTCCTACCACTGGAAACCTTGCCTGGCTACAAGAGATGGCAAATTGAGATTCCACACCCACAATTACTACAAGTCCTCATTAGGATCATCTTCATAGATTTCATGAAGTTTCCAATGCACTGGGCTTTCACGATACCCTTGGGTGCCCCCAATTCTAGCCATCTTTCCCTACACCCTCTCCTTCCATCCTATACTATACTTAACAACATACCTGAAAGTTCTAGAACAAAAAGAAGTAATCACACCCAAGAGTAGTAGATGGCAAGAAACAATTAAACTCAGCGCTGAAATAAAGAAAATAGAAACAAAGTGAACAACACATAGAATCAATGAAACAGAGTTGGTCCTTTGAGAAAATCAACAAGATAGGCAAACCCTTATCCAAAATAACTAGAAGGCAGAGAGAGAATATCCAAAATTAATATTCCAAAATCAGAAATGAAAAGGGGAGCATAAAAGCAGACACTTAGGAAAATCAGAGAATCAAAAGATATACTTTAAAAACCACATATTCTACCAAACTGGAAAATGTAAAGGAAATGGAAAATTTTCTTAATAGGAACCACTTACCAAAGTTAAATCAAGATCAGATAAACAATTTGAATAGGCCTATAAAACCTAGTGAAAAAGAAGCAGTCATTAAAATCTACCAATCAAAACAAAGCCCAGGGTCAGGCAGTTTTAGCACAGAATTTTACCTCACCTTCAAAGAATATATAATGCTAATGCCAGTACGCCTCAAATTATTTCACAAAATAAAAACAGAAGTCATATGTCTATTGAATTTTATTAGGCCACAGTTACCCTGATTTCCAGACCACATAAAGCCCTTAACAAAGAAGGAGAATTACAGACCAATTTCCCTTAGAAGCATAGACGTAAAAATACTCAATAAAATACTTGCAAACCAAATCAAAGAACACAAAAAAAAGATCATCCATCATGATCAAGTAGGCTTCATCCCAGAGATCCAAGGATGGTTTGTTCAACATATGAAAAATAAATAATTGTAACTCACCATATAAATAAACTGAAAGAAAAAAACACATAATCATCTCATTAGATGCTGAAAAATAGTTTTTTATCAAAGTATTTTACTGCCATTTACAAAGCAACAATGGCATAGTCCAATTTTAGAAAACTGTTAAAACTTTATTGAGTGATTTGCATAATTTTCTTTCTGCTCCTTAACATATCTTTAACTCTTATGGATAGAACAAGGTGGAAATTATGGAGAAATTCATTTAATGTTTTATTTAATGTTTAATCTTCCAGTCTTTCCTAATAACTAAAGTGTTAGGTAGAATTTTAATGCTTTTATGGTTTTCATTTTGTAATTAATCTGCAAACATGTTTTTTTCTAGGAAATATCCTCCAGTATGAAACTCACATTTCTAAATAAGAGTAAAAATATGGCTATATGGCTCACTAAGCTAAATAATAAAACCTGTCCTCATCTACATTAGTTAACTCTTTTTCAAAGACTTCTTTTTTGAGGGGGACTCTCTGTGCAACATCCCTGGCTGACTGTCCTGAAACTTATTCTGCTCTGTGGACCAGGCTGGCCTTGAACTCACAAGAGATTCACTTTCCTCTGCCTCCCAAGTGCTGGAATTAAAGGCTTGCATCACCAACATCTAGCCTCAAAGGCTTTTATACTCCTGGGAATGTTAAAAACAATGTGTTGCCTAGTAAGCGTTGACTATGCAAGACCAGTATTTGGTACTTAAATTTTATCATTAAAAAAATCTCTTTAAAATAATTATCATTATATTTATAATCATATTATTATTTATATATTGTCACTGTAAATTAAAAACTAACACTAATGTTTCTTAAGTAAGCTTATGTGAATGGAAAATTTATAGTGAGATTTTATTTTAACTGAACTAAAAGTGAGAAAGAAAATATACTTACCAGTAATCATTTTAACCTAGGTGAGTGAGATGGCTTAGCAGGTGAAAGACCTGATAGGCTGACTTGCATCCCTAGAACCAATGGTGGAAGGAGAGATTATGCTCCCAAAAGGTGCCATCTGATATCCACATTGACATTGTCCTTGAGGCTCATGGCATGCTGTGTGCCTGTACTCAACCTCCCACATAATAATAATAATAATAATAATAATAATAATAATAATAATAATAACTAAAGTAAAAATAAGTTTAAATATTGTATATTTATTTTCTTATGATTATTCCATGTAGACTGAAATGTCATGATTCCAGAAGAGCCAGGCTCTGGTTAGTTTCGAAACATAATCTGCTTAACCAATTTTCTTATTCTCTTTATTTTCCATGCAATTGCATGTGGGTTTTGTCAGATAATCAATTAAATGATTACATTTATTTGAAAATTGTTTCTCACCTTGGTATCTGGAATAGCTGTAGTCTATTATTTGACGATATATGATATTTTAAATATGTTAAATGTTACCTGAAGTGTCCTTCTCATCATGTTTCAGGAAAAGTTAAGTGAGCAATAAATTATGTTGAACAAAAGCCAATTTTTATTTGAAACACTGCAAGAAGTGTGCTGAAGGATACGATAGTAAATATTGATGGTATTTTAAAACCGGGAAGATAATGTGCATAAGACCAGGCAAATTGCTTATCACTTTATTTCTGTTGTTATGAAGATAGGTTTCAGTCCATTTGGAGAATGATATTATTTGTCTCAAATGCAATCAATTTCATGATGATTTTTTTCTTTCTAAATACACATGATCTTGCACAAAGTTACCAATAAAGTCAGGTTCCCATGACATTTGGCAAAGAGTAAGTTGTCTCAGCTCTCCATCACCATACGTCTTTATATTAACCTCATGGTGATGGATAATACTGTGGCTCAATATTATAAGCTGATATGTGCTTATGCTTTCAAGTTATTATAGTTTCTACTACACCAGTACACTAGTAACATATTTTTAGGATATGTTACAAATGGAAAAAATGAGTTAAGACTACAAAAATCAAATCCTTAAAATTAACATTTGAATGAAAGGCAATTTTGGGCATAATTATAGTTCACATTCTACATTCAATGCATTTTGATATATGGATAATTACACCTAGTAATATCCTTTAGTTGAATTTTTGTTAACAACAATAACAATTTATTGCAAAATTAATTCTTTGGTACAATTTAATATTTAGCAATGTGAAGTCGAAGTGAATTGATTTCACTTCAGACTGCTTGTGCTCTGGCTTCCTCTGTTCATGTTCTAATTGGTTATTACAGGTCACTTTAGAACTTAGTTTAAAAATAAATTAAATTGGTTGCAAGGTGCATTTAGTGGAAATAGCTTGATATTTTCAGCTCATGGGGCTTTATTTAAATAAAAAACGGTGAAGTAATGCAATCATCTTTGGTTATAAAAGTGATGGATGAATTGAAAACATTTTTGAATCAGGTCAATGGCACTGATGATTAGTGCATTGTTAATCAAGTTCCTCAGATTGCTATCAAATGCTCTAGCTCTTTTGCTCAGGCTGGTGAGAGGATCATGAATATTAAAGAGATTCAAATGGATGTGCTCTCATGTAATATGGAGTATTACAAATGAAAAGACTAAACGAGTGCAGACTGGTACTCTACATACTCATATATCTCTTAAGTAAAAGAAATGCCTAATCAACTTCTTAGCTCAGACACAGCAACTAAAGGCCAAATTTTCTTTTGCCTTTTCTTTTCTTTCCCCGTTTTTCCTTTTTCGGTAAACTAAGCACATTGACAAACTCCTAGATGTGGCTCATGAAAAAAATTATTTTTAAATTGAAGGCTTACAATTATATGTGTCTAACATTTGGACATCATGCCACAGCACCTATAAAATTCACATTTGAGAAATGTACAATTGAGTTAAAAAATAATTTCTAGAGCTGGGCAGTTGGCTTGGTCAGTAAAATACTTGCCACTCAGAGGACTAGACTTTGATCCCAGCACCCATGTTAAAAAAACAAAACAAGACAAAAATAACCTGCCTACAGAGATTGCACCTGGAATTCCAGCACTGGCAGGGCAGATACAAGATGATTCATAAGATCCAGGTTCAGTCAGATCCTGTCTCAAAAAGTAGGGTGGAGAGCAATCAAGGAAGATTCCTGATGTGTTCTATGGCCTCCACATGCATACACACATATGGACACATGCATGCACAAACATGTACACACATGTCTATGTGATCACATCTGCACAGAAAAATAATTATTTCAAAAACGTCTCACAGTGTTTTGAGTAAGTTTATGATTTCCTAATGTTTTGAATAAGTTTATGATTTTGTGATTGCCACATTTGTAGCTATTGTGGGGCACACTTCTTCACAGGCCGTAGATTGGACATGCTTAAAGGTGTGTCCAGCAATAAATAGAAAATAAAATGTGACACCATAAAAGATTAAAGTACAATCTACTCACATGATTTGAATTTCAACATGCATTAGAGTCAAAGAATGGACACTGGCTAAAAAAGTACCTATGTCTCCAATGAGACATGTGATAATGTAGCTTTTTATATGGCCTTTTACATATTTTGTTATTAGACACATGGTAGCATATGTTAGAAGAGTGTTGTGTAATTATGGCTTATTATTCAGCAAAATTTTCTTTTTATAAACATAAAGATTAACCATAGACAACTCTAAATGTTTATTTTGGAGTTTAAATCCTTTATTATTCGTTATTTATTATTATTATTGTTGTTGTTGTTTTGAGACAGGGTTTCTCTGTGTAGCCCTGGCTGTCATGGAACTAGCTCTGTAGATCAGGCTGTCCTTGAACTCAGTGATCCTTCTGCCTCTGCCTCCTTAGTGCAGAGATTAAAGGCAAGGGCTACTGGGCTCTGCGACATCTTGTTAAATGACTTATACTCTTCAAGCTAGTGAATTGGCAAGGTTAAGATTGAAGTTAGGATAGTCAAATTTGCAATCCAATTTAAACTGCCCTCAATAGTTATCTATCACACCCTAGAAACAAAACAAAGTGCAACTTACATTAGGATACTTGCTCTGAGGAAAAGCATTAGACTTTAAGAAAGAATGTAACAGAAAGACTAATTTAAAAATGGTTGGTAATTAAAACAAGATTTTAGTAATAAAGTGCAATTTAGGTAAAAACTTGAAGTTGTAGAAGTTAGGTAAATAAAGAATGACGCAGGGCACATGTGAGAAACATGAAAACGTAGATTTATAGGAAACAGAAAGGAAGCTAGAATATTCAAACAAATCTTGAGAACTGGAAAGCGTCAAGGGTGGATAATTTGGCAGGGATCAGTTCATGAATATCATGAAAAGATTTGGAAATCTATCCTAACAGCAGGGAAAAAAAATCTATTGAATGGTTTTAAGCCAAGCTTAAATTGTCAAATACATATTTTTTTTTCAAAGTGTAATCTAATAAAGAATGGGTTGAAAAAATCATGAAACTTTGGAAATTAAAATCGTTTAACAAAGCTTTACAGTCATACAGGTAGGAAATGCTTGTGATTTGGAATAAATTGATGTCAAGCTAAATGGATGGCAATGAGCAGAATTAAAATACAGCATGTATTAATTGAAAAGACAAAAGTTTGTAATTAAGTCATGGGGATTTGTGAAAGCAGCTGATGCAAAGTAATATAATATAGAAATCAACTACTCCAAGATTTGTGCCATTAATTCAAAACTCTGGATGAGGGGAAAGTTTGTTGAAAAATCAATGATACCAGAAGGAATAAATATGGGTAGCAAATTTTGGCTTAGTTTTAGCTGTCTTGTTTTAGAAATACCATCCACCACTGATGATACTACATTCTTTCCTGGGAAGAGCAAAGAAAGCTCCACAGAGATATCTGATGCGAGCACATATGACATTATTTTAAATTTTGGTACAAATGTAAAGGCTTAGGGGTCGAGCAGAGAGAATGTCTTAGGGTAGAATTTTAAAGGTCTCTAAAGTATAGAGCTTGTGTACAGGAGAAAGAATTCTTAAATGAGACAGAAGGGTGTAGTTTGAAAGATGAGGTAGGCTTGGTATTTCAGAAGGCAAGAGAAAGAATTATGACAAAGATGTTCATATTTACTAAATGCTATTTGGAGGTTATAGAAAGCTGAAATGTGTTCATTTCTGGGTTGTGTTAGTGTTACAGTTTTCCTGTAGCCATGACTGTGAACTCATCAGGAAGGAGTCTTTGTAGATGTATAAGGTCATCTCAGAGTTACAGGAAGTGTTTATTTTAAACACGAAGGAGAGAGCAGATGCAAGTTCACCTAGTCTAATGAGAAGACAGACAATGTCATATGTCTTCTATTAAGTACAGAGAAGACATTAGATATAAACAATGAAGATATGAAATTTTGTGAGTGTGGCAAGGAGAAGCAAGCAAGGGCCATCAGTAAGGAATGGATAGCACTCATGAACAGGTGGTAAACCAACAAGTTCAGCTGAGTCCCATAACTTATCCAGCACGTTTTATAGACAAATTTCTAAACTTCAGCTACAACTTTTTTTTTGATACAAATGTATAAACACATGCATACATATGTATTTATACATATTTCTGGACATTCCACTGTCTAAGGAATATATCCTTTCTTCATATATGTGCCTTGCTTCCTTATTCCTTGAATGATTTTTCTTAAGCATCCCGTTCTTTAAAACAATGCAAGTGAGAGACTATTTGGCAGTAAGGTAAAATGGAGAACAGTCAATCTTTTTTTGGGATAGCTTTTATTTTTCATTTTAAAGTGTTTTCGAGACAAGTTCTTGCTATGGAACCTAGTCTGGCACCAAATTCTACATCAGATTTTACTTCCTCTCTAGTTCTGGAGTTACAGCAGTGGTTACTACTTCCTTTTCTTCTGCTACTGTTCATTGAGCTCCTACTGCCTTAGTGCGTATTGATTAACAATCCCCTCAAAAGAGCATATATTGTATGATTCCACTGATTAAAAAAATGCCCAGAAAATCTATAGAGAGAAGAAAACAGATTGCTGGTTACATCAGTCTGGAGGACTATCGAGACTGAGAGATGATTGCTATTAGAACTAGGCTTTCTCTTTGTGTAATGAGCATATTCTAAAATTAATTATGATTATAGATGCACTGTTGTGTTAATATACTAAAAACCATTCAATCCTTTAAGTGTGTGTACTGTGTGGTATGTGAATTACATTTTAACAATGTTTTGGTAAAGCAAAAAATAGAATATTAAGTAAATAGATATAACCATAATCAATAGCATCAGAATACAGCTCTTTACCTACTCGTGCTTTGATTGACTTCCTAGATACTTCAACTGACATTTGAGACCGGATAGCAAAAATCCAGAAACACTGAAATTCCTGAAAATATTTGGCAAGTTAACATCTTAAAGTTCTTTCAAAAAGCGATTGAAAGTGACTGCAAACCCTGATTGAAAAGTATACTACTTCCACAATATAGTGTAGCCCAACAATAATTTATTTTGAAAGCTGTAATTCACTTTTGACATTATCATTTGATGCCTGGGATGCTTTCAACTGTAATGATTGGCTCTGAGCTACAATGGGAGATTTCCTGAGAACATTACTTCTTAATAACAGCAGTCAGAAGAGTACAAAGTAAAATGTGTGGAATCACATGGTTGAAGTCCAAAACATTTAATGGCATAAATCAGAACAGTAATCTATCATTAAAAACATTGTGATGTGTTTATGGATTGTGAATGAGCAAGGAAAGAAGAAGAACCTAAAATAACTGAGATTTCACTATTTTAAAATGTTAGTGTTGTGTGCCTTATTTAGCTATTCTCTGTGGAACAAAAAGGGAAATGATGGTGGGTGCTTTCTCTAGGGTCCTCTGACTCTCTATAAGGCTCCAGGCTGTTTTAACCAAGCTCAGTCTGGAATTTTAGAATTCAGGAAGTGGTTTGATTAAACTTCAAGATTCACAAAAAAATAAATAAACAAATAGATAAAGATGCAGATGATGTCAGGTGTCAATGTCACCTGTACCCGACTCACCATCTGATCATCAAACAGCAGTAAAGATCATGTGGGAATAAAGAGATTTAGATTTAATTTTTACTGTTCTCAACATGATTATCCGAGCACAGCATTATTACAGTGAAAGACTTCCCAGATTGCCTGTGTATTAACAGAGGTGATGGGGAACCAGAACTGAATTCTTAATAGGAGATAAAGTCCCACTTGCACCCCATTCTTAGCACCTGCTGATTGAATTTTTTTTTAAAAGTAGGATTATGCTACTTTGCCAGCATAAGTTCTGTTAGAAAAGTTTTTAAAACAACTCTATAGATATAAAGCTCATTACTTTTGCTTAATTAAACTAGGAAAGCAAAGAGTGAAGCTAAAACAATAGTGTTAGTGTCACGTGATCACTCCTTCCTGGGTCTGCCCATTCTCCCAAACTCAGGTCTGTAGGCAGGAACCCTCTTCTGTCTCTAAGCTCAATTTCTCTTTCTTGGGGGCTAGGCTGTACCTAAAAATGAGTTTGTGAGTATTGTATTTATTCACGGACATATTAGACTATAACCAACCCTCCCTCGGATTTTAGAGATAAGAACACAAACAGCTGCTAGAATACATTAATTAGTATTTTATATGAAGATTAAGCCAACTGGATCTATTTAGAGGTAAATTTTTGAACATGCAAGAAAATTTGAAATGCATTATCCCTAAATGACACCGTTTCTTTCCCTGAGGATTAAGAGATTACGAACTAAGGATGAAATGAGTTGGACACAGGTAGGAAAGGGAACTGCCAGAAAAAAAAAAAAAAAAAAAAAAAAAGCATGTTGGGAGGAATGTGCATCCCAGATACTGAAGGAAAGAAAAGGAGGAAAAACAATGTGAGGATGCTGGTGGGTGCCTGAGCGGTCACCCTCAATCACAGGGCTGTGCTACTATATCAAAGCAGAAGAGAGTTTGTTAAAAATTTAATTTTGTATAATTTAAATTTCTTCCCATTTGACAACATAGCTGCTTAAAATGCATAGCAAATACCTCATTACTAACCAGGAATATGTGCACTTTTCCTTGTTAAAAACAATGCATTTGCTTCCAGATACATCTGTTTAGTAGACCTGCAAGGAAACTCTCCGTTGATTAATGGCATTAATCATCAATTTAGGAGGAAAACCTGCTTAGATAATTTAAAATCTTTCCTAATGAATCTTTTGATATTAGAAGGTTGCATGACCTTCATTAAGAGATGTATGTAGATAGTCAGCAGAGGGAACCCTACATGCACATCTCACTGAAGAAATCAGAACCTGGATTTGATTGCAGTACATTATTCCCACTCAGGAGTGCTTCCTGTCTGTCTGCTTTCAGTTCAGTCAGTTTGATGATTTGAATAGATTTATCGTGTGAAAGAAATGTCATTTTTCATTTATCTTGGGAAATTCTTTTCCTTCTGCTAGTGCCAAACTCTCCTTAGATGAGATTTATTTGCTAGTATAATTATCTTCAAAAGTGTTGCATTGTAGAAAAGTTTGTGAACGGTCAATGAGATATCATGTTCAGGTACACCGTACTCAGATCTTCAGCATACTAAAAAAAGAAACAACAAAACAAGCTCAGTATATTTCACCTTTGGGTAGCCTGTGTTGCTTGATATTGTGGTATGAAAAGCAGCATGTTTTGTGAGCATTAATGTACCTCTATGGGAAGTAATTTAAAGCAGAATTATTTTAGAATTAGCTCAAATATATTATGGTAAAAGAGTATAAAGCCAATTGTTTTGATAATAAGATTTAGAGTTTAAAAGAAATTTTGGGTTAGGAAATTCCTTGACTCTTTCTTATTTAAGGAATCTTAACTGTGAGTAAGATAAGCACTGCTGTAGACCTGTTAAAGTCTATAAACCACTCCCATGCAAATAACTCTCGGTTGGACTCTCAGAGTTGTCCTCAGTACAGGGACCAATAATTAGTCTGGAAATGGAAGTCTGCATTTGGTTGCTCAAAGAAGAGACTTAAGAATAAACATAAACTCTCTGCAAATATAAATAATACAAGCCATTAGATAATAGATTATCCTAGCAAAGATGCCTTCAGCTAAAAGCTCCAATCACCGCCTGCTCTGGATTTGGTTTCCCAGTCTTTGTCCTGTCTGCTCTCTCGTTGTCAGCTGACTCAGGCAGATGGCACAGGAGGCAGGGAATGGGTGTTAACTGGTTTCGACGTTTTTCATTTTTAGGGTTCACAGAATGTTCCAGTAGCGTTTCATTTCACTCTATGTGGATGTAGAGGAGAAACAAGGATTTTCGATGGAATTTCTGAAAGGGAGTGGTGATATATGAAACAGGCAAGTGTAGATGTTGCAAAGATATTCAGAGTCCTCTGCTCATCCCTCCTTCTCCCTCTCTCACCTCAGCAATTACTCTTTAAGCACAAGGAACAACAACCTCTTAACATTTATCAAATGCTTGCAAATATTAAAAAATTTTTTCCACACTCCTTTCACCTTCCTAAATTCTTAGGTAAAGATAAAAATTGTTCTTTTGTTATTTAAATATATTTAAAGCAGGTCTATCTCTTCAGAAAATTAATATTAACTTCCTTTTTCTAAATATTAGGACTTTCTTAATTCCATCAAAAGGAAATGCATTTTAAACCTTCTTAATTTTAACAGGGTGATTATTTTGCATTGTAAGCAACTCGGGTAAGCAATCTTCAGCCTGACAGGCTGGCACCATTAGCGACTGGTTAAATCAAATATTTCTGTGACCTATAATTTAAAGAGTAGGAGAATTCTAATTCTGATTTACAAAGCTTTTCTGTATCTTGTCTCCCAGGTAATTTTCAACTCACAAAACCAACGTTGGTTCCTGTCAAGTCTCTTTTCTTAGAGTCTTTCAGAATTAATATGTATCCTCTGAACTCAAGTCTGTTATTAAAGTGCTTTCTTCTCATTCCAAAGCACTATGTGAATGTGTCTGTTCTTAACCACGCATTCAGGAAGATCCTCAGTCACATGACGCGCCACCCCTTCCAGCTCTCCTCCCCTCTTCTCTGAAGCGAGATGATACACAGCTTACATCTGCTCTCCATGCCTTGCCCGCCTCTCAGTTTCCCAGACCACATGTCTTTGTTCTTCCTTCTAATTCATGAGTGCTGGAGTTTATGGCATTCTCTCTCATACATTTGTCATTCTATCTCTTTTATATTGGTATTCCATTTTCCCTTCAAACTTCAAAGTTGTGGAAATGCTAGTCAGAGTAACGTTAAATAAAACTAAGTAAGGTTTCTCTCTGTAAAATATGTTAGAGGCATTATTCTGAAAAGGAATATCACTGCTTTCTTATGTTTAGGGGCTCAATTATGAGACTTCACTGAAGTAGGTAATTGTTTCGATCATTAGAAGACTGCATTGTTCTGTGCATTATTTTCAGCTGAAATAAAAAAAAAGAAAGGATCTTGGGGAAAAAGATTGTGATCCAAAACCAGAGCACAGTCAGGGTCAAAAATGCTATTTTAGGTTCTGGTATTATTGCTTATTCAGAAAAATTCTTCAGGCTTCTCTTTTCTCAAATGTGGCTTTTCTTCTTTTACTGCAATTACTCTTAAGCAGGAATTAGGGTGCCCTTGAAGAGGTTTTGCTTCTTGTCGTTAGCCCAATTGGCAGAGCAGTCTTTGACCTTGTTGCTCACACTGGATTTCTGTGGTCTTCTGATTCCAGTTCCCTTCCTTTCTTTACTCCTTCCTTCTTGTCATTTTGGTTGTCTCTGGGCAGCAGACACACACTGGAGGTATTGCTCAAGGTTTTGCTTATGCCTCTTTGATTTGTGCGTCTGCTTTTATCAACTCACCTTCTGTATTTTAAGAGGATTTTCCTTAATCGATACTCTGTCCCCTCGAATTGTCTAATGGCTTATGACAGTCTCCTCAGACATTCTATTGACATCTCAACCTGATAATAATTGCTATCACCTTATTTCCTACTGTCTAATTTTTAGAACCCGTGATTTCCTAAGGTTGCCAGGTGACTTGTTTGTACTGTGACTGGGTCACTTCTCTTCTCCAGAACTTTAGTGACTTCTGATTACCTTCTTGCTTTTCTTCCAAAGGAGCTTGACTCTCCCTCCTTTGTTTTGCCTTATTCAAGTTTGAAACAGCATAATGTTTTACTTTTTGGTAATTGTTTGAAAGCTCTTGATTTTTCAAAATTCCATTGGTGTGCATTTCACTCAAAGACTGTCTTTCCTAACACTCCGTTCTTAACATTTTTCTGATAGCTATAATAACATAATAAAGGTAGAATAATATTTTTAAGAGATGTTGTAGATACTAAGATATAATTTTTCCATTAGTTAATGTCCTTGAAATTGAAAATCAGTTTGCTAAAGTTTTAAGGTGTCTTAGTTGTGATACAATAAATAATTAGTAAACTATATATAAATAATTTATAACATATTACATAGACAATATACAAATTTAAATAAGAGCACTTTGTGATAAATTTGTGGTAAACTATAAAGAAACTTGGAAATAAGAAATGTTTTTATTTAAGGTTTTATTCCCTTATTACTATTATTTTCTATTATGAGTCGGTGTCTCATTGAATAGCTCTGTCTGTCTGGAACTAGTTGTGTAGACTAACCTGGCTTTGAACTTGAGTAGGTCCTCTTGTCTCTGCTGCTTGTGTGTTGGGATTATTACCTGACTACTTCGCTGATTTATTTTTGGTAAATATTTGTTGAACTATCACAGACAGATACCACACTGTCTCTTATGCCAAATTCAATAAAAAGTATGAGAACTATTGGGTGTCTCTCAGCATAAATTAGCTAGAGAACTTGAGTTGGATTCTTCTGCTTGTAGAAGATAGTATAAAATATTATAGTACAAGGCACCAGGCACACACATGGTGCAAAGCCATGCATGCAGGCAAAACACCCATTCACATTAAAAATTATATATTTCTGGGGGGGGGCACATGTGCATGTGCATATATGTATATGAGTAAAAATCTTGTTTCAATGCAACAGAAGTGCCTAAAATTGGCTTAAAAAAAGTAAAAACTGTAGATCAAACTTCAGGTGAAGTTTGAGGCTTTGGCTCCTGTCCTTGGACTAACTTCTCTTTTGTGACAACTCTTGATTTTGTGTTTCCTGGCAACCGCAGATCTCCATTTTTTACTGAGGAAATATTTTTGAAAAAAATCTTTCCCAATTCTCCTACCAAAACATCCCAATCTTGGATTGATAAGAACCTCTGAAAATCTGTCTCTCCAAAAAAATTGAAAACTTGGTCAAAAATCAACCTTTTCCAACTAGACAGTAATTCAAGGCTTTTTAACAGTCCATAGAGCCTTTAACAGAACAAAAACGAACAAACTGTGGCTTCTTGGCTTTTTAATAGACACTGGGCTTGTGTCTATTTCTCTCACTCAGGCTCTTTGTGGACTTGAAGCTGAGCAGCTTTGAACTTAGTGTTTGGCAGTGCCTGCATACTGGCACCCGTGCACAGGACCACGGTGGATCAGAAGTGCTTTGCAAGAGAAGTGGCACTATTGCCACTTCTGGAAGATTCCTGGTGGAAACATTAGGATATAGCATTACATTTATTCTCTTGTCAGCGTCTACCTTGACCTCAGCATTCTCAGTCCATATGGAAAGCCCAATTCAACAGTAGCAACTCTTTAGTATTGTAATCATGCTAGTTAGGGGTACTAACAGGTTTTCCAACAAACAAACAACCCCCCCCCAAAAAAAAAAAACCAAAACTTACAAAGAAAGTGGGAAAATGTCCTTTAAATGTTCCAATTCTTTATTAAGCCTATTCTAATGTGCTTCTGGGAATTACTAGTAAATTTTTGTTTTAGTTATTGTAATTTTTTTGAGACAGAATCTTATGTAGCCCTAGATATCCTGGAATTCCTCATAGAGACCAGGTTTGCCTTGAGCTCACAGAGATCCACTTGCATCTGTCTCCCAAATGCTTGGATTAAAGGTTTGTGCCACCATTCATAGCCTTAGTCATTGTAATTTTCAACTTCAGAATCGATATTCAATTTTTAAATAACTTCCATATTGGTATTCTTTGTGCTTTAGTTATTATACTAGAATATTCAAATATAATATCTTTCAAGTTTTGTTTTATTTATAATAGCAGAGGTAAAGGGGTTAGCACACAAACCAGCATCTGCCCACAAAATCTAGACAACATTTCTCTTGTCCTCTCTCTTTCTTTTTCTCTGTTTCTATTTGTTATCTTTCTCTTCTTTCTTTCTCTTTCACTTCCTCCTGGACTCTCTCCATTTTGATAATTTTTATCCAGGATGAGCAACTAGGAAATGTCTACCCCTCATCTCAGAAGATCCTAGTGATAAATCAAGATGTTATTTCTCTCTTTCTATTATGGTGACTTTTTTCTGTTTTCTTTATTCTTCTATCATATGTTATATACTGACTGCAATTTCCCCTACCTTGCCCTTCTCTGCCACCTTTCCTCTCCCTAGATCTACTCCTTCTCCTCTTCCCTTCAGAAAAGAGCAGGCCTCCCAGGGATATCATCCAAACATCATATAACAAGCTACAATAAAACTAGACACAAACCCTAGTATCAAGGTTGGATGAGGTAACCCAGTAGGAGGAAAAGAGTCCTAAAAGCAAGCAAAAGAGTCAAAGACAGCCTCTGCCCCCACTGTTAGGAGTCCCACAAGAACACCAAGCTACACAAACATGATGTGCTGTGGATATAAAATTGCTCTGTATAAATAAAATACTGATTGGCCAGTAGCCCAGCAGGAAGTATGGGCAGGACAAGCAGAGAAGAGAATTCTGGGAACAGGAAGGCTGAGAGAGGAGACGCCAGCCTGCCGTCCAGGGAACAGCATGTAAAGGCAACAAGTAAAGCCCTGAAACATGTGGCGACATATAGATTAACAGAAATGGACTGATTTAAGTGTAAGAGCTAGTCAGTGGTAGGCCTGAGCTAATGGCTGCACAGTTCAATTAATATAAGCTTCTGAGTGATTATTTTTATAAGCGGTTGTGGGGTCCATGGTGCTGGGCAGGACTGGGGGAAACTCCAGCTATAATGATGTATATGCAGAGGAACTAGCTCAGATCCATTCAGGATCCCTGGATATTGCTTAAGTCTCTGTGAGCCCCTATGACTCTTGGTTAGTTGATTCTTGGTCATGTTCTTGTGGTGTCCTTTACCCCACTGGCTCCTACAGTCCTTCCCTGTCTTCTACAGGATTCACAAAGCTCCTCCTAATAATTGGCTGTGGGTCTCTATTTCCATCAGTTATGAGTATAGCAGAATATCACTAGGAATCATTTGATTGACTTTTTTGCCAGTCTTGTTTGTTTCTATCCTAGGTCTCTGGGCTATCTAGCCTTTGCTTCCTGGCCCTCTAGGCAGTGTCAGGCATGGACTCCATCTCTTGTCATGAGTCTTAAGTTGGAGCAGTCATTGGTTGGTGCTGTGGGATGGTCTGTATGTCAAATTGCTCTGATTGGTCAATAAATAAAACACTGGTTGGCCAGTGGCCAGGCAGGAAGTAGGTGGGACAAGGAGAGAGGAGAATTCTGGGAAGTGGAAGGCTGACGCAGAGAGACACTGCAGCTGCCGCCATGACCAGCAGCATGTGAAGACGCCTGTAAGCCACCAGCCACATGGCAAGGTATAGATTTATGGAAATGAATTAATTTAAGCTATAAGAACAGTTAGCAAGAAGCCTGCCACGGCCATACAGTTTGTAAGCAATATAAGTCTCTGTGTTTACTTGGTTGGGTCTGAGCGGCTGTGGGACTGGTGGGTGACAAAGATTTGTCCTGATTGTGGGCAAGGCAGGAAAACTCTAGCTACAGGTTGGCCACTCCCACAAATTCTGTGCCACCTTTACCCTAGCACATCTTGCAGACAGAACAAATTGTAGGTCAAAGGTTTTGTGGCTGGGTTGATGTTTCAGTCTCACTGCTAGGAGCCTTGCTTGGTTATAGGAAATATCCAGTTCAGGGTCTGTATTCCTCATTATCAGGACTCTTCGCTAAGGTTACCTTGTAAATTCCATAGAGTTTCCATTGCACCACGTTTCTACCTCTCGCCTCAAATGCCTCCACACAATTACAGTCATCTCTCCCTCCATCCTTCCCACCTGATCCATCCTGTTTCCACCCACTCCCCATCTCCAGTATACCCTAGAAATGTATTCTATTTCTCCTTCTCAGGGAAATTATGTGTCCCCACTTGAATCCTCCTTGTTACTTAGCCTCTCTGTGTCTGTGGGTGGCAGGATGATTATCCTTTACTTTACATCTAATCTTAGATGGAATTTACTTAGAAGTGAATACATCCCATGTTTGTCTTTCTGAGTCTGGATTACCTCACTCGGGTTGATTTTTTTCTATTTCCATCCATTTGCCTGTAAATTTTATGATGTCATTTTTTTTTTAAACAGCTGCGTAATAATCCATTGTGTAAATGTACCACATTGTCTTTATCTATTCTTCAGTTGAGGGACATCTAGGTTGTTTCCTGTTTTTGACTATAATGAATAAAGCTGATAAGAACATAGTTGAGCAAGTGTCCTTGTGGTAGCATGGAGTATCCTTTGGATGTATGCCAAACAGTGGTATAGCTGGTTCCTGAGGTAGGTCAATTCCCAATTTTCTAAGAAACTACCATATTGATTTCCAAAATGGTTGTGTAAGTTTGCACTCCACCAGCAATGGAGGAGGGTTCTTCTTGCTCCACACCCTCACCAGCATTAGCTGCCATTTTTTTTTTTTTTTATCATAGTCATTCTGGCAGCTGTAAGATGGAATCTCAAAGTAGTTTTGATTTGCATTTCCCTGATGGCCGAGGATGTAGAACATTTCGTTAAGTGTTTGTTAGCCATTTGGTATTCCTCTATTGAGAAGTGTTGGTTTAGATCTGTGCCTCATTTTTTAATTGGATTATATGCTTTTTTGATATCTTAGTTTCTTGAGTTCTTTATATATTTTGGATATTATTCCTCTAACAGATGTGGAGCTGGTAAAAACCTTTTCCCATTCTGTAGGCTGCTGCTTTGTTCAACTGATGGTGTCCTTTGATTTACATTAGGCTTTTCAGTTTCATGAGGTCCCATATATTAATTGTTGATCTTGGTGCCTGTGTAATCAGTGTTCTGTTCATAAAGTCATCTCCTGTACCACTGTGGTCAGGGCTACCCCCCCCCCACTTTCTCTTCCATCAGGTTCAGTGTATCTTGTTTTATTTTAAGTCTTTGATTTACTTGGACTTGAGTTTTTTGAAGGGTGGTAAGTATGAATCTATTTGCATTCTTCTACCTGTAGACACCCAGTTTGACTAGCACTATTTGTTGACTATGCTGCCTTTTCTCCAGTGTGTATACTTTATAAAAAAAACTAGGGGTCCATATGTGTGTGGATTTATGTCTTGGTTTTCAATTAGATTCCATTTATCAGCATATCTATTTTAATGACAATACTATGAGGTTGTATTACTATAGATTTGTAGTACAACTTGAAATTGGGAATGGTGAGTTCTTTTATTGTTCAGGATTATTTTAACTGTCTGGGGTTCTTCGTTTTTATATATGAAGTTAAGAATTGTCCTTTCAAGGTCTGCAAACAATTGTGTTGGAATTTTGATGGGGATTACATTGAATCTGTAGATTGCTTTTGGTGAACATGCATTGATGCCATTTAAAAAACAAACAGTTATTTAGTTAGCCAGTCGGAGCAGGATGTTGAAATTTTGGCTTTTCTGAGTCACACTGGGTAAAGAAGAGTTATTTGGAGCCATACATTGCACAAATGCTAATGAAACTTATGAACAACAACAGAAAATGTCTGTGTAGAATTTTTGTGATATGTGCTATCACAGATATAATAAAAAGTCCTCACATCATAATAATAATTATGCAGCACCACAGCCATAGTCTTATTTATTTATTTGTTTGTTTATGATATGGGGTTTCTCTTTGTAGCCTTGGCTGTCCTAAAACTCACTCTGTAGACCAGACAGGCCTCAAACTGCCTGCCTCTGCCTCCAATGTGCTGGGATTAAGGCATATGTCACCACACCTGGTTCTATTAACAGTTTTTAAAAATTGTTACACAGGTCCTAAGTTTGTGACAACTAATAAAGAAAATGAGCATGTCTAAGTCATACAATTTCATTGATCTTTAAAAAAAAAATTAAAATTTAAAAGAAGTCTGTCTAAAGCAAGTGGGATATTTGTTACAGTATTTGAGAAACGAATGCTTCGGTATCTAGCTCCATAGAAAGAACTGAAATTCTCAGTGATTTCCCAAGGTTCTCATCAAATATCTGGGGTCTAATTTTCCTCCAGTGCTCCTCAGTTTTCAAAATATTTGCTCACAAATGTAGGTCATGACAAAAAGAGATGACAGGAACAAGGCGTGGTTGTGAAATGAGGATTTTTTTTTCTAGGAAATGGGAACCAACAAAAGTTTAGTAAATTTGACATGGTCAAATTATCCTTAACTTGAATGTGAGACTGCAGCTGAAAATTGAGTCATAAATACACAGAAACATTATTTTCCCAGAATCTTGAAATATTTTCAGATATTTTTGTATCAAATAAAGGGAAAAGCTCTTTATCTTTCACTATTCACAAGGCTCAATTAGGCAGTGTGTCAAAGCCTTACATAAAATTGTTTCCTTAATTTGAGCCATGATTTCACTTTTACTTGGAATCCTGCTATGGTTTGAAACATTGTATTGATTTATTGGTTTTCACCTTGAAGATGTCTGTTTATTTAATTTAAATTGATCTGGAAGGACTTGTGGGAGGGGAAGAATATGATCAAAATATATTTAAATTAAAAAATTATTCTAGGTAGGTGGTGGTGGCGCATGCTTTTAATTCCAGCACTCAGGAGGCAGAGCCAGGTGAATCTCTGTGAGTTCAAGGCTAGCCTGGGCTACCAAGTGAGTTCCAGGAAAGGTGCAAAGCTACACAGAGAAACCCTGTCTCAAAAAACCAAAAAAAAAAAAAAATTCTATATAATAAAACATATAATAAAAATTTAAAATAAGTAAAAATTTTCAAAAAAGCAGTAAATAAGAAGGATTCCTAAGCAGGCTACTAAAAAAGAGATTCAGTTAAATAATATACTGGTTTAAGCCAGTTAATAATATACTGGTGGGGGCTAGATTGTAAGGTCTAGACCTTTGAAAAGAGACACTAGGAGGCTGGTTGATGGGAAGTAGTATGTGAAAGGGCCAAGGAATGAACAAATTGTTCCTGAACTTGGAGTTGAACACTGGAGAATGTAGCAGCCTCAGCCCAAATGTTAGTCAGGCTAGAACAGGTTTTAGAGGAAAGACAAGTGTGGTTTTGGAAATTTTGAGTTCTGTTTTTCTCTTCATCATTTAACTAGGAATAAAGGGAAGAAATTTGACATATGGATAGAGTAAAGGCCAATGAACTCTTTTGCAAATGTCCAGAGATTGAACATTTTAGGCTGTTTCCAGATGCTCTCTGTGACAGTTACTCTGCCCATGAGTAGCTACAGACCATGTACAAATGAAGAACCATTTCCGTGTCACAATATAATGTGTTGTTGTTGTTGCTTTACAATGACAAGCTGCAGCTAAATTTTACTTGGGGGCTATAATTTGCTAACTCCTGGCCTATAGTTAAGCAAGAAGTGTGGCTTGAAGTAAGACACTTGGCATTATCACTTTATAAATATTTACAGGCCTGTGCTAATTTGATGTAATAACTTATTACACATGTAGTGTTGTGTCTCACCACTTATAAAAACGGAAATTGGACGTTCTATATTGTATAACTATTTTCATTGCAAAGAAGCATGAGAAGAACTATAGAAAAAACAATCCAGTGAAATACAAAGAAAAAAAACCCCAGAGGTTAAAAATGTTAAAAAAGGGTAATCTGCAAGCCAGTTTTTAATTTTTAAATTCTGGCAAAAATGTTGTTTTTGATACTGTCACATTTTTTAAATCATAAAATATTTTCAACATTTGGGCTAGACTTAGCTATCTTACTTCCCAAATTAATGATGTCACCATAATCAATATTAACAATTTTAAGAAATTCTTGGAATTGTTAATAATTTTTTTTTTTTTTCGTTTTTCGAGACAGGGTTTCTCTGCGTAGCTTTGTGCCTTTCCTGGAGCTCACTTGGTAGCCCAGGCTGGCCTCGAACTCACAGAGATCCACCTGGCTCTGCCTCCCGAGTGCTGGGATTAAAGGCGTGCGCCACCACCGCCCGGCCGGAATTGTTAATAATTTAACACCTTGATTATTATTAGGTTCACAGGTTTTATAATAATTTATATGTTGTCCATTTTTAATATTTTTACACAAATTTATTGATGTACTATATGATGATAATATACATTAAACATAAGTTTTGAGTGGCAATTGAATTGCTTTCTATTTACTTCACAAGTCCCTTTCTTTGATCTACTATAGTTGGGGCACTATCAGTAACTAAACCAGATACGTTGTCAATGAAGAAAGAAAAATCATTATAACATTTTTTTACTACTATATAGAAATATTTTAATTTAGTTGTATCTTCTAATGGTACTAAAGGATCCATTTCTTTTTGATAGTGTTTTCATCAACCAAAGCTCTAATAGAAATGTAAGTTGAGTTCTATTTACAGCATTTGTGCTATCATCCATTGCCAAGCACAAAATTGAAAATCAGCAGCTCTCATCTCCAAACTCATTTTGATAGCTTTTCCCAAGTCTTCAATTTGCCTAGATATCTTGAGAAAAACTGGTTTTAGAAATATCCCCAAGACATATCATTTCTGGTGTGCCCTCCATCCATAACTTCAGAAAAATCCAGCATCCATGATTACATGATTAAAAGCACATTATTAGCTTTTATATTGAGTGCTATAACAGTTTTTTGCTGCTGAAAAAAATTGACATTTTTTTTCAATTTCACTGTTTTGTCTTTACAATTCATTCCTTGATAGAATATGGCATTTTTTTGGTGCTATGTTTCTTTTTAGAACATTTTTATTAAATAATAATAAAATTATTTATTTTCCTACAATGTATTTTGATCATATTAACCCTATCCACCTAATTCCTCTGAGATCCACCCCTATCACCCTAATACCCAACTTCATCTCCTCTTTTTTGTTGTTGTTGTTTTAATAACACATCATGTTCAATTTATGCTGCTGTCTTAGTTAGGACTTCTATCTCTGTGAAGAGATACCATGAACATGTCAACTCTTATTATGGAAAACATTTAATTGAGATGGCTTACACTTTCAGAGGTTTAGTCCATTATCTTCATGGTAGCATGCAGGAAGATGTGCTGCTGGAGAAGGAGCTAGAATTCTACATCTTGACCCAGAGGTAACTGGGTAGTATACCTCAAAGCCCAATCTCACAGTGACACACTTCCTCCAACAAGGCCACACCTACTCCAGCAAAGTCACACTTCCTAATAGTGCCACCCCTTTTGGGGTCAATTTTCTTTCAAACCACCATATTCTGCTCCCTGGGCCCCAAAAGCTTATAGCCATATCATAATGCAAAAATGCATTCAGTACAACTTCAAAAAGTCCCCATAGTCTATCCCAATCTCAAACTTATTTAAAAGTCTAAAGTTCAGTCTCTTCTGAGATTCATGCTGTCTCTTAACTAGAATCTCCTGTAAAATCAAAATAAAAAAGCAGATAACATACTTCCAACATATAATGGCACAGGATATATATTACCATTTCAAAACATAGGGAAGAGAACATAGCAAATACCGGACCAAAGCAAGACTGAAAATCATCTGGGCAAACTCCAACTCTGCATCTCCATGTCTGATGTCAAAATGCTCCTCAGATCTCCAATTCCTTTCAGCTTTGTTGACTACAACACATTTTTTTTTTTTTCACTTGGGCTGGTTCCATTCCTGTTAGCAGCTCTCCTTGGCAGGTATCCTATGGCTCTGGCATCTCCACCATCTTGGAGTCTCTAAGACAATCTAGACTTCAACTTCAGAGCATCATGAAATGGCCTCTCTAGGCCTCCATTCAGGGACACCTCTGATATATGCCTGGCCTCAGAGGCTTTTCTTAGTAGCAGAGTAAGATTCCAAACCCATTTCTTCTATCCTTATCTCTAAAGCCAGAATCACATGGCCAAAACTGCCAAGTTCTGCTGCTTTTTGGGGCTGACACATGGGCCTTTTATTCAATTACATCTTGACCAGCTTTCAGTTTTCTGTGGTTTCTTTCATTGCCTAAGTTTGGCTGTCCTGGAACAAATCTGTAGGCCAGGCTGGCCTCAAACTCGGAGATCCGCCTGCCTCTGCCTCTGGAGTGCTAGGATTAAGAGATATAACACACCCAGGTTTAAGTTTTTCTTTAATTCCTTTTCACAAGTTGGAAACTTAGCTGAGTGAGAACTTGCACTGAAGTCATCACTCTCTTTATTCCATTTCTTAATCTCCTTGAATACAGGACTTAGCTCCATTCCACTTCCTGGTGCCCCTTTTCTCCTCAAATTGTATATTATGTATTTTTCCTTTCTCAGCTTGCTCCTTTTCATAATAAATCTTCATCAGAGTAAACACTAGTAGCCACACAGCATAGTCTGCATTAGGCTGTTTTGGTATTTCCCTGGCCAATGCAATTAATCTGAAACTCTTCACTTTAGCTCCCAGCAGACTTTTTGGAGAAAACTCAATCTGTAGATTAGGCTGTCCTCAAAGTAACAGAGATCTGCCTGTGCCTGATCCCTGAGTGATAGTGAACTACCACTGCCCAGTTTATGTTCCCTAGTCTTAAGGTATCCTCCTTGAAGAGAACCTAGGTGACTTGATTTTTCTCACTTTAATATCAAAATGGAGACATTAAGACTATTCAAATTCAGAGTTAGTAAACTGTGGTAGCCTTCATGTGGCCCAGAGCAGCTATGCATGTAACCTAACACAAATATAAATTTGTTTAAAACATTATCTGATTTTTTGTGACTTTTAAAATTTGAGTGTGCAATTTTCAAGCTGAACTCTGTAGATAATAGCTGAACTCTGTAGATAATCACCTCCTGTCACAATGTAATCCATAGTAATAATACGTAGTCTCTTAGAGTCTGTATGCACATATATTTTTAGTTTTGTGGTGGTATGTGGGTTTCAATGTGTTATCTTTCAAACATGGTCAGTTGGTACTTTCAAATGTTACATCTGATCCCACTGTGACTGGGGAGTAAAATGCAGCATTGCCAACCATATTTTAACCAATAATTGCAAGTGATAGGATTTTGATCTTATTTAAAGATTGAGTAACCATTCTTATTTGGCCATTAAGTATACTTGCACAACTCAGTCATGGCACAGCCATATCTGATGGGAATGGCCAAAGTCATAAAGGCAGCACAGTTGATTGACAAAGATCCAGCAAAGCTGAACTGCATGATGGCCACAGGGCCACTTTTGGTTTTGATCTCTACAATGTTGCATGCTTCGGGGGGTCTTTTAATATTTGTAAAGTTTGGCCATATTGGACCAATGGAAAACTTCTTATGAATCATTTGTGCCTTCTCCTGGGAGTGCTGTTTCTAAGCTTTCCCAGGAAAGTCTTGAGTATATTATCCCTCCTGCATTGAGGGAGATATCCTTGTCTACTTGAGGGTCTTCTTTATGCCTTGGAGCTGTGACACATAAAGATGTCAGAGGTATCTTTATGAGGCTATAAGATATTCTTAAATCATCTGCCCCTGTACTTTCTCAGGTACAAGATAATTAAAACAATATAAGGTCAACACAATTTGGTTGGCTAGAGGAGTTGACCACAGATCAGATTGCAAACCTCTTGCCACTATACACTCAGGCAATTACATGGCATATACAGCAACAAAACTGGATTAGCTGAAATTACCTCTGCTCTATGCAGGGATGTATATTGGTGGGAAAATGGTGTAAAAAGAGGACAAAAGAATGAGGTGTCAAGACCTCCCTTTCTTACAAAAGTTAGTTAGTGCAGGGCTACTATGGTGTTTTATACCAAGGGGAGAAAAAGTGCCAGGATTAGACATATAAACAAATTCTGTAAAGATATAAAATGTAGAACATATTATTCCAGAAATTGAATAATAACTGCAGCAGCTTTGGCCTCAGGATTATTTTTCTTGGGCACTCTAACCATTAAAAGTTAATAATACACTCCTTGGGACGTGGCAATCTGCCCAGGCTGGCTTGGATATTTTGTTTTGTTCTAGCATCCTTGAAGCTACAAAAGCAACCAGTCTGAGAATAGGCTGTCATATGCCTCTCGATTCTTAAAAATTGGGTTATGAGGTTGATGGATATAAATGGTTATAAAAGATAACTGCTTAATCAAGGATTATTAAACTTAAAGGGAAATTATTGCAAAAGATAACTGCTGTCAGTGATGGCTAAACTTATGACCCCAGATGTGCTAGAGAAAAATTTAAACATGTGTCCAAAAAAATGATAATGATCTATGTTTTGGAACAGCATGAATATATCCCTGCTTAACAAATTATGTGAAAATAAAGAAACACTCTGGTTGCTAGTCAGTCAGGCTGCAAGATTCTCTTGACCATTCTGCCTGTCTCATCCTTCCCTTGCCAACTTCTTATCTCCTCTCTGGGACCTGGTCAATGCTGGGGCTAGTCCGAGGCACAGTCATGCTTTGCACAGTGACTTCTAGGTGTTCCCCTTCACTTCTTACTGCAATTTCATGTGAGAGGTATGAAGCCCAAATCTTGACTTAAATTTTTCTTTCAATTAATTTTCATAGTCAAAGTGAATATAGTCCCTTCTCTCTTATTAGCTTGGCGTTCCCATAAGAAATCAAGACTTCAAAAAAGGAAAATTACTACTGAAGGAAAATTGTTCAACAAAACATGGGCAGGCAACTGCTTTTTTGTTCAGGAAAATAGTAAGTAATTCTGCTTAATTTGAAGGAAATTTGTGCAAGTTTTCAAGGTCTATGATTTGAAAGGGCATTTTATCTTTGGCATTTCAATTTATAGCTGTTGGAAATGAGGGGAATAGTTTTCTCTATTGGTATGTTCCCCACTATGTCACCCATATTTCAGTGGTTGACCCCATATCCAGTAATATATAAGCAACTATGGAGTTTTGAAGGAAAATGGCCCGCAAAGGGAGTGACACTATTAGGAGATATGGCCTTTTTGCAGTAGATATGGCCTTGTTGGAGGAAGTGCTTCCTTGTGAGGGTGGGCTTTGACGTCTCCTATGCTCAAGCTATGCCCAGTGTCTCAGTTCACTTCCTGTTGCCTGTGGATCAAGATGTAGAACTTTCAGTTCCTTCTCCAACTTCATGTCTGCCTGCATGCCACATGTCCTGCCATCATGATAATGGACTAAACCTATGAACTGTAAGCTATCCCAATTAAATGTTTTCCTTTATAAGAGTTGTCATGGTCATGGTGTTTCTTCACAGCAATAAAAAACCCTGACTAAGACAGAAGTTGGTACCAGGGACTGTGGTATTGCTGACAGACCTGACAATGCTTTTGTTTGAAGGAATATGGACCTTGGGACTGTGGATTAGTAAAGCAGTTGAATGCTTTAAGTGCTGCTTAATAGGGCATATTAGTGGGAGCATAGAAGACAGTAAGGTTGAGTGTGATTTGGTGAAAAGCAGGGCCCTGGATCAAGAGGTTAAGAAGAGAAGAATCTTTGTATGTTATCTAGAGATGTTTATTGTGGTACTTCAGTGGAGAATATGGCTGCTTTGTGTTCTTCTCCAAAAAGTCTCCTGGAGCTAAAGTGAATAATTTCAGATTAATTACATTGGTCAAGGAAATGTCAAAACAGCCTAATATAGACTCTGTTGTGTAGTTACTAGTGTTGGCTCTAATGAAGATTTATTATGAAAAGGAGCAAGCTGAGCAAGGAAAAATATAAAATGTATAAAATTTGAGGAGAAAAAGAGCACCAGGAAGTGAAAAAGAACTAAATCCGTTATTCAAGGAGGAGATAAATAGATTGTTTCCAACTTGTGAAAAAGAACTAAAGAATAGCTTAGAGCTGGATGTGGTGGGGCATATCTTTAATTCCAGCTCTCCAGGAGCAGAAGCAGGTGGATCTCTGAGTTTGGAACCAGCCTGGTCTACAAATTCAGATTCAGGTTATCCAACTTTAGGCAGTGAAAGACACAAAGCTGGTAAATATGTAATTTAATGATGGGGGCATGTTCTAGCCCCAACAAACAGCAGAAGCTGGCAGGTTTGGCCACATGGTTCTAGCTTTAGAGTTAGTATAGAAGAGAAATGGGTTATGGAATTTTTCCCTGAGACTAACGAAAACTGTTTAGGTCAGGCATGTATCAGAGGTGTCCCTGAATGGAGGCTTAGAGAGGCAATTTCATGAAGTTTTGAAGCCTGGATTGCCCTGGAGACTCCAAAATGTTAGAGATGCCAGAGTCATGGGATACCTGCGGAGGAATGCTGCTAACAGGGAATGGAACCAGCTCAAGAGAAAGAAGTATGCTGCAGTAAGCAAAGCTGAAAGGAGTTGGAAATCAGATGTGGAGATTTGGACTTTGAAGTTTCATCCATTAAGGTTGGTCTTCGGAGAACCATAGATTCTTCTAACCCCCTGCTGCATCCAGAGAACTAATTTTGGATATGGGGATGGTGGTGATACCACTTCTGTTGAGAATGCTTGGTCTAAAGGCTCCTTTTAGGTAGTGGCCAGTCTTGATATAAAACACTGTAGGCAAAAGTCAACCAGAAGCCATTCTTCTTATTAAGATATACTTTGTTCATTAATATGATGATGAAAAAAGGCAAAATTTCCCAGCAAGTCTTGATTGTCCCTGCTTTTCTGTACTCCATATTTCTGGGCTTATAAAATGTTTGCACATGCTAAGATGGCAAGTGAGGTGAGGGTGCAAGGGTCTGAAGATCAAGGCAAAAAGGGAAAGAAGAGGAATTGTCTTTTCTGGAACAGAGAGTGAAGTTTCTCTAGTGCTGCATCTTCTCAGGCCTTGCAGTTGCCCTGTATGAAATGCATGTAGTGATGCCTTTTTAAATTTTTTTTCATTTTACATACCAAACACAGTTCCTCCACACTCCCCTTCTCCCCTTCCTCCCCTACCTTTTCCCCATGCCTAGAGAGGGAGATAAACCCCTATCCATCCCTCATAGGGGTTAAGGCCTCCCTTGGAAAGTCAACACTGGCTGGCATACCAAGTTGGGGCAGGATCAATCCCCTCACCACGGCATCAAGGCTGAACAAGGCATCCCACCATAGGGAATGGGCTCTAAAAAGCCAGTTCATGTACCCGGGATAAGGCTTGGCCCATGGCCAGGAGTCCCATAAACATTTCAAGCCACACAATTTGTCACATACATTTGGAGGGCCTAGTTTGGTCCCATGCAGGCTCCCCAGCTGTCAGTTCAGAGTCTGTGAGCTCCCACTAGCCCAGGTCAGCTGTCTCTGTGGTTTTTCCCATCATGATCTTGATCCCCCTTGCTTCTGTGATCCCTCCTTTCTCTATTCAATTGAACTCCAGGAGCTCAGTCAAGTGTTTGGCTGTGGGTCTCTGCATCATGCCGTGACTTGTTAAAGATGAGCTTCAGTGTGGAATCTGAGAAACCAAACGTGGGATCTGAGGGGTCCATGCTTATGTCTTCCATTTTGATTTTTTACATGATGACAGATTTTATTTCACAAGTCAGAAAATCACCCTTATTTATATTATCACTATTCTCCTTATGTACAAGTTCTGCCAAAGTTCTAATATTTACTTGAAAATTCAATTTAAAAAATATTTTTGAGAACTTCATACATAAGAACTTCATCCATATCACTCCATATCATCTCTTTCCAATTCCAACTTTTCTCATATCCCTCCAACCCAAATTTATGACATCTTTTGTTATCATCATTACATGTATATACGTTCATGCATATACATATATGCATGAACATGAGCATATGTAGTCCATTAAGGTTTGCTTACATGCAAATGCATCCAGGACTGACCCTTTGGGACTGGACAACCTCTGTAGAAACTCATCCTTGAAGGAGACTGAGTCTCTGTCTCTCAGCAGGCATTGGCCATCTGTAACTCTTTATCTAGATGTGGGGCCATGTGGAATTTCCCTTCTTCATACCAGCATGTCAACTAGTGTTGATATTATGCTGATCTTGTTCTGGCAAACATACTGTTGAGAGTTCATGACTACAACTTTTCCTGTCATATGTAAAATACTCAGTCTCACAGCAAACATCTTCCTCTTCTGGCTTCACTTCGGGCTATTACGAATAGGAGTGCTTCCATCTGTTTCTCAGTGAGTTTGTTGCTGGTATATAGAAAGGCTACTGAATTTTTGTGAGTGATTTTCATCCTTCCACTGTGCTGAAGTTGGTGATAATTTCTAGGAGTTTTCTAGAACTTTTGAGATCTCTTATGTAGAGTATCATGTCACCTGCAAATAGAAATAATTTGGCTTCTTTTCCTATTTGTATCCAGTTAATTTCTTTCTCTCATCTTATTGCTGTTAGGTATTCATTCAAGCACTGTATTGAAAAGAAGTGGGGATTGCAACAGCCCTATTTCATCCCTTACTTTTATGTGATTGCTTCAGGTTTCCTCTCTTTAAGATAATATCATCTGAGTTAGTCATAGCTATGTATTTTTATATAGAAATATATTTATTATGGTGAAATATATTCCTTCAAGGCCTACCCTCTCTAGGTCTTTTATCATGAAGACATGGTGTATTTTGTTATTTTATGTGTCTATTAAAGTGTTTTTGTCTTTTAGTATGTTTATATGATTTATTATACATACTGATTTCCATATGTTGAACCATCCTTGCATCTCTGGGATGCCATCTTGATCATAGTGGATGATCAGATTGGTTATGTGCAGTTTTTAAGTATTTTATTGAGGATTTTTGCAAGTATGTTTATCTGGAATACTGTCCTGTAGTTTTGCTTTTTGGTTGTATATTTACCTGATTTTGGTGCCAGTGTAACACCGCCTTGATTTCCTTCTCTTTCAATTAAAAAAATAATTTAAGAAGTATGGGTTGTAGATCTTTGAACATCTGGTAAAATTCTGCTGTGAATCTCTCTGGCCACATGCTCTTTTTTTTTTTTTTTTTTTTTTTTTTTTTTAGCTGGAAGATGTTTTATCAATCTTTTGATATCCTTAATTGTTATGAGTCTATTTACACTGATGATCCCCCTTCTTGACTTCAGTTGGGTGGTTTAGATGAATCTAGAAAATTTTCTTTTTCTTTTATGTATTATAATTTAATCAAATATAAGTCTGTAAATTATTCCCTTACAATATTCTGAATTTCTTGATGCCTGTTGCAGTGTTTCTCTGATCACCTCCAATTCTGCTAATTTGAATAATCTCTTTTTTTGGTTAATTGGGACATACTTTGTCACTCTTATTAATTTCAAAGACCAGCTCTTAGATTTGTTGATTTTTTCAATTGTTTTCTTTGATTCCATTTCACTAATTTCTGCAATGTTTTTTGTTATTTCTTCTATATTTGGTTTGGGTTTTGTATATTCTTGGTTTTAAAATACTTGAACTGCATCATTAAGTCATTTATTTATGTTCTTTGTTATCTTTTCATGTAGGTACTTAGAGCTATAAGTTTGCATGCTAGGGTTGTTTTTAGTGTGTGTCAGAGGTTTTGTTGTATTATATTATCATTTCATTTAATTCTGGGAATTAAACATTTTTTCTTGATTTTCTTGATTTCTTTTTTTTTCTTTTTTTCTTTCTTTCTCTTTTTTTTTTTTTTTTTTGGTTTTTCGAGACAGGGTTTCTCTGTGTAGCTTTGCGCCTTTCCTGGAACTCACTCTGTAGACCAGGCTGGCCTCGAACTCACAGAGATCCGCCTGGCTCTGCCTCCCGAGTGCTGGGATTAAAGGCGTGCGTCACCACCGCCTGGCTTTTTTTCTTGATTTCTTTATCATTGAATTATTTGTTATTTAATCTTTATGAGTGTGTGTAATTACTAGATACTTGTTTGCTGTTGATTTTAAGCTTTATTTCATTGTTTTTATTTTTCATAAGTTTTATTTTCATGTTTTCTGAATTTGTTAAGGTTTGTTTTGTGTCCCAGAATGTAGTGTATGTTAGAGACTTATCCAGGGCCTGCTAAGTAGAATGTATATTCTTTTGGTGTTTGGGAAGAATATTTTGTAGATGTCTTTTATGCTCATTTGTTGTATAATTCCGTTTAATTCTGATGCTTCTTTGTTTATTTTTTTTCTTCCAGTTGATCTGTCTATTAGTGGAAGTGGGTATTGAAATGATGAAGTTAATTTATGTCTTTAACACCAGCATTATGCTTTTTATGACTGTAGGTTCAACAGAGTTTGATAAATATATGTTTAAAATTATAATGTCTTCTTGGTTGAGTGTTCCCTTGACTAGAATGAAGTTTTCTTTATTTATTTTGATTAGTTTTAGCTCTATCTATTTTTGTTACAATTAGGAGAGTGACACTTGTTTTGTGTTCCTATTTGTTTGGAATATTTCTTTCCATTCTTTTACTCTAAGGCAGTGCCTGTCTTTAAGGGTAAGGTGAATTTCTTGTATACAAGCAAAAAGATGAATTTGTTCCTTTAAAAAAAATAAACTTTCATTCTTCTCTCATAAATTACATCTTGACCAGTTTCCCCTATCTCCACTCTTCCAGTCACTCCCCCAGCCTTCTCCCTATCCCAGATCAACTCCTCTTCTGTTTCTCTTAAAAAAAAAAAAAAAAAAAAGCAAGTCTTCCAGGAATAGCCACTGAACATACCAAGATACTGTAAGACTGGATACAAACCCTCATATCACGGTTCGATGTGGCAACTCAATAGAAGGAACAATCCCCGTGTTCAGGCAAAAGAATCAGAGACACCCCTACACCCCCCGCCCACACTCCTATTATCGGAAGTCCAGAAGAACACCAAGCTACACAGCCATAAAGTATATGCCAGGAACGTAGCTCAGACCCATACAGGGTCCGTATTTGTCTCTTCAGTTTCTGTGAGCCCTATGAGCTCTGCTAAATTGGTTCTGTAGTCCATGTTCTCACAGTGTCCTTGACACCTCTGACTTCTACAATTCTTCATCTCCCTATTCTATGGCGACCCCCTGGCTCTGTATTAGTGTTTGGCTGTGGGTCTCTGCATCTGCTCCAACTGGTACTAGATGACACCCCTCTGATGACAACGGACTAGGCACCCAGTCTGTGAGTATAGCAGAATATCATTAGGGATCACTTCATTAACTTATTTTATTTGCCAGTTGTATTTGGTTCTATCCTGGGTCTCTGAGCTGTCCTGCCTCTAGTTCCTGGCCATCTAGGCAGTATCAGGAGTTCCTTCTTAGGGAGCTGGCCCTCTTGGGTCCCATCATGGTTGGCCACGCCCACAAATTCTGCACCACCATTGCCTCAGCACATCTAGCAGGCAGGATAGATTGTAAGTCAGAGGTTTTGTGCCTGAGTTGATGTCCCAGTCCTACAGCTAGGAGCCTTGCCTAATTATAGAAGATGGCCAGTTCAGGCTCTATACACCCCATTACTAGAAGAACTTGCTAGGACCACTTTTGTGGATTCCAGGGAGATTCCACTGTACCAGGTGTCTGCATTGTCCCGCTAAAGCCCCCCAATTCCATTCATCTCTCTCTCTCTCTCTCTCTCTCTCTCTCTCTCTCTCTCTCTCTCTCTCTCTCTCTCTCTCTCTCTCTTTTCTCTCTCTCCTCTTTCCCTTCATCTCTCCCACGTTTGTCTGCTCTCTTCTGTTCCTATCCCCACCTGCCCCAGTCCACCTGCAAAATCTATTCTGTTTCCCAAATCTATTCAGTAACCTGTATCTTTTGGTTGGGGAATTGAAGCCATTAATATTTAGAGTTCTTATTGAAAAGTTGTATCGATTTCAGTCATTTTTATCCTATTATTTTCTTGCCATCTTTGTGCTTTGTCATATTTTACACTCAGTAGTTACAGCTTCAAAAAAAATTTTTTTTATTTCTGCAGTCTCTTGACTATGTTTATTTCTCTCTTCAGTCTGAAGTGTTTCTTCTGGTATTCTCTGAGGGCTGGTTTGATGGACATGAATTGTTTTAATTAGATTATATACTGAAAAAGTTTTTTTTTTCCTCCTTCAACTATGCAGACAGTTTTGCTGGGTACAGTAGTCTGTTGGTAACTGTGGTCTTTTAGAACTTGGAGTAGATTGCTTTTGTTCTTTAGGCTTTTGAAATTTTATTTGATGTCTTTCTTTTCACACATGACTGTTTTTCCTTGTAACTTTTCACAGCCTTTCTTTCTTCTCTATATTTAGTGTTGTAACTAAATAGTATGCCTAAGGGAGTTCCTTTTCTTGTCTTGTCTTTTTGGTGTTCTGTGTGCTTCTCCTATCTGTATGTTTATCTTTCCATTTTTGGAAAAGTTTTATTCTACGATTTTGTTGAAGATCGATTTATGCCACTAACGTGGGACTTTTTTCCTCCATCAATGCCTATAGTTCTAAGATTTGATCTTTTTATGCTGACTCAAATTTCCTGCATGTTCATAATCTTTCCTTGTGTCCAATTTCTCTACTTTATCTCCAAGTCCCAGATATTCTTTCTTCTACTTGTCTGAGTCTACTTTTAAGACTTTCCCCTGAGTTTTCCAACTGGGTTATTGAACTTGTCAATTTCATTCTCATTTCAGCTTGAATTTTCTTTAGTGTGTCAATTTCTGTATTGAATTCAGTTTTCAAATCCTGGACTGTCTTTGTCGTTTCATTTAGTTATATGTTTGTGTTTTCTTTGACAACTCTCAG
Organism: Peromyscus leucopus; assembly: GCF_004664715.2. NCBI lineage: Eukaryota > Metazoa > Chordata > Mammalia > Rodentia > Cricetidae > Peromyscus > Peromyscus leucopus. Next base: position 80,207,382 of record NC_051069.1, read on the forward strand.
ATTTTTTATTGCTATTCTCATTAATTCATTTAAGTGTTGGTATTTTATTTAAACTTCTTGAATTCTTTGGTGAAGTTTATGATTGTTAAGTTCTGTATCCTGGGTTTTAAGTGTATGTACCTGGATAACATTTCTTTGGGACTGGTGGATTTTAAGGCATATAAACCACCTTGGTTTCTTTCATAGTTTTTGTGATTAGTCTTAGACATATGGACTTAATTCATTTTTTGTGTGTCTGATGTGAGGGTTACTTCAGGCTAGGCCAGTGTACTTATAGGCTGTGATGCTGATGCAAGGCCTGAAGTTAGGGAATGATGTGGATAGGCAAAGTTGTAGTGACTCACCATGTTTGATCCTCACACGGATATGAAACGCAGGATAAGCCTGGAGGTTGGATATTATACAGGTAGACGAGGGTTTGAGAGTTTCACAAGATTGGATTGGTTCTCATGATGTGTTACAGGAACCACATATGGGAGTTGAGAACAACACAGTCTCGATTGGCCAGGCTGGGCAGGCACACAGGATGTGCAACCTTGCCTAGGTTTGGGTATTAGAGATGGTGTAGGCAGGCTAGGTTTTAAGGACTGCATCCAGAATGGACCTGGATACAAGATATGGGATCCAGATAAGACCCAGAGGCTGGATGTGACATTGACAACTGGAATGGAGGAGAAATGGAAAATGACTGCAGGTAGTCTGCCCGGGTCCATGCCACATATAGAAAAAAAAACCCTACAATTTTAAAATATTCTAAAATATACAAATTAAAAAAAAATAGTCATTGCTTATGAGTGATTCTTCATGGTTAGTTTAGACACTGTTTTAAAACCTTATTTTAATTACAGAATTTGATATGTTGTTTAAGAAAATATCTTTAATTGAAGCTGTTGCTGGAGGGCTTCTCTCCAGCTTTCACCAAGCCCCACAGTCCCACAATCTACATATAAAATAATCACTCAGACACTTATAATACTTATAAACTGTATGGCCGTGGCAGGCTTCTTGCTAACTGTTCTTTTATCTTAAATTAACCCATTTTTATAAATCTATACCTTGCCACGTGGCTGGTGGCTTACCGGCATCTTTACATGCTGCTTGTCCTGGCGGTGGCTGCAGTGTCTCTCCTCCTTCTTCCTGTTTCCCCAATTCTTCTCGCTCTTTGTCCTGCCTATACTTCCTGCCTGGTCACTGGCCATCAGTGTTTTATTTATATAGAGTGATATCCACAGCACTTCCTCTTTTCTTCTTTTTTTTTTTAAAACGAAGGTTTTAATTTTAACATAGTAAAATTACATATAACAAAACAATTATCGAGCAAGAATTAGTTACAATATTAAAGAAGATGTCCTATTTATCTTATATTTGTGAGTTTAAGAAGCCTTATTCAGATTATCTATAGATTTTGTTTTTTTAAAGTGTTTCCCACAACCTCTTTTTCTGTATTGTAGGCACATGTTTTGCCCCTGAAATATGACCTTTAAACTTTTCTTTTTGTTATACTTCATGTAAAATAATTAATGTTTTAAAAAATCCTGTTCTCTATTTGCAAACAGGTCTTTTAGTTCAGTGAATACTAGAAAACCTTAACACCAGACTATAATAAAAACAGAGCCAGTCAGGAATCAAAGAGTAGGGATTCTTATGAAACGTTTTGACCTATCCAGTCTCTATGAAAATATCACATTTTGGAGTCTCATTGAATTTTTTATGTAAGTTCTGAATCACTTTAAAAGCACCTTGAAGATGGCACTGTATTTTACATATTCATCATGATGAATTATTTTCGTGAGCTTTTCTGGTCCTTTTTATCTGCTGGTTCTTTAAAAAGCATCGTCTCATTATGCAATATTACTTTTGAATTATCCAACCTAAATTTGCCTTAAAACTCTTGGTATAAATAATGCACGAGTCAAAAAAAGAAAGAAATGTATGACTATGTGGATTATTTCAAAGCTGGTTGAAAAACAGAACTTTGCTGTTCATCACAGAAACTCCTTAATTGCTCTATATCTATTGGAGTTTATTTTTTCTTTCTGAGAAAACAATTATTTCACTGTCCTATAGTTTTACCATTTTAGTATCTATGAAAGGCACTAGTTTAATCTTGATTAAATACAGAGATTAAATATTGTATCTGTCTTTTAACTTGCAGTTTTTCTCAGTTTTTTTAATCATCCAATTTATTTATTGGAAATCCTAGGAGAATATTGATCATGATCAACCAACTTCTTGTGTTCCCTGAATCTCTAGAAGCTGGATTCAAAGGCTTGGTCAGGTCAGACTTGATCACTCTGCACCTGCTTTCATCAGGTAGTGTTTGATGGTGTTTTTGCCCATACTTTTTCTAACACTAGCTGATAATGATAATGCCTAGTGTTGAAACCTATTACTTTTGAGGGAATTGCAAATAATGACTTCCTAGTTCTATCTTTTCCTTTAAAATATTGATTAGATACTCATTTTGCCTATTTGGTGACCGAGAAAGCAGTTCCTCTGGGAAAATCAGAGAGTCTTTTTTCTTCCTCCCCAGCTCCCAGATGAGTCAAGATGGAGCCACCATGATCTTTAGTCTGTTGGTTTTAAGATTCCTATAAACTCATGGGTTAGAACACTTCTGGGTAATATTATTAGTCTTTTTCCCCCGCCTGCCCCTTCTCCTAATTACTATTCTTTCTGGAACTCCTGTTATTGATTCTCTGGCCCTTTTGAATGATTCTCAGAATTCTCTATTCTTCCATTTTCACCCAGTAGGCATATTCAAGATTTGCTTTGGACATTTCCCCCCTATGCTTGGAACTAGTTACTTTTTTTTAGAAGTCTTGCCTTCTATTAGTAGAGATGGTGTATGACCTCAGAAAACTTACTTGTGTTTCTTCTTCACTTCAAAGAGGTAGACTATTTTATAGATAGCAGCAGATTTTGTAGCTCCATACTGGAAAGTGTATTAGATATTTCTTATTCAAATTCAGGTCTATATATTAATATTGCATAGCCTCCTCCATGTTGTATCTTATTCCCTACTTCTCTGCTAGTGGTTATGTTTCTTATTACACAAGATGTGACAGAATTAAACTATATTCAGCACATACATTGTTTAGGAATAACTATAGCATAACAATTATTTTCCGTTTACCACCTGTCTCTAATTTCTTTGCTACTCTCAAAACATTTATTCTCACAGAGTTATTTTATATTTTTGCTGTGAACAAATTTGGACATTCTTTTAGATATTACCCCTTTCTTTGCTCCCTTTTCTGAAGTGTTGTAATTGAGTCTTTTTCTGTAACCCTGTGATAGACATTTTCTTTAGGCTCTTGTAGTTGAACCCTTAGACTCTCTTTTCCAAACTGGCTAGTACTTGTATATTTTGCTAAGTATATGGAACAACCAAACATTTTAAGTGAATTCAGGTCTTCCAATCATCAGGTGTTGGACAGAAGAATCAAATGGCAGTGAGTGAAAAAAATACATCTGTTATAGCACAAATAGTTGGTTTTATTTAAGGAAGAACTCTGTGTGTTGTTACGTAGTACAATTGTTAATGGAAAACATTTGGGTGATACTTTTTTCCTTTCTGTGATGGCAGGCTTTCCTAAATATTTTCACTTCCTCTATTTTATTTACTACTTAACTGACATAACAGTTTCATACAGATATCCTTACTCATAAAATAAGTTGGAAATTAAGAACAATAAATTACTCTTTATATTTGGTATTATGACTATATAGAAGTTTGCCCATCACAAAAATTTGACACAGCTATTTTATTGTTCTATGATAGTAAACACCTCATGTGTAGATGTAACCAACTGTCTTATTAAATAAGAAACACAGAACCAATGCAAAAAAAAGCCAAGAGATCAGAGCTAAGAGCCTTACCCTGCAGCTAGCCTCTTCAGCCAAGAGACTGCTCTGAAAGAGACCTACTTCCTGTGTGTTTGGCTTTATATAGTCTTTCTGTTCTGCCTTCTTATTGGTTGTAAACCCAAACACATGACTGCCTTGTCACTGCCTGTCTGTAGAGACTTCCAGGTCTTCTATGGTATTGAGATTAAAGGTGTGTGTCTCCAATGCTGGCTGTATCCCTGAACACACAGAGATCTACCTAGCTCTGCCTACCAAGTGCTGGGATTAAAGGTGTGCACCGCCGCCAACACCACCACGCTCTTGCCATGGCTCTAATAGCTCTGACCCCCGGGCAACTTTATATATTAACATACAATTAAAATCACATTTCAGTACAAATAAAATACCACCATATTTATATATTAACATACAATTAAAATCACATTTCAGTACAAATAAAATACCACCATACTCATGTCTAGTTTCTAACATATTTTTTCACTGTAAAAATCCAGTTCTCTAGTTTTATTAGCTCCAGACTGACAGTTACTATTTCTTCAATATTTTTATTCTGGATTTTCCATTCTGAATTTAAATTATTTTCTGAAGCAGTAAGAAGACTATCCATTTTGACTTGAACATACTTTGATGTTCCTTTTAGAGCATTGGATAAGTTTTTAAATTAGAGTTAAATCTTAATAGTAAAATTACTAAGTAATTACTAAGTAATTTCATTATTAAGTATTATTTTAACTTTTAGTAAAATTTAAAATGTATTTATTGCATTAAGAGTGATTGAAATTGTAATAAACTTGAAGTTGCTAAAGGCTTGCTTCAGGAAATGAAGGAGTGCGCATGAAAGAGTGTGGTAAAGAGAAGAGTATCATGCAAGTCTGTGATGATGATTCCTGAGCCATTCCTCTCCAGTGATTCATCAGCCACTTTCCAGCAATGTATTGGGTCCTGATACTTGATGTTTACTGAGCACTAGCTGGAGAGTCAGCTCTCACAGATGTGCCAGGATTACCAGGCATATATGACCTGCTCTCTGAAAAATTGTTGAAAGCTCAAAACAATTTCAACAATTTGCCTAAAGAATTGTAATGAATAAAATAATGTCTTAAGATGTGTGCAACAGGAGTTAGAATGACATTGATATCTTAATAAAGAAACTCTCCTATAATATTAAAACATGGCACAGTATGTACTTTTTTTCCTTTTAAGAAAAATCTAGTAGTGTCACTATTATAAGAAAACATTCTTTTTTTTCACCTGATTTCTATTTTTTAATTTAATTTAATCTTATTTTACAATACTATTCAGTTCTACATAACAGCCACAGATTCCCTTGTTATAATAATAAAAGACGGTGTTAAAAGATAGAATTTTATTTTCATTTATTTTATTTTTGAGAGTGATTGCCTTTATTTTATGTTTATGGGGAATAATGATTTTTCTATATGTTTTGACAAGAATTTTTAAATGTCAGAACTAATTTTAAAAATTTATTGATGGATTTAGATGGAATATACTAAAAACATACTAAATATTATTGCAAGATCTGCCAACAACTTTTTGTCATGAGCAGACATTATCAAAGACAAGAAAAAATGAAATGCAAGTGATAAATAATGATAATTAAATATTTAGTCAATTTTCTTTCCTTTTTGTGATAAGCAAATTCTGTTATAAACAAAATATTAAAATTTCATAAAGATTTATATGAGGCAGAGCCAGCATTGGCCTCAATGTTTTATTTCTTTGCTAGCATATAGAAAAATGAGATGACCTTGTCATCATCACTAGAGGCCTGAAAAATAGCTGAAACATCTCATTTTCCTTATCTGGGCCTCTCAGAAATGTTCTTGGAGACCCTTATCCCTGTGGGTGGGAAGATAGTTGTCCACACATATAGGAAAAAAATAGGTGTAGAATATTAGATACCCCTGTGTCCTTGGGTGTGAGGTCTTTGCCCTCTTTGAAAGTGTTAAGATTCAAATATATAAAGCAAGAACCAAAGAACAGTCAACTACTTTTGATATTGTGAAAGCCCTTGAATGCTGTTTAGAAATATTACTTTAAAAATAAGTTCCTGTATTTTTGGGTGTGAGCCTAGCCTTTAACGGCTGAGCCATCTCTCCAGTCCAGTTTCTGCAGTTCCTGCCATTCCTGCCATAACTGCTGGACGATGGTGTGCCTTGGTGGTGGTGGCATAAGCCTTAGATCCCAGCCTTTGGGAGGCACAGTCTGGCGAATCTCTGTGGATCTGAGGCCAGCCTGGTCTACAGAACCAGATCCAGGACAGGCACCGAAGCTACAGAGAGAAACCCAGTCTCGAAAAATAAATAAATAAATAAATAAATAAATAAATAAATAAATAAATAAATAAATAAATAAATAAGTTCCTGTAAGCCTGTTTCAAAACAGGAATACAATTTGAATAGAGGTTGGATATTTTATGCTATTAAGTTTATAATTTTATAAAAAATTTTGAACAATTGAAAGTATACCAACTGTTTCATGATTTTAGTTTTTAGTTTTTTTTTTTCCAAACTTGATAACGTTGGAGGCATTTGAGAAGTTTGTTTAAGCTGTGCTGTCTATTGCAATCCCAAAGGCCACTGACCATTATTTTGAATTTCACATGCCAGCTTTATGCTTTTTAATGCCTGGTATACAGAAACTAAACAATGGTTTCTACTGTGTTCTGCTGTCTATATAAAAACTGTATTTTGTATTCATATATAAATACCAGAAGCGGTGGTGAATGCCCTTAATCCCAGCACTTGAAAGTCAGTGACAGATGGATCTTCATGGTTCTAGGCCAATCTGGTCTACACAGTAAGTCCCTGTCTTGCAACAAACAAGAAAACAACAACAACAATAACAACAAAAGCCCCAACAAAACAATACCCTAAAAACCCAGAATATAATAATAAAAGTTAACACTTTGAATATTGTGGTGGTATTCTAATTGTACTGAAATGTGATTTTGATTGTATGTTAATAAATAAAGTTGCCCGGGGGTCAGAGCTATTAGAGCCATAGACAGAGTGTGGCGGTGGTGGCACACGCCTTTAATCCCATAGATCTCTGTGTGTTCAGGGATACAGCCAGCATTGGAGACATATGCCTTTAAGACCTAGGGGGCTGTACATTCAGACAGTGACGAGGCAGTCACGTGTTTGGGTTTACAACCAATGAGAAAGCAGAATGACTAGAAAAACGACTTACACACAGGAAATAGCTCTCTTTCGGGAAGCTGGGACAGCAGGAGGAAGGGTGAGATTTTAGCTCTGAGCTCTGACCTCTTGGCTTTCTCTTTTACATTGTTTCTGTGTTTCTTATTTAATAAGACGGTTGGTTACATCTACAGAATATTTCAACCATATGCCAACGTTTTAGGTCTGTTTAAATATTTCCATGGAATGATTGGCCTTATATTGTCTAATGGTTCTTATGATGCAACAATTAAGTATTACCAAGGTTTTATTTCAGAATAAAATGAAATGATTGATGGTTAATGATTTTGTTTGCCAAACATTTATTGAGAATTTATATTAAAGACTTAAGAGATACAAAACGAAGCAATAAAGATGGTGAGTTGCTGGGAAGGTGTTCCATTTTGGCTGGAGGCAGCTCAATGAATTAGAATGGTCACATGTGCACTGCTTTATAGCCACCGAGAAGTTGCCCTTGTTCTAGTAAATAACCTCCCATCCGGCTTCAGCCAAGAGACTCTTAAACTCAGTGTTCCACCGGGCGGTGGTGGCGCACGCCTTTAATCCCAGCACTCGGGAGGCAGAGCCAGGCGGATCTCTGTGAGTTCAAGGCCAGCCTGGACTACCAAGTGAGTTCCAGGAAAGGCGCAAAGCTACACAGAGAAACCCTGTCTCGAAAAACCAAAACAAAAAAAACAAAAAACAAAACAAAACAAAACAAAACAAAACAAAACAAAACCCTCAGTGTTCCACACACAAAAATGTAGAGGGGGAGCACATGAATCTAGAAGGGGAACTTGCTGCGAAGAAGTGTTCTACAGAGAGAGGGAGGGGCTGGGAGAAGGGAAGAGGTGTGGAAAAACTAAGTTTCATTATAAAAAACGTGTGAAAATATCAATAAAAATAAAAGAAAGAACTGTCCCATCTGTCAGAAGCTTTGGAGGATTTAGGTGTGGGGAGGGAGACATTTGATGTGAAAGAAGGAAATGTGATGGCAAAGCCATAACCAAGGAAGTGACGAAGATGCTGCAGATGACCTCTGTGAAGTGTTATTAACTACTAATGCCTCAATGTAAGAAAGATGGGCTTGATTAGCCCTCCTGTATCTGCAGTGTGCCTAGGAATTTTCCAATGATTTTATGCAAAGTAAATTTTAGGTAAGCATAAAAACCTTCTGGAGTTTGTGGATTTAGAAAGCTGAGTGTGGCTTAAGAGAGGTGGCAAGATTTGCCCTAGGATTTCCGAGTCCGTACTTCACCTTCCTTTCTTTGTTTGATTGTGGTTGTGAATCACGATGCTTTGCTTGATGCTCTACCTTTATTTTGTTGATAAGGGAATCTATCCTTCCCCCAGGAGATGACAGAACACACCACACCCCACACTGGGCAGATGCTGTTGAGAGCTGTTTATGAGTCACAGATGTATTCATAGCTTTCGAAAGGATTAATATAGAAATGTCCATCGAGGAAACTGTTGTGAGAGTGACTGTTCTAGGATTACATCATTTGCCAATAGTTATTTTTCCAATCGAGATAAAGAACACTCAACTTCTCTTAGCTGCTTATCTTTTTTTCTACATTTATTGTATATAGAAAAATAACAATAAAACATCTTATATTTTGTATTAGATTTCAGATAAAGAATCAAACAGCAACATTTATTATTTCAATTTTAAACGATGATTATGGCCACTTAATAAAAATGAAATATGTAGGATACGTGTTTACCTCCTCTTCCATTTATAGCTGTCAACCGTTGTCAAATACATTCATTAGTTAGTCAGAATGATTCTGCGAGTGAAATGACTTGCTAAGAGACCTCTGCTCATCACAGGTATTTGAAGGTATTTGTCCCATCTGTCTCTGCATTTTCTAGAGTTCTGTGTTTACAAACAGAGCATGGAATCTGAGTCCCGTTTACTATAATTCCTGTCCTTTACGGCTTTTGTTATACCCTTCAGCAATACAGACTTACACAGACCTATCACTGAAAGGTGTGTTTATGTTCTCATATGTATCCCTAGTTTCTCCTGTTAGAAAATTTAAGCAGGAAATTTATAGGTTTTAAGTCCAAGTGCCCTACAGGGAGTCTTAACGGTCTTGCTAGTGTGATAGAAACATATTGTGGCTGTTTTGAAGGGGATCTTGGGATTTTACTGTTTTATAAATTAAAGAAATGGACAGCTATCATAAATTTATTCTGGAAATCCATAACTTTTACCAAAAACCACATCTTGTGTAAGAGAGGGTTTATATTATCATGAAACATAAACTATACATTTTTCCCTCCACAAGTTAAAAAAATGGGCTGACTGGGTTAGTATGGACTTCTCTTACATTTATTATTGGGAAGAATTGTGCCCTTGTTTGTATATGGGTCCATTTAATTTCATAAAATTTGAATATGACATTTAAGAAGGGAGAATGCATTTAAAGTCACTGCAAATGTCAAGTGATTTATAGCCTAAGAAGATTTGGGTCATTTTTCCATCTTTGAAACACAGTCCTCCTTTGACTAGGTTTTTGTTGTTACTCCTAGGTTAAAAGGGAGTTTCATAGGGACACCAGAGGGAGGCTGGTATGATGGAGTAGATTTTGAAGCTACAAAATTGATCCAAAACTTTTCAAAGAACAATATGTCTCTGTATTACTTTTCTTGTACATCTTTTTTTTTTTCTGGCCATGAACCAAAGTTTGATATTTCACTTCTCTAATTCTCTCTCTATTTCCTCCACGCTCTCTGACACTCCGTATATTTTTTCTTTCTTTCTTTCCATTATTTAGACATGTCCCCTAGTGACTCCTATTAGATCAGATCTAACTTTCAAATGATCAAAACAGAACTCTTCCAACTTTAATAATCTGCTTCTGTCTTTGACATGGAATAGTCATCGGGACCTTAATTTCTTTATAGAAGACTGTTATCACCAGAGGTTCTTGCATAAAAATTGTTTCCACCACTACTTTTGGGATGGGTAGGGAGTGAACTCGTCTTTCAAAATGAGGCAGAAAGGTGGTCTTTCCTTTCTTGGTGAGTTTTGGTGCATTTGACTTTGGTCTGCACATTATTCTTTCATGCCCTCTAATGGCGGCCTGAGGAAACTCTTAACAGAAACAACTTCAAGAAATTAAGCTTACAAAAGTAAGAGATCACTTAGAGCATTTAATAGAAAGGATGTTCACATGACAGGCATCATTGCTGTGGGAGAAGACCATATGTTCACGCATTGAGCTTCTGAGAATAGATCACTGGTTGGCTTAACATAGTTTTTAAGTAATTTTTTTATTTGGATGATTGTTTTTAAAATTCTATTTGTAGTTGTTTTTAAAACCCAGTGATTTTTTTCTCTAAGAGATAGGTATTTTTTTCAAAACTGCCCCTTTCCTTTGGAATATGTAAATATGCATATGTGTTTCAGTGACACACGGATGGGTATGCCATCTTTTTACATCAACTTTGTGCTGTTATCACAAGGTGGGGGTTGAAAAGAGTGTGAAGGTTCAAGCTTAATTCTTGAGAGGATTTACCTAGACTATGATGCCAAAACGCCATTGCTACTGAAGCTCTGTATGTCTAAAGAAAAACTAGTAAAATTGGCTGAGGTCTCAAATATTGTACATCCACACAGGAAGTTCATTTTCAGGTTTAAAAGTCCTTGAAGAAAAATTGCACCACATCTTACTGGCTCCAGCTACTCATGACAAACAAGTGTTTTTGTTGTAGGTTTTTTTTTAAAGTTTTTGTATTTTTGTTCGTTGCTGCTTTTTGTTTCCATTCTCTCCATCCTGCTTTTTCCCCAAGTCTAGACTGTTGTATTCTCTCCAGTTACAGCTATTTAACTTTAGAGTTGGCACTTGATCTTGGTAGAAAGCAGCCTGAGGTATCCTTTCTGTGTCTTGTCTCAGGAGCATCTGTCACTTGCCCTTCCCAAATTATTCTCTTCAAATCATCCTGACAAAAGTTTTATTGGCTATTATGTGTGAGTAGAATAATATTTATAAATATTTCTGCATCTAGATATCATTATGATAATATGATAAGAAAATGCACTTGTGTATTTTTTGTGTCCTTATAAAAATGTCAAAAGTAGGCTTGAGAGATAGCTAAGGGGTTGACAGCACCTGCTGCTCTTGTTGAAGACCAGAGTTTAATGACCAGCATCCACACTGCGTAGATTACCACTGCCTGTAACTCTAGCTCCACAGAAGCTAACATCCTCTTCTGGTTTCCTAGGATATTCATGTGCCTGTGCATACCACACACATGCACAGATACACACATATACACATATATGCACACATACACACATGTACACATGGACACACATATATGCACACAAACATACATACACACACAAACATATACATACATATACAAACATCTACACATACACATACATAAATAAAAGTAAAATTAAAAAATGCCAAAAGTCTTTGCATATGATATTGTACCGGGTGAATGAGTGTCACCTGGAATTATGTGAAGCCATAAAGCAGCCTGCAAATACAGCACTTTTAGCCCAGGGCTGTTATGATATTTCTATTAGCTTCTGAACATTCACAGTATGCTAGGTCCTATGCAGCTCACCTCTGGTCTCTGTCTCAGTCTGTAAAAGAAGTAATTGGTCATCAGGTTCACGAGAACATGGAGGCTCAAGAGGTGGTATGACTTGCACATGGTCACAGTGTTAGTGAGAGGCAGAGGTGGGCCGGTCTGAGTCCATTGTTACCTTAGTGACTAGGTTATGGGAGAGGTCAGAGTAAGAACTCGCTTCTCAGGTTCCTCTGTGGCAAAGCTTTACATTTGTATTTATATTTGAGCTAATGGACAATAGCAGCCTTACAGCAAAATGAATTACCATTGTGCACTTGGACCTGGATTTGAACTTATGCACTGCTTCTTATTATGCAAAATATTCAGTTAGTTGAGTAGTCTCTTCTGATATGTGGAGAAAGAGTGGCATTAGGAACTGTTTCATAGAAGTGCTGTGAGTATCACATGTACTCTTTGGCTCATGAAAAATCTTCTCTTACAATTAATGGTCATTATTTTTATGACTCTTGAATTCCATTGTTTTATCTTAAATGATGAAAAGTCAATCTTTAAACCTAGAGAATTAAAACACATATCATATTAGGAAATGTTTAGGTAAACATCTCTTAGTTGCTTCAGATATTGCCAAAAAGTACCATCTTCTCCTATTTCACTGTTGAATAATGAAAACACAAAAATGTTTTGTTTATTTGTGGGAAATTAAACCCTGAATTTGTAAAATCTTGTTTTGCATCATTTCTTTCATCTTTCACCCAAAAATGATATTATTTTCTAAGAGGTTCAAGTAAGTCATGGTATAACTAAGTAACTTAATTCAACTCAACATCTGGACACATAGAGAAATTTACAAGTTCTGTGATACCACACTGATTGGCACATGTAAAAGAAAATATAAATGTTTTTAAAAAAATTATGCAATAAACTAACTGAGGAAGTTGTGGGGGTGGTATGTATTATGTGATCACTTTAAGCATAAAGTGGGTGTATTATTTTAAATTACTCATTTCATTGATGAAAATCTGAGATTTAATATAGCTATTCATCAATAACTTTCCTAATGTCATTCAATTTGTAAGAGGCACAGACAAATGTCTAACTAAAGTCAAGTCCAACTTGGTTTTTCTGTGTCCTTCTTAATTGTTCTTTCAAGCCACATCCTTAATGACTACAGCAACAAACCAGTCACAAAAAGTGACAGGAAATAGCGGTGAATCAAAAAACTGCCTTAACCAGGCTCTTTGAAGTAGGAAGAACAGAGGAAGAACTTTGGATAGAACACTCTCCAGTCTTTATACTGGCTGCTTTCCACACCCCCCCCCAACCAATTCATTTAAACATCTAGTCTTGTTAGATTACTAATTACTTAGTGACAGAGAATTACCAAAAAGCATGGCGCGCTATTTGCTTTTGTACTTGTGGGGATCCCGAGGGCATCTGCATGACACAGCTCTTAATTTGAGTAGCTTACATATTGCTATGGTAGATTGCCGTGTTATCTTTTTCTAATTTTGATATGCTACACTTCTCCTCCTTCTATGCCTGTAAACGGTGCCACCAATATCTTTGGATCTACTTCAAGTGTGCAGCTGCCTTACTGATTTCTCCTGGAGGAACTTGCTGACTTCAATAGGTGATATAGGGATAAAATAATTTAGCTGTTCATGCTTCTCCAGGGCAGAGACATACATCGTCTTTCTCCTCCAGCCATACAGACCTCCAAGCAGTTTTCATAATGCATATAGTTTTTCTATTTGAGTCATTTTCATTCCCTTATCTTCAAACCCCTTGGAGCAGTTCCCCGATGAGACTGCAGTTTGCTGCTTCAGCAAGTTAACTACAAACTTTTTTATTTAGTATCATGAATCCATTTGGGCTTTTTTTTTCTAAGAGATAAATGTGACATAATGTAGCACTTTGCAATGTATGGAACAAATTAATGTTTTTATAGAACAGGAAAATCAACCTTACAAATAAATAGCCCAGTTTTAGAAAATAAGATTTCACGTTTCTATGTGAATCTTAAAGAATGAGTTCACTTATATTTTAATCAGGATTCCAGAATAGTCACAATTAGCTTTACAAGCCTTAAGCAGTCAAGGGAAACAACCAATCAAATAGCCAACACACCATAAACATGGAGCTACAAGCATGGTTTCCATTCAACGCTTTCTATTTGATACTTTTGGAAAGTTCTTTGTCTCTCTAAATTTGTTTCACTGTTTTAAAAATGACAATAACAATATCTATCTTCTTATGTCATAAGATTTTCATGCCGCTCAAATGAAGTTGTATTTAAAATGCTTTGTATATAACAATCTTATGGAATGATAAAGCATTGGTGTTCTTTGTCTTATTTAGAAAGGTAGCTATGCTTCTGGCTAGCAGGATAAATAAGCAAGTGGATTGAGTGTGAGAGCAACAGCACTAACCACCCAAGAGTTTTCCAGTTTCCTGTTTTCCAGTAGGCATCAAGGTTTTTGGGGGTCAGGAGGGGCGGCCACTGGAAATCTACCCAGGAAAAACTGCAGACATTGTCAAGGCTCCTACTTTCTGTGTTCACCCGGCATGAGAAATCCCTGCCAGGATGAACAAAAACCAAAAGCACTTATATTTTCTACTCCCTTGAAGTTTATAATTTGGTGGAACAGTAGACAAAATACTTCAAACCACTTAAAGGCAATTACAAAGTCCAATAATGAGTTTGAAAAAGCTGGAGTGTTGTTTGGATGCCACATTAATGGTTAAGATAAAAACTGGTGACGTAGAACGAACTTAGAGGTCTCATTTTAAGCAGGCCATGGATATGAGTTGAAACTAAAGGGGTCTGGTCCATGGCCAGGATGGGGGATGGGTCAGGGAAGACAGAGAAGCAAAGAGATGTCATCGCTGCTGTGCTGTTTTGAAAGATCTGTTTCAGGCTGCCTGAGAGCTAACTCTGAGATTCACTGGGATTACTGGAGGGAAAGCTGTTAATAAACGGTGCAGTGAAGTAATCTTCTATTGCCTCTCTAACACATTTTCATACATTTTGTGACTCAAAGCAATGAAAATTTACAGTCCTACAGTTTTGAAGTCTGAAAACCAAATTGAGTTGAGACAGTTGTGTTCCCACTGGAGTCTCCAAGAGAGAATGTGTTTACTGCCTTTGGAAGATCCTAGGGCCCACTTGCGTTTATTGGCTCCTGGCCCTTTCCTTGCATCATTCTAACCCTGGTTTCTGGCACCACATTTCCATCTCTTTCTCTGCCTCCAACACCATAATGCCTTTTCTCTCCTTCTGACTTTCTTGCTTCCATCCTACAAACTTTTTTGTGATTGACAACGGGGCCATTCAGATAACTCAGGATCACCTCCCAGTCCTGCAATCTCTAGCTTAATTCCACTGCATCTTCCTTTTCCTTCTACCATTAACACACACACACACACACACACACACACACACACACACACACACACACGCCAAGGATTGGCATATAGGTATTTTAGGGAGAGAACTATTACCTTAGCTCACATCAGCAAAACATGGTTATAGTTCTAATGTATAGTATTTATCTCTTGATAGCAGGATGTATGTGTACATGTATGTATAGGCACTTGTTCCTGAGTGTGTGTATGTGTACATGTGTGTATGTAAAGTCATTCAACTCATCTGTTCAAATCCAGGCAATATTGCCTTCAAAAAAGGATATTTTATATTTTTCACAATAACAATTCATAGATAAAGAAAATGTGAAATGTACATATAAAGAAAATATTATTCATACTTAAAAAGAATCAAACCATATTATTTTCAAGAAAATGGATGGGACTAGTTGTCGTGTTACCACTTGGAATAGCCCAGACTCATAAAGACAATTATAGTATTGCATATTTGCTATCAAATGTGGAATCTGAAAGAGAGAGAAAATAGAAAAAGAGAGGATACAAAGGTGGAAAGGGGACTCTCTGAAAAGAGAAAGGGGATTCTGGAAGAGAGGCGCTAAGGGCAAGGGAGACTGTGAGAGGGCTGACATCACAAAATGTGTTAAAAGCATGTATGACATTGTCACAGTGAAATCCATTATTTGGTATGGTTAACAAACACTATGAAAGGCCTTTATGTTTTTAAACATTTAATCAGATTTACTATAAACTATTGAATACATGGACAGTATGTATCTAATTTTGCATTTTATTCCTATTGCTCATTGAATTTTGATATGTAAAATAGATCCATAGCAACTAAATGAAGTAATATTGGGTAACTAATTGGCTTATTTGTGATGAGATGAATGGCACATACTCGTTAGAATAACTTCATTTCATAACATAGATGATTTAGTTGAGAAGGAAAAAATAAGAATTACTATGAGTGAGTATTGTGGTTTTAATAATGTATATAAAGTTGAGGTAGAAAGATAATCCTCAAGGCTGATGAATATGAAATTGTGTGTATGTGTGTGCTCATGTGACAGATTTTTCAAATTTGAATAAAAAGGACAGGTCACTAAGAAAGTAATCTGTCCACTCACTCTTTACTTCCCATGATTACAAAAAACAAATGCAGCTGATACTTTTGAAAATTAAAACATAGAAACCGGTAAATAATTAAAAATAGTAAATCATTTATGGATAGTTTTTTTACCTGGTATTATTAATGTAACAGTATTTTGTATGGATGTGTGTGCATGCATGTGTGCATTTGTGTGTGTGTGTGTGTGTGTGTGTGTGTGTGTGTGTGTGTGTGTGTGTGTGCTATAGTGCACATGTGGAGTTAACAGACAACCTTGGGTGTGGGTTTGGGCCTTTCACCTTTTTTGAGAGAAAGTACTTTTGCTCTTTATCACTGTGTATGTCAGGATTCCTGGCCCTCCCTCAAGCTTCCAGAGTTCTTCTGTCAGTGCATCCCATCTCATGGTAGGATTACAGATGTGATTTAGCACCCAGCTTTTGCATAGGTTCAGGGGATCCCAACTCATGGCTTCAAGCTTATGCAGGAAGTACCTTACCTACTATGTCACCTTGCCCTAGCCATAGGTTTTATTATGGAACTGGAAAAGTCAAATGTGATTAATATGGAAGAGGGTTTTGTTTACATATCCTTGTTTCCAAAGTAATAAAGAAGATCCTAGATCTCTGCCTTTTAGAAAGCTGTATAATTCTTGTTGATTGTTGAGAAGTCTGTGTGTGTGTGTGTGTGTGTGTGTGTGAGAGAGAGAGAGAGAGAGAGAGAGAGATACACAGAGAGAGATACAGAGAGAGATACAGAGAGAGATACAGAGACAGAGACAGAGACAGAGACAGGGAAACACAGACACAGAGACAGAGTGACAGAGAAGCTGAGAGGTTTAGCAAGAAGGTTGGAGAGAGGAAGAGTGAAAGGGGAGGGAACCATGAGGATGTGAGAAGATTGGAAATACAAGCCCAGTGGTTGGACTTTACAAGCACTGTGTCTTAAAAATTTGAGGGAAGTGCACTAAGGCTGCTATCAAGTTCCTTTTTTGTTTATTAATAGGAAGAACCATCCAGAGCCACATGCATTCATGCAGGAGTGTAGATACCTCAAAATGTACATTGTCTCAGGGTACAAGGAGTGGAGAGAAGACTAAGAGAACAGTGTTATCCTTTAACACTTCCACCATTGTCCATGACATCCAGATTCCTAGCTCTTTGTCATTTCTCTTCTTAGACATTTCTTGATATTCACTTTCACTTGGTGAAAATATTATGGCAGACTTTCCATAAGGCATATAATATTGAGATGGTCTTTTAGGTAAACTAATTCTCTTAGGTCGAATTAACCACAGATAGAGCAAGATAAATCCTAAAAGGCTTATATAAAGTTAGACTTTTTGACAGTAGGCCATTTCTTTTGAAACTCTGAATACAATATTCTAAATCAAACCCAGGGGCTAAAGACTCACTTCAATGGAATCTGTGGTTTTAGATACATGAAACTTTCCATGGCAAAATGCTTATGTCACTGAAAACAGCTTAGTGCACACATCTGCTCTGATTATAGCTATGGTCAATCCCATCAGTGGAAGTAAACATTAATATGAGCCTATTACACTGTGGTTATTATAAGTGCATACAGTCTACTTAAATATTTATTTTAAAAAATAAGTAGAAGAGCTCAATGTGATGATGGTTAGTTAATGAATAATCAGAATTCAATAGTAAGAAATACAGTCTTTATAAAAATATTTTCCTATCTTTGCCATTCAAATAGTAGCAATTTATCTCATGTCTTTGCCACCAGAAGGCTTTTATGAAGTCCGTGTCTGTGAAGAAGGTGACAAATGATAGTTAAATAGGATAGTAGATAAATCACTGCCTTTAAGAAAGCAAACTACTGCCATTTAATAGAATATTAGAGCTTGCTGTAGTCATTTAACGCCTGACATGAAGTATCATTTTGATGCATTTATGCCAGATACTAGAGTAAGAATCAATTTGAATAAGCTTTAGTCATAGGCCTTTTATGATTGTTATATGATATCATAGAACTGGTCCTTAAACAAGTCATCTACCTCTATGAGCCTTAATCTTCTCTTTTACTGACTAAGAGTTTGATTTCCTCTGACATTTCCCTCTAATCTTCAATAATTATAGTGGTTTTTAAACAGTTGGAGAATATCCTATGGCTTAATATTGCTATTACCTTCTAAGTAGAACAAAGCAAAACAAAACTATAGCAGTATTAAGGATGTTTTTTGATGTGTAGCTCATTTAGTATCTTTGGTTTAACAAATTCAAAATATGTCAGGCAACAGGTTATATGCTGAGGTTGTTGATATTTTTATAAAGCTTCTTCTTAAACACGTAACTACTTTTTAAAAACAAGAAAAATGATGATGGCAGAAAAGAGGCTAACAGCACTCCTGTGTACCCATGAGTATGACAGAAAACGTCTGACTAGAGAGTAAGGTTAGAACGGCGGGAGAGCAAGGGAGGGCCCAGGAAACAGCAAATGAAAAAATGGACACAATCCAGAAAACTGAAAGTTAGATTTACAAGGACATCATAAATTTCAACTTGAAGAGCTGACAATGTAGGAAAGAAGGGTGCAACGCCCCCTCCCCTCCAGGTCTGGGCCCACAAAGTAAGGAGAGAAAGGATACCTCCAGATGGAAATGCTACAAAACTTCAGATAGGTCTGTGTAGAGCGCCATGCAGCTCAGAAGGACCTAGCCACTTCCTGTGACTGCTTTCTTCCAGTCTAGGAGGAAGAGGGTTTCACCTGACAGAACATCTGTGGGCAAATCACTTCACCAGGAGAGGCTGAACATTCAGCACAACTAATCTTCAAAACTCGGGAGATCCTAACTTCCTGCTCCACCCATTAGGCAAGAGACAATTGTGACTGCTCTGTGCATACGAGAATGAGCTGACCTTGATACGGTCTTCTGAACTCGAAAATGCTCAACCAAGGACAGTGTGTTGTCGGGTGCGTGGGCAGAAAAGCAGCCTACATTTGGGTAGGAGGAGAGCACACCACAAAAATGAACCCAACCCTGGTTCTGTGGTGTGTCATCACCATGCTCCCTTAGGAAGTGGAAACCTGCTAAGAAGTGTGATCATCAAGAACACCAGAAATAAGGCTATAGCGGCTGGGATAGAAGGGGAGAAAAATGCTAAACTGAACAAGAACCGAAGACTGGAAAACTCCTATGGAGGAGGACTCAAACACAGCGGGAAGACATTCTGATCTAATTTATTTTAAGTAGAAACTGGCAGCTGTCTTTCCACCTGCAGAGTCAGCTGCAAAACACAACAGAGATGGAGGAAGACACCCATCCCAGTTAAGGAGAAAGGCTGACTAAGGATCTCACATATCATTCTATTACAGCTATTCTCTACTGTTACCATTATTCTTTTGCTTTAAGTTTCATCTTGTCTTAATAGGCTTTCATGATAGTCTTTTCTTTCCTGAACACATTCTTTTTTCCCTACTACTTATAACTCTTACTCATGTACATTTCCTTTCATTCCTAATTTACTCCTCCATTTCCCCTTTTCACATTCCTTTTTTAACTTCTTAATTACTAATAACCCTTGTTTCAAAAATGCTTACATTCATCCTAACCCTGTCCTGTGCCATTTGTTTCTGAACCTCACTAGGGGTACAGCCAAATAAAAGTGCATTTTAATAAAATAATTACTGTCAATGTATTTGTTTCTGTTACTACTGTTGTCTTTTCCACCTCGTAATACTAGTGGGGAAACACAAGCTCAAGTAGACTGTGTAAAACGAAAATTCACAAATGATAAACCAAAATGTATGAAGAAGAAAAAGAAAAGCCTGGAGTGCATTCATCCCAACAGATGAAAAGAAGAAAAAAACCACGAAACTCAGAATATGGGAAAAATAAGCTCTTATGCTGCACGGTGACATTCACGACTCTTCAATGATTGAAAACAGATAAAACAAAAATGTCATTATTGGCAAACCTTTAGCCAAACTGACAAAAAGAAAAAGAAGATATGAATTAATAAAATTAGAAAGGAAAAGGGGATTTTACAATGGATCCAAGGAATTCTATGGAAATAAAGCAATACATTGAAAACATATTCCAGAAAAACTGGGAAATATAGAAGAAATAGATAAATTCATAGAACTATATGATATGCAAAAATCATATCAAGAAAATATAAAAAACCTAAACATACTCATAATAAGTGATGAAATTGTAATAGGAATCAAAGTCTACTCACATAGAAATTCTTAGGACCAAGGTAAGTCCTCAAACTCTACCAAGTATGTTTTCAAAGGTTTATCCTTTTTTAGTGTGTGTGTGTGTGTGTGTGTGTGTGTGTGTGTGTGTGTATGTATGTGTACATGTGTGTGCACATGAGTGCAGGTGTCCATGGAGGATAGAGACATCAGATCCCTTTGGAGCTAGAGTTACAGGTGGTTGTGAGTAATCCATTGTGGATGCTAGGAGAGAAACTCGGGTCCTCTGAAAGAACAGTAAGCTCCCCCAACCACTGATCTGCCTCTCCAAAGTTTTGAAAGAAAGGCTAATATCAATGCTGATCAACCTGTTTTATTAAATAGCAAGGGAAGGAACACTTCTAGTTTGCTTCTCTATCAATGTGATAAACATTGATCAAAGGCAATTTGGTAGAGGAAAGGATCTGTTTGACTTATAGCCTATAGTCCGTTATCAAGGGAAGCCAAGGAAAGAACTCAAGGAAGGAACCAAAGCAGAGACCATGGAGGAATATTGTTTGCTGTTTGCTCAGTTTACATTCTTATACAACTTAAAAGACCACCTATTCAGTGGTGACACTGCCCATAGAGGGCTGAACACTCCCACATCAAACATCAATTAAAAAATGGCCCATAAATTTGTCTACAGCTTAATCTGACAAAGGCATTTTTCCAAGTGAGGTTCCATTTTCCCAGATACTCTAGCTTGTGCCAAGTTGACAAAAAATTAGCCAGCATGGGTTTTAAAGACTCTGTGATGAACATAAACACAAAAATTATTGATAAAATACTTGCAAGCTAAATTCAAGAACATGTTAAGGTGATCAGACTCCAAGTGAATCCTGTCTTAGAGATGCAAGGACTGTTAATAATACAGTAATCTATAAATGCCTTATGGCATATAAATAGAAAAGGAAAGAATCCACATAATTCTGCCAATATATTCAGAAAATGTCTTTGACAAAATTCAACATACATTCATGATAAAAACCTGTAGAAATTAGCAAAAGAAGGAACACATAGTAATATAAAAAAGCTACATAAAGCAAGCATAAGTCAGTCTCATACCAAAGTAGAGAGATAGCTAAAAAGAATTTCCTCCACACTCAGGATTGTGACATTGCCTTAAATCTTAGCAAGAACAATGATGCAGAGAAGAAAAATAAATAAATAAAAGGGGAAAATGAGACAATAAAAGGGATGTCACTAGGAAAGAAGGAATCCAAAGTATTAAAGACTTTAATAGCTGTACCAGGAAGGTCATAGATATAATAACTACTTTAAGTAATGGCAAGATACAAAACTATCTTTAAAAAATCCTGTAATCTTTATAAATCACTAACAGACATGTTGAAAATGAAATAGAAATAATCTCATACTAACAACAAACCTAACCAGAAGTTGAATTAACTTTTCAATGGGAAACAATGAAGAAATAAAATGATATAGTCAATGAAAGAAACATCTCTTATGCTTATGGCTCAGCCAAATTAGTATTGTGAAAATTGTGAGACTACTGAAAGGCATGTGCATATTCAACACAACCCCTACTACAGTTTTAATGAAGTTACTCACAGATATAGAAAAAACTCTAAAATTCACACGAACAACGCTGAATTTTCAAAGCAATACTTAGCATAAATAACAATTATGTTGGCATCCCAATGCTATATCAAAAAAATACTGCCACAGGGTGATAACGCAGCATCGAATCTCATGCAGAAAAATGCTCATAGCAGGAGATGGCTAGGAGAGGAGAAGTTTGAAGGCATTCCCCATGCTAAAAGCTGGCAGATATCTAAGGGTGACCAATTCCTGTTGTTAATGCCTGGGGAGACTCCATTCCCACACACATTTCAATGTCTTAGAATATAGGATGGTCCTTTCCCAATATTTATTTTTAGTACCTTTTTTTTTTTTTAATGTGTATGAGCGTTTTGACTTCATGTATGTCTGTCAGAGGATGAGGTTAAGATTCCCAATAGCTGGAACTACAGATAGTGTGAGCAATCATTTTGGTGCTGGAAATGTAACTCGGGGCATCTAGAAGATCAGTGAGTGCTCTAAACAAGGGAATCATTTATCCAGACTTCCTACCCATTATTTGCAATAGGATATTTTTATATTGTCAGGGTTCAGCCTTTCTATCTTCCAGTACCTTGGGTTGTAAGTTGAGTTTGTTTGCTTTATTGGCTTTCAGTTTTTGTTAAATTCATGAAATGTTCAGGTGATTATGTAATTCTCTGATTTCATGATCTTAGGGGACAGAGTGAAGGCTTTAAAGTTTAAAGACACGTGGCTGTACACTTTTTTAAAATTTCAAGCAGAGTAGTATGACTCAAGACATTTTTTTTTTGGATCTTTGCCCTTATTGCCTAGTGAGAAAGGAGGGCAGGGTGGTTTTCAAGCATTGGCTTCATGTACCTGTGGCTTTATCACCAACATTTTTTATTTTGTTTTTATTTTTATTTTATTTGTTTATTTTGTTTTTTTGCTGATCTTTGCTTTTAGAGAGTTTCCTTTTCTGTTTATAGTGTGTGTGTGTGTGTGTGTGTGTGTGTGTGTATGTGTGTGTGTGTGTGTGTGTGTGTGTGTGTGTGTGTGTGTGTTGGGGGAATTCTCTTTCATCCTCCTTGTGTTCATTACCCCAGTTCTAGATTGGAGTCCATTCTTTCCTTTAGATGTGCAATTCATTTTTCCTAATTTTATCTAGTCTCTCAAAGTCTAAAATAGACTGCAAACCTCTCTAACAATTTCATGCTTCTCACCTCATTTTGAAGTCACAGATACTTTTCCAGATTCCTAGGAACATTGGGGGAGCTATTTGTCCCCATTTCACCATATTCCGCAGTATTCTGATTTTTTTCATAACTTTGACTCCATTTAGAGTTAATTGTGTAGCATCTCTTCACTTTACAGGGACTATGTTGACTTCAGAAACTTAACTGTATTGACTTGTTTTCAGAAGTTAATTGTGACTTACGAGTTAGACATATGATTGTGTTTTTATACTCTTGGAGATTCGTATCCATATCATGTATTTTATGGCATTTGTAGCCAGATCCCCTGTAACTAACACAGTCACAATGACTCACTCATTGCAACTGTGAGAAGCAGAAAACTTGCTGAGGTAGGGTTAGGGGAACAGGGTTGTCAGTGCTGAGGATTTGGAGTGAAAAAGCAAGTAAGTTGGCTTTTATGTTCATCAACATGGTGTTAGAGGCACTAAACATAGTCAATCATGTTCCCACCTGGTGTTTAATTTATTTTATACAAGATAAATGAAAAAAAAAATTGGTAAACACAAATATAATCTTGTGATGTATATTTATAGTTGGTATTTTCCATTCCTGCATGTTTTTATTATACCAAAAGTTGAGATATGTTTTCATAATTTTCTGCTAAAGTTTGTAGTTTGCTTCAGAATCATGTTTGATATTTAATTACACAGTATTTTAAATTATGAGGATAATGGGCAAATCATTTATCTGCTCAACATTTATTTTGAGTGCCTATTATATAGTAGGATTTGTTATCATTGTCAAATAAATGCATAGACCTTGCTTAAGATTTTCTTAAGTGGAAAATAGCTTAATTAACTCTTCTCACATTGCTGGACATTTAGGTTGTTTCCAATTTTCCCTTAAGGAAGGCTTTTGAAGTACAAATCTTTTCTTTCCTTTGTATTATTTCCTTAGGACAAACTACTCTAAATAGAATTGCTTTCCAATTATGTGAGTTTTTTTCCCCCCTAGAGGTGGTGGAGGAGCAGGAAGAAGTGAGCACACTCTATATTTATTTTTAATGATTTTAGTGTTTTCACACCAGAATGGCTATTTGCTCACAAATAATGATAAGGACATCACTGTTTGGGTAACAGGACACTGAATATACAAGTGTAGAGATATTTTATGCTGCTGTGTGGATTGTTTTAGAGATAACTTTCATGGGCCCCAGTAGCTTAATAGATAAGTGGCTGCTTTATTAATTTATAATATACTAACTTTTAATTATGTTTAAATGATTATAATTAAGAAGCTACTTAGATTCTTTAGTACTTTAATTAAACAACTTGAGCCTTATAGGTGAACATTTAGAACTGATAAGTAAAGCTGGTCAACTATAATATAACTAACTATAATCTACTATAAATACAATATGAATTTTAGAAAAGTTACTTGCAAGTTCAGAGATATTATGAAATTAGATATGCCCACAGCAGATGAAACTAAATATTGAACAAATTTCTGAAAGCACTGTCTTAAAACTATTCTTAAATTTGTTCACAGATAAAAGGATATAGCAGATACTACATAAATCCTTTGATTTATAGAACACAATGGTGGTATGATGCTTCCATTGTTTTGTGCAGGGATTTAGAAACATTACTCATGCCAATTGCTTGTTCACTGATGGAAGACTGATATCTGTAAAAACATGTATGAACATGTGAGCATCAGACACTATTTATAGTTGCTTCTAATGTATTCCTCTCCAATGTAACCAACTAATTCTTTCTTGCCATTCTTTTGGATATGGACTCTAACATATCATTTTTTTTTATTTTAGTAGACAACTGAAAATAAATATTAAAACAACAGTTATGGTATCAGCTTTAAACTTTAAAGCATAAAATCAAACTGATAAGTCAGATCATTTGAAAAAGATTCAAGATGGTAAACCAGTATAACAAAACCAATAAAAGGGCAAATATAGCAAAGAAATGATGATCAAATTTTATAGCCTTTACCTTTTAATATTATAATTTCATCAATTTCATTCTTCTTCAAACTTCATTATAAAAAAGTTTAGGGACAGGATCCTTACCCATCCTTGCCTTCCCCATACTCCCTGGCCTAACTGGGGCAGCACAGCTCATGATCCAACCCAATCCGATGATTTCCTCAGATCTCCACTCCTCACATTCTGAAGTAGCATAGCTCTCACACTAGCTTGTGATGGCCCAAACTGGAGTCACATTCTCCCCCTTTCTTAGTTACCACTAACTGAATTAACCCATGTCTTACCAATCAAAAAATCAAAACTACCAACTCTTCATACTTGTTCTGAAATCAGTCAACATTGGGAAACTGTAGCTACAGTTTTCCTGCCTGGCCCACAGTCAGGACAAATCTTTGTTTCCCGCCAGTCCCACAGCCGCTCAGACCCAACCAAGTAAACACAGAAACTTATATTGCTTACAAACTGTATGGCCATGGCAGGCTTCTTAATAACTGTTCTTATAGCTTAAATTAATCCATTTCCATAAATCTGTACCTTGCCATGTGGCTCGTGGCTTACCGTCATCTCCACATGCTGCTTGTCATGGCTGCGGCTGGCAGTGACCTTTTCTGCCTTCCTGTTCTTTCTTTTCTCTTCTCTGTTAGTCCCCGCCTATACTTCCTGCCTAGCCACTGGCCAATCAGTGTTTTATTTATTGACCAATCAGAGCAATTTGACATACAGAACATCCCACAGCAGGAAACAGTAAAGGCAGAACCAAATTTCCACTCAACAGAGGCAGGCTGGAATCGCATATCAAACACTTTAATGTAAGAATTACATATGCCCTAGTGTTGATGTAACCAACCGTCTTATTAAATAAGAAACACAGAAACAATGTAAAAGAGAAAGCCAAGAGGTCAGAGCTCAGAGCTAAAATCTTACCCTTCCTCCTCTGTGTCCCAGCTTCTCGAAAGAGAGTTATTTCCTGTCTGTAAGTCGCTTTTCCAGTCATTCTGCCTTCTCATTGGTTGTAAATCCAAACACGTGACTGCCTCATCACTGTCTGAATGTACAGCCCCCTAGGTCTTAAAGGCATATGTCTCCAATGCTGGCTGTATCCCTGAACACACAGAGATCTATGGGATTAAAGGCGTGTGCCACCACCGCCACACTCTGTCTATGGCTCTAATAGCTCTGACCCCCGGGCAACTTTATTTATTAACATACAATCAAAATCACATTTCAGTACAATTAGAATACCACCACACCCTAGTCATATTGAGAAATCACAAACACTATGAATGACAAATACAGTACGTCCACCCACCAAACATCTTGCAAAAGTCTTACAGAGATGTTCTCCAAGCCGAAGCCCAGGACACAGAATTTAAAAGAGTTATCATAAGCATTATAGAAGAATTTAGGAAGTTTAAAGAAGATATTAAACACCTTAATAAAATTAAAGAGACTAGGAATAAGCTTCTAACTGAAATATAAGAAAACATAAATTTACATGTTAATGATATGATTAACACAATTTAGTATTTGAAAACTGAAATCAGTAAAGACAGAAATATCAAGAACTCAAGTTGAGATTAATATAAAATTGAAAATCTCAATACTTAATTAGAAAATCCAGAGAAAATTTCTACCAGTAGAAGAGATCAAGTAAAAGATAGACCATGAAGATGTGAATATGAAGTAGAAGAAGTAGACCTCTCAATCAAAGCATACAAGAAATTAAAAATAAAAAAAAATCACACACTTGAAAGGAATATGTAATGAACTTTGGGACAAAAAAAGTACAAATCCTTTGCATTATAAGCATAAATGATGGAGAAGAATATTAGGTCAGTGGTATAGAAATGATCTTTAACTGGGTCATAAAACATTTCCAAATTTGGGGTTGAGGATTTAGCTCAGTGATAGAACACTTGTCTAGCAAGTGCAAGACCCTGTGTTCAGTCCTCAGCTCTGGGGCTGGGGGGGAGACAAAATATTCCCAAATTAAATGAAACATGTGTCTATGCAGATAAAAGATGCACACTGAACACTAAATAAACAGAACTAGAAAAGAAACTTCCCAGGCTATAATATATTTAAAACACTACGTATACTGATGTGAAAAAAAAAAAAAAAAGAGTATTGAGAAGCAAACATTGCCCGGCAGCGGCTGCCGCGGCTGTGGCTGCGGCAGTGCACGCCTTTAATCCCAGCACTAGGGAGGCAGAGCCAGGTGGATCTCTGTGAGTTCGAGGCCAGCCTGGTCTACAGAGAGAGATCCAGGAGAGGTGCAAAGCTATACATTTCTCTGTCTTGAAACAAACAAACAAAACAAACAAACAAACAAAAGCAAACATTATGTATACTAAAAGACCCATCAGAATAAGAGCTGATTTTTCAATGGAAACTTGAAAAACTCACAAAATATTCAAAATTGTAAAAGACCAGAAATGCCAACCAAGAGTAGTTTTAGTCAGAAAAATGACCTGTCATATTTGAAATAGAAAGAAATACTTTCACTGATATAAAAAGGTTATATAAAATGAATTTAAGTTTATTCAATCAGCACCTTGGTGAATAATGGAAAGAATACTTCAGACTGAAAGAGAAATAAGCATCATCAAGAGGCTATGGAAAGAACACAAATGAAGCTATGATTACAGAAACACTAAATAGTACTAACAAATGCGCGGGCGCGCGCGCGCGCGCACACACACACACACACACACACACACACCAGCCACAAAATGACATCAGTAGGTACACACATTGCAATTATAACTTTAAGTATTAGTGGACTCACCTCCCCAGTCAAACAACATAAGTTAGTTGAATGGATCAGGAAGCAATATATACAATTTTGTTCTCTTCAAGAAATTTGTTTTATCTTCAAGGACAGGCACCACCTTAGAGTGCAAAGATGGGAAAAAAATCTAAACAAAGTGGGACCAGAAAAGAAAGAGGTATTGCTATCATTCTATATGACAAAATAGACTTCAACTAAAGTCAATCAAAAGAGGTAAAATATGACATTTTATTCCAATGAAAAAAATCAACCTAAAAGATATTTATAGTTCTAAACATTGATGTACCACTCTCTGGCACCACCAATGTTGTAGAAAGTGCACTACTGAACTCGAATCACAGATTAACCTGAACTCAGTAATAGTAGGTGATTATAATACCCCATGTTCTCCAATAGACAGATCATCTGCATAGAAATTTGACAGACACATAGAAATTAAATCATATCATACATAAAATAGACCCAATATATACACACAGAATATTTCACCTAAGCACCAAATAATATTCATTCTATTTGGGAATTCATGGAAGTTTATCTAAATAGACCATGCGCTGTATGTGATACAAAACAACTCAAACCAAATCCGGAAAAATTAAAAAAAAAAACTTAATATCCTGTCTGACCACAATGCAATAAAGCTTAAAAGCAAGAGCAAAAGAAATTGCATATTTAGATCTCTAGAAATTACATGAAGTAACAGGGATTAAGTAATTTGAAAGTAGAAATTAAGAAAGAAAGAAAAAACATTCTGTAACTAAATGAAAACAACAAAACCTCTGGGACATAGTAAAGACAGTCATAAGATGGAAATATATAGCTCTAAATGCCTACATTATAAAAGAAAAAAGACAACAAATAAATGACTTAATGATGCAACTCAAAGAAAGCACACCAAACCCAAATCCACTCAATTAGAAGACGTAATAAAAACTGGAGCAGAAATCAATGAAGTAGACAAAAAGAAAACAGTACAATCAACTGGTCTAAGAACTGGTTCTTTGGGAAGATAACATCAACAGACTCTTATTATGACTATTCAAAAGAAAGAAAGAGAGGATACAAATGTAAAGAACCAGAAATGGATAGGGAAACATTATACCAGACAAGAAAAATTCATAAGTATATAAAGAAATATTTAAAAAAAACTTATACTCTTTTAAGTTTGATAATCTAAAAGAAGGGGATGAATTCCTGAATTCATCCAAACAGCCAAAGTAAAAAAGAAGGCATCAACAACTTAGACACACAACAAATGAGAAGAATTAAACAACAATAAAAAGTCCTCTGACTAAAAGAAGCATAGGTACAGATGTCAGATGTATCCACAACAAAATTCTACCAGACTTTCAAAGAACTAAAGCCATACATGTTTAATAATAATAACAGTAGTAATAATAATAATAGTAATAATAGAAACAGAAAAGCACTTCCATACCCCTTCAACAAAGCCATTAATACCCTAATACTAATAGCAGATGCATAATAGAAACAACAAAAAGTTACAAGCCGTTAACCCTGATGAACATAGATGCCAAATTTCTCAATAAACACTTGTGAACTGAATGTCGGTTATAAAGTCATCCATCATTGTCAAGTTGGCTTTGTGTTGGAGGTTCAGAGATGGCTAAGCACACATAAGTCAATAAATAAAATAAATTACATAAAATGGAATTAAAGAAAAAAATTCACATGATTTTCTCAATGGATGCAAAAATAATCCTTGACAAATTCCAGCAGGTTGTCATGATAAATGACCTATTCATCCACATAATAAATGCTATAGAACACAAACCTACATACAACATCATCCTAAATGGAGATAAACTTGAAGCAATTTCATTAAAATCAGGAATGAGACAGTCTATCCACTATTCCTTCTCCTTTTCCAGATAGCTTGAACAGCAAGGCAAGACAGTAAAAAAAGGATGTGTATATATATATATATATATATATATATATATATATATATATTCAACTTATCCCACTTTACAGATACATGCACAACAGATTTTAAAAATGACACCAGAAAACTGTAAATGACCCACACTTTCATCAAAGTGATGAAGCACAAAATCAATTTATAAAAAATCAGTAGCCTTCTACATACCAAGGACAAGCAGGCTGAGAAAGAGAGCACAGAAACTTCCATTCAAACTAGTACTAAAAAATATTTAGGACTCAACTTAACCAAACAGGTGAAAGACTCTCTACAGTGAAAACTATAAATCTCTGAAAACAAAGATCAAGGAAGATAGTAGAAGATCAAGCTCATGGATTGGACAAAATAATATTGTGAAAATTGCCATTCTACTAAATCAATTTAAAGATTCAATGCAAACTCTTCTAAAATGCTTGTGATATTCTTCACATTAATAGTAAAATTCATTGTAAAATACAATAAATATACAAATTTATAGTGTTTTGATTTTCCAACAAAGATATTCAGAACACACAATAAGGAGACAATTTTCTCAAACAGATGATGTTTGGTGAGCTCAACTGCCATAGGAAGAAGATTGTAACTACTCCTTTATCTCACAGTGGATGCAAAATCAATTCTCAGTGGATCAGGTTTAAATGAAGTACTTTAATACACAAAACTATTAAAAGAAAACTTATAGGGAGATACCCTATGACTTGTTTTTGATGTCATATTTTGTAATGAGTTTTAGAACAAAGGCAACAAAAGTGAAATAAACAGGTTATGTAAAACCAGAAGGCCTCTGTCCAGTAAAGAAAAGGATTAAAAGACAATTTACAAATTGAAAGGGTTCTTTAACTCATGACTAGTAAGAGGCTGATGTCTAAAATATAAAAGGAAGTCCATCATTACTATGATAAGAAAAAAAATAACCATATTAAAATGAGCCAATGACCTAAATAGGTGTTTTTAAAGAGAAATATGAAATTGGCTGATGAATATATGAAATAATTCTCTGCATCATTTATCTGCAAAAATATGAAAGTAGCCACCCTGATGAGGTATCACATCATACTTGTGAGAATGCCTTTTAACAAGATGTAGATGTAACAGTCTTTTTGTGCTACACCAAGATGAAAGATAAATGACACCAAGAATGTAGAGAAAAAGTTCTTGCCTATTGTTAATGTGAATGTAAATCAGTTCAGTTCTAATGGTGAACATTGTGGAGATTTCTCAAAACACTAAGTGTATAATTAACATATGACCCAGGAACTTCACCTTTAGATTGTGTCCACATGACTTTAAGTTAGGATGTGAAAGAAATATCTGCCCTCTTATTTTTATTGCAACACTATTCAAAATAACCAAGAAATGAGAATCTAAATGTCCTTTAATGGATGAGTAGACAAAGACAATGTGCCACATATGCACAATATAATATTTAAGCTTGAGAAGAAGGAATCCTACCATTTGGAAATGTATTCATGCATCTGGAAGATGAATATATGAGTAGAAGAAGCCAAGTAGAGAAAAAAATACAACAAAACTCATTTTTTTAATGTGGAATCTAAAAAAGTAGAACTCACAGTAGCAAGGAATAGAATGGAGGTCACCAGGGGTTAGGAGAGAGGTTTCTGGAGGTTGTTGTAAGGCTGATTGTAGCTAGAGTTTTCCTGGTCCTGCCTGGCCTGCGGTCAGGACAAATCTCTCTCACCTGCCAGTCCTACAGCCACTTAGATCCAACCAAGTAAACACACAGAGACTTATATTGCTTACAAACTGTATGGCCATAGCAGGCTTCTTGTTATCTAGTTCTTTTAACCCATTTCTATTAGTCTATAAGTTGCCACGAGATTCATAGCTTACTGGTACCTTACATTGCACTTGTCATGGTGGCGGCTGGCAGCGCCTCTCTCTCTCAGCCTTCCAATTCCCAGAATTCTCCACTCTCCTTGTGACGCCTATACTTCCTGCCTGGCTACTGGTCAATCAGTGTTTTATTTATTAGCCAATCAGAACAACACATTTAACATGTAGAACATCCCACAGCAGCTGATAAATGTGAACCTAAGGAAGGAAGGAGAAATTCACTTTGGCTCACATTTGGAGGGCATACAGTACATGATTATGGGGAAGAGCAAGGCCACAGGAGAAGTTTAAGTTGTTACACTGCAAACACAGTCAGAAAGCAGAGTGACGAATGGTGGTGTTCAGCTCACTCTCCTCTTTACACATTCTGAGACCTCAGCCCATTGAGTAGTGCGGGTCAGATTTAGGGTGGATCATCTCACCTTAGTTAACCTAATCTGTGAAATCTCTCAGACATGCCCAGAAATGTGCCTTTTAAATGATTTTAGATCCTGTCAAAGTGAGAATCACACTTAACTATTACAGTGCTTTACCTATGTGGAAGTCTCTATCACACAAGGCTATAAGGAAAAGAATTCAAATGCTGTAAGCAAAAGTCTCTTCTCTCAAGAGTAGAGGGCTATTACTACAGCGGTGTTAGACATGTATTACAGATGTGCCTCTCAAATGAGAAGCAAGACTGTGCATAAGGTGACAAAAGGATCATAAAGTGGAGACTTTACCTTTGCCTCTGAATGCTGGCAAACACTTTTTTCCAAAGTGGTGTTATAGCTCTCTGTATCCATTTTCTGTCTGTCCTTACAAGTCTCATTATCATGGATCTCTTCTTCTCCAGTTTGCTATCTCTATCCTGTACTTAGTACCTAATCACATTCAAATCTGCATTCAAATACCCAGGCCAAGTTTGGTGAACTATCCTCCAGTGACTACTTTTAAGGACACACAGCATTTTCACTTCTAATCAATCCATATTTATTTGCGTCATCACTTAAATTTCTATAGTATAGCCGTATTTGGATTAAATTTCCAATTATCCTCAATATTCTTGAATTCAGGATGGTGCATAGGTGCTTACTCTTTTGCCAGTTAAAAATCTCTAAGTATAATTTGCAGAACCTCATTGAAAATTGTCTTAGGCCATTGATATATTAGTCAATATGTGAGGATGTTCAGAATGCTCCCCACAACAAAGAATTCATTTTTCAAGGCAATCAAGGAACAGGACAGAGAGATGCATGTTCAACGTCAGGGCCCTTCTGGGCAACATAATGAGAATTCTTGTCAGTAATAAATAGGGGGTATATTTTTACCAACCACCAAGTAGAATTAACAACAATAAACAACAAAATCAAAGACTGAGATGAAGTTCTTTCTATCTTCCTTCTATCACCTATGGTTACTATTCATTTCAGAATGGAACAGAGATGATAGAAATTGCAGATATAATTTTCATTCACAATAATATACAAAACTAGGACTCAGAAATTTGTTATATGTTTTTTCTCTACAGTCAGTAGTTGTTGAGAAAAGGAATTTGTTCCATCCCAGCAGATACTTGTTCATCTCTGCAGGTACTTTGGGTTATCTAAGTTGTGGTTATGTGCATGTACTAATGTCACCTATGAGATGGAAGTTAAAGATGCTGCTAATGTTTTGCAATGTAAGGAAAGACACCCCATGACTTCTAGCATGCTCATGCAAACACAGTACTCAATATCAGTAGTGCTATTGTTGAGCAAATGTACCTTAGAAATTCAGGACCATTAATGGTTCTAGGGCTGGCGCTGGCCTCTCCTGAATCATATCACTGAATATGGATAGAATGGATGTTGGAAGAAAACTGGATTCTTTTGAGGATTTAGAAGAAGAAGAATATTGGATTTATAAGTATCAACATCTGCCACATGCAGCCTATTTTCCTTCCATTCATCAGTTTTTCTATGGGTAGTTTTTTTTTTTTTTTTTTTTAGAAGGAAGAACTCTGCACATAGTATTGTTCTTTCAATTAATTTGCCCTGGCTACAAATTTGGGTTAGATACTTTCTAGGTACTTCAAAACATCATCATATCATAGTATAATATTCATCTCTTCAAATTTTATTTATCCTTACTTTCAAAATTTTTCACTAATGTGAATCCCTCTTTTTTTCCTGAGAAAAATTTCCATGTACTAGATTTTGATTTTATTTCTTCTCCCTCGACTCCTCCTAGACCCTGCCTTCTTAACCCACAGAATTTCATGCTTTCTCAAGTAAAAAACAAAAGCCTAGAATCAAAACAAACCAAGACCACAAAAAATACCCCCTCAAAAACAAAACAAAACATCAAAAGAAAATCAAACAATAAGAAAAATCTGACAAGAAAATATGGTATCCATTTTCTGTTGGCCAAATACTCCTGGCCATGGTCCTGCCTTGGAGTGTGGCTGGTATACCCAGTGATACTTCACTAAAGTAAACTAAGTTTCCTTTTCCCAGAAGATATCAATTACCAAAGGGTACTAAGTTAGAAATGGACCTTTGTGTCCATGTTCCCTTCTCAGCACTAGAATTTTGTCTGCTTTGAGCCTGTGTAGTTCTTATGTGTGCTTTGTCTGAAAGACATCGGCTCTGGCTCTTAAGGATCTTTGTGCCTTCTTTTCTACTTCTATCCCTGAGCCTTAAAGCATCCCAATTAGGATTGAGTAATCCAAAGTCTTTAACTTTTTGAACATTGTTCTAATTGTATGTCTCTGTGTTAACTCCCATCTATTGCAAGAAGAAGCTTCTCTAATGAGAACTGATTATGGCACTGATCTGTGGACATATCAATATGTTATGAGGAGTCATTTTATTGTTGTGTTCTTTTAGTAGAATAATAATAGTAGGCTTTCCCTTAGGTCCTATGATCTATCTCAGGTATGGGTTTCATCTCATGGTGTGGGCCTTTTTAAAAGTGGTTGGTTACTCCCACAACATTTGTATTTGTGGCACTATTGCACTAGTATATTCTACAGACAAGTCACTGTTGGAAGTCACAGAGTTTGTAACTGGGTAATATTGGTGATCACTTTTCTCCTCCAATAACATTCAGAGTACCTTCCAGAATCATGAATGCTAGTCACTAGAGCTAGTCCTCAGTCAAGGGAAAATAGTTATATAACAGTAGGCTATACAAGATATCTTGAACATGGAACATTGATCCATAACACATTCAATACTCAAAAAATATCAGGGTGTTAGTATGAGGCTCTTACCATCTTATTTTTAAATTGTGGCAGTGAATAGCTATTAGGTATGAAGGTAAGCAAGACATATATACTGTAAATTTGTTAAAGAAATGTTGGAGAATAGGTAACATGACTCTGGAATACTTTGTCTCATTTTAACAATAGAAAAAATTGAATGAAGGCAGAAAAAAGACAAAACTTAATTAACACAACTATTGGTGCAGACTAAAACTCTCATATGTGCCCCATTCCCTTTCAAAGGTATATTTCTAGTAGGGTTGTTTCCTTCATCTCAATGAGAGAGGTAGTTCCATGGAACTACCTGGTTTTAAAGAAAAGTGTCCCCCAAGGTCAGGGATGGTTGGGCCCTACCATCAGGTTGTGGTTAAAAGAGGTAAAATAACCTGTTTTGTGATTCCCCTGCATTTGGTTTATGTTCCTTAAAGATCACATGCAAGATAGTTTGAGAAAGAACTACATAGGGTTTTTTTGTATCCTATTTAATAGGTAACCAGAAAGGATTTGTCATCAATAAGAGTAGGGAATGTTAGATTTAGAGGTGTTTTGGGAAGACTTAGAAGCATTTATGGGGTGAAGCATCAGCTAAGTCAAAGGAATTCCATAAACTAGAACTCCCTTGGTGAGGGTATTGATGAGCCATATATTCATGTAATTATACAAGATTATCTATGGGCAAAGGACTTAAAGCCTTGTAGTATATTTTATCATTATGCTAAATACACATTTGTTGTCAGTTTTAATGATATTATTTCATTTAAATTTTTGAAGGGTGCACTAATCAAATCACTGGTCCATGATTATCCATTATTTCCTGAAGGCTATATTCTCAACTCAAGACAGCCTAACCCAAGCTAGTCTCTATCATTTAATGTTTACCATGAAAATATTGTGAGGGTAAGTGATATTATAAATGTAAAATTTTTCTTAAAATTGGCCCACAAATGATCTTTATCTTATGATGATGAAGTGGTCCAGTGGGTAAATGCACTTGCTGCCAAACTCAATCTGAGTTCAAGTCACAAGACAGTATAAAGAGAGAATTAACTCTCATAAGTTATCCTCTGACTTTCATATGCATGGACATCATTAATATTCTTTGATAAGGTAGCCCACTCTGCCAGTGAACTGACAGCTATGTTCTTTAGAAGTGAATGGATGCAATTTTAGGTTCAGTAACAACTAAAGAGAATATCAGTCTAACTCTACCAACACTGAAATGTTTGATGAACTTTAGAGGTGATATGATTAAATGAACCTTACAGTCTGTTGTAGCCCATAGCCAGACTCCATTGTTCATTTCACAAATGTCAGTATTCATAGAGATTCTGACTGGGTCTTTGAAAGAGACATTATATTTCTCCTATGGGTTAAATTCACCTCATCACCATTAGCAGTTCTATAGTTGGTTACAATTTTTTCTCCTTAAAAGCACTCAACTCCTGGAAGTGCCACAAAACTTTTCAAAGTAACTCACATGCCTAAATTTATCTCCTTGTGACCTAAATCTTGGAGGAATTTCTGGAAGTGCAGAAGCCAGCTCTGGATTTGGCCACTCAAACATGGTGCAAAAATATCAAGGTGTGCTTGTAGCTCTTGACCATACCTCTGCTCTACTCTGTGACACTGCCAAGGATTTATAAACATGCTACCATTATCATGTTAACCACCTGGATTTTGAAAGCCACTATGATTATGAAAGCACCTTGAGATATCAAGTTTTTTTCCTCCTAGTGAGATTTGTGTTTTTGGTTTGGGTGGACATTCTTTTTTTTTTTTTTTTTTTTTTTTTTTATGTTACAGCACTCTGAAGCTTTACTAAAATGAACCAGATTTTGCAACACAAAATAAAAATATTTACAAACTCAAAAAATTGAAACCACATGATAACTGCATTAATTTCCAGATGCTTGATCTTCATAAAATCAAGACAATTGGCACAGGAACAAATAGCCAAACGAATGGAAACACATAAACTATGAACCAATAGCTGAGGAGCCCCCAACTGGATCAGGCCCTCTGAATGGGTGAGACAGTTAATTGGCTTGATCTGTTTGGGAGGCATCCAGGCAGTGGGACCAGGTCCTGTGCTCATTGCATGAGTTGGCTGTTTGAAACCTGGGGCTAATGCAGGGTCGTTTGGCTCAGCCTGGGAGGAGGGGACTAGACCTGCCTGGACTGAGTCTACCAGGTTGATCTCAGTCCTCAGGGGAGGCTTTGCCCTGGAGGAGGTGGGAATGGGGGGGTGGGCTGGGGAGAAGGGGAGGGGAGTAGGAGGGGGGAGAACAAGGGAATCTGTGGCTGATATGTAGAACTGAATTGTATTGTAAAATAAAATAATAATAATAATAATAATAATAATAATAATAATAATAATAAAAGAAAAAATCAAGACAATTTCAAAAACTCACATGTTCTATGTATGCTACCACTGATATAAATCTTGATATGATAAATTTCTAGAAAATTAGCAGAGTGAATTTCTTGCAAGATTCAGAATGGAGTGCAGTGACAGGAGTTTGGACCTCACTATCCCAGAGCAAAGGGAGTAATGCTCTTCAGGGTACGTTTTTGCTTCTTTGTTACATTGCCCAGAGCCTGGCTATCATATTGCATTATAGTTCTACAAGCTGCTGCTGCTGGAGACATCAGATCAGCTAGAGGTCTTATGGAAAATCAGCATTGGATTTCCCACAACTTCACATATATGAAAAACTGACCTCTAAAGAAGTTTAAAATACAAGATGAGAAGTTGTGCTTAAATCTTGCATGAGGTATACTCATACTGTAAGAAAAACCATTCACTTTATTAGCAAGAAAGATTAAAATGAAAAAAAGAGAACTGTTCATGAGAATCATTATAAAAATATTAAGCTATAAAAGGTTTCATGAGAAAATTGGAATTTTACCAAATTTTTCTCTATTATAGTTTCACCAGCTGATAGGAGGTGGAAATATTTTGACGTGAAGTAGGTCCTTCAACTGTATCCTGACAGAATAAATTGTTATTCTTCATAGAAGCAATGAAAGGACTATTTTGATTTGAAACTTTTCTGATAAAAATAGAAAGAGCTAAATTTCATGCTTGCAGTTTAAATGTGAAGTGTCCCTCATGCTTATGTGTTCTGTACACTCCCAGCTAGAGCTACCATTTTTAAAAGTTGTGAAACCTTCAGGAGTTGAGATATTGGTAGACTGTAGAAGTGATCACTTGGAATGGAATTTCAGGCTTGATAGTCTGGATCCAGTCTCTGTTTACACTCTACTTTCTGACTTCAGGTACAAGTGACCAGGTTCCTTGAGCTCCTGCAGCCATGGCTTCCCTGCCATGGTGCACAGTATCACTTCTCAAACTGTCAACCAAAATAAACCAGTTTCTCTTATGCTACTTTTTGCCAGATCACACAAATGAGAGAAGTTACTCACAATGTTCCCTTATATTACTTTGAATATAAGAACAATAGATAACATCAAAGTGTATCACTTCACTCACATTTCAAGGGCTCATAACATGTTTCTGTTGACATGATTTTATTCTATATCACAAAGCTGAATTTAATTAAATGGCAAAAATAAAGACTTCTGCTTGATGAAGGCAGTGCTAAAATGGATGTTGCTGGAGATGCACATGAGTATCATTGTGTGCTTTGAATTAATAGATACAACACGATGAAAGAGTCTTTTAGGCAGGAATTTTTAGTAGTGACATGAGGCAATCTACAAAATTTCTGACAGAAAATATTAAAACTAATTAAAAAGAGGTATACTAAGATTTATTTTTAGTATATTATTTAAAGTTTCTTTCCTTGTCAGTTGTTTATTTATCACAATAGCTTTCTGAAAGAATACATTTTTGAATCTTTTGGTCAAATAGCATCAGTGGAGTATTTTTCTAACTGATCATAAGATATTTAGTAATTGTATTCTTTTGAAAATTACACTCATTTGTTTATTTTCTGAGAGACATATGTGCCACAGCATGAGTATGCAGGTCAAAGGACAACTTGTAGGAATTAACTGTCTCCTTCCCATACAGAACCTGGGCATGGAACTCAGGCTTTCAAGCCCATGTTGTATTTCCAACCTATTACTTTTCTCCATCTCTATCACAGTTCCTGCATACTTATCACTTCCATTTGAGTTTCTACCATCACTTTCTATGGGTCACCTGCTTCCATTCTTGTTTGCTTGATGGTAATGAACGCCACCACATCTAATAATATACAATGGTGTTTTGACATAATACTGTCTAATTTAAGAATACATTCACTCTTAATACTGACCTTGCTTTTAAATAAGGAAGAAAAACCCGTGAATTAATAGGTGTATAGAACAAAACAAGAAGATTTTTCAGTAATCAGCCTAAAGGCTTTCCTTTTTAATTTCCTATAATGTTTTACCACACTTTAGGTTAAGCCAATCATACTAAAGTAAGGTACAGCTTTGAAATAATTAATCCTGACATAACAATATGCTATGTTTCTTGGTGGCAACATGCATTTTGTGTGCCTGCAGGCCAAGACACTTAACGGTTTGCCACCACTGTCTTCCCTCATTATAGCATGGAGCAGACATAAAAATATTTCATAATAATATTCAGTAGTTAAAATAGTTAGAGAACTGGACAAGTGAGGTACCCAAGAGTCAAACCCTAAAAGGACAGAATTCACAATTAGGATGGTATGCATATATCAAGTATGGGTAACCACTAAGGGCAAATTCAAAAATCTTGTAAGTCTGAGTTCTTGCTACACCTTCCTAAGTAGATCTTTGATATGAGGGTCCATTTATTCTGGTCCCCAGTGCCTTGTGGTGGATGCACAGTATAGAGATTGTTCAGGAGATTAATTCATTATACACTTTTGAAACATGAACCATGATCTTTATGATTTCACTATATGCTCATCTTCTGACTCTGAGAAAAGGTACCTATCTAAGTAATTTCATTCATATAATAATTCTATATTTTGCCACCAAAGAATGCAAAAATGCCCAGAGACACAGGGCAACCCAAAATGCCACAAAGTCAAAAGAGTTTTTTTTTTCTTTTCCTTTTGGGTCCTCTCTACGCACTAGAAATTGGTAACAGAGATATTAATAAATTGTTTAGGATGCACTGCTATGTCTTCTACTCCAGTCCTCCAGCATAATGAAAAAATTATCCATCACATGGTGGCTCCGTACAAAGTATTTGATGCTTTTATTTTTCCAAGAAATGAGATATTATAACTCAACCTATATATAAACTAGACATAAATGCAGAACCAATGAATGTCAATGAAATTTGAGCTTCATCATGGTTCTGAGAATTGGTCATGATACAGAGTGTATTCTGCCCTAAAATTTAAAATTTTAGGACATGTATGTATTTTCCTTCCATTCACACGTGTTACTAATTATTTTAGATGATTCTAGAGTTTTCTTTTCTTTGCATATCTCAGTAAAAACTCATGCACATATTGCTTGATAGGATTAATTATCATCCTCTCACTAATTATAATTACTATCTCAAGTAATTGTGTAAGCCAACTTTGGCAATTCACACATGTAGAACAGTATTTTCTAGATATAACAGCACATGTACTTCAAGAGTCAGCAAAAAACATACAAGATAAAAGTATTTGTAGCCATGTGTTTCTTACTGCAAAGTGAGACATGGAATATGCTATGTCATTTCTGTCTGTAGTAGTGATACTAGGTATTTATGTTAAAACTTACTCGGCAAACATACATCCATGTCTCTCCTCTCTCAAGAGATATTTCTGTTCCAAGTTCTTGTTAAAAAAGAAAACCTTATGTTTTAGAAGACAAATTCCCTCAAAATTGGGAATTCATATGCATAAGATTGAAAAAAAATCTTTCCCAAAGCATCTGTCCTTAAATATACAAATTAAGGTTTGCTTCATTTATGAAGCATATTTTTAACTGCTATTCATACCTAAT
Source organism: Peromyscus leucopus (assembly GCF_004664715.2). NCBI lineage: Eukaryota > Metazoa > Chordata > Mammalia > Rodentia > Cricetidae > Peromyscus > Peromyscus leucopus. Next base: position 80,248,200 of record NC_051069.1, read on the forward strand.
GATTCACTTATATGTCATTACATTAAGGAGCCAGTGTTCTGAAGATACCATATGATGCCAAAATGGCCATCTTTTGAAACTGGAATGCTTCATTGCAAAATCAGACTCTAATCTGCAACCAATTTGTGTCAGCTTTCTGCTTAGAAGAAAATCTCAAATCCTCTCTTAACCCAGGAATCAGCTGAAGGCTCATCTTGGTTTCATGAGCCCAGCACAATTAGGTGGTGTGTGAATGTGGGCCACATGCGTTTATTGCTCTCCTAGCATGTGTTACTTTGATGTGTTGGGTCGAAGGCTCACTCTTTGCTGGGCAGCCTTCCTCCTGGGTCTTTATACTGCTTAGCAGTTGAGTCCAGACTTTGAAACACAACCTAATTTAGAGGCGGATGCTGCAGCTGCTGCTGTCATTTCAGATGATTTTTTTTTTTTTTTTTGCTTTGATGTCAGCTTAGAATCTTGGGTGTTGTATCAGCAAGGCAGCGTCTGCAATTCACAAAATAGAGCACACCATTTCAGCTTTTGTCTTAGCCTTTACATTGAATTTTAACACCCCCTACATTATCAGAAATTGTAGCTGAGTATAAATAAACAGAAGCATGTTTATCATTAACTGGAAGAAAGGTCTGAATAAACAACATGCAGCTGTAGTGGAGTTAATTTAATATTAGACTTGCATGATGGTTGGTAAACAAGAATAGTAAAACTGAAATGCAAACACAGCAGCCTTTTGTGTTTCATCTTGTTCTCTTTAATGACACCAGAATATGCCTTTCTGAATGTCTATTGGGCTCATCCTCAACCCGTCTGCATTCATTATGCCTGCTTTGTTTTTGTGAAGTGTGTGCTTTCCCTTAGCAGGACCAACCTAATCCTTCCAGGCAGGACCAGTAATGGACCAGCTTATCTTCGATTTTGTTAATTGAAAACCCTAAGCCTCAAAATTCTGTTTACTGGCTTGCTATATTTGAAGTAGCTACATCACTTCCAGGCTATTACCTAACATGAAGAATAGTTTCAAAATCTAAAAGAAGTGAAGATTTGGGGTTAATTACTAGTGACCGCATAGAAGCACCTGGGTAAATTTTTCCTTCCCATGACTTATATAAGACCAAAAGGCACTTCTGACTCCTTTCTGTACTTTCACCATTGATGAAAAACATTTATTATAAAGGAATATGAAGACAGGATCTGCCTATGTGAATAAGGATTTTCTAAAAACCAGGCTTGAAAGAAATAAACAGCTACTTACTGGAAGCAAGTAAAAATACACATTTCTAGTTTTGATATAACTTCAATTTACAGAAAAATACTGGTAACTACAGTTTGCATACTACTAATAACATGAGCCTCAATAATAGCTACCAAACAAATTTCTGTGAATATCATCCATTTTTTTACCTTCTGTAAACTGCCATTATATTGTATTCTAAGTAGACTTCTCTTAAAGTAATAGCCATGATAAATTTACTGTGGGCAAGAATGACATCAGTTGTTGAAGATAACACACCACAGCTAAAAATTGTTGCTTATCCTAGTTTTTACATAAGACACTGGAAAAATATTTCATATTCTAAGGGGGGGATGGATAAATGAATGTTCTGTAACCTCTCAATGGAGCACAACACAAGTATGTATAAAATGATTATGTTAAATACAATTGCACAGATAAATAGGATAAAGTTAAAGTGATAATGTAAACTTATGATAATAGGAGCTGTTTTGAGTTAATTAGAACATGAGATTCTTCTACATTTCCAAATATTAAAAATATCCAGAAAGCAATAACAGATATTATAAAGAATATAAATCTATTATATGCAATGTAGTAGTATGCTTACAAACAAGATTTGTTAGTGGTTATATGTACTTTATGAACACACAAACATAAACTAAAATATCATCTAGATCCTGATTTAGCCTGAATATATATTTATGTATATATACACATATATACATAAATACCATATGCAATGTAGTATTCTTACATACATGAAATTTATTAGGTGTTTTATGCACTTTAATGAACATAAACTAAATATCACCTAGATCCTAATTTAGCCTGAATATATATTCACACACACACACACACACACATACATTATATGCAATATACTATGCTTACATACATGAAATTTATTAGGCATTTTGTGTACTTTATGAACATAAACTAAATATCATCGAGAACCTTGATATAGCCTGAATACATATCTACATGTGTATATTTATGTAGATATACACATATATACATACACATGTATATATTCACATATACATTTGTATACAAATATTTATGTATATGCAGATATATATGAATATATAACATGTTTTTCTAATATTTGTCTTTTTCCTGGCTTTTTCAGTTGGAGAATATTAATTTTCATAGTTTTACTTTATACAAAATATTTAGTAAAGCACACAGAGCAGAGTTATCATTTGACATCATGACATGTGTATGTACATTATGTGTGTATGTAGTGCATGTGTATGATGTGTGCACACATTCATGTGTGTAGAGTTTATGTGCATAGTTTGTGATCATGTGTATGCATGTATGTGCATATAGTGTGTGCACATGTGAATGTGTGTCTAGTATATATGTATGCTTATGTGCATACATGTATGTAAAGTATATATAGATGTGTGTGGTGCACATGTACATGCATGCGTGCACTGTATGTGTTTAGTGTGCTTGTGCACATGTGCATGTATATATGCATTTGGTGTTTGTAATGTGTATATTTTGTGTAGTTTAAGGTATAATACATGTGTAATATGTACACATGTACATGTATGTGCATTCCTGTGCATATGCATTGTGTGTGTGTGTGTGTGTGTGTGTGTAGGCAAGAGATCAGGATATAGTGTCTTGTTTCATTGCTCTCAACTTTTTCTTTTGAGGTAGGACCCTAACTGAATCCAATTCTCACTGATTAGTTAGATTGGCTGCCCAGCAGGCTTTGGGGATCTGCATATTTCCAGACTCCTGTATGCAATCCTACCCCAATGTTTAGTATGGATCCCAGGTATCCAATACCGCATTATCATGCTTATCCAGTAGTCATTTTACCCAGTGCACCATCTACCCTGCCTCATTTTCTTATGTTTTGCAAATTAAAACTGGGATATTTTTCTTTCTTCTTCAATTTATTTATTTTATGTGCATGGGTATTTTGCCTGTACATGTGTATGTGTACCAAGTGCATGCCTGGTGCCAACAGAGGCCATAAGAGGGTATTGGATCCCAAACGCTAATTGCAGATAATTCTGAGCCATCATGTAGATGCTAGGAAACAAATGGGTTCTCTAAAAAGCAGAAAGTGCTTTATAACTGCTGAACTAACTCTCCAGCCCTTGGATTCTCCAAATATAACCAAATTTGGCAAATTTAGTTCCTACACTTTTCTGAAAATCAAAATTCTTATTAATAGTAGTTAATACAAATTTATAACTAAATAGAGACTGTGAAGCTATGTATGCTTATGTGATCATAAGGGTGAATAGACATTCACTGTCCAATATGGCTGCTAGCAAGCGTGTGTCGCTGGTTATTTAAAATAATTAAAATTGCAAGATATTAAAAATTGCATTTTGCAATCATGTCAATTAAGTTTCAAGTGCCAAGCAAAAAGACACTAGTGGCTAGTGTCTTGGGATTGGACAACAGGTAAAGGGACATTTCCAACACAAAAAAGGTTTGCTGGATAACAAACTATGCAATGTTCTTTAGATTTATTTTGTGTTTTTACTTACATTTATGTGTCCCAAGTATGGGCTAGTATTGTGTAGGCAAGAAGAGTGTGGTTGCACAAATCAAGATAACTCAGTTCTCCTGAAGCTGGAGTTACAGGTGGCTATTAGCTTCCCAACATGGGTGCTCGACACCAAACTCCCATTCTCTGGGAGAGCGATAAGCACTTTGAACCACAGAGCCACCTTTCCTGCACTAGAATAATTATCTTTAATAATTCATGCTCTGCTACCAGTTTCAGTCTCAACAGCTTCTGTAGAGATGCAAGTTCTCAGATGATATTTCAAGTTTTGTTTTTCTTTTGTTGTTACTTAGATACTTTTGGAACAGAAAGAGGTGGAGGGCACAATGAGTTATAAACACAGAAGTAGACAAGAAGAGACAGAGAGAGAGATGCAGAGAGAAATAGAGAGGACAAAGAAAGAAGAAGCAAAGAAAATAACTAAGCATACACCCTCTCCAAATGTCTTGTTTACAGGTGTGTTTGTGTGACAAAAATATGAACTAAAGTATAATTCATCTCTCATGCATTTGTTCTTATAATATTTGCTTTATAGAGAAACCCAGATGTTTCTTCTTTGTACTACCTCATAAACAATAGGGCACAGAGCCCCCAGGAAAACAGAAAGTGTGGAGAAAACCTGGAGGCTATCAGCTATTTAAAGGAAAGGTGAAAGGAAACAGTTCTGATAAGGAATGGATGAGAGAGAAATGGAAGTTCGATCGAAAGATGAAAAGCCAGTGCAGCACGGGTGAATGCAGTGGCCATTTTTTTGAATGCCATGTGAAGTTTTAGCATAGCTCAAGATTTTTTGTCCCACCTGGCATTGTGTTGAGAGCTACATAATCCATGGGTTGACATCCACAGACGTTCAGAGTCGTTTTCATAGGATATGTTTTTTCTTTAAATCATACATGTAATCATCCTCAGTATAGTAACTGGAGGAACTACAAAATATCATGAAAATAGGGCAAAGTGACATCATTGTTTCCATTTCATTGTTAGATCGCGTAACTAAGATACTTTTATTTCCTAAGGATATTTCACTTTAGATATCCTCAGTATCATGTCACAGATAGTTTAGAAGAAATGATTAAGGTATCCAGTAAATATTATTTTAAAGATTTCATTTACATAAAGTGTTTTTTAGCTGCCAGTGTCCCTTCAAAATGTGTGGTTCACATTGAATTTTATTATTTGAATAACTCTACCATGAATACTATTTTTATATGAATTCTTGTCTACCTCAACTGTTATTTCCTTAATATGGCTTTCAAAATTGAATTGTAACATTAAATAGAACACATTTACAGAGCTCTTTCCTTTGATTAAAACTATTATTTGTAATGTGTGGTGATAACATACATTTCATTAGAAGTGAATATGAAAGGCCACTTTCCCAATACATCATTGCTTGAATGGTACATAAAAAGAAATGCCACTAAATGTGGAAATTATTATGTATAACTTCTTATTCATTTGTGGTTGCCAATAAGTTTCCCAAATGATGCTATATAAGTTATCTTGAAGCAAGAAAAGAATGTTGCTTTTAATTTCATTTGTTCAAATAAGATGACACCAGTAACAGTTTCTGTGCCTGTCTATTAATTTAAAATTTCCTCAAAGCATGGAACACTAAGCAAATGAGCAACAGCAAGGTACTATCACATTACTTTTCATATTGTGGAAATAACACTGAACATAAAATAATAAATATTTATAATCATATTGATAACAATAAAATAGATTATGCCATTTTTATTATGTTGATCTGAGTTTTTAAAAAATTAACTTATGTTTCAGGTAATTAAGATAAAAGTTATTGAGAAATATGCTTACCTAAACTGTGTGTTCTAGCTAATGTTGTCTAATTAAAACAAAAATCATATGATAGAGCATACAGTTTCCACGGTACCATTAAACCATTATTTCAAAATACCATGAAAATTCTTGCAATGTAACTATAATAAGTTAAACTAAACAAAAAGAGGAAAGAAAAAATTAGAAAGGTAACAGAAAGGGGAAATCAGGCAGTGCTCTAGTTGTTGGCTTGCTCAGTGGTTTTCTGTTCTTTACAAGACACTGAAAGTAGCATGTCTTAACAGCTAGTCATCAGTAGATGCCATATGGAAAAGTTCAGTCTGAAGTCATTGGTAAAAGGGCACAACAGCTGTAGTTTCTGTGCTAAGCCCATGTTCTGCCCAAGTAGCTGCTTTTCATGTACTATGACTATGCCAGATTGTCACTGCTATGATGTCAAGCAGAGCTTCAAATAAGTAAGAGTCAGACTTCAAGACGCTTGCGGTATGTTTACAAACATAGAGTTGAATAGAGAAAATAAATGATGATACTTTTGTTATATTTGGCAGGGTTTAAATGCACAAATAATTAAAAATTAGTCTGACCACAAACATCCATACTAAGTGCATCTTTTGACAGAAAATACAATCATTTGGTGATGGTGGAACCTGTGATAGATACATAGGTGTAAATTAAGCTATTATACAAAGAAGTTCTAAAGTACCATGCTCAAAAAATTTGTATACTATAAAATTTGTATTGTAACCCTGAGATATGTGGAATCTGAGCTGGGGCACTTTAGTTCATGATATCATGATGAGAAGAAGGTTTCTTCCACATCGGGGATTTACAATTACCAATACTTCTGCTCAATACAGTCTGGCCATTGTTTAAGACCACCGTGCACCAGTTATCAGTTTTTTTTCTGTGTTGGGTGAGACAATATATTCATAAAAAGGTTATTGATGGTTAGTTGCCCTCTGATAGGCAACAAGAACAAAGTGTTTTTGAACTCCCAATGGTCAAACATATAGGACAAGCTGCCATGGTCTTCACTGTACATGCTAATATCATGCACAGGTGAGGCATCTGTCCTGTGCTGTTCACTCTCTATTAGGTGAATCTTTGAGGGAATTCTGCTTAAGACGGGAAGAATAAAGCCTAAGACATCCCACTTTACCTAAATAGCTATGGCCCCATAAGAAGTTATTCATAAAGAAGTGCACTTCAGTTTTCTCACTTATCATTTAATAGATGGTGGTGCTTTTGATCTTCCACACAGTTTACAAACTTGCAGAGGTTTTCATTGTTTTCAGTCCTTGGTAGGGATGACGTTCAGGGTCCGAGTAATGCTTCACTTGCTGCAAAGGAACAGCAAGATATGATGGAGTCTTATAGCTCCCTGTAACCAATTAAGTGCCTCATGCAGATGTATGTACCTTAGAATGTAACGCAGCTGGTCAATTTTTTTTCCTGAGAAGTATATCATTAGCATCAAAACAAAGTTAAGAATATTCGTCCATTCAGAGACTAACTCAAAATTCTGTGTATAACATGGCTCTCTTGAAATATAGCACATGAAGGTTACATGACAGCTATCAATTTAATTGGCTAGTGATGATCAAAAGTCCATTAGAGCTACTTACTTTATAAAGGTTAAATAACATTTCTATATTCTAGCTTGTTAAGGAGTTTGGTGGAAAAAGTAATTCATTTCATAGAAACAGAGAAGTGAAAATGTAATTAGTAGTGGGTGACTTAAGTGTTGAATCAGTAGGCAAAAAAATTGCTGTCACGAATTTGTGTATTGCCTACGGTTTAGTTCCTGTACCTCACCTATATTCTTCTTGCATGACTTTTGTTAGAAAAGGTCACATTTTGAGTAATTGACTGAAAGTATAATTAAAGATAATTAACAAGTAATGCAAGCAAGGCTGCACAATTATAGAAGTGATTTTTGCAGTGATAAACTATAGCAGAAAGTTAGTGTTGTATCTTCTACGATACATTTTCCTCTAAGCCATGCTTAAATTGCTTCCATGAGACAGGGAGAATAAAAGGCAAGAAATTAGGTGCATACTTGACAATATGTGTTTGGGAACACTGTTATTTCTCACTCCAATTATCTTAACCTATATATCTCTACCAAATTTAAATTTTAGTCCACCTTACAAACAACACTAGAGAAAGAATGGCTTTTATGAGTAAATGAGTTAGACAGAGAAATAATTGTATTTTATTCTTATATCAGATTATAATTATGATTAAAAATAAATAATATAACACAAAATATGTATATTATAATATAAAGAAATACAAACTTTACCTGCTGTTCCCTCTCATTCTGACAGTCTTGCATTTCCTTGTATTCTATCTACCTCTATGCATCTATCTGTCATTATCTATCTATTCATTATAAGTATATACATATGTGTGTATGATTTTATATATATAAAATCTAGACTTCTCAAATATAACAAAAATATGGAACATTAATCTTCTGAGTCTGGCTTATTTTGCTCAATGCTAATCTGAAGTTGCATCCATTTTTCATTAAACAGGATAGTGGCACTCTAATTTATGGCTGAATAAAACTGAATAAAAATTATCTGTCAATAGATGACTTAGCTGATCTCATAGTTTGACTATTATGAGCAATGCTACTATAAATATAGATATGTAAAATTCTCTGTTATATGTTTACAGAGTTCTTCAAATATATAACTAGGGGTGGTGTAGTTGGACCATATGGGAGTTCAATATTTAGTTTTTGAGGAACTTTCATAGTGATTTCCATAGTAACTGCACCATTTCCTTCAGCAGAGCATATGATTCCTTTTCTTTTGATTATTGCCAGCCCTCAGTGTTTGTTCTCTTCACGATGGCCACTCTGACTGAGGGGAAACTGAATCACAAAATGGGTTTAATTTGCATTTCTCTAAAGCCTGAAAATTCTCAATGTTTTTCACATTTTTTTAAACTTGATTTGTACTTGTTAAAGGAATTTCTGTTTAAATCATATACCCATTTGCAGCTAGAGTTTTCTTGCCTGGCCCCAGTCAGGACAAATCTCTGTCACCCTCCAGTCCCACAGCCGCTCAGACCCAACCAAGTAAACACAGAGACTTACATTGTTTACAAACTGTATGGCTGTGGCAGGCTTCTTGCTAACTGTTCTTATAGCTTAAATTAATCTATTTCCATAAATCTATACCTTGCCATGTGGCTTGTGGCTTACCAGCATCTTCACATGCTGCTTGTCATAGCTGTAGCTGGCAGTGTCTCCTTCTGCCTTCCTGTTCTCTCAATTTTCCTCTCTGTTAGTCCTGCCTATACTTCCTGCCTGGCCACTGGCCAATCAGTGTTTTATTTATTGACCAATCAGAGCAACAGATTTGACATACAGATCATCCCACAGCCCCCATTTTTAAATTTCATCATTTATTTTAGTAATTTTTATTTTTTGAGATTTTTTTAAATGTATTCTAGATATTAATTCCACTAGATGTACAGCTAGCAAACATTTCTGCCATTGTGTATGCTGTAGTCACTCTATTGTTTCATTATCTGTGTAGGAGGTTTTCAGTTATATATTCCTTTTATTTTCAATTTGGGAAAATGCTTTCTTAATTATGAAAGATCTTTTCAGAAAGCCCTTACTAATGTATGTATCTTTTTTGTTTTTTTTAAATAAAATATTTTTATTTTATAATTACATATCAGCCACGGATTCCCCTATCCTCCCTCCTCCCACTTCCAGCCTTCCCCCTCCAATCCATCCCCATCTCCTCCAAGGTAAGGTCACCCCTGGGGAGTCAGCCCAGCCTGGTAGATTCAGTTGAGGCAGGTCCAGTACCCTCCTCCCTACACTAAGGCTGAGCAAAGTGTCTCAGCATAGGCCCTAGGTTCCAATAAGCCAGCTCATGCACCAAGGAGAGGTCCCAGTCCCACTGCCTGGGGGCTTCCTAACAGTTCAAGCTAATCAACTGTCTCACTTATCCAGAGGGCCTGATCCAGTTCCATGGGGGCTCCTCAGCTATTGGTTCACAGTTCATGTGTTTCCACTAGTTTGGCTATTTGTCCCTGTGCTTTTTCCAATAAGGTCTCAACATCTCTTGCTCATATAATCCCTCCTCTCTCTCACTGATTGGACTCCTGGAGCTCCACCTGGGGCTTGGCCATAGATCTCTGCATCAGCTTCCATCAGTAACAGGATGAGAGTTCTATCATGACAGTTAGGGTGTTCGGCCATCCGATGACCAGAGTAGGTCAGCTCAGGCTTTCTCTCGACTATTGCCAGTAGTCTATTGTGGAGGTATCTTTGTGGATTTCTGGGGACCTCTCTATCATTCCGCTTCTTCCTATTCCCATGGTGCCTTCATTTATCATGGTATCTCTTTCTTTGTTCTCCCACTTTGTTCCTGATCCAGCTGGGACCTCCTGCTCCCCTGAGATCTCTTTCCTCCGACCCCTGCCTTCCATTACCCCCACCCTGTTTGCTCATGTAGATCTCATCCTTTCCTCTGTCGTTGGGCGATCCCTGTGTCTTTCTTCGAGTCCTCTTTACTAGATAGTGTAGCAGGAATCTTAAAAGTACTTATTAATAAAATCAAACCCGAGGCCAGTTATCGGGGTCAATGCTGGTAGATCAAAGAGACAGAACAAGCCACAGCTATCTCACCCTGCCAGTTCCTCAGCTGGTCTTGTCTCCTCAGACTGGAAGCTTCTGTGTCCTCATCCCAATAGCTCTCAGCTGAACTGCTGCTAAAAGCCTGAATGCTTAATCAGCCACATGCTCAACCAGCCAAATGCCTCTAGTTCCTGGTCCTCACGCCTTATATACCTTTCTGCTTTCTACCACCACTCCCTAGGATTAAAGGCTTGCTTCCTGGGATTAAAGGCGTGTGTCACCATGCTTGGCTTTTTCCAATGTGGCCTTGAACTCACAGAGATCCTAGATGGATTTCTGCCTCTGGAATGCTAGGATTACAGGCGTGTGCTATCACTGCCTAACTAGTGGCTTTTCTGTTCTCTGACCCCAGATAAGTTTATTAAGGTACACAATATTTTGGGGAACACAATACCACCACAAGGTAGCCTCCCTGGAGTTGTGAGTTGCAGTCTGGTTATCCTTTGCTTTACATGTAGTATCCACTTGTGAGTGAGTACATACCATGTTTGTCTTTCTGAGTCTGGATTACCTCACTCAGGATGACATTTTCTAGTTCCATCCATTTGCCTGCAAACTTCATAATATCATTATTTTTCTCTGCTGAGTAGTACTCCATTGTGTATATGTACCACATTTTATTTATTCATTCTGAGAAGTAATATATGTATCTTTAAGTATTTATTTTGACTATGTTTTTTTCTCATCATTTCAGAGTTTCACATCTTTGCTGTATTGTCAATTGGTGATATGAACCTAATTTTATTTTTCTACATTTTTAAAATCTATTTTATAGCACCATCTGTAGAAGAGATGCTATAGAAGAGATGTACCTTTTCTCCAATGTACTTTTGAGGTCTTTTTTTTTTGTCAAAAACCAGTTATCTTAGTCTGTATGCATTTATGTATGAGCCTTCTGTTCTATTCCACTGATCTATGTGACTGCTCTGTGCCAATGCCATCCTTTTTTTTTTTTTTTTTTTTTTTTTACCATGACTCTGTTTTATCTCCAGTCGTATTCTTGTTGCTCAGGATTGTTTTGGCTAGCTGGTGTATTTTTTTCTTCCACTGTGAATGTTTCAATTGTTTTGTATATTTTGGTGAAGAATGACACTGAAATTTTGATGGATCTTGCTCTGAACTTGTAGATATCATTTGGTAGTCTGTTTGTCTATCCATTCATTAATTCCCACCCATCTATCTGTCCATGTATAACAGATTCCTCTGATGCATGAATTCTTTTTTATAATCTATTCCAGTGGTTCTCAACCAGTTGGTCACAACCTGCTTGGGGTCGCATTTCAGATATCCTGCATATAAGATATTTACCTTGTGGTTTATAACAACAGTAGCAAATTACAGTTATGAAGTGGCAACAAAATAATTTATGGTGGAAGAGGATCACCACAGCTTGAGTAACTGTATTAAAGGGTCTCAGCATTAGGATGGTTGGGAACCACCAAGTATTCTTTTCTTCAATTTCTTCTTAGTGTTTTAAAATTTTCTAATAGAGATTCTTTCTGTTCATCATTTACAATTATTCATGGATATTTATTTTATTTTTGAAGCAATTATCACTCGGCTTGTTTGATTGATTTCTTTTTCAGCCAGTTTATTATTACTACACAGAAAAGTTACTGATTTCTGTATGTTGGCTTTGTACTGAAAGAGTTTATCACCTCTTATTGTTCACTGTAGACTGTTTAGGGCATCTGTGTAGAAGATCACATCATCTGCAGATAAAGGTAATTTTAACTTCTTCTTTGCCTATATTTAATATCTTTAATTTCTTTTATTCATTTAATTTCATGCCTTATAGCTCTACCTTCACTTGAAGATCTGTGCTGAGTTATAGTGGGGAATTTGTACACTTTTGTCATGTTCTTGATTTTAATAGAAATGCTTTATATTTTCCCTAATAACACAGCATTGGCTATACATTCATTGCATATAGTCTTTATTATGTTGAAGCATTTTATTTTTATTCTTTGTTTCAGAATTTTTATTATAAAGGAATATTGAACTTTTTATTGGCTTTTTCTACTTCTAATGTGATTTCTTTTTTGAGTCTACTATGTGATGCATTACATGTATGACTTTTGTGGTGTGAACCATATTCCCATTCCAGAATGAAGCCAATTTAATCATAGTGAATGATCTTTTTGATGTGTACTTGAATTCAGTTTTCAGGTTTCTTTTTTTGTTTGTTTGTTTTGTTTTGTTTTGAGACAGGGTTTCTCTGTGTAGTTTTGGTGCCTGTCCTGGATCTTACTCTATAGACCAGGTTGGCCTCCAACTCACAGAAATCCACCTGGCTCTGCCTCCTGAGTGCTGGAATTAAAGGTGCATGCCTTCCCCGCCCCCATAATCCAAGAATCCTTTATTTTTCCCCAAACCAATACAAGAAGATTCTTTTTTTCTTATTTATTTATTTATTCTATGCATCTTTAACATCATGTGTCTTGATTCCATTCATTTTCTATCCCTTGATCTGTTTGAGAGGCATCTAGGCAATGGTACCGGGTCCTGTGCTCATTGTATGAGTTGGCTGTTTGAAACCTGGGGCTTATGCAAGGGACACTTGGCTCGTCTGAAAGGAGGGGACTGGACCTGCCTGGACTGAGTCTACCAGGTCGATCTCAGTCCTCGGGGGAGGCTTTGCCCTGGAGGAGGTGGGAATGGGGGGTGGGCTGGGGGGAAGGGGAGGGGGCCAGGAGGGGAGAACAAGGGAATCCGTAGTTTTCAGATTTCTTAAATTTTTATTTTTTGAGCTGAGGATCCAACCCAGGGTCTTGCTCTTGCTAGGCAAGCGCTCTACCACTGAGCTAAATCCCCAACCTGTTTTCAGATTTCTTATTGAGAATTTTTTCATCCACATTCACCAGGAATCTTACCCTATAATTTTCTTTTCTTATTGTGTTCATATCTGGTGTTGGAATTGAGACAGTTACTTTAACTTATATATTTTGTATTATGTGCATACATATGTGTGTATTTTATATATGTACATATATGCATATATATTATATTACTCTGTAAGTCATTGGTTTTTGTTCTTGATATTTATTTCTTTTCGCCCAAAGAACTTGTGAACATTTGCCATTTCTGTTAAACCATGAAAAAAGCCTTGTGGCTAGGTTACTCATCCTCAATGTGGCCAGATGGCCAAGTTCTCAGCAACTTACCAGAGAGTAAGACGCAAACCCAATGCCTTTACTTGTCATTTTGGCAAGACAAAATGCCTAATCTTGTTTGTGTATGCTTTTCCCTTATACCTCCAGTCTGCTGCTCTACTGGTGGTCTGCCTGTGTGTAACACAGATGTTTCTCTCTCTCCACTGCATGCTTTATTTTTGAAGACGCTTTGGGAAGCATATGTTTACATGTGAGACTAGTTCTCCCTTCTCCCAACACCTTCTTGTGCTGTGTAAACAATCTTCCTCTGCCCCTCAGATCTGAGGCACTAGAGACCTTCCCAGCTGTCAGTTTCTTTTTCAGCCTGTTTGCCCTGGTGAACATGGTCTTCAGATAATGTAGCCTTTCCTTCTCTCCTCCAAGTGAGTTGGAATGCAGATTTTTTCCCCTCCTTTCAACTAAGTTTCCTTATGTGACCCCAGCATATTTCCGTACCCTTTCTTCTAAGTCTCTCTTTGTACTAACTCCCCAGATGTGATCAAGGATGAACTCTCTCTGCTCCTCATTTTAATTCTCCTTATAAGTACTTGGTTTGTAAGAGCAGGAAGAGGCAAACCTCACACATTAAATGTACTCTTCTCATGGACACTTTCATTTTCCTGATGTTTCTTTAACATTTGATATTGTAAATCATTGTAATATTTACTTATTTTTTCTGTTGGTTCATCAAAACGAAGGAATATATATATATACACACATATATATACATATATTCCATACATACATATATAATATGTGAACACATATATGGGCATGTACATATGAACATATCTATGACATAATTATATGTAAAGCAACATAGAGAAAAGTTACTTTAATTTCTCTGTTATATATTTATATGTATACATGCATGCATATATATTTGATTTATACATTTACATGTTCTTATACTGTTTATATGTTTACTTATGTACATATAAATATGTTTTACAAATGGAACCTCAACCTCTTTTTCAGTCATTCAACACATATTTAATAAGTACATATAATGTATCATTTTTCTTCATGCTAAAATTAAGGCAATAAAGAAAATAGGGTCTCCTTTATCAAAGAACTTGTGTTCTGGCACAAGAGACAGGTGGTCAATAAATAAACAAATAATTGAAATAATTGTGATCAGAAGCCAGCTGAGTTGAAAACTGAACCATAAGTAGAAGCCTTGATGAAACTGATCAGGCAATAAAAATTCCGGGGAAGGGATCAGTACAAAGCCTGTTCCAAAATGACTGATGTTGACATAGCTGGCAGAAGAGGCCCCATGACTGAAGTGTTGTAAACATGGTGGAGCAGGTTAGCTGTAGTGTACTGGTGATAGTCATGGGTCCTAGAGGTGATATATGCTTTTGAATACAGGATAAGAATTTTCAACTTTATTCTAAATGTTTAGGAATCCATGAGATCCTCTAAGGCTATTTAAAGGGAAGGAACACAATTTGATTTATATTTTTGAAATATGGCTTTGTTTTAACTTCAACATAGTAAAATTACATATAACAAAACAGTTATCAAGCAAGAATGACAGTTACAATATGTAGTCTCTATTTATTTGGCAATATTAAAGAAAATATTCTATCTATCCTCTATTTGTGAGTCTAAGGTTTTATATTTAATTTATCTTTTATCATAACCAAGGGAAGTTATAACTATCTAGTCTTCATCTACATCAAAGACCTCAGAAGGATACAATATTGTCTAAGTGAACAGAAAGAGCATTGTAAGTAACTTCCAAAAATCTAGAATGACAGAGACAGCTGTCTTCCTGGACAGCCATCCAAAGTTCCTCTGAAACATTTTGGTATCCATCTTCTACCCATAGGGCAAGAGTCTCTCAGTCACTTCTCTCTTTTAAATAGAAAAGGGGAAAGGATAGGTAATATTGCTCTGTATTCTGTGAATGCGTTGCTCTGATTGGTTGATAAATAAAATGCTGATTGGCCAGTAGTCAGGCAGGAAGTATAGGCAGGGTAAGCACACAAAGAGAATTCTGAGAAGAGGAAGGGCTGAGTCAGGGGTCGCCAGCCAGATACACAAGAAGCAAGATGTGAAGGCAGAACTGAGAAAAGTTACCAAGCCACATGGCTAAACATAAATAAGAATTATGGGTTAATTTAAGTATAAGAGCTAGCTAGTAATAAGCTTGAGCTAATGTCCATACAGTTTGTAAATAAAAAAAAGAAAACACCACAAAGTTAACGAAATGACAAAAATTAATGAATATACCTCAACAACACTGAAAATTAACAGCCTTGATTTGCTAGTGAAGAGAAACAGACTTTCAGGTTGGTTTAGAAAACAGCAATGAAATAGACACCATGATAGAGGGAGACATCATGGGGATAAAGAGAAATCAGGTGCTAGGGAAGTTCCCAGGAATCCCAAGGTATGACCCCAACTTGAACTGCTAGAAATAGGGGAGAGAGTGCCTGAATTGAACTGGCTTGCCCTAGAGATCAGATTGGTGAACACCCTAACTGTCATCACAGAACTTTTCTCCAGCAACTGATGGAAGCAGATGCAGATGTCCACAGCCAGGCACCAGGCAGAGCTCCAGGAGTCCAGTTGGAGAGAGAGAAAAGGGATTCTATGAGCAAATGCCTCAGGATCATGATGGGGAAACCAGAGATGACCAAACCAAACTAGTTGGAAATCATGAAAATTGGATCAATGGCTGTGGACTTCATGAACCTGGGCTGGGCCCTCTGCATGGCAAGACAGTTGTGTAGCTTGATCTGCTTGGGGGAGCCCCTTGGCGGTGGGATTAGAATCTATCCCTGGTGCATGAGGGGTTTTTTGGAGGCTACTACCTATGACGGGACACCTTGCACAGCCTTGAGGCAGCGGGAAGGGCTTGGACTTGCCTCTACTGGATGTGCCTCCTCATGGGAGGTCTTGCCTTTTTATGGGGGTGAGTGGGGAGTGAGGTGAAAGGGGGAGGCTGGGGGGGTGGGAGGAGGGAAGAAAGGGATCTTTGGTGTGTAAAATGAATGGAAAAAAATTCTCAATAAAAAGAAAAGAAAATGGGAAAAAAAGAAATATGGCTTTGTCTACTTTAATGATTTATCATAGTTTGATGACTGGTCCAATGAAGGCAATCTGTATGATACTTTATAATTACCAACCTGGATAGTTCTCCTTTCTCCTAAACATCATCAGCATGCAGTAATTTTTCTAATTCAAATTTCTTACCTGTACATAAAAAGACTTTATGGGATATAACCCTTCAGCCTGTTTCCATAACTCATGGTTTTCTGTTCCCATCACGGATTTATCACATTGTAAGCTGAAGCTATAGCTCCACTGAATTGTGTGCTGACTCCACACCAGGACTCATGACTCACGTATATGTCTCTGCTCATCTCTGACTGGAAAATGTATCTTTTCTCCTTTCCTACTCTCCATAGAGCTTATTCCATGAAGTCTGAGTTCCTTTTATGTATGTACTCCATACTCTGCAATGACATAGCAAAAAACCTATACTATAAATGCGCAGAATGAGTAAAAAAGACTGAAATGGACCTTGACAGTAAATTAGGATTTTGTTGATTGCAACTCCAAAACTATAGAAGGATTTCTGAACAACTTCAGGGTGACATAACATGATCTGATTTATCATTTAAAAAGTTATATCAGCAGAATACTGGTAAGAGGAGCGGTTGATTGCAAAATGTTACTGGAAGAAGGGTATTACATTAACCTGGATCAGTTATGTTGAGCTCTCAAAACCTTTATCTGCATACATATACACATGTAGACACAAATATAATAAAGCAATGGGAGAGAACGGGTGGGTTCAGAAATAATCAGTACTACAGTGTGCTGTTTAGTGTGCTGTTTTGTCACCTTGACAAAATCTGCAAGGTGGGAATTCAGATGAGAAAATGCTTTTTATCAGATTGTCCTGTTGTGTGATAATCTTTTTGTGCACTGTGAAGATGTGTCTCTGCCTAAGGCACCTTCTGGTTGGTTTAATGAAAAGCTAAATGGCCAATAGCTAGGCAGGAGAGAATAGGTGGGACTTCCTGGGGGAGAGAGGAACTCAGGAACATACAGACGAAGGAGCGGTAAAGAACCACATGTCCCCCATAAGCCCACATGTTTGAACAGTTGGCTCCTAGGTGGTGGTACTGTTTGGGAAGGTTATGGAACCTTTACAAGGTTGAGGCATCCTGAAGGAAGTATGTCATTAGAGACAAGATTTGAGGTTTAAAAAGAATTTTTTTTTAAAGATTCTGTCATCTATTATCTATCTACTTATCTATATGTCTGTCTATCTATCTATCTATCTATCTATCTATCTATCTATCTATCTATCTATCTATCATCTATTATCATCTATCTAGTGTGTATGAGTGTTTTGTCCAAATGTATGCCTGGGCAGTGCATGCAGTACCCTCAGAGACAGAAGGGGGCATTACTTTGATAGATCTGCCATTATATGTATCATGGTCTTTCACTCATGCACTATTCAGTATCTTTCCTTTGAGTGTTTTAAGTATGTGTCATAGGGGAAATCTCTTTTCAAGTCGAGGTTATTTGCTGTTCTATGTGCCTTTTGTTCCACAAGGGGTATCTCTTACTTTAGATTTTAGAATTTTTATTCTATAATTTTGCTAAAAGAATTTTCTGTGTCTTGACTTGGCTCTCATAGATTTGGTATTTTCATGGTGTTTTAGATTTCATGGATGTTTTGATCCTAGATTTTAAATAATTAACATTTTCTTTATCTGAGTGATCCATTTCTTCTACTTTGTCTTCAAGACCTGATATGCTCTAATTCACTTGATCCAATCTGTTGGTAAGATATTCCTGTGATCTTTTGCTTGATATTATGATTTGTTCCTTTATTCAAGTGTTATTTCAGTTTGGTTTTTCTTCATAGGTTCTCTTTATGAAATTCTATTTTCATATCTTAGATTGCTTATCTTAGATTGCTTTCATTATTTCATTATTCATGTCCTCTTTGAGATTTTTGAACATATTTAGAAGTCTAGTTTGAAGCCCTTGTCTTGAAATTAGCTAAGTTGTTTTTCTCAATGAATATTACACAATTTCCAGTTGGAAACAATTTTGGTTATACTGTTTGTGTTTGGAGAATGGGTCTCAGTATATGGAGGAAAACTGGCAGGAACTTGTGTGTGCTTCCTTGGGATCAAACTCAGGTCCTCAGTTTGGTCACAAGTGTCTTCACCCACTGAGTCATTTAAACAGCCTTGAGAATTCCATACATGTGTACAAACAAATATCATATTGATTCTTCATTTCCCCTTTAATTCATCTCATTTCTTCCCCAACACTCTGAAATTTCATATTTTGTCTCATTGTTTTATTTATTTTTTATTTTAATAGCACACTAAGTCCAATTAGTCCAGTCATATGTTCATGTGTATGGAGCTATCCAGTAGAGTATGGGAAACCTACATCCTCAAAAAAATACAATCCTCTCTTTCCTTGAAGCTATCAATTGTCAGTATCTTCTCAGTAAGAGGTGGGTCCTGGAGAGTACCTCTTACACCTATCATCAGGTTTTAAAGATCTTACTACAGTACCTCCTAGAAACTCCATGTTGATGAATGATGTTGAGATACTTTGTAAAGAGTGTTTTTAGTAATTAGCAGTATAGACAAATTATAGAATTCTCTCTCAAACAGGGATGAAAAGGAGCTTTTTTAAAAATAGATTTTATACATTTTCTTGAAGAGAAAGTAGCACCCACAACAGTGGAACCCTGAGTCCAAGCTTTATTCACCTGTATCCATTGTACAACTTCCCTTTATTACTATTACTTTTTCTTCAGACATGTCTTACATGAGATCAAATGTGTATACATTCAGGAGTTTGCACAGTACAGATATTTAGGAGGATTGCTGATGAGGGGACTAGTGCAGATTGGGCACTATTTTTTATTTATTTTTTAATTTTTTTTCTTTTTTTAATTTTTATTTTATTTTACAATACCATTCAGTTTTACATATCAGCCACGGGTTCCCCTATTCTCCCCCCTCCTACACCCTCCTCTTACCCCTAGCCTACCCCCATTCCCACCTCCTCCAATGCAAATCCTCCCCTGAGGACTACAATCAACCTGGTAGACTCAGTCCAGGCAGGTCCAGTCCCTTCCTCCCAGACTGAGCCAAGTGTCCCTGCATAAGCTCCAGGTTTCAAACAGCCAACTCATGCAATGAGCACAGGACTTGGTCCCACTGCCTAGTTGCCTCCCAAACTGATCAAGCCATTCAACTGTCTCACCTATTCAGAGGGCCTGATCCAGTTGGGAGCCCCTCAGCCTTTGGTTCATAGTTCATGTGTTTCCATTCATTTGGCTATTTTTTTTCAATAATTGAGTAGAACTGAAATTTATTATAAGCCACAGTCATCCTAGGGACCTCCATTTATATATATATATATATATATATATATATATATATATATATATATATATATATATATATAGCCTCTATGGTTCTATGGGCTGTTGGGCACTATTTTCTTGAATGGCACAGGCTGAAGTATGTGAAAGAAGCAGGATGGTCCAGGTATGGACTTTTGACCTCAAGCACATGCTCTGCAGTGGTGTGGCCTATAAGGAGAGAGGGACATTCATTTGTGTTTACCTAAATACTGTTCCAATGGTCTGATAGAGTTTAAAATTTTAGTGTTTAAACATCATTGCTTTAAGGGGTTACATTCTGGATAAACAGTAAATTATTGAATATTAGCTATCATAAGGTCTAAAATCCTGCACTATAAATAAAAGTCAGAGAATTAAGCTGTCCTATATAGTTTATATCTGTAATTTAAATGACATTGCTACTCTAGCAACAGACTGGAAAGTTTATTTCAATGTTTCTCAACAGAAATGGGGAAGAGGATTTCCTTTCTTCATCAGGGGATATTAAGCAATACTATTTGTACCTGTTACAATTTGATTTTTTGTGTATAGAGTTGGGTATTGCTACTGAAAGCCAATGTGTGAAGACCATGAATGCTGTCACCATCCTAAAATATGAAAGACAGCCCAAACAGCTTTCTAGCCCCCAAAGTTATTAATACTTCAACTGAGAGATCATGTGTAAAATTAATTAGGGTGAGGAGGAAGAGAATAGACTTGAGGGCTCAAAGAGAAGCCAAAATTATTTGCATATTAAAATAACATAATTTGTTTTAATCAAGTTTTAGTCAATTAAGTTAGAATCTTACACAAGACACACACTCCAAGCTGGGGTTAGACTTCCAACTTCCATTAAATAGATAATAAAACAAAACAAAAAAATAGGCCCTGGCAGGAATGGTGACATTTATTTTGATTTTAGGGTCTTGGAAGTGATGTTTCTCTGAGGCATTAATGTGAAGAATGAGAGGATTTCTGTATTAATTTTTTTTCTTGATAGAAAATGTACATTCTTAATTTAAATGGGAGATGCTCTTAAGTGTGCTCTATTGAAATATCCTTTAATTCATTTATTCTTTGTCATGACATGTTGTTTTCTTCCCTAGCACCTTAGCAACTCTGAAGTCCATAACTGTATTTTTGCTGTTATTGCTCTTCTGTCTATCTGTCCATCAGTGGCTTCAAAGAAAAATGATATCAAATACAACATAGAATCATATAATAGTGAATGCCCACTACTTATATTTCCTCTATTATAATAGGAATCAATACACATAAACATTTTTAATTATATGAATGAGTTAAGCATTCCTATTTTTTTAATTTTCATCATAATACCCATTTTCTATAACAGAGAATCATTTTTTGTTATTATCCAAAAGAAAATTTTTCTTGAGAAAATTTTACTGTTTTTTTCATTGGTCATATTCATATTTAAAACAATTAGTTTTTTTTATAGTGTGTATGAATGTGTCTGTGTGGAGGCACATGCATGTGAATACAGGGACTTGCAGAGGGTAGAAGGTTATGATATATCTCAGGTGGAGTCACTGCTGATTTTTAGTCTCCAGACATGGGTGCTGGAAACTGAACTCAAATCCTCTGGAACAACAGCAAGTTCTCTTAATCACTGAGCCATCTCTCCAGCACCATGTCCCATTCATCATAATGAGAAACTTTTAGTAATCAGTATTGCAGAAAGTGCTCTATTTATTATGTATAGGTACATTTCTTTGTTGAATAATCCTTAACAACATTTCCTTTCCCAGAACTATTTGGAAGAGGGAATAATGAGATATAGAACTAAAACTTCTGAGGATCGTTACATGAAAAGCATTTTTAAAACTGACCATCAAAGAAATATCAAAGTTTAATGTTAAAAGACTGGAGAAACCCTGAACAATGAAGGTAAGAAATTTGCCTGGAGGAATGAAGGTATTGTGGATAAATAATACAAAAGATATCAACTACTGCTGTGGCTGATTTACTATGATAAACAGAAAATACTCTCTAGAGAGGAAAAACACAAATAGTCATAGTGAAACAGCAGCCTTTTCCCATGTCAATGAAAAAAAAAATGACATCACACCCACATCTGTGAAATTAATCTCTTTTTGTGTTCACAGGTACATTCACATAAGAGCATATGGGCGTGATATATGTATGTGTGTATGCACATGTCTGATATTTGTGTGCTGTCTCTATACCTCTAATTAAATCTGATTTTTTAGGTTTTATGGACACATTAGATTCAGATGCTGGGAGAACACCACAGTACTTGATACAGGGAAAAAACTTAAAGTAGCAGTTGGATGTTCGCTGTCACTCAAGGAGTTAAGTCCAGTCAAGTGCTCTTTATAGCTTTAATTAAACACAGTCACTGTTTTATACATTTATTGAAATTAATTATGAACATATTCATAAATTCCCATACAGTTGTGCATGATACATAACATTTAAAAATTATTTTTGAATTTATCATTTGATTTCATCATTTATATTTCTGTTAATAATAACATTTGTCATCTTATTAACTTATTTAATGACTTTTTTACCCAATCATGTTGGCACACTTCTTCAATTCTATGGCTTAGGAACCTGAGAGGAAACAGCCATAAATTCAAGGCCAACTTGATCTATATCGTGAGTTCTAGGTCAGTTAGTTCGACACAGGGAGGCCATATCTCAAACAAACAAATAAAACAAAACAGTGCCCTCCAAATCCCTGCTCTTTAACAGATTATAAGCTCCATAAAAACAGATGCTGTTTTTTTTTTAATCTCCCTGTAAACCTAGGGAAGCACTACTCTTAAAAATAATGGCATAAAAATTCAACATCATAATTCTAACTCTATTCTTAAACACATATTTTTATACCTACTGAGAAGTGTAGTTCTCAATTCTCATCAAAGAAACTTCTCTTTGAAACAGACCAGACCATTACAGAAAACCACAAGTAATCAAAATGCAGAAAAAAAGAGAGTGTATGATGCACAGTTTCAACTGATACTACCAACATAATTCTTGTGTGTAAGTTTCAGGGATCATTATGGAAAGGGGAAAAGAAGAGTTAGACAAATAGGAACTTCGATGTGAGATTGTGTCTTCTAGAAATGTCAGAGTGATGAACACCATGAAGTCTAATTAACATGACCTGTCAATGGTGACATCACTGGACACGCTAGCATGAAAAGTGAAAAGCTCACCTCACAGGGATTCAACCCTAAAGAACCACAGGCAACTAAGGAGAAATCGTCTTCCTTAAAGAAGAGCCCTCCTCTTACCCCAGTTAGCTATCCAGTACCAAGTGGCCAGCCCTGAGATCATCTACATAGTGTTAACATTTTACAGACCGAGCCAGTTGTGTTTACACAATTTGCAGGAATTTGAGAAAGAGTAGGAAGGTTTTAGTGGGAGGAGTTGGAGGGAGGAAAAGGAATTGAAGAAATGATGCAATTATATTATAACTTCAAAGCATATGAACTGAAAAATCTATTTTGAAAATTGGCATAATGTTGAAAATCTTGGACAGGCCATCCTCACATTATTTCAAAGTTAGCGTTCTTTCACTCTTGTGAGGATTTCCATTTTAGAACATTTTTCATTTTTCTGATGTGTCTGTAGAGACTATCTCCTCTCTGATTAGTATGATCTGCACTTTAATAGTCGGCGGGCAGACGGTTTCTTTATCAGCCCTTCATAAAATGTAGTTAAAGCCAAGTCTAGCTTGGCACATCAATCCAAAAGATGTTAACAATTTCATGCTAAGTTTACAACATCCTTATTGAAATTTTTTGTGCCCTTTGCTAATAATCATTCCAATGAAACATTTTCTGCTGATTGCTGACCACATAGATACTGCCCTCTGCTTGTCATTTGATTTGGTAGTGGAAGCCGTGCTGCCCCTCTCAGTAAAGGTAAATCAATAACACACAAATCAGAATGTTTACAACCTCAGCAGCGCCCATTTGCTGATATTGAGTACTCCCAAGTCCACTCACCCAGCACCCCTGGTGGTAAAGACCAAGGGTGGGGGAGTGAGTTTTCAGTGCAGGTAACCAGTACACAGATGACTCCTCACCAAAACATTCTTACCTGAAAGTGATAATTGTGGTCGATTTTTGGGGTGGTGGTGGTGGTGGTGATATTTGCTGTTTTATTTCATTTAGACGTTTTAGAACAGTATCAGTTTCTTAGTGATGGTAATGTAGAGAAAATTTCTCAGCCTTGTAGTAAGGCAAAAGATGATTATAGTCTTATAGTAATTATTTAAAGATCACATTAGAGAAGTGCCTTTGAAATTTGATGGGTACCTGAATCCCCTGTTAATCTTTTACAAGGCAAACTTCTGATTGTAAATTTAAGATGGAGGTTGAGACTCCAAATTTCCAGTGTTTCTCAGGTGATGGTGGTACTGGTAAACAGTGAGCATAGGCTGCACATGGAGCAGTGTGGCACTGGACAAAACTTTAACAGCCCACACAAAAGCATTGCTACTGTCTTTGGCCATGGCTCTCAGCCTAATTGCACACAAGCATCAGCTGCAAATGTTCAGAAATTGCAACTCAGTGGTCACTCAAATGTAATCAGAATATTGAAGGTAAGATGCAGCCATTAGTATTTTTTGGAAACTTCTGGGTGTTTCAAATGTGCTGTAAGAGAATTTGGCTTTGTTTACACAACTGATGAGGGCCATCTTACAATTCTGTAAGAAGCAGTTAGACGTGACAGTTATGTGGCGCCTTATCAATCTGATGCCCATTTTGGCTATTTTATCTCAGCTTTCTGTTTGTTTTTTACTGACTGAGAGCCTTCAGTTTCCCAAGTTTTCTTTGGAACCGTCTTTGGCATCTTGCTAGTTCCCTCATTAACAGGTGAAACAAAACTTGGGCTCACAATGCTTTGATGGTTTCTGTTTTATTTAATTAATTACTGTAATGTTTTCTGCTAGAAGTTACATTTCCTTTTTGAGTAGCTGCCAATCATTTTTGAAAGTTGTCAAAGAATGCATTATAATTCAATCTGTACATTATTTTCAATTCTTTCTATACCTCCTATCATTCTTGCTTCAGTCCTCATCAAACCAAGAATTGATGACTAGCTAGGTAATTGTGGACACACTGGGTCTTAAAAGTTCATTTTTGCAGGTCAGATTTATACAGTGAGCTATGTCAGTTCATTCTTGTTTGGACGATAGTTCCCTCTTTTATTAACAGGAGAAATGCTGTGGCATAACCATCAGCTGGGCCGATCTTAAAGCTGTTTTTCCACAATGGGGATAAATTGGCTGTACTCCACTGACACTTCCCCCAGCCTTTCCCTGTGACTGATGGCTCCCATTTGCAAGATGTCAGGCCAAGGTCTGAGGAACTTCCTTTAGCAGTGTAAATTGGCCCACTTGGCTTCATCAGCATAGTAATCTCAGCAGAGGCAAGGACCTGCCACTCTATCAGTTGATTGGGTTCACTGAAAGTTGTGATTCTAAAATTGTTCTGTTTCTCAGCTAAAGAGCATTGCATTGGAAGTGTCTAAGGTGAACATAACCATAAGTTAAAATGTCTTTAAAATGTAAGATTTAATAAAATAGTTAAAAGGATGTCTGTATATTAAAAAAAATTGCACATTTGATTCCATAAACACATTTAGCCTTTGATAAGTTCATTTTTTGGCCTCATCTTTAATATGATCCTTTGATTTCATTTTTCAAAGTTACATTTATTACTTACTTCTTTTCGTGTGTGTGTGTGTGTGTGTGTGTGTATGTGTGTGCCATGGCACATATGTGGATGTCAGAGGACAACTTGTGGGAGTTGATTTTCTCCATCCACCATGTAGGTCCCAAGTCTTCAGCCTTGGTAGCTTATACCTTAACCTGCTGAGCCATTTCACTGGTCCCAATATTATCTTTTAATATAAAATGTTTTGTTTATAGAGCTATTTTTCTTATCAAATTTATTCAATGCTCAGTAACTGTATAAAAAATACAGGTGGCTGAGAAGCAATTGCATCTAACATACACACTTGACTATCAGCGTATGATGTGATTATACAGCCCTCTCTCTCTCTGTCTCTCTCTCTGTCTCTCTGTCTCTGTCTCTCTGTCTCTCTGTCTCTCTGTCTCTCTCTCTCTCTCTCTCTCTCTTTCTCTCTCTCTCTCACACACACACACACACACACACACACCCCTACCACAGAATATTTTTCTGGATTCTCTTCTTCTGGGAGGTTACCCATTTATTCTGAGGATGTAATTCTTGAAATATTTTCTGGGTAAGTTTAGATTGCTGGGACAAAATACTTTATTTGGAGCTGTCTTGTGTGGTTTGTTGTTGGGTGTTGTCAACAGTGACTAGACTAAATAAATGTCTAGGGCGACGAGAATTAACCAGTAGTCATTTGAAGCCCCACGTGCTGAATAAGGTTATAGAGTATACGTGGGATGGTAAAAAGTAATAAACATTGTCTTATCAAGTGGCTTAGAAACTTATCTTCAAAGTTTTTCTTAATAGAGTTTATACATGCTTAAAGGTAATGGAAATTTTAGTATAATAAGTAAAATATGCTACGATGAATGCTAAGGAACATATTCTTATAAAATAACATTAATGGAAATATTTGTAATTCATTCTGCTCTTTAAAAGTTTATTAAATTTATTTTTTATAGAATGTGTTTTGATAATATACTTTTCCCTCCCCCAATTTCTCAAAGAACTTCCCACCCAACTTAGTGTTTTATCTCTTTCTATCACTCTTTGAAAAAAAAAGGAAAAACAACAAAAACCCCAAATTAAAATAGAAGCGGACAAACTAAAATAAAAAATTATCAGTAAGACAAAAAATACCAATAAAAAATAAAAAAAACACTTCAAAACAATCTGGAGTCTGTTTGTATTAACCAATTACTCCTGAGCAGGGGACCTATCCTGGGAAAGGGTTGATATACCCAATGACATTCCATAGGAGAAAACTGATTCTTCTTCTTTTTTTTTTCCTGGCATCTATCTTAAATAGCTTCTTGGCTAGGGGTGGTCCTTTGTTTCCACTTTCTCCTCTCAGAGCTGGCGTTTTGTCTGGTTTAAACATTTTTCATTTGGTACCTTAGACACATCTTCAATAATGTTAAGAAACAAAGGAGTCAGGACATTGTTGAGTGACCAGAGTTTGCTGATTAGTAATGTTATAAGAATCTGTAATGAAGAAATAAGAGGAAGAGGGAAAGGAAAGAAGGAAAAATAACATAGAAATGATGAAGTTAAACAAAAGTATTTTAACGTCAGTTCATATCTTGCCCTTGTTCTTTCTGGCTGGAATGAACATTGACCCTCACTGTACACAGAATTGTCTTACGATGCTGACTGTACTGGTATGGGAGCAGCAGTTTTTATTTGAACTGAAGTCTGGGTCATTTCGAACTTTGATTTGTGTCTGGCTCTCAGATCTTGTACAGGTACTTGAAAGTTGAAGTATTCTGGTTACTTGTGAACAGAAATAATTCATTGATCTGGTTGTAATCAATTTTACTAAAAGAGGGTCATTTCAAAGCATTATTTCTATAGTATATGATTTTTACTTTCCAAGGAAATAAAAAGTTTGATGCATGATCAGTGTTTATTGTTGTTCAAATTTTCTATCTTTGGTACCAAGGTATTATGAATCAGAATTTTTGTTACATTTTGAGAATTCTCAAGAAAGTAGTTGACTGTTGAAGGCTTAGTGTCACTTAAGTATTATTCAATAATGAGAGCATGGCTATACATTGCAAAATACTATTTAGAAATAACATTTGTGTTATTGTTATTGTTATTGTTATTGTGACAGTACATTTTTCAGAAGCTTTTTTAGATTGTATTTACTTTTTATTAACATGACTATGTATTAATTAAAGGGGGAGACTAAATTGGTAGTGTTTTGGCATTCTTAGTTCTTGCATTTCACACGTTTAATCTAGAACATCTTTTTTATAAGCCAATATTCACCTTTAAATAACTATGCCATGAAGTACCTAGGTTCTGATTCTCTCCCTCTCCATCCCCATCTCTCTCTCTCTCTCTCTCTCTCTCTCTCTCTCTCTCTCTCTCTCACACACACACACACACACACACACACACACATACACACTTAATATAGTGTATTATGAAGAAGAACAGAATTAAATATAACAAAAAACCTCACCAGGCTATTTTCAGGCTTACTACTACATGATTCTGAAGGTCACTTTCAGCATCTTGTTACTTTTAGAGTCAAATTTTCATGAAACATTTTGTGTAGCTGGATGGCCTCATAATATAGGAGTTGTAACTATAGCACCAATTTTTATCTATACATTATCATTTGTGTTAAGTGTGATAGCTTTGGCAGTCAATTTTAATAGGAAGGTATTAATTTCAAACAGTGGCCTGCATATAATGACAGCAATGAAGAGTATTCCCAGAGAATGCTCCTAAATTAATTTGTCAGTTTGACCTAGTAACGAAAATGCATACTAAAACACTGATGTGAATTGAAAATAAAATCACTGCACTTGACAGATTTAATAGTTTAAGTGATTTCAAATTAACCACATACCACTGACCGCAAGTGAGGAATGTGAGCTTTTCTCTTATAATGAAACATACTCTAGGGGCTCATTATACAGAGCAGAATAAATAAATGCATAGTAAATAAATCGGCACTGGGGAAGAGAGAGTGGAAACTACTTAATGATTCGTACATGCATACATAAAGATATCACAAGCAATTCGATACCAAACTCTTTTCAGTTTTATAGTGTTATAAATAAAAACTGCTGATCAGTAAATTCAAAGCATGATATATCTATTAAAGATATTAATAATGATAGAAACATCAGCTTTCTGAATGAAGTAGTGAATAACACAAGCTACTTTTCTTTTTTCTTTTTTCTTTTTTTTGGTTTTTCGAGACAGGGTTTCTCTGTGTAGCTTTGTGCCTTTCCTGGAACTCACTTGGTAGCCCAGGCTGGCCTCGAACTCACAGAGATCCACCTGGCTCTGCCTCCCGAGTGCTGGGATTAAAGGCGTGCGCCACCACTGCCCGGCTAGCAAGCTACTTTTCATGAAATATCTAAAATGTACTGCAATCCCATTTGTTTTCTATTTACCTAAAAATTCAAGTAATAATTTTGAGTCATTACTTTTTTAGCCTTTCTTACAGTATATATAGACATACAAATAACTTATTTCAGCTTATATAAATGTTATGATTTGAGCATCACATTTGATACTAATATCACCATTACTTCTCCATGAAAATTCATATATTTTTGCATCTGCACGAAAAGTAAAGACAATTTGAATACAATACTCAGACATTTTTGACTGCTAGGCAGAATGCATGGTCTATAAATATATATTGAAAGAACACAAGTGCCTTAATGTATTTGTTTAAAAAGTTAGCTTTTCTACTCTGCCCAGGATGGAATCTATATGGTGTCGTTCTTTATTCCCATAATTTATGAGGAAACTTATGAGGAGTCTTTGATGTCCTGCAGATGAAGGAAAAGGATATCAATTCTTTGCAACAGTAACCCACGTAAGTGGTACCAACTCTGATTTCCAGAAGAGCACATCTACAAATAGGGAGTGAAGCAATCTACACCATAAATCCAAAGAAGACCCCAGGAAAGCACTGTTGGTAAGCTATGCTGAAATTTGTCACTGCCACTGGGACCGCTCCAATCACTCTCTGTTTCACTCTTGGATCTTCTCTAACTAGATCAAGAAATGTCTTCTGGTGATGACTGACCTAGTGTAAACCACCAACCTTTCACAGAGGCATACTTACTTGTGTCTTAGTAGTTAATTTTCACATTGTTTTGACAAAATACCTCAAAGAAACAACTTCAGGGGAAATAATTTATTTTGGCTCATAGTTTTAGAAGGTCCATTGTCACTTGGCTCAATGTTTTGGGGTCACTCTTAGACAGAATATGTGTGGCAGATACGTCAAGACAGGAAGCAGAAAGAAAAATGAACATGAGTTAGGGACAGCATGCCCTTGAGATCTGCCCACATTGTCCTGTTGCCTCTAGCTAGACTTAACACTCTAGTTTCCTCAGCCTCTCAGAACAGCACCAACACTTGGAAACATGTGAATAATACATGTCCTTGGAACTGGACAGTGACAGGTCCTCAAGTAACATTAATGCATAGTTAAAGGAAGAAGTGGCCATTGTGAAGAAAAATTTCTGCTGACAAAGAATGGGGACCAAGTAGACACAGATGCTTAGGCCTAATATGAGAGAGAAAAATGCTATCAAATTATTTAGAAATGATTGAGAAAACCATACTCCACTGACAAATTATCTTGGTAAAATAGTTTATAATACGTAAAAGACTCAACAACCAGGGGCCAAAGAAATTACCTTAAAGAAAAGTTTCAAAAAACTGCATTCTGAAGGGAAAGGAAGATGGAGCAGGTAGCTAGGATTAAATTTGTATCAAGGATATTTTAAAACAGTTTTTGATGAGAGAAGTGCAGACATACATAGGTAGCTAATGACAGGAAGAGATCAGTAGAGAGCCAAAGAATGAAGATAGAGAGTCCACCTACAAGGTTATGATTACTGTTGGAGCAAAAAGATTTAAGTTAGGAACAGTAAAACATAAGACTCTACTTACTTGGGATTATGGTGAAGTAGTGATAGAAACAGCGCCAGTTTATTCTTCTTGCCTGTAGTGCTCAAGTAGTTGAGTATCTAAGAGCAATGTGTCTAATTTAAGTCAAACCTTAGTCTGAAGATGGGCATATCCTAACTTTACATAATTTTAGAAATAGGACCTTTAAAAACATGTTTAAAAATAAAAGGTATTTTTCCTAAGTCTCAGGTGCTTTAAATTGCATAATCAATAAGGAAATAATTCTTATACTGATTGTGTGAAGTTGGAGTGATCATTGGGTACTAGAAGTCATGTGGTCACACTATCAATGAATAGACAGACATCTCTTTCCTTGCCAAGGGTGGCAGGATCTACAGTAAGGAAGATTTTACTTGCAACTACCTACAAGTTGCACAACAAAAGTGTGTGATGACCCCCAAGAGATGAGAATGTGTGCTCCAGTTACGTCTTGTATTGTGACTTCAAGTACTGTACTAAATAGGAGTGAAACTATTGATAACTTTGTCTTATTCCTTACCCATGGTAACATTTAGAGTTTCTTCATTTTTCATCATGCTGGGTATAGGTTTGTTGGACACAGTATTTATTATGGTGAAGTATGCTCACCATAAACTTAGCACGACTTTTATGAAGTGATGTGAGATTTTGGCAGAGGCAAATGGATAATAAATAACATTTATTGATTTAAATGTGTGAGCCATCTCAGCATCTCTAGAATGAAGCCAACTTTCTGTGATATGTGATCTTTTTGAAGTGCTCTTGAATTCTGCCTGTTGCTATCTCTCTCTTTTCATTTATATATCTTTTGATTAATTTAGCTAAAATCTTAAAATCTTGTTTATCTTTTCAAAGAATCAACTCTTCATTTCACTGATTCCTTGTATTTCATTCATTATATCTGAATTTTGATAATTTCATCCCATCTACTCTTTCCAGGTTGGTTTGCTTTTTGTTCTTCCAGTGACTTAATGTGCATTATTGGAAATTTCATTTATTTATTTACTTGTTTGTTTTTATCTATCTATCTATCTATCTATCTATCTATCTATCTATCTATCTATGTATCTATCTATCTATCTATCTATCTATCTATCTATCTATCTGTGTTTTTTTGTTGTAAGGCACTTACAATTGTATGAACATTCCTATTAAGAATGTCTTTATTGTATCCCATAGATTTTAATAGTTTGTGGTTTTGTTTCTCTTCAATTCTAGGTTTATTGTTTTTTTGTTTTTTTCTTCACTGATCCAATTGTCAATCACGAATGTGTTGTGTAGTCTCTATGAGTTCAGGCACTTTCTGTAGTTTCAGTTGTTCTTAATTTGCACCTTTATTTCATTGTGTTCAGATATGTAGATGTTATTTCAACTTTTCTATTTGGTAAGAATATTTATATCCTAATATGTGGTTGATTTTGAAAGAAGTTCCATGGATTGTTGAGAACCTGTTCTAGAGTGTTTGTGTAGGATGTTCTGTAAATATCTGTTAAGTTTGTTTGACTTTGGTGTCATTTAACTGCAGTGTGTCTCTGTTTAGTTCTTGTTCAAATGACCCATTGTTTGGGTGGGAGCTCAACCTCAACCCCTGACACCCTGGCATCCATATACCCAAAGAGTCTGGAATGTTTGGCTGGGAGTTCCACCTCAACCCCTGGCACCCTGGCATCCATATACCCCAAAAGTCTGGAATGTTCTGGTGGAAAATCCACCTCAACTCCCCTCCCCCATCTCTTTCCCCAAACCCACCCCTTCAAAGCCCGCCAAACACAGCTCCTCCCCCAGAGAGACTCAAGACCACTCCCACAGGGTAATTAAGCAGCATCCCAGAAAACAAACACGTGGTTCTTCTGGTCTCTCATCCAGGTCGCCTCTCTGAGGGGCCGGGGAATCACCCGGGAATGCTTTACCCATTAAACCTGGGCTTTTCCAATTCAGTCTGATTCAGTTTAATTTGAATTGCTGCGTTGGCAGAGAGGCCTTCAGGGTATAAAAAGACTTACCACTCACCTCTTGATGGGTGTGGTGTATTTAAGTCATCCATTCTTGTTTGGGAGTTAATCTGTGGTTTTAATTCTAGCAGTGTTGGTTTTTTTTTTTTTTTTTTTTTTTTGAAACTGGCTGCACCTATGCTTAATAAACCTAAGTTGAGAATTGCAATATCTTCTTGGACTAGGCAACCCAGTAGGAGGAAAAGGGTCCCAATGGCAAGGAAAAGAGTCAGAGCCATCCCCTCTCCCACTTTAGGAGTCCCACATGTCCCCTAAGCTAAACAACCCCAGCATGTATGCAGAGGACCCAGCACAGACCTTTCCAGGTCCTGTGATTGCTGCTTCAGCTTCTTTGGGCCCCTAGGAGTCCTGCTTAGTTGATTCTCTGGGCCATGTTCTCATGTTTATTCTTTTTTTTTTTTTAATTGAACTATTGCTTCTAAATCTTCGGCAGATTTGGTTTGTGATCACAAATTCTTTAATCTGTTTCCTTTAATGGAACATTTTTCTTTCTTCTTTAATTTTAATAGTTTTGGTTTGTATAATAGCTTGGATTTACAATAGTCACCTCTTACTTAGTTTATTTATTTTCCTGTATTGAAAACAGATTTTTTTCATACAATATATCATGAATGTGGTTTCCCCTCCCCAAGTTTCTCCCAGTTCCTCCCTGCCTTCTCTCCCATCTGGATCCACACACCCTTTCTGTCTCTCCTTTGAAAACAAACAGACATCTAAGGAATAATAAAAATAAAATAAGATAAAACAAGAAGAAACAAACCAGAATATGACAACATAAACAAGTAGAAGAAAATAGAGCCACAGAAAAAGAACAAGAAACACATACAGACACAGAGACACACAGGTTCACATACAAAGGGATCCTATAAAACACAAAACCAGAAGCCATAAGACAGATGCAAAGGACCTGTAAGGGGGAAAATAATACCTCAACACAACATTATGAGACAAAGAGCCTCCAAACGTATAACTGAGTTTGTTTTGTGTAGGACATCTACTGCTGAGCATTTGACTTACCTTTAAGAGTAGTTTGTTTCCCAGTAGGAACTCCCCAGAGAAAACTAATTTTTCATTTGTGAGTGGCTATCAATTTGAGATTGCTTCTGGATTAGGGATGGGGGCCTGTGCCCACTTCTCCTCTCAACTCTAGGACCCCACCTGGTGCAGACTTGTGCAGGCCCTGGAAATGCCATAGTCTCTATGAGTTCATATGTGCCTTGGCCCTGCTGTGTCTTGAGGGTCTCCTTGGTGTCCTCCATCCACTCTGGGTCTTGCATTTTCTCCTCCTCTGTTTTCACAGTTCCCTGAGCCCTGATGGGAGGGATTTGATGGAAATATCCCATTTAGGGCTGAGTGTTCCAAGTTTCTCACTCTCTGCTCATTGTCTGTGTGTGGGTCTCTGTATTTATTCTTATCTGCTGCAGGATGATGACTGAGCAAGGCACTGATCTACAAGTATAGATCAATGTCTTAGGAGTCATTTTATTGTTATGTTCCTTTAATAGAACAGCAGTATTTGCTTGTCATCTAGGTCCCTTGCCTATCTAGTTTTAGGTTCTTGGTCAACCAAGCAGCATTGGGTATGGGTTCCATCTCATGGAATGGGCCTTAAATCAAATCAGATCTTAGTTTGTTCCTCCCACAAGCTTTGTACCAGCATATCTTGTGGGAAAGTCACCATTGTGGATGAAAGGGTTTAGAGCTGGGTTGGTGTTTATCTTTCTCTCATGGCCACTAGTCAGTAGGGTGAAGGCTTTAGATAGGCACCATCTCGATTTCTCCTTGTTCAATGAGTTATGCCGGTGTCATCCTCACCAATACAGCCTTGCTGTCATTTTATAGAGAGCAACCAAGGCCTTTCAACAGCCTGGGGTCCTTGGGGTTCCTATATTGGGCCCCTTTGGCCAAACACTTGACTGGATGTAACCCACTGACAGTATTAGAAGCTTCATGTGGTGACAAGAGATGTCCATCTGGCACTCTGTCTACCCTGTTATTTGGCTATTTGATTTAGATAGCCTTACTATATGTACATATTTTACAAAAAATTTTAGGTCTTGGAATGTACCTTCCTTAAATCTTCTGGCTTTAATATTTTCTGTTGAGTAATACTTGGATGTTATTCTGATTGACCTGCTTTCATAAATGTCTTGGTTATTCTCACTTTCAGCATTCTTTATACTTCTTAAATTCTGTGTTGTAAATGTTTAAACTATAATATGTTCATGTGCATTTTATTTTCTGGTCATATATATTTGAAGTTATGTAGGCTTCTATACCTGGATGGGCATATATTTCTCTAGGTATAGAACATTTCCACCTGATTTCACTGCAGTTTTTCTTAGGCTTATGAGTTGTTCATTTTCAGTATCATTTCAGTTAATCTTTTCTCAACAATTTTATCTCTTTATTGAATTCTGTTTTCATATACTATATTGAATTCTTTATTTCCTTCAGATATTTGCATTTGTTCTTCTGGGGTATGTTAATGTCCCTTGGGGGTTGTCTGAACACAGTAACAATAATGTGATTGATTTTTTTTCTTGGAACTCCTTCTAGGTCATTACTTTTCTTTCCTTCCTTCCTTCCTTCCTTCCTTCCTTCCTTCCTTCCTTCCTTCCTTCCTTCCTTCCTTCCTTCCTCCTTTCCTTCCATCCTTCCTTTCTTTCTTCATTTCTGTCCGTCTTTTTTTATTTTTATTTTTATTTTATTTTTTATTTTTTGGTTTTTCGAGACAGGGTTTCTCTGTGTAGCTTTGCACCTTTCCTGGAACTCACTTGGTAGCCCAGGCTGGCCTCAAACTCACAGAGATCAGCCTGCCTCTGCCTCCCAAGTGCTGGGACTAAAGGCGTGCACCACCACCGCCCGGCATGTCTTTTTTTAAATAAAATAAAATGTAATCAGATGAAATAAATCTGCCAATGCACAGATTATTTCCATTTCTTGGCTATTGTAAACAATGCTACATGAACATGGTAATGCATATGTCTCTTCAACATACTGATTTCATTTTCTATGGACACATATATGCATATACATCTGTGTTTGCTAACACTTGCTGTCCGTAAGCTTTCAGCAATGGCCATTCTTACTAGGGTAAGATGATATCCACTACAGTGTTGACTTACATTTTCCTGCTAGGAAAATATTTGAAGCATCTTTAATCTACAAAATTGTCATTTGTCTTCTTTTATTTTTTTTTTAAATTTTTTATTTTTATTTCTTTTTTAAAATTTATTTTATTTTACAATACTATTCAGTTCTACATAACAGCCATAGATTTCCTTGTTCTCCCCCTTCCTGCCCCCCTCCCCTTCCCCCCAGCCCACCCCCCCTTTCCCACCACCTCCAGATCAAGGCCACCCCCGAGGACTGAGATCGACCTGATAGACTCAGTCCAGGCAGGTCCAGTCCCCTCCTCCCAGATTGAGCCAAGTGTCCCTGTATAAGTCCCAGGTTTCAAACAGCTATCTCATGCAGTGAGCCCAGGACCTGGTACCACTGCCTAGATGCCTCCCAAACAGATCAAGTCAATCAACTGTCTCACCTATTCAAAGGGCCTGATCCAGTTGGGGGCCCCTCAGCCTTTGGTTCATAGTTCATGTGTTTCCATTCTTTCTTAGAAAATTGGGAATCAATCTCCCCCAAGAACCAGCTATACCATTCTTGGGCATATACCCAAGAAATGCTCAATCATACCAGAAGAGCACTTGCTCAGCTATGTTTATATCAGTATTTCTTTTTTTTTTTTTTAAAAAAAAAAACTTTGTATTGATTCTTTGTGGATTTCACATCATGCATCCTGATTCCACTCATCTCCCAGTCCCCTTGCTTCTGCTCTCTACCCTTGCAAGCCCCCAACCCTCAAAAAACCCACATTTTAAATTAAAACCAAAAAAGACACAAAAACAAACCTAACCAACCAACCAATCAACCAAAACAAACAAACAGCAACTACAACAAAATTGCAGCATGGAAGCTCTAGTGTGGCCCAGTGAGTCACACAGTATACCTTTTTGTCCATATATCTTTACTTGTAATGTTCATTGCAATGAGTCATTGGTTCAAGGCCTCTGGCTTCTGCTACATTGTAAATCCATGGGCAGGACCAGCTCTTCCATGCCCTTTAAGCCAGCTCTTCTGCCTTCTGCAGGTTGCAAAGGGTGGGGGCAGGTCATGTTTTTCTTACCCATTCCACCACATGGTGTACAAGGGAGGGGAAGGGGGCTTCTGCTCTCATGTCCACGGGACCAGCTCACCTGCATCCTTGCCAAAAAGGGGCTATTGTGCTGCCTGGGTAGGTGCAGGCCATGCTCTCCCATGGGCAGTTCTCCCACTCTTATGACCCCAGGGCCGGATTTCCCTCCTGTCATAGGCAGCAAAGGGCAGGGAAGTGGGGAGCTCATCTCTTCCTCACCCACTTCACTGTATGGCAGAGGATAGGTGGGACCAAATCTCTCACACAGGTTCAAGGGGTCAATCAATCACCTGCAACTCCTGTCAACAGATTCTGCTCTACTGTGTTGCCCTCGGGAGGTGCGGGGCCTACTTTTCTGAGTGCTACACCTAGTAAGGGGCAGGATGATCTCTCCTGTTCATGTAACTCGGGGACCAGTTTTTCCTGTCTGCAGTAGGTGGCAAGCGGTGAGGGATAAAGGGCAAAGGGCGAGGGGCAAGGGTGGCCGTGCTACCCCATGACAGACAGTAAGGCTGGTGCTCTTACTCTCGCATCTTCAGGGTCAACTCACCTGCACCCCCTCAAACAGGAACAGCTCTACTGGGCTGTCCAGGTGAGGTGCAGGGCCTGCTCTCCCGAGTGCTGTGGTTGGTGAGGGGCAGGGCCAGCTCTCCCTAGTGCTGCAGCCAGTAAGGGGCAGGACCAACTTTGCAGCCCTCTTCTCACTGCTTTTGGTAGTAATGGGAGCCATGGACCTCAACACTGACCACACTAATATGGCCCTAGGTGGTGGCTCAGACTTCTGACATGTGCCGTTGATGGCTTTACAGACCATGGATAGCAACATAGAGCCCAGCTGTGGTTAGAACATGGACCCAGACATGCTCCTTGGCAGCAATCTGGGCCGGATGTCACCATGGCTCCAGTTGTGCTAACTTTTGTGTTTTCTTATAATGGCTTGGTTTTTCCTCTGATCTTCAGGTAAGCTTTATTTATTAAAGCACAAATATTTCAGCACAAATAAAAGGTCACCACAACAGTCTATCCTAGAAATGGCTACATAAACAAAACCAGAACAATGGCAATATAATTAGACATTAATATGGAAATAGAAAATCTCAGTGTTCCACCCTTAGCTTACAGGCAACAAATCACTGCTGAGAGATGGAGAATTAGCTTCTCCCAGGGATGAGTCCCCTAACTCTGTGGTCAGCCTTGAAACCATATACATACAAACAACAAAAACAGATTCAGCAGATTGAATTTATATATTTGTATATATTTAGACATATATATATATCAAAAATAATGAAAAATATAAGACTGAATTTGGCAATGCAGGAGTAATGGAAGGAGGTGGAGGCAGAGGACTTGGGAGAGGATGAAGGAAGGAAAAGGAAGGGAAAAGTGGTATATTTATAATCATTTAGAATGCATAAACATTCAAAATTTTTAAAAATTGTAGTCAGGACCAGTGGAATAACTCAGTGAGGAAAGACACTTGCCATGAAACCTAATGACCTGAGTTCAATACCTGGATCCATATCATAAAAGTAAATAAACTGACTCCTGCACATTGTGTACATGAGATGTTGCACACATGCACATACTGATTCACAGAGCATACCCAACTAAATAAAATTAATAAGTAAATTGTGACTATTTGTTCAGATATTTTCTAGCCCAGCCACTTCTTACTCTTCCCTTAGAACCTTAATAGTGAATATTTTAGAGTTTCTTACATTTTCTAATGATTTCCAAGCCTTTGTAGATAAGTCAAAATGTCTTTTTATTGCTTTAAATCAATATTTTAGAAAAATCCTGCTGCCTTGTCTTCACATTTTATACTCTTTTCCTTTTGAATGTATAATTTAATATAAAATCTTTCTGTAAACTTTTTTTCTTTAAATGCTATGTGTGACTCTACAGTATCACTATCTTAGAGGTTGTTGCTATGAAGAGTCACTCAGTGATCACAAATGACCACACAACTCTTCTCTCTCTCTCTCTCTCTCTCTCTCTCTCTCTCTCTCTCTCTCTCCCTCTTTTTATTTTTCGAGACAGGGTTTCTCTGTGTAGCTTTGCACCTTTCCTGGGACTCACTTGGTAGCCCAGGCTGGCCTCGAACTCACAGAGATCCGCCTGCCTCTGCCTCCCGAGTGCTGGGATTAAAGGCGTGCGCCACCATCACCCGGCTTACCACGGCAACTCTTAAAAGAAAAACATTTAATTGGGATGGCTCACTTACAATTTTAGAGGTTCAATCCATTGTCATCATGGTGGGGAGCATGGTGGTGTGCAGGCAGACATGGTGTTGGCTACATCTTGATCAGAAGGCAACAGGAAGTCTCGTGAGGCACTGGGCATGGTTTGGGCATATATGAGACCTCTAAGCCCACGCCCACAGTGACACACTTCCTCCAACAAGGCCATATCTACTCCAACAAAGCCACACCTCCTAATAGTGCCACTCCCTATGAGCTTATGGGGGCCAATCACATTCAAACCACCACAATCACTTTAGTTCTTTTTTTAATCATTAATTTTCCTTTAGTGTTTTTCTTTTTTCCTTGAATGCTTGAATATATTTAGAAGATTATTTTAAAACCTTTTTTCTGCTATTGTTAATCTGTTGCCATTTGTACCAGATATTTGAACTCCTATGTAAATTTTATTTTTTAATATAGTAAATCCATTTTCCCTTTTATACATTTTTTATGTTGTATCTTGTCAAACCCAGGATAATGCTTGCTTTTAAAGAGTAATTCTGGCAAGCATCTGATTTATTGGCACACTGTGTATTCTTTGTCTAATTTTGGTTTAAGCCTTATTAGGA
Source organism: Peromyscus leucopus (assembly GCF_004664715.2). Lineage (NCBI taxonomy): Eukaryota > Metazoa > Chordata > Mammalia > Rodentia > Cricetidae > Peromyscus > Peromyscus leucopus. Next base: position 80,287,659 of record NC_051069.1, read on the forward strand.
TATCTATTACTCAAAGAGTAGGTAAGCTTCATTCTAATGTATAAACTAGTATCAATTTTACATTCAGCATTTAATGCACCTGCTGTCACTCTTTCTCATTAGAATGTTAACATTTCTCTGTCCACCTTAACTCTACTCCTGAAGAGGGGTTTCTCTAGTGTGCTTCATATAGTTTATAGTACTTTAAAACTTTTATTTTGAATTACTTAAGTATGTACACACATGCATAACTGTGTATAAGCACGTGTGTGTGAGTGAAGGTACCCATATAGACCATAAAGTTTGTTGAATCCCCTTGACCTGGAGTTGTAAGTTGTTCCGAGCAACTGCTGAGACTCAAACTTGGGTCCTCTATAAGTACAATATGTGCTCTTAACTGCTGAGCCATCTCTTCAACTGGGCTTCAAACATTTTAAATAAATTTTAAAGGTATTTTTAAATGGTTGAGGAGCTCAGAGTTCCATGGCCTCCTGGACCAAGTAGAGGAACCTAGTTTTTCTTGTTTAAGCCTATCTGCAATGCTCTGGAACAAGTTGGAAACTCCAGCTCCCCATCTTAGGTTTACCAGCACTGCCATGGAGCCTTATTCTATGCACAGTATGGCCTCCAGAACTTCCTATGTTAGCTCTTCCTATAGCTCCTTGGAATTTTGCTTCAGGAACCCACCCCACAAGTCCTCCCACACCAAGTGGAGGACTTCAGTTTCTTCTGTTTAGGACTATCTATTCCACCTGAAAAGTCCCTGAAGAAGAAATCTCACAGAGAAAAGTCACTTCTTAATCCTACAAAGGCTTACTACTCCCCTGAACACTGTAAATGCTTCCACTGAAAGAATAGAAGTAACCTGAGGAAAAATTAAAAAAATAAAAAAAGAAATTAAATCAACAAATTATTCCAAATGTGCAAATCCCAGGGCAAAACCAAAACAACTTGAAAAACAAAGACAAGTCTCATCCACATACTACCAATCCCATAATACTGACCCCTAATGAAAATGACCTGGCTGTGTGTCTCTGCATCTGTTCCAATCTGGTACTCTCTGATGATGATTAGATAAGGCACTTATTTATGAGTCTAGCAGGATATCATTATGCTGTGGGATAATGCTCTTGTACACTGTAAAGATTTATCACTCAAATTGGTTTAATAAAACGCTGATTGGCCAGTAGCCAGATAGGAAGTATAGGCAAGACAACCTAACTAGGAGAATTCCAGGAAAAGGAAAGGGTAGAGTCAGGAGTCTCTAGCAAGATGCAGAGGAAGCAAGATGAGAACGTAGTACTAAGAAAAGGTACCAAGTCATGTGGCTTAACATAGCTAAAAATTATGGGTTAATTTAAGCATAAGAGATAGTTAGTAATAAGCCTGAGCTAATGGCCAAGAATTTATAACTAATGTTAAATCTCTGAGTCAATTATTTGGGAAGTGGCTGCCAGGTATTTGGGAGTCACTGGTTGACACACATATTTCCACCTACATCATTAGGAGTCACTTTATTGATACTTTTTTTTTTTTAGACCACTGTGCTTGGTTTTACTGTAGGTCTCTGGGATATCTAGTCTCTGGTTCTTGATTACCCAAGCAGTGTCAGGCATGAGTTTCCTCTCATGAAGTGGGCCTTAAGTCAACTCAGGCATTGGTTGACTCCCACTAGTTTTGTGCTACTATTGCCCTAGCATATTTGAGATCCACAGCCAGACATTATGTGGAGAGGCAATGTGAGGTTTACATCAAATCCTTTCCCTCTGAGCTGAGGGAATCCAGTGGAAGAGGAAGTAAAAAAATTGTAAGAGCAAGAGAAAATGGAGGACACCAGGAGAACAAGACACTCTGAATCAACTAAGCAAGGTGTATATGAGCTCACAGAGACTGAAAGATCAAGCACAGGCCTACATAGGTGTGCCACAGTTCTTCTGTGTCTATATTATATCCATTAGCTTAGTATTTTTATGGGACTCCTAACTATGAGAACAAGTGATTCCTTGTCTGTTATGTCTGTTCTTAGGACTCCTCTCTTCCTGTTGGGTTGCCATGTCCAGCTTTCATATGATAGCTTTTGCTTCATCTTAATATATTTTATTTTGTCAACAAAAAAAAGAAAAGAAAAATAAAATGACCTGGAAGAAGTTCAAAAAAAAAAAAAAAACCAAATGATTATTATTATGTTCAGAAAATCTCCAAAAGACATTAACATACTCCAATAGAACAAATGCAAAGATCAGAAAGAAATGAGGAAGTCAATACAATATATGAAATCAGAATCCAATAAAGAAATAAAATTGCTGAGAAAAGACAAACTGAAATGATGCCAAAAATGAACAACTCATAAGCCTAATAAAAACAGCAGTAAAAATCAGGTGGAAAGTTTCCATTCCTAGAGAAATATATGCCCATCCAGGTACAGAAGCCTGTATAACTCTAAATGTATATGATCAGAATAAAATATAATACCTGTATATGACAATATAGTATATGAAAAATGCTTCAAATCTTTTTCTAACAGGAAAATGTAAATTAAGACTGTAATGAGTGTCACCTTACCCTAGTTAGAATAACAATTGCTGAGAGTTAAGAACAAAAAGTATTAGCAATATATATATTATATATTTACATGCACATATGTGGGGAGATATGTGGGGATGCCTCCATATAAAATGATACCAGCATGTTGAAGAGATATCTGTACTACCATGTTCATTGTAAACATTGTTTACAATAACCAAGAAATGGTTTCATCCATTTGCCTACAAATTTCATGATGCATGATGTCATTGTTTTTTACAGCTGAGTAATACTCCATTGTGTATATGCACCACATTTTCTTTATTCATTCTTCAGTTCAGGGGCTTGTAGGTTGTTCCCAGGTTCTGGTTATTATGAATAATGCTGCTATGAACATGTTAAACAAGTGTCCTTGTGGTATGATTGAGCATCCCTTGAGTATATGCCCAAGAGTAGTATCACTGGGTCTTGAGATAGATTGATTCCCAATTTTCTGAGAAACCTCCATACAGATTTCCAAAGTGGCTGTACAAGTCTGCACTCCCACCAACAGTAGAGGAGTGTTCCCCTTGCTCCACATCCTCTCCAACATAAGCTGTCTTCAGTGTTTTTGATCTTAGCCATTCTGACAGGTATAAGATGGTATCTCAGAGTCAGTTTGATTTGCATTTCCCTGATGACTAAGGATTCTTAGCAATTCCTTATATATCTTTCAGCCATTTGGGATTCTTCTGTTGAGAATTCTCTGTTTAGAGCTGAAGCCCATTTTTAAATTGGATTTTTTTTTTTGGTATTTTGGTGTCTAGTTTCTTGAGTTCTTTATACATTTTGGAGATCAGTCCTCAGTCAGATGTGGGATTGGTGAAGATCTTTTCTCATTCTGTAGGCTGTAGTTTTGTCTTATTTACTGTGTCTTTTGCCTTACAGAAGCTTCTCAGCTTCAGGGGGTCTTATTTATTAATTGCTGGTCTCAGTGTCTGTGCTGATGGTGTTATATTTAGGAAGTTGACTGTTACCGGAGGGCTTCTCTCCAGGTTCTCCAAGCCCCACAGTCCCACAATCCACATATAAAATAATCACTCAGACGCTTATATTGCTTATAAACTGTATGGCCATGGCAGGCTTCTTGCTAACTGTTCTTTTATCTTAAATGAACCCATTTTTATAAATCTATACCTTGCCACATGGCTGGTGGATTACCAGAGTCTTTACATGCTGCTTGTCCAGGCGGTGGCTTCAGTGTCTCCCTCCTCAGCCTTCTGCTTCCCAGAATTCTCCTCTCTCCTTGTCCCACTTACTTCCTGCCTGGCAACCTACTTCCTGCCTGGTCACTGGCCATCAGTGTTTTATTTATATAGAGCAATATCCACAGCACTTCCCCTTTTTTTCTTTTTTTAAAAAGGAAGGTTTTAACTTTAACATGGTAAAATTACATGTAGCAAAACAATTACCGAGCAAGAATTATAGTTACAATATTAAAGAAGATGTCCTATCTATCTTATATTTGTGAGTTTAAGGTTTTATATCTAACTTATCTTTACCATAACTAAGGAAATTACAACTATCTAGTTTTCAGACCATTTTCATAAGCAGGAATTCTGAGAGACCATCTTACCCTGTCTTGGCAGAGTACAGTGGTCGCTATCCTTGTGTTCCGCTTGTCCAGAAAGGACAGCATTATATTTGTACTGTCAGCCATCAAGGCAAGGGCAGTTCTTTGCCCAGTAGGCCATTTTGTGCCAAAAAGACAAACTTCCAAATGGAAATATCTTAGAAGTCCAACATTCTCTCGGGATCAATTGGTGCAGCCAGGAGCAATTGTGTCTCATGTCAATAGAATTTTAAGTTATTTAAATGCCATATTATCTAGGTCTATGAAGTGTTTGAAGATTACGTATCTATCTGAAATATATCTATGTATACCTAGAAGACTTAACTAACATGGCTACAGATATGATTATCATAGATGACTAATTATTAATCTATTTTTTAATTATCCATTACAATTTTAAATGAGTTAAACATAATACCTCAAACAAGAATAGAAATATATATATATATATATATATTATATACAGTATAACAAAATTAACTTCAAGTTTGTATCAATAAACTAAAATTTATACCAATGTAAAACATATTAAACATAAACTAAAATCTATACCAATGTAAAACATTTTAAACAAGTTGTTCTTTAAAAGTAGGTTCATTAATCTACCCTTTTATTTTATCATCTCTATATCCTCCTATATATCTATATCAGTTGACTCCTGTGCCAATGCATTCTTGGCTACTTCCTACTTTCTCCTCTATCAAGTTCAGTGTAGCTAGATTTATGTTGAAGTCTTTGATCCACTTGGATTTGATTTTTGTGCATGGTGATAGATATGGGTCTACTTGCATCTTCTACATGTTGACATTCAGTTATGCCAGCACTATTTGTTGAAGATGCTTTCACTTTTTCCATTGTACAGTTTTTTCACTTTTTCCATTGTACAGTTTTGTCTTCTTTGTCAAAAATCAGGTGCTCATAGGTGTGTGGATTAATGTCAGGTAGCTCATATTCAGAAATACAAATATGGTACTCACTCATAAGTGGATACTAGATGTAAAGCAAAGGATAACCAGACTACAACCACAGCTCTTGTGTAGCTAGGAAACAAGGAGGACCCTAATAGGGACATATGACTCACCTTGGGAAGGAGAAACAGAGGAGATCTCAATGAGTAAACTGGGGATGGGGAGCAATAAAGAGTAGGCAATGGAGGATGAGAACATGAGGGAATGGAATGGTCAAGCTAGGGGAGGGACAGAGTGGGAGAACTATGAAAGAGATATCTTGATAGAGGGAGACATTATGGGGTAAGAGAGAAACCTGGCGCTAGGGAAATTCTCAGGAATCCATGAGGATGACCTCAGATTAGACTACTAGCAATAGTGGTGAGGGTACCTGAATTGGCCTATTTGTAAGCGGATTGGTGAATACCCTACCTGTTGTTACAGAGACTTCATCCAGTAACTGATGGAAGCAGATGCAGAGATCCACAACCAAGCACCAGACTGAGCTCTGGGAGTCCAGTAGAAGAGAGGGCAGAGGGATTATATGAACAAGGGGGCGTCAAGATCATGATGTGGAAATCTACAGAGACAACTGAACCAACCTCATAGGAACTCACAAACATTAGACCAACAGCTGTGGAACCTGCATGGGACTGGACTAGACCCTCTGCATAGGGGAGAGAGATGTGTAGCTGGGTCTGTTTGAGGGCCCCCTGGCAGTGTTATCAGAATCTATCCCTGGTGCATGAGCTAGCTTTCTGGATTCCATTACCTATGGTTGGATACTTTGCTCACCTTTGATGCAGTGGGAGGCGCTTGGTCCTGCCTCAACTCAATGTACTAGGCTTAGCTGTTCCCTCATGGGAGAACTTACCCTTTTGGAGGAAGGGATGATGGGTGGGTCAGGGAGGTAAAGATGGGGGAATTGGGAGGAGGGATGGGGGAGTCTGTGGTTGTTATGTAAAATGAATAATTTTTAAAAGAATAATAAAAAAGCCACATAAAAAGGAAAATACAAAAAATAAAAATAAAAATAGCCCAGAAATGGAAATAATCTGTCGACTGACTGATGAACAGAAAAAAGACAATGTTGTATACATACACAATAAAATGCTATTCAATGTTCAAAAAGAATGGGGAAAAAATACTGCCATTATCAAATGGCTGGAATGGAAGATCATTATTAAAGCAGATGGGCCAGGTATAGAGAGGCAGGAACCACACATTTTATTCATGTAGAAATTAAAATGTTGATATCTCCAATTTTGATAGTACAAAAATGGTTATCAGAGACTGGGGAAACAGAGCAGGGGAAAGGGTGAGGGGAGAGATTGAGCACTGGACACTCAGTTATACTTATCAGGAGTAAGAGGTTCTGGTAGATAGCAGTACAGTCATATTCATAAGGTGTTCTGTATTCCAAAAGCTAGAAGAAATAATTTTGGGTATCTTTACTGTAAAGGGTGATACATCTTTGATTAAATAGTTGTGATTAACATGAATGATAAGTGTATATATGTGTTAAAACTTCATATCCATGAATCTGTACAATCGTTATGTATAAGTAAATAAATTTAAATTAAATAACAGCAAATGAGATACAAACAAACCAATTCTTCACAAACTCATGTACAGAAATGGCCAATAAGCACATGGGAAACACACATCTGAAGTCCGTATGAAAGGGCAAGTTCAAATCACAGGGACACCTTTGCACCAGCCAAAATGACCGATTGAAATGACCGAGCACAGCAAGGCAGGCATCAGTGAGGACCAGGCAAACTCAACAGAGCTAGAAGGGGTGAAAAAAAATCACACTCATCATATAGGAAAGCTATTTGGTAGCAATTGTTATAAATATGAGTATTCACCTATCAGAAAGTGAAATTCTTCTGAAGTATTTACTCAAGAAGAATGACACATATGTCCATAAGAAAACATGTCCATCAATAGGCATAGGCAGTTGTTCACACTAGTCCCAAATTAATACAGCCTAAATACACACTGACTAGAGAACAAGCAGGCCTCAATAGAAAAGAAGACAGTAGAAAGAAGATATAATAAAACATACACTGCAGATGAATCATAAAAATATGAAGTTGAAACAAAACACTTTTGTGATTTGACATAGATAATATTTTAGTAAAGAAAAACTAAAATATAATGTTTAAACTTACAGTATGGTTGCCTGTGTATAGGACAGAAAGGTGAACTGGAAAAGGATGAAAGGAATTTTTGGAGCAACAAAAACATTTGTTACCTAGTTCTTGTGAAAACAGACCAAACTTCACACATAAAAATTCCACAGTAATTTATGTAAGTTATTTCTAAAAAAAAAAAAAATCAGTGTATATGCCAGGCACAGTAGAACATATTCATAGTTTCAGGACTTTAGGAGCTGATCAAGGAATCCCATAAATTTGAAGCTATTCTGGGATACATAGCAGGACCCTGTTTTATCACACACACACACACACACACACACACACACACACACACACACACACAGAGAGAGAGAGAGAGAGAGAGAGAGATCAGTACGTTCTTTGTGTGTATATACACAAACTCTTTCATTACTGTATTCATGCAATATACTGTAAGATACCTTGGCATTTTGATTTTAATGGCTACTGAAATTTTCTTCACACAAAATCTTCATTGACCTCAACATGCAAACACAGCACTAGAAGCAGAGACGGTCATAGTAAATAAAATTCTTTACTCTGAGCCAGCTTTGGAGAACCTGGATGTTCATATTTTAGCTCCATCTAGAACTGGGGAAGTAATATGGAGAAGTTTTCACATACAATACTTGTTTAAAGCATGTTCTGCTGTGTGGTACCATTCTTGAGGGAGATGTGAACAAAGGTCTACTCACCCCAGACTAGAGTAAGGATACTACCAAAATCCAGTTGGTGAACCAATAAATTTTGGGGAGGATTACTTATAGAAATATGTGTGGGGAGTTACATGCAGGAACAGAAGTGACTCAAAAAAATTGCGTCACCAAAGCCCACCTCAGCTTGGGTGGGAGTTCACAAAATTTGGCAACCTGGAGCTCACTGCAGAAATTATTGCAAAGTTGACAGTATAGTGTCTCTTTCAGAAGACTTAGATGGTCTGAACATTTTCCATCTGCTGAGATGGTCTGATTTTATATATATATATATATATATATATATATATATATATATATATATATATATATATATATGGGCCCAGTGAATCTGGTCAGTTTCAGAGATTTCCTGAAGCTTCCAGAGTTTCTTATTCCCTGAGTTTAATGTTTTTCCCACTGGATGAAATGTTTCACCTCCCTTTAGATCAGTGGTTCTCAATCTGTGGGTCAGGACTCCCTTGGAGGTCAAATGAGTCTTTCACAGGGGTTGGTTAAAACCACAAGAAGACACAGATATTAACATTATGATTCATAATAGTAGCAAAATTACAGTTATGACATAGCAACAGCATAAGGAAGTGACGTAGGGGGTCACCACAACATAAGCTTCCCTCCAAAATGGAGGTTTTACTTCAAAGGAAACTGCTATACAAAAGATCCCCATGGATTTTCACATTGTGGTAGGCAGGCCTCTTAGATTTCTTTAGGCAGACTTCTGCCCAGGGTGTCACTTCTGTGGTTAGATTATGACATAACTGACTCCAGAAATAGGCAAATAGATTTTCTTTTGCTCCTGTTTTTGAAAACAAGAAAGGCCAAAAGAGCAAAGATTGTGAGAAGCATCTTGCAACCTTCAGTTGACGCCCCTTAAGTAAATGGGGATTCTCATTTAGAGGACCACAACACACACTGGCAGTCAAACCCAATTCTAGCTTGATTACATTAACAAAGAGAGGGACAGAGTTTAACTGTAATGTAGTGAATAGCACTGAAAACTTTTCCATAGCAACAGTGTGCAAGACGTAAGTTATAAAATATTCTAAGAAAAGATAAACACCAAGGCATTAAACAGAGAGATAGCTAATATCTTTGCTGATTTTTATATCACAAACACCATGCTATGTCTTTCATTTGGTTGTTATGTTCAAGAGTTAAAATGTAATAGCATACTGAAAGGACAAACACAGCTAAACAAATTAGGGTTTCTACAGTTAGAAAAAAAAAACCTATTACATTAAGGCTGGTGATTGAGTTCGCAGTCTTCTAATACAAGCACACATTTCAATGTCACTGTCGGCCACCTTTCCATAACAGAAGCTTCTGTATAATGGCCTATAACATTACACAGTGTGTTATAATTAGAGATATGCTGAAGTGGCAGATTGGGGACTTATTTATGGCCCATGGAGCAAGAGTCTATGAGCTGCTCTTGAAAAATTAATAGTTCAAGGAAATAAAATAATTATTTGGTGCAACAATTGCATTTTAAATGATATTATCATTAGAAAAATTTCTAAGAAAAGACAAAAAGTTGAATTGTTAGTGTTAAAATAAGTCCACTATTGGTTGACTGGAAGACTTTATTATTGGAGAGGTAAGGAATGACGACAGAGAATTATGAAAAACACATCATGCTTGCTAATTTAATAAAATTTCCATAATTGAGTAAAATTTCTCTTAATTGAACATAAAATCAAGTTTCTATAGCTTGTGGTGAGAGAAAATCAGTTTCATAGATTTGAGGGGATTTTTAACATTACAATAAAAACTGGTAAGTTTGGATAGTAAGAGTTCGTGAGCTGTTTCTAGTATGAGTCATCAAAGTTATTCACCAAAGTCTCCATGTGTGAGATTAAATAATTAGAGTTCATGAACAACATGGATTTCCACTTCCACATTATTGGTAATTGTATCCACATTCAAATTTGTTTATTTTGTATGCATAATCTCATATTCATGAAGATAATTTAATCAATTGTATCTGACATTTGAGGAAAAACATTGCATTTTCTAATCATGCTTCCAAATTTCGCAAAGTTTTGCCCTGCTGTTAGAAAAGCCTGTCGTGTTAGACAGAGAGCTTTCATGGAACATTCAGAAAAACTGAAGACACAAATAATTGGAGTGGCTGGATGAATCACACATATTTATTATAGAAAAATGGAACTCATTCCATGATCTTTGAACACTTTTCCATGAACTTTGCTCATTGTATTTATAGAAGTTTGTTTTCTTTGACACCAAAGGCTAGATGTAAGGGGAGGGGGTGGGAGGGGGTAGAATAGGGGAACCCATGGCTGATATGTAGAACTGAATGGTATTGTAAAATAATATATATATATATTTAAAAAAAAGTCAAAATTATTCTGTTTCCCCTTCTCACGGTGATGCACGCAGCCCACTGAGTGCCCTCCTTGTTACTTAGCTTTTCTGAATCTGTGGGTTGTAGCATGATTAACTTAATAGCGAATATCCATTTTTAAGTGAGCACATTGTACCATGTTTGTCTTTCTGGGTCTGGGTTACCTCACTCAAGATGATTTTTTTTTTTCTAGTTCCATTCATTTGCCTGCAAACTCCATGATGTCATTTTTTAAACAACTGAGTAATACTCCATTGTGTAAATGTACTACATTTTCTTTATCTATTCTTCTACTGATGGACATCTAGTTTGTTCCCAGTTTCTGGCTATTATAAATATGGACATGGCTGAGAAAATGTCCTTTGAGTAGGATGGAGTGACCAAGGGAGGAATAGCTGGGTCTTGAGGTAGATTGATTCGCAGCTTTCTGAGGAGCTGCCCTATTGATTTCCATAAGGGCTGTACAACTTTTCACTCCCACCAGCAATGGAGGAGTGTTTGCCTTGCTCCACGTAATCACCAACATGAGCGAATTGTCCGTCACTTGTGTTGTTGATCTTTGCCATTCTGACAGGTGTGTGATGGAATTTCAAAGTAGTTTTGATTTGCATTTCCCTGATGGCTAAGGATGTTGAACATTTCTTTAAATGTTTCTCAGCTATTTGAGATTCTTCTATTGAGAATTCTCTGTTTAAAATTGTACCCCACTTTTAAATTGGATTATTTGGCTTGTTGATGTCTATTTTTTTTTTTTTTTTTAGTTCTTTACGTATTTTGGAAATTAGCTCTCTGTCAGATGTGGGGTTGGTAAAAATCTTCTCTCATTTTGTTCTATTGAATGTCCCCCATGTCTTGCAGAAGCTTTTCAGTTTCATAAGGTCCCATTTATTTTAATTTTTTATTTATTCACAGCATCTTTTACATCATTATATCAACCCCATTCATCTCACAGTCATTTTGCATCTGTCCTCCTTCTCTGTAACTACCCCCACCACAAAAATTAAATAAAACAAAATTTAAGAAAAAAATTAGAAATCTTACCATGGATGCTACAATATGATACAGTGTCATGCAGTAACACCCTTTGTCTATATATCTTTACTTACAAATGTCCATTGCAAAGAGTCATTGGTCTGGTTTGAGGCCTCTGCTTTCTACTACACTACCGATACTGTGCCCTCACTAGGACTCTTCCTGGGCATCCTATTGTTGCCCTGTGTTGTGGAGATCCTGCAGGTTGAGTCTGTGGGTCAGGTCCCTTCATGAGCTCCAGCAGATCATAGATGGGGTGGATGCTGGGGTAGGCCAAATCATAAGCCTGGTTCTGGGCCTGGGCAGCTGTAGGATTGGTCCACCAGCCAGTTCTCCTCTGTTCTCCCCCCAAAGGTGAGCTTTCCAGCATTGTCCCCTGGCTAATTCACTTCTTGCAACAATGAGTGAGGGATGGGGTCAGTTCCCTTGCTTTCATGACCTCAGGGTTGGCTCTCCCACATTTATACTATCAGAGCCAAGTCTAGTGTGTTGCTCAGCTGAGGTACAGGGGCAGGGGCCATTCTTCCGAGTGCTGCAGCTGGTGAGGGGTAGGGACAGCCCTCCTGCTCTTATGACCCCAGGGACAGCTCCTCCATCTGTCTGAAGTATTGATGAGCAGGAGGTGGTAGGGAAGGCATCTATCCTCTGCCCCTGCTATGTGGTGGTATTGTGTTCCCCAAAATATTGTGTACTCTAATAAATTTATCTGGGGTCAGAGAACAGACATCCACTAGATACAAAGGCTAGAAAATGGTGGCACTCACACCTTTAATCCTAGCATTCCAGAGATAGAAATCCCTCTGGATCTCTGTGAGTTCAAGGCCACATTGGAAATAGCCAAGCATGGTGACACACGCCTTTAATCCCAGAAAGCCAGCCTTTAATCCCAGGGAGTGGTGGTAGAAAGCAGAAAGACATATAAGGCGTGAGGACCAGAAACTAGAAGCATTTGGCTGGTTAAGCATGTGGCTGATTAAGCATTCAGGCTTTTAAGCAGCAGTTCAGCTGAGAGCTATTGGGATGAGGACACAGAAGCTTCCAGTCGGAGGAAACAAGACCAGCTGAGGATACAGCGAGGTGAGATAGCTGTGGCTTGTTCTGTCTCTCTGATCTTCCAGCATGGACCCCAATAACTCGCCTTGGGTTTGATTTTATTAATAAGGACTTTTAAGATTCCTGCTACACTGCTACCACATGTCTGATGAGTAGTGGGGACAGCTCTCTTTTGCTCATAACATCAGGGCAGGTTCACACTTACCTCCCATCACATGGCAGCTCTGCTGTGCTGTGTGAGGGGCAGGGCCCATTTCCTGAATGCTGCAGCTGGTAAAGGGAAAGGGTCAGCTCTCTTGTCTGTTGTAGGTGGTAAGGGGTGAGGGGTAAGAAGGAGCATCTCTCACATTCCCACAATGACACATGAGTAGTTGGGACAGCTCTTCCATGCTTTTGGGGGCTGGTTCACCCACAATTCCACCAAGAAGGTTCACTTTATTGTGTTACCCAAGTGATTTGCAGGGCCTGCTCTCCCAAGTGTTGTAGCTAGTGGGGGGCAGGGACAGCTATCCTGCTCTGTGACCCTCAGGCCAGTTCTCACACCTCTCTCATTGATAGGTTCAGGGGTGGGGGGACTCTTCCCTGTCCATGCCTTCACAGGACAGACAGGTGATGAGGACAGCTCTCTCTTGCTTATTACTTCAGGGCTGGCTTACCCACTTGTGTGCCAACCAAGTTGGTTCCATTGTGTTGCCCAAGCAAGGTGCAGGGCCTGCTCTCCCGAGTGTTGTAGCTGCTGGGGGTCAGAGACAGCTCTCCTGTTCTTATGGCTATAGGGCCAGCTCTTCCACCTGCCTCAGATGTTGATGGTCAAGGAGGGGAGGAGGGCATCTTTCCCCTGCCCATGCCAACACAAGACAGATGAGTGATGGGGACAGTTCTCCCATGCTCACAACTTTGGGGCTGGCTCACCCACACCTGTGCTAGGGTTGGCTCTATTGTGCTTCCCTGGTGAGGTTCAGGACCTGCTCTCCCAAGTGTTGCAGTTGGTAGGGGTCAGGGATGGCTCTTCCACTCTTACGACCATAGGGCCAGCTCCTCCACTTGCCTCAGGCATTGATAATTGTTGCTGTTTGCCTGGTGAGGTCTCTAGACGCTAGGGGCAGCAGGGGGGCAGGGGGGTGGGGAGAGGAGATTTGGAGGCAACTACACAGACTCTGGGAGGTTGCAATCAAGCTCATCTATTTTTAGGAAATGGTAAGCCTTATATATCCTCCACCCCATCCTGAGGAAAGATCTGCTTTAGTGCCCTTTGCTAAGTTGGTGCTTTCTGATAGGCTCTGGAATCTGCTGGCCATTGCTGGCCTCAAGCCCACCTCCCACCTTTGGCTATTTTTGCAGGAAGCCTAGTCATTGCAGGGGCAGTATATATAGCACATGCTCTAGCTTATCTGAAATGTGCAGCAGTCCTGCCTGCCTCAGATGGGTGTTGGGGAGGGCAATTCTCCCCTGCCCATGCCTGCTCATGACAGGTGAGTACAATGGGAACAGCTGTCTCTTGTGCACTACTTCAGGGCTGCCTCACCCACACTTCCACTAAGAGGACTGGCTTAATGTGTTGCCCAGGCAAGGTGCAGGGCCTGCTCTCTTGTTCTTGTGACCTCAGGGCCAACTTCCCACCTGCCCCAGGTGTTGATGGGCAGGAGGGAGGGCATCTCATCTCATCAGGACAGATGAGAAATGTGGACAGCCCTCCTATGCTCACAACTTCAGGGCTGGCTCACCCACACCGGTGCTAACAGGGTTGGCTCTATTGTGCTTCCCTGGAGAGCAACAGGCCCTGCTCTCCTGACTGTTGCAGCCTATGAGGGGGGAGCAGGGACAGCTCTCCCACTCTTCTCTCCCACTCTTTTCTCCCATGCTTGTTACCTCAGGGTCAACTCTCCCACTTGCCTTAGGCATTGATGGGTGGGGGTGAGAGAAGGGCAACTCTCCCCAGCTCAAGCGTCCATGTGGCAGTTGAGGGGTGGGGCTAGGTCTCCCAAGCTCACATTCTCAGGGTTGGATCGCCTGTGCTCTCATCAACAGGCTCATCTCTGCTATGATGACAAAGTGTAGGGGTTTGCTTTCCCGTGTGTTGCAGCTGGTCAAGGGGTCAGTTTCCTCCGAATTTCAGCCCACTCTCTTCCTCTCTCATCTCTTTAGATGTGTCTCTGTCCACAGTACATGAACCATTCTCTCTCTCTCTCTCTCTCTCTCTCTCTCTCTCTCTCTCTCCTCTCTCCCATACCACACAAGACCATCTGGCTGGTGCTGCAAGGTACCAGGTGGACCTTTGTTTTCTCCTAGGAGCATGGGGTGGACAACCCCAGGAATGCATGTGGGGTTCCTTGTCCCATTCAGGTTGCCATGATGTTGGGCTGGACCAAGTTCACTCATCATAAAGAAATCATTATAATTCCCAATTACCTGGCACCACAGGCTTCTGGTTGGTGCATTTGGTTGAATTCTACGCACACTGGCTGCATGGTATGGGTTGGCGACTTTGCTGGAGTCCAGCAAGTATGAGGTACCATTTATTAATTGTTGATCTTAGTGCCTGCGCTATTGGTGTTCTGTTCAGGAAGATGTCTCCTGTGCCAATGTGTTAAAGACTATTCTCAACTTTCTCTTTTATCAGGTTCAGTGTATCTGGTTTTTATGTTGAGGTCTTTGATCCTCTTGTACTTGAGTTTTGTGCAGAGTGATAGATATGGATCTATTTGCATTCTTCTATATGCAGACATCCAAATGGACAAGCTCCACTTGTTGAAGATGTTTTCTTTCCTTTTTTTCCCATTGTGTGTTTCTGGCTTCTTTATCAAAAATCAGGTGGCCATATGTGTGTGGATTTATATATGGATCTTTAATTCAATTCCATTTGATCATGTCTGTTTTTATGACAATACCATGTGGTTTTTATTACTACAGCTCTGTAGTAGAGCTTGAATTCAGGGATGGTGATATCTCCAGAAGTCCTTTTATTGTTCAAGATTATCTAAGCTATCCTGGATTTTTTGTTTTTCCGTATGAAATTGAGTACTGTCCCTTTAAGGTCTGTAAAGAATTATGTTGAAATTTTGATGGAAATTATGCTGAGTCTGTAGATTGCTTTTGGTAGGACGACCATTTTTAATATGTTGATCCCAATGATCTATGAGCATGGGAGATTCTTCCATCTTCTGATATCTTCTTCAATTTCTTTCTTTAAAGACTTGAAGTTTTTAATCATACAAGTCTTTCACTTGCTTGGTTAGAGTTACCTCAAGATATTTTATATTATTTGTGGCTATTATGAAGGGTGTAGGAGCTAGAGGGTTTCAGGAGACCAGAAGAACATGGCCCACAGAATCAACTAAGCAGGGCTCATAAGGGCTCAAAGAGACTGAAATGGCAATCATGGAGGCTGCATGGGTCTGTGTTAGGTCCTCTGCAAGTAAGTTATGGTTATTAGTTTGGTATTTTTGTGGTGCTCCTAACAGTGGAAGTGAGCATGTCTCTGACTCTTTGCCTGCTCTTGGGACCCTTTTCCTCCTACTGGGTTGCCTGACCCATTCCTGATATGAGGGTTTTTGCCTAGTCCTTTCGTAACTTGTTGTGCTGTGTTTGGTTGATATCCCTGGGAGGCCTGCTCTTTTCTTAAGGGAAATGGAGGCGGAGTGAATCTGGGAGAGGGAAGTTGAATAAGAGACTGGAAGGAGTGGAGGGAGGGGACATTGTAGTCAGGATGTATTGTTTGAGAAAAGAATAAAAAGAAAAGAAGTCAAAACTTATTGTTCTACTCTTTTTTATTATCTCAGAAACATCTGTTCTTTATTACTGTGTAACGAAAAGTAAACAGTTATAAATAGTAGTTTTGCTAAAACTAAAATCTTTCTGTTCACAGGAACAAAAATGCTTCCAAAGGAGACTAGCAATCACTAGCTCAATGCTCATTTCTGGTGATTTTCAGAGTATTTTCCTCTAAACCAGCCTAAAAGACACAGGAATTATGAGAGTCTCACAATCAAGCATTCATCATTTTTAATCGTTTTCCACATTTCAGGCCCTGAGCCTCTTCATGTGATGTGACATGTTGAGCCATCCTCGATTCTCAGGAATGAAGACAATTTGATCATGGTGAATGATTTTGTTATTGCGTTCTTTTTATTGAAAATAGATTTTCTTCCTATTCCCATGGGGTCTTCATTCATCATGGTAACGCTTTCCTTGTTCTCCCACTCTGTTCCTGATCCAGCTGGGACCTCCTGCTCCCCTAAGCTCTCTTTCCTCAACCCTTGCCCTCCATTACCTCCCTTACATCCAGTTTGCTCATGTAGATCTCATCCATTTCTGTTAGGTGATCTCTGTGTCTTGCTTAGAAGCAGAGTGCTAGAGAGGTCCCCAGAAATCCACAAAGATACCTTCACTATAGACTACTGGCAATAGTTGAAAGAGTGCCTGAGCTGACCTACTCTAGTGATCAGATGGCTGAACACCCTGTCATGATAGAACTCTCATCCAGTGACTGATGGAAGCAGATGCAGAGACCCACAATAAGCCCCAGATGGAGCTCCAGGAGTCCAATCAGAGAGAGAGGAGGGATTATATGAGCAAGAGATATTGAGACCATGATTGGAAAAAGCATAGGAACAAATAGCCAAACTAGTGGAAACACATGAACTGTGAACCAATAGTTGAGGAGACTCCATGGAACTGGACCAAGCCCTCTGGATAAGTGAGACAGTTGATGAGCTTGAACTGTTTAGGAGGCCCCCAGGCAGTAGGACTGGGACCTCTCCTTGGTGCATGAGCTGACTTTTTGGAACATAGGGCCTATGCTGAGACACTTTGGTTAGCCTTGGTGTAGGGAAGAGGAGACTGGACCTACCTCAACTGAGTCTACCAGCCTGAGCTGACTCTCCAGGGGGGACCTTGCCTGGAGGAGGTGGGAATGGGGTGTGGGTTAGGGAGGAAGGTAGGGGTGGGTGTGGGAGGAGGGAGGACAGGGGAATCTGTGGCTGATATGTAAAATTAAATTAATTATAAAATAAAATTGAAAAAAAGAAAATAGATTTTCTTCATACAATATATTCCAATTATAGTTTCACCTTCCCCTACTTCTTCCAGTTCCTCCCCACCTCCCTTCCCACCTGGAACTACATGCTTTCTGCCTCTCCTTAGAAAAATAACAGGCATCCAAGGAATAATAAAATAAAATAGAGTAAGATTAGTAGAAAACAAATATTTTTTT
The DNA here is from genome assembly GCF_004664715.2 of Peromyscus leucopus. Lineage (NCBI taxonomy): Eukaryota > Metazoa > Chordata > Mammalia > Rodentia > Cricetidae > Peromyscus > Peromyscus leucopus. The sequence continues at coordinate 80,305,278 of NC_051069.1, forward strand.
TTGGAATTTGACAAAACCACCAAACTAGAAAAAGAGAGAAAAAAAAAAGCATAAGAAATGCATATAGATGAAAGGACATACACATTTGCACACATAAAAATTATATAAAACTAAAATCATATATAAACAATATATATTCAAGGGAACTGTAAAGTTAAATAATTATAATAAATAATAATTTATTTTATAAATTTTAAAAATTTATTTTACATACCAACCACAGTTTCTCCTTCCTCTTCTTCTCCCATTCCCCACCCCACCTCCTTTCTATCCTTCCCATCCACTCCTCAGAAAGGGTAAGGCCTCCCATGGGAGTCAACAAAGCATGGCACATCAAGTGGAGGCAGGACCATGCTCCTCCCCCCTCCCCCCCACCCCTGCATCAAAGCTAAGTGAGCCATCCCACCATAGGGGATAAGTTCCAAAAAGCCAGCCCATGTGCCAGGGACAGGTCCTAGTCCCACTGCTACAGGCCCCTCAAACAGACCAAGCTACATAACTGTTACCCACATGCAGAAGGTCTAGGTAGGTCCCATACAGGCCCCCTAACTGTCTTTCTAGAGTCTTTGAGCTCCCATGAGTTTGGGAGCTTGGGTCAGCTGGCTCTGTGTGTTTCTTCAACATGATCTTGATCCCCCCCCCTTGCTCATATAATCTCCCCTCCCTCTCTCCAACTGGACTCCTGGAGTTCAGCCCAGTGCTTAGCTGTGGATCTCTGCATCTGCTTCCATCAGTTACTGAATGAGGGCTCTATGATGACAGGATATTCACCAATCTGATTACAGGGGAAGGCCAGTTCAGGAATCCTCCCCATTATTGCTAGTAGTCTTAGCTGGGATCATCCTTGTAGATTCCTGGGAGTTTCCCTGGCACCAGGTTTCTCCCTAACCCCATAATGGCCCCATCTATCAAGATATCTCTTTCATTGCTTTCCCTCTCTGTCCTTCCCCCCCTACCTTGGTCATACAGATCCTGCATGTTCCCATTCCTAATCTCCTACCCTCCACCCCCCAGTTTACCCAGGAAATCTCATCTATTTCCCCTTCCCTGGGTGAGGCATGTGTCCCTCTTAGGGTCATCCTTGTTATCTAGCTTCTCTGGGGTTGTGGATTGCAACCTGGTTATCCGTTGCTTTATATCTAATATCCACTTATGAGTGACTACATACTGTGTTTGTCTTTCTGGGTCTGGGTTACCTCATTCAGGATGATTTTTTTTCTTGTTCCATCCATTTGCCTGCAAATTTCATGACATCATTTTTTTTTTAACCATTGAGTAATACTTCATTGTGTAAATCTACCACATTTTCTTTATCCACTCTTTGGTTGAGGGGCCTCTAGGTTGTTTCTAGGTTCTAGCTATTACAAATAATGCTACTATGAACATAATTGAGATAATATTCATACCTTATGAAAAAGTTTTAAAGAGTCAAAATTAAACCAAGGGATTATGAGACTAGTAGCAATAAAATAGTACCCATTTTTTTTTTCTGTCCCATGTCAGGTAGTTCTTCTGACATGAGACAGATTTTGGGTTTTACTTAACAAGCATGCTTGGGTTTAGAGAAGGAGAGAGCCACACTCGAACTCCAAAGCCAGCTTTAAATTTTCAGTTGAACTGAAACTACAAAAAGACCATTTGTAGTATATGTTTGTATATAAAAGCAGAAACATTTAGGAATATATATGAAATTTTATCCTGTTGGAGGCCAATTTACTCTTTTTCTTGAAGCATTTTTTTTCTGGATTATTTGCCATTTTTCTTCACATGTCTCATTTTGTCCAGTGGTCTTCATTTGTCCAGTGATCTTCAGATTCCTTAGCTGGATGCCTTCATTCTCCCGAAAAGACAAAACAAAACAAAACAAAACAAAACAAAACAAAACAAAACAACCCACCTTCTCCAAGTCTAATTTTGGGGAAATTCCCTTTTGGCAAGTTATATCTGATCAAATGGAAAGCATTTGTTAGTTGTATAAGTTAGTTTAAACTGAACTGTCACTCTGGTTGATGAAATATCATCTCTTCTAATCAAGAGGTTTCTCTTGTTCAAATCCAATCTTTATCTATTTTGATTTATGGTTTCTCCTGAAAATTTTGTTCTCTCTTCTATAGCCATTTTATCATCCAGAGCAGTATGGTTTTTTAAAAATAGGCATATGGTTCTTTTATTTATTTATTTTTAAAATATTTTTATTTTAAAATTAATTTAATTTTACATATCAGCCACAGATTTCCCTGTCCTCCCTCCTTCCACCTCCCCAGACTTCCTTCCCCAATTCACCCCCCATTCCCACCTCCTCCAAGGCAAGGTCTCCCCTGGAGAGTCAGTTCAGCCTGGTAGACTCAGTTGAGGTAGGTCCAGTCTCCTCTTCCCTACCCCAAGGCTGAGTAAAATGTCTCAGCATAGGCCCTATGTTCCAAAAAGTCAGCTCATGCACCAAGGAGAGGTCCCAGTCCTACTGCCTGGGGGCCTCCTAAACAGTTCAAGCTCATCAACTGTCTCACTTATCCAGGGGCCTGGTCCAGTTCCATGGAGGCTCCTCAGCTATTGGTTCACAGTTCATGTGTTTCCACTAGTTTGGCTATTTGTTCCTGTGCTTTTTCCAATCATGGTCTCAATATCTCTTGCTCATATAATTGTAGTGGGTGCTTTCTCACAGTACCCAACAGAGATAACATCACCCCCTAAACGGCAGGAAGCAATTCTAAGAAAACGATGCTCCTTCTCCCTTAGGTTTCATAATTCTCAGGGTTATGGATGATGGTTATAGGGTTGGGGGTGGAAGAAAATATTAACTCAGTATTGTAAAAAAAAAAGGCGGGGGGAGAAGAAATGGAACAGATAGGTATAAGATATGATGGTAAATCATTGTATACACTAGTAAACAAACTTAGTAAAATAGCAATCTTAGATAATTTGCACTGTAATTTGTACTGTTATAGATTCTTATATGTTGATACAAATGTAAACTATTTTTATACTCCTGTTTAAGATAATTTGTATATTGATACAAATACAGAACTATATTTGTTATAATGTACATATATTTCTACTCTTATTTGAAACACTTTTATATTGATACAAATGTAAATTTATATCTGTCATACTTTATATATGTTCTACTTCTGTTTAGGATATTCGGTATATTGATATATACTTAAGATTATTGTCATATTGCATATCGCACTATATATTCCTACCTCTGTTATAAATATCTTGTGTATTGTCACAATTTTGAAGTCATCGTTCTTCACCATACATTTGCTTATAGACTGTTTACCTTATTTAAGTGAAGCCTTAGTCCTTAGGTTATTTCGGTAGATAAGATTTATAGATTTATAGTCGCCTATGCCTGTCATCTCTATAGTTACGTTAGTTAGGTTATCCAGATTTACAGATACATAGGTCAGATGGGCAGGTAATCTTCAAACACTTCATAGAACTAGAGAATATGGCATTTAAATAACTTAGAATTCTGTTGACGTGAGACACATTTGCTCCTGGCTGCACCAATTGATCCCGAGATAATGTTGGGCTTCTAAGACATTTCCATTTGGAAGTTTGTGTTTTTGACACAAAATGGCCTACTGGGCAAAGAACTGCCCTTGCCTTGATGGCTGACAGTACAAATGCAATGCTGTCCTTTCTGGACAAGCGGGACACAAGGAAAGCGACCACTGTACTCTGCCAAGACAGGGTAAGATGGTCTTTCAGAAATCCTGCTTCTGAAAATGGTCTGTCAGATACTCTAGGCCTGTAGCCAATTTGAATGCACCAACAATGCTGAGAAACATTATTAGGTGACTGTCCAGGCTGCCAGCTGTCTTGGTCTACTCTTGCAAGATTCCCGAAAGTTGCTTGCATCCATCTACCATTTCTCAGGTACCATTATGTTCCTTCTCAGGTCTTTGATGGGATTGAAGACTAGCAGTTATAGTTACAACTTAGTATATATAATATCTTAGATAGAACATATTAAGTATTAGATTCAGGTTCTTTAGGATAGGACACCTTTGAATGATCTTTATAACATGCCGTTTACCTATGCTCTATACTTCTCTGGATTTTAGTATGTGTTTCTTGCTTGATATTGTTTGCATTGGTTGTAGTTACATCTTATCTAGGTCATTATCCCTCATTATTTCTGGACAATATTTGATAACCATTCCTTTGTATATAGTCTTGTATTAGTTTAGAACCTTCTTATTTAGACAAAAAGGGGGAGATTTAGTGGGTAGCCATTCCAGTTTGGATCTGGAAGTTCCAACCCCCACTGAGACTCTGGCAACTGTCACGCCTAAGAGGCGGGGCGAGGGCTGAAGGTGAACTGTGCAGAGCTCGGGAGAACACTGCTGGATTGCATTACACCTTCCCCAGACCCTGTGACCTACCCATTACTTAATTTGTGAGTTACGCCATTAAATAAATATCCTTTTAACTACGTGGAGTGGCCAAAATAATTTCTCCAATATATAATCCCTCCTCTTTCTCTCTGATTGAACTACTGGAGCTCCATCTGGGGCCTGGCCGTGGATCTCTGCATCTGCTTCGATCAGACACTGGATGAGAGTTCTATCATGACAGCCAGGGTGTTCGGCCATCTGATCACCAGAGTAGGTCAACTCAGGCACTCTCTTGACCATTACCGGTAGTCTATAGTGGAGGTATCTTTGTGGATTTCTGGGAACCTCTCTAGCACTCTGCTTCTTCGTATTCCCATGGGGTCTTCATTTATCATGGTATCTTTTTACCTTGTTCTCCCACTCTGTTCCTGATCCAGCTGGGACCTCCCACTCCCCTAAGTTCTCTTCCCCCTGACCCTTGCCCTTCATTATCCACCCCTCACGCCCAGTTTGCTCATGTAGCTCTAATTCATTTCTCTGTCATTGGGTGATGCCTGTGTCTTTCTTAAGGTCTTCTTTACTAGGTAGCTTCCCTGGAGTTGTGAGTTGCAGTCTGCTTATGTTTTGCTTTATATCTAGTATCCACTTATGAGTGAGTACATACCATGTTTGTCTTTCTGAGTCTGGGTTACCTCACTCAGGATGATATTTTCTAGTTCCATCCATTTGCCTGCAAACCTCACGATGTCATTGCTTTTCTCGGCTGAGTAGTACTCCACTGTGTATATGTACCACATTTTATTTGTCCATTCTTCAGTTGAAGAGCATCTAGGTTGTTTCTAGGTTCTGGTTATTACAAATAATGCTTCTATAAACAGTTGAGCATGTGTCCTTGTGGTATGATTGAGCATTCTTTGGGTATATGTCTAAGAGTGGTATAGCTTGGTCTTGAGGGAGGTTGATTCCTAATATTCTAAGAAAGCACAATGCTGATTTCCAAAGTGGCTGTACAAGTTTGCATTCCCACCAACAGTGGAGGAGTGTTCCCCTTGATCCACATCCTCTCCAACATAAGCTCTCTTCAGTGCTTTTGATCTTAGCCATTCTGAAGATCGGTGTAAGATGGTATCTCAGAGTCATTTTGATTTGCATTTCCCTGCTGACTAAAGATGTTGGGTAATTCCTTAAACATCTTTCAGCCATTTGAGCTTCTTCTGTTGAGAATTCTGTTTGGCTCTATAGCCCATTTTTTAATTGGACTGTTGGGTATTTTGATGTCTAATTTCTTGAGTTCTTTATATGTTCTGGATATTAGCCTTCTCTCAGATGTGGGGTTGGTGAAGATCTTTTCCCATTTTTTAGGCAGTCATTTTGTCTTGTTGACTTTGTCCTTAGCACTACAAAGGCTTCTCAGTTTCAAGAGGTCCCATTTATTAATTGTTTTTCTCAGTGTTTGTGCTACTGGTGTTATATTTAGGAAGTGATCTCCTATGGCAATGTGTTCAAGACTACTTCCTACTTTCTCTTCTATCAGGTTCAGAGTAACTAGATTTATGTTGAGGTCTTTGATCTACTTGGACTTAAGTTTTGTGCACGGTGACAGATATGCATCTATTTGCAGCCTTCTACATGTTGACAGCCAGTTATGCCAGTAACATTTGTTGAAGATGCTTTCTTTTTTCCATTGTATAGTTTTGGCTTCTTTGTCAAAAATCATATGTTCATAGGTGTGCGGATTAATGTCAGGGTCTTCAATTCAGTTCCATTGTTCCACATGTCAGTTTTCATGCCAGTTCCAAGCTGTTTTTATTACTATAGCTCTATAGCAGAGCTTGAAGTCATGGATTGTGATGCCTCCAGAGGTTGTTTTATTGTCCAGGATTCTTTTGGCTATCCTGGGTATTTTGTTTTTCCACATGAAGTTGGGTATTGTTCTTTCCAGATATGTGAAGAATTGTGTTGGGATTTTGAAGGAGATTGCATTGAATCTGTAGATTACTTTTGGTAAGATTGCCATTTTTACTATGTTGGCCCTGCCTATCCATGAGCATGGGAGATCTTTCCATTTTCTGACATCTTCTTCAATTTCTTTCTTCAGGGACTTAAAATTATCGTCATACAGGTCCTTCAATTGTTTAATTAGAGTTACCCCAAGGTATTTTACATCATTTGTGGCTATTGTTAAGGGTGATGTATCTCTGATTTCTTTCTCATCCCATTTGTCATTTTTATATAGGAGGGCTACTGATTTTTTTGAGTTAATCTTGTATCCTGCTACATTGCTGAAGGTGTTTATAAGCTGTATAAGTTCCTTGGTCGAATTTTTGAGGTCACTTATGTATACTATCATGTCATCTTCAAATAGTGAAAGCTTGACTTCTTCCTTTCTAGTTTGTATCCTCTTGATCTCCTTATGTTGTCTTATTGTTCTGGATAGAACTTCAAGTATTATATTGAATAAGTATGGGGAGAGTGGACAGTCTTGTCTTGTTCCTGATTTTAGTGGAATTGCTTTCAGTTTCTGTCCATTTAATTTGATGTTGGCTGTTGGCTTGCCGTAAATTGCCTTTATTATGTTTAGGTATGTTCCCTGTATTCTGATCTCTCCAAGACCTTTATCATGAAGGGGGTGTTGGATTTTGTCAAAGCCTTTTCAGCATCTAGTGAGATGATCATGTGTTTTTTTTTCTTTGAGTTTGTTTATATGGTGTATTACATAGACAGACTTTCATAGGTTGAGCCATCTTTGCATCCCTGGGATGAAGCCTACTTGATCATGGTGGAAAATTGTTTTGATGTGTTCTTGGAGTCTCTTTACCAATATATTATTGAGTATTTTTGCATCAGTGTTCATGAGGGAGATTGGTCTGTAGTTCTCTTTCTTTGTTGCATCTTTGTTTGGCTTGGGAATCAGGGTAATTGTAGCCACATAGAAGGAGTTTGGTTACATTCCTTCTGTTTCTATTGTGTGGGACAATTTGAAGAATATTGGTATTATCTCTTCTTTGAAGATCTGGTAGAATTCTGCTTTGAAACCATCTGGTCCTAAACTTTTTATGGTTGGGAAACTTTTAATGACTGTTTCTATTTCCTTAGGGGTATTTGTCTATTTAAATAGTTTATCTGGTCTTGATTTAACTTAAGATTGTGGTACCTATCCAGAAAATTATCCATTTCTTTTAGATTTTACAGTTTTGTGGAGTAGAGGTTTTTGAAGTATGACCTGATGATTCTCTGGATTTCCTCAACATTAGTTGTTATGTCTTTTAACTGTATGAGAGAAGTATAGGGGCACGGCATGTAGATTGCAGGGGAGCCTTCCTGCAGGAGGCCTGCCTGCTGGCTGGCAACTGGGGCTAAGTTGGGCAGGTGTTAGGCATAAGGTTCTTTAATGCTCTGGGAAGGAGTTTCATCCATGATGACAGGAAATGACTCAAACGAAGTTGAGTTTGACATGGGGGCCTAGAAGAGGCCCCTCAGGGTGTTTCCCTATGGCAATGGTTACCTTGTCTGTCCCTTGTTGATGTACATTCATTAGTCTAGGTCTGCCTTTGCCATACCTTCTGCATTCTCCAGAAGGGAGGGGCATTCTGTTAGGATTATGCTTAGAAAAAACATTGTTTCTAGGAATGCCCTCTTTATAATTCCTTTTTAGGTGACCTTGTTTACCCCAATTGAAACATCTGACATTTTGATTTTTCTTCAAACCTCTAGAAATCACCTCTTCTATCTAAGGATCATCATGGTTATGAGATTTGATATTGATCTTATCTCAGATCTAAGTGTGCTGATCTTTCCTTCAGAGGCCTAATTAACCTTTTGCATTGTGAATTAGCATTTTCAAAAGCCAAAGATTCAATTACTATTTGTCTCACATCTGAATTTGGTATCATTCTATTTACTGCTAAAGTCAATCTTTGTAAGAAATCAGTGAAGGTTTCTTTTGGGCCTCGCATAACTTTAGTAAATGACTCAGTTTTCTTTCCCACTTCTTCATTTCTGTCACAAGCATTCAAGGATACTGTGTTATAAAACCAAAGTGTGGTCATCATACAGAGATTGCCTTTCTACATTAGTTTAATATCACTCTCCAAGAAGTTTGTCTTGGGAGATTTCCATACCTCTAGCACTACTTTGTTGTTCAATGGTCTTAGCCTCATTTTTCCATGAGGTTCTCCACTGTAACTGAGGACCAGGTTCCAAGACTGCTGTAACCAAGTCTCTCCAGTCTTGAGGGATAATTCTATTACAAGTTGACCATGAGTTTAACATCTGCTTCACAAAAGATGAATGTGTGCTATATGAGATTATCACTTCCTTGAATCTCCTTAAATCTAACATTTGCATAGGAGTCCATTCAGCTCTTCCACAGCCTTGGGGATGTCTATCATTTGGCAGTTACTGTATGGTTACTGGATAAATTAAGGTTGGCTGTTTGAAAACCTTAGGCTGTTCCTCCCTAAACTTATAAAGTAATTCTGAGATTGGTTTTCCTTTAAATTCTTCTGTCTATGTCTGAATATCTCTATAATCTGTTTTAATAAGTTTTTCTAAAACTTTTATCTTGGTACTCACATTTATCACTTTTAAAATGATAAAACAAAAATGATCAAACAGATAATGTTTATACTTGACATTATGTAAATTCCATCTAAATTAATTATACTCTTATCCAATTGTTCAATTTTCAAACCGTGCACCATGTAATCATACAGAGACCTAACTTTCTTCATTGTAATAGTATTTCCCATTTTTAATGTGGAAAATCTCTCTCTCTTTTAACTAATTCCCCCCTTTAATAATTCCATATTGTCTTACCAAATCTGCCAACAGTGACGATTCAGATGGGAAAGTGATTGCTTCTGAGTAGAATAGTAAAAACCTGAGTGGGTTTTCAAGGCAGCTACCTAGTTTGGCAGCAGCCCAAAGAGGGGTCCAGGGAAAGCACACAACCCACTGGGAGAGAAGATGCCAGAGAGCCAGCCATCTGCATGGGAGAACATGCCAAAGTGGCTAACTCCTGTGGCATTTGGAGCCCAAATACCTATTGAGTTTGCTGCAGAGAGCTGTAACAGAAAAATCCTAAAAGAAAGGAAAACCTCTTTACCAATGTAATAGGGAAAAATCAGATACAAATATCTGAGGGATATTTATGGCCTCTTTTTCTTTAACTATTACATTATTCAATTTTTGTATATCATATACATTAGTAAACATATAAATACATCCTGATGAATAAATTTGAAGTCATATATATATATCATGGCCACTTTGTATAAGATAACCAAATAAGACATTCATCCCTGGGGAAGACTGATTTTCTTTCTATCAGTAGTCATTAGTTGCTAGGTAGCTGTTCATCTAGGGATGGGGTTTTGTAAGAATTCCCCCAACCACGGTGGCATGTTTGTCAACATATTTTGTACCCTAATGAAGTTTGCCTGTGGATCAGATGACAGAGCCCACCACTAGACTAGACATAGAGGCCAGACAGTGGTGGTACACCCCCTTAATCCTATCACTCAGGAGGCAGAGATCCATGTGGATCTTTGTGAATTCAAGGTTATCCAGGCAGTGGTGGCACACACCTTTAATCCTAGTACTGGGAAGCAAGCATGCCTTTAATCCCAGGAAGTGTTGGCAGGGCAGAGAAAACTATATAAGGTATAAGGAAACAGGAACTAAAGCAGTTCAATTGAGACTTTCAAGTGAGGACTTAAAAGCTCTCATTCTGAGGATTCTTGGAAACAGGATTGGCTGAGGAGTTGTCCAGTAGAGGTTGGCTTATTCTGCCTCTCTGACCTTTCAGCTTTCACCCTGTTTTTTGTTTATTTGTTTTTTTTTGTTTGCTTTGTTTCGTTTGTTTGTTTTAATTAAAAGATCGTCCAAGATTCTAACAACAGGCATGTAAACTGGTGATATTCAGGTCTTCTTTAGACAGTCATATTGATTAGATTTCATGGCGCAGTTTCCCTATCACATAGAGAAAACACAATCTTGCAGCAGATGTCTTGGTTCTAGAGCTCTTGGAATCTTTCCCTATACTCTCCACCAATGTTCACTGATCCTTAGGTGCAGGAGTGGTGTTGTAGATCTATCAATTTGAGCTTGGTATTCTCACTGTCCATTGCTCTCTGCATTATGAGCAGTTATGGTTTGCTGTAGTGGTCTGTTTGCTGCACAAAGAAGCTTCTTTAATGAGTAGTGGGAGATACACTTATCTGTACATGGAAGGGTTATGAATGTAGTTACAGAGAATACCTGTTTGGAAACGTGACAGTACTAGTTCTTCTTTAGGTTCTATGTTCTCACCAGCCAACATTACCTGGGTATGTTACAGTCACAGATATGAAAACCCACCTATTAAGTGGTCTTTAAATCTAATTATTTAGCTGTTAACTATTGCCAAAATATAAATGATACTACTGCACTTTGGGGGCTATTGTGCCGCAATGTTACTCTTTTGGTACATTGGTATTACAGTTGGATAGACTATTTATTGCTTTTCTTTCTTGGCACATTGCATAGTATCTACAGGTACTCAGAAAGAAGGTTTCTGGGGGGCAGATCCAGATTGATATCTTCAAGTCTTGTGTATGAAGTGTGGCTCATTCAGTAGTAGGAACTTTGGGTTGTGGGAAGCTCTGAGTGTGTGAAGACTTTAGTAGATGTGTTGCTGTTATGAGGCAGCCATGTCAAAGACCTTAGCCTCAGAACCATGGGAAAATGTCAGAGTCTTCCCTCAAGGAATGAGGCTCAGACACATGGCAAAGCCTCCCTCTGGTCTATGTGTGGGTATTGGTAGTGTGTTCAGAAAACATCTACTACAGCTTTCTCCCCTTGGATATTTACAACCAGAAGACTGCTCCCTTTACAAAGATTTGTCATAAATGAGGTCAGCCACATCTGCCTCCTTGTTCAGCTATATGCAATAACTCTGCCTCCCAGTTCAAATGTATATAATAAATATGCTGAATTTCCCTATCAGAGAGTCAATCCTTCCAATTCTAGCCTTTTCTGCAACTACAAGTGGGAGACGATCCTTGAAAGAAGTTTAGTTGATTCCCCAGTACTGGATTCCTGATGACTGAACTTTTCTCTTCTTTTTCCTTTGTTAAAGATGTACCATTGGCCTTAGGCTAGAGAATTCTTTTAGAAATATCCATGGCTTTTCTTGTTACTGGGTCCTGGCCTGTGTCCTGCCTACAGAGCTCTGACATCCTTAAGGTTCCAGCAGCTACAAAACAGGCTGCTTCAGAGTGTGGGCAAGGCCTCTGAAGGGAAGCAATCTATGTAAGTGAGCACAGCCTCCAACAAACCGTCTTCTGGGATCTGCTGATGATTCCAGATTTTTTTGCATTGTGAAAAGGAGAGACCATATTTTAGCTATGCAAAGGCTTCCTTGGCCCCACCTTTGAGTGTCTATGTCTTTTGGTAAGTTTGGCTAAGAGCTTTTCAATGTTTATCTTTTAAAAAAAATCAATCTTTTGTTTCATTATTTTATTATTATTTAGTTTCTATTTCATTAATTTCTTCCTTGATCATGATTATTTGTTTTAATCTATTGACAGGGCTTGGTTTGTTATAGTTCTAAGATTTTGCAATGCATCATTAAGTTGATTACTTAAGATTTCTCAGTCTAGGCATTTATGGGCAGAAATTCCTCTTAGAAATGATTTCTGTATGTTGTGTTAATTTTCATTTCAGTCTCTGAAAGTTTTAATTTTCCTCCTAATTTCTCCAACGGCTCCCTCATGACTCAAGAGTGTGTTATTCAAACTTCATGATTTGCATGTTTTTTAAATTTTCTCTTCTTTTAATTTCTTCTTATTGGTTTCTATTTAGATTTATTGCATTTACATCAGGTAGAGTACAAAAAAATCTGTCTTCTGATTGATGGTAGTCTATCAGCCAGGCTTATTACTAAATGTTTTATTTAACTTATTATGGCTATAGTTTTGTTACTTTATGATATTTTAATTGATTGAATTACTTTTTCATATCTTATGTTGACTTCTTTAATTTAGCAGTTTATTTGTATTTTTTGACAGTGAAGACAATCCGCAAAATTAGTTTATAATCTAATAAATTATTTTAGTGCAAGATCACATTTGATTGCTTTTTCAGTGGATGGTTACAGAATCTTCCCAGAGGATTTTTTTCATTTATTGAAAATAGATTTTTTTCATAGAATATATCCTGATTGTAGTTTCCTCTCCCTCAATTACTCCCAGTTCCTCCTCATGTCTCTTCTTCCCTGGATCCATTTCTTTTCTGCCTCTCATTAGAAAAGAACAGGCTTCTAAAAGATAAAAACCAAACATGACAAAATAAAATACAATAATATGAAGCAAAAACTATCATATCACCATATAGACACTGGACATGGTAGCCCAACAAACAAGAATAAAAGAGTCCTAGGAGCAGGCACAAGAGTCAAAAAGCCACTGGTTTTCACAGCCAGGAGTCCCATAAAAATAGTCAGCAGAGGATCTGGTAAAGACCCATGTAGCCTCTGTGCTTGTCACTTCAGTCTTTGTGAGTTCATATGCACCTTGCTTAGTCAACTCAGAGGGTCTTCTGGTGTCCTTCTTCCTCTCTAGATCTTTCAACCTTTCCTGCTCCTCTTCCTTGGGAGTCCCTGAGATCTGAAGGCAGGAATTTGATGGAGACCTCTGATTAGATCTCTCTCCTCATAATGTCTGGATATGGGTGTCTGCATATGTTCACATCTGCTGCTAGAGGAAAACTCTCTGATAAAGATTGATATGGGACTTATTTATGAGTATAGAAGAATATCATTAGGAATCATTCTTTTTACATTTAAAATTTTAAAATTTGTTTTTTTTTTTTTTTTGTCCAGTAGTGTTTGGTTTTACCCTAGGTCTCTAGGTTATCTAGTCTTTGGTTCTTAGTTATCCAAGCAGTGTCAGGCATGGGCCCCTTCTCATAGAGTGGACCTTAGTTTAAATTAGACATTAGTTGGCTACTCCTATAAGTTCTGTGCCACAATTGCCCTAAGTATAACATTTCTTGAAGGCAAAACATACTGTAGGTCAAAGGTTTTGTGTCTGAGATGGTGTCCATATTTCTCTTTCAGTAGCCCACAGAGTACCTTTCTCTACCAAAGAAACTAGAACATAGGAGTGAAGGCTCCATATAGGCACCAGCTCAACTTTTACATATTAAATTAATGGTGTGGATGTTGGCCTTGGCAATGGGGTCCTGGTGTCTGTCTACATAGAGCAACATTTCCCCTTAGCAGCAGCCTGGTTTGTTTGAAGATTTCCATGGGAGGCCCCTTGGCCAACAACTCGACAAAATTCAACCTTAACCCTGAGTCCCATCACTGGAAATCTTGCCTGGCTATAAGAGATGGTCACTTGAGACTCCATTGTTGCAGAATGTTTGTTTACACTATCAAGATGTGTCTCTGCCTAAAGGGCCTTCTGATTGGTTTAATCAAGAACTAAATGGCCAATGGCTAAGCAGGAGAGATAGGCAGGACTTCTAGGCAGAAAGAACAAAGTCAAGATGAAGAACAAACTCAAGACATGTGCGAGATGCCAACCAGATGCAGAATGAGTCAGACACACAAAATAGGATAGAAGTAAAAGCCACATGGTAGAACATATATAAATAAAAATATGGGTTAATTTGAGTTATAAGAACTATTTGAAAACAGGTCTAAGCTAAAGTCCAAGCTTTAATAATTAATAATATGTCTCTGTGTCATTATTTGGGAGCTGGCTGGTGGGACAGAGAAAGACTCTATAAATATGGTACCCAATATGGGGCCATACATTTCCACATAGGAATTGACAAAGTTTTTATAAAAGTTACAAACACAGAAACACAGATCCAGACGTGTCTTCCTAGTCCCACTGTCTTTCAAGCAGGTTTCGGTGTACAGAGACACAGCTCCTGGCTGCTGCCTGCAGGCTTGAGCCAGCCAGTGCCATGTGCAGAACCATGTGGTGGGTTTGGTGGGTTTGGTGGGTTTAAGGTTTAAGGTTTAAGGTTTATGGTCAGAGAAGGCTGCAGGCATGCAGTAAAGTGGTTCAGACCGAGAAAACCTTTAAACAAATACAGTAAAAATGGGTATAGACAGTCATAAAAATAGTTTAAAAATAATAGTAAAGTCTTTAAAGAAAGAATAAAGTAATATAAAAAGAATAAGCCACATAAAGATGGGAAATATCCACAGGGCATCTTTTTCATGCTGATGAGTGAACAGAAGCTGCTGAGAAATGTTGGATTACAGAAATTGATAAATAAAATCAACTTATATGTTTTAAGAATTTCTGAACTTCAAAATGTCAGTCAGAAAATGTGTTGCATTAGGGGGGTTATGCTTTTGTTTTTATGGGAAACACAAAGTAAATGTTCTCATCAAAATTAATAAAAATCAAATTTGACTGGGAGAGATAACCTGGAAATCTTGATACAGACATGAAGAAAAAGAAACCAAGAAAGACTATAGGACAGGTGATACATATGCTGATATGTTGACATGGGAACAGCTCTGAGACTGGAGGAGACATGATTAATTTGTTGGTAACAGAGTTCTTATGATTTATTATTACATGCCATCCTATCATATGGCATGGATAGATATTTATATTACAGTTTGGTTATGCAGTCCAAATGGGTTAATTAAGTTGACAGATGCCTTTTACCTGCTCCAGCATAGAACAGAGAATCATCTTTAGCTGATTTGCACACACCACATATTTCATATTTGTGTTAATGTAGATATGTATATTACCTTTAAAAGTTTGTGTGTTTTCAGGAAGAAAAGGAGCAGACACCAATAAAGACAAGTAGCCCATGTGATCCAGCCTCTCAGAATGCCTCTGTTTCTTCAAAAATCTGCATACAGAACAACTTCAAAGCTGCTAGCTGAGATGGTTCAAACTACTCCAGCCAGGACTTCAGATAAGCTCTACACTTTCTCATCACACACAGACTAAACAAAAAATAATACAACTAGCTCTCCCAGGACTTGATCCTTGTCTCAATTTTCTCAGGATCCCCTAGAGATGCTGCGGCTCCCACAGAGCAGGAAACAGTTTAGAGAACATGATGCCCACATTCCCAAGAGATGGGGTAGGTGGTTTTGGTCATTCAGTGGATTGTGGATGTTTGTCATAATTTAGGAGCATAGGTTACATGTTGTTGTTGGATATAGTCAGGGAGAGAGCTGAGCAAAGGAGATTAGATTCAGGTATCTCAATCTGAAAAGAAAAGGGGAGCTATAGGAGTAATAGGATAAAGTAGATTGTCAAATCTACTTTAAATGAAAAAGCAACTATCAATATCAAATATTTTACATTGGTATGAATTTTTTGTATATTGATACAAATTTAAGATTTTTTGTTAGAATATATTCTATATATGTTTCTATGTTGTGGAATAATTTAAGATGTGTTACATTTGTTTATACTGTGGAATATTTAATGATGCAAAGATGTTGCATTTTTTTAATGATGCATTTGTTTAACTCTGCAAAACTGTGTTTCTTTGCCTGTCTCAAACACCTAATTGGTTTAATAAAGAGCTGGACATCCAATAGCTAGGCAGGAGAGAGTAAAGAAAACCAACTACATTTTGGCTTACAAACATGAGGCTAAAATATCCACCTAGGGCCCGAGAAAGCTAAAAAAAAAAAAAAAAAAAAAAAAAAGGAAAAAGAAGAAGGTCACAGCTCCTTTAAGCGGCACTGCTGTTCAGCTGGTAGCTCTAAATAGAAATGGCAAGCTAAGTAAGAACACCTATGGCAGCCCAAGCACTGATGCTCTAGGTGCTTCCTAGGTTGAATCCAGTTCTTGGTCCCCTACCTCTGACTGGGCCTGCGTGCTTTAGGAATGACTTTCTCGGAACTGAGAAGTGAGCAGAGCCAGCCACCAAAGCCTCATCAGAGATCCTAGAGTGGTATAGCTGGGTCTTGAGGTAGGTCATTTCCCAACTTTCTGAGGAACTGCCGTATTTATTCCCATAGTGGCTGTACAAGTTTGCACTCCCACCAGCAATGGAAGAGTGTTCACCTCGCTCCAGGTGAACGAACCGTCTTCACCAGCATTAGCTGTCACTTGTGTTGTCGATCTTAGCCATTCTGACAGGTGTTAAGATGGAATTTCGAAGTAGTTTTGGTTTGCATTTCCCTGATAGCAAAGGATATTGAATATTTCTTTAAGTGTTTCTCAGCCATTTGATATTCCTCTATTGATAATTCTCTGTTGGTGTGGGCCACATGACGACCATTGGTGCTTGACAAAGTTCCAGCATTTCAATATTGCAAGCCACACTTCTCCAGCACCTTTTTACTTTCATTTTTAATGATTCTCAATATTAATGCCATTCCCTTTGGGAAATTTTGTGTGGGCTTTGGTAAAGGATAAAAATGTGTCCAATGTTAGCCTCTCTAAACAAAATAATTCTTTGGAAAAAAATCCCCGACACCAGGGAACCAGGAATTTCATTGTGCCCTCCTAATTACGCCAAGAACAGGAAAATTAGAGATTTACTAGACACACCTAATTCCAAGGATGAAATTCTTACAATTCAGATCTAGAGCCTGTGGCCAGCCATTAAGGGCAAGAGTTCAGTTAATAAATACAGTATGATGGGAAAAGAACAAGACATCAGGACCTTCTCTTTTGGGGGCATATTAACAAGGGGAACAGACCCGTATAGTAGACTAAGAAAGTGTAGTATACTGTCTGCTCCCCAGAAGTCCTTTTCCCAAGGTCAGGCATTTGGGTAAGGGTCTCCATTCCCTTGGGGGCTTGAGAAAAGTTCCTGCTTGATAAAGCAGACATTCTTTATATCTCTAGCAAGAGGAACTTGTGGCCCTTCCATTAACATATGACTAGTGCCTATTGTCAAGGCCAATGCTAGATTCCTCAACCCTTGATCTCAAGCTACACTCCAGCTCCTTGTCTCCCATTTAATCCTGTGTGCAACTATAGATTATAAAAGGTGTAGTTTTTTTGTTTTTTTCCATAAAACATTGCTTATAGCCATCTGGATTCACCCTCAGATCATGTCCTTCCTTCTCTCCCCTGACTGACTCCAAACATCCTGTTTGGGACATGAACCCTCCCACCCCTACCAAAGCAGGTCTCTGGCACTCTGTTTACTTTTGTTTGATTATTTGTTTTTTTGTTTTTTGAAATCTAGTTTCTTGAATTTTTTTATATATATATTTTGGATATTAGTCTTTTATTCAATGTGGATTTGAAAAAAAATTCTGTAGGCTGCCACTTTGTGCCTTTTTCCTTACAGAAGTTTTTCAGTTTCACGAGGTCATATTTATTCATTGTTGATCTTAGTGCCTGTGCTATTAGTGGTCAGTTCAGAATGTCATCTCTTGTGCCAGTGTGTTCAAGGCTATTCTCCACTTTTTCTTCTGTCAGGCTCAGTGTATTTGGTTTTACATTGAAGTCTTTGATCCACTTGGACTTGAGTTTTGTGCAGGGTGATAAATATAGATATATTTACATTCTTCTACATACAGGCATCCAGTTTTGCCAGCATTCTTTGTTAAGGATGCTGTATTTTTTCCAGTGTGTATTCCTGGATTCTTTATTTAGAATTGGGTATCCATACATTTATTTATGGACACATTTATACATGATCTTTAATTCAGTTCCATTGATCAATGTATCTGTTTTTATGTGCATACCATGTGATGTTTTTTACTACACCTCTGTAGTACAACTTGAAATCGGGAATCCAGCAGTTCTTTTATTACTCAGGATTGTTTTAGCTGTTCTGGGTTCTTGTTTCTTCATATGTAGTTGACTGTTTTCCTTTGAAGGTCTTTAAAAAATTATGCTGGGATTGTGATGGGAAGTACATTGAATCTGTAGATTGCTTTTGGTAAGATGGCCATTTTTACTGTTAATCCTACCAATACATGAGCATGGGAGATCTTTCCATCTTCTGATATATTCTTCAATTTCTTTCTTCAAAGACTTGAAGTTTTTATCACACAAGTCTTTCACTTACTTAGTTAGAGTTACCCCAAGATATTTTATTTTATTTGAGGCTATTGTGAAAGGTATTGTTTTCCCTATTTCTTTCCCAGTCTATTTGTTGTTTGTATCTAGGAAGGCTACTGATTTTTTTGAGTTGATCTTATATATAGCCACTTTGCCTAAAGTGTTTATCAGCTGTAGGAATTTCCTGGTGGAATGTTTAGGGCTACTTATACATACTCTCATGTCATCTACAAATAATGGTACTTTGACTTCTTCCTTTCCCATTTTTATCCCTTTGATCTCCTTCAGTTTTCTTATTGCTCTAACTAAAATTTCAAGTACAATATGTTGAATAGATATGGACAGAGTTGACAACCTTCTCTTGTTTCTGATTTTAGTGGAATTTCTTTGAGTTTCTCTCCATTTAATTTGATGTTGGCTGTAAGCTTGATGTAACTTGCCTTTATTATATTTAGATATGTCCCTTGTATCACTAATCTTCCTAGGACAATTATCATGAAGGGGTGTTGTAATTCATTAAAAGCCCTTTCTGCATGTAATAAGATGATCATGTAGTTTTTTTCTTTCATTTTTTTATTATGGTGAATTACATTTGCTGATTTTCATATATTAAACCATTCTTGCATTTCTGGGATGAAGACTACTTGATCATGTCGGATGATGTTTTTGATGGGTTCTTGGATTCAGATTGCAAGTGTTCTAAATGAGTATTTTTGCATCTATGTTCATAAGAGAAATTGTTCTGTAATTCCCTTTCTTTGTTTAGTCTTTATGTGATTTGGGTATCAGGGTACCTGTGACTCATAAAATGAATTAAGCAATGTTCCATCTGTCTCAATTATGTAAAATAATTTGAGGAATATTAGGATTAACTCTTTGAAAATCTTATAGGATTCTATACTAAAACTAGCCCTGGGCTTTGACCTATGACCAATGGGCCAGCTCTGTTGTGCTGCCTAGGGGAGGATCAGGGCCCATTTTCCTGAGTGCTGCAGCTGCTAAGGGGGAGAGAGGATCAGCTCTCTCCTCATCTGTTGTAGGTGGTAAGGAGCAAGAGGTAAGAGGGGCATCTCTCCCCCTCCCTTATTACCACATAGCAGAAAAGTAGTGGGGACAGCTCTCCCACACTTACAACTTTAGGGTTGATTCACCTACAACTCTGCCAACAGGGTTAGCTCTATTGTGTTACCCAGGTGAGGTGCAGGGCCTGTTCTCCCAAGTGTTGCAACTAGTGGGGGTTAGGAACAGTTCTCCAATTCTTATGACCACAGGGTGAGCTCTCCCTCCTGCTTCAGGCATTGATGGGTGGGAAGGTAGCATCTCTCCTCAACTCAGGATGCCACAAGACAGATGGGTAATGGGGACTGCTCTCCCATGCTCACAGTTTGGGGGCTACCTCACCCACATCTGTGCTAACAGAATTAGCTCTATTGTACTGCCCTGGTGAGGTACAGGGCCTGCTCTTCAGAATGTTGTAGCTGTAGGGGACAGGGCCAGCTCTCTTGATCTTGTGACCTCAGGGCCAGCTCTTCCACCTGTCTCAGGTGTTGATGGGCAGAAGGAGGGCATCTTTCCCCTGCCCATGCTGCCACAAGATGTATTTCCAATTTCTTGTCTTGAACAGTTTTCTTACACTGTTTGTGCTTTCCTTGATTTCTTTAAGGGATTTATTCATTTACTCTTTCTTTTTTTTTTTTTTTTTTTGGTTTTTCGAGACAGGGTTTCTCTGTGTAGCTTTGCGCCTTTCCTGGAGCTCACTTGGTAGCCCAGGCTGGCCTCGAACTCACAGAGATCCGCCTGGCTCTGCCTCCCGAGTGCTGGGATTAAAGGCGTGCACCACCAATGCCCGGCTTATTCATTTACTCTTTAAGAACTCTATCATATTCATAAAGTATGTTTTAAGGTGTTTTTCTTTTGCTTCAGCTATGTTGGAATATTCAGGGCCTGCTGTGGTAGGATAGCCATGGTTCTAATGGAGACATATTGCTCTCTCTGTTTTTGGTTTTGTTTTTACTCTGGCATCTTGGCATCTGGGTTTGGGTTGATTATACATCTAGCTGCTGATTTCTGGATTTGTATTTTTGGGGTAGGTGTTTTTTCCTTGGTTTCCATTTCTCTCTGGATTTTTCCCAGAGTATGATGGCTGTGTGTTGCCCATTTTTCTGGCCTGTTTAGTTGGCATTCCCAGGGAATGCCTGATGGTGTTGGAGGCTGAGTAACTAGGATATGTTGGGGGAAGGAAGGTTGGAGAAGGTCTTTGTGATCCATTGGGGATGGGGTCAGAGAGGAAAGAGAGACCACAGCAGATTTCTACCTACAGAGCTGGACATGAAATAAGGGAGACTGTATCTCAGGAGTAGTAAGAGAGGTGTGGGTCTGCTTTCAGCCTACTTGGATAAAAACAGTGTGGCCAGGCCTGTGAACAGACACATGAGAAGGGAGAAAGGGGGAGGGAGGAGAGAGCAGAAGAGAAAAGAGGAGTCTGTGTCTGGCTTTTTAAGGATTTCCCTGCACATGTGCATGTGGGCTTATGGAGTTACACCATGCATGCACAAATTGCGTGACCACACTGCACACATTACGTAATTATGCAGCCCACAGATGATGTAACACTTAAGACTCCTTACTTAGCTACTGAACTGCACATGTGTGGTCATGCAGCTGGAGAAATCTAACAGAAGAGAAGGCTGCAGCTGATGTTCTGTTGCAAGGTTAGAAAAGAGACTGCTTTATTGACATTTCCATCAGGATTTTTTCCCATGTCTTGTTTAATTTTTTGATAAAATTAAAAATTACTATTGAATTCTGTGTGGGATTTAATTTAATTCACCCTCATTGGATTCCCTTACTTTGGAGTTGGTACTTATTGGACAAATTGTGTTATCTAATTTTGTCACGTTTCTTTTCTTTTTTTTTAATTTTTAATTCATTTTACATACCAACCATAGTTCCACTTCCTATCCCTCCTCTCCCTCCCCACCACCAAGCCCCCATCCATTTCTCCAAAAGGGTAAGGTTTCCTATGGAGAGTCAACAAAGCCTAATACATTCAGATGAGGCAGGACCAAGCCCCTTCTCCCTGCATCAAGGCTGAGCAAGGCATCCAGTCATAGGGAATAGGCTCCAAAAAGCCAGATGATCATGCACCAGGGATAAATCCTGATCCCACTGCCAGGGGCCATTCAAACAGAACAAGCCACACACTGTCTCCTACATGTATAGGGCCTAATTCAGTCTCATGAGACTCCACAGCTGTTGGCCTAGAGTTCCTGAGTTCCTACAAGCTTGGTTCAGTTGTCTCTGTAGATTTCCTCATCATGATCTTGACCTTCCTTTCTTATATAATCCCTTCTCTCTCTCTTAGACTGGACTCCTGAAGCTCAGCTTGGCGCTTGGCTGTAGATCTCTGTATCTACTTCCATCAGTAACTGGATGAAGGCTTTATGATGACAGTTAGGGTATTCACCAATCTAATTACAGGGAAGGCCAGTTCAGGTACCCTCTCCACTATTGCTAGTAGTCTTAGCTGGGGCATCCTTAGCTGGGGATTCCTGAGAATTTCCATAACACCAGTTTTCTTCCTAACCCCATCCATAATGGCTCTCTCTATTAAAATATCATGTCAGGGCTCTTCCTTTTTAAAACAATATTATCTTATCACATACTCTATTTATATCCTACAGGTTGTTTGCATATATATTATGGCTTCCAGTTTAATGTTCTCTATGGAATTCTTGAGTATGTGAACAAGTGAGCCTTCTCTTGGGCTCTTTTTCTTGTTTGTTTTGTTCGATTTTGATATGTTAGTTTTTGTTTTATCTTATTTTTATTATGTTATATTATATTTTATTATTATTCCTTAGAAGGCTGTTTCTTTTCTGAGATACATGAAGAAGTGGATCTGGATGTAAAGGGAGGTGGAAAGAAAGTGGAAGGAGTAGAGATAGGGGAAGATTGTGAGGGGGAAAATCTATTTTTAATAAAAGAGAAAAAAAGACTTCTTGTGGCTGCTCCAGTCAATGGCTAAAACAGAGAGGATTTTCTTGGCAGTTCTATGATATACAAATATACAAATATAGAAATCAAGATTCCTGTATGATTGGACTGAAAAAAAAATCCTGTTCAATCATATGTCCATTCTGATTCTGTGATTCTGGGCATCTTTTTTATTGTTTGTTTGCTTGTTTGTTTATTTTGCATTGTTTTTCTTTGTTCCTTTGTTTGCTTTCAATACCTCATTCTACAAACACGGCTATTTTGGGGTTTTGTTCCTTGTCGCTATCCCTCACAGCTTTTCTTGCTTCCTGCTTCTCCTATTAACAATCGGATTCTTGAAGAACAGTGCAGATTTCTTTAATAAATATCTATAAAACACTCCTCACCTGCCTACAAAGAGATCAATTATCTGTAAAGAGTACTCTGTAAAACTATCCCTCACAAGCCATTCTGTGTTGTGTGCATGTGTGCATTAGCTCAGACTCACATACTTTTCTGTGTCTGACATTGTTGACGATGCTTCCCCCAGCAACATGCTCTTCATTCTTTTTTAAATAAATATTTTTATTTTATAATTAATTTAATTTTACATATCAGCCACGGATTCCCCTCCCTGCTCCCACTCCCCAGCCTTCCCCCCAAACCTACCCCCCATTCCCACCTCGTCCAAGGCAAGGTCTCCTCTGGAGAGTCAGCCCAGCCTGGTAGATTCAGTTGAGGTAGGTCCAGTCCCCTCCTTCCTGCACCAAGGCTGAGCAAAGTGTCTCAGCATAGGCCCTAGGTTCCAAAAGCCCAGATCATGCACCAAGGACAGGTCCCAGTCCCACTGCCTGGGGGCCTCCTAAACAGTTCAAGCTCATCAACTGTCTCACTTATCCAGAGGGCCTGATCATGATATCAATATATCTATTTGTTTGCACTCTTAGGTATCCACACATCAGAAATGGGATTTTTGTGGATGATTGTTTGTACCTTCACAGTCCAGTATAGTTATATTGCCTGACAGTCATGAGTTTGAAAGCAACTTATTTGTATACTATCTCTGGACATTTTATAATTTTAATCTTTGTGAGAAATGCATTTGTCTTTAAGTTTTGCTTTCCTCAGAAATAAAATTTTTCTAAACAACAACAACAACAAAACCAAAAACAACAACAACAACAACAAAAAAAAAAAAACAGTGCAGATTTCCTGAGGCTCTTTCTTTCAGGCTTTTTCAAACCTCTGTAGTAGGAGCTGAGTGCTCCCTGATTGAGGCTGAGTGCTCCCTGACTGCAACTGAGTTCTCTGTGCTGAATCTGGACTCTCTCTCTCTCTCTCCTTGGTTCTGTTTTCTGTAGTCCTCTTCCTTTCTTTACTAACAAAAGTAGTATTTTCCCACCCTCATCAATCTTTGAATTCCAAGTTCATTTTCTCAGAGATCATAGGAATATGGTATAAGTTTCATCCACTACCTGTTGTAAAGTAGTATGTATTTTTAAAGAATTAAATATTCTGTGAATTTCATATACTTTTCTATGACTGTTTTGTTATATAAATAAATTATATTACTGTTGTTAACATATTATTTTAAATAAATGCAAAATATATCAATAAGAATAGAAAATCAGTTGCTATGAACTTGGGACTTATAAGAGGAAAATAGATGGTATCTAGTAAACAAAATATACTCATTCAAAGCTAGCTGGCAATATTTCTTTAAAAGGCCTTGAGTTTGTCACATATTAGAGGTACCAAAGATATGATAAGTACAGCCTAACATTAAATACAACCTTGATCAGAAAGTCTAAAACAAGAACGATGCTCTGAGTGAATGTGATATAATTTCATTTCTTTGTACCACACAGAGAAGCAACTCCAGGGCAATCTCAGTTCATCTTTTATTTTACTATTATAGTAATTAGGCTCACCTTTAAAGGAAGGTCTAGATGGAAATTGCTGACAAGATCTGTGAAATATTGTGCATGATGAAGAGAATGAAACATTTTTGAAGCCCCTACCATGTGCCAAGCATTCTGAAAAGTAATTACATAGTTGGACTAAGCACATCTCCGACTCCATGCTACCCCTTGATGTGTAGAAGCCATCTGCAATGCCTTTGCCATCAAGTATGATAGAAATAGTGGGTGCATTTATTTTTATTTGCAAATTTAAGCTCTGCTTATATCTTAGATTACTCATCAATAATAAATCAAAATAAAAAGCACAAGTGTTTTCTGTGTATGTCATTACATAATATCAAAATTCTTATTTCTGGCATTTAATTATTCACAAATATTAGGAATGGGTTTAAACAGATAATAGTGTATAATTGTCATTGTCCTGTAGCATGTTTGGTTCATTCAGTGCCATGCTGGAAAATCACTTTTTGTTCATACATTAGGATCTTTCTCACTTTTGTGAAAGCTTATGACATATTACATAAAATACATGTAGTATAATTTATTCATACAATTCTCTATTCTAGTCCATCTAGACTTAAATTATTTCAACATTAAAATTCATTGCTTTGAAACTTTTGTTCAATTCTTGAGTATATCTGCAGATTAATTTCTTAGACATATGATTCAATAATCATATTAAAAAGATATAATTTTTTTCACATCTTTTATCCTAGCCATTCACTATCATCACTGATGTGAAATCCCACTTATTTCAAATATCAAATTACTGGAAAAGCCCTGATAAGACATTATAAGACAAGAAACCTCCAAAAATGCCATTAAATTGTTTTCTGTTGGCCAGCTACTGCTGGGTAGCCTACCCTTAAGAGTCGTTTGTTTCCTCAGTGAGACTTGCTTGCAGAAAACTGGGATATTTGCTTAATCAGAATGTTTGGGAAACAGCTGACCTTTATCAAGGGAGCATTCCATTCAGATGGGTTGACACTGCTGATTCCTTGCTTCAGAAGACTGGGTGATCACACACGCACATGATGAGATCAGCTACTAAGATTAGGGGCCCCTCCCTTATTCTCCCTGTATATAATAAACACTGAGTACTCAAGGGGTTTCTAGGTTTCTATCCAAGCACGTTGTCCTCTAGTTCCCAGCCTCACTTCTACTTTGTGTTTGTCTTTCTTTTCTAAAATTATTTCTTTTATTTTTGAGGTTATAATGCAATTATAACATTTCTCCTTCCCTCTCCTCCAGACCTTTTCATATATCCTTCCTTGTTCCTTTCAAATCCATAGTTTCTTTTTTCTTCGTTGGTACATGCATATATGTATATGTATATGCACATCAGTTCCTAGATATAACCTGCTTAATCTGTATAATGTTACTGGTATGTATGTTTTCAGCGTTGACTGTTTGATATTGACATATTACATAAAATACATGTAGTATAATTCATATATTTATATAATACAACCAATTGGTATGCTCTTCTTTGGAGAAGGCTATTCATCCCACTCTTAGCATTCTTTAGTCCCCTGTAGTGGTTCATGTATGGTTGAGGGCTCATGATCTTTCCCCCATCCACTTTGACATATTTATTGGTGTTGTCATTATTCAGTTCCTATTAGGCAGCTATGTGAGTGAAACTTTATGAGTGTAGCTCCTGAAATGACCAGGGAACATTCTCATAGCAAATTTCCTGTTTTTATAGCTCTTTTAATCTTCTGTCCCTTTACCACAGTGGTCCTTGAGTTTGCTTGTCTTTCTTCATCTCCACATATTCACAATCAGGTCATCAGACTCAGAAGCACTAGACATGGGAAGGGTGAGGGATGCCTCAGGAAGGGAGGACGGTAGAATGTAGGTGATAGGAAAAAA
This sequence comes from Peromyscus leucopus, assembly GCF_004664715.2. NCBI lineage: Eukaryota > Metazoa > Chordata > Mammalia > Rodentia > Cricetidae > Peromyscus > Peromyscus leucopus. The sequence continues at coordinate 80,331,402 of NC_051069.1, forward strand.
CACAGGGATAAATACCGGAGGGGATGGTTTAAGCAGTGATGGATGTAGGAAGGTGAAGAAGATAAAGGGGGAGGTGAGTATGAAAACCAAGTGTGGGTATATGAAAGGACAGTATTGAAACTCAATATTCTGTAAGCCAACTGAAAAAGACGAGGAATAGAAGGGTGTTCATCTGCATTGCTGAATATGATGCAACAGGCATGGGTTACTAGACAGAAGTCCCAATGCCAGGTATAGGATACCTTCTTGTGAATTGTTGGTTAAGGTAGCCCCAGAATCTCTCAAATAATACAGGCTATTACCATTCCTCTTGGACACCTACAAGAACTTCTTGATAAAAAGCCTTTTGACGTTTTTATCTGTGAAAGTCTTCATATGTGGAGTGTGAAAAAAATGCTATTTGATAGTAAATTATTTTCTAGGTATAACAGACTACATATTAACAACAACAAGCAATGGCAACAAAAATCAATTACAAAATTCATTGTCTTAATTAACAAGTAATTTATTACCCAAGCTCTGGTTGGGATGGGTGATTCTGTGGAGTAATAGATTTAATCCACATAGTCAAGCAATAATTATGCCATCTCAGACACAATTGCTAGAACTTTTTCCACTCTCATTTCAGAGAGTAGGAAATAAAACGTAAAGCCAAAGGTTAGATCTCTCTCTCTCTCTCTCTCTCTCTCTCTCTCTCTCTCTCTCTCTCTCTCTCTCTCTCTCTCTCTCGTTTATTTTCTGACCCTCGAGAGCCTCCATTCTCCCTCCTTTTTTCAATCCAGAGAAACTGCTATACAACAGGACACCAAGACAAGAAATCTATTTGCAAGAATGTCAAAAATGAATGAAACACTAAAGAATAAATGTTACAAAAATTGCAATATTTGCACACTGAGTACTATAAGGCATTACTGAAAAGAAACCTAAAATATACAAATGGGAAAATAGGTGGTGTTTATGGAGTGGACTGCTTAATGTTATCAAAATACACCACTGAAGGAGAGCTACATACCTACTGCAATGCCTATCAAAGTCCATCGACAGAAATAGAAAACAAATAAACAAACAAACTTGAAAGTCAAAAGAGAACTCTGAATAGTTAAAATAGTACTAAACAGGAAAAAAGTTGGAGGCTTCACCCTTACTGATTGAAAACACTGTCAGAGTAAAGAAGACAGTGTAGTGACATGTAACAGAAATGTTGACTAATGGAACAGGATAGAGGCCAGAAGTAAACCTTTATATCTAAGATGATATAATTATCTCTGCTAATAAAGTCATGAAAACACAATGGAAAAGAATTATCTTATAAATAAATGATGTTAAGAAAACCAAATAACCATATACAAGAAAGTGAACTAGACCCATATCTCATATTATGCACAAAACATAAGTTTAAATGGACAAAGACCCAAAGTAAAATGTTTAGAGTTTCATATTCCTGGATTGAAGCACAGGAAAAAACTGCTTTGATACATTGGGCACAGAAAATTTTTTGGATACAGCAATATTTTTCAGGAAAACAAAAACAAAATACACAAGAAAATTATGACAAACTAAAAAGCTTCTGCACAACAAAGCCAAACAATCTACAAAATAGATAAATATTTATAAGCTGAATATATGACAGATACTTTTCAAAATATACACAGGGGCTTTTGTAATACAATAGCTAAACAAAATAGACAATGGACTTGAACAGAAATTACTCCAAAGAAGGCATATAAACAGCCAATAGACAAATAGAAAGATGGTCATGTCACTGATATTCTGAAAAGTGCAGTGTACTCTAATTTAATAGAATATAAATGACATATTGAAACCACAATGAGATACTGACTTCCTCTGTGGCTTAGCTATTGTCAAGGGGGAAAAAAAACAAGCAAAGGTAAGGATGAGGAGGAAGGCAGCTCTACACTTTTCTTAATGTGGACGAGTATATCCATGATGGATAGCAGAGAATGCTTTCTCAACAAATAATAATAAAAATTAGAAATGAAGCAATTATATGATACAGCCGTCTTTCTTCTAGGAATATATTCGAAGAAACTGAAACCATGGTCTCAGGTGGAAATTGGCACTCCCATGTTTACTACTTTGAAATATTCACAACAGGCAAAAATGTAGAAATGAACTAAATGAATGTGACAATTCACAGAAGTGAAGATATGTGGTAAATTTAAATGTCTAATATGGGTGAATGGTTAAGAAAACACACTATAGACATAAAGAAAAAATAATGTCAGATATTAAAATGGCTACACCTTTCCATCCTTTTACACTGAGGTCATACCTATCACTGATGTTAAGGTGTTCTTCTGAATGCAGCAGAAGGATGGATGCTGTTTTTACATCCATTCTGCTACAATTTGTCTTTTATTACAGAATTGAGATCATTGATATTGGGCAATATCAATGAACAGTGTTTGTTGTTTTCTGTTATTTTGTTGTTGTTGTTGTTGTGCTGGTGGTGGTGGTGGTGGTGGTGGTGGTGTGTGTGTGTGTGTGTGTGTGTGTGTGTGTGTGTGTGCTTCCTCTTTAGATTTGCTGGTCAGGGATTATTTATTCCTGGGTATGGTTAATTTTCTTAAGTTGAATTTTTCTTCCATGTGCCTTCTGTAGGGCTAGATTTGTAGATAGATATTGTTTAAATTTGGTTTTATCATGAAATGTCTTCTTTTCTCTATCTATTAAGATTGAAAATTGTGCTGGGTATAGTATTCTGGTCTGGCATCTGTAGTATCTTAGAGTCTGTAGAATGACTGTTCCAGCTCTCTGCTTTTAGATTCTCCAATGAAATATCAGATATTATTCTATTAAGTCTGTCTGCCTTTATATGTTACTTGGTAATTTTCACTTGCAGCTTTTAATATTTCTCTTTGCTCAGTATGTTTAATGTTGTTTGTATTATTATGTGGCAAGGGGAAATTCTTTTCTGTTCTAGTTTATTTGATGTTCTGTGTGCCTCTTGTACCTTGACAGACATCTCTTTCTTTAGTTTAGGGAAATTATTTTTTATGACTTTGTTGAAAATATTTTCTGAGCCTTTGACCTGGGATGTTTCTCCTTCTATTCCCATTACTCTTCGATTTGGTCTTTTTATATTGTCCCAAATTTCCTTGATGTTCTGTGCCAGGATCTTTTCAGATTTAACATTTTCTTTGACTAAGGTATCCATTTCTTCTATTGTGTCTTCAGTGCCTGTGATTCGCTCTTCCATCTCATGTATTCTGTTAGTGAGGCTTGCCTCTGAGGTTTCTGTTTGAGTTCCAATTTTTTTTTTATTTTCATATTTCCCTGTTTGGATTTTCTTTAATGATTCTATTTCCACTTTCAGGTCTTGAATTGTTTTATTCATTTCTTCTTCAAGGACCACTATCATATTCATAAAGGTTATTTTAAGGTCCTTATCTTACATTTTAGTTATATTGCAGTTTTCAGGGCTGACTATGGTTCTGGGCTCCAGTGGAGACATATTGTTCTGACTGTTATTGTGTTTTTATGCTGGTGTCCAGGTATCTTGGCTTGGGAAGGTTGTAGTTCTATGTGCTGATATCTGGTCTTGCTATGTTGGGTGGGTCTTTGTTACTTGGTTTCTGTTGCCTTCTCTGCTTCTTAGACGGACGTAGTGGTTGTGTGTTGCCTGGTAGGGAATTCTTTGATCCTGCTAGGTGTATGTAGCCAACAGAAAAAGCCCTGAGGGTTTCTGGTAAAAAAGTATTTCTAGGTATGGAGGGACTGACACTTAGGAATGGATATGGGCTAGGAGGAGTTAGGATGTAGGGGGTCCACAGGAGATAGGGTGTTCTTCCAGCATCTGCTTAGTCCCCTGGGAATGGGGGCAGAAAGTGAGACAATAGCACAACAGGTAGTCTGCTACAGACCTGGGAATGATAGTTGGGGATTAGATTTAGAGGGGAGGATGGAGAATAAATATCTGAAGCTCACATACCGATTTCTCTGCTCTACTTTCTTCTCTGGCAGCGTTGGCTCCTGGATCTCCAGGGAGTGCTTCCTAGAATTGGGGATTGGGATAACGTGATGAGTTGGGAAAAGAAGGTTGGAGGTGAAGATCTCTGTGATCCACTGGAGATTGGGACAGCAAGTGGGGCTGCAGCAGGTGGTCTGCTACAGAGCTGGGGATGCAACTGGGAGATTAGATTTGGAGGAGAGAGGAGGAAGAGATGAAGATCTGCAGTTAGCCTACCTGCTTTCTATTGGAGTGTAATCCTTTCCTCAAATGCTAATTTATCTGAAAAAAGAAAAACAGAATTCTATCTCTTACCACAGCTTTGTACTTGACTCTAATAAAAATAATATAGGAATGATCATGTGTAAGTATGGTAGTCTCTTTTCTTGCATGACTTTTTACCTCATATTAGTTAATTTGCTATCATTTCTTTCTTGATCCTTGCTGAGGAAATCAGCATATTGTCTTTCTGGGAGCAACTGTTTTCTTCCCATGAAAAGTTTTTATTTACTCTGTTTGAACTTACCACCTCCAGTCTCAGTGGTGCTGTTAATGCTGTTAGGAAGCTACTCTCCATCTCCTGTACTTGCAGAGAAACAACCATATTTTATGTCATGCAAGGTTTCAAATCCTGACTTTATAACTCAGTAGCTGTGCAACATTATAGAAAGTACTTAATAATCTCTGTGCTGATATTCTCTCATTTACTAACTAGTGTTGAAGCATTTATTTCAAACATTGAATTTTAAACAAAGCTGCATGTAAAATAAATGTGTTATAAGTGCTTATCTCGTTGTCATGACTCTACATTATTTCTTTGATTACATCTGCCCTTTCAAATTTAACATGAATATGTTTCTCCTGGGGTTTAAACAAAAACTCTTTCTCATTAAACAAAAAACTCTTTCTCAAACAGCAATAAGAAACATAAGAAAGAAGAAGATAAATTATTGATACATATTGCCAGATGTTGTTAATAGCCTATGAGGGGTGATGGGAATGAGTAATGAAGAGGAAAAGTGGGCTAAAGACTGAAATAAGAAATCAGGGAGGAGACTCAGATCATTCAGGTGAGGAATGACACCAGAGAAAATCTGTAATGGCTTCAAGAGATTACTTTTACCGATTATCAATTCTAAAACTCGAGTGCAAATAAAAGACAAGAACCCACGGCAGCAATGTACCCACCATATCTCTGTCTGGCTCCCAAAAGGGATGCCTAACCTCCTGGCCTGCCTATTCAACTCAATCTCTGGGTCCTCCAAGGCTCCTTGATTCATTCTGGCCAGCTGAATGTAAACTCCATTCCTTGGACTAAATCCTCCTTTCAATTGGACCAGCAACATAAACAGGATTCCCATAAGAGTGGCTTGAGAGAAATAACCGAGATATGTTTTAACACTTACACCCCCATTGTTAGTGCTTTTTGGGAGAGTACAGGACCTTTGGGAAGTGCAGTATTGTGGGAGGAAGTACTTCACTGGGTGCAGACTGGGAGGGCTTAGATCCCCATCCCACTTACTGTGCTGATGTGAGATAATGCTTTTGTACACTGGTTTAATAAAACACTGACTAGCCAGTTGCCAGGCAGGAAGTATAGGCGGGGTGAGCAGACTAAAGGAATGCTGGGAAGAGGAAGATAAGAGTCAGGATTCACCAGCCAGACACAGAGGAAGCAAGGTGACAAGGCAGAACTGAGAAAAGATACCAAGCCACATGGCTAAATTTAGGTAAGAATTTTGGGTTAATTTAAGTACAAGAGGTAGTTAGTAATAAGCCCGAGGTAATGGCCGAGCAATTATAAACAATATTAAGCCTCTGTGTGATTATTTTATAAAAGGCCATGGGACTGTGGGTGAGAGATTTGTCCCGACCATGGGCCAGGTGGGACACAGGAAATCTTCCAACTACATTGTACTGTCTCTGTTTCCCTTGTGGATAAAAATGTTTTCATCCACTTGCCTGGTCCTGCTCTCACGCTCTCCCCACCATTATGTACTCTCCTTCTGGAGCCATAAGAAAAAGTAATCTCATTCTAATGGAAGTTGCATTTGGTCATGGTATTTTATCATAGAAAAGTAACACAATCAAAGGTTGTAATGGAGATAATAACAAGTGGCAGAAGTTGACATATATGTTGCCAATAGAGTAGTGTGTGTGTATGAGTAAATAAGGTGGATGTTGCGTGGGAGGAAAATGAGATTGGTGGTTGTGTCCTTGTTAACTGGTAGAAAATACCTTCTAGTATGAGTAAATTACTTTGTAGATTGTTTTGCTTTTAAACATAGATGCTTCAGCAAATTGGATGGTTATGAAAGCAAAAGTGTATTTTAGGATTGATCTAGAACAATATATAATATTAAAATTAGAGTAATTTATAGGAGATTATAAAGAAAGTTTCATCATGGGTTTTATATATATATATATATATTATTTGTGTGGGTTTTATTTGGAATTAATGAAAAATTTGGATCAAATACTGGCAGTAACTATTTATGCAAAATTAAACCTAATAGAATTTTTTCATAGTGACACCTCTTTCTCAACATAAAGGACTAGTGATATGATAAAAGCAATGAAAAGTTTACCATCCATTAACCAGTTATCTGTATAAAACTTGTCTAGAAAACCTACAGGGTTACATGTTGTTATTGTAAGAAGTGTAGAGAGATGTTATCTGCCATTGCTAAGGGAACATACTTAATGAATAAAAAGAATAAAAAGAAATGCATGATTCTAGAATATACTCATAAAATAAATATGTATAAACCTCATAAGTCCTCCAAAGAACACTGATTAAGTTGCAAATAGGCGTTATTTGATATATGGTGATATATAAACTTAACAAAATATATCCTGATCTTTTATTTGCATAATAATAGTAGTAGTAGTTCTTTTGCGGTAGAACTTAATCATGCTTTACACGATTTTTTTATTCCATGTGCCTTAGTTCTGATGACATACTTGTTTACATAAAATAAATTTTCTCCTGCTTATCTCTAAACATTAAAACCAAACATTACATTTCAGAAGTGGCAGCTGTGTTAAAATTGATGAGTTTAATTTGTAATTGCACTGAGTCAACAACTATTTGTTTTGTTTTGTTTTAGTTATTCCCTTCAAACCTAATGGAGTTTTTCTTTCCATCACCCTATAGGACAGTTTATCAATAGTTGTCTTTCTGAAGGACTTTAAATTGATGAGCAAATGGATTTGGAGAGACTTAGAAACTCCATTCCACAAATTACAAGTAATCTTGACAAATAATATATTGCTTACATTTTCAATGAATTCTTTTCTTTATAACCTACATTTGAATAACATATAGAATAATTACTATCTGTTCTAAAATGTGGTGGATATAGTTTGTTATCTTTTTTGCTAATAAAATTATGTTTGTCTCAAAGATTATGTTTGTCATTTGTTTTTAAAAATGAACTCCACTTAGGACATTACTTTAGTCTTTACTGACTCACCGATATAAGGACAGAAACCAGGGTTCTACCTCTTCTAGACCTTCATAACTGATATAAGTAGAAGGAATTATTCAATGCACAGTTGGTATAGAACAACTGACCCTTTATGTACAACTAAAATTTATGGCAAGTCACTGACTAGAGTTGTTAAAGGAGCTATAACACTAGAGATACTACACATTCAATTCAAACTCTGTCCTTTTCCCTCTTCTTTAAAAAGCATGCACTTAAGTAGGATGAGGCAGTTATCTGGTTTTTCAATAACCACATTTAGGGATACATTCATAACACTGTTTTGATTATTCAAGTGAAATTATTATAGCAAAAGAGGCAGTATAATCTCAGAAAAGTCATTTGTATCCAATCTATGTGGTTATCTGGAAGTTTACAGAATGGTTGATTCATTCAAACTATGCCATCTGTAATTTAAGCCTTCATACCTTGGCAAGAGCAGGGTTCAATTTATCATGAAAGTGACGGTGCTTTAATACTAAACTTTTCTTCTAAGTTTATGTTTGGACATCTAAAGAAACTAATCACCAAGTAATCAGAATGGTATTTTTTTAAGTTTTTGATATTTTACAGTTGGAATCCTTTGAATTCATTGATCAGCCATGCACTTTTTCTACATTTTCTTGCCACTTAAGACTATTGAAATCCTTCTACATGTTGATATCCAGTTATGCCAGCACCATTTGTTGAAGATGCTTTCTTTTTTCCATTGTACACTTTTGGCTTCTTTATCAAAAATTATACGATCATAGGTGTGCGAATTAATGTCAGGGTCTTCAATTCAAGCCTACTTGATCATGGTGGATAATTGTTTTGATGTGTTCTTGGAGTCTGTTTGCCAGTATTTTATTGAGTATTTTTGCATCAATGTTCATGAGGGAGATCAATCTATAGTTCTCTTTCTTTGTTGTATCCTTGTTTGGTTTAGGAATCAAGGTAATTGTAGCCACATAGAAGGAGTTTGGTAATGTTCCTTCTGTTTCTATTGTGTGGAACAATTTAGAGAGTATTGGTATTAACTCTTCTTTGAAGATCTGGTAGAATTCTGCGTTGAAACCAGCTGGTCCTGGACTTTTTCTGGTTGGGAGTCTCCTAATGACTGTTTCTATTTCCTTAGGGGTACTGGTCTATTTAAATAGTTTATCTGGTCTTGATTTAACTTAGGTATGTGGTACCTATCCAGAAAATTATCCATTTCTTTTAGATTTTCCAGTTTTGTGGAGTAGAGGTTTTTGAAGTATGACCTGATGATTATCTGGATTTCCTCAACATTAGTTGTTATGTCTTTTAACTGTATGAGAGAAATACATATTCAATAGAGATTGTTTGCCAAATTTTGAATTCTGATTTACTCCTGAGCTATCATTAGGTAGCAGCAGCAAACCACAGTTCTCAGGACCCATTAGGGCAGCATTCTGTGTTACTAATGCTTGTGGATAGAAGTATTCAATACCATAAACACACACACACACACACACACACACACACACACACACACACACACACCATTTTCTTATTACATCTACTTCCTATTTGTCCAAAGGTAGAGAGTTGTAAGTACACTGGACAGATTTATTGTAGGCTAAACTCTTTAGTAAGTTAGGTTATTAATGACTTAGTGACATAATATGTTCAACTGATGGTTTTGTAGAAATATGCCCATATTGTAACCAAGGAATATATGTACTGATAATATGCAAGAGCAATTTATCAAGAACAGTCCCCATGCTTAGTACTTGAGGAGTAAAGAGAATATGAATTATCAACAGTATGCAGATATAAATATGTTCCAAACCACTTTTCTGAGTCTGGTGTTATGTCAGAGAAGACAGTGGGCTAGAGACTTGCCTTTTTATGACTTATTGAGTTAAAATGGTGAAAGTCCCAACAATAACCCCAAAAGTATTGCAGTCTGGGATATAAACTATGAAAAGTGCTGGGGTGGGGAAGCACAGAAAAACCTCATTGCCAATAAAACTGGAAGTGTTAACAGAAGTTATTGGGTATTTATTAATGCAGTACAAAGTTAGAGGACATTCAATGGAAAAGAGGAAATGCCATAGAATGAGATTCTGAAGTAGGAGGCAGCAAAATACACACAAGAGTAGATGGGAATTTATCTTGTGGTCTGGACATCTATTTCACTTGATAGAATTCCTTCCTAACATGGATAAGGTTCTGGGCTCAAATGCCAGCACAGTATTAGCCAGGTGTGGTAGCGAACACCTGTAACCCAACACTTAAGAGGTAGAGACAGAAGGACCATGAATGCAAGCAAGGCCAGCCTACACTGCATCCAGAGCAGACTGACGTGCATGAGATACCGTTTTAACACTCAACACATATATGAAATGTTGAAAGTTGTGGTTGAGACTAAAGTACAGATTGAAATCAGACACATAGTCTAGGGACTGTAAATAAAGAGTTCTGAAGCATCGGAGTGGTTGTTTTAAGTAAAACAGAAAACATTTCAAACCTTTCATGTAGAAGTGATCCTATTTTAAAAGTTATTTTAGTAGTAGGTTGAGATTGGTTGAAGAAAACCAACAGCTGTCTAATTGGACTTCAGGAATGCTCAGTAGGAGGAAAATCATGCTGGGTCCTAGAAACCTACCCAACTACCTGGGACTAGTGAGGTCATGGATTTTATAGAACCTACTCCTGTCACTTTACTAACTGAGCATAATCCCTAACTGTGTTCTCAATTCTTATCCTTATACCTATGGATAAGTTTAGCTCCCTGACTCCAGAGGGGGCAAGAAATCTTCTACATCCACACCAATACCTGTGCTTCTCCACACCCACACTCTGGGCACTTCACTCACATCAGGAGCCTCTGGCAGCCACTTGTTTATTTATAAAAAGGGGAATCCAATATTCATCATCTTGAAATCTTGATCCTCCCTTGGCAAACTTCTGATTGCTGAGATCATGAGCCTGGTTTGTATGATGCTGGGATCAAATTCAGAGCTCTGGGCAGCCAAACCTTGGCATGGTAAGCAATCATTCGATCAACTGAGCTATACCCTTAGCCTTTCATTTAGTTTTCAAAGCTTTCCTTTTATAAGATAAGAAATGCTTAGGATAAGAATTATTTTAAACTAAAATAGAGATTCTAAATCACTTCAACTCCCCAGGCTCAGGAAACACTGAAGAAAGGGATTAAAATAATGTATGTATTGAGGATGAGAAGAGTACAGTGAAATGCAGTCTTCTGGCCATGATATGGGCCATTGTCCTCATGAACTCACACAGATATGGTAACCTGAATTTAACACAAAATCCTAACAGGTCTTTTATTAAAAATGCCCTGTGCCAGATACTGGGGTAAATGTTGAAAGATCAGAGAGACAAAGGAACAAACCACTGTCACGTCTCACCTCGCCAACTCCATGAATCCTCTGACTGAATGTCTCTGAGTCGTTAGCTGAAAGTTCTCCAGCCAAACAGCTTCAGCCAAAAAAGCTCTAGTTCCTGTCTCCTCATGCCTTATAAACTTTTCTCCACCCAGCCATATTACTTCCTTCTTAGTGCTGGGATTAAAGGCATGTGTGCCTCCCAAGTACTGGCAGTAAAGGCATAAAATTCCAAATGCTGGGATTAAAGGTGTGTGACTCTCAAATATTGGGATTAAAGGTGTGTGCCACCACTGCCTGGCTCTGTTTCTCTCCTAGACTGAGTCAATCTCATGTAGTCCAGGGTGACTTTGAATTTACATAGATCCAGATGGATCTCTGCCTCCCTAGTGCTAGGATTAAAGATGCATACCACCATTGCCTGGCTTCTATGTTTAATCTAGTGGCTTGTTCTGTCCTCTAATCTTCAGACAAATTTTATTAGGATATATAACACATCACCACACCTGCATGAGATCTGCACAGGAGAAAGATAGCAAAGTCAGTGAACATTCCAGCATGTAGCACTAATTGGACTCAGTGTCTTACAAATGAAAATTATATATATATATTCATATATATATGACATTTCAAGTTGGATGTGTTGGAGCATGTTGGGGGTGGCGATGGGGTAGATATTATCAAAATGTTTTACAGAATTGTCAAAGAATAATAGAAGATATTCTTAAAAATAAATAATAGTGCTCAGCGTTGATTTTCTTTTTGGTCTACTTCCTGTTTCACTTTTAAATGAGCAGCTCTTTTTCCCGGTTTGTGATTATATGCATTCCCTTTTGAATTCTGTATGATTTGCTTTGTCGACTTCTTACAGAATTAAATAATAAATACTCCCAAAAGGCAGAGAATAAAAACAGTTTTTACTTTTAGTAGAAGTTCCCTACAAAAAGAATAATTATGCTTCCTTAAAAGATGGGATAGCTTATTTTATGGCTTCAAAAAATCCTACCCAAAATGACATACTCCTTTGCCACTGGAATAAAATAGAATATTTTTTCTTACAATATTTTAATGATTGAAATGTGACAGCATATTTAGTAGGTGTTTTTGAATTATCTCATACTCATGCCCATTACAAATGATGTTTTCTAGACACTCCATTCAATATAGGCAAGCATATTCTCCCCCCCCCCTTTTTTGGACACAGTCTCATTTTTTTTCAGTCTGTGTAAATCATTGTATAACTCAAGCTGGATTCAAAATAATTTTCCTCCTGTCTCAGCCTCCTAAATGTTGGGATTATAAGGCATCTGCTTGGCTAGACACTGTCTTTTCTAAAGCTCCTTAGAATGGTATTTTGACTTCCAGGAAAGGGATAAAGGTTAAGCAAGAATAGCAAAAATTATTTAGTTTCTTTGCCTATTGTTAGTAATTAGAATCAGAAGACAAAATTAAATGTTTTTATGTATCATTTTGAAATATTTATTAGTATAAGTTTTAAAAAGTATACAACTAAAGTTATTTTAATGTAGTCTTAAGTTGGTTAAAGCAAAAATCTGTTTGATTTATAATAAACTTCAAAAATATAATAAGGTTTCTGAATGATTGAAACACTTCTCATTCTTAGTAAACTTATAATACAGTGGAGGAGACCCCCAGTAGTTATAAAAACAAAAGGAAGGAAATGACTGTTAGGAAGACACAATTTATAATCATTCAGATCTGTGAGGTACACACAGAATAGATTCATGGTAATTAATTTAACTAAAGCTTCACATCATGGTTTAGATTTCAGTGCAATCCCCCAAGGCTCATGTGTTGAAAGATTTTTTTCCCCAGCTGATGACTCTATTGAGAGGTGAGTGGATTATGAGACTGATACCTTCTTCATCAATGAATTAAGCCTTTCATGACCTCTTACAAGATTGTGCTTGGTTAGAGGAAGAATGTCACTGAGAAACAACTTTGTATTTTGTCCCTGCTTCTTCCGGTCTGGTTCTTCTGTTTCCTGGTCACAATGAGGTCACATACTTTGCTCCTTTTCTCTCCCACTGCCTTTATAGCTACTTCTTTATGGCCCAGACACAATGGAAGCAGCTGCCTACGTCCTGAAACCGTTAGCTGAAGCAAACTACATGTACTTTTCCTTCTTAAGTTGTCTAGGGTATTTTGTCATAGTGACAGAAAAACTGTCCAGTCGAGTTCATTTTAGTAGATTTCTCTAGAATTGAACATTGTTGGCACTGGGAAGCTTATGCCTTAGCCTATTAATTATTTTTATAACTGAACTTCAGATTTAGAAAAAAAAAAAGAAGCTTATTGGTTCACCTCTTTGGAGGTCTTGCTTGCTCATGCTCTTAAAAGAGTTAGGCCATTGTGAGGTGATGACATCCTACTGTACTAAATACAGTCAAGAGTACAATATAGTGAAAAAGACAGTTCTCACTCAGGGGTCTCCTTTCATCAAAAGTCATAAAGGTAATCAAGAAGGCCCAACTGTTACCCAAATCCTGATTGCCTTCCAAAATCCATGCCTCCAAATACTGCTAACATATGACTGTTATGCATACACTACAGAGATTAGATCAGATAATTTAAAACAGAAAAGAGTAAAAGAAAGTAAGAGTAGAGACAGATGAATGGCCCAGGTAACCTTAGGTAACAGTTCAGCTTTTCAATCATAGAGAAGGAAGAGACCTTAGGAGATTTATTCAAAGAGTGAAGATAACAGAGACTTTTGTGAAAAGCCATGTCCTTGAATTTGGTAAAAATGTAACCTCTAAGAGAATTACAAAGGAAAATGTAATGTTCAAGGAACAATAACAATATGAAAACAACCTGAATTTTTACTTAAATATAGGGTAAATAGTGTGATATGAAGAATAAACATGGGATTTTAAGCTGTATTAAAACATTTGGGAGCTTTAAACAATTTGCTTTAGTATTAGGGTAAGATTGACAATTTGGTGATTTTGTTTATGTTTATGTATTGTTTTAGAATCTTCGTCTGGTTTCAATGCATAAGGTTGGTTGGAGAAAGAGATCTGATGAAGCTAAAAGCCAACAATGAAAATCATTTAATGATGAAGGAGAAATGGTCAGCTGTTGCATCACGGTGACAGAGGTATCAAAAGAGGATAGATAACTGCATCTGATGCTGATTGGTCAGAAGAAACAAGAAAAGTTTCCATGGTGCATTTTAGTTTAAGTACCTGGGGGAAGGATTTATATGTTGTTAATAAAAACTCAAAAAGTGTAAAATAATGTGGTGATATTTTATTTGTGCTCTAACAAATAAAACTTGCCTGGGGATCAGAGGAAAAAGCCAGCCACTGTATTAAACAGAAGTCAGGCAATGGTAGCACATTCCTTTAATCCTAACATTCGGGAGGTAGAGACTCATCCAGATCTCTGTGAGTTCAAGGCCATACTGGGAACAAAGCCAGGTGTGGTGCCATAAGCCTTTAATCCGAGCAATAGTTAACCATAGAGGGCTGGAGGTCTGTACAAACAGGAAGTGATAGAGCTGGGCAGAAAGAGGAAGTGATGTGGCTGGGCGGAGAGAGGAAGTAAGATGGCAGGGCACAGAAAGCTATACAGGTGTGGGTGTACTGGAAGTAGCTCTCTCTTGGTGTGAGGATTTCCAAGTGGTAAGAACTTGTGGCTGGCTTGTTTTATCCCTCTGATCTTTTAGCTTTTAACCCAATAAGACTGTCTAGCAATTCGTGTTATGAAATAGAGACCAAAGAAATTAATATGTCAGAGAAACAGGATACTTATTTTCCAAGGTAATGCTAAGTGTGAAGGCTTGGCAGCGGTCCAGGTGAAGACATCTACTAAATAACTTGAGTACAGAACTACACTGTAGGAAAGAAGGAAGAGGGGCTGCGGAGATGGCTCAGCAGTTAAGAGCACTTGTTCCTCTAAAAAAAGGCCCTTTGTTCAGTTCTTAGTAGTCAAATCTGCTACTTATGACCTCATATAACAGTAGATTTGGGGTCCTAATGCCCTCTTCTGGCCTCTGTGGACATCAGCACACACATGATACACAAGTATATACGCAGGCCCACACACATACAGATAAAATAAAAATAATAACATAGATCTTAAAAAAGAAAAAAAAAGGCAAGAAGAGTGGGTATAATTGTTATGATTTGTGTGTGTATGGACTGCCCTTCTAAAAGGCACCTGTATTGAGAGCAAGACCCCCATCTAGTGGTACTATTGAGAATTGGCTATATCATGAGGGTATTAACATCAATGCACTGACTCATTCATTGGTGATTTAATATTGAGTGAGGTATGGCTGGGGAAAGTAGGTCACTGGATGTTTTCTTTAAAGGATGTATTTTATCTCTGGTCTCTTCTTGCTTTTCTTTGTAGTTCCTGACTACCGTGAGGTGAGCAACTTCCTTTCACTCTGTCTTTCTGCTACAGTGTTTCTAACTTGCCAAAGGCCTGAACGCAGTGAAACCGGTGGGCCATGAACAAAACCCTATTAATCTGTAAGCCAAACATATCCTTCCTGTTTTTAAGTTGTTTATAATGAAAAGCTAATTAATAAAATGCCCTAGGTGTTGTCATTATGTAAATAATTAAAGCTAATTGTTCACAAACCCACTGAAGAGCTATTGACATATATTGATATTTGATCTCATTTCACATCAATCTGAATCACTGAGGATGTGGTAGGATGTTAGGACTTAATGTGGACCTTGAAACATGCATTCTATATTTTATTGTCCATTTGATATTAGACTAGCCTCAAGTGCATGTTCCTCTACTTCATTTTCCCAAGTGATAATTTTGTAGACCAACATCACTATGTTCAGTTAGAAAATTATATTTTTTCCATGTAGGATCTAAGTTTACTTAAAAATGTAGCTTTTCTATGCCTTTGGTTTTTCCAAAGCTAGAAGAATATAGGCCTCTTCTTCCTACAAGGCTTCATTATGAAGATTCGTCTGAAGAATCCAGACCAGTTTGTTTTACAGAATATCTCAGACCATAGCCTAGTTTGACTCTGAATTCATCATCTCAAGGATGTGAATTATGAGGCCACTTATAATACTGTGTTATTATTATACAGAAGATGTCCATAGTAGTTTAATAAACCCATCTGTTTTAAGTTATTGTTCTAAATTGATCAAGTATCAAGACCAGAAAAATATTAATACACAAGGTAATTATGCACACACACAGACACATATACATACAAACACACATACACACATTGCACACTTTTACAGTCATGGCAAACTCAAGATGAAACAGATAGACTTAGGAAGACTCCTTCTCAGGTACTCTACTTAAAATTTTACCCCATCTGGAAAACATCATCTTGGTTTACTTCCAAATATGTTCAAAAGTGAACTCATTTCCCCAGGCTCCATGTGTTAGATGTAACACATAACACTAGTGAGATACTCAAATTTGGCTGCCTTTTGGTTTCAGCTTTAAAGCACAGAACTCAACACAAGTGAATATGATTACTTTCCCCCTGTATTTCTGGAAGTTCTTACTTATTTGCAGCTGTTGTCTTGTTGGTCATCAGAATCTTCTATTCTAAAAAGCTGTGTCTTTGCCAAGCATGGTCATTATTATCACTTCTGTGATTATGTTGTTCTTGGCACCTTAGGTGTTATGAATTTGCAGGGGGAGGGGGACAGCAGTGGACAGTTATTCATGACCCAGACACTGCATCCACAAGGAAATGGTTTATTATAATAGAGAGATGAAGAGAAAGATAGGAAAGAGGGAGAGAAGAGAGAGGAAGAGAGAGAGAGAGAGAGAGATGGAGGTTGAGGGTGCATACCTTGTGGGAGGAAAAGCAAAAAAGAGAGAGGAAGAGGAGGGGGGGGTTCCTTAAAATGAGGCTTTTATGTCAGGATGCAGGGTGGCGCCAAAGGGCAAGCAGAATACTAATGTTTGTTTCCAAGTGGTGGGTCAGAATATTAACACTGGGTGCTTCTAGATCCATGGTACTCAGTCTTGAGGGGCAAGTATTTTCCTCCTAACAGTTGCCTCCAATTTGTGTTAGAGGCTAGAATACAAGACTACAGTCACAGGCGTCTGTATTTCTACTGTTTCATAGAAGTAGAAGACTCTTCTGTCTCATATGTCATTCCTGTTCTTGACTTGAAAGAGACAAGCCAGAAAATCAACTCCATTCTAAAGCCTAAGACAAACTTTCCTTCTACTCTGAAGACGATGTCTTTATTACTACCGTATAAAGCTCAAATGTTGAACATGCTTCCTTGTTATGTAGCTGTATATTTTAAGACTCACATAACTCGGTGTTGAGTGAGTGAGATGGCCAATTTTTACTAATTCTGACATAATTGGCTTTTACTCCCTCTGTTTTGTTGATTCAACTGCTTAAAGAGTAATCTTCCTGGCAGTATAAATTAGGCTATTACTACATGACATGAGGAAGGTATCAAATTAATTGAAGAAGCCCATTATTTCTTGGAGAAAGTGTTAGTCTTTGTTTTGGGGAAAGAAATGGCTGATCTTGATTTATTTATAAATTTTTCAACATGCTAACAGAGGCCATTGGCAGACTTGTGTGTCAAGTTCCACTTATACTCAAAGGAGTCAGATCCTTTTGTAATTAAGCAACTGGAGACTCTTAAACTTAAAAATTCCCACTGGCTGAACTGAGAGCAGGAATGATAGGAAGTAAGTATGGGAAATGGAGATAATAAATATCAATAAAACCTTCATAATCACTTCTAGAATTGAAGACTAAAGTAGTTATGCATGATTGTGTATGTGTGTGTTACATATAAAGATACTAATGTTTATATTAATATATACACATTCACATACATATACATTTACTTCAGTATATTTCACATGTGTGGGCCTTGTGTTAATTTTTCTTTGGGACACATGAACAAGTGTCTATTTATCTCAGATAGAATACCAACAACAGACCAAAGAAATGATCCCACAAAAGTCTGGGTTTGGGAGCCAGTAGGTTTAATTGGAGTTACTTAGAGTACCTACACCACCAAAGGAAACACTTGTCCCTCTCAGCTACCATAAAATACATATATCTCAGGGAAGAGTGTGGCTCTGAGCACACTCTTATGCTGCCTCATGAGCCCCTTCCTCCCCTCCATGAAACATCATTAACGAGTTCAAACTTGGGTGAGCCTCTTGGATAATCACAACTGCTCTGGTTTCAAAATCACCATGAAGATAAGATGCTTGGAGGGCAGTGTTCCAGAACTCTCTATCACTTTTCTCTAACTGCCCTACTCCTCCCCCAACACAAAGACCTACCATGGCATCAGTGGCCCCCAGAGGCACAGACATTGCCTGCACCAATTGCAGGAAAAGTGGTCCCCAGAGACACTGCCTGCACAAATTTGACAAAGAGTGGCCCACAGAGGCACAGGCACCAAGTGCACCAATTGTAGGAAGAGATGGGTAGATGTCAGTACAAGAACACATGAAAGGCCTTGCCCCTTGTGGAGGGGAAGTGGAGGGTGGGTTGGGAGGGGGAGCCTAGGGAAGCGGGAGGGGGGGGAGAGGGCAATCTTTGATTGGTGTGTAAAATGAATGGAAAAAATTTCTGAATAATAAAATAAATAAAAGAGTACATTCAACAACATAAAAAGCATTATTGTACCACCAAAACTTAACACTTCTACAATAGCAAGAACTGAACATCACAATGTAGAAGAAGCAGAAGAAAACAACCTTAAAAATAACTTTATGAAAATTATGGAGGTCTTTAAAGAGGAAATAAAAAGTTCCCTTAGAGAAATTGAGAAAAAGACAAACAAAAAATGGAAGAAATCAATAAACCCCTTAAAGAAAACAAAGAAAAGGCAATCAAACAGGTGAAAGGAACAGTTCAAGACTTGAACATTGAAATAAAAGCAATAAAGAAAACACAAATTGAGGGAATTCTGGAAATAGAAAGTCTGAGTAAATGAACCGAAACTGCAGATGCAAGCATAACCAACAGAATGCAAGAGATGGAGGAGAGAATCTCTGGCATTGAAGATATGATAGAGAAAATAGATTCATTGGTCAAGAAAAGCATTAAAGCCAACAAAGTCATAACACAAAATGTCCAGGAAATCTGGGACACCATGAAAAGACCAAACCTAAGAGTAATAGGGATTGAAGAAGGAGAAGAATACCAGCTCCAAGACACAGAAAATATATTCAACAAAATCATAGAAGAAAACTTTCCCAACCTAAAGAAGAAAATGCCTATGAAGATACAAGAAGCTTACAGAACACCAAATAGACTGGACCAAAAAAAAAGGGGGGGTGTTGTTTGTTTGTTTGATTTTCTTTTTCTTTCTTTTTTTTTAGACAGAAACTTAACAGAGAAATAAGGGACTTAACTGATGTTATGACTCAAATGGACTTAATAGATATCTACAGAATATTTCATCCAAACACAAAAGAATATACCTTCTTCTCAGCACCTCATGGAACCTTCTCTAAAACTGACCACATACTCAGTCACAAAGCAAATCTCAATAGATAAGAAAAAATTGTAATAAACCCCTGTATCTTATTGGATCACCATGGCTTAAAGTTAGAATTCAACAACAATACAAAATACAGAAAGTCTACAAACTCATGAAAACTGAATAATGCTAAACTGAATCACCACTGGGTCAAGAAAGAAATAAAGAAATTAAAGATTTCCTAGAATTCAATGAAAATGAATGTACAACATACCCAAACCTATGGGACACTCTGAAAGCAATACTAAGAGGAAAGTTCATAGCACTAAATGCCAAATGCCTATATAAAGAAGTTGAAGAAATCTCACACTAGTGACTTAACAGCACACCTGAAAGCCCTAGAACAAAAAGAAGTAAACTTACCCAGGAGGAATAGACCCCAGGAAATAATCAAATTGAGGGCTGAAATCAATAAAGTAGAAACAAAGAGAACAATACAAAGAATCAATGAAACAAAGAGTTGCTTCTTTGAGAAAATCAAAATAGACAAACCCTTATGCAAACTAACCAAAATGTGGTAGGATGAATCACCCATTGGGTATATGCTCAAGAGTTGTAAGTTGGATCTTGAGGTAGATCAATTCCCAGCTTCCTGAGGAACTGCCACACTGATTTCCACAGTGGTTTGCACTCCCACAAGCAACGAATGAGTGTTCTCCTTACTTGACATCTTGACAGCATAAGCTGTCTTTTTTTTTTAAATTGATAATGGCCATTTTGATTGGTAAGACAATATTTCAAAGTAATTTGATTTGCATTTCCCCAAAGAATGATGCGTTTCCCAAATGATGTTGAACATTTCTTCAAGTGCTTCAAAGCCGTTTATGTTTCTGCTTTGACAAATTCTCTGTTTGGATTGGTACCCCATTTTTTAAGATGATTTATTTATTTTTATTTTATAAAATAAATGCATTGATATTTTGCCTGTATGCATGTCTGGATAAGGGTATCATATCCCCTGGAACTGGAGTATCAGATAGTTGTAGCTGCCATGTGGGTGCTAGGTTTTGAACCTGGGTCTTCTGGAAGAGCAGACAGAGTTCTTAACCACTGGGCCATCTCTCTAGCCCCATAGACCGCATTTTTAAAATTGGTTATTAGTTTTCTTGATGTCCAGTTTTTTGAGTTCCTTATATATTTTTAGATTTTCACCCTCTATTGAATGTGTAGTTGGTGAAACCTTTTTCACACTCTGTAGCCTGGTACTTTGGATGACAACATTCTTTCCTGTGTTTTTCAGTTTCATGAGGTCCTATTTAGTAATTGTTCTTCTTAGTTCCTATACTATCAGTGTTCTGTCAGAAATGCTTTTCCTGGGCCACTGTGCTCAAAACTATTCCCAACTTTTTCTTTTGTCAGGTTCAGTGTACCTGGTTTTATGTTGAATTCTGATCTATTTGGTTCTGAGTTTGTACAGGATAATAAATAGGTAACTATTTGCATTCTTCTTCTTCTTCTTCTTCTTCTTCTTCTTCTTCTTCTTCTTCTTCTTCTTCTTCTTCTTCTTCTTCCTCCTCCTCCTCCTCCTCCTCCTCCTCCTCCTCCTCCTCCTCCTCCTCTTCCCCCTCCTCCTTTTTCTTCAAGATTTATTTATTCATTATGTATACAGTGTTCTGTCTGCATGTTTGCCTGCATGTCAGAAGAGGGCATCAAATCTCACTATAGATGGTTGTGAGCAGCCATGTGGTTGTTGGGAATTGAACTCAGGACCTCTGGAAGAGCAGTCGATGGTCTTAACCTCTAAGCCATCTCTCCAGCCTCTATTTGAATTCTTCTGCATACAGCCACCCAGTTTGACTAGCACAATTTGTTGAAGATGCTGTCTTTTTCCCCAGTGTGTATTTCGGGCTTGTTTATAAAAAATAAAAAGTAAGATGTCTGTAGGTGTCTTGACTTATATCTGTGTCTTCAATTTGATTCATTAACCAATATGTCTGTATTTATGCCAATACTATATACTATTTTACCACTATAGCTCTGTAGTACAATTTGAGATCAGGGGTGGTGATACTTCCTGCAGTTCTTTTATTGTTCAGGCTTGTTTCACTATCCTGGATTGTTGTTATTTCCATATGAAGCTGAAAATTTTTAAGCCAGAGGAGGTCCCAACACTGAGAGGGGGAAGTGGTTACAGGGTTCCACACTTTACTAATGCTGAGTTTTCAATAGTCACTTCTCAGCAGTCTCTATAGTAACATCTACTTACTGTCAAAAACAAAAAACAAAAACAAAAAACAAAACCAGTTTACCAACCAAGCCAACATCAGAAATAACCTGTGGGCATAAGCATGCATATTTAGAAAGAAATTTAGTTGGCACATCACATCCATTTAGCACAATAATAGTAGTAATTTCTCCACTATTGTTGAATGCATGTGTAGGCTTTTGACAGGACTTATAGTAACAGATACTAATTAACTTATGTAGAGTCAGCCTTAAATCCAATCAGAAAGCAGTTGGTTCTAGCATCCATAATAGTTATGCTGCATCTTGTTTAGTCTGTTGACTATGTACACTACAGGTGTACAGCCAAGAAGGACCATTGGAGACAATCCTCAGCAGCTTGCAAAATACATTGTAGCACTGTGACAGCTAGCCAGCAGAAAGGAAGCTTCTATCTCAGTTTCAGCTTCATTTCTCCATGTTGTGGAATCAAACCATGTGATATACCAAAAGATCTTACCATCTAGTTCTGTTGAGCAAATGTTAGCAGTGGTAATGCCTGTGTTGTCTAGAGGATGCCTTAGGGACCTCTCTGATCACCAACTAGTAGGAATGTAGTCCACTCCTGTACCTGAGGTTTTAATTCAATATCTTTATGATTTCTTGTAGTCTTTCCACTTCTCAGGATATTTTTATGATAAATAGTGGCCTTGCATTAGAAAAAGAAAGGTTGTGTTCTCACATCCAGAGATTTCTAATTGCCTAACAAACCAATACATTTCTGTGTGTTTATATGTGGACGGACACACACACACACACACACACACACACTAAAAAAAAAAACCCTACAGACTCAGTGCTGAATAAATAGAGATAGGAGCCCTTGAGTCTGTTCTTCAGACTCCTTTCCATTTTGTGTATCAGTTACAATAACATTTGACTATCCTGTTTCACAAACGTGTATGTATACTGATTTCCTGTTGGAGTCAGCCAGAAGGAGGCACACAGAGGGTAAGCTAGGTTGCTTCTATAACTCAGACCTTTACTTCCAGAAGTATCAAGGCTTGCTTCCACAGTCTGTTTCATCTGCTATACTGTGACTCCTGCTATTGAGTCCTTGTGACACATCATCCTCCTTTCTCCCTTCCTTCTGGAACTGGCAATAGTGTTTAGCTGTCAACCATCTCTGAAGAAATTCCCTGTTACCTGTTAGGTCTCCTATTTTATTTTATGTGTTTTTCCTGCATATATGTCTATGCACCGCATGTGTGTAGTGCCTACAGGGGCCAGAACAGGGCTTGGCATCCGCTGGAAGTAGAGGTATAGCTGGTGGGTGCTGCCACAAGGGTGCTGGTAAAGAAGTGCTTTGGTTTTTCTTTGGTCTTGGTAAAGGGATTGTGTTGATATATGGTGTATCAAATAAAGCTTGTGTGAGCATCAGAGGACAGAGCCAGCCACTAGATTAAACATAGAGGCCAGGCAGTGGTGGCACACATCTTTAATCCTAGCGCTTGGGAGACAGAGATCTGGATCTCTGTGAGTTCAAAGCCACCCTGGACTACACGAGATTGATTCAGTCTAGGAGAGAAACAGAGACAGACAGTGAAGGCACACACCTTTAATCCTAGCACTTGAGATCTCATGCCTTTGCTATCAGTATTTGGGAAGCACACTTGCCATTAATCCCAGAACTAGGAATGAAGTGAAATAGGCATACAAGGCATGAGGAGACAGGAACTAGAGCCTTTTGGTTGAGAACTCAGAGGCTTTCAGTCAGAGGATTCTAAGAGATAGGATCTCGTCTTCCATTCAGCCTGATGATTTGGTATTGGTGAGAAGTTTCTCTAGTGACTTGTTCCTTTGTCTCTCTGATCTTTCAGCATTTACCCCAATATCTGGCTCTGGGTTTTTATTATAAGACAATTTAGGTTTCATGCAACAAGGGATATTTTTTTAAGTGAAAGCAATATTTTTCTTGTGAGACACAAGTTCTCTGGCAGCTTCATTATATTCAACATTTTTGGGTAGCATTTTTTTAAAAAAATAAAGAGTAAATGGATTTATAGTACATTCATATGATATGCAATTCATATACTACATGTGAATAGCCAAAATAATCATGTTTTACCCATAGTTTTCTATGTGTCAATTTACTCTAGTGGAAGCAGATTACTATCAGATTTGTGTATGTGACCTGAAAATATGTGAACACACACATACACATATGTTCGTTTACATACAGGCACACACACACACACACACACACACACACACACACACACACACATACCAGTTTAAGGCAGCTGTTATTCTAGACTTTTTTCTGTTATAATATATTGTAATTTTTATAATGTTACATTAGTCACATTAAAAGTTACTGGGGAATTGCTCCAGACAGGTTTGATGATCTGGGACAGATGTGTGAAATTGGCACCAAGGAGAAACTGTGACTACCCGTTGTTTAAATAAGTGGCCCCAGATAGCCTTGGTTGTCTTTATTTGTACAGTTTCAATGGTTTGCATGAACAGTTTTACAATCAGTTTTATTTCCTAAGTTTCTAAAGATGGTTCCAATAATTATCAGTTTGTTCCTCGTCTCTTTTCCCTTCCTCTCCTGACTCTTCCACTGGTAGGCATCACCCTTTTGATCTATATCTTTACTGTTGGATGAATAAGCAGTCTTGTGAGCTGCAAGAGAACTTTTCTAACTAAGTCTACAGGTAGAATGGTGTGTCCAGTTGGCAGCATAAACAGTTACAGTGTCATGCAGGGAGAGAGATAGTTTTGTCTCTTGTGGTTAATATTTACATCTGGTAGAGTCTGGGTTCACATGATCCACTCACCAGTCAAAGTTGGATCAATCAATTCTACATTTTGTACTACTCTATCTCCTCTGAGGATATACCAGCTTTTTCCATTAATCCTATAGGCAACATAACTTGGAAACTTACTCCTTTAATTGTCACTCTTATCCCTTGTTCTTATGTCCATCTCTCTTAACTTCTTGGGGTATTGGCACAGTTATTAGAAATGAAGGAACTATGGGTTTCTATGATTCTGTTTCATTCTCTGTTCCTAGAATGTTCCTACTAACTTCTGATATCATCTCTTTAATAACATTAAAAAAAAAAAAAAAACCTCTTATGGTTAAAATCGTTCTTTCCAGAACAGCTATGCAAATACATATCATGACCTAAACTTCATGACCTATACTTACTCATTCAGGCCAACAGTGTGGCTAACATAGCAAAAGCAAGGAGAGCACATAGCACGCATGCTCCTGGGATCATGCCCAGGATTATACAGTGAACTGTCCACAGGTCCTTGTCAAGTGGTTTAAGATCTCCAAGGCTTTGCCAAAAGGAGAGCCATTCATGATAGTCTCAGTCCTTGTTCCCCAAAGAAGTCACATGGCTCCTGCCAAAATGTTACATTATTCTTTTAAGTTTTAGCATAATATCCTCTTATATTTAATTGTTCAAACAGTTGATGGATTTAGATTGATGGCAATATTTTGCTATTGCTAATGAACTATAGAACATTCCTGGATATATGCTATTACTTACAAGGGTATTTACCTAAAAATACATTTCCTTTACCAAAAGTTGTATGAATTTTATTACTTTTTACATAATTTACAAAAGCTAGTATCCCTAGTTGTATTTTTGTTTATATTTAACACATTAATAGTACCAATGGAAAGTCATCAGAAGTGAGTTGTTCCTTGTGATCTTTCATTCTATGTTCATGAGCTAAGACTGTGAAGAGTTCAGCAGAGGACTCCAAGAGATTCTTAGTTTTACTTGCAATATCAGATAGGAATGGGAAGTGTCTTTTCTGTTATTACTTGAGAATTCCCCACATACATGTCTCCCTCTTTCTGAAACTGAAGATTCAACATTCTACATGCACTGCGGCATTAGTGATACGTGATGAGTGTGACATGCCTTTTAATGATGCTATTTGTTAATCAGATGCAGATTATTACTTTGAATAATGTAGCAAGTGTAAATAGCTAGAATAGTCATTTTAGAGAGGTTCAAGGCAATATTCAAAACAAAAGACAGAAATGTATAAAACTCAAAAATATAAAAGATTTGGGGGGAAATAAGAGAATGAGAATCATCTCTCTATACTGGAAGCTTTAAAAAACACTATGTTTTAAATTTCAGGTGAATGTAAGATTTTTTTAGGAGAAAAGAAGACAGAATTGAATTTGTAAATATTTGTTTTAATCTTTTGTGAGAAGTTGGAAAAATCAGTGATAATTAGAAAGAATCTGACTAAGAATATGGTTTCATATATATTTATTACATATATACTTTGTTATATATAAAATAAAAAATATATGTTACATATAAAATATGTATGTGTGGTTATATATAAAGTGTGTAATTTATATTTAGTTTTTATGATATTTTCTTTAAGAAAGAAAAGTATATACTTGTAATAATTCATATTTCTGACATTTCTAATTTTTTTTACTTTTTCCTGTGTATTTGAGTCATTGATTGTCATATCCTTTAATCATAAAATGTTTATATATATTTATGTACTGATTATTTTGTATTGACGATTTCATACATGTATATAATATGTTCTGATGATTCCCTCCCCAACCTTCTTTAGACAGAAGTTGCTGAATAGTAGCACAGTAACCACAGCCACTATTAGAGTATGACTGTCTCATCAGAGCTCCAAAACAATTGACTCAGATAACATCAGTTTAGATATCTTCTGTCTCAAGGGAATCACCCCAAATAATAAAAGAAAATGGGATTTATCATGAGATAAATCATAGGAATAAGGGATTCTGGGTTGTCAAGAGCAGAATATCCAAGTTTGATAACCACAAAGTTCATGTTGAGTAGAGAGGGAAGAGATCTGAAAATTGGAGTAATAATAAATCATCATGAAAGGTTGATTGACTATAGACCTTGAGAAGATAAGAATATGGTAAACAGAGTATAGGAACAACACATATTTTAGAAGAGTATTTTACTATCAAGGGGTATTTCAGAATTTTATATACTATGTGTTAACCATGATGACAAGGCCCAAATTATGATTGAAATAAAGTACGGCTTAGGTCATGGGCCTAACATCTATTGAGTGGTTGCAATCAGTGTCCTTTATGGATTAAGAGTGCTGGTGGGGGAGAGAACAGTATAGAAAACTTATAGCAATACATGTTCTGTAAAGAAATGTGGTCCTTGGAAAAGTTAAGTTTTTTTTTTTAAACTTTTGAAATGGAATGGAAAGAACACTTGAGAAAATTAACTGAAAAGGAAATACAAGGCGGTTAAGATACTGGCCATAAATATGGTAGATGGAGGTTGGTTATCAGTTGTATTATTTACTAATCTTGTGACAGCAGAAAAGTTATTTAACTCCATTGACCCTAAATTCTTCATTTTCATTCATTCTTAGCATGACAACACCATGTCCTGAGTCTTTTGTTGAAATGAAATACAGCTTAACAAACAACAACAATATCCTTTGGGGGAGGAGAGAAAAACAAGGGTTGGTGAACATCATGGGGGGAAATATAGATTACATTGAGGCAGATTGTCAGTATTCATTAGGACAGCAAGTTACAATGGGAAAGAAATAAGAACTAAGTTTAGAGAAACCAAAGCAGGGAGCACCTACCAGACAGCAGCGAAGAAAACAATGTAGCTGGCCTGCATATGCTGGGAACTGTGCATGCGCAATGTGTACTTGAGCATTGTTTTTGTAGTGTAGGACACTGAAGAACTGTCCTATGCTGGAGGGCTTGAGGACGTTCTTCCTAAGTTTTAAATGACACTAATGATAGATCCAGTAAATTATCAACATATGTGTTTGGACCTTATGAGCATAGACCTTCACCTTAGTTGCTAAGCAAAAAGACACAACAGCCATCTGGTAAATCAAGACTAGAGAGAAAGAGGGAGGGGAAGAAATACAAATCTCTAACACATGTGAGAAAAAAATACATTTTTTGTCACTTGTTTTTGGACAGTAGTTTGTTTATTCTTTGCACACTGAATATTTAAACGGAAGAATTTTTATTAGTAGTTATGGGTATAGTACTATATCCTGAGTGAAAGTATAAAATTGCCCATCTTGTTCCTCCTTATAGTGTAATATTACATTTACTCACTCATGTCAATAAACTAAAACAGGAACCTCCATTGTTTTGTTGTTTTGCAATGTATGCATACTCTTAGAAAATCATGGATGCCATTCGGAGCTCTTCAGTCACAGAAGGTGCGGTTCATTGTTTCTTCCCTCTGCTCTATTCCCAGCATGCCTTTCGCAGTTTCTTTGATTGCGATGGTGCTGTTTTTCTCTATTCTGTCCTTTTCTGGGTATGGAAACATAAATGCTGAATTAATCCAACTTAGGTAACCCTTTGGATAATTTTTTAAGCAGCAGGAAACGGGCTATCTAGCTGCGCAGATAATGATATCAGCTGCTTCCTTCCAAAACAACAGGTGCTTTGGCAGAAAATGTATGTCATCACACTGAGATGATGACATCAGTTCATACTTCAGCTTAATTATAAACCACCTCCATTAATCCTCCAGTAATTAAACATTTTGTGTGTATTGCAAGGTGAAATGTAAAGTTAAAGGTGCCCAGCGATTCATCACAGGGTTTGGGAAATTCTTTTCTTTACAGCATATATCCTATGCATAACAGAACAGATATTTCTAAAATCTTTGTGGCATACTATAAAACTAAAACTTGTCTTCTCTCAGAAAATGTAAACACTAAAGTAATTAATAAAATATAATATTTTTATATGTTGTATTCATTTAATTACACAAAGAATGAAAGTAACTATACAGGCTATACACGATTCAGAATTAATACTAAAACCTCTTTAATTACTTAAAATATAAAATATCTGAGGCACTTAACTTATTACTAATTCAGTTTTATATTTTCAACAACAAATGTCAAATACGTTTATTCGTATTTTAATAGAAATCTAGGCTAATTAATTCTGATGAGTATCATAAACAGAAATTTAGGTGCTTTATTAAGAATGAAATGATTTTTCGTGGATAGTTGGATCACTGGTTAAATTTTCATTACTTAGAATTTTCATGGGAATATTTTATGCTACTGTGAAACACAATGAAATGCAAAATGATATTTTTAATATATAAAGCTTTTCTTGATTCAAAATATAAATGCAACAAATAAGAGATTACTGTACCTTCCCTTTAGCTTGAAGACATAGGGCTGGCAATTTATTTGAGACAGTTGTTATCATCAGGGGCCACAGATGTTTCTAAGAAAATTGTTTATGAGGAACACAACACACACACACACACACACACACACACACACACACACACACACACAGATATAGCCATATAAGAATCAATGCATTCTGCCTTTGTCGTTTGTTACTAGGTAAGATGAAGACTGACGTCTTTGACATGAATGCAGAGTATTTTTACATACGGTGCTTAACAATTTGATAAACATGATTTTCATGGGATGACAGCAGTGGTTAATACGATTGTGCGTTAAGAATTAGCTATTCCCAAAGATCTTAGTTATCCACTGTATATCCACTTGAGTCCACCTTCTGATAGAAGCAGAATATCTCTGGGGTGTTGCCAAAGGCACCATTATCTCTTTATCATGAAGCTGGCATAACAAGCTGCGGAAATTTGTTCTTAAATAAATTAATTTTTAAAAACGTAACCAGTTAACAAGACTTTCTCTCTTTGTAGGTGCAAAAATGATAAATTCATCTAAGAAGAGTTTTATTTTTTACAAGTGAAACTCAGGCTGGAAATTTTTTTGTGGATTTAGCTGGAGCATTTGGGGGACCATATGGAGCTCTCTGCGGCGCCACGGGACCACGCGGCTATGAAATCTGATCAGCTTCTCCCCAGTGACAGCTGGGCCTTTACACCATCAGAAAATTTTCAGGCTTCTAATTTGTCATAACTACCTCCTGTGGAAAGGAAATATGTTATGTAGCCAAACAAAAAATTTTAGTACTCAGCCCTATAAACAGTTAATTCCTTAACTTCGTTTTGTGGTTCGCTGATGCTACTCCTATACCAAAAACATATGGAGCCTTCAAAAGCGAGGGCTCGCCATTGTCCCACCCACTCAAAAAAAAAAAAAAAAGAAAAGAAAAGAAAAGAAAAAAACAACAACAACAACAAAAATTCTAATGGCAATGCATCTAGAGAAAGATTCTGCCACAGAGCTCAGCACTTTAAATACATTCAACTTTTGGTTGTTCTCAAAAAGTTGCTTAAACCATTGAGAGGTTTCATCAGGGTTCTATGAGCACATCTCCCTTTTCATCAGTCATTCGTCTGAATGGTTGAATATCACGTTGAGGCTCACAGTCCCTGCTGCCTTTACCTGGAGAGACTGAAGCTGTGGCTACTTCCTCTATCCGCTTGTCATGCCTTGATCCAGCTCTTAAGGAAGAAGTGCTTACTCTTCTTCCTTTGGGCACTTATGCAGGGTCTGTGTTGGCAGTCTTCTCATAGTCCCACTATGGAAAGAGGTCATGAGATATAATTCGCACTTTATGAATCCAAATATCATTGAGGAGTCAACTTTAAGAATTGCCACCAGCATCTACTTCTGGATGTGGTTTTGTGGGACCTTTTTGACATATCACCTTATTAGACAATTTAATTCTCACATCTACTAACTCTTGCTAGGTAGGTAAGTAACACCACCTTTACTCCACTTATAATCAAGAACGACTCCATGGTAGTCTTTCCCTCCTCTTTCTTCAGGTTAGCTTGCTGAAATGAGGGCCATCTATACTCTCCCCTTATTGCTCAGTGTTCCATGTTCTTTAGTAACTGAAAAATGAAAATAATCTTTTATGATTTCAAGAATGATGCATATATGCTAACTTCTACTCTGCATTTCTCCTGTGTCTGGTAGGAAATAATAAATAAAAGTACTAATAAATAAGCGAACTAAATTTTAAATGAATTAAGTGAACTTAATAGTTCATATATCAATTGATCAAAATATCTTCAAGGTGGAGAGTTTTTTAATTACCATTTTTAAGATAAGGAAACTAATATACCACTGAGGTCATAAAATTTACAGTAGATTTAGAGTTGGAAATAATTTTGTCTTATTTGGAAACAGGGCTATTAATCACCATGACAAAGTAAGAGAGACCAAAGTGGACTTTGAGCCGCTTGACATTGAATCAAAAATAAATGGACCAACTTGACTTAGCTCATGACACTAACAATGATACTTGCTCTGAGTCCTCATTTTTATGTTTTTAACATAACAAGATGAGACCAATTATACCTTTGTCACAATAAAATAGCATGTTCTAGACTGCAATATAGTGCTATTTATACAGATATAAATTATTTTACATATGCTATTCATCTTCATCAGTTCTCATTTCTGTATTGTTGATATAGCTAGTTTATGCATAACTTTTAATACATCATAGGCAGACAGAAGAGGGATAGTAAATCAGTCAAATAATCATATATAAGCCATAGTAATAGTCCATTCCTTTTCAACTCTACAACCATGTCCTCAGAAGGCATCTCATTAAACCTTACTTAATCTGCATATATATATTTGGAGCTGGGTAAATAATTCTGTTGGTAAATCATTTGTTCCACAAGCATGAGAACCCAAGTATGATCCTCAGAACCTACAAAAAAACATCCAGAAATACTGGCACACATTTGTAATCCCAGAATTGGGGAAGCAGAGACAGATGGACTTTTAGATCAAGCTTTAAGTCAATGAGAGACCCCATCTCAAACAAACAAAAACAAAGTAGACAGCTTTTGAGGAATTTCATCAAAGGTTGACTCTGTCTTCTGCATGAACAATATCCACACACAAGTATATACAAACAAAAGTAAAAGGAAAGTCATGTGTTATATCTAATATGATAAAACTGTGCCAGCTGTAACTTGAGAAAAATTAACATTTCCTTTAGATGAGGATGCAAAGTCTTTGAATTAAATTGTTTTATTTCATTGATGTCTTGAAACTTAGATATTGTGAGGAAAGGTTAACTGTTGTTGACACATTTTATATTAGCTGATAAAGGAAAAAAGCCATATAAAATCTGCTGTGAGTGAGCCTTCTAAGGCTAATCTACCATTATGTATCAAACCACCTGCTACAATGCAGTCCTGATCTGGTCCTACTGTCATACTCTATTTGCTGTGAAGTAAGTTTTTTGATGTGAATCAGTCATATGTGAACAAGAAAGTAGTAGTATAGTGGTCTGTATGTTAATGGATGACAGTTTGGGAGAATCACGTGACAGATACAGCAAATTTTCACCCAGAGCAAATGTCTAATCAACCACAAAGCTCTACCTCTTCTATCTATTGAACATGTTCTAGAAGGGGTTCAGTAGAGTCAGTTTACTGGCTGATCACTCAAGGAAGTGGGCCCATATTGGATACTCCAATTTTGTCTCTTATGCTGGCTGACAATGTAATTCAAAATGACTGCAGTAGGCCAGCTTTGATACATCTAAATCTGTTGCTGAGTTCAAGGCTAAGCTCTATTCTTATAGTCATGACTGACTGAGAGGAGAGGAAGGCTAGATTGGTACCCATAGTGGCTTTCTGGTTCAATTAACTATTATAATCTTTCTGACCAGGCCTCCTTTGGCAAGCACTTATATAGGAAATAAATGTCTCGATATTTTTTGCCCATTTCAAAGGTGTCTCTAAAACACTTCATAGTCATGAAATTGAAAATCACCATACTTTCTAAAGTACTCAAATAAGCCAAATTTTTGATTCATCAAATATAAATTATTATAGACTCTTACAATATTTAACAAATTAATTATATTATTGCCCTATGTGTCAAAAATCTGACACTGATATCAAGACTGTGTTCTTTTTGTATATCATTTCACAGAGTAATCTACAAACAATAAGAAGATAGGTCAAGACTTCAACACTCTGCTTGTAAGTCCCACTAGCTGAATGTCTGATTTCATGGCTTCCAGCCTACTTTCCACTTAACTTCGGGACATAATTCCACTAAGATTTTTGCCTTTTCCTCTAGTTTCTAAGAGTTTGCTCCTCATTTCCCCCTGAGACTCCCCAGGAGGACCTTAACATGCATATATGTACTTAGAGTCTGTTCATGAAATTTTAATTATTCTCTAAAATGAGCTAGATGCTCTTTTTCATATTTCTCATTTCCTATGAATCATTAATAATAGAGCTATTTGTATCCATATTTTTACTAGAAATATAGATATTTACAAAAGAATTATGTTCATAAAAATTCCTCTGGTGTCTTCTCACTGCCATATTCCAAAACCACAGGTCACATTGCTATGTACATGTTCAGTTGTATACCTCTTCCATGTACAAAACTTTATGAATATTAGAGTACAACCAGAAAAATACAACCAGAAGAATCATACATACATAGGGATCTATTACAGGGAATTGTATTCATGTGGGTATTATAACATCCTAGCATTTAGGAGACAGAAGCAGGAAGTAAACTGTAAGTTCAAGGCCAGTCTGGTCTTCACAGTGAGTTCCAGGCCAGCCATGGATCTATAGTAAAATCTATCTCAAAAAACAAAATAAAATGATGAACACAACAAGAAAACATGCAAACAAACAAACAAACAGAATAAAGGATTTTATCATGTGATTTTGGGTTTCATGTAATCAAGTCTGATGCCTATATAAGAGGCCCTTAAGAGGGGCAGGTGAAGAACTATTGATGTGAATGCCAACTGTTAGTCATGGATGCAGTTTCTTCCCTTTCAGATAAGCATTGGTACCATTGGTACTGATGCTAAGATCTTTCAACTCATTGAATCAGGTACACACATAGTGTCTAATGTGACCTTAAAATTATCTGACTTTTGTATTTAATCATATTTATAAAATACCTTAATATAAACATATAGAATCATGCCTTATTAAATAATTGTGATTTTAGGCAAATGGGCACATCCAAAACTGAACAACAGTATGTTAAGGTCAAAATGAACTTTCTTGCTTAAATCTGTATTTAAGTACTTACAACCAGAATGTCAAGGAGGTTAATGAAAGCTTACAAGGACAATTATATTCATTGTGGTATTATGGTTAACATTATGGATAGTGGAGACATATAACAGGTGCTTAATAAGGTTAATTATTAGAACTATTCACTCTAGTAGAAAACAGAATGTGTAAAACTTTTGTAAACTATTCCCAGAACAAACTGAAAATCATTTTACAGATATTTAATTACAAAACAGACTACCATACTACAATTACTTTTTCACAGTTCTCTGACTCTCTCTGGTTAGGATGCAATGTCATGACTTTCTCAAGTCACTTATTACCACCCCCATTTCTAGTTCACCCTTTGCAAGTTTACTCTAGTGTGTAGAAATTTTCTCTTTTACTGGCTTGCCCATGTTATTTTTGAAGCATCATATCATTGCAGTGTTGCTTCATCATCTTTCATAACAGTGTCATCACTGAGGGTAATCACTATTCACTATACTTACAATTTCCCATAAATTAAGAAATATTCATAACAAAATGTTTACCATCTTTTAGTAATACAAATCCAGAGTATCCATGATCACAAGTACAGCAGAGCTTGAGGGTGAGACAAGTATTTAAGAAATGAACATGTGTGGAGCCAAAACAGTACCGGAAGATTACAGCTCTGGAGTATGTACTATGCCCTCAGCAAATTTTACACAGAATATTAGCCCAATTAAAGGAAGATTATGAAGCATTGTTTTAAAAGGATGATGAAGGACCCAAAAGAATCATTATATAAAATATTAATGGGTCAAGAAACCCTGATAGTCTCTTGTAGAATAATGATTTTTGAAGTTTTCATTTAAAAATTCTGTTAAAGAGAGTTTGAGGTTCTAAGGGAAACATCCTTATTGTTCTACAATTGCTAATAACTGAACAGTTACAATCTTGTTCAACATTACCAATGAACCCTAAGGGGGAACAAAAGTTAACAGAAAATGTCACAACAGGAAAGGAATCCCCTAGAAGAATACGTGTTGGCAACATAACCCAAGTTCAGTGTTGGCCCTTCTGTTGAGTGTAGCATCTGAGATCAGAGTCTGGCTGCTGCATTAAGCTTGGTATAGTATGGGATAAATCAAGCAAACTCTATGTGCAGTGATCAAATTGAGATCCATTTACTGGTATATGTTTTCTGGCTTCTGCCACTGCCAGGATCATTGGCACTGCCAAGGCTGTATGTTCAGTAAACTCAGTCAGTCAGTCCAAAAAGTCATGTGATGCTGCTGTATGGTGCCAAGCCAAGGGGAGAGTTGCTGGGGAGCATGGGAGGGGGGGAAGTTCATACAAATGAGCTTTTTGGCAGGAAATAATCCCCTTTGGAGGGACCCCCACCTTTCAGAGAGCATACTGCATTTTGCTAGGAACAAGTCCCAGCTGTGTTTCTTCAGAGAAATCCCAGTAAGCGTTACCACCTGTGATGATAGAGTTCCAACTGGGGCTAAGCTTCTTCTGCAGAGTACCTTCTCCCCCAAGATGAGCTTACAAGACATCACCCTGTCTGGAAACATCTTTTGTTGCTATTTCTCTTTTTAAGTGAAACTTTCCAAATTTTCTAGTGCTTTGCCGGTAGCTAAATGTTCTTTTAATGAATCTTACTTCAGAATCAGAATGTATGAAGACCATAAAAAGGATAGGTGATAACAATCTAATAAGTAACAGATAAAATAACGTTCTTTATGGTTGACTTTGTATTTGTGTTAAAGCAAGTACTTACCTTTATCATTTGAGTATAAATGATTTGTTCTCTTGATTTTATTTTGCAGAAGCCAGGAGGTATTTTAGTCATCTTGCATTCCGTTTCATAAAACAGAGCAAGAGAACTGTTCATCTCTTATTCTAGCTCTCCAAAAATAGCGTAGTTTTTATTTCACCCAATTTTTATCACCATGATGCTTTGGTATGCTTCCATGTAGTGTCATACTTGGCTCCTTGAGAGTGTAAGAACATGGTTGCTGCAAACACTACTAAAAATGTCATTCCTTTATTCAGCTGGCAAAAGACAGAGTAAGAGCTGAGAAGAATAAATTTGGCTTTGGAATGACAACCCCAATTTTTCACTTACACAGCATTCAGGGTCTAGAATATTTGGTATAGATTTCTTTTCAAAAATTTATTTCAATTTTCAAGTTTGTTTTCATTTTATTTTTTGTGTATGGGTATTTTGATGTGTGTTGTTTGTGTACCACATATATACCGAATGCCCATGGAAACAAGAAGAGGGCATTTGGTACCCTGGAGCTGGAGTTACAGATGGTTGTGAGCCACAATATGAGTGCTGGGAATTGAACCCAAGTCCTCTGGAAGAAAAATCACTAGTCTTGACTAGTGAGCCTTATCTCCATCCCCTAATAGAGTTTTCTTAGTTATTTGTGTTAAATCAAACTTGATAAAATATTATCTTTGGAAATATTAATAGAAAAGGAAAGAGAAATATTTTAAATATCAATACTTCTAAAATACTGTTTTATATTTTACAATCTAAGAAATAGTGTTTAAATTTTCAAACATGTGATCATAAATTAAAATTTATATGATTCCTGTTTCTAGGCTTAATAGTATGTTTATCTTTGCTTCTTTTATCTTTTATGTTGTTATTGCTTAGAAAAAATGTGCTTTGTGAAATATAAATAAGGCCTAATATCCAAGAATATTTCTGCAAAACATTTCTGCAAAATTTTATGTAAATAAATATTTGGTATTTAATATTTTATAGGAAATGCTAGATTTTTGCACACCATTTATATGAACCATCATTTTCTGGGACAAGTAATGAATTAAAAATATGTCCAATATATTTTTCTGTTATTTAATAATTTCTTCTTCCAACACTTGACAAAGACAGCTGTAAAGTTTCTGGTATGTATTGAATTCTTAAAAAGAAGATTATACAATGTCAAACTTCAATGAACCCCACTAATTTAAACTGATATCTGAGATACAAATCTCCAACAGTGGTCACTAGAGCTCAATGGCTTTCAAATCACAAATATCTTTGTTGCTGGAGGGCTTCTCTCCAGGTTCCACCAAACCCCGCAGTCCCACAATCCACGTATAAAATCACTCAGACACTTATATCACTTATAAACCGTATGGCCGTGGCAGGCTTCTTGCTAACTGTTCTTATATCTTAAATTAACCCATTTCTATAAGTCTATACCTTGCCATGTGGCTGGTGGCTTACCGGCGTCTTTACATGCTGCTTGTCCTGGCGTTGGCTGCAGTATCTCTCTCTCCTTCCTGTTTCCCCAATTCTCCTCTCTCCTTGTCCCGCCTATACTTCCTGTCTGGCCACTGGCCATCAGTGTTTTATTTATATAGAGTGATATCCACAGCACTTCCCCTTTTCTTCTTTTTTTAAAAAAGAAGGTTTTAATTTTGACATAGTAAAATTATATATAACAAAACAATTATCGAGCAAGAATTACAGTTACAATATTAAAGAAGATGTCCTATCTATCTTATATTTGTGAGTTTAAGGTTTTATATCTAACTTATCTTTTGTCATAACTGAGGAAAGTACAACTATCTAGTCTTTAACCACATCAAAGACCTGAGAAGGAACATAATGGTACCTGAGAAATGGTAGATGGATGCAAGCAACTTCCAGGAATCTTGTAAGAGTAGACCAAGACAGCTGGCAGCCTGGACAGTCACCTAATGTTTCTCAGCATTGTTGGTGCATTCAAATTGACTACAGGCCTAGAGTATCTGACAGACCATTTTCAGAAGCAGGAATTCTGAGAGACCATCTTACCCTGTCTTGGCAGTGTACAGTGGTCGCTTTCCTTGTGTTCCGCTTGTCCAGAAAGGACAGCATTGCATTTGTAATGTCAGCCGTCAAGGTAAGGGCAGTTCTTTGTCCAGTAGGCCATTTTGTGCCAAATAGACAAACTTCCAAATGGAAATGTCTTAGAAGCCCAACATTCTCTCGGGATCAATTGGTGCAGCCAGGAGCAATTGTGTCTTACGTCAACAGAATTCTAAGGTATTTAAATGCCATATTCTCTAAGTCTATGAAGTGTTTGAAGATTACCTGTCCATCTGACCTATGTATCTGTAAATCTGGATAACCTAACTAATGTAACTATAGAGATGACAGGCATAGGTGACTATAAATCTATAAGTTTTATCTACTGAAATAACCTAAGGACTAAGGCTTCACGTAAACAAGGTAAACAGTCTATAAGCAAGTGTATGGTGAAGAACGATGACTTCAAAATTGTGACAATACACAAGATATTTATAACAGAGGTAGGAATATATAGTGTGATATGCAATATGACAATAATCTTAAATATATATCAATATACCGAATATCCTAAACAGAAGTAGAACATATATAAAGTATGACAGATATAAATTTACATTTGTATCAATATAAAAATGTTTCAAATAAGAGTAGAAATATATGTACATTATAACAAATATAGTTCTGTATTTGTATCAATATACAAATTATC
This sequence comes from Peromyscus leucopus, assembly GCF_004664715.2. Taxonomy (NCBI): domain Eukaryota; kingdom Metazoa; phylum Chordata; class Mammalia; order Rodentia; family Cricetidae; genus Peromyscus; species Peromyscus leucopus. The sequence goes on from NC_051069.1 coordinate 80,369,396, forward strand.
TTAAACAGGAGTATAAAATAGTTTACATTTGTATCAACATATAAGAATCGATAACAGTACAAATTACAGTGCAAATTATCTAAGGTTGCTATTTTACTAAATTTGGTTACTAGTATATACAATGATTTACCATCATATCTTATACCTATCTGTTCCATTTCTTCTCCTCCCCCCTTTTTTTTTTACAATACTGAGTCTAATATTTTTTTTCCACCCCCAACCCTATAACCATCATCCATAACCCTGAGAATTATGAAACCTAAGGGAAAAGGGGCGTCGTTTTCTTAGAATTGCTTCCTGCCATTTAGGGGGTGATGTTATCTCTGTTGAGTACTGTGAGAAAGCTCAGATAGTTAAATCTCAGTTAGACTAACTGTAGGTTCTGCAGCAAGTTTTAGAGTAATGGGTAAGATTGTCTGAAATTCAGGCAAGAAGTGTAGTATGATGATGATTACCATGGCATCATTCTGGATTGGGTAGAGTTGTTGTTGTTGGGGTCCCATCTTCCTTCTGGATACTTCTGAGATTGCTATTGGAAAAACTTATTTGTTATCAAAAATGGGAGGTTTGGATTTAAAGAGGACATAGCATGTAAGAAAGGATTCTGAGAAATCAAGAGTAAGCATGGAGAGAATTAGAATTTAGAAGACAATGGTCCCTTTTTATTGGTTTCCTTCTGTCTCATACCAGAGGGCTCTTCTGATTTGGGACACAAGAATCTCTTAACCATTTTTTTAAGCAATGTGTCTGGGTTTAGAGGGGGAGTGAGCCAATTCCACCTCTAAAGCCAGCTTGTTATATTTGGGAATTTGGGCATAGCATCTCTTACTACTTCTTTTTTTTTTTTTTTTTTTGTCTTCATTCTGTTTCTGGTGTTTCTTTTTATTCATTTTGGTATATTATTTTATCATTTTCATCCATTTCTAATTTTTTTTTTATTTTAAGTAAATTTATTTTACAACATCATTTAGTTCAACATAATAGCCACAGATTCCCTTGTTCTCCCACTCTCGCCCCCCTCCCCCTCCCCCCATCCCACCCCCCATTCCCACCTCCTCCAGATCAAGGTCTCCCCTGAGGACCGGGATCGACCTGGTAGACTCAGTCCAGCCAGGACCAGTCCCCCCCTCCCAGACCGAGCCAAGTGTCCCTGCATATGTCCCAGGATTCAAACAGCCAACTCATGCAACAAGCCCAGGACCCGGCACCAACACACGGCTGCCTCCCAAACAGATCAAGCCAAATGACTGTCTCACCCGTTCAGGGGGCCTGATGCAGTTGGGGGCCCCTCAGCCTTTGGTTCATAGATCCTGTGCTTCCATTCGTTTGGCTATTTGTCCCTGTGCTTTATCCAACCCTGGCTTCAACAATTCTCGCTCATATAAACCCTCTTCTTTCTCACTAATTAGACTCCCAGTGCTCCACCAGGGGCCCAGCCATGGATGTCTGCATCCAGATTCCTCAGACCTTCCTTGGATGGGGTTTATGGCACAACTAACAGGGTGTCTGGCCATCCCATCACCGGGGTAGGTCAGTTCCACCCAAATGGCTGAAAGACATTTAAGGAACTGCTCAACATCCCTAATCATCAGGGAAATGCAAATCAAAACAACTCTGAGATACCACCTTACACCTGTCAGAATGGCTAAGATCAAAAACACTGAAGACACTTTATGCTGGAGAGGTTGTGGAGCTAGAGGAACTCTCCTCCACTGCTGGTGGGAATGCAAGCTTGTACAACCACTTTGGAAATCAATATGGCGCTTTCTTAGAAAACTGGGAATCAATCTCCCCCAAGATCCAGCTATACCACTTTTGGGCATATACCCAAGAAATGCTCAATCATACCACAAGAGCACTTGCTCAGCTATGTTCATATCAGCATTGTTTGTAATAGCCAAAACCTGGAAACAACCTAGATGCCCTTCAACTGAAGAATGGATAAAGAAATTGTGGCACATATACACAATGGAATACTACTCAGCAGAGAAAAACAATGACTCTTACTACTTCTTGATGGGGGGGGGCGCTGTATCTTATGGGGACGCAAAGAAAATTTTAGGCCTATGGAGTAGTCCGTGAGGCTGTATTGTGTGAACCAGTTGCCTTGAAACCACTCTGGATGTTGGATCATCTGGGCCATGGTGTCATCGGAGACCTTTCAGGGGGTCTTGGCTGGTGAAACCTGATGTATCTTAATCTGGAACAAATCCACAGCCTCTGGCTTTCTGTGGAAACAAAAGCAGAAACTCTTTTTCAAAGCAACATATCCTTAAATCCAAATTTTGAAGTCAAACTACCTTTAAAATATATATTTTGGCATAACTCAACAGCTTTTGTAATCAAATGTTTTTTTTTTAGTTACGAATATCAAAGAGAACATAATCCCTGTGTAGTAGCCATCTTTATGTGGCTTATTTTTTTATATTACCTTGAGCCTATTGCTTTAAACTGCACCATTTTTTTTGTTTGTTTGTTTTGTTTTGTTTTTCGAGACAGGGTTTCTCTGTGTAGCTTTGCGCCTTTCCTGGGACTCAGTTGGTAGCCCAGGCTGGCCTCGAACTCACAGAGATCCGCCTGCCTCTGCCTCCCGAGTGCTGGGATTAAAGGCGTGCATCACTACTGCCCGGCAAAACTGCACCATTTTAAGACTGAAATGGTGCTGTGGCTGCTGGCTCTGCACATTTAAGCTTACCAACATGGCGTTTTCCACCAGTTCTGTGAGTCATCAAGTCTCAGAAATAGTGGGTCTAAGCTTTTATCAAAGCAGCATGTAGCCCAGAAACTTTTTTTTTTTTTAATACTAGTAAAGACTAAATCTACCACATAGCGTAATGTGCCGCTGGCAGACACCTCATTACCACCATACTGTTGGTCAAATGCAAACGCCAGGAATCCGCCAGTGTTCAAACCTGCGTTTTGCGGCATCTAGCTGCCGCATGAGACAAGAAGCAGGAACCTGGTTTTGGCTCTGTTTAGAATTGGTTATTAAATATTCTCAGGTTTAAGGTGGAAACTCGAGCCGTTGGGTGCCATTTGTTGCTGGAGGGCTTCTCTCCAGGTTCTACCAAACCCCGCAGTCCCACAATCCACGTATAAAATAATCACTCAGACACTTATATCACTTATAAACTATATGGCTGTGGCAGGCTTCTTGCTAACTGTTCTTATATCTTAAATTAACCCATTTCTATAAATCTATACCTTGCCATGTGGCTGGTGGCTTACCGGCGTCTTTATATGCTGCTTGTCCTGGCGGTGGCTGCAGTGTCTCTCTCTCTTTCCTTCCTGTTTCCCCAATTCTCCTCTCTCCTTGTCCCGCCTATACTTCCTGTCTGGTCACTGGCCATCAGTGTTTTATTTATATAGAGTGATATCCACAGCACATCTTCCCTTTTCATGATGGTTTTCTCTATAAGCCATTCTGAATATGCAGTCAGAAGGAATATGAATTACATTATCCACACGAGGTAATAGAATTAATTCTTCAGCACTTCCATCACAGGCCTATCTATCTATCTATCTATCTATCTATCTATCTATCTATCTATCTATCTATCTATCTATCTGTCTATTTATCTATCTGTCTATTTATCTATCTATCTATCTATCTATCTATCTATCTATCTATCTATCTATCTATCTATCTATCTATCTCACCAAGCTCTATTATGTTTTCCACACTGGCTGGTTTGCTCTATATCCATGGTCTAGACTAGGCATAGAACTGATTTGGTTTCTTCATATTTGCTCTCTGCTTGATCTTGAAGAAACTACTGTAGCTAATTCATCCATGATGGTCTCCTTTTCATAAACCAGCTCACTTCTGCACTTCAAGTAAGGCATTTGACAGCTTTAGATTAAAGTTCTGCTTTCCTCTCTTTCCATCCCAAGTACCTTGTGTGTTGAACAGAGTGTCCTGTTTCATTACTGTCATAGTTTCTGTCATCACTAGATATTTAATTTTCTGTTCCCTTATTTTCTTTCTCCTATGTTAGTTTTGAAGCCCTCAATAAAGCCATGTATGTTTTCACTACTCCCTTCCCTCCCTTGGCACACTACAAGTGAATAATAAATGAAACCCAAGATTAGCAAGATATGGAGGCTGGATCAAAGATCTTAAACCAAGAAGCTGTGATTATAACTACTATTTGAACCAGTACTGGTAAAGTTCACCTTGTAACTGAGATTTTAAAATTCCTAAAGCACATAATGTTAAAATTATGCATACAAGATAAAACATCAATAACTATGAATCTCGAACAGCTAATAAATGACCATACTTTATAATGTCTTCCTGCGGTATTCTGAGAAATGATGAAGTCTATAGAAGAGATGAGCAAGGGAGGTCCCTGCTGAGTGCAGAGGTGAGCAGAGGATTCTCCTGATATATGGGACAGGGTGAGAGAGGGCCTTCCCACAGGACTTGCTCACAGCCTGGAGAGTAATTTGCCTTATGTTCATATGTCTGGTGTATTACAGCCAATTCATTTTCTCTTTAAAAGGAACTACAATTCTTGCATAGATCTTAACACTCTGCTATACGTCTTCCAGTTTTAGTCTTATTGAAATTTAATTTTTCAATGTATCCCGAGAAGATGTGGCAGATATTTTCAAACTTAACTTACTCAATACCTTGATTTTCTAGAATTCATTTTAGAACAGTCATTATGTGCAAGCCTCTGGTTCATCCTTTCAAGAGTAGAGGGAAGAGACTAGGAAAATAAACATATTATATAACAAAAGCAGCTCAATTCTGGAGAACAGTAATCCAGAGATCCTAACTAGACAATGCATTCCCAACACTTTCTCCTTGTGGGAAGTTATGGTAAAGCACTCTTCAGTTGGGCATAGGTCACAATAAGATGATGTTACAGTTACTTTACAGGTCCAATTAATTTATGTTTGAATTTGGAAACAGAGCCCTAAACTTTTCTATTACACTTTTTCCTTATGCTGCATAGAATCTGTTATGTACATTATTTCTTCTTGCACTATTTTAAGTTTAGTAAAATGAGTATATAATGATGGAATTTATCACTCTTAAAGCTTCTTTTCTTACTTGATCCATGATTTTGTCTGACCTAGGATGTTAAAGATACAAAAATTATTTAATACATCTACCAATATAGACTATTATCTGGACTAGACAGCCAGGTACATTTGATTTCAAGTTTTAATTAAGATGTATTGCAGCTTTGTATTCTCTGATACATTAATAACAATAAAATTTTCATTATCAAGCACAACTGAGGCCATCATCATGAATACGGACAACAGATAATCATCCCTGGAAAGCACCTGGGAAACACCAAGGAACCAGGACTGTGAAACTTTAGATAAGCATCTCTCAGGTATAAGGCAGGTGTGCTCCATGAAAAATTCCATCGGTGACTCTTTTTTTTCTTTCATTTTTCCCATTTGGGAGGCATAAATGACGAGGGTGGTACCAAGTACCTTCCAAATAAACCTACAAAAAAAATTCCAAAGGTGATTCACAGTATATTCAACTTTGAACTTTCAAGATGTTCAGGTAGTTAAAACCCAACACCTTTTAATAACTGTTTCTTTAAGCTACTTGCCTATATGGATTTTATATAATAGATAGAAAAAAGGCTTTTGTAAAAGAAAACTATAAAAATATTTTAATTAGTTGAGCAATGAGGAAAGCATCTTATTTTTTGCTAGTTATAACCTGAAAAATACACATAAATCAATATACAACAAAAATCTCTTTAAACAAATGTTTTATTATTTTAGAACCTAAAATGCAGCCAACCAATTCATTAGCCAGTTAAATGCTCATCAGAACTGATATCTTTTAAATATTCATATTTCATTCAAGTCATTGAAATGATATTTGGTTTGGCTTTGAGGAAGGCAGGCATATGATTTTTATTCTTTGTCAAACAATTCTCTCTCTCTCTCTCGTGTGTGTGTGTGTGTGTGTGTGTGTGTGTGTGTGTGTGATTGTGTGTATAAAACATCCACTGATTTCAAAGCCTACAGAAGAGTAAAAGGAAATAAATACTCTCTTTAGTAACTGATCTAATATTTGTAGGATCTAAAATATTCCACATAGATCAGTTATAAAGACATATACTTGTTCTCATTTTAAAGTGTTTGTTTGTTTGGTTGGTTGGTTTGCTTATTTTGTCACACTGTATTACTAGATTTTTATAGCACAGAAGAAATCATTAAGAAAAAAAATTACCAATATTTTTAAAAGACAGGAAGCACCCCAATTTATGTTAGTGTTTCCTAAAAAACAAAAACAAGAAACTTACTCTTCTACCTCCAAGTTCTTTCCACATTTTATTTCCCACCTAGCTCCATGTGTACTACCTACACAGTAATTGGTTGTTATTCATTAGGTTGTGTTCTCAAGTTTGCATAATTGTAGTTGAGAAAGTAATTAAGTGGTTTTAATATTAAGAGATTTGACTAAAATATAAAATTTGTAATTTATGTAGCATCTAGAAATTGTCATATATGGTGCCTTGTGCTATTTGTGTGCTTCCTCTAGTCAGGGCATGTCAAAGAAGTGCTTGGGACATTCTGTCTGTCCTGAACTCTTCTAACCAAAAACCTGGCCACTCTTTCTTCCAAACTGGCCAGCCATTTAGTTTAGTTTTTTATTTATCCAATGACTAATCTACACTACCTATTGTCAAAATATCTTCTTTTAGAACTCACAGAATTTCAAGGGTGGAAAATGTTATTCCACTTTCCATTCTAACCTTTTAAATTGTAAAAATTCCACTCATAGTCAATATATTTAAAAAATATAAACAACCCAAGAGCCATTACATTTACTCTTTCAAATACAGGTCCATAACTAACAACATTTTCAACAGTGGAATTAGGAAAAGAATCATATGAGAGGGGGATTTCTGGTTGGTATGTAAAATGAACAAAAAATTCTTAATTAAAAAATGAAAAAGAAAAGAATCATTTATCATTTGCTTTACTACCCACTATACTTATGTGACATTTCTTCGCTTCTAATACTCACATTTCAATGAAAAAGAGGAAAGAACACTTAAAATCATAAGGATTCCCCCAATTTTTTTATACATATCTAGATGAATGATTACTATTTCCTAGATGTCTCTACTTTACATAATTAAAAAATACAGCAGCTATTCATTTTAATATCTAGACTTTCTTACTTTAAAATAAATTTTAATATTCAATTTTATCTTTTCTTTTTAAAATTTCTTTTTATGGAATTATATCATTTCTCCCTCCAAACCATCCCGTATACCCTTCCTTAGGCTATTTCAAATTCATTTTAAATTAACTGTTTATATATAAACTATATATTGTTATGCAAACCCCACAAGAGTCTGTGTAAGGGGTCAAGGTTTATTAAGATATGAAATGGGGAAAATACTCACGGATACAGAACCAAGTAGACAGCTGTAGTTCTTTCAGCAAAGCAGTTCCTATACGTAGGAGAGAAGGTTTTGCAAGTATGGGGGAAAAGATATTTGGCAAACAGTCATCAATGATGAAAGGCCTAAACTGAAAATAAAACTAAATGAGGTTGATATTGAAGGAAGAAAAAAAAAAGAAAATAAGGAAGACAATTTGGAATTTGAAGTTTGATTTAAATAAAGAGAAACATTGAAGGGATTCAAACTAAAATGAAGCTGGAATTGAAAAACACACTAACCCAACTGGAAAATAAGGAAAGCTTTACAAGTGGAATGAACCAAGCTGAACACGGACTGTCAGGACTTGAAGGTAAAGTAGAGGATCTAGAAGAAATAAACAAGGAACATACAAAAATTTAAAAAATTTTAAAAAAAATCCACGCACAGGAAAGGAATATACAGAAAATGTGGGCCACCAAGAAAATGACAAACTTTCTAATCATGAGAATAGATGAGAGAAAAAACTCAAGACAATGGAATAGGGCATATTTCTAACATGATTGTAGAAGAAAACTTCCCTAAGCTAAAGAAAGTTACAGGAATTCAGATATAAGAAATACACAGAACACAAAATAGACCAGGCCAGATAAGAAAATTCTCAGAGCATGTCAAGGGTAAAGCAGTAAGTGTACAGAACAGCAACAACAACAAAAAGTATTGAACGTAACAAGAGAACAACCACAAGTCACATATAAAAAGGAGAATGCATCAAAATAACAGCTGATTTCTCAACAGAAACCTTGAAATCCAGAAGGGCCTGGAACAATACATTCAAAGTCCTAAAAGAACAGGACAACCAATCTAGATGGCTATACTCATCAAAACTATCTGTCATTGTCGAAGGATAAAAAAAATTGCCACTATGTAAACAGCCAAATAAATTTATAATAAACAAGGCAAACCTAAAGAAAATACAGAAAGTAACATTTGGGGCTGATGAGATTAGCCAAGCGACAGTGGAAAGAAATATAAATCCTTAATTATTAAAGCCCAAAATACTACTGAGGACACAACATAAAAGATCAGTAAGATAGTGATTGCAATTAACACACACATTTAAATAATAACTTTAAATATTAATTACTTCAATTCTCCAGTCCAAAAAAAAAAAAAAAAAAAAACAGGCTGACTGAATGCATAAGGAAACAAAATCCATCTATCTACAAGAAACAATTTAGTCTTAAAAAATAGGCACTGCTTTAGAGTAAAAGGATGTGTAAAAGTACTCCAATCAAGTAAGACCAGAAGGTTAGAAGGTTTTACTGTCCTAATAACATATAAAATAGACTTCTCAAGGAACTGGGAGGAGTGTGGTGAGGGGAAACTGTTATCGGGATGTATTGAATGAAAGCTGTGGTCAGGATGTATTGAATGAAAGCAGAATCTATGTTCAATAATGAATCAATAAATAAAACAAACAAAAATTAAATTAAAATAGACTTCAAGTAAAAACTAATTTGATGAGCTACAGAGGGAAACTTCATTCTAATTAAGGGGACTGCTGACCAAAGGGACATTATTCTCTTAAACATATATGCCCCAAACTTGGATGTATTTAAAGACACAGGTTAATATCATACCACTAATAGTAGGTGCTTTAAGTTTTACACTTTCTCCAATACGCAAGTCACCTGGAGAAAAAAAAAAAACCCAGCAGAATCATTTACTAGTGTCTGCCACCATCTAGTAATCCTGCCTGATTACTTAATTCTAATCCATGGGAATGGAATGAAGCAAGTGAGCTCTACTTTAACTTGACATTCTGCTTTTGAAGCTATTCAAGTTGTTGACTGGAGTTATAGTTCTTTTTTTCCTGAAGAGTGAGTTTGGCAATTATTATTATTAAGATTTTACTTACCATTTGTATGCATTTGATATGAGAGTGTGTTAGGGGGGCATCATTGCATGTGTGTGAACATCCGCAAACAACCTCATGGAGTCCGTTCTCCCTTCTACCTTTATGTGGGTTCTGGAATTGAAATCAGATAGTCTAGCTTTCACAGCAAGTGCTTAAAGTGACTCTGCCGCCTTACTAGCCCCAAGTTTGTCAATTATTTGTAAAAAAAAAATATACTAAATATTTAATGTTTAGAACTATATAACTTCTGGTATTATTATTCAACTCTGACTCTGCCATTCTAACATATGAGAGGAACTGTAGACAAAATGTAAATGAATGTCTTCATTCTAATAAAGTTTATTTATATATTAAAGTAGGTTATTGACTTTAAGCCATATTCATGAGTCACAGTTTTCAAGGCTACAGAATACTGTATTGTGAGAATGTCGCATATTTTACTTGTCCAGGCTATGAGTAGTATTCTCCCCAGTTTGGTTAATGATGTTAAAATCATTCTTATGTATATTTTGATTCCCATGTATAAGAATTTTTGTTGTATATTTACTCAATTATAATGTAATTGTATATTCACTGATTGTGATTACTGGGCCATAGAAAGGCCTGACTTCAGATTTTAAAGATACTCCTGGACAGCTTCCTGAATTCCTTCCTATTACCAGTGTATGATAGTTTAGATTGCTATACTTCTCATAGTGTTCAATTAGGCATCATGGTGACTTAGTCCTGAAACAGACTATAGTTATATATATGTATGAAAAACTGCATCTCTATGAAAAATACTACAGTCATTTAAATTAAAGGTTAATGTTTGATTACTGTTGACTTGTACCACCTCACTTTGGCATAAACACATGCAAATGAAGCGGAAGCAACACAAACTGTATTTGCTAGTTCGCAAAGGACCTTGGGATTATCTATTGTGTATCAGGAAGAAACACAGCATGGATTTGTATGCTTAGAGAAACAGAGAGAAAAAGTCTAGCAGCCTATTACCTTTAAGAGACTCATTTGAAAACCTCAGAAACTGTCTCTAGCCAGTGCTTCCGAAGTCAGCTCAAAATGCAGTGGGATGTGCAGAAAATGCTTGTTAATCAGGCTTGCTGTGAGTTAGGTTTTCACTTCTAGGGACCATTTCTAATCATTGGTAATTAGAGTAATGCATTTGGAAATGTTTGCCTTGCTAACCATGAGGCGTCGAAACATTCTCTTCTGGGAAAGTGAGCAGATGGTGTCACTTCATTTACTTTTTCCTGCATGTCAGAGAGGACTATGAGTTTTAACTGTCCTTTCCATCTATCTCTCCAGCCCTGCTTTGGAAAGTCGTCTCGTCTACGGTCATAGTTCTTGGCTCAGCTATTTCATGTCCAGTTCTCTTTGTTTGGTATCACTTTGATCCTCACCCAGTATCAGCAATGCCTTGCTTGGATGACTCTCATTCCAACTCCTACTCTTTTTCTTGGCAGAAGTATTCTATTCTTTGGGTTGTAAGAATCTGGCCAGTAATGAGGTGGTGAGCTCCTGTGGAAGCAGCGGGAGTTGTCAGGGCCCCTTTCTTTCATTAACTTTCTTGGGCTGTAGCCACAACAGCAAGACTTCAGGGACAGAAAATTTAACCTTCTCCAGCACTGATCATTTTTCCACATGGATTCACATGGCCCTATAGCCCCTTGGCCCCTTTCACCAGCACCCCACCCCCTCTGCTTTTTTACAGATTATCCTGCACAGTCAGTCTAGTGCTCTCCAGGGCCACCATGAAATCATGTGCTCGAAGCATTTCCTTTTTTAGTTAGCTACCTTTCATTCATTGTCGGAAAATGAAAAGAACTTTTACACAACCTTAACAAAAGGTGCTCAAATACCAGAAAACAGATGTTGCAAATAATCTTTTTTTCTTATGAAATAGGCAAGTAATTTGTGATCATTAATGTGTAACATAATGTCAAATAGTTTAGTTCTGCTAAAATGAAAGGTTTTATTTCTCCTATATAATGCATAATGGCGAGTTAGAAAATATCTCTTTGAGTAAGTGAATTTTCGGTTAAATATTCATATTGTCATTCACTGATTGAACTACTCTGAAATGATACATTGATGGATGCAATGATGGGAACCTTTGACTTGCAGAATTATTATTGTAATAATGATATGAATAATAATAATGATATGTATTATAATAATAATCATGATAAATAGGTTATTATTATTTATTTTGTTGGCTTGAGATAGATTCTTGCTGTGTTGTCTAGCTTCTAATTCAGACAATCCTCCTGTGCCAGCTCTTTGAGTGATTAGATGATAGGTACTGCCACCATGATGGACTCAACCATCACTCTTTACCTGTCTACTAAGTTTCAGACACATTTCTAGATTCTGTAAAAATTCCTGGGTGGAAAATACCTAACTCTCAAGTAAATTACTATCAAAGTTCTGATCATGTCTCTAAAGATGAGGAAATGAAGCATAAACAGTTTGTTTCTCATTCAAAGTTAAATTTATATTAAATGATTCCTATTTTTCCTCAGTTACTGTAAGCCTACACTTACTTAACTTACTATTATCTGAGACTTAGCTACCAAACACATAATTGGTGTTCATTTGCTAGTCCTGATGCATAAAGTATTCATTTATAAAAGCATTTCCAGTATAGTTAGTATAGTTATACAGTATTCCTTGATCCATTATGTATGGTCAAAGACGGTATTGCTTAATCTGTAAAGTTTGTTTTGAAAACATGTATGCATTGTAACCATACAAGAACAATAATCGATTCCTTACCATATTAGAGATGTATTGTTTAAAATAACTGAGAAATTATGTTTTTATGCTTATAGGATTAAGAAAACAGAGATAAGTACAACTATTCTGCTGCCTAGTTTTCATGTTATTTCTATTAATTCCTAGTTTTCCACCAACAACAAAGGTAGTTTTCCAATGCATTCAACTTGGCATTAGCATAGAAAAGTGCTCATATTAGATTATTGTTCTATTAAGGGGTGAGCATTCCATAGTCTCTTATTTTCTGCACTTTCTTAGGTGGATAGGGAGTGGGTAAATATTGAAGGAATTGGGGGACAGAAGCAAACCTGATGAAAATACATTATGTTAAATTCTCAGAAAACTGATTAAAAAGTAAGAATTCTATGGTCTTAAATGTTTCTAATTACATAAACAAAATGCTATTGACAAAGATATAGTTTTTTTTTTTTTAAAAAAAATAAGCTTTGCTATTTATTGCAGTTTTAAGTTCATGGCAAAATTAATAAGGGAAAGAGATTTCCTCTATCTCGCCCCTATGTACACATACACTGCCTCCTCCATCAATATTACAGTTTTCATTGATGATAGCACATAGACACAACATTATTCCTCAGAGTCCCCAATTCAGTTTGAGTTTACTCTGGTCCCTTGCATCCTATATGCTGAGAACAAATTTACCCAACATTATAGCATTATAGAAAACAGTCTATCTACCCTAAAAGTTTTTTCTCCTTCCAGCTAATGCTTCCAAGCTCTGGTAGCAACTGGTCTTTCCTGGCCCCATGAATATGTCTTTTTTTTTAAGGAAACAGAGTTGTACTAATTTTTCAGAGTGGCTCATTTTACTTATAATATATATATATATATATATATATGTTTCTACAGTCTCTTTGTTCCCTTGCATAATTTGATAGCTCATTTGTTTTAAACATAAAACTAGAATTTTTCATTAGTTGATCCTTATAGTTCATTTCATTGGAGTAATGTAATTTGTTTCCAGCATTGAGATGGAAGGAATTTAACTTGGAATGAGATCAACAGACCTGGCTGTGGTCCCTGATCTCACATTTTGTTGTTAGATCTGCAGGACTTTGGCTAAGAAACAGACTTCCTTAGATTTCCTTTTCTATTAAATAAAGGATTTGGAAAAGTGATCTATTGTGTTTTTTTTTCTATAGACATTTATGATCATCATCAGTGTTGACTGGCATTTAACAAAATTAATTTGAGTAAAGCATACCACATATTAATATGTGGGTAGAAGAGGAATTTAAGGAATATCACCTACATTATCCAGAGATATGCTTGTTCTTTTGTGAAAGATGGTGCTAATTGAATAATAATTCATTCTATGGTCATGACACTGACCTCCGCACAAAGTCCTTCAGTGGCTCTTATTAACCTTTAGAGAAAGATATAATTTTGATGATTCAAACAAAGCAGATAAGCATATTTCATTTAAGTAGTACTCCAGAGAAGGATTCTGGTTATCAGACCTCCTCAGAGTGCCTCAAGAACTTGGCTACTTCTCATTTCATGACTCAGAAGTTTTCTGAATCACTGACTTTTTTGGTGTTTAGTTGTCAATAGGGTAAGGAAGGGCAAAACATGGCTTAGAATGAACATGCATCCTTTTCTCACAACCAATTGGTGGAAAATAGTCACATGCTATGCCTAGATACAAAGGTGAGACACTGGAAAAATACAATGTTTCTGAGTGCCCAGAGAGAAGGCAGAGTGAATTTTGGTGCACAGGTGTAATGTTCTGACAGTTTTGTCTATGTATAAACCTCACTTAATTTCTTTCGGTTCCTAAAATGTCCAAATACCTGGCCCAGCAACATCCCGTCTTCAGCTGGCACAGACTGGGTAGCAGCAATGGCTTCCAGTCTGTACTCCTGGAAAGGCTATTTCTCCTCTCTTCTGTTTTATTTTATTATTGTATTAACTGAAGTTTATTTAAATTACTTTTGCTTTGCCTCTGTTTCTAAGCTCCTTAAACACAAAGCTCAATTTTTCTCCGTTTGCTTCAAAAGTGTTGGAAAATAAATCAGGAAATGATGATGAAGGGAGAAAAAATGGACAAGATGTTGTAATTTTAAGAGCTGGAAAACCCTCCATTAGTAATTTTACTCCAGTGGAATGGATGCTATTCAATATAGATGATTTAGATTACTCAGCTTAAGGGGCTCCTGGAAGATTAGATATAAAAACATTGAAAAATTATTTGAGAATGATTTGATGATGTAAAATTAAATTACCTAATATATCTTTTTATCTTGTGTTCTCACAGAAGTAGGTGAAATTTCCATAAAAATATATCAAAATATGAAATTTTATTTTTTTTAAAATTTCATATTTCATGAGTAATCAAAGATTTCTACATGATGTGTGAAGACAGAAAGTAGGTAAATTATGACAGAAATAATTGATTTTGCCACAGAGTGCATCCTTGGTATGGAAGGGTTTAAATTCAATTAGAAGCATCAGTTTATGTTTGCTAAAAATATAAGTAAATGTAGAACATAATAGTATCCAATCACCTAGATGCTAATTCTAGGTTTTCTAAATTCAGTGTTTCATTGATTGCAGATAATTAAAGTTCTATGTCCATCCTTCATGGCGTCAGTCTAGTTATGTTAATAGGTTGTGTTCCTTTGTTAATGTGGTGTTACCTAACTGTCTGAAAAATGGATACTGACACCTTTAGAAGAAAACTAGCTGAAAGTCCCAAGTCATTTTTAAATATGGAGAGTCCAGATTATCTATTATTTTATTTCAAAGATGGGAAAACCAAGGACTAAGAATTTTATGATGCTTACATGAAATACAGTGGATATTTACCACAGGAACAAAGGATTTCCCTTCCATTTTAAGAAATGTATTTCCTATTTTAATGTTTTAGATTTAGTTTCTAACAAAATTTCATCCCTTTAAAGGAAACAATGGCTCTCAATTTAAACTGGGTGATTCTCATCCATTTATCTGTCAGTATGGTGACACTTGTTTCAGAGAGGAATACTGGTAATGGGTTATTTTCACTTGTTTTTTAGAATAGAAAAACAAAACAGCGTACAGTGATACTTTAATTAGATCAAAAATTGTGTTCTTAGATATTTGACATTCAGTTTATATTGCCATTGAATGTGATTAAAGGAATTTATGGGGGAAAATCAGAATTGAAGATGTCTGCCCTTTTTATTAAAACCACCTGAGACATTCTCAGCGTCACCCCCACAGTATTATCCATCTGTGGGTACTGGATCTCCTCCAGATGTTTCATTTCTATTGTCTTGGAGGCAATGGTTTTTATTCCCATTCTGGTGCTAATAGGTCACATTGTTTGCCTATGGCAAATCCACAGACCTGGATAGTTTTACATGTTTAACGTTAAGGATAGAAAAATTTGGAGAGCCCTTTTAGATTTAATAATGTGCTGTATGCCCTTTCTGAGGACAGCTGACAGGTAAGTAGACATTTATTGATACAAACAGACTCTGTTAAATTAGGGGTTCTCTCCATGTGTGTATTTTAATTATTTTTTTATAACTTCTTCTTTCTGGAATGGTCTATTAGGAGAATTGTTGGAACAGTTTTATGCAATTTGACATTAATTACACAATTATGCTACAGCATAAGATAAACAGTCTGTTGAGTTTGTCTGTTATTTGGCAGGAAAAATGCAATTCAGCAGCAGAGTCTTTTCACCCAATAGTCTGTTTCAAGATATGACAACATATTTTCCAGTGACTCTTGGCCAGGATAACACAGCAAGCTGAACGTACTTTAAAATTTGTCCTTTCTGTTCTATAAAGAACAATTAACCGAAGGAATTTGGAGAATCTGCTCAAGTAAATGGAAGTCAGCATCCTTGTCATGCTTCCCTCCTGATGTTACTTTCTTCTGTACTCAATCATGCTGCAGCCTGTTAACAAAGCAGAGGCACTAAGAACGGGGAAACAATGACATAACTATGGGCGTTTCAGGATGCTCAGCCCTTGACCAAGTTTATGGAAGGTGTCTTACTGAATTCTAGACAGTAGTCAAGAAGCCCATCTTAGCTAATTGGCTTTTAAGGTGTTGGATGGTTGTCTATCTCCACTACAAGGAATATAAGGGGCAGTTTCCTGCCTCTCTAAACTTGAAGCCCAAAATTCTTTAGAGTAATAAATTGCAAACATGACTAATGAGTTAAGGTTGCCTGTAGGAGCTGACCAAGTTTTCAGATTTGGAAAGATAAATGAGATCATTTCATGAGTCTAGGCCCTAACTGGTCAATGGTGTAATGCATTTGGTAATTCCTGCTTCCATTTTAGTGTTCTGTTTATATTATTGGGCTTATAATTTTCATTAATTATCACTATAGTATGTTCATCATAAGTCTAGAAAAGTATAAAGAAAAAAACTTAAAAATGAAAACACTAAGTACATGAGTTTATGAGGTTTCTGGGTTACTTTGATTAATACATTGACTTAAGAAACAATTGGGTAGATCTTTTCTTGCTGAAAAAGATGACTTTTCTTAACTAGACAATAGCTTTTAACTTTCCTATTCTCATTTGTCACCCAATTTTCTAATTTGACAGTATCTTGGTAGAAAAAGAGCTACCCTTTGGAAATAAATGGCTGAGAAAACATATGTTTCATATATTTGTTCTGTGAATGAAAGTAGAGGACAAAAGATTTAAGAATCCCTGCTGAAACAAGATAGCTTTGATAGCACTCTCTAGCTCAGTGTTCAAAAGTAAGAGACATTACTGCTCTAACCTGAAATTTTGCTTCTCGGCTGAAAGTGAGGTATGTCAGAGCTGACCTGGCATAACTTGATGTAGAGCATCATATACCTTCTCATACAGACCAAATTTAATAAAGATGTGTAGGAGTGGGTGAAGCAAACAGCAAGCTGTTACCTGAGAAGAGGAAACATTTTGTAGAAAGCGAAATGTTTGATTGAAATAGTTTATTGAGCGCATACTATGTTTGCTCACTAGGCCCTTTGTTGGAAGCTGGGACCAAAACTTTCACTTCACCAACAAATTTGTACCGAGCACTTACAACAGACCAAGTCCCATTCTGGGCATGGTGATAATAACAGATAAAAGAAATTAAAATCCACAGGCATTTGCTGTGGGATGATCTTTCTGCATGCTGTGACTATGTATTGCTCTCATTGGTTGATAAATAAAGCTGATTTGGCCTATAGCCAGGCAGAACATAGCTGGTCAGGAAAGTCAAACTGAATAGAGGGAGAAAGAAGGGTGGAGTTGAGTGAGACATGAGCCACCCACCCAGGAAGCAAGATGCCAGCAGACTGGTGATGCTATGACCACTTGACAATACATAGATTAAGAGAAATGGGTTAATTTAAGTTGTAAGAGCTTAAAGGCAAAATGCCAAGTACAATGTATAGGATTAGATATTAAATTATTGTATATACATAACATTTTTGAAATGAATAAAAATGTTTATGAATAAAGTTAGTCATAAGCCTGAGCCATCAGCCAAACATGTATAATTGATATAAGGCTCTGAGTGATTATTTGGAAGTGGCTATGGGACTGGGTGGGACAGAGAAAAGCCCCCCTGATTACAGGTATCACTGAACTCTTGAGTTCTATAGGGAAAATTCTGACAAGAGTGCAGTATATAACTATGCTCTAACTTTTACTGTGGTAAATGCCAGGGAGAAAAAAAATTAAGGGAGAAAGGATGGCAGCAATGGGGTGGGGCATGAATGAGAAGAGTAATACACTGTCCCCAAATCTTAAGGTGATCTGCCTGGCTCATGAAATGACTGAACTGTGATAAGCTGGGGAGAGGAACTGGATTCATCTGAGAAAAGAACATGTGCCATGTTCTTGAAGTATCTGGAGTGTTATTCAGAAGTTATATCACAAATTGTTAACAGTGATAAATTCATGGTAAGTAGCAGGAACATTGGTCTGAGTGCAGTCTATGAAAAGAAGCCAACTCTTTTCCCATCAGAAGCGCTATCTCCAGGTCTTCATATTTGAGATCTGTGTTGCATTACAGCATCCTTTTGGAATACAGAGGAAAAACAGGCAAATGAAAAAGGTTATATTTTTACTGAAACATGTGAATAAAATGCATATTCATTGTAAGTCTAGAAAAATATGGAGCAAATTGCAATACTTAGAAGTAAATATCAAACCCATTATAATCAAGAAATAGTACTAACAACTATGTGGATTTTATTCTAGTCCCTACCCACCATCTGTCTACAATCCTCTCTCTACAACTCTTCTGTTATCTATCAACTTATCTACCTACTCATGGAGAATTCGGGGGAAAAAACATCATGCAGGTTGATTCCCTTTTCACTCAAAGTCATCTGATCACATTTCCCACATCTGGGAAAACCATTCCCTGTAGGTATGATGCCTGTGGTAGCATTTGTACTGGAGAGACATGGATATGTTTTACACAGCTTGGGGAAAGATTAAGCATTTTTACTTTCATATTTTTAAATAATAGGCTTTTTTGTCATGCTCAAATGGAAGTATTTTCTGATAATGAAAACACATATACAGATTTTAATAATGAATTACCTCTAGTCTTCTTGCTTTCCTTACCCTAGTCTTACCCCTTGCTGTGGTACATGTAAACTTTTTATTCATTTAAAAAATATTATGTATATACAATAATTTAATATCCAAAACTACACATTGTACTTGGAATTTTGCCTTTTAATTTGCTTTATAATGCTTAAAAATATCTGAGGGTAAGTCATTCTTTGTATTTTCCTGTTTTCAGAAATACTATTTCCCATTCTGATGAATAGGGGTTTTGTAAGATTCTTGTGTTACTTACCTTTAAGATCCTTCCCCGTGCTTGACAATCATTTTCTAACTATACTTTGTAGAGAGGAGGATGTGAGTTGAGTTTTCTTTCAGTAGTTTGCCTAGTATCCCCCAAAGCATATTTAGAATAGTCAATCTTTTCCCCACTAAATTATATTTTGTTTTGTCTTTTTTCAGAACACATACAATTCTGAGGCGTTCCTGGCCCTGCTACCACAGATCTGTTCATCCTTTATATGATTTACTATGTTTTGATATGTAGTAGGAAATGTCTCAGGGACATTTCACATCTTAAACATGTGGTTTAGTTCTTTTGAGCAAGTCATGGTATTAAAAGCTTCTCTGTTCAGTCTTGCTCTGGTCCAGTATTTCCTTATTTCCTCACTATGCTTCTTTGCTTCCCTTTGGAATGGTGATGTTTATTCTGTGTTATTGTAGATTGAAAGTATGAGGTATGCTTTCTGATGTTTTTTTTTTCAGAGAGTTACAGTTTAGAGACTTGTAGCACGAATTCTTAGAAGGTCTTATTAATACAAACCAACCCAGAGTCAGATATTGGGGTGAATGCTGAAAGATCAGACAGAACAGGCCACATCTAACCTCACCTCGCCAACTTCTCAGCCGATCATGTTTCCTCAAACTGGAAGCCTCTGTGTCCTCATCCAAATGAATCTCAGCTGAACTGCTGCTCAAAAACGTAAAAGCCTAACAGGACCTTAGTTCCTGGTCCTCATGACTTATATACCTTTATGCTTCCAGCCATCACTTCCTGGGATTAAAGGTGTGTACTACCATGCCTGGCTGTTTCCAGTGTGGCCTTGAACTCACAGAGATCCAGGACTGGATTTCTGCCTCTGGAATACTAGGATTAAAGGTGTGAGTGTCACCATTTTCTGGCCTCTATGTTTATCTAGTGGCTGTTCTGTTTTCTGACACCAGATAAGTTTATTAAGGTGCACAATATATTAGGGGACACAATATCACCACAGAGACTGCCTTGGATCACAGCAGTGACTTTGGATTTTTTTTTAACTGTGTTGAGAATATGAAAGATTATGGAAATTCTTGAAATTAAACTAAGTGCATTTTGCATGATGATATGGCTACAGGCTGAGGGGCAGGCAGGGAGTAGAATGTGGTGGCTGAGTGAAAATATTCCCCATAGGATAATATATACAAATGCTTGGACCTCAGTTGATATACTGTTTAGAAAGGATCAGGAGATGTAGCCTTATTGGAGGAGATAGTGCCTTTTCAGAGTAGGCATGTCACTGGGAGTGGAATTTTAGATTTCAAAAGCCCACATCAGGCCCAATCTCTCTCTCTGTCACCTGAGGGCAGGATGTAAAACTCTCAACTACTGCTCCAGAGCCATTCAGGTCTATTTCCCACTATAATAATAATGGACTAACCCTCTGAAACTGTAAGCAAGCAACCAATTAAGTGCTTTCCTTTGTAATAGTTGGCTTGGTCATGGTGTCTCTTCATAGCAATAGAACACTAAGACAACATCTCTTGCTGTCAAATGAATCCTCCATTTCTAGGAATGGGTTACACTGGAAGTTGAGTTGTTAACCAAAGGTGTCCCATAAAAGCCCCCAATCTATTTCCAAGACTATTGGTTGTTCTCCACAAACTGATGATAATCCTATTCCTGAATACAATGCCTACGTAAATCATTGAACATGGAGAAGTTAAACTGGTACCTGCCTAGAGCCTTTACCCCTACTGATTAGTGTTTTGGTACTGGAAGGTACTCTGTATGCTACCTGCAGAGAGAAGTAAACACCAAACCAGCTACAAACCTTCTTCTTATAAAGGTGTCCTGCCTGCAAGATATACTGGTGCAATAGTGCCACAAAGTTTGGGGAGGGGGTAACCAACCACTATCTGATTGGAATTAAGGCCCACTCCATAGGATGGAACCCATGACCAACACTGCTTGAATGGTCAAGAATCTAAGACTACATAGACAATGGACCTAGGAGAAAACCAAATAACATAGTTCTGATAAAGGAATGGAGCAATCAAATGACTTCAAATGATATTCTGATATAGTCATAATTCACTGTCCTGCTCAGCCATCAGCAGAGAAACTTCCTCCCACAGTAGGTGTGAAGATATGGAGACACACAACTGGACACTGCAGAGAGTGTGAGACCTTAGAACACTTAGTCCTAAATGAGATGTCTCCATCAAATCCCTCATCTCAGGACTTAGGGAATGGTCGGGGGGGGGGGGGGCATTGAATAATTTTAAGAACCAGTGGAGAATAGAGACACCAAGGAAGCAAGGCCTTCTAAACACAAAAGGACTGACAGACATAGGAACTCACAGAGACTGTGGCAGCATGCATAGGCAGCATAAAGAGGTTCTAAGCCAGATGGAGTGCCAGCACTGACAGGAAAATAGACACAAGCCCATATCCCTAAACCACAATGTATCTCCAGCTGATAAGATCTCAAAAGGGAACCATTAGTCTCCTACAACAGAGTCTCACTTGGTATACAAACAACACTTAAGGGCAGGTCCCAGAACCAGCAGGAGGTGGCTAGCACAAAGCAAGCTGAATGGTATTTTTGGAGTTCTTTTGTCTCATAATACTTTGTCTTCTTTGTTGTTTGTTTTGTTTTTCCTTACAGGTCTTTTGTTATAGAATATAGTTTCTGAATTTGTGTTTAACAGTATTTCTGTGTGTGCAAATGTTTACCTGTGCATCTGTATGTGTTTCTTGTGCCTTTTCTATGTCTCTTCTTTTCTGTTTGTTTTGTCCTGTTTGGTTTCACTTGCTTTTATTGTATCTTATTATTATTCTTTTTAGATGTTTGTATTATAATGAGAGAGAGAGAGAAAGAATGTGGCTTTGGGTGGGCAGGGAGCTGTGGAGGAACTGAGAGTGGGGGAGGGAAAACCATACTCAGAATATATTGTATGAAAAAAAATTATTGATAAAAATAAAATTAAAAAGTTGGAACCCATTCATTGCACTGGGGCTTTTGTGTTATTTTTCTGAGTAGTGTGTGTCTAGAATGGATTGTCATCCTATTATAGGGTAATTTCATTTAACTCTATTTATTTGTCCTTCCCTTTATTCACCCTCTGTCTTTTCCTTCAATTCCCCATCCCAATTTAAAATTTTATTTTTAATTACTTCTCTTTAAGCCTTTTTACCACTTCATTCCTCTCTTATGAAAGCACTTCTCCAAAGCCCCTTACTAATTTCCTGACCTCCTTGTGTATTACAAATGATACATACATATCTAAGGTTTCATAGCAAGCATACACAATAAGAGAAAATGTGACTTTTTGCCATTAGGGTCTGGAATAACTCACTCAAAACAACTGTTTCCAGCTCCATCTATTTCCTGCCAATACTATCCTAAACGGAGAGACACTAAAAGCAATCCCACCGGAGTCAGAAACAAGATAGAACTTTCTATCATTTCCACTCTTTTATAATATTTTTCTCCAAGCACGAGCTTGGGCAATAAGGCAGGAGAGTAAAGTTACATGTATACAAATAGGAAGTGAAGAAGTCCAGTTGTCCCTACTTACAGATTACATGATGTTGTACGTAAAAGATCCCAAAAATTATATCAGAAACCTTCTAGAAACAATAAACAATTTCAGCAAGATGACAGTCAACTTGCAAATAATCAGTCTTTTCTATATACCACCAACAAGCATAAAGAGAAAGACTTATTGGAAACACTCCCATGCACAATAGCTCAAAATGAAAATAAAATATCTGAGAATAAACAAAATCAAGAATGTAAAGGACCTCTATAATAACTTTAAATGTATAAACAAAAAGATAGAGAGAGATACTAGAAAATGGAAAGAAACTCAATGCTCATAGATTGGTATAGTTAACATCAATTCTACCAAAATCCACTTGACAATTCAGTACAATCCCAATAAAAATCCCCACCATATTCTTCACAAAAATAGAAAAAAAAAGACCTTTATCCCACAGTTCATATGGAACCACAAAAGATATCAGATAGCCAAAACAATCCTGAGCAAAAAGAAACAAAACCATAGGGATTATCATTCTAGATATAAAAATATATTAAAAAAAAACATAGTAATAAAAACAATACAGTACTTGCATAAACACCAGACATGTGGAGCAATGTAACAAAATAAAAGAACCAAACATGAATGCACATAACTCTAAATATTTAATATTTGGGGAAAAAAGCCAAAAACATCCTGTAGAAAAGAAAACATATTCAACAAATGGTGCTGGTAAACACGCATATTCACATGCAGAAGAACTAAACTAGACATGCATCAATCACCTTGCACAGACACTAACTCCAAATGGATCAAAGACATAAACATAAAACTTGAAACACTGAAACTGCTGCAGGGAAACAAAGAGAGTGCCCTGCATGACATAGGTGTAGGGAAGGACTTTCTGATTGGACACTGTTGGCCAAGGAATTGAAGTCTACAGCTGAGAAGTGGGGCCTCATGAGATGAAAAAAGCTTCTGCCAGCCAGAGAAACAAGCAATTGAGTGAAAAGGAACCCCACAGAATGGGCAAGATCTTTGCCATCTGTACATCTGAGAGGATTTAAATACAGAATACATTAAAAACTCAAAAAACAAAATAAACAAATCTCCCCAAACCAAAAAAAAAAAAAATGTAAAAACTGACAGAATATGAATAGAGTTTTCAAAATATAAACTAAAAGTGGCTAATAATTATCTGAAAACATATTCATCATCCATAACAATTAGTAAAATGCAATTCAAAAGAGTTTTGCAATTTCATCTTCCACCACTCAGAAGGCAAAGATCAACAAAACAACCAGTGTTGGAGAGGAATGAAAGAGGAACATTCAGTCACTGTTTGTGGATTAGAATTGCTCTGTAAATCAATGAGCAAAGCTCTCCAAAAGTTAGGAATAAATTTACCATATGACCCTGCTATATCAATCTCTGACATATTCCCAAAGGACTCAACATCTTACTTCACAGGTACTTGCTCAAGCATGTTTACTGCTACTCTATTCACAATGGCTAGAAAATGGAAATAACCTGAATGCCCTTCAACTGATGGGTGGATAATGAAAATGTGGTACATACACACTATGGAATCCCATTCTGCTGTAAAGAAAACTGATATTAAATTTATAGTTAAATAGATGAAACTAGAAAAGATCATATTGAGTGAGGTCACCGAGATCCATAAAGACAATTACCATAAGCACTTTCTATTCTACAGTTCCTAACTCCAAATCTGCAGATGTATTTAACCTGTAATAACTGCAAAACTAGGAATGTAAAATGGGACCGTTGTGGAGGTGGGCAGGGGAGATGGAGGAATGATAGAGAGTGGAATAGCAGAAAACGAGTGATTTGAAGGTGAAATGGGAAAATGGGGTGACATTAATTGGGAAGGAGAGAGATAAATAGAGGAGATGTGGGAGTAGAGAAAAATAATAGGAAGGATGTCTAAAAAAAGTATTAAGAAATCATGCTATTAATTACATACCTAAGAATACTATAATATACTTAAGTATCGGGATACACACACAGTTTAAATGAAAGTTTCCCACAGAGCTGACAACACTCTCCCAAAGAATCATAGACTACCTAACAAAACCACAGCACCAAGCATGAAAAGATCTCTTTTGATTTGTTGGCCAGTGTTGTCAAAGAGACTCAAAAATATACTGTTATCATTGCTCTTGGGTGCCCTGTAGAGTTTAAAGCTACGTACATACTGCTAAAGACATGTACTTCCCACACATGATGCAGAAGACCAGAGCTGGATCTGACCTGAAAGCCTTCTCCCTGAAAACTCCCTTTTATGATACCAGAAGGTACCATGCATGATTCCAAAAAAGGAAAGCAGCCAACCAGTTATGATAGGCATGATAACTCAAAGGATGTAATAGTGGTGCACATACATTTGTGATACTAACATCTCTCTAATTGGATTTGAGGCCCACTTAACAAAGTGGAAACTGATCCTGGTACTAGAGACCTAGCAAATGACCTGGCACTAGCAAAGTCATGGCTCTTGCAGAAGCTACAACTTGTCACTTTCCTAAATCAGGATAATCACTAAATAAATTCTAAATATTTATCTTATACCCACAAATAAAGTAGTTCTCACTCTTCATCAAGAAAACTTCTCTTTGCAAAATGGAGACCATTATAGAAAATCACAACTAATCAAAACGCAGTCATGGAATCTCATCAGATCTGATATCTCTGTAAGACAACTCCTGTACATAAGGCAAAGGGACCATGTCAGAAAATAAGAAAGATCCCAGAGCCAGAGGAACAGAAATTGCTGTGAGATTGTTTCTAGTAGAAATTTCAGAGAAGTTATTCCCATGAAGTCTCACTATACGGCTATACAACCATGAACCTGATCAAGGACAACACCAGTAGACATGCTAACAGACAGGGGTGGAAAGCTCCCAGGGCTTCAACCCTTGACAAAACACTGCAGATAACTAAAGAATGCTGAGAATGGAAATAAAAAGTTTTCCTCAGAGAAGATCACACCAATTGGCTATCCAATTCCAGATGGTCAGGCATTATATGGACTTAGCTGATTTTATTTATTTTGGTTGTGAGCCTAGCCTTTAACAGCTGAGCCATCTCTCCAGCCCATGCTGGTTTTATTTATATAGTCAGGAACACACACACACACACACACACACACACACACACACACACACACACACATATATATATATAGATAGATAGATAGATACACACATGTAACAACAACAAAAAAATGAGGCCCTGAATTTGAATGAGACTAAAGGGAAGGGTAGATGACATGAGTTGGAAGGAAGAAAGGGAAATTGATATATTTATAATCACTTAAAAAATAAAAAAAAAAGTTTAAAATTGCAATGACGGTAAGATGGCTCAGTAGATAAATGTGTTTGCCACCAACCTGATATAAATCTCCAAAACTCACACGGAAAGAGAGAAGCAATTCTCCCGAGTTGTCTTCTGACTTGCACATACTCCAACACATGTGTACCACACAAGTACACATACACGGTAATTAACTATATTTAAAGAAACACATTGGAAGAAAAGAAACAAAAGTTGAAGTAGAATGTATACGTTAAAATAGTTTTCATAGATTTATTTTTCAAAGATAAATGTTAAAAATAAGGATGCTTGGAATTTCTTTGTAGCAGGAATCTTAAAAGTTCTTATTAATAAAATCAAACCCGAGGCGAGTTATTGGGGTCCATGCTGGTAGATCAGAGAGACAGAACTGGCCACAGCTATCTCACCTTGCCATTTCCTCAGCTGGTCCTGTTTCCTCAGACTGGAAGCCTCTGAGTCTTCATCCGGAATGGGTCTCAGCTGAATTACTGCTCAAAAGCCTGAATGCTTAACCAGCCACATGCTTAACCAGGCCAAAATACTCCTAGTTTCTTGCCCTCACGCTTTATATATCTTCCTGCTTTCTACCACCACTCCCTGGGATTAAAGGCTGGCTTTCTGGGATTAAAGGCGTGTCACCATGCTTGGCTGTTTCCAATGTGGCCTTGAACTCACAGAGATCCAGAGGGATTTCTATCTCTGGAATGCTAGGATTAAAGGTGTGAGTGCCACCATTTTCTAGCCTTTGTATCTAGTGGCTGTCTGTTCTCTGACCCCAGATATTTTTATTAGAGTACACAATATTTTGGTGAACACAATACCACCACATCTCCTCTCTTTTTGTCTAAAATTAAAAAAAGCTTATAACTAATACAAGAAAAAACTATCTTCAATAAGTATATGCAATATATACAGCCAAAAATTACATTAATGATGTCTAGTCCATTAACATTTGACAGATTCAGATAAAAACTCCATTATATATATTAACAATGTCCAGTCCAGTAACATCTGATAAATTCAGACCAAAAATTTTTCATTACTTATCTTATTTAAAACAAGTAGTTCCTTTTTAAAAGTAGATTCCATAATCTTCCTTTTTATCTTATCATATCCATATTTTCTCTTTTTTCTTTTCATAATAGATTCAGTAGTCTACCTTTTGTTATTTTTATATCTTCCCCTTTTTCTTCAGTGTAGATTCAATGATCTACCTATTTATCCTATTATTTCTTTATCTTTTTTCTCAGAGTAGATTCGATGATCTATCTCATATCTATATTCTCTTTTTTTTTTTTTTCTAGGGGTGAAGATATCTTTAGGGAATCTTGAAAAGAAAATTTTTGGGTTAATCATCAAGTCCTGTATCATTTGTCCAGTCTCTGCATAATAGGAAAGTTCAGGGCTTGTTTCAAGTCCTTGTTCGAGTAGTCTGTCAGGCTGTATCATCTCAACTAGTCCTCTCGAAATTGTCCTGACCAGTTTGTAGTCCAAAGTCGATTCTTCCATGGTGTTAATCGGCTTAATGGCTTTATCATAGTCCTTTTGAAGATTTCAAAGTTGCTGTTAGGTGTGGTCATGGTTCCATGCAGCCTTTTTTTTTTTTTTTTTTTTTTTTGCCTCCTCTGGGGTTTGGAGCAATCACAGTCTGATAAATGTCTGTCTCTCGGAACCATGAACATTCTTCCCTAGAACAGAAAATCTTCACAATAATTTCTCCCCACCATTTGTCTTGCCAAACTTTTCCAAACTGACCTTTGCCGATGCTTTCTTGTAACACGATGGTCCTGGCAATTCTTCTCTGAACCAGCAGCAGTAAACCCTTCGTCCCAGGTAGCAGCATCACTGCAGTCACCAACATGATGAGAAGGAGCTGGCAATGTGGAGCAGTAGCCACTGCTTCCATGGTCCCACCACTGTTTGTGGCTCAGTCTGGGCCAAAGCTTCTCCCAAGCCTCCTAGGCCGGCCTCAAACTCAGGATCCTCCTGCCTCTGTCTCCTTCAGCAAATCCTACCGGTGTGCGCCACCACAACCGCCTGAGTATAGCTTGGGCCTGAGCTCACAAGGCCACAGGCAAACAGCTTTTTCATGAATTCGTAACACGAACGTTGGGCGCCATATGTAGCAGGAATCTTAAAAGTTCTTATTAATAAAATCAAACCTGAGGCCAGTTATTGGGGTCCATGCTGGTAGATCAGAGAGATAGAACAAGCCACAGCTATCTCACCTTGCCATTTCCTCAGCTGGTCCTGTTTCCTCAGACTGGAAGCCTCTGAGTCTTCATCCGGAATGGGTCTCAGCTGAATTACTGCTCAAAAGCCTGAATGCTTAACCAGCCACATGCTTAACCAGGCCAAAATACTCCTAGTTTCTTGCCCTCACGCTTTATATATCTTCCTGCTTTCTACCACCACTCCCTGGGATTAAAGGCTGGCTTTCTGGGATTAAAGGCGTGTCACCATGCTTGGCTGTTTCCAATGTGGCCTTGAACTCACAGAGATCCAGAGGGATTTCTATCTCTGGAATGCTAGGATTAAAGGTGTGAGTGCCACCATTTTCTAGCCTTTGTATCTAGTGGCTGTCTGTTCTCTGACCCCAGATATTTTTATTAGAGTACACAATATTTTGGTGAACACAATACCACCACATTTCTTTTTTACTTATAGTTCCCTTTCAACCTTCATTTGTTGTGCTGGATGTTTTTATTTACACAAGCTAGGGCCATCTGGGAAGAAGGGCTCTTAATCAAGAAAATACCTCCATAAGATTGGCGTGAAGGCAAATCTGTAAGGAATGCTCCTGGTTTTTGATGGATGTGGGTGGGCCCAGCTCACTGTGGGTGGTGCCACGCCTGCTCAGGAGGTCTTGGACAGAAATAGAATGCAGGCTAAGCAAGCCATGAGGAGTAAGTCAGTAAACAGCACTCCCCTATGGCCTCTGCATCAGCTCCTGCCTCCAGGTTCCCATCCTGCTTGAATTCCATCCTTGACTCCTTAGTTATGGACTGTGATGTGAAAATGTAAACTGAAATAATCCCTTTTCTCTTCAAGTTGCTTTTGGTCATAATGTTTTATTACTTCAGTAGAAACCCTAATTAAGACACTTGTCATGTTTCTCTAGCTAGGGATTAGACTACTATATTGAACAGGAAAAGGAAGAGTGGACATCCTTGTCTTGCACCTGTTTTTGGTGAAAATGTTCTGATTTTTTTCTCCATTTATTTAAGATGTTGATTGTGGGCTTACTGTATATTGCTTTAATTATATTGAGATATGTTCCCTATATTTTTATATTCTCTAGGATTTTCAAATATCATCAAAGGTCTTTTCTGCAGGTAATGAGATGATCATGTGATTTCTGCCTGTGAGTCTATTTAGGTTTTAGGTTACATTTATTGATTGATGAGTGTCAAACAATCTCTGTATCTCTGGGATGAAGCCAACTAAATCTTGTTTGATGACCTTTTTGATGTGTTCTTGAATAGTTTTCCAGTATTTTGTTAAGAATTTTTTGCATCCATGTTCATCAGAGATACTGGTCTATAATTTCTTTGTTTTGTTTTTATGTCTTTGTATGGTTTTGATATCAAGGTAATAGTGGCTTTGTACATTGAGTTTGGAAATATTGTTTCATTTTTCTATTTTAGAGAACAATTTTAGAATTGATATTAGTTCTTTAAGTATCTGGTAGAATTCTGTATTGAGTTTATTTGGCTCTGTTCTTTTTCTGGTTGGGAGACTGGAAGATTTGAATTACTGCTTCTATCTTCAAGTTATTCAAGTAATTTAC
This sequence comes from Peromyscus leucopus, assembly GCF_004664715.2. Taxonomy (NCBI): domain Eukaryota; kingdom Metazoa; phylum Chordata; class Mammalia; order Rodentia; family Cricetidae; genus Peromyscus; species Peromyscus leucopus. The sequence goes on from NC_051069.1 coordinate 80,398,940, forward strand.
TTCTTGTTTTAACCTTGGATCGTACATATGTAGGATATATATATATCCTATACATACACACACACATATATATACATATATATATATAGAGAGATTCATTCATCTAAGTTTTTCAGTTCAGTAGAATATAAACTTTTGAGATAAGATTCTCTGAATTTCCTCGATGTCTATTGTAATGTCTCCTTCTATGTCTCTAATTTTATTAATTAGTGTCCTCTTTTTCTTTTCATTAATTTGGCTAAAGGTTTGTCATTCTTGTGACTCTTTTCAAAGAACTAATTATATATTTCATTAATTCTTTGTATTGATTTTTTTTCCATTTCATTGATTTCAGCACTGATTTTTACTCTTCCCATCTACTGTTTCTGGGTGTCATTTATTTATTTTTTTAAGTCTTTTGTGTTCATCATTTGATGCCTCAAATTTTTTGACATTGGCATTGAGCTATAAAATTCTCACTAGAACTACCTTCATTGTATCCCATAGATTTTGGTATGCTGTAATTTTCTTTTCATTCACTTCCAGTAATTTTTAAATTCCTTCCTTGGTTGGGCAGAAGTATCATTTATTAGTGTGTTGTTTAATTTCCTGTATTCTTGTAATTTCTTTTGTTGTTGATACATAGCTTTATTTCATTGTGGTCAGATAATATGCAGGATGTTGTTTCACTTTTCCTATTCATACTGAGACTTGCTTTTTTCCTCATATGTGATTTATTTTGGAGACAGTTCCATGAGCTACTGAGAAAAATCTGTACTCTTTAGTATTGATATACTTTAGTGTTGGATGTGTAACATTTAGGGTGTAATATTATGTTGATATTTGTTAGATTCATTTGATTTATGATACAATTTACTTCCATTTTTTAGTTAGTTTTTTTTCCCTGAGGTAACCTGTCTATTGGTGTAAGTGAGGTATTTAAATCACCACCAAATCACTGTGTTGAGATCAGACTGTGGTTTTAGATGTAACAGTGTTTGTTGGTGGTGGTGGTGTATTTTGTGTGTGTGTGTGTGTGTGTGTGTGTGTGTGTGTGTGTATGGGTGGGCATGCCACTTTGATTGGAGCATGTATGTTTAGGATTGTAATATCCTGTTGATGGATTTCCTTTAATGGGTAAGAAATGTCCCTCTTTAACACTTTGACTTGCTTTACTTTGAAGTCTGTTATGTCAGATATTGGTATAGCTATGAATACTTATTTCTTCATTACTCTTGCTTAGAATTCCTTTTTCTATTTTTTTTTTATCCAGAGGTGGGAATCTGCTGTTGATTTAGTATGTTTCTTGGCAGAGCAAAAAGATGGATCCCATTTACTAACCCAACCTGTTTGTGCCTGACTTTTTATTGTGAAATTGAGACCATTAATATTCAGAGTTTCTCTTGAAGGGTAAACACTGCTTCACGTCATTTTGTTTATCTAGTGATGTTTTCTCAGATCCATCTAGATTCCTGCCCTGGCAATTTTTATTTTTTCTTTCAGACCTCTTGGGTATATTTAGTTTTTACTTCATATTGAAGCAATCCTTCTAATAGCTTCTGTAGAGACAGCTTGTAGTCATAAATTTTTTAAAATCTGTTTTTATTATGGAAAGTTTTCCCTTCAATTTTAATAATTTTGCTGAGTATAATCTGGGTTGTCAGTTGCAGTATTTTAGGATATGAGTACCTCTTTCCAGAACATTCTGGCTTTAAATGTTTCTGTGGAAGAATCTAGGTTAATTTAATTATTTTAATTTAATAATTAATTAAATATATTTATTATATTTTATCTATTTTTATTTTTTCCACCTTTGTCAGCAGCTTGACCTTTCTCTTTTTCAGCTTCCCTGTATTCATGCATTAATATCAAATTATTTTTTAAGCCTACATAGTATAATAAATGCTGTCAGGACATGTGTGGGTATAGGACCATTCCCTGGAGCATGGATAGCCTAGCAGAGGCTACATCCATGAATAGGACTTGCTTTCTTTCCTCTAACACTTATCAATTGTCAATAGCTCTTCAGCTAGCAGTAGGACTTCATGAACCCAATTGGTATTGAAATTTTGACTGGTTCAATTTTGCACAGGTCTTGTGCCTACAGTTGCAGCTGCTGTGAGTTTATGTGTGGAGTGTCACTATTGTGTTTGGAAAACATTGTTTTACAACATTGCTCTAGTATGTCTTACTCTGATAATCTTTCCATACCCTCTAATGTGATGATCCCTGTGCCTTGGGAAGTGGGATATTGCTACCCATGGCACTTGCAAATGAGCTCTGATTTTAACATGTATTCTATCTCCTAATCTGAATAAATTCTCAAAGGAATTCTTCATGCTAAAAAGTTCTGTGCAAAATCTAAACTTTCAGATTTTTCTCTATATAAAATTTTCAGATTTTTTCATATAAATACATTGCACAAGAAGCTACATATTTAGTAAAGTGAGTTCCTGTGCTGGGGATGTCTTTCTGTATGCTGTGAATGTGTGTTGCTCTGATTTGGTTGATAAATAAAATGTCGATTGGCCAGTAGCCAGACAGGAAGTATAGTATAGGTGGGATAAGCAGAGAGGAGAATTCTAGGAACAGGAAGGCTGAGTCAGGAGTCGCTAGACAGACACAGAGGAAGCAAGATATGAAGGCAGAACTGAGAAAAGGTACAAAGCCACATGGCTAAATAAGAATTATGGTTAATTTAAGTGTAAGAACTAGTCAATAGTTAGCCTGAGCTAATGGTTGAGCAGTTTTAATTAATATGAGCCTCTGTGTGTTTACTTGGGTCCAAGTGGCTACAGGGCCACAGGAGCCAGGCAGAACCAAGAAAACTTCAGCTACACTCCTGAGTAGTAGGAAATGAAGGAACTAATGAAGAGAGGAAGGAAGGGAAACAGAGGTAGGATTTTCATGGAGAACATAAAACAGCTGATGTAAAATAAGGAAACTTTAAAGTGAGGCTCTACTTCAAAATTCTGAATTTCTAGTAAAGAAATTCAATTCAATGTAACTGACATGGTCTACTTTTGTTTGAGTTTTTGTTCTAAAACTGAGTGGTAATAATTAGAGGGAAAATGAAGGTTTTAACACTAATTGTTTTGAAAATAAAACAAGAAATATATGTGAAAGTTTTTAAACCCTGGTTGCATTTTGGATTTAGCATTTTTGTATTCTCTATTACAAGCTTATTTTCTTGTCTTTTTCTACCTTTAATTTTCCTCTTTCTCGTTTCCTTCTATTTATTAATCTAAACTGAAAGGGTAAACAAAGAGAGAGAGAGAGAGAGAGAGAGAGAGAGTAGCCATTCAGCCATAGGAAAGGAAAGCAAAGAAGAAAACGGAGAAAAGAAAGAAATTAGAAAAGGAAATTCTCATTCAAGGAGCATGTCCTTCTCATCACACAGTAGATTAGATATTTATGCTTTGACTTCTCTGTCTCCTCAGAATGGTTTAGCTATGAAAGACTACAACAAAACATTCATTAGTGTGGCATATGGTAAATATAGTAGAAGTAGGCCCCAGCAAACCCATTCTGGTTAAATTTTGAAGCTGTGATTGTAAGATAATGGCCTCATCTTCTTGTCAAGCAGTTACAGCATGAGACTAATGGGATGCCAGGGGAAATGTTGATCAGTACTTGAGAGCCTTAATTTTACCCAAATTTTATTCACCAACTTGCTCAATGAATGGGCCTCTTTTCTGAAGTTGCTATTCATGCATGAGCTATAGACTAGTTATATGCTTAAAAGTAGTGTCCAAACCATGCTGACTGAAAGGTCTTGGAGAGTACTCAAGAGAGAAAATTCGATATATTATTCCAAAGTCTATCCCAGATTGGAGGAGATGCTGGCAACATCTAGTTTGTGTCTAGATCAAGATTTTACTGAGATACTCACGTTACTCAACACATAAACTACTGCATTAGCCTGTTTTTCCAGTTTGCTCCCCTTAACAACAAAGCTACTTTTACATCTCCAACATTAATTTGTGAGGCTGATCAGATGCTGAAGTCAGCTTCGTACTTTTGATTTGACCTGTGACAACAAATTCATATATTCTGCTATAAAATGCTTGGAAAAAGATATCTCAGGAATAATTGAATTTGTAACTATTCAGCTTTCTCCCATTAGTGTATTTTCATAGAAAAGATAGGTAATATATAACATTCTTACTTCAAGTAAGTTATGAATAATGGTCTCCCAACAACTTCTTATAGTGTATATTATGAAAGTTTATAGTACAGAGAAAACAAAAATAAATTTCTTCACTGTAACATACAAGCAGAATGTGCCCCTCAGTAATACTAGGATGAATTTTTCAAACTTTTGCCAGAATAAAATTACCAACTGTAAAAGGTGTCCACCACCTAAAATTAGATATAAAATGCTTCAAATGAATTTTAAAACATAATCAGGATGATTGAAGTTGTTTCCTTTTTATTAAACGTTCTTTTTATTTATTCTTTGTGTCTTTTACATCATGCGTTTCAATCCCATTCATTTTCCGTCCCTTTGCATCTGCCCTCTGCCCTTACAACTTCCCCTCCAAAAAATAAAATAAAACTTAAGGGAAATAAAAGAGAGAAAGAGAGAGAGGAAAAATCCCATCATGGAAGCTGTAGTGTGGCATAGTGAATCACACAGTAAACCCTTTTATCCATATATCCTTACATGCAAGTGTTAATTGCAAAGAGGCATTAGTCTGGTTCAAGGCCTCTGTTTTCTGCTACACTATTGATGCTGGGCACTCACAAGGGATCCTCTTGGATATCCTATTGTTGCCCTGTGTCATGGACATCCTGCAGCTTTAAGTCTGTAAGATCAATTCTTAAAGCACACGTTCAACAACATTTCCCAAAGTAAGATGTATAATTTGGCAATTTTCTGTAACAGATTAATTGAATAGGGAAATTTAAGGGCAAAACTATTTAGAGTGCATATGTGTAGAGAGATCAAAGTATCTTCCAAAATCAAATATCTGTCTTTCACTGGAAGGAGAACCACTGCTTCTCCTCAAGCTCACCGAATAGTTTACTGAGGTCACACCTGATAAGTAGAAGTGACACCTCAGACAAGGAAGGAAGTCAAAGTGTCACTTAAACTAGTCTACTAGCTTACCTTTTGTATCCTCTGTTATCTGTTATGATTCTGCTTTTCTTTCTTTTCAGGTATTGTCTTCTGCATCTCAGTATGGCCTTGAAATCCCTGTGTAACTACAAATGACTTTGAAACTCTGATATTCCTGCCTCTGCCTCCTAAGTGCTGAGTCTCCAGGATTGGGTCACCATGCCCATTTTTTTTTTTTTTTGAAGGTTCTTAAAATCATGACGCATCCCAGTTACCAGGCCTTTCCAGCTCACTTAGATTAGATATGGGACAGCAATCCTAATGCGTGTTCCTTCACTTCTGTTTTCTGTTACCTTTGAGTTTCATTCATGCCACTCAGGTCCGATTTTATTCTAACTCAGACTTTGGTTCTTCCAGTTTGCCCAGCATGCAGGGTCCCAGAACATTTGTACTTCCCTCAGTCTGAAATATTCTTTGGGGATGCTCTCATCATCCTCAAGGTTATGCACCAGAATTTCTCCTATGCACAGGAAATAGGCATTCTATACCATGAGTGTTTGGAGAAATCTAGTCCCCCTGCTCTGTACCATCTGCCACAGAGAAAAAACGTTCTTGAAGCCCAGGTAAAAACCCTAGCCTAAAACTGGCAGCACTTATGTGACCCCATAGCCATTTCCAGAGACACATGGTGATTATGCCTGCTGTGCTAAAGCATCTCAGCACTAGTAATGGCTTCATTGGTTCACATGTCTAAAATTATAGCACCATTGGCACCCAGATTTCTGTCTTCCTCTCTGGTAGAATGTGGTAATTCCCTGCAGGCTCTGCAACAGTCAAGGAAAAATGATCCACAAAGAGACAAGAATGAAACTCAGCTCAGCCAGATTGATATTACTGTAATTGGTGCTAGACCAGGACCTTTAAAGTCTGGCCCAGATCATTTTACTTTAACCATATTTAATTATAGCATAATTTTGCGGAAAAAAAAAGTATTCAGGTAACAATTAACTCAGCCCCAGGAGTACAACAAAGCTTAAAACATGTTTACATTGAAGCTCTTTGCTAAGCACATATGACTTCATCTGTAAGATGGTTTCTTGTTGACTTAGAAACAATACTCAAGATAAAGGCCTGGGAAGAATGCCTGAGATAAACATAGCACCTGCGGTTGTCAGGACTGGCCTGGCCCTAAGATAACATCCATTGAAGAGGTAAGCTATGTGTTTAACTCTCCTGGCTTCTCCAGTGCTTATCTGTGTGCACAAGGCTTTTTGACCTTTTTGCCCTAGAATAGTATACATACTGTCTATCTTCATTATCTATTAATTCTGTCTCTCACAACTAGAGTGTAAGCTCTATGAGGCAGAGACTTCTCCCCATGTATCACTGCTGAAGCACATTGTTTCAAACAATGCTAGGCAGATAATGTGTTCAAATATTTGTTATTGGAATGAAAAGGAATGGAGGGCTTACATCTGTCTTCTGCTTTCTGAGCAGCTGTGAAAATGATTGGAACTCACTTGGAGACTCTATTCTGTTTTTAGTTCATCTTAGATGCCCATGGAGTCTGTCCTAATAATTCAGATTTCCTCTCTTCTGAAATCTATAAAGTATTATAAAAGATTTTAAAAAAATATTCAAACTACCATTCTTTAATGTAATGTAAGTTGTCTGGAAAGTTTACTATAGACATTTTCTATCAGTTTTTGGACTAGAGAAGCTATATGCAGACCAAAATTCCCCAGTAGAACAACTTGCTTAACAATCTGTAAATTTTGAACTACCCTTCTGTGATCATCTGAAACCAATTTATAAAACCAAAGAACTCGGATTCTCAGTTTGTGTTCACCACCTTTGGTATGAATTTTCCACTGTGTATTTTTTAAAGGAGTAGTGGGGTGCCTCGGCAGAATGCTGACTTGGGGATAAAACAGTCCTTCAAATAAAAAATACTCATTCTATAAACATCATTAAGTTTTTATTGATTGCATATCTTGTGTAACAAACCTAAAGAAATGTACTTATATATGAATATAAGAAACCATTGTACCCAAGAAGCTTAAGGACATGCATCCATCTAGTGACCTTTCCAAGAACCAAAATATTCTTTTTAAAGTGTATATATGCAAACACCATCTTTATGTCATTTTTTTTCTGTTTTGATTATATCGTCTTCTATATCTCAGGCTGGATTTGAACTCGCTATTGCTATGTAGTCAAAGACAGCTTTAAACCTCCCATTTACCTACCTTCACCACCTAAGCGCTGAAATTACAGGCATATGGCACCAGTGATATATGTGGTGTTGGAGATTGAAACTGAGCTACTGACTCAGCCAAAACATAACCTTTAATATAATATTTTTATCCCAAGAATATTCAAGCTTTAGTATGATGTTCTGAGTGCTTGGGAAAGAGTTTGGATCTTTAGGAAGCTTAAAATTTTTCTGATTCTAATCACTTCAACTCTAGTGAAAATTCTGAGCCTCAAGTAACTTAAGACAAAAATGATGGTGGAAAAGAACAAATAAAAAACTCTGATATCTGAATACCGATAGAAGATCTTCTATATGATTGGAGAGAAAAACGACGGAGAGAAACAATCTTGCCACACTGGGCACAAGTTATAGAAAAGCAGCGTGAAGGCAGAAGCTTTCACCCTATTTCATTGACATGTCCAAGAGAGTTGCAGTAGGGATGAAAATTAGGCTCTCTCTTGTGGCCTTTGGGGTTTGGGTTTTACTCCAAAACAATGACAAATGTGATGAGGACTATATTTGAAATATAAATCATCAATAATTTTGAAAGTTGGTAGAACAGAAAAAGGACTAGATTTGGAGATGAGAATATATTCTGAAGAGACTTCGGATCACTCAGTCCTAATGTGATTTCTTTACCACATCTCTCCTATAAAGTTTCAGCTAACTACACAGAACAAGGGGTGGAAATATAGTGAGAACCAGAGGGAGTAGAAGACTCCAAGGAAGCAGTATTTTCCAGATGTAACAGGGCTGATGCACATATGAACTCATGGATATTGTGACAGAATGCACAAGACCACACAAGTTCCTGCCTATCAAAAACCCCAGCATGGAAAAGGGAAAGTAAGCACCAAATTCCACACCTGACTGAAAAGTCATTTGTAATTGACAGCTGCCAGGAGAGACATTCGTTTTCTTCAAGTGACACTGGCTATATTACCTACACTCCAGGGTAGCCCCATACTCAGAAGCAGTTGGCCAACACAAAACAGACTTCATGTTTTCCTGTTTGTTTGTTCTTTTGTTTATTTATTTGTGAGTATTTGCTTATTTGGGTTTATATTAATGTTTTATTATTATTCTTTAAGACAGAGAATGAACATGTAGTTGTATGTGTAGGGAAGGGAGATCTGGGAGGAGCTGGGATAAGGGAAGTGATATGATCAAAATATTGTGTATAAAATTAATAAATTCCTTTTTAAAGGAAAAGAAAAGTGGTTGCTACTGACAGAGCCATAGACAGCATGTTTGGAGAAGTTAGGTGCATTAAATTATACATGATCACTTAGGGAACTGTTCAAGGAAATACTAATAGGAACAGCAGATGCCCATAGGTATTAAGGCAAGTACATCCATCATGTGAAAACGGCCATCATTAACAAAGCCTTAGTACCAACTGCAAACAGCTTTCAAAGCATTTTCCACTTGGGTTACTGTATTGTCTTTCACATTTTAAAGATTTAGTTGTTGGCTTAGAAAATTGAAAATAAATGTCAATACCCAAATGTGAACGTCTGCAACAGATATTTAGCTTTTAGTGATTCCCTAGAATAGAACATAAACAAAATAAGGCTGTTATAAATCGGTTAACTCTTGAATGAAGTACTAAATAATATCATCAATTGACAAAAGTGGACATTTTAGAAAATAATAACTATTTTTTTCCACCAACAGTATACACATGTTATATTTTAAGAATCTTAAGTATTGTTCTTCTATTTATCTAGTCATTCATGTCTTCCCAGAAAAAAGTGGAAGTTTTCTGATTGTAAAAATGTAAATTGTTTTCTTAAGACTCAAAGAGAATATTGTACATAAATCTATAATGCTTAATTATAATATTATTATGTATTTTTAAATTACGGAAGATTTCACTTAGTGAGTAGCAATACTTAGTACCATCCACACACTAGGATCTGTGCTAAGTGCTTTATGTGGGTTTAACCAACTCAATCTTCCAGATATGTATAATCATTAAATAATTTTACTAATCCCATTTTCCCTCCCTAAACAAAATATGACATAGAATCTTGCTCACATTCAGGATTCTATACTCATGTATCAGTGAGACAGAAATGCAAACCCACAAAACTAAATGCAGTCAGACTACAACTCTATACCAAGGCCCTTTCCTCACTAGCATCTTAACTTTCATGTAAAAAGCCTAAAGACTTGGGTATTTCAATTAATATCCAGATACAGAAATGTCCACCATGCATCTCTCAAATTAGCTTTTAGCGTATTTAGTGGCAGAGCAACCAGTAATGAATGCATACTCCCATAAGGGCCTGAGTTCCAAAGCAATTACAACCTGAGCTCTTCTCCAAGTCCATCACTAGACCATCAGTGCACTGTGCATGGCAATCATTGCTCTACTTTTAAAGGCTACTGCAATAGCCACCAGTCCTTTGACCATCTTCTCCTATAGACCAGGGCCCATGTAGCAAGAGCTTGAGAGAGCTTTAAGATTCATCCCCACTGATTGATATTTTCATATCTCTGAACATGATTAGGAATCTCAGTATATTTTTGCCTCTTCCAACTATTAACTCTAAATATGTACATTTGATTTTATTCTTAATTTCCTTTCTTCAGCTTGGTCTTTTTTTAAAGAAAATAATTGACATTTATATAATTTGATTTTTTTATGGATGCGTGTTTTACATGCATATATGTGCACCATACACATTCCTGGCACCCACAGAAGCCAGAAAAGGACATGGAACTGGAGTTACTTGTGAGTTGCCGTTTGGGTGCTGGAAGTTGAACCTGGGTTCTGTGGAAGAGTAATCAGTACTCATAATCATGGAATCAACTCTCCAGCCCTGTTATTGTCTCTGGTGATTTCCCTTCACTCAATTAGGTATCTGGTTGATGAACAGTTTATTCCGTGATTTCTCTTTAGTTCATTAAATGACCATTCAGGCTAAATAAAAACTAAAGCAAAATAGCTTAAAAATTAAAATGTACAAGTACAAATTAAAAATTAAAATAAAATAATAAAATGAAATAGAAAATACTGTAGCACTGACATTTCTTTCTAGTTGGAATGAATGTGGCTTCCTTACCCCCAGGTTATCTTTTGTAGCTGGCTGTCCCGCAGAGACACGGCAGCTATTCTTAAACACTAAACAAGTTCCATCCATATGCCCTCCCTGCTGAGAGGAGTTTCTATGTCTGATTTACCTTTCTGTGGGAATGTCCATTTTGTGGACCCTTCCCCCACCTGCCATCTAAATCATTCTCTCTGCTGAGTTGTAGATCACATTTTTGATGCATGGCTTTCTTGACTCCCACCCAATTCACCTACCACAATCTGCCACACTGCCCACCAGTGGGTGCTAGGACTGCAGGGAGCCTGACCCAGGATCCTAGTTAGAGGCCATCAGAGTCACCTTCTGCTCTCTTTCCTGCCCATTTCCTATAAGCCACCCCATTCACCCTGCTGATCTAAAACAGTTTTAAGCCTGTACTTGGAGTTCAAAACAACTTCAAATAGGGATCCCTGAACCAGTGCACCTACATTCTTTCACTGTCAGACAACCCAATTATCACTGAGTCCCAGAACTGTATGGACCTGGACTCCAAATCCTACTTAGAGACCTCCAGAATCAAGACCCTCACACACCTGCTCCTGTCCAGAATCAGTCACTCCACCCACCATGGAAATCTAGGAACACTAGGAATTTGAACCTGGAACTTGAGTTTGGCCCCAGGACTGAACACTAAGCATCATTCAGCTAGCATACAAGGCAATAGGTTGGGATAACAGCAAATAAGGATCTGAATTCTCATCAACAAAATTAAAACCAAATACACAAAGAAACAGCACAAACCAATTTTATTAAAAACAAACAAATAATTAGATGTAAAATCACATATGTACAGCTAACACAGCTACAGTGAATGAATTCAGTACTAATAGATAGGTCATCTAGACAAAAACTAAATAGATAAAGTCTGGAGTTAAATAATATTATAAATGGATCCAAAAGACATCTAAACACTCTACCAAAACACTAAAGAATATACTTTCTTCTCAACAGCCCATGGTACCATCTCCAAAATTGAATACATATGGAGAAACAAAGCAATTCTCAACAGATATGCAAAAATTGAAATAACACCCTTAATCTTATCTGAATATAAAGGAAAAACAAGCTGCATATCAGCAATAGTAGTAATGGTAGAAAGTCCACGAAGTCACAGAAGCTAAATAACTCAGTACTAAATCAAAATTGAGTCAAGGAAGAAACCAAGAAGAAAACTAAAAACTTTCTAGAACTGAATGAAAATGATAACACAATACCCAAATCAATACCCAAATCTATGGACGCAATGAAGGTGCTCCTAAGAGGAAAGCTCATAGCACTAACTGCCTATATATATATGAAATATTATATATATGGAAATCATATATTAGTTACCTAATCATACACTTGAAAGATTTAGAAAAGCAAGAGGAAACAACTCCCTGAAAAACAATAGATGTGAAGAGAAAATACAAATCAAGACTGAAAGTAATGAAATATTAGTTTCATTAGACAAAAGAACAAACAAGCAAACAAAATCAATGAAATGAAGATTTGGTTCTCTGAAAATATTCATGTGACTGTCAAACCTTTAGTCAAGTAACCAAAAGAAAGGGAGTGTGGACCATAAATAATGAAACTAGAAATGAAAAAAGAGATCATACAACAGACACAAACAAATTCAGAGAATCAAAGGCCATACTTAAAAAAATATTCCATCTAATTGGAAATTCTAAAATATTGGAAAGAAATTACACACAGAGAGACACATACACACTCATACATGAACTAACAAAGTTAAATCAAGATGACATAAACAATTTAAGTGGACCTATAATATCTGATGAGATAGAAGCAATAACTAAAAATCTCCCAACTAAAAAACAATGGCCAGATGGATTCAGTACAGAACTCTATGAGACCATCAAAGAAAAACTAACACAAATAAACCCCAAATTATTCTGTAAAATAAAAACTAAAGGAATATTTCCAAATTTTCTTAATACCACTAATAATATTACCCTAGTACCACTAAGGAAGTGAAATATTTGCATAAGAAGGTAACTGAAGACATCAGATGGAAAAACCTTATGTGATCAGAAGTTACAAGTAAAAATAAAGAAGGGAAGATATAAATTTGGAAGGGAGACAGGGTGGAGATGACTATGGGGAGTCAAAGAGAGTTGTAGATAAGTACAATCAAAGTACATTCTCTAAGTATATGAAACTTCTAAAGAGCCCAAACACGGCTGCTGCAAGGGTGGTATGCAAATTTTGAAGAGTTACATATAATCTGATATGGTTTAGGTTTTTTTGTTTGTTTGTTTGTTTGTTTCTTGGTTTTTTAAGAAGAAAAAAATCAACACAAACTTGGATGGGTAGGAAAATGGGGATCTGAGAAGAATTGGGAAAGAGGAAAAAGATTGTAAGAAATTCCCAAATAATAAATAAAAACATAAAGAAATCCCCCACCCCCAAAAGGAGAGCTTATCCAAGGAGATGGTTTGTAGATGGAGAAAAAGATTGTGAAACCAGTGTTCAGTCCTTGAATTGAAGATTTTCCCCTATGAGAGAGAAACAATTTCAGTGAGCATTGTTTTCCAAAAGCCAAGTTATGCTGGATTTGGCACACAGACACCTTTACCTCCTTCATTACGTTCTGAAGTTCTGTGGAGACAAAGACTACTTAGATAGATAAGAAGAACTATTCAGAATGCATTCTTACAACTAAGGAAGGCTGAGAGTGGGAGAAACAGTCTTTCCCTGGAAGAGCACACCAACCATTTATCCAATGACAAATGGTCAGCCTTGAAAGCATACATATAAGTAACATTACAATATATAAACAATTAATAAAAAAGGTCATGAATTTGTAAAAGAACAAGGAAGTGTATATGGAGGATTTGGAGGGAGTAAAGGGGAGGGAGTTATGCTATAATGGTATTATACTTTCAAAAAAGAAATTATTAAAAAACATGTTCTTGGGCCGGGCGTTGGTGGCGCACGCCTTTAATCCCAGCACTCGGGAGGCAGAGGCAGGCGGATCTCTGTGAGTTCGAGGCCAGCCTGGGCTACCAAGCGAGCTCCAGGAAAGGCGCAAAGCTACACAGAGAAACCCTGTCTCGAAAAACCAAAAAAAAAAAAAAAAAAAAAAAAAAAAAAAAAAAAAAAAAAACATGTTCTTAAATCATTTTATATAATATGCATCACTCTTTTAAAATCTTGTATCTTACTACCTACAACAGAAAAATAAATTACAGTATTCCATTTTCATGATGTAAATAGTCATTTAAGCATACTGTTCACTGTAAAGAAATAAAATCCAATTGCATGGTTTCAATGTCTTTCCTAATATGAAAATAAAGAGTTTTGTGTGTTTCTTATGTGTCAGTGGCACTCAGAGATATTCTCTTAATTTTCATCAAGGTAAAAACCAGTTAATTCTGTAATTACTAGAATTACAATGCAAACAAAAAAATTCAAAATGAAGTATGCATCCAAGTATATATAAAGCATTTTAAAAAGTGTCTCATGGTGCTTGGAATCTCTCCTGACCTCAGATCAATGTTAGAGAGACCTTTACATTATATTCACAGCTCTGCAAGTGATGTCACAGTCTCTGCCTAGCTGATGAAAGAATGCCTTGGAAAAGAATGGTTCTGGGGGAGTTTGTTCTCCCTCCGTGCATCAAATGGGTAGCATTAAGGTCATTATCCAGAAACTGATCATCTTCCTCACATAGAACGGAGGCTGATTTACTGAAATAGTAAATTTTTTCCCACTGAAAAGAATTATTGCACTATGTAATTATAAAAGAATATACATTCTTTCCTTCTTAAATTACATTTACTTGATAATTTCCAAGAAGTCTAATACAAAGAAACTGCAATGGATGTTTTTGAAACTTGTCACTTTTGAAACTTTGTACATTTAAAGGGCACATTTATATGGTAGTTTTAGTAAAATACCTTAGGATGGTTCTGTTATGCTGGAACAAAATAAGAAAAAATATGTTCCTGGTTTTAAAAGGCTATGTTTTAGGCAGTTTTTATATTTACAAGCCACATGCATATTTTTGTCATAAAATTTAAACATTCTCATTTGTATGTTTTTATAATTATATGTATTGAAACTTGATAAAGAAAATAAGTTTAATTTTTTTTCTACTTACAAACTCACTAAAGATATCACTAAATGTAAAAAAAAAAAAGAATGGCTTCACAAAATCTCTAAATCCTGGCTTCTGAGCTCAGAAACTTAATTGAGGTCTGAATACTATGGATTGTGTTCTCATCTTTTAAGTTTAGAACCCGAGGCATGAATTTTCACATATCCTTTAACACGCTCATGTCTTTGTCCTGCCTTTACTCTCATTTTCTAAAGTAAATATTTAAATGTTCAACAGATTAAAGTAGTTTTTACTTTATTTTGCCAACATGCTTCACACAGACACAGTAACATAGATGAGGACTGGAAGTTTTATTTTATTATTTTATTTCCAGTGTATGGGAACGTGTGTGTGTGTGTGTGTGTGTGTGTGTGTGTGTGTGTGTGTTCGCGGGGTTGGAGGGGAGGAATCAGGCCACTTCTGTAGCTATTCAAGTGAGCTATCACTCAGGTATATCTCCATCTTTGACCTAAATTTATACATTGTGGAATAATGTTTTTATCAAGCCTAAAATACCATCCATATCACTAAGGTCAGGTCTCTTTTATACTACATTATAACTAATTTTAGGGTTAAACCACTTTGTTTTCTTTGTAAGCGTCTACAGCTTAATTAGAGTGTACATAAGTAAACATCTGGATAAAAGTCACATTTTCCAAAATAGCTCTATGTGGGCAAAAAAAGAAGTCTGTTGTTAGTATGTTCCTCAATAACTAAGACATATGTGGTTTCCAATGACAGTCGGGGGAAACACTCCTGCCATAAAAATATCATATACATTACTACTACTGCTTTACTAGCAGATATTCAGTCACTATATAAATATTTTCTAATGGTTCCTCATGAGAGCAGTTTCTCCTGAGATGAATACAGGGAAGAAGAATGACTAAGGGAGAAAGAACTGTAATGTGCTCTTATTTAAAAATTTCCATATACTATTTACGGTACATAATTTCTGTTTGCTCTTGAATTGTATTGACAATCTGGTCACACTAAGGAATACATTTCAAAAATTTTTACCTTCTTTCATGCTCGAATTTTCTAGGAATGGAGAAAGATACCATATGTCCTCTCTTAATGTGGATCTTTATCTTTAGATTGAGTAGACAACTCTGAGTAAGCACAGAAACCAGGAGAATTAACAGGGTCTAGGCAGTGGGGAAGGATCTCTGGAGAAGAGGCTACAAGACAGGTACAGTGCAGGGGAAATCGGAAAAACGTGGAGATATTAACTGAAGATGGGTGAGAGAGGTGATACTGAGTGAGAGGAAAGATGAAGGCTAAATAACATTAATGATGTTTGAAAAATGAATAGGAAGCTGGGCGATGTTGGCCCACACCTTTAACCCCAGCGCTTGGGAGGCAGAGCCAGGCAGATCTCTATGAGTTTGAGGCCAGCCTGGTCTACAGAGCAAGATCCAGGACAGGTACCAAAACTACACAGAGAAACCCTGTCTCAAAAAAGAAAAAAAGAAAAGAAATGAGTAGGAAAACATTATTTTATGTGTATTTGAAATGTATAATACTTAATATACTTAATAAATAAAATAATTATTATATATTTAATTATTAATTAGATTAAATATATATTAAATGATGTTATGCCACACAGGATGACAATGCTCAAGAGCCATAGTTTATATAACAAAATCCCAAACGCCAGAGAAACCTCACATGAAATTGTTGATCAGGAAATCTAAGAGACTCCTACAACAATAATCTTGATTATCTCCTAGAACCTGAAGACCCTATTGCTGAACACTCTTCAAAGTTAGGACACAGGACCTGCAGGAATAAATCTAGAATTGACATGGAAGACTCCTGCCTGAGGACTGCTTCCCACAGTACCAGAAAGTGGGGAATAGTCTTGAACTCATTGGCATAGGAAAGAAATTTCTGAACAAGACACTGATAGCATGGGCATTAAGACAAACAATTAATAGATAGGCTTTCATGAGCTAAAAAGCTTCTATGTAGCAAAAGGCACCATTATTTGAACAAAGCACCACCTTAGAAAATAGGGGGAAAAACCTTTACAAATTATACATCTGATAAAAGATTAGTATTTAGAATATATAGAGAACAAAAAAAAAAAGACCCAAGCAAATAACCCAATTAAAACTGGGGTACAGATCAAAACAGAGAAAGTACAAATGGTTGAGAAACAAAAAAAAATGTTCAACATTCTTAGCCATTAGAGAGATGCAAATTAAGACTACTTTGAGAGTTCATCTTAGGGCCCCAAAAGGCCAAGATCAATAAAACAAATGACAGCACATGCTGGTCAGGATGTGGGGAAATTGGTAAACTAATTCACAACTGGTGGCAGTCAACTGAATACAGTCATGATAGAAATCAACGTGGTGGTTTCTCAGGAAACTGAGCATCAATCTACCTCAAGATACCAATCTTGAACATATACTCAAAGGACTCTACATTTTACTACAGAGGTCCTTATTCATCCATGTTCATTGCTACTCTATTCATAATAGAAACTGGAAACAGCTTAGGTGTCTATCTACTGATGAATGGGTGACAATGTGCTATATTTACACAATGGAATATTATTCAACTATTAATGACTGAAATTATCAAATTTTCAGGTAAACTGATGGAGCTGGAAACAATCATCTTGAGTGTTGTAACCCACACCCCAAAAGACAAATATTACATGTTTTCTTTTGTATGTGGATGTTAATTTTTAAGCTTTAGACATGTGTGTTTAAATTGAATAACCACAGAGATTAGTATCTAGGAAAAGACTAGGTAGCAAGAAGAATACCTTATAAGGAAGGAGAAATAGGTTAGTGTTATAAAGAGATAAACAAGAAACTGGGAGAATTAAATGGTGAGCAGGTTGGTAGGGCACAGTAAAGGAGGGAATATGAGGAAGGACAAATAACATTAAGGGTTATTTGAGAAAAAGACATGTATTGTAGAAACCAAGTATTGTAGAAGATTCCCCAAATATACAGATATATGAAATGAACATAAATGGAGACAATGCCCAACAAGACATCGTATACCATCAAGGATAAGCTTGAGTGTCAAGGATGGATTACATTTTGTTTAGTATTTGAACAAAGGGTCCCATAGTCTCCTCCCACTAAAAACTAGAGGTTATTTCAAAGGCTATTGGTCACTCCCCACAGTCAGATGGTTAGGCCTTATTGCTCAAGATACTATTTACGTGTTATCAAATATGAAGAAATTGAGCTTGCGCCAAAATAGTCACTCATACTGACTAGCGTTCATGGTGCCAGACGGTACTGTGTACATTACTGGAGGAGAAATTCATCAACATCACCCAGCTACAGACCCTGAGACCTACAACAGCAACCTACCTGCAAGCTATTCTTGTGCAATAGTGATACAAATGTTATTAAAGTAATCAACCACTTTTTTTTTTCTTTAAGGCCTACTACATGATATAGAACCCATTCTTACGAATGCTAAGGTGATCAGGAACCTGAAACTAGACAGGCTATAGACTCTAGGGGAAAACTTGCTATTGTTATTGTGCTAACTGAACATATCAATAAAATGACATATTACTGTACTTGCAGATCAGTGAATCTCTTGACCTTTATCAGGGAAACTTCTTCTTGTAATAGATGGCAATTAACAGAGACCTGCACTTGACAATGTATAGGGAGTGAGAGACTTTGGAGCACTAAACTATAAAAGAGATGTTTTACCAAACCCCTACCCTCAAGGCTCAGGGATTTATGCCGAGTCAAAGGAAGAAAGATGGTAAGAGGAAACAGTGGAGGATGATTCCAAGGAAACAGCTCCATTCCAGATGTAGCTGGACCAATGCACTTATGAACTGTCATAGAGCACATAAGACCTGCACAGGACCAAACTAGACAAAATCCCAGCACACAGAAGGAGAAGTAGACACGAAGTCCCACACCTAAGCTATTTTCAACTGATGCTTTCTGGGAGAGAAAAAAAAAATCACTCCAAGGAAGGCCTGAATTCCACGAGTAGTTAGCCAATATAAAAAGTGTTCCATATTTCTTTCCTTAGTTGTTTTGGGGTTGTTGTTTGTTTCTGTTGTCAGTTTTGGTACTTTTTTTTTTTTTTTTTGTCTTACTGAATTGTTTTGTTTTCTGGTTTTTTATTTTTATTTTTTTACTTCTGATTTTGTTTTGAGAGAGATCATAAAGTTGTGTGAGTAAGGAGGGTGTTATTGAAGAGTTTGGGGGAGGGGAAAGAATATGATCAAATTACACTGTATGAAAAAAGTCTTCTTTAAAGAGAAAAAAGTAAGATTGTTGACAAATATTTAGCCGAATAACCACAAAGAAAAAGGAAGTAGACCCAAATTAATACAATTAGAGATGAGAAGGAAGATGTTACAATAGACACTCAGGAAAATCAGAGAATAATAAGGATATCCTATAAAAATAAATAGGAAAACCTAAAAAATTGATGAATTTTTAGATATATATTACCTACAAAGTTAAATAATGATGGAGTACATAATTTAAATAGGCCCAAAACATTCAGTGTTATAAAAGCAATAGTTAAAACTCTTCTAATTAAAAAAATATTCCAGGACTAGATAGAGTCAGGGCAGTATTATTCCAGACAGCACAATAGAAAAAGAAAAAAATTTAATTTCTTTTAAAAAGCCATTAATATACTGATACCAAATCCATGCAAAGACTCAGCAAATATATAATAATAGATAAATATCTATGATTAACTTAAATGCAAAATTGTCAACAAAATTCTTGCAAACTGAATTCAAGAATGTGTTAAAAAGACTATCCACTACTATGATCAAGTTTTCTTTGTCACAGAGATGCAGGAACTGTTCAGCATTCATTAATCAATCAATGTAATATACCGCACAATATAATAAAGAACAGAAACCACTTGATTATCTCACTAGACGCAGAAGAGACCTTTGACAAAATCCAATATTACTTCATGATAAAATTCCTGAAAAGACTGGGTATATGAGGAATATATCTCAACATACTAAAGACAATATACTGAAGACAGAAATAGGAAAAGAAGCCAAATATTTGTGTTTGCAGATGACATGATTCTATACATGAAAGACCCTAAAGACTCGGTCAGAAATCTCCCCAGGATTATAAAGACATTTGGCAAAATATTAGTCCTTCTTTCAAAGGTATAGTAAAATAAAGAATGTATACATCCAGTCTTCCCTTTCTTTTAGTTAGACTCTATGATATATTTAGTTTCCTTTTTGTGGTAGATCTACTTAAGTTTTTTACATTCACTTTAATTTTCCATGTCACATTGTATCTAGAAATACACACACACACACACACACACACACACACACACACACACACACACACACACACCATAGCCATGGCAATTTTTATAAAGGAAAACATTTAATAGTGGCTGTCATAACAGGTTCAGAGGTTTATCCACTATAGTCATGGCAGGAAACATGATGGCTGGCAGGCAGACTTGGTGTTGGAGAAGGGGTCTGGTGTTCTACATGTGAATGTGCAGGCAATAGGAAGAAAGAGACACTGAGCCTGGCTTGAACATTTGAAATCTCAAAGCCCACTCCCAGTGACACACTTGCTCTAACAAGGCCACACCTCCTCCAACAAGGCCACACCTCTTAATAGTGCCAATCTCTGGTACCAAGCATTCAAATCTATGAGCCTATGGGGGCCATTCCTATTCAAACCACCACATCTGGTTAAAGATTTGTCAAACTTTTTCTTTTTTTTCTCCCTCTCTCCCTTTCTCCCTTTCTCTTTTCCTTCTTCCCCGCCTTCCTTTGTCTTTCCTTGCCTTCCCTCTCATTCTCAATTGTGATTTACATGCATTAGCAGCAGAGGCAATGGGGGGTGGGTGGGAACTGAGCAAGAACAGGCAATATGTCAAGACTCGATTTACAAGTTTGTTTGTAGAAGTTAGTTTCCAGAAGCTAGATAATCTGCCCCTTAAAAAAAATCTCCATACCAAAGGAAGTGGAGGTGCCTAGACAGTAGCTTTGGTGATAACAATACCATAGTCAAAGTAATAAAAGAGATTAAATATACTTGAATTCTGTAAATCACTTTGCCTAGTAATGAACAGTAACAAGTGACTGCTTAAATTCATACAGTGACATTCACAATCAGGAGTTCTGAAGTCAAAGAAAATTAGGATAACACTCCACCAACTCTCCTTTTCACTGAGGTCTCTCTAAGATTTAATGTCCTATTTCTTAAGTGGACCTGATGAGCATGATGTTTTTATAGACTTGCAATGAAGACTGTGAAAGACTACCCAGCAAACCCTCGCAGACTACTTCCACACAGCAAGTATCTAGTAAATATAAACGATTTAGATTATGAATCTCAACAGCATTTATCTTCTAGGTATTTTGTTATGAGTTACTTGAAAATTTTGTCATCTACTTTTTGTGTCAGACATTTACAATTGTTTCTTTAAAGGTATATATTCACATCAAGGATATGTTCAGAAATGGGTAATTACATTGGGGAAATATGTGAATAACTGTTGCATACATCCTTTTTCTTTTCAAAATAAACCATCTCCCAATTCTCTCTCTAAAAAAAAGAGACAAACTTTTTGTCTTTTAAGTATGAAATTCTCCATCTGGAACTCAGCATCATTATGGTATTTTACAGGTAACCACACAAGTAAACTCAGTTTTGAGAGACTAAAAAGTGTTAGGATGGAGAAAAATCTTCAATTTCTAAGAAGAAAATATGTCACAGAAGGGTTTATTCAGTTCACTGAGAAATTCTCCTCAATAGGTTGAAAGATATGAATTGCTAGTAGATGTCAAAAATATTCAAATACTAACAGTTTCAAGTTTCAAATTCAGCTTTCTATCAAATATGTGCATATAAGTAATGTTAAATACATCATTTACTTAGTGTTGCTAATTTCAAAAACATACCTTAATTAAGTCTCATGTTTGACCCTGTCAGTTCTAAACAACAACTTTCTACTGACACAGTGAATAGTGTGTGTGAACAAGCTCCTGGATGTATATGGCAGAAACAGTCTGAATAATTAAGAAGATTTCTTAGGAAAGCATGTCACAATATAGAAAGAAAGACTTAGAAACTCATGCAGAGGTATCAAGGCCTAGTGCCTGACAGTTGTCAGCTGAGGGGACGTTGGAGTCTGAAACCCCCACCTCACCCTGCACTGCTAATGAGCCAGTGTCTTTCCTTAGCTGCCGTGAATAAGCCCAGTTCCACTGCACAGTTTTTCTTCTCAAAGTTTAAAACTATCTGATGAGCCATTTTTTTGCATCCTCTTACTCTACCTGCCCAAGGCATTACAACTTTCTTTCTTAGACTTTCGTAATGAGGTATAGAGCCCAGTTTCCAATACACATTTGTATTCTTGACAAGAGCAAGCCCCTTCACTTACCACCTACACATAGTCCATCATCTTGAAGCCTCTCTGAACTCACTCCTACACAACATTGCTAGGTTTTCACCAGGTGATATGCACTGAGGAGCTTTTCTTTTCTTTTGTTTTTTTCTTTTCTTTTCTTTTTTCTTTCATTATGCAACCCTGGCTGGTCTGGAAACTTAGCATGTAGAGTAAGCTGATCATGGAATCACCTTTAATTACAGCCTCTTGAGTATGGAAATTAAAGGTGTGTGCCCCCTTGTCTAACTCAAAGAGGAGATTTTCATTTATAAATTTTATACTTTCTTCATATATAAATGTGTGCAAATGTAATTACATATGTGTAATTTCACATATATGGATATGTGAAAATAAAGAAGTAAAAATGCTGAACTAATGATGTAGTTTCTAAGGCTGGAAAAGTTGGCAATCCAGATTTATGCCCTGTGTTTCTTGGTTGTATTTACTGTGTCAATTGTTGATATATAAAGAGTGACATGGTGACAATACAAAGAACAACTTCTGTTTTATTGTGTGAAATACACTTGCCAGAGCACTATCGGGGATAGCTTTTACATATCCACAGTCTGATCCTTGTGGTGAAGCTATAAAATTAGCTTAACAAAAAGGGAACAAAAATAATTCAGCTCAAGCATCACATGAATTTAATCAAAATTGGACAGAAAACAAACTTGATTGCTGTTGTTCCTTCTCTGTAGAGGGTGAAAGTTCTTGCATGGTTGGAAAATAAAATCAGTTTCCTCAAAAGTTGAACTCATCCTTTTCCAAGGTGAAGGATTTACTTCACATTGACTTTTAAACCATGCTTCTATGTACTGCTAGAAAAGTTGAAACTTTATTGAGACATAATAAAAGTATAATTAACAGTAGGTCTTTCGCACTGGGAACAAAACTGAATTGTGCCATCCTACATTTCCCAGGATACTGTATTTCTGTGAAAGATTTCTCAGATCTCAGAGGTAGCATGCACTCCATGTGATCACTTCTCAGAACATTACATGCCCCACTCTCAATTATCTCTTACTTTACTCATTTTAAAGAAGTATAAAAAAGTTTGGCTCTCAGAACACACATGAAAGATGCGACCCATTCTTTCAATTTAATTCACTAAGATCATTTTCTCTTTGAAATATAGATGTTTACAAATGTTCACACTTTTTTGTAAAACTTCCAAGTTTTTAATTTTCTGTCACTTTTTGAAGGGGAAGTCAGGGATTTGAGAGAAAACTAATTAAAAGTAATTGAACATTAGCTGAAACAGGGTTGTAATACATTAATTAGATTTATAAAAATCCCTGGTTGTCCTCTGATTAAAACATGTACTTTATCTTTTAGGTAGTCAAATAATTTCATGTGTGAATAGAAATAATTTTGCTAGTAAAGTATCTGCAACTGTGATGAGTAGTAATGAATCTTTGAAAGGTTGGCTAGAAGTGCCATAAGTAGATGACTAATATTGTCCAGGAGCTTCTTCATCATTATAATATTGTTTTGTCCAGCTACCTGTGTTTAATATTTAAAATACACTGCATGAACTGGACATTTGGTAAACATCCCATTACAGAAACTAAATTCTCGAGTTCTTTTATTTGTGTTTATTTTCATGTTCTGTGTACATCTGTACTTGATGTACATCTTTTATTATAGTAAATAAATCTTGTATTATAAGTATAAATGCTAAAAAAAAAAACAACATCAGACAACTGTGGATTAATCCAATGAAATTCACAATCTTTTTAATACAGCAAGAATGGGAACTTTTCCTTTGAATTACACATTCAGTAATTGTCATTCACACTATTTTCCCTTAAAAATATTATAGTAAAAGAAAGTGCGAAAAAACAGAAGCTTTGAATAAAAGTGACCATTCTTCATTTTAACTCATGTTTGATAGGAAAGTGTGTATGAGGGAGACAGAGTGGGTATAAGAGGGAGACAGAATGACATATACAGTTCAGATGACTCAGAAAATTGT
This sequence comes from Peromyscus leucopus, assembly GCF_004664715.2. NCBI lineage: Eukaryota > Metazoa > Chordata > Mammalia > Rodentia > Cricetidae > Peromyscus > Peromyscus leucopus. Next base: position 80,422,820 of record NC_051069.1, read on the forward strand.
GGCTCAGTTGTTGACCCTCCCTCTAATGTTAATATATTGTATTTCACTGAGTACTTTGAAACAGATAATCCTTTGATTATTTTTTTAAAGGAGGACAGACAAAAACAAAAACAAAAACAAAAACAAAAACAAAGGCAACTAAACGGACAAGGAGGCAAATGAATAACCTTGACATGGAGACACATCTCTTAGACCATGAAGTCAATGGCTTGCATAAGAGAAGGCAAAACCTTTCCAATTTGTTTTATAGCACTATGTGCCAAGTATGAGATGGGACTAGGATTGGCCTTGACCTAGACTGTCCCTTTGAGTCTGTCACTCAAGGCTATAGCCATTGTTAGTTGATGGTCAACCCCAGAAATAAAACAATCATTACTAACTCAGCTATCATATTGGTTAGAGACAAAGTTTAATAAATCTTGAAAGTAGACTTCTATTTCTAGCCATCTTTGGTCCAATGTAAACTTATTCAAACCTATTGTTCAATATAGTGAATTTTATCAAAAACTTATTCAGATGTTTACTTGCATTATGTCAAAGAGGATGTCATTATACTGGAACGGTTTTCTGTCTTAGGAATGAGTCCACAGTGACAGGCAATTACCAAAATTATAAAAAGTACCATGGGCTGCTGTATAGGCTACCCGTGTCTACCTTTTAAAAACTGTTTCACAGAGATTTTAAGAACTTAATTCTTTTTTTATTCACACTTTTCTAAGAGGTCTCTGAGATATTTATTTGAAGAAAGAGCTGGATAAAGTAGCATCTGACCCATGTCAAATCTTTCAGCTCTTTCTTGAAAATGACTTAATAAGCCAAAAGGCTTATTCTTTCTCAGCAAGGTTGTTATGCCTTTGTGAAAACACATTCAGGTAGATGTATAAACAAAGTCACTAGAGTTTACCAAACAATCTGATCCCTGGTATAAATTCAACTGATATCTAAAACCAGTATTCTTCATTGTACCTGTACATATATTCCAGTTGCAGTGTTATATGTAAAGGCATGCTATCTTCACTGTTATTTTAAATATAATATAAATCACAAGCATTAAATATAAAGTGAAATGTGTTCAGATGAGTTATTTTATAATGGAAAAGTCCTCACTCATTCACAGTGTTTACCTGAGAGGCTGCATTCCCAACAGAGAAACAAGAAAAGCATGATCACTTAGTATAACTGGAGGGCAGGACATCTGTGTAGATGGACTAGGTCTCCTCAGGTGAATCTGTTATTCTCCAATATAATTACAGTGTGTTAGTCCTGTTCTCTCTGGAGAGCCTGTTTCTTTGGACTTGCCTATCAATATATAATCTTTTCACTTATTCTTCTGCACAGATCCCTGAGCCTTATGATGAGGGCTTGATACAGTCTTCCCATTTAGGAATGATACATATATGAACTCATGGAGACTGTGGCAGCTTGCACAAGGACTGTTCAGATGCAAACCAGACAAAATCCCAGCATGCAGACATGAACACAAGTCCCAACACTAACCAAGAAGCTGTTTGCAATTGATACCTTCCAAAAAGGGGGGAAATAATTTTTCTCCAAGAGAGTGTCATTAGGCATATCAATCATACTTCAGGACAGCCCTATGATCCAGGAGTACAGGAGCAGTAGGTCAACATTAAATGATTCACATTTTTTTAAATGTGTTTTTGTAAACCGTTGTTTCATTTTTTAGTTTGCTTTGATTTTCTTTCTTATCTTTGCTTCTTTTTAAGAGAGAGAGGGAGAGAAAGAACATGAAGTTAGTTGGGTAGGGGAGTGAGGGATCTGGGAGTGGGGAGACTGAAGAGTCAGGTGCCTCATTTTTATTCATTTCACACTTCCCAGATAGGTATTTCTCTACAAATTTGTGTTTTTGCTGTAATAGGTCTTTGTCAGGTTTTCATCGCTAACTTACTCCAAGCCCGTGTATAATAGTAAAATAATTGAACCTGACCTTAGATGTCACGTATTTTCAAAACAGTATGGATGATGACTTGTCAGTTTTATGTGTTTTGCATAAAATATACACATAGTTTGATGCTTTATAGGAAGGCATAGCATAGGTCAAGAAAAAGCATAGATTTTAAAATATTTCCATATAACACAGCACTGGCTGCTGCGAATAAAACATTGGTTCCTTTTAGAAATACCTTCTTCGGTTTTCTCTGAGTATTTCCTGGGATTTGTTTCTCATTCTTAATGGATAAGAAAGACTTCTGTCCTCTTAGGGCATAAATAGATGAGAAAACTAGGGAAGATTCCAGAAGATGTGATGGTTAAACTTCCTAAGCATTGTGTTTTCCTCCTCCTTTTCCCAAGGACTATACTATTCATGGTTATAAGTAAAGCTGCTAATTGGTTAAGATTTTTAGATACAGGGATGATGAACAGTATAAACTCTGAAAAATTTTCCTTTATGGAGTAATTTCCATGAAAATAAATATTTTGATTCCCAAATAACTTATTTTATAATGTTATTTTAGGTGAGTGTTATCTAAACTTACAGTAATTCGTGTGTCTCCATCACTCAGAATCTTGAAATGTTTCATTTACCACTTGCTTCTTTTTCTCTGTGGCTAGATTTCACATTTCTTTCCCCCACTATTATAAATGTAACCAACTCCGAAAGTCCAACACAAGGCTACACTATAATAGCGAATCCAAGAGCTCCCTAATCTTTCACACACTAGGCACAAATACCTCAAGGTTTTTTACAGTGGAAGCTGATTCATAGCAATAAAAAGGGTAAAATAAGGGTTATCTACAAGGAAAGAATAAAAAGAGTCCCTACTGAAAAAGGTCTAGGGTAGAGCGAAGAAGAAAAGAGACAGCCAGAGAAAAATCTGTAAAAGATATTTCTGAGAAAGGTCACTCCAATTGATGTAGGTTTTTCTGTTATGAATTCCTTTTTATGTGCTTAGCTGTTAAATGTTAAATCTTCCATTGTCAAGCAGACTTGGATTTCACCATAGAATCAGGCACTAACCCTGCACATGATGGTCACTCTCTACATATGTATCTCATTTTGTGTCATGTGCTCTTTGCCCATGCTTTCTATTTTTCTTATTCGTGCCCTGATATAAGGGCACATATCTGTCTGGAATGTCATTGTGTGAGTGTACATTGATATCCTCTTGTGTAAGTGCCTCAGGGACATTCTTTTCTGATGGCTATTCCAGAAGTCAGAGTTTACACCTGTTCCTGAGTGCAAAATGTAGGCATTAACCAACAAAAATAAAGTCTTATAAGACTAATATGATTTTAAACTAAGAAGCTTATGTAAATGGATATGTCAAGCTGTAGAAATATAAAATATCTCATGTTGCTTTGTAGCATGTATTATTTCTAGAAGGATACAAATACAATATTTCAAGGGCAAATCTGAATTACATATTATATATTTCAGTGAATAAATACAGTGGCTCAAGCAAATGGTTTCCTGTTTCCCACAGACTTAAGGTTCTTTTCCTCGACTGGTCATTAAATAGTTCATAGTTTAGTGAAAGAAAAATTACAAATTTAAGAAATGTCAATCCTTGAACACAAGTAGAAATTAATAACTTTGTATGTTGTTTATATTTAAGTCAACCAGCATGAATTTAGTGGAAGTTTAAGCATTAGTAGAGAGACACCTAGATTATGTTCTCCATTTTAACATTTACTACCAGTAGCCATCCAAACATCCATTTAGCTATTATTTCTCAGCTTATTATGCATCATAGAATATTGCCCTGTAAAGATTTATTTATTTAATTTTATATGTCTGTCTGTGTGTGGATATTTTCACTTACATGCTAGTGCCTGAGACACCAGAGACATCCACTCCAAGTAGCTGTGAACCGTCTGACATGGTTTCTGAGAACTGAACTGTGGTCTTCTACAAGAGCAATACATGCACACAACTGTTTAGCCATTTTTCTAACACCAATGTATTATTTGAAATTACTTTAATATGATATACTCCCACTGCCCTAAACTTCTCTCAATGAAGGTAGAGTCTAAGCAGAATGATCTAATTGAATTTAAACTGAAGACTAATGGGGTTGGAGAGATGGTTCATAAGTTAAGAACACTTGCTTTTGTGAAGTGATTCCTAGCACCCACAGGGTGGCTCACAATAATCTGTAACTCCTAATCCAGAGGATCTGATACCCTCTTCTGAACTCTGAGATCAAAAAGCGTCCATGTGGTGTGTAGACATACATGCAAATACAAATGCATAAAAATAGCTCAAAACAATTATAAATTAAATATTAATAGGTATGTTAATTCTGAGTAAAATTTTTCTTATTGATTCCAACTTGTTTTCTTTCTTGCACTTTCTATGTCTCATAAAAATTCAAAACAGAGACAGCAGTAGACAGTTGACATGGTATAACTTTGAGAATTTACTCCTACTGTGACACAAATTACTTAGAAGAAATTAAACATAGTTCTAGAAGCCCCATGGGTGAAGGAACAAAGGATTTTGAGAGAAAGCAAAAAAAAAAAATCAGTTAGAAAAGTCTTCTGACTTTACAAATGAGTCAATCAGTAGTTCTTTGGATTTTAGATTTTTGTTACTGTTTTTCTCTTGTATGACTATCACACAGAGGGAAAAATATTGAGCAGTGTTTTCAAAGAGCTGAAGTTGTTTGAAAGCATGACTTTAGTAAATGAACAGAAATATTCTTAGTAATTTTAAGATTCCTCTTGTGTTACCTTTGGAGAAATTTGTTTGCCCTTTAGAAACTTATGTAATTAGTTAAAGCCTTCTAGAATAATCTACCTGTTTGAAGATGAATGGTTCCATTTAGCATAACTAAGGATTAAAATGTTACTACATTAAAAATTGCAAGGAACAGACTGTTGACATATTGGGAACCATTTCAGAGAAGAATATTAGGTTAACACTGTTAGTTCTAAGTATATGTCACACACAATAGGAAAAAAACTAATAATGTGCTTTTCTTTAAGGCAATGCTTAAGCTTTTGAGGTATATTTTTGAAATGCTTGCAAGCTAGGTATAACCACCCAAATTTTGAGTTAAGAAAAACACTAAATAAATATGAATAAAATCTGCATTATTATATTTTTCATATGTATAAATACAAAATAATTTAAAGGCAATTGAAATTATACTCTCTACCCACATATATAGGTTTTTCTATCTGCAACACAATATTGTATCACTTAAATTAATATTTTTATCTCTTTCATACCTCTTTGTAGGTTTTTCCTTTGGTTGTATACACTGATATTGGTAGGTGACCAGATTCTTCACCTAGGGCACATGAATTGTAAAAAAACTCAAGCTATTCACCATCATCTTCCTTAGGTCCTCAGACTCATAATTTATCTGCTTGTAATCCAAACTTCTTGAATCATCTTGTTTTTATTTTATATGTCAAATGTGGAGTTGTTGATTGCATTTACTCTATGGTGTAACTAGACCTTCATTCAGAGACACCCCTGACACATACCTGGCCTCAGCAGCTTTTCTTAGTCTTGGAGGAAGATTGCATAATACCTTTCTTTTATCCTTGACTCTAAAGCCATGTGGCTGATGCTGTCAAGTTCTGTGGCTTGCTGGGGTTGGAACATGGCCCCCTTGTTTAATTACATCTTCACCAATTTTCTGTTTTCCATGGTTTCCTACTCTGCCTCAGCTTGGTTGTTCTGAAACTTGAGCTGTAGACAAGTCTGGCCTCAAACTCAGAGATCTGTTTGCCTCTGCCATGAGTGCTGGGATTAAAGGTTTGTACCACAACACCTGGCTCTAAGCTTTTCTTCATTTCCTTTCACAGATGGGATCTTGCCCTGAGGTCACCACTCCCTTTATTCCATTTCTTAATCCATTTATCTCCTTGAACACAAGACTTAACTCCTTTCCACTTCCTGTTGCTCTTCTCTCCTTAAGTTGTTCTACATCTTGTATTTTTCCTTGCTGAGCTTGCTCCTTTTCATTATAAAACTGCATTAGAATTACCACTATTACCACACAATAAAGTCTATACTAGGCTATTCTGAGAATTTTTTGCCAATAGAACTAATCCCAAACTCTTCACTTTAGCCTCTGATAAACTTTTTGGACAAGGGCAAAAGGCAGCCACATTCTTCATCAAAATATCACAAGACTGGTCTCTAGGCCACAACCTAATCTCTTCTAAAAACTCTTGATCCAGGCATCCACAGTTCAAATCACACTCAGCACCACTGTCTTCCATTTTCCTACTAGGATGGCCCATTAAGCAGTAGTTAAAGCATTCATCTGTTTTTCTAATCCATAGCCCCAAGGTCCATATACCTTCAAACATAAAAAGCATGGCCAGACCTATTACAACAATACCCTAGTCCCTGGTACCATTGTCTATCTTTGGGTTTCTATTGCTGTGAATAGACACCATGACCATGACAACTTTTACAAAGGAAAACATTTAATTGGGTTGCTTACAGTGAAGAGGTTCATTTTATTACCATCGTGGTGAGACATGGCTGTATCAGGCAGACATGGTGCTGGAGAAGAAGCTGGGAGTCCTATATCTTGAACCAGAGCTAAAAGGAAGTGAACTCAGACACTAGGATGTATCTTGAGCATAGGAAACCTCAAAGCCCACACCTATAGTGACACACTTCCTCCAACAAGGTCGTACCTGCTTCAAAAAGGTCACACCTCCATTTAGTGCACTCCCTTTGGGGGCCATTTTCAACCACCACACCTTCAATTCTTTAAAATAACAGGAAAATGTACTTGATTACATTCTTGAGTCCTATGTATATCATTACAAGGATACATACATATGTCACAGAATATTCAAGTAAAAATGTTGTTACTGATCACTTAATCTTTCAAACCATGCATATAATTATAGTTCTGTTTAAAACCATGATTCTTAATACTTAGTTCAAAGTTATTATTCCGAGGAATCATCTTGTAAAATTTAATAAATTCTAATTAAAATTCTTGCCAAAAATTATAAGATACCAATAGTATGATTCATAGTCCTTCCTAAGTCTCTGTTTCTTACTGCAAATATCCCATTAATTTGAAAACTGTGATAATTAAAACATATAATTTACTTGTATTGTGATAACCTGTTTTGAAAACATTGCTAAGGTACAATAATAACTCATATGTAGGAAACCTGGAGAACATATAACAGCAAAAATAGGAGTTACTGGAACAGACAAATACAATCAGAAATGCAATTTGCAATTATGCTTTTGAATGCTATTTTCTGTGTCATTGTATTAAATCAAAATAGCTTATTAAACATTTAACTGGTATACTATTAGATGCTTAACTTTCCTATTTCCCCTACTATAGTTCATTATTCATAGAGAATTTGTTTAAAAATATAAATTACATTATTTTACATCATCTCTGCCCAGAACTACACCAAAATATAAATTCATAGCTAAAATGAAATATAAAATATACAGGGCTAACATTCTTTTAAACCAATTTTTGTTTAGTCTTACTTGCTTTGGCCTTACCTCTCTCCAACTTCTGGAGTTCTTTCTACCCATAACTGCCACATTCCATCCACACTTGTCCTTCCCCTATTCCTTATAATTTCTATATTTGTTCTAAATGCATTACATGCAAATTGTGATCTCTCTCATATACAAGGCTGTCACCCTCCCACACCATGTATCTCATTACATTATCATAGTTTCACACTACCTAGATTTATAGTATATTTTCACCTTGTTTCTGCAACTAAAGGCTCCCATAAAAGCATATCCCATGTCTACTGTATTTCCTCTAACTTTCTCTACAAAATACTTAATATGTGCTGGGTAAAATGTTTTGAAATTAATTCATTGAATGGATGATTTAAACTATTATTGTTAATTAAAGATTGTCAGTTTGCTTCAGATCAGACCCAAAAATTGCAAGAGAGCTTTGCCACATGCAGTTAACTAATGCAAATCACTCAAAATGTATGCATGTGTTCTGTTCTGTAGGATGATATGAAAATTCATGTTAGTATAACAGAAAAATATTGTGTTATTAAAAACCAAAATAAAACAGCAAGTCTTCCTTCTCATGAAGACTCTGCTCTCAGTGAGAAATGTTTCCCTATGCAGTTTGGTTTAGCTAGCCAAGGTTGTGGTGTGATGAAAAATTTAGAAAAATGGAGCAGATGGATACTTTTGAGAATAAGTTACAAGTATATTTTATGAAAAAATCAATCAAGAGAATTAGTATGCTCTAAGGGGTTAATTATTGTGTATAATAAAGTGAAGACACATCTTTGGTATCTTTTGAACAGCTTGCAGTGAAGGAGAGAGTGTATGAGTAGAAGGAGAAAAATCTAAAACAAGGACTGTGATGCCAATCATTTATCTTTTGTTTATTTTTTATGAAGTACCAGAAAATAACTTCCACCTGTAGATGAAATTCTAAACCACGTTAGGTGCAAAATGTAGATGAAATTCTAAACGGTCTTATTAAATAAGAAACACAGAGCCAAATGAAGAGTTAAAAGCCCAGAGATCAGGGCAGTAGCCAAGAGCTAAGACCACCTTATCTTACCACTTGCTACTGTCTTTCCCCTGAGAGAGAGACTTTCTTCCTGTGTCCTGTCTTTTTATTAGCTTTCTGTTCTGCCTTCTCATTGGCTCTAAACCCAACCACATGATTTCCTCATCACTGCCTGTAGATACAGACTTCCAGGTCTCTATGGTTGGTACAGGGATTAAAAGCTCAGGTCACCTTGCTTTAGATGTGTCCTTGACCACAGAGACTCTTCCTGCCATGTGATCAGATTAAGTGTGTGTGCTACCATTGCCTGACTCCCACTTATGGCTCTTGGTGACTTCTGATCTCTAGGCAACTTTATTAACATATAAATAAAATCACGTTTCAGCACAAATAAAGTATCTCCATATCCACCTATAACTCAAAAGCTTAGTTATGTATCACATCTAATCTCTTTATTCAATGAATCTTGGAGGGAAAGCAAAGTGGCTTTGTTTCATCTGATGAAAATGAATACACAATGCAAGGCAGTACAAACAAGCTGCCAGATGACCTACTTGTGCACCCCGTTCACTAGCTATGAGAGAGAGCAAGTAGAAACCTTGGGTTTTTCAGTATTGCCTTTCAACACCTGGAGACTACATATATTTGTAAGTACTCGAGGTTCAAGATTTCATGAAAGATAATATGGGAAAATGAGTAGGCAATTCATCACAATCCAGGCATATAAGGTCATGTTGACTGGCACCTATGTTATGTGAAATAAATACAGTCTGCTAACTTTTTTGTACTTGAAACTTCATTGGAATTTTGGGATCAAGTTAAGATATTTATTTAGAGGCATAATATTTGGATCTTTCCTTAGTAAGTTGAATTGGAACGTGTTCCACAATCTTCTGACACATTGTCTCCAAAATGCCTTGATATTGCCTACTATTTCTGTTTTCTTTTGAGTTATATTAGTTTCAAAGATGGTTACCTTTATCTAATATAACTATATAAAAAATATTAAATCCTTAAATCATGCTACTCACTAGAAGAAAACTTAAAAAAAAAAAAGGACAAGACTGGCTGATGTGACCAGTTGGTGAAAGAGTGTGACCATATTTGCCTTTTATTCTCAGCCCTCTGTTTTAATCAGTTATCTGTCATGAGCCATAATAGAGATGTCTACTGAACGTAGGAAGCTTGGAGTATAACTTAGTATAATGCTGCATTATATGCAATGCAATCTGTCTGCACAGAGAAATGACATTATACTTACATTCTTGATGCTTCCACATGCTTACCATCAACAGCAAACTAAGAGCTAAACCAGCCTGTGCCAATTGATGTTTTGTGAGCCACTCTCAAAGCAATGGCTCTGGAAAAGGTCCAAATGGGAATCCAATTCAATAGCATTGTGTATTCCAAGGAGTTGTGATATAACCAGAAGTGTCACAAATGTGACCTGAGGGCACAATGTTCTGAGAAGAAAAGGCGACATAGTTCACATCAAAGATGAGATGGTTTTAACTACTGGGGGCAGATTATAGCATGGGTAGTCTGATAAATAAGAAAACAAAAATATTATAGCTTAGTAAAATAGGACACTACTTACTTTCTAAGCTTGAAGGTTCATCGTGTTTTCATTTCAGCTAAAATTGTTTTGTTCTTTATTATGCTCAAGTTTTACTACTGCTAACATCACAGCTTGCTACTTTTTATAATTTTTTTCTTTGTAGGGCTCTTCTGCCCTTTACATTTATTATCAGTTAAAGCAAGGTATTTATTAGCAGGTGACAAATACACCAATAATACCCATCTGTGTAGAGTTCCTTTATTTGCAACATGGCCATTTATTTAGCTCAAAACTTTTCACTTATAGTACCTTAACCTGAGGCAAAAATATGCAAACACTTACTTTAAACAATTTTTATAACAAGATTTAATTCTAAGGGGGAAACTACTTTTAATTATATATTACAGGAAATTTTAATTATTAATTAAATTTACTTTTGACAATTTCATATATTCCTTGTTATTATTATCTCCCAACACTCTTATCTCCTACCATCTCTGTGAATCTTTCCCCTACAAATTCATTTCCTACATTCATGCCTTTGGTATTGTTTTCTGGCCCACTGAGCTTAACGAAGGCCATCTGTGTAATTGTAGGTTTTGAGCTATCCATTGGGCCCTGGTGGGCTCACCAGTGGCACTCAACAGAAGACAATGAGTCTTCTCTCTCCCAGAATCTATCTGTAGTCAACAGTTTAGGTGGGAGCAGCTGGGCCTCGAGAGTCCTTCCCCTGTCCATGACTGACTGCTGACAGACCCAGTCTTGGGCAGTCTCACAGCAGCTGTGAAATTCTGAGTGGAAGAGCAGTGTCATGATGAAAGATGGCTTTTCTTCCTGTCTGCTGACTCTTACATTCTTTCCACCTCTGCCATGATGTTCTCTGAGCCTTAGATGGTATGGTATTAATGTCTTATTCAGGATTTGGCATTAAGCCATCACTTATTCTCAGCACTTTCAAAAGCTTACCTGTAGATGTAACCAACAGTCTTATTAAATAAGAAACACAGAACCAATGTAAAAGAGAAAGCCGAGAGGTCAGAGCTCAGAGCTAAAATCTCACCCTTCCTCCTGCGGTGTCCCAGCTTCCCGAAAGAGAGCTATATCCTGTCTGTCCGTCTTTTTATAGTATTTTGTTCTGCCTTCTCATTGGTTATAAACCCAAACACGTGACTGCCTCGTCACTGTCTGTATGTACAGCCCCTCAGGTCTTAAAGGCATATGTCTCCAATGCTGGCTGTATCCCTGAACACACAGAGATCTATGGGATTAAAGGCATGTGCCACCACCGCCACACTCTTGCTATGGCTCTAATAGCTCTGACCCCTGGATAACTTTATTTATTAACATACAATCAAAATCACATTTCAGTACAATTAGAATACCACCACACTTACCTTCTTAATACCTTAGTCAAACATGACTCAATCCAATAGAGATGTTTGTGTATGCATGTGTGTGTGTGTGTGTGTGTGTGTGCATGTGTGTGTGTGTAGCACTAAAGCCATCCTTTTTACCTTCTCTCTAAAATGCCATCATAAAAATGGCTTAAAAATACAGTTCTGATATTATAAATGGAAATTGGAGATTGGGTTTCTTTGCTTCCTTCTAAATTTATACATAAATCTCCTTATAAAACTGAAATCTGTGCTTTCCTTTTCTACCAGACCATAAATATTGAACTGGTTAACCTGTTGGAACACAAGTTCTCTGGCCTTCCAGTTTCTCTTCATTTGACACAGGACTAGTCCATGGGTCTCTAGTACTACTCAAGTTTCAATAAGTTTATAGAAATCTACACAGAACCAGCAAGTTGTTCTGTTAAAATGCCATCCTTCTCTCCTTTTCTGTGGATGGAGAACAAATGCCCTCTTGATTACAAAAACAAACAGCCATATTTGGTTCAGGGCCCCTCTAGGAGGCTTGTGTGAGGGGCTCTGGAATTCAAACCTCACAAGGGTCATTGTGAATCCATCCATCCTCACCTCTGATTCACTTTCTCATTGTCTTCCTGCTTTTCACAAGAACTAAGGCATGATCAAAAGGCTTTAGAGGATAAGGTGGAAAAGCTTTTTATTATATTTGGAACCACGGATAATTTCTTTTGCTAGCATTGGATATTTATTGTCTTCTTCCATTGTTGACACTATATAAGTTTAGATAAGCACTATAAAATTTATGAAATATAGTATGCTGGTCTACCCACAGGAGGGTGACCTTGACTACCGCACATTTTTTGCTAGAGTCAGGCAGTACCATCAGCACAACTTCAGCCTGCCCACCCTCTACAGTATCCACTTGGCTTAAATGAGCAAAACTTTCTTTGTTTTTTAAATTTCAGAAATTCAACATGTTTTACATTGGGGTTTATTCACCCCACCAATGCTAAGGTGTCCTTCAGTCAGTGACAACAATATGGACCCAACAGGGCTTTTTGTCATTGTTGAAACTCCTGATGTCAGTAGGCCAAGATCTCATGAGACACTACACATTAGTGTGAGCCTGGGGCTCCTCTAGGGATTCCTTCAGTCAGGGAGTAAGAAGCCAATTGATCCTTCTGGATACTTCCTTCTCCCCATCTGAATCAGGATGATATTGAGACATTAAATTTACCTGGAGGTCATCTACAGGGAGGGGAAAAACCTGACAGTGTATTCATGCTGTACCTTTTCCAAAATCATTTGAGAAAAATTTTTCACCAGTAGACCATCAGCCTCCATCTACACAGGATTCAGTAGGATGTTGTATCCTCTGTTTTGTCTATACAGGTTTCAGTGGGACATTGTTTGGGGGCTGGCTTTGATTTCTTTTAACCAGTTTCATATAGTGTGTGTATTACCTATCTAAAGTATGGAATCATTAGCATCCATGGAATAAGTTCTGATGCTCTAGATGAGATTATAAAAAAGCCAGAGTCCCATTCTTAATATCATTGTGCTGATATTTCTTTGCTAGTTTCAAAATTACAAAGTAACAATTTAACCAAAATTAAATTCCAGGTATGTGGCCCATAAATAGTTAAGTTTAAAGCCTTCTGTACAATTTCATTTTCATTCTAGTTCAATCTATTCCATGCATTTAGATAACCCATTGCCTAAATCTTTCACCGAGAATATATTTACACATTGCTTATACAATGAATTCTTCCCCCTTTTCTACCCAATAGCTAACCAGTTTTCATTTTCTTTCTTTCTTTTTTTAAAATTGAGTACGGAATTTTTTCTTTTCTCTCTCTTTTTTTTTAATTGAAAATAGATTCTTCTCTCATATAACATATCCTGACTAGAGTTTCCCCTCCTTCAGCTCCTCCCATCTTCCCTACACCTCCCCTCTCCCCTAGATGCACTCCCCCTCCACTTCCTCTTTAGAAAAGAGCAGGCCTCCAAGAGACAGCCAAACAGGACAATAAGACAAGCCAAAAATGCCCTCATATCAAGGCTGGACAAGATAACCCAACAGGAGGAAAAGAGCCCCAAGATCAATCAAAAAAATCAGAGACAAACCCACTTCCACTATTAGGAGTCCCACAAAGACACCAAGCTAACAGCCCCATAAGATACACACAAAGGGATTGGTGCAGACCAGTACAGGCCCTGGGCTTGCCGCTTTAGTCTCTGTGGTCCCTGCTTAGTTAATTAGTGGGCCATGTTTTCCTGTTGACCTCCATCCTCTGTGACTCCTACAATCTTTTCTCCTTTTCTTCTGGAGGGTTCTCTCAATCTCTGAGGGAAGGGACCCGATGGAGAGCTCCAGTGTAGACTCTCTCTCCACATAATGTCTGTCTGTGGGTCTCTGCACCAGCTCCCATTTGGTGCTGGTGGAAGCCTCTCTGATGATGACTGGACAAGGCACTGATCTATCAATATAGCAGTATATCATTAGGAATGATTTCATTTATTTATTAATTTTTGCCAGTTGTGTTTGGTTCTACCCTAGGTCTGTGGGCTATCCAGTCTCCATTCCTGGCTATTGAAGGCAGTACAGGACATGGCCTTCCTCTCATGGAGTGGGCCTCAAGTTAAACCAAACATTGGTTGGCCACTCCCACAAGTTCTGTACCACCATTGCTCCAGCATGTCTTGCAGGCAGGACAGGTGGTGGTCAAGGGTTTTGCAGCTGCATTGGTGTTCACATTTCTCTTTCTGTAGCTTGTAGCTGCTTTCTCATGCCAAAGATAGTAGAACACGAGGGTGAAGGCTCCATGCAGGCACAAGCTTGGCCTCTCTACACCCACTGGGCTGTGTGGATGTTGTCCTCAGCAATGCGGCTCACAATTAGTTTTCAGATGGTTAGGATCTTCTGTCCTAACATCAGCCTGGGTTGTTTATGGATCTCCATGAGATCCCCTTGGCCAAAAACTCAACTAAATGCAACCCAATCCCACCATGAGAATCTTTGCCTGACTATAAAAGATGGCCAATTCAGACTCTGTATCCTCCATTATGAAGAGTACTCACTAGGGCCCCCCTCATAGATTCCAGGAAGTTTCCACTGCATTAGGTTTCCACAACCATCCCCAATGCTCCTCAATTCCAGTTTCTCTCCTTGCAATCTGTCCATTCCTGCCTCCCCCCCTCCCCCCGCAGTGTACCTGATCCTTCCTGCTCACATCCTTACCTACACCCAGTCCCAAGATCTAGTCTATTTCCTTCCCAGGGAGGTCCATGCATCCTCCCTAGAGTCCTCCTCTTTACTTAACCTTTCTGAGTCAGTGGATTGTAACTAGTTTTCAATAAAATTTTCTCTAAAAGCAGCACAGAATTTGTGAACCTTATTCGAAAATGCCAGGCTATTTTATTTTCTGTTATATACTTACTGTTTATATATTTGGCAAGGATTTTGACATTTGTGTGTAGAGTGGAATACCAGTGTAGAAATTTAAAAATGAGGACAAGGATATTATTGATAGGAATATTATTGAATATTATTGTTCATGTTTATCTTCTCTAGAGAACTTCATGTGTCCTCCAGTCTGTTTTCTATGTGGCTTCCTGGCCAATCTTTATAAAGTCTGTACTTTTGTACTTCTGAAGTTCAACTCACAGAATCGCACAGTAGAATGGTAGTCATCAAAGACTCTGTGTGCTGTGAGATTCAAGAGATGCTGGCTAAAAAAAAATACAAAGTTTTAAGCAGAAAGGAAAAATAAGTTCAGGATAGCTGAAATAAAACAAGATGGTGATTATTAATAACAATGGATTTCATACTTGACAGCTTCTGAGAGTATATTGTGCTTGGGAAACACACAAAATGACATAATGTGTGTTAATTAGTTTGACTTGGCCACCTCACAATGCATGCATATTTCAAATATCATGTTATATGCTGCAGATAATTACATTTTTCTCTTCAATAGTTTAGTTTTAAATTTTGACAACAATCCCCAAGTAGGAAGTTCAGTGTAGATATTTAGATAGTCTGCTAGTGAGGTACACTGTTGTCATTTTTGCCATAAATGTGCTGCATGCATGTGTGCTTGAATTAGTGGGTGAGGGTGTGTCTGTGCATGGGAGAGTGTGTGTTTGTGTGTGTTTTTTGTTTAATTTTTCATACACTATATTTCCATCATATTTTCCTCCTCCCCAACTCCTTTCAGAGCCTTATCAGCTC
This sequence comes from Peromyscus leucopus, assembly GCF_004664715.2. Taxonomy (NCBI): domain Eukaryota; kingdom Metazoa; phylum Chordata; class Mammalia; order Rodentia; family Cricetidae; genus Peromyscus; species Peromyscus leucopus. The sequence goes on from NC_051069.1 coordinate 80,438,450, forward strand.
TCTATCGACCTAACTTCAACTTCATGTTTTTTTCTCTCTTTCCAAAAAACAAAAACACAAGCAAGCAAACAAAAAGCATAGTAAGATAGACATACCCAAACAAGAACTGTCTACCATAACAACAACCAAATAATAACAACAACAAAGAATAAAAACTATGGAGTCCATTTTGCATTAGTCAATTTCTTCTGGGCATGGGGTCTGTCCTGGGGTATGGTTTATATGCCCAGTGACAATTGTTGGGGAAAACTGACTTTTCCCAAAAGGTATCAATTGCAATAAAAACTCATGGTAGAAAAAGTGTGCAATTGGCTACTCTCAGCAGGCTAGTTTGATGGCTGTGTGGAGTCTGACGAATGAAGGCTGGAAGAAGAAATCTTAGTTTAGTGGCACATCAAAGATATTTTGAGCACCACAGAAGAGTGGCTGGTAGTTTATATGGAGATTTTATTTTAGTTTATTTTCCAAAGAAAATTGAGACAGCCAGATCTATTAAGGAGAGAAAAGAAGAGACTAGTAAGCAAATTCCTAAAATAGTTAAGGAAGAGCAAGAGGGCAGGGTGGGCAGTGCTGATGCAGAATAGAATGAAGAATGGATCACAGACACAGTGACGGGCAGAATGGAAGGAAAGAGGGGGCTGCTTTAACGTGACAATAAACACTCCATTCTTTGACTATGCAGATATTGTCTCTGTTTATTACTAAGGATAATAATTGAGTGGAACATTATGTCTCACAACCCACATCTTATGGTTATGAGAGCAAGGAAACATATAGAAAATCTCATGAGTCTTTTGTTGTGGAACTGAGAATTCCTGCAGAATGAGAATGTCCCCCTTGTTTAAATTTTCCTGGTCATGTCAGAAGCCTGAAATGAGACTGACATGGACCACCAATGCCTGTGACATCCAGATCCAAACAATGGCGCATCGCATACAGAAAGCCAGTCATACTCCTGCTTTAGAATTCCACTAGGGAATGGTAACGAAAACTCATTGTTAGCATGGGACACTTCACGCTTGCAAGAGGATGAGTAACTCCTTCAGTGAAAATAAACCTCCAAAAACTGTCTCTCAAATTAGAGCAGGAGTCCTGAGAGGAGAAATCTAAACAGCCAATAAGCAAATAAACAAAGGTGATCGGAACATGCTGAGAATATGCCAGCAGCAAACAAAGAGAAAGGGTTATGTTGGGGACACAGCAGCATAATTGGATTCCTCTGCCAACCCTGGTAATTAAAATGGAGACACTCAGTACCTTAGTTGCTCTGCAATCCCATAATATGCTTGAGATTAACAACCCTTGAATCTTGGTTTCACTGCTATATTATTTGAATATACAATGCGTATCTCTTGCCATTTTCAAAGCACACACAGAGGCCTCTGCAGGGCCATGACGATGTAGAAACAGCTGACAAGAGCCTGGCCTGTTTCTCAATCACACTTCCCTTGCTGCTGTTGATATTTTTGACCAAAACTAAACAGTAAACAAACAAAAATGGGAAATAACAAGCTCTCCAATGTTTAAATCTCCGAATGCCTATTCGAGAGAAAAACCGGCAGTTTTTCTGTAGCTCCACACAGCGATGTCTCTGTTTTGCCAGCATTTTTATTCTTAGATCTCACTAGTACCTTGAATAAATTACAAAAATAAAAAAAAATGTAAGTTGCACTGTGGGTTTGAACAACATAGAAAGGGCTGAGTTATCTGCAAGAGACTCCTGTCTCCAGTGAAACATATTTCAAAGTCCCTGTGTCTCAGATCTGTAACTACATTCATCCCTAGAAGAGCGTGGGGACTTGAGTTGCCCCATGGTGTATATGATTATCTGGTTGATGCCTGTAGCCTGTGTACAGGAGTCTGAACACACTCCTCTGCCACTTGAAGGCATGTCTGACTCTGGAGATGGTAGCTTGAGGTGAATATCTGGTTATAGACTGACTAGGGCTCCTCCAGGACCCTTGTAGAGGTGTTTATCAAGTGTGAGACATCGATAATGCACAGGCAACAGGAAGCACACATTGGTCATTAATGTTTTATTTTGTTCCCAAAGATGTTCTTGGTCCCTTTATACGATCGCTGACTGCTCCGTCAATTCCTCTGTGAGGTAGCATGAAGTTGGTGTAAATAGTGAGCCATTTACCTAATTTCCACTATTAAAATGGAGGAGGTAGGACAACAAACACACAAAGCAGATTGTTAATGCCTAAGAACAATAACTGGGACACCCGACAGACTTCGGGTGGGAAGGGATTCAGCAGCATGTTTTCCTGGCTGAGATGGGCTGTTCCTGGCAGGTCTGCACATAGTGCTGGCTATTGCAAATAGCCCAGAGAAAAGGGAAATTGAAAGAGCGCAGCAAAGAATAACAGAGTCCACGGTATTTGACTTCTGTTTCTTTTCCAGACTGATTGTTTTCCAATACCAAACCAACCAAACAACCAAACAAACAAACAAATCCATTCTAACAAAATTCAGCCTTGTTTCAGTCCAGCAGGGCAGGAAACAGACAAGTATAGCTTCCTGCCCTTGTTGATGGGTGATTACACATGCAGAACTGTAGAGACAAAGCCGGGGCCACTTTACCATAGTGCAGAATTGCTCTGTCTTTTTAGGATCCTTTGTTGCTGCAAGATGACAATGGAAAAAAAAATCTCCATTAAAGGAAAAGACTTATGGATCAGGCAAGATGACTCAATGGTAAGGGTGTGTCCTGTCAAGACTGAAGGCATGACTTCATCCCCAGGACTCACATACTAGAAGGAGAGAAACAGCTCTGAAAGTTTTACTTTGACCTCCACAAGTGCTCTTTAGCATGTGACACCCCTCAACTGCCAAATGCAATTTTTAAAATAAAATAAAAATGTTATAAATGATTTATATTATACATCCCAACTCGTTGGCACTAAAATAGTAGAAATTTATAAAGTAGATGTCTCATATAAGCGTGCAAGATTCCTATAATTAACACTCCTGCTCATGCACCAAGAGATTTCTCTGAGGCTGTGTGGATCAGTGCTGAATAAGAGGTACTCACTCTTCTCAGCAGGTTTATAGTCTGGGTGGTCAAACTCCTTCAATGACGCTTGAGATGAATGGGAGACTACAAACTGATGTGGAGAGATGAGCAGGAGTGAAACACTAGCTCGCTTGAATAGGATAACCAAGGTGTAATGTTTTAAAAACCATTTTTCTTTGAGATTATAATACAATTACACTGGTCCCCCCTTCCCTTTCCTCCCTCCAAACCCTCAAAAGTACCCACCTTTTTCAAATTCACAGCCTCTTTATATATATATATATATATGTGTGTGTGTGTGTGTGTGTGTGTATGTATAGATAGATAGATATAGATAGATATAGATATATAAAACATACACGAGCCTGCCCCCGACTTCCCTTCTGGTCCAGAGGTGAGTACCCGGATCCAACCCGGACCCCATCCCTGGACACCTGCCACTCCGGGAAGACCTGCCCAACTTGGCACCAGGTTCTGGCCACCGGACAGCTCCCCTTCTAGCCCCACCGGGAGGGATCCCCTTTTCCAAGCCCCCCGGCAGCCCCTGCAATCTCCCCCGCCCCCACGCCCATGTGCCCGAGACTCCAGCCACTTCCTGAGACTTAGAGACCGGCCCCCAGCTCCCAGCCGGCCCCCCGACTTCCCTTCTGGTCCAGAGGTGAGTACCCGGGTCCAACCCGGACCCAATCCCTGGGTACCAGCCACTCCGGGAAGACCTGCCCAACTTGGCACCAGGTTCTGGCTACCGGGCAGCTCCCCTTCTAGCCCCACCGGGAAGGATCCCCTTTTCCAAGCCCCCCGGCAGCCCCTGCAATCTCCGCACCCTGCCCCCACGCCCATCTGCCCGCGACTCCAGCCACTTCCTGAGACTTAGAGACCGGCCCCCAGCTCCCAGCCTGCCCCAGACTTCCCTTCTGGACCAGAGCCCGCCCCGGACTTCCCTTCTGGACCAGAGAGTTGGACAAGAGAACTCCCTTGTGGACAAAAGAGAGAGTCTTCCTGAATCTGTCAGCTCTTTCTGAAGCAAGTACACTGATAAGACGAAGAAAGAACCACAAGGAGATGGGCAGACGTCAAGGCAGAAGTACATACAGCAAAATGAAGAGCAATACAGCATCACCAGAACCTAGCCCGCCTCCAACATCTAGACCTGAACACCAAAAATTGGAAGAAGCAGAAGAAAGTAGCCTTATGAGTAACTTCATGAAGAAGGTAGAGGCTTGTGTAGAGGAAAAGACAAGGAAATTGGAAGAACGCTATAAACAACTAGAGGAAAGAGCAAACAAATTAGAAGAAAACAATAAAGCCCTCCAAGAAAATAATAAAGTCCTGGAAGAAAACATTAAAGTCCTGGAAGAAAACATTAAAGTCCTGGAAGAAAACAATAAAACACTGAAAGAAAACCATGAAAAAGCAATGAAACAAACAAAGGAAACAGTCCAAGAACTGAAAAAGGAAATTGAAAAAATAAAGAAGACACAAACAGAGGGAATGCTGGAAATAGAAACCCTGAGTAAAAGATCAGGAACTTCGGATGCAAGTATAACCAACAGAATGCAAGAGGTGGAAGAGAGGATTTCTGGCATTGAAGATACAGTAGAAGAAATAGTTTCATCAGTCGAAGGAAACACTAAAGCCAACAAAGTCATGAACCAAAATGTCCAAGAAATCTGGGACACCATGAAAAGACCAAACCTACGAATTATAGGGATAGAAGAAGGTGAAGAATACCAACTCAAAGGCACAGAAAATATATTCAACAAAATTATAGAAGAAAACTTTCCCAACTTAAAGAAGGAAATGCCTATGAAGATACAAGAAGCCTATCGAACACCAAACAGACTAGACCCCCAAAAAAAGTCCCCTCGACACATAATAATTAAACAACTAAATGTACAGAATAAAGAAAGAATATTAAGAGCAGCCAAGGAAAAAGGCCAAGTGACCTATAAAGGTAAACCCATCAGAATAACACCCGATTTCTCAATGGAGACTTTGAAAGCCAGAAGGACCTGGACAGATGTAATGCAGACACTAAGAAACCATGGATGTCAGCCCAGACTAATATACCCAGCAAAACTTTCAATCATCATAGACAGAAGGAACAAGACATTCGAAGACAAAGCCAGATTTAAACAATACCTATCCACAAACCCAGCCCTACAGAAAGCACTAGAAGGAAAATTCCAACCGAAGGAAGTCAGATACACACTCGAAAACACAGGCAATAGATAAAGCCACAACAGTAAACCCCAAAGAAGGGAAGTACACACACACTACCACCAAAAATGACAGGGATGAACAATCACTGGTCGTTAATATCCCTTAATATCAACGGACTTAATTCACCTATAAAAAGACATAGACTTACAGAATGGATACGAAAGCAGAACCCAACTTTCTGCTGCATACAAGAAACACATCTCAAATTCAAAGACAGACACTACCTAAGAATAAAAGGCTGGGAAAAGACTTTCCAATCAAATGGTCTTAAGAAACAAGCAGGGGTAGCCATACTGATATCCAACAAAATAGACTTCAAACTAAAATCAATCAAAAGAGATAAAGAAGGACATTACATATTCATCACAGGAAAGATCCACCAAGATGAAGTTTCAATTCTGAACATTTATGCCCCAAACACAAGGGCACCCACATATGTAAAAGAAACATTACTAAAGCTTAAACCACATTTAAAACCCCACACATTAATAGTGGGAGATCTCAACACCCCACTTTCACCACTGGACAGATCTCCCAATTCGAAACTTAACAGAGAAATAAAGGACTTAACTGATGTCATGACCCAATTGGACCTAATAGATATCTACAGAACATTCCATCCTAACAAGAAAGAATATACATTCTTCTCAGCACCCCATGGAACTTTCTCTAAAATTGACCACATACTTGGCCACAAAGCATATCTCAACAGATACAAAACAATTAGAATAACCTCCTGTGTTCTATCAGACCACCATGGGTTAAAGTTAGATCTCAACAACAACAAAAACTACAGAAAACCTACTTTCTCATGGAAACTGAATAATGCTCAACTAAATCACCAATGGGTTAAGGAAGAAATAAAGAAAGAAATTAAAGACTTCCTAGAGATCAATGAAAATGAAGAAACCACATACCCAAACTTATGGGACACTATGAAAGCAGTGCTAAGAGGGAAATTCATAGCACTAAATGCACACATAAAGAAGTTGGAGAAATCTCACACTAGTGACTTAACAGCACACCTGAAAGCTCTAGAACAAGAAGAAGCAAAGTCTCCCAGGAAGAATAGACGCCAGGAAATTATCAAAGTGAGAGGGGAAATTAATAAATTAGAAACTAAGAGAATAATACAAAAAATTAATGAAACAAAGAGTTGGTTCTTTGAGAAAATCAACAAGATAGGCAAGCCCATATCCAAACTAACCAAAAGACAGAGAGAGAGAATCCAAATCAACAAAATCAGAAATGAAAAGGGGGACATAACAACAGACATTGAGGAAATCCAGAGAATTATAAGGTCATATTTCAAAAACCTCTACTCCACAAAACTGGAAAACCTAAAAGAAATGGACATTTTTCTGGATAAGTAGCACATACCTAAGTTAAATCAAGACCAGATAAACTATTTAAATAGCCCAATAACCCCTAAGGAAATAGAAACAGTCATTAAAAGTCTCCCAACCAAAAAAAGCCCAGGACCAGATGGTTTCAGCACAGAATTCTACCAGATCTTCAAAGAAGAGTTAATACCAATACTCTCTAAATTGTTCCACATAATAGAAACAGAAGGAACATTACCAAACTCCTTTTATGAGGCTACAATTACCCTGATTCCTAAACCAAACAAGGATACAACAAAGAAAGAGAACTACAGACCGATCTCCCTCATGAACATTGATGCAAAAATACTCAATAAAATATTGGCAAACAGACTCCAAGAACACATCAGAACAATTATCCACCATGATCAAGTAGGCTTCATCACAGGGATGCAAGGGTGGTTCAACATACGAAAGTCCATCAACGTAATACACCATATAAACAAACTCAAAGAAAAAAACCACATGATCATCTCACTAGATGCAGAAAAGGCATTTGACAAAATCCAGCACCCCTTCATGATAAAAGTCTTGGAGCGATCAGGAATACGGGGAACATACCTAAACATAATAAAGGCAATATATAGCAAACCAACAGCCAACATCAAATTAAATGGAGAGAAACTCAAAGCAATTCCACTAAAATCAGGAACGAGGCAAGGCTGTCCACTCTCCCCATACTTATTCAATATAGTACTTGAAGTTCTAGCCAGAGCAATAAGACAACATAAGGAGATTAAGGGGATACAAATTGGAAAGGAAGAAGTCAAGCTTTCCCTATTTGCAGATGACATGATAGTATACTTGAGTGACCCCAAAGATTCCACCCAGGAATTGATAAAGCTTATAAACACCTTCAGCAACATAGCAGGATACAAGATCAACTCAAAAAAATCAGTAGCCTTCCTATATACAATGGACAAAGAAGATGAGAAGGCAATTAGAGATACATCACCCTTTACAATAGCCAAAAATGACATAAAATACCTTGGGGTAACACTAACCAAGCAAGTGAAGGACCTATATGACAAGAACTTTAAGTCCCTGAAAAAAGAAATTGAAGAAGATGTCAGAAAATGGAAAGATCTCCCATGCTCATGGATAGGCAGGGTTAACATAGTAAAAATGGCAATCTTACCAAAAGCAATATACAGATTCAATGCAATCCCCATCAAAATACCAACACAATTCTTCACAGACCTGGAAAGAATAATACTCAACTTCATATGGAAAAACAAAAAACCCAGAATAGCTAAAAGAAACCTGTACAATAAAACAACTTCTGGAGGCATCACAATCCCTAACTTCAAGCTCTACTATAGAGCTACAGTAATAAAAACAGCTTGGTATTGGCATAAAAACCGACATGTGGACCAATGGAATCGAATTGAAGACTCTGACATTAACCCACACACCTATGGACATATAATTTTTGACAAAGAAGCCAAAAGTGTACAATGGAAAAAAGAAAGCATCTTCAACAAATGGTGCTGGCATAACTGGATATCAACATGTAGAAGGCTGCAAATAGATCCATATCTGTCACCGTGCACAAAACTTAAGTCCAAGTGGATCAAAGACCTCAACATAAATCCAGCTACTCTAAACCTGCTAGAAGAGAAAGTAGGAAGTAATCTTGAACGCATTGGCATAGGAGATCACTTCCTAAATATAACACCAGTAGCACAGACACTGAGACAAACAATCAATCAATGGGACCTCCTGAAACTGAGAAGCTTTTGTAGAGCAAAGGATAAGGTCAACAAGGCAAAGCGACAGCCTACTGAATGAGAAAAGATCTTCACCAACCCCACAGGTGACAGAGGACTGATATCCAGAATATATAAGGAACTCAAGAAATTAGACATCAAAACGACCAACAGTCCAATTGAGAAATGGGCTTTAGAATTAAATAGAGAATTCTCAACAGAGGAAACCCAAATGGCTGAAAGACATTTAAGGAATTGCTCAACATCCCTAATCATCAGGGAAATGCAAATCAAAACAATTCTGAGATACCACCTTACGCCTGTCAGAATGGCTAAGATCAAAAACACTGAAGACACTTTATGCTGGAGAGGTTGTGGAGCTAGAGGAACTCTCCTCCACTGCTGGTGGGAATGCAAGCTTGTACAACCACTTTGGAAATCAATATGGCGCTTTCTTAGAAAATTGGGAATCAATCTCCCCAAGATCCAGCTATACCACTTTTGGGCATATACCCAAGAAATGCTCAATCATACCACAAGAGCACTTGCTCAGCTATGTTCATATCAGCATTGTTTGTAATAGCCAAAACCTGGAAACAACCTAGATGCCCTTCAACTGAAGAATGGATAAATAAATTGTGGCACATATACACAATGGAATACTACTCAGCAGAGAAAAACAATGACATCATACGGTTTGCAGACAAATGGATTGATCTAGAAAAAATCATCCTGAGTGAGGTGACCCAGACTCAGAAAGACAAATATGGTATGTACCCACTCATAGGAAGATACTAGATGTGGAACAAGGATGACTGAACTGCTACTCACATCACCAGTGAGGCTACCTGGAAAACGGGACCCCAAAAAAGACATGGAGAAATGGATGAGATCTACATGAACAGCCTGGTCATGAGTGGGAACAATGAAGAGAGACGGTCGAGGGAAAGAGAGTGGGAGATCCTAGCTGGATCAAGAAAAGAGAGGGAGAACAACGAATAGGAGACCATGGTAAATGAAGACCACATGAGAAGGGGAGGAAGCAGAGAGCTAGGGAGGCCCACGGAGATCCACAAAGATACCGCCAGAAAAGACTGCTGGCAATGGACGAGAGACAGCAGGAACTGACCTACTCCGGTAATGGGATGGCCAGACACCCTGTTAGTTGTGCCATAAACCCCATCCAAGGAAGGTCTGAGGAATCTGGATGCAGACATCCACGGCTGGGCCCTGGTGGAGCACTGGGAGTCTAATTAGTGAGAAAGAAGAGGGTTTATATGAGCGAGAATTGTTGAAGCCAGGGTTGGATAAAGCACAGGGACAAATAGCCAAACGAATGGAAGCACAGGATCTATGAACCAAAGGCTGAGGGGCCCCCAACTGCATCAGGCCCCTGAACGGGTGAGACAGTCATTTGGCTTGATCTGTTTGGGAGGCAGCCGTGTGTTGGTGCTGGGTCCTGGGCTTGTTGCATGAGTTGGCTGTTTGAATCCTGGGACATATGCAGGGACACTTGGCTCGGTCTGGGAGGGGGGACTGGTCCTGGCTGGACTGAGTCTACCAGGTCGATCCCGGTCCTCGGGGGAGACCTTGATCTGGAGGAGGTGGGAATGGGGGGTGGGATGGGGGAGGGGGAGGGGGCGAGAGTGGGAGAACAGGGGAATCTGTGGCTATTATGTTGACCTAAATGATGTTGTAAAATAAATTTACTTAAAAAAAAAATAAAAATAAAGATGCTTCTCATCAAGCCAAAAAAAAAACATACACAAATACATAAATACAATATACTTTTTAAAGATGCAAACATAGATGTGTTTCTGCCTCCATGTAACACTGTTGCAGTTATGAAAGTACATAGTAAAATTCCAAGCCCGGAAGCCAGTCATAAGGCATATTCACAATGCTGATTTCAGGAACATGGTCTTCCCAGATGAGTCAAAACAATGAAAACAAATCTGATAGCACCATCCTTCTGATGCCTAAGAAAAAATTCCATCCTATTTTCAAGATTTAATTTGAATAAAAATTTCTAATCCATGACTTACTAGATTATCTTAAAATATTTCTTGGATTTATATCATCCTTTTTTGAGAGACAAATATTTTATTTATACACGAAGTATAAAAGAAGCAACATTTGGCCAAGAAGACAAAGAGAAGAAATGGAAAAATTAAACACCCGAGGGTGTCACAGATTCCTTAAAGTAAAAAAAGAAAAAAAATCTGTACTTTCTGACCACTTTTGTTTTATTAAAAAGGATCCAATTTTTATCACCACATTCCATAAAATGTAACAATTTTTTTTCAGAAAAGCCACATTTACCTTTTAAAGCTATTTTTTTATCAGAAGGAAATTGTTTTGAAGGAAAAAACACTGTTCTTGACTTCAGCATTGTTCCATTGGCTGTTAGTGTCTGAGTGGTCAGATTTTAGGGTCTGTATTTCAGAGGAACAAGGTCAAGTTTGGGCTTGCCTGTGCTCAGCAGGAGCTACACTTCACGGTAGGAGATGTTCTAGGAGGACACGCAGAACAGAAGTAGCTATAAAGAGGAGCCACCTTCTACCCAGAGACACCTTTCCACATTGTTAAGGCCGGGGTGGGGACTCAGAGCCACATAGCTCTATAACAGATGTAGTGGTTCAATTGTTATTAGTGAGTGTCTGTGCCATGATCTCAAGCACTTGAGGGTTTCAAAGAGAATTCAAGAGTACAGAGAGGAAAAACAAAACAAAAGTCTGTATACAAGAGCCTTATATCTTTGAGTAGAAAGTAAATTATTCTTTCTTGAGAAAATAGAAAATGTTAGTGGCTAGACCTGTGAAGACATCTTGTAATAGAGGGAAATAAAATAAAAATTGTTCAGGTACTTCTGTGGACAATTACAGCATGACTTTCAGTGCCTTGGATGAATTCAGGCACACTGGTGTAAAGAAGTGATATACCAGGGAAAGTGCAATTTGGTTGGACTCTTTCCTTCATAAATAACTGCTGTGGGATGGTCTGTATGTCAAATCTGTTGCTGTGATTGGTCAATAAATAAGACACTGATTGGCCAGTGGCCAGGCAGGAAGTATAGGTGGGACTAACAGGGAGGAGAATTGAGAGAACAGGAAGGCAGAAGGAGTCATTGCCAGCCGCCGCCGTGGCAAGCAGCATATGAAGATGCCGGTAAGCCACGAGCCACATGGCAAGGTATAGATTTATGGAAATGGATTAATTTAAGCTATAAGAACAGTTAGCAAGAAGCCTGCCATGGCCATACAGTTTGTAAGCAATATAAGTCTCTGTGTTTACTTGGTTGGTCTGAGAGGCTGTGGGACTGGTGGGTGAGAGAGATTTGTCCTGACTGTGGGCAAAGCAGGAAAACTCTAGCTACAAATAACAGTTAGTGAATGGTGACTGTTTGCATAGTAATAACTGATATACTATGACTATAGTATAGCAATATTTAGAATAAGAGGTTTTCACATTTATCTACCATCCCTTTGCTTGGCCCATTGGAAATGAATTTTGTTAAAAACTAAATTTTGTTAAAGTATGTTTATTGTAGAAGAATATATGAATATTGGTTTATAAAATTATGTCAAATATAAAATGACAGAACCTAGCCGGGAGGTGGCGGCACACACCTTGCGTCTCAGCACTCAGGGGGCAGATCCAGGCGCATCTCTGTGAGTTCAAGGCCAGTCAGGTCTACAGAGCGAGATCCAGGACAGGCATCAAATCTACACAGAGAAACCCTGTCTTGAAAAACAAACAAACAAAAATGGCTGAATTTGTGAATCAAGAGGTTAGCAGAAGCAGCAGAACTCAGCAAGCTTCAGTTTCCATTCCTTCTTCCTTGAAGTTTTACATGGGGTACTCAGAAAACGCTTTCACTTCCAAGAGGCATCAGCACATGCTCAGTGAAAATAACTGACTGTCTTGACTTAGGCTCTGGTTCGCAGATACCCCATGAGCACAATGGCACCTCACTGATATCAGAAGCAGTCGATAACATCCCTCCAAATTATCTTAAGTTTCTTGACTTCAACTGTATCACAAGTGAACGAAGTGGTGAAGGAAGCAAGTGTGTGAACTCCCTGTGGTAAGGAGGACGGGCAGAACACTGCAGAGTTTGCTGTCAAAACTCCCGGCACGACCACGGAACGGCTGTGAGTGACAGCTCATCCAGCCTCCACGAGCTCCATAATCCAATTGCAGGAAAGAACTGTCATGGTTGTGCCAGGCCCTTCCTAATAGTTCTGTGGGGATGGGTAGGGAATTGATATTAAATTATAGTTTCAATCCAAAGGATTAAGATTTGCTATCACTATCTCCTTGTGGTCTCAATAGGTCCGTGCTGAAATAAAGGATTCAGGCACTATGAAAGCTCTTCAAAAAGGCAAGATGACCAGGAAGGAACTTCCTTTTTAAAATGGTAAGCAGGTTATATTTAGTAATTTATATGTATATAAATATACACATATACATGTAACAACAATTAATTTTAAAAAAAGAAGCCATGAATTTGAAAAAGAGCAAGCGAGGCCTATGGGGGTGTTGAAAGGGAGGAAAAGAGAAGGAAAATGATTATGTAATTATATTATGATCTCAAAGCTAAAAATTTTAAATGGACAGTACAGTCTATTATGAAACAAGTTTGTAATTATTGATTAATATTCAACATTTTATATAACCTTTGACCTCAAAATAATCCAGAAGTAATTACTGCCTATTTTTTTTTATCAAAAGGAATATATAAATTCATAGCAGTATTATTTGTAGTAACTCCAAACTGGAAACCAAAACACTAAACAACAATGAAATAGGGGAATAAATTATGATAATGATCCAGTGGAATACAATAGAGCCATGAGAATAAATGAAATATAACTGAGGTGCAAAAATATAGACACTTCTCATAAGAATCAATTTTATATTCAAGACTTCATGGGTTCCCCACATGTAAGAATCAAAAGAAGAAAACTAATCATTTGTAAAGATCAAAATGGGATTCCTGGAGGATAGTGACTAGGAATTCTAAGATGTTGATAGTGTTAGGTATGGGATAATATCTGTAACCGTTGTGAAAATTTATGGAAACTTTTGATATACTTTATAGAACCCATGTTATACAAGATTTTAATAAAAAGATAGAACAATCTGGATTTGATTAAATATGTCTTTTATTCTTCCAAATCCCTTGCATATAAGATGATGCCAAGAGGAAATACCTTGAATCCCTGAGCTGAACTATCTTTGTTAATAGTGGACATGAATTAAATAAAAATAGTATAATTTAGAGCAGTGGTTCTCAACCTCTCCAGACTGTGACCCTTTAATACAGTTCCTCATGTTGTGGTGACCTCCAATCATAAAATTATTTTTATTGTTACTTCATGACTATATTTTTGCTACTGATATGAATCATAATGTAAATATCTGTGTTTTCTGATGGTCTTAGGTGACCTCTGTGAAAAGGTCATTTGACCCCAAAGAAGTTGTTCTCCACAGGTTGAAAACCACTGATTTACTATATTATGATTAATATATCTTAAAGAAGCCCCTCAAAACCAGAAAAACACAAAAGTAGAGATATTTGAGCCAATAGCATCAGGCTTTTATTAATCATTAAGAAAGACTACTGTAAGGGAGAAAAATCTCTTGGCTTTGACTATACTGTACATGAGGATGCTCATTTTCATTGCACATGAGGCTTAAAATATGTTTAGTATTTTGTAACATATCTACAATGAGTAGTGTGGTTTGGGGTGTTGGATGATTCCTATATGATTATGTCATACGTTCATTAGATAGTTGTGCCAGCCATCATCTTCTGCATATGCTTAAAGATAATCATTCAGATTTAGTGTCATGGAAAGAAACTTTCAAAATCTATTTGAAGAATAACTTTTAAAAGTCATAGTTGTATCAGAAAAATTCTACTTAATTTATTCTAGTATAACCAGTAAAGTTCTCATGCTGTCCTTTCAGTAAAAACAAGAAGCTGGGACAAATTTCAGAAGTTAACTTAGTACCTGAAACAGATTTAAGAAGCCCTGTGTCATGAACACTTAAAAAATAAGCAGCACGATTTTACATACCTCTATTAGCTTAAATAACTTAGAAAAATTGGATTCTATGTGTTTAAGAAACACATGAACTATGAACCAATAGCTGAGGAGCCCCCAACTGGCTCAGGCCCTCTGGATAAATATGACAGTTGATTAGCCTGATCTGTTTGGGAGGCATCCAGACAGTGGTACAGGTCCTGTCCTCAGTGTATGAGCTGGCTGTTTGGAACCTGGGGCTTATACAGGGACACTTGACTCAGCGTGGGAGGAGGGGACTGGACCTGCCTAGACTGAATCTACCAGGTTGAACTCAATCCTCGGGGGAATCTTTGCCCTGGAAGAGATGGGAATGGGGGGTGGGCTGGGGGAAGGCGGAGGGTGGGGAGGGGGGGCGGGAGGGGGCGGCGGGAGGGGGGAAAACAAGGAAATCCGTGGCTGATATGTAAAATTAATTTTAATAAATAAATTTTAAAAAAGAGTATCTTTTATTTAAAATTTTCTGGTTATGTGATTGAAAGAAGATTGTCTCATATAATTTATGTTTTAACATCTCTGAATGAAATATACAATGACAATATAATAAAAGAAGTAAGGGCCACAAGAACTATTTTAATGGGATCCACAGTACTACCTGAAAATTATAGTGCTATTCTTTTAATCCTCAGACTTTAGAGCCACTGAGCTTTGACATTATTTCCATCTTATCTTTTTCCCTTTTGTTTTCTTTTTATTTTCTGGTGATTTAAAATGTATGAAAAGGTATTCTAGACTTGAAATTTGCAATTAAACACCATGGCTCATTCTCCAATTATTTTACCCTAGGTTATAACAGCACTTGATTTCTTCTTTTTGTAATATGAGGAAACTAACTTTTGAATTTTGGTTCATGATAGCTGGCATTTTAAACCAGTTTATTTTTCCAGCTCACAAATATTTTCCACAGGTACTTTACTGTGGTGTTCGATGAGCATTCCCCATGGCAAACTTTGCCTTCCTCGGCATTATTTTTTTTTATAATAGATAATAGGTAATGAATAAACTAGCAAATATTTCCCAGAATCTTTTTTATTTGTTTAGAATAGTTTGTGTCTTCAGTGGAATTTTATTCAGCTATGTGTAAAAATGAAATAAAATTGTAGGTAAAGGGATAGAACTAATATATTATACTGAGTGGGGTAACCCAGACCCAAAAAAGATAATTTAATTTGTGAATCCAGATATGTAGAATGAATTTATAACATGAAGTAATCATAGAAACCAGGAAAGTAAGAAGGAACCTTGGTGAGGGGTGGGGGAGATAGAAGTCTTAGAGAGAAACAAAACAGAACATACTTCCTATTAAAGGGGAAATAGGAAAAATGGGGGGTGGGCTTTAACAGGGGAAGGAAAAAGAGTTGGAGATGGAAAGAGGAGGCATAAATAACATTAGAAAGGCCATAGGGAAACATCATGATTAACTAAAACTGTGTATAATATATCATAGTCAATGGTTTGCATTTATACACCATTCCCTACGAATCGAATTAAGTTCACTTCTGCTTTATTAACTGATGCTGGGTGTAGCTAGAATTTTTCTGCCTTGCCCACAGTCAGGACAAATCTCTGTCACCCGCCAGTCCCACAGCCGCTCAGACCCAACCAAGTAAACACAGTGACTTATATTGCTTACAAACTGTATGGCCGTGGCAGGCTTCTTGTTAACTATTCTTATATCTTAAAGTAACACATTTCTACAAATCTATACCTCGCCACGTGGCTGGTGGCTTATCGGCGTCTTCACATGCTGCTGGTCATGGCGGCGGCTGCAGTGTCTCTGGTCATGGAGGCGGCTGCAGCCAGTCCTTCTGCCATCCTGTCCTTTTATTTCTCCTCTCTGTTAGTCCCGCCTATCCTTCCTGCCTAGCCACAGCCGATCAGGTTTTATTTATTGACCAATCAGAACAACTTGACATACAGACCATCCCCCAGCACAGCCAAGTGCAGACCATCTCAAACACCTGCACTCAGGCCCATGGTCCTAATCATCCTCTATACGGACCTGCTGGGTAACGCCACAAGGAACCCAAGAAGGGCTCCCACAGGACATACATTAACATCCCACAGCAGCTGGGTCTTTCCAGTTCCTTCTCCCTCTAGGTGTCATGTTTCATATGTAAATTTTACACACAGGTAAGACATTATAATAGTCACCAAGGTGTGGGTTATATTCCAGACAAGCAAAAGGAATGAAAGTATAAGGACAGACAGAATACCAAGGAATAAAGTCTACAGCTTATAAAACTGCCTGGAGGCCTACTGTGATACTCAGGGAATTTTATTTTCACTTCAATTCACTATGTTTTTTAAATAGTGTGTGTGTGTCAGTGTGTGGGTGTGTGTGTGTGCGTGTGTGTGTGTGTGTGTGTGCGTGTGCGTGTCAGTGTGTGGGTTTGGGTATGTGACTACAACAACCGAGAAGGGCCAGTTACAGGCAGTTGTGAACTGTCTGACTTGGGTGCTGGGAACTCATCCTTGATCTTCTAGAAGAGCAGTACTTGCTCAAAACCACTGAGCCGTGTCTCCAGCACCCAGAAAAATATTTTTAATGCCATCCCTCTGACACTGAAACTCTAGCTTTAGTTTACCAGGATTCTGTATCTCTTCATTAAACATAAACCATAAAAATTCTATCAAAGAAAGGAAGATGCAACTGGAAATAAATAAGGAAAATAGCAGGCTACGCAAGTTTCTAGTGGCAAATTCCTCTCAATGACACTCCCAGCTTGACAAATTTGGCTCATAGTGCAGATGAATTTTTTTTTTGGCAATAATTGCAGTTTTCTCTGAAACAGAAATGATGTGTTCACCGCTCTCCAGATGTACAACTCCCTCTGGTTAATTCCTACAAAAATGGCTTTCATTGTTCAAAAGGAAAACAATTGGAACAAGTTTTTGTGCCTTTCTGTTTATTGTTTCTGTTGATGAGAGGCAGTTTATCTATCCAGCACACACACTGCACTCTCAGAGCACCTTGTGGCAACACAGCTTTTCATTTCATTTTATTTTTTTACATGTAAAATTGCATTTGCTGAATTTAGTATGAATGGCAGGATAATCCTCACTAGGAAAGTGGATTATAAAGATAAAAGAAAGAAACATTAAGTTCTTTCCCCAACCAGTTCCAAATGTGCCTTTATGCCTGTAACATCCCATAAATGCCAGGGCAATGGGACCAGCTGCTCTTGGCTCTCACGGGGCATGACGTTGGTTTCCTCTCATTCTGGCACTAGCCTTCACCCCAAAGGAAAGAAACTCTTAGAAGCCAGAAGTAGAAGGCACAGCTTTCGCTTGTTCTGTGGACAAAACCCTGAGACCTGACAGCCATCTGTAGCACTGAGTTTTCATAAAACTAAAAGATAGGTGTAAACATATGCCAGATCCAGACATTAAAATGGGCTTTGGCTGTTTTGGGTAGTTATATTCTTCTGATATTTTTTATAAGTATGCTGTCCATGACTCTTGACAATGGGGCCCTAAATGGATTGAGAAATCTGAGATTTAGTTGCCAGTAGTACTGACTGGTAAGGCTCATACAGTCCCATTGCTATAAACATATTCTTTACTCTTATTTCATTTTTGTACAGACAAAAACAATGTTATTTTGCCTTAACAAAGTTTGTTTTTTTTTTAAAATACCATTGAAGGAACATAAAAATAGGTATACATCTTATTTTATTTTAGGGTCTCACTTTATGTTACCTCATGCTAAAATTCAACATTTTCTAAGTCTTAACAGAAAAACCAAATCGATAGTCCTAGGAAAGGCTGGGAATGGCTGTCTTGGACAGCATCCCACACAGCACTGTATTAATCTCTGATATTCAACCAAAAGCCACAGACCTCAGGAAGTACCAGCTTGATGGCTCACTGGGATGACTACCCTCAGAGCTTCCACTTCACGGGCCAGCTCCTCCCCCTTCTTTACACTTAGTCGAGTACTCTAAAATTCCTACTCCTTCCCCATTTCCTCTCCTTCTCCCGACTTCCTGCCCCTGCCCCACCCACATCCTTAACTTGTTCTGCAGTGAAAAACAGATCCACTGTGTGCTGGTGGTGAAGGGTGGGAAAATCATAAGCCATCATCAGCTCCACATTTAATAAAACAAGGTAATGCTGTTGTAGAATGTCTTTCTATATGCTGTGAATATGTGCTGCTTCAACTGCATTGGCCTATGGCAGGGCAGAATGGAGCCAGATGGGAGATCCAAGGGAGATAGAGGAGAAAGGCAGGGTCAGGAGAGCTGCTGGGAGTTGCCACCAGGAGAAGCAAGATGTGAGAGAGCAGGTAATGCCACAGCCATGTGGCAAAGCATAGCTTAATAGAAATGGGTTAATTTAAGATGAAAAGGCTAGCTTGCAAGAAGCCTGGGGCATAGGCCATGCAGTTTGTAATTAACATTAAGCCTCTGAATGATTATTTTATAAGCGGCTGCAGGAACGTGGATGGGAGAGATTCATCCGAACTGCAGGGCCAGGCAGGACAGGAGAGATTTCTGGCTATGTAATGTGTTGACATCTTTTTTTTTTTCCTTTGATTTTTTTTGAGACAGGGTTTCTCTGTGTAGCTTTGGAGCCTGTCCTGGATCTCGCTCTGTAGATCAGGCTGGCCTCGAACTCAGAGATCCGCCTGGCTCTGCCTCACAAGTGCTGGGATTAAAGGCATGTGCCACCACTGCCAGGCTGTGTTGACATCTTTAAAGCAGAAGATATTTCAGGAAAGTTTTCAGAAAAATATCTATTTTTGTCTTATTCTGACACTTAGAATATTTGATGGCAGGTATTTATAAATATTAAACCTTTATTTCTTCATCTATAAAATGGGTACAACCATGCTGCCATTTCACTTCTCCATTTTTTCCCCTTTTATCACAATTTGGTGGAATTATGTATATGAAATTCTGGAAATAAAACCACTCTGGATGTAAGATTTTCCTATTTTGGAAGTTTACATTTGGTATATACAGCTGTTGCATAGCATCCTACATTTCAGACATGGTTAGAAGAGATTTAGATGCTTGAGGCATTCAGTCCATCCCAACCACATGATGATGTGGACACAATTATCTTCTTCACTTGATGGCTGAAGCAATGGAAGGAAGCGCTCGCTGTCCTGAAAACCTGTCTGTGCTGTTGGTTCCTTCACTGTACCCTAATTAGTCCAGTCATTTTTATGCTAAATGATGAATAAACTGCTATCTATTCTTAGTTATCAAAATTATGAAGATATGTTCTATACATAACCCTTCAAGATATAGTTCAAGTCAATACCACAATAAAGTTAAAGTATAGGAAGCATATTGTCTTCTTTGTGCAAATGTTAATATTGGATTTATGCCATGCAGTGACAGAGGTTAAACTAAGGGTCCTTTGTCTACCTCTGCAGAGATCCCATTACACAAGGATGGACTCTGCAGACATCATTTGGTTAATATTGTCATCATAGTGCAGATCCGGAACACCGGAAAGGAAAGGTGGCACAGAATTTAAGTGCTGGTGAAATTAGGAGATGAAGACATGATTGAGTAAGTATGGCAGGAAGAACCTGGGAATGGGCAGGCAAAAAAATGCTGTTATATTGGTCACATGACCCAGAGAGATCAATAGATGCATTCTCTTATTCTACTCATAAGGTAGTTGGTTAGAACCAAGTCCCCAAAAGTTGGCCTAAGAAAGCAACAGAGGAAGCATCAACAGTCAGTCATGGAGTACACACTATGACTGTCCAACACTTTTCCTCATATTCTCCCACTATATTGTCAGAACCTACTGATTACCAGTCATAAACAATAGTGCCTCAGTTGTCAAAGAATTTTTCTCTTTCTTTTCTTTTTTTTCTGTATAGATGTAGTGTTAGTTATCTGTATAAGAAATTGGACCAAAGTGTCATGTTTTAAAACTATCTGGGACCTGTGACACACTTCACTCTATTACATTCATACCATTCAGATTCCTCCTGAGTCTTTATCCTGTACAGTACTCACACATTCTCTTCAATCCTAGGCCTGTTTCTGGAGAACCCAAGCAAAGACAAAGAAGACTTCAAGGAATCACCATGTCATCTATGTAATTTAGAAAGTAACTGTTTAACAATATGATTTTTAAAAAATAAAACAATGAGCACCTAACTTACAATTAGAGAAAAATTATAACTCATTGTAGCATTAGTTTCCTGGGGAAACTACAATAAAATATCACAAATTGAATGTGGAATGATTTAAAACAGCTTGATAGTTAGAAGTCTGAAGCCAGTGTCTTACTTGAAGACTCTGTGTCTTTGAGCGCTTTCCAGAGATCCATGGCACTTGTTGGTTCTTAGCTGTCTCTCCTCTGTCTGCTGTCATCATTTGGACATCTCTTTTGTGTTCACATTTTCAAAATTCCCCCCCCCTTTTTGTAAAGAAATATCTGAAAATCATGATGTTTGTTTAATTTGAATGTCTCTTAATGAACCCATTTGCAAATCATGAAGTGCCTTCCCAGGTGTAGGTGATGAGAGTTTTGACCCATTGTGTGTGTTTGTGGATGTGTATGCTTGTGTGTTCATTGTGTGTCACAACAGGAGAGTGCAGGCCAGAGGACAACCTGCTGAGTTTAGTTTTCTCCTACCACCATGTAGGTCACCAGTGATTGAACTCAAGTTATAATGCTTGGCAGCAAGTGCCTTTAACCACTGAGCTATCTCACCAGCCTTTATATAGCCTTTTTATTGAATAAATTCAACTAGTTATCGAATTTTTTCAAGCGGTTACTGCAATTCTGATAGTGTTTTCACCACAAAAATCTATTAAGAATAGAGGTTAGATAGAAAATCAATATATTTTGTTCAGGTGAATTGCCAAACTCAGATCTTTGAACAGTCAAATAAATACAAAAAGACATAGATGGGCATGGTTAATCCAACTTTTAATCCAAGCACTCAGGAGGCAGAGTGATGAAGATCTCTGGGTGCAAGGTAAGCCTGGTCTACGTGGTGAGTTCCAGGACACAGTCAGGGTTATGTAGAGAGACCCTATCTCAAAACAAACAAACAAACAAAAATACAAAATGTTCTCTTAAATACCATTGAGGCAGGTTTTATTTTTTTTTTTCATTTGAATTGTGATAGCCTCCTCTTTTCAGAAATTGGACTATCAATCATTTATGCACCTGGAAAAGTTGAGATTAAGCCTTCCCTTAGCTTTGTTGCTGTCTTGGATTCTCTTTGCCGTTCACACTTCTGGTGTTAAGTGCTGTAGGATACTGAGCAATTGAGAACAGACAAGAGAGAGACAAGACATTGGTCCTCTTTTCCCTCTTCAAAAGGGCTGGAATTTCCTACTAAGGTTCTTTTGGGTGGAAAGCATGCAGATACATCCTAAGAAACAAGACATTTCTCCTTACCATGAAGAAGACTGGGAAGGCAAATGTCCCTAGATTGGTAAACATCTTGCTACAGAGAATGAATTAAAGCAAAGAAATAGTTTCCCCTGCAAATATATGCTGCCATGTAGAATAGCTCTAGACCATATGGTCCTAGGAAGATTTGTTACACACAGGAAACACAAAGGGGCAGAAAAACTTAATGTCTTTCTTCATAGATTATTTAAATGGATTTTGTTATTAAAAGCCAACCCAAACTCATTAGTTGAAAAAAATCTGTATAATAATTCCTAGGGAAATAAAAAAAAAAGCCTGGTTGATTTAATCTATACATATTAATTAAAACCAAATTTTTGAAGTTTTAATTTTCTCTTTGATTGCAATGCTTTCCTAGTTTACTAATGATTTACATGTGTGCTGAAAATTTTAAATGGATAATATTTATGTCACAAGATTATTTTTAGAATGTATTGTGTAATCACATAATGCATGTATTGCTATGTAATGAGTCTTTTTCTGTTCTACCAGCCAGCTCCCAAATAATGACATGGAGACTTATTATTTATGAAATCTCATCCTATAACTTAGGACTGTTCCTAATTATCTCTTATATCTTAAATTAACCCATGTATATTAATCTATGTTCTTCTATCACATGGCTTTAACTCTTTTCCATCTTATGCCTTCTGTTTCCTCTCTCTGTCTTCCTGGCTTCTCCTTTGTGCCTAGATTTCTCCTCTTCTTGCTTTCTCTTTGCCTGAAACTCCTGCCTATTCTTCTTGCCTAGCTATTAGCTATTAAGCTATTTATTATATCACAGCAATACACCTTCACATAGTACACAAATGACTCACAGCATTTCCACCTTTTTTTTTAAATAAAAAGGAAAGGTTTTAACTCTAACATAGTAATACATTATACAATAAAAACAATTATCAGATAAGAATTACATTTACAATGTCCAATCTCTCTGTATTTGGCAAAATCAGAGAAAATATTCCATTATCTATCCTATCTTAGTGAGTACAAAGTTTTGTACCTACTTTACTTTTTATCCTAGCTTGTATTACCAACACAAAACTGTCTTTTTAGACTTCAAAACATTTTCTTAGACAAATGACTTAAGCTTTTATGTTTCTCAATCCTATGTATTTTACACATCTTTTGTGAGTTTCTTCTCTGAATTTGGTAACCCAAAAAACTGTAACTATAACTATCTAGTCTTCAACCCCATCAAAGATCCAAGAAGGATATAATATTAACTAACTAAATAGGAAGTGTAGAGCAAGCACCTTCCAAAATTATAGAAAAGGCAAAAACATCTGTATAGCTGGACAGTCACTGAAGGTTCCTCTGCAACATTGGAGCATCCATCTTTGGTCTACAGGCCAACATATCTGACAGACTTTTCTATGAAGCAGGAATTTTGAAGGACTGATTTACTTTGTATTGGCAAAGTTCAGCAGTCATATTCTTTTGTGTCCTGCTTGTCCAGTTTGGACAGCATACTGTTAGCAGCAAAGGCAAGGGCAGTTTAATGCCCGATGGCTAACTTTGCCACATAAAAGCAAGCTCAATGGGGAGGTTCTTTGAAGAAAATTGGTTCCATCAGAAGCAGATGTGTCTTACTGTCATGAAAAGCCTTAGGTTATTAAAACATCTTAAATGTCATATTCTATATGTCTCAGAAGTGTTTAAAGACAATTTTTTCTAAAGTATAACTTTGTTTGACCTTGAAAATATACCTAACATGTCTATAGGTTTGATTGTTACAGATGACTAACTACTAACCTGTCTTTTTTATTATCCTAAATAGTTTTCAAGGACTAAAACTTTACATTACATTTTTAAATGAGCTGCATTGGTACAATACCTTAAAAAAGAGTAAAAGCATATATATATATATATATATATATATATATATATATATATATATATATATAATAACATAAATAGCTTTAAATTTGTATCAATATACAAAAATCCATAACAATGTAAAACATTTGAGACTAGTGGTTGTTCCAAAGTAGACTCAACAATCCACCATTTTATCCCATCATTCCTATACTATACTTCCCCCTTTTCCCTTCAGAAAGAGATCCCTGAATCTAATCTTTGCTCAGCTTTTTTCCTGACAATGATCAATAACAACTTTGTAATCCATCCCTCTAAACAATAATAAACATCCATAACCCACTGAATGACCAAAAACCACTCACCCTACTTCTTGGGACTGTGGACAATGTGTTCACTAGACTGCTTCCTATTGTCTGGGGGTGATGGCATGTTTAGGGGACTCTGAGAAGATTGGAATAATGGTCAAGTCCTCAAAGAGCTAGCTATATTATTTTTTGTTTAGTCTCTGTGTGATGGGAAAGTATAGAGCTAACGTGAAGTTTTGGCTGGATAGTCTGTGAGGCTGGACCATCTTAGTTAGCAGCTTTGAAGTTGTTTTGAAAGAAGAATTTTGAGGAAACTGTAACAGGCATTTTGAGAGGCTGGATCACCCAGGCTTCTTGTCTTCATTGGTGTTTGGTTCTTTTGTTCTGAGCACACAACTTTTAAGGTAATGTATATATCTGGATTAACACAAGTATGGAATGTGCAGTGTGCATGTCAGTTAAAGTTTATTTTTTATTTTATGTTTGAGCATGTAAAATGCATCTGTCAACTTTATAAATGTGTTTGGACTATATAACCAAAACTCTATCTATGCCATATGAAAGGATAGCATATAATAATAAGTGATAAGGACTCTGTAGCCACCAAGATTTATCATGTCTTATCCAGTCTCAGAGCTGTTCTCATGTAGAGGGATCAGCACATATGTCATCTGTCCTGTAGTCTTTTTTTGTTTTTTTGTTTTGTTTGTTTGTTTTTTTTTTTCATGTCTGTAGCCAAGATTTTCAGGAGGTTTCCTCCAGGTAAATGTGATCTTCAAGTTGGGCGGTGGTGGTATATGCTTTTAATCCCAGCACTCGGGAGGCAGAGGCAGGCAGATCTCTGTGAGTTTGAGGCCAGCCTGGTCAATAGAGCAAGTTCCAGGAAAGTTGCAAAGCCACACAGAGAAACCCTATCTTGAAAAACCAAAAAAAAAAAAAAAAAAAAAAAAAAAAAAAAAAAAAAAAAGAAAAGAAAAAAAAAGTGATCTTCATTAATTTTGGAGAGAACTATAACTTTTTGTTTCCTGTGGAAACAAAGGCATAATGTCTTCCCCAACACACCATATTGTCTGACTTCCATTTTGAAGTTAAGATATTCTAAAATATATAGGCTGGTTGAGTTTAGCAGTTTCCATAATCTAACGTCTTTCAGCAGCTATTGTTTTTTGTACATTAACATTTAAAAAAACTCAGTCAACAAAGTTACATTCAGGATTCAGATGCCCTGTTTATGAAGCCATATCTGGCTCCATGTATGTGTTTGGAACTTTTAAAAAAAGCTTTCTCAGGTCCTATGTGGAAATATGTGTCCCCACATTTGATGCGATATGCAGTCAGATTTTTTTTCCTTTGGGCCACCAGCTCACAAATAATGACATGGAGAATTTTTATTAATTATGAAAGCTCAGATTATAGCTTAGGCTTGTTCCTAACTATCTCTTATACCTTAAATTAACCCATTTATATTAATCTATGTTCTACCACATAGTGCTACCTCTCTTTCATCTTGTACCTCCTGTTTCTTCTTTGTGTCTCCTGGCTTCTTCTGTGCCAAGGTTACTCCTCCTACTTCCTTTCTCTGCCTGAAAGTCTTGACTATGCCTCCTGCCTATCTATTGGCTGTTTATCTTTTTAACACCAATCACAACAATACACCTTCACAAAATGTACAAATATACCACAACACTGTTGTGTTTGTCTTTGTCACATTTTTTATGGACTAACTTTATTCTTATCATTGTCTTACTCTTTATTAAACTACAAATTAATTTACAAATAATCAAAGGCACTTATTTTCTCACAGGTCTACTTCCCCGCTGTTAGTACATTTTTGTGACCAGCATTGTAAGAAACCATGTAGTTAAGTCATCTTGTCAGCTAGATATGACTATGACAAAAATATCTGAAACAAATGAACTTATAAAGAAGATTTATTTCTGTTTCCTTTAGTTTTTATTCTTTGAGAATTTCATACGTTATTATGTTCATCAGATCATTACCCATTGCCAACTCCTCTCAGATCTCTTTTTTCCTTACCCATCCAACTTTATATTCATTCTCTCTCTTAAACACAAGTAGAGGAAGGGGAAACTTTAATCAGGATGCATTTCATGAAAAAAGAATTTATTTTCAATAAAACCAAAGAAGCAAAAATAAAAGTAAAATTTAAACGACACTAAAAATATGGAGTTCAGTTTACATTAGCCAAGCATGAGACCTGTCCTGGAATGTCACTGATAAACCCAGTATCACTCCACTGGATAAAAATTATTTTCTCTTTCCCAGCAGTTATGCTAATAGCTTCTAGGATAGGGGTGGGACTTTTGTGCCCACTTCTTTCCCTTGTGCTATGAATTTGTCTGTCTTGAGTTTCCTAATAGTGCCACTTCCAGGGTGCGCCATTTTCTTCCAAACCACCATATTCCATTCCCTGGCCTCCATGGGTTTGTAGTGATATCATAATGCATTCAGTCCAACTTCAAATATCTCCATAATCTACAACAGTTTTAAATTTATTTAAAAGTCTAAAGTTCAAAATCTTTTCTGAGATTCATGCAATCTCTTAATTTTAATCCCCTATAAAAATCAAATTCAAAAAACATATCACATATTTCCAACATATAATGGTACAGGATAAATATTACCATTCCAAAATTCAGGGAAAGTAGAATACTGAAGAAATTTTGGAGCAAAGCAAGACCCAAACCCAGCTGGGCAAAGTCTAACCTCTGCATCTCCATGTCTGATATCAAAACACTCTTCAGGTCTCCAATTCCTTTCATCTTTGTTGACCACACTTCTTTCTTTGGGGATAGTTCTACTCCCTGTTTGCAGCTTTCTTTGGCAGATATCCCATGACTCTGGCATCTCTAATATCTTGGGGTTTCCAAGGCATCTAGGCTTCTTCTTCACAGCTTCACACAATGACCTCACCGGGCCTCCAATCAGAGACACTTCTGACACACACCTGGCCTCAGCAATTTTTCTCAGTCTAGGAGAAAGATTCCATAACCCTTTCTTCTATCCTTGACTCTAAAGCCAGAACCAAATGGCCAAAACTGTCAAATTCTGCTGTTTGCTGAGTCTAGAACATGGTCCCTTTGTTCAATTATATATTCAGTAGCTTTTTGTTTTCTATGGTTACCTTCACTGCCTAAGCTTGGCTGTCCTGGAACTTGCTCTGTAGATCAGGATAGCCTAAACTTAGAGAACTATGCAATTGTGTGTGTGTGTGTGTGTGTGTGTGTGTGTGTGTGTGTGTGTGTGTGTGTGTAAAAGAGGAATCAAGGATTCTTAGAATAGACACAAAAAGGGAAAGCCCCTCCCTCATTTGGGGGGGACAAAGAGATGTGTAATGCTTCAAGTACAATGAGTATATCAAAACCAGCTGCTGTACTGGTATAATGTTTTTTCTCAAATATCAACATGTGAATACATAATTCTTCAGACTATTTGTGCAGGTTAAAGTTATCAAATATTCACATTTATAATAACCTAAAGCCAGAGATATAGTCTAAGTTTATTAAAGTTTAATATAGTATTGTGAGTAAAACATTATGAGTGTTTAAAATATGAATTAGCACTGACTGAAGGAAAACTATTTAGTTTTACAAATTTACCAAAAAGAGATATATTGCTAATATAAATTATCTTTTAATAAGATTGCTTGAGTTCAGTTATTTGATTAGTTTTAATTTTTAAATACTAAGGATTTGTTACTTTATCACTTTTAAACTCTGACACATGCCCAGGTAATTATTAATAATTTTCACTTTTTTATTATGATAGTATGATGTGACTCTGTTGCCTAGTTTTTAATGTCAGCTTGATGCAGTCTAGAGTCACCTGTGGAGGGGCATCTTCAATTGGGGGATAGATCAGGTTGCTGTGGTCATATCTTGAGAGACTCTCTTGATAGATGATTAAGGAGGGAAGGTCCAGCCCACTGTGTATGGCACTTTCCATAAACAGGTGGTCCTGAGTAATACAAGAAAGCTAGTTGAGCATGAACGAATGAGTGAGCCAGTAAGCAATGTTCCTCCACGGTCTCTGTTTCAGTTGCTGTCTGAGTTCCTGCCCTGACTTCTCTCAATTATAGACCGTGACTTTCCTCTGCAAGTTGATTTTTTTGTCAGTGTTTTATCATAGCAACAGTAAAGAAAATTATAATAGTAATCATCTATAATGAGTCTTTCTTGATATCCCTAGCTCTCTAATAATGACATGGAGATTTACTATTAATTATGAAAGCTTGGCCTTAGCTTAGGCTTAAATTAGCCTGTTTCCATTAATCTATATTTTGCCATGTGACTTGTCACCTCTCCTCAGTAAGTACTTCTTCCTTGTTTCACTGGTGAATCTGCCTTGTCTCTGATTCTTTCCCAGGGTTCCCATCTCAGTCTGGAAGTCCTACCTATCTTCTTCAGCCTAGCTATTGGCTGTTCAGCTCTTTGTTAAACCAATCAGAAGGTGCCTTAGACAGGTAAGGAATGGCAGAGACACATCTTCACACAGTATACAAAAAGATTATCACAACAACCATCCAACATGGTAAAATTTGTTGTTGTTGTTGTTCAATTAAGTATATTGATTCAACAGATTTATTGCGTAGATACTGCTGGCATTGAATATTGAAGCATGAAGAAATAACAATTTTCATGGGCATTACAGTGTGATAGCTGGTGAGATGTATTTAACTAACTGTAAGAGTTTATACTAATTTAATTTCATAGAAATGTGTCCCCTCCAATTCTGCTGTCAAAGCCCCAGCCTTTTCTTCTGAACACTATTCTATTTGGTGAGAGGAACTTTAAGGGAAGATTAGGGTCCCTGTAATCCAATCTGATTGATAACTCTACATGAAGAGGAATTTGTACACAAATACAAGGATGCCAGGTGTGTGTGTGAGCATAGCCCAAAACTGTGTGTGGGCACCTGAAGACAGGGACCACCTGCTGGTCAAGAAGAGGAACCTCTGTGGAAATCAAGCTTGTCCACTTAGTGATGACTTTAGAAAGATCCATTAAAGGATACTTTCTGTTACTAAGCAACCCACCTTGGTATCCCATCACTAGAGCCATAGCAAGATAGCACAGATGGGTGCAGGTTGAAGGCCCCACAGGGGTGGTTTCAGAGACCTTTGCATTTACAGTGAGGGTTCAGCTCAGTCAGGCTTATCTTGGGGCCACTGTATTAGCTAATACTTGCTGAGTGGCTGCATTTTATCTCTTCAGTCATCACATCCCACTATGAGGACATACTACTAGGACCATGTTATCTTCTTATCTACTCTGTTATGCTTTTCTGGACTCCAGTTTTGTTTCCAACAAGTACTGGCTACTATTCAGAGACTTCCTAAGTATCTAGACTTCCGTGGGCATCACAGTTGAGAACTATTGCTGTTAAACTAATCCCATGGAGCTGACAAACCAGCTACACCATACTGTCGATAGCCAGAACTGAGATGTCGTTGGACTTGCATAGGCAGGCCCTTCAGAGTGAGACCTGAGATTTTAAGATTTTAACCTTACGAACTTTACACTATTTTCCCAAGTTCCTTCCTTGATGGTGTCAAACACTTCCCATGCATCTCCAGGCGTGTGTGTGTGTGTGTGTGTGTGTGTGTGTGTGTGTGTATGTGTGTGTGCGCGTGTGCACATGTGCAAGCATGCAAAGGCGCTATCTATATATTAGAAAAACATAGAATTTTTAAAATACATTCTTATTACACAGTCTAAATGAGTTCTAAGGACTTCAGGGGGTAGTTTGCTTTGCCTCAATACTATAAAGATAGCTTCAGAGAGAGTGGTGAACTTGAATGACATGAAAGATTTCAATAATTCTTAGAAAGTATAATCTTCAGACAAAGTAATCTAAATGTATAAGTACCATACATATCTGGCTTATAAACTCCAAAGAAAATATGGTTGGTACGCCTGACTATCCCATTTACCAGCTGTGTAGCACAGAGAGAGAAAAAAAGCAGACTCTGAAGCTCTATCTTCATGTGTTTATTTAGATGGCTAGAAATAGTCACTATGAAATGACTTACTTTGTGTCAGGCAAATGGCCTCTGTTCACTAAATGGTTCTATACTCATTATCATTGTTTCTTGATTAATGCAAATCTAACCACCATCATCTCAGCAGGCCTCGTTTTAGCACTCACATGACAGACATCAAAATCAAAATTGACCTTAGCAATGATTTAGACTGGTCTCCTCATTTTTTTCAGAGAAAATTAATGCCCAGAGAAATTAAATGACTTGCCTGAGGTTACGGAGTCAGTTGGTGGCAATGACAGCCTCAGCCACAGAACATGTGGTTTTTGCTCAGGTTCAAAATACTTTTCATTTTAGAGCATTTCATTAATAGCAGTACCCATAGCTTAATAAACAAGTATCTGTAAATGTGGACTAATTACATATGGACAGTCAATGAACTGAAAGGGACAGACTAATGGTGAAGGCTAAGTGTTATGGTAACACTGCAAATTCACACTTAGGCTAACTCCGAGGTACAAAGTAATTGAAGGTTCTCACCCATATAACAAATCTAATCTTCCTCACAGGCCCCAACCTACCAAACAGGGGCAGGGTTCCTAGTGGAGAATTTAACTGGCTAATTAGCAGTGTCTCACACTCTGTGTTAATTTTTTGGGAGGGGGAAGTGTGTTCCTGGAAAGTGTTTTGTTTTACAGAATGCTCTTCACATGAATGGCATCTTGCCCTGGCAGAGACTGGAGGAAAATGGTGGCTCTTGTCCTCTGTGCCCTTGGATCGTTCCTAGGTCTTGGCCATAGAGTGGTGGTTTTATTTTCAGAGTTCTTGCCATCTATTCTGAAGCGTATTTGCATTTGTGATTTGTCTCTTGGACACTTTAAGACACAGCTGTCCTTTATTTTTGCTTTGAAAATATCATCCCTGCCATGTTGGACTAGGGTGTTTGTGTAGCAGCTTCTGTGCCACCAACTCTCTGTCTTGAACAAGGAACCCCTTCAGCAAGCCTCTGTCTCTAAGATCAGCTCATTTTGGGGATCCAGGGGCAAGTGTGAGTCTCATTCCTGCCCATCACGTAGGGCAATTCTATGCATTGCCTCAGCCCCTCTCCTGCCTAACACTGCCATGCTTTCCTTTTGTGTGTGCCAAGGCTGGCCCATATCAACACCAACATTACACTGTGAATTCACCCACTTGGAAATCAATGTGAAAGTGGGTAAAACAAATCCTGCCAATAACTTCCACACCACAGTCTGAGGCTCGAAAGGAGGATGGCGAATGTTCTGCCCTGGAGTCTTACACGTTACTTTTTCATTCCCCGCTTTTGTCTTCCTCCCCAAATCTCTGTGGCTAATTAGGAGTTTTTCATCTCTTCTGCAGTCTACTCAAGATTCCTCTTCAAGCATTACTTCCCATGCCTACTCAGCACTTTCACAACACCGAATGCATGGACTCAATTAAGATAGCATAGGAACTAGGGTTTATTAGGATAAATGTTAATTTACTACACCCTCTCTCCAGAAAGATTTTCCTCGATATAACTTTTGTGTGGAATTAGATAATATCATGGCAAAAATGTATGGAATTTTAAAAAGATTTACCTTCTTGTAGAACAAATTCTAAGAACGTATACTGTGTTGCATTTGAAGCAGGTGATAGTGATTCAATTGTCAACTAGCTTTCCCAGTGCTTAAGATTCTGTGATGCCTCCTGACGTTTTTCTATGCCTGCGTATCTCATTCTTACTTCCCCACAAATTAAATATTAACTCCATCTTGCTTCTGCATACGACTAAAAAGAATTTCAATTAGAATGGGACTAGAAACCACAGCAAAGTTTCACACTGCAACAATATTCAGTCATTAACTGTCAGGCTCACATTTGTCTTCCTCTTCCTCCTCACTTGCTTCCTAGAATTATGTTTTAAATAGTATCTGTAAGGTTTCAAAAATAAATATCATCGGCCATTTAAATTGTACTTTCTCCCTGATTGTGTAATATTTAAAATAAAATTCCTCTTTATATACTTTCAAAAGATCTGAATTTATTTTATGAATAACTATCAAATGCCAATATTTTCAGAACTGTTCAAACTCAATTTCATGAAGATAAGTCAGATTTTGTGACATAAATAAGTGGACAAACTGTACTGTTCACAGTCTGGTTACTGAGGTATAACCAAGGCTTCACTGTAATCCTGTCTCTAATTTTTTTTGTTTGTTTGTTTGTTTCAGTACAGACTATTGAACCCATAGCCTCATACATGCTAGCCCAGCACACTGCCATTTACTGAAAACCTCACCTCTTAATCAAGTACATGATTCACTGCTACTAACATCTCCTTTTACTTCATTCATTTGTTCTTTCTTTCTCCCACCCCCACACTCTGCCTGCCCTCTTCCCTTGTATTTGGAATAATTCTTTTTAAGTGACATTACTGAGTACACTACAGCTGTAATACTCTACTGCATCAGTGAGACCCTTACCTTCAGAAGGCTTGCTATGACTCATGACACTTTGAACCATTCGTGATCATTTCCATCACTAACTGAATAATAAAGACTGGCTAATGATGTTTGATTTACCTTTTTATTCCAATCTCTTCTCTAGATGTGAGGTTACTGAACTTGTAAAAATGCCCCATACTTGAGATCAGACTTTTGATTTACTCCCCCTTTCTCTTTTCCCCTCTCTTCCTTCTCTTTCCATTCTACTCTTCTGCATCTTTGATATCTCCCCTGACCTCTACATTCACTGGTCTGTAGCTGAGAATAGCATTCCTTCCTATCTCCACTCTGAATGAACGTGTCTCAGAGAGTCCTACATTCTGTTTTTCAGGATGGAATAATCCTTGTTTGCATATTTTTGCTTCAGTGTCTGAACTCAGATTATTTATTGCAAATACTTATAATTAGCTGCAAGTTAAAAGAAATTTTAAGTAATTAAAATTTATTTGGATGTATTAATGTTGCCAAATTTTGAAGAGTTTATGCTTCTTTTTGGTGAGATCCTGTCGTTAAAGCAAATTTTTGTATTGATGTGTTACAAAAGCCACAAATGCTCACTAAAAGGGTCAAGAGATTCATTGGTATGTAAAGGAAAATTTCAAATTTATTTCCTTTCCTCCTTTAATTTTCCTTTCAGAGGGCATAACTGAGAAGATATGTATCTACTTCCAAGTATTTCAATAAATTTAGACATTACTCTTATATATGTATACATAGAGTATGCATGCATATTTTAAACAAAAACTATAACATGAAATATATTATTTTACATTAGATTTTTTAAATTCATAAATTTATGGACATTAATATTATCAAGTTATGCATGCACTTCCTGTTTTTATTTTTGTTAGCTAATATTATTTCCTTCTTGGGTCTCTGAGGGAGTTGAAGATTAGTTAGTTATGGTTGAAGATTAGTTAGTTATAGGTGAAAATTAATTAGGATAGAAAGTGCATTAGATATATCTTGGATTTACCAAAATAGGATAGATAATGGAATTATTTTCTCTGATTTGTCAAATACCTGTTTAGGTATTTATTACGTGTATATATTGTATATAGTTATTGTACTTTTGTATATAGTTTTTCTTATGTTAGTTATAACCTTTTGCTGTTTTTTTCTTTTTATTAAAATAGAAAAGGGGAAATGTGGTGGTAAAAAATATTATCAAGTTAATTTAAATTAAGTTGTTAGAATAAATATAATAGATCAAGCAAGTGTCATAGATACAGTACTCACACTATAAGTAATAATAGTATTACTAGTGTTGATTTTATTAAGATAAGGTCTCACTATGTAGCCCAGATTGGACTTGACCTTGTGATCCTGCTCCTCAGCCTCTTCACTACTACCAGCATGCCAAGATTTACATTTATATTATTGGTGATACACTCTTTTTTTTAATTATTCAATGGAGTAGCCAAGGAAAATGAGAAATTTAAGAATGGTTATATGAAATGTCAGTATATTGTGAGGACAGAGATGTACTATAAAAGCCTAGCATTTCATAGTTTGTGATATTAGTGTCATCCCATGACAGGTGGGAAGGAAAGAGCCTTGTCTAACTGATTTTGTATAACTCTACTGCTTACTTTTGCTGGTTTTGTCATAATCTATTTGTGATATGATAGCAGTAGTAGCAGAATAAGTAAACAGTACTATGTGTTATAAAATATTATTTTAGCTGCTGTTTTCCAAAGTAGAAGTGTTCTACTTAAGATACAATTTTAATTATCTTCAACTTTCTAAGTTATTTTCTGAACTGCAGTTTTTAAAGATGTCACACTTAACTCCACAATATTGTTCTGTCTACCTCAAAAGGTGGTTTTATTGAGTGGTCCAAGAAGGCCCTATAGGTCTTGCTGATTCAAATACTGGAAATAGAAGGGTGGCTACCTCTTTGTTCAGGCATACTCTAGAAACTGCACAAATCTCTTTTTTATATATTGCCCTTGGCAGACTTCTATCACATATATACTGAATTCCAGCCTGATTCCCAGCAAAACTGCGGCAAGAAGTATTTCTCTGTGTGGTTGTGTGATTAGCCAGAAAATCGGTTTCACTAAAAATATGAGATACCATATGATGGATAAAAATTGTCTCTGTCGTATGTTGAAATCACCTTGAATAATTCATAAAACACTTGAAATGCATTCTCTTATTTGATAAAAGAATGTCACCAGTAGCCAAAAATTGGATCTTTCAGTATTCATAAAATCTAGAATTTTTTATAGAGAAAATATGTATCTAAAAGATTCTAGGAATGATAATTCACTTATGTTCTTTAATTTTGTTAATTTATCACCTTGGCCAATTATAAGTGGACTGTTTTCTTCTCTTGCATAAGCTACAGTAGCTATGTTCCTTTTACTGCAAGATCATGCTTGTAGCCAAACATTGCAGCTTTCTCTTCCACAATTAGTTAAAACTTCATATTTCTGAATTTTATTTATTTATTTTGGTTTTTTGAGACAGGGTTTCTCTGTAGCTTTGGAGTCTATTCTGGACTAGCTCTGTAGACCAAGCTGGCCTCGAGCTCACAGAGATCCACCAGCCTCTGCCTCCCGAGTGCTGGGATTAAAGGCATGTGCCACCACCGCCCGACTATTTCTGAATTTTAAAACCTGCTAAATGATTCAAACAATGCCTCTGCTGTTCCTATAGAGAATGAAAACCATTGTACAAAGAAATAAAAATAATTCAATTTTTAAGTTAATTTGTAGAAATAATTGAACCTAAAAATAATTCCAGCCATCAACTGTTCCTCCTTACTATGGGCCAGAAATCTCCTTGATTATTTATTTAATTCAATATAGCTTTCTCAACAAGTCAGTGGTATATTTCAGTTTTTCTGTTTCTGAATTGAGAAAACTTAAGCTCAAGGGAGATGAAATGATTTTTTTCACAGTGCCACTTGCATCACATCCAGGATGTGTTAAAGTATTGTGGGTGTTTCAGCTTTTACATTTTAAGCAAAAAGCTAGTATCCATCTAACTTGTTTTACTGCCATGAATAACTATGAATTTATATCAAATGCTCACCAGAGAAAAACTGATTCAGGACATTTTTTTTTTTAGACTGATGATATTAAAATCAAGTTTCCTGGTTCTTCTGATGAAGGTCATCCCTGTCACACTATTTTTATAGAGGGGCTCTCTCAATGACTGACAGGTGATATTGCTTGTAGTCTCCTGCACTCATCTTTATCTTGAATTGTCATCCGTCTCACTCCACCCCTTTGCAAAGACGGCACTGAAACCTAAGCACAGTTTGGCATGCTCTTGATGTGTTTGAGTGTGGATTGGCACCCATAAAGACATGGAGGTTGAATTTCATTTCTGTGAGTATTACCTACTAAGGCAGGCAATGTGCACTGACATGGAAATCCAGAGACATTTTCATCATGGCTAATGACAGTGTATCTAGCCAGGGGGGTCATTACAGGCCTTATCCTTGAGTACTTCACAACTTCTTGAAATTAATGTTTATTCAGAACAATGATACGAGGTCTATGACATCTTTAAATTTCTGCCTAAATGTGACTCTAACCACTGATGAACGACCATTGTGCTTTCATGCTTTGCTAGACATCTTTGGCTTTTCAAAAGTAATAGATTCTGAAAGAAAAGGTATTCACAGTGGGTGCAAGAAGGCACCTATATTAATTCTATGGAATCTAGTGAAAATTTGTATCCAGTTCTTCAGGAGATGGCACGAAGTCTCACAAGTGCCAAGCAGCCAGAGGGGATGATGATGCTTTCTTTACATCAATATATGCAGTATGCTTGGCCTTGTTTCTGACAAGAAAACTAAAGAAGATGGCTGTCTGGTATTTTGGAACCCTTGTGTAATAAAGCATTTGACAATTTCAAGAATATTGCTACGTTCACCATATTTACACTCATACCGCCTGTCCAAGTTTGCTTTCTATTGCTGTGATAAAAGCTAAGGCCAAAAGTAACTTTATGAAAGGATTCATCTGACTTACACAGTCCATCATTGAGGGATACCAAGGCAGGAATTCAAGGCATGACCCTGGAAGCAGGAGCTGAATCAAAAACCAAAGAGGAGCTGCTTTCTGGTTTGGTCTCAAGCTTGTATTCAGCTACCCTCTTCTGGTCTCCAAGGGCACCAGGCATGCAAATGCTGCCTAGGCATACATGCAAGTAAAACACACCAAGAAATAAAATAAAATAAAAATAAAATTATAGATGATAATAACTATAATAGGGACTTTCTATTCTAACACTATCAAACAAATATCACAGAGTAATAAGACAATCCTTGGCTCTGAAATTTAGTAGTAATTTTTATCTTTTCAGAAGAACTTATACTTCTTTTCTAATTCAAAAACAAATACAAATGTATAGTCCTTGAAGTGGTGTTTTTCAGTCAAAAAAGTGAACATAGAAATCACTTTGAACTCACAATGAAACGAACAAGCTTTTTTGACTGTTAATGTAAAACACTATTTTATTCAAGTGAACTAGAGAGCACACATTTTTTAATTTGATCATGTTTTCTGAGCAATGCCTGTATTTTGTTGTCATTAACGAAAACTATGGCACATGAGCAGAAAACCTAAAGTGATGGATGTCATGGGTAGCCATTCCAGCTGTGATCTGGAAGTTCCAACCCCCATTGAGACATCGGCAACTGTCATGCCTACAAGGCGGGGCCAAGGGAGGTGCCTGGAGACCCAAGATCTGGATGGGCCAGCACTCTCTCTGTTCTGAGACCCTGAACAGTGGAGATGGACCAAGCAGAGCTCCAGAGAACACCGCTGGATTGTGATACACCTTCCCCAGATCCCGTGACCTACCTATCCCTTAATTTGTAAGTTACACCATTAAATAAATATCCTTTTAACTACGTGGAGTGGCCTTAATAATTTTACCAATAGATGGAAGATTCAGAGGCTTTTAGAGATGCATGGACACCTAACACACACATCCTGGTTTGCTTTCTGTTGCTGCTAAAATAACACAAATCCAAAATAACTTGGGAGGGAAAGGGCCTATCTTGTATCCATCACTGAGGGGAGTCAATGCAGCAGCTTAAGGTAGAAACCTGGAGGCAAGAACTGAAACAGAGGCCATGGAGGAACACTACTTATTGACTCGTTCTCAATAATTTGCTCAGTCTGTTTTCTCACACCACCCAGAACCATCTGCCTAGGAGTGGCACAGCCCACACACAGAAGGTTGAGTTTTCCCACATTAATCAGTAATTGTTTTAATGTCTGACAGTCATGGTCATAGCCAGTCTGGTGAATATTAGTTCTTCAGTTGTGGTTTCCTCTTGGTTTGTACCAGACAAAAACTAACCTGCACAATATGCAATGTTACCTTTCTGTTGTACAATTCATATTTAATCAGTCCTTAAGCTGAGCCCTAGCTAAAATGTTTTACACTTGCCTAAGACATGAACAAGCTGCCATGACTCTAGGAAATTATTGTCGCTAATAAGGTGCAAAATATTTTATTTTTAAACATTTTCTTTATGTTAATCCAAAGTAGAATCTAGCAAACAAAATAGCAGATGGAGAGAATATGCACTGTTTTGTTTAAAAATTCTGTATTGATCCCTATCTCAACATATGGACCTTCATATGTTCTTCACATAGTTGCTTAACAGTGAATTATTCTAAAATAACATTCATAATATGAACTAAATAAAGCCTATAGTACTCAGAGGATAAATAACATTTTGTAAAATTGCATATACCACTGTTCAATTGTAATTTAAGTCACATTAATTCTCACAAACCACTGATATTATGTCTCTAAATTTCATAGAGTCTGTGCATTGATAGTCATATACAGTCATATACAGTTACTTTCATTACAAAATAATAAGAGTTAAAATCTTTAATGTTCCCTTAAATTGATTGAATTTTTCTATCTTCATTGTAGATTCTTCTTAAATATTTTGAGTTTTAATCCAGATAACACAATGTTAGTGTTCTAAGTGAAATTTTGTTTCATATTTTTTTTTAGTGGCAGTGTATCTTCCTGTAATACTCGATATATTTATCACATGGTCTTGCCCTAAAGTTGCACTTCTGAACTATACTTAATAAAGCTTTATAACAAGTTCAGTGTTACCTTTCCATTGCTATAACAAATTCTCGAAATAGTCAAGTTGTGAGAGGGCTTATTCATGCTCAGAGTTTTGTAGGTTTTAGATATGATTGACTGGCCCTTTTGCAGCACAGTATGGTAGGAGGATATACCTAAGCAAAACTGCTTGCCTCATGGCAAGAGGTAGAAGAGTAGAAGGGGAAAGTACCAGTGTCTCACCCTGTATCTGGCAGACTCCCTCCAGTGCACTGGTCATCACTCGCTAGGATCCACTCATTAAAGGTTCAACCCCCTCACGGCCGTCCACAGTGGATACCAACCCTTTCCCACGTGTATATTTGGAGCATGATTAAGACCAAATTCTAACAGTAAGAATAAAGAATATTGTCAAAATATATTATGTGCATTATGAAAAATATGACAAAACCAACTATTATATATGTATTATTGTTAATAACAGCATTAAAATAAAAATAAACAATAGCAAAGAATCATAATTAAGTGACTGCTGCTATTTGAAATAAATGCAACAAATCTTTCTATAAAAGGTAGATAGAGATTACAGATTACAGATTTTTTATGAAGGCTGAAAATTTCTCATGTGTGTAAAGAAAAAAATAACTATTTTATCCTAAAGTGGTTTAGACCTTCTTCTTGAGCAATAAGAAACTCGGGACAAAGAAGAGTTACATTTAGGAAATCAAGTTATTTTATCTCAATGCCATAATGAAAGCATTACCATTTACCAAATGCTCAATTTTCACTTACCCCCTCTTTTCCTTATTCAAAATGGAATATAGCATATGAGAGAGAATTTTTATCAGTGAAGAAAAACTTACACAGTTGCTCACAACTGGTATTCTGTAACTCCTCTGTCCTTCTACACCCTCCATTCACCCAGTTAACCTGAGAAGTGAGCTCTCAAAGTGTTGCTATTTTTGTCTTTGGCACTACAATGTTGAATCTGTACCTGCTTTCTTTCAGCATCCACAGACTTCTCTCAGGAGTCATGGCACCTTGCACCATGAGCTTCTCTTGTGCTTCACTACACCTTACATGTAGACCTAGTCAACAGGTTTGTTCAGCTTCCCTGTCCCTTGGATGGCAGCCTTACCTGTCCCTTGGATGTCCCTGACTCTACTGAATACCTGAATATTCAAGATCTTGCAATGCCTCTGAGTTACATGGAGTATGGAGTCTTGCTTTTGGTTTTTGCATTACCTGCACTGAGATGTCAATGAATTGGCTATGAAGTTTCTGGGTAAAATCTTGCAAGATCAGAGGTTAGAAAGTGAAAATTAAGTAGAAAGAGAATGTCCTCATAGGAAATACCCCTGAACATTACAACTTAAGATTGAAGGCTTCATCTTTTTTTTTCTTTCAGCTTCTTCCTGTAAATATACTTTCTTCACTAAATCCAAACTCTAAAAGGAAGCATAATTTCCCCCTCCATTTTCTTCCATTCTTTTGTGTCTTTTTATTCCTCTTCCTGTGACTTTTCAGTACAAAAGGAGCAAGAACCTCTGTACTTTCTATATATAATATTCCACTGTTTTTTCAACCTTCAGGCTAAAACTTAATTACATCCTGAATGTGACAACAAGAGATTGGCTTATGTACAAACCAAGGCTTGTGATTTATAGATAAATTGAGATGTTATGATAGTTATACATATCCAAATAGTACAATGATGGAAGGGACTTCATGGACTAAGGGAACCATGAAAGTAGTTTTTTAAAATTATTGCAGTCTCTAACAGGTCTTTCCATGTTCTGGAAGCAACTGGATATTACTATCAAATTTAGTAACCTAAAAAGACTACTCTAAAATAGTGTTTCAAGTGATTCTATTTCATATTCTGTAGAAATCCATGTAATATGGCTGATTTACCTTATCTCTTTTCTCTATATTCTAATACAATTACTTTAACAGATGCTCATTTTTTTTCCTTTATGAATGCATTTAGTTCACTATTTTCTATCTCTGAACAGTTAGCCTTGCAAATTCAGCCTACAGGTTCCCCTCAGCTTCTTTACTGAAGATCTTTCTTTCTTCTTTGTGCTGAAACCCAAACATCTATGAATGTACTCATATGCAATACCTTGACACTTCTACTTGCATACTTCAATGACCTTTCATTCACTTTGCTTGTAACATAAATGGATTTTCCTTCCCCGTTCTGGCCCTACCTTGGAAATCTGTATTCCAATGAGTGGCAGGACTCACCACCTAATAAGGCATCCAGAAATGCTGGCATAACCCTGAGATTCTGATCTGTTCTTATTCCTTATATCCAACTCTGTTCAATACCTTTGATTATTTTCCAGTAGATATCTCTGTTGTATCCAGTTTCCCTGTTCCCTTGTGACTCACAACCATCCTCATCTTCTGCCTGGGCTCTTCAAAAACATGCAACCTGCTCTTTCTGCATGTTCTTTCCACTGGCATTGATGGATTCTGTACATAGCTGTTCAGGTACTCTTTAAAATGCAATAGGAAGGCTATCCTTAGTTAACTCTTCCCATCTCATGCTATTTTTCTCTTTACTTTCTGAGACAAGCCATCTTAACATCAACTCACCTTTGCCCTAAGAGATTTTGTGGACAGAAACTAGTTCTTCCAATACTTGAGAAAAGCATACTTTGGAACACATAATGGCCCTTGGTAATAGATACCTGTACCTTCTTTTCACAGGATACTATTCAGATTATAAGGGCATTTTTGTAACTTCTTGCCATGAAGCCTATATCCTCCTTATTCATTTGAAGATAAGAATCATAACTATTTAGTTTGTTTTCATAATTTTAGTAACAGTACCTAGGATATGAAAAATAGTTTGCAACAAATAATTGCTTTGGTTTTAAATCCAATAAATTGAATGACTTGCATTTGAGTAGATTTATAATAAGTAGGCCATGGTGAAGTCATAGAGAGTTATAAGGCATAGAAGGTGGTCTGTGTGTTGTCTCTCTGCCAGGTATTAAATTATTTTATTTTCTTTAGCCATGG
The DNA here is from genome assembly GCF_004664715.2 of Peromyscus leucopus. NCBI lineage: Eukaryota > Metazoa > Chordata > Mammalia > Rodentia > Cricetidae > Peromyscus > Peromyscus leucopus. The sequence continues at coordinate 80,479,997 of NC_051069.1, forward strand.
ATGCTCTTAAACAAATAATTCCTTAAGAAATTTCTGCAGATATTCACTGACTTATGGTGATTTCACATGAGGTACTTTGAGTTTTGTAATGGGCCTTAGACCCTAAGGAATTAAAAACTTTCACATGGACACATAATGCATACATACATATATTCATGTAGTCATTGATTTGTCATTATTTATGTTTCAATAAGAACTGTGAATATTATGACATGAATGCCCAAATAATCCCAAATCCACATAATACTTAGACAAATAATGTAAAGTTTTCTATTTTTGATCTTGTCAGGAAATTCATATATTAGAATAATTATGTTCAGTAAAGAAATTGAATAATTATTATTGATTGGTTGCATGATTACTTGAAAGTATTTTTGAAGAGGTATTCAAATTTTTAAACTAAATCTTTAAGAGAATATGACTGACAAGTGATCATAATCCTTTACTGAAGTATTTTCTGTGAATTTCATAAATCTCCATTTTCTAGAATGGTAATGCTGGAAAAAGAATGAACACATAATTATTTTGGAAAAGATTAGAATTTTTATACTATGTTACTTTAATTTTATTTTAGATTAAAATACACAAAAATTATTTTTAAAGCTTTATAAACATAATATTGATCACTAATTATAAAGAAAATAATGTGGCTTTTCTTGGTAAGCTTGGGAAAGGTAACAATCATATATTAACAGCATAAATTTCAGTTTAATTTACTACTACTTAAAACAGAATTGTAACTTTCAAAATTGATGTTAAATTTCTATGCAACTTAAGTCAACCTGGATCAAGATGCTAAGATCTGAATACATTTTTTCACCACACACATATATATGAGTGTATCCAAACTAAAAAGACCTATTATCTTAAAGTTTATCTGGGAACGTTTCCCTACGTTTCAAAGTATATTCATATAAACTTCCACCCCCAAAATGCACTCATTTGCATCTTTTAAAGGGTTACACATAACTCTTGTATAAGTAAGGATATGAAGTTTGCCTTCTTAGAAAGTGTTTTTCCCATTGAAAACAAACCAAAAAAACAGATGTGCCATCGCCTGTTTCACAGTGAGAGCCGATCTGAAATGGCTGCTGTTCGCTCAGGGAAGTCATAAAGAGATCAAATGACTTCTGGGCCAATGGAAAACCTGACTGTCTCAGAGCTTCGCAGACCAATTTGAAGCAGTAATTAGACTGACTGGAAGCTTGTGTGAATGATGCTCCAAGCGCAATTATGAAGCGCCTGGTAATACTGTTTTCAATATTGAAGACCTTGTCAATTGATTCTGATGGGGAATAAGAGAAATTCAGTATCTGGATACTAAAAGGGTGATAGGATGGTGAGTCTGTGTGCATTAAATATGGTAGTTCATTTCTGGATTTAATTTCACTGGAGAAAAATCTAAGTATTAGCCAGTTCAGATATAATTATTTTATCCTAGCTATCCTTAGCATGTAGTTTTTCTTTTAATTTCAGAAATGTCTGTATATGTGAGGAGTTTACAGATAATAATTGAAAATGCTTTTAAGAACTGAAAATTGATAAACACATGGCAATGGAAGGCCATAGTGGTGCAATTAAGGGATGTTGCGTGGATGCTTCTGAAATTCCCGTAAACAAATGTGACTTCAGTGTTGCTGCCAAATGAGCCCAATGTCCCACAAATGAACTGAAAGCAAAGTGCTTGCCATATCGCGTCTGCACTCTCAGTCTAAGGTGACTGCTGTGCGACATTACCGAAATGATTTACTGGAAATAGCATACACATATATGCACCAAGATACTGTATTTAAGCCTCATCTTATTCTAATGAAAAAACGTGCTTGCCATTCATGAGGGTATGTAAGTCACCAGAGGCAGAATACAGCTTGACTGGAAGAGAATGAAAAGCTGTCTCTTTGCAAGTAGCCCCAGAAGCTGATTCTGACAACATTAACTTTATTTATTTCAAAGCTGCAATTATAAGAAAAGCAAAAAAGATCTGAAAATTGGCAGTCTTTTAGTAGTCCTTTTCAAATAGCAGTACATCTTTGTGCTGTCTTCAGTGGAGAGGTGCGGGGAGGGTTTCTGGATAATTTTTCCTTTTCTCAGAGAGGCCTTGGAAGTACTAACTATGATGTTACAAGTCTAATAAAGATTTGTCTTCTTCATTACACTCACAAACTTGGATTTTATTAGTGTTTACTATATGCTGGATGCTAATTGTCTTACAAATATTAACATTTAATCCTTATGACAATCCTGTAATATAATAAGTAGGTCGGCTTAATTTAGAACTGCTGAAAGTGAAACATGAGAGGATAAATAATGAACATGTGCTCACAGAGCTAGTGAGTAAGGGAGCCTGATCCAAACACAGGAAATCTTCTTTTGATACTCGATGTTAATGTTGATGTGAAGTGTGGTGTGTGTGCGCGTGAGCACATGCAGACAAACACAGTATATATATATATATATATATATATATATATATATATATATCCCTCAAAAATATACATGCACAAATACATATGTATATATATATATACATATATATATATATATCAACATGTGCAAAATAATAATCAACACAGTATTTGAAGAGTTGCTTGCTTGTCTTTGATGGTTTGCTTATCATATCTCACTTCCCGTAGAGTTCACATTCCATGAGTCTGGGATAAGGCCTAAACATTTTCTCTTTAATAAGATTTTACAGGTATTTTAATAATATTTTACAGGTACTTTGTCATTATTTTCTTTGTTTTCAAACTACCCTTTGAGAAAAATTGTATAGACTATATTTTTGGTATTAAATTAATTGTTCATATATGATCCTGTGTTCATTCATAACATCTCTCTGATTGACAGACTAAAGCTACAGTAGTAATTACTATGCTTCTAAGTAGAGCAAATTTGGATTTTAAAATAGTTGTGTTGCTCACTGTCACTTTCTATTATGAGGTATGGCTCTTCATCAATGAAGCTCTCAGGGATACGGTTCAGTAAGCTATAGTTAAATTAGTGAGCCAAATACTCCGTGAATTTGTGAAAACAGAAATAGTCATGAGCACCTTTGCTCTAGTAAAGCTAAGATGCGTGCTCTCTGAGTCTTCTTACTGTTATAATAAAGGGTTTTGCGGTTGAGTTGTAGATGGTTAGCCTCACTCATGATGGATGATCTGGGTTGAAAATTTTCTTCATTCCTTTCAAATGTGTTTTCCCCAGTAGCACTGCAATAGTTAATCAGCTATTTTCATTTTATAAAATACCTTTGAATGTAATGACTGCTAGTAGTTTGCTGAATATTCATTAACCATCCTTTCCTCTGAGGGCACATAAATCCTCCAAAACGCAATACATGCACACTTTAAACTTTGACATAAAACACTCATATTTCTAGAATGAAGGGGTTTTTCCTCTTCAAGCACTCTCTCAAATCATATATAACCAGGAACACTGGCAGCATTGCCGCTGCAAGAAGGACAGAGAGAACATCAAGAAATCCAAATGAATTCCAACCCATTAAACGTAATGGTGTGGTGAATCTCAGTGTACCATCTGCCGGGGAACAACGGTACCCTACTGGAATTCTACATCTTATTTACATAAGAGATAAGAATGTGGTGGTAGATTTATATGGTAAATAAGTACCTGGAGACAAAACTTAGCTTTTCCTCTATTCGCATCTAGGGATAGCCACATCTGTATAAAATTTAATCTATTTCTGCTTTGTGATCCTACAGTAAAATTGAAAATGTCACCTTTCCCAAATATTACTAGCAATATTGCCACTAGAAGTAATTAAAGAAATAAATATTTCATATCCAATCCCATGTAAAATGTGAAATTTACTTCTATATTGGCATGCATGCTTAAGACATAGATAGGGTTTATATTATAGAAAATGCTTTATTCATAACTGCTTATGTTTAAAAACAAATTTGTAGCAAACCTTTGGAATTCAGCTTTGACACATGTTTACTAAAAAATACTTTAGCACTTAGTTCAGTTGTTAAAACTACTAAAATTTATTGAGTCAATGAAATCCAAGCACTTTTAAATGTGTAATATTTAGGTGATATCCCAAAATAAGATTATTTTTTGACAGAAATGTAAGAGCTAACTTTTAAAGTAAAACAGCTTCGGATCACCAGATACAAATTAATATTATTCTTTGTTCTTTTACTCTTTAACAAAAAGTATTTTCTCTGAGCATCACAAAACTAATCGGCATTTTCATGAAGCATGTCCTGGGTACCTTGTAAGACCACACCACTTATATCAGTGTTTGTCAGCAGCAACTGGAAACACTCAACATATCCTGTGGGCTGCACATACCTCGGCTGACACTATTAAAAACAGTGTTTTTGTTTAGAGTAGGTAAAGCAGAAAATGTTGGCTTTTTTTTTCAGAGTCATTTTTCAAGAATCTTGAGATATCAAATTCTTCTGGAGCCTCTTCAGTGACTTCCATCACCAGCAATGTTGACTAATTAAGCACTTTCGCATTTACACTCAGCCACCAGTACTTAATTAAACACAGTTCTTGTCTCTTCAACTGCTCCTACCAAGCTTCCAGAAGTTGAAGAGTGTGGCTGTTGACAATGGCAGTCCACCAAGTGGAAAATTATGCAAAGAAAATTGAGAAAGTAGGAAAAATGCCAAGTCTGTTGCCTTGGGGAAGGTGGAGAACATGAAAGTAAATACAGTACAGAGTGGTTGGGTTATTGCTGGTGGCACTCTTGTTGATTACGTAATTGACTTTGTAAATTGATATATTACATGTTTATCACTTCTTATCAAATCACAGGCATAGAAAACAATTTTGTTCTTGAAAGAATGATGGCCCATTACCCAAGTCCCATCAAGAATGTATTTGGCTATGTAATTGACCATGGTGGTGAATTGAGCTAATTCCAATCCAGGCTCATAAAGCAGTGTTTATCTGTGATCACCAATAGAGACAATTTCTTTATTATATTCACATATTTCACATCATACACAGGCCCATTTCTTTTTCATACAATTAGAATCATACAAATAAATACAATCTACTACTTTCTGAGTAGAAGATAGATTCATGTTTTAAATCATGGGAAACCATGGTATTTACTGATATAGCTGCTAATTTTAAAATTAACATCAATTTTTAAACTTCTAGAAAAATTTTAATTCTACATTACAAATATGTAATGAGTATCTTTGAGTTTTAAAATAATTAAGCATACATTGAATTCAATTTTCTGGAACACATAGAATGACACTAGGAAGACGAGTTGGTTATTGTCCTCCATATAACACCCAAATGAACCAAGGACTTTAAAAGATGACCCTATCATTGTCTCCAAAGAAAACTCATATCCATTTACTGGAATATGTGGCTATGACCTCATTTAGAGGAAAACTATTTATAAATTAAGCATTTAAAGATGACTTCTTCCTGGATAAGGCAGGCTTTTGTTATGTTATAAGAGAGACATGTGGACATTTCTACATGCACATGTAGGCATAGGCAGTCGTGCTGTTCAAACCAACGTACTCTTGGGGTCATCTGCATCAGAGGAACTAAGATGTCTGTTGTAAAACTGACACAGGGAGCTTGTTCCTGCTAACACCTTACTTCAAGAATTCTGGGCTCTAGAATGCTCAGGGAATAATTTTCTATTGTTTTGAAGAACCAAATAGGTGGACATACTCAGCCTTTAGCACCTAAATCTAGCTTTTTACTAGTGTGGTATGTTGTTGCAACAAATTATCTACAGATATTTCAATGACTTTGAAACAGAATGATGTGAAAAAGCTGGAAACTTTTCGAGTCGTATGATACAAGAGGTCTTCCTAAACTATTTATAGGAAGATGAATTTTAAAGTCGTTGCTGCTGAACATAGTGACATAATCCTTTTTCAAATAAAATTTTTCCCATTCTTTTTTTAAATTTTATTATTTATTTTACATACCAACCCCAGATTCCCCTCTCATTTCTCCTCTGGCTCCCCCATCCCCTCCCCACCCTGCATCCCCTCCTCCAACAGGGTAAGTTCTCCCATGGGGGGAAAACTAAGCCTGGTACATTCAGTTGAGGCAGCATCAAGCCCCTCCCTGCTTTATGATGGGTGAGCAAGGTGTCCAACCATAGGTAATGGGATCCAGAAAGCCAGCTCATGCACCAGGGATAGATCCTGATCACACTGCCCCTCAAACAGACCCAGCTACACAACTATCTCCTGTATGCAGAGGGTCTAGTATGGTCCTATGCAGGTTCTACAGCTGTTGGTCTAAAGTTCATGAGTTCCTTTGAGCTTGGTTCAGTTGTCTTTGTAGATTTTCCCATCATGATCTTGATGCCCCCCCCTACTTATATAATCCCTCTTCTCTCTCTTTGACTGAACTCCTGGAGCTCAGCCTGGTGCACAGTTATAGATCTCTGCATCTGCTTCCATCAGTTACTGGATGAAGGCTAAATGATGACAGTTAGGGTATCACTAATCTGATTACTAGGGTAGGCCAATTCAGGCACCCTCACCACTATTACTAGTAGTCTAATCTGGGGTCGTCCTTATGCATTCCTTGGAATTTCCCTAGCACTAAGTTTCTCCCTTATTCCACAATGTCTTCCTCTATCAAGATATCTCTTTCATTGCTCTCCCACTCCGTTCCTCCCCCAACTTGATCATCTCATTCCCTCAAATTCTCATCCCCCATTCCCTACCCTTTATTGCTCCCTCATCTCCAGTTTACTCATGGAGATCTCCTCTGTTTCCCCTTCACAAGGTGATCCCTACATCATTCTTAGGGTCCTCCTTGTGTCTTCTTCATTGTGTTTCTATTTCAGTTTCAGGTCTTGAACTGTTTCCTTCATCTGTTTAATTGTTTTTTCTTTGTTTTCTTGGCTTTCTTTAAGGGATTTATTGATTATTTCTAATTTTTGTTTGTCTTTTTCTCATTTTCTTTAAGGGAATTTTTCATTTCCTCTCTAAAGGCCTCTATCATCTTCTTAAAGTCATTTTTAAGGTTGTTTTCTTCTGCTTCTTCTACTTTGGGATGTTCAGGTCTTGCTGATGTAAAACCACTAAGTTCTGGTGGTGCCATATTGCTCTTTATGTTGTTGAATGTATTCTTGCACTGACATCTACCCATCTCTTCCTCCAATTAGTGCAAATGGTGTCTGTCTCAGGGAGCCACTCTTGGTCCAGTCTGAACTCTTGGTCCAATTGGAGCTGGTGGAGTCTGTGTCTCAGGGAGCAGCTGTGGTCTTGGAGGATGGGTGTGTTTGGGGGTGGATTGAGGCTTATAAGTTACAGGGTCTGGTGTGGGAGGGATGGTCAGGCCTGCTTGCAGGAGTCCTCCCTGCTGGCCTGAAACTGGGGCTGCAATAGGTAGGATGTGGGGGCACTGGTTGTGCCCCTAGGCCTAAAGCCTAGAGGCTGGGGTAATAGACTAGGAGAACAAAGACTCACCTCCTGGTCCAATTGGAGCTGGTAGAGTCTGTGTCTCAGGGAGGGAGCAGCTGAGATCTGGGAGGGTGGGTGGGTTTGGGGGGTGGATTGGGACTTGTAGATTATAGGGTCCTGTGGGGGATGGTGGTAGGTGTGCCTGCCTGCTGGCCTGCAATTGGTTGTGGCCCTGAGCCTAAAGCCTAGAGGGTGGGGTGATCATCAAATAAAAATATTTAAAAATATAAAGCCAAAGGTAAACGCTAGAAATAATGAAAATTGCTTACATTAATAAAAACACAGAATTAGATAATAGCCATACATGAACAAATTAAAAATTAACAAAAAAGAAAGAAAGCTGCACATCTTTAATTCCAGCACTCGGGTGGATCTCTGCAAGTTCAAGGCCAGCCTGGTCTATACAGAGCAAATTCCAAACAGTCAGGGCTACATAAAGAAACAACAGAGAGGGAAAGAGAGAGAGAGAGAGAGACAGAGACAGAGACAGAGAGAGACAGAGACAGAGAGACAGAGTGAGAGAGAGACAGAGAGAGAGATAACATGAGGGGCCAGAGAGATGACTCAGCAGTTAAGAATGCTTGTTGCTCTTGCAAAGAAACAAATTTGATTCCCAGAATTCATCTGAGGCTGCTTACGACCCCTTCCCACATGCAACTTTATCTCCAGGTGATTCAACATTCTTTTCTAGCCTCTACTGGTACTTGCACCCACCTACCCACCACACACACACACACACACACACACACTTAAATCTGAAAGATATTGCTTATGAGGGCTTATAAAGAGAACGCATAATTGGAAAGTAGAAGAAAGGTTGGTCTTTGCTACAGTTCAGAGAAAAGCTTGGAACCCAGTGTTCTTTAGTCTTATACACAGAACAGAGCTTCTAGTAATCAAGTCAAACATTTAGCAGAGAGTTCATGCAAAATGGTGGAAAGGGAAATGCAGTCTGCTTTCTATTTAATACTTAAACTGTGGCAGGAAATGATGAAATTAAAGAAGACAACATTAGAATATAATTGAAAACTCCAATCGATGATTTGGGCAGTTATTGACCATCCAGTTTGCAAAGGATGCTACAGCTCAGTTACTCTCTGGAAAGCATGCTCTCAGAAATTCCCAAAGTCTATGACTGTAAAATAGTTGCAGAAGGGAATGGTGTGTGACTTGTAGATCCACTCAACTCTCTCATTAGAAGCCCAGGATAGAGATGAGTGCTTCAGGGTTGCTGTGATGGGACTTTATCCAGTGGCGTCTCTGAAATAAATAGGAGATGTAAATGGGTTGAGATTCCCATAGAAGCCAAATTACTACCAATCTGGAGAGAAAAGGACAAAGACTAACGAAAAAGGCAGGATATCACATATCAGAGGTTGTGTAAGCACAAAATGAATTAAGAGAACTCCTTGGATACCAAGATATGCTACATTTAAAGGCAAAGAAAGAATGACTCAGTGGCAGAGTCATTATGAACAGAAACCCTCTAGGATAGTAGGAAGAATGTGAACTGTACAGAAACTTAAGAGAGCTGGAAGGGACTGAGACCACAGAAGTGAAGCAAATATGACAGACACAGCTGCAGAGGACATATGTGCTGTGGGCACAGAGGAAGAGCCAGAAGCTACAGCTAGCTTGTCTCACACCTTGAAACCTTGGGAATTTTCCTGATAGATTTTTTAACTTGCTTGAATTGGTGACCCATTCACACTTTCTAATTTTCCCCGGTTGCATTGAGGATGGCTATGCTTGTTTTTTGTTTTTTTTTTTGTTTTTGTTTTTTTTTTTTCTTGTTTTTTTTTCTTTATGGCAGGTTGGAAGCAAATAATTAATTTTGATCTGCTTTGTTTCACAGGCTCAAAAATAGAGAATATTTTGCCTCCTAGTGGTTTATACTCAGATTCTTTCCCAGTAACAATTTAGTTGAAATCAGAATATGGGGTTTGGAGACTTTGAAAAGACTGACATTTGGATAGAATTTTGAACTTACTGAGATGCTATATTGACTTGAAGCACTGAAGAATACCAGTGCAGTCTTTTTATGCATTTTGCTCATGGAACAGATGTGCATGTTGGAGGTGGGATTAGACTTAGATGAATAGTGATATCCTTGCTACTCTGCTGGAATTTTTAAATTCTCTGCAAGAGTAACAATTGTCTTTAACCATTGAACCATCTCTCCAAGTTCCTCCACATGAACATGTTCCTTTGCTGTTTTTAAGATTCTCAGGAACAGTGGATTTAGGTTATGACTCCATCCATTTAGGCTTTTTTGCATAAAGTTAACTGATGAAGAAAGTTCAAGAGAATTGTGTGTTGTGAATGTAAAAGCTATCCTGTTCATAGTATATAGTTATCATCAACCTATGCAAAGTTCTTCTCTTGTCTTATTTCAGACTTGTTGACTATAACTCTGGACATCTCTATTCTTATTGCCAGATGATGCTCATGTATAATTTCTTTAAAGAAATTGTATATCCCATCTGCATACAATTTAAAGAAATCTAGGTTCTTTGTGCGTTTTCCTTCAAAGTACTTATATTGTATTATGTTGGAGATCAGCTCTGAAGCACTCACTGTTTCTTTTTCTCCCAGCATTTGGTCTTATCGATGTTGTCGAACATATTTATAATTCATTCATTGCAGTTGATATACGTTTCCCCTGAAGGCTCAATCTACCCATTTTACTTATTTCCTTTGTGATAAACACCTCTGTTAACTTCAAATTCTTGCTTCCAAAATATTAGTTAGAAATATTCTTATATTCCTTCCCCTAAGCCTGTACACAGGTGTTTGGGAGTTATATATAAGATTGGTATGACAGAGAGTTAAGGTAACTGTAGAGATTTTGACTTAAGGTACATTGATTCTGTAGATAAACTTGAGTCTTAAAAATACCATTTTCCAATCCATGAGTGTGATACTTCTTGCCTTTATTTATGTCTGCTTTAGTTCGCCTCAATAATCATGCAGGGTTTCTAAAAAAAAAAAAAAAAAAAAACAACTTACACAGTCAGATTTATATCTCAGTGTTAGATATTTTGTGCGATTAATACAAATGATAAAATGTATTATTTTTTAATTTTCAAAAATTATTTTGGAGTAATTACATCAGAGATTGTAATGTTTGCTGTTCCAGTTTACTGTGGGCCTCTTAGAATGACAGATCCAATATTCACCTTCTGTGGAATAAATGAATGTGTTAGAGAGCTCACTTCGGGTATTTGGGGCTCCTTGTTGTGGTATCAAATCATAAATCCTTACTCGTGCTTTTTTTCATTCTAAAATGGATATGATATGTATAACTCTAAATTGTTTCTCCAAAACCTAGGAAGATCCACTACCAGTATGAAAGAAAAACATTGCCTCTAATACAAAGCATGTGATGAAAAAATGTAAAACCATCACTTAATGACTGACAAATTCTGTCCAAATTGAAATCACAGATGTATACAAATTGTCCAAAAGCACAAATACAGCAATGATTCTCTCCAAACAGCATCTTTAACTCAAAGAAAAGCAGAGTTTTTGCCTACGAGGATGTCTAGGAAAATAATTGTCAATTCATTTCATTTGGAGTCTAACAGCCCATGGGAAGTTTAAATTGCTTTAGATGCACATTTTCACATAATCCAATAAATACAAAATATGAACAAGTTAGTTGTGGGCATTAAGTAAGAGGACGTCTATGTGAGTACTCAAACGGAATATTTGGCGCCACTTTTGGGGAAGGAGTCTCTGCCAACTGTCAAATGTCAGGCTAGATGAGGACAGGGGCAAGAAAGAAGGAGCGGGCTGAGAAGAGATGCTCCTATCTTTTCACCCATCATGTTTCAGCACCATCCGCTCACTGCTGTCAGGAGTCATCAGCGTCTTTTGCCTGATGCTCAATCCTACCATCTGGACACTTCATTTGCTTCTGAAGAATAAGCATCTTGGTTCTTTTGAAATACATACATATATATATATATACATATACATATATATATTACACATATATATGTGCGAGTGTAACATATATAAACATGTATATATATAAAATAGTGAACTGTTCCTCATGTTTCTGTTATTCTTGAATTCTGTATAAAATTTAGAATAATGGTCACTTGCTTTCCTTTCTGCAAAACAGGAAAGAAAAAGGACAACTTCTTTCATTTGATTAGATAGTGTCCTATTCCTCACTACTGTGATCTCCATGAAGTCTTTGAAGACTGGTGTCTTTATTGCTTTACATATTGTATTTCCTTCAAAACTACCAAACCTATTAAAAAAAAAAGTATGCTGTTGTCATTTTACTAGAAACATGATATTTAACAAACATTTCTGAAATTAAACACACTAGTTGAAGTTTTGCCAAGATTCACAGATTTTGTAAAGTAAAACCTTAAGAAAATAAAGTAAGTTGTATTTGTAAATTTTTATCTGTCTAACTGAATATATGTTCATTATAACCATTAAATAAAAATAACAAATGAGCTCTTCTTGCATTTAATATGGCACTGATTATGTCAAAATGATTTATTTTGTACTGATAAAACTTTCATTAATTTAGAAATGAAGTAAAATAGATTTTTTTTAATTACATGAAAATGTCTACAAATGCTGTGTGATGACAAGTCCCCAACCACTTGCTTGGGGTAAATGAAAGTTTAGGAAAATAAAACTGCCTTGTTGTTCTTAAGACTTCTCAAGTGCACAACATGGAGTACCTACAGAGTGACTTGAATAATAACATAAGGTTGTGTACATGATAAGTGGCATTATCATATACTTATTTGCTCAAGGTTTTTCATATAATGTTCAAACATACAAGATAACAGTGCTATATTTTTCTGTATCCATTATAATATTTACTTTTCTTTATGTTACACACAGGTACAATGAAGTTTTTATGACATAATAATATCAATATTTATTACTTTATAGTCGCTTTATCAAGAGAATCCTACTGGCTCTGCTTTCCAGTACATTTGTAATTACTTAGTAGAAGCTGAAGTAGAATAGGAAAAACAATCTAAAAAAAACAAGTCTGATTATCATTAGCTGCTGTGCCTTTCTTGCTAGGACTGGTTGATGACCAAAGGTGATGACTAATTCCTTATACCCATTTCTGCCCTCAATTTCCTGATATAAAAAACTATTGATGAGTGGGTGTGCATGCTAAAGATTTAAAGTAGAGCTGACCAATTCTTTTTCATATATAAAGGTTTATATTTGTGATTCCTTTAAGATTCCTTATAAGATTATAATAAAATAACTGATTCTTTCTTTGTAACCACAATATGCAGCCCACCAACAAAAGAACGGGCTGAGAAAAAATACCCCTGCTTTCTCATATTCTGTTAATCTGTAACAAGTTACTTAGATGTAATTGTATCTCGGTTATTGGGATGACTTGAATCATGTAAGGGAGATGAAAAACATGTTTTTTCCTGTATTTATTATAATCATTTACATGAAAAACAGAATATTAGCACATTGTAATTCCCATATTGCCTGAAAGATTTTGTTGTGGTATGTAAACTGTAGAAAAAAAGTGTATGGTAGAAGAATAGGGAAGAATAAAGAAGGAAATCATCAAGAAAGTATGTGAGTGGTTTTTTTTTTTTTCTTCTTTACCCCTTCAGATAGGAAAGCCTAATATGCCTACTCTGCGGATTCCACCCCGCTGCCACTGGAAGCTGGCCAACCAGGCAGCAATAATATGCTGAAAACAAGAAGTCCAGGCACCAAGTCCAGAAACTGGAGAAGGGCGGACAAAGAAATAACAGCTGATTTCTCAATGGAAACTTTGACAGTCAGAAGAACCAGAGTGATGTGCTTCACATTCTCAAGGACCTCAGGTGCCATCTGAGACTATTGTACCCAGAAAAACTATCTTATAAAGGTGAAGTAGAAAGGACAACTTTCCATGCTAATAAACATGCTAAAAGAATCCATGTTCTCTAAACCATCCCTACAGGGAATGTTGGAAATCATTCTTCTGGATGAATAGAAGAATAAGCATAGCCAAGAGACTATAGAAATACAGTGAATAAAGATCTTCTTAAACACAAGGAACAACTAAGATCACAAACAGTAAAATAAATTAATAAAATAATGTTATTGCCAATGCTATTAGTTACCCTTCACAACCTGTCAGTGAGACCCTATTGTTGAAGACAGTACATTCTTATGTCATAGAACTTGAAGAAATCAATCTGGGACTCAACTGGAAGCTTTACCCCTACTGATTAATGTTCATGGTGCTGGAAGGTACTATACATGCTACCTGAGGAGAATTGTAATCATCAATCTCATCCTGTGAGCTGCAATAATGTCCTGCCTGGAAGATATGCCCGCTTGTCCAATACCAGATGAAAATGTTATGGGATAATCAAGGACTTTTATTCAATTTAAAGCCCACTCCATGAGATAAAACATCGACACTGTTAATGAGGCCAATGTCTGAGACTAGATAGGTCATGGCTCCTAGGAGTTAAGTGGACATAGCAATAAAAGAACTCCTAATGATATATTGCTACACTCATAGATCAGTGCATTGTTTCACCCTCATCAAAGGAGTTTCTTCTTTCAGTAGATGGTAATTAACATAGAGAGCCACAAGTGGACAATAGACAGAGAATGAGAAGCGTTGGAGTCTCTGTGACATCTCTTCTTTAAAGGCTCAGGGATTTGAGGAAAGAGGAGGAGGAAGAAACATTATAAGAAGCTGTGGTGGTGAACAGCTTCAAGGAAAGGGAATTTTCTGGATGCAATAGAGCTGATGCATGTGTGAACTCACAGAAACCTGGACAGCATGCATAAGTTCAGGCCAGAGAAAAAATACAAGCACAGAGAATGTGGTAGCCACAAAGTCCTACCCATGGCTATGAAGCTGTTTGCAATTAATATATTCTGAACATATATTATGAACTGAGTGGCAATGAGTATGGCTGAGCAAGTTTCTGTAGAGTAGAGATTTTGGGACATGTGCTGAGGAGTGATATAACTGCATTTATATGGTAGATTTATTTGTAGTATTTTGAAGATTTCTCCATACTGATTTCCAGAGCAGCTGTACCAGTTGTATTCCCGATAACAATGAATGATGGTTTCCTTTCCCCACATTGATACTATCATTTGTTGCTAGCTGTTTTGTTGACCTTTGTCATTCTGACTAGGGTGAGATGAAATCTCAAAATTGTTTTAATCTATATTTCCCTATTTCCTAAGAATGATGGGTAGTTTTTGAGAAATTTCTTAGCTATTCTATTGAGAACTCTGTTTAGAACAACCCCATTTTTAACTGGGTCATTTGCTTTCTTGACTCTTTGTTTCTTGAGTTATTTATGCATTCAGGATATTTAATTATGTATCAGATGTAAAGAAAAATAAAATCATGAAATTTGCAGATCGTTTGTGGCACAGCCATATCTGAATGGAATAGCAGAAGTCATAGAGCCAGCACAGCTGCTTGACAAAGATCCAGCAGAGCTGAGCCACATGATGGCTGCCATGCCACCTTTGGTTTTCATCTCTACCTGTTACATACTTGGGTCACTTTTAATAGTTGTACAATTTGGGGATGTTGGGTTGATGGAAAATTTTTTATGAATTATTTATGCCTTCTTCCAGGAATGCTGCTTCTAAGCTTACCCAGGAAAGTCCTGAACATACTACCCCCACATACACTTTGAGGGAGCTATCCTTATCTGCTTGAAGGTTTTCCTTATGCCTTGGAGGTTGTGACACATAAAGAAGAAGCCAGAGGTCTCTTCATAAGGCTATGAGACATTCTTAAAACATCTGTCCCTGTACTTACACTGGAACAAGATATTCAAAACAAAGTAAAATTAAAAAGTTCAACAAGATTCAGTGGGCTAGAGGAATTGTCCACAGTTGAGATTACAAGGCTCTTCCCACTGTACACTCAGACAATTGCGTGGCATACAACTGCCCTACACAAAGACATATTGATGAGCAAAGTGTCGAGTGGAAAGATGATAAAAGTATGAGGTGTCAGGACCTCCCTGTCTTAGAAGTTAGATCATGCAGAGCCACTATAATGTCATATGACCAAGGAACAGCAGAATGCCAGGATTAGACATATAGACAAATTCTATAAAGATATAAATGTGAACATTGATTGTATTGTGCTAAAATTTAAATAATAACTACAGCAGTTTTAGCCTAAGGATTTTTCCTGGGCACTCTGACCACTAAGAGTTAATAATACATTGCTTGACACATGGCAAAATGTCAGGGTGGTTGAAGATTTTGTTTTGGTCTAGTGTCCTTGAAGCAACCACAACAACCAGCCTGAGCACAGGCTGTCATATGCCTCAAGATTCTTAAAAATTGGGTTATAGGGTTAATATGTAAGAATGATAACTCTGTTTATTAATGATGTCAAAACTTGGGGGGAAATGGTTGGAAATGATAACTCTGTTCTGTCATAGTTTATTAATAATGACTAAAAGATGAGCAAAGGAAGTAAAACACATGTCTAAAAACAAAAATGTTTTGGAACATCATGAATTTATCCCTGCTAACTAAATTCTGTATAAATAAAGAAACACTCTGGCTGCTAGTCAGTCAGGCTGCAAGATTCTCCTGACCACCATGGCCTGGCTCAATGCTTTCTCCCACTGACTCCTTACACCCTCTGCACGACCCATCCACCACTGGGAATGGCTCCTGGCACCTTTGTACCAAGTATGTGGTGTCTTCAGGCTGCACCCTCAGTCCCTGAGTGGCAATCAAGTAATACATCAATAAGATGCTATTTGGGGAATCATTTCGACCAATCTGACCATTTGAAAGAAGGGTTTCTTGTGCCTGGTACTGGGGCTTTTATTGGTTCTTATGGGAAGCATTGTCAGTCCAAGTGACTTAACTTCCACATATACATGATTCCTTTGTGTATTCTGTATAATATGATCCCTTGAGCCCTTATCAAACAACTGTGCTGTTATTAGTCCTTAGTTGTGCCATTTCCTTCTGTATTGATTGACCTTCCTCCCTCCTCCCCATTTGGAGCTCCTTCCCCACTATTCCATTCCCCCACTTCATATCACTTGTATCCCACCAAAGCTACTTTTCCCTACCCATGATCCCTTTATACATTCCCGGTTTCTGTGGTCACTCCATGTCATATAATTATGTCTGAGGATTTTCGGATGAGGGTGAATATGTGGTGTTTATCTTTTTGGGTCTGCATTATTTCACTCAATGTAATCTTTTCTAGGTCTGTCTATTTACATGTAAATTTCATGATTGAATTTTTCTTCACAGCTGAATAGTACCCCAAGGTGTGTATGTACCACATTTTCATTATCCATTAATCTGTTAAAGGACAGTTAAGCTGTTCTCATTTCCTGGGTATTGTGAATAGGGCAACGATGTATGACTGAGCAAGTATCTGTGAAGTAGTATGTCGAGGAACAATCCACCAATTGAAGAAGCACACAGAATGGGAGAGAATTCCACCACTGTACATCTGACAGAGGGTTAATATCCAGAATACATGGAGAACTAAAAACAAAGAGTGAAGAAAACAAACAACACAATTTAATAATGGGCTAAGGATCTAAGCAGAGACTTCTCAAAGGAAGAAATTAAAACAGCTAAAACATACCTCAAAAAGTGTCCATCTTCCTTAGCAATGAGGAAAATGCAAATTGAAACAACCTTGAGGTTTCATCTCACCCCAGTCAGAATGGCTAAGATCAACAAGACAACTGCCAACAACTACTGGCAAGATTGTGAAGAAAGAAGAACTCTTTATTCACCGTTGGTGGGAATGAAAACTGGCACAGCCACCCTGGAAATCAGTATGGAGAGTACTAAAAAACTAAAAATAAATTTAGTGTATAGCCCAGCTATACCCCTCTGTGGCATATGCCCTAAGGACTCGAGATCCTAAACACTGGCTTTCATAGTATGGAAAGTTGTTTTGCAAACAGCCATGGAGGAAAGCAATCAAGAGTCCTGCCCAGCTGTTACTCCTATGAATCACAACAATGACCATTATGGTAAGATATCCCTAAAGGTGCAATTGTGGCACTTATATCTTAGCACTAACCAACAGATGTCTAATTGGACTTAAGGCCCCCTTTACAGGAGGAAATAATGCCTGGTACTGGAAATGGAGCAAACTACCCGTGACTAGTGAGGTCATGTATCTTAGAGGAGAATGTAATACTGCCACTTTCCTAAGCCAATATAATTCCTAACCTCATTCTAAATACTTAACCTTAGACCCATAGAAAAGTGTAGCTTTCACTAAAGAAGTTTCTTTTTGCAATAGACAGATACCATTACAAAATTCTACGTCTAGTCAAAACGCAGAAACCACTTGACTGAGTGGTGTTCAGCCCCAACTGATAAAGCTACAGTGTAACTCAAACACAGTGCTCAGAGAATATAGTAGATCAGGAAGTAATCTGTAAGGTTGTTTCCTAGATACGACAGGAAAGCTGTACCTATCAAATCTCAGCAATAAGGCTGCTCAGACAAGACGTGAACAATAACAACACTAGTTATCATGCCAAGGTGTAGGGATAGGGAAATCTCACAGGACCCCAAACCTGAATAAAGAGCTACGGGCAAATAATGAATGCTGAGGGGAGCAATTAGGCTACAGTAGTGATGAGCCCCCAAATGATTATCCAATATCAAAATCAGCCCTAGAACATACAGGCAATATTGAGTGAGCTGAGCATGTTGTGTTGATACATTTATTCACATATGTGTGTAACAATCATAAAGAAAAGGAGGCAACAAGTCTGAGAGAGAGTAAAGCAGGGGCACAGGCTAGTTTCAAATTCTATTTTTATGTAGGGTTGGCTTCCTTATTTCATTCATCTTTTTGTCTTTCTCTTCTTTGAGTTGTTTGTCCATAGTTCGTTCTTGTGAATTATGTCTCTGGCATCTCTTCCAGGTGTATTTGTATGCTTGTATTTGGGTGGGGGAATGGGATTTACACAACTGTGATTAGTAAAGTTTTTCTTTGATATTTTGTTCAAGACAACTTTCTTCTTTCATCAGGGCTGTTCACAATATTTACAAGGGAGCTAACCCATGGTAGTGTCTGTATGTTACTTTCCTCTGTTAGATAATTGGGGCTACAGCCTCTATACCAGATCTTCTCCTTGGTGGCTACAGCCTGATGCCTCAGTGACTTGGTTAAGGACCTTGGAACGACTTTCAGCTTGCAGTGTGGACCAGTATTGGGTCTCAGGTTAGGACAGAGCTACGGGAGGGTCCCAAATCAGTCAGATCTGGTAAGATTTAAAGGGCAGGATTGGCCCCCATGGATCTTCCTGTCAAGTATGATGATCAGAAATCTCCTGATAGAATGAGGTCATGGATCTAGTGAGTCCCGGGAGAAATATGGGTTCATGGCATCAGCAATAGAGAACAGAATGGGGAAGGGGAGCCTATGCCAGTCACACAGGTAGCTTACATGTATTTCAGTTCCCTGTCAACAGGCTAAGGCAACATTTAGGTATCTAAAATAAGTCCTAATTAAAATATTTGTCGCGCCGGGCGGTGGTGGCGCACGCCTTTAATCCCAGCACTCGGGAGGCAGAGCCAGGCGGATCTCTGTGAGTTCGAGGCCAGCCTGGGCTACCAAGTGAGCTCCAGGAAAGGCGCAAAGCTACACAGAGAAACCCTGTCTCGAAAAACCAAAAAAAAAAAAAAAAAAAAAAAATATTTGTCGCATTGGTTTGATTGCTTTATTAGTACTTATCAATATGAATAAAATACCAGAAACTGAGGGTGTGGGTGTTTATTTGTGTGCTTTCTTTTCACTATACCATTAGGTTTTTTTTTTTACATTCTTTGTTTGAAATTTTAATACATTGAGTT
Organism: Peromyscus leucopus; assembly: GCF_004664715.2. Lineage (NCBI taxonomy): Eukaryota > Metazoa > Chordata > Mammalia > Rodentia > Cricetidae > Peromyscus > Peromyscus leucopus. Next base: position 80,499,283 of record NC_051069.1, read on the forward strand.
TTCTTGTCTATGTTTAAAGACTTGAATTTTTATTTTTATGTGTAAATGTTTTGCTTACATGCATGTATGTATGTACACTATATGCATACAGTGTCTTTGGAGGCCAGAAGAGGGAGTTAGATTTCAGGGTACTGGAGTTAGGGATGGTTGTGAGCTGCCACTTGTCTGCTGGGAACCAAATTCAGGTCTGCTGCAAGAGCAGCCTGTGCTCTAAGTGCTGAGCTGTTTCTCCAGCCTCTGCTTGTCTGTTTTCACTAGCTCTTCAGCTTTGTTTAAGGTAAAGACCTGCTTTCAGTTGAGTCACTCAGATGTCCCACTTACTTATTCTTGTCTTTTGAAACGCATATGCATTGCCCAGAAGTGTTTGAGTCCAGGGCCCTGTCCTCAACCCTTCCATGCTTTTGGACTATGTGTTGAAACAGAATTCCATGTTAGTGTCAAGATAATACATCTTTAAGAATTCTTACAGCATGAAGATATAACCCTGGACACTAATTTTAAATAACTTTTCTAAGAACTCAGAATTAAGCAAACCACACTTCCCTCTTGATGTCATGCTTTGAAACATGTACAGATCCTCTGATGAACTGCAGAATTGAAACTCAAAATCTTACCCTAAATTTTTTGTTTAAAAATTTGGGGGGATAAGGCCTGGTGATGCAAAACTGTAATCACAACTATGGAGGGGGCTGAGGTAGGAGGATCACATTTATAAGATATATTGCATCAACTGGGAGAGACCTTGCCTAAATATAAAAATTGGAAGAGTATCTGGGGATTTTATGGCACAGTAGCAGAGAAATTGCTTAGCATGCATACAGATTTAGGCTCATTACAACAAAGAGCAAAGGAAAATATGTATTTGATAAGTAAATATACATTTTTACAATTTTAACAGAAGAGAAATATCAAGCTATATGAATTATGGATAACAGGAAGCTATTCCATGAACTGTAGTTCAACCTTTCTTATCATTTTTATTTTTGAATTGGGTAATTTGGTTACTTTATGAATATTTGAATTTCATATTTTGGTCTTTCTTTATATAGTTAATCATTGGCAATGTGTACTTTAGCATACTATATCCAAAATTAGTATTGTATTTGCTTTAAATTTTTCTATTTTTCTTTCTACTCTGTTCATTGGACACACTTGTGAAAACAAGAGTTCTTTACTTCTGTGGTATACTCAAGTGGTATGATAGTTTAACTTACTGGTTTTAATTTTCTATTTCTGTCTAATCCAATAGTTCTAATATGGATTTCTATGAACAAAATATAGTTTTATGTGCATTTTAGAAATCTGTCTTGGCACATATTATTTGTTTTTCATTTTATTTTTCTGAGACAGGGTCTCACTAGATAGCCTTGGCTAGCCTAGTGTTCACTATGTAGACTAGGCTGGCCTTGAATTCAAAGAGATTTCCCTGCTTCTACCTTGCTGGATTAAAGGTAGGAAGCACATGCCTGGCCTTCTTTGTTAATTTTTAATTGGCTCATGTATGATTTTTTTCTCCTAGTTCTGTGTTTTAGTTAATGTAAGAGATTCCCATTATTTCTGGTTTTTACCTTAGGCTTCATATTTTTCAACTTTTTTATTTGAAAAAGCCAATGTGCATACAATGTGTTATTTGGCCCAGTATCTACTTCTCTTATAACCTGTTGATAAAATCTTTGATTCTTTAAAAAATATTTACTACACTAATTATTTTTTAAATTATCCATCCTTGTTATCAATTGGATGAAGCAAGAATAGCACTGTTAAATTGTTACTAGCATCAGAAGGTAGTTTTAATATAAACATGCTCATTTTTCTAGTTGTAAATCTAAAGTAAGTAACAACATTTTAATGAATGTGTTTCTGGCTTTAAAATGTAGATATGATTTGTTTAAATGTCTAGGACTGCTTTAGGCATTGGCCTATCTGCATATCACATTATTGTTTCTGCTTTTGTTTTGATAACTTCTCATGGCCCAAACTAGCCTCCATTTTTATATGTCACCATTGCTGATCTTGACCTCCTGATCCTACAGCCTCTATTTCCCCAGGGATCATAGGCATATGCCACCACACCTGGCTTTTTGCATACCAAATTAAATGACCAAGTCAAATTCTACTGCAGTGTAAGGTCATGTGCATATGAATGATGCTATGTGCATCATGAATGGATTTCAAATATTTTCTCCTCTGATACTTTTGCACAGATTGTTCCTCTGCATATAGTTCCCATACTTCTCCTCCTTAGGTGACTCCTGTTCTTCAGGACCCGGTTAAATGTGAACCTCGTGTGTAATTTCTCTTGTATTAACCAAATCTTTGTCAACATATAGTCTGGAAAGGGTGTCTCCTTCATTCATAGCTAAAGCAATTTTCTATCATTTAATTTACTCCAGTGCATTGTGGTTATAGTTCCCCCAGACATGACTGTGAGTGTCTGGAAGCAAACATTCTGTGTCTCCAGTACCTAGTGTGTGCTAACTACAAAACACTCAGCTAGCAAGCTTCTTAAAAGAAGGGGTCTGGCATTGTTCTTTTTTGTGTTCCTGGCACACAATAATAATGACCATGTTATTTATACTAGACCATCCCAAATCTATGTAATATTAATATATAAAATTTGATTTATCTAATCACTAAAACCCGTGAGGTAGGTCATTTTTTCATATATTTTAAAGAGTGGAAATGAAGTCATAGATTGATAGGTAAACTCAAGGTCACACAATTTGTGTCAAGTCCATTATTATTACCTAGGATTTTCAGCACTAGAGTGTGGACACTGAAGTATAGGTTTAATAACTCTGATACACAGTGAATGACTATGTACCAGAAGACCATAAAACATATAGCAAATGTTTGGATGGTTATGAGATTTTATGCAATCTTTTTGTCTATATTGCTTTCAATGTTTATTCAAAAATATCCACTTATAACAGCTGGATGAAGCTAAATAATTTCTTCAAAGATGTGAGTCAAGTCCTTAGGTATTATTATGTACGTGAGAACAGAAATTTGAAATAATTTTAATGTTATATTTGGGAAATCATTTGAGAATATACAAATTAGATTTCTTCATACTATAATACTATATGCAAAAATGTAAACTGGTTATTTACAATAACTTCAAATTGATATGATAGCATGTTACAAAAACTTGCTTAGATTTCAGTGTAAAACTGACTTATTCTTTGAGTTTATGTCCATAAATAAATCAATATTATTATATGCCAGCAATAAATTTTGTGGTATATTATAAGAAATGTTCTTGGCTTTTATTATGTACATCATTTCAATTGGCATAAACTAAAATAAATTATTTTACTTTTTTACTTTTGATAATTTTATAAAGATTTAAAATTTATTTTTATATTTTCAGCCATGTTATTTAGTAATGGCACATAAATAAAGAAGCTATAAATGTCTTCTATAGTCCAAAAATTTATTATCAATTTTTTAAATACTGAAAAAGAAAAAGAACAATTCAAATACAAGTTAAATCAATTTTTGATAAGAGATATACTTGTTAATCAAATAACTCACAACCTGTAAAAATTATGCACTTTAAGACACACACACTCACACACACAAATAGAGCCTTTTCTGTATGTTAAACATCCACTCTGGCCTTCGTAACCCCCTCTGCATTGAAGTAATAACATTACATATCCCTAGGTTTATTTCACTTCCGTTTTTCTCTTCTCAAGCATTGTCGTAAAAATAAATGAATATTGTTCCACTGTGCGTGCTTTTACACTCCTCATGATGAGAATGGATTCATGATAACTCATTTATTTTCTTTTCTTCTAACAATCTTTGCAGCAGGAATGAGATGCCTGAATTTTAATGCCTAATATGATCTTTGGAAGACTATAAACTTTTAATAGACTTTACACATAAAGTGAGAGAAAAGATAAATAGCAGAGAAGTCTGTGTTTTGATCCCAGGAAATCCTGATTAATAGCCCTCAGATTGTGTTAGACCACCCTGAATATTTCCTGAAAAAAAATGGGTTCATTTTATTGCCAAATAAATTGTAATTGAAGATACCAACATCTGACCAAGTAGAAATATAAATGGAAGGAAAAGAAAGACAGTGTTTCCTTACTTGATGTAGCATCTAAGACAAATCTCATTTTATTTGCTCTCTGTGTTGTCTCTGATGCTAATTCTGTGTGATAAACACAACAGGTTTAAGTTTAGGGAGGTTTGCTTTCAGACTTATCCTCTGTGAATTTTTCTCCAGTAATTTTAAGTTTACCTAATGTCAGGAATTCAGCATCATCTGTAAAATCTGAAGGGAAAACACTGACTCTTAACACTATGCATAGACTGAAAGATGTCATTGTCTGGACTGTCACCTTCTGCAAAGGTTACTGTGCGATTTTCCCATTTTTTTTGGTTCTGTGTCCAAATTTTTAAAAACATATTCCACACATTATTATCTTCATAGCACTGTAAATGTCAGCTTTTGGAGGACTGAATGTAGTGAAAATACAAGCATGCTCCACAGTCACAAATGAAGTTGACGTCGATAATGCACAAGAGGTTTAAATCATATGCATTTGTTAATTTTATTTTATTAATGTATTTTTAAAGTACAAAAAATGAGTATTCTATTATTTAAGAGAAAAACAAGGACTCAATCTGTTGCTATAAAAAATATTAAAAGTGATTCTGGCAAAATCGCATCACCTTTTAAATGAACAGGAGGGGAAAACAGTTTAAAGAATTAGTTGGTAATACTGCAATATACACAACCCCCTGAGCTTTGCCTTTTAAAGCAGCATTCTGCTGTTAAATAATAAAAGGAAAGCCCTATTATTTTCCCAGTTTCACTTTGCTTAAAGTGATTGATGCAGAATTTTACTGCCATCCAATGGCAGACGCCTAACATAGCTCAAGTAAATGTCTAAAGCTTTCTGATCAAATTGCAGTCTAGGGAATTTAACTTATGTAGCACACTCAGAACTAACATCAATATGTCTCTGTTTGTTCCATAGTGAGAAAGAAAGATGACTACAGTTTCAATTTATTGTGTGTTCTCCAAATTCAATTTAACAGTGAATTACTAATATTGCTGAACATAATTACCTAAATGAGTAAATCAACCCAGGCTGCTCACTAGAGAGAACATTAGAGCATAATATTAATTTTTACATGCACCTCATCATATTAGTTTAAAAGGTTTCTTTTTACAACTAACAATCTTTTCCTACCAGGCAAAATAGCCTTTATTAAATGATTGTTCTCAGATTTCTTTCTGTTGTTTGGAAGTCACTTGAATCTTTTTACTTGCTACTCTAAGTCATAATTCCTGATTAACATTAAATTGCATACTGCTTTAATTATGATCTCGATTCCTAAATGATTGAGTATTTAGATCATTTCTCAAAAAGGCAAAATAAAAATTACGTTGATTGCTATGAATGAGTTTCTGCTTTAAATATTCAAGCTTAGTTATTTACAGATCCTGATTTGAGGTAGAAGAGCCGAAGGGTAATACACTAATTTTACTTTTCATTAACATTAACTAAAATATATTTGAAATTATAGTAAATTGCTATGACAAAGTGATTAAATAAAAGTTTATGAGAAAATATATTTTGATTTATTTACATATGAATGGCATTTTAGTAAAATTGTAAAAGTTTAGTCCATTAATTATTGTAAATAAAGTCAATTAAACATATGCTCCATATTTATAAAAATTCACAACTTTCCCAGTGTTATTTTATTTAATGAAGTTTTGTAAAGAGAGTGTGGTTTTGCGTGTGTGTGTGTGTGTGTGTGTGTATATGTGTGTGTTTGTGTGTGTTTGTGCATGTGCACTTTGCACAGTCTCTGGTCTGTTTCGGTATTCTTAAACATCTGAGACCAGTAATTCAATGAAATTGAAATACCATAACATATTTTAACTGAATTTGTATTGGGATATTTAATTCTGTCTTTTCAGTTTCATTTTTATGTCATTGTTTATTCTAAAATATTACAAATTAATTCCAAGATATCTAAAAAGAGATTGGTTAGACTTCATGTTGAAAGAGGTTTTGTAAAGAAGCGTACAACAGTTGTAGGTGTTTGGGTGGAAATAGATAAAGAGAGAAGCTGTTTCTGACATCAGGAAGAATTTGAAGACTAGTCAGAGAATAGAGTTGACTCCTGTTTTTCTATGAGTGCTGGGAACTGCAGTACCATCACAGTTGATTCTCAGACGCCTCAACATTAGACTTCTCAACAAAACACTGCACCTTTGGCAGATATCAGAGTGAAACTGGACCTTTAATTCTAGAAATGCCGAGGCAGTGGATACTAGAAAGGAGCACCCCGCCCTCCACCTACGGGGCGGGGGCGGTGGTTTTGTTTTTGTAGTCTGTAGTATACTTAATTTTATCTCACATATTAAATAATTAACCAACCATTTAATTTCTTTCTTATCTAATATTTTTGCTAAGGCAGCTGAGAATCCTGTGTGTTTAAATGTACATATAAAAACCTTAGGTCCCCTGGCGAGTCAGCTTTGTTATTGGCAAGATTGGAAACTGAACTTCAAAGACAATAGTGTTAATGGAAAACTCAATTGCTTAAGGTTTGTACACATTTTAAAAAATTTAGAATGAATGTTTTGATCAAAAATACAAATCGAAAGCTAAGGCTTGAGTGAGGTAAAGTGATCTTCACCAAAAGTCAGTTCTACCTACATTAAATTTTAATACAATATGTTTTATAGCATGTTTGTGTACTAATTGAACATATGAGTTTATACATCATTTAAAATATTTTAGAGAGTTTTACATTTGAGCACACATTAAATCTGAAAAATCAGAATCCATTTGTGAAGAATGCTTTAAAAGGCTCAGTTACATTTTCTGAATTTAACTAATATTACTCTACAAATTATCTTGTGTGTGCAGGTTTGCTACCAAACAATAACCCTGCCTCTGAGACTCGAGTTAGTGAGTTCTCCACTTGTGAATACTGTGAAGCAATTAATGCAAGGTGAAAATACTACCTGGAGTTTCACTACATTTGTGAACAAGTACATTTCTACAGATTTATTTCTCTCTGCCCCTCCTCTCTTTTTGTAAGAAACAAGTGAAACAAGTGAATTCCTTTGTGTGAATTATGAAGGGCATTGAAACGTTTCAATTACCTGAAGCATCTCATTCTGTAATGGTTTTAATTTCATTTCCATTAATAAGAAAACCAAGAAATATTTAAATCTTATTTACAAAATGTGTTCACTCAGTATAATTTGGAAAATGTCTGACCTTTTATAATTCAGTATATGAAAAACGGTTAAAAACTTCAATTTACATATGTATATTTTGCTTAGGCTGACAAAAGCACTATGAGAATTTTTTATAGAATACTTAATAAAGTTATGATCACTCTTACTATTGGAAGTTACACACTACCATATTGCATCTAACTTTAAGAAACACATTTCATATCAGTCTTAAGCTGATAGTATATAAAGTACCAGAATTTTCTTTTTGATTAATATTGATGACTCGTTATCAATGATATGTGGGATCTGTAGCAGACACAGAGAAAGCAGTAGTAAAACAAACAAAAAACAGTGCCACAGAAGGCAAAATCTATGATTGACCTACCAAGCTCTGGATCTTTGATAACATAAATGTGTGTTACAGACATATGAAATATTCTTGATAATTACACCTAACCTCATACATTTTTTTTGCATTACTTAAAAAAATTTGTAGGGTGAAAACCTATTATACGTGAAGCAGCTGTGATTATCTGTAACCTTCTGTTGAATTCTTTCCTGGAGAAAGAATCTTACTCCATGAGTAACACAATTCCTCTACCATGACACAGAGGTTCCCACAGCTTTCCAATTTCATCAGCAGTGGAGAAGCCCATTATGCTTCTGCAAGACGGCACTGCTGAAGGCTTCTGCCAGCCATCTAATGAAATGAGAGCTATTTGAGCCAAGCATGCTAATATCAAATCTGATCAAACCGAAGAATTTTGAAAGCGCAGAGTTTGGTTTTTTTTTTTCCCCCAAAGACAGCATCAAAATCTGACCAAGATAAAAGCAAAAACTTCTGATGAATATACACCCCATGATTAAAACCCTGAGTCCCCATGGTTTAAACCTTGAAGACATTTTAATTATCTATTTAACATCTTGCTATTTCTGGAATTCTGACTGAGAATGTTTCTGACATAGTATTTCATGGAATGTCCCTTTCTCATACTGAGCTGCTTTTATACTCCAGATGTAAACACAAAAGCCCGCCTTTCATCTTTTTACACACCATCACATAAAAGGGAAGGTAAAAACTCTACAGACCACTTTTTCAGTGATTTGCTTGTAGATGTAACTTCCAGTATGAAATTAATAATTTTCTCTTAATTATAGAAATTAGTTACCTTAGTTAAATTTTTTTGCTCATCTAAAGAGCATCTTGAAGAGATATCTGGGTGGTGTGAGATGGTAAATTTAATGGTACAGAGGTTTTGGGCACAGTGGCGTTGAAGTTTGGTCTTGAAATTGTCATTATTCAACAGTTCCACTGATTTTTAAGTCTGACTGAATTAAAGCAATTTTAAAATTGTTTCCTAAAACTCCAAAGTAGTATTTGCTAAATTAATTTTTACTTAAAACACCTTTGGCTGAGTTTAAATCTTAATAAACTAAATTACATGAAAACCTTAAAAAAAACTTGAAGTACACATGTATGAGGATTAGATTACTGTTTTAAGACACTCAAATATAATATTTTTAAAGAAAATAATAAATTTGACCCTTATTATGCAGATTTTCATAATCTTTGCCATTTCTTAGTATTGTTGCCAAGAGGTTTAGTTGTAAGTAGGTATCTCCTTTTTTCTGAGGTCATCTGAACTGTAATTCTATAATTTTGTGTCTATTTTAAATTTGAAAATGTAAATACCATGTACTATAAATTTCATGTTGCACATATACATAGCACAGGGCACACATGACTTTTAAATGTGTAATAAAATTCTGCATTTAACTTCAAAATAGACAAACTCAGTGATAGCCGTTTTAAAATGCATTTAATTCATAATGGGATTTGGACTAAAAAAAAAAGATGCTTTTGTTTGGGTTTATCACCCTTATGGTGCTGACGCTTCCTTGTAGAAGACAGATTTCATCTTGGAAGGGGGTGTGTGCTAACTCGGGTTGAAAGCATCATGGTGTGGCAGGCTCCCAGATAAGCTCTTGAGAGCCATCCTGGCTGATCAGCACAGCCGCTCTGATTGCAATTTCACAAAGCCGGGTTCCTGCGGGCTTGGCTACAAGGTCTGTTTTCTTCTGTTTGTAGCAGGAAGTGAGGTGATGCTTTATTTTATAGCTGTCTTTAAAGCTTAATTTGGGTCAAAAGAAAGAAATTAATTGCTTAAAACTGACTTTTTTTTCTTTCCTTTTTCTCAGTGACATTAAAGTAACAAATGAAAAATAGCCCTTCTGATTTTGTTGTTGTTGTTTTATATTCATTCCATCTATTGACTGCTGAATTGAGCTCCTTTTCTACTTTAGAATGCCCTCAGAACCAAAGGAATAAAATATACAGGAACCTGAGATCTGAACAGGATGAAAGAACTTTGTGAAATATACAAAGGGGTTGAGGTGTCCATCAGTTGGTTCTAGACCCCTGCTTGATGACTGGGAGCGTTTTTTAAAGTACTTCATCTATCTGTCTATCTATCTATCTATCTATCTATCTATCTATCTGTCTGTCTGTCTGTCTGTCTGTCTGTCTGTCTATCTTCTATCTATCTATTCTTCTCTCATATATTACATCCCTACCACAGTTTCTCCTTCCTCCACTCTTCCCTGTCCCTCCCAACATATCTCTGTCCCCTAGATCCACTTCTCCTATTTTCCTTCAGAAAAGATTAGGCCTCCCAGGGATATCAATCAAACATAGCATAACAACTTACAATAAGACTAGGCACATACCCTCATATGAGAGCTGAATGAGACAATCCAGTAGGAGGAAAGTAGGAGCAGGAGAAAGAATCAGAAATACCCCCTGCTCCTACTGTTAGGGGTCCCACAAGGACACCAAGCTACACAACCATAAAGTATGTGCAGCGGACCTAGGGCAGACTCATGCAGGGTCTCTTACTGCTTCACTCTCTGTGAGCCTCTATGAGCTCTGCTTAGGTGATTCTGTGAGCTGTGTTTTTGTGTTCTTGTGGTGCCCTCAAGCCGTCTGGCTCCTACAGTCGTCTTCCTTCTCTTCTATGGCTTCCCCAAGCACTGAAGATTGGCTGTGGGTCTATGCAACTGCTCCCATCAAATGCTGAATGAAGCCTCTCTGAAGCCAGTTAGTTGGACTAGGCTCCGGTGTTCAAGTATAGCAGACAATCATTAAGAATCATTTCATTGACTGTTTTTTTTCCTTTTGTTTTTGGTATTTTGTTTGTTTGTTTGTTTGTTTGTTTGTTTTTTGCCTAGTCCTGTTTGGATCTATCCTAGGTCTCTGCGCTGCCCAGACTCTGGTTCTTGACCTTCCAGAAAGTGTCAGGAGTGGACCTTAAGTTAAATCAGTCAACGGTTGGCTACTCCAACAAATTCTGGGCCACAGTTACCTCAGCACATCTTCCAGGCAATTTAAATCGTAGATGGAAGGTTCTGTGATTGAGTTGATGTCCTAGGCCCATCATTGGAAGCCTTATGTGGTTACAGAAGATAGTGGGCTCAGGGTCCATATACCCCAATGCTAGAATTCTTTTATAGGGTCACCCTCATAGATTCCAGGGAGTTTCCATTGCACTAGGCTTCCATGTTGCCCCCGAAATGCCTCCTAATTCCAGTTGCCTCTCCCAGTACTCTCTCCCTCCATGCCTCCCCTCCCTGCCTGATTCCTCCTGTTCCCATTCCCAACATTTCCCAGTCTACCTGGAAATTTATTCTATTCCACCTTACCAAGGAGATTTATGAATTCCCCCTGGAGCTCTCTTTATTACTTAGCTTCTCTGGGTCTGTGGATTGTAGCTTAATTATCATTTACTTAACAGCTAAAATCAACTTTAAGTGAATATATAAGATGTTTCTTTTTGGGGGTCTGGGTTACCTCACTCAGGATGATTTTTTTTCTAGTTCCATCCATTTGTCTGCAAATTTCATGATGTTGTTTTTTGAACTGCTGAGTAGTACTCCATTGTGTAAATGTACAAGCAATTTAGAGTCTCATTCTTTTTTCAGGATGTAGGTCATGTGTCATTTCCTGCATTAATATCTCTGTATTTCTTAATAGAACTTCCTCTGGAGTGTTTAAAATAATGGGGAATATAAAATAGTCACAGAAGGAAATAAGAAATTCAATTGAAAAGTAATGTGTTGAAAAACAGAAATGGGATAAATGCATAACGTATTTGAAAGCCTAAAAAGATGGCTTGGCAGTGAAGAGCAAATGTAACTCTTCAAGAGGATGGAGTTCAGGCCCCAATATCCATGTCAGGCTGCTCACAAACACCTGTAACTCCAGTTCTATGGGATCCAAACTTCTTCTGGCCTCTGTGGCACCTGCACTCATATGCATATTTCACACACACACACACACACACACACACACACACACACACGACACAACTAAAAATAAAATAAATCTTTTTTAAAAAGCATTGGAAATATATTTTAAGATTTTATTACAGTTAATATTTAAAAACACTGAAAGTATATTTTGTGTGATGTTTGTTTTACAAAATGGAGTATATATTTCATGTCAGAGGTGATATTCTTAACATATATTGCACCAAAATATGATCTCCAAATTCTAAATGTGTACTACATATTTAGCAAACTGTCCTTAGGCAGAATGGTTTATAAATAAGACTACATAATATTTAGAAAATTAACACTACTCAATATAACATGTCTTTCTTAACATTAAAAACTGATTGTGTTTATTTCAGTAAATCACTGAAAATGTAACTTAATTTATCTCAGATATAATTATTTGCAAAATTATAACGTTATCAGGACAACAACATACATCTTTAGTCATTAAATACCAGAGTGGTGAGTCAGTTGGTGAAGATATTTATCACATGATCTAGACAACCTGAGTTTGACCCCCAGGACCCACTTAAAAATAGAATGTGAGAATAGACTCCACAAAATTGTCCTTTGACATCTACACATGCACTGTGGCATGTGTGCCCACAAGCACACAACACATAAGCACATGTGTGTATGCATGCACATACACTAATACTAATAAAATACTTTCTATTTAAAGAAATATAAATGAGAGAAAGTATAGTTTCTATCCATTTGTCCTTTTAAGAGACTCAGGAGCAATTTTTGTAGTATATAAAATATACTTAGTGAATTGAAGTATATGAAGTTCCAGAGGACCACCTTCACATCATTGTATATGAAGATCCAGAGGGCTACCATCACATTACAGTATGTGAAGATCCAGAGGGCCGCCCTCACATTATAGTATGTGAAGATCTAGAGGACTGTTGCAGGAATCCTAAATGAATCTACTCTGGAAAACAAAAGAGCTATAGAAATAATAAGATAAAAGGGTAGATTATTGAATCTACTCTGAAAAGAAAAAAGGAGGAATATAGATATAAGATAAAAAGGTAGATTATTGAATCTTCTTTTAAAAAGCAACTACTAGTTTTAAATATATTAAATTGGATTGGACTTTTATATATTGTATACAAATTGTGTATATTAATACAAAGTTGAGATTATTTTTGTTGGAACATACTGTACCTATTCTTGTACAAGGTATTATACCTACACAGCTCATTTAACAATGTAATGCAGTTTTCTAGTCCTTGAAAGTTATTATCACCAACTACTTAAGATAATAAGGAAATGCAGGTTAGTAGTTAGTCACCTATTACAATTGTCAGGTTAGGTATGTTTTCAAGGTCAAATAGATATATTTTAGATAGACAAGTTCTCTTCAAACACTTCAGAGATCTACAGAATATGACATTTAAGATGTTTTAATAACATAGATTTTTTTTATGATAATGAGACATTTCTGCCCCTGGCAGCACCAATCTACTTCAGAGAATATGATGGGCAAAGAAGAAACTCTATATGAAGTTTATTTTCTTTGTGGCAAAAGTTAGCCACTTGGTGAAAAATTCCCTTGCCTCGATTACTGACAGTATGCTGTCCAAATGGATAAGCAGGACACAAAAAAAAGGACTGCTGAACCTTGCCAAGACAAGGTATGAAAGTCCTTCAGAGTATCCTGCTTCACAGATAAGTCTGTCAGATATGCTAGACTTGTAGGCCAAACATGGATGCCCCGACGCTGAAGAGGAACCTTGGATGACCGTCCAGGCAGCCAGCTGTTTTATGTCATTTCTCACTTTTTTGGAAGTCATTTGTTTGCACTTCCTATTTACTCAGTTAATATCATTTTTTTCTCGTGTCTCTGAGGGAGTTGAAGACTAGATAGTTATTGTTATAGCTGTCCTTTATTGGAGAAATTATTTTGGCCACTCCACATAGTTAAAAGGATATTTATTTAATGGCGTAACTCACAAATTAAGTGAAAGGTAGGTCGCAGGGTCTGGGGAAGGTGTATTGCAATCCAGCGGTGTTCTCCGGAGCTCTGCACAGTTCACCTTCACCATTCAGCGTCCCGGCACAGAGCGAGAGCTGGCCTATCGAGCTCTCAGGTCTCCAGGCGCCTCCCCTCGCCCCGCCTCGTAGGCGTGACAGTTGCCAGAGTCTCAATGGGGGTTGGAACTTCCAGATCCAAGCTGGAATGGCTACCCACTACAGTTCTTGTTAACAAATTCAGAAAAGAAACTCACTAAAGAGGTATAAAGTGTATTATAAATTTGAAAGACATCAAAAGATAGTTTTGGGTTGGTAATATAAGGTAGGCTAGAAAGTTAATTAGGTACAACGTTTTGCACTCACCAAAATATGGTAAATAATGGAATGTTTTCTCTGAACTTGTCAACTATTAGTGGACTGTACATTATTGATGTAATTCTTGGCTTTATATATTGTGTATAGTTATTGTACTTATTGTATATAGTTTTTCTTACATTAGGTATAACCTGTCATTATTTTAGACAAAAAAAAAAGAGGAAATGTGGTGATATTTTGTTGTACTCCAATAAAATTTTCCTAAAGATCAGAGAGCAGAGCCAGCCACTAGATTAAACACAGAGGCCAAGTGGTGATAGCATACACCTTTAATCCCAGCACTTGAGATCTTGTGCCTTTGCTACCAGTATGGGAAGCACACACGCCATTAATCCCAGCACTAGGAAGGTTGAGACTGGAAGTGATATGGCTGGGTGGAGAAAGGCATATAAGGTGTGAGGAGACAGGAACTAGAGAGCCTTTTGGCTGAGGACTCAGAGGCAGTCTGAGGATTCGTGGAGACAGGGTTGGCTGAAGAGTTGGGGAGGTGAGAAGTGGCTGTGGTTGGTTTCCTCTGATCTTTCAGCATTTATCCCAGCATTTGGCTGGGGTTTTTATTATAAGACCTGTAGTGTGTAGCCATTCCAGCTTTGATCTGGAAGTTCCAATCCCCATTGAGACTCTGGCAACTGTCCCGCCTACGAGGCGGGGCCAGGGGAGGCGCCTGGAGACCCAAGATCTGGATGGGCCAGCATGCTCTCTGTTCGGGAGCTATTCGGTGGAGGTGGACCGAGCAGAGCTCGGGTCTCCAGGCGCCTCCCCTGGCCCCACCTCGTAGGCGTGACAGTTGCCAGAGTCTCAATGGGGGTTGGAACTTCCAGATCAAAGCTGGAATGGCTACCCACTGCAAGACCATTTAGGATTCATGCAACATAGGACCTCCTTCACATTGCAGCATATGAAGATCCAGAGGACCATCCTGTCACATTACACACTGCACACATGTGATGACATAGTCGAAAGATTAAACAGGTAAGCACTTAGGAAATGCACAGAAATGTTAAAACACTGATTAATTTTTATTGACCCAAACAAACATTGACAAGTCAGTAGGCATCATTGCTGGTTATTTAAGGGATGATGTGAGGTGAGTGGGTGGCATTGAGCCTGTCACCTCCCCTCTTGACCTACCAGGACAGACGTGGCTGTTTTTGTCAAGTCACAAGGTTCACAGACGTATGTTATGATTAGTTATGTGAAATCGTGCCCAGATAAACCTTGAAAAAATATGCAAATTAAAGGTGGAAGGTAGCTCACTGAGCGATTATGTGATATCCCTATTATGGTTCTTCTACCATTCATACAAGTTTGGATAGCAGGAAGGTTCTCACATATTGCTCTTCTCTTTTTCCAGACTGGTTCAGGTTTTTCAGGAGTTGTGACTTTTTGGGTCACTTACATAGGTCAGTTATAATGTGTTCTAAAGAAGACTTGGTCTGTGCCATCTGCCTAACACATTCATTACAGTGCTCAAAGTAGCAAATATATCAAGAATAAATGATGTCCTAGACAAGGACATATAATTATTGGGAGTGGTCAGTGTTTGCTCTAGGTGAGACTGTTTAGACTGGCTGACATATGTGCATACATACTTACATACACACACATATGTAATGCATGTAATACACATGTATGTATGTAAATATATATTTTACATTTTAATCATTTGTAGAGCTTGGTGAATAAGGATTGATATCTAGATATTCAAAATTCATTCTCAGTCCCTGACAGAGCACAATATTGACCAGGAGGCACATGCATCATTGTTTTATACAAAAGGTTTAGGTGCAGAACACTTTCCACTCTATCTCTCATACTTCTGAAGGTTTTCACAAGAATACTTAAGAAAATTTACCGCATGAAAGTTTACCATAATCAATGTAGGTGCCAAACTCTATATATTTATACACTATGAAAACAACTGTACAGTAACAATCGTGGTGGAAAGATGTCATTTATTGAGAATGTACTAGAAGCCATTTGTCAAAGGTAAACTCAGAAACAAAACAACCTAACAAAGAAACTAAGTTTATTTGCAGGAAAGTTTTTATTAGCACACAGGTTTGGCAGTGTTTGCATTTAAAGTTAAAAACAAAAGATAATAAAATAGACATGTAATATAACAAATGTGTAAGAAATATTGGCAATAAAATATCAATAATTTTTGTCATATGATTATCAAAATGTACAAAGATTGACATCTGTCTCCAGAGACCAACATTGCAGAAGCAGGATCAGAACTCTTGTGTTGGGAAATTTGGAAAGAAAAATTTCAGGATTGGTTTAATTTGTAGAATTAAATTGACAAAGTGACTGTTTCACATTCCTGTCACTGAGTTCAGCTGTTCTTTCTTTGGTTTCCCAGGTACAGAGTATGCCTCCTACTTCCCTGATAGGAAGTACAATGTAAAATGATTTCTTAAATGGAACAGAATGGGCTGTTCATTTATTTTATTCACAGACATTGTGCTGGGCACATGATTTCACTTAATTCTAATAATAAGCCTATGATGATTATAGGGTGCTATTTACTCACCAAATTTACAATTACACTGGAGGTGAAGTTTAATTTGAATTAGTAGTACATTAGGCTTAGTAAATAATTTACTGAGCCCTCCAGAGAATGATCTAAAATGCCAGCACCCACTTGTACCATATGGATGGTCAATATTACTTTCTGTTAGAGACTCATGATGAGATTACTGAGAAATTAGAAACTAATTAAGCATATAGAACCAAAGTTTTCATTCCCAAGTCCATTATATGCAGTGTATCACTCCTCCAGGAGCTCCTTCAACTTCACTTTAACAAGCTATAAAGACATTAAAAAGATGAATGTATCAACAGTCCTAATACATATTTGCATATGATTAACAATGCAGAATAAAGCACTCTCAAAACTCCACTTGGATAGGGATAGTACTTTTGCTTCTGAGATATACCTACTGTGACTATTAATTGGTGAACAATATAAATTCATACATTGCCTTATCTTCCAATATTGAAAAATTGAGCCAAGAAACAGTTTGAATTAAAATAGAAGGCAGTCTAAATTAAATGGAGTTTACATTTTAAGAGATGTAGCTTATTGGTTTTTTTTTTTTCAGATATGTGTGTATATTTTCAAATGCTGAGCCCTAGCTCCTATCTCTATATGAATTTGATCCCTTCATTGGCACAAGCTCAGACAGACTTAATTGAAAATACTGTTAGCTGATTCAAGCAAGTATTTGAAAAAAAATTACACTGTATCTCTTTTAAAAAAAATGTAAACTTGGCTTAATTCAGATTCTTGTATTGTAAATTAAATGAGGCCAGAACTTCATTGTTTGTAATACAACCATTAACTTTCCCCTTGCTAAGATTTCATTATCAAACCTTGCTTTTTCATTCCACGTGGGAAAAAAAATGCACACAGGCCAGTTGTTTGGGAGTGGACAGCACAAATTGGTGACAACAGAAGAGAACATTCTACACCACAATGTCAGGAGGCCCTGCTGGTCAGATGTTGCAGTCTATCACGGCCTGGCAGCTTTCTCCAAGCTCGGCAACGTGAAGCCTATGTAGAGGCTTCCTGCTCTTTACCTAACCTTATCTGGAGGATGTCTCTAGGCTTGGATGTCTGATTTATCTTTAGCATGACCTTTGGCATAGTTCCCCGCTAGAAGCTTTCCCCTGCCGCCCATATAGTAACTAAGACTTGTACTAGGAGCTTTGCGATAGGATCCAGCTGCCACATATGAAGCCTTATGATAGGAGAATGCTGTTTAATGCAAATTAGGGTTTGTCCCCAGGCTTCCCAAACCTGTATATTCCATAGACTCTGGAATAGAGTTGAGCTGTCTCACTGAAGTCATATCCTGAAGGGATGTCTCTGTTGTATCCACAACCATCTGAACACTGCTGAACACTGTTCCCCTCTTCTGCTCTTTCTACCCTCTGTACCGGTGGCTAGTGATCCTGGGGAAAGAAACCCACATCACAGAGAAACTAACTTCTGGAATTTCCATTGTTTTTGTTTGTTTCTTTCTTTTAGGAGTTACTTTTTAAATTATTGTTTGATAAATTTATACAATGAATTTTTATAACATTGACCTCTTCATCCAAGACCTCCCAAATTTACCTTTACCTATCCAACCAGCAAGTCCTTTTTATTTTTTAATGTTTAACCATGAAGTCCAATTTGTGCTGCCCATATACACTTGAATGTATGGTCTTCCACTGGAGCCTGATCCACATACCATGGGCCAAACACTTAATGAAAACCCACTCTCCCTCTCTGAGAAGCTATCAATTTTCCAATAGCTCCTCAGTTAGGGTTGGGATTTCTACCCGCCCCCCACTTGCCTGTTTTCAAACTGAAATTTTGTCTGGCTTGAGCTTGCACAGGTCTTGTCTATACTTCCCCAACTTCTGTGAATTCTTATGTGTAACTGTTCTTTTTCGTCCTGAGGATACTGTATCCTAGTACTCATTCACTGCCTCTGGCTCTGAGATTCATTCTGTCTGCTCTCCATGATGGTCCCTGAGCCTTGAGAGGGTGTGGTAAGATATAGATGTCTCATTTAGAGCTGAGTAGTCTAGAGACTCATTCTCTGCACTTTGACCAGTTGTGGGTCTGTGTTAATCATCACCTACTGCTAAAAGAAGCTTCTCTGATGAGAGCTGACAAATGCGTTAATCTATGGGTATAACAATAAGGCATTAGGAGTTGGTTAATACTATATTCATTTAGCAGAATAAAAATAGTAGGTCTCCCTAGGGGCTATGATCTATCTAGCCACAGGGTTTTGGTACCAATAACAGTACAAGGTATAAGTTTTATGTGGTGGAGCTGGCCTTACATCTAATCACAAAATGGTTGGTTATGTCCATGATTTATGTCAGAATTACACCAGTGAGTGTGTCTTCACAGGCTAGTCATTGTTGCAGCGGTCAGGATTTAGAGCTCAGCAGGACTTTGGATTAATTTTCTCATCGACTGGCATGTGCAGCACCTTGCAGCACTATGAAAGCCCATACAGATGAAGCTTCCAGGTGAGTATTACATTGATTTCTCACTACTTTATGACTCGTGGATGTTGTGCTTTCAGCAATAGGATCTTTTTGTTGACTTTTGGGGGTAAACAGGAGCAGTAGCTAGTGAAAGGCAGGGCCAGCTCTCTTGCTCTAGTGACCTCAGGGACAGCTCTCAAATTTGCCACAGGTGGTAAGGGGTGGAAGGTGAGGGGTGGGCTTCTCTCCCTTGCCCACACTGTCATATGACAGATGAAGGGCAGGACCAGATCTCTCATGCTCTTATTCTTGGAGTCAGCTAACCCATGACCATGGTCAATGGAGTCAGCTCAACTGTGCTGCCCAGGAGAGTTACAGGACCTACTCTCTAGAGTGCTGCAGCCAGTGAGGGACAAGGCCGGTTCTCCCCAGTGTTACAGTCAGTAAGGTATGGGGCCAACTCTATGCAAACCTACCCTCTCAGCCTTCTGTGGTAACAGGAGCCATGGTATCAACACAGACCATGGCTACAGCAGGGTGCAGACATGGTCCAGGCATCACCATGGCTCCAAGTAGCAAGCAGGCCACCTGCCTCAGCCTACTCCTCACTGCCTTCACATGTTCAGATTTGCCTCTCTCCACAGGACACAAACCATTTTGCCTCTGTCTTCTATCCCACCATATATATGCTCACCATAATAGGGCCCGATAGCTGGACATGTGGATCTTTGTCTCCCATTCAGTCTTCATAGCACTGGGCCTGTATAGATTCTTCATACAAAAAATAAATGATGCTTGTCTTTCTGAATCTGGATTTCTTTACACAAACATCTACAGTTGCATATGTTTTCCTGAAAATGGCATAATTTTGTAATTTTTTTTTAATGGGCAAATAATACTCCAATGGGAATAGTCAATATTCTTTATTCATTCATCTTTACATGGTCACTTGAGCTAATTCTAGTAATAACTTGCCTGTTATTAATAATGTTGCAATGAGCATAGGTATGCATATTTTCACTTTTGCTGATATCTATTTCAAACATATACTCAGCGGTGGTAAGCAGGATCATATGCTGGTTCTCACTCTTCGAAAATAAATTTCAGATGAATGGTAATGATGCCTGTACTAATTATATTCATGCCAACAGTGTATAAAATTCCCTCTTAGAGATCCTAGTGTTGTTTGTTTGGTTTGGTTTTTTATTGTTTTTGTTTTTTTTTATGACAGCCATTCTGAATGGGATGGGAAAGAATTTCAAGGCAGTTTTTAACCTCCATTTTCCTTGCAGTTGAAGGTATTGAACAATTTTCATATATTTATTGATCATTTGTACTTCTGGTAAGTACTTGTTCAGTTAATTTTCATATTTACCGATTGGATCCTTCTGTGTTTAATTGTTTGAATTCTGCATGTAGTCTGGACATTAACTCCTTGTCAGATGGCCAGCTGCCAAAGGGTTTCTCCTATTGTGTAGGCTATTTCTTCACTACGCTAACGGTTTCCTGTGTAGAAGTCTTCTAATTTGACCTCACTTATTAGCCTTACAATTACTTCACAATCTGTCAGACCTATTCAGAAAATAACTCCCTCTGCCTACATCTTCAAATACATCCTTGTGTTTCTACTAGTAGTTTCAACATTTCAGGTCTTATATGTAGGCCTTTGAGAAACTTTGAAATTTGTTTCTTTCTTTCTTTCTTCATATTGTTTGTTTTGAGATTATAATTTAATTACATTTCTCCCCTCTCAACTCTCCTTCAAATTTGTGGCTTTTTTCATTAATTGTTATTGTGTGCATGTATGTATTTGTGTAAACATACATATTGCTAAACTCCTGTTGAGTCCATACAATGTTACTTGTATGATTGTTTGGGGGGGATGACCACTTGGCATAGGACAATCAATTGGCATGTTCTTCCCTAGGAAAGATGACCTCTCCCACACCCATCTTTACTCAGTTGCCTGTAGTTCTTTGTGTAGAGTTCTTGGGCCTTTCCCCATCTAGCTTGGCGTGTCTATTGGTGTCCTCCTTGTTCAGGTCACATTTGGGCAGTTATGTGGGTGAGACTTCATGGGTGGAGTTTCTGATGTTCCTGGAAGACACAATCTAGAAGCTCAATCCCTGATTTTCTGACTCTTACATTCTTTTCACCCCCTACTTCCACAGTGTTCCCTGAACCTTGCAGTACAGAAGTGTTTTTATAGATGGATCCATTGGAACTGGTCTCCACAGTTTCGCATTTCAGCCGATTGTGGTTTCATGTAGTGGTCTCTGTTGCAAAGAGATGTTTCCCTAATAATGGTGAAGACAACACTTATCTGTGGGTAAAAGGAAAAATGTTTATAGATGGCTGTTAGGGAACATGCTGATTTAGTAAAAAAGTGGTTGGAGAGTCTAGATTTTCCTCCAGTAACCATGATTTCACTATCACTGAGTAGTTAAATAGGTTTCTAGTACAAGGCGTCATGGTATCCCTATTGTTGAGCAGGTCTTAAGTCCAATTAGGGAGCTGTTGGCTACCTCCAAGCTATGTGTGCCTCCTGTAGTGTTACCATGTCATTCTGGTCTTTGATGTGGTTTATAGGATAAAATAACAATATGGACGTCTGAAAAAGGCCACAAGAAATCATACTATCGATCATTTAGCAATAAATAAATAATAAGCAAAACTATAAAGCTACATATATAGTTTTAATGAACTCTTTTCATCTGGAACTAAATTTCTCTCTCTAAGAGCCAACAAACAAAACAAATAAACAAAAAAACAAAAAAACCCCAAATAAACAAAAAAATAGACATCAAAAGCCCTCTTTAGAGTTGTTGGCCAGGGCTGTCTAAGAGACTTTGAAAATGCACAACCTATTGCTTTAGGCCTTGGTTACCCCCAGAGATGGAAGGTAAAGCCTTATTGATGAAGACACTGTGCACTTTAGAATCAGGGCCCAGATCCCAGAGCTGGAACTGACCTGATTGCCCTTCCCCTGAGGACTAACTTTCATGGTTGAAGGCACCCACCATGCAAGCCTCCAAAGTCCTATCCAGCTATAAATTGATTTTTTTTTTTACAGGTTAAAAGATAGGAGTCTATCTTCCTTGGGGCTATACAGCAAAGGCTATGTTATTTTCCACATATACTTTCTTTTGGCAGTGTGTTTCTACACAGGTGACCATAGCTGTGTGGGATTACCTCTGGGACTTCTCTGTGTAGCTGGAGAGTTTCTCTCCGGGTCCCGCCAATCCCCTGCCCTCCTGCAGCCCACTTATAAAACAAACACACAGACGCTTATACTATTTAAACTGTTTGGCCTATTGGCTCAGGCTTCTTGTTATCTAGTTCTTATATATTAAATTAACACATATTTATTAGTCTGTAAGTTGCCACGTGGCTCATGGCTTACCAGTACTTTATATCTCGCTTTTCATGTCAGCGGCTGGCAGCATCTCTCTGCCTCCTCCTTCCACTTTCCAGAATTCTCCTCTCTCCTTGTCCCACCTATACTTCCTGCCTGGCTACTGGCCAATCAGAACTTTATTTATCAATCAATCATCCACAGCATCTCTGTATTTCCTTTATCTCCCTGTCTGTGCCAGTACCAAGTTGTCTTTTTCTTTATGGCTCTGTGATAATTATCTTTTCTCATCACTGTGATGAAATATCGGACAGAAAGTAGGGACTTTGTCTCACATTTCAGAGAATATGGTGGAAAAGACATGATGGCTAGGGCAGACTCAGTCACTGGTAGTGAAATCTTGCTTCCCATCACATGAAAATTGCAAAGTTGAGTTGTTGAATGGAAGCGTGGGGGCAGAGGAGTGATGGGGAGGACAGGGATGGTGGTGGAGGTTAACATTCAAGGCTCATCCCAGTGACATCTACCACTTAAGCTCATTATTCAAAAGGTTCCACAGTATCCCAAAGCAGTGTTAACTTCTCAAGATGAAGTGCTTCAAAACATAAGTAGTTCTGAATTCTGTTATTTGAATTCAATTGTTGTGATACTTCTGACCATTGTACTTCTGTTTTTTGTTTGTTTATTTTTATTGAAGATTGCATTGCTAAACATTGAAGAAGTTGAAGAAGGCACTAGAAGACAGAAAGACCATGTTCATTGGTGGACAAAATTAACATTTCAAAGTGATTATGTTATTGATTATGATCTACAAATTCAATGAAATCTTCATTAAAATTCCAATCACATTCTCCACAATTCTTTTAATACAGTAAAAACCTCAATGGGATCCTGCCTGTCCACTCTTTCTTTCCTCAGTTAAACTTCCCTGGAAACATCCTCAAAGACACACTCAGGAATGTGTCTCCAAGGTGATTCTAAATCACATCAAGTTGACAGTCAAGGATAGCCATGCATTTCCCAATGATAGATATTTGCTAATTTAAAGTGCTAAAGTCTGCCTAATCAACAGCAATACTGAGAAAAGGTGTCATTCATAGAGGAAAAATGTTACCACCTTAGTGACAAGTAGACTATCTGTGTTGTCACTTCTGTTATAGCCAGGGCATCAAGTGTTTTCCTACCAGGACAGGCTTTATTGTCATGTCTGTAAGTTGGAGAAACTTACCCACAGCAAATAGATGGGCAAGCTGATCTGAGGGGAAATGCAGGGCCCAATTTATATGCTAATATGGCATTTTCAAATTAGTAAAGTTAAAGTATCCAATTCATCTTTTAAATTGTGTTGTTATAAAAAGTGGGGAAGGGGAGGAGGGAACTAAAACACACAATTCTGCTTTGCTAGCAGTTGCCAGAAAGGTCATCATCACGATTCTAGTGAATACAACTTACTTCAGATTTCCTTGAGTAAGCATATTAAGTGTTTTCTATACCAAAAGCTTCCTTGATGTAACTAATTTATTTGTTTAGTTAAAGAGAGTACCAGTTGGAATACTGTTGCAACAGTATTGCATAATCGCCTTGCAGAAACTCTGTGGCATTGTATAATCATGGAATTACATTGTTGTGTTTTAACTTTGTAGCTGCTGATGAGTTCATCTAAATTAAGCTAAACTGGGTTTTGTTTTGTTTTATTTCAGTCTATTTAAATGTATCCTCTTTAAGCTAACAACTACGAATTTTCATAGGAAGAAAAAAAAAATGACAACTCCAATTACTTCAACATTCCAAGCATTTTTTCTTCCATGTGCCAATATCCCATTGACTTGCCCAAAGAAAGGAATAAGAAAGTATAATCCTTCTGGAGAAGCTGAAAACATGTTTATAAACAGTTACTGTTGTAATGTTATATATTTATCTGACAGCCTCTTTGTGTGAACAGTAAGATGACTAAAGGCTTGGATTTCTGAAATCTACATGCAGAGAGCTTTCTCCTAGCTGCTGAGATATTCAGGTACCATCTCACCTCTACAGACTACTCACTTCCAGTTCTTCAAGCCTCTTCCAAATTACCTTAGCACCAAAGTGAATCATGTCTTGAATATCAGGATTTTTACTAGACTTCCTTCTTGTGAATATACAGACTGATATGTATTATTTTGTTATTTTACTAATGCTTATAGTATTAATATTATATGAAAATAATGTATTACTTTAAAAACTAATTTGTAAAAACATTTGTAGCACAATTCAGTGTGTGTATATGTGTGTGTGTGTGTGTGTGCACATATGTGTGCGTGTGTGCATGTATGTAATGCTGAAGAGCAAACCCAGGTCTTTAAACATATTAATTAAACATATACTGTATCACTGTGCTATACCTTAACCCCTATTATCACTTTTTAATAGCAGAGGAATGGAGATACAGATTTGCATGTATTTTTGTATGTGTGTGAAATTTTGGAATAATGGATTTCACAACTAATTTGTTGTTTAATACTATAGTTTAAATAAGCTTATGTATTGAGAAATTAATGAATACAAGGAGTAGAAAGATTTCTGGTAAAAATATAAGACAGTTTGATCTGTTGGTGTTTTATTTGGGGGCTGAAAAGATGTCTCAGCAGTTAAGAGCACTAGCTGCTTTTTCAGACGACCAGAGTTCATTTCCCAACACCCATATAGCAGCTCATAACTGTTTGTACCTCTATTTTCAGGAGATATGACACCTTCATGCAGACATATATTCAGGTAAAACACAAATGCACATGAAATAAAAATAAAATACAATATTTGTAAGAAATATTTATTTTTTATTGCAACAATTTATTATCTATTTATGAGTAGCTTTATGTCTCAAATATTAAGAACAGTTGTTAAATTATTAATATATGAAACCAGATGATATCTATAAAACAAAGTTTGGCATTAATATTCCATGTGACAAAAGATAAAGGTAAGCATATATACTTTGTAAATTTTGGAGCTCTTAATAATAAACTAAAAAATTAAATAGGTATATTTAGTAGTATAATTCTTATAGTATCATTTTATAAGTGGGCTTAATGTTTTTTTAAATTATTATGTGTGAAAAATAGATAAGGGAGTATTCCAATATTTAACTAAAAGTGTTTAGATGATGTCCATAGTTTAAATTGATAAAAGGTAGGGATTAATCAGCATACCATAAAGAATTAACTATTCCACATATGAATAGTTCAAAAATTCAAGATCAATTAAGTTACCACAGAAAATTGTCAATTATCTTCTCACTCAAAAGGACTCCAAAAACTATGCATAGTAGGATTTATAGCATAATTATGGTACAAGTACACTGAACATGTATATATGACTAATAGTGTTGTGTGATATTTTGATATCATTCTGATGCTCCCAAGACTGCTAATAAAATTTTGCTTTGAATCAGAGGGTGGAGCTAGCTATTAGCTGACCAAAGTTAACCATAGAGATTTTGGAGGGCTGAGGAGAGATAGAGAGACAGGAAGTAGTAGGATGGGGCTTAGAGAGGGTCTTGGCCCTTTGTGGATCAAGGGATGAGAGAGAAGAGGTCACTTGTCATTTCTCTGCTACTTATCTGACCATTCAGGTTCTTATTCTGAGAGCTTTCTCCCAAGCTTTTATTGATAAAGATTAATAAAACAAAATGAAAGCCTCCGGAATGGAAAAAGACCTTCACCAACCCCACATCTGGCATAGGGCTAGTCTCCAAAGTATATAAAGAACTCAAAAACTAGACATCAAAATAGCAAACAATCCAATTAAAAATGGGCTGCAGAGCTAAACAGAATTCTTGACAGAAGAATCTCAAACAGCTGAAAGACATTTAAGAAATTGTTCAACATCTGTTGTCATCAGGGAAATGCAAATCAATACGACTCTGAGATACCATCTTACACCTGTCAGAATGGCTAAACTCAAAAACACTGATGACAGCTTATGTTGGAGAGGATGTGGAACAAGGGGAACACTCTTCTACTGTTGATGGGAATGCAAACTTCTACAGCCACTTTGGAAATCAGTATGATGGTTTCTCAGAAAATTAAGAATCAATCTACCTCAAGACCCAACTATACTACTCTTGGGCATATATCCAAGGGATGCTCAAGCATACCACAAAGACACTTCCTCAACTATGTTCACAGCAGCATTATTTGTAATAGCCAGAACCTGGAAGCATCCAACATGCCTCTCAACTGAAGAATGGATAAAGAAAATGTGGTACATATGCACAATGGAGTATTACTCAGCTGTAAAAAAAAAAAAATGACATCATAAAATTTACAGGCAAATGGATGAAACTAGAAAATATCATCCTGAGTGATATAACCAAGACTCAAAAAGGTAAACATGATATGTATTCACTCATAAATGGATATTAGATGTAAAGCAAAGGATAATAAGACTACAACCCACAGCTCCAGAAAAGCTAGGAAACAAGGAGGACCCTAAGAGGGATGTATGGATCACCTTGGGAAAGGGAAACAGAGGAAGTTCCTTGAGTAAACTGGGGGTGGAAGGGACAATGAAGGGTAGGGGGATGGGAGCATGGGGGAATAGGTAATTGAGCTGTAACAGGGGTGGAGTGGGAGAGCAGTGAGGGAGATATCTTGATAGAGGGAGACATCATGGGGATAGGGGAAGTTCCCAGGAATCCACAGGGATGACCCCAGCTTAGACTACTAGCAGTGGCAGAGGGGGTGCCTGAGATGGTCTACCCCAGTGATCAGATTGGTGAATGCTATAACTGTCACCATAGAGCCTTCATCCAGTAACTGATGGAAACAGATATAGAGAGCTACTTCTAAGCACCAGGCTGAGCTTCAGAAGTCCAGTCAAAGAGAGGGAAGAGTGATTCTGTGAGCAAGGGGAATCAAGATGATGGGGAAACTTAAAGATAAACTAACTGATCCAAGCTAATGGGAACTCATAAACTTTGGACTGACAGCTGTGGAGCCTACATGAGACTGGACTGAGCCCTCTGCGTGGGCAAGACAGTTGAGCAGCTTAGTCTGTTTGAGGGACCCCTGACAGTGGAAATAGGATCTATCCCTGGTGCGTGCGCTGGCTTTTTGGAGCCCATTGCCTATGAAGGGACACCGTGCACAGCCTTGATGCAGGATGGGGAGCTTGGACCTGACTCGGATGAATGTGCTGGGTTTTGCTGACTCACCATGGGATGCCATACCTTTTTGGAGCAGGGTATGGGAAATGGACTAGGGAGGAAGGCTGAAGGGGAGCAGGAGGATGGATGAGGGGGGACCTGTGGTTGGTATATATAATGAACAAAGAACTTCCTAGTAAAACTAGATCATCTGAAAAGAGATTGTACAATGTTTTTTTTTTTTTCCTAGAGATAATCCAAACAGAAGGTCTCAATCTTCTAGAATATGCAGAAGATATGGTAAAGGCCAATGATGGACTAATGAATGCAGATCAATATAGGAGAGGCAAAGTAACTTTTTGCCATTAAGAAAAGCCTTTGGGGACCACTTGCAGGTCCCCATATCAAATTTGGTTCAATCATTCCCTGTCAGCATTGGGGAAACTCCTCCACAGATTTAAAATTTTTAAATGCTATTGAGAAAGGAATGACAGTTGCAGAGAGACAGTAGAAAGTAGAAAAACTGTTGAATTAAATCAGCCTATATATTTTAAAAATGTGTTGACCTCAGGATGGAAACCAGGATATGTGATACACTGGAGAAGAGGTTTTGATTTTGTTTCCACAGGAGAAAAAAAAAGCTATGGATACCATTAAAATTGATAAAGATTAGATTCGAACAGAAGAGACATCTTGATTAGAAAGGTGAAAGTTCATCAAACAGCCTGGCCATTCAATCTAAACTAACTTATACAACTAACAAATGACTTTAATTTGATCAGATATAACCTCCCAGTTAGGGTTGGGGTATGGTTTTGTTATTGTCTTTCGAGGAGAATGAAGGTATCCAACTAAAGGACTGAAGACCACTAGACAAATGTGACATCTGAAGAAAAAGGATAAATCATCCAGAGAAATTGTCCCTAGGAAAAGAGTAAATTGGCCTAAAGGTATAGCATATTCCAACAAGATAAAATTTCATAAATCTTCCCAAATGTTTATTTCTGCTGTTCTCTATAGATATATTAGGCAAATGGTCTTTTTGTAGTCCCTGTTCAACTAAAAAATAAGCTGGCTTTAGAGTTGGAGCATGTCTCTTTCCTTCTCTAAGCCCAAGCATGCTTGTTAAAGGAAAATCCAAAATCTCTGTCTGATGTTAGAAGAGCCACTTAGTCTGGGACAGAGGAAAAATGAAAATTAAGAGAGTATTATATTGCCACTAATCTCATACTCCTTTGGTTTTATCTTGGCTCTTTAAACTTTTCTTAAGGTACAAATATCATCTCAAAATTTATAAGATTAATATATATATACATATATATTTAAACTTTATATTGTGATAATATGGTCATACAGAGTACTAATAATCAGAATCACTTCATCTAGCTTCCTGTACATGATTTCAGGCTTGAGTCTGTATCAGGTAACTAGAAATTAAGCTTGTGTACCCTGAATGTACTTCACAAATTGTGGTCCTTTGACCTCTCCAAGATCTACTGCATATAACATTTAAAATGTTTAAGTTTTCTACAGTTAACTATGACCATTCCTAACAGTGATCTTTCAAATCTCCAAAAGGATGATGGGGACCCACAACAATGATTCCACCTGGATTGTGGTAACTCCACTAAGCTGACAAACAACACCCGAAGATCAGTTTCAGACTCCAAACTGCTCAACACAATTTCAAGGCAGCTATCTGAGATGGTCCAGCCTCATGCATTACTCCAGCCAAGACTTCAGATGAGTCCTATACTTTCCCATTACACAGAGACTGGCAACAAATGATCCAGATAGCTCTTCCAGGACTTGATCATTATCTCAATTTTCTCAGGGTCCCATAGAAATTCTGTTGTTCCCCAGACAGTAGGAACCAATCTAGAGAATATGATGCCCCCAATCCAAGAGGTAGGGTGGATGTTTTTTGATCATTCAATGGGTTTATGGACATTTGTTGTCATTTAGGGAAATTAGTTATAAGTTGTTATTGGTAATGGTCAGGAAAAAAGCTGAACAAAGGAGATCAGATTCAGGAATATTGCTCTGAAAAGAAAAAGGGGGATAAAGAAATGATAGGATAAAAAGGGTAGATTATTGAGTCTACCTTTAAACTAAAAAAGCAACTACTAATCTTAAATATTTTACATTGGTATGGATTTTTGTATATTGATACAAATTTAAGGGTTTTTTTGTACTATATATATGCTACTCTTATGGGATTTTTGTATACTGATACAAATTTAATGTTATTTTTGTTAGACCATACTGTTCTACTCTTATTTAGGGTATTGTACCTATGCAGCTCATTTAACAATGTTATGTAAAATTCTAGTCCTGGAAGGTTACTATTTGAAACTATTTAAGATAATAAAGAAATGCAGGTTAGTAGTTAGTCACCTATAACATTCAAACTTGTAGTCATGTTAGATATATTTTCAAGATCAAATATATATTTTAGACAGACATTTCAGAGATCTACAGAATATGGCATTTAAGATGTTTTAATAACCTAAGGCTTTTCATGACAAGGAGACACATCTGCTCTTTCCCATCAAATAAGATGATGGGCATTGAAGAACCTCTATATGGAGTTTCCTTTAATTGTGGCAAGAGTTAGCCACTGGGCAAGAAACTGCCCTTGCCTCAACTGCTGGCAATCTGCTGTACAAATTAGACACACAAGACACAAAAGAAAGCGACTGCTAAAATTTGCCAAGACAAGGTGGAACAGTCTTTCAAAATGTCTGCTTCACAGAAAAGTCTGTCAGATATTCTAAACTTGTAGGCCAAAGATGGATCCCCCAATGTTACAGAGGAACCTTGGGTGACTGTCCAGGCAGCCACCTGTTTCTGTCATTTCTAAAGTTTTGGAAGTTGTTTGCTTTGCACTTCCTGCTCACTCAGGTGATATTTTATCCTTCTTGGGTCTCTGATGAGGATTGAAGATTAGATAGTTATACCATTTTTTGTTACCAAATTAAAAAAAACACTTATAAAAGAGATATAATGTTTATAAGATTGAAAGCCATAAGAGCTTAAGTTGTTTATCTGAGAAAATGTTTTGAGGTCCAAAGCAAAAAAAAAAAGTTTTAGGTTTATAATACAAGTTAGGATACAAACTGAATTAGGTACAAAACTTTGGATTTACCAAGATAGGAAAGATGATGGAGTCTTTTCTCCAAATTTGCCAAATACAAATGGACTGGACATTATGAATGTAGTTATTACCTGATAATTGTTCTTATTTTATATAGCTTTTCTTATTTAAAAAGCAGGAAATGGGTGTTATTTTGATTGCATTCTGATGTGCCTAAACCTGTCAATAAAATTTTGCTTTGAATCAGAGGGCAGAGCTAGCTTTGAGTTGACCAAAGTTAACCATAGAGATTTGGAGGATTGAGGACAGATAGTGAGACAGGAAGTAGTAGGGTGGGGCTTTGAGAGGGTGTTGGCCCTTTTTGGATCAAGGAATGAGAGAGAAAGGAGGTCACTGACCTCCTATAGAATGTCTCTTGCTGGAAGAAGAATGTGAATGTGAATGTGAATGGTAAGGAGCAGGAAAGTTTTGGGGAGGATTTTGCTAGTGTAATAGAATACATGTATAGAGTTCTATATTGTTCTATAGTGCTCAGTCATCTTCCACATGGTAAAAGAATCAGCTTACACAGCATAACTTCTTCTCTGCATTTAGTATTTCAACTAAAAATAATCCCTTTAAGTACAGTTCGTTTCCTCCAAAGGTCTATTATTGAAGTTTGAAATTTTTTTATCAAAATATTCTTCAGCATTACAAAGAAATACAGAGGTACCCTAAGTTAGATTCACTGATAAGCACTGAAATATTATAAACATCTTGGAAAATACTTAACAATTATATGCATAAAATTATCTCAGGATTCTGTTCTCATTTATGTTCTTACAGTAATATTATATGAGAAGGCCCAGGGAAGAGATGAATCCATGAAGGCCAGGCACATTGAAATGCTTAAAAAAAAAAAAAAAAAAAAAAAAAAAAAAAAAAAAAAAAAAAAAAAAGACATTCATTTTCTTTCAAAAATGTGCTCTTTGACACTTTTCTTTGTATGTAACAAATATTTGACAGTATAGAACATTTTTTAAATTCCCAAATGCCTGACTTGTGTCATTTTTGTATGTAAGCCATTTTCACTCATCATGAATTATTCATGCACCTACCTTAAATTTAATTATCAGCCCAACATAGTTAAAAATCACACTGCACCTAAAAATATAAGCACTCTCACCCTGAAGCTGAGAATGCATTATCCTTTTACATGATTGCTACCATGCTGAGGTCGGGCTACCACCTTTTCCTGTGAAACCACAAAGAAGTTCTGTATGCTGTTGCCTGCAACAGAGCCCCACATACCCGTTTCCACTGTTCTTGTTAAAAACAGACCTTGGGCATTCTTCTCTTCTCTAGTAATTTTAATTTTGCAAAGTTCATTTTATTAGTTTTGTTTTCTTGAATCATTCTGCATACAATACCAATAACAAAGTGAGTGAGTGGCATTTCACTAAGGAATTGGCTCAGTAATTTGAAAGGGCAAAAACCAAAACTCCAAATATGGAAAATTGAAAGACTTCTTAAGAGTCATTGGAATTATAGATTTTGGTTGAGTTTACTACTGATGAATTAGACTCCGAGATCCTGTGTGAGATATAGCCGCCAAGATACTGTCCAAGGCAAGAATACAGCCTACTGAAAAGTAACAGAAATTCCCCTTATTCTGTTCCATGTTCTTAAAGCACTGAAAGATCTCTTCAATCAAACAAAGAAAATATGAATATATTGTGTATTCCAAATATAGTAAAATCATGAAAAGCTAACTGTAGGGATGTTGGCCGTCCTTTTCTTCCCAGTAGAGTATGCAAATAAATCAATTAATTCAATTTTCATAATAATCATATGCAGGCATATAAATATTATCATAACACCTCTTTAAGCATAAAGCAGCTAAAGCACAAATAATTTTCTATGAGCTCCCTACCATGGATGCAAACTGCTTAGCTTCCTAGGTCAGACAAAATTTAATGTATTTAGATGGTATAGATATCAGAGAATATTTAGTTTTTTGTTTGTTTTAGTGGAAAATGCCAAAGAACTAGAATTTTAACCCAGGCAAACCAGATTCACAGGCCAGTTTCATTAGTTCAACCACATATTTAATGAAAGAAAAAAAGTGTATACATGTATACATCACAAGTTTACAAAAGTATAACAATTTCAATATTCATTTATAGAAATTCACTTCAAAAATGTTTTAAGCTGGGGCTAAGAAATGGCTCAGCAGTTAAGAGCACTGGTTGCTCTTTCAGAGGACTCAGATTAAATTCCTAGCACCCACATAGAAGCTAACAATTGTCTATAACTCAAATTCTAGGGGATCTGATGTTCTTTTCTGGATTCCTCATGCACTAGATGTTCATGGTGCACAGACATGCATGCATGCTAAACACTAGTACATATAAAACTTTTTTAACACTAATACATATAAAATATTTTTTTTTTTAAATCTCAAACTCTTTGAAACAATCTAAGCTGACTTAGGCCAATGTTTCTTTCTGTCTTTATCTTGACTTGGTGTTAAATTCTTGAAGCTAATCCAAGCAAATGAGGCATACAACTTCCCTTTAAGTAACAGGTACATGAGAGCATTCTTTAAAAATCTGTCTTCAATTTATTGTATGGTTTATTAGGAATATGAAACAAAATTTTTACTGCATTCACAAAACAGAAAATATAGTGTCCATGATCTTTGTGGTATTCCCTGTTCTCCGTTCTCCCAAAGAGCTCCAAAACCCTTAGGTGCATCACAGTTTCCTCTTATCAGCTTTGACATTTCTATTGTCATTCAGGTGCCAAGGTCTCTAACTGTGCCTAGCTCTCTAGTTGTTCATGCTTAAATTCCATTACACACAAAAACACCACCAACTGGATCAACCAATAAATTAGGAATAAATTGACATGAACTAGTTACCACTGTAATCTTTGTACTTTACATGAGGTGTAATCAGATAATTTTCCCTTATAGGCCTAAGCTACAATATTGCCTGAAGCTTTAAGCTATCCTAACTCTGAAAATTCCTATGTGATCTAATGCAGTAATGTTAATACTTACTTTTGAAAAGCAGTAAAGACTTGAAGTGAATCCCTGTTCTGGATGTTTTTGTTGGACTAATTTTAAAGAATGCTGAGCATTTGTATATGTTAGATCTTTCCCATAATAGAGAAAATAAAATAAAATAACAACAAAAACATGTCTTCTCAACAGTTCTGTTAAAAATCATGACCATATAACAGTTATATGAAAATGTGCAGGTATGACCTGGAGTTCACTAAATTGAGGCTCAGGGATCTAAATTTTAAATATTTAGGGATTTTCCAAACTCATGCTTGAAACCTTGATAACTTTAAATAGGTTATAAGTTACAGCCTGAAACTCTACTAATCCTATAAATCAGGGCTTCCGCACATCAGAAGACAGGTCTATCAACATGCTCCGGCATTTTACAGATGTAGTCATTTCTTAACAATGCTGTCTATCAACTTCACTGAAATGGAGTAATGGTGGGTCATATATAAACAGCCGCTCTTGTGCCTTATCACTCCCATGCAAGTGGTTGAGTAGAGTTATAAAATATCATTTCCTGCCAGTCCCTGGAGAAGGAAATGGATTTTCACAACCCTTCCATGCCTTGCTCTTCTACCAGTCACCTGTGAAGCAATCAGAGAAAGTTCTGCTGAGTTAAAAATCATGCCTCGATTACTTTCAGATCTCTCCCTTCTATTGTAATTGAAGGCTTATGAGCCTATGGATATATTCAAGGCATTACATTGTCTGTTTATTTGAACCTACTATTCCCCCTCAAATTTGTTAATTTTAAAGTTAGATATCACAGAGCAGAATGAGGCACTTTGCTACCCAGTTAAAGATAATACAGTCTGTGAGTGCTCTTACACAAGATTTAGTGAGCAGATGGGCTAGTGAGGCAGGCACAGTGACCAGCCATAAAAGAGTCCCTCCTGGGGTGTCTTAACAACAGCCAAAGCATCAGAGGCATTTCCTTTAGAGCCATCTGGCTTTGATATTTTTAGCTATTTTTCTGTCGGCAGACAGAACCACAAAGTTAAGGAAGTAATAATTCTTCTCTAGTTACTGTAACTGTTGATGCAAAATCACAAACCTCTCTAAAGCCACTTGTAGAATCTAGAGACCCATCATAGAAAATCATCTGTGATAAAAGCCTATGTTACCTGAGAAATGCTGTGCAAAGAGGTATCTTTTAATGTCAGGGACACATGTGTCTCAGGTGTTTAATGTATCTGTTTTAACACAGCTGTCACTGAAGATACAGTTATTCTTTTATATTACTTGATTTTTAAAACATGAGGCAAGGAAGTTTTGCTCTTTTGGAAAAGCCCTCCCACTTCACCACAATGCTGAAATTTATTATTACAATAATTGATGTGGTTTTAGTGACTCTATGTAACCCATTGACTTGTAATTTACTAAAGCTTCATGGAGCTCTGATTAGATCCACAATGTTGAAAGAGAAACTTGCACCTAGAAGGGGGAGGTAACTGGCAAGGCCCATTCAGAAAGGGATTTAGAAGACAAGAGGGTGAATTTGTAAACAGAATGAGGAAGTGAATGAAGATATTTTTGCTAAATAACTGCATCCGAAACATAGCTTACATGTGAATATAAAGATGGAATTCATAGCCTAACACCAACTATGGTGCCAGGGGTGGGGTGAGAGGGAGTAAAAGTAAAAACAAAAGAAGATGCCAGTGCAGACATCTTTTCTCTGACACAGAGTTTCTATAAGGACACTGGAAGGCAGAAACAGTAAATCCAGCAGTCGAGAGTAAATTATGGAAAATAAGACAAGCTAGATACCATGAAAGAAATACAGAATAAAGCAAATGGTATACCACAGCCAAGAAGTTACAGAAACATTCTAGTTGGGCCTGTTGAAGCCAGAAAGTGCTAAAGTGCTAGCAAAGTACAGATAGGGAGTCATTTCTTTTTTTTTTTTTTTTTTTTGGTTTTTTTGAGACAGGGTTTCTCTGTGTAGCTTTGCGCCTTTCCTGGAACTCACTTGGTAGCCCAGGCTGGCCTCGAACTCACAGAGATCCACCTGGCTCTGCCTCTCCAGTGCTGGGATTAAAGGCGTGTGTCACCACCGCCGGCCTAGTCATTTCTTTATGTTATACTTCCTGCACTATAGACTTGTTGGAGTTCTGATTTAATTGAAAAATACAACAAAAGAGTTCAGCTGATTATCTTATGTTTTTGTAGCCCCTGGGTCCTCCTTCCTAGTGTTCCCATAAGTGTCCAGTTTTATCTAACTTTATACTTACTCTGTTATCCCATACTGGCTTTAAAATGCTCCTGATTTGGCCAAGGTAGGAGGTGGCTGTGAGAAAATGTTATGGCTTCAGTCTGCCTTAGTTTCTTTTTAATTTAAAACTTAAGATCTTGAAATAGTACATGTAGAGACATGACTGAATGATGTTAGATAGATCATGTAACTAGGTGACAATTAACTTCTTAAGCTTTGATGTTTTGAAATCTTAAAGAACTTCATTCAGGCACAGGAAGAGTAAAGAATACTTACAAAATGAGTGAGGACTTTGGGATCCAGTAGAGACCACACACTAAAGATTTTGAGTTGCAGGTAGAAGAGGTAGCAGAGTGGGTAAAGAACTCGCTGTGAAAGAATGAAATCTGAGTTTGTCATCCCCAGAACCCAAGTAACAAGCCTGATGGAGTGACCCGTGCCTTTAATTCAGGCCCTGGGAGGCCAGTCTAGACCAATTGATGAGTTTCAGGCTCATGACCTCACCCCTGCGGGCACACCACCAGCATGTTTACCTGTGAACATGCATACAAAGATGATTTTCAGTTTTCTTTTTCTTTTTTTGTTTTTTCCAGACAGGGTTTCTCTGTGTAGCTTTGCGCCTTTCCTGGGACTCACTTGGTAGCCCAGGCTGGCCTCGAACTCACAGAGATCCGCCTGGCTCCGCCTCCCAAGTGCTGGGATTAAAGGCGTTCGTCACCACCGCCCGGCGATTTTCAGTTTTCAAAAATAATTTGATGCTAACATCCTATAAAAATGTAATAAGAAAAAGAAAATGTAATAAGAATAAGAAAAAGAAATGTCAAAGTGGAAAAGGTTTGTAATTGGATGAAAAAGAATTAATGGGGCTGGAGAGATGTCTCAGTGGTTAAGAACACTGGTTAAGAACCTGGACTCAGCTCCCAGCACCCATATGACAGCTCATAACTATGTACCTCCATTTCCAGGGGATCTGAC
This sequence comes from Peromyscus leucopus, assembly GCF_004664715.2. Taxonomy (NCBI): domain Eukaryota; kingdom Metazoa; phylum Chordata; class Mammalia; order Rodentia; family Cricetidae; genus Peromyscus; species Peromyscus leucopus. The sequence continues at coordinate 80,536,012 of NC_051069.1, forward strand.
ACTCTCTTCTGGCCTCTGAGGGAAGCAGGCATTCATTTAGTACATGGACATGCATTCAGTACATAGACATGTACTAAATATTCACATAAAAATTAAAAAGAAAAAAATAACTTAAAAATAATATAGGCATTCTAAAATTGGCAAATATATTCTGAAATAATCTTTCGGTACACAGAAATAAATTATTAGCCTCACAAAGAAATTAATTTGCTTTCATTTTGTGCCACAGAATCCATTTCTATACATTTTTAATTGGTAGAAATATCAGTATTACCTATTGATTTGGGGTTTGGTGGCAAAATGGTAAAAAATAAACAAATCAAATATTCTTATACATACATATAAACATCTAAATATTTTAGAAGACTATTTCTGCATGAGGATTATCTGAAGATATTTATATGAAGATATTTCAAATAAAAACATGTAAAGAAAGAAAAAAAGCACTAAAGACAGAAATAAAATCACTTTCAACAGAAATAATCGCTAAGACTGCCCAGGGTACTGAGGACATCCATAAGGGCTGACTTAAATGAACTTTTCCAGAGGCTTAAGGAGCATGTCTTGAAGCTATAGTTTCACAATAAGCATTGTTTGTTTGTTTTGATTAAGTAAGCTCTTGTGAGCTCTTATAATCATGCTCATCCACAAACTTCAAGATAAGGCTGATGAAGATGCTCACCCTTATACAGGCATGGTTCAGAGAAAGTACAGCAAGCAAGTGCAAGGTCCTTTCAAGAAGGCAGCACTCTCTGTACTGTGTGGGGCATTCTTTCCCTTCGAGTAGCCAGGCCTTAGTGTTGCTTAAGCTGTGCTGAATTCTTGTGTTATATGTCATGTTTCACAGGGGCTGAGAATGTAGGACTAAATGAAGGCAAGTACACACTGCCTGTTTGTAGGAACATCTTTTGTGGTTTTGGAGAATCAAGACATGCAAGGGGAAGTCAAGCAGTAGAACTACTGATCTCAGGGTTCAGAGAAGCATCCTCATAGTTCACAGCAAATCTTGATACTAGCCCTTCATTCCTTACCAATGCACACAGTCTCCTAACCTCAGAAAACAGATGAATCCCTAGGAGGGGCAACACATTTATATTATTAAGTATAGTTGAAATTTACATGTGCTGAGAGTAGGTGTGGTGCACGCTTCCTAAAGTAACTGTGAGGTCACATGAAGGCTCGTTGTATGCATGAATAGTATGTGAAATATTTACTTATATGTAAATATTACATTGTGCATTTTATTTTTCATAGCTATATGAGCTCTTAATAAATCCATAAAATAAGAGATTTTCCAGTTTTTCAGAAAACTTAGTAAAAGAGAAGCAACTTTATCTTAAAAGCATGAATGAGTTCATTAGCTCCCTGACTCAGTTTCCACCCGTCCCCATCAAGAGCTCAGAGTCCTGCATTGTCGTCTCTGTCGCTTAACTCTTTCTTCTCATGATGGCACAGATGGTAGATATGCACCATGCCTGGCCTTGTGGTCTGTTTTCCACCCACACACTTTTAGTTGTGTATGTTCCCTCTTGAATCAGATCTCAGAAGGTGAAAAACAGACAATTCCATCATTTCTCTTTCATTCTTCCTCATATATATGTACATAAATTATGTTATGTGTGCCAAAACCTATAAAGTTAAAATCTAGAGCAAAAAGAAAAAAAAAGAAAAGAAACCGTTATGTCCTACCTCATTTTCTAAGTCTTCCCCTTCCCCATTTCCTATACCCCACTTGATCTGCTATTATTCGAAAGTAACTAGTTAAAAAAAATATAAAGATATTAGAAGAAGGTAAACAGGGAAACGGCAATGAAACTATCAATGGAAATTTCACAACAGAGTAATTATATAATGGAACACATTAGAAGGAGAAGATATTTCACAATAAAATTATAATTGAAATGTGGCCTCTCTGAAAATTCAAAGGCAAGTAACAATGGCTTGAAGTAGAATTTTAAAAAGGCACGGGAAACATGAAGACTCAGAAAACCTTGGAAACAAAATGTGAATGAAGAGAGATGAAAATTAGAAGAAAGGGGGGGGGAAGAAAGTCACTCTGAAGTTGAGAGCCATAATAAAGGTGTTAAAAGGCAGACAGACACCAAAGCAGATGAGAAACAGACAAATGAGAAAAAGATGTGAGAAAAGAAAACATCTTCACACAGTCTGAAAGTGAGACCAAAGAATATTCTCATTACTCATAATTCTTTGCCTTTGCTTGACCAAAGACATGCAAAACAAATAAAATAATACCAAAGCTATAAAAAGAATCAGCTAAAATCCAATAAAAATTTAAGGATATGTTGAACTAGTGGTCTAAACTCTTCACCAAAGGACTTCCTATCAAATCAAGTAACTGATAACAGATGTTGTTAAAACTGCAAAGAAAACCCAGTAAATAAGTGAATAAACAAAGCACTTGGCATCCAAGAAATTAGAGAAAGTTGGTTGGAAGATAACATTGCCAACGCTGAACTCACTGAGAAGAGAGGAAAGTCCTGTGGATTCGGAATTGAAGAGACAATGAGCAGAACTGAGAATCAGGAAAGCGCCTGTGGGCTCTTTAGGATAGCTGCCTTGGAGAAACTACGGAGTAGATTTCCACCTTCACATAACACAAGGGAGTAAGACTGTGCAGCCTGTGTGATGTAAGACTCTAAATAATTGTAGTATCTAAGAACTGATTCATATTAGACACAAAGAGAGAGAGCCTGAGAGTTCCAAGTCTGAAATTTGGGTTCAAATCAATAGCAACTGCAGGTTCCAATAGATATCAAGCACAGACATTGATCTAGAAGCTAATTATCAAACAGCTCTAAGATTTGTGTGCAAACCACAAATCCACTTGAAAAGCTGTTCCCACAAAATAGTCACCACACCACACACACACACACACACACACACGTGTGCAAAACACACAAAACATGAATTGTAATTTAAAAGGTACAGTGTTCCAACGGAGGTTGCTATGTCATGTTTATTCACCTTTTAATGCATCTGCTCATATTGTGGACAAGTGGCATCAGCCAAGCATTAAAATTACAACCAGCAAGCAAGTATTTGTTTTTCTTGAGGACACAAAGAGAAAGGTTATATCTAACAATTGAGAATATTCTAGATGAGTTATAATACAGATTTCCACAGTGAAGAAAAAAATCAAGGAAGCATCAGATATCCTGTTAGACTAAAACATACTATGTGTCATAATGAAAATTTGAAGGAATGTGGTTAATAAGACTAATGTAACTGCTTTTAAAAAAATTAAAACAGTGGAAAGAGAATAAGATATGAAAGGGAACAGGATTTTTAAATGAATACAATAATATCTATATTAAAAATAAAGTATAAATTAAATAAAAATAGAAATATTTAGAGAAAATGGTAAATAGGTTACAGATAAAATTAAACAAATATAAAAATAATACAAACTTGAAAATAATTTAGTTAAAAATTATAGAATGTAGCAAAATTAATAAAGACAGGACACTTTAAGAAAAGACTAAGAGGCACAGGATAATAAGTCACCACAAATAAATGGTCAATGGGAAATTCAGGAAAAAATAAACTGAGTAAATGAGAGGTAACATTTAAGGAAGTAATCATTGAGTATTTGCCTGATGAAATGCATTAATTCTCAGTCTCATAATCACAATTTATAAGTAGATTGGAGAACAAAAACTGATAAATACACAGATACCAATATAAGGGGAAGATCTTAAAAATATATAAACAGAATATATTGTATAAAATATATTTTCAACAAAAAAGATAAAAATAACTAGAAATAAATAATGAATCTTCCATAAATATATGGCACTTACACAGATTAAAAACTATTCTCAAAATTAATTCTCAGACATAGCAATACTGTTACAGGCAGCTATTGGAGACTGAAAGCCACCCTCTGGGTTTCCAGGTTCTTGTGTGCAGGAACAAGGAATTAGAACAGAATGCTTGGGAAGTGGTAGAAACAGAGATCAAATTATTAGTGGGGAAAAAAAAAAAAAAAACCACTTCTGAGATTAGAGGTGAGTTTCAATGTAAAAACCTGCCAAGGATCCAATGGCCCTGTGCCAGAACCTTGTGACCATCCCGTGGGTTATTTACACAGCCCCTTCCTTCCCCAGTACTCCCCAGTACTTTTTTCTGTGCTGCATAGACTGAAGTGGTGGAGGTGTGGTTTCAATGTTTGTCTTTTTTTTTTTAAGTATTCTAGCCTTGATGCCTCTTGACCTATCTCTCTACTCTACTCTCCTGCCTCAATATTTTTAAAGTGATGGGATAAAATAATATAATGTAAAAGTTATTCAAACATGAGTATAGAATAAATATATCTTCCAATGTAGAAAATCTGAAAGGATTTTCTACTAACAGTTTTGATTGAAAGAATTACTCAAGAATGTGTTTCCAGAAGAAGGATATCTAACACAAAAGGAAGAAAGCAGGACATTAAAATAAAGGTAGGATTTGGTAAACATGGATGTAGTTTTAAATAAGAAACAGCTGCAAAATAAAATGACTAGCAATAACGAATAACTCAGCAATCTAAAAGGTGAATCCAAAATTCTAGAAAACAGTAATTTGTATAGCAGACATAATCATGATATAATGAGATTTTTGTCATATTTTGACTTTCTTTTTAAAGCAGAGAGAATAACTAATACACAGACATGGAATGTACTTTACCTGATAAAGAGATAAGGCAAAGGAAGAGCGAAGGGAAACAAGGAGGAAGGGAAGGAAACTCAAAGAGGAAACACAAATTATGTAAAAAGACAAGCCAAATGGGTTTCAATATTCAGCTGTGTAGTTTTTCAAAGGATATAACCAAGCCATAATGAAACACAAAGTTTCCCTGAGGAAAAGACATGTATATAGTCTAAAATAAAGGCATTGAACATACATTAGACAGAACTCTAATACAAAATACATCATTTAAAAAAATTTATTAGAAAGATAAAATGGGTTCCAAATTCATTAGCCATCTCCTTATTAAAATGATTATAAAAATAGTAATAAAATGCAAAGATAAAAGGAGAAGAAAGGAAACGACACGTAGAAACTAACATTCCTAAAGTGGAAAGGAACCAACAGAAAAGATAAGGAGCACTTAGAAGTGGCTTCATTGGAAAGACAGATGGTATGGGTTGTATGCCTCAGCATACTCTGGAAGAATACAACCATTCATAATTACAGGATGGAAATCATTGCACAGACTTAAATGATGGTAGTCAGAATAGTCCTACAACAGCCGTCTGAAGACTAAAGAACTGTGGAAGTCAGTAGCTTTCTAGTACAAGATGTTGTAAACCTCAGAACAAGGGGGATCCATGAGATAATCCCAGACTTCAGCTAAAAGCTCACTAGTTTCTAGGCCAGGTGCTGGTTCCATTCCAAGTTCCAAGTTTGAGGAATCTGGAATCTGGATTCTAATGGGTAAGGGCAACTGTGAAAAGACATACCAGCTCAGAAAGAGCCTAATAACAGCAACGTGTGTGTGTGTGTGTGTGTGTGTGTGTGTGTGTGTGTGTGTGTACATGTTCTTCCCACTTACATGGTTTATGACAGCTGGCAACCGTGTCTGTAACAGTATGCTGTCCACAGTCAAAATAAATGTTCTGTTTTCAGGTTGATAATACACATGCCGATACTCTCTGGAAATACCACACAGCCCCCAGGGAATGTGATATATTGATATTTTAATCATCTTTTAGTCCAGGTAAGTAAAAAGTTAGTTAAAAGAAAAAAAAGGGGGGGGGGGAGAAAACCAGCTCTCAGAAAAGCAACTGTTACACATATTTTAAACATGAGCAAGAAAAGCCATACCCAGAGCAGCAGCAGTAAAAATGAAAGGAGAAGCTGGTGGAAATCTTCCCCTGTGGCCCTGGGTGCTTGGCTCTGACAACAACAGAGCTGAAGAGAGACATCACTTCCAAAAGAAAAAGAAAAAGGAAAGGAAAGAAAGAAATTAGCTCTCATAGCAATGGAAGAAACTGTGAAAGCTCCCAAGACGGAAAAAAAAAATCCAGCTATGATGCTAATGAACTACAACAATGACCAGAAGGAGTTGGTAGCCTGAACGGTGTGATAGTGACTTTTATCCCATGGGTAAGAAACAGCCACCTAATTGAACTTAAAGCCCGCTCCTTACCCAACAGGAGGGGATTCATGTGTGCCACAGTAAACCCCACCAGCTGCTCGTAGCTGTGAGGTCGTGGAATCAATGCCTATCTTACTTACACCCACAGATAAGTGTGTCTCTCAAGCTTCATCAAGAAAGCTTCTTTTTGTAGCAGATAAAGACTATTATAGAAATCCACAACTGGTCAAAGAGACAGTGGGAGTACATCTACAACACAACTCATACACATACAACTCAGAAAACATCACAGAAGAGGAGACAAAAGTGAATGATGAGAGAAATATGACCATAGAACTTTTTATACATACATATATATATATACAATCATGTATATATTTCATATGTATGTGAAATCATGAAAGAATATTTTTTAAGAAACAGATGCCTTAAAAAATCACAAAGATCACTGTGAAACTATATCTGAGACACAGAGGATTTTAAAAAAAAAAACTTAACATATCTCTAAGATGAAGACTGGAAAAGAGAGTAACAGTAAAGGATATGAATAAAAGGCAAATGTTGATTGAAGATATAAAAATAAAAATTTAAAGTGCAACAAGATGACATTCCACCCACAACATTGACCCGTGTTTAAAACTGTAACTGAGCCCAAGGTTGACAGGAGGAGCTGAAACACAGGGCCTGAGCACACTCACTGTTGATGATAGTGAATCGTTACCAACAAGAGAGCAAACTGGCCAGCCACTGTACATTTGAAAACAAGTGTAGTAAATTACAAAGAAAGGTTCAATTTCTCAACACGAGACATTCTTTTTACTTTCAACTTTATACTGAAACATTGAGTCTTCACAGTCCTCAAAATATTCAGCAATCAGTGTTGTGCCCTGGCTCTCTAGCTTGTCTATCTGTAGATTTTAGAGCTAAACAACCTCCATAGTTCGTTATATCTCATTCTCTCCACTCTATCTGTCTCTCTGTCTATTTATTGACATAGGTAGAACTTTTCTATTACTGTTTTACATTTGATCACATAGTATAACATGTCTCTACAAATGTCTAATAATTAGCCTCACTGAAGCCACATGTTCTCTATCATTAAAGTAATTACAGTGGAGACAAACAATAATTTGTTTAAATAAGTTAGTCACAGAACAGTATGTATAGTGTGAAATCATTTTGTTTTAAAGTGAGTATAAATTTCATAAAATATGAAATCACCCATATGTAAATGTTTTCAAGATCAAATTTATTCCTTAAACCCTATTTCTCTGAACTGTACAAAACCACAATGGACACAAAGAATGAATAAAAGGTTTCTGGAAGAGAAAGGGTTGGCTAGGACACGAGTCATTCTGGTTTCACTGCTTATCTGAAACAAGATGCCAACTTTCAGCCTCACTGAAAACTTTTCAGTTTTTAGTTTATTTTTCCATTATGATAGGTAAGAGTCACAAGTGAGCAATGCTCATTGATATAATGTCTGGTCTCAGAGAGAAAAAAAATATTGATATTCTCAGGAAAGTGAATGGAGAATGCACAGACTATAGTAATGCTATTGAAATCTCAAATTTAGAAGATTCAATTCACTTACTCAATATCTTCTTAGATGCCAACATAAATTTAATTTTATTGTATTTATCACTATCCAAAGATGATTATTCTGTAAAAATTAATCATAGAAATAAAAAAGCAAGATATGATTTTAAAAAAAATCCCCAAATAAGCCACATTACAGAAGTTCGATTCAGAATAGTAAAACATTTAAATTTAAGTCCAAATACAGCATTTCTTCTCTTCCAAGAAATCTAATATTATACATACTTGAAAGAGAAGGCAGAGGGGAGTATTGAATAACAAGTAATACTTGGGGCAAGAGAAGTCTTTGGTGAGTTTAAATGGCATAAAAGTAATTTGAGAAGCAAGAAAGTAACAGAGCATGTTAATATAATTTGGAATAATTGTTTCATTTCTGCTTATGTAAGGTTGTCTTTAACTTTAACTTTATATATTTACTTCTAATGTGCAAATGGGTTGCATTTCTATGTTTGAATGCCTGGTCAGAATAATAATAAGTTACAGGTCTCTCAAGCTGGCTAGCTAATAGCTCATTGTCAGATAATCTCTTAGTAATTTAGCTTGTTCTGTTAATGTTACGTTGGATTTGATGTTGGTTCCTTTACCCAACCTCTCCACCTGTAATGGTTCAGATTGTCATCATGATTTTTTTAATCATTCTCAAGACTTTAAGCACCTTTTTGTGTTGATCATTTATGAGTTTTCTTGACTGAGCCAGAATTTACTTTGCATTCTGCATTTGTGATGTCCAACCTTCTTATATCTCCAACTGTCAATTCCACAACCCTTACTTTAAGTCTTGTTACATTACTCTTTGTGGCGTGTTCTACTGGATCAGAAGTTAGGGGCACTCTGTGTGTGTATGTTTCAAGCAGACATTTAGAACACATATCCTCTATCCCCTAGGGAAGGCTTTACCAGTTACAGTTGGCCTATCTCACTGTTCAGTGTGGACCATATGCTCTGTCTTAAATTTAGACAGTAATGATAGCTTTCTATGTAAGCTGCAATTTTCCTGTCCAACTTATTTTTAAGTCATATAAGTTTCTATTTGGAAAGGTAGAACTATGTATAGGTAATGTTGAACTAAACGTCATAGTCTTCTAGAATAACTATTTTTCCTCTGTCACTAAGAAGATGTTGCAAAAAAAAAAAGCACCCACATGATAATATACCATGGAAAATAATCAAGGAATATAACTGTTATGGGAAAATGAGAAGCAAATGTAATGAATTAACATTATTTTAATTTAACCACACTCATGGGCAATATTTTAAACTCACTATATGTATCTGAAATTTGAGATAAAAAAATTTAGCTAATTTCTCTAAAGTCTATTTTCTGACTACAAAATTACCTCTTCTTCAAAACCTCTACTGAGGAATCAATGACCAGTAGAAACAGAACTTCTCCAACATCTCCCAGGTGAGCCAACATCTAATGATCCTATAGAGGGATTGTCACCTGGGACTCACAAAACTTCTACAACTTTGATGACAGTCCAGCTTCCTATTGTTCCTTCAATACCCAATCATCTACTATGAAACCATTTAGAAGCTACTAAGCATCAGTACTCTTCTCTTTATCACCTCTAAACCTCAGGCTGCCAGCCCATCTCCCAAGAAAATGTGAAATTAGCAGTGTCCATTTCCAGATTTTCAGCAATAGATTACATCAGTGGAAGACTTACAGAAGAAACCTTTGTCACAGAGATAAATTGCTTTTGCTATTTTGTGGCAAGAAATAAAAATTTACTGGCACATGGAACACGTAGATGGATAGTCACAATAAATTTATAACCCTAAAGAAAATGTGCCCAAATAGTCTCATACCTTTTGTTAAACTCCAAACCAACATTTGTCTTACTTCTATGAAATTCTGCACATCTGATGTTGTTTTTATCAAAACTGCCACAGGAAATGAAGGCATATGGTTTGGAAAAGTGGGAGTGGAAAGGGGGATACTCTATTTCCCTCTAATTCTACCTTGATTGCATTACTTTTCTATTTTCTCTTTGTATCAAAGCAATATTGGTAAAATTATTTTTATTACTTTAAAAGAATCCAAATTTAGAGCTCAGGAGATATCTCAGTAAGAAGAGTGTTTGTGTCACAAGCATGAAGAACAGAGATAAGGTCCCAGAATTCACATAAAACACCTGACACAGTGGCACATGATTTCCATCCTAGCATCAAGGATGTGGAGATAAACAGATACTTAATCCTCATTAACTGAATAGGCTATCCTGTTTGTCAAGCCACAGACCAGGGAAAGAAAACTTTATCAAAAAAATAAAGGGAAAAAAAAAACTGTGGAGGGCACCAAAGTTGACTTTTGGCCTCTTTAGGCATGGCACTCATGTGAATTGAATTTGCACTCATATATGCTCATGCAAACACACTGAATAAATAAATACATAAGTAAGAAAATAAAATATAATACATGATAAAACAAAACACATAATACTATACTATATATAATAAATAAAAATAATGAAACATAAAAATAAAAATTCAAATTTATAATTATTTTCATTGTTTACCTTTCCTCACTGAGAAATATGAAATAAGATTTAGAGAATCTTGCATGTTGAACAAATTCATTAAAGGACTGCCATCAGAAAGACAACTTGAAATATGTTGTAGATCATTCACATGGTGGGCAACTCATGCAGGATTTTTTATTCTGTAATAAGGAATATCTTACTAAAATGACAATTTAAATACAATGTCGATGCTAGAATCTTAAGATATTGAAAAATAAAGTGTCCATTACTTCTTCATCCTCTAAAAAACAAAAACAAAACAACAATAAAATCCAGTTACAAATAAATTACTCAGTCTAGAAATGAGTGTCACAGGGAGCAAAGAGAGGTAGAAACCTTAAAAGAATGAAGACATTGTCGTATTAAGTAGAATAAAGTTCCCCAGTGACTATGACCCTTATTCCTCTGCTGGGGAGGGGTACACCTTACTAGAGGAAAAGGCATATACAGAGAGTCCTAGTAAGCTGTATCACTGCACACAGCAGTGATCTTAGAAACCAGAAAAGTTTATCCCGCTATAGACTCAGGAGCCATTCAAGAGAGCTATCTAGAGTGTGCATCACTATTTTGCTTCAAGGAACAAATTTAGGTTGTCTCAATAACCAGTATAACCTCCTAGAATGGACACTGTGGAAGATTTATATTGACTTCTCCATGTAGCATGGGGCACTAGAATCCACCCCTTCTTCTTTGTGGATCCTAGAGACAGAAATTGTCTCTGAGTACACTGCCACTTGGTTCATTACCATTACACACACACACACACACACGCACACACACACACACACACACACACACAATTCATCTGGTGAACAGTTTCACCAAGGAAGTGAAATATCTCCATATTAAATGTTATAAAACACCAATAGGAATAAAAGGACAAAACACTGGAAACACTTCCTGTATTCACATATTGGAAGAATAAATATTGTTTTAGTTCATATACGGCCAAAGAAATCAACAAATTCAATTAAATCCTCATTAAAATACTGTTGGATAAAATTTGTTTATAAGTATAAAAGTCTCTGAACTATTAAAGTAATTTCAAGAAAAAGAACAAAGTAAGAGATATCCTAATACCTGATTGCAATCATATAACAGAGCATCATGACCTTGGCTTAAAAATAAACCCATAGAACAAGGAGGCAGAGTGGATTCTAGAAATAAGGTGACATATCTATGGCCAACTGATAAAAAATCAGACCCGTCAATGAAAGTTGCCAAAGCCTTCATTAGGGGAAGAGAAGCTTCTTCAAAATGCTAGAGAAACTAAATATTCACAAATAGGAATCTGAAACTTTGTCTCTCTCTACAAGAACTAAGTAAAAGCAAAGATCAAAGACCTAAATGGAAGTCCCAAAACTATAGATCTTCTCCAAGAAAACAAAGGAAAGAAATCTATACCATTTCTAGGATAGATACAAACAAATAGAATCAATATATCAAAGAGATATGTACATTTCCATGCTTATTTCAACACTATTCACAACTGTCAACATGTAGAATCAATTTAAGTGGACATCAATGAATAACATGATAAGTAAAATATGGTATAGATGCATGGTGCAGTATTTTTAAGCCACAATGAACAAAGAAATCCTCACTGAAGAAAACATGGGTAAAAGTGGAGTATATCCTGTTAGATGGAATGTCAGACAAATAATACATGTTCTCTCTCACTTGTGGAAACAAAAAGGGCCATTCTGCATAATGGCTATTACTAAAAGTTTGAAAGAATGTGGATGAGGTAAAAAGGATGCTAGATAACAGGGATTAAATTACTGACAGAAGGAATGTTATAATGCTGCATTGCAAGAGAGGAGTTAGAAGGTTCCTAAGGTTACGATAACCCAATTAAAGATTCATTGTCATGATGTACTAAGAGTGTACTGTATATAAATGTGTGTGTGTGTGTGTGAGATGAAGTTTAGTATCAAACCTTCAAACTGTTATATGCCAGTCAAAAAATAGACAGACATACAGAAAGAAAATTGCACATGCTGGTTGATAAAGACTGGGTTAGTGTTGTGTGACACTATTCCTGGGGAGAAGTAAACAAACATCCATATACCCCAGATAGGAAACCAATTACAAACCCAAGTATGAATACTACCTACACAAGACCTAACAAGATCAAGCCAATCAATATGCTGGATCGGGGCAGGGGCATGCTCATGAGCTCCCACCATTTACTGAGGAGCTATGAACAGTTAACGGCCACTGGGAGAGGGAGAGTCCATTTTCTTAAAATGTCTACCTCCTCAGAGGGGTAGTTGAGAGGAAGTGGGAGACATGGATTATTCATAGCCTGGCAAACTTGAACATTTAATCTGAGAGATTTTTTTAAAATAAGTGACATGATGTGAGTTGTGAGGTCACAGGACACCTCTGGGGACTGTTTTCATGGGTGGCAGCAGGTTCTGGCACCAAGAAATACTCACAATCTGAATAATTTCAAGGTAAAGCCAATGTTCCCTGAGAAACTGCCTCTAGAATTAGAAAGATTGAGCGTTGAGGATTACCCAGAGGGATTTCACTGGGAGCAGGTGGAAGAAAGCAGGAGATGGTGACAGGAAAGGCTGGAGACACAGCATCTTCAGGGGCTAGGCACATCAGTTTGGTTTCAGACATGCTGAATTTGAGGGATTGGTATAATAGCCAAGTGGAGATGTCAGATGATTGATTGGAGTGAAGATTGATCTTGATTTTAATAAATGACCCAGACCCTCTCCCCACACACACACACAAAATCATCTCGCTCCTTGATAGGCCAACCCATACCCATGAGTATATATGAGCTGCACAGATTGGAATCAAAGTGTTATTAAATTATACACAAACTTTGGTAAATAGGGAAGTGGGAGTGGTTTAGGAGAAGTTGGAGAAATGAACATGATTAAAATATTAAGCATGGGATTTTCAAAGAATTAAAAATAATTTCATTATTATTTATATTTGACTTTTCAGCTGAACTTCTAAAAATCCATAAAATTATCAAATGTTTAATTTCTAACAGAACAGGTCTCAACACTTTGTTTTAGCACTACTAATTGAGAGAAAGAAAACTATTTTCAAAGCTAGTTTTCAAATGTGTGTGTGTTTGTTGAGATCAAAAGTCAACACTAGGTGTCTTTTCTCCAACATTTACCACCTTATTTCTTGAGACAAGACCTCTCACTGAAACTGGAGACAACTGAATGACTAGGCTAGCTGGCCAGTGAGCTTTGGGGATTTGCAGTCCCTCCTCCACTCCACTGCATTCCCAGCAGAGGCTGGGGTTGCAGATGCTTCCTAAAGGGCTGGCTTTTACATGAGTGCTATGAATCCTAATACAGGCATTCATACTTCCAAAGCAAGAATTTTATCATGAGCTGTCATTTCCTTATTCCTAGGCTAGTTTTCTGTGTGAAATATTTAAATCGACTTATCTAGATGTTTCTTAGTTCCCTCTCTCTTCAATGACTTCTTCCCTTCCTTCTTTTTCTTTCTGCTGAGCAGGATATTTAGTCAGGGACTCATGCATGCAAGATTAGGTTTCTTTTATTGCTAATAAATGGGACTAACATAGTGACAGATAAGACTAGATATTTCGTGAATACAAAAAATAGTAAATTTTTTTTTACAGAATTTTAAAAGCTAATGTAGCAGGAATCTTAAAAAGTTCTTATTAATAAAATCAAACCTGAGGCCAGTTATTGGGGTGAATGCCGGGAGATCAGAGAAGCAGAACAAGCCACAGCTTCCTCACCTTGCCAGTTCCTCAGCTGATCCTGTTTCCTCAGACTGGAAGCCTCTGAGTCCTCATCCCAATGGATCTCAGCTGAACTGTTGCTCGAAAGCCTGAATGCTTAACCAGTCAAATGCTGCTAGTTTCTGGGCTTCACACCTTATATATCTTTCCTTTCTACCATCACTCCCTGGGATTAAAGGCTCGATTTCTGGGATTAAAGGAGTGAGTCACCATGCTTGGCTGTATCCTTGAACACATGGATTTCTGCCTCTGGAATGCAAGGATTAAAGGCGTGTGCTACCACTGCCTATCCTTTATATTTAATATTGTGGCTGTTCTGTCTCTGACCCCAGGTAAGTTTACTAGGTTGCACAATATTTTGGGGAACAAAATACCAAACTAGTAATTTTATCTAAATGAAAAGCCATACTTCTCAAAGTGGAATATCATTTTCAAATACAGTTTTCTTAACATAACTAAGATAACATTTTTGAAATAGCAGCTAATTTTCCCCTCCAACTCATAACTTCTGGATTAAAGAGATTATGTTCTCATTGTGTCTGTATTACTGGACAGAAAATACCATAAGTTTACAAGTATCATGGCTGTCACAAAGGGTTTTTTGAAAGGGAATTTGTTGCAGGATATCTGTACACTGTGTGAAGATTTTTAATAAAAAGCTAAACAACCAATAGCCAGGCAGGAGAGAATAGGTGGGACTTAGGGCAGAGACAGGAACTCTGGGAGGAATAGAAGAGATGCCAGCAAGACATGGAGTGAGCCAGACATATAGAACGGAGAAGAGGTAAAAAGCCAAATGCCAGAATGTAGATTAATAGAAGTATGTTAATTTAAGTTGTAAGAGCTAGTTGGTCACAAGCCTAAGCTAAAGGCTAAACTTTCATAATTAATAATAAGTGTCTGTGTCATTATTTGGGGGCTGGCAGTCCCCCAAAAGAGTCTGTCAACAGGAATTCATTAGCTGTCAAGTCAATCCGGATTTTCATTATTTAAATAATGGCTGCTGAAAGAGATTATGTCTAAATAAGTCACCATTGCCAAACAATTTGATAACTGAATAGGTTAGATATGTGAGCGTTTACAAAACAACTGCAGCAAGGCCCAATGGCCACCCCATGTCCTCAGTTACTGTTTCCTGCCTCTATTTCACATGTATCTAACCCCATCCCTACAGGATGGTGGTATAGTGTTCTTCTGCTTTGTTTTGTTTTATTTAGGTTTTTTTTTTGGGGGGGGGGTAATGGTGTAGAGGAAAAGCTTTAGAAAGTCTTCTATTACAAATATCCCTGCCCACATTGCCATGTACAGTTGTCAAAAGTTAGGCCTTGCTTAACATGACCAACCTAGTACACAGTACTTTATTCTGATGTCCTCTGAACACTGTCCTTACATTGAAGGCAACAGCCAGGTGTAGCATGAATCTTAAAAGTTCTTATTAATAAGATAAAACCTGAGGCCAGTTATTGGAGTGAACACTGGAAGATCAGAGAGCCAGAACAAGTCACAGCTACCTCACCTCGCCGGATCTTCAGCTGCTCTTGCTTCCTCAGACTGGAGGCCTCTGAGTCCTCATCCAGAATGGGTCTCAGCTGAACTGTGTTGCTAGAAGCCTGAAAGCTTAACCAGCCAAATGCTTAACCAGCCAAATGCTGCTAGTTTCTGGTCCTCACGCTTTATATACCTTTCTGCTTTCTACCACCACTCCCTAGGATTAAAGGCTTGCTTTCTAAGATTAAAGGCGTGAGTCACCATGCTTGGCTCTATCCTTGAACACATGGATTTCTGCCTCTGGAATGCTTGGATTAAGGGCATGTGCTACCACTGCCTATCCTAAATATATCTAGTGACTTTTCTGTTCTCTGACCCCAGATAAGTTTATTAGCGCAAAATTTGGGAGAATACAATACCACAGCCAGGTTTTGCATGAAATGTGTCAAGCAAACAAGGCAATGCTTGTGTTCATCAGACTACAGTCAGATTTGTTATTGCTCCATCTGTATCATATATTGGTAGAGTCATGATGACAGCAGAAGGATGTTCTTGAGACAAGAATAAGAAGCAAGTCACTGTTGATTTTAATCATTATTTTTGTTGCTTCAATAAATAATTTAAAATCTGGGGCATATGCTAAGCCATTCTGAACATTTGAGGATTACAGTGGCGCAGTGAAATTCTAGAAGAAAAGTTGTGTATGTGGTCTCCTTACAGATGAGTCTGTGCCCAGCTGTTCTTCTTCAAGTACATTCATCAGACTCCTCTACAAATGTGTGCCTATAGGCAGGAAGGGTCTCCATTGTGTGTGAAGCACATTAGGAAACACAAGAGCACAAAGCAGCCTGCTCTTTTAGTAACAGCAACAGCAACTGCCAGCAAAATTGTGAGAGGGAGCACATTCCCAGCTCATCGATACTATTAATAAGCAAATACATTCCAGTGAATGTAATAACGGAAAGGTAAACGCCAGTTTCATCATGATGGCTCCTCCAGAGAGGGATAAAAGGGAGTGAATCTGGGGTATTTTCTAATTTTAACAGTCTGCAATATAAGCAGAACAAAGTAGACATTAGTAGTTGTTATTGCTGGAGCTACTTGATTCTGTGTTCGTATTTTTCAAATTTTACTCAGAAGCAAAAATAAGTTCATAATGAATGATAGCCATTAAAATATTCAGTAAAACTGGAAATGGCCTTATTAAGTAATAATTTGCTTTAAAAATTTCCACAGCCACTTCTACCTCCTTGGGTTTCAAATCATGAAAATTACAGTAACTTTTAAATTTATATGAGTATAAAAATAAAATAAAATATATAACCAAGCACATCACTTAGCTTGTTAACTCACTATTCCTATAAAAATCATTACATGGGAGAGAATAACAATGGCTGAAATTGATTTATGAATATGGGAAGTAATGCTTGTCTTGCTAAATTATTTAAAATGTCTTAAAAGAAACAATTAGTTGAATTATACAATTGACATTATTGGGATGGTAAATGATTGAACCATATTAACAAAATCTATATAAACTTTACAGAAATCATGAATAATTGTCCCTGTTGTCTGTGGGGTGTGTGTGTGTGTGTGTGTGTGTGTGTGTGTGTGTGTGTGTGTGTGTGTATACATGTGTGCATGTGCATTCACCCATGTATTTACTTATAGAGGCCAGATTCTGACAAGTGAGTCACCTCTATGTACCCACTGCTGGAGAGACAGACAGGTACTACCATGTCTGGCTTTTTATCTGGCTGTCATGGATCAAGACTAAGGTCTTTATGTTTGCACAACATATACTTTACCCACTAAACCATATCCACATACCCCTGTTTTTAAACATATATAAAATGAAAATGGCTTTTTTCATGCAAATTGACTAGAATTCTAATTGCCCTAATTAAGAGAACCATAGCAGTCAATCACATAAGAATACATAAATAATAATATATATTAAAATTATACTTTATTAAATTAGCTATGAGGTTGTATCTCAAGTTTTATTTTATTTTGAGAAATGTCACTTTATGAGATATAGAGAAAAATTAGTTCTGCAATTTAACATGCTTTCAATAAATTTTGTTTCATCTTCAAAATCTGATAAGAACTTTTCAATCCATAAAATGCTGTAAGAAAAAAAAAAGAACCAAAAAACTGTGAATCAGGATATACACACATTCCAAAGAACTGATGAGGTTGCAAATCACTTCTGCCTCACTCTCCAGTAACCACGATAATGCTTAGCACTTCCACAGTGTTTTCTAGCTTCAAAGAGCCTACAAACTTTAACTAATTAATCCTTACACTCCCCAGGGAGACAGTGATAAGAACCCCCTTGAAGAGAGCATCTAACTACATATTAACACTTGCTTATGCAGAATTCAACATATATGCTGTGTTTTCCTTTCCTATCTTCTTATTCCAATAAATCTTCTGAGGATGAGAGAATGATATCCACATGGGGGGGTGTGATGCATGGCCATCTACTGTGGAAAAAATGATGTACACTGCACTCAGTCCTCAAGGAAAAGCTAACAAAGAAAGATATAAGCTTTGCTAACACAGAAAAAGCCATCTGGTACATTTTTGCTGTGCTTTCTCCCATTCATTTTACATCTTATTTGCAATTATTCTAGAACGGAATTGTTGGACTAGAACATTGTAATGCAGAATATATGGCTGTATTATTAATAATTTTATTGTTGCCTTATATTCTGAAATAGAGTGTTTAAAAATCAAGTGTGTGAAGTACGCTGACCAGAAGAATACCATATGTGAAAGCTACACCCAAATGAAAAGAATAGTTGACTATTCTATTGAGAGTTCCCTCAGCTGGGATTGCCTTGTCTCTGCAGGTAGCTGGCTACAGGGGTCTACCAAAACAAACCTATTCCTGCAATAAAGGTCACAATCAGGTCATTGGCGGTGAAGGGGGGAATAGTCTGGAAAATTATTGCACATCTTTTCCCCCAAACAAGGGGTATCCTCATTCACTTTCAGTTTTAAACTGAAAAATCATTTGAAAATTAATAATTTCCTATTTTAATTATACAGAATTTGGAGTTAAATTCTAGTTACTTGTCTTTCATCTCTAAGAAATACAAAATTACTAATCACACACAAATTCAAACACACATAATCGTGTGCACATGTGCACACCAGAGACCACACAGGCAGCCATGTACATGTACTCACATATGTTCATACATTCATGTTTACACATGCACATGGATACACACACATACACACATGAACATAGAGTCGCAAACAGAAGCACACACATGCATACTAGTGCACATGTATTCATGTGCATAAACAGAAGCAACCATATATTTCAAAAAGTGTCCAGAGGCTGGAGATATGGATCAGTGGCTAAGAGCACTGAGTAAGTGGAAGGAGTAGAGAGATAGAAAATTGTAATCAGGGTATACTGTATGAGAAAAGAATCTATTATCAATAAAAGGATGTTTTTTAAAAGGAGCAATAGCTGCGCTTCTGCAGGATCTGGGCTCAACTTCAAGCACCCACAGAGTGGCCCATAACCACAGTGTTATAACAAAGGAAGGTTTATGTGTAACCAGCTCAGGAAAACATGGATGTGGTAAGTTTCAGGGAATCTCTGCCCTCTGAAGGCACTGAGTACAACAGTGGTGCATATAAATACATGGAGTCAAAATAGCATGCACATAAAATAAATAAAAATAATAAAAAGGAAAAAGCATCCAATGTATACATATACTTTAATTTTTTCATATGCTATTTCCTTAAGCTGATAACCAATTTTACTAAGGTCCTCAACAGAGACCTCCACCCTTGGCTCACAGGCTTCATGCAACAAAGGATAGCAATAAATGTGACTTAACACAAGATCATAAACTTAGGAAAAGATTTATGAAGGTTTTTTTTCAATTGTAACTTGATGGTGTAGTTATTAAGAGTGAATTCTTAACTGACATCTTATCACAATGTCAAAGAGCTGGGCATCATGGGGAAAAAGGAAGAAAAATGTTAGAAACGTGTTTCTTTATACATGTCCTTTCCTTGTAAATGAAGTAATATAATTAAAGTGGTCAACTTTGATATAAAAGATATATACAAAGTTTTACTTTTGAACATATTATTACTTTTTGCTAAAATGTATTGAAATGTCTTTCAGAGGTCTGGATTTAATCTGGGCAGAGAAAGATTAAGGAAAATGGAGAAAGTCATATGCTTGGAACAGAGGCAAGTCTGTCATTGTTTTACTAGTTCCAAGTTTGTCATGGGAACCAAAAAATGTACCCAGTTTTGCAGCTTGGGACCCAATTTTACAGAGATAGATCACAGACTAGAAAGCATTAGCCTAATTATAGCCCCTACTGGGAATGATTCTATTTGCAGTTGAGATTGCACCTAATGACTGGCTTTGGAATCCTTGATACTCTGGCCAAACTAATGTCAAAACTTAAAGATGGTTCCCTATGACTCTGTTCTAACTCTGTCTTGGAAAATATATTGGATCATCTTTCTATGAGATAATTTTTAAGGTCTAAAATGCACACAGTCAATATTACAGGATTTTGAAAAAAAACAATTCACATTACTATGAAAGTCTGACAACATTCTGGCAACTTTCACACTATGGCTATTTTGTTATTTTGTGTAGCATTTCTATAAGATGCTCTTTTTTTTGGTTTGGAAAATATTTTTTTAATGTGGATTTACCACTACAGATGATTATTGGTTCTTGAGCTGTGAACATATATGAATCCTGCTATGGTATAGTAATGTGCTCTCCTGCAGCTTGTGCTGCTGGTAGGAGACAAAAGGAGGAAACCTGTAGAAATCAGGAGGCAGAGGTGGGTCTTCTGTGACATCGTAGCCTTGATGGAAGAGACAAAACTGATTCTTCTTTTGGGGGTCTATAATTTGTGATAAGAAAAATCGCACAATGACTGCAAGTAAGAGCTGGGTTTACTAGTTGTTTTCTACCTTGAGAACCATTTGTGCTATTGATATGGCTTTGTCTTCATGCATTAAACTTCAGATTCTGGCTTTGGTACACCAAGCAGAAGGAGTCATGTAGCAGCTGCCTGGAGCATCTGGCCTAAAGGTAGCAGTCAATGTCATGTGTCTGGCTGACAGTGCCAGACTTCTGGGCTGAGATATATAGATCAGCCCTTTTGGGAGTCTGGGAAATACTGAAGGAAACATAACTGGTCAGCCAGTGTTACTAAGAAAACTAGCAAATGGGCATCAGAGCAGAGGGATCCTGAGCAGGGTAGTGAAAATGTGCATATAAAATCAAGTCTCCTGCACACCCCAAATTAAAGATATACTATAAGACATGCTTGAAATCGGGAAGAAATCACAAAATTGTTAGCTGTTTTCTACTATTAGTTAAAATGAAGAACTCTTGATGATCAATTTTAAGTTATACAACAATTGTAGCATCTATATAAGTCAAGTACAATAAATATAATTTTTGTTTCCTTTTTAACATTACAGAATTAAATCAATATTTCTTCATAGTTTTAGTACTCATGGTATTATCATTTATCTACTAGATGACAAACCTGAAAAATACAAGTGAGTGTTTGCATGTTGTAACCTTTAATGGGCTGAAGTTTCTCTTCAGGCTAAAAATTGTGTTAAACCAAGAGCTTAAAAATCATGACTTTAAACATAAAGGGCTGGGCAATACCATTAAAAAGCGTTTAATGGTATTTGGAGAGATGTTGTCAAAAGCCACTGCACAATGGTGGAGCTCTCGGAAGGCAGGGAAGTGAAACTCCTCCCTGCAGCGATACTCCAGGAATCTTGATATTTTTCACACCAGTCAGTCTGTGTCCTAAGCCATGCCTTAGCTTTGAAAAAGCCTTTCAGCTGCATTATCTTTTTTTCTTTATTTACAAATCAAACAAAATGAAGCTCCAGACAGCCTCACTAATTTTCCTGGCCCTGTGCTTTTTCTGAATCCTATGCAGAAATTAAAATGAAACACACTGTGGAATGGCCAAGAAATAGTGCCATCAATGAATGACCACAAAATATGATTTGATTATCTATTCTTCATCAGTATTTTTTACATTGACCATGAAATTTTAAAACTATAGTTCTCCAAGTCAGAGTAAAATACATTTTTTTCTCTTTTAATTGGTAAAAATATTTGAGACCTTTTCTGCTTTTCTGAAGTCAACTATGCCTCCTTTAGGAAACAAAAATTATATTTGTTTGAACCTTCACTCTGGCCACTCATTTTGTCTTATTTTCTGTGCTTGGACCACATTTTCTCTATGGAGCTGTGCACTTTCCACCTTTTTCTTGTCTGGAGGTCAATTAAAGGGGACTCCAGTGAGTTTATAACTGTTTGGAAAGAGGCCCCTTGACTGAGTCATCCTGCTGTACTTTCAGGTGACTCATGAACAGCCCAATTTTATAACTAAAGCCTATACAAAGGTGCTGGGAACAAATGCCAAATGTTTTTCCAGAATCAGAGTGAGTCCTTAAATTTCTCTGAATATGATAACATTCATAAAAGGTGTTATGAAAGTTTATTGGAGTTGGATCTGCTTTTAATTATACATAAATAATGAGAGCATAAAGGTTACAAAATATGATAATGGAATAAATTTCAACTATAAGAGAAATGAAATGAATAAAATGCCCTTTTCATAAAAAAAATACATATACACTATTTTTGAAAAGCAACAGCTCCTAATGTACATTTTGGGCTCATTCTCTGTAATTATGCTAACAAGTATCGTGCTGAGAAAGGATTAGTCCTGATGGACAATCAAAGACAATGCTTCCTTCCTGGTAAAAGGTGAGAAAAGATGTAGGCATCTGCGCTGCAGTTATTAGGCATGGCAGCGGGAGGTCCATATGACCAGTTTGTGAGCAAGATCAGAGGCCTAATGTAAAGCTATGCCCAGCTCCTTCCCAGCCTCCTCAGTGCCCTTATGGAAGGGATGCTTCTGACTTGGATAGTGGAGACTGCTCTGAGAACATTGCCCTGGCAGTTCCGTTTAGTGTACATCCTCAGCTCAGCATCATAGTGTTGGCAGGGTGAAAACTCCTGCAGGAGAGAGCATTTGGCATAGCAGCAGGATTTGGGATTCTGTAAATCTGAAAGTAGAGAAAAGATCCTAATATTAAAAAAAAATCATGGAAAATCTCGTCATTTTGTTCCCTACTGGGATGTAGAGAAAGGGAGAGGGGGAGAGAGAGAAATTTTAAACACAAGACTGTGTTTCTTTAAATCTCCATGAAGGTGTCATATAACAGGATGTTCAAAAATATAGAACTAAATATCCTCTCAGTGGCCACTTCAAATAATGACTGTGATGTAGCTTGGCATTCAGTTAGCATTTTACTCAATGTTATCTTCTGAAAATACTTTCAATATCAGAGTCTTAAACCTTTAAATCAGGTAAGATTTATTTTCTTTCTACTGTTAAATGTCATTAAATGTCAAAATTCAATCATAAGCTTTTCAAAATATTCATGTGAACAGTTTAATCAGTGTGCATTAGATTATACATATTGTACAGGATCCTGATATTAATGAGAAAACTACAAGTCTCCAAGTGAACTAATCATATAATACTAAATAAACATGCCTGAGTCTAAAGAATATGGGTTAGGTTACATTCCAAATGGACAGCGTGGAATAAAAACATGGTATCTTAGAAATGAGTGTCTAACAATCATTATTAATGTACCTCCCAGAGATTGCTTAAAGGCAAAGGTGACCATGAGGCCAGTGGTAGATGGTTACAATCCGTCTTCCTCAACATCTGTGTAAATAGATTCAAAGAACCGTAGGCTGCAGCTTCAAAAACGAAACTACAAAAGACCATATCTCTAACTGTACACAAAATATCCTTGTCTACCTCTTCCTACCCCCTACTACTTCTGGAGCTCTTAAACGAAAAGAGTGTCTGAGGGACCACCAAGGAGAAAAAAGGCAGAAGGAGGGCATGGAGATAATTATTTTCAAGAGTGCATTAAACAATATTCTTTTTTTTCTATACAGAAGCAGTATCTCTGTATGTAAATCTAGTCTATGGATTCAGATCACATAAGCTCATAAAAAATTGTAATTTACAGTGTTAATGTTATTTTGTATTATTTTTCAAATGTCTTCATTTGTAGCAAGTTAGTTAAACATTAAACATAGTTATAAGATGTTGGTATTTGTGAACACCATACAAAAATGTAATTATTTCTTTTCAGCAAAATGTTACAAGGAACCCTTTCTTTTTTAATTTAACTATCTAAAGCAGAGCTTCAACAACCAAACATGAGGGAAAAAATATGGCTAGGGATATAATTCAGTGATAGAGAGTTTGCCTATCATGCTTGAGGCCCTGCATTCGGTCTTCATTGAAAGGAAGAAATGAAGGACAAAGGAAAGCTAGAAAGAAAGTTACAGGGAGTGAGACGGAAGGAAGGAGGGAAGGAGGGAAGGAGGGAATTAAGGAAGGAATTAAGGTTTTGATGAAAACAGAAAAGTTATATCTTCGTTAGGGTTTCTATTGCTGTGAAGGGACAATATGACCACAGCAACTCTTACAAAGAGCAGCGTTTAATTGGGGCTGGCTTACAGTTCAGTGATTTAGTACATTATCTGCATAGCAGGAAGCATGGTGGCACTCAGACAGGCAGACATGGTGCTGAAAAGGAGCTGAGAGTTCTACATTTTGATCTACAGGCAGCAGGAAGAGAGAGTGACACTGGGCCTGGCTTGAGCATTTGAAACCTCAAGCCTGCCTCCAGTGACATACTTCCTCCAATAAGGCCAGACCTACTCCAACAAAGTCATCTGTCCTAGTCCTCTCAAATAATGTGAGCCTGTGGGGGCCATTTTCATTCAAACAACCACAGAATGTGTGTGTGTGTGTGTGTGTGTGTGTGTGTGTGTGTGTGTGTGTGTGTGTGTGTGTAAAGTGATAGCAGGATAATGGTGGGTTTTTTTTTTAGCTCTTAGAAAATTAGCTTTCATTGAACTGTTTGTTAGATATATCACAGAGAATTTAACCCCTTTAATAAAGATGTAGAAAGACAGACTTCTCCCAAAGAACATAGTGGCAATATGAAAACTAAAATAATTTACAACATTTTCCTACCCTACAGACCCTGTTGTAGTTCAAGATTGATGACATACAGAATTTTGACATGTGAATGATTTAAAGTTAAAGTTTAGAAAAGGCTGTAT
This sequence comes from Peromyscus leucopus, assembly GCF_004664715.2. Classification (NCBI taxonomy): domain Eukaryota; kingdom Metazoa; phylum Chordata; class Mammalia; order Rodentia; family Cricetidae; genus Peromyscus; species Peromyscus leucopus. The sequence continues at coordinate 80,560,677 of NC_051069.1, forward strand.
TTTCATATAGCTGCCCTGAGTATGGATCTCCCCACTTCTTGACTACAAGTCTGAAGTTTACTGTGCCTTCTTTTGTTCACAAACTTATCTATTCTCCATAAGTTGATTACTACAGTGAATGATACATTTATTTCCTCTAACCCATGGTGAATGCTTTTCTTTGTAGGAGGAATCTTGGAGTCTTAATAAAATCAAACCCGAGGCCAGTTATTGGGGTGAATTGCTAGATGATCAGAGAGACAGAACAAGCCACAGCTAACCTCACCTGGCCAACTTCTCAGCTGATCTTGTTTCCTCAGACTGGAGGCTTCTGTGTCCTCATCCCGATGGCTCTCAGCTGAACTGCTGCTCGAAAACCTGAAGCTTAACCAGCTAAAAAAGCTTAACCAGGCCAAAAGCCTCTAGTTTCTGGTCCTCACGCCTTATATACCTTTCTGTTTTCTACCATCACTCCCTGGGATTAAAGGCATGTGTCACCATGCCTGGCTCTTTCCAATGTGGCCTTGAACTCACAGAGATCCCAGATGGATTTCTGCCTCTGGAATGCTAGGATTAAAGGTGTGAGTGCCACCATTTTCTAGCCTCTGTATCTAGTAGCTGTCTGTTCTCTGACCCCAGATAAATTTATTAGGGTACACAATATTTTGGGAAACACATTACCACCACATTTCTTTGTAGCTTTATGATGTTTCTCTGTTAGTTTTTTTATGACTTTTATAATTATGTGCAAGCTTGTGTCTCTGTGGGGGAATATGCTCATGAGTACAGGTGTTAGCCGAGGCCAGAAAAGGGAATTGGATCTCTGGAACTGTATTGACAGGAAGTTGAAAGCCTCTTTACATGGGTGTGGGTAAACACACTCAGATCCCCTGGAAGAGCAGTATGTGCTCTTAACTGCTGAGCCATCTCTCCACCCCTGCCTTCCTTTCTGAAGCAGCTAAAAATCTCATTTTCTTCAGTATTATGTAGGAAACAAGGATAATTAATACACATGAATATATATGTAATAATCCACTACATCTCTGAGCCAAGCCTTCATTTTCACATTCACATTCAATTTTCATTTTTTTTGTCTATGTAATTGGATGGAAAAACTATATCTTTCTAAAATGGTTCACTTCTTCCTGAAAATATATAGTGATGTCTCGGCCTATACATAAATTTTCAACTTCTGAGCTAAAAAACCTAGTCCTTAACGTCTTCCTTCTTGGTGACTTTCTACCTTTACAATTTAGACACAAGCAAATGCTGATGCTGATTATTCTGCACTCAATTTTACATCTTCTCAGACAATCTTTCAAGAACCTGGTGCCCTTTCTGTTGCAGATTAAAGTGTACATATCTGAGGGCTTCACGGTACAATCTTTTGAATGGGTGCTCCACAGTGATATAAAAATATTAAACTGCCATATTACCATATTGAAAATTGTCTATGAAAACTGACAATATAAGTCAAGTCTTTCTTCTCCATTCTGAACTCCATGTGAAAATTATAAACTGTAGAACACAGATGTTTTTGTCTGTTGTTTTTTGTTTGTTTGTCTTGTTTTGGTTTTTTGTTTTTCTTAAAGTAGACCACATTAACTAATGACAAAGCCCTGGAGTATATAAAACAGACAGAGAAAGCCACTTGGTCGGGGACAGAGTGAAGGCTACAACTGCAGCCTGAGAGGGTTATAAGAATCTAGCTGAAAAGAAACCTGCATAAACTAAGGAACATCTAGACTGGAGAGTAGAAACCTTGCCTCAGAACAGAAGTAAAACTGAGATCTGTAACTGTCTTGTCTCTGGACAGTTGAACTCTGACCTTATCCCCTGTTCTGAGAATATCTGCAATTTCATGAGGGTCTTTCCCCTTTTCTACCCAAGAAAACCATAACTTGGTATTATATTACCAGATTTCAGCCAGCATTATCCTGCATCATTCTTAAATATCAACAAGAAAACTAAGAGAGCTCAACATTTGAAATCTTCAAATCTGTTAGTATAAAACAACAACCAATACACAGGAAATCTCTTCCTTCTTGGAGTCTACGTATGAGAAGAATCTGGAGTAAATGCTTAATTCTTGCAAGTGATTGCTTAGAAGATAGTTGAGAAGAGGACTGATACAAGCTACTACTGGATTAAAGTTCAATCCTGCTGCAGAATTTGGGTTTCACTTTCTATATAAACATACCAGCATGATTTGAAGAATATTTACATAAATATCTCCCTCTCTTTCTTTCTCCCTACTCTCACCCCCCACACACAGACACAGAGAGACAGACAGACAGAGAAAACTTACAACAGAGCCTCACTAGCAGCTGGTTTACTGCTTTGCTACCAATACTCTAGATGTGATAACACTAACTGCTTCAGTGTCTATACCACAAGCTCAAACCACAGAGCTAAAAACTCGATGAAATGAAGAAATAAGAAAACCATGGGTTTTTTTTTAAATGGTCTAGTAGCAGATGTCTTGGTTCCAACTCTATGAATTGGATTCATTCCAATGTTAGAGAAATCAACCTCCCTTATAGGCATGGTGATAGTAATCTTCCTTCTTTTTCTTCTTCTCCTTCTTCTTCTTACTCTTACCTTATTCTTTTTGAGATTTGACCTTCATTATTTAGCTGTTTGTGTATGTATATGTCAATGTGGGGTGTATATAGTATGAGTGCAGTGTCCACAGAATCCAGAAGAAGATATGAGATATCTTGGTACTGCAATTACAGGAAGTCATAAGCTGCCCACTCTGGGTGCTATGAAGAAAACTCAGGTCCTCTGCTAAACTAGAAAGTGTTCTAAATGCTTAGCCACCTCTCCAGCCCTGCTTTATATTATTCTTATTATCACTTAATGCCTAAGGATGTCTTGCCAACTAATTTGATATTTGTGACTTGTCCTTATATTTCCCTGTATGGTGGATTATGCAGATTGTTCTATTCATTGCTTTTCTTTTGCAAGGATTTTCCTCATAGGTACTTAAATGTTTTAGTATATAAGAGCATTTTCTCTTAGAATTATCAGTAACCACCCTACAGTAAGGGATTATGAGCAGGGGCAGGCTTTGTCAACACAAATCCCACCAGTTTGAATCTCTTCCCAAGGGCAATAATATAATCAACGTTAAACATTTGACTCCCTATGGTTAAAGCACAGTAGTCAAGCATGGTGCCTTTGCCAACTCTACCAGACCAGTGGATTCGGTGGACTAGGTAAAGTAATTAATCAGTCAACACATCTTTAAATCCCATATAGATTAAAGATCCTCATGGTAACCCAAAAATACACACACACACACACACACACACACACACACACACACACACACAGAGTGTGTGGGATGAGTTTAGAAGGATTGCTTATAGTCTATCTTTCCCTCTTCTAGAATTTCTACCACACTTCTTTCCAGATGGTCACAGGACTGCTTTCTGGTCTTCTGGAATCCTCACCTGCCTGCCATATACAGTTTTCCAAAGGCAACTTTGGAAGGTGGAGCCATCATCACTTTGACCAAACATCAGAAGTTTTCTCACACTACTGTTTCACAGAAATGCTCATATTTGTTCTGCTTCTTCATTATAAAGTCATAGCCACAAAGAGCAAAGTGGTTAGGCAGCCTGGTGAATTTTAATGATGATATCACTCCAGAAACAATTGCATAAAGAACGTGACCTTGGAACTTCTTGCCTATTCTGTTATATTGTGAATTAAGAACTGTGAAATGCTGATTACAACTGCCTCCAAGGTAAGCTAATTTTAAATAAAGAACAAATAATTTAAAGTTAATACAAGAAGTTATATTATTTTTAACAAAGTTGTGATTCAACATTGTCTCTCTATTTTTTGGGAAAAAAAATCTTGTGCCTTATTACCTTGCAGATTGCATACTAAATCAGGTGATTTATGTAATGTGTATAAGTTCTCAAATAAATTAAATATATAAAAATGCAAGCTAATGAAATAAACATTTACTTTTTGTTTTGTTTTAAAATATTTTATTAATTCTTTGAGAATTTCATGTTATGTGTTTTGAATATATTCAGCCCCCTCAACTAACATTTACTTTTAAAGACAAAAAAAGATGTTTCTTTGTTTTACTTAATTCTGAGAGTATGATAAAATATCATGGTACTAAATTTTGAATTCATACGAACAACTGAATATTAAAATATGCAAACATGTCAAATAGGAAAATTGTGTTAATGTAATCTCAGTATATAACTACAATCTATTGAAATAAAAGTTATATATGAAAGTTTTCTTTTATGACTAAACATGACCTTTGAATGTCACTATTTGTTTAAAAAATAGCTTTTAAAATGTAATTATGAGTCTGTGAAGCAATTGTTAGGTCCAAACTGGGCCCCAAAATGGTCGTGCTGGTGAAACTGTCCTAAACAGGAGGACTATGATCAGGTGAACTGAAAGGTTGTTATTGGATAAACAGAAGCCTAAACTCAGCATTCCCCAGCAATTTCATAGGCAGGTTTCTATTTGCCAGGATCTACCCTCCAAGGGTCAACAATGTCCCTTGGAAAGGGTAACCAGTTACTGGTCCATCTGACCAACCTGTATCAGCTCAAAGTCCCCACACCCTGACTGTCATATAGCATCTGCTTGCTTTTCCACCATTTTGTTTTGCTCTGTCCCCTAAGCCACAGCTCTGGCAATTTGATCCCCAGGAAATGTTTCTTTCTTCCCACAGAGTGGTCTAATTAAGTGATTTCACCGAGCCCTTGCTTATAGCAGTGAGAATCACTGGAATAGAATTTTAATAGTTAAAATGTTAAGGTATCATTAGAGCTCAAGACATTTTAAAATGTTGTTTGAGTACATCTTTGGTTTGTAAAAAATGAAGTTGTTCATACAATGATGGCATTTTTTATTAATAGCTATTCAAACAAATTGATAATAAATGAAAATTTACTTTGTAAATATACGCTGGCTTTGAGCTTCTCAGAAACCAGTGGTAATCTCCAGATCTCCCAGAGTCAAACTCTCATTGTCATGGAGATAAGAAGGGCATTTACTATGAGATGATTCTTTCAGAAGCCTGTGCTGACCCAATTCCCATTTACAGTTCTTTTTGTTTGTTTGTTTGTTTTTGTTTATTAAGAAAATCCCTGTTCCAGCTCGACCATCCCATTCCCTTATGTTCTCATCCCCTATCCCCTACCCTTCATTGCTCCCCCCATCCCCAGTTTACTCATGGAGATCTCATCCATTTCCGCTTCCCAGGGCAATCCACGGATCTTTGGGTCTTCATTGTTAGCTAACTTCTCTGGAGTTGTGGGTTGTCCATTGTTGGTGGGAGCACAAACTTGTACAGACACTTTGGAAATCAATGTGGTAATTTCTCAGAAAATTGGGACTCAATCTTCCTCAAGACCCAGTTATACTACTCTTGGGAATATACCCAAGGAATGCTCAATCATACCACAGGGACACATGCTCAACTATGTTCATAACAGCATTATTCATAATAGCCAGAACCTGGAAACAGCCTAGATGCCCCTCAACTGAAGAATGGATTAAGAAAATGTGGTACATATACACAATGGAGTACTACTCAGCAGAGAAAAAAATTACATCAGGAAATTTGCAGGCAAATGAATGGAACTAGAAAATATCATCCTGATTGAGGTAACCCAGACTCAGAAAGACAAACATGGTATGTACCCACTCATACATAGACACTAGATGTAAATGATGATCAGACAACAACCCATTTACAGTTCTTAAGAGTAATTGGCAGTAGTGTTGGGAAAGCAAGGAGATAAGTGAGAACTTAGGGTCTAGTCTACCTTCACCTAGCAGGCAAGGTAGCCCAGTTTATAAATCTTAGAGTGGGTGCTATGGGGACCCTTTATTTACATGGCACTTGGGGCAGGGAAGCCTAGAATCTCTCTGTCCCAGGGTGCTTCATTTGCCTTGTTAGTTATCAAGGGAAAATGCTAATGAAATATTTGAGACTTACAAAGGAACATCTATTTGGGTCAGATACTATACTGAAAATGGTAGAAAACATAAAGTTGCAGCAGAATATTTAAATAATGTTTACTAACAGAATGGAAAACATATTAGTCATATTTACTGTGATGTTCTGTTGCAGAACTTACTAGAAATCATCAGAATTAATTGTATATAATGCACTTAGAAGATAAACCACATTTTATCTTCTAATAATTTTATGCCAAATATGCTATGCCAATAATCTAATTTTATGCCAAAATATTGCTTGAGGGCAACAGGAGCCAAAGTGTATATATAGACTATTATTATTAAATTATATGGGGAATCACTCCAGTACTAAAATCTGTTCTCTGCAATGTAGTATTCAGAATTACTTCTACAAAGTTTAACTCTTAAGGAAAACCAAACTATAATTATTTTTCTTATTATAAACATTTCATGGATAAGTGGGATTTTATTTCTTTGTTCTCACATATTGTACCCTGACCACAGTTTCCTCTCCCTCCTTTCCACCCAGTCCCTCCCAAAAATATTCCCTCTCCCCAAGATGTACTCCTCCTCTATTTCCCTTCAGAAAGTTCTGGGAGCCCCAGGAATATCAACCAAATATGGCATACCATGTTGCAGTAAGACCAGGCACATCTTATAGTAAGGCTGGATGAAGCAACCTAGTAGAAGGAAAAGGGTCCCAAAAGCAAACAAGCAAGTCAAAGGCAGCCTCAACACACATATACTGTTGGGTGTCTGTAACGCGCATCTTAAAATGTCTTATTACTTTAAAAAAATGGAGCCAGATATTGGGGTGAAAGATGAAAGATCAGAGAAGTAGAGCAAGCTACAACCAACCTCACCTGTCAATTCCTCCGCCAATCTTGTTTTCTCAGACTGAAAGCCTCTGAGTCCTCACCCAAAAGAATCTCAGCTGAACTGCTTAGTTCCTGTCTCCTCATGCCTTATATATCGTTCTCCACCCAGCCATGTCACTTCCTGGCATTAAAGGCATGTGTCCTTTCCAAGCAAAGGCATGAGATCTCAAGTGCTGGGAATAAAGGCATGTGCCACCACTGCCTGACTCTGTTCCCAGTGTGGCCTTGACTCACAGAGAGTCAGACGCATCTCTGCCTCCCAAGTGATAGAATTAAGGGAATGTGCCACCACTGTCTGGCCTCTGTGTCTAATCTAGTGACTAATTCTGTCCTCTGATCTCCAGATAAGTTTATTAGGGTGTAGCCAGAAGTTTTCCTGTGTCCCACCTGGCCTGTGGTCAGGACACTTGCCAGTCCCGCAGCCACTCGGACCCAGGTAAACACAGAGGCTTATATTATTTACGAACTGTATGGCCATTAGCTCAAGATTATTACTGACTAGTTCTTATACTTAAATTAGTCCATAATTCTTATCTATGTTTATACATGTGGCTTGGTACCTTTGTCAGTTCTGCCTTGTCATCTTGCTTCCTCTGTGTCTGACTGTTGACTCCTGACTCAGCCTTTCTCTTCCCAGAATTCTCCTCGTCTGCTTATCCCACCTATACTTCCTGACTGGCTACTCGTCAATTGGCATTTTATTTATCAACCAATCAGAGCAACACATTCACAGCATACAGAGCAACATCACTCATCATTAGGGTACACAGTATATCACCACATTTCCCCTTTGTTGTCTAAAATAATAAAAGATTATAACTAATATAAGAGAAAACTATATACAATAAGTATATACAATATATTTAGTCAAGAATTACATTAACAATGTCCAGTCCATTAACATTTGACAGAGTGAGAGAAAATACTCCATTATTTTTCCTATTTTGGGGAGTTCTCTAGTCCCCAGATAAGTTTATTGGGGTACACAATATATCACCACAGGTGTCCTACAAGAACAGCAAGCTGCACAACCATAATATATATGCAAAGGACCTAGATTAGACCTATATAGACTCCCTGGTCTCCTTGTATTCTCTCCCTCCATCCACCCCCACCCCATGCCTGGTCCCGGTCCCTCCTGTGTGTCCTGTCTTCTTGTGTTGTCCATCTACTCACCCCTCCCACCCCCTGACCCCCTCTGGTCCACTTGTAAAATCTATTCTATTTTTCTATTTCCCCTTCTCAGAGAAACTGGGACTTTTAATGCAAAGAGGAGCTATAAAGTAATAAAAGCTACTGTTAGGCCAATGAGAGAAGAAATGATTTTTTACCTTTGTGGACTGATGTATGGACATATAAGCCTCAAGAACTGTTTGTGATTCGAAACAGCCACACCTTGGAGTGTTTTGAAGCCCTTGGAATTAAAGCAAGCATTTTACTTGCCAGGTTCATTAACTTTGACAATTTGGTAGGATCTCTTAACTTCACTTTAATTATGAAAATATCTAATGTATATCATGATTTGTCCAATACCATTGAACTTCATATATCTAAATTAGGACATCTATCCAAATTATTCTTTTAGTGTAAAGACTTCCCATCAAGAGTGTTTGCAACGTTAATGACTGGTGCACTCATCAGCACTCATCCTTGTCATCCTCTGATGCTTAGCCCCGCCATTCATTTTCAACCTTCCTCTCACTTTCCAACCTTCACAAAGAACCTCAAAAATATAAAGATGTATCAGCCACCAATGAAAAACTGTGGTTATATGATATTCTTCCTGATGATTACAGTTACAAAAAGTCTGCTAAGAATTCTGGGATGGCTTTTTCTTCAAGGAAAAATAAGTACACTTTGGTAATGCGAATTTTGTCCTCTTCTTCAGACTTTCACCGTGAACAAAATCGTAGTAATTACACAATTCATGGAGAAGCAGAAAAGTGACTAAGATGATGTCACTAAATGGTGGAACAACTGAACCAAAGACAGGGTCTGCCTACCCAAGACTATAAGAAGAAATCCCCTTTGTTTTAGTCCAAGGTTACTTTGTTAAGTTAGCTCAAAAAATTCTTAGCAGCACAATGATTTTGGGTTGTTACTGTTATTGTTCCTTCTTCCACATTTTGTCTTCTCATGAGTTACAGTTCATAAAATTTCTTCATCTCATATATTAATGAGATGACATTGCTGTCTTATAGAGAGAGTACTACAATAGAATCAAAATGTATATTTTAGCTTGTTTGTGTGTTTACAGTGCTACAGATTAAATCTAGACCCTTGTGCATGCCAGGCAAGAGCTCCATCACTGAGTTTATAACCCCATTCTTCTTCTTCTTCTTCTTCTTCTTCTTCTTCTTCTTCTTCTTCTTCTTCTTCTTCTTCTTCTTCTTCTTCTTCTTCTTCTTCTTTTCTTCTTCTTCTTCCTCCTCCTCTTCCTCCTCCTCCTTCTATTTTCATTTTCTGTTTTTCTTTTTCTTTTTTTTTTCTTCCCTAATTTTCCAGACAGGCAGGAACTTGCAATATTCCTGTCTCTCCAGAGAAGCATTTACTATTTAAGCCTCAGAATTTAACCTCCAAATACTCTAGAGGAGACAATTCAATGAAATGGTGTTATTAGAACCCTAGATTAGGGGATCAACACAGAAGATGAGAGCACAATGTGTCTATCTGGTGGGATCTGTGATCACCATGAAGACATAATCCTGGTACTCTTCTTCTTATCCTCTGCTCCTCTGCACTGCCTCTGCTAAACTGAACTCTACAAGGAAATTGTTGGCTCTGGAGCAGAAGAGGCAAGAGTCACAGAGGGAGTAAGCTTCCCTAACAGAGGCAGGAGACTGGCCTCACACAAGCAGGGCTCTCCTAAAGTAGAGCAGTCAATCCAGGAGTGGACCATGGAGTAACGCTGAATGTAAACAGGTCCAGAAATACATAGGAATACAAATACAGAGGAAAATAAGACACAAATTTAGATTGAAGGATTGAATGATGTGTGGTTCCTGAATGGTTTGAAGATAAAATCTGTTGGTCACAAATGTAGAACAGGACTTATGAAGTTAAAAATAATTGCTAGAAAATAGAAAAAAATAGAAACAGACTTAAAGTCAAACATTTTTTCCATTCTTTCTTATGGCACTTTTTAAAATCCTTAGAAGACCTTTCTCCTATTTTTTTTTCTTGGAACTTCATGTTTCATTCATTTAAGGAAATTTACTGAGCAATTGCAATATTTCAGAACCTGGGTGCCTGGAATCATATGCATTCATATTATTGTGTACAATTACATATCTTTTTTTCTCACAAATGTTTTTTCTTGCAATCACTCTTCTTGAAATTCTTATACCTTAAGATCCAGTTAACTGCCCCTTAGAAGATGTTCTGCAGTTGTGGTGTAGAAATTATTCCTTGTCCACTAAAGATGATAACTTTTGTTCCATTTTAATATTTAATTTAGCATATTGTGATTTTTTTAAACTCTCCAATTGAGCTATGGATATTTTTAGAGTGAAATCATAAGGTAAACATTCTTTTACCTTTACCTAGTTTCAGTTTACACAAATTATCAAATATTTGTGTGTGAAATTTTAGTGAATTCTGGAAAATAAATTGTGAAAAAAATTATCTGTCAATTCCCTTTAAAGCCATTCAACTATAAAGGCCATCTGTTTTTAATACTTACACGTATTTTAAAAAATATCTTGATATATATCACTTAAAGTTTAGAATATTTTAAATTATTGGCTTTAACTCATTTTCTAGTTCATCTGCAGTTTCTGTGGGGCTTGGGAACAATCATGTATTATTGAACAACTATCTAGCCATCTACACTTAAAAGCCTCTGTTTACTTCAACCCTAACAATTAATAGGAAACTCAAGTAAAACTAGTGTGGGCTTTGTTTTAATTTATAAAAGATAATACAGAAGGTTATTAAGAATCAAAAGATGTTTATTTTGTATGTAAAAATGTTGATCTTTGTGTAATGGCCAGAAATGGTCCTTTGCCATATAAATGAAGATGTTTTTATCAAAGGTGGTTACTGGTGGCACTGTAGCAATTGTAATCTCATAGTTCAATGCATTATTCAATGTTTACAGCCACACTTGTATTAGTTAACCTTATTCAGAAGAGTGGTACAAAGCCACCCCTAGTTATGCAGCATGTGACAATTCACAACAATTATGATGACTAAAGTACAGGTCTATATTTAATATAGTATACCTTTAATCATTGCTTTAGGCTATATTTCTTCTGCTTATAAAAATCCAGGTTGTTGCCAACAGTCTTTCATATCTTGGTGGCAACAGCCTTATAGACCTCATATTTCCTACATCCCTGGTTTACAAGAGGCCATGTCCTGTGATGATAATGGTGGAATTGCCTTTCCTGTTCTACAGAGTACATCTCTATCCTTAAGTGGCCTGTAGTGTATCTGAAGAATGATGGTGGGGGTATCATATAAGGCGATTACTTATTACTTATTACTTACTTACTTACGTACTTCATACTAGCCACTAAGCAATTATGTATACTGAAAAATGTTAGCATTCAGTACAGCATTATGAATTCAGCATACTACTGTACCAATGTACAAACAAGGACAACGGACGCTATCTAAGAATTCATACTTAATACGAAAACTAAAATATATAATAAATATCTAAAGCTGAGAACTCATTCTATATGCATAATCTCCCAATTTTTTTACTTAAATTGTGTTATCTTGAATAAAGGAGTAACTTAGATAGTGAGATGTTGCCTTATTGTAGGCAGCTTATATCCTTTGCTTAGAGAAGCAAATATGTATTTGAACACAAGTTTAGGATTTCAGAATGCTATTGTAATTTAGATTCCCCCTTGTTTTGAAAATTTTCTACCAGAGCTTTGTCCTTTTTGTCCCTGCAGCTTAGGCATACTGCATGGCATGCAAAAATAGAAAGCCAGAAATACATATTTTAGTGATCGATTTAGCTTTTGCAATTTCCTAAACTTTGTTTTAATCAGGAGCTAATGATGTATGGCACTTCTAGTAAGTAAATGAATGTTTGAATTGCTGTGAGTTATTTTAATAATTGCTCAGCTTACCATTTAAATTATCAAAGATCTTTACTTGTGCAATGTCATATAAATGCTGGAAATTAAAAATTAATCAACACGATTTACGTAACTAAAAGCTGCCTTCTAATGGGATATTTTTCAATAAGATGACAGCAATAATTATGTGGAAAAATATTCATTCCTGTAGTTTGAACGATTATAGCAATTTCTACCAGGGGATTTCTCAGTCAGATTCTCGTTCTGGGCAACAGTGATTAATATAATGGTTATTAATGAGAAGTCATTTGATACTTCTGGAAGTGTTTAGGTGTCAATGCCTTGAAAGCAATGTGTTTAGAATTTTAATAATAAATATTGCATTGGACTGGCTACTAAGCAATCATCAGTTTTTCTTATCTTCTGTAATGTACAAAAGGCCAATGAAATATCCAGAAACAATGGTACATTGCACAGCCTGCCCTACCCCTTCCCTGAGATAGTATCTCTGTATCCTTGTATACAGTTCATTAAATGTGCAGGGACAGAGTTGTTGCAAGAAAATAGTGGCAGGATCAGAGGTCACAATCAACAACAAGGTCAATCTCTTGCTGACGGCACCCCAGGAGCTGAATTAGGGTGAGAATTATCTTCTAGCTTGCCAACTGAGAATGGGAAAATGAAGCCACACAGCAGTTAACATTATTGAATTAATTAATATATTGATATATTATTAACAGATTTGATTGGATATACATCACATAGAGTACTGATAAGGTGTATTTTATTATATTGCAAGGATGAAAAATGTAGATTAAATGATATAATATGTGTGTTTACAATTACACACATTTGAAAACATACAGTATACAAATACGTATATTTGCTCATTGCACACAATATTACTGGCCCAGAATTTAAATTTAAAGCAATATTCTCTCACACTACTGTGCTGCTTCCAAGATTTTTATGACACGTTATCTCCAGCTCTTCATGGGGGTCTACTGTTGACCAGCAAGCAGTACATGTATACAATAAACTACATCAATGCTTGTGTCAGGGAAAAGAGCGATCAAAGTCACAAATTCGACTATAATCACTGTGACTACACCTTCTGTCAACACTACAAAGCAATGCATGACTAATGTTTCTAATGTGTATTTAAAACTGGCAATTTTAATGCTGGGGAGGTGGGTATCTATAAAGTAGTTGCTATACAAACTTGAGAACGTGAGTTTGGATTGCCAGTATCCATGAAAAACAAAAGCAGCTACATAATCCTGTAATCCCAATGCTGAAGGATCAGAGACTAGAAGATCCCTAGAGTTTGCTGTCTAATCAGTCTTTCCAAATCAATATGGCCTAGGTACAAAGAGGGACCCTGCCTCAAAATATAATGTGAAACGATTGAGCAGGATACCTAGGACCAATCCATGGCCTTCATATGCACATGTACACAAATGCATATGAACATGTGCACACATAATCACCCACATATGAAAAGAAATGCTTTTAAATTAAATTTTAAATTAATTTTGGGCTAACATACAAAGTAATTAGTTTCATCATAGTGTCTTCATACACTTCATTACACTTGTGCTCCTACACTCACTCCTCTCCATTACTACCCTCCACCACGCACCCTCTCTACTTCTATAAGTTCTTCTCCTCAGGATAGTTAGTCCCCTTTCTACATTTCTATTACATGTATTCCATTACTTAATTTCCCCCTTTTTAATAACTCTTTCTTCTATCACAATCTTCATAGTTTTAGGCTCTCCCCCCAAATAAATAATTAGAATTACATGCATACATCTACACACACACACACACACACACACACACACACACACATTTAAATCTGGGTTCCACATAAAATTTTAAATAAGGATACCACACACCCTAACTGAGCATGGCTTATTTTGCTTAACACATGATTTTCAGTTGCATCCATCTTCCACAAATATCATGGTTCATTTGTATATGACTGTATCAAATTCCACTGGGTATATATACATTTTCTTTCTCCATTCTGTTGATGTACATCTAAGCTGGTTCCATTTCCTGCCTGTTGTGGTAGAGCAGCAATACACTTTAGTGTGCACTGACTCTACAGTACACTGATTTGAGTCTTTGGACATGTATCTAGAAGTGATAAGGAAGGCTTACATGGCAGTGTACTTTTTCTTTACTAGGAAACTCCACAGTAATTTTCAGAGTGGGTGCACAATACCCAACAGCACACAAGAATTCTTGTTTTCCCTTGTTCTCTTGTTTTCAGCCTCTCCACTACTTACTTTTTTGATGATGGGCATTGTGATTGGAGTGAGTTGGACTCTAGAAGAAGTCTCTCTCTCTCTCTTATTTTGTTTTTTGTTTTTGTTTTTGTTTTTGTTTTGTTTTTTAGAGGCAAGGTTTCTCTGTGTAGCTTTGCACCTTTCCTGGAACTCACTTTGGAGACCAGGCTGGCCTTGAACTCACAGAGATCCGCCTGCCTCTGCCTCCCCAGTGCTGGGGTTAAAGGCGTACACCCCCATCGCCTGGCTAAGAAGTCTCTTTTCTTTATCTCTTTTGATCGAAAATAGTTTTTTTTTTTTTCTCACATAGCGTATCCTTATTACAATTTCCTTGCCTCTACTCTTCCCAGTTCCTCCCTGCCTCCCTTCCCATCCATTTCTGGTCCTTTTCTGTCTCTCCTTAGAAAACAAACAGGCTTCTAGGAGATAATAATATAATATATGATAAAACAAAAGCTAATACATCAAAATAGGACAAAATAAACAAACAGAAGGAAAATAGCACAAGAAAAGGCACAAGAAATAGATACAGATTCAGAGACTCACTTGTTCTCACACTCAGGAATCCCTTAAAAACTCTGAACTGGAAATCCTAAGATAGATAGGTCAAAGATAGACAGACAGACAGACAGACAGATAGATAGATAGAGAGATAGATAGAAAATATATATTACAAATAAAATATTATATAATAAAATAACTAACAAATAATATATTTTTTAAAAAGGAAAAGCCTGTCAAGACATTATGAGACAAGGAATCTCCAAAGAAGCATTGAATTCATTTTCTGTTGGCCATCTACTGCTGGACATGCAGCTTATCCTTAAGAGTAGTTTGTTGCTGGGCATGGTGGCACACCTCTTTAATCCCAGCACTCGGAAGGCAGAGGCAGGTGGTCTCTGTGAGTTTGAGGCCATCCTGATCTACAATGGGAGTTCCAGAATAGTCAAGGCTGTTACACAGAGAAACTCTATCTCAAAAAAACCAAAAAATAAAATAAAATAAAAAAATAAAAGAGATAATTTTGTTTCCACAGTGAAACTCCATTGAAGAAAACTCAGTCTGAAAGTGGATATCAATTGGTGACAGCTTCTGGGTTAAGGATGGAGTATGTGTCCACTTATCCTTTCAACTCTAGGATCCCATCTGGTGCATTCACGTTCATACCTTGTGCATGCTGCTGCTGCAGTCTCTGTGAATTCATAGATGCATCAAGCCTGTTGATTTGGAAGACCATGTTTCCTTGATGCTGTCAATCTTCTCCGACTCTTCCAAGCTTTCTGCACCCTCTTCTCCAGGGTCTCCTGAGTCATGACAAGAGGGATTTGATGTAGACATCCCCTTTAGGGCTAAGTGTTGCAAGATCTCTCGCTGTCTGCACATTGTCTAGCTGTGGCTCTCTGCATTTGTCCCGGTCTACTGCAGGGTGAAGCATCTCTGATGCTGGCTGAACAAGGCACTGGTTTATAAGTATAATAGACTGTCATTAGGAGTCATTTTATTTATTTGTTTATTTATTTATTTGGTTGGTTGGTTGGTTTTTCCAGACAGGGTTTCTCTGTGTAGCTTTACACCTTTCCTGGAACTCACTTTGGAGACCAGGCTGGCTCCCGAGGGCTGGGATTAAAGGCATGAGCCCCACCGCCCAGCAGAAGGAGACATTTTATAGCTATGTTCTAGTAGCAGAACAGTAAGTATTTGTTTTTACCTTAGGCCCTTGGGCTGTCTAGTCTCTGCTTGCATTTCCCTGATGGCTAAAGGAAGTTGACCAGTTGTTCAAGTATTTGTTGTCATTTGTATGAAAGTTTTGAGAACTCGCTATTCAATTTATTAGCTCATTTAGTGACTGAATTTGGACGTGTTTGGTTTGAGCACTTTGCATATTCTAGATATTATTCCTTTGTCTGCTATACACTGTCAAAGGCAGGTTTGGCCATTCCCTATGCTGTCTTCACTTGAGGGATCATATATTTTGCCTTACCAAAACTTTTAATTTCTTAACATCAAATTTGTCAGTCCTTGGAATTAATTCCTATTTTATTGTAGTCCCTTTATGTCTATACGTCTATATCCTTTTCTTTTCTTTTCTTTCTTTCTTTCTTTTTTTTTGTTTTTTGTTTTTTGTTTTTTGTTTTTGTTTTTGTTTTTTTGTTTTTTGAGACAGGGTTTCTCTGTGTAGTTTTAGTGCCTGTCCTGGATCTCGCTCTGTAGACCAGGCTGGCCTGGAACTCACAGAGATTTGCTTGGCTCTGCCCCCCAAGTGCTGGGATTAAAGGCGTGCGCACCCACCGCCTGGCTTATGTCTATATCTTGAAATGTCACCCCAATGCTTTTTTTTCTAGCTCTTTCAAAGTTTAAGATCTTACATTAATACATTAAGGAATTTTATTCTTTTTGGATTATTTGCATGTGAAAGAGTTCAGAGTGAGAGAAATGGATCTAGTTTAAACTTTCTACATGTGGAATACTACTGTGCTAAAAACATTTGTTACAGAGATTGTCCTTTCTCCAGCATATATTATGATTGCTTTGCCAAAAATTTGTTGATAATAATTGTGTAGGTTTATTTCTGGGGACTCCTTTCCCCCCCACTGGTCTACATTGCTCGTGTGTGTGTGTGTGTGTGTGTGTGTGTGTGTGTGGTTACTGTGTTGTTTATGTTACAATTGCTCTGTATTAAAATTTGACATCACATAGTAATACCTCTAACATTAAATTTTTTGCTAAGGATTACTTTTAAAAAAGTTCAGTGCTTTGATATGACAGCCCATAGATATAGCTCAGTGGTAAACCACTTACCTAACATACACTAAGCCCTGGGTTCAAATCCCCAGTTTAAAAAAAGTCAAGAACACACTAAGATCATACACCATGATCAAATTGGTTTTATTCCAGAGATTCAAGTTTAATTTAACAAGCACAAATCAATAACTTCAGTGCAGCACATAAATAATCTTAAGTATAGCTATCATAAGTTTATCTCAATCAATGTATAAAAATCCTTGAACAGATTTCAACACCCTTTCATAACAAAAGCCCTGTTGAAACTAGGAAGACAAAGGAACATATTTTAACATATAAAACTACATACAAAACACCTGTAGACAACAGTATGCTAAATGTGGGAGGGAATGGAGTAGAAAGCATTTTCTTTAAAATCAAAATAAGAAAATTAGTCTGTTCTCTCCATTATTACTCAATATAATGTTTGAAGTTTTATCTGGGGCAATAAAAAATAAGAAAAAATTAAAAGACTAGAAATAGGAAAGTAAGAACATGAAGTATTGCAAGAATTCACAGATGAGATGACATACACCAAGAAAACTCTTATACTTGATAAGCAATTTCACAATACAGAGGATAAAAATGCAACATAATAATTTTAAGACACTAGAAAAGCCCCAAATAACACACTAAAGGATTGAAAGAATTCTTATGTTCATGGAATGGCATAATATTGTGAAAACAGCTACATTACTAAAATAAATTCACAGATGATATAATTCTTATCAAAATCTCAATGACATCCTTTATGTAAATAGCATATTGTTATTAAAAGATTTCAACTAGAACAAGCATTTAAGAATTACTTTTATAGTCATATGTTATGGCTGTTAGCCTGGTCTTTTTGTGGGACTCCTAACAGTATGAGTGAGAATATCTCTACGTCTTTTGTCTGCTCTTGGGACTCTTTTCCTCCTATTGGGTTGCCTCATCCAGCTCAATATTCGGTCTTTTGCCTTTCCTGTTATATCTTGTTTCATCATGTTTGGCTGACATCTCTTGGAGGCCTGCTTTTTTCTGAAGAGGAAATGGAGAGGAAGTGGATATGAGGAAGAGAGGAGGTGGGAGTATCTTAGAGGAGTGGAGGGAGTGGAAACAGTGGTGGGGATATTTTGTATAAGAAAAAAAATTATTTTAAATAAATAAATAGAATTGTTTTTATTGTGTTGATTCTTTTAAATATAAGAAAATATTTCAAATTACTATAAATGAAATTATAAGAACTGTTTTTATGAATGTAATAGTCTCAATGGAAATTTTAGAGCTGAAATTTCTATTTGAATACTTTTACTGTGCTTTCATATTATTGGTTGCTTGTATGTCACTTATAGATACATATGTAATTTAATTTTACTTTTATATTGTACTAAGATAAATAACTTATAATGCTAAAGATAGTAGAGAATTTTGTTTTTGTTTTTTTTTTTTTTTTTTTTTTTGGAAGAGATGCTGTTAACCTCTCTTAAAGTCTCATGCAACTGAGGATCTACCATGGAAATAAGTGTGACCATCCCATGATTTTACCATGAACACAGTTACTAATGTTTACAATGGATGACACTGTCTGTAAAGCTCTCTAGCTATTGTTCTATTCTTCTTTTCATCTGGACTTGTATATTTTATCACTGAAGTATCACCTGCATTATTTTCTGATATATTAATAAAACTATAAGTATAAATGGGTTTCCTTATTTCTCTTATTGTTTGGGAATAATTAGAATAAAACTTCAAAGTAGTTGTGTTGCATGGTGAGTGTAATTCAGCAATTATCATAGAAGAGCATGAAAAGGAAACAAATATGGCATATAAAACATATGATCATAAGAATATATAATTTTATATAAAATTAAATTAAATTTTTGGGTATTTCTGGTAGGTACAAGTGTCATTAAGATTCTATTTTCTTCATTTTATTCTATGGAAATATTATTTTATCAGCAGGCCTTGTACAAGTAAATTAATTCTACTTGAACAGTTGTATAGAAATTAATATAAAACCATATCACTTTAGAACTTTTTAAAACAATTTAGAATTAATGTGATCTAGTTTTGTTGATAATTGAGTGGGTTTAACTTATTATCATGACTACAGTCTATTAATTTAATTAATTAACATGACTACAGTCTTACTTTCATTACTCTCCTCTACTTTCTCTTTAAAAATATGAATTCTGAAGTAATTGTAAATTAAATTTATCATTAAAGATATACATTTTCTTTTGTGAAAATCTTAATTTAATGGTGTGATTTAGACATGTGCTGAGAGAGACAGTCATGAGATTACAGACTAACATTTGAGCACCACTTGAAAGATTATTCGTAGGCACCAAACATTCTCAACCCACCTTCAAAAAGATGTTGAGCCTTGTTTCTTAAGAGAGGCAACTTAGACCCAATAGCATAAAAAGGAGCTCTTAATTCTCCTCATGAACACATCATTCAACAAAGTAGAGAGATGTTATCTTTGGAGAAAAAGGCAAAATTTATTAAAACTGCAAGTTCTATTTTTATCCTGTTTTAATTTTTTATTAATTTTAAGTGAATTAAAACTTCCATCCTCAGTTCTACATGTTTGTGAATTTTTCTCCTGCATTGAAAACCTCGTTTATCTATCTCTTGGCTAGAATTTCATGTTCAGGAAGAGCTAGCCAGGATTGGACTCTTCTAATCACCTCACAGAGTGCTGATCCTGTCCTGTATTCATAAACTATCTATGGGATGTTTCCATTATCATAAAGGCAAGTTCTGGGTCACATAATAATGCTCTTTCACTCAGTCATTATATTTGGTGTCTGTGGTATGTTCTTGAGTGTGCACACATGAATGTAGAGGGAGATGTCAACCCTGATGTCATTCTGGTAGCCTGCTTCTTTGTTTGTTTTGTTATTTTTTTAAGATAGAGTCTCTCTCTGAGACCTAGTGTTCAATAGTTAGGATAAACTGATTGTCAACAAGTCCTAGGGATTCACCTGTTTTTAGCACCCAGTACTGAGATTACAGAAATACTGCATAATACCTCAACTTTTAAGTGGGTATTGGTAATCAAGCTTAGTCCTCACGCTAGTGCATTAAGCACTTTATCCACTAAGTTATTTCACTTGCTCTCTAGATATTTTTTTCTATTTTTCCTTTATAAAAACATGAATTTCTTATACAATATATTCTGATTACAGTTCCCCTTTCCCAAATCTTCTGAGATTCTCCCCCACTTCCCCTTCTGAATCCACTCCCTCTCTGTCTCTTCTTAGAGAAAAAAAAAGACATCTAAAGAATAATAAAATAAATTCAGATAACACAAACAAAGAAAAAGCTGGAATAGGACAAACCAAACAAGCAGAAGAAGAACGAAGGAAAATGCACCAGAAACACGTATAGAGGCAGATACACACACACACACACACACACACACACACACACACACACACATACACACACACTCATACACACAAGGATCACACACACACACAAAATTAGAAGCCATAATACATGTGCAAAGGACCTGTTAGGTTAAAAAAAAATGCCATTGCAACATACAGGACAAACATCCTCTAAATACGCCATTGAGTTTGCATTGCGTTGAACATCTACTGCTAGACACAGGGCCTGCCTTTAAGAGTAGTGTGTTTCCCCAGTAAGACTCCACTGGAGAAAACTAATTTTCTTTTCTTTTTTTATTTTATTTTTTCAACAAATATGTTTATTTGTTTATTTTACATCCCAGCTGCAGTTTCCCTTCCTTCTTCTCCTCCCAGGCCCTCCCCCCACTCCACCCACTTTGTTCCCACCCTCCAACCCCCAATCCACTCTGCCTCTGTTTCTATTTAGGAAAGGGCAGGTCTCAATAAAACACAATACAGCAATTTGCAGTAAGACTAAGTGCCTCTCCATGTATTAAGACAGAGCAAGATGACCCAGAATGAGGAGTAGGGTCCCAAAAGTCAGGAAAAGGGTTCGAGACGGGCCCTGTTCCCACTGTTAAGAGTTCCACAGAGGACCAAGCTAAACAACTGTAACATACATGCGGAGTGCCTAGGTCAGTCCCATGCAGGCTCCCTGGCTGTTGATTTAGTCCCTGTGAGCCCCTACAAGCCCAGGTTAGTTGTGTCTGTGGGTTTTCTTGTAGCGTGTTCGACTCCTCTAGATCCTACGATCCTAACCACCTGTTTTCTGCAGAATTCCCCTAACTTGGCCTAATGTTTGGTTGTGGGTCTGCATCTGTTTCCAACAGCTGCTGGATGAAGCTTCACTGATGACAAATGGGCTAGGCACTGATTTGGTCAAAGGAAAGGGCCAGTTCAGGCTACATATCCAATATTGCTAAGAGTCTTAGATGGAGACATCTTCATAGATTCTGGGTCAGGCAAAAACCTGGCACAAGGGAATTTCCCAGAGAAAACTAATTTCCAATTGCAAATATTTCTCAAGTAGAGATAGTTTTTGGGGTACGGATGGGGGTTTGTGTCCACTTGCCCTCTCAGTGCTGGGACCCACCTGGCCCAGACCCGCCCAGACCCCGTGTATGCTACCCCAGTCTTTGTGTTCGTATGGACATTGCTCCTGCTGTGTTTAGAAGGTTTTGTTCCCTCATTGTCCTCCATACAACCCGGGGTTCACACAATCTTTCAGCCTCCTCTCCTGCAGGGTTCCCTGATCCCTGAGCCATCACGAGAGGGATTTGATGAAGACTTCCTATTGGGGGCTGAGGGTGCTATGATTCCTCACTCTTTGTACGTTGTCTGTCTCTTGGTCTCTGTATTTGTTTCTGTCTGCTGCAGGGGGATGTTTCTCTGATGATGACTCAGGAACTGATCTATGAGTACAGCAGAATGCTGTTAGTAGTCCTTTTATGGCTACATTCCTTTAGCAGAAAGCCTTCCACAGCCATATGGTTTGTAAGCAATATAAGTCTCTGTGTGTTTACTCCGTTGGGTCTGGGCAGCTGCGGGACTGGCAGGTGAGAGAGATTTGTCCTGACGGTGGGCCAGGCAGGACCAGGAAAACTCTAGCAGCAATAGTGGAAGCTTCCATGGGTGACAAGAGATATCTGGTTGGGGTTCTGTCTCTGACCATTGTTTGGTGATTTCTGTTAGATTGCCTTCATATATGTATATATTATATGAAGTTTCAAATGTATTAGGTTTACATATGATCCCTCAAACGGCCCTTAATTATGGCTCTGCCTCCCTATAATCCCTCCACTTCCACATTTGATTATCCCCCTCATCCATTAGCAATCTATTCTGTTTCCCCTTCCTAGAAAGATCCATCTCTCCCTACTAGTACATTACTATGTAGCTAACTTCTGTACTTATACTGGTTGTAGTTTGCTTATGGAAGGCTTAATAGCCAACATTCACAAATACATACCATATTTGTCTTTCTGAGTCTGGAAAACCTCACTTGGAATAATTTTTTTCTAGCTCCATCCTTTTTTCTGTGAATGTCATGATATCATTTTTAATAGATTAGTGATATTCCATTGTGTAAATGCCATGTTTTCTTTATCCAGTCATACTTTGATGAACATCTAAAATGTTTTCAATTTTTGGCCATTGTGAATAGAGCAGCAATGAGCATGGTTGAGCAAGTGTCTCAGTAATAGAATAAAGCATCCTTTGTGGCTATATACAACAGTGGTATCTTCTTCTATATAGTGGTATTTCTTCTATATAGACATGACATATTTAGATATATTGTATATGCATTTTAGATAAGTTTATAAATGAATGTGTTTTGTTTTATTTTGGTTTTGGTGTTGCTTATCTCTTCTCCTCTCACTTCCTCTACATCACCCTCACTAGGCCTTCCCCAATCAAAGTCCTGACCAAATTATCTAACAACTTCCTTCATAACACCTGTGTCCTACTTTCCCCCACTCCTTCTCCCCACTCTCCTATGATACCTTTCTACTTTCCTAACATCAGTGGTTTCTTCAGGTTATGTTTTCAAATCTAGAGATTTGAGAGATAGGATCGACAAATAACAATGAGCATGTGTGTTTGTCTTCCTGGGTCTGGGTTACCTCACTCAGTAAACTATTTTCAAGTTCTACCCATTTACCTAAAATTTTCATAATTCATTTTTCATTAAAGCTGAATAAAATTCCATGTGTATATGTATCATATTTTTATTATCCATTAGTCACTTGATGGATATTTAGTTTGTTTCATTTCTAAGCCATTGTGAATACAGTGGCAATGGACCTGACTAAGCAAGCAGTAAAATTAGTTCTTTGGGCATATGCCATGAATAAGTATAGTTGTATCATATGGTAGATCTACATTTTTTTGCTCTTTTAGAATTTTATATGATAATGATTACATTAGTAGCTGCACCAGTGTGCAAAGAAACCAACAGTACCTGAGAGTTCTGCTTTCCACACATCTTCACCAGCGTTTGAAGTCAGTCATGATCTTGATCTTATCCTTTCCAAGTAGAGCCAAATGAAATCTCAGAGTATTTTCAATTTGCATTTTCCTTATGGCTAATGCCTCTGAATACTTTAAAAGATTTTTGTAAGCCATTCTTTATTTGTTTTTAGAATTCTCTGTTCAGATCATAGCTTATTTTTAATTGGGTTGCTTGTTTTCCCAATTCTTTGTTTTTTTTTTTTTTTGTTTTTTTTTTTTTTGAGGGGTGTATGTGTGTTTTCTGGATAGTAATCCTTTCTCTCTCTCTTATGTATATCTGGCAAAGATTTTCTCTTAGTCTGCATGGTTCCTCTTCACCCAGCTGATTGATTCCTTTGCTATATAGAAGCTTTTAAGTTTTGTGAGGTCCCAGTTGTTAATTGTTTGCCTAATTCCCAAGTGAATGAAGTCCTATTCAGAAAGCCTTTTCATATATATGAGGTTCTGTCTGTTATCTTGCAGAAATTTCAGGATTTCGGGTTTTATGGCACACACCTTTAATCCTAGCATTCCAGAGGCAGAAATCCATGTGTTCAAGGATACAGCCAAGCATGGTGACTCACGCCTTTAATCCCAGAAAGTGAGCCTTTAATCCCAGGGAGTGGTGGTGGAAAGCAGAAAGATATATAAGGTGTGAGGACCAGAAACTAGAAGCATTTTGGCTGGTTAAGCATTTGGCTGGTTAAGCTTTTAGGCTTTGAGCAGCACAGTTCAGCTGAGAGCCATTTGGATATGAGGATACAGAGGCTTCCAGTCTGAGGAAACAAGATCAGCTGAGAAGTTGGCCAGGTGAGGTTAGCTGTGGCTTGTTCTGTTTCTCTGATCTTCCAGTATTCACCCCATAGCAATTTAAAACATTTCAAGCAAGTTGTTGCTCTTTAAAAGTAGATTTAATAATCTATCTACCCTTTCATTCTATCATACCTATATCTTATATTTTTATATAATATCATTTTTTCTTCTTTTAGAAATAGATTGACTATGACCAACAGCATTTTGTAACCAAGAACCTAAACAAAGGCAAACATCCATAATCCATTTTTTTGGGAATGTGGGCATAGTTTTCTAGGCCATTTCTTGCTGATAGAGGGCGCTGGTAATCTTATGAGGACACAAAAAAAAATTTAGGTTTATGATCAAGTCCTGACTAGAGTAGTCTGTGATGCTGTTTTCTCTGAGCCAGTTGCTTGAAGCTGATTTTGGATGTTGGATGATTTGGGCCATGGTGTCATTGGAGACCTTTCAAGGGGTCTTGGCTGGTCAAACCTGATGTTATCTTGACCTTTAACAAATTCATAGCCTCTTGCTTCCTGTGGAAACAAAAGCAGAGCCTCCTTTCCAAAGCAACATATCCTTAGATCCAAAGTTTGAAGTCAAGCTACAGAGAATCTGCATTATGTTGTCTTTGATATTTTTAACTACAGAAAGACATTTGATTGTTATATATATAACAGATTCTCTGTGTAATACCCATCTTTACATGGCTTATTTTTTATTTTATTTTTTATACTACATTTACTGTCTCTTTAAAATCTTTATTTTTTAAAACTATTTACTATAGTAAATAATTCACAAAGATTATGGAGAGAAAAAAAAGATTATAAAGTTGTAAATATAATCATCCTTCCAAGTCATCTAGCTTACCATGTATTAAACATAATTAGGTAGTCTTAAGTGACAACTCATTTTCTTTATCTTAGGTCAGGTGACCTTGTCATATGCACCATCCATATTTCTACTATGATCAATGGCACTATTATTTTTAAAATATTTTCTTTCCACATTAAGCTGTAAATCTGAAAAGGATGACATAGAAATGTATTGGTTCTGCTTATTCAATCATGTCCCTAATACCTTCAAGGCACTGTCCCAAGCATTGTTTTATGCTGGCATTGTGCATTAACAATCTTTATTGACCTACCTTTGATCATTTATTTTAGAATTTTTGGACAGGCATTGACATTGAAGAAAGAGAAATATGGATAGAAATAAGAAAAAAATGAAAACAAAGTTTCACACTCAGAAGCAGGATTAAGAATCGAGCACCACATTCTTGCTGCTTCTCTGTTTACATATTCTTTCTGCTGCAAGTTGAGTGCCATTGCAGCTATGAGTGAAGGGATATGATTTCAACCTGGAGACCTGTAAAACCTTCCTCATTCCTACACTGCCTTCTTGACACACAGAAGCAGACCAAAACTTCAAGCAAATGCATAGGTTGTTTAAATTTACCTTATATTTTTAACTTTTTTCTAGGATTTTTTTTTACTACAGACAAAATGGTTTGTCATATGAAAACAATACTTTAAATTGTGATGTTGAAAGTATGATTTTCTTTTCTCTTTGAGATTTCTGTTATTTTTATTAAGTAAATGTATACTTTACTTGTTAGTTTAAATTATCATGCTACTTTTTTCATTACAAGTTATTTCTAAAAACAACCAGACTTGACATAAGGACATAATCTTTATATACAAATGTTATTACATGTACCATTGACTTTATTTTCCTCATAGTAAGTTACATTTTTAGCAACCTTTCAAAATAAAAAGAGATGGCTATTATGAAAAATATCAGGCAATAATTTTGATACATATATGCTTTAGACATATTCTCAAAATTACTTGTAATGGTTACTAGAATTTGGTTCAGTAGAGAATAATTTGGTATTGTTTTGAGTTACCTGAAAGGAACTGAGAATATGGTTCTGGAGGTCTTTTGAAGTATCAGAATAAATCAGTGAAAGAATTACCATGTAAAAATGAACTTGACTTCTTGACTTTTCCATCCTGGTTTGAATGACAAATATCATAAAAAATCACAAATATCTTCATTTCTACAATAGCCTGCTAACTGGATGTCAGACTTTCATTAGATTATCTTCATGAAGACATCATGTCAAGATACTAGACAACCAATATATGCCATATTAAACAAAGTCAGGAAAGATTGTATCTGTATGAATGCATATGCTGTAGATCTGTTTTCATTGAAATCTTACACTCATTTGAAGCACACCAAAGACAGAAATTTTAGCTCTTTCTCCATGAGCAATTCCTTGCTTTGGTTTTTGAAATGCAATTGAATCAAAGGAAGAATTGATATTCATTCTGCATTCATCACTGTATTGTGGGTAGAGAGCACCCTCTACTTTCTCCTGATTAAATAGCACCCCTGATCTGGAAGAAAAGAAATGACTGATTCTATGTGGGCAATTTGCTCAAAAACTCAGAAGGAATTTGTTTATAAGGTTCATTAGTTCATGGCCTCTACTGGCAATAACCCATGTTCAGGAGGCCACCATTGTGACACCCTCCAAAGATCTCCCAGAAGGAGGCAAAGTCTAGAAGGAGAATGCCTGCTCTGAAGTCTCCCACTTTCCATGGACTGGATCTGCAGAGCCACCCCAGGAGGGGAGACGGCAGCTTTGAAAACTAACACCTTTGTTATTCCAAGTGTTAGAGATGAAGCTGAGTCTCAGATGCCCCAAGGTCTGTGCATCCTTCACCAAACACAGATGGAAGCTGGACTCTTTGAACTGCTTTGAAAATCTGTTACTAAGCTTTGCTTTGGGTCTGCAAAGCAGCCATTGCTAACCTCTGACTGCTTGCAATTTTTATGGCTGTGTGATGACAAGGAATAAAATAGCTTCATTTTTGAAGCAAATAGTTCATATGGCAAGAATGAAGGAAAAAGAACACCACCTTAGCAAGATTTTATCAGAGCTATATAGTAATTATAAATGATAGTCCTTAAAAATAATAGCACTATAAATAAATCACAAATATTAAGGTGATAATAATTCATTCACTTTGTTATGAATTATTATTATATTATTATTATGTCACAGTATTATTTTTGTAACATCAATACTTTTAAACAGCACAATATGCATTTTTAGATCAGTTATTGGCATACAGTTCCTTAGAGGTTTGCAGTGATTTTAAAATATATTGATCCTTGAATTTGGAATCAGAAACATCTGCTATAGTAAGTCAATGTCATGCTCTCGTTTACAAAATGACTCCATTTAAAAGCATTTTATATTTATCACCACAGTTTTCATTTCCCTGTGGTAGGAAAAAGATTCAATTAAAGTCACTCTAAATAAACCATCTCCCTTAAGTCAGATATAGTCAACAGTTTATCCTGCACCATTTTAACCTGTTATATATGCTAAGAAAGAGTTCAGCTGTTCTTGCTTTCCTTTCAAAGAACATTCAGATTCTATATAAAAAGTCAAGACCTTCCTGGAAACTGGAGGTCCCTGGTTCTTTTGTTCTTAATAGAAAAAGCAAGAATTGATCAAGACTGACAACAGCATACACAATAATTTGTTCTCAAAGTAGTTTCTTGGAGTTTTATGAACACCTACTAATATTGCACATTTGTATGAAAAGTGAGCATTTATGTCTGTGCCAAAGGGGGAAAAAAACAACAAAAGCTGCCCATTAGGTCAGTGTAGTATAGTTTTACTTGGGAGGTGCCTATGGAGACATTAATGTAACTGCTGTTTACGGGCAACTATTCTAGGTGGGGGTTTAACAGGACCAACAGAGGCCCCATACAATATATATTTAATAAGAACACAGACTTTAGCCACAGCAGGCTTCCTCCTTGGAGCATGGTGAGGATAACTGTGTGACCTACTACCCTATCTCAGCAGGTCAGCACCAGCAGGAACCAGCCGAGTCAGTAATCTCCACCCTAGACCTCTTGAACTTGCTTGCCTGCTTGCTTTTTTAATAGATGTATATATAAGGAGAGCAGGGTTATGAGCTTCCTTCCAGATCCACTCCTAGGATACACCAAGCGACTGTAAAATTCTTTATTCTATTCTTCCTGCCGCTGCATTAACTATGTGGAAGGAAGACCCTCACAGCCTGAAAATTTACAATCCCAGCTTCATAGTTGGGTTTAAAATGTTTGTATAACTCAAAAGTGGCACTAAAACATCAGTGATGTTTCTAGAAGGGGTTAGAGTAGCAAGTACCAATGTCTCCTAATAGCTACCTCATGTAAGAGAAAGGAGGTACAAGGAAGGAGTCCTGTGGCCAGGGCTAAGTAAGAATAGTCAGTCATCTGCTCATTGCCTACCACTTGCTGCAAGGACAAAAATCAAGATGTGTGAGAGTTCATTCTCCATTCCCCAGGGAAACAAATCCACTTTAATGAAAAAGGATTAAATGAAATTTTTAATGTTCATACTTTTATTTTTTAATTCCTTTTATTTTTAAATTAAAATGTAATTACATCACTTCCCTGTTTCCTTTCCTCCCTCCCAGGAAAAGCCAGAGGAAAAATAAGACATAATTGACAAAATTTTCAAATGACTAGACATGCATAATAATCTGAGACATCTATAAACACATATCCATTATTTTCGAACTGGGGCTTATATTAAGGGCTAGACACAGAATTGTGTTGATGGTGGGCACACGGAGAATTCCAAGCAAAGGACAAGGCAAGACATCACACTGACACGTCCTGCTCATCAAGGAGTGGATTCACAGTGTAGAGCTCATAGTATGGATGAGGAGTTCAAAACCTCCCTCTGTTTGCTATAGGGGCATTTTCTCCCTTCTTTGGGTGTTTTAATCTCCCTTTACCAGGAAGGTCTTTCAAATCTATCTAGGAAGAAATTACTTCTGCCAACCCTCAAGCACTTTGGATTCATAGTCTTGTTGCTAAAACTATTCATTTAAATTAATTTAATTCCAAATAGAAACATTTTAAAATAATGTATTATATGTATTGTGCAAGAATTATTTGTATATTGTCATAGTTTGAATGTGAAATATCCCATACTGTCTTAAATATTGACTGTTTAGTCTCCAGCCAAGATCACTACTTTGAAATCAAGGTTCAGGAAATATTAGGAGGTAGGGAGTGGTTGTGGTCATGCCTTTGAAGACTATGCCTAGTCTACACTGCTTTCCTTCTCTCCAAGGTGAGGTGAAGACTAATCTGTCCTACCTGCTGTTCTGCACAAATTTATAGATATAAGCATCCAAGAACTGAATGGTCTGGAGCCATGAGTTATAATCAACATTTCAAGTATTTTTGTCAAAATAATTTTAAAGTAATTGACACAGATATACTATGTAAGATATAACAAAACTTCATAAGAAGTAAATTTCATGTTACATCAGAATTTATTGCCATCCCATGCAAAATCAAGGTTCTTATGGCTCCTGAGAAATGTGTTAAGCCACATGCAGCAAAACATGGAAAGAACGTGTGATGCATCTGCAGATTTAGCTCTGATGTTAATACCCCAGAACTGACACAGCTCTTGATTGATGCCCGCAGCACCCAAGACTTCTTGCATCTGTCCTCACAGCGTCTCTTGGTATGTGGCTTTCTCCCTCAGAGTCTCAGTGTTGCCTTCTCCATCATCTCCTGTCACATGTTCCAGGAAGTAAGGGAAGGTAAGTGAGTGTCAAACATGCAACCCAGTCAAGTCCAACACTATACCAGTAGTTTTTCCAAATTTCAAAGCAGAGACACATGTTTGTATGGCACTTATTCTGCAGAAAGAGACAAAACATACAAGCTTTTTGTTATGTATTTCCACTTCCGTTAAAATCAGGGATTGGCTGGTGCTGTGGATATGGCTCTGAATGCTGTGAATTTATTGCTCTGATAGGTTAATAAATAAAGTGCTGATTGACCAGTAACCAGGCAGGAAGTATAGGCAGGACAAGCTGAGAGGAGAATTCTGGGAACAGGAAGGCTCAGTCAGGAGTCGCCAGCCACTGTCATGATGAGAAGCAAGATGTAAAGATACCAGTAAGCCACAAGTCACATGGCAAGGTATAGATTTATAGAAATGGGTTAATTTAAGATATAAGATTTAGCTAGCAAGAA
This sequence comes from Peromyscus leucopus, assembly GCF_004664715.2. Lineage (NCBI taxonomy): Eukaryota > Metazoa > Chordata > Mammalia > Rodentia > Cricetidae > Peromyscus > Peromyscus leucopus. The sequence continues at coordinate 80,590,901 of NC_051069.1, forward strand.
ACCTGAGCCATTAGGCCATACAGTTTTAATTAATATAAGTTTCTGAGTGATTATTTTATAAACAGCTGTGGGGTCCTTGCTGCCAGGCTAGCACAGGAAAGCCTTTAGCTGCAGGCTGGAGACAGAGTTTAGCAGTTAAGAGTTCCTGTTGCTCTTGAGGATCCAGATTCAGTTTCTAACACCCACATAGTGGCTTACAATTATCCATAACTCCAGTTCCAACCTAACACAAGATGTACACATAGTGCATATACATGTGTGCAGGCCAGAGATTCATACACATAAAATAAAAATAAATAAATAAATAAATATTAAGTCAAGTTTGCTTATAAGAGAAATTTTGAGGAGGCAACTGTCATATAATCTGTCATCATTACTATGAGACTAGGAGACATGAGATTGTCAACTAATGGCCTACTACTGTATAAAAGACTGTTTTCTCAATGACAATTTTCACAAATCTTCAATTATCTTTGAACTCAGTCAATATCAAGATGTTATAGAAGTTTAGTTCACAGAGATTTATTCTAAAAAACATTATTAATAAACAATTGCTCTAAAGAATAAATGAGCAAGAAATATGGACATTCCCTATGTAGAGAGTATAAAGCAGAAATAAATGCTCAACCCAATTTACAATAAAGAAATATCAGTTCCAATACAGAAGTGTTTATTCATATCCATCAGACAGCCAGGAACTGACAAGTTGAACATCAAACATTTGCACTTACATGAGACAATGGCAGCTCCAAAGTTGGGGCTTGGAATATTACATACTTTTAGAGCAAATGAGTGCTACCTCTTCAAACAGAATATGCATATAACTTGCAGTCTGTACACCTTCCAGAACCTATGTACTGTGCAGAGACCTTTCTGTAGACCCACAAGGCACATGTACATGCACACACAGATCACCTTGTACAATTATCACCCTCATTGAATTGCTTAGGTGAGCATGTTTTTGCCATACCTGGAATTAACTGCTAAGTACTTTCTTACTGATTGCCTGTATCATCCATTTTATGATTGGACATGAGATACTGTGCCTGTCAATTGGACTATGTCCTTATTCAATCCTCCACTTACGAAGCAATAATGCTAATGAAGCATTTATAAGTAGCCCTTTTAGATAATCCATTTTGTGTTGAGGTTCAAAACAAATGTTCTCTGATTTCATTATGGCTTTGAAATTTAAACACACACATACACACAAACCTTTTCTCTGAGAAGAGTTTTATTTTCCAGTTCTGTGGGCTGAACCCAGGGCCTCGAAGATCCCAGGCAACTGCTCTACCTTGGAGTTACACCTCAGGTTTAAGAAGCACTTTTAGGTGCTTATGCAAAAACTTCTGTAATGCTGAGGTCATCATTAAACACAATGTTTCTTTTCTTTCAGAAAAATGACTAATAAAATTGGCAAAATTAATCTGTGGTGTACTTAGTATGTCTGAATTCACTATGGTAATTACTTGGCTTTTGAGAAGGCATCCTATTAAGCAAGTTTATGTTTTGTCCTCGATTGAAAGTTTTTAATAAAAAAAAAAATGTATCACATACACCTGTGCACACATGTGCATACACAATATGCACACACACACACACACACACAGAGAGAGAGAGAGAGAGAGAGAGAGAGAGAGAGAGAGAGAGAAACAGAGAGACAGAGATAAATAATATACTTGTCTTAGTTACTGTTCTTTTGCTGTGATTAGAAACAATAACTAAGGCAACTTATAAAAGAAAGCATTTAATTGAGGGCTCATCTAGTTTTAGGGGGTGAGTATTTGATCAGTGTAGGAGAAAGCATGGTGAAAGGCAGTCAGGCACAGTGCTGGAGCAGAAACTGAAAGCTTACATCTTATCTGCAAGACTGAACAGGAGTAAAAGCAATACTGGGCTTGGTGCAGACTTTTGAATCCTCAGCCCAGTGAAACACTTCCACCAACAACAAGACCACGCCTCCTAATCCTTCCTAAACAGTCCACCAACTGGGAACTAAACATTCATAAAATGAGCCTTTTGGGGGCCATTCTCATTCAAATCATGGATAATAACAGCATTAATAGACACAGCATTATTAATATTTATGGAAATACAAACAAACCCACGTCGTATAGCATTACCCTTCTAGGCAGACAGCTGGAAATAAAACTGAGTTCCTATCTAGGGTTGGTGTGGATATTCAACACCTAGAACTCTCATAGACTACTGATAGGAAAAGTACTGGGACCTTGACTGTGAATATGATTGTTTCAAATTCTTGCTGCTTGCAATGATGGGGTATAACCTCTAATTTTGGAGTGAATATATCCCTTCCCCTTTACATTGTTCTTGCTAAAGCATTTTATCACAACAACATAAAAAGAAACTGTGATGTAAACTTATTTCTCTGGCTTTGAGAAAACACTTTGACCAAGGCAACTTACAAAAGAAAGTAATTAATTGAGTTTACGGGTTTGAGTCTGTGATGGCAGAGCAGAGATGATAGCAGGAACAGATCTACATCTTGATCTGTAAGTAGGAAACAGAAAGCTAACTCAAAATGGAATGAGTCTTTTGTAACTTCAAATTCTATTCCAATGGCACACTTCCTCCATCAAGGCCACACTTTCTAACACTCCATAAATAAATACCAATTGGAGATTATTCCAGTGTGAACCAGGCCTTTTGTTAATATCTTTATGACTTTCAGCACAAGCTTTGGCTTCAGTTTTAAATTACCTGCCCCTTTTGGTCTCCAAACTATACACTTTGTATTTCTTTTTGCCCAACTTGTTATTTTATTACAAACCTGGGTAAGAGTAATTATTAGTAACCATGCCACAGAGTCAATATTGGACTCTCTTGAAATCTCTTCCACCAAAAAATTTTAAGTTAACTATGGGTAAATTCTTAAGACAAAGGCAGAAAGCAGCCACATTCTTTGCCAAAATGTCACAAGAATGGTCTCCAGTCGACTTACCAATATTGTTCCTATCTGAAATCCCTTGAGTTGGGCTAACACAGTCCACATTGGTCTCAGCACTACTGTCTTCCGAACTCCAAACACAATGATGACTAAAAACTCCACTTACAGCATAGAGTTGCTTTATTAGCCCTGACCCTAAAGTCCCAATGTCTTCCACATGCCTCAAAAAAAAAAATCAGCTTACAAAAGAAACCATTTAATTGAATTGGGTTTACAGTTTCTGAGGGTTAGAGTCCATGATGGCTGAGCAAAGACATGGTGGCAGGAACAGCTGAGAGCTCACATCTTGATCCACAAAAGAAGCAAAGAGAGCTAACTAAAAATCTCATGGATCTTTCAAAACAAAGTTTGCCTTCAGTAGTATATTTCCTCCAACAAACACAAACTTCTTAATATCTCAAGCAGCCACTGACTAGGTACCATGTGTTTAAAACATAGGTGGTGACCATTATCATCCACAGCACCACATTGTCACAACTGCTGTTAGTTATTATGTGCAATTACCCTGCTATATCCAGTAGTCACTGTTTCCCTGTAGTCACAAATTCTGGCTCTTTCTCTTCTACAATGATCCTTGAGACTTGAAAGAAGGAGATGGGATATAGATGTTCCATTTAGGGCTTAAAATTCTTCAGGTTTTACTTTGTGCACACTGACCTCTTGTGAGTCTATATTAATCATCATCTACTACAAACATAAGTTTATCTCATGATGTTTGAGAGAAATACTAATCTATAAGTATAATGCTTGTCATTAGAAATCAGTTTAATACATTTATTTATTGTTATACAATCCTTATAATCTTTTTCACAAAGTTCTTGTCTATGACCATATCTTGAAGTGTTTCCATAGAACATTTTCAAAACTTTGGGTCTTTCATTAAAGTCTTTGATCCACTTTGAATACACATTTTTGCAGGATAAGAGGCATACACTTCAATTTATTCTTCTACCTGAGGACGTCTAGTTTGTATCACTGTTATGTTTTATTTGTCTGACAATAAAAGAATAAGGAAAGTGTCACAAATCTTCAATAAAAATAATCAAATTTATTTTTAAGTAAAAATACGATCCAAATGTGGCAATCCACATGTCTATCGTCAACATTTGTAAAGCTGAGACAGAGGAATCGCATCAAATTCTAGGCCAGCCTGAGCTGCAGAGTAAGATATAGTCCAGGGTGGCTATAAAGTGACACTCCATCTTCAAAATTCTACAATCAGAAATAAAACAGAAGCAAACAAGATAGAAATAGAATGATTTATTTTAGTAGAATTTTGTTTTTAAGTATTTATATTGAAAAACAAAACACTATGTTGACAGTGCCTTTGGACAGTTTTACTTCTACTTTCAGGTCACATATACATGCAAGCTTTTATTTATCTTCATAAAATCTAGGGACCACAAATGAAAGAAATCATTATATGTGTCATTGAGATTGTTTTCAATTGTACCTATGTTCTTAAAACTGACATAATTTCATCCTTTATTTGGACTCATATTTTAAGACAGTAAAGTCTTCAGAACTTTCTCATTTTGAACTTCAAATTTTAAGATAATAGAGTTTGACAAAAATATATCACTTCAATTCTACATGCTGCCTCTGTTACCAGACACTGGCTTTTTAATCAGTCCCTGTACCTTTATGCTGTTAAAATACCTGTGAATTTCAAGTGCAATATAATTGGCATTATAACAAATGATCTAGCAGAGTGTTGTTGAACATTACAGGACACAGAGCTATGATATTCCATTGTTGCTATGAATAGAAACACCCAGACACCAATTACCATCTCATTGCTGTGACTGCTTACTGATCCTGTTGTGCTCATCAAACTTACATCTTTCTAGTTCATATTTTGATTTCAAAAAGTTGTGCTAAGAAAAGATTAAATTTATTATGAATGCAAATAAATGTGAAGCACACAAAGCTAATTAAGTTTATAACCACTGAGAATAAAATGAATAGGAAAATTAAATTGCTTTGCTTCAAGGAAAATCTTTTAGGAAACATTTGTTGAGTAAACACAAATGCATTTAAGAATATTTTCTTACACAGTTGATATTTGACTAGTATTTTCACCAGTGACAACAATATGAATTTCCTTTAATTTTTAAGGCACTTAACTATGGTCGTTACATCATATCACTTCTGAGTATTGTAGTGTATGAGTGAGAAGAATTATACTTCCTAAACATTTAAATAGAGCTTCAAAAATTGTTAAAGCTAGTAGTGGGAAAATAATACATTATAACACTGAAAAACCTGAAATTAAGCAAAGAGAAAATTTATGAGAAACAGCTGAGAGTTTTTGTGCTGAAACAATATGAACTAAATAATGTTTTCACAGTTGTGACATGTATATTCTCTTTGTTTTTTTATCCCTGCTAGTCCATAAATGCTTAGATATTCAGCAACAATATTTAATATACATACACATATTTTAATCACAATGGGGAAAATTTTTCAATTTTGAAATGCATCTGTGATCATTTTTATTAATTCTAAATCCTATGCAACCAATCAGTTTGTTCAGCTGGACATTTGGCAGTAATAACATCCTTTTTGTTTACCAGCTGACAGGTTTGTTGATGTCCCCATGACGCCTTTCCATGGTGAGGCAGAGTTTAGATTGACTCTGGGGTATTTACACATGATGGAGGTAATCTCTTTCTTTTTCTGAGACTCACAAACAAAGCAGTTAAATCCCCATCACAAATGACTATTCTGGGACTCATTACACTTTTCATAGGCCTGGATCTTTTTGTTTCTGAGTCCCTAAAACATTTATATAGGGCAATGAAATTTTCAAAGAACCTGAGCCAATTCCTTTAACAAAGAATGAGACTCATTGCTTTGAAAGATTCCGTTTTCTTCTGATAGGGAGGATATCATCCAAAGACTAAGAAAGAATTGGAATAATGAAGAATAAAAACTGCTTCTAAGGTTGAGACAGGATAGGCATACTTTTCCAAAGCTGCTTATTTTGTTCAAGTGTTCATTGACTTGTTATTGTAACAGGCTTTTTTTGAGGTACTACCAGTGCCAGGCTGTGTGTGAGACTCTTTGGTAAGCCAGTGGAATAGCCTCAGATCAGTCTCATCTCAGTCCAGCAGAAGAAAGACACCTATGAACATATTTTTTTACAATAATGGGCTAGGGTCCATACAAAAGAGAGTGGAGAGTCCTGGTGTGGGAAAGAGAAGGTTTGCTGTGGAACAATCCTTTTCTACAATATAAATATGTATTACTCTCATTGGTTAATCAAAATCTGACAGGCCAGTAGCTGGGCAGGAAGTTAGGTGGGAAAGCCAACCTGAGAATAATTGGAAGGAGGGCAGAGTCAGGAGAGATGCCAGCCAGTTGCCCAAAAAGCAAGACATGCTAGAGAATAGGTAAAGCCACGGGTCACCTGGCAATACATAGATTATTAGAAATGGGTTAATTTATGTGTAAGAGTTAGCTAGTAACAATCCTGAGCTATTGGTCAAGCATTTATAATTCATATTCAGTCTCTGAGTAAGTTATTTGGGACTGGATGGTCAGGATAGGAAATGTCCATTTACAGAATTCTAATGTGGGGCTGAAATTTCCACATAAAACCTGACAAAGATTAAAAAAGGAATCTAGACACATAAGAGCAGAGTCAAGCATGACATCTGTTTGCTGGCAGTGAACAGAGATTGCTTCCTGACTCAGTGCTAGCAGCAAAAATGGGCAGCTCTTTTAAGAGATCCTACTACCAAACACTTATAAGGTGTTTATGAGCAGCAGGTCAGCTACTTGGTGATGGCATGGACATAGAAACTTCCCAGAGTTTGGGCAGTAAACATGGCTTTCAGAGATGGTGGTAAACGTACTTCTGCCATGAGACCCGACTCTCAGGGAATCAATGGCGAGGAGCCAGCAACAGCATGCCATGATGATCTAAGTTACACAGCAGGTTTTATTTTTGCTCATGCAGACAGAAAAGGTTACAGATGCACCGTAAGGACAGATTCAGACAAAAAAAAAGCCTCTAATGCCATGATAGAGGCATCATGAGGATAGAGAGAATCCAGGTGCTAGGGAAGTTCCCAGGAATCCACAAGCATGACCCCAGCTTAGACTACTGGCAATACTGGGGAGGGTGCCTAAACAGACTTACCCCAGTAATCAGATCAGTGACTACCCTAGCTGTCATCATTGAGCCTTTCTCCAGTAACTGATGGAAGCAGATGCAGAGATACACAACCAAACACCAGGCTGAGCTCCAGGAGTCCAGTTGAAAAGAGAGAAGAGGGATTCTATGAGCAAAGGGCATCAAGGTCATGATGGGGAAACCTACAGAGACAACCAAACCAAACTAGTGGGAACTCATGAAATTTAGACCAACACCTGTGGAGCCTCAGCACCATGCACTCTGCATAATCAAGACAGTTGTGCAGCTTTATCTGCTTAAGAGGCCCTCTGGCAATAGGACCAGGATCCATCCCTGCGCATGAGCTGGCTTTTTTGGAGCTCACTACCTATGGTGGGACACCTCACACAGCCTTGAGGCAGAGGAAGTGGCTTGGACCTGCCTCTACTGAATGTACCAGGCTGTGCTGACTCCCTATGGGAGGCCTTACCTTCTTGTAGGAAGGAATAGGGGGTTAGTGGGTGGGGGAAGGCTGAAAGGTAGAAAGAGGGAAGAGGGGGAATCTGTGATTGGTATGTATAATGAATAAAAAAAAATTCGTAAGGAAAAAAAGAGCCTCTAACAGGTCACAGTGTGTCCAAAAAAATGTGTAGGCTTGGGATATATATATATATATATATATATATATATATATATATATATACAAACTTAGATTAAAAAAATATAGCTTTTATCTATTTTTTATTTTTTTAGTAAATTTATTTTACAACTCCATTCAGTTCAACATAATAGCCACAGATTCCCTGTTCTCCCACTCTCGCCCCCCTCCCCTCCCCCCACCCCACTCCCCATTCCCACCTCCTCCAGATCAAGGTCTCCCCCGAGGACAGGGATCAACCTGGTAGACTCAGTCCAGCCAGGTCCAGTCCCCCCTCCCAGACCGAGCCAAGCATCCCTGCATAGGTCCCAGGATTCAAACAGCCAACTCATGCATCAAGCCCAGGACCCGCCACCAACACACTTCTGCCTCCCAAACAGATCAAGCCAGATGACTGTCTCACCCGTTCAGGGGGCCTGATCCAGTTGGGGGCCCCCTCACATCACCAGTGAGGCTACCTGGAAAATGGGACCCCAAAAAAGACACGGAGAAATGGATGAGATCTACATGAACAGCCTGGTCATGAGTCGGAACAATGAAGGGCGACGGTCGAGGGAAAGAGAGTGGGAGATCCTAGCTGGATCAAGAAAAGAGAGGGAGAACAACGAATAGGAGACCATGGTAAATGAAGACCACATGAGAAGGGGAGGAAGCAGAGAGCTAGGGAGGCCCACGGAGATTCACAAAGATACCCCCACAAAAGACTGCTGGCAATGGTCGAGAGACGGCAGGAACTGACCTACTCTGGTGATGGGATGGCCAGACACCCTGTTAGTTGTGCCATAAACCCTATCCAAGGAAGGTCTGAGAAATCTGGATGCAGACATCCACGGCTGGGCCCCTGGTGGAGCACTGGGAGTCTAATTAGTGAGAAAGAAGAGGGTTTATATGAGCGAGAATTGTTGAAGCCAGGGTTGGATAAAGCACAGGGACAAATAACCAAATGAATGGAAGCACAGGATCTATGAACCAAAATATAGCTTTTAAATAAAGTCCTTGAAAAGGGAATAGAGTAAGTAATAAAAAATATAATAAGCTGTGTAAAGATGGAAAATACCCAGACAGTCTGGAAACTATGTTACTGTGTTGTCTTTAAATTTTTTGACTACTAATGAACAAATGATAACTGCTAAGAGACATTTGACTATGAAAACTGCTAGATTAAATCAACCTATATATTTTTAAAATATCTTGACATCAAAATTTAAGTCAAAAGATATGCTACTTTTGGAAAGAGGTTCTGTTTTTATTTCCACAGGAAATGAGAGGTTCTGGATTCATTCTGGGTTGAGAAAAATCAAGTTTGATCAAACAAATGGCCCAGGTGACCCAACACTTTAGAGCACCTCTGTTGCAGCTTTCTCTGAGTTCTACACACAGACAGCTTCAAGGCTGCTTGTTGATATGATCCAGCCTCACAGAATACTCCAGTCAGGACTTGACCATAATCTTGAATTTTCTCAGGATCCTCCCAAGATTACCAGCACCCCCCCAATCAGCAGGAAATAGTCTAGAAAACTATGCCCACATTCCTAAAAATAAATTACAAATGTTTGTCATCATTTAGGGGAGTTGGGTACAAGTTGTTATGGATACTGGTCAGGAAAACAAAAAATGCTAAACAACAGAAATTAGATTCAGGGATCTTGTTTTGAAAATAAAAAGGGGAGATATAGAAATGATAGGATAAAAGAGTAGGTTATTGAATCTATTTTCATCCAGAAAGCAACTACCTCTTTCTACACATCCATACCAGCATTTGCTGGCATTTGACTTTTGTATCTTAACCATTCTGATTGGAGTAAGATGAATTCTCAAAGCAGTTTTAATTGCCATTTTCCAGAAAGCTAAGGATATTAAACATTTTTATAAATGTTTCTCATGTATTTTCATCTTTTAAGAACTCTCTATATAGTCCCATGGCCCAATTTTAATTTCAGATTATTGTCTGTTTATGTTTAGTTTCTTAGTTCATTGTATATTCTGAACACTGACCTGCTATCAGAAGTATATCTGGTGAAATTATTTAAGCCTCTTTACTTTTCTGTATAGAAGCTTTTTAGTTTCAAGAGTTTGGAATTACTACTACCTGTTGGTCTTCATGCACTATCACAGTGCCAAGCAGAAAGCCCTTTCCTGTGCCAATAAAGTCAGGCATATTCCTTGCTTTATCTTCTATCATATTCAAGGTATCTGGTCTTATGATAAGGTTCTTGGTCCACTTGGACTTGAATTTTTTGTAGGGTTAGCGATAATGATTCAATTTCATTCAAATTTTCTTATAAAAGAAAGTAACTTTCCCAAGATCAAAATGATGAAAGTTGAATATGTGGGTTTCAAATCCAGGTAATCTAATTAAATTACTCAATTAAAACTAATTTTTCTAACATTATTTTCATTTGGTTGGCTGTTTTTGGTTTTTTATAATTAATTTTTTATTAAACATTTCCATGCCATATATTTCAATCATATTCTTTTCCTCTCTGAACTCCTCCTAGATCCTCCCCATGGTACTAACTAACTTACCCAACTTCATGTGTTATCTGTCTAGCTGTCTGGCTGTCACATATCATCCATCTCTATTTCTCATAAAAAGCACAAATAAAAATAAAAATACAAACTAAAAAAATCAAAAAGAATATGAAGTCTGTGTTTGCAAGCTACTACTGAACATGGGACCTGCCCTGGGGTGTTCTTAATATACCCAGTGACACTCCATTGGAGACTAATGATATTCTCTTTCTTAGCAGATATCACTAGCAAGTAGTTCCTTGGTTAGAGGCTGGAATTGTCTCCACCTTTGCCTCTCAGTTCTGGGATGTTGCCTTGCTTGAACCTATGTAGGTCTTATACATGCTGTCACAGTCTTTGTGATTTTATATGTGTATCAGTCCTGTTGAGTTTGGTAGTAGCCATTTCCTTGGAGTGATCGATCACATCTGGTACTTACAATCTTTCTGCCTCCTTTTCCACATAGACACTTAAATTTTGAGCAAAGGAGTTTGATCACATTTATGAATGAGTGCTCTGAAGTTTGTCTGTCTGTCTCTGTCTCTGTCTCTGTCTGTCTCTGTCTCTGTCTCTCTCCATGTTGTTCCATTTCAGGACATTATTTTAATTACTCTCAAGTACAAGTAGAATCTTCTCTGCTGAAGGTTCTACAATTCCCTGATTTGTGAGTATAGCAGAATGTCATTAGGAGTCATTTTAGTGCTATGTCTTTTTAGCAGAATAACAATAGTAGGTTTTCCCTTAAGCCCACGACTTATCTAGTCTCAGGTTCTTGGACAATTTAGCAGTGTCATATAGTGGGTTCTGTTTCATGGAGTGGGCTTTAAAACAAATCAAAAAGTCTGTAGCATAAATCCTAATTGGTCTTATATAATAAAAACCTAGAGTCAAATATAGGGGTAAATGCTGAAAGATCAGAGACACAAAGGAGCAAGCCACAGCCACTTCTTACCTCTACCAAACCCTCACACTGAAAGGGACTGAGCTCCTGTCCCCTTCTGCCTCTCTCTGCCCAGCCATATCACTTCCTATCTCCATTTCCCTAGTGCTGGGATAAAGGCGTGTGTTCCCAAGTACTGGGATCAAAGTGTGTGTCACCACTGCCTGACTCTGTTTCTCCTTAAGACTGAATCAATCTTATGTAGACCAGAGTGGCCTTGAACTTACAGAAATCCATCTACCTCTGCCTCCTGAGTGCTAGGATTAAAGGTGTGTGCCAGCACTGCCTGACTTCTATGGCTAACTAGTAGCTTAGCTCCTCACTCTGATCTACAGGCAAGCTTTATCTGTTAAAGCACAAACAAAATATCACCACAAAAGTCATTGGCTACTTCCATAAAATTTGTGCTACTCTTATACCAGTAATCTCACAGGCAGGTTGCAATTATAGGTCAGAGCATTTGTAGCCGAGTGATATGAATGTAGGAGTAACCAACCGTCTTATTAAATAAGAAACACAGAAACAATGTAAAAGAGAAAGCCAAGAGGTCAGGGCTCAGAGCTAAAATCTCACCCTTCCTCCTGCCATGGTTCCAGTTTCCCAAAAGAGAGCTGTTTCCCTGTGTGTAAGTTGTTTCATAGTCATTCTGCATTCTCATTGGTTGTAAACCCAAACATATGACTGCCTCATCACTGTCTGTATGTACAGCCCTCCAGGTCTTAAAGGCATATGTCTCCAATGCTGGCTGTATCCCTGAACACACAGAGATCTATGGGATTAAAGGCGTGTGCCACCACCACCACCACCACCACCACCACCACCACCACCACCACCACCACACTCTGTCTATGGCTCTAATAGCTCTGACCCCTGAGCAACTTTATTTATTAACATACCATCAAAATCACATTTCAGTACAATTAGAATACCACCACATATGGATGATAACTTTCTCCTCCAGTAGGAGCATGCAAATATTTTCCAGCATGATGAATGCTAGGCAGTAGAGATTGGTGGGCACCAGTGCTGATCTCTCATTGTTTAATGACATGAGTAAGTTATGTCTCCAGAAACAGGGCCTTACTACCAGGTTATGAAGATTAACCAATAACTTTGGCAATAACCTGTGATATTTGGTCAGGGAAGGTCTATGAGATTTCTTTGGCCAATGGTTAAACAAAATGTAAACATTCTTGGCACTGGAGGTTTTATTCGGTGGCATAAGTTTTCTACTCTAAGGCATTATCTCTCCCATTATATAGTGACCACATTTAAATTTTTCTCATTTATGTACATATTTCAGGAACTTCTGTGGTAGTAGCTTCCCACATAGCTTTTCAGAAGGCTATTAGTGTTAAAGGTGTCCATCCCCATATTCTTTCCTTTATCCTCCCTTCCCATCCCTCTCCCCATTTAATCCTTCTATTCTAGTTTCTCCTTTACCTCTTTATAACATTATATTCATTTTCCTCTCCTTGGAAGATCCTCTCCTTCCCCCTGGTCCCTTACTAGATACTCAACCTCTGCATACCTAAAGCTTAAAGAAAAAACAACATGTAATATCTGTCTTTTGACATCTGAGCTACCTCACTCAAGAAAATTTATTCTAGCTCTATTTACCTGAAATATTCATAATTCCATTTTCTTAACAGCTGTATAATATTCCATTGTATAATTATACCATGTTTTTGTTATTCCTTCACAAGTTGATGGCTATATGGGCTATTTCCAGTTCCTGGCTATTATAAATAGAGCAGCAATGAACATGGATGAGCAAGAATATCTACAATAATATTTAGAGTCTTTTCAGTATATATCTAAGAGCTGTATATTGGGATCTTGTGGTAGATCGATTTTCAGCTTTTGAGCTTTTGAGAAGCCTCCACACTGATTTCCTTAGTGGCAATAGTTTGCATCCCCACCAGGGATTATTAAGTTTTTCCCACATCCTTGCCAGCATGTGCTGTCATTAGTTTTATTGACCCGGACCAGTCTGGCTGGGGTAAGCTGAAATCTGAAAGTAGCCATCAGGTAAATGCAAATTAAAACTACTTTAAGATTTCTAGATTTTTCTTTAATTAGAGGCATCAATAGTGAACTTTCTAAAAATATTTATACACAGCAATAGCATTTTCTGCCATTTCCTGTCATACTACTTTGTACAAACACTTAGCAATCTGGACTGTGATTCATTGTATTATTATTATTGCATCACATTGGAAGAATGTGAAAATTACTCACTCTGATGTCATCATTAGTGAATGTTTGTGTCTTTTGACACATGGCTTAACAGGTCTCTGTGATATGTATAGCAGAGCGCTGTAGTAAGAGCTTAAGTAGCTATTAAAATTTTGGTTGATGACACAAAGCACTAAAAGAGAACAGATGGACTCAATTTGTTATAATTTTAAAACTATATCTGTTCTGTGTGTAGATGTTGTGTGTGTCTTTGTGTTTTGTGTGTATATATTATGAAAGCATGTTTGTGTGCATGTGTGTACACATGAGCACACTGCTATATGTGTAAAGGCAAGAGGGAAACTTTTGGAAATCAGTTCTCTCTTTCCACCACATTGGTCTCAAGGATCAAAGTCAAGTCAATAGGCTTGGCAGCAAGAGCCGTTACCTACTTAACCAGAGTGTCTCTGGATCCTGAATCTGTAGCATGGGTATTAACCATAGACCAGGGCTCTCAAACCTATGGCAGGGCTAGTCTTTAGCAATTGTTGCTCTAGTGTTCAAGGCAGTTCAAGATTGGTTAAATGTCCTTGTAGCACCTCTTGCTCTTGGACTAGGGGTATGTTTGGCAAATGGGAGGGATTCTGTCTATAGTCAAAAGGTGGCACAATTGTGGTTGCTGCTCAGGAGGGCAGTGTGGGAATATCTCCAGAAATGGCTTTCAGTTCTCTAAATGATGCAACATTTCAGTTTGTTTGTTTGTTTGTTTGTTTCTGAAAAGCAAGCCACTGGTGATCAGAGTGGCACCCACTGGATGGCTTATGTTGATAGGACCCTGTTTCTTGTTAGGTCCTAGTTATGTTCAAACATCTCATGTATTTTCATGTGCCTATGCAGTACTTCTCCATTGATTTATCCGCGGTGTTGTCTAAAGTTTTAAAACTGGATATTTGACACTTCCCAAACTTATTAAGCATTTAACAATAGTTGTCTATGTGTTATGTTTTAGGGGAAGAAAAGTTGAATCTCATATTTCGCCATCTTGTTGCTGCCGTTTGTTTCTTTAATTTCTTCTATATCAAATTGTCAGAGGAGCTGGACGTCTTAGCCCAGGCTTGTAATATCATCTCTTAGGAGACTAAATCAGGACTGTACAAGTTCTGGAACAACCTGTGGCTGCTAAGACCTTGCTCTAAAAAAAATGAAGTACAATGGGAAATTATGAATATTAAACCAATAAAGATAAAAGCAAAAGATGTTTCTTAAAGTAAACCTCATGGAGTAAATAAAATAATAAAACTATCAAATATCTGAAGAAAAGGCCACACAGATACATAATATGTGAAATGACATTGGAAAAAATAATGTAAAAATGCTTTTTTAAATGTGAATTAAAACAGGGATAATAAGAACAGAGGACAGTAGTGTCCTGTTTTAAAACCTTGAGAACAATGAGTATTTCAAAGGAAAACATAAAATTGTAGAACTTGGTTAAAATATATATAAAAGGCTTCTAACAGCAATTGAAAATGCACAATAACATAATGAAATTTCCAAGATTGCATGGTCTCACATAGATGGAAATCTCACTAATTCATTCAGCCAATCAGTTATTGGTTATAGAAGTACTTCAGAAGCTCAGAATTTGCATGTGCAAGGTTCTGGATTAGATTACCTCATAAAAGAAATAAAGAAACAAACAAACTAATTAATGAATAAAATCATTACTACATTGCCACTGATAAAGTTGACTTAGAAAAGGGAAAAAAGGACTACAAGTAATATTCATGCAGAAATGAAAATTCTAAATAAAAATAGAATACAACTATGGGCAACGAAGAAGTAAGTGGAAATTATGGTTGTGTTTCTGGAGAGCAACAGAGGAATCTTGAACTATTAGAATTCTAACAACCTAAACTGTGGGGTCACCAATCAATAGAAAAGTCATATGGCCATTGTAAATGTACACAAAAAAGTGATCTGAGGCCATTTCAAATAAAATTGCCAGTAACAGAATAGGAAGCAAGCACTTACATGTAAGAGAGATTGTCAAAATCACTTAACAAGCTCCATTTTAAAACGTGAAAAACAAAACTATTTCTACTGAAGACAGAAATGGGGCAAAAACGCTGGAGTTTTTTGCTGATTATTCTACTTCTTGAGGGATTTTAGAAAATACGATAAAACAAGATAATAAGATAAACATGCTTATATTAGATCTAGAAATACATAACATGTATGTGAAAAACTAACATATAAAATAAGCATTTTAAGTAAGTCATTACAGACAATTTACTAAATGGCAATCATACAGATCACTATTTCAGATGAAAACCAAATTTATTCAATAAAATTTAAATATATAAATAAAATACATGCTTTATTAATAAATACTAATAATAAAATAAGTTAGAAAACTTCTGAGAACATCAACATGCTCTACTTCACTAATGTTAAGAAAATCTAAATTAGAGTGACCATCACTTCATTCATATTAGAGAAATTAACCCAGGTCATTATACCTGCTGCTTATCATGATTCTTATACCTTGCTGATGGAAGAATAAATTGCTAAAAATATTTTCAAAAATTAAGTGATCTTCATTTAAGTAATATAACATCTGAAACTACCTACATACAAAGGATTAAAATACATAAGATTATTTTTCATAAGCATGGATATTTGTATATGTTTCTGGAAAAAATGAAACAAGTGACTCCCCATCCAATAGTAAATAGGTGAATAAATGATGCCATACACATGATATATGTGCATGCTATACTACACATGTTGTCTGTATTATCAAACAATATTTTAAAATCGAGGATAAATTTTTCATTTAATTTAAAAATATGAATCTAATCATTTACCCAAATATACCCTCATTTCATAAAATAAATGAAAATACATTTATAAGTACATGAATCTATTTTTCATTTTATAAACAACATAGAAGGTATGAAAATTAACAGATTTTGGAAAACAATCGTGTAGAGCATGATAGTCTCAGAAAGTGAAGCATTAAAGGGTATATTAAGGTTCTTCTGAGAAACAAAATAAATTAATATAAATATATGACAGGTAGGTAAATAGATGCTCGTGTATTCTCTTTAACTTTGACAGTTTTGCACTGTATATAATATATTTTCATAATTTTTCACCCTCATTTCTCTCATTTCCATCCCTCTTCTGTTGAAAAACTTCTTCTCAAAAAGTCTCCTTCAACTTACGTCTCTTTTTTTCTTGTATAGGATTCACTGAATTTGATTATGATGTCTCGCATGTTCACAGTTTGAAGGTTAATTACTAAAGAATGATCTACTTTTTGGTGAGTATGTCATTGAATAAAATAGCATGCCCTTGCCCCAGAAATCATAAACTGCCCACAGTACCTCAAGAAGAGATTTCATATGCCCTTCCCCTCCACACAGCCCACGATGAAATGTTGACAGGCCCAATTTAGGGGCTGTGTTGTGCGGTTTACCAGAGCTGCAATGAGTACATCCATGCGTAATGTCTGTGAGAAATCTGTTGTGATATATTATCTTACTCTCCAGTTCTTACATTCTTACCATACTCTTCCCAGAGCTTAGAAGGTGGGTGCATTGACCTCACACTTAGTGTCACACACTATGCCCTTACTTGCTGTTGGCACTTTGTGATCAGTTATGAACTTCTGGGTTAACAATTCTCAGCTTCAAGAAGTTTCTCCATCAAGGGCCGGGAGAAGCACTAACCATGAATACAGAACAGATATTAGAAGGTAGTTTAGCACATTCATCTAGAAAAATAATAGTAATAGTTTCTCCTTTAGAGCCTAGGGTGTCCTTAAACACTGGCTACAGACAAGGTTTACAATATCAAACATGAGTTCACTCCTGTGGAACTAGCCTCAAATCCAATCAGAGAGCAGTTGGTTTCCTTCATCATAATCATGCCATTATTACAGCATCAGGCACAACTCTATTTCTTCTGTGGTGTTAGGAATGAAATCCATGGCTTTGTTTGTTTGCTATACCACTGAGCAAGACTGTAAATCTAGCAGAGGATATTTGATTAATATGTTTGATTTTTAGCAATGAGAACTTTACTTATTGTCCAGGAGGGATTTCTGGACTCAAGCTATCCCCTTGTTAAGATGTAGGATAAACTGGGACTCTGGAAATCCTCCATGATGTTTGTATACTTGTGAGGACATTTAATATAGAAAATAAGGCATTATTGTGAAGGATGAGTTTGCCTGATATGTTGTTAGCACTGGAGAAACGAGGAGAGCTGTTGGTATAATGCAATGGAAGTTTTGAAGACTTGCAAACTAGTATCTGATGGCTAAGTGCAGAGGAAAGAGGATATTCTATCTCAGGGAGGTAGAGGTAGATAGAGTGGGGGAGAATAGAAGTCGAGGGGATAACAAAAGACAGAGACAGGGAGAGAGAGATTCACCTCCCTATTGTCTTTTTGTTTTATTCAAGTTCCTGATGGATTAGAAGCTGATCCTTTACTTTAGTGAGAATGAGTTTTATCTTGGTCCACTAGTTCAAATAGTAATCTCTTCCACATGATTCTTTCCTATAGACTCATTCAGAAGGAATATTTATCATCTATAAAAGCATTCCTTGGTTAAGCTTAGTTGAAAATACAAAATTAATCTTTACAAGATGGGAGAATATGTGAGATTAAAAAAATAAAATAGCCATATATATGGTGCTGAAGAAGAGGCATGGATCATTACAAATGCTGATTATTTTCAAAGAAGGGATTTAACTGATTTCTACTTTCTTCTTTGTGTCATTAAACAGTTTTTGATTTTTATAGTGTGTGCTTGTGCATATATATGTATGTATATGCATATGTATTTTGAGGCATAATCAGAAGAACCCACAGCACTTTATGTGGAAAATGGAAGAACAACAAGCCTCAGCAAACAACACTGATGAGAAGTCTTGATGCCATTGAACCTTAAACATCACATAAAGAAGAACTCATTATCATTAAGCATCATTTGTAGCTGAACTTCTGTGCATCATTCTGCCGAGAAAGACAAGTTGCTTAAATTCACAAAAGCCTGTCGTTCACTGATATGACTTTTCTCTTGCATTACTCTCTAGTAATATACTATCAAATATATGTCTGGATATTTGACCAGACTAAAACACATGCATACACACACACACACACACACACACACACACACACACATACACAGACCACATCACACACCATTTCTTAGAAGGTAGAGAAGAAATGCACATGCTGACCTTAGAATATTATAATGGTAAATTATAAATGGCTATTAGTCATTTAGCTTCTCTGATTAATATTGCCTTTGACTTTATCTCCTTCTACACTATAACATACCCATTTTTCCATCTCTTAATAACTCAAATTAAATTTGAGATGTGAACGATGGTATCAATCCCCTTTCCTGATCTCTTCAATTTTTTGTTGCTTCTTTTCCTGATTCCTGTTCTTAGATTCTTTAGATTTGTGCAAAGCTTCAAATCTAGATTATGATATTCTGCCATATCACCGACTTCCATACTTTGTCCTCTAGGATTCTCAGTCTAGAAAAACTGCATCATCTCTTGAGTATATAAGATATGAGGAATTATTCTTTCCTCAGAGCTCCCATCCTTTCCCACAATGATAGTTATTTTATTTAATTTTTGAGAATTTCAGACTTGACCACACTATATTTGTATTATTTCCATCTCTCATTCACCCACCTCCAATTTATCCCACCTGCCCTCACTCCCTCTTAAATTGTTCACTTCTTCAGTTTTTAATATGTGTGTTTCAGTTTTTAATATGTATAATATATTATATATGTGTATAAAAATTGTATGTCACACATATACATATATATATATATATAGAGAGAGAGAGAGAGAGAGAGAATGGGATAGAGAGATATAGATATACAATTGAGTCCTCTTAGTGTTCCTCATATGTACATATATTTAGGACTGTTCATATGGGATTGGATAACCTATCAGAGGCACAGTCCCTGGGGAAAAAAAGATTCTTCCTCCCTCAGCAGCCATTGACTATGTAGGAAAAGAGCTTGTGGACTTTCTCCTATACCAATTGGAATGTCCACTGGTCATTATGCAGCACTGCTTTAAGCAATTATATTGTTGAGATTGCATAAGCACCGTATCCAGGTCATGTCTAGAAGTCACTGTCTTGGAGTAGGTATCCTAGTTTTCTGGATCTTACCATCTTTCTGCTTCCTCTTCAATGACTGATATTCCTTAAGTCTTAGGGGATGTGTGATAAAGTCAGAAGATAAAATAGTTGCCCACAGTCACTAATTCTCCAAATTTTCACTATTATGGATCTCTACAGTAGCTTCTATTTACTGCAGAAAGAGGCTTCTTCACTGAGAAGAGCCATGCTTACCTGTGGTTATAAGGATGGGTATTTAAAATACATATAGATTCTATACTGATTCAGAAACATGGAAGTAGTGGGTTCTCCATTGTGGTCCATTTCCTATAAAGCCATGAATAGGTTTACAATGCCAAACATGAGTTTCCTCCTATTGAGTGGGCCTGAACTCCATTTATATAGCTGTACATTATTACCAAGACTAAAGTGCCACTGTTCTACTATTAGGGACATCTTTCAGAGCAAGTCATTGTGTACCATAGGCTTTATAGCTAGATAGGGCTACTTTCTCCTTTGACAGCTTGTATAAAAACTTCCAATGCTATAAGAGTCAGTTTCGCCGGGCGTTGGTGGCGCACGCCTTTAATCCCAGCACTTGGGAGGCAGAGCCAGGCGGATCTCTGTGAGTTTGAGGCCAGCCTGGGCTACCAAGTGAGCACCAGGAAAGGCGCAAAGCTACACAGAGAAACCCTGTCTTGAAAAACCAAAAAAAAAAAAAAAGAGTCAGTTTCATGGGGAGGTTTCCAGGATTAGTTAGATATGCTTAGATTTTTCCAGGTTTCTGTGTCCAAAGTATTTGGTGTCTTCAACAATATGGTCTTACTTTCAAGTTCTGAAACTGAAGGTAATGGTCTATATTATTTGCAGAGTCTTTTTGATTTTTCTGAATAATTTGAAGGGAAATTTTCCTGCATGTCACTGAGGTATTTGTTACATAATCCATGGTTCTTGCATGAGCATTTTCTTTCTTTTATTGAAAATGGATTCTTTTCTCATACTATATTTCCTGATTATTGTTTCCTCTTCCTTTACTCCTCCCAATTCCTCACCATCTACTCTCTCCTCCAGATCCACTCCCTTTCTGTCTCTCATTAGAAAAAAAAACAGGCTTTGGTAACAAGGTCAGAGATGAAGTCAGCTTCATAGCAGAAGAGAGTTCAGTCACTGACCTTGACCATAGGGTTTGAGACATGCTGATGAGGACATTGTAGTCTCTATCGTCCTGGAGTTTTCACTGTCTAAAAAATGAAAGAAAGAGAGGAGGGAGAGTGTGGTATTGTATTCCCCCAAATATTGTGCATGCTAATAAACTTATCTGGGATCAGAGATAGAGCAGCCACAATATTAAAAATAAAGGATAGGCAGTGGTGACACACGCCTTTAATCCCAGGGAGTGAAGGTAGAAAGCAGAAAGTTATATAAGGCATGAGGACCAGAAACTAGAAGCATTTGGCTGGTTAAGCTTCCAGGCTTCTAGCAGCAGTTCAGCTGAGATTCATTCTGGATGGGACTCAGAGGCTTCCAGTCTGAGGAAACAAGGCCAGCTGAGAAGTTGGCCAGGTGAGGTTAGCTGTGGCATTTCACCCCAATAACTGGCCCCGGGTTTGATTTTATTAATAAGACTCTCTAAGATTCATGCTACAGGAGGGAGGGAGAGGGAAGGGGAGGGGAGAGGAGGAAAGGAAAAGGGAAGAAAGAAAGAAAGAAAGAAAGAAAGAAAGAAAGAAAGAAAGAAAGAAAGAAAGAAAGAAAGAAAGAAAGAGACAAACAGAAAGAAAGAAAGAAAGAAAGAAAGAAAGAAAGAAAGAAAGAAAGAAAGAAAGCAAGAAAGCAAGAAAGAAAGAAAGAAAGGAAGGAAGGAAGGAAGGAAGGAAGGAAGGAAGGAAGAAAGAAAGAAAGAAAGAAAGAAAGAGACAAACAGAAAGAAAGAAGGAAGGAAGGGAGGGAGGAAGGGAGGGAGGGAGGAAAGGAAGGAAGGAAGGAAGGAAGGAAGGAAGGAAGGAAGAGACAAACAGACAGAAGGAAGGAAGGAAGGAAGAAGGGTTACTATGATTTAACAACCACACATAACAAAATAAAATATAATAAGATAAAACAAAAAAAATCCCATTGAAGTTGGAGAAGGCAAGCCAACAGAAGGAAAACAGCCCCCAAGAGAAGGCACGGAATCAGAGACACACTCATTTGCACACTCAGAAGTCCCATGATTATACTAAGCTGGAAACTGCAATATTTACCCAGAGGGCCTGGTGCAGATCCCTGTTGGTCCTGTTCTTGCTGCTTCAGTCTCTGTGGGTTCATATGAGCCTTAATCATTTGATTAAGAGGGACTGTTCTGGTGTCCTCTGTTCCCTTTGGCTCTTACACTCTTGGTACATGCCTTTAATCCCAGCACTTGGGAGCCAGAGGCAGGTAGATGTCTGTGAGTTTGAGGCCACTCCAGTCTACAAAGCGAAATCCACACAGCCAGGGCTACATAGTGAGACCACGTCTTTAAAAAAAATAGCTTTGGGAGGAACATTTTTACCCCATGTGGATATATATATATATATAAATTAAAAGCACAAAGACAAGAAAACAAATTGCTCAATCAAAAAAAATAATGAGTTATGAATCCAAACTGAGAACTCTTAAAAGAAATAAAAATGGCCAGAAACATCTAAAGGCATTCACAGTCCTTAGCAATCCAGCACATGCAAATTATAACTACTTTGAGATTTTATTTTATTCTAGTCAAAAAGCCTAAGTTCAGGAAGTCAACTGACCAAAAAGGCTGGTGGTGATATGGAGAAATGGGAGCCCTCGTTCACTATTGGTGGGATTGCAGTCTGACATACTCATTATGGCTTCAGCATGGAAAATTCTCAAAAAGCTAAAAGTAGGTCTACCATATGACCCATCTACACCACTCCTCAGCATACACTCGAAGGATCCAATACCCTCATACAGAGATACTTGGCTCACTGATGTCCATGGTTACCAAGTCACTCATAGGCCAATGAAGCTGTGGATCACAGAGGCCTGGTTACTGCTCAACTGGTAGCAGACCTTGGCATCGTCCACATGATACCTGTTTGGCAGGCATGCAGAATGTAAGATTTATAAGTTCACGGCTGCTTCCCCACACATTTCAAAGAGAAGCCAAAAAGACCAAGAACTATAATATAGGCTACTCTACAGGCTCATGCATGAAGCTGTGAAAGTATGCAATAGGATGCATTCATTGGAGCCCCCCAGGAAGATGGAGATTTTTAAGAACATGAAACAACTGCAGAGAAGAGCACTGAGAAGTAAAAGCAACGGTATGTGACTTGAAGACAGCAAAGCACTAGGATGGGTATCTCTAGGCCTACAGAGGCACATCATGCCACAGGTGTGGCTACAGGAATTAATGTTTGGGTTTTGTTCTTGCTTTTGGTCTCATTATCCATTCAGTTGCCTTATTTCCCCCTTTTGGAATGGGAATGTTCACTTTAGTCCCTTTACCTTAGAAATACAACTTCATTATTTTTTTTAAAGATTCTAGAGGTCTATCTGTCTTTCATCTCCAGAGAGACTTTGGAGTTTGACTTTTAAATGATCCCAATGCTGTACTGTGAAAATTTTTTAGATACTTGGAAATAAAATAATACAATTTGAATGATGAGATTGACATGAACCTTTGGAGGCAAGGCAGAATATTATACTTGGAATATTAACTTTCTCTTGTAAGCTCATGTGCTGATGGCTTTGTTGAAATGTGGTGGTACCATTGTAATGCGCGAGAAGCATTAGCAGGTACAGCCTCATTGGATTACTAGGCATGTACTCTTAAGGAGACATTTTGTGTTCCAGACCGCTTCCTATCAATCTCTGCTTCCTGAGTATTAACATTTGCTACACTTGACCTTGGACCATGATATTCTGCCTCATCAAAACTCACACTGACTGCTAAGTAAAACACCTAAAAATGAACCAACACATTAGCCTTCGATGTTATGTGTAGTGTCTAGAGTGAGAGCTCATTTAGGGGGTAGTCAGTTATTTGCAGTGATCTAAATGCCTTAGTTCAAAAAGAAAAAAAAATATTTTGCACAAAATTAGCATTTATATAATGCAAAACACACTGAGCTAATTGTTTTATTTTTCATTTTGAATCAGCAAATGAATGAAGCTTAATAAGGATCCTTGTGTGTAAGAACTATAAATAACAGATTTCTATGATGATACATATTTTCCTCAAGATTAATTTAAATGTCAACAAATTTGTGCATATACAAATAAATTGACTCGGATTTAACATATTAACTTGGAAGACATCAGACCAAATTTACTAGGTTCATTAACTTAGGGAATTAAATTTCGGAAATCTGTATTTCCTAGTAATAGGTTCCAGGAGTAATATTTAGCAGCCTATCTAATGTGTGCTTCTTATCAAGCAAATTGACATTAGAAAGCAGAATAAGCAAATAATATGGGTGGGCTTTTTGTTGTTACTGTAGTTGTTGTTGTGGGGTTTTTATTTTTGGTTTGGTTGCTTGTATTTGCTCAGTTTTTCAGATTCACTGATTGTTTAGAATCTAACATTTCAGAAAAAGTAGTGCCCTCCTAAACACAAGCAGCCTGTACCTTCAGTCTCACAGAGATACAGACACTTACCCAGGTATAGTATTGCTATCTTTGATTCAACTGCTGTGTCTGGATTTGTTGGATTACTGCTGGATTACATTACTTATCACAAAGGTATAAATATTTACATACTATTGGTTTCTCATATAAGAACACATAAAATTCTTTGGGCATTTTCCTTAGCTGCCTAGCTTGTGACAGAGGCAATAAATGCAGAGGAATTTATTCAGTGTTATATTTTCTCACAGATGAGCTTCATGAATAGTAAAATAACTGAAATATGATGAAGTGATGGACAAGCCAAAGTCTTAGTTAAGATATAAAAATGCAGCTGGGCGGTGGTGGATCACACCTTTAATCCTAGCACTCAGGAGGCAGAACCAGGAGGATCTCTGTGAGTTCAAGTCTAGCCTGGTCTACAGAACGAGATTCAGGACAGGCACCAAAACTACACAGAGAAACCCTGTCTTGAAAAACCAAAACCAAAACAACAACAACAAAAAAGATATTAAAATGCATGGTAATGGAGTTGCAAGGGTCCAAGTTCGTTATAATGCCTGGAGAGCACAAGTGTGGAAGGTAGCAGCCCTTCAGCTGTGATTTCTTCAGAGGAACCTGTTGACTGGACTTAGAAATGCAATCTGGAGTGCTGTCTGGATGTTTGTACAAAGTAGTACTTCTGACTTTGCCCTGATTTTACCTTAGTGCTGACTTTCCCTTTCCTTGGTTAGTCATTGATGCTTTGTGAAGTAGTTAGTTTGCACTGAGTGCTTAATCTTGCTTTTCGTTAATTATTACTCAAGCAATACATTTCATACAATAAACACTGTGAAGACAATGTATATTTTAAATTTCTAAAGGTCTGGCTAATCAGACACTGTAACGTGAATCTAGTATGACTTTGTCACAAAGCATTAAGTAGAATGTTTAGGCGTGCTTGTTTCCATAAATTCTCTTTCACCCAAGAGCCAAGATTTTGTGGTTTCAGAGAGAATCATAATTTCTTTCTCCCATTCACCATTTAGATAATAGCCAAGAGCTACAACAGAGTGAACTGATAAAGTCCAGGAAATGAATTACACATGAAGTGAAATAGAATGATAGACTTTTTAGAATGTAATATTTTCAGTTAAGTAGTAAGTTTACTTTTTTAAAAAAAAATCACCATTTAATAAATAACCTTTTTTGACATGTGATAAAATGTTGGCAGAATATGGAAGTATATAAATAATGAAACCTGGAAGATACAGCCTATAATTGGTCAACTCAAACTTTTTCTTGAAGTTTAAATAGGTGTTCAAAAATTGCAGTAAGATTGCCCATCTCTAGCCACTAGTAACTACAGAGCCACCCGTGGGAGTGTGCATAGGTGTGGGGTGATTATGTTCTCCATACAGCATATCTTCATATGCTATGTACTGGGAAGTTGATACAGTAAAATTCAGGGTTTTTTAAAAGTGTTTATTAAGTCAATATTCATTGTCTCTGGTCCTGGCAGTTACAATAATATTCTAGAATATAATTAGTATCTAACTTTAGTTCATATATGTATGTATATATATATATATATATATGTATATATGTACATATGTATATATATGTATGTTCTGTGAAATAATTTTTACATGCAATGACTGCTGAAACCCTCAAGTTTTGGATTTTACTATTCTACTTTGCCTTTCAAGAAAATAATTTACCCAGATTCCCTACATCAATGAAATGATGTGGTGATTGTCTGTGCTTCATGTATTTCCTTTAGCGTAGTACCCTGGATTCCCATATATATAGCTTCATATGACTAGATTTCATCATGTTTAACCTATGGATGTTAGTCCACTGGGTATGTGTACTTTTCTTCCTATTCAGCATTGGATGGAAAGAGGTTGACTCTATGTCTTGGCTTCTGTGGGTGTGATTCAGTGAACATAGGAGTTCAGCTGTCTTTCAACAGACTACTCAGTAGTAAGATAACTAAGACATACCACTGTCTGTTTTTTGAAATTTGAGAGACACCCATGTTGTGTTCCATTATAACTATGATAATTTATACTCATGATAACAGTATATATGTTTTCTCTTTCCTTTTTCTCCTCTTTACTAGCACTTATTAAATTTTACTTGAGTTATATAAAAACTTATTGTGGGTTTGTGTGGAGATAGTTTTATATCAATTTGACATAAGCTAAAGTCATCTGAGAGGAAGGAACACTATGAAAAGACCAAACCTAAGAATAATAGAAATGAAGAAGAATCTCTACTCAAAGACCCAGAAAATATATTTACCAAAATCATAGAATATAATTTTCCTAACCTAATGAAAGACATGCTCATAATGGTACAAAAAGCTTACAGAATACTAAATAGATTTAATGAGAGAAGAAAGTCCCTGTGTCACATAACAAGCTAAACATTAAACATACAGAACAAAGAAAGAATATTTAAAAGCTGCAAGGGAAAATAGCTAACATATAAAGGCAGACCTACTAGAATTACACATAACTTCTCAATGGAGACTCTAAAAGTCAGAAGGGCCTGGACAGATGTCTTACAGACTCTTAGAGCATGGATGCCAGACTAGACTAATACACTCAACAAAACTTTCAATCACCATAGATGGATAAAACAAGATATTTCATGATCAAGTCAAATTTAAACAATATCTATCTATAAAACCAGCCCTACAGAAGGTACTAGAAGGAAAACTCCAACCCAAAGAAGTTAACTATACTCATGAAAATACAGGCAATAGATAATTTCACACTAGCAAAATTAAAAGAAGGGAAATACACACACACACACACACACACACACACACACACACACACACACAAACTACCACCATCATCAACAACAAAATAACAGGAATTTACAATCAGTGGTTATTAATATCTTTCTGTATCAATGAACTCATTTCCCCAACAAAAAGACACAGCTAAAAGACCAAATATGAAAACAGGATCCATCTTTCTGCTGAATACAAGAAATATGCCTCAACATCAAAGATAGACATTACCTCAGAGTGAAGGGTTGGAAAAGATTTTCCAATCAAATGGACCTAAGAAGCAAGCTGATGTAGCTATCCTAATATATAACAAAATAGAATTCAAATCAAAATTAATCAAGAGACAGAAAAGGACATTTCAGAGTTATTAAAGGAAAACTCCACCAGGTTAATGTCTCAATTCTGAACATTTATGCCCCAAATGCAAGAGTACCCACATTTGTAAAGGAAACATTACTAAAGCCTAAATCACACATTAATGGTGGGAAATTTGAACACCCCACTCTCACCAATGGACAGGACATCCAGACAAAAATTAAACAGAAAAATAATGAAACTAACAGATGTTATGGCTCAAATGGACCTAGGAGATATGTACACAACATTTTGCCCAAACACAAAAGAATATACCTTCTCAAAACCTTGTGGAACCATCTCCAAAACTGACCATATACTCAGCCAAAGCAAGTCTCAATAGATACAAGAAAACTGAAATAGTTCCCTGTATCCTATCAGACCACTATAGATTAAAACTGGATTTCAACAACAACAAAAAGCCTGCACACTCATAGAAACTGAAAAACTCGACTGAATTACCACTGGGTCAAGGAAGAAATAAAGAAATTAAAGACTTCCTAGGACTCAATGAATACGAATGCACGACACACCCAACCTTATGAAAGACAATGAAAGCAGTGCTAAGAAGAAAATGTGTAGCACTAAGTTCTTGCATAAAGAAATTAGAGAATTCTCATACCTGCTACTTAACAGCACACCTGAAAGCTCTAGAACAAAGAGAAGCAAACCCATCCAAGAGCAGTAAAAGACGGGAATAACCAAACTCAAGGCTGAAATCAATAAAACAGAAACAAAGAGAACAATACAAAGAATCAATGAAACAAAGAGTTGGTTTTTTGAGAAAATCAACAGGGTAGACAAACCCTTATGTAGACTAAATAAAGGTAGAGAGACATTATCCAAATTAACAAAATCAGAAATGAAAAGGGGGTTATAACAACAGACACCAATAAAATCCAAAGAATATTTAAATTTAGGTTGTACCTCAAAAAACTGTACTCCACAAAATTGGAAAATCAGAAATAAATGAATAATTTTCTCAATAGATATCACTTAGCAAAGTTAAATCAAGAATAGATAAACAATTTAGACAGACCTATAACCCCTAAGGAAATGAAGCAGTCATTAAAAGTCTCCCAACCCCCAAAAAAAAAAAAAATCCCAGGGTGAGATGGTTTTAGTGCAGAATTCTATTAGACTTTCAAAGAAGAGCAAATACCAATACCCCTCAAATTATTCCCCAAAATAGAAACAGAAGAAACATTACCAAATTCATTTTATGAGGCCATGGTCACCTTGACACCCAAATCACACAAAGGCTCAACAAGAAAGAGAATTACAGACAAATTTCCCTCATGAACATAGATGCAAAAATACTCAATAAAACACTCACAAACCGAACCTAAGAACACATCAAAAAGATCATCCACCAGGATCAAACGGGCTTCATTTCAGATATGCAGGGATGGTTCAACATACAAAAATTTGTCAATGTAATCTACCATATAGACAGATTGAAAGGAAAAAAACAGATGCTGAAAAAGCCTTTGAAGAAATCCAACATCCCTTCATGATAAAAGTCTTGAAAAGATCAGCAATACAAGGTACATAGCCAAACACAATAAAGGGAATATACAGCAAACCAATACTTTATATATTCTAGATATAATTCTCTGTCATATGAGTAGATGACAAAGATTCTCTCCCATTCTGTTTAAGTCCTCTTCATCTAATTGTGTCTGTTTGTTTGGGTTTTTTTTTTTTTTTTTTTTTAGCTGTGCAGAAGCTTCTTTAGTTTTAGGATGTCCCACTTGTCAATGAATTGGCCTTAATAGGACTTGTTTACCCAAGAATTCAGACAGTTCTTTCCTATACCCATGTCATATAGGGTACTACCTACTTACGGTTTGGGGTTTTTTTGTTGTTGTTGTTGTTTTTGGTTTTTGGTTTTTTTGTTTGTTTTGTTTTTTGTTTTTTTTTTTAGCAATTTCAGTGTCTGAAGTATCATATTTGGGCTTGAGACATTGGATTCAGTTTTTTTAAAGACATATGCTCAACTATGTTCATAGCAGCACTATTTTTTTTTAAGATTTATTTATTTATTATGTATATAACATGTATGACTGCAGGCCAGAAGAGGGCACCAGATATCATTGCAGGTGGTTGTGAGCCACCATGTGGTTGCTGGGAATTGAACTCAGGACCTCTGAAAGAGCAGTCAGTGCTCTTAACCTCTGAGCCATCTCTCCAGCCCCTGGATTCAGTTTTTGTGCAATGGGATATAAATAGGTCTGTGGTGATATATTATGTACCCTAATAAAATTTGCTGAAAGAACAGAGACAAAGGAACAAGCCACTGCTGTCTTATCTCTAGGACTCCTCAGCCTGAAAAGCCTCTAATTCCTGTCTCCTTGTGCCTTATATAACTTTCTCCATCCACCCTTCCCTTCCCTCCTAGTGTTGGGATTAATGGCGTGTGTGCTTTCCAAATGCTGGGATTAAAGGTGTGAGATCTCAAGTGCTGGAATTAAAGGAGTGTGACTCCTGAGTATTGGGATTAAAGGTGTGTGCCACCACTGCCTGGCTCTGTTTCTTTCCTAGACTGAGTCAATCTCATGTAGTCCAAGGTGGCTTTGAACTCACAGACATTCAGATGGATCTTTGCCTCCTGAGTGCTAGGATTAAAGGTGTGTGCCACCACTGCTGGCATCGATGTTTAATATAGTTGCATGTTCTGTTCTCTCATCTTAAGGCCAAATTCTATTAGGGTACACAATGTATCACGACATAGGTCTAATTTCATTTTTAAGAAATTACTTTTTTATTTCAACATTTTTCATACAATATTTTGACCATGTTTTCCCCTACCCCAACTCCTCCTAGATCACCTCAGCATCATTATACAACAAATTTGTGCTCTATCGCTCTCAAAAAGGAAACCCCAAAACACAAAAATGAAACTCAAAACAAATAAATAAAAAATTAGATAGAAATTAAAGAAAACAAAATTAATCAAAAGCCTTCGGCTTGTGGACATCTTGTTTTCCCAGTAACAGCATTTGTTAAAGCTTTCTTTTATCCACATATGTTTTTGGCATCGTTATCAAATATTAAATGGCAGAATTGACATTCGCTCATGTCTGAGTCTTCAACTTTGTCCCAGTGTTCAAAATATCTTTTTTTTTAACCAATACCATATTGTTTGTTTTTATTACTATGATACTGTAATAAATGTATCTTAAGATCTGGAATGGTAATCCCTCCAGCATTTGTCTTTTTGGTCAGAACTGTTTTGGTTATCTGGGGATTTTTATGGCTCCCTGTGTATTTTAGGATAGTTTTTGTTTTTATTTTTAGGGTTTTTGTTTTTTGTTTGTTTGATTCTTTTTTCTGTGGAGACCCAGAAAAATGGCTCTAAACAATTTTTCATTTTCCATACATTATGTATTTACTTTCATTGATACCTATGAAAATAAAGGAATGAAGTGAGGTTTGACTAAGCATGTTAGACCGCACTGAAATTCAAAGAAAGTTTTACTCAGGCTGATGACCAAAGTCATGCACTAGAAGAGGCTCCATCTGGCAGTAATGAACCAACTCTGATAGTCCTGCTGTGCTTATATGAGCTGGAAGCTGCCTGTGGGAAGTACAGTTCCTGAAAACATTGTAGTAAGTCCTAAGGGGACCTGAAAGTATTGAAGTCAACCATGCTGTCTGCATCAGGACATCTGAATGGTGCATTTCCATGGCAACAGCTATATTAATTATGCTTGGACAATATCCTAAGTTCCTCTACTTCTTTATCAGTCTCCAATGCAGTAGAAATCTTTAAAAAAAATAAACAAAAAAAAAAACCTCTTAAAGATTCTCAGCCTTCCCATCTATGGAACTTTTCTTTATCTTAATTAAGCAATAAAAATAAAGTTTCTTTATTTTTTTTCTTGTAATGAAAATTAATTTTTTTCATTGTTAACAACTCTTCAAAAAACTAGTGTCCTACACTTAGCTAATTTGTAAGTTACCAGACAGGACTATTAAAGTATTATTTGTTGATGCAGCTATAAGTAGACTTTGTGGGTCACAGGAAATGTTTGGTTAGCTTACAGAAGTAAATGAGCTAGTTTACACTGATACAAACAATATATGAAATTCTCATTCACTCTACATCCTTAATAAGACCGTTTCCTGACTTTGGAATTTAAATTGGGGGAAGTGGGTTGATATTTTATTGGCCTTCTAACAGTTATCTGATTCTTTGGCATCAAATCAAGAAAAATTTATTGTCTTTTCATAGTTTGATTATCTTATCCTCATTTACTTGTATGAATCCTACCAGTGAATCATTTGCTGGATATGTGTGTTGGGAACATTGTTTATCTGTGCAAATTTGGCTTATTATAATGTTAAAGTTTAATTTTATAAACAGACTGTATTAATTTATTTTTAATTTTTTAACCTATAGTTAAAAATTGAGGATTTTAATTAGAGAAGTGTTTACCTTCTCTGGTATCTCAGCTGTTCTATGAGCCCTTTCCTAAACTAGTCTTGGTTAACCATCACATTTGGATCATCAATTACCATGGAATTAATAAGCATTATGGCATAAAGTAAGAATCAAGATAGTAATTTTCGTTCAAGTATTATCTTGATATTTCCTGATATACTTAAGACGATTATTTTTCATACCATTTAATTTGAAACTCTTGTGACAAATTAGTTGGTATTTGTACTGTGTTCATGTATTCCTTTGACTTCAGCTGATCTGTTTGCTAACTCTTAGGGCTGATCCATGTGAGGCATAAGTTACAGGGACCTTGCTATGGGTCTAGATGTCTGGAAAATATTTATTTCAGCTCTTTCTCCTTTTATAATTCCAAGCCACACTATGGATTTATATTATTTTTCCCATAAATTTTAAATTCTGTTTTAAAATACATAGAAGAGCAACCTAAACTCAGTAGAATTTTGTATCATTTGCAGTGGGTTATTGGATAAACTGGCAGTGAGGATTGACACCAATATAGCATTAAATATAAGGGTATATATGCTATTTCATTAATTAATCATTTGATATCTCAGTACTATTTGATTGTTTCAGAGAGGAGATTCTACTCATCTTCTATCAGATACACTCAAGGATATTTGATGTGTTTATGAGACTGCATAACATCATGCTTTAACGATTTACTTGTATTTATTAATATGTATGTGTATGTGCATGTTGGTGTGGGTCCCCTAAAGTGGCAGAGTAGGGTTTCAGTTCTACTTCACTCCTAAAAGCAGAGAATCCAATAGTTGTTAGAAAAGGCTGGAAGCGGCCTAGAGAAATAACCACATAAATGTAAGTTGGCTTTCAGCTTTGTTGTTCACTGATGTTCATTGTTGAGGAAAATCAAGTGAAGGCATCAGCCTACATGTTCATCAACAGACGAATAGAGAGAAAAAGCTATGGTATACACACATAGTGGAACTTCATTGCATCATAGAAGATAAGCAAAGTTGTATTATTTACAGGAAAATGGATGGATCACCATGTTAAGAAAATAAGTCAGACTCAAATACAAATGTCACATGATTTCTCTCATAAATGGAATCTATCCCTTATGTGGATGTATGCATGTGTGTATGTGCATCTATAAACATATACATGACAAGAGTGTAGAAGGGAAGCTCTTTGGGAATAAATAGGTTACCAGCAGGATGAAGGAGGAGATAGTAGGAGAGGGCAACAGGAAATTAATGTAGTTAAAACACAAGATATACTTGTTTGAAATATTACAGTGAAACACATCACTTTATATAAGGAATATATGCTTTTCTTTCAATTTTTAAATAGACTTGAAGTGAAGGGTGGGTTAGAAAGGCAGATATACTTGTTAAAGTTGCAAATTTTAGCTAGATAGAAGAAATAGTTCCGGTAATTTTTGCACGACATGTTGACCATACTTAACAATGTGTGGTGGACTTCAAAAAAGCTAAACATATTTTAAAAGTATATGGCAAAACTAAATTTTAAAATATTTGACTGATGACTCTCTTAAGACTTCATTTTAAATTTTTGTGAACTGCTTTTACTACATTAAGCCAATAGAGTTTGTAAATATTAAAGAGTAAATCTGTAGTTGAAAATTGTACTTAATTTTCCATTAT
Organism: Peromyscus leucopus; assembly: GCF_004664715.2. Classification (NCBI taxonomy): domain Eukaryota; kingdom Metazoa; phylum Chordata; class Mammalia; order Rodentia; family Cricetidae; genus Peromyscus; species Peromyscus leucopus. Next base: position 80,624,284 of record NC_051069.1, read on the forward strand.
TAGTGTTCAAATTTTTTATTATCTTTGGAAGATAATAGCAACATAAAATTTGTCAATAGACTACACTACCAACGTCACCAATTTTTAGTATTAAAACTAATTTACAGCACACTTGCTTGAGGTGTTCATGAATTTGAAGAGGTGGTGAGTTTAAACAGAATAGCAGATTTCTTGGATGCACTCCAATGTAATTATAGCTATTCACCCTTGTGACTGTGTGTGTGCGCGAGTGTCTGTGGAAGCTATTTCTCTGTCCCAAGCCACAATGGCAGTATTTTTGAAATGTTTGCAATTGATTGAAATGCAAAATCTCTGTAAACTAGAAGAAAAATACCATCTAAAATAAGCATGCAAGTAAATTTAAGTACTAGATTAAACAAATACTTTTTGGCATTCAAGACAGTTTTAACTTGCAACATCTTGGTTTAGCACTGAGTTATCCATAAGTATTTAATCACAAAAATAGTGTATTTCTAATAGGCAATTGTAAAAAAAATCATCAATCACATTTATTACTAACACCTCATAAAACAGTAAAACGTTTATGGGATTGTGGAAGGCAACTAGGTTGTTCCATAATGTATAAAGATTTGCATATATAAAAAAACAGCAGGCAGCAAACAAGGTCTCTTATAGTTTTCAAACAAATACAATTTCATTTGGTATAATACCTAAGTTATGTCAAGATATACCCAATATATTTGTGGACAGCATTGAATATCCTACAACTGAAGGTTTCATTCTGTAATTACCATGAACAAGTCCCTGTACATATAAAAGAATTCCTTTTCCAGCCTCAGGGGTTAATCAGACACCACAAACATGTTTGTGATATTAAATTATATTACCTTGCTTTCATACATATGTGAAATTGTTGTTGTTGTTTTGTTATTGTTTTGTTTTCTATGATGAACATATTTAAGTGACAATAGTATTCCTAAAATAATTCCTTTTATAGTTTACATAGTCGATGTTGTTTGTATGTGGGTAAGAATAAAATGTGATTTTATGGATAGAAAATGGAGTTCGTTTTATCTGTAGCCTTAAGGCTGCCAACTGTCAATACCTTAATCCAGTAATCCCCCTGTAATCATGTGTTCACGTGCTGTGCAAACACTCAGAAGTCATTTTAAGAAATTCCCTTTTCCTAGTGAAGAGTATACTCCCTATAGGCTATATGTAATAAAATGGCTAATAAAATATTAGAATATATAGACACTACTACTGACTGCTATTGTTTTAAGAGTATCTTTTCCTTCTATAATGACATGAAAAGTAAAGAAACAGGACAGTAAAGAAAAAGATGAATGACATCATATTGTGAGAATTTTCAGGAATTTTTACATTTGGCTTTCAACTATTGTTTTCAAAGACCTTGTCTGGTGTTTGCATGTCAGAGACTAGATTTAATTTTGCATACTGTATAGAATTCCCCATGCTCAGACATTGATATAGCTAATCACTGAATGTTTTAGTGATTGGTTCTTGTTGACCAAAATGGGCCTTTCCAATTAGAAGCTTTTCTCTTTTTTTCACTGGGAAGCACCTGCTGTGGCAGAACTCTGACTGCTGTGCAAAAGAAATGTATGGTTTCTTCAACTGTTTCTGTCGAGCAATTTGTCTGGCCATCAAAACTGCATTATTTTTAATGAAAATTACCTAAGGATTTAGCAGAAAACCCTTAGTTAAAATGGACTAACCACCCACTCTCCAGCAGTATTAGCATACTGATTGGCTGTTAGTACTGTCACTCTTCTGACTACAAAATTATGACAGGCCCCACAGCAGGAAGCAAGTCATCATTAATACCCTATCCTCCGGGACACGATAAGCTGTCATTCACTTGCATACAAATAAAATACACAAGACTGTCAGCAAAGAGAGTCGAGAGGAAAGATTCTTCTTCAAAATGGTTTCAAACTACAGAGGGTTGGACCACATAAAGTGTTTTGTTTTCTCAGTCTGTCTCATGATGGGAAAATTCTTTCATATAGGTTTCTTTGAAAATATCCTATATATTTCTCTACTTAAACTCTTTGAGCTCTTCAGTTAAATTGTAAATTCTTGCACCTGACAAGAAGATAAACCCCTTTATAATCCTATAACTAATCCTAGAATTCAGAAAGCATGAGAAATTCTAAGATTCTGTTAAAGTAGAGCACATTTTTGAGCTCAAGTATTACAATAAAATATCTTTCATTGCTCTCCCACTCCATCCCTGTTCCAGCTCTACCATCTTATTCCCTCATGTTCCCATCCCAAGCCCCTACCCCTTATTGCCCCTCCTTGTCCCCAGTTTACTCAGGAGATCCCATCCATTTCCTCTTTCCAGGGCAATCCATACATCCCTCTTGGAGGAGGGGATAGGAATGGGTTGGGGGAAGGCTGGAGGGGGATCTGCAGGAGGGATGAGAGGGGGATCTGTGGTTGATACATAAAATGAATAAAAAATTTCTTAATAAAATAAAATTCTTATTATTGTTTTATATTACTATAAATTATTATAAACCTCTCGGCAATAAGTAAGAATAAAATAAACTTCATAACACATACTAGATGAAATTAGTCAACACAACACCAGGCAGAAAACTGATTCAAGTATGGCACTATAACTGAAGCTCTAATGTCAAAAAGTAGCATAAAACTTAAGCATTCATAACAGTTATCATGTGACTGATATTATATTCTTTGATGAAGCATGAATTAAATTAGGTGAACATTTTGAAAAAGGATAGTGAGTGACCACAATCTTCCCTATTTTCAAAAATAATAATTTAATTTGCAGTCCCCTAACCCACCTTCACAGAAGACACAGAGAACAGAGGTGTGGTGGCAGCTTCATGTGCATTTATAGATTAAGTTTTAATTAGTCTAAACTCACAATGCATTATCCTATAAATATTAAGAATGCAAATATTTATAACCTTCAAATTTAGTTTGCTTAATTAAATTAATTTTACTTTCCTTGCATTTGTATTCCTTCTACAAATATCCAATAGTACAGCAGACATTCATGTACCCTACTTATAACAATTGCGAGAGGCCAAAGGAAATGAACTACTGCTACTGTAACACCATGAGTATCAAATGCACTACACAGAGTGAAGGAAACAAGCATCCCCCATACCATGAGAGTCCATTCACAGGATCTTATAATGAGAGGTAAAACAACAGATTTGAAAATCAAATCAATGTCTTCCAGAAACTGAGAGCATGATTAGCACTGACTACAGAGGGATACGGAACTTTTTTTGGTATGATGGATTTTTTTTTTTAATGTTTGTGTTTTCAGTGATGACTTACACATGAATAACTTTTGTCAAAACTAAAAGAATTGTATACCAAAATGGGTGAATTATGCCACATGCAAATTATGCCTCAATAAACATTACTTAAAAAAATTTTTCCCCAGCATATCAATGTCATAAGATCACCAGAACATTCTAAACTTAGGTCATTTGGTTGGGCAAAGTAACAGAAAAGGCACTCATATATTTGGAATTGTACACTTAGAAGCATCTTTTTTATAATTGCCTGCAGGGATCCTGCTCCCAGTGTTGTATGGAGAAAGACAAAGCACAGACTCCAAACACTCACTGCTATTTCAATGTCTCCATCACAGAGCATTTAGCAAAAATCAAATGGAAATACATCAAAGTTTACTAGAGAACTAGGTGATCATTTTCCACTGGAAAAGACAAAATGCTGTCTCTGTTAGACAAGTCCACGCTCTCTTCCCTGGTCCCTGTCCTGCTTCTGACTTTTAAGCCACTTCCCCTTTGGCTCTGTGGACAAATCCATATCCTCACTTTATATAGCAAAAGAAGCAGTAGTAATGATTTTCGACAGTTTATGGATTATATTCTATAAACATAGAAATGAATGATGTCCTTTCCCAGATCAGACAGAATTATCTCCATCCTAGGAACACCCAAGAAGAGGGCTATAGCAGGAAATTCAGAGAGCAACACTTCTCCGTGGACATTGAATTTTGGTTGTCAGACTGTAATTGTCCTAGTCTTCAGCCAAAGTTGAGACAGAAAGGTTGAAATCACTTAAAACTTACTGATTATTATTTCATTCAGTGAAGCATACATTATAATATATTAGCTACTGGGAAGACAGAAAGAAAAACATTGAGATAATACACAAGGAAATGATAATCAACTGATGTATATACAGCCAGACATTGTTGCACATACTTGCAATCCCAGCAATTAGGAGATTGAAACATTAGGCTTGGCTGAGATATATAGAGAGTCTTAGGTAACTGGGTTATATAACAAATCCTGTTTCCAAAAGAAAAGTTTTTATCAATCAAATAAATACAGAGAAAACACTCAAACAAATCTGCATTTGGATTAAATGAATAGTAGACAAGCATTCAATAAAAATTGATTACAACCAGTTTTGCTGCTAGAGGTACAAAGCGGTCATTATAGGAGAGACACTGCCTTCATGGCTTTTCAAGCTAAATCACCCAAAGCATGTAGCTGCTGTTGAAATGGACTAATTTTAACACTTATAAGAAGAATGAGAAAACAAGAAATTAATTATATGTTATTTAAATTTTTATTAATGTATAATCACATAAATTCCCTCCCCTTCCTTTCCTTTTCCCCTCTAGCCTTTCCCATGTCTTCTCCCTCCAATTTCTCTATCTCACCTTTACTCTCTCTCAGTTTCATGTCCTTTTTTCTTTGATTATTATTATCACACACAGACATATATATATGTGTATATATAGATGTATATATATATATATGCATAAATCTATAAATACAGCCCACTGAGTCTCTTTAGTATTGTTGTATGTGCATGACTTGAGGGATGACCACTTAGAAGGAAGTCTAAGTTGGAGGTCTGACTTAAACCAGAAAGGATTTTGTTGGACTATGACTATGTCACACTAGTTCCTAATTTGCAATGAGCAACTTTTTACAGGTTGCCCCTTAAAGTTCTCAAACTACTTTTCTGCCTACAGAGATGGCTCTGCCATTATGATCAGTTGCTGCTCTTGCTGACAGGCCTGGTTTGGTTCCCTGTGCTCACATGGTAGCTCACAACTGTCTATAATTCCAGTTGTCCAATGACCTCTTCTGGCCTCTGAGCATGCAGATGGTGCACATATATACATGCACATAAACTAGAATAAATAAATATTTTTAAATGAAACGCATAAAAACTACTCTCCTAAGTTTTTAGAAGCAATAAATTCATTTAAGGTATTTAGTACCATTATTCATCATTGGTCATTTCTTGCTATTCATAACTAGAATCTTCAACAAATTTTTCTTCTCTTTATTTTCATTTTAATATTTTGTTATTTTCAACAATTTCATTAATGTGTGTAATCTATTTTGATTGTATCCTCCCAGATTTTTTTTAATATTCCCTTTGTATTTCCATTGATCTTCCCATTTAGCTCCCTCTCTAGTTTCATGTCCTTTTAGTGTGTGGCCATTGAGTTTAATTAGGGTGTTTGTAGGAGCATGGACATGTTACCAATGGTTAAACTACCTAAGGAAATATCTACCCCTCTTGAGCAACCATTAGCTACCAAATAGATCCTCTAGAAGGGGTGAGACCATGACCTACTTCTCTGCCTCCATCAGTCATTTTGAATGTTCTCTAAATCAACCAGTTGAGGATTTGTGCACAGACATAGTCTATTAGTAGAAAATGATTTTCACTGTTGCAAAACTCTTTGAGGTATATCTTATTTTGCAATTGATTTGAATACATGCATTCCAAGTGAAATGAACCACTATGTTGTGAATATTATGAAGTGGTTCTCTGTGCTATGACTTGACTTAAATACATTTGATACAAACATAAGACACATAAATGCAGGCACTCTGTGTCAGCTCTGTGTCAGCGACTTCTGATGTCAAGGCTTGCTACTATATTAGCCACATATCCAGAGCCTCATTCCCCTGATGGCTCTATGTTCAAGGTTCTAAGAAGAAACATTCAAATCAAACTTGGGAGGAGAGAAAGATGTCACTATCCCTTGGTTGCATTTGTGTGTAAATGGCACAATATGAGTTAATTTTATTATTAATTTTTGCTTGGCATACAAAGAAAGAAATTTTATTGTGACTGTGGTTGTTTGAATAAGAATGACCCCATAGCCGGGTGGTGGTGGTGGTGGCGGCAGCAGCGGCGGTGGTGGCGCACGCCTTTAATCCCAGCACTCAGGAGGCAGAGCCAGGCGGATCTCTGTTAGTTTGAGGCCAGCCTGGGCTACCAAGTGAGTTCCAGAAAAGGCTCAAAGCTACACAGAGAAACCCTGCCTCGAAAAACAAAAACAAAAACAAACAAACAAACAAAAATGGCCCCATAGCCTCATAGATTTCAATGCTTTGTCATTAGGGGTTGGTGCTAATTGAGAGAGATTAGGAGATGTGGCATTGTTGGAGGAAGTGTGTCACTGGAGGTGGGCTTTGGGGTTTTAAATGCTCAAGCCAGGCCCAGTGTCTCTCTCTCGTCCTGCTTCCTGCAGATCCAGATGTAGAACTCTCAGATACTCTTCAGCATCATGTGTTCCTGAATGCCACAATGCTCCCCACCATGGTGACAATTAACTTAACCCCTGAAACTGCAAGTGATCCCCAATTAAATGTTTTCTTTTATAAGAGTTGCTATAGTCATGATGTCTCTTCACAGCCATAGAACACTAACTACAACAGTGACATTTTCATACAGATATACCATTATGGGTTATATCTTCTCCCCTGGAATTATACCTCAGCCTCTCCTTTGAAAATCCCCTTTCTATTTCATGCCATATATATATATATATATATATATATATATATATATATATATTAATAATACTATATTACATTTAGAAATATAATAGGTTAAATTTATAAATTTAAGCTATGATTCCACATATGAGAGAAAATGAATGATTTTGTATGATTATGTGATATCTGTATTATTTTACTTTGTTATTTAAAATAACAATCAATGAATTTTTCTGAAAATGTCATAATTTGACGCTTCTTTTCAGCTGAATAAGCTCTCACTGTGTATGTGTAGCACATTGTTCTTATCTTTTATCTTCTTGTGGATAATTTGGCTGGTTCCATTTACCAGCTATTGCAAACCATGCACAACTAACATGGATGTTCAGATGTCTCTGTGATATGCTTAAGAATATTTTAGGTAAGTACTGAGAAGTACAATAGCTGGATCCTATGGTAGATGTGCATTTATGGTTTTGGTTTTTTTGTTTTCTTTTTTTTTTAAGATCTGCTGAAATGTTTTTTACGCTAATTTATATATCTTCCTGTAATGTGTAAGTGTTCTTTTCCACAACCTCTCTTGCTGTGGAACAATCTTTGTACACTATAAATATGTATTACTCTCATTGATTAATAAATAGCTGACTGGCCTAGAGCTGGGCAGCAAGAGATTGGGTGGGAGGGCCAGACACAGAGAAAGCAGGACATATACAAATTGAGGCAACAAGTCACGAGCCACATTGTAGAACTTCGATAAGAAATATGGGTTAATTTAAGTTGTACGAGCCAGTTAGCAACAAGCCTGACCTACCAGCTGAGCATTTATAATTAAGATTGAGTCTCTGTGTCAGTTATTTGGTAACTGGTGGGCTGGAAATAAAAGTCTGCCTACACTCTCCAGCACTTTCTTGTAATGTCACTTTCTAAGTAGTTTCCTAATGAGCTTCTGGAAGGTCACACTCATTGCTCCCCCAAGCTGAGATTGGTCTAGGGCCTACTGCTCAGCAGTTATTAAGATGCCAGTTAGTTTCTGTGTAAGCTCTTAAAAACAGTTGCAAGGAAAGAAAACATGAAAGGGGACTGGGGGATGATGTGCTAAGGACATTATATACATGTATGAAACTGGCAGAATGAAAACTGGCCTGATACTTTGAACAACTAATATACGGCAATAAAAAAGAACAAGAACCAAAAACCACTCACTGCACTATGGCTCACTTAGAATGTTTTGCAAAAACTTATGTAAGCCTCCACTTTCTTCTGTTTCCTTCAATAAATCCCAACATTTATGTATGTCATACAATTTTTAAAACCTAGAAAAAACTCCTCTGTTAAATTGAAATATTTAACACATATTCCAAAGATTAAGAGAGGAATGGAACTAAATTTTAGTCAGTCTGTGGAGTCAGTGTTGGTGACCTTATGCAGATGTTCTGGGACTTGGGCATTGTGTAACTCTTCACTTAACAGTTCCAGGCCTCAACTGGGTAACAATTGTAAGAAGATGTGTGTGTGTGTGTGTGTGTGTGTGTGTGTGTGTGTGTGTGTGTGTGATGTGTGCTTGTGTGAGTGTGTGTGGTCTTTTTAATGGATTTGATGACAACCTAGGTAAGCTATAAGAAAAAAAGTAGAATTCAAAGATAATTCTCAGTATTTTTTACTTTAATTACCAGCAGGAGTGAAGTTGCTGTTAGAGGTGTGATGGAAGGAGATCTGGATGGATCTGGTCTTAATGAGCAAAATGAAAAGCACTAGAATGCAACTGTAGCTGTTGAGTCCAAAAATCACACGTAAAAATCTGAACACATAAACATAAATAAACAAGTAAACAGGATACCAAGAAGGCTCTGCGAGATGGCATCAAACCAGTGAATCACACAATGCAGGGCTACTCAGGAAAACGACAGTACAACTTAAGGAGAACCAGGAAAAGCTAGTCAGAGTGTGTCTCAAAGCAGTGGATAGGATACTTTACAGAAATAAAATGTGTCTCTCACTGATAAAATGTAAAATAATTCAGCTACAAAAGAGCACATATTCTTTGACTCCATTTATATAAAAAGTCAGAACAAACACAATCTATTTTGTTAGAAGTCAAGAAAACTGACAGTTTGGGAGGGTTGTTTTCAAAAGAGACAAGCAGGAGGTACTTTGGCCTGCAGCAAATGTTGTGTTCTGGATACTGTTTTCATAAGCATATTCAATTTGTGAAAAATCACCAACGTATAAACTTATAATACAGGCGTTTTTCTGTCTTAAGAGCACAAAAATATGAGTACAAGACCTGGAGGCAATAAAATAGAAAGCTCATTTGATACAGGAGCAAAATGTTGGTGGGAAAAAATGGAACCACACACAGTGTTAGCTATTATTATTTTGTTCTGTGTGCTTTTGGCAGGAGAGACAGCAAGTTTATATACAACTAATGCAGTTAGCAAAGGAGAAATTGTCATGTGAAAAAAAGAAAATGACATTGTTTGGGGTTGTGTCTTATAACAGTAATAACTGCTGAAGCCTGTTCCAGGGAAGGAGAGGGTGGCTTAAGTCAGAACACAGATCATCTGTCCGAGGCAGGGAGAAGAGAGTCTGTTGATAACAGAGATGTGTGGCTATTTTCTTCAAAAGTGCTTTGATTTTCCCAGTGAAATGACAAGAACAGCAGCAGCAGAGAATGAAAGCAGAAACTAGTGAAGGTGTATAAACAGGAAAATGAGCATCAGCTAAGACCGTAGCAGAAGAAACAGGAAATGGAAATAAACTGGGTTACCAGTGTGGATGTGTAACTACCAAGAAAGGGTGGAGTAGTCAACAAAAGCAAAGGAAAGAATATTATACATGTGAGGGGTTTTTTTTTCTAAATGACACTTGTTTTAGTTACGGGTTCTCTTGCTGTGAAGAAATACTACGACCACGGGAACTCTCATAAATGAAAGCATATATTTGGGGTGGCTCACTTACAGTTCAGAAGTTTAGTCCATTATCATCATGGCAGAAAGCAAGGCAGTATGTAGGCAGACATAGTACTGGATAACAAGCTAAGAGTTCTTACATCTCCACCCACAGACAACAGGAAGTGGTCTGAGACACTGGGCGTAGCTTGAACATATATGAGACCTCAAAACCCATCTCCACAGTGACACACTTCCTCCAACAAGGCCACACCTCCTAATAGTACCACTCTCTATGAGCTTATGGGGTCCAGTTACATTCAAACTACCACAATACTTAAGCTGAAGAGATGATGATAAGAGAACTTTTAAGAAAGTATCTCTGGGGATGAATGGATTAGATGGATAGATGGACTGATATGCAGAGTCAAGTTTTTAAATATCTATAGCAAACATGCACAAGATATGCAAACCATTATCAATGTTTTTCACACTCAAGCTATTCTTACTCATTAGTACTTCTGCATTGTAAATTCAATCTCTTCTTGCTAAAAGTATCTGAGAACTTTTAAAGTAATTGTCTGCTGATAGGAAGCATTCAGTTTTCATTTTTCTCAAAGTATTTTGGTTTTATTTTTATTCTTAAAAAATGTTTTGCAGGAATCTTAGGTTGGCAGTTCTGTTCCCTCAGATCTTTGAAGATATTATCCTGTCTTCAAGTTTCCAGAGTTGTGGTTGATAAAACACTTTTCATCCTGTTGTGATTCCTTTGTGGACAATTTCTTTTCCTTATGGAAGTATTTTTATAATATTCAATTTTTCATTGTTCTATGAAGTTGCTAGCATGTGTCTGGCTATAGGCTCATTTTTATTTATCCTATGTTAGATTTGTTAGATTTATTGGTTTAATTGAAGAGTATTGTTTCACAGGAGTATACTTCAGAGATAAATTATGCTCCAAGCATGATGGACTGATTTTCAAAATGAGCAGGAATCAGGGAATATATACATAAGAAAATGAAAACCATCTGGTTATAGTCATGAGGACCCCAAAGTGTTCCAGCTTAACACACATCAATTGTCACACTTGCCAAAATACTGTATACATGTCTTGTTTGTGTCCACACTTATAAGATAACATTAAAAACATAAGATGCATCTGTGGACCACATTCATCGTTCTGAGTGTCTCGTAAATCTCAACTTGGCAATCAGTCAGTTTGTTCCTTCACCTGTAACATTCCTCTGCATCAATTCAAGCCAGAAAAGCTTGGTTATTTTTCAATATTCAATGTTTATTATATCCATATAAACATATTAAAGTTCTAGAGACACCTTGAGAGGAAGAAACAAAGGTTGGGTTGTTCACAACCCACTTGGCATTGAAGATTCAGACCCATACACTTGAGGATTTGTTTGGGTTTTTTGAGTTTATAAGTACATTATTTCCCCATTCTCTTTTCTCACACCATGCCTTCCCACTTAACCCTCCTTGTTCTCTTTCAAACTTATGCCCTCTTTTATTATCAATTGTTGTTATATATATTAGTATATATGTTATATATACTAATATATATATATATATAATACATAAATACAACCTGCTCAATCTATATAATGTTAATACATATGTATGTTTTCAGGGCTGACCATTTAGTATGTGATAACCAATTGGTATACTCCTTCCTGGAGAAGACCTTCTCCCATTCTCAGCATTTCTTAGTTAGTTGTAGTCTTTTGTACAGGTTTGAGGCCTCCCGAGCTTTTTCCTGCCCATGTTAGCATATCAATTGTTGCCCTTGTTTAGCTCCTGTTTAGGCAGTCATTTTGGTGATACTTTAAGGATGTAGCTTCTGACATTACTAGGAGAAATAATTTCAAAGCAAACTTTCAATTCCTTTGGCTCTTGCAATCTTTCTGCCTCCTCTCTCACAAAGATCCCAGAGCCTTAGCTCCAGAATTTATGTTGTAGATGTATCAGTTGGAATTGGGCTCCATAGATTGGTATTTGATTGGTTGTTGTTTTCTGTATGATCTCTGTCTATGGCAAAAAGTTTTCCTGATGAGGGGTAAGGACTAGACATCTGTGGGTGTAAGCACCAATATGTATATTGTAAAGATTCTGCTGGTTTAGTAATGAGGCAATTGCAGTAACTCCTCCATGATCCATGACTTCACTAACACTGAGTAGTTGGCCTTAGCCAGTACCAGGTATGACTTTCCTCTTGCTGAGTGGGTCTTATGTCCAATTAGAGGGCTGTTTGTTATCTCTAAGTGGTTAATATTAAAACCACTGCTTTAAACAATGATGAACAGTTACATTTAGCTCGTGTGTGTGTATGTCTCTGTGTGTGTGTCTCTGTGTGTGTGTCTGTGTGTGTGTGAGCATGTGTGTGTGTGCGTGTGTCTGTGTGTGTGTCTGTGTGTGTGTCTGTGTTCTGTGTGTGTGTCTGTGTCTGTGTGTGTGTGTGTGCGTGTGTGTGTGTGTGTGTGTGTGTGTGTGTGTGTGTGTGTGTGCTTCTTTGTCGAGGTCCGATGACAAAGTCAGGTGTCATTCCTCAGTTACCATCTGGATTGTGTTTGTTTGTTAGTTTGTTTAGAATCAGGTATCTCACATTTGGAACTCACCAAGTAGTTTAGACTGCTTGGGTAAGCCCCCAAGATTTTTTTCTGCCTCCATCTCCCAGAATTAAGGTTATTCATGACACCACACTGAACTTTTTAAAATGTGGGTTCTGGAAATCAAACTCAAGTCTTCATGATTTCAAGGCAAACACTTTATTGACTGAGCTACTTTACCAGCCTTGAATTGTACTTTAAATTGATTTTCTGTAAATATCTTAATATTTAAGAATAATGTTGTCAGAATTTGGAAGATAGATTTAGCAGTGAAGAGCAGATACTGTTTTTTTTTTCCCCCCAGAGGATCCATGTTTAGTTCCTATTACTAATATCAGGTGGCTCAGAAACCACCTGTAACTCCAGCTTCAAGGGATATGATGCCCTCTCTGGCCTAAATGGGCACTGCATGCACATGTGCACACATATACACACGCACACACGCACACACACATGCTCGCACACACACAAGCACACCACCACTACCACCACCACCAATAAAAATAATATAAATATTTTTAAAAGTTTAAGAATGTTGTACATCATAGTATGGACTTTTAAAACTGAGCATAAACTTGTGAATACTTAGGGCACATTAAAATGTAATGAGTATTCACTATCTTATTAGCATATAATAATTTAACAAAAGGTTGTTTCATTAACATTTTTATTCACATGATCTACTTGGCTAATTTTGATAAATATAAAAGTTTCAACTAAACTGATTCATGAGTTATCATTCTAGCATATACTGTATGAATCTTTCTCTGGGCTAACTAAATCCCAGCTAAGAGCACATAAGTAGAGAATCTTGGGAAAAGGTGGAAAAAAATGAAAAGTACATTTCCAAGGGGATTTTCTGAAGTCTTGTATAGATGTGGGATATATTTTCCAAACACATGCATATCTGTGAAATCACTTTCATTTAGTCCCTGTGAAAATATATTAATAGAAAAGTCTGGTAACATATGACCATAGTCTGTCCTAGCATCCCAAAATTGATACTTAATTCTTCCAAATCCAGATTACTAACATATTGTTATGGATGAAATCTTCTCTGAGTATGTGGTTCCCCAGGTCATGTTCATGGGGCAGGAATCTTTCTGCCAGAGGTTCCTTGAATCTTGCTGCCCCTTTCTGTTTATTCCTTACTTTCATACACTCGTATTTTATGAGGCGCATGTGAGTATATTGATGAATTAAATGCAAATATTTCAACTACTTGTACTCTGCTAAGGGGAACAGAAAGTAAACAAAAGATGGGCAGAACCACTCCAAAGCTTTTTATGTAATGTCAATGATAATGAGCTACATGGAGAAATTAGCATGAAGCCATTAGGAACATTGAGGTTGAGAACAGAAAATCATATATTTCTATATGGATTTCAACACTTTCTTCCCTAAGTTTACTCACCTATAGAATGAGAGCGATGGTGCCTGAGGCAAGTGTTATAAAGAAAATAAAAGTTAAGATGTGCAAGATGTTCACAGAGCCCTCTGTTTCTGTAAACTTTCTAAAAGTCAGACCCTCTACTCTTTCCCTTTAAACCAATGGTTCCCACATTTCCTGATACTGCAACTCCTTAGACAGGTCCTCATAGTGTGGTGACCCACAACCCTAAAATTATTTTCATCCCTACTTCAAAACTGTAATTTTGCCACTGTTATGAATCAAAATGTAAATATATGATATGCAGGATGTCTGATGTGTGACCCTATGAAAAGGTCATTTGACCCTGAGGGGTCATGACCCACAGGCTGAGATCCATTGTCTTAAACCCTGCTATGCTAAATTTTGTAAGTTTTAGAATCTTACACAATCCCATCATTCTGTGGTGTTAACAATAAATACTTGTGAAGGAAATTAAATAGTATAAAATCTTGTCTGTTCTAATTATATACGAATATATAAAATATAATTATATTTATCAAAATTATATTTATTAACTTTTTCTTATCTTTCCTATTTCTACATATCACTATCTCAAAAACAAAAACAAAAAATAGTCAAGAATCCACTCTACCCCAGATCAGATGTTGGGGTCTGATGCTTTCAAGCACTATGTGTGTCCACACACTGATACTTTTCAAAATTAGTATTGTTCATACATGATAAGCTTTAAAACATAGTACTAAAATTATAACTTCAGTGCATCTTTTAAAATATTTATTCATTTGTATTTTATGTGTTGTGCTTTGTCTCCATGTATTTGTGTACACCACATGCACTCAGTGCTCATAGAGGCCAGAACAGAGACACAGATGCCCTGGAACTGGAGTTACAAAAGGTTATGAGCCACCATGGGGGTGCCTGGGAACTGGACCAGGTGGACCGCACAAGCAGCAAATGCTCTTACCATTAAGCAATCTCTACAGCTCCTTCAGTGTATTTGTCAACCGAGACATTTTATTTTATTTTATGTTTGACAAAACCTTAAAGGCCTAATGTCAAAATTTATGTACAGTGACAAAAATTAAACTCAGGAACTTTCATTGTATAATTCCCTTGTGGGTTTTAATTAGTGACTACTTTTTTTATTGCTACATAATTCATCTAATGCTAGAAAGCCAAACTTGAACTACAAAGATTACTTTGAAGACACTAAGTAAAGGAATCAGTAAGGAAGAAAATTATTCTTCAGTCCAATCTCTGAAATCAGAACTGGATTGAAGGTCACACCCAGACACCTCTGGTTATTGAGGACAGTTTCTCATGGCCTCTCACTCCTCATGTCCTTGTGATATCTTGACAGTTCTTTCTTTATATTGCTCTGGTGAACAAGACCATGGATAAAACTATATCAAACTACTTAAAATAAGTTTTAATTTACTAATTATTATTTTAAAACTCTGAGTTGGTACCAACCTAAAATCATACTTAAAATAATCCCTTTGGCAGTAGTAAATAGATAATACTTTTGTTTTATTGCTATGGCAAAGTCCTAATTGCAAGACTGTTAATTTAGAATATATTTTGGTTTCAGTTCCTACATAGGCATTATATGTGACTCTTGTCCATAAAAGACAAGAAAATTCAGAACAGTTGTAACTTTATTAGTCACTAATGTATGTTTTTAATGTGGACCCAGGAATGCATGCATAAGTAATTATCACGATTAGATTATAATTCCTAAATATTCCATTTGAAAATACCATGAGGATTATGTCAAAAGTTCGTTTGTTCAAACTCAGGAATGAATTCTTCTGAACGTGATTTGAAAATGCTGAACTGTGTGGACAGGAATAACAAACACTACTGAGCATGCCCCAGTCACAGTGTGGAATGCTGTGTCCTGAGAAAGTGGAAGACTTCTCATGAGAATGCTGAAATGTCATGCGGGCTGCTCTTAGATCAGAGTGCAGGTGGCTCTACAAAGCATCCGCTTGGGGCTTTGTGTTTACACAGTTGTTGCTTCAGGATGGTATTGATTGGGGAGGCAACTAATAAAACAAGCAGCCTTGCTTTCATCTGTGAGCAGTTGGGGGCTTTGTGAACACAGGAAAGTGGTTTTAATTAGGACATGCTCCCTTCATGTGTTTTACTTTTTAATTCTTTTTCCAACTTGGCCATTCTGACTCACATCCTCCTTATATTTCAGAATTTCAGTCCCCACTCAACCCCCAGATGCTATGAAGGGAAACAGTTCTGAGAAAGACATCCCTCCTGTGTCCTCAGATGAAACCCTCATGTCAGTCAAACCAGTGTCCATTCCTTTTCCAGGACAATTTCTTTACTTATATTTTTGAGGCTGTGTGGATCAAAGACTATCTCTAAAATAAACTGAAGTTTGGAGTGGAAGACAAGAAAAAGTATTTTAATCTGAGACGTTCACCCATTTCTACAATGGCCATGAATTTAGTAAAGCACAATGCGCAGTGAGCATTAACACACACACACACACACACACACACACACACACACACAAACAAACAATGCAGGAAATCTTTTTTAAGTCCGTCAGCTCATATTGTTGCATCATTCCTAGTTTCTATAGCTTTGTCTTTCAGTTGCATTTTCACATTTTTTATACTTTTCTGATTGCTTTCTATTTCTATTTTATCCCTTTTTAAACTTTCCAAAATGCATCATTTGTTTTATAATTAACTTATATCCAAAAAAAATTTAAACACAATATCCAGATGCTAGAGATAGACTCATCAGATAGCTATGCAGAAAATACTGTGAGGAAAAGGGTGACTTGGTTTTTCCAAGGAAACTAAAAAATGCACAAGATGGGAAAGTGTTAAAATCTGACCAGGTAAATTAGAACACAAGCTGGGAATCTTAAGAGTTCTCAATGAGGAGCATACACTGTAATAGTGTTGACATGATTACAAAAATGACAACTAGATAGGTAAGAAAGTCATTAGTACATAATTACTATATCGTTTGACTCAAACAAAAAGCAATTCTTTCATTTATCATTCATTTACAGTGTAGCAGGAACCTCAAGCCCAAGACAAAAATTCATATTGATAAAACTGAAGCTATCTAGATTTTTAATAAATGAAGGCTAAGTATAATGTAGTTTATATAATGGGACTCAATTAATTTGAATGAGCACATTTCTAAATTAACACTTAAATGATCGAAGTCATATGAAAAACAGACAATAGAGTATTGCCTTTGATTACAAAGTGCAGTCCCTGGTCAACCAGTACCCTTGCTCAGAGGGCAAACATTCTCAGCCACTAGCTGAGGCTCCACTACAAAACTCAATGTTGTCTCCTATATATAGCTTCAGATCTTTTGTGTCGTGTATTTAATTTGAAAGCTGGGAACACAGGAGGGGAAATTTTTGGAGGGACATGTTAAAGGATGGGCTAGCAGGTTATACATATAGGTAAAGAGGTGGAATGTAGGAGGGTAAAGGCTTAAGAAGGGAGAGGGTGGTAGAGTATGTGGGAAACAAGGGGCATGAGGAAGCGCTATCCAAAATGAGGGGGTATGGAAAGACATGTGGAACACTAACATCTCACAGCCCAACTGAAAGAAAAACAGGTGGAAGAGAGTAGAACACATGTGATACTGAGGGTTAAAGGATGGATCGTGGGTGGGAATGAGAAGATGGTGGAGAGAAGAGGGCAGTGGATCACCCAAAACAAAGATTATGAAAAACCTTACATAAGTCCCCAAATTAGTAAACTAATTTCAAAATAAAACCAATAATAAAAGACTTGAAACAGAATTCTGCATGGTGGACAACATCACTTTCACAAGACATGGGTTATTAAATGAAAATACAAGGAATAGGATATTATCTATGAGTTATTGGTCAGGGAGGTCCCAGTGATCTTCAAAATAACACAAGCTATTGCCATTATGCACTATAACTACACAGTAAGACTATTGCTGAAAATACCACAGACTGTGGTTCTAGGACATAAATCATTCTCAAATTAACCAAGAAACTTTCTCCCTGCTTGCTAGTTTCCATAGTTCTGGAAGGTACTATTAAGGCTACACATGGAGAAAAGACATCAAGTGTCTCACCTCATGCTAGAACTTGTATGCTGCAATATCTACATGGCAGGCAAGACTGTTATGGGATAACTGTTTCTGGTTGTATTTAAGGCTTTACAATCATAAGGTACTCATGCCTGGTACTGTAGAAAGTTCATGGCTAGGGAGATCATAGGCCCAGCTTAGAACCTGCTATTGTTATTTTGCTAAATGATCATATTGTCAAATTGCATTCTATGTATTTATGTTAATGCCCACAGATCTGGACTGCTCTCAACCTTGGTCAGAGAAGTTCCCTTTTGCAGGGAATAGCAGTAATGCATAGAAGCATAACTGGTCAAAGTGCTGAGAAAAAGAGACCACATGCAGTGCTCACCTTTAAGTGAGGCATTTACATCAGCCCCGTCACCACCAAGGCTCAGAGAATGTGGCAGAAAAGGAGGATGCCAAATGAATCTAAGAACCAGTGAGTGGAGAGGAGTGTGAAATGCTGACTGCTGGGCATGCCATGGCTGCAGCAGCCTGAAGTCACAGAACCTGTGATAGCCTTCTCAAGACCGTAACAAGATCAAGCTAGCAAATTCTGAGCATAGATAGTAGACAACCTCCAGGCTCTGCTCTGTACTGAGGAGCTGTTGGTCATGGATAGTCCCTGGGAGAGGGAGAATTATTCTTTTATTGGGGGGGTGGTTGGTTGCTTTTGTTTTTGTTTTCTTTCAACATACATATGTATATATAAAATATATTTGTGCATATATGTGTTGCGCACCTGCATGTATGTGGATATGTCTGCGTATGTAACTTGAGAGGACATGGGAGGAGTTTAAGGGAGGTAAATTGGGAGGGGCTGGTAGGAGGAAAGGGGGAGTGATGTAATTCTATTTCAATTAAAAACTTTAAAAAGTAAGACAAAATATATTTGAGAAAGAGAGAGAGAGAGAGAGAGAGAGAGAGAGAGAGAGAGAGAGAGAGAGAGAGAATCATCCTTCATTGAGGATTTGACCATTGGCAGGTTTTCCATGCTCTGGTGAATGGCCCCACACCTATGCATACATGGACATATCTAATTGACTTGGTGCACTATCTTTTTAAAAAGACATGAAATTGGGGATTTGCGTATGTGACAATCTAGAGAGAAGACATGGGGAAGAGTTGCTCTGGTCATATTTCTTTATGTGTATGTATGAAATTCTCAAAAAGAAGTTCTCTGTTGAAGACAACAGCCACGAGGGTTTAACTTGCTCTGTAGACAATCCTTCAGCATCTGAGAAAGGAGGAATCTCGGGAAACTAGATGATCATGTTTACTCCAGAACCAGACTGACAATTCAAATTTGAAAAACGCTGGTGAACCTAGTGCCTTTGATCAAACTACTTTAACTTGTGGTTCTTCTGTGAAACAGAGAAAAAGAGTTATTCTCTCATAGCACTGTAAAAATTAAATGAATTAATATGCGGGAGAGGCTCTAAAGCCATTTTTGACATAAATAAAAACAGTAATATTATTAATTAGTACTCAGTACTTAAATAGCTTCATTGAAACTACGTAGTTTGGCAAAGGTTATACACTGCATACAAGGAAAACACCTACTTTTCCCCCACTCACAGTCCTCTCACATCTGTGAACTTGTTAGAAATCATGTTATACATATATTTAATTTTCCTAGCTCCTTATTAAATGGTGGGACCTGGATAGCCACTTCCCCATCTATGTTGGAGTTTTGGTTGCCTTGCTGTAGTGCAGGTTTTATGTAGGTAACCACAATGGACCGCCATTGAGTCCATGAGCAAAATATCCATGAAATGTCCAGAAGTCATCAAGAAACTACCACATTTTGTCTAAATGATTAATCAGGAGAGCCACATACAAAGAGAGAGTTTTATAATACATATTTCTGGGTCTGAATCTCCATTTTATACTTCTAATGATATTAGATAGACAAAAAGGCTATCAGCATCTTTTAATATTTACACAAAAAATTAACAGAAGCAAAAGGCTGTTTATTTTTAATAATTGGATAACTACAAATTACCTTTACTTTGTAGATAATATATTGAGTTAGAAACATGGAACAGTTAGTGAATGAAAACTAAATGGCCAATGTTTCAGCACAGACTCTGGCTTCTAAGTTTTATCAGCAGTAAAAGAGCTGACTGCCTTCCACAGAAATTTTGTGGACTGTATTTTTAAAAAATCCAGAAAGTTGAATATAACAATGTAGGAACAGTTTTTCAAAGCAAATTAGAAGTGTGTTTCTAGTCTATTTATTTACTGACCTCCAAGTCTTAGACTCTGGCAGATTTTTCTCCATGGGTTAATTCAGGGACAAACTCCTTTCTTCTATGTCTCCAGTTGCTCAGAAACGTTATCATAATCTTGACCCTGTTGGCACAGGGTGAAGGAGCTGGCACATCCACTTCTAAAGGCCTTGATTCGGGAGAAGTACATCACTCATCCTCTCATGTTCTGTTACCCAAAACTGAGCCATCAGTTTACTTCTAACTGTTGAGAAACTGAGGCATAGAGAGCAGCTGTGTGTTCATGGCTAATACAACATTCATTTATGAGACACTAAATATAGTCATATGTTACTGATAAATAAGTGACAAATTTAGACAGGAAGATGAGAGTTTTTCATTCATTCCTGGTGGTAAAGAACAATAACGTGTAAAATCCCCAAACTAATAAAATGTGAAGAGACCTCTGGCCTCAAAAGAGTGTGTAGAAAGTATGCTATAACAAAGGGGGGGCTGCAGTAATATGCATGTGTACCTTCAAAAGAAAGCGAAGTACTGAAGATAGGAAAAGGAATTCAAAATGTAAGAAATGGTGCTTGAGTTCATGAACTTTAGGTGAAATCATTAGAAAATTTTAATATTTATCAGAATTTTCAAAGAACACTTTATTAATTCTTTTAAGTTTTTACTTAAGACACTAGCACATACCATTATCATCTCTCTAGTTTATGTTATATATAGCTTTAGAATCTGGGAGTCTATGTCCCATGACATCTTGTTTCTTTATTTTGCTCAGGACATGCTCAGAATGCACCTGTTTGACTACAAATGCTAGACCACAGTGATGTTCATGAGAAGGCTGCTCTATTAATTTCCCCTTTATTTTATTATTTTGGGACAGAATCTCATTCATCCTGGAATATGAGGGTGTCTTTGAGAGAAACTGAACCTTTCTCAGCTCCACTGTGCTTAGCATGAGTGTCCAGGGAGCTCAGTGTTCCCAAAGTCAACCCTTGCTGGAGGCTCTCGGGTTCTTGTCCCACAATTTCAAGGATGAAATTCAAATAGGCCACAGAAGGTGACTTTTGAAAAAGGGTTTTTGTTCTAGGAGCCTAAGGGAGAGGAGGCTCTTGTATAGTAGGAGGGGTCACAGAGAGTTGGGAACCACTGAACATCATTGCTATGGAGTTAGCAAGTTAGTGGATGGAGGAAGAGAACAGGGCAGGGATGGGCTGGTCAGACCAGTTTTCATCCCAGGTTCCAGTTATATCCTTGGTATAGTTTCCAGGAAGTGGATACCGATACTATTTTAGGGTAAAGAGATAAGGGAAAAGCAGATCCCTTTCTACCATCCCCAGCCTCTGGCCATGTCTGAACCAGAGACAGTGTTAGCTAAGGCACTTCTGGCATGTCTGGCCATCCTGGGACAAGGCTACTGACAGTCCCAAGGACATTTCTGACTTTTTACCAAGAAAGAAACTTGTCACTTTTCTTCAGAGTCTTTTTTCACCCTAAACTTTCTAGCCAATTCCTCCCTGTTGATATCATGGAGCCTAGGCTGCTCTCAAACTTGCTGTGTAGGTAAGGATGATGTTGAACTTCTGAGTTTTCTGCTGCAACATCTCCAATGCAAAGATGGCAGATGTGCATGGCTAATCTCTGGCCTATGTTGTGTCAGTGCTGAATCTGGAGCTTTGTGCATGCCTCTCTACCAACTGGGCTACATTCCTAGCAGGAAATAATGCTGTTTTTGTAAAGAAAATGTAGGCTTTAGTCAATTTTGTGACTTGCTCTCTGAGAAATGTTTTTTCTTCCCAACAACAACAAGAAAAATAATTTTTAAAGAGTACTTTGACCAATAGATGAATGAAATTTCATAAAATTATTTATCAATTAGAATAAATAGCAATTAGAGTAAACAACATTGTCCTAATGTGTGGAGAAAATGCCCAAGACTGTGCTACATTAGCACCAATGCACAACCTACCTGTCACACTTAGAAGCAAGTTGCCTTCAATCTAGACTTAGAGCCAAATATTTTGACTTTACACAAACTTTCCATAAACAATCCATACTCAGTTATTAAATCCTTCCTAGTGAGATCCCAGCAGTGATGCTACAGTTATCAATCAACAGAAAATAAAATTTAAAGGAATGTTCAGGCATAGCTGGACAGTTTAAATTCTTAAAGTAGATAAAAAAGAATGTAGAACATATTTCAAAATTCCACTGGAAGGAAAACAATCTCATTTAGAGACTCTAGAGGCTTTGTTTGTTTTCTCTACTTGTCTCAAAATTCTGCCTGAAATATCAAGAAAACATTCTCAAGAGAGAATAGGAAATACGTAATATTTGAACTAAAATAGTTCACCCAGAATACATGACTTCCTTTGCTCTTCCAATAGTTCAGTACATTTTCAAGAAGTCACTGCCTTAGTCACCCAGGAAATGAGAGAATTTTCATAGGAATAACATGCAAAGTTTACATAAGAAACAACTGTTGGGAACCAATTGGGGAGCAGCCAGCTCCCTCTGCATCTGCAGTGGTTAGGACTGCCATCTCACTCCACTCTTCCCCTTCCCATAAGGCTGTGGAGCTGCATAACATTTGTAAGAGGATGGAGAAAGTATCTATCACTCCTCGGTGGCCAAAGCCCTCAATGTGGTCCAAAGTTATATATCTTTAGTTGGATTTGCAATGATTTCCCATCCCAGCTCGCACACTTATGGGTGCATGCATATACGCCCACTTGTTCACACACTCAGGACTTGCTTATTCTTTGTTTATGTCAGCTCACAACATCTCTACTTGGCTTTCCCAGAAACTAAATCCCAGGAGTAAAAGAGCAGCATACTGTAAAATTCTAACAATAAATGTAAATAAATAAAATATAACAGGAAATTAATAAGTCTAGTGACCCACCTCAGTTGTTATTCAGTCCATACTGCTCTTACCAGAAAATGTTGCAATACTATAAGGGATTCTTAAATTATGATCTTTAAAAGTGAACATTAACAAATAAAGTTCTAATTCTAACTAGATTTTATTCCAAGTACTTGGGAACCAGTTTTGGAGAAACCCAGGAATACATACCTGCTTATATGCAAAGATTTCTCCTCAAATCAGTGCTCAGAAATCATTGCCACAAATGACTGGGAGCCCTGCCTTCCTGTCTCCACCAGAGAGCAAGAAATGTTACACTTATTGCAAATGTAACATAGCAATAATAAATGGTTAAATGTTACACCACGCACACCATGCTATGACACTGTCAGTTTCTATATTTGACTCATGGTTAGTGATCTTCAGGCCATGAAAAATGAGCATTATTTGAAATCCTTGTAGATGTATTGGCTTCCAAGACACCTCATGAGGAAATTAGTAGTGCCTGAACTTTTAATTATTCGGAATCATATTGATTGTGAGCAGAAAGCAAATGCAGTGCCTGTACTATTTTAAGTAACAAGGCTTACAATTCTGAGAGCAATAAAGAGGAATCCATGAGGAGGCTAGGAAGGAACTCATTTTTAAAAGTCCTAGATGTCAGTTCTAATCAGAAGTGACCCTCTCCTGGCTGCTTGCAGGCAGCTAACTCAATAGCTGCTGATCTGGGAGATTTTCTTGACCGGCTACAGCTATAGCTTCCAGAGTTTGAAAAATCAATACCCATTTTCTAAAGGGCAAGTAGGTTGGGGTGAGAGATATGTGAAGAGTTTGATTCAAACACCACTAAAATACTGAATTTCCAAAGTAAGAATAATACCCAGCATTTTAAAGATTGTTTATTATATTTCAGGCCTTTGAAACATGTTCTCTTGTTTAGCACAAATTGTATTATTTTAATTTACGGATAAAGGGAAGAAATCTAGTGATAAAACTCTACTTCTGTTACATTTCTTCAGAAATAAAACCACACTCACATACTCCCTGATTTCAACACTCCAACAGATGGGCATAAAGTGCTCAGCCTTGTGCCTCAACACTGAATGAAAACCACATATAGTCAATCACAGAGTACATGCTCTAGAGCAGTGTTCTCAACCTTCCTAATGCTGCGACCCTTTAATACAGTTCCTCATGCTGTGCTGACCTGCAACCATAAAATTATTTTTGTTGCTACTTCATGACTGTAATTTTACTACTGTTATTAATCGTAATGTAAATATTTTGTCAAAGGAGTCATGACCAAAAGGTTGAGAACCACTGCTCTATATATGGTTTTTTTCCCACTTTAGGTACAAATAAAAAAGTAGAGAAATAGACAGAAAAAGCAGTCTATTGAAAATTAAAATGTACTCTAAATCATCTATCAAAAGTGTTCATTTTTAATAACAGCACAATATAGTTTCAGATTTTAGGATGTCAATATTTCCTTTAATATTTCCATTCATTATACCCTATCCACATAAGTGTCTTCAAATAAGGCTGGTAAATTTGGTCTTATCTGTAGTCCATCTCCATTTGAAAAATACAATGTGCCACAATCAATGCTGTGTTTGGTTACTTAAAGATATTCAACATATTCAGTATTGTGTCCCAAAGTTATATAAGGACAGCTACTATTTTTGTATTTTATTTTCCCCCTCCATTTTTCCAGTTTCCATTTGTTTAGTTCAACTTTATTCATGCTGCTCTGTTTACTATAAAGGTCAAGCCATCTACAGACTGAATATGTGGGAAATAAGCATTGCATCCAAACTACTTCCTAAAATTCAGGATCTATCACAATAAGAAAGAAAACTACCACTGTAAGAAAAGATCAAAGGCTTGTACAGGTTAGAACTTGAGAAAGGAAGGAGGGAATAAAAAAACCAAGAAACACTTTGGACTAATAGATACGTTCAATGAATATATACCAAGCGTCAAATCCACAGATTATGTATGTGTAACCCATTGCATGTCAACTATGCCTCCATAGAGTCATGTAAAGAAAGAATGAGCCAGGAAGCTAAAAAGAAAACAAAGAAAGGCAGAGGCAGGGAGAAGAGTGGACACTTCATCATTTCCTAAAGGAAAAACAAATATGAACTAGATGAGGAACAAAACCAGTAAATGTCCAAACACATGTCCAATGTGCTCTAAAAGGCAAAGATGGAAATCTAAGAGAAATGAGTTAGGCTCAAGGAAGTAGGATGTCTTTGGCCTTCCTCCGAATTAAATAGAATAGAAATCCACATTAATGAGCCTGTTTGTGATTAATTGGGGCAAATCTTGTGATTTGTGTGAGCTTGCTCATGAACTTCATTATCTTAATGTAATATACAGTGAAAATATCACCAACCACAATTACAGTTAAAATGGAAATGCTCTAGCCATCTGTCTGAACCTCTGAAACCTATATCATGCCTCGTGGTATAATTTAGCTTGGAAAACTATGCAAAAACATTCCTTATTCTGTGATAGAAATCTGTATTGGTCATAATGTAAAGATAAAAAACAAGCAGGCCACCTTTAGTCTTCTGTAGGTTTTATCATAATTGGAATATTTTCTTCCCTGGAAGCTTAATTTCTTCCACAGACTTCTATCCATCTCTTCCACTAAATAGGGCACCAACAGGCAAAAAGACAAGAGAAAAATGAAAAGAAAACTGATTTTGACTAAAAGAAAACATGAGCATTATCCAAAGAGCAAAGAACCAAACTCCAAACGTATCAGTGTCCTTATTCAATTTAATTCATAACAGGACATTCTCATCTGTGAAAATAATGGTTATTGTTTTATCAGCTCACTACTGTCTCTTTGGTCTCTCTATTTAGCTGCAAGAGCAGATGCCTAGGAAACAGAATTTGTAATCCAAGTTTGCTTGGCCAAGCTAAACCTCTAGCTATATTGTTCTCTTTGTTTTTACACTGGTATGAATCTACGTTGTTTTTTAACATTTTCTAGTACAATGTATACTGAACTTCAAGATCTCAAGTGTTACCAACAAATTGTGTGATCTTCTGCCAGTGGAGGGAAAGGAGATGAATTAGAAATAATCTTGGCATTCCTGTATCATTATTGGTGGTTGAAATCTGATATGGTATATTTGACAAAGGACCACTGCCGGTATATGCTTGGATATCCCCGAGAATCCAGCAACTTATGTATCAGTGGGAACAGACTGAGAACTCCATGTCTTTGCTCCCACACTTCACCAGCATCTTTACCAGTCACCAAATATTTATAACAAAAACACTGATTACATTGTGAGTTTATTTTTAAGTGCCCTAGGAGACCAGCAGGTATGGTGACTAGTTCCCACTCTGAAGACAAGCAGTTAAGACCCACTCTTATAATATTATCTCTTGTTTTCATTGCCCCAATAATCAGAAGGAAGGCTGTTACTGTGTTTATTTGTCATTAAAAATATAGGTGAAGTAAGACAAAAGTCTCTGATCCGAAGGCTGAGACTGTGCCCTTTGTCTCTAACCAACAGTTCCATTTCTGTAGGAACCATTTCATCTGACAACTGGTCCTTGAATCTCTTCTCACTTTGAACGAAGAGCACCAGCATCCAAGTTTGCTCTCTGTTATTATGATAAACACCATGACCAACTTGAGAAAGAAAGGCTCTATTTGGCCTTCACATCCAGATCACAGTTGATGATGGAAGAAAGTCAGGGAAGGAAGCATCGAGAAATGCTGCTTACTGGATTGCTCCCTATGGCTTGCTCAGCCTCACACAACCCAGAACTACCTACCCAGAATAGGTACCATGTCCCATGAGCTAGCCCTTTCCACATTAACCACTTACCAAGAAAATGCTCCACAAATGTACCCATAGGCCTATCTGATAGAGGCAATCCAATGCCTCAAATTGAGGTTCCTTTTTTTTTTATTTACAGATATGTCTAGGTTTGTGTCAAGTTCACAAAACTAGTTAGACTAGCTATGAATTTGAATGATAGTAGATGAGCATGAATACATTTAAAAAATGTTTTCATACACAGTGATGACTGAAGTCAATTTTAGAAAACTAAAGTTGAACTCAGAATGCAATTGACAGTGACCTTTTACACTCTTATGTACTTACTCCATTTAGGGATGCCAATAAAAAGACAAGATCTCAATCAAATGTTCTTCTTAGAGGAAGACTTTGGAGCTGTTACCCTCCCTGTGCACCTTGGAATATGAAAATGATAAAGGCAGAATTTTAAACAAACAAACAAACAAAAGGACACATACTTGAAGCCTGATCCTTAAAAGCTCTGCTGGATAGGAAAATCCACTATGAAAAATAAGCCACACTTTACACGGCATTAAAATGATAGTTGCTTAAAATGTCTGCAATTATATAGGATTCGGAAGGGCCACCCCCCCACTGTTCTCCATGCAAATGAATGGGATGCACATGGTTAAATTACCACCTGCAGCGTGTGCTAGCGGACAGTGTACGCAGCTGTCACTACAGCCCTGTAATTATGAAAGTATCTTTCCACTGTTGTGCAATTAGCAGGCCCTATCTTTCTTTCTCCCAGTAGGTAATGTTTTTGCTAGTATCCGAGCACATAACATCCTCTACTTGTTAAGATACTTGTGTCTCAATTGACTATAACCAATCTAGAGGGTGGGGCACTCATGTCTTCAACATCATTTTTGAAACACTCTTATATAAATAAGAAAGACTATGTGTCTTATTTTGGTTAACTTATATCATAGAAGAGTAAACTCCAACTTGGATCTTCCCACCAGTCATCAGCTCTGCTGAACCTACAGATGAAAGGAGTGGTGGTGATTCGTCCTGGAGAAGACTTTCAGCATCAAAAGTAGATCAGAGGTCAAAAGCAAGTGCTCAACCACAGACGGTAAGTATTTTTTTTTGTTGTTGTTACTTTTGTATTGCAAAGAATTAAGGAGCTAGCTGTAAGATAGGGAGAGAGGCTTCCAAATGTCATCTCCTGGCCCTGGCACAGCCACAGCAATCCTGAACTCACAACAGCTGCAGTTACCAGACCCGGGGCTGGCAGAAGTGAGCCATGGATGCAGGCAGGGCTTAGGGGGTCCACCTCCTCTTGCTTGTTTAACTAGTGACTACCGGTAGATGGAGAGGAGGAGGCATTGTTTGAAGTTAAGTATCTACTGGTGACCCTACCAGACCTTAGGAAAGAGTTCCAATTCATGGTGACACAGATGCCCTGACTGAATTCAGTAGGTCACAAAATAAAACAAAAAGATAAAAATGTAGGAAAATCATTTGTAAGGAAGAAAGGAAATTGATAGGGATGGAGGAAGAAAAGATTGTTGTTTGTTTCTTGGTTCTTTTTCTTTTGGGAGCCAGTCACCCAGCTCCCAAATAAATCACACATGGAGGCTTATTCTTATTTACGAATGCCCAGTCTTGGCTTGGCTTTTCCTTAACTTTAAATTAGCCCCGTCTATTTTTTACCTCAAGGCTTTTCCCATTCTCTTACTTCTGTAAATCTTACACTTACTCTGTAGCTTGCTGTGTAGTTGGGTGGCTAGACCCTAGAATCCTCCTCCGTCTGTGGCTACTTCTCTTTTCTTTTTTCCCAGATGTCTCCTTCTATTTATCCTCTCTGCCTGCCAGCCACTGCCCCCCCCCATCCTTTCTCTTGCCTCACAATTGCCTGTTCAGATCTTTATTACACCATGAGGTGTTTTACACAGGCACAGTAACACAGCTTCACAGAGTTAAACAAATGCAACATAAACAAAACTAACACACTTTAAAATAATATTCTACAACAAAAGATAGCTTGAGGGTGAGAATAATCAGAATACACATATATATGTGTATATATATATATATATATATATATATATATAAATTTGCCAAAGAATAAATTTGATCGTTAAAGTCAGCAAACTTGCAAAATATAAAAGTGAGAATCAGATAAAAAAAATTATATGAATATGACAAAAAATAATCTAGAAGCTATTAAACTTTTTTAAAAATTGAAACAATTTAAGATTACTAAGGCCGGGCAGTGGTGGCCCACGCCTTTAATCCCAGCACTCGGGAGGCAAAAGGCAGGTGGATCTCAGTGAGTTTGAGTTCGAGGCCAGCCTAGTCTACAGAGTGAGTTCCAGGAAAGGCACAAAGCTACAAAGAGAAACCCTGGAAAAAAAAAAAGGAAAGAAAGAAAGAAAGAAAGAAGGAAGGAAGGAAGGAAGGAAGGAAGGAAGGAAGGAAGGAAGGAAGGAAGGAAGGAAGGAGAGAAAGAAAGAAAGAAAGAAAGAAAGAAAGAAAGAAAGAAAGAAAGAAAGAAAAAAAGAGAAAATATTACGAAGAACTGGAAGGCAAATCAAAACTTAGATTATTCTGATTAAATCATGGCATCAAAACAAAAACACAAAACCTCATTTGCCTATATCACAAGACACCTAGCTCCAAAGGTAAATTCTTTCCCCTAACTCCCTAACAGAACTATGGACTGTGGTCACTCCTACTGTGGGATCAGAGGTGGGCATTTTGCCCACCTCATTGAACAAAGTCGTTTGTGCAGTTTACTGTACACATACTAACGTGCTTAATCATTGATAATATACTTCTGGTTTAGAGCCTGGAATATATTAATTTCATTCAATATATAGCATTTATCCACCAAAGCAAAAAGAATTCTCAATTGAAACATATAGAAAGCCAAGAAGAGTCATCTGGGACACTGGCAGCCAGTCAATTAAATATTTAAAGTTAACAATGTCCTAGAGAAAAGTAAATTTCAAAAGTTAAACATCACATACAAGTAAAACTTGAATTTCTGTAGCAAGTTGGTAATTAGAAGACATTAATTAATCAATGTCATTTATGCTTTCAGATATGTTTCTTCCTAGTTCTGGAGGAAACACAAATATTACATGCAAATTTAAGAGGCTTATCATTATTTTACAATTTCAACAAAATTATTCTATCCACTTTTTTTCTCACAGGCAAAAGACAAATATTTTCAAAATTACTGGAGAAAAGAAACAAGCTGTTTTAGTCTTTATGGTGGAAATGAAAACAAAAACAAAACAAAAAAAAACTTGAGTGGTTAATGGTGCTTCTTGTCGAGCCTAATGTCTTGAGTTTGATCCCTATGGTCCACACAGTAAAAGGGAAAGAATCCTCTCCTGAAAATTGTTCTCTGCCCTCCACATGTATGCTGTAGCAGCACATCTGCCTGCACCCGAGGGTGACACACACACACACACACACACACACACACACACACACACACACACACACACAAAATAGTACAAACATAGGTTCCTGCATTTGAGCACTTGTCCCCCTGTTGGTGGTGCTGTTTAAGGTTATTAACTGCTAGGATGTGAACCTTGCTGGAGGAGGCATGTCGTGTGGGGGTGGGCTTTGAGAGTTTACAGCCTCATCACACTTCCAGTGCTCCCTAGCTGCTTCCTGTGTGCACATGAGATGTGATTTCTCGGTTTCCTGCTCCTGTTGCCCAGCCTTTCCCATTTATGGACACCTTGCCCACCTAACCAAAATAAACCTTTCTTTGAGTTGCTTTTGGTCATGGTATTTTATTTTATTACAGCAACAAAAAAAGTTTGATGCAACAAATGAATGTACTTTTAAAGAAAAGTATGCTTCTGTGTTGCTTCAGGGAAGAATGTCATCGGTTCAGGATGCAGAATTTTTAAAATTTTCTCAGATTTTGACATGCAGTGTCTACCTAAAAACAACTAAACTGTCACAGTCAGATGACAATGCTCTGCATCCGTGTCAGTCTCAGTTCTCAGTGCTTTGTCCCTGTTACAACAGTGGAAGACAAATGGTTTGTGTCATGACTTTTTAGATGAAGGTTCTGTGATTCAAGGGCACTTAGCAAATCTCACAAATCAAATAAATAAATAGTTCTGGGAAAGATTTACATGACATGTCTGGCTTCTGGTATCCTTTACATTCATTAGATCATAGAATGTTAAAGGTGTACCAATCTACCTCAAACTGGCTCAGTCAACACTGTATTTTGTGGGGTTCTTTTTTTAATTTTTTTTTATTTTACAATACTATTCAGTTCTACATAATAGCCACAGATTCCCTTGTTCTCTCCCTTCCTGACCCCCTCTCCTTCCCCCCAGCACGTCCCCCATTCCCACCTCCTCCAGATCAAGGTCTCCCCTAGGACTGGGATCGACCTGATAGACTCAGTCCAGGCAGGTCCAGTCTACTCCTACCAGACTGAGCCAAGCGTCCCTGCATAAGTCCCAGGTTTCAAACAGCCAACTCATGCAACGATCTAGACCATTGTCAGCAGTCTTTTGTGGGGGTATCTTTGTGGATTTCTGTGGGCCTCTTTAGCTCTTTGTTTTTTCCTTTTCTCATGTGGTCTTCATTTACCATAGTCTCCTATTCCTTGTTCTCCCTCTCTTTTCTTGATCCAGCTAGGATCTCCCGCTCTCTTTCCCTCGACCCTTGCCCTTCATTGCTCCCACTCATGTCCAGGCTGTTCATGTAGATCTCATCCATTTCTCCGTGTCTTTCTTGGGGCCCCGTTTTCCAGGTAGCCTCACTGGTGATGTGAGTAGCAGTCCAGTCATCCTTGTTCCACATCTAGCATCTTCCTATGAGTGAGTACATACCATGTTTGTCTTTCTGAGTCTGGGTTACCTCACTCAGGATGATTTTTTTCTAGATCCATCCATTTGCCTGCAAACCTCATGATGTCATTGTTTTTCTCTGCTGAGTAGTATTCCATTGTGTATATGTGCCACAATTTATTTATCCATTCTTCAGTTGAAGGGCATCTAGGTTGTTTCCAGGTTTTGGCTATTATAAACAATGCTGATATGAACATAGGTGAGCAAGTGCTCTTGTGGTATGATTAGCATTTCTTGGGTATATGCCCAGGAGTGGTATAGCTGGATCTTGGGGGAGATTGATTCCCAATTTTCTAAGAAAGCACCATATTGATTTCCAAAGTGGTTGTACAAGCTTGCATTCCCACCAGCAGTGGAGGAGAGTTCCCCTAGTTCCACATCCTCTCCAGCATAAAGTGTCTTTAGTGTTTTTGATCTTAGCCATTCTGACAGGCGTAAGGTGGTATCTCAGAGTTGTTTTGATTTGCATTTCCCTGATGATTAGGGATGTTGAGCAATTCCTTAAATGTCTTTCAGCCATTTGAGTTTCCTCTGTTGAGAATTCTGTTTAGTTCTAAAGCCCATTTCTCAATTGGACTGTTGGTCGTTTTGATGTCTAATTTCTTGAGTTCCGTATATATTCTGGATATCAGTCCTCTGTCACATGTGGAGTTGGTGAAGATCTTTTCCCATTCTGTAGGCTGTCGCTTTACCTTGTTGACTGTATCCTTTGCTCTACAAAGGCTTCTCAGTTTCAAGAGGTCCCATTGATTGATTGTTTGTCTCAGTGTCTGTGCTACTGGTGTTATATTTAGGAAGTGATCGCCTTTGCCAATGTGTTCAAGACTACTTCCTACTTTCTCTTCTAGCAGGTTCAGAGTAGCTGGATTTATGTTGAGGTCTTTGATCCACTTGGACTTAAGTTTTGTGCACGGTGACAGATATGGATCTATTTGCAGCCTTCTACACGTTGATATCCAGTTATGCCAGCACCATTTGTTGAAGATGCTTTCTTTTTTCCATTGTACACTTTTGGCTTCTTTGTCAAAAATTATATGTTCATAGGTGTGTGGGTTATTGTCAGGGTCTTCAATTCGATTCCATTGGTCCACATGTCTGTTTTATGCCAATACCAAGCTGTTTTCATTACTGTAGCTCTATAGTAGAGCTTGAAGTCAGGGATTGTGATGCC
The DNA here is from genome assembly GCF_004664715.2 of Peromyscus leucopus. Taxonomy (NCBI): domain Eukaryota; kingdom Metazoa; phylum Chordata; class Mammalia; order Rodentia; family Cricetidae; genus Peromyscus; species Peromyscus leucopus. Next base: position 80,656,966 of record NC_051069.1, read on the forward strand.
TCCAGAGGTTGTTTTATTGTACAGGATTCTTTTGGCTATCCTGGGTTTTTTGTTTTTCCATATGAAGTTGAGTATTATTCTTTCCAGGTCTGTGAAGAATTGTGTTGGTATTTTGATGGGGATTGCATTGAATCTGAGATTGCTTTTGGTAAGATTTCCATTTTTTACTATCTTAACCCTGCCTATCCATGAGCATGGGAGATCTTTCCATTTTCTGACATCTTCTTCAATTTCTTTTTTCAGGGACTTAAAGTTCTTGTCATATAGGTCCTTCACTTGCTTGGTTAGTGTTACCCCAAGGTATTTTATGTCATTTGTGGCTATTGTAAAGGGTGATGTAATCTCTAATTGCCTTCTCAGCTTCTTTGTCCATTGTATATAGGAGGGCTACTGATTTTTTTGAGTTGATCTTGTATCCTGCTATGTTGCTGAAGGTGTTTATAAGCTTTATCAATTCCTGGGTGGAATCTTTGGGGTCACTCAAGTATACTATCATGTCATCTGCAAATAGGGAAAGCTTGACTTCTTCCTTTCCAATTTGTATCCCCTTAATCTCCTTATGTTGTCTTATTGCTCTGGCTAGAACTTCAAGTACTATATTGAATAAGTATGGGGAGAGTGGACAGCCTTGCCTCGTTCCTGATTTTTGGAATTGCTTTGAGTTTCTCTCCATTTAATTTGATGTTGGCTGTTGGCTTGCTGTAAATTGCCTTTATGATGTTTAGGTATGTTCCCTGTATTCCTGATCGCTCCAAGACTTTTATCATGAAGGGGTGTTGGATTTTGTCAAATGCCTTTTCTGCATCTAGTGAGATGATCATGTGGTTTTTTTCTTTGAGTTTGTTTATATGGTGTATTACATTGATGGACTTTCGTATGTTGAACCACGCTTGCATCCCTGGGATGAAGCCTACTTGATCATGGTGGATAATTGTTCTGATGTGTTCTTGGAGTCTGTTTGCCAGTATTTTATTGAGTATTTTTGCATCAATGTTCATGAGGGAGATCAGTCTGTAGTTCTCTTTCTTTGTTGCATCCTTGTTTGGTTTAGGAATCAGGGTAATTGTAGCCTCATAGAAGGAGTTTGGTAATGTTCCTTCTGTTTCTATTACATGGAACAATTTAGAGAGTGTTGGTATTAACTCTTCTTTGAAGATCTGGTAGAATTCTGCGCTGAAACCATCTGGTCCTGGGCTTTTTTTTGGTTGGGAGACTTTTAATGACTGTTTCTATTTTCTTAGGGGTTATTGGACTATTTAAATAGTTTATGTGGTCTTGATTTAACTTAGGTATGTGGTACCTATCCAGAAAAATGTCCATTTCTTTTAGGTTTTCCAGTTTTGTGGAGTAGAGGTTTTTGAAATATGACCTTATAATTCTCTGGATTTCCTCAATGTCTGTTGTTATGTCCCCCTTTTCATTTCTGATTTTGTTGATTTGGATTCTCTCTCTCTGTCTTTTGGTTAGTTTGGATAAGGGCTTGCCTATCTTGTTGATTTTCTCAAAGAACCAACTCTTTGTTTCATTAATTTTTTGTATTATTCTCTTAGTTTCTAATTTATTAATCTCACCTCTCACTTTGATAATTTCCTGGCATCTATTCTTCCTGTGAGACATTGCTTCTTCTTGTTCTAGAGCTTTCAGGTGTGCTGTTAAGTCACTAGTGTTGGATTTCTCCAACTTCTTTATGTGGGCATTTAGTGCTATGAATTTCCCTCTTAGCACTGCTTTCATAGTGTCCCATAAGTTTGGGTATGTGGTGTCTTCATTTTCATTAATCTCTAGGAAGTCTTTAATTTCTTTCTTTATTTCTTCCTTAACCCATTGGTGATTCAGTTGAGCATTATTCAGTTTCCATGAGATTGTAGGTTTTCTGTAGTTTTTGTTGTTGAAATCTAACTTTAAACCATGGTGGTCTGATAGAACACAGGAGGTTATTTTAATTGTTTTGTATCTGTTGAGATTTGCTTTGTGGCCAAGTATGTGGTCGATTTTAGAGAAAGTTCCATGGGGTGCTGAGAAGAAGGTATATTCTTTCTTGTTAGGGTGGAATGTTCTGTAGATATCTATTAGGTCCAATTGGGTCATGACATCAGTTAAGTCCTATATTTCTCTGTTAAGTTTCGATTTGGGAGATCTGTCCAGTGGTGAAAGTGGGGTGTTGAGATCTCCCACTATTAATGTGTGAAGTTTTATATGTGGTTTAAGCTTTAGTAATGTTTCTTTTACATATGTGGGTGCCCTTGCGTTTGGGGCATTAATGTTCAGAATTGAAACTTCATCTTGGTGGATCTTTCCTGTGATGAGGATGTAATGCCCTTCTTGATCTCTTTTGATTGATTTTAGTTTGAAGTCTATTTTGTTGGATATCAGGATGGCTACACCCACTTTTTTCTTAAGACCATTTGATTGGAAAGTCTTTTCCCAGCCTTTAATTCTTAGGTAGTGTCTGTCTTTGAATTTGAGATGTGTTTCTTGTATGCAGCAGAAAGATGGGTCCTGCTTTCGTATCCATTCTGTAAGCCTATGTCTTTTTATAGGTGAATTAAGTCTGTTGGTATTAAGGGATATTAACAACCAGTGATTGTTCATCCCTGTTATTTTTGGTGGTAGTGTGTGTGTACTTCTCTTCTTTGGGGTTTACTGCTGTGGCTTTATCTATTGCCTGTGTTTTTGAGTGTGTATCTGACTTCCTTAGGTTGGAATTTTCCTTCTAGTGCTTTCTGTAGGGCTGGGTTTGTGGATAGGTATTGTTTAAATCTGGCTTTGTCTTCGAATGTCTTGTTCATTCCATCTATGATGATTGAAAGTTTTGCAAGGTATATTAGTCTGGGCTGACATCCATGGTCTCTTAGTGTCTGCATTACATCTGTCCAGGTCCTTCTGGCTTTCAAAGTCTCTATTGAGAAATCGGGTGTTATTCTGATGGGCTTACCTTTATAGGTCACTTGGCCTTTTTCCTTTTCTGCTCTTAATATTCTTTCTTTATTCTGTACATTTAGTTGTTTAATTATTATGTGGCAAGGGGACTTTTTTGGGGGGTCTAGTCTGTTTGGTGTTCTATAGGTTTCTTGTATCTTCATAGGCATTTCCTTCTTTAAGTTGGAAAAGTTTTCTTCTATGATTTTTTTGAATGTATTTTCTGTGCCTTTGAGTTGGTATTCTTCACCTTCTTCTATCCCTATAATTCGTAGGTTTGGTCTTTTCATGGTGTCCCAAATTTCTTGGACATTTTGGTTCATGACTTTGTTGGCTTTAGTGTTTCCTTTGACTGATGAAACTATTTCTTCTACTGTATCTTCAATGCCAGAGATCCTCTCTTCCATCTCTTGCATTCTGTTGGTTATACTTTTATCTGAAGTTTCCGATCTTTTACTCAGGTTTTCTATTTCCAGCATTCCCTCTGTTTGTGTCTTCTTTATTTTTTCAATTTCCCTTTTCAGGTCTTGGACTGTTTCCTTTATTTGTTTCATTGCTTTTTCATGATTTTCTTTCAGTACTTTATTGTTTTCTTCCAGTACTTTATTGTTTTCTTCCTGTACTTTATTGTTTTCTTCCAGGACTTTATTGTTTTCTTTCAGGACTTTATTGTTTTCTTGCAGGACTTTATTGTTTTCTTCTAATTTGTTTGCCCTTTCCTCTAGTTGTTTACAGCGTTCTTCCAATTTTCTTGTCTTTTCCTCTATATAAGCCTCTACCTTCTTCATGATGTTACTCATAAGGCTACTTTCTTCTGCTTCTTCCAATTTTTGATGTTCAGGTCTAGATGTTGGAGGTTCTGGTGATGCTGTATTGCTCTTCATTTTGTTGTATGTACTTCTGCCTTGATGTCTGTCCATCTCCTTGTGGTTCCTTCTTGGTCTAATCAGTGTACTTGGTTCAGAAAGAGCTGACAGATTCAGGAAGTCTCTCTCTCTTGTCCAGATGGGAGTTCTCTTGTCTAAATGGGAACTCTGGGGCAGGATGGAAGCTCTTATCTGGACCGGAAGTCTCTGGTCCAGAAGGGAAGTCGGGAGCAGGATGGGAGCTGGGGGCTGGTCTCTAAGTCTCAGGAGGTGTCTGGGGTCTCGGGCAGATGGGCATGGGGGCAGGGCATAGAATTACAGAGAGATTACAGGGGCTGCTGGGGGGCTTGGAGAAGGGGATCCCTCCTGGTGGGGCCAGAAGGGGACCTGCCCGGTGGCCAGAACCTGAGGCCAAGTTGGGCAGGTCTTCCCAGAGTGGCTGGTGCCCAGGGATGGGGTCCGGGTTGGACCTGGATACTCACCTTTGGTCCAGAAGGGAAGTCGGGGGCAGGATGGGAGCTGGGGGCCGGTCTCTAAGTCTCAGGAAGTCTGTGGGGTTCTTTTTAAATACTTTTTAAATTTATTCTTTAGGACTTTCATATTCACTGTATTTTCATCATATTCACTCCCTACTGCTTCCCTAAAAATCCTCTTAGACACCATCCCACCACATCCCCATCCCAACTTCATGTCCTTTTGATTTTTATTTTTCACTACCCGAAGAGTCCAATTAATGCTTCTCCATATTGTGTATGGACAACCTATAGGGGGGCATACCCGGAAGAAATTGACTCTTTCTTCTCTAACAGGCAGCCATCATCTGCATTTAGCTCCTCAACTAAATGGCACATGGCGAGAGAGGACTCCTGAACCCCTTTCCTGTCCCATGCCTGTGTTGACTGGCTTGATCTTGTGAAGGTCTTATGCTGGCAGCTACAGCTACTGTGAGTTCATGCAATGGACTTCGATGTCCAGAAGACACAGTTTTGGAGATACCATCCCCAAATTCTAGGTCTTACCCCTTCTTCTGTGATGTTGCCGAAACTTGGCAGTAAAAGATATGTGCCGGGCGTGGTGGCGCACGCCTTTAATCCCAGCACTCGGGAGGCAGAGCCAGGCGGATCTTTGTGAGTTCGAGGCCAGCCTGGGCTACCAAGTGAGCTCCAGGAAAGGCGCAAAGCTACACAGAGAAACCCTGTCTCGAAAAACCAAAAAAAAAAAAAAAAAAAAAAAGATATGTTACAGATGTTCTCTGTATTTTGACAAGTTGTGAATCTCTATTGACTACCACCAACACTGCAAAAAGAAGCTCCTTTGATAAGAGCTGAACGATGCATTGAACTATAGGTATAAAGTCAAATATTTAGAAGGCAGTTCAATACATTGAGCAAAATAATAGCATAGATTTTCCCTTTAGGCCCAATTAGCTTGGTTTCTTGGCCAGGTTTACACTACTTTTACCTTTTTTCTACTTGTGTTCTGTTAGTTCACACTCCCTTATCTGTACATGATTGATATTCTTCAGCCCTGATACCACTCCCCATGATGCAGTCAGCTCTGGTCTTTACAACCCCTGAGCCAGTGAGGAATTCATACTTAACACACAGGGAGAATTTCGTAGTGCAAACAGGCCTGAGTCCAAAGGCACCTAAGTTACAGGAATATCAATTTTGACTTCAAGAGTTCGTTGCTCTGTTTCTTGGATCTCCATTTCTGTGTTCGCTTCACTTTCTACCCTGCAGTGTCTTCAAGACTGTAATGTGGCTGCTTCTAATTCTATGCTTTTAACTTACATCTCAAAGGCTTAAAAAAAAAATGCTCATCTTTCTGTCTTTCTTAGCAGTTTAGAGAATGCAACCTTTCTTAATATGATGAAACAGTCCTCTGGTGAAACAAGTCTGATCACTGAGTTCCTTCAGGGCTGGAATATCAAAATATCAGGAGTGTCAGAACAGCCAATGACTCAGAATGAGAAACATTATTTCACCCAGAACAGTATGTCTGACAAGGAAGCTACATATGTAATTTTAAACATTCTAAGAATATGTAAAGTTAATTACTAATTGCAATATATTATATTTTATGTAATGACATATCTGAATTATTTTCATTTCAAGGTATTATTGACATAATTTATATTAAAACATTTTTCATTTCAGTTCAATTTGGAGTACATTTTCAAAACCCATTGTGTTTACTCTACAGTATACCACAATTTAAATAAAAATGCTCTTCTTTGAGCTGGGGAGGTAGCTTAGCAGGTAAAGGGACTTGTGCCACAGATGAAGGACCTGAGTTCGGATCCCCTGGAAACCACACAAGGCTGAAAGCAAAAACGCCTGGCTGTAATCTAAGCACTCCTGTGACAAGATGGGGCAGGTGGATATAAAAGGTTTGCAGAAGCTCTTGGCCATTTAGCCTGGGATATGCAGCAGCAAGTAACAAAGATACTCTCTCAAACAAGAAGAGAGAACAGTTCTTTGACCTTCATATGTGCAGTGTGGCACAAATGTACACCTGAACACACACACACACACACACACACACACACACACACACACACACACGGGAGAGAGAGAGAGAGAGAGAGAGAGAGAGAGAGAGAGAGAGAGAGAGAGAGAGCAGATCCACACAGTTTTAAGAATCAACGATTCAATCATGCCTCCTTCATTTCTAGTGCTAATTCTTCTCACCTACTTCAGTAGGAAGTATTTGCCATTGGTTCTAAGTGGCCCATCTGAAGTTACTAAACACCTTGCAAAGAGTAGGACAGCTTTGCACAAGAAGCCTTTCTCTAACCAGAAGGCAATGGTGAGAGCACACTAGTGATATGAAAAAGAAAGCATGTCCAGATTTGTAGAGTTTGACAAGTGTATAATGTAAACATTCCTTTCAAGACTAATTTCAGCTCATTAAACTGACAGTAAAAATACAGAGGGATAATAATTACTTGATTAGTGTGGTTCTTAGGATCCATAAATATATTTTAATACTTCAATATATACAACAAATTCATCATGGTGATTACTTTTGCCTGACAAAAGAAGACTGTGATAGGAGAAATCAAATTAAAGTCTAATGTAGACTATTATTTTCTATTTTAATTTTTACCAAGAGCTAGACTGCAGAAATAAAAAGCTGATGTGAATATGTACATACATAGACACATATTTGTTATTACAATTACATATAAATCACTAACAAATGCTATGGACGAAAAGGGTTTTTTTTTTTTTAACCATAGTTGTCTTCCCCTTGATTTCTTAATAATTGCCTGAAGTGAAACGTGTTTCTCATTGTAAAGTATTCTCTTTCTATATAAAACTTTTTATTTTCCCTTCAAATGGCAATTTGTGAAAGTTACCCTATGATCTATCTATGATCTAAATTTCTATAAATTTCAAAAATAGGAAGTATCTAAATGCTGTACATGGAAGGAATTAGAATTTCAAAAAATCAGGTAACTACAAAAATACAAATGAGTTCCATAATTTGTCTAAATATTTCAAACATCCATGAAGATGGCACAAGGCTATATGACTTTTAAGTAAACTAAATTTTAATTAAAAGTCTGAAGTTTAACCCTGAAAAGCACTCATGGGAGAATAAAATATAATAATGGCTTAAAATACTTGAAGATGGAATAAAACTCATTTTGATGAGAACATGAGCAGCTTGCCTTTTGAAATGACATCTGAATTAATATAAATATATTTGAATTTTATCACAATTGGAGTATGCACATATATTGAAATAGTGATACTATAGTATTGTTCCTTTAAGAAGTTAAAAAAAATGTATTGAGGCTGAAACACTTTTACAGTAGTGTCAAAATAAAATAAATGTGATTTCAAATCTCAAGAAGTAGTATTATGAAGAAGAAAATCAAAGTTTTGAAATTATGAAACAAAATACATGCCTTCATGGAAAAAGAACAAAACATGACATCTTAATGCCATCTATTGTTTAAAATGGGGTTGTGCATTAGAAACAATTCCAGAATTGCATACAAATAAATTGATATTGTAACTTTTAGTCACACTAAGAACAGTCATGCACACACTCACACTCAAACTCTAGACACTTCAAAAAGGTTTATACAACTTGAATAATTTATGCAATAAAAGGAGAAATTTGGACCTCGAGAGACAAAGATCAAAATCAAATCATGGCAAAACAAAACCTGTAAACTTACCTCAATGTCTACTTTAAATTAATTAGCTTAAATATCTGTTACTTCATTAAATATCAACATGGTCAGAAGCCACATCTCCGCTATACACATATCAAATTAAAGGGTCAAAATTACTAAGAGGAAAGCGTGATAGTCAAGTTGGCCACAAGATGGAGACATTTTACCATTAAAATGCAAATAAGCCCATACTGGAGAGTGGAAATTTCCCCCACTTAATGAAAACTCTCAAGTATAAAACAAATGCTTTTCTTTTCCACCTATAGTAAAGTGACTACTAGAAAAAAATGCCCACATTATAAATATTATTTTATGGCCAAATACATCAATTTAGGCACATCATTTAGTTTAAGTGAAAGTTTTTTAACATTAGGATAGGCAATCTAAAATTCCAGTAGATGTGATTTACCGGGCATTGGTACAGTTGTGCATTGCTGAACACTGGGACAGCAAGCTGCACTCTCCAGATTCATACTAAACTGACACCACACTCAAATACTTCCCCCAAACTATCCTGGTGGGATAATCCTACTGAATGCCTTCTGGACCCCACAGCTGTTCTTGTCGTGGAGATTGCAAATAGCTCCAGGGTCTGTAGAAAACTGATTATGCTTTAGTAGAAATGCCTATAATGGACAAATCAGACATTCTGCTGACAACTAGGGGCATGTTCCATAAGAACAATCTTTGTTCATGGTATTCCTAACATTTAAACAATTAATTCCCCCCACACACCCATCAAACAAACAAACATCAATAATCCTATAAAAATATTCTTCAGTGAGAATTACCTAGGTTAACCCCAGGACAGAGAATTGAAAAGAATGATTATAAACAAGGTAAAAGATTTCAAGGAGTTTAAGGATAAGATGAGAAACACAGGAATACTGGAGTGAACATGAGGAGGATAGTAATAAATTCATTATTAAAGTCCAACAACCCAAACATTAGGATAAATAAAACCAAGAAGGCAATTCATGATGTCAAAAGTGAATTCACTAAAGACATAGAAATTACTGAAGAAAGCTCAAGCTGAAATGAAGATGGAGTTGAAAAAAATGAAATACTTAATTAGAAAATACAGAATAGGTCTTAGCAGTAGAATGAGCTGAGTAGAAGACATCTACTATCATCAGACTGAAGATAAGGTAGAGTAGTTAAACCACTCACTTACAGAGTATGATAAATTTTTAAAACACACACGAGACAAGTATGCAGAACTATGGGACAGCATGAAAGAATAAATTTAAAGATTACAAACATAGAAGGAGAAGAATCCTAGGTTAATGCATGGACCATAACTTCAACAGGATAATAGAGGAAAACATCCTCAAGTTAAGGAAATACATACCCATAAGGATATAAGGAACATACAGAACACCAAATAGACAAGACCAGAAGTGAAACGCTCCGTGGAATAGTAAGGCTAAACGCTTATAAAGAACAAAGAATGGGTAATGGTGGTTGCAAGAGAAAAGCCATACTCTCATACAGAGGAAATCCTACCATAATAACAGCTAAATTCTTAATGGAAGCTTTAGATGCCAGAGGAACCTAGAGCAATGCACTCTAAGATCTAAAAGAGCACATATGCCAACATAGACTGTTTTAACCAGCAAAACTATCCACCCTAGTTAAAAAGAGAAAGAAAAAGTTTCGTTGTATAGACAAGATAAAATAATTTATGTGCACGAAACCAGCTCTATTGAGAATACTGGAAGCAATACTTCTGAGTGAAAAGAGGACAAGGAAAGACAAGAGACTACAACAAGAAAACAAATAAGATACAATTACTGAAAAAGAATCTAGGACTAAGAATATAAACAGTGGGGAGGCAATTAAAACACATCCTTCAATAACAACTACAAATATTAATGTAACAACTACAAATATTAATGTCCTCAACTCTTAAGCGAAAGAACGTAGATTAGTGAAATTGATTAAGAAACAACAAACACCATCCTTGTGCTATCTACATGAAACTCATCTTGCCCTCCGGGATATGCAGCACCATAGAGTTAAAGAATTGGAAAAAAAAAGTGTTCCTGGCAAGTGGGACCAGGAAACAAGGAGGTACCACTACCATAATATCTGACAAAAATAGACTTCAAACTAAAGTTAATGAGATGATATGAATAAGAATACTTTAATCTGATCAAGAGAAAAAATAACCAAGAAGATAGTCTGACACAATCAATTTCATAAATAGCATATAAAAGGCCTTCAAGACAAAGACTAACCTCAATTCAGTAACAGTGACTAATGTTGATACTTTACTTTCTCTAACAAACAGGTCATCTGGGCAAAAAAAAAAAAATAAAGAGATATCATTCCTTTAAATGACATCATATATCAAAGGGACCTAACATGCATCTACAAAATGTCCCACCAAAGATTAAATATATATATACATTCTACCCAGCAGTCCATTAAAGTTTCCCTAAAATAAACCATATATTGGGACACAAAAAATGTCAATAAATATAGAAAAACAGGTAACTTCATGTATCCTATCTCTCTACGCTGTGAAAGAAAGAAAGAAAGAAAGAAAGAAAGAAAGAAAGAGAGAAAGAAAGAAAGAAAGAAAGAAAGAAAGAAAGAAAGAAAGAAAGAAAGAAAGAAAAGATTGAAATCAACAACTGAATCTCTAGAAAGTATACAAAGTCATGGAGATTAAAGAACATAGTACTGAATGACAAAATGGGTCAAAGAAGAATTCAAGAAGAAAATTTTGTTAAATACCAGGGGGGAAACATGAAAACACAGCACATGAACACCTGTGGGACACAGTCCTAAGAAGCAAATGTATGGCACTAGAACCATACATACAAAAATCAGAAAATACAGATACGTGGTTCTGCTTCTTCCTTGAGATTGTGGTCTGCATTGGTCCATAAGGATGGAGAGAGCAGAAGCAGGGAACAGGGTTCAAGATGGCTTTGGGTACAACCTGCGGGAAACAGACTTCAGTGAATCAGCTCAACTATATTCCAGAATATAAGGAACATATAGGATTGGGGAGCTCGGGGATGGACCATAATTTGCATTAAATGGCACACTTCTATCACAAGGCTTTGATGTGGCTGTAGTGTCCTATCAAAATGACTAGAGAACTTGGCTAATTACCATGTGGGTCTTCAGTGGAAGAAAGTTTTGAGTATCTGTGTCAAGGGTCACCCTTGAGATAAGTCAGGCATCCTGGGCCTAGAGACAACATCCAAATAAGACTAGGTAGAGAGCAGGAAGCTTTTGCTACTGGGATGGAGTCCACCATGTTGCCAAGCTTAGAGAAAGCTACCAGGCTACAGTAGACGGCAAACTCTGAACAGCCAACAATGCCATCCAACACAAATAAGTGACTTCATGATGTAACTCAAGTAGTTGGAAAAACAAGAGCAAAGCAAACCCAATCCACTAGTTGAGAAGAAAAGCAAGCAAGCAACAGAAAAGAAAAGGAAGAAATTAATAAAATAGAAACAGAAAGCAAACATTTGTTGACTTACATAGTTAACAAATCTAAGAGCTGGTTCTTTGAAAAAGAATGAAAGATTCTTAGCTAAATTAACCATGAAAAAGAGCAAGGAAACACAAATTAATAAAACCACATAGGAACATGTAAACTTTAAAATAAACACCAAAGAAATTGAGGTCATAATACGGGAATATTTAAAATCTATATTCAAAAAGTATAAAAGAAAAGGACAGGTTTCTAGATGCATCCAAATCATCAAAGTTGAATAAGGAAGAGCTTAACAGCTTAAGCATACTCATTTAAAAGAAATGAGGATATTAAAACAGAAAAAAAAATCCTTCCAGTGAAAAAAGCTCCATTCCAAATGGATTCAAAGTGGAATTCTACCAGACTTTTAAAGAAAAACCACAAACAATAACCATCAAGTCATTCAAAAAAAAATAGAAACAGAAGAGAATTTTTAAACTCTTTGTATTACTCTAATCCCCAAGCCAGGTAAACACAGGAAAAAAGAAAGAAAGAAAAAGACAGAAAAGAAAGGAAGAAAGGAAGGAAGGGAGAAGGAAGGAAGGAAGGAAGGAAGGAAGGAAGGAAGGAAGGAAGGAAGGAAGGAAGGAAGGAAGGAAGGAAGGATAGGAGGGAGGGAGGGAGGGAAGGAGGGAGAGAGAGAGAGAGAGAGAGAGAAAGAAAGAAAGAAAGAAAGAAAGAAAGAAAGAAAGAAAGAAAGAAAGAGAGAAATCCCAGTCAAAGTCCCCATGATATTATAATATTCTTTAGAAAAATCCATCATAAAGTTCATATCAGAATTCAATTTATATTTATGTTACAGATCTACAGTTTAAAAACAAACCAACCAACCAACTAACTAAAACCAAACAAGCACACAATCAAAAACTCATGGTACTGACACAAAAGCAGACATATGTATCAATGGAGCAAAAATAGAACCCTCGCCCAAATAAGATTGCACATAATTATAGCCTTTGATATTGACAAAGATGCCAAGAATACAGCATCTTCAGCAAATGGTGCTGGGAAAACAGATATCTAAATGTGGAAGGATTAAGTTAGATCTGTAACTATCACTCTTCACACACACCAAAAAACAAATAATCTAAATGGAAAAAAAAATGCGACAATCTATGGTCTGAAACACTGAAATTTCTAGAAGAAAGTGTAGATGTTAGTTTATAAGGTATAAGGGCAGGCAAGAATTTTCTGAATATGATTCCATTCACTCAAAAATTAAGGCCAACAAATGGGACCACACAAAACTAAAACTTTTGTTCAGTAAAAGAAACAGACATCCAGTGACAATGAAGCCTATACAGAGTTAGGGAGAATCTTTGCTAGCTATAACTCTGTTAGACTGACAGCCAGTATACACAATGAACTAGAAAACAAAGAATCAAGAAAAAAAACAATAAAAAATAGGCCATAGTTCTGAACAGAGAGTTCTCAGAAGAAATAAAAATGGCTAAGAAATATCTATAAATTCTCAACATCCTTTGCAATCAGGGAAATACAAATTAAAACTACTTTGACATTTCATCTTACCAGAGTCAGAATGGCTAAGATCAAATAAATCAATTGACAGAAAATGCTGGCAAGAATTTGGGGAAAGTATAACTCTCATTAACTATTTTTTTAATTGCAAACTGGTTCAGGTACTATAGAAATTAGTATGGATAATTCTAAAAGAAAATTAAACAAATAAACAAACTAAAAGCAGATCTAATATATGATCCAGCTATACCTCTCTTTGATTTATATGCAAAAGACATGACATCCTACAACAGAGATACTTGCTTTTCTGTTGATTTTTGTTCTAGTAGAAATAGATAGGAAATGCAAGCTGCCTAGCGAACTGTGCTTCAACTGCTGAATGAATTATCAAAATGTGATCATCAATAGAATGGAACTACATTCAAACAAAGAAAAATGAAGTCATGAAACTTGCAGGTAAATGTTGATACTAGAAAACACACAAAGAACCGGGCGGCAGTGGCAAACGCCTTTCCTTTAATCCCAGCACTTGGGAGGCAGAGGCAGGCAGATCTCTGTGAGTTTGAGGCCAGCCTGGGCTACAGAGGAAAGGCACAAAACTGGGTTGTGGGTTTGTGCCCCACGTTGGGCACCATTTGTAGCTAGAATTTTCCTGGTCCTGCCTGGCCCAAGGTCATGGACAAATATCTCTCACCCACCAGTCCCGCAGCTGCTTAGACCCAACCAAGTAAACACACTGAGACTTATATTTCTTACAAACTGTATGGCCATGGCAGGCTTCTTGCTAACTGTTCTTATATCTCAAATTAACCCATTTCTATTAATCTATAAGTTGCCACGCGGCTCGTGGCTTACTGGTACCTTATATCTCGCTTGTCATGGCAGCGACTAGCAGCTTCTCTCTGCCTCAGCCTTCCACTTCCCCGAATTCTTCTCTCTCCTTGTCCCACCTATACTTCCTGCCTGGCTACTGACCAATCAGTGTTTTATTTATTAACCAATCAGAGCAACATATTTAACATAAAGAACATCCCACAGCAAAAAAAAGAAAACACACAAAGTACCCCAGACCCATAAATACCGACACTGTATGTTTGCTCTTACTTGAAGATCCTAATTCTGAATTATTAGACTTGAGTATACAGTACAGAATACTGCAGGAGTCAGGAAAATGGAAAGGGACAGTGGTGGGAGACATGGAGAAGGAGTTCTGGGGAGGGGGATGGCATGACATGTGTGAAATGAAGGGGGAAAGGGGAAAAGTAGGAGGACTTAGCTGGAAGGGGTCAGGGAAGGAAATTCAGAGGGAGGGGCAAGTGGAGATACCTAAAACTAAGGATGTTTGAAGAAGTCGTAGGGAAACATTGTTTTATAAGCTTACTGAAAAATACATATAATATAATATGTAATACATATTATATTATAATATAATAATATATTATATAATATAATATAATAAATAAATTATATAATAATACAAATGTGTGTTCATATGTATAAATAATCAAAATGAAGTTATGCCACCACACAGGGTAACAATTCCCTACTCTCATGAACCATAAATGATCAAAGCACCAGTGTCAGTCAAGAAAATCTTCCTTCAGGTTGTTGGTCAAAGGGAGGGTTCCAATAGATTTCCAAAACAAAATAGTGTCTTCTAGACATAAGAGGAATGCTGCACCCAGGACGTGTTAATCATATAGTTATCGAAACAAAATCAGTTGACAGGCCAACATGGATGGGAGAAGTTTCACAAGGCCCACCCTCACCTCTGGATGACAAGCTACAGAGACTAATGACTGAGAGGGAGACCAGATTTCTCCAGGGACAAGCCCTCTGCAAGTTACTCAATTGCAAGTGATCATCCCTAAACACCTACAAAGGGCAACACTGTGTGGATTCTGTAGATTATTTATGTACAAGTCGTGTATGCTTCTGCAGGTGTTTGTGTGTGTGTGTGTGTGTGTGTGTGTGTGTGTGTGTGTGTGTGTAGTGTGTAGTGTGTATGTGTGTGTGTGTGTGTGTGTGTGTGTGTGTATAAAACAATGACAGTGAAAGAAAAATAGACTTGAATTACAAAAGGAATAGGAGAGATATAAGAGTAGTTGGAGGGGGCATAGGGATGAGTGAAAATCATGTAAATACACTACTAATGTTTGAATGCTTAAATGAAAAATGTTTAAAAATTGAGTTTAAATGTTTTAAAAATTGAAAACATGAATTGGAAATCAATGAGTATAAAAGAAATATTCATCGCTAGAACTAAAATTACAATTTGAGTGATGAGCTAACAGCTCCTGATCATGTTAGTGATATAAATTGCAAAGGATATTAAATGTGTATATTGGTGACTAGCCACCTAGCAAGCAATGTGGCTTCTGCAAACATCACAGTCCATAGAGTCTCAGCATGTTAATACAGATGAGGAAAAAAAAAGCGCAATGGATTATTCACAGATGCTCTGGTGTTCATCCAATGTATGTTTCAGATCTCAACAAGAAAAACAGATAGAACACAGAGCAGTGTTTGGGCATCATCAACAGCTCCCATAAAATGTTAAAAAAAAATAAAGATACATTTTTTTGTCCCACCAATGTCATAGGGGATTCCTAACAATAAATTTACCTCATACGGAGGTTTTTCACTAGAAGTTTTTTTTTTTTTTTTTTTTTTTTTTTTTTTTAACAGAGCTAATCAAGAATTTTCTGATAGAGACAGTGAGATGGCTCAGTGGCTAATGCCTTGTGCCTCAAGCCTAATGACCTGAGTTTGATCCTCAGGACCCACATTATGTAAAGAGAGAACTGACTCCCACAAATTGTTCTATAATCTCCACACTCTAGTCATGGCACCACCTACACACAGATAACTGAATAAATGTAAACAATTAAAGAACATCATGAAAACTAGAGAGTGCTGTTCCATAGGTCAGAGATCCATGAAAATATCAACGAAACCAATTTCCATGTACGACAGTTGAGCTATGAAATACTGACAATTAATATGTGTGCTTTCCACCAATCAGAAGGTAGAGAATCATAAAAGTTTTGTGCAATGAGATTCATTCTACATACAACATTAAGTAGATACACACAGGACTCGGTGTTTATGTCATTTAGTTATATAGTATCCACACAGATATAGTGAGAAAAACAGAATTATGCCTTCTAATTTTTCATATATGGCAGATATATTAAATAATATATTATTAGAATTATAATTTTATTTATATTTAATATAACTTTCAGAGTACTTGTCATTTGCACCTTACATATTATTCCATAAAACTCTAAAATCTCCAAACATAATGTTTGCCACCATTGCAAACTTTGACTACTAGGTGGCTATACTATGAAAAAACTCTTCTCTTAATTTATGAACATTTATGAATAGATATTTATAATGTGATTTGGCACTGAGTTAAGAACTTTTAATAGTTCTTTCATTGTAACATTAAAAGTGAAAATAAGCATATAAACAAATAACTCATTAATTTGGCATAATTTGGTCTAGTGTATTATAATGAGGGTTATTTAATTATTCTTTGCAAGTGGTTCATATTAAGGAACCAAACTTTCCTCTAGTTCACTTCTTTATGGCAACTATCTTGTTGTTTACTGTATCCCACATATGATGTTGAAAACTTAAGTATTTACAATACAATTCGTTTTTCTTTTTTCCTTCTCTCTCCTTTTTTCGTTTTTCTTTTTATTGATAATAGATTCTTTTCTCACTGAATACATCTGGCCACAATTTCCCCTACCTCCACACCTCCCAGCTCCCCATGACACCTTTTCTCTCCCATCGATCCACTCCCCCTCCATTTCCTCTTCAGAAAAGAGTAGAACTCCAAGAGACAATAGCCAAGTGAGACAAAACAAGATACAATAAGACAAGGCAAAAGCCCACACATCAAGACTGGACAAGGCAACCCAATAGGAGGAAGTCACGGGGAGGAAACCATAGGTCTGCACCAGGTCCTCTGCATATATGTTATAGCTGTGAGCCTGGTGTTTTGTGTGGGACTCCTAACAGTGGGTGTGGGTGTATCTTGGATTCTTTGGTCTGCTCTTAGGACTCTTATCCTCTTAATTGGGCTGTTTATGTTACATGTCAGTGTCACCAGGAAAATGTATTATTCCTGTGGTCATTGGGGGCTCTAGTCTGGGACTTTGTACATTATCAACTATATGGTAGCTATAAATAGATGACAAATGCACAGATGTTGGGAAAGTACCATGAATTCATTTGCATAGGAGAAGTGTTTTTCCTTTAATGTAGGTATAAAACCACCTAGATGGTTTCTGGTATTTCTTTTCTGTACAAGTTAATGAAATTTGTTATGATATTTTTATACAGGTATGCATCTTGAATCAATTGCATCCATTCATCCTTCTACCTGAGCCATTGCCGGCCCCTATGTTACACATCAATTTCCTCATAAATTGAAATATTACATCTGGAAGAAATTTCCTTAAGACTCAGAAAGTTAATAAGACTTACAAGGCTCAGGATGTAAACAAGCAAAAATTTCTGGAAGTTCCTAAAATTTTCATTGGAGTAGGCTTTTGGTTGATACAGCTGCATATTTAGTTGTTGCACTCCTATAAATAAACCCCACATCTGCATTCCTGCAAGTGACTTCAATGTACCCATTGGTTCTCTCAGCTACACTCTTGTGGATCCTTTCTTTTGTCTGTGATTGGAGCCCTATCTGGAATGAGTAGGAGTTTGTATATGTCTCATCAGGAAGTCACGTAACAACACTCTCAGAATTCCTCTTCTACTTTGAAATCCATGTATTTATTTATTTTATTTTATATCTTACATTTTTCTTTCATATTTTTCTACATATGACAGAAAACACAGGATACTCACCTTCCTTCTACCTTACCATGCACTGCATGTCCTCCAGTTGTATCCATGTTTCTACAAGAGACAGAATTCTACTCTTTTCTTGCTAATAAATACTATATTGTGGCCTGGCAGTGGTGGCGCATGCCTTTAATCCCAGCACTTGGGAGGCAGAGGCAGGCGGATCTCTGTGAGTTCGAGGCCAGCCTGGTCTCCAAAGCGAGTTCTAGGAAAGGCGCAAAGCTACACAGAGAAACCCTGTCTCAAAAAAACCAAAAAAAAAAAAAATGCTATATTGTGCATGTTTGCATATAATATTTTCTTTATCCATTCATCTACTGAATAACATAGGCTTATCCCACAGTTGAACTCTGTAAATGATGTAGGAATCAACAGGGGAATATTTGCATCTCTTCTTGGTGCTGACTTTCTTTAGGATATATACACTGTAGCTGGAGTTATCTCCAGTCCCGCCCTGGCCAACAGCCACTCAGACCCAAATAAACACACAGACATTTATATTATTTAAACTGTTTGGCCTAATGGCTCAGCCTTCTTGATATCTAGCTCTTACATCTTAAATTAACCCATTTCTATAAATCTATACCTTGCCACTTGGATCGTGGCTTACAGGTATCTTTACATGTTGCTTCTCATGGCAGCGATGGCTGGCAGTGTCTCTTGACTCAACATCCCACAGCACTCTCCCCCCACCTTTTTTTTCAAAAAGGAAAGTTTTGACTTTAACCTGAGAAATGGGAGAAGGACACAAGCAACTTTTGGTAGTCTTGCAAGAGTAGACAGAGACAGCTGGCAGCCTGGACAGTCATCCAAAGTTCCTCTGTAAATTTGAGGCATCTGTCTTCAGGCCACAGGCCTAAAGTCTCTCAGTCACTTTTCTCTGTGTCCTGTAGAATATCTGGCAGTTTCCTCTGTGAAGCAGGAACCTAAAGGACCGTTTTGTCAAGCAAAGTTCAGTGGTCACCTTCTTATGGGTCCTGTATGTCCAGTCGATTAAGCAGTTCAGGCAAAAATAGTTTCTTTCCCAAATGGCTATTTTTGCCAAGAAGAAGATAAACTCCATATAGAGTGTCTTCCATGCCCATCCTCCTCTCTGAAGTAGATCAGTTCTGCCAGGAGCAGACATGTCTCATTGTTCAGAAAGTCTAAATTTTTAAAACATTTTAAATGCCATATTTTGTAGGTCTTTGAAGTGTTTGAAGATTACCTACCTAATTGAATTATATCTATGTGTACCTAGAAAACTTAACATGACTATAAGTTTGACTATCATAGGAGACTAATCTGTATTTTTTAATTATCCATTACAATCTAAATGAGTTACACAAACATAATGCTTCAAATGAGAGTATATATATATATATATATATATATATATATATATATATATATATATATATATAATAACCAAACTAAGTTCAAACCTGCATCAATAAACCAAAATCCATAGCAATAAAAAATATTTCTAAACAAGTTGGTGTTCTCTAAAAGTAGGTTCATCAATCTATCCTTTCATCCTACCACATCTACACTAACCACTTTTCTTTAGAAAGGGATTGCATTTATAATCAATCTCTCTAAATAAAAATATTGGGTTTTTATTTTGTTCCACACCAGAGGACTCTTCTGATATAGGACAAAAGAATCTCTCAAACTTTTCTTTTAGCAAATATGCTTGGGTTTAGAGAAGGAGTGAGCCAATTCCATCTCCAAAGCCAGCTTGGTATATTTGAGAATTTGGGCATAGCTTCTCATACTACTTCCTGCTGGATGAGAGCGCTGTATTCTTATGGAGACATAAAAAAAAAAATTTAGGATTATAGGGTAGTCCATGAAGCTGTATTGTTTGAGCTAGTTGCCTTGAAACCATTCTGGATGTTGGATCATCTGGGCCATGGTGTTATCAGAGACCTTTCAGGGGGTCTTGGCTTGTCAAACCTGATGTATCTTAATCTGGAACAAATCCATAGCCTCTTGCTTTCTGTGGAAATAAAAGCAGAGCCTCCTTTCCAAAGCAACATATCTTTAGATCCAAATTTTGAAGTCAAGGTACCTTTAATATATATATATATATATATATATATATATATATATATATATATATATATATTAGTTTACCTGAGCAGTCTTTACAATCAAATGTCTTTCTGTAGTTAAAAATATCAAAGACAACATAATACAGATTCTCTATGTGATATCCATCTTTACATGGCTTATTTTTATATTACTTTTACTTTCTCTTTAAAGACTTTATTTTTAAAACTATTTCTTTATGTAACTGTATATATATTTTTGTCTCTCTTGCAAGCCTACATACACTTTTACACATATTGTAAACTATTCCATATGAGTCTGTCTTATTGTGAACCTCTTGCTTTAAACTGCAGCTTTATTAAGCCTGAAAAGTAGCTGTCACTGCTGGCTCTGCCCACCTCATCTTTCCAACATGGCAGAACTACATTTACCACCAGCTCTGGCTCTGGGATCCATGTGTACCACCATCTCTCGGAAGCAGAGGGTCTCTGTGTCCATCCAGCAGTGTGTAGCCCAGAAACCTCTATTTGTTGTACTAGCAAAAGCTATATCCACCACGCAGCATACTGCATGGCTTGGAATCTGCCATGTGGCAGGTCAAACCCACACACCATGAACCTGCCATAGAGTAGCTCAAGCCTGCATATTGCAGTGTCTTGCCACCCACATGAGACATGAAGCATGAACTTAGGTGGAAACTTGAGCTGTCTCTTTCATTCTAGATTTTTGAAAGTTGCTTATAATGCACTTCCCATTTTCTTAGGTAATGTTATATCCTTCTGAGGTCTTTGATGCAGTTGAAGACTAGATTGTTACAATTTTCTTTGGTTATGATAAGAGATAAGATAGATATGAAACCTTAGGCTCACAAATATAGGATAGATAAGGTATTTTCTTTTAGTTTGCCAAATATAAATAGACTAGATATTGTAACTATAATTCTTGCTTGCTAACTGTTTTGTTATATGTAATTTTACTGTGTTAAAGTTAAAACCTTCCTTTTTGAAAAAAAAAAGTAAAGGGGAAGTGCTGTAGATATCACTCTGTATGCTGTGAATGTGTTCTTCTGATTGGTTAATAAATAAAATGCTGATTGGCCAGTAGCCAGGCAGGAAGTATAGGCGGGACAAGCCACAAAGAGAATTCTGGGCAGAGACAGGAGTTGTCAACCAGACACAGAGGAAGCAAGATGTGAAAGCAGAACTGAGAAAAGGTACTAAGCAGAACTGAGAAAAGGTACTAAGCCATGTGACTAAACATAAATAAGAATTATGGGTTAATTTAAGTGTAAGAGCTAGTCAATAGTTAGCCTGAGCTAATGGCTGAGCAGTTTTAATTAATATAAGCCTCTGTCTGTTTACTTAGGTCAAAGCAGCTGCAGGACTCATGGGTGAGAGAGATTTGTCCCGATCATGGGCCAAGTGGAACACAGGAAAACTTCACCTCCAATATACTGATTAGATGGTTGACTATTTTTAATTCTGGGTTATTATTTTTTTTTGAGAAACTGATATGCTTTTATACTGGTTGTATTCATTTTTGTGCTTGCCAATAGGGATTCTTTTTCTTTGCATCCTTGCTAACATTATCATTTTCATCTTTATTTTCCTCATAGCCATTCTGGTTCAATGGGGTAGCACCACTCAGCCCCTGTGTTCTGCTCTGTGCAGCTGGAGCCTCTCTTGGACAAGATATGAGAAGTGAGGATTGGACTTTGGAGAATAAAATTTCTTGTGTATCAACATGATGGCAACTGTCTTCATTCATTTCATTGAAGAAGTCTTCAAAGGAAGGGCCAAAGGGCCAAGGTGTGAGGGGAAGGAAAAAACAAAGGTTCAGTACCTAAAAGAGTCCTTAAAGTAGATAACTAGCCTACCCTAGCATGCTGAAAGAGAACAAGCAAGGCTGGACAAGCAGGCAATCCCATGTTGAGAATGTCATCCAGGCAGATGAGGATGGTAGATGGCCCTAAGGCCCAAGCCATCTTTAGTTTTGTGAACTTGACCTAAGGATTCTGTAAATTGTGACAGATTTTAGCCATTTGCAGGAAGGTTCTAAAGCTGTTTACTTTCAATGGAGATAGTGAAATTATTCACTAATTGATGAACCAAGAAGTGTGCAAAGAAACCCTTATTGTTCCTCAGTAAGTCCTTCCCTTCATGTTTCCCAAGAAAACAAGGAATCTGGGAATTCCAGGCACTGAAAAGCAAGGCAGGAATCAGGCAGTGGTGGAAGCCTTCTCAGTGGGCCAAGAGCCCTTACAGACAATGATGATGACCAATCATTCAGGCAAAATTTGAGTCAGAAACACAAACACTTTTCACATGAAAGTACAAGTATCAATTTCCCTAATAGATAAAGTCATTCGGTTCACACTCTGTTTGTTTTCAAAAGCAATAATAATATATTTGTCAAGAACAGTCACCTCCTAAATTTCTTGAATAGCCTATCCATAAACAAAGGCAAATAATTGTTTATATATGATATTATATATAATGCTGAGGTTTATGGGAATAATAAACTAAAGTATTACTTTGCAAAATCTTTTACTCTTTTGTCTAACCACTTTGTATTGGAAGGTGGATTCCACCCACTGTTTTTCTCTGAAGCTGTACCATATAACTGACTGTCTCCCTCATCCATGAGAATTACATTAGATATCAGGTCATACATTGAGGTCTTTGACCCATTTGGAGTCAAGTTTTAGGCAGGCTGAGAAATATGGATCAATTTTCAGTCCTTCTACATGCATCTATGCAGTTTGACCAGTACTATAGCTGAAAAAGCTATCTTTTCTCCAGTACATATTTTTGGCTTCTTTGTCATAAATCAGGTGTCCATAGGTGTGTGGATTTGTCTTCAGTTCTATTCCATTGATCAACATGTCTGTTGTTATGCCAATTTCATATTGTATTATTACTCTATCTGTAGTACACATTAAAGTCAGGAATGGTGACTCCTCCAGTAGTTTTTTTATTGCTCAAGATTGTTTTAGCTATCCTGAGCTTTATGTGTTTCTATATGATGTTTAAGGTATTGGGTTTTTTTTTCAATTTCTATAAGAATCATGTTGGGATTTTTATGGGGGCACATTGACTCTATGGGTAGTTTTTTATATAGTGGGCATTTTTTATAGTATTAGTCTTACCAATCTGTAATCAAGGGAGGTCTTCCCACCTTCTGGTAGCTTCTTCAATTTATTTCCTCGGTCTGATAGAAATAAAAATAGGGACTACACTCAAGCTCAGGGGCACAAGAAAACAAGACAGGACTATGATAGCACAGACATTAAGACCAACAATTGATAAATTGGGCCTCATAGAGCATGAGGGTATGGGATGGTCCAGCTGGGGGAGGGATGGAGTAAGAGAGCAATGAAAGAGATATCTTGATAGAGGGAAACATTATGAGGTAAGGGAGAAACCTGGGGCTAGAGAAATTCCCAGGAATCCACAAAGATGACCAGCTTAGACTACTCGCAGTAGTGGAGAGGGTGTCTGAACTGGCCTACCCTGGTAATTAGATTGGTGAATACCCTAACTGTCATCATAGAGCCTTCATCCAGTAACTGAATGAAGCAGATGCAGAGATCCACAACCATGCACCAAGGCATGCTCCAGGAGTCCAGTCAAAGAGAGGGAGGGGGGATTATATGAGGAAGGGGGATCAAGATGATGATGGGGAAATCTACAGAGACAACTGACAGGAGCTTGTGGGAACTCATAAACTTTAGGCTGACAGCTGTGAAACCTGCATGGGACTGGACTAGGCCCTCTGCATGCCAGAGACAGTTGTGTAGCTTGGTCTGTTCAAGTGGACCACAGCAGTCGTATCAGGGTCTATCCCTGGTGCATGAGCTTGCTTTTTGGAGCCCATTCCCTATGGTGGGATGCCTTGCCTTGTTCAGGGGGGAGGGGATTGGCTTCCTGGTACAACTGATTGTACTAGGCTTTGATGACTCCCTGGGAGGCCATACTCTTTTGGAGGAGGGGATAGGGAAGTTGGTGGGGGGAGATGGGAGGGTAGTGGGGGGAGAAATGGGAGGGGGATCTGTGGTTGGTATGTAAAATGAATAAAAAATTCTTATATTTAAAAAAGAATAAAATGAATTTTTAAATATTAAAAAAAAGTGCCTCATAAAACTAAAAAGCAATGACACCTTCATTTGAGTGAAGAAACAGCCTACAGAGTTGGAAAATATGTTTACCAGTTATATATCTGACAGGGGGGTTAACATCTGGAATATACAAAAAACTCAAAAAATTGATCAAGAAAACAAATTACCCAATTAAACATCTCACATGGAACTAAACAGAGAGTTCTCAAAAGCCGAAGCACAAGTGGCTGAGAAACACATAAATATGTTTCAACATCTTTAGCCATTGGGGAAATGCAATTAAAACAACATTGAAATTTCACCCAGGGTTCTGTGCAGAAGATGAGGAAGAAAGACTGTAGCAGCCAGAAGTGGCAGATGCTTTCAGAGAATCAGGATATTCAAGTCATAGCCAGGTAAAAGTACATATGAACTTACAGAGAACATGACATGTCCAAGACCCATACAAGTACAAGCAAGACAAAAATCTCAGCAGCAGGAGAAGTGAGCACAAGGTGCCATCTCTGGACAAGAAGTTATACAAAACTGATAGCTACTTGGAGAGGGAAAATCAGTTCTCCTCAATGGGATAACAATGGGTATATCAACCATATTATGGGTCAGACCCTATGCTCAGGAGTAATTAGCTAACACCAATTGTGTGTGTGTGTGTGTGTGTGTGTGTGTGTGTGTGTGTGTGTGTGTGTTTCTGTGGTGTATTTTAAGCAAGACAAAGAATATGAAATTGAGTAGGTAAGAAGGATGATGAAAAATCTGGGAGGGTTTGTGGGGGGGAATATATTCAAAATATATTGTATTAATCCCAGCACTCGGGAGGCAGAGGCAGGCGGATCTCTGTGAGTTCGAGGCCAGCCTGGGCTACCAAGTGAGCTCCAGGAAAGGCGCAAAACTACGCAGAGAAACCCTGTCTCGAAAAACAAAACAAAACAAAACAAAAAAAAAACAAGCAAACAATCAAAATATATTGTATAGGAATCTCAAAGAATGAATAAAAAGAGTTATACTGGAATGTGTCTTCAGAAAATTTGCCTTGAATTTAAAAAAACCACAAAATACTCAGGAAATTTCATACTAAGGAGTCAAACAAGAATAATATTTGTTAAGTGATCTCATATTAGCACATAAAAGAACCCTAAAGATATTACTAATACTTGTAACACAGGAGTTTAGAGTGCCAGAGGATGTTCTCAGCTCAGTTGTGTGCCTAACACTCATGTGCACCAAGATCAGCCTGAACAGTTGATTCCAAGTTTAAATTCACTCAAATGAAAAACTAATAACACATGCTGTCATGGGAGTAAGCAAAATGGAATGCAAGCTAATTCAGAATTATTATAGGAGTTTGGGGGTATGGCTTGACAGTTAAATTCACTGGCTGCTCCTCCAGAATTGTACTATAACCTTCACAGGTGAAGCTTACATGCCCACACCCACACAGAGACATACGCACACAAAATAAACCAATAAAATATAATAAAACTAATTGAGGAAATGACTCAGTGATAAAGAGAATTGATTGCTCTTAGAGAGTACCCAAGTTAAGTTTCCAACTCCCACATGGTGGATTTCAACCATCCATAACCCAAGTTCCAGAGAATTCAATGCCTTTTTCAGAATCCTGTAGGCACACACGTATATTCATACAAGCAAAACTACTCATAGACATAAAATAAACAAATCTATAAAAAAAATCCTAAATGTAATAAAAAAAAGATTTAGAATATATGTGGATTAGTCTGCTCAGATGTTTGCAGAAATTTGTTCAGGGCAATTGAATCTCTGTGCGTGTAATTGCTAGGTATTTACTTCCAGGCAAAGGCTCACAGGTAAATACAACAAGAAAAGCAGAATAATTATCCCCACCTTTGAAAGAGAAACTGGAAAAGATGTGCTAATCTTATTAGGAGATAACCCCTAAATTGTCAGGTATCATAGCCCATTACCTACCACACGACATATGAGAGCCAGTGATGAGAGGGGAGCAAGGGTGATTTTTTTAAGAGTTGTCAGAGCACCATCTTTTCTTCCAGCCTTTTAGACAAGGCCAATGTACTTCTTACTCTACTCAAAATGTATATGATGGCTTCACCTAGCCACTTGGAAGATTTAGCCTGGGATTACTGGACTGAGTATGTTTCTGGAGCTCGTGCCTCATTCTCAATGGGAGATGAGTGGAAATACAGATTCCTGTAGAAAATACCCTGATGTGTGAATTCTGGGTGTGGTGGGCAATCTTGTGTGTTTCTCTGGGCAATGTCAGGCATGGGGAAGTTGTCATATCTTATGCCCAAAAATCTCAGCAAGAAATATACTTGAAATATTCTAACAGATAAGAACTCTAGAGAAGTCTGAGCTATCATGCTTTTTTGCTAAGTGTAGATTTGCCACAAAAATATACAGATTCATGTATTCCAGTGGTTCTTAGCCTATGGGTCACAGCCCTTTGGGGGTCAAAGGACCTCTTCACAGGGGTGATTTACGATCCCTGTAAAATATCAGCTATTTACATTACTATTCATAACAGTAGCAAAATTAAAGTTATGAAGTAGCAACAAAATAGTTTTATGGTTGGGGATCCCCACAACATGAGGAACTGTATTAAAGGGTCACAGTATTAGGAAGGTTGAAAACCACTGACTTACTGTGCTTGACATTAGTTTCTAGGGATTTGCTTGTTCCGATTTTTACTAACTTTATGTTTATTGAAATACATTGGTGGTGAAATCCTTGTATATACAAGCTATACAAGCCCCCTGTCTTAGCAGATGTTTAGTCAGATGTTTTTCCTTAACATAAGGCTTCTCTAGATGAGCCAGGCTTTCCTGGATCTCCAGTCTTCCTGACAGACATCCAAGTGCTGAGGTTACAGGTATGTGTCCAGTGTTGCTAACAAGTGTGAACACTGAGCCCATACCACTGCTCATGAGTGGTTTTCATTCTTCTGAGGGGTTTGCATTATCTTTACTGCAGCTCTGTAAAGAAGGATCTATCATTACCAACACTTTAAAGGTTTGAGAACAAATGTTTGAATGTGGAAGAATTTGCCTGGGAAATACAAATCCTTTAAAATAAGATTGGATCTCAAGGTTGGCTAGCTCTGAGGAAGTCAGAAATGAGCAGCCTATGATAGTATGCAATACCCAGGTATAATTTCTCCTGTCATTGTGATTATTATATGAAAACCTATTTCTGCCTTCTCTTAAAGATTCAAAGATTGGTATTTGTAGACTATGATCTCCTTTGTCCACAAACACTTGGAGTGACATCCCCTGAGGAACACGATGTGCCACTGTGTGTCTAGAATACTAAAGTTGTAGTCCACTCCTTTTTGCTGTCTGCTCTGTTGCACTCTCAAGGCCATCCCAAATCACTCACTCCTTTTTATTCATGCCCATGCATGGTGCATGCCTGGCTCACACTCACATGTCAGTGCTTGCAGCCCACTCATGCCGCTGTGTGACACCATCATCCATGCATTCAGCTTTGAAGACCATTAACATATAGGACATCACTATCTAAGTGTGGGCTTGTGTAGTCGGATTATTCAGTTGGCCACCAGCTCACAAATGACAGCACAGAGACTTCTTATTAATTATGAAGGCTTGGCCTTCACTTAGGCTTGTCCCATTAGCTCTTATAACTTAAATTAACCCATGTTTTTATTAATCTACATTCTACCACATAGCTTTTACCTCTCTCCCTTTCTGTTCAATTCTGTCCAATTCGGTCCATGTCTCCATGGCATCTCCTCTGTGCCTCTGTGCCTCCTACTTCCTCTCTCTGCCTGGAAGTCCCACCTATATCTCCTGCCTAGCTATTGGCTAGCTATAAGCAAGCAGTTCTTTGTAGTTTACATACTCATTTATATCAGTTTGAAGACATGAAGACATGACTAGTAATAACTAGTAGTTACTATTTCCCTTGTTAGCTTTTCTCATGAGATCCTGCATCATCTTCATTTGACAGATAGCAAGAGTTCAAATTAAAAAGTATATCCAGGCTGAGGAGTATAAATTCTGATAGTTTTATCTGAAATTTCCATTCTGAAGGAGAAAGTACTACTATAGCACATGGAAAAACAACCAGATCTGAGACCGCTCAGGTTCCATACAACTTGCCTGACACCCATGGCATTCTCTGATCCTCTAAGATTAATTAAGGCCATATCATCTTTCCAATACTGGCCAACAGTCCCTCTGATGAGTTCTGTTGTGCACAAGGCCTGTGCATATGTCCATGAATGTACTCTAGTTATGCAAAGTGCATCTCTATGACCCTCTGGCAGAGAAGATAAAACAAGAATTTAGCTGATAAATGAGCAGTCCAGGATTTCAGTGTAAACTGACGGCAATGAGTGACTACATTGCTGGCCCGTTCATCAGTGCCCTTGAAAAGAATTGAATTCTCCCCAGTGGAACAAGTTCATTTACTTGTGTAGAAGTACCTAGAAGGAAAATATGTGCAGGTTCATTGCCAGTAGATAACGGCCTTTCCTCTGGTCAGGGGACAAGAATGGAAAGAATTTAAAGACAAACAAGTGTGCAGTCAAGTCACAGTTCTTGTGGGGAGAAAGTGTGCATATTTTTAAATACATTTTAGTAGCCACCAAAAATTATGAATCCTAGGTAGCGGACAAGCTAAGCAATGAACAGCAGCAAATGTCTTTATCAACATCTCTATAATCATCATCAAAGGCCAAATTAAGAAGTGGTCAGGGCTCCATATGGACCCATAAAGAGTGTCTCCCATTCCCAAGTTGTGTGTGCTGTTCTGTGTCTGGAAATCCTTGTTTAACAACAGAATACATGGTTGACTGACTATTGGAAAACAGTCTCCCATGTCTCTCTAACATATTTGAACATTTTCTTGGCAGAATACTTGGTTGTTTTGTTTAGAGGTGTGTGTGTGTGCGCGAGTGTGTGCGAGTGTGTGTGTGTGTGTGTGTGTGTGTGTGTAGCATTTGTGTGCAGTGTTGCATTTGAACCCAGGGTCTTCTATATGATAGCTCAGTGCTTTACTAATGAATGAAACCCACAGCACCTAGAACTTTCCCTTTTAGAATTTTTATTGCAAATAGACTCACAAAAAAAAACTAAAATACTAACTCTCTGCTTCTCTGTCTATCACCAGGTAACAGTATAGATCATCCATATGGTAGACTAAAAGCAAATAGCCATTTACAAACTTGCAGTATTTTTACTTTGATATCAACTGTCTAACTGTTTTGTTTAAGGATAGTTCTACAGTGCTTTTAATCATAAACATGCTGGCAGCAAATAGGCAATCACAAAATTCATATGGGGAGTTTCAGAGTGATGCTAGTTAAGTTTTCAAAGGCCAATTCCTCTAACTTCAACCCACCTGAGTATCTTTTGTGGCTAGACACAAGATAACATTATTTGAAATTGCTTGACATTTTACACTATTATAGTACTTTCAATATATCAGATTCATAGTTAATCTAGTCTGCTAATTATATTTTTGCTTAAAATATTTTAAGCACCATTTATTATATTTGTTTATTGTATGCATGTGTGCATGCATATACACATGTCTCACAGCTGTCAGAGGAAAAAACAGGGATGTGGAATAAATATGAGATTTATAACCAACAGAAAGTTTACAATTGTAACATAGTAAAAGAACTTGTGCTCATTAATAATCTTTGAAAATTCAACATTAGATGTATGGTACCCTAATAATGAAGCATTTGGAATACAGCACACTCTGAATGAAGCTTTTCATTAAAACGACAGTGCTTACCCTGCATTTCTGGTTAGAATTTCAAGACTGTTATTAAATGTATAAAGAAAATTTGATTGGAACTGTTAATGCTGTTTTTTATATTGTAGAAGATAAATGCTTTGTTAGAAATAAACTCATCTCTTGCTTACTCTTTCAGCATACTAATTAATAGAACAGAAGCATAGATTTCTTAATTAAAATAAGATACCTCAGGGGACTGAAATTAATTTGGTGTCCTACCAGACCACCTTATATCAATAAATTTCCCAGATGTTTTGTCAGCATTGTGTGGAAATAGATAAAGCCATTTTTTAACAGTGAAAAGGAATTTCCCATTTTAGACCAGTTCCAATGCATGAGGCGGATTAGTGTAGTTTTTCGTTAAGATTAATCTCCGTGGGTATGGCAGAGAATTCCGAATGTGTTTTCAGATATTATGTATGTAAGTCATTTGTTCAACTGTGATCCAGTTTAATCGTTGCTGAAAGCTGTAACCATCTGGCAGATGTTTCCTGGCCTCTGTGAAAAGAGTTAGGTGCTCATTTCTGCATCTATTGAGCACATGTCCAGGTCACCAGAAATACCACCACAATTTGCACCCTAATTAGCAATATCAAACACGCGTTTGGGCTGCATTGTCATGGGCCATAGCTGTCCTCCAAAGCTGGAAAAGTCTATTCAAACACAAATAGAAATGCCCTTGAAGGTCAGTGCTGGGAAATTTGCCTTTCTGTGCAATGTGAATCTCAGAAGCAAATTTTTCCTTTTCACTTGAGATATTTAAGTCATTTTTTTTTCTTTTCAATTCATATTATATAATGTAATGCAGATCAAGGAAAACTGACTTGGTAGTTCTCAACATTTTTAGCAGACAGGCCCTTCAGGAAGTCTGATTAAAAACTACAGACTTCTGCCTTAAATTTATCTTGCAAAAAATATCGAGACACAAAAACATCTTGGCACAAAAAAAATTATATTAAATATGATCAGTAACTAAACTGTCATACCTACATAGGGTAATATTATCAGACAAATGTTTTATTATTATACTAAACCTAGTAAAAGTATACATGGTGAGAATTTCTGGCCTTCAATAAACTCTACATCACTTCTTTCATATCCTGAAAGGAATGGTGTTTAGCACACCAAGCACACACACCTCCACACATATACATATACACCACCACACACACCACACACACATACACACACACACACACACACACACACACACATATACACAAGGACTCACACAAGCATATTATGTATACCACACACCCATCACACACACACTCAGACATACATACCATATATCACACACACTCATAACACTCACTACACATACACACACATACAGACACACCACACACACAAACATACCACACATCACATACATATACACATACACCATTCACATACTACAGATACACATATACTTCATACTCCACACACATATACATACATATACCACACATGCCACATACACACATATACATACCACACACACTCAAGTACACACACCACACATACACACCATTACACACACACACTACAGACCTTACATCCACACACACGAAATGGGGTTCTCTGTGAGAACTGAGGCTCTCTAAGCAGTTCCTAGATGCCCATGAGTGTATTGCTTTAAAGCCTAAACACTGACCAGATTCACAGCTGAACCTCAGACAGGCACAAAACAGAGATTCAGATTACTTGGAAACACAATTTATCGAGAAATTGTTGCTGCTGTTGGTGATGCTAATGTACACTGAGGGGGTGTTTTCAATCCTTGAAATGTATAAACTGTTAATGATTGATATGGATAATTATTCATTTTAATAAACATTTTATACAAATCTCAAAACAGGGGTTATGAATTCATATTACGATTTGGAGGTGGATCAAAATTAAAGCCAGCATGTAGATTAGGTTCTTCAGGGAGAGGATATTTACTGATAGAATTAAAAAGAACATCAAAGATACAGCCTGAGTAACATCACAATTAGAAGACAAGAAAGGCAAACCAGAAAAAAAACAATGTCAAATCTGCCAGAGAAAGAAACTGTTTGAAAACAAAGGACTTGTCAACAGTCAAGGGCGGGGAGAGGCCACATGAATCAGGATTTCAAAGCACATTCGGTTTTGGCAACCAGAGGGTCTTGTTACCTTGGAAACAGCCAAGTGAGAAGGAGAGGCCTCTGAATTGCTGAGTGGAAGCCTGAGGTCACTTCTCTACTGAGTGAATGGGTGGCAGGTGGGGATAGGAAGCAGAAAAGGCAAATATTGACATATATTTTAGGAAGCTGCTTTTGAAATGAAAGAGACAAAGGGGTTGGCATTGCCTCTGACAGGGACACAAAGGAGAGAGACCGTGCTTCACGTTTTCTTTCAAATGATACTAAAATTCCTGCACAAAGCATTTCACATAGATTTAAGAACTTCCTCTCAAGAAGGGGAAGTCAATTAAACATTACAATGGATTACTACATGCTCTTTTTAGACTCTCCTCCCAGCTCCATTCATCAAATGATCTGCTAAAGACGCTCGAAGGTGAAGAGATAAATCAAAGTGCCCCTTTCGATCCCACAGCCACCATCATTTGTTGATTTTTACTTAAACTACCTTCCTGAGAAGCATATTGGGGGGGGGGGTGGCTAGTGAGCCATTCTAAAAATCTTTCTTGGACAGAAAAATAATACAAGAAGGAAAAAATTAAACACTGGTCATATATAAGCCCCCATTCCATTTTCTTACCTAGAAACACTCGCAGCCAAATTCTACTTCAATACTCATTCACTTTTTCTTCCTTACTATTACATGTTTGTTCCTACCTAAGTCATTGGTTTCCTTCTATACGTTCTTTTGTCCACTAATTCATGTTACAAAAAGTACATTAAAGTCACAGAGGAAACCCTGTATAAAAACCCATGTATTTGTTATGTAGAATGATTTTTAAAATTGAGAAGTCTCAAATGTAGTATTTTTTTTCTCTCCTCAAACCAGCAGTCTAGGGAGTATGGTGGGCTCTATCAGATGCACTGGGACCTACTTTCATAACCACACTTCAGTTACAAACAAAAGCCGAAGCTGTTCTGTCTTGTATTGCCCTCACTCTTTCAAGGTTTGGGTGGCAGAATGACCCGGGCTTTTCATGGAAATGAATAGTCAGGTTTCTCATTGTCATGCTCTTGCAGAATTGATCTACAAGAATCACAGATTGCTTGTAGACACAGCATCTGCGTTCAAATGTAGTGTTCGTTCATGGGGATTATAATTGTCTATAAATTCTTCAATGCTGGTCTGTCAATATGCATAATAGAGCAGCCAACAAGAGTGTTCAGGAGACAGAAATGGCAAACCTCAAGAAGTACCATGAAAATGATCTTTGGCCTAGGGGCTCACAAGCTACTATTTCTTCCTTCTGCTCTCTGAAAGAATAGCTTGCGTCTGGTCACCTATGTGCTCAACTTTCTGGCTGTAAACATATTAATAGATAACTCTATGTCTTCCGTAAGGAACAAATTGATTGCTTTGTCATGTCTACCTAACTCTAAGATTAGAAAGCTTTGTGCCATTGACACTTTTGGAGAAATTCTGAATGAATACTGAGAAATGGAGCATATGACTTTGTCTTTCTGGGCGTTTGTCTTAAGAACACACGTGAAGCCAGTGATATCAGCCATAACGATCTGAAAAACACAGAGTCCCCAGTTTCAGCTGCTGAGCCCCACTAGGGCCTTTGCTCCTGCTCTTGTCCACAGAGCTCAGAGATTTTTCTTGGAAAATGAGAATTTAATAGGACACATTTGGAAACCCATATACTGAGTCTTGATCATGTTTTGTTTCCTCTCCTAACTTGTGTTATGTTATGGCCTACTTTCTATTGAGTAACCATCAACGGACATGGCTGATATCAAATTTTGTGGAAAATAATACATATTATCAATAAAAGAGAAGGACATTAACCTTATTTTGCTGTGATTTTTTGGTCTTTCGAGACAGGGTTTCTCTGTGTGGTTTTGGTGTCTGTCCTGGATCTCACTCTGTAGTCCAGGCTGGCCTCGAACTCACAGAGATCCACCTGGCTCTGCCTCCCGAGTGCTGGGATTAAAAGTGTGTGCTACAGTCGCCTGGCTTCTAATCTTTTATCTTAATGAGGCAAAATCTGATGCAAAATACTCAGGCCTGTTTATGTTCTCCTCCAAACACAACACCTGACAGCTACTTCCAAGCTTGTTTCACAGAAAAAAAATAATAATTATTATTATTATTTAAAAGCCTTAGTCTTGCTGCAAGACTATGTCTGCTGTATATTCCCAACCAGGCATATAAATCCCAAATTGGAGCTTTAAAAAAGACTAAATAATTCACAGAGTCGGAGTTTGAAATCTGCAGCTCAGTTTGGGGTCAGTTCCCATCTGCTGAATTGTATCAATGGGATTAAAGTTCACAGAATCTTTATTTTGCTCTTCAACATAGCATCTCACTAAGACCACGCATACATCCAGGCAGTTTCCTTGTTCAGAATCCAGGTCTTCCTTGAGACAGGACCTTTCAGGCTGTGCAGTGCCCAGTGATGTCATGAATAAGGTGAGGCAGATTTGTACATTAATTACAATAGCCTTTCTGAGGGCTCGCTGAAAACGTCCAGTTCTAATAAAATCAGAAAAGAGTTTTCCAGGGCGTGGGGAGGTGACTCAGTGTATAAAATGCTTGGCAGGCAAGCATGGGGACCTGAGTTTGAATCATCAGACCCTACGGAGATGCATGTGCGGTCCTGTGCAGAACAAACATCTGTAACCCCAGTGCTACAGTGAGAGGAGACACAGAAACAGAAGACTGTCTCAAGAAAGGTGGAAGGTGAGTGAGGAGTGACACCAGGAGACCAACATCGAAGTCATTAAAATCATCCTCTGATTTACAGCTTGTGGTGGCATGCTCTTACCCACATTTACACACATAAAATTGTGCAACACAAGCGCCTATCTACATGTGGGCACACACACACACACACACACACACACACACACACACACACACACACACACACACACACCGTACAGACAAAAAGTGAAAAAAGAAAAATGTTGTCTCTTGTCCCTGAAACCTACCTGCCCCTATCCAGCTCTGTGCCAAATGAGTTATCTCCTTTACTCCATGTTCTGGGACTCCTTACATCAATTTAGAGGAACTAGAATTGGAGGACAGTGAGATACAGGAGCTGTGTATACTGTCTGCCAAGACCCTGGCCCCCTTCACCCCCTCCAGGAAGCCAGTCACCTCTTCTTCTGGATCATATGGTAATTTACATACTCTCTGCTGAGATGCCGACTTCTGGACTGAGAGGTAATCTTTTTAAGTCCAGCACTTCCATGTTTATAAGAAAGCACTTTGTAATAAGCATCCCCAGTTTTCCCTGACTCCTGGAGGTGGCTCTCGGTGTACACACAGGCATGGCACCAAGTGCCCTTTCTAGGGCCCATGCTTCACATTCATAATATCTGGTCCATTAATGCATGCCTCCTTCATAGGACAAAGGGAGCAAGAGGGCCATCTGAAGGGAGGAATCTATGGGGAAGAAAGCCCTCACAAAAAAGTCACCATATGTGCCTCTGTTCCTCTTCAATTAGGAGAAACAAACCTATGCCTTCTCTTTCCTGTGAAAAACATCACACCCAGTTGAAGAAGAACAAAAACAGTGATTTCAGGTTCGTCCCAAATGCTCAAGACATCAATGTCTAACCGTACAAATACTACAAAACTAAGTCATATCTCAACCCCATCCCTGGGTCATTGTCTTTATCCCTCTTTGAATAGATAGCAGGTATATTTAAAGATATTTTGAGAATATATGCCTGATCAGAAGATCAAAGATGTTACAAAATTTTTATATCTAAGTATTATAAATATCTGAAAATATTTATAATTTGATCCTAATTTGATTCATCATTTATTTACTTAAGTACTATGTATTAACTAAATTATATTAGATTATCTATTCAATATTTAATGAAGTATACTTTATTTGACTACATTTTAAAATATAGAAAAATGTACAGTTGCTTTTATGATTTTGTGATTTCTATAAATACACCTTCTATTGTTTACCCAAAGCAAGTCCTCTGTGTCCTGGCCACTCATTAATTTAAAAAAATTGAAAACCAGTAAAAGATTTATAATAGGATGACATATAATACTGCGGAATGAAGTCGTGTGACGGAAAAGAAAATAAAGGACAAACAACCTTAAGTTCTAAATTGTTCACGAAGAGGAAACCATTCTCAGCACCAAGATCTAATTAATTCTCTTATCAGACGATCAATGGCTCAAAATGTCACCCCATGAGTGCCTGCACCTCCACATTGAGCCACACATACAGTTATGTTTAATTTTAAATGGTAGAGAATAAAAAAAATCGTCTCATAGCCTATAAATTATACAAAAATATAGCATTATTTATTTTTAAACATCAATGGATTTATTAATCTTAGAAAAAAGTGATAATGAGAATGCAATGATAGCTTCAGGAAGGTAACCGTGGTAACAGTTTGGCTGGTTTCCATGGTTACAAAGAGTACAGCTGAGAGGCTCAAAGAATCACAATTTCCTTTGATTGGTAGATTCTGAAAATGATGATTTGGAAAGTGACAAGGGATTTAAAAAGAGAAAAAAAAAAATCCCTTGTGAGGAATGAGACATTAAGTGTAATAATAGCACATTGATGGCTGGACACAAGACAGGCCTTTGAAATTTAATGAAACCTCCTTTTGCTCTTTCATAAAAAAAAAAAAAAATGGGTGGAATATCTCAATCTATAGCAGCATGAATTCGCAGACTGAACCCCTTGCTCCTGATTAGCTAGCCAGAGTATATTATTGTCTATACCGTGCTTTTTTAAATTGGCTTAAAATCTATTAGTGGACTAAAAGTGTGAATAAAAATTAAAATAAAATTTTCAAGACAGGGATTTAATGTGTATAAAATAAATATTTTTGATATCTTCATTTTGTTTTGTGAGATTTGTCAATGAAGATAAACCAAAACAGTAAAATTAATATTTAGAAATCCAGGGCCATGGGTCTATTTCCTTAACTATTTGAATATATGTAGTCACATAATTTTATTTGTTACTTTGCTTTCTTTTGAAGAATTAACTTCTGGTACTCAGTATAAAAATAATACTAACTCCAAATAACTACCTAAGCCACTGCACAGCAGATCCTTGATTGATGATTTAAATTTTATATATTCAAACTGCATTTCCTAGCCTAACAAAAGATAGTAACATGGTACATTACAGACTATCTGTGGCTGACAAGGAGCTCCTGAAATATGCCCTTGATCATCATCATGACAGAGTGTAAACACTGTACTACTATCCAAAGGAGCGGGGGAGATGCCTGAATTTTACTGTTAAAAAATTCTATTGATTTCTTACCATTTTCACATAAATTTTAAAAAATTATAAATTGAATCAACCTGTATAAGTCAGTAATTCCTATATTATACTTTATTTGTTAATACATTTATTTTATATGTATGCTTTTATTCTGCATGTATGTCTGTGTGCCACATGCATGCCTGCTTCTCATAGAGGTCAGAAGAGGGCACTGGATTACTGGGATTAAAATTACACAATTGTGAGCTGCCAGGTGGGTGCCAGGAATTGAACGCAGGTCCTCTGGAAGAGCTGTCAGTGGTCTTATGTGCTGAGCCACCTCTGTATCCTGACAGGAGATTTTTAAGGTCTCTTTCTATACTTTTAATACTATTATTTTAAAATATTTTCCCCTATGTGAAACACAAACTTGGAGAAGTATGTTGTCAAGATAGCAAAATTCATGTCATTAACTCTAGATATCTAGATCCTCTTAAGTACATCAATTTCAGAAGAGGTGAAAAATATTGAAAGAGCCTAAGTCTTTTCCTCATAATTTTTCCAGAAAGAAGGGTGTTTAAAAGAAAAAAAATATTTTTCCAGAAACAACTGTTTCCACCCACAAGATAAAACAGCTGAAGACAATGAACTGGAAAGGCAAAAATCCTAAGAGCAGAGATTTACTAATGGCCATAAATCTGTCAATGTTAATAGAGGTTTCTCAAACACAACACCTGCAATAGAGGACAAAGTCAAGAGAAGATTCATCTCAAAAGAATAAATGACATTATGGATCAAAAATGGATATGCTTTTAAAAAATGTTATAAGCAACCAGGTAATAAAGAAGCACTTCTCCAGGCAGATAAGCAAGGAAGTTAAGATATTGATGAGGGACAATGCCTACTATATTATTCAGGTTTCTCTGGAGGAACAGAACTTATAAAATGAATTTGTTTATATAAAGGGAATTTATTAGCATGGATTATGGGCTATAAGTCCAGCTAGTCCAACAATGGCTGTCTACCAACAGAAGATAAAATACTTTAGTAATTTTTCAATCCACAAGGCTGGATGTCTCAGCTGGTCTTCAGTATATGCCAGAATCCTAAAGAAGTAGGCTCTAATGCTGGTGAAGGAATAGACTTGCTAGCAAGATGACACCAAACAGGCAAAGAGAACAAGCTTCCTTCTTCCATGTCCTTTGTATAAGCTTCCAACAGAAGGTGTGGCCCAGATTAAAGGTGGATCATTCCACTTCAAAATATCTGGATTAAAAGTGGGTATTCTCACTTCAAAGATTTAATTAAGACAAAAAATCCCTCACAATTATACCCAGCTGCTTGGGTTTTAGTTAATTCCAGATGTAATCAAGTTGACAACCAAGAATAGCCATCATATCTACTATGTGTTGGTATCACATAAATATCCAAAATGAACAAGAACAGATGCTACAGTGATCTAAAGGAAGTAAAATGCAATCTGTGAGTATTATACCAAGCCAGTGTGACCTATAATTTAGATGGCATAAGTTTACAGATCTAGTATGCCTGAAGTAAGGGAATAGAAACTCCTTTTGAAACACATTATAATAACTCATGATGCAGTAAATTATAATTCAAGGACTAATCCTACATGTTGAAATATTTATATACAGAACCTAGGAAATCATGTGAAAGTGAATTTATGTCTTCTTTTTTTTTTTTTTTTTTTTTTTTTTTTTTTTTTTTTGGTTTTTCGAGACAGGGTTTCTCTGTGTTGCTTTGTGCCTTTCCTGGGACTCACTTGGTAGTCCAGGCTGGCCTCGAACTCACAGAGATCCGCCTGGCTCTGCCTCCCGAGTGCTGGGATTAAAGGCGTGCGCCACCAACGCCCAGCTTTTTTGTTTTGTTTTGTTTTGTTTTGTTTTGAAATTTAAGTCTTCTTATCACCTGCCTACAACCCTAGAACTTGAAAATAACTTTATTGCTTACTGTATAAGCATACTCAACATATAAGGTTTGGTTCTACAGAAGTGGAACTTTTCAATTATTACTGTTGCTACTTATTCTTTGAAATTTTCATATATGTATACAATATATTGTGATCACCTCAACCCTTCACCCCCACTTCCAATTCTCCCAACAACCCCCATTCACATCCCATCTCCATAGCAACTTTGTGTGCAATTTTAATTTAGATGTTTTTGTTTTTAGTTTGTTGTTTTAGGCAACTGAGAATGGGGCTACTTCTCTGGTTTTTTTCTCAGCATCTTTGCTGTTTGTATTTAGGAAGACTATCAATTCTTGTGTGTCTATTTTATAACCTGCTACTTTGCTGAAAGTGTTTATCAGCCCTAAGAATTTTTGATAGCATCTCTAGAGTTTTATATGTAGAATCATATCATCTGCAATAGGACTATGACTTCTTCCTTTCTTATGTGTTTCCCTTCTCTTGATGCTTCTTAAGTGAATACATTTGGGACCAGTTCTACTTCAAGGAAATGCTATATTGAACCCATCACTGTTTTCTTAAAATGAGCTACACTCATTTTGCTTTCTTCACCTCTCTCTTTAGACTCATAGTCTATAAATTATGTTAATTTATGTTAATCACAAGTGTATTTAATTCAACACCTTCTAGACTATGTCTATTTATATTTATGTACATATTACACTAATATATTTGACATACATTTTGGATTTATATATACATTAAAAAGCATTTAGGTATGCTTTATGCATTATATTTTAAGCTGTGCATAGTGACTTATAAAACCCATAATAATTTTATATTATTCTCTATAGATTATGTTTATAGAGGACCTATCTATGAAACTGACATTTTGATGCTTAAAGGGTTTAAAATAAAATGAATATGAAAATAAAGCCAAATATTTCTTGGTTATATTCTTGAAGAGGAGACAGACTTATGCAACAGGTATAATAGTTACGATAAGTATACAGAATTTTGGAAAATGATGGAGCATTAAAAAAAAGGAAGAAAAATGTAAGACAAGATGTAAACCCTTTCCCTTCTTGAAGTAAGATTGTATCTGTGTATTAAATGCTGTGGTTAGGAGAGACCATGTTTAGATGATGGTACTTGGATAAAACCATCACTGATGTGAGGCAGTTCACCTGCAAATATCTTAACAGCCTTCTAGACAGAGGGGTCACTTAGAACAGAAACTTCCAAAGTGGAAGAATCCCAAGGAGGTGTAAGCCATAACAAAGATACCAGAGCAAGCGAAATGGAGTTAGAAGACCAAAGTTAGATGATGTGATTAAGAGCAAGTTACAGGACAGCTATACCACACAGAGAAACCCTATCTCAAAAAACCAAAATCAAAACAACAAAAAATATGGCTAAGTGACAAGGTAATATAAGACCTTTCTGGCTTACTTCAGGCTGCGTAAAACAATCAAGACTGATTTTCAGTTTCAGTGAATGTTTGCTTTTTGCCTTGAGAATAACTAGTAGAAGCATGAACAAAGACAACAAACACACTTATGAGGCTAATATAATAATCCAAGTATGATGTTTTCATGCTGTATAGGAAAGGGGATGGTAAGAGTTGGGTGTTGATTGGAAGTAAAACCAAATGATTCATACATGAGATATATAGCTAAGAAGGAATGTAGGATTTCACCTAACAGGGATGGGTCACCATAAGTCGGTGAAGAAAATTAAGAAGTTGTTTTTAATCTTGATGAAATCACATACAAGTATATAATTCAAAAGAAAAGCTTGAACTTGAGATATATTTTGGAGTAGTAAACATACATAATATATTTCAAGAACCTAAACATAGGAAGATCATCCAGGAAGTGAATGAATAGAGAAAGTGACTAGGGTTTAAAATCTGAATCAGTCCAAAATAGAAAGATGAGTTCTTATCAGCATTAATCTACAAATATGATATGCTAAAAGCCTAGCAAAGAAAGTGTGTGATACAATAAAATGTTGTCAGTAGATAAGGGGAGAATCATTATGAGTCACTGGTGTTAATAGTAGGAATAATATCATTAGCCTTATAAAAGCACATTTAGAGCATAGTATAGATAAGGGTTTGAATGAGTACTTCAGAGAACATGTTAGAAAGAAAGCCAGAGGCTGCAAGTATGGAAATCTCTTTTGAAGAGATTTACTACACACAATATCACAAAAGAACTCATGGCTGAAAATGGAGCAGATAAAGAAAAAGAAATGTTTGCAATAGAAGTAATTTTAGTGTGTGAACTGACAGATAAGACAATGTTAGCACTGAAATTTGAAGAAAAGTAGAAAATTGTCTTGCTTAAATGTTTTTGAGTGTGGATGAGCCAATGAGATACCTTGTAATTGGACACTTTTCTCTGTTCTGCCCCGTCCCGCAGTCCCCTGGCTACTTTTAAAATAATCACTCAGAGGTTTAATATTAATTACAAACTGTTTGGTCTGTGGTTCAAGCTTATTGCTAGCTAGCATGCATTTTTTTTTGTCTAATTGGTATTTTATTTGTATATTTTGGCTTTCATTTTTGTGGTATGTGTGTTTCTTGTTTGTTTTTCTAAAAGCGAGAGAAAGGGTATAGATTGGGTGGGTGTGAAGTATCAGGGAAGACCTGGGGAAGGGGAAAAGTGTGATTGCAATATTGTACTTTTTTTCAATTAAAATTTAAAAAGATAAATAAATTTAACAAAATCTAATATAACCTTAGTTTCTGGAAAATCAAAACTCCAAAAATGATCAAAATAATCCCAGACTCCCTAATTTGTTTCCAGCAATCATGTTTCCTATTCTAATTTGGTCTGACTTTTAAAAGAACATCAGTTCTCTATTTTTCCATACCTTAGCTGCATCTGTTAGTCTATATCTTAGATGCCTTTGTGATTAGTTAATACAGTCCTGTCATTTCAGGTTTGTCATGTCCCTCCCTTCTCTCTCCATTTCTCCATTTCCATATCACTCTCTCTGGTGTCTCCAGACATCTGATGATGCACATCTGGTGTCTGATGTGCAAAGCCCTTCAATCCCACCACAATGCACTCAGTCTCTTATTCCCCTGTAGATGCAACCAACCGTCTTATTAAATAAGAAACACAGAACCAATGCAAAGAAGAAAGCCAAGAGATCAGAGCTAAGAGCCTTAGCGCCTGCTGCAGCTAGCCTATTCAGCCAAGAGACCTCTGCGATAGAGACCTACTTCCTGTGTGCTTGTCTTTATATAGTCATTCTGTTCTGCCTTCTCATTGGTTGTAAACCAAACACATGACTGCCTCATCACTGCCTGTTTGTACAGCCCTCCAGGTCTTCTATGGTATTGAGATTTAAGGCATGTGTTTCCAATGCTGGCTGTATCCTTGACCACACAGAGATCTACCTAGCTCTTCTACCAAGTGCTGGGATTAAAGGTGTGCGCCACGAATGCCCAGCTCTTCTATGGCTTGCTATTAGCTCTGACCCCCAAGCATCTTTATTTATTAACATACAAATAAAATTACATTTCAGTACAAATAGAATACCACGATATTCCCCCACCCTAAATTTTATGGAATGATTACTATAAAGTATTCTTCTGTATACAAAT
The DNA here is from genome assembly GCF_004664715.2 of Peromyscus leucopus. Taxonomy (NCBI): domain Eukaryota; kingdom Metazoa; phylum Chordata; class Mammalia; order Rodentia; family Cricetidae; genus Peromyscus; species Peromyscus leucopus. The sequence goes on from NC_051069.1 coordinate 80,699,616, forward strand.
TTCCTATTTCTCAGTATTTGATGAAATATAAAGTAAAGAGAAAAAGCAGGTTAATACTGACTTTTTTTCTTTTTTTTTTTTTTTTTTTTTTGGTTTTTCGAGACAGGGTTTCTCTGTGTAGCTTTGCGCCTCTCCTGGAACTCACTCTGTAGCCCAGGCTGGCCTCGAACTCACAGAGATCCACCTGGCTCTGCCTCCCAAGTGCTGGGATTAAAGGCGTGTGCCACCACCGCCCAGCGTCTGACTTTTTTTTTTAATCATCCAAGTATGCATGGAAATATGTACAATGCATGCACAATGAGGTATTACTTACTGACCTCATTTTTATATTTATGATCTCACAGCTGTGAGATCAAGTATTCAAATATGTGAACTGTGGGGGCCGTTCTCATTCAAACCACAACACCAACCATGAATTTTTGACCTAGTTAGCAATACCAGACATTTAAACTAACCCATAATTCTTATTTATGTTTAGCCACATGGCTTGGTACCTTTTCCCAGTTCTGCCTTTACATCTTGCTTCCTCTGTGTCTGGCTGGTGACTCCTGACTCAGCCTTCCTGTTCCCAGAATTCTCCTCTCTGCTTATCCTGCCTACACTTCCTGCCTGACTACTGGACAATCAGCATTTTATTTATTAACCAATCAGAGCAACACATTCACAGCATACAGAGTGATGTCCACAGCAAACACATTTATCTTTTCAAGCTGCTTGTAATTGTAACTTGCAAGGTTCACATCTGAGTAAGACTATTATTTATTGTCCCTCAGCACCATGCAGAACACTTTTTAGAACCATGAAGCTAGCCAGTAGAAATGAAGATTCCAGGATGGTATTGGCTTGGTTTTTCCATGTTCTATGGTTCACGTATGTGATATCTTCTGCAAGATGGTCTTGTGGTCAAGTTATGGATGGAAATCTAGGGCAATTGCAGTAGCTTTTAGTGTTTGTGGAGTCTATTGCCCCCATTGACCACTGCTCAAGAAAAGGTAAGCCATACCTGGCACTGGAGGTCTTATGTGATATCCTATGGTGTTCAGGTGAGGTATTGTCCCTGCTATAACTGAATTCCTTTTATAGATACATATGTATACATTTTATGAAGCTTCTACAGTAGTAGATTTTCATATAACACTTTCAAATGGTCCTTAGTGTTGTTTATACCTCTCCGCACTTCCTCCTCTATTCTGCCCTCCGATCCCCTACTTCATTTAACCTCTTCTGTTCCATTATTTCCCTATTCCCCTTTATACCACCTGCATTCTATTCCATTCCACTGAAGCTCCCACCCTATAGTTCCTTACTCATTTCCTATCTCCAATGGGTATTCCAGTTTAAACACATATGAAGTTGATAATCCCCTGCATCAAAGTAACAGGATACAAAATCAATACACAAAAATCAATAGCTTCCAAAAACATATTGAGCACAAAGTCATGAAAGCAATTCAATTCACGTTAGCCTCAATAAAATATTAGAATAATCAAACCAAGCAAGTGAAAGGTTTGTACTATGAAAATCTTGAGACACTGAAGAAAGAAATTGAGGAAGGTACTAGAAGATGAAAGTCCTCCCTTGATCATGGATTGGTAGGATTAATATTGTAAAAACAAATGGCTGTTCTATCAAAGGCAATCTACTGATCCTCCTAAAAATTCTAATGAAATTGAAAAAAAGATCATCTCAAATTTCACATGAAAACACAAAGTATCCAGGCAAGTCCAAACTGTTCTGAACAATAAAACGCTGCTTGAGATAATCACCATACCTGAGTTCAAGGTATATTACAAAGCTATGGTGATATAAATAGCATGGTACTATAACAAAAACAGATGAAACATGTTAAATTAATTTCAACTGTTTAACAAATATTTTAAATATACTTTCCAGAAGGCTTTTAATTACATTTACATATATAACTTACAATTTGTATGAAAAAAACAACTAAGGACCTTCAAAAGAAAAAAATAACATTATAGAGAATAGAAATATGATTCACCCTTTTCAATACAGAATTTGAACATAGTACTCATAGAAACAGAAGAAAGGATTTGTAAATCATTTCTTAAATAAAAGTCAATAATAGTTTGTTTTAAATTAACTTAGATCCATTCTCTATGGATATGTTTACTTCATACACCAAGGCCACTACAATTTCATGGTCACTTAGCAATATCCTCATTCATCAAGAATACATTGCCTCTTATTCCACCTTACAAAAACAGTCTTAGAAGAAATAAGGTTCAGCAGGGCATAGTTGTAGGAGTACAACCCATGAAGGAGCTATAATTTCCTTGTTGCTTTTCACACATATCATACTGTAGAGTTTTGCACATGCAGTTTCTCTACTACACTGATTTTTGGGTTCCACATTCTTTTAGCCTTAGACCATGGGCTATTATTGGTGCACATGAGACTCAGTAACTTTATCTGAATTGACATCCTATGACTACTCCTTCAGAGCCTATGGATCAAGGTGACATGTCACAAAATTCATATGTATTGGATATGTTGGTAAGTATAATCAAAACATAGTTAACTAGAAGCCTCCATGCCTAAATTTTTTAAAATTTTAAAAGAATTTCTTAATTTTGTAAAGAATACCTCAATAATGTATTTTACAAAAATCACAGTAACCTATATTTTTAGAAGAACCAAACCCACAGTAGCACAGTCATTTGCAGCTGGTTTAGATCATAGCTGATTATGATTTAAAGGAAGGATAAATATTGCAGTTCTCATATATTTTCGTGGTTCATGAATTTGCTCATAATTAAGAGAGGAAGACCCAAACTATAAACAAAATTATTGTGGGAACTACTCCACTGTTTTTGGTGAACACTTTGTGAAAGCCAAGGAGAAGCCAATAAAGGTATCAGCATTTTATCAATTAGGTAAAAAGAAGTGAAATAAACAAAGAGCAAACATAGACCTTGGTTTTCCCACAAAACCTTTGCCTTCTATTTAATGAGGCATCCTTCTGTATGGCTGTCCCAGTTTGCTTTCTGTTACTGTGGTAAACACCAAAAGCCATTTGATAAGGAAACAGTTTACTTGGCTGGCTGGCTACATCACCTTGGAAAGTCAACACAGAAATTCAAGGCAAGAACCTGGAATTGAAGTAGAGACCAGAGCGGAGCGCAGCTCACTGGCTTGCTCTCTCAGGCTTGCCCAGACACCTTTCTCATAGAAACCACACCCATCTACCCAGGGGTGGGATCACCTGCAGTAGGCTGGACCCTCCTACATCAATTAGCCAGCAAGGATATCCCCCACACACACACACAGACATGCTCACAGGACAGTTTGAAGAAGGAAGTTGAACTGAGAGTTCCTCTTCACAGTCATGCCTACGTTTTGTGTCAAGTTGATAAAAGCTACCCAGGACTGTGGTTTGTAGGGTATCATCTCACTCTTAGCTATTGCTTAGCAAAGCATCCTTTCAAATGTGCTATTTTCTCAATGACTTAGCCCATAAATAGCACAAGAAGTAAAGAATAAACATGCACTGTTAAGCATAAATTGATTCTGACATGTTTTGCCTATATATTTAATGTATATTTATTACAATAATTACTTCATTTTCATGGGAGCTTTGCTCCTGGGGGATTGAAACTCGGGGAAGTTTTTTTTTTTTTTTTTTTTTTTAATGCTAGAAAAGGGAAAAAATATTCTGCACAAAACAACTGGTCTAGCTGGCTGCCTCTGAACTGCAGCTGCCCTGGCTCTGTGTGGTACAGCTTCAGCCAGTGAAGGCAGTGGTATACAGAGATGCTGGGCTGGAGGCTGCAGTAACTGAAGGGCTCGTTGCAGTATTTTGGTGGTATTTGTGAAGATGCGGACAGCCGTTGAGAGAAAAAAAAAAGTAGCCACAAGGTAACTGTAACTCAAATAATGACTAAAAAAAGAAATGGCAGAAGAGTTCTTGTTGGGGTACTTTGAGGTCTCTGAAGATTGGTAATATCTGTTCATCTTTCCATTTGTTTCATATCTCCAGCCCTCCCTCCTTCTCTCTCTCTGTCTCTGTCTCTCTCTCTCTCTCTCTGGAAAATTCATATAAGCCAAAAGGTCTCAAAATGTTCTCTTCCCTCTTACACTGTCAGGATAGCATCAGAGATTATTGAATTTTCATTGTGCCTTAACAGGTAAGTGGCCATGCAGACTGATTTCTGTCCAAACACCATCCCACCTGAGTCTTTGAGCTAAATATACAAGGCTGAAACAATGTAAAGAGCAATAAGCCAGGTAAACATCTGCTTATTGCGTAGGATTTGCAATCTATTGACCGGAGACCATTTATCCACGTGGACAAATGGAGTCAAAGGTCTTCCAATTCTGTCATTTTTACTCTACCCAGGTCAATGGGGGCTCTAGATCAATGTGTGAGAAATCAAGTCAGATCTGTTCTTTTGAATGCCTAGGATTCTTTTCTTTCCTTTCTGCTCCTTTAAAATGTTATCGTTTCTTCTTCTGTTAGAAAAAAAGCAGATTGAAACATTTCTTACTGCCAGAAAAAAAGCATGATGCAATTTATTACTCTCATTACTCACAAATGAATATTGCAATAGCTATTACTCTCGTGTTGGAAAGTAACAGAAAAGGAGGGAATTTAACATGCATGTGTGAAACAATTAATTGTCGATCTCATTTGAAAATGTTATTGATACTAATTAAATGGTTTTCCAGAAAGAGAATGAGTTGTGTCATTTTATTTTCAGAAGGTAGAAATTGACTTTTAATTGTCAGAAATTGGTAGATTATTGAATTCTGTTGTGATATCGCACTAAGGTACACATTCCCCAGGGTGGAGCCATGTCATTAGATTCTTCATGATGCCATGAACACAGTGAAAAACTAATAAGTGTTTTTAAATGTGTACGTTAATAAAATGCTGTGTTAAAAGAGCAGGTTTGAGTAAACAGTAAGTAAATGCACTCAGGTGTGATGTTTATTCACAATTGTGTAAATGAATAGTAGTGTTAACAATAAGGAACATCAGTTCACGTTAAAAGGTTGGTTTCTTTTTTTTTTCTCACATTTCATGGATAGCTATGTTCTGGATAATACCAACAATGATATTTCCTCATATTTGTTTTTTTCTTTCTCTTACTCATTTATTTACTTATATCCTGCTTGGTTCCATAATGTATTTGTTGATAGGGGAAAAATTGAAGATTAGACTTATGAGTAGAAATGCATGATGCAGGTGCTGTTGATGGGATGCTCACATGGCTTCATATTATAGGAAATATTGCTATAAGCAAAATTGAAAGGAATCTTTATACTGCTAACTCACAGTCCTTTTACACATAGATTTCTATTTCTAGTCATCAATTTTATAATCAGAAAGTCATAAAACTTGTCACTATTATTTCATGACAATGAAGTCAGAGCAGATGAAAAAAGAAATGCACATGAAGTTATTTACTTTTCTTAGATTGTGGTGATATTGTGTCCCCCAATATATTGTGCACCTTAATAAACTTATCTGGGGTCAGAGAACAGAACAGCCACAATATTAAACATAGAGGTTAGGCAATGGTAACACACATGCCTTTAATCCTAGCATTCTGGAGGCAGAGATCCGTCTGGATCTCTGTGAGTTCAAAGCCACACTGAAAATAGCCAGACATGGTGACACATGCCTTTAATCCCAGGAAGAGATGGCGGGAGGCAGGAAGGTATATAAGGTGTAAGGACCAGGAACTAGAGCCTGGTTAAGCTTTTAGGCTTTTGAGTGGCAGTTCAGCTGAGATTCATTCCATCTGAGGACTCAGAGGCTTCTAGTCTGCAGAATTGGTGAGGCTGTGGCTTGTTCTGCTTCTCTGATCTTCCAGCATTCACCCTCATACCTGGCTTCAGGTTTATTTTTATTAATAAGACCTTTTAAGACTTGTGCTACATTAGATTATATAATTAAGACTTTTGAGTGCTACCTGCTCATAGATTAACATTTATAAGTCCCTACTTAATCCCCCATTACACTGACCAAGCATGTATTAAAAGAATGTGTGGAAATAAGAACTCTTAGTCACTATTTTTGGGATGGCAATTTGTACTTAGTACTTAGGAAAAAATCTGTATTTTCATATCCCATACAAGAAATTTCATTTATGCACAGTATAGTACAAAAGGATGGCAGGTGTATAGAACCACTGCTTGCACAATGGAGACATCACTGCCTATGAAAAGGACAATAGCCAAAACTTAATAAGTCAAATAATTACATAGAAAATAATATTTTTAAGTCAAGAAAAATAAGTGACCTTTATATAAACTTAGATTGTAGTATGTGTTTGTGTTTATACACGTATTTGTTGCTGGAGGGTTTCTCTCCAGGTCCCACCAAACCCCGCAGTCCCATAATCCACGTATAAAATAATCATTCAGACGCTTACAATACCTATAAACTGTATGGCCGTAGCAGGCTTCTTGCTAACTGTTCTTATATCTTAAATTAACCCATTTCTATAAATCTATACCTTGCCACATCGCTTGTGGCTTACCGGAGTCTTTACATGCTGCTTGTCCTGGTGGTGGCTGCAGTGTCTCTCCTCCTTCTTCCTGTTTCCCCAATTCTCCTCTCTCCTTGTCTCGCCTATACTTCCTGCCTGGTCACTGGCCATCAGTGTTTTATTTATATAGAGCGATATCCACAGCACTTCTCCTTTTATTCTTTTTTTTTTTAAAAAAAAGGAAGGTTTTAACTTTAACATGGTAAAATTACATATAACAAAACAATTATCGAGCAAGAATTACAGTTACAATATTAAAGAAGATGTCCTATCTATCTTATATTTGTGAGTTTAAGGTTTTATATCTAACTTATCTTCTATCATAACTGAGGAAATGTTGTATAGATGTATACAAATATACATGTGTTTAGGTGTATAAACATGATTTTTAAATGATTGTGCATTTCATAGTAAAACCAGAGACAGAAAACCAACCTAGTGAAGTATTACAAAGGCGAGCTCCTCCCAGTCTTCTCTCTCAAGTTTCTGGCAAATCTGTCATCTTATGGATAACTCTACTCCCCATCTTTTTGCCACTATGTGATTTGGAGAACATTAGTGGCATTTTTCATGCTGTTTTGTGCTGTAATGCATAGTATTTTTCTCTGTTACTATGTAGATTTAAATAAAGTCTCTCCCTTGGTATCAGAAGAGACTATTTTGATGAGTCTTTCCACTGGAAATGGATTTCAAATATCTGACCATTAAATAACATGCAATGTTTTAAACAGGGATTTATTTTTGATGGATAGCATAACAAAACATCCATGATATTTTCTGTGAAAAGGCCATGGGCAGAACATAATGGTGCCAGGGATATACTGTAAATTTGTCTTGTTTTCTTGTAGCTGGAAGAGAGGACATGGGAACAGACAAAGAACAAACAAGGCTGGGTGTCATGAATGGAGAACAATTTCACACAAGGAAGTTGCAAACCAAAAGCTCAAGGGAGAAACTCTAGTGGGCAGTCAGAGTCTGAGCCACCTGTTTCCTGGTTGGGGATTCTTATTTAAATAAATGAAATAAGCATTCACACAGATTTCCATAAGTAGGTAGCAAGAAAACTATTCAAAGACAAAATGAATGGCCTGGGAAGATGGCTCAGTAGATAAAGGTGCTTGCCACCACTCCCACAAGTTGCCCTTTGATCTTTATTTGTGACATAACACACACACACACACACACACACACACACACACACACACTATAAATAAACAAGTCAATAAAATGAATAAATCTAAAGATTGACAGCAGGTCATTGACAGTGAGGGTATATAAGGGGCCCAGTTATTGTTTAGAGCTTCCTTTTTGGGGATTTGAGAGAAAGAATGGCTGGTTACTAAGCAGTATAGTTTGTGTGGGTCCTCATTTTTACTGATAGGGAATTATGTAAGCCTTTGCCCATTGTATGTGTCTTTTCCCATAAGGAATCTGATTTTAATCATATTCACATTCAATTATGCATAACATGGTAGATAGAGGATTCTCACCAAATAGACACCCGAAGACTCATAGTTTTGCCTCATTGTCTACATCAAAAACCTGTTCAGGCAGGACTGGCCCTTCTAGGAAGTATTGGAAATAACCTTTGAAGGGAAACTGTCCAAGTGTGGTGGTCACTGAGAGAAAGAGAAACTGACTCCATTTTTTATAGTGGTGTGTGTGTGTGTGTGTGTGTGGCAAGTGGGAATCTTATGTTTCTAACAGGTATACAGGAATGGGAATCGTGTTCATAGTCTGTGCAGGTAAGTACATTATGATTAGAGGGTATGAGTACAGTCTAAGCCAAATGGAGTTTAAGATGGCTAAGCTATTCTGTACACTTGCTTGCCTCAAAATAGCCAGTCAAGAGTTAACAAGGAACGGGCAAGACCACAGCCCTATGCTTTCTGGTATTTGTTTTCAAGGTTGTTTGGGTATTGTTGCTGTTGTTATTGTTTTGTTTGCTTGTTTTCCTGCAGGATCATTATTTTATTTTCCTATTTGGCACTTTTTTTTTTAATATTATTGGGTTTTTTGTTGTTGTAGGCTCACCTTGTAATATCTCTGCTTAATGGAATCAAAATTGGAGAGGAGAAAAACACATCACCATAGCAAGAGAAGCCGCTGTCCCAGGGGAGGGTGTGGCTATCTTGAACAATGGTGGGGACCTTGGTTCTACTAAGAACACAGCACTGTTAGGACAGATAGCGTTGAAGGTGAAGTTGGACAGCAGTTTCTACAGAAGGAGACTGCTCAAAGCTCAAAGCAACAGTTATTTATTGGGATACCTGGAACCGTTCGCACGCTTGAAACAGCTGGATTTCATGAAAGAGGGGCCGGTGCCTCTCCTTGAGAAAGAATATGAAACAGGAAGAACAGAGAAGGGAACCCTGAGGCAGGGGAGAGGCACCTGAAAAGAGAAAAACAGCATTGGCCCTGTGATTGGCCATGCAAAGAGAATGCACAAGAGAAGAAACAGGCAGTGACACACTTCAAAGGTAGCCACACCACTTTAGAGCATGCAGAAATGCCAGGTTGCAGAGCATGGTATAAAGAGCGCAGCCATCTGTCACATGACCATATGCAATTGCAGGGGTGGTGTGCCCTCTACAGGTCAAATGTTTAATCATGCTCTTATAATTTCAAAGTTGGTGCTCTATAGAAGAGTCGAAATTATTGTCCAATTATGATCACAATTTAAAACACTTTGTTAGATAGTGTAACTTATCTTCTTTAGATTATCTCTTTTTTTGCAAATGCCAATAAAATGTATGAAGTTTATTTTTTTAAATGTAAATATAGCTTTTCTTTAGAACCAAAACTTAAATAAGATATTTATGTTCAGCCCCAGACATAATAAGCAAAATAAGACAACAACAAAAAGTTACCTGTCAAGGAAGAAATCCAGACTTTTAATATGTATCCTATTAAACTGTCAGGTTTTTGCCCCTCTACCTCCTGAGGCAACTGCACTAATTTTAGAGTCGACACTGCTGTGATGTATCCTGTGCTATAGCATCCAGGCTGGCTGGGTGAGTAAAGCCCCGTATCCTCCTAGGAAGCGGCACTCACAACCACAAGCTGACTCTTTAGGGACGAGATTTCATTTTCAGTACATGATGAGTGAACTATGTGTAGGCTTTGCTTAGCTCTGTGAAGCTACTGAAACATCGTGTTTCCTGATCCTCATGATTAATCACATTTAATTTACACCTGAAAATTAAAAAAAAAAATATGTATCTGCATGAGAGGTGGGGAATGCATCCTTTTTTGTCTTTTTTGTTTGTGTTTGTTTGTGGGGTGTGAGTTGGACAGAAATCGCACAACAAAATAAGAAAGAATGTGGCTCAAACATTTGAACATAAAAAGAATTGTGTTTCCATCTGTGACAGCCTCCCAGGTGATAGGATGACTTACACAGCCTCTGACTCTGAGAACGTAACAGACCACATCCGATTTCAAAACATACCACACACCTAAGCGGCAGCACAATGACATGAATGTTTTTTCCTTTCTCTTTGTTATTTTTAAGTAGCTCTTTTAGCCACCGAGTTATATGACTTTTTCCAAGTAGGCCTTTTTTTCACCTTGGGTAATGGCTTCATCTCCCCCTATTGTCCAAAAGATAAAATCAAACACTCTAGAACCAGCGAGGCACTGTGTTTCTGTTGTCTGTAAGCTGGCATGAGGCAGACAGCAAGTGTCGGGAGTTTTATTCACTCTGTTCTCTGTGTGTTGAAACAGGAAAAGCCTTTTCACCTGGCTGCCTTTGAAGAAGTACTCAGACTGCCATGGCCTCTAAAGGTAAGAGAAAACCTAGTCAGCAACTAAATAGGCCCTTATACACATTATAACTACATGTGTATGGCTCTTGAAGTATTATAACCAGTGAGGTTGTTACTTTAAAAACTGTTATTTATTGCTCTTAAGCACTGGAATTTGAATTATTTTACTCCAAGGTTTACTTTGTCCTAACTTAAAATACACACACATTTTAGTCAAAAGAATGTAAAAAGTTCTGATGTAAAAATGTTTTTTCACTGCTGTGAATGCAAACATAGCAAATTAGAGACGCTGTAAAGCAAAATTGAGAATGGAAATATTTAATTTAAACCCATTAATGGAAAGAAAATCCAAATTTAAATGAATCCAAAGGAAAGATTCTACATAGACAGCTAAAAATGTTATTCCAACATTTGTAATTGCTCATCTGTTGTTCAAAGCCATGTGGCACACAACCCAATGAAGAACGGAACGTCAGTGAAGCCTCAACTTGATGTAGTCAAACTAAATATTATACTTTATAAGCTTAAAATATTTTAAGAATACTTTGGTAGTAAATTCCTCATAAAAAATCAATCAAAGGGATCAAATTGTCCAATTTAAGCAAGCAGATCTATTAGGAACAGTAGGAGAAAAGGGTATACAGTTTCACTCAGAACCCTAAAACTGTTGAAACATTTGTTTTAATTAAGACAGATGTCAAAAGATGAGATATAAGGTTTTGTCAGGGATAATAAGACACAATCACAGAAAAAAATATTTCTAAAAATCAAATTATAATCCATTTTATTCAATTATCAAAATAAATCACTATTAAACTCTACACTATAATAAAAAGTTTCAGAATGAAGAAGTTTGATTTGTGGAATTTAGGGAAGCATTTAAAACTCTTCACAAATGAGATGACTCTACAAATGTAAACTCTCCTAAATATCTAAATAGATGGTTAAATACAAATACTGTGAATATAATCTTGTTTGCTTCATAAACACATCTCTGACACCTATTAAACAAATTAAGCAGTCTTTGTGTTTTTCATTCTTATTTAGTATAGGTCTGAGAATCCTTGGGAAAGCTTAGAGACAGATTATAAAATACATCAGGAAGAGAAAACTATTGAATTTTACTGTATGTGTGCATAACAGTCTCTACTTGAAGACAAACAAACACAAACCTTGAGAAACGTTTCTGGAAGACTGGCACAACCACGGTCCAAATGCCTCTCGTTTTGTAAATTAAGAGCAGCAACAGAGTGGCCTGGAAGGGGAAGAGTTGCAGAGTGTGTAAAATATTGATGGTTTAGTTATACATTTTTAAAAGAGTAGATAGAAATTCAAAGCCAGATAGCAATTCAAAGGAGTTTCTTATTCATCTGGTGGTATGGTTCTTTGAAGAAAATGTGACTGGAAAGGAATATTATGATTAATCTTCCAAAAAGACATAATGTTCAGTAATGAAAAGGACTGTATTTGTGACTTAAACATACATGAAACCTAGAGACAAACTTTAAGACAAAAACGGGCATCCCTATGACCAGCTAAAAGCATTAAGCCCATGGCTCAGATAGAACATTTAATATAAAATCAAAGTGACAGGAAGGTATCATTTAAATAGGAAATCTTGTTTGAGCAATCGCCTTATCTCATTTTTGCCTAAAATATGTTTGAGGATACATTTTTCAGAAATATTTAAAGATATGACCAGAACTTCATAGTGGTCTTTGGCCTATGAAACTGTGTTGTCAGATAGTATCTCCTCAGAGACGCCAGGTTAATGGGGCATTTTATAGACAAGTCCAAGACAGCCTGAACTGAATGCTATAGATCAAAGAAATGGATATCATCTGGAACCTCTTCACTTGGTAAAAATAAATGCATGGGAAGGCATTCTCTGGACCTGCTGTTAGGTCAGAAACCTAGTAGCCCCGGTCAGGGATATATGTAGCCCCTTTCCAGACGTTTAATAACTTACTGTGGTGTGTTAATGCAGCATAGTTTACAAGATAAACTTGGAGTAATTTACCAATGTTTTAAAAAAGAAAATGACAATAGAGATAATGTAATAGTCTAACAACTTTTGTTATTAATTAACCACACTTTTATTGTGGAATTTTGCATGTTCATAACAAACACCAAACACAGGTCTCACGATTTTCTTAAACAAAGATATATTCATGTAACCACCACCAAGAGCAAGATATGGAATGCTTCTAGCAGCTGACAATGTTCCCTTTCTGGCCAATAACCATACCTCTCTATGGTGATATGAGCTACCATCACACACTTTGTTTATGACATAATATTTTCTAGATCATGATTTTGCCACTACTTTGCTTTTGGTTTTGTTTTCTGAAAAATGAGGATGACAGCTGTTTTGGGCACTGAGGTTGGAAGAGGTGTTTGTTGCATTAGCTGTTTTCCAGCTGTTTCTCTGGTGGTAGCGCCCCTCTGATTTTAAGACAGTTTCATTTTGTCTTCCTGATCTTGGGGTTCCCTCTTGGAATTCCCTTCCAGTGTCTTTTCCTAAGAAGAAGAGGAGTTATCCCTTTCCCTTTTTTGGGTCTGCTCCCAAGATCACAGTAGTTCTGGGGGAATCTTTGTGGGAAGCCAACTGCTGTAGCCTTATCACTTACAAGTTCTCTTACAGAGGGCCAAAGGACAAGTTTCTTCATTTGTTTAATCCTCAAGCAAGTCCTGGACAGATCTCAAATGCCACAGACAAATGCAAACTTAGTAACCGACATCAATATTAATATAAACCCAGCCAGTTCCTACAACCTTAGGGGTAAATAAATAAATGAGTCATCTGGCAATTGCCCCTCATTAACACTTACTGTATGCACAAGCTTAACAAGCTCGTCATTACTAGAATCAATTTATTCCTTTGTCCGAAGGGCCATTCATCTGTGTTCCTTCATCCCTGTTCCGACTGTGCTTGGGTTTTCTTAATGATGGGAGTTTATTATCTTAGAAAGAATCCCAGTACATTTTTAAACTGTATTTGTGATTTCAAGATACAGAAAAATACCTCAAACACACAAAAACTTTCATAAATCTGGCTATTCTTGTAGAAATAAGATGACTGTAATTTATATTAAGTATTTATATAGCATCCCAATTTTACTATATGATCAGTGAGAGCAATTGCTCAAATCTTATACAGCTGTTATAAATTTATTCTTTGTATGAATCCAGAACCAATTCTTTTGTCTCATTCATATACATGTTTTTTAACAACATTTCAGTCTGTGATGAGGCAAAAAGACCATGGTCTATAAAATGCTGTTTCCTAATAATGCTAGAGTCTGTTTAGCTTTTAAACATACTCCATGACCTTTACACATCAGTGAATCACCTAATGATTGACATATTCTCAGAAAATACTAATGTTAAACAATGTGATGCTTAACTGTGCTTGCTTTCATAATGAACCCTGCTATAGTTTAAAAAAAAAAAAAAAAAAAAAAAACTTGGTCATTCACTTTCTTGTGAATCAACAGCTAAGCTAAAGCAACACAACTTTGATAAACCACTTAAATTTATTCACATTTAAAAAAAAGAACCTTGGTACTCTATGAGGATGAAAAGCATGAACACTGATAGTCTATGGGGAAAACTTAGCATTTAATGAAGGAAACAACACAGGATAGTTCTGAGAATGGAATAGGGAAACTAGTAGAAAGCTATCATTTATAATTTTAAAGATATTCCTGCTTGGGGCTTATGCATAACATCCATAGACTAATACACAATAAATAGGAAGCCTCCAGAGTTCAATGTGAGATGACTGAAATAGAAGCATATTTACTTGGCAGTAATATTGATATCAGTTGATATCTCTAAACTAACAGAGTGACCTTTATACAATTCCAAAATTATGCTATGACACTCACAGATAAATTGTGAGCTTCTTTAAGCTTACTCAGTTTAACAGTGAGTTTGCAGAGCATATCCTCATACCACTAGGACTATTAGCTTTACCTGAGATCTTATCAAATGCAACTTTGCAAGCCTCCCACCCCAGTTTCTGAATCAATCACTGGAGAGAGGCCCAACACCCATTTTGATAGGTCCCCACCCCAGGTGGTTCTGATGAAGGCTGAAATATGAGATCCATTCAATTAAACTGGGCTATAATACTATGACTAATAAATTAGACAAAGCGTCTTCGTAAAGTACAAGGTAGCCCCATAATATTCAAAGAAAGGAAACCATGACTTAAAAGGTGGTCAAAATCCCAAGGAAAAAATTCAAGTCTAAGGCTATCCTTTTATGAGTACAGACTATCTAGGGTCTATTACCATTTATTTTGCTTTTGTGATCTATGCTTTCTCATCTTTTTGAACAGGTGTTACTTGCACTTATACACAAACATATTTACACATGCAATGTATCTCCAGGCCAATTATTTAAGCCGAGTTATTCAACTTTTTCTCACGACTACCAGCATTCTTCTACATTCCTTTTTCTCTGGCTGAGAAGTCAAGTAGTGGTGATACAGAGTAGTGAAAACAAAGGAAATGCACTAAAATTAGAGACACATCAATCAAGGAACAAACTTCCATCTAAATCAAAAAGAAAAAAAAAGAAAGAATAAATAAAAGCAAACAAAACCTAAATTGTAACACACATAAAGATATCCATTCTTGGGCTGGAGGAATGGCTCAGCAGTTTAGAGCACTGGCTGCTCTTTCAGAGGTTCTGAGTTCAATTCCCAGCAACCACATGGTGGCTCACAACCATCTCTAGTGGGATCAGATGCCCTCTTCTGGCATAAAGGTGTACATTGCAAGTAGAGCACTTGTACATAAAATAAATAAATAAATCTAAAAAGAGAGAGAGAGAGAGAGAGAGAGAGAGAGAGAGAGAGAGAGAGAGAGAGAATGCTGCATTCCTTCAAAAATAAAAAAAAATACATTTCATTAAAAAAATAAGATATCCATTGTCTTGCAGATTCACAGAATCAAAAGCCTGGAGGTCTGCCTGGTTTTCTTCCTGAAGTCATAAATCCAGATCAACACTCTCGAGCAGCTTCTTCCCATCCCAGGAAACAAGCAAGGCAGCAGTCGGATGCCCCTCAGCCAAGCAGTTTCCTGCCAACAACCAGTCTTCCCCCTGGGCTAGAATATTTAAGCCAGGTTTGCACTTCTTTCCATTTCCACTAGTGTGTTCCCTTTAAAAACAATTAAACTCAGTTTCTTGTCTTTAAACCAATAGTTTAATGGAGTACAGAATGCATTACAAATCGTGAAGTTATAAAGTACTGACTTTATTTACTTTTGTTATTTAGATAGAATTTTATTCTATGCTATTGCTATCTGTCCATATTTACTTGACAGAGTAATGAGACTAAATAGTTTTGACTTTGCCATTTAGCACGTTTATCTACCTTCTGCTCATTGCTCAAGGTGGGGAGACAGAAATTCTCCAGGAATTATCAGACCAGGCCACCTACAGCTATTAATTAAACATTTATTGAGCACTTGTATATTCAACGTGCAGAAGAAGCATTAAACCTAGCCCCGTCACTCAAACATTTTATTATTAGTTAATGATCAAACAAAAAATGTTGACTAAATAGTGCAAAGCATGGCCCAAAAGCCAAGAAAATACTCATCTTTAAGGGAGAAGGCATTCATGGAGACTTCTGCAAGGGGTTGAGACTTTTCAACAGATCTCAAAAGCAATGTGAAAGACCAAGGGAAAACGAGTTACCAAGGCCACAGTACTGTCTTCCGATGTTCCTGGGTCCCCAGGCCAACCTGCTTGGATGATCATAGCATACTATTAGGTACCATTGCTGTTCATGGCAGGATGGACAGCACTTCAAGCCTTGTAATAACTTTATCCTGTGGCAAACAAATAGAAATCGCTCTTCAGATGTGGATGTGTTACTGTTATTTTAGCACATTATCCTACCCAAGATTAGAAACACTCTAACACTAATATTGAGATGTCAGCACATCTGCTGCCATACTCACTTGTTTGGCATTCCTTCAAACATAAAGTCTATCTCTTTTATCAAAATCAAATCTCTGTGTTAATTCCCTTAAGGTACAAGAGATTTCTGTTATGCCTGATAGGGCCTAAGCTGCCTGTAGCATATGTTCCTGGGAAAATGTTTATAATTGCAGATGCCTTCCCCAGAAGCCCACTGGCAGACAAATGTTCTATAGAGACTGGCGGGCTCAGGGAGCTACGAAAAGGAGCTGGAGAAGCTAACCTCCCATCTTCCATCTGCAAAAAGGATCAGCTGTAATAGCTGGCTAGAGTTGATTAACTGCTGCAAGCTGTTTGGGAGCGTTGTCAGACAAGGTTTTGCCAAATATAAAAGTGATATACCAGCGCCAGAGGGCTGAGGTTTGATGATCACATATGGTCATCACATATTCTTCTTCCACCCATGAATGATGACACACCGTGGCCAGATGCTTGACGTGAATGCATGCTCTAACCTTCAATAAATAGACAGAAGGACTCATGAGCTTCAGTTTTAAATGCAGTACATATTCTAAAAACACATCTTTGTTAATATTTTTTCAGAAAACAAAATATGCCATAAATTGTTTACATTTTACTTCTAAAGGCAATAACTTACTCATTTTGTATCAAAAGACTGGGTTTACTTTAGACTGTATACATATAGAAAGATAAGCAGGGATTTCAAAAGTATTTCATGTAAGTCTGTAAGAGCACGTCTGTTAAATGACTTGGTATGTGTTAACTGTTTTTTCTTTTATTGAAAATATACTTTTTTCTTCACATAATATATCCTGAAAACAGTTTCCCCATCCTCTTCTCCTCCAAATCCCACTCCCCTTCCCCTCTATTCTCAATCCACTTCTTTCTGTCTTTTATTAGAAAATAAACAGGATTCTAAGGGATAACAATAAAATGAATATAATATCATAAGATAAAACAAAAACTATCGCATAGGAATTGGACAAAACAAACAAACAGAAGGAAAAAGAGCCCAAGAGATGGCACAAGAAACAAAGATCCACTCATTGACACACTCAGGAATTTCATAAAAACATTAAAGTGGAAGCCATAATACATATGCCAAGGACTTGTAAGGTTAAAAAGAGAGAAGGAAAATCACACACACACAGACACACACACACACACACACACACACACACACACACACACACATAAATTAAAAATATATAACTTTTTTTTAAAGGAAAAGCCCTGACACTACATTGTGTGTCAAGTAACCTCCAAAGATGCCATTGAATTCATTTTCTTTTGGCCATCTACTGCTGGGCATGCAGCCTACCTTTAAGAGTAGTTTGTTTCCCCAGTGAGACTCCCTTGGACAAAATTCGATTTTCATTTGCAAGTGATTATCAGTTGGTGATTGCTTCTGGGTTAGGGATGGGGACATGTGTCTAGCTCTCTTTTCAGCTCTAGGGCACCATCTGGTGCAGACCCATGCAGGCCCTGTGTATGCCGCCTTAGTCTCTGTGAGTTCATGTTTTTAAGCATGTTGGTTTAGAGGGCCTTGTTTTCTTGGTGTCCTCCATCCCCTTTTGCTCTTAAACTCTTTCTGCCTCCTCTTCAGTAGGGTTCCCTGAGGCGTGAAGGGAGGGATTTGATGGAGACATCCATTTAGGGTGGGGTGTTCCAAGATCTCTCCCTCTCTGCATGTCTGGCTGTGGGTCTTTTCTGTATTTGTTCCCATCTGCTGCAGGAGGAAGATCTTCTGATGACTGAGTAAGGAACTGATCTATGAGTATAGTTGAATGCCTTTATGAGTCACTTTATTGCTACACTTTTTTTTAAGAACAATAGTATTTATTTTTACTATAGATCCCTGGGATATCTAGTCTCAGGTTTTTGGTCACCCAGGTAGTGTCATTTTTCAGTCCACCTCATGGAATGAGCCTAAGTCAAATCACATACTGGCTGGTTACTTCCACAGGCTATGTGCCACCATTACTAGCAAATTTTAAAGGCAGGACACCTTTGTAGATCAAAGGGTTTGTGGTTGGACTGGTGTTTATATTTCCCCTTTGATAGAGTGCAGAGTACCCTTCTGTATCAAAGACGCTAGCATGTAGATGTGAAGGCTCTATGTATTTCACTTAATTCTGTAAGAGAATTTCTGTTAAAAGACTTTGCGTGTGATAACTTTCAACTGAAAGACATAAGAACTAGTTAAAACTATGAATATTTGGAAATACTGCATAATTCAAGAAATAAATCAGAAAATATAAGAAAAATCTTTCTATGTTAAAAATGAGATGGTTATTTAAACTCGTACAATATTATTTGTAAATAAATTCTATCCACTCACTCTCAAGAAAACTATGTCAAACAATTTGAAAATAAACATATGTATATATAGTAGGATAAATCTAAGGAGAAGCTAGTAGATACCTTCTAGATTAAATGTACACATTCACAATAGTGACTAATATTTAATCCTGTAGCATCAGAGTATAAATATTAAAACTTAGTTATCAACACAGTGATAAAATCACATATAAACATTCCATTTGTTTTTAAATGCATTCAATGAAATCAATGCTTGTAATCTTCTTTTTAAATTTATTTTTAAGTTATATATTCAAAACTGCCACAATGTTTTCATTGTCCCAGTATTTGAAAATCACTTTATTTGTCCTGATATCTGAATGTATATTTTAGTCTATTTAAAATTTCTGCTGACTCCTAGTCCATCAGCCAGCAGGAGACAATGGAAAGGGTCCATTTAAGACAGGTTATTAGTGGGCTCAGGACTATGGAAAGGAAATTGCAGTAGTCAAATCAGCACTGTCAAAAGCAGGGGACTTGCCCACAGACAGAGATCAGTTCACTTTTGTAGCAGGAATCTTAAAAGTTCTTATTAATAAATCAAACCTGAGCCAGGTATTGGGGTGTACACTGGAATATCAGAGAGACAGAACAAGCCACAGCTAACCTCACCTGGCCAACTTCTCAGCTGATCTTGTTTCCTCAGACTGGAAGCCTCTGTGTCCTCATATCCAAATGGCTCTCAGCTGAACTGTGCTGCTCAAACCTAAAAGCTTAACCAGCCAAATGCTTAACCAGACAAATGCTTCTAGTTTCTGGTCTTCACGCCTTATATATCTTTCCTTTCTACCATCACTCCCTGGGATTAAAGGCATGAGTCACCATGCTTGGCTGTACCCTTGAACACATGGATTTCTGCCTCTAGAATGCTAGGATTAAAGGTGTGTGTGCCACCATTTTCTGGCCTTTGTATCTAGTGGCTGTCCTGTCTCTGACCCCAGATAAGTTTATTAGGGTGCACAATGTTTTGGGGAACACAATACCACACACTTTTTCTTACAGAGGATGACAAAAGTGTGAGAGAGAAGAAAGCAGGGTGTTGTAAGTCATGGTGTCATTTGGGAATTGTTTCCCTTGTTCCTAAAGTTAGGTTAGCCACACCAGTAGAATAGGATGGGTGGCCATCTGCATGCTCTGTGACTAGTGCAAATCCCTAATTTCCTGGGGTATCCATCTAGATATAGTTGGGGCTTTTATTTATTTATTTT
Source organism: Peromyscus leucopus (assembly GCF_004664715.2). Classification (NCBI taxonomy): domain Eukaryota; kingdom Metazoa; phylum Chordata; class Mammalia; order Rodentia; family Cricetidae; genus Peromyscus; species Peromyscus leucopus. The sequence goes on from NC_051069.1 coordinate 80,719,428, forward strand.
TTGACTATACAGTAAGACAATATACTAAAATCTATAGAACAACAAATACTTTATGGGCATCATTCAGCTAATATCTGTTGGTGTTGGAAATTAGAGACACAGCTTCCCTTTTCTCTGTGGAGTAGATCTACATAGCTTCAAATTTTAGGACTAAAACTGGATCCATGACACCAATATTCAAAGACCTTAAACTCAGACTGCTATGGATATCACTCTGTATGCTGTGAATGTATTGCTCTGATTGGTTAATAAATACAGTGCTGATTGGCCAGTAGCCAGGCAGGAAGTATAGGCGAGACAAAGAGAGAGGAGTATTCTGGGAACAGGAAGGTTGAGTCACAAGTCATGAGCCTGACACAGAGGAAACACGATGTAAAGATACTGGTAAGCCACAAGCCATATGGCAAGGTATAGATTTATAGAAATGGGTTAATTTAAAATGTAAGATCTAGCTAGCAAGAAGTCTGAGCCATTAGGCCATACAGTTTTAATTAATATAAGCCTCTGTGTGTTTACTTGGGGGACGCAAGTGGGAAACATTTGTCCTGACCATGGGCCAGGCGGGACACAGAAAAAAAATCAGCTCCATCAGACACCTTATCCCTGACCTCAGTGCTAATCCCTAATTTAACTCTTCTCAGAGCTAATAACCACATTCTTTCTGAAGTTTCCCCACTTCCTTGCCCACAAAGAAAATCTCCATTTTTCTGCAAGATGACAGAAGTAATGTGATACCCTCAAAAACTTACTCCACTTCAAGATGCCTTGCTTTGAGTGCTAATATGATTTTAGAATATCTCAAGTCATAAAATGACTTCTGTAAAAAGTATTGGTGATTTTAAAAAGAGGCTACATTGTAGTTCTCCATCAGTGATAAGACAATAAGAGAAAATGTTTACCTCACCTGAGGATATACAAGAAAAATGAAAGAAAAAATAGAGCTTCAAATTTCCTGAAATTGTAGATTTACAATCAATACCAAAGTTTATGAAAAATTGCCTTGGTTTAAAGATTCCTGCGTTATTTACATATATGAATAGAGAATACAGTGAAAACAACGTCAAGATGGGTTTAAAAACAAAGCATTAGAAATGCGGTGATCAGCAGCTCAGTCAAGGCTCATGATTTGGCTTTAGTAGGTCTATGAGTGCTGATTAAACAACAACAACAATAAAAAAAAGAAGCTGTTCTAAATCTTGTATTTTATATTTCCTTTGCAAAGGTAATATATGGGCTGCTAAGATGGCTAGTGGGGTAAGGGTTCTGCAAGCCTGGAAACATGAGCTCCATTCCCAGCATCTACATAAAGGAGAAGAAGAGAAACAACGCTAAAATATATCCTCTCACTATTAGATGGGCACTGTGGTATGTGCAGCATACATCATGCACCCAAACACACACTGTATCAAATAAATTTGTAAACTGCAATTTGACTTGCATAATTTCTTTTTAATTACCTAGCCCAAATGCTGTGGCAGATATTTGGTAACGGAACACTTATTCTGCTTCAGTTGACGTTCTGTGGGTGTCTAAAAGTTTTGTTTTCCCTGAAAGTTTTGTTTTCCCTGGCCTGAAGAAGAATAAGAACTATTTATAAAATGTCATTTTCCAGCTTACAGGTATTTCCTCCCTGAGAGGAGCATGGTGCCAACTGACAGAGTCGTGAATATACAGGCACTGGGAGAAGCTGGATGCCCAATATTCATCTGGGTTCATTTCCTCACAAGAAATCTTGGGACATTTTAAAATGTTGTCTATGTTATTATTCACAGGTTATTTAAAAATATCCTAAATGTACTGTTTGACGTATCACCTATTTTTCTCATTATCACAGAGTTAGCGTAAACACTGTCGCTTTTCTTGTTCTTGACTATTCTGACTTGGAATTTTAAGAGTTCTATAAATTATTAGTTGAACAATAACATTTTGTGAAGAGAGGTCATGCATCCTGTAAGCGAGACATAGCCTCAGAGAGGAATTATAGGGTAATTATTTGAGTAATAAATTCTTCCTTACCAAATTTGTTCTGTAGTTGAAATACAGTACATGTTTGTTCATAGATCCAGAATAAAAATTAAATAATTTTCTTCTCAGAGTGTGCTTTCATTCCTGTGGCTGAGTCTTGCCTTATAAATTGTGAATGTTCGAAACTTTTTAATGAAAATGACAAATTTCCTGTTGAATAGCAAGGGCTGTGGCAGAATGGTTTTCACTTCCTTTGTATGATCCTATTGCAGTTGGACCTGATAATCATCCATCAGCAGGTGGAACTTCTCGGGAGTAAGTACATCAGATTCTGTGTTTATTAAAACTACTGAAAAGGCTTTACTGTTCAGAAGTTTCTTTACATCTAAAATATTATAAACAATGGATGGAAAGATCAAATGATTGCTTGACCTGTTTTTTAAACCAAAATTAAATTCATTAGTTTAAGCACAACTATAAGTATAAAAGCAAGTCTTTCATAACAGTGACATCCAAACTGCAATAAAATTAATCTGAAAGTGACAAAGTAATTAATATCCCATGGATATTAATCATTGAAATTTCTTAACATTCTGAGAAGAGGAATCACACTTGAGAGCATATTAAAATTTCATCAACACAAATGCTACTGTTTTATTGCTTCACAACTGACTCAATAAAATAGGCACACAACTTATCAATAGATAAATGTGTGTAAGCATGATTAATAATTTCAAACTGCTTGAGTGTTTCCTGTTTATAAGATCCTATGTTATGTCAAAATATGTCAGAACTGAAGAAGTTGGCCTGCACCACTACTGTGGATGTTAAAGGGCATTTTAAATACAGGAAAAAATAACACTGTAAATTGTCCCAATTACTTGCAGAAGAATAATAGGATTATTATTTGAGTAATAAATTCTTCCTTACACAATCTGTTCATTGGTTGAATGATGTCACAACATACTTGTTCATAGTTCTAGAATAAAAATTAGTTAAGTTGTTAGTTTTGTTTTCAGATCTTGCTTTGACTTCTGAGGCTGAGTCTTCAGAGTTTAGAGCCTGGAAAGAGTGTATGAAGATAAGACTATCAGCAATTCTGCAGCAACTCTATGTTCTCCTCATACTCTTTTACTTTTGACAAGTGGCGATTCCATGTCTTTATATGATGTGTTTTCTGATAGTGATACTCGGCACTGAGACTTCCAACAAATATGAGATCAAAAACGGCTTGGGACAAAGAATTTACTTTGCAGTGGAGGAAAGCATCTGTTTTAACCGCAATGTGTGTTCCACACTGAGAGCCTGCACCCTGAGGATCACAGACAACTCGGGTCGAGAGGTGATTACAGTGAACAGGCCCCTAAGGTGTAACAGCTGCTGGTGCCCTTGCTACCTACAAGAGGTTGGTCACTGCCTCTGAGCATCTTTCCTTTTTAAGATTATTCCTTTAAGTGGCATTTATCTGGAGCTATGAGAGAGTCAACCTAATGGTTGTTTGAATTTATATCTTCCCTTTCAGGATAAGGAAACATGAAGATTTGGTTAGGCACTTTTTCCACTTGTAACCCATAATTGTGGTAGCTTGCATTGGATTAAATAGTAAAGGGAATCCGTTGCATCCTACAAATGATACATAGCCTCCTGAACTAGTATATTAGCCAAGTAATTATAATATCTACAGGTTCCTGTTACACAAATACTGTCATCTTTTCTGACAGTAGCAATGCCTAGGAGGTGCCATGACACTTAGCCTCTTCTAATATGTTATCTTCCCTGGATGTTATTCTGCTCAGAATAACACCATTTGCACATTCAATAAACTCATGGTATGAAAAAGAGTGATGTTGCTCAACTATTTTATTTTAAACCATAATTGGTTGTCATTGTTATTAGAGCTATAATAATTTTCTACTCAATTTGATATGATGTCTCTGTGAACTAGAATATTGTTTCACTCTCTATTCTGCAGATTAGAAGTATATACATATATATGTGTGTGTGTGTGTGTTCTAATATCTAAGACATTATATATATTTATATCATTATATAGATTTCACAAGGTTGATTCATATCAAGTTAAAAGCACATGTGGGAAAGAGTGAATTTCTGTATTTTTACTACATATGCCATATGTAGACATAGGCCATACATGACTATATATGTATGTCACATATATATGAATAAATACATATATATAAAAAATCTGGGGAAGTGCTAAGCATATCAGTGAAATGAATCCTTATCATTTCCATGATAAAATACAAAGTGTCAAAAGAAAACACCACTTTTCATCTTAAATAAGTCATATATATCCAAAATACACTTTATATAATACACTATATATATATGTATATATATATGAATATATGTATACTATCCAAGAACATTGCAGACATATACACAAGATGATAAATTTAGTATGAGGTAAAAAATGATATAAATAGGTAGATAACTTGTTTATTTCAAAAGAAACATTTTCTATTTGCCCCCTCTCCAAAATATCTTACAAAAGGATTTTATTTGGCTTACACACAAATGCTAAAATAATGTCTAAAATAGTTATGTGTTATGGCTACAACTGAGAAGTGATTACTGAGTTTGTCCATGCTAAAAAGTTATAATTCCCTCACTGTTACAGATAATATGAAATGGTAACCATGCCAAGGAAACCAAGGTGTTTAGAGGAAATTGCTAAACAGATCAGTGTAATGAACTCTTAACCATTCCCATGACAAAACACAAAATGTCAAAAGAAAACACCAATTTTCATCATATATATATATATATATATATATATATATATATATATATATATATATGTTTTTTGAGACAGGGTTTCTCTCCATGTAGTTTTAGTGCCTGTCCTGAAACTCGCTCTGTAGACCAGGCTGGCCTCGAACTCACAGAGATCCACCTGGCTCTGCCTCCTGATTGCTGGGATTAAAGGCGTGTGCCACCACTGACCAGCCAAACAATATATATTTATGACTCTTATAATATATCAGTTATTTCACAACAAATATTGTGTAGATATAAGTTGACATTCTTATATGATTGATACACAATAACCTTAGAAAAATCTCATTTTTTACTATTTTCTCTTACAGCTAGAAATCCAAGCCCCTCCTGGTACTATAGTTGGTTATGTTTCACAGAAGTGGGACCCCTTTCAACCCAAATTCACAATCCAAAATGCAAACAAGGAAGATATTTTGAAAATTGTTGGTCCTTGTGCAACCTGTGGCTGTTTTGGTGATGTGGACTTCGAGGTATGAAAATGACAGAGTTTTGCTTAGGTCCTGATTTCTTGAATCATAATTCAGTTTATAAAATATCCAAATCATGGGGCTGGAGAGATGACTCAGTGATTAAAAGCACTGGGTGCTCTTCCAAAGGACTGGGGTTCAATTCCCAGTACCCACAAGGCACTTCACAACTGTCTGAAACTACATTTCTAGGGGATCAGGCATCCTTACCCAGAAATACATGCAGGCAAAACCCCAATGTACATTTTAAAAAATCTTTAATTAAAAAAAATCATGATGTATCCCTTAAATACATTTTAAGAATTGCGTATTAGGCCGGGCAGTGTGGCGCACACCTTTAATCCCAGCACTCAGGAGGCAGAGCCAGGTGGATCTCTATGAGTTCAAGGCCAGCTTGGTCTACAGAGTGAGATCCAGGACAGGCACCAAAACTACACAGAGAAACCTTGTCTCGAAAAACCAAAAAAAGAAAAAAGAAAAGAATTGCATATTAGTGCAATATTCTCATAAATCTTGTTTCCATGTCAATAATAATAGCCGTTACTCCAGAGATTCTAAATCCATGGGTTTTTAGCCAAAATAATGCTCTGACAATGTACTGGCCTTGGCCATTTTATCTGTCATAGATCACCGCACATGCTCTTCAAAGAAACTTTAACAAATGAAAATGAGAGATATAAAATTAAACTTCTTGACATATTTGCTAAATACAATAGATAAACTATTATACATCCTTACCTAAAGGAGTGAATGTCTTGTTATTTTTAACTTTAGCCTCTGAACCTTTGAACATCAAGCTTTATATATAGAAAAAGAGAGATAGTATTGTGATTTTTAGATAACCAATATGTTGTGATTATTAACAATCATAGTAACCCTATGTTTGATGAGGTTGATTCATAGGAAATTAAAAGCACAAATGGGACAGAGTGAATATGTTTTTTTGATCACCAAAATTATCTATGCCCTTTCTTGTGGGTCTGCTTGATGGACATTTAACCCCATTCAGGTCTCATTTCAGAACATACTCCACTAGAGTGTCACTATATAAAACTGAATTTGTAAGATTGTACCATCATGTACTCTCAGGTTTCTGGAACTGAATATTAAAATGGGCCATTGCAAATTTAACCTGCAGCAACAATATGCTCTCTGAACAGATTATTGTAAACATACATTATAGGCAGTGTTTAATAAAACCATTAGCTTTTAAAGCATCTGTTTTTTTTTATTTGTATGCATCCCACCCAGATATGTTTTCCAGACTTCTGGAGGAACCTATACATACTGAGAACACAGACTTTGTTAAGTGATTTGTCCTAGGCCTAGAATTGAGAAAGCGTGTGATGTAGCCTTTTTGGGTTCTTTTGGTTTTGATTTTTTGTTTTTAGTTTTTCAAGACAGGGTTTCTCTGTGTAGTCCCAGCTGTCCTGGAACTTGCTCTATAGACCAGGCTGGATTTGGTCTCGAACTCAGATCCTAGTGCTTCTGCCTCCTGAGTGCTAGGATCAAAGGGGTGTGCCACCACCACCTAGCTACATGGCTTCTTAATATGACTGATGAGATTTGAACATCTGGGTTTAGTTTCCATGCTATAGCTATGTCCTAAGAAACCTCTATTTTCTATTTTCTATCACCACATGGAAAAAGAAACTATATTAAATAAGTGTTATAATGATAAACAGGATAAATAAATACATAGTTGATGGAATCAGATGTAGATCCCTCACTCAATGGGCTTAGTAGACTTCAAGGTCAGACTCATCTCAATCTCTTGTTTATACACTAGCTCAAAGTGATTTCTAATGCTTATCATTAGTTAGAAGGGAAAGTGTTGACAAATGACTGATTGTAACATATAAGTGTAGCTTGACAATGTATTATGTTTAAAAGCTTTAATAATTACATAGTTAATAAATGTTTAAAGTTTATGAACTATACCTATAAAATGCTTTAATTCATCCAAATAATATTTTTAATATGTGTGTGTACATACACATGCACACACAGAGTATATATGTTGTTCATACACATATTTTATGATAGTAAATTCAGGTTTAAAAAACAGGTACCTTCAGGCTTAGCTACATAACTAAAAGATGTACCTGCTGCCATCTTGTGGTTGTCTAGCCTTAATTATTTATTCCATCTGCATATAAAACTAAAAGGGAAAAAATTTATAATGGTCTACAAACTGTGGCAGTCTGAAACTCTTGAGCACTGTGGGGGTAAATGTCCACACAGGAACAAACACCATAGAGCTGCCTTTTGGATATGGCAAATAATACAGCAGCTCAAATTCATCCTGAAAGAAACATGCTGAGAAATGTCAACTATCTCTGTTTATCTGCAAAGCTCCTACCTCTTATTTTTCTTTTCAAAGGTGAAAACTGTGGACGAAAAGCTTACGATTGGGAAGATTTCCAAGTACTGGTCTGGATTTGTCAATAATGTGTTCACAAATGCTGACAACTTTGGGATACATGTTCCTGCAGATCTCGATGTGACACTCAAAGCAGCAATGATTGGCGCTTGCTTTCTCTTTGTAAGTTTGGTCTAAGCTGCATGGATGGATTTTGTCCTTACATACCAGAACTGTATAGTGCTAATTCTCCTCCATACAATCTTGACCTACAGAACACGCTTTACACAAAGAAGGCAGTTTAAGATAGGGTCATCGTCCTTTGGAAATCAGAATTTAGAGGTTTATATTTCACTACGGCTGATAACACAGGAGACAAGTAACACCTTTGCCAAAATGCTTGACTAGCTCCTGCCTCAGGTCTCCCCCATTATGAGCATTTTGAACTCACAGAAGCCTATGGGTTTCTCTCTCTCTCTCTCTCTCTCTCTCTCTCTCTCTCTCTCTCTCTCTCTCTCTCTCTCTCTCTCTAATAAACCAACATTTTCCTTTTCCTTTTGTTGTTGCTTAGAATCTAAGATCTCAGATCTAATAATTACATCAATCTATGGTGCTGTTGAATAAACTCAACCCATTTATTTTGTCTCTGCTAAAGATACTTATAAAACACATTGACCACATTAATTACATTCAAGTAATTCCATAGTTATATCTTTGATGGACACAGAGAATTACATATAAAATAGGTAAATAGAGAGAGTTGTATATCAGAATTATGTCTTCAAAATCTTTTGAGAAATCAACTTAACTGATTATTATTATCATCCTATCATTAGTAGTCAGTCCCTATTTTTATTTACAAATCAAAGTAATTCTAATTAATTTTGCCTGTCACCCAAAATTTCATTCATAGTACCTCATTGCTTCCTGTTTACTCTTCCCTTTTTTGGTCATTCTACACTTCATCATTAACTTTTCAACACACACACACACAAACAAGCACATATAGAGATGTACATTTACACACACACATAGAAAAACACACTCTCATACAAACACACATTCACATACTCTTTCTCTTGCTTGTTCCTTAGATCTTCCTGATAAAGCTGATTAGTTAATTTTCATATTAAAAACAGTCCATCTGTTATGTTTTCTATTAACCTACTTTGCAGACAGGCTGGTGACAAAATAGTCCTGGTAAACAAGAGATGTTTTCTGGATCTTAAACCTCACTGATTTTTCTTTTTGTTCATTTCCTGAAGCCTTCTAAATATTTGTGCCTTGGCAAGTATATTTCCCGTCCTTGGCTCACATTCTTTGAGAGATTAATGTGATATGGGCAGGTTGCTTAGATCCCGTTCAATATGTACTACATCGTACAATCTCTTCATGGTGTGAAAGCTTGTAGACTTAGCTTTCCCCTGGGTGCATCGGGGCCAGCACTTGAACATGACATCTAATGAGTCCTCTGTGCTCAATAAACTCAAATGAAGACTAATCTAGATAGTCCCCCAGTTATATGAGTGGGTAATACTCCAGTGACTAAGAGAGACATATACTTAAGTGACAACAGGAAGAACTCTCATCCACTTCTTGTTAAATCATAACTTTATGATACCTTTGCAACTTTGTCAATATATGTTTTGAGACAGCTTCTCACGTGTGTCTCTAAGATAGATTACAAGCACTTCAAAGGTGATGCCTGCTATCATTTCTTCTTTTGCCTTATGTTTACAATTGAATTTTACAACCTTGATCGCCCCCAAAATTTTGATTGGTGATATTGGGATTACTTAGATAAGGGTTTAAGTTCCTTACATGATGAAAATTCAACATGTAAGAATCATGAACCTTAAAACATTGTAGTTTTTTAATCTTCCAATAAATCATGCATTGCTGAAACACCACTAAGGAACATCTTTGCTTCACATAATCAAAGCTGGCACATCAAGCTCTTGATCCTAATTGTTGCCTCTTTTATACATACATTCATATTCAGTTTATTTATTTGTAGGATTTTATGTTCTTTGAACACTCACTTGCTGGATTATAACAAGCATGATGACGAAAACAATAAAATATGCAGAGCACATTTCAGTAAGTAAAAGACAAGTTTAAATGGCCTCCTTCCTTTGAAGATGTCTATGTTTGACACTATCTAATTCTTTTTCATTTTCTTCTAGATGTCCCTTGGGCTCTGAATTTAATTTCTGAATGGCTTGAGTATTTGAATTTTTATAACTAAATGTTAATTATTATATTTATTAAAACACAGTGTAATGAGACCATTACCTGGTTGTGAATGCATGAAAGCTAAATACGCAATTACTAAGCGTGAGTACAAGGTTACTTTGAGAGATTATCATTCTCTTTTCATCCTTTTGAAGTTACTGCAATGGTAAGCATGAAAGATGAGAGCTAAGGCTTGCAGCATCACTGATGGGAATTCAATGTTTAGAGAACACTTTGAAGTGTTTCTGGTACTAAGGGTGGTTACTAATCAAAAGGCTTGAATTTCTAAAACATCTTTTCAAAAGTAGTTCCTTTTGAATTTCTTAATTTTATTTTTTTTTAATTTTCTCATGTAGTCTTAACAAATTACATTATAAGCATTATTTTATAATGCATTTTTCACATTTTTGGGAGAGAATCTCATGCATCCCAGACTATGTTAATTTTCTTATTGTAGTAAACATATTTTATTTATATTGGGAAAGATGGAGATTGATAAATAATATGTGTAAAGATCTGGAGAAAGATAGATAGCTTCTATTTCTTAAAGTAGCAGAGGCACAATTATATTCTGTAAGGCAATTAACTAAAGCACTGAGCAGAATTGTTCCAAAGATTTAAATAGCTGTACAGATAGACTCTAAATTAACAAAAGCAGTCTTATCAATCAGGATTTTATCTAACTGCTATGAAGTTTCTGCCAGTTTAAAGACCTGAGACTTCAAAATGAAAAATGGACAACTCTGGAATTAAAAACAAACACACAAAACTAAGAGTCCGACCTGAAATTCATGCAGCAGTGCAGAGGAAAGAAGGAATTGGCCACTGATTCAGAATTCGCATGATACTCGACAGCCCTCCTGATTCCTATCCCTTACTTGTCTATATGTTTCCAAAGCTCTCCAGCCAGCCTCCGCCTCCTGAACATTACCAAACAGGGCCTCAGTTGGGAACCAAGCACTGGCATGCATGAGCCTGTGGGAGACATTCTCATCCAAACCGCCACCTGAGGTCAAGGCCATCCTGGGCTGCAAAATCATGCCCCATCTCAACCTCACACACCCCAAAATAAAAACAAAAGAAATTTCTTAATTGAACTGAAGCTGGTATGCAGTATCTGATGCTCAGTGGTTTTATGAAAGATATCTCACATTGTCTTGCAGATGTACATACTTTTGCAAAAAATCAGTCTTTGTTTGATTCAGTAAGTTTAATGCTAGTTTTAATTGTTACCCATTGGGATAATATGTAACACAAATTGATAAACGGTCTTATTAATAAAAAAAAAAAAAAAACTCAGAGCCAGCTATTGGGAATAAAGCTGAAATATCAGAGAAACAGAACAAGCCAGCCACGTTCTTACCTCTATGAAATCCTAAGCCTCAAGAGAGCTACTTCCTGTTTACTCACACCTTATACACCTTTCTGTGCCCTGCCATCTTACTTCCTTTCTCTGCTCAACTCTATCACTTCCTCTTTCTGCTCAGCTCTATCACTTTCTGTCTGTCTATACAGCCCTCCAGACCTCTATGGTTAACTAGTGCTGGGATTAAAGGCCTGTGCCACCATGCCTGGCTCTGTTCCCAGTGTGGCCTTGAACTCACAAGAGATCCTGATGAATTTCTGCCTCCTGAATGCTAGGATTAAAGGCATGTGCTATCACTGACTGGCATCTATGTTTAATATAATGGCTGGCTTTGTCCTGTCATCTCCAGGCAAGCTTTATTTGTTACAGCACAAATGAAATATCACCATAATGATAAGTTATTAATCAGTTCTCTCTTAAAAGAGCAAGAGTTTTGTTTTTTCAAAACCCAGAAAGAAAAGTTATTCAGGACAAAATAAACAGACATACACACAGCTGTTAATTTGAATAAAAGGGAAAAGAAGTCAGCAAGAGATAAGAGCATTCAGAAAAGAGAATTCTTGGCAATTGAAAAAGAATGCAAAGTCTCTGAGTCAAACATACTGGGCAAGCTTGATAAACAGGAAAACTGTGACAGGAGTGTCATAATCAAGAGGAGATCCAAGGGCAATAGGTTTTAACAAAGCATCCCATGATACTAAAAGCTTCCCATGAATCACCAGTATGTCTCTATGAAAGAGAAGTTTTAATTGGTGCAGTGATGTGTGCCTATTATCATGGTACTTGGAAAAGAAGAGAATCTGAAGTTTGAAGTCAGTGTATTACAGAACACTCAAGAGGAGCCAGGTTGATCACCAAAACAGTTACCATGATGGATAGGGAGATGCAGTCACAGGATACTAAAGGTGATAAAGCACTCCCCTAGCTTATGCAGGGATCTGGGTTTGATCACGAGGACTGAAGATGAAAAATAAAACAATGTGAAAATCCAGGTGACATATGAACAGCTCACTAAAATTCTGACTCACTTGAGTCTCAGTTAGTACACATACAGGTTTTTATATTTGTAATTTTTACTACCAAAATAACAAACTTTTAATGCTTTTATAACTTGACAGCATTACTATTTTTATTTACTTTATTACTTTTTGTGTATTGGTCTTTTTCCTGTATGTATATCTGTGCACCGCTTAAGTGCCTGATGCCTGTGGAGGCCAGAAGAGAGCATCAGATTCCATGGAATTGAAGTTACATATTGTTGTGAAGTTACCATGTGGGTGTTTGGAGTTGAACTCAGGTCCTCCAGAAGAGCAGCAAGTGCTCTTAACCTCTGAGACATCTCTCCAGTCCATCAACATTTCTATTTCAGGAGTTCTATGTCATTATGTATCTGTTAAAATTGGAGGGTCTTGAATTTTTATTTATAATATTTAACTTTTCAAGTTACATATTTTTTTCCTTTCCATAAAATTTGAATTTTTGTTTTGTTCTGTGAGATTTTCTTTTGTTTTGTTTTTGTTGTTTTTCAGTATGCATAAGGGAGGCCAAAGGCCAACCTTGGGATGTTTTTTTAGAAGCTGTCCAGCTTGGTTTTTGACACAGGGTCTCTCACAATTGTGAACGTGGAGCTCACGAATTAGACTAAGCTTGCTGTCCCGTGAGCCCCGGGTCACCAGCTCTCTCAGCTCCCTTAGCAATAGCTTTACAATTGCCTTCCACTGTGTATAGGTTTGTTTTTTTTAATGTGGAATGCTAGAAATTGGATTCAGGTCTTCATGTTTGCACAGCAAAAACTGAGCTGTCTTCAACCCCTAAAATTTGATTTTTAATCCTTTCTTATTACACTTTTAATTTATTAAATTTATATTTTAACCATTCTGTACATGGGCACAATGCATTGATTACTCTCTAGGCTTACCCTCACTTGTCTCCCCCATCAATCTCATCTTCTCTTTACAGATCCCTTTACCTATTCTGTGTTTATGATTTGTCTTGAGATCTGATGTGTTTATAACCAGGATTCCCTGTGTGACTGTGTTTGGCACTGTATATTAGAGCTTGTTTGGATCACTGTAGTTACACAACTGATGGCTATTACTACCACAATCTGTCAATGAACACTAATTCAGTAGAGTGAATAGGACCCTATGCCCCTCCTTCATTCATGATTGATTGTTGACAGGTCCACTTTTGTGCAGATATAAGATAAGCAAGCACAGTTACATTGAGTTCTTTATTAAAAGGGCTGCATCATGGCACATTCTAGTCTTCCTTCAGAACTGTCTTCCAGCTCCTATATTCTTTCCATATCTTCCTGAGAAGGTGATATAAATGTCTTGTTTATGGCTAAGCATTCAACTTTCACTCATTCTCAGCTTCTTGATCAGTCATGTGTGTCTTTGCATTCACTGCCCTTCACCACAGAGAGGCTTCCCTGATTAAGGCTGAAAGTAACATTAATCTATGTCTATAAACATGAATAATTAGAAGGCAGTTTGACACTGGGTCTATTTAACTAAGCAACATTAGTCAATTATTCTCAGGCACGGAATTTTTATTTTTTACTAGAATTTATAATAGCAAAGACAGAGTCTGTTCAGTGGACTCCAATTAGAGAGCAGTTGGTTACTCCCATAAGAGCCATGCCACTATTGCATAATTAGGCACATCTTGCCTGGCAGACAGGTACTGTAGTTTGTAAAGTTTACAACTAATTTGTAGAGTTTACAATTACTCATGTCTTTTCTCCCCCAGGCAACCTGCATGACAGCTTCTAGATATATGAAACTTAACCACCAGGGAGAAATCTTCCATCTCAGTTCCAGATTAGTTTCTCTTTGCCTTTACTTCTTTAATGACTCATTCCTCTTTCAATAGGGTATTGTTTAATCTCCATGAGTTTGTGTCTTTTTAAAGCTTATTTTTTCTGTTGACTTCAAAATTTATTCCATTGTGGACAGATAGGATACAAAGAATTATTAAAATTTTTCTCCATTTGTTGAGATTTACTTTGTATCCCAATGTATGTTCTATTTTAGAGAAATTTCCATGAACTACTTAGAAGAACGTGTACTCTATAGTATTTGGATAAAATATTCTAGAGGTATTCATTGGATACATTCAATTTCTGATGTCATTTATTATAAGATTTCTCTTTTTAAATCTGTCTGGATGACCTATCAATTAGTGAGAAGTACTGATGTTATTTAATGCTGTATTGAGATTAATATGTAGCATTCTACCTAGTAAGTAGTATTTGTTTTATGAAACTGGTTACACTTGATTTTGGTGCATGTATGTTTAAGAATGTAATGTCCTCTTGGTGGATTATTCCTTTGATCTGAATGAAATGACCTTCTTTATCTCTACTGATTAATTTTTGTTTACCTCTACTTTATAAGATTCTAGCATTGCAATGCCTGTTTGTTTCTTTGTTCTGTTTGTTTTGGAATATTTTTTCCCATCCTTTTTATCTAAAGTAGTGTCTATACTTCAAGGTAAAATATGTTTCCTGTAGACAACAAAAAGGTGGCTAATGTTTTTAAATCCAATAGGTTAGCCTATATCGTTTGATAGGGGAGTTAAGGCCATTGATATTAAAAGTTATTATTGACAGTTTGACATTGATTGCTATCATTTTATTGCTTTTGTGGTGTTAGTTTCCTTAGTCCTAATTTGCACACTTGTTATTGTAGCATTTTTAGTTTTCTTCCTGTAACCTCTTGGATATGGTTACCCTTCCCTTCAGTCTGAAGAATCCCTTCCAGTATTCTCTGCAGGGATGTTTTATAGAGTTGAATTCCTTTGGATGCCTTTTAATTTCAGTAAGTTCTTCTTTTCCCTTCAGTATGACAGATAGTTTTGCCAAGTGTAAAAGTCTAGTTGACTTATGTGATCTTAGGACTTGAAGGACATTGCTATAAGTTCTTCTGACTTTTAAAGTTTCCATTGGGAAAAAAAATAGCTGTTATTATGATAGATTTGCCCCTATATGTGACTTGCCTCTTCTCTCTTGTAGCTTTCACTACTCTTCATTTGTTCTATATATTTAATGTTTTCATTATAATATGGTATAGGAAGGTTTTTTTTCCTGGTCCTATTTGGTGTTCTGTGGGCTTCTTCTACCTATAAGGGCATTTATTTCCCCAGATTTAGAGAATTTTATTCCATTAACTTTTTGAAGATATGTTGTATGTGTTGACCAGGACTTTTCCCTCATCTTCTAACCCTATAATTGGTATCATCCCAATGATGCTGCATATTATATTGGTGAAGTTCTTCTTAAAAAATTATCCCCTTTTAATTGCATGATCATATTCTTTTGCATTCTACATAACCCGTTCTGTTGGTGAGGTTTTCCACTGGTATTTTTTTTTAATTAACTTACTGAATGTTTCATATCAAGTAAATTTCAATTTAGGTTTTCTTCTGTATTTCTGTTAATTAGATTCACTCTTCATATCCTGAATTGTCTTTATTGTACAGCCAGCCATTTGTTTGTGTTTTTTTGGACTTAATCAGAGTTTATTCTGTCTTTTTAGATTCAATCAGGTGTTTACCTATGTCCTCATTGAACTTGAACTCTTTGAACATGTTTATAATTGTTCTCTAAAACCTGCATCTAGGGATTGATCTACATTATCATGTTGAGGTATATTGCTCTGGGATTGATCATCCTTTAGGGGATATATTGTCTTGGTTTTTCAACCATTGATATGTAGCTGGAGAGTTTTTTCTCCGGGTCCCGCCAAGCTCCAGCAGTCCGACAGCCCACATATAAAATAAACACACAGACGCTTATATTATTTAAACTGTTTGGCCTAATGGCTCAGCCTTCTAGCTATCTAGTTCTTACATCTTAAATTAATCCATTTCTATAAATCTATACCTAGCCATGTGGCTTGTGGCTTACCGGCATCTTCACATGCTGCTTGTCATGGAGGTGACTGGCAATGTCTCCTTTTCTCAGCCTTCCACTTCCCAGAATTCTCCTCTCTCCTTGTCCTGCCTATACTTCCTGCCTGGCCACTGGCCAATCAGTGTTTTATATATACAGAAGGATATCCACAGCACTGATATGTTATTTGTGTCTTTATAGAGGGGCCTGGGAAATGAGAATTGGGTTGTTGATAAGTTTCTTGCCTACCTGTGCTGGATGGTGGGTTCATTCTCTTGTTGCTGTTACTTTTACTTGGCTTGTTTTAGAGAAGGTAGGGGGTGCTTGAAATTCAGTCTTTTGGTCCTTCAATTTTATTTGTAAGTGGAGAGGCTAGGGTGATTTGACTTCAGAGGCTAATAGAGTCCCTGGGGTCTCACTGGCTTCATGTAAACCTGTTTGGGCAAAAACTTGGGGCCAGATAATCTATGGTTCTGTTTGATATCATTGGTGGACACATTAGAGTTCCCTGTATAAGCCCTAGGACAAGCAGATGGAAGGACTGAGGTATCTGACCACTATTGACTTTGTGTGCTTAGACTAAGTCTTAATAAGGATAGGGCTGGGTGAGTCCAAGGACATCTTTCTACTTGGGGCTACATTTGTGGTTGCTTGGTTTCTTTCCAGGGCAGTGGTATGGGTGTAGGGAGAGACAAAGGGTCTTATTCTTATCAGGAGTTGTTGTCTATGTGGATGCTTAGTCAAAGTTCAGGAAGCAGGTGGCTAAGCAGAGCAGGATCAATAATTTTACCAGTGTGTGTGTGTGTGTGTGTGTGTGTGTGTGTGTGTGTGTGTGTGTGCAAGGTCCTAGGGTAAGGTCGAGGAGCTTCACAACTTGTTTTCAGAGCCTATGGCATTTCTTGGAAGAAAAAAAATAATGTTTTTAAATAAAAATTATCTAAAAAAAATACATAAATTTGGTGTGTTTCTCATTATATGACATTTATTTTTTCCACTGAAATCAAATGAAGACTGTACTTAATCATGTATATTGTATATCATGGCTCCTTTTAACTGCAGATAATGTGTGGAATTACACTTCAGCTCAAGAGCACATCACAAAGACAAGATGTGAGGAACAAAATGAGGGGAACAAACCACTGGGAGTCACTGCCTCTGACAGGTTGTCAGTCCTTAACCCACTAGAAGTTGCATTTAGACATCTAGATATTGCAGATATAAATAAAAATTAAATTGATTGAAATCCCTTTAAAGAAAAGGAGGAAAATACAGTGGGTTTTGTGTACTGAGCCATTGCTTTGTAGCTGACCTTTATTAGTGGTGCCATAAAAATATCAAAATTCACTTCTGGGAAGTTTCTATTTATAAGTATCTGCTTTTAAAAGATCACCTACACTGGAATTATAAGAGATTTAAAAACTTTAAGATTTGGTACCTTGCCTGAAACAAAATTAAAGCATGATGAAAATGTTTCATAAATGTATAAAAGCGGGCTGGAGAGATGGTTCAGAGCTTAAGAACGTTAGCTGCTCTCCCAGAGATCTTGAGTTCAATTCCCAGCAAACACATGGTGGTCCACAACCATCTGTAATGAGATCTGGTGTTTTCTTCTTCTGGACAGATATGGTGCCCTCTTCTGGCCTGCAGGGATCCTTGCAGGCAGAACACCTTATACATAATAAACAAATATTTTTTTTAATGTATAAAAGCTTGCATTAATGAATATTTTAGAATAAAAGACTGGGCTTTTTACACATTTCTCATCCAATTTTGATTTAAAACAAAAAAATAATTATTATAAGCTCACAGGTTTGAGTGACGAAATGAGTCTCAGGAGTGGATGTAAAGTAACCTGCTCGATTTTACAGACCTGGTCAGCTTGTGCCTGCTTTCCAGGATGAGACTATGAGTGGACGGAAAATGGAGGAGGGAGGGGCTTTTAAACACACAGAGCGAGAATCCGGACGTGCAGGGAAAGAGCGTCTTCATTTCCTTGAAATACGCGGTGTCTCTTCGACGCCGTCGGCCGTTCTTATCTGGAAAAGCAACAGGAACAATGAACTTAGACGTTCCCCTCTGCCAACAGTGTGCTCTCAGTGTCGCATGAGCAGTAGGCTTTGACATGACTCCCCCATAAACTAGAGGAAGCAGCCTGTGCATAAACTGGAAAAGCCCTCCTGTTGAAAAACTTTAGACAAGATTAATATTTATATTTAGCCCATGGTGGTAGACTTGAAGAATCATTCCTGATGTCAGTAAGTTATGAATGCCCCTTTTGTTTAGGAGCTCATTGCCTTTCAAAATTAATTTAGCATAACTAAATAATCAGTAAATATAAGCTGAGTATTTCACTACCAATGCCTCATTCTCAAGTACTTCGTGTATTTTAGGCTGTCTTTAAACACCATGAATGGCAGCAACAGAAAACACAGAGAAAGAGTAAAACGAATTAGAAGGTTCTTACTTTTAAAACAGCACCATGTATTTAAAATGCAATAACGTAAGGTAGGTATAGGGAATGTTTTTAATAATTCTTCCATGCTGCAGATGGCAGCAACAGTTCACATTATCATGGACACAATGTAGCAAAGCAAGAGGAATCTGGGAAAAGCACATTTCTATTAGCAATTCACTTTGTGCTTTCTGTAATCTGGGAAAGCATGCAGGTTTCGCCGGGAAGAGGGTGAACTTTGATGTTCATTTCCTTATCAACAGAGAACCAGACTATGTTTCTAGCTGCATGATGCATAACACAAAGGTTTTATACTTTCTGCTTTCACGGACTAGACAGAATGCAATTTCAATCAACTTCATAACCGCATATATTCCTCATTCTGCCTTGAAAACTGACCAGCGTTAGTCCAACAAGTGAAGTGAGAACAAGGGCAAAGATCAAGCTTAGGAGCTGGGTGTGATGACTCACTCCTGTGATCCTAGGACTAGAGAGGGTGAGGCAGGAAAACTGCAGCAAGTTCAAGGCCAGCCTCTTACACACAGTGAATAAATACCAAGGCAGCCTGAACACAGCAGCAAGACTCTTTGTTAAAAAAGAAAAAAAAAAAAGATTCAAGTATAAAACTAGAAGCAGGTTCCAAAATCTGATTTCTGTTTGTCACAAAGACTTAAACAGCCTCAAACAAAAATCTAAAGTGCCTGAAAATTTTGCAGGAAGCCTATGCAGAATGGTCATTGCTAGGCATCATAATGGGGTGACTCCTGCATCAGGTCAGATCTCTCCCCTACTGTGATTCAATCATCAAGCCAGCATTAGGAGGTCTGCTGTGAATAGATTTAAAATAAGCACAAACCATGATGTATACACCATGCAGAACTGGCTGTAGTGTCAGAAGGGAAAAGGGAACTAAAGTAGACAGAAATCACTCTATCCTGGACAGGTGATTTTCAACCCAGAGTGTATTTAATCACATGGTTAAATGTTTTCTTAAACACCAGTGTCCAAGCCTTGGTTCAGACTAGTTGAATTTCAATTTGTGCACCTGTTTTCTTGGTCACTGTATACTTTTAAAAGAAAAGACTATTTGAAAATTCTATAATGAGCAATAGCAGCTACCTATGCAATGTTGAGAAAAATGTACATTTAGTTTGAGTCCATACTCCACGTTTTTCTTTCTAAAGCATCAGTGAATAGGGTTTTAGTAGATTCATGACACTGGGATCTGTGTGAAGAATTCTGGTTTATTTCCTTTACTTGCATTTCAGATAAGCAAGTAGTTGCAAATTAATAATACTAGTAGTGATATCATCTCTTGACCTAGAAACCTTCCTATATTTCAAAGCATTTCTGCAGACACTAATGTCCTAAGCTGGATCTCACAGGAACTCAGAGGGTTTCAGTCACCTGTGACACTGGAGGCGAACTGGTAGGGCCCTCCCTTATACATAGAAAACTTAGAAATTAAGAATTAGCAGGAAGTTAAGCAATTTTATTCTGGTTTATGTTAGGTTGTAAAGCGATAAAACATAAAGATAGGGGTGATGTGCACATTTATTGCTAGCACTTGGGAGGCAGAACAAGC
This sequence comes from Peromyscus leucopus, assembly GCF_004664715.2. NCBI lineage: Eukaryota > Metazoa > Chordata > Mammalia > Rodentia > Cricetidae > Peromyscus > Peromyscus leucopus. Next base: position 80,739,559 of record NC_051069.1, read on the forward strand.
AGATCTCTGAGTGCAAAAATAGCCTGGTTTACAGAGAAAGTTCCAGGAGCTATGCAGACACAAACTTTCTAGAAAGAAAAGAAAAAAAAATGAACGTACACATAAATATAAAGGATGGGAAGAATCTACAATACATAAGAGACTAAAGCAAGCTGATTTGTATAAATGTTCAGAACCATGATTTGCTTGCAAAACTATATTTAAAAAATTACATAGAAGAAGGGAGGGAGAGGTGGAAACAGAGAGAAGATAGAGTAGAAAAGTGCTGGGGGATCCTCCCCCGGACTTCCCTTCTGGACAGAAGCTCCCATCCTGCCCCAGACTTCCCGTCTAGATAAGAACTTCCATCCTGCCCTGAAGTTTTCATTTGGACAAGAGAGCTCCCATCTGGACAAGAGAGAGAGACTTCCTGAATCTGTCAGCTCTGTCTGAACCAAGTGCGCTGAAAAGACCAAGAACGAACCACAAGGAGATGGACAGACGTCAAGGCAGAAGTACATACAATAAAATGAAGAGCAATACAGCATCACCAGAACCTACCCCGCCTCCAACATCCAGACCTGAACATCAAAAATTGGAAGAAGCAGAAGAAAACAGCCTTATGAATAACATCATGAAGAAGGTAGAGGCTTGTGTAGAAGAAAAGACAAAAAAAGGGAAGAACGCTATAAACAACTAGAGGAAAGGGCAAAAAAATTAGAAGAAAACAATAAAGTACTGAAAGAAAATCATGAAAAAGCAATGAAACAAATAAAGGAAACAGTTCAAGACCTGAAAAGGGAAATAAAAAAAATGAAGAAGACACAAACAGAGTGAATGCTGGAAATAGAAAATCTGAGTAAAAGATCGGGAACTTCAGATGCAAGTATAACCAACAGAATGCAAGAGATGGAAGAGAGGATCTCTGGCATTGAAGATACAGTAGAAGAAATAGTTTCATCAGTCGAAGAAAACACTAAAGCCAACAAAGTCATGAACCAAAATGTCCAAGAAATTTGGGACACCATGAAAAGACCAAACCTACGAATAATAGGGATAGAAGAAGGTGAAAAATACCAACTCAAAGACACAGAAAATATATTCAACAAAATCATAGAAGAAAACTTTCCCAACTTAAAGAAGGAAATGCCTATGAATATGCAAGAAGCCTATAGAACACCAAACAGACTAGACCCCCCAAAAAAGTCCCCTTGCCACATAATAATTAAACAACTAAATGTACAGAATAAAGAAAGAATATTAAGAGCAGCAATGGAAAAAGGTCAAGTGACCTATAAAGGCAAACCCATCAGAATAACACCCGATTTCTCAATGGAGACTTTGAAAGCCAGAAGGACCTGGACAGATGTAATGCAGACACTAAGAGACCATGGATGTCAGCCCAGACTAGTATACCAAGCAAAACTTTCAATCATCATAGACGGAATGAACAAGACATTCCAAGACAAAGCCAGATTTAAACAATACTTATCCACAAACCCAGCCCCACAGAAAGCACTAGAAGGAAAATTCCAACTGAAGGAAGTCAGGTACACCCTCGAAAACACAGGCAATAGATAAAGCCACAACAGTAAACCCCAAAGGAGAGAAGTACACACACACTACGACCAAAAATAACAGGGATAAACAATTACTGGTCATTAATATCCCTTAATATCAATGGACTTAATTCACCTATATAAAGACATAGGCTTACAGAATGGATACAAAAGCAGGACCCATCTTTCTGCTGCATACAAGAAACACATCTCAAATTCAAAGACAGACACTACCTAAGAATAAAAGGCTGGGAAAAGACTTTCCAATCAAATGGTTTTAAGAAACAAGTGGGTGTAGCCATCCTGATATCCAACAAAATAGACTTAAAACTAAAATTAATCAAAAGAGATCAAGAAGGGCATTACATCCTCATCACAGGAAAGATCCACCAAGATGAAGTTTCAATTCTGAACATTTATGCCCCAAACACAAGGGCACCCACATATGTAAAAGAAACATTACTAAAGCTTAAACCACATATAAAACCCCACACATTAATAGTGGGAGATCTCAACATCCCACTTTCACCACTGGACAGATCTCCCAAATCAAAACTTAACAGAGAAATAAAGGACTTAACTGATGTCATGACCCAATTGGACCTAATAGATATCTACAGAACATTCCATCCTAACAAAAAAGAATATACCTTCTTCTCAGCACCCCATGAAACTTTCTCTAAAATCGACCACATACTTGGCCACAAAGCAAATCTTAACAGATACAAAACTGGAAAACAGGACCCCAAGAAAGACATGAGGATCGCCCAATGATGGAGAAATGGAATGGGAGCAATGAAGGGCAAGGGTCGAGGGAAAGAGAGTGGGAGATGCCAGCTGGATCAAGAAAAGAGAGGGAGAACAAGGAAAAGGAGACCATGGTAAATGAAGACCACATGAGAAAAGGAAGAAACAAAGTGCTAAAGAGGCCCACAGAAATCCACAAAGATACCCCCACAAAAGACTGCTGGCAATGGTCGAGAGACAGCCGGCACTGACCCACTCTGGTGATGGGATGGCCAAACACCCTAATAGTTGTGCCATAAACCCCATCCAAGGACTGAGGAATCTGGACGCAGACATCTCTGGTTCGGCCCAAGTGGAGCGCTGGGAGTCTAATTAGCGAGAAAGAGGAGGGTTTATATAAGTGAGAATTGTTGAAACCAAGGTTGGATAAAGCACAGGGACAAATAGCCAAACGAATGGAAACACATGAACTATGAACCAAAGGCTGAGGGGCCCCCAAGTGGATCAGGCCCTCTGAATAGGTGAGACAGTTGATTGACTTGATCTGTTTGGGAGGCATCCAGGCAATGGTACCAGATCCTGGGCTCATTGCATGAGTTAGCTGCTTGAAACCTGGGACTTATGCAGGGACGCTTGGCCCAGTCTGGGAGGAGGGGACTGGACCTGCCTGGACTGAGTCTACCAGGTTGATCTTAGTCCTTGGGGGAGGCTTTGCCCTGGAGGAGGTGGGAATGGGAGGTGGGCTGGAGGGAAGGGGAGGGGGTCAGGAAGGGGGAGAACAAGGGAATCTGTGGCTGTTATGTAGAACTGAATGGTATTGTAAAATAAAATAAAATTAAATTTAAAAAAGAAAAAAGAAAAGTGCTGGGGACGGGATCTAAATTCCTTGTTGTAGAAATAAATCACCTCAAGGAGATATTCAATTTCTTCAGCTACACATTTACCAGAACCACAGGCAAGACCCAGGTCTGCTACTACAAAGTATTTAGATGTGTAATTTACACTTGAGCAGGCATGGGTTAGATCTTGTAACACTGCGGCTGGAAAGATCTCACACAAATATTAAGATCCCATTTCTTTTTTCTTTTCTTTCTTTCTTTTATTTATTTATTTATTTATTTATTTATTTTTTGGTTTTTCGAGACAGGGTTTCTCTGTGTAGCTTTGCACCTTTCCTGGGACTCACTTGGTAGCCCAGGCTGGCCTCGAACTCACAAAGATCCGCCTGCCTCTGCCTCCTGAGTGCTGGGATTAAAGGCGTGCACCACCACCGCCCGGCTTTAAGATCCCATTTCCTTCTTTCTTTTTTTTTTTTATTTTACAATACTATTCAGTTCTACATAATAGCCACAGATTCCCTTGTTCTTTCCCTTCCTGCCTCCCTCCCCTTCCCCCCATTCCTACCTTCTCCAAATCAAGGTCTCCCCCGAGGACTGGGATCAACCTGATAGACTCAGTCCAGGTAGGTCCAGTCCCCTCCTCCCAGATTGAGCCAAGTGTCCCTGCATAAGTCCCAGGTTTCAAACAGCTAACTCATGCAACGAGCCCAGGACCTGGTACCACTGCCTAGATGCCTCCCAAACAGATCAAGCCAATCAACTGTCTCACCTATTCAGAGGGCCTGATCCACTTGGGGGCCCCTCAGTCTTTGGTTCATTGTTCATGTGTTTCCATTCGTTTGGCTATTTGTCCCTGTGCTTCATTCAACCTTGGTTTCATCAATTCTTGCTCATATAAACCCTCCTCTTTCTCACTAATTAGACTCCCAGCGCTCCACCAGGGGCCTAGCCGTGGATGTCTGTATCCAGATTCCTCAGTCCTTCGATGGGTTTATGGCACAACTATTAGGGTGTTTGGCCATCCCATCACCAGAGTAGGTCAGTGCCGGCTGTCTCTCGACCATTGCCAGCGGTCTTTTGTGGGGGTATCTTTGTGGATTTCTGTGGGCCTCTTTAGCTCTTTGTTTCTTCCTTTTCTCATGTGGTCTTCATTTACCATGGTCTCCTATTCCTTGTTCTCCCTCTCTTTTCTTGATCCAGCTAGGATCTCCCGCTCTCTTTCCCTTGACCCTTGCCCTTCATTGCTCCCACTCATGTCCAGGCTGTTCATGTAGATCTCATCCATTTATCCGTGTCTTTCTTGGGGTCCCGTTTTCCAGGTAGCCTCACTGGAGATGTGAGTAGCGGTCCAGTCATCCTTGTTCCACATCTAGCATTAAGATCCCATTTCTAATTTCAGAAAAAAGTTTATGGAGTTTGGGTTTTGTTGGTTTTGGTGTTTGTTTGTTTGTTTGTTTGTTTGTTTTTTGGGGAAATTCCTGGAGCTAACTTTCTGAATTTGAGTTGGCAAAATGAGGCCAAAGAGTAAAGCTAGCCCATTCTACCTAGGGAGAGTCTTGTCCACTAAACTTGGAAGAAAAAATAGACACAGGTCACAGATAGGAAGACATGTCTTGGGGATAGATTCTTGGCATGAGTCTCAATGCCACAAGAGAGCTAATGGCCCTCACAGTCTCTCAGAACACTTGTAGGAGAACTGAGAATTTAGACAATTTCAGAACACAAACTTTGCAATTGTTTCTTGGCCCTCTGGCTAAGAACAAATGTTGTGTATTTTGGTTGGCTAATGCATTTTCAGACTGCATCTTGTCAAAATTAACTAAAAAAGCTAGCTGTAGTCTTTGTATACATTACATACAGAGAGAAATGAAGTGAATTAATAACATGAAAAGGTCAAATTTCCTGTTTGCAATAGCAGAAACACAGCTACACATTCATCTGCAAGCCACATAAAATGTGTGTACTGTGATTAAAAGGATGACAGCCCAAATCCCTCTACTCTCCAGGCCTAAAACTACTCTAAAAACAATTACATCTTCAGTTTTGCTCCATCTAACAGAAAAACAAACATGCATTATAGAAAATGACATCAATAGTCTTCTTTTCTTGTTTTTTGTTTGTTGGGTGGTTTTTTGTTTGTTTGTTTTTTGTTTTTGTGACAGGGTTTTTCTGTGTTTCTGGCTGTCCTGGGAGTCTCTCTGTAGTCCAGGCTGGCCTCGAATGCATAGAGATACTGCCTCTGCCTCCTAAGTTCTGGAATTAAAGGCATGGGCCACCACTGCCAGCCTTCTATTCTTAAATACTTAGTACTATTATAATATCTATGTACACACATATATACACATATATACCTGTACAAACACATACGCATGCACATATATACATTCACATGCATGTACATGTACATACATGCACACACACACACAAACACTTATATACCTATGATGGTGACTAATTTTGTTGTCAACCTGACTGTATCTGGAATTAATTAAAACTCAAACATCTGGGGCTGGAGAGATGGCTCAGAGGTTAAGAGCACCGACTGCTCTTCCAGAGGTCCTGAGTTCAATTCCCAGCACCCACATGGTGGCTCACAACCATCTGTAATGAGATCTGGTGCCCTCTTCTGTATACATAATAAATAAATAAATCTTAAAAAAAAAAAAAAAAAAAAAAAACTCAAACATCTGGGCACACCTGTGAGGGACTTTTCTTCTTTGGATTACTTGAAGTATAAGATCTACCCTAAACCTAGATTATGTGAGATCAGAAGACCCACCCTAAATCTGGGCCACACCCTCTGGGTGGCAGCCCACATCAAAGGACATGAAAGAAGGAAGACTTTGTTTTTTGACTGCTTGCCCCAACTCTGGCTGGAAAGTCCATCTATCCTGTTCCTGAGACTCCCCTTTGCTGGTATTAGAACCTATGTCTTTGGGATTCCACCATATATGGAAAACAGGTAGCTGTCTAGGACTTCCCTGGAAAATCAGTGCTAGACTGTGGCTGCTGAGACATAAGATCCTTGGCCTATTCATCAGGAGACAGCCATTGTTGGCCCACTTGGACCACAGCCTACAATCCACTCTAATAAATCCTTTTTCTGCATATATATACAGATATATATGCCATTTATATACATATGTATATTAGTTCATTCTATCAGTTCTGCTCCTTTAGAGAACACTAATACACATACATACATACATACATACATATAAACACACATACACACATGTATCCATACATAGATGTACACATTCACACACGCAGAGACATACACATTACATATATATGTATATATATATATGTGTGTGTGTGTGTATGCATATATATGTATGAAAGAGAAAACAGAGATCAAGATCTTGCACAACTAAATCTTTATCTCTCAGTTGTTGTTCCAAAGAAGAAACAAATATAAGCTGGGAAAAGGAAGAGAATAAAACATTGAAAACAACATTCTGCTGAACAATGAAAAAGTGGAGACATTTTTATATTCATTAAGGGAGAACAGGAGGCTGTAAAATGAAAGAAAAGGAAGAACTCATGAAAACAAACACTATATATACAGCTATGACTGATAATCTAGGATCAAAATTCAAAGGAAGTTTAAATATTTGTTTTTAATATATAGCTTGGGTTCAATTTCTAAGAAATGGTCTAATAAGTAACACAATGAGCAAAGTCTACATATTACTCTTTCAATTATATTTCTAATATTAGCTTTATTTTTAATTAGTGTGGGGGGTATCTGTCTGTCTATCTGTCTGTCTGTGGGTGTGTGCATATGATTACAGCCCTTGAGATAGCCAGAGATGTGGATCCTCTAGAGCCCAGTTAGCAGGCTGTTGTGAGCCACCCAAAGTGGATGCTGAAAACTGAACTCCAGTTCTCTGCAAAAGTAGTACATAGTCTTCATGCTGAGCTGTTTCTCCAGCACAATTTTCCAAATTGTGTGGGATTTAATTAAAAATAACTACAGAATTTTCTCCCTCCCTCTTCTCTCACCAACCTCTCCTATACCTCTCCATCTCCCTCTCAAAATTATAGCATTTTTCATATGTATACATACATACATACATACATACATACATACATACATACATACATCTGCACAACCTCTGAGTCCTTTTAGTGTTGCTTAAATGTTTATGTCTTTATGGTTAACTACCTGGTAATGGATAACCACTTAGGGGGCTCATCCCTGTGGAAGGCTAATTTTTCCCTCTCTCAGCAGTTGTAAATGTTTGTAGCTCATTGTTTTGGGGTGAACCCCATGAGATTTCCCACATCCACAGTGGCACATCAGCTGGTGTTGTCCTTGTTCAGGTCTTGCTCAGGCAGCCATATTGCTGAGATTTCATGGGTGTGTCTTCCTGTCATATACCAAAGACTATTTCACAGCAGACTTCCCATCCTCTGGCTCTTACATTTCTGCCCTCTCTTTTGCAATGTTCCCTGAGCCTTAGGTAATAGAGTTTGAGTTGTAGACGTAGCAGTTGGGGCTGGGCACCCCACAGTCAGTTTTTCTCTGTAATTTGTCCAGTTATGCTGTCTGTAATGTTCTCCTCTGCTATAGAAAGAAGCTTTGTCGATGAAGAATAAGACCTACGCTTATCTCTAAGAATAAAAATTATAATGTACTTAGGAATTTCAATGATTAAGGAAAATGTTAGTAATAGGTTGTCTTCTAAGTTCCATGACCTTAATAGCCACACACAGTTGGATAGGTTTACAGGACCAGGTATGATTTGCCTCCGGTTAAGCAAACTTTAAGTACAATTCCTTGGAATTCCTTAGGAATATCTTGCCATGCTGATCATAACTGTGGTTTATAGGCATCAAAGCTGGGTAGGACTATTTAATGGTTTCTTCCTTTGCCAATTTACATAGCACCTTCCAGTACTATTAAAGATAGTCCTCATGGAGGAGACATTGGGGTCAGATTCAGCTGAATTGTTCAAAGCCCCATGTCTAAAGTGTATGGGGACTTGCCTTCATCTTCCAGGAGGCATGCAAGGGCAACAGGAATAGCCTATATTGTCTTGTAAGTCTCTTGGATTACCTTGACCAACCTCAAAAGGAGGTTTCTCAGGCCTAATATTGGCATTTTTGTTAGATAGTCTATGACACTCAGGGTACATTTTATCATTCCCCCTCCCTGTGTGCATACACACACACACACACACACATACACACACACACACACACACACACACACACACACACACACATAATTTTAGGTAAATATAAAAGAATGAGTCCTTCTTTCTTTTACAAACATCCTAAGTATTATTTACCCCTCTCAATCTCCAATCTTCTAGTTCTTAAACAGAGGTAAATATTAGCAACAAAGGTAACAATAATAAAAAAAGAAAGAGGAGATTGTGCGAAGGCATGTAGATTAGACGTCTTTTACATTATTCCTTGCTGATGTGTTTGCTTAGTAAATGTGCCAAAAGCAAGAAAAGGTAGCCAGATTTGTATATTAGAAAAAGAGAAGTCAGAGGCTGTGGTTTTCCCATTTTATTTATGAAACTATAAAACTTTTAAATGTGTAATCCATATAAACGATTCAAAAGTATCAGAAAATTTGACAAAAACTATTAATTCTTTTAATTAGCAATTTTACTATATCTGAAACAAATGAAAATATGGTAACATGTATATTCTTTGAAAATGTCATAAACAGAAGAATGGATAAAGAAAAGATGGTATATATTCATGATAGAGTTTTTTAAAAATGGTTTTATTTATTTATTTTTTATGTATACAGTGTTTTGCCTGCATGTTGCCTGCAGGCCAGAAGAGGGCATCAGATCTCATTATAGATGGTCATGAGCCACCATGTGGTTGCTGAGAATTGAACTCAGGACCTCTGGAAGAGGTCAGTCAGTGCTCTTAAACTCTGAACCATCTCTCCAGCCTTCATGATAAAATTTTATTGAGGAAAAAAATATAAACAAAATGCTATTGCTTGCTAGGAAATCAATGCAACTGGAAATATTCTAAATATTTTTTGTGGTATGTGTATTTGTGTGTGTGTGTGTGTGTGTGTGTGTGTGTGTGTGTGTGTGCGTGCCACATGTGTGTAGTTCCCCACAGAGGCCAGAAGAGGGCATTCTTGGCTTCCCTGGAGCTGCAGTGACAGGTGTTGTGGTAAGGAGGACTATATGTGTTCTGAGAAGGGAGGTACGGGGAAAACAGAAGAATGCTGTAACTATGGGTCATCACTCCATCCCTGCAATGGGTAATTCAATCAAAATGAGTAAGACACAGACAGGCAAATATTCCGTGTTTTCTCTTATTTGTGGGTCCTATTATTCTTTATATACATAAGACACACACACACACACACACACACACACACACACACAATTTGACATAAATGCAGAAGAGAGACTAAAAGGAATGGGAGACAGTGGGAAAATGAAAAGAGAAAAGCATGGTAAAGACAGAAAACAGAAAGGAAGCATATGGTCAAGGTATGCTGGAAACAATTGTCTATATGGAATCCAGCAGTAAGAATGATGCCAAAAAATAATAATAATTTATCTTGGAAGGCTGGCTTCCTGTCTCATTTGTGACCTTCTGCCATGAGGCCTTCACTGGGAATTAGAAGCTTCTTTCAACGTAAGCTTAGCAAGAAGAGAAGAGGAAAACCCCAGGAGTTAAGATGAAATGCGGGGACCGAAGATGGTATTCCAGTGACACCACAGGACTTCCAGGAACACAGGCACAGGGCCACTCCGTTGCCGGGCCACAGATGTACAAAGGGAACAACAATCTTGATTAAGAGTTTATAAAGCAACTATCTCGTCAAACCATTACAGAACAAACATACAGAGTCTCCCGTATTTGGGAATAGCATCACAGTGGGAAGAAGCGTGTCTTAGTGAACTGTCGTGTGTTTGAAGAAGTCAAGCCTGAGGAAGGTTCTGAAAACAAAAAGGAAGAAGATAACATCAGATATTTTGAAACGATATCTTGGCCACAGAGGTTAGGAAACGTAGAATAAATCCAAGGTTGAACTGACAGTTTCCTGCAGGTGCCCTTGTCTAAGATTTTATATAAGGCTGAAGTGGCCTTTCTGCAAATCGGTGATTCGAGCACTCTTTGTGGCAGCTGCCATCAGACAGTTGTGACTATGAACTCTCTTTTCAAACCTTCAATTCTTTTCTTACCTCTTCATTTTTTAAAGAGGTTGACAGCATTGATTGCATTTTGATTCTAACAATATTCCCATTTCTTTCTAATTTTGAAGTAAAGCAAAAAGCAAAAGCAAGCAAAAGACTTTTAAATGAATGTTAAGGGAGATACCAATGGATTGTACACCAATTCTTGTAGAACATCACACGTCCTGCAACAGAAAACAAACCCCATAGGCCCCTCCCAACCAAAAGTTCTCTTAAACTCCATTGCTAAGTGGATCCCCAACCCCAAAGTCCCAGGAAAGTGAAACTACACGCACACACAAATGGGACTAGGTCCACTGTCCTATCAAAAACTCCAGGAAAGCCAACAAGAACTAGATCACACTGGAAGGTAAGAGGAGGAAGAAACCCCACACTCGTGGGGCGCTGCAACTTCGCAGACCTCCGGCTCACTGTTGACGTTTATAAGCTTTCTCTGTAAACTTTCAAGGCAGGTATTGTCTTAGTACAATGCTGGACTTCATACTTCTCATTATCCATGCCCCTCTTCTGCCCTTGCAGAGTCCCTGGTCAGCCCCGAAGCATCGGCGACATAGGTAGCCATAGCAGCTCCGGGAGTAATGCTCAGACAAATCCAGGAAATAAAGGCCAGATTGAAAAACACAGACTGGTTCCCTGGCAAGCGTGGTGATCCCACCGTGGCGACAGTCAGAGCTGGTTACCCAGAAGCCTGGCAGGATTGAATTCACTAACAAATCGACTATTCAGGTAGCTACCATTTTTCACACTCCCTTCCACTACCATGGCTCAGACGGCTTATGATTTAGACCCATCAACCCAAGCAACACTGACTTTACCCCCATCAGTTTGTTCTGGGCCTTTGGAATTTCTACTATCCTAGTTGGTAATGCTCTCAGCAAACTAGGGTGTTGTGTAACATTTTGTTTGTGTTCTGACAAATAACGCTTGCCTGGAGATCAGAGGACAGAGTTAGCCACTAGTTAACCATAGAGGCTAGGCAGTGATGGCACACACCTTTAATCCCAGCACTTGAGGGGAGGAAGCAGGAAGATGAGGAGTTCAAAGTCACCCTAGGCTACATGAGATTGAACCCATCTAAAAGAGAAACAGAGCCAGTTGGTGGTGGCTCACACCTTTAATCCCAGCACTAGGGAGGTGGAAACAGGAATATAGGGCAAGTGGAGACAGGATCTTGCCCATTCAGTCTGAGGATTTGTAAAGACAGGATCTCCCCCATTTGGTCTGAGCATTGGCAGAGGTAAGAAGTTTCAAGTGGCTGATGCTCTGCTTCTCTGATCTTTCAGCTTTCACCATCGATATCTGAGTCCAGGTTTTTATTATTAAGACAAATTAGGATCACGCTTCAGTAGGGTTATCTAAATCGTGTAATGACCCTTCACAGAGGGGCTGAAAATAGGGATCTTTTACAGCTGAGACATTTCAGGGATAAACCTTAGCCCTTCAAAACTGGACAAGTCTCTTCAACTAACTAACAAAGTTGTCTCCAGTTCTTGGCTCTTATGGACTTTGTAGTCCACCATTCCATTCAGTGACTCAGTTTTGTCCACAACCACTCCGGGAAATGTGACATAAAGTATTGACCTGACGCCACAGAAATTTCTCCGTTATCTGACTCTTCTTCCACTGAGATCTAGCTGCCGACATAGGGCAGACCTGAAACCCCTGGTAGATTTGGAACATCACAACTGGAAGAAAATAGCCTTGCATGCATCCCTTTCATAATTCCCTCATGAAAGTAAAAAGTGGGGAGGGGGGATATGGAGAAGTCTTGAGACATATTTCAGTGTTGCTTTCTGTTCCCTAACTGCCTTATCTTTGCAAACCAGAGGCACAAAGGGAAGATCTGAAACCATTTCTCTTAGATGTTCTTTGTAGCTATAATAACACTATATTTGATTCTATACATTCAGAGAAACATCTGAACTCATCTACAAACTCTGGTTTGGTCTGACTTCCAAACATTGTTTAACATTGCCACAAAGTGTCTTTTTCCATGTCTCCTCTCCTGTATGTATACAAATTTGCCATTACAATTAAGAAATTAATTTGCTTTGATTCAGAACTTTTGGCATGTAACATTTTTATTAAATTGCCAAGCTTTGTTGTTAAGAATTTAAAAATATTTTGAGGGCCTTATGCTCCCAATAGATATTTTTAAAAAGTAAAGTTATTGAATGTTAAACAGATCACAGAAATGTTAACTGCCATCATTATCAGGGTGTCCCCCTCACAGGACCACAATGCCTGTGGGTTGGTAAAGGGTACAGAGGTGAGCCCCTCTAGAGACAGTGTCATGGAACAGCATCTGTTTTATTGCACATGAGCAACCACTTAGATAGTGGAAGCCTGTCCACTAGGATTGCTTAGCACATTTCCTCAGATTGGACAGTGATCGCTCATACCACCAGGGGTCTCTATCAGAAGAAGCATATCATACCACCAGGGGTCTCTATCAGAAGAAGCATATCATACCACCAGGGGTCTCTATCAGAAGAAGCATATCATACCACCAGGGGTCTCTATCAGAAGCATATAAAAGGAGACTGGAGTGCAGATACCTTAGCAGGCTAGCTGCCAGCTGCCAGCAACTCATGTTACTTCAGAACTCAGTGTTCTGACTTATGGAAATACTCAGGAGCGTGGTGTTCCATGCTTCTTATTTAGAAGTACAGTATGCCAGGTAGGCTGACTGCCAGGTTATGATTGAATTTTCTCCTACAGTTAATAGACCTCAGAATATTCAGTGAATAGAAAAACATTCGGTTAAGATAATAAGTGTTTGCTGTGCCTTTTGTACCTGAAGTATACATTATTTTTTATAAGCAGGTTTATTTTTAAATGTGAGCTGCAACACACCTAGCAAAGTCTTAAGATCAAAGCATTTCTAAACAAATACAACTTTGTGTTATACTTTGAAATAAATGACTTTTTTTCAAAAATTAATATTCAGTCTATCAGAATATAAGGTTCACTTCTTGTCAAGAACCTTTACAAACAATGAAAGGATACAAGAATCAAATATGCAAAACATGTTATTGCTTTGTAATACAATTAAAATATATTTTACAGAGTGAATACCAAAAATAAAGTGTAACAGACAAAAGCATGTAGGCAATAATTGTAAAGATATACTTGGTATATTCTGCAAATAAACTCTGCTACATGGGAAGTAAAATATATTTCTGTTAACAAAGTGATATGCATTTTATAATTCTATCCTTTTGCTCCATACAGTGGGACTCACTATGTGAATTTACTAATACACAAACCCCCTTCATGGGCAAATCACTCACTGTCCTGTGACTGGTTGCAGCCTCCAAAGAAGGCTGTGGTAGTTTGAATATAATTGACTCTCATAAACTCACAAGGAATGGCATTACTGGGAGGTGTGGCTTTGTTGGAGTAGGTATAGCCTTGTTGGAGGAAGTGTGTCACTGTGGAGAAGAGCTTTGAGGTCTCAGATATGCTCAAGCCATGCCTAGTGTCTCAGTTCACTTCCTGTTACCTGCAACAGTAGGACTCTAAGCTACTTCTCCAACACCATGTCTGCCTGAACCCTGCCATGTCCCACCATGATGATCATGGACTAAACCTCTGAAAATGTAAGACACCCCACTAAATGTTTTCCTTTATAAATTTGTTGTGGTCATGGTGTCTCTTCACAGCAATAGAAACCCTAACTAGGACAGAAGTTGGTACCAGGGATTAGAGAATTGCTGTGATAGGCCTGATCATGTTTTTGTTTGGAGGAATTTGGACTTTGGTACCTTGAGTTAGAAAAGCAGTGGAAAGTTTTAAGCATGCTTAATGGATCATACTTTAGAATCATGGAAGGCAGTAGTGATGAGGGTGATTTGAACTGTGGGGTGGGGGAGCTCAAGAGGTTTCAGAGGAGAAGAATGTTAGTTTGTGGCCTAGAGACCAATCTTGTGATATTTTGCTAAAGAATTTGGCTGCTATTTGCCCTTGTCTGAAAGATTTGTCTGATGCTAAAGTGAAAAGATTAGTTTCCTTGACAGGACATCTCAAAACTCTGTTGTGTGGTTACTAGTGTTAACTCTAATGAAGATATATAATGAAAAGGGTCAAGCTGAGCAAAGAAAAATATTTGAAGAGAAACAAAGCACCAAGAGGTAAAATGGTGCTAAATCCTCTATTCAAGGAGGTAAACCAATTAATAAATAGAATAAAATGAGTGATGACTTCAGGGCAAGATCCCAACCAGCTAAGTTTCCAATTTGTTAAAAGGAATTCAAGAAAAGCTTAGAGCCTGGTGTGGTGGTGAATGCCTTTAATCCCTGCACCTGGAAGGCAGAGGCTGGTGGCCAGCCTAGACTACAGAATGAGTTCCAGAACACCCAAGCTTTGTCAGTGAAAGAAATCATTGAAAATAGAAAGCCAGTGAAGATGTAATTGAAATATCTCTGAATTCAAGATCAGCCTGGTCTCAAAGTAAGTTCAAGGACAGCTAACCTTAAAAATCAAAAGGAAACTAGGAAAATGGAAGGCATGTGAAGATGTAATTGAACAAGGGGCCCATGTTCCAGCCCCATCACGCAGCAGAACTTCAGTCAAATGGCTTTAGAATCAATGATAGAAGAAAGGTGTTATGGAATCTTCCTTCACAACTAAACAAAGCTGCTGAGGCCAGGCAAGTGTCAGCGCTGTGCCTGAATAGAGGTCTAAAGAGGCCATTTTATGAAGCTGTGAAGTTGAAGCCTGAATTACCTTGGAGACTCCAAGATGCTGGAGATCCCAGAGCCGTGGCATACCTGTGAGGACAGCTGCTAACCGGGAGTGATACCTGACCAAGAGAAAAAAATGTGTGTTTCAGTCAACAAAGCTGAAAGAAGTTGGAGAAATCTGTAGTATTTTGACATCAGACAAGGTGATGCAGAGTTTTGAGCTTGCCCAGCTGATTTTTCAGAACAAATACTTTGTTCCAGTATTTCCTCACAATGCTCCCTTCCCTATGTTTTAGAATGGTAATGTGTATCCTGTGCCATTATATGTTGGAAGTATGTGATCTGCTTTTCAATTTTGATTTTATAGGGGATTACAGTTAAGAGATTGCAAGAATCTCAGAAGAGACTTTGAACTTTGAACTTTAAATAAGTTTGAGACTGTGATAGACTATGGGACTTTTGAAGTTCAATTGAATGCATTTTTCCATTATGATATGGCTACAAGCCTTTGGGGGTCAGGTAGTGGAATGTGATGGTTTGAAAGAAAATGGCTCCCAAAGGGAGTGTCACTATTAGGAGATCTGGCTGTGCTGGAGTGGGTGTGGCCTTATTCGAGGAAGTGTGTCACTGTGGGAGGGGGCTTTGAGGTCTCATATATGCTCAAGCCACACCCTGTGTCTGAAACCACTTTCTTATTGCCTGTGCAAGATGTAAGAACTCTGAGCTACCTCTCCAGCACCATGTTTACCTGCATGGTGCCTTGCTTCTGCCATGACAATAATGAACTGAACCTCTGAACTGTAAGTGAGCCACTCCATTACATGTTTTCCTTTATAAGGCTTGCTGTGGTCCTCCTGTCTCATCACGACAGCAGAAACCCTAACTAAGAAAAATGCCAACATGTAAATCTCTGTGTAGAGGACTTCAATCACCCAAACACCAACTGGGGTGGCTGCTGGGGCTAGGGATGTATCTAAAATCACTACCCAGTTGCTTGAGAGATGGCACAATTAGAAAAGCACTTCCTATGAAAGCATATAAACTTAAGTCTGGATCATTAGCATCCACAATTAAAAAAAAAAAAAAGCAGGTGTCACAGCACATACCTGTTATGCCAGTGTTAAAAATGAAAGCAGGAGGATTCCTCAGGCTAGCTGGCCAGCATGTCTAACCTAATCAGTGAGCTAACTCCAGGTTCAGTGAGAGATCCTGTCTCAAAAAAATAAGGAAGAGAACAATTTAGGACTGGACCTTGGGCCTCCATGTAACACACACACACACACACACACACACACACACACACACACACACACACACACCACAATCACTACGTATGATGCAGACATTGATTCCTATGCTTCATACATTTCTACATAATTGCAAAAGCAAAAACAGAATTTGCAGATCTATTGTTTCAAAACGGAGGTCGCAGTAAATGGAGTTTCCAAGTGGGAAACTCAAAATCCTAGTATTAGACTTTCAAATTTAATTTCAAAACCCAAAAAACAACATCTGGATTTTGATTACACACAGCTTAACTTGCTTTACTCAAATTCAGACATGCTCAAGGCCCATAGATTTCTCACATTTATGAATGTTTTTCTATACTCCTTAGTGACTTCATATTTTCTACATGTCTAAATATTCTGCCTTGTTTAATGATGAAAGGGTTTCTCTTTCAAAGCTATTTTCTCCTTTTCACTCAATCTACACTACCTCCTCAATTCTCTTCATGTCAATAAAATACAATAGTGAGTTTATCTTGGAAAACACCATGTCCTATTGTGTGTAATCCCTGCCCAACTTCTACTCTCCATCTTTGCTAGACCGAGCTGATTCTGGGAAGGCTGTGACACAGAACTGTGCTTTATTTTTTTTTTTTTGTTTTCAAGCTGTCCCCATCGAACATAGAACACTTGGTCTCATATGTAGTTAATTTCAGTTCTGTTTTTTTTTAGTTAAGCAAATATTTAGCAACACTGTCTAAAAATAATATTTGGCATTTTAATAGAAGGTATGTCAACAGCAGTCTTTGTAAAAGAAAAAGGAAGGCTTTTACTTAAGTCAAAGTTCCTGTGATCATTTGGAAATCAAAGATCTGCGAAGGGAACTGACAAAAATGTCTGCCTATGACAAAGGCGTGGCTATGGTACTGTGTGTTCCAGTTCTCCTGTTTCCTGTAAGTAACAAACACTACAGTTAAAAATTCAAACTTTAGTGTTGCATCAAAGCTGAGGCCATGTGGGAAAGAATGGCGAAACGTGTAGAGTCTGTGTTCTCTGAAGAATCCATGACAGATGGGATCGGGACTGGGAGGAAGGGAGGGAGGGAAAAGTGGATCACGATGTATTGTATGAGAGAAGAATAAAAGAAAGAAAAAAATCAAGAACAATCTACGTCACCAGCAAAGGAAATGTGTGCTTTGTTCTGAGTCACTTGGGTGCCGGGAGCATTGATCTATAAAACTGACGCAATGGTTGTAAATTCCTCTCAAGACTTTCCTGAAGGTTAAGTAAACCACCAAAAATAGCTCTGGACTTAGAGTAAGTAATTCGTGGAACATAATGAAGTCTGTGAACAAACTAGTTTCTAATTTCTTTATCTTCTAAAGTGGGCAAGCAATGATAGAAAAAAGAGGCAGCATTTCTTCTATGAGAAAAAACCTTCATGGCAATTAGAATTCTCTAGCCTTTTAATGAAATAGTTGAACTGTCAACTTAGAGGGCTTCTCTGTGAACTTCTTAGAGGGACATTCTCATCCTTCAGTGTGAGCTTATAGAGGACAGTCTCATCTTGGAAAGAGGTCAAGTTATATCTCCCTCCAGGTTGAA
Organism: Peromyscus leucopus; assembly: GCF_004664715.2. NCBI lineage: Eukaryota > Metazoa > Chordata > Mammalia > Rodentia > Cricetidae > Peromyscus > Peromyscus leucopus. The sequence continues at coordinate 80,757,395 of NC_051069.1, forward strand.
AACAGGAATGCTGATGCTTGGAATGTGGTTGTCACCAAGAACAGCAGAGTGCTGGCAAGCTCCTGTTGAACATTCTGTCATTATTAGATGGGTAGAAACAGTCCTTATCTTATTCATATGTGGAGTGATTGGAATTACTCACACACTTATCACAACGTCATTAATTTGGTGCATGTGGGTGTTTGATGGAATTTCCGTTCCTTGATATACAACACTAAAGTTATAATCCTTTGTAAAGGATAGCGAGCACAGAGAGCTGACAGCTAAAGATGAGAATTAAGAGGTCACTGAGATCTGGGAGCTGGGAGGCGAGAGCTGGCCACAGGAAGTCTCAGGCTCTCTCAAACGCAGCACTCACTTCATTAAGCTGTTAAGAGAGATGAAGCAATAACATGGAATAACCAGGATACCTACTGCAAGCATTAATACCCCTGATCTGCCTGAAGGGTCCCAAACACCTGCAACAGAGAGCCAGCATCAATAATGAACCAATGATGTTTTTGCTTAGAAAATCTACCAAGAGAGGTTCAGGGGAACCTATGTGTGTTGTGCTTCATTTTGTGCTTAGCTTAGTAAGAAGAAAAATTTGGAGAATTTGCTGAATGGCAGACATACCAGCATTCCACACAGCACTTAGAAAGTGAGCCCAAATCCCTCTGTAAAGAGAAGATCTGTGTCACCTGTTGTATCGAGGTCTCAAATCAAAAATCAGTTACAAGCACATGGGAAAATGTCAAACCAGTTATGCCACACTGCACACTTGGCAAACACCACAAGTTTTTAAACTAACTGCTAGTTTTGACACATAGAATCTATAAACATATTGAATTAAGTGGCCTATTTACATTGACTTAAAAACAAACCACTCTGGATAACTGAGCCATAAGATAATGTACACACATCTCAGGTGTGAGGATGGAAGCTAATGGGAGGTGGGGGGCATAGAGTAATGCATTGCCGAACCTTTAGCAGCTTGGGAGTCCAGCTCCCAGAACTGCTATACACGATTACTCAGAGAAAGACTTCTCAAGAGCAGCAATAGAAAGATTTCTTATCTATTAATTCACACATGATCTGAGGGTCATTCTCTTTTATTTTTCTTCAGTATCCTCTAAGTCTTTTGTTCTAACTCTGTAGTTCTAAATCTTTGGTTCCTGTGGTGGTAATCTAATTGATTGGATGTTAATAAATAAAGTTGTCCGGGGGTCAGAGCTATTAGAGCCATAGCAAGAGTGTGGCGGTGGTGGCACACGCCTTTAATCCCATAGATATCTGTGTGTTCAGGGATATAGCCAGCATTGGAGACATATGCCTTTAAGACCTAGGGGGCTGTACATTCAGACAGTGACGAGGCAGTCATGTGTTTGGGTTTACAACCAATGAGAAGGCAGAACAACATACTATAAAAAAAAACGAACAGACAGGAAGTAGGTCTCTTTTCAAGAAGCTGGGACAGCAGGAGGAAGGGTGAGATTTTAGCTCTGAGCTCTGACCTCTCGGCTTTCTCCTTTACATTGTTTCTGTGTTTCTTATTTAATAAGACGGTTAGTTACATCTACAGGTTCCAATTCCCACTATTCTAAATCTTTGGTTCCAGTTCTCTTTAGTTCCGATTATCTCTCACACTTCTTCATCTCTCACACTTTCTCTCTGCCCATTTAGTTACATCACACACACACACACACACACACACACACACACACACACACACACTCATTTCTGCCTAGCTCTTTTCTCTACATTGCTCTACACAGCCCCTTTTCCACAGCCAAACTCAGGATAATTATATGTTACATTTTCAGGGTCTGACCCACTCTCATAACACATGATAAGTCACACAGCTTGTCTCAGGATAGGAAGGTCATACTGACCGGCCAATGAGTAATGCTTGGCTGTGCATGTAGTGCTGAGTTGGTCAGGGTTCCCAGACAGAAAATTCAGGACTTAACAATAAACAGTTAGTTAGCTAAACCTTGGGGTGGGAGTATAGGCTTTAAAAAGTCCATTACTGCAGAGAGTTATGTCTTAATGATGTCACTCTGACTTTGTCTTAATAAACTTGGGAATTTGTCCTTGAGTATTCTCTGCAGGGGCAGCTAGTCTGTTTTGAATTTGTTCTGAAGTCTAAAATTAACTGTCTTCATGACTGAGAATACTGTTACTTTCTTGTATCAGCTATGAAAAATATTCTAGCATTATCAGAATTATACAGTTTAAGCAGAAATAATCTTCCTGACCATCCACGCCTATATATGTGCCCAAAAGATGTAAAACACACTGCCAATGTGCTGTGGAAGGAACCCCACAGCTGTTCCTTTTAGTGCTGTATTGTGGTGGCACATGAGAAAGGAACCGACAGAAAACAACTGATTTCTACAACCAGTGACCCCACAGACTTTGCCTAGTGGGGCTCCTCATCAGAGAGTTATTCATCTGGTAGGTTGACCTGTTGAATACTACTTTTCACCTGCTGTATACTCCCGGCAATCAGCATGAGTTTCTAGGACCTCCCCTGAAAACAAATAGGGTGAAAAGAAAAAAGGTGGAAAAGAAGAAATTAGGAATTCATAAAAAGTATGAGAGGAAGCAGTGAATTTCTTGAAAAATTAAAGTATTAATGTAAGATATTCTGATTTTCTCCTTCTGTATTTTTGATCTATCCTCAAGCTAAGCTTGGTGTATTGGAAATAATTATGCTGAAAGGAAAATATGAACATAAATTGTGAAAATAAAACATAAAGAGAGAAGATAGAGAATGGAGATAGTTTCTGAAGACACCAAGCTTAATTCCATCCAGTTAACTAGACATAGTTTTCCTAGATTACAATTACACTTTGAGGGGTTTTAAATGAATCCAGCTTATAGAAACAAAGAACTGTTGCTCTCATCCCTGAGATATTGGCACCTAATGTGAACAAGAGTTTCCAGAGCTAGGGATTGAGGCCTTAGGGATGAGGCTGAGCACATACCTTAGCAAGATGGATGATGTAAAGAGGAGATGCAGAGACAATTTCCTTCCACTCATATGATAATGAAAACAAAGGAAGTCTTACCAGAATTTTCCTTCTGCTTTATCAAGTTTCTATACAATATAATGAATTCAAATGAAATAAAGTTTGAAAAGAAAACTCAAGTCTTAAGCTCCATATTGTTTCATTAGAATCCACAGGACTTACTTGGCATGTGATGCTTGCTAAAGCTAGGCATCAAATCCTCTCTAAAAATTTACTGTTTGAGAATTTTATTTATGCAAATGTGTTTTCATCAAATCCATGCCCCACTCTAATCCCTCAAACATCTACCATATCCCCCCATCACTTTCTTCTCCCAACTTCATGTATTCTTTTGTTCAAGCTACTGAGTCCACTCAGTGCTGTCAGTGTGCACATGGGTGTAGACCCATCCAGTGGAACATGAGCAAACAACCAGAGACTGCATCCCTGAAGAATATCAACTCTCCCTTCTCCAATAGTCATCAACCACCAATAGCTCCTCGTCTAGACATGTGACTATATGATCACCTTTCCAATCCATGCTGGAATATTGCCTGACTTGATCTTGTATAGGTAGGTCTTGTATATGCAATCAAAGCCACTGTGGGTTCATGTGTGCAAGGGTCCTGTCATAACCAGAAAACACTGTTTCACAGCTGTTCTCCATTATTTCTGGCCTTTACAGTCTTTCTGCTGCATCTTCTCTGATTGTATTTGAGGCGTAGGTCAAGAGGCTATGATACAGATGTCCCATTTAGATTGAACAATTCAGTTTCTTATTTTCCTCACTTTGACTAGTTATAAATCTCTATGTTCAGTGCCATCTACTCAAAAATGAAGCTTCTCTGATGAAGGTTGAGATATGCACTAATCTATAGGTGTAAATATTTAAAGAGTTATGATACATGCAGAACTGTTTGTAGTATTTTGAACTTTATGTTCTAATACTTATCTTGATGAATCTATGAGGAAGACAACACTAATAAAAGAAGAATGAGTGGGTAGGAAGAAGACTTGCAGAAGACCCAAGTTTAAATTCCAACACCCCTATCAGGCAGCTCACAACCACCTATAATTCCAGCCCCAGGGAATCTGACAACCTTTTTTGGCTTCCAAAGGCAACCACACTCACACATAACCTCCACAGACATACACACATGCATAGTTAAAAATCAAAATAAACCCTTAAAAATAAAAGTGAAATAGAACTTCAGAGTGAGTACTAGAAAGTAGAATAATTAAAATACAGAAGTATTGTATTTATAGATTGGGCTTGAAGACTAGGATTAAATATGAAATAAATTACACAATTCATACCCATATATGGAGATTATACCTGCCTTGTCACCTTTACCAATGAAGAATTACTTGAAGTAGAATTACGTAGAATTACAATAAGTGAACAAAATACAATATAGCCAAAACCCTCCTGTACGCAATACGAAAATTAAACACTGCATAAAATGAAAAATGGGCTTTAATAAACACAAAGTTGGAAGCTACCAATGAAAAACGTGGGAAACACTGGCCAAATAGCAACAGCCTGAAAGTTTAGACCTATTTTTACATCTGTATGATGATAAAGCCTTAAAATACAAGATATCAAAGAAATTATTAGTAGCGTTTTTTAATGTTTTCAAGAAATCATGAAATGTTTCAAGTGATGGAAATGAGTGAATAGGGTCACTCTGTGAGTAAATGGACCTTGAATTTCAATGGGAGTCGCCATCATAATGATTAAGAATTTTACCTTTTCAAGGAGAATTAATGGTATATTAAAATGGTTGTTTGTTTTTAACTTGGCTTAGCAATACAAGTTGTATATGCTTATTCAAGTGGCCTAGCTGTCTGATTTTCATAAAGTATATCATTGTCAGAAGCTTGACAGTTTTGAACATTTAAAACTCAGCTGTGTTTACACAATTTAATACCTCTAAATTTCGTTTAGAAAACTCTGGTATTAAAAGAGAAATGAACAAAAAGACAAACTTTTCCACAATTGTTGAAAGTTAGTACGAGTCGAAGACGGGAATGTGAATGTGTTTGTGCATGTATGTGGAGCAATAGATTTTAAATGTTGTAAGTCCTTGCCACTAGCCTGGACCCTGCTCCCCAGAGAGTCTCTGGCAGCCTTGAGTTGCCAGCACAAGGCATTCACAGAACCTTTAACAACTTTTACCCACCCAGGCATATCAAGGTTCTTGATAAAGAGAAAAGCTATAATCGGTGTTTGTTTAGTGAAAATAGATCTTAACTTCCTCGGAACACATATGCCAATGTTCTCTTTATCTTTACCTCAGTGAGTTAAATGAAAACATCTCACACATACATTGATCTGAATGACTCACTAGTGAGCATATGTTTAAGACTGTGTGTGATTCTAAATATCAGGAAGTGGTAAGTGCTGCTTTTATGATTCAATGTAGGTGTACCTACTAGGAGTGACATCCAGAGTTAGCTATGTATAGATAACTCAGAAAAGCAATTTGGAAATTTTATAGATTCCATTTTATAAAGAAAGCATCTGGAGTCAGCATATAGCTCAATCGGTAGAGCGATTACATAGTATGCATTAGGCCTTGAGTTCAATCCCCAGAGCTTCATAGACAAGTTCAGGCCTGCAATCCCAGCACTGGGGAGCAGAGACAGAAAGATTAGAGAAATTCAAAGTTATCTTTGGCTACAAGGGAACCTGGGGCCATTCTAGTTCTACGATCCTATATAAAAACAAAAACAAACAAAAAACAATGCCATCAAAACTTGGCTTGCTTAAAGTTAACATATCTCCTAGCAAATGATTTTTAAATCACATTTACAAGAACTTACAATTTAGGTAAAGAAATTAGGAAAGCAAAGAGAGGGGAAAATGTTCACCTTCATCTTCTAAAATGGTTAGATTTATTTAAGTTTAATATATTAACAACAACACAACATAAACTGAAACACTTCAACCACGGAATAACAATTAGATTCCACACATTCTGTTTCAAATCATTCAGTTTCCCAACTGATGGAAATGTGTGTGCACTTCACAATTCTAAAAGAATTTTAATCATAAAGAGTGCAGGTTGTATGCTGGGTATATCTCAGTGGTAAAAGCTTACCTAGCTGTAGGAGGTTCTGATGTAGCACAATTCCAGTTACAGAGAAGACATATAGCCAGTTAGAACATTGTTTATATTTCTCAGGTTATTAGTCTCTTCCTAGGTTGTCTGTGTGACTGAGCTTTTTCCCGTGGATACAACCACTCATTTAATCTTGAAAATTGTATTCCTAAACATAATCTTAATGAGAAATAAAAAGGGTATAAAAGCAGGAATAAATCAAATAATATTTCCATATAATAGTCTGATTTATGTCACATTGATATTGAATACACAATGTATGTCAGGAAATACATCAAGCAATATATCAAATCAAATTTTGATGACACTGTTACTTACGCTTAAGAAAGGAGATGGCCAAGGAAGGCACTGAGGCAGAGTGGCAGTGTTTGTACACATTGCCATCTTTCCAGAGTTTATAGTTTCGTCACTACCAAGTCAACTCACTCATTGTATTTGGTCATATGTGGTGACTTCTGAGTGTAACAAATTGGAGCGTGGGGCTGCACGTGAATATGAGCACAGGTGCTGATGTATATCTAAAGTCAGCAACTCTGAGACACTGACCAGTTTGATACGCTGGGAAAGACAGTGCTGGCCAGCTGCCGTGGTCCAATGCAGAGTGCAATGCCTCTACCACTGGAAGTGCCTTCACTGGGCCTTTCCTTGTCTGGGGGTGGGGGGCTGTTCCTTGAGTCCAAGAAAAGCTAAAGTAGCTGAGCTGAGGCACCTAGCTACATTTATCTCGTGGCTAAATTATTTTCCCAGTCTGACTTCCTAAAATACGGATTCTACGTATGTGCCTATATTGTTATAGAAACTGTCTCTTGGACAAGTGTAAACTGAGGCTCTCAAAAGAAAAGGGCAGAGGGATGAGAAGAGGAAGAAAAGGAGGATGAGGAGAAGAGAAAAGCTGAATCTATGTTAAAGATATTAAAAGACAGAACATCATCGAGGTTATGAGAAGTTGAAATGTTGAGGTGGGAAGAATGTGAGATCCAGAGGGAGAGAGGTCACCAAGGAAACAAGGCCCTCTCCACCAACTAAGCAAAGCACGTATGAACTCACAGAGACTGAAGTGACAGGCCCAGGGCTGACATAGGTCTGCACCAGGCCCTCTGTGTATATATTACAGACAGCAGCTTGGTATGTTTAAGGGACTTTTGAGTGTGGGAATGAGTGGGTCTCTGAATCTTGGGCCTTCTCTTGGGCTTTTTCTTCTGTTTGCCTTGTCCAACCTCAATGTGATGGTTTTTGTTTTATCATATTATATTTTATTTTGGTATGTTGTGTTGTTATCTCTTAGAAGCCTGTTCTTTTCTAATGAGAGATAGAAAAGGAGTGGATCTGGATGGAAGGGGAGGTGGGGAGAAATGGGAGAAGAGGGAGGAGAAGCTATAGTCAGGGTATATTATATGAGAAAAGAATCTCTTTTCAATAAAAGGAGGAAAAGAAGGAAATGAAGTTAGGTGGGGGTAAGGAGTTGATCTAGAAGGAATGAGACGTGAATATGACCCAAATACATGACACTGCATGTGCAAAAGTTTCAAGAAATGAATAAAAATATTACATTTTCAATGTCAAGAGATAGTAAATTCTTTTTAAAAGTAAACAACAAGAAATGATGTAAAGCAAAGATAAATTCTCTTGGGCTACTTTGAGTTCCAGTTATCTGCAACCCACCCCTGTACCTCACCTAACATCTGTAACTCTCAAAATCTTAAACTCTGTTCCTAGTAGATCACTAGCTTTCACCAATACAAAAACTGAGGTGGTCATCTGAAACCTACTGTAGAACCTTCCCATGCTCCCTCTGACCCCCAGCCCTGTGGCTTCTACCAATGTATTTGGTGAATGCTTTGACTTTTTACTTTCTTTGTTCTGTAACTAATAAAATCTTCTGTAAGCACATCCAGAGTGGAACATGGTATTTGGGGAAACTGAATGTGTGTATAGGGCTGTGGTCATTCATTTCTGGCTATAAGAATAAACTATCTCTGTTCCCTTTGAGGTGAAAACTGTGTGTTTTTGTCAACACAAGCATGTGGAAATTCAGCTTAATGGAGGCACCTGCATACTGGGATCATATAATTGGATGTTACTTTTCATAACTTGTTGTGGAATATTTGTACACTGTGTGAAGGTGTATTGCTGTGATTGGTAAAATAAAATGCTGAATGGTCAATAGCCAGGCAGGAGGTATAGGTGGGATTTCCAGAGAGAGCAAGAAAGAAAAGGAGGAATTGAGGGGCAAGAGAAGCCAGGAGACACAGAGAAGAAACAGGAGGTACAAGATAGAAGAGAGGTAATGCTGTGTGACAGAACATAAATTAATATAAATGGGTTTATTTAAGTCATAAGGCCAATTAGCAGCAAGCCTAAGTCAAGGCTGAGCTTTCATAATTAATAAGAAGTCTCCGTATCATTATTTGGGAGCTGGCTGCATTTATGTTAGCAAAGCAGAAAGCAGGATATTATCGTCTTAAGAGAATTGGCCCCAAGAGTAGTCAACAAGCTCAATCCCTTCAGCTGTGATCCCATCTTCAGCTCTGTGTAAAACATACATCAGGACTAAAATTGGGATAAAATGTAACCCAGAGCACATAGAAGTATAGTGCTTGGCATGAATATTTAGAGCAAGGGATTTCTCATAAATACTGCCTAGGAAATCTAACAAACACATTAAGAGCTAACTTACTGTAGAAAACGTGTACGACCAATGACCTGAAATCTGTTTGCGATTAGACATATTTTAAAGTAATGCAGACACATTTTGTTTCCATGTCTTCACCCTTACCTTGTTTCCCAGCATTAGCCTCTGAGGCTCTCTGTCCATGCAGCACTGTGGCAAAGTAAGAAAGTTCCCAATTATGCTCTATCAGCAACTGGGCTCTCATTGTTACTGAGAAAATATTCACACTTCACACTTTAGGTGCTTACATTCAACAGATTCTATGTCCAACTCACGTCATTTTTGAACCAAATTTAAGCATTGTCAAAGGCCGTAGTGGAAGAAGAGATAGAAACAGTGCTCAGGGCTGTCCAGGGGGAACATCTGCTGTGGCTCTGATGTTGTCAAGGCCCTGAAGAATTAGCCAGTATTTAGGGCATCTCAATTCACCCTATATCAGCTTGCTGAACTGTTTAACTGAAGAACTGGAATTGCACCCAGCACAGGATTTAAGACTCTTCATTACCGAAGTGGGGCACAAGTGAAAGTTGGCCTGAACAGAACACAGGGCAAGACAAAGCCACTGTTCAGGCTAACTAGGTTCTCGGGTTTTGGGGCTCCATCTGGGGGGCCATACTGTTGTCTCAGTGGATTCTCCAGGCTTAAGCCCTGGATTGGACTAACCCATTGGTTTTTTCTGGGGCCTCCAGACTATAGTGGGCAAAATATAAAACTTCACGGTCTCCATAGTCACAGGATGATACCCACTTACATTTCGTCCTTTCTGTAGAAATGCATATATCCTAGTGAGTATGATTTTCTGGAGAACCGTGAATATGTCTTATACCTAAATTTGCAATCTGCTGGTAGAAGACCCAAAATTGCCCTCGAACTTTAACAAGATGTCTATATTCTTGTTTGATTTATGATGTTCTCAGGAAGGTTTATGTTCCCAATATAAAAGCTTGGCTTGAGAAAGATGGCTCAGAGATTAGTAATAGGTTTTTCTGTACCCTGATAATAGGTTTTGCAGTAGGCCAGATCAAGCAGAATTGACAAAGTAAAAGAACAAGTTTATTTTGAGCAAAACAACTCTTGGGTGAGTTCTCCAGCCCCCAGAGACCGAGGTGGGGGAAGGGGCAGAAGAAATCACATGGCCAAACTAAAGAATGGAGTTAAAATACCCTGTAGGTGAGGGGTGGTGGTGTGTCCTCCACAAACTGGGTTTGTGCCTAATTATAACACTTTAGGAGGGGACTGGGCTACTGACAAGTTCAGTGGAGGAGCCGCTGCAGCCACCCAGAAAGAGGAACTGGGCTTTGGGTGGCTTTGCTTCCTTAGAGATTCTCTGAGGGCGGAGTTTGAAGAGTGAGGAATGGGGCTTCCCGGATCAAGCAGGGGTGAGCTGGAGATTCCAGCGGAACATTTAGAAGCACGTACTGCCCTTGCAGATGATCCGGGTTTGGTTACAAGCACCCACATCAAGCAGCTTACAATCACCTGTAGTTCCAAATCCATGGGATACAAGGTCCTCTGGCTTCCGCATTCAACTGAACTCTCTTTCACTTGGTGGACGTAAAGTAACTCCTCTCTCTCTCTCTCTCTCTCTCTCTCTCTCTCTCTCTCTCTCTCTCTCTCTCTCTCTCTCCCTCCCTCCTCCCTCCCTCCCTCTCTCTCTTTCTCTCTCTCTTCCTTTGAGAGGTGTTGATATATAATTGTGGCTAATGGCCTTACCAATGCTAATTGCTTTTAAGTAAACTTGATTAGCAACAATAGTATTTTCTGAGTCATCGTCTATATTTCATGTTTTTCTCTTTTATTCTCTAAACAACTGAAATACAGACTCCATTTTGCCATTCCAATTAAGATTGTGGCCTTATTTTTAAAGTTGCTGGCAGCTATGAATAGAATGTTGAGGAAATCTGTAAAAACCTCTTGTTCATTCTTAGAATTTCTTGTTTTTCTCTAAACCTAATGATAATTGTATTTCAGGTAGCCATTTAGCCATTTTTTTAAATAAGTAGGAACCCTTAGGCCTGAAGTTCCTTTTATTTGCTTTTGTTGATTTGCATTTTGAGTGAATGCTAAAGGGCGTGTGCAAAGTAAACACCTAAGCCCCAGGTGTGTGTGATAAAATCACTATAGGCTCTCGCAGGCACAAAAATGTCGCCCCTGCCTGCCCCATAGCAAACAGATGAAGCAAACCACTTCTCTCACCACACTTAATGACTACCTTCGATGGAATGCACTGCCTGGAAGAAAGAAAAAAAAAAAGGAGCCCTTGGGTAGAAACTACGTGAGGAGGTTCTACTTTCTTCACACTCGTGGTATCCAGTCACAGGGTTTAGTTACAGCGTAGACAAAGCGTGATCTCTGATTGTTCCTTCTCTTCCCCTATGTAGTTGTACCTCCCGCTGAGAGGTGGAGAGCACAATAAAGTAGACATTGTGGTCAGCACTGAGTTACCTGTGGGCCTCGTCCATTGTTATTATGTGTAGCTTAAGTAATGAGGTTCTGTTACCTTAGGAGCAAAGCTTGGCCCCTTCAGATCCGCAAACACTCCTCTTATTTCCTTCAAGCTTAGAGTGTCATAGCAGATCGCTTCCTCATTGAGTCTCATAAAAACAAGCTTTTCTCCTTTCCACACCCTTCCCTTTTCACACCTTCCCTCTTACAGGAAGAAGTAAAGGATCCATGGTCTTTAAGAATGAGTTTGTCCCCCGTTCCAATACTCCACCCTGCACCCTCCTGTAACATTTTAGAGTACTGAATAGTCGGCTAGGTGGGCTCAATTTCTGAGTCAAGTGCTCAGTTACTCACTCCAAAAAACTGTAACCAGAGTATCTTAAGAACAAAGTTGTCCTCATTTTGACATCCTACAAGATCACAAATTCAGTCCATCTAGCTCTGCCCCAAATCTCCTTTGTGATGCTTTCAGAATTTGAGCATGGTCAACTGGTTAAGGTAGGAACATCCCTGTGACAATTTTCCTTTCCCTCTCAGAATTTATCTAATCACCAGGAACCGCTTATTTTTCTTTATCAGTGTATATTGTTTTTACAAGATAAATTTTCATTGTGACAGTTTCATACATGCATATATGTTTTGATTATATTCACATTCGGCCACTCCTCTTCTTTTAAATTTTACTAAGTATCATCTCTGTGTCTCAGTTTAGCATCACACTGTTTTGGTCTTGAAATGTCAATAAAATAATCTCCCCTCTGTTTGTTTCTTTAGTCCTAAAAAAAAAAAAAAATCACTCTTCACGTAAACATTCTTTATAAACAAGAACTTAATAGTGTCTCCTGTGTCCTTAATATTAGATCACACCATCTTCTACCTTCCATGATAAAATCAAGTGTCTTCTTTACAAGACCTTAGACCCTATAACTCCCTCTCAACCCCTCCATGGTTAAATTAGATAATGCTAGCAGCTGTAGCATATTTCCACATGGTTAGCAAGGTGGGATTTTTATGACTGGTGAGCAGATCTTAGCGTTGAATTAGAGAGACTATGAGAGGGTATTTTAGAATGGAAAGACCCTTCTGCTTTGCTATAACATGTCTTACCTTCTGCAATAAGATAATAGAAAGACAATGGAACCACCAAGGCACACCTACTTTCTAGATTCCAGGCTTGGAAGTAACAGATTTGTTTCTGTTTCTTAGATGACAGTGATACTATTTCAATCACACCTGGAAACAGGGAAATATATTTCTAGGGCAAATAACCACTGCTCGGTAACAATTGTGTTCTGTTAGAAGAGAGAACACCAGTTTGGGTCTCTGTTGCAAGCTGAGGAATCTCTGTCAACACCATTCCTTCTGCTGAAGCTGTGTGTATTTGTTTTCTTGAAATACACCACTGCCTTTCTTCACAAATTAGTATGGCCTTCTGCTCATGGCTACTTCCCACTTTTTCCTTTGAAACTTAGTTGAGCCATCTATTACAGAAAGCTGTCATTACTCTTCTTGCTTCATGAATAACTTCTTTGTATAATATCTATGATTTTGTTGTAATAAGTGTCTAGATAATCTTGATGCACTTCTATACATTATTATTTTAAAATGTCAAACTTCCATTTTGCAATAGGACCTGAAAAGCATTGGACTAAATATGTGGTTCATTTGGAATTATATTTTTATTACAAACTTCAGGAAACCTTTTTCTTAAGTAAAAAGATTTAAGATTTATAGATACATATGCTTAAATGCTTGCTTGCTCATTAATTTAAGAGGTGTTTTTGTTTTAGTTTTAGTGGAAATTCCCAGACGATGGTACAATTTAAAAAAAAAATTTAAAAATTTTTTTTCTCACTAGGAAACTTTCTTCTTTCTCTTTCTGGGAAGACTCCACACTGCATTTCCAAGCTTTTCTTGCAATTTATGTAACCCTTTAACCTAACTCCAAGAATAGAAGTGATATGTGTTATCAATTCATTGCATGAACCTCTGTATATGGCTAAGTCCCTCCTCTTCTTTTGTGAATAGACCATATGTTAAAGCCTCAAACAACCTGGAAAGCTGTATATGAAAGAGTACAGAGTCTGGGTCTTAGGATACTGCTAGGTTACCACACATAGCTGCAGACAGAGACATGCCCATTCAGTGGTTACCCGTTCAATGTTTCCTTTTTGACCTCCTGTCATTCCTAATGGATTAGCGCTAGTGATACAACATTGAAATCATTTGCTAAGGTTAGTTTTTCCAAGTAGAAACCTTAGGTAGACCTGAGCCACGGGGACATTAGGAGGGGAAAAAAAACCCAAAGTGAGTCACTACCCTGCAGCTGCTTCCCAGGAGACTCTGTCTCCCCTATTCCCCTGTGGCAAGGACAGTCTTGGAGCTACTGGTAACAGAAGTTAGCCTGGCAAACACAACAGACTCAGGTAATAACAAGATTCAAACTGTACTAATGTTTTCAGCGCCATAAGCTTTACCTATAAAGAAACTTCAACTGCTTAAGCTTAAAAAAAACAAAAAAAAAAAAAAACAAACCTCACAAATAACTATAACCATATTTTAACATTAAATAAAATGAACCCTTTTATGCAGAAGGGGATGGTAGTAAGGACCCTTGTTTGGCCGGAGTATGAAATCAAGTAAAGAATAATGATAAATATCCTGAGTTCATAACAGCAAGCCAGTTCAAGTCACAAACCACCTTGAGCTATGTAAGTTCAGGGTCCATTTGTCAAGTACTGCTGTGCCATGCTCTCAGGGTCTTTTCATGAGAGCCTCACATTTGTCAAGACTTGCTCTCTTATGGCTCACAGTAACATGGAAATTCCTTGCATCATTGCTTTCTATGAAAGAACAATATATCCTATACACACATGATTATGTGTGTCCAGATAAACATATGCATAAAAAAGTAGTTAGCCCTTTCCAAGATGATTTCCAGATTTTCTTTTAGTTGAATATACTTAGAAATGCACCAATCACAGGGAAAGAAGGATGAGCTCACTAATCAAAATTCACCTGCAACCCTCTTCCATCATCGTTACATCAACACAGCTCCTCAAAGAACACCAGATGATTCATAAAACGTGAGGTGGGAAAAAATACCTTCCACGTCCTAGGGAAAGTTCCTAGAAAATGTTCCACACCAGGCATACTAAATCAGAAACTTTAAAAGCATGACCTTCAAAGATAGTTTAGCCTGGCGATTCTTCTCAGGCTGTACAATCTCAGGCTGTAATTTGACAAGCACCGTTGTACTATACAAAAGCAGACGCTGATTTTCCTGTGAGCAAGCAACAGTTCAAAACCCAACCTGAATGTTTTCAAGTTAAGGACAGTAATTTTCTATAGAAAGAAAGTAAAACTCCTTACACCAAAAGGCACCAAACGATTGTAAAAGCCATATGGCTTTTGAAAAGACGAGAAAAATGCTGCTAGGGAAAGATTTCAGCAAAACTTGAGAGTGCTATCAGGGGGATGGAACAGATGTGGTAACCCATTTTACCACTTAGGAAAATATGCAAAGCAGAAAAGTAACTTTTGACATCCTCCTCCCAATAGCTGAAGAGCTTGAAATCCGGTAATGTAAAAAAGCTCCTAGAGGAAGGAGGCCACTCCCCAGGTGATAAGTGAACTTTCTTTCCAAGGCCATCAAAATCCCACTTCCTTTTTGCACCAACCAGTCGGAGAGCTGCTCGGTAGGCGGGGCGGGAAGGTGGACTGCCTGGCTTCAGAGCACAGCTGGAGTGCGGGCTGCTGTCCGGCGTCACTCGGAGTCCTTTTGCGAGGCTTCTGGGAAAGCTGTGCTTACAGCGGCGCCGCTAGCAAGGGCTTGGGACTCAGGACTACCAGGACCCGCCGTCCACATCCCTGACTTCAGCTCCCCCGGCTGCTAAGCAAAAGGAGCCTCAGGTGAGCCCGGCATGCTGTGCCACCCAGGACAGAGCTCGTGATCTGTGCGCGCATCGGAGCAGGGTACAAGGATGCGGAGCGGGAGGTGAGGGTGTGTGGAGGGGGGCTAAGCAGGAGCAAGGATTAGTGACCCTTTGGCCTGGCGGCAAAGGTTATGGTCTGGAGACTGGGGGAAGTGGACCGGAGACTGGGGAAAGTAGCCGAAAGACCTGGGGTAGTGACCCCGGAAGTGGAGAAAGAATTCAGCTAGAGGCCCTGTTGTCCCCACCATTGCTCAGGAAACCAAACTGGTGTCATTTCCCTGAAAGTCCCCACAGGACCGTCTTCAGCTTAGCCCACTGCTGAGCAGCCCTGAATCGGGGCCAGAAGCTGGGCTCACTTGTAGCTCAGCAGCAGCACTGTAGTCAAATCAGCAGTCCAAGTTTGGTTCCCATTGCAGGAAGGGAAGGGAAGGGGAAAAAAACAAAATTGAAGAGTCAGTCCTTCAAAGAGCCTGGGAGCTCTTTAAGCCGTGTTCCTGTGGATTCTGACTAGAACCCAAACCATGCCTAGCATTCTAGAATAACAAAGGTGGGAATACAAAGGGGGTAAAGGTCAGAGTGGAGAAGACCACTAGCTCCGGATTCAGGCTTCTGTTACAGCATAGCCTTGAAATCGGACCCAGTTTCTTCATGGATATTTTCTGAAATTGTTAACTAGTACAAGACTTAAAAAAAAAAGAGTCACTTTTTAAAATCCCATCACTTGTGACAAAATCTTATCTCTTGAGTTCCAGGCTATCCTGGTCTATAGAGCAAGTTCTAGGATAGCCAGGGTTACACAAGAGAAACCCTGTCTCGAGAAAAACAAAATAAACGAACAGCAACAACAGAAGAGTTCAGTCACTTTGGCATCAGTTAATATAAGTTGCAATAAAGAACCAAGTGAAAATCAGTTTTCACTCTATCAAGAACTTGACAAAGTCCCCACACCTGCAGCTCTCCCCCTGGTTCCTGTGTGGATTGATTTCTGTCATCTTATTCCTGGAAATTGGCTATGATCACCTCCCAGTTCCAAGACAAACAATTATACTTTCTCCCGGCTTAGCAATAGAAGCTAAATGGTTAAGTGCAAGTGAAGCGTGATGAAAAGCCCTAGGCAAATTGGGACTTTTTTTCCTTTTTGAGTTTTCCTAACAACAGAGCTTTCTACCCAGGCACCTACCACAACAGGGCCACTTTGAATCATGAACAAACACAAGGAGAGAGGAGGTGGTAAGCCAGATAGAGTCCCTGCATCTGGGCCGTTAGCATCGGGCTCCTTGAAGGAGCTTAGAGTAAGGTGGAGACACTGCCTGCGTGGCTGTCTCCTGCACCCCTCTGGTTATCACCTCCAAATACCTGTCCCCCCTCCGCTGTGGAATTGACACCTTGTTCGTTCCCCTGAATGAAGTGAGATTCTAGCTTCAGGATTTCTGCTTGTGTCTTCCCACCTGACTGTGATGCTCCCTGCACACACCCACACCCCTAACGCTGTGGCCTGGCTGATGATAGATACTTTTTTTTTTTTTTTTGGTTTTTCGAGACAGGGTTTCTCTGTGTAGCTTTGCGCCTTTCCTGGAGCTCACTTGGTAGCCCAGGCTGGCCTCGAACTCACAGAGATCCGCCTGGCTCTGCCTCCCGAGTGCTGGGATTAAAGGCGTGCGCCACCAACGCCCGGCAAATAGATACTTTTTTTTTGAATGTGACTTTTATCTATCTTGAGGTCACTGCCACTACTCCCGTGTAAATCCGTGCCCATCATTTTCACTCAGCATTTTCAATGTTCTACACAATATACTTAGTTTTCTTATCAGTCCTGGGTCTCTCGGTTTACTGGTGAAGGGTTTGTATAGAGTTTTGCGCCGTCTACAGTATAGACATGTAGACTTTATACTGTCTCTATATAGTATAGACAATATATATATATATATATATATATATATATATATACTATATGTATAGTATAGACTCTGAATAACCCCTTGAAACCACAGGATACTCACAAAGTGAATATTTCTTCAGGAAGCTTTTATATAAGTATATATGCCTCTGTGTACACAACACATTCTTGTAGTACAGTGTTAAATAAGTAGGACTCAACGAACCAACTCTCTAATTAATGTGTGTCAACAAAGGGTTCTATTCATTTGCAAATTAAATTCTTGGAAAGAAGCTTACATCGCCATTGAACTACTGATCACAAGAATAAACTCGAACCTGAGGCTTTGCTGTCTTACATAATCCCTTTTAAAATATTTGCTAACCAATTTCAATGAAAGTTGGAAGGTTTTTTTTTTTTTTTTGGTTGTTTGTTTTTTCTTTTTCAGTGAACCAAAGACAAGAATATGAAGATGTGAGAAGAAACCATGTTAATTCAGCTAGTTAGTGAACTGAGTGTCATTCAACAACAGCTTTAGGTCCATGGGCCTAGGTGTGCCATTTATTAGCAAGCAAAAAAATACCGAATATTAATGAAAGAGCTTCCCAGAAGGGCATTTTGAAATCATGCAGGAACCTAGTAAGCATAACTGGGTTTCGAGACGTATGTCTGCTTCCTTAAACTTACTTTTCATTCTTGTGAACACTTGACCACTACACCTTCAGTAGTTTCTGGTTGGTGTATAATTTATGCTCATTCAGAGTTTAAGCTTGTTTCCTTTTTATGAGCATGAAACAAAGATGTAGATTTTGAGAGAGAAACTTCCTATTACAAGGGACATTGCATTTGTAAGCAATGTACTTCTTGTACAAGTTTACAGTCAGGGTGCCCTGTCCCCAGACGCTCACCAATACCTTGAAGTACCCATTTGTGGAAATATATGTGCATATTTATCTGCCTCTGTTTGACTATCACCATTTCCACAATTTAACAGATGAAATATGTTCATGTTAAATGTTTACCAAATCTTTCCAAATGCACAAAGCCTACTTAAAAATTTAACTAAAAAGTACTTGAAAATCATTTGGTTTATGACTAACTAAAACATTGCCAAAAGTACTTGAAAATTATTTGCTATGTGACTTACTGCGGTTTTGCCTTACTTCTTGGACTACTACTAATTTTTTTTCTTTACTCACCGTGATATCTCATTCAAATGCTCAGCACTTTGAGATTCTAATAATTGTTTTAAAGCAGTCTGGTGTTGCTGAATCTTGTCAGGGCATATATTGACATTTAGGCTGTGAAGAATATGTGAGCTGGTTTATCTCCTACAGTGGATAATTTAAGGAGAGGCATTTATTCTTACACATTTTACAAGTAAATTCTAGTTAAACAACCTCAATCTCATTTGTACTTATTTTATAGACATGGCTAATGTTAAAATATTCCAAAGTGCTTTTTTTTTTAAAAGATTTATTTATTTATTATGTATACAGAGGAGGGCACCAGATCTCATTATAGATGGTTGTGAGCCACCATGTGGTTGCTGGGAATTGAACTCAGGACCTCTGGAAGAGCAGCCAGTGCTCTTAACCTCTGAGCCATCTCTCCAGCCCCCCAAAGTGCTTTTAAAAGCAACAGAAATTTCAAGATCCCAAGAGATAGATGTTTTCTGTACCATGTATGGATTGTGAAAACGTAATCTTGGTCCCTCGTGGTTTCTCCCTGGCCCAGGTGGGAATGTTTTACAATTATGAAAAAAACCCGGAAAAGAACTGAGGAAGAGATGGCTCAGTAGATTAAGGCATTTGTGCAAGCACAAGGCTTGCAGGTGGATCAGCAGAATCGACATGTCGGCCTAGCAGGTGTGGCCACTGCCTACAGTCCCAGCTTGTAGGAAGCAGAGAGGGTGGCTCCTGTAGTTAGGCTGACTAGATAGGCCAGCTGGAATTGGCCAGCTCCAGGCTTAGTGAAAGTCCCGGTTCAGTAAACAAGGTGAACTGCAATCAAAGAAGACACCAGATGTCAACTTTGGCCCTCTCAACTACAGTCCATATCTACACACATGCAAACATACATATCCACATGCATGCATACCTCACACACAGTTGAAAGAAAAAAAAACTTTCTTAATTAAAATTATTAATTAAAAAAGAAACCCCAGAAAAGAAATGGGGATTTGCTATTATAATAACAAAACAAAAATTATATATAATTGTATTTATGTATACTTTATGTATATTAATATGTATATGGTGCTGCAATTTCCTATAAATGTGTCACGTAATATAGTTGCAAAGAAGAACTCACTAATCAGGATATTTCTTAAAGTTCTTTATTTGTTCTGAGGAAATGGCAACTCCCTGGTGCAATCTATATGTGAGTTTATTACATATTTTCCCTCCTTTGGGTACATCATAAATATTATTTCTTTTTTCATGAAAACTTTCTGAAACTTAAAAAAAAAAAACAAGAACAGAAAACACTATGTAAAAGTCATCAGGTTGAAATAATGAGTGGCATGCCTCAATGAGGAACACATTGAAGTTATTTTCAAAGGTGTGCTGACAGAGCTCTGCCAAAGTGAAGGCAGAGGATCATTTCTACAGCTAAGGAGACTAGTCCGGGTGGGCAGCCCACATGCAGATGCCTTCATTCATTAGACACATGCAGCTGATTTTAAGTGACACATGGACAGGCTTAGTGGCAATGTAATATTTTACTCTAGAGCCCACACATACAATTTTAAATCTTGAGATGATGTTAACATCCCAGGTGAATAAGAACCCACATTTTATTCTACAGGTTTTTCTTTTAATAAGTGCCTCTCCTCACGATCATAGATAAAGTCTCAAAATTACTAAATAAAATAATAAGAAAACATCAAAGAGAGACAAACAAACACTATTTGGGGATTTCTGTGCAAGGAGGAAATGTTCTCTAGCTCCCAAGACAAAGGAATCCAGTGTCTTCTCAGTTGGTTACCTTATGCAGACAGAACTTTTACACCACCACACTCTTAAGGTCCACCTGACATGGCTTAGGAATTCCCCTCTCTCTAGCATGCCCTTCATTTCCGGTTTCACAGAAATTTCTAGACCAAAACAGCCACATTTTGAGAAGAAATATTTTTAAACAAAGATCCCATAGTCAAGCTGACTAGATAGACTAGTGGGAGTTGGCAAGCTCTAGGTTCAGGGAAAAACCTGCCTCAGTAAATAAGGTGAAGTGCAATTGAGGAAGATACCAGGGTCAGTTTCAGCCCTTCAAACTACAGTTCCTGTCTACACACAGGCAAACATACATGTATGCATGCAAATGTACATATATATGCAAATATACATACCCACATGCAAATATGCATGTCCACCTGCATGCATACCCCACACAGTGAAAAAAAAAGTTTTAATTAAATTGTTAGTTCAAAGCTTGAGATGTTGAGTTGGTTTATCTTGAACATTAGATGATTTAGGGAGAGGGATCTCTTCTCATTTTATATTTGAAATCAAAACTATGAAAGGGTTTTTTTTCCCCAGTTCTGGGCTCTGTTTATGAAATTTAAGAAACATAAAAGATTCAGTCCCTTAACGTTTTTGTTTACTTGAGGCCATAGGCTCAATATAATAATAATATAATAGTATTTGGTGATCTTGCAGAGGTCCAAGTCTGGGTCCCAGCACCTACATGGTGCCTCACAGCTGTCTGTAACTCCAGTTCCAAAGGATCCACAGCCCTCTACTGGCCTCCTCAGGCATCAGGCACACACGGCGCACACACATACATGCAAGCAAAACCACTCAAACACAGACAACAAGAATGAGTAATTCTTAAAAATATAAATGATGCAGGTGAAAACTTAAAAGACATTTAACTCACATATTAAATAAAGGATACTACCTATTTCTACTCCAAGATTTGTCTTACTTTTAATTTAATATTTTATAAAAACTGATATTCCTTTCAATGAATAACCTTTCATAATGAAAATTTGATGTTGAGATAGATGGTCATGGCATTCTGTGTGGATTTCATTTCATGTTTATATATATATATATATATATATATATATATATATATATATATATGTATGTATTCATATAATAGACTCTGAAAGATTAACATGGCCCTATATAACCTTATATTCTACTGTAATTACAAATGCTTATTAGTTTATTATTAGCCCTATGGATTAATTAGAGAAAAATATGTATTTGTATTTCTGCCCTTAAGGATTGCTGAGAGCCACTGGAACTGGTTACTGGTCAGTTAATACAAAGTCACGTTCCTTTTGTTTGAAGTAAATACAGAAATTTAATGAATAACACAAATAACTTTTTAGATTTATTTTAGATTAAACCTATTGAGATTTACTTGATCATTGCTGAACTTCTTGCATACAAAGTACTTAAAATTGGGGTGATAGTACCTAGAAATAAGTATTTCATTAAGATAGGAAATTTTTTACTTAAAACTGCCAGTGACAAACAATTTTGAAGTGAAGTAGAAGATGGCATTTGCTTCTTGAGAATACTGGATTTAATTACTTCTGTAGTCACATTGACTGGATGATTTGTCGCTCAGAATTGCACAGTAGAGGGAGTTAGTAAAAGGACAGCCAACACTGGAGTGTGCCAGAGAAGAGGAGGCGCCAACTGAATTCAGGAGGATCCAAAGTTTTGTAACAGAACTTTAGTCTGCTATGCTTCAGTTGTAGCAGTAGACACCGAGTGAGTTGTCATGCAGAGCACAGTATGTGGTACCTGGATAGTAGTGGAAAAGGCTAAGATGGGGTCCAATTACTGGGAACAGTACGGAGTAAAAATTTTGTTGTAATGCATGCTTCCGCAATAGTTAGATGCAGTCACTCGGATTGTCAAGAATGCTGTTACCGTTAGAACCTTAATCATGTTCCCTAGTAAGAAGCAACTTTTAATCCACAGAACAGAATATCAAACCTTCTCAAATTTGTGACTCAAGTTGGGTAGGACAGTCCATAGATCCTGGATTTCAGACTCCAGTCCTATGCCCTGGAAATTCACTTCTGATCCCTTGCTGGACCATCCCTACAGCTGAGCTCAGAGATTCATATAAGAGCCGCATGCATCTTTTAAAAGTGCAGGTTGTGAAGGCCACCCATTTAGCTCTGCTGCCAGTTGGAGGGTCTTTCAGTGTTCCCTCTTGGATCCTGTTTCCAAAGACTCTTAGAAATATGTTCACCATGACCAGCTGAAAACTTCTGAAATTTTACTAAGAATAAGAGTATGGGGATGAGGATCAAACCCAAAAGTTTGAGTAAGTGGATCAGGCTAGACTAGACGAATTCGGAGGACTAACCGGACCTGTGCCTGGGTAACTCCTGAGCACCTTGGAGCAGTCACATCACTCCTATAAATCTGTAAATAATGCACTAATGCCAGATATTATATTCTTTTTTCAGAGTGGTTTAAATCATGGAGAAGCAAAGTAAGTAATTCATGTTGAATATTTAGGCTTCTGCTTTATAATATCATCTGATAAGGCATTACTTGATTGTAATGTTTCATTCAGTTCTTGAAATTGCTTTTTTGATTGCTGTTATGCTATTATCCTCACTGTCTTATTCAGTATTCTAGCATAGAAAAGACAGACACAAATGTCAATACCATTTAATTAGTAACAAGAAAGCCACAGAGAAAGGTATATGTTAGGCGTACAGATGTGTATGTTGGATAGAGCATACTATGTCTTATTTTCTGGGCTTTTGGGCACAATTTATATACATAATGATTATTCTAGTCATACTAATCAAAGAATAACATTTTTTGTTATCGTTCGTTCTGAAAAGTGTTCAGATGTATACTTTGATGATGTGTGTTTTATAACATTCACATTGTTTAGAATTTCATAATATTGATCAGGTTGTTTCTATTCTTTTTTTCCCTCTCAGAAAAGTTCTAAGTAAAACATATATTAAGTCTACAGTAAAATATTTTGCCTTATTAAAATTTTGGTTCTGAGAAGAAAAACATTACATATCTTGGAAAATAGTACTAGTCAAATTATTTTCTCAGAAATGTATTTTTTTCTTTCTCTCATCTTTGTTGAGATGGTCAAAATTATCCATATCTTATGATAATCTAGCTTTGACGAGTATATTTGACAACTTTCAGGCCACACCACTTAGTCTTCTTAATGACTTTTTTCTCAACCCAAATATTCATAAAACAAAATTAAAGCCATTGAAATGTAAATTTGTGTAGGTGGGTGCTGTTTTACATGCTACGAGCTCATTCAGCTTAGAGAAATTCATTTGACCATTGGCAAATCACTTTTTTAATCATTATATTCAAATAGTTACATGCATATTGGTATATTTGTGCCAAAAAAGAAATAAAATGTGCATGTATATGAATAAGTTTACATAAAATATATACATATCTATATGTATACATAAAAATAAAATTAAATATTCTCTAGTGATAGTTATCTCATAGGTCTATGATTTTTCTAAGCTACTTACATTAAATTCCAAAAACATAAAACACATGCCATTCTTTCAACCATATGAATCAGTTTTCGTAGTGTGATTGAATCAAAAGTCTCCTTCAGGTCAGCTATTTTCCAGGCCATGAACTCAAGGCTGTTTCAGTTCTACTTGGCATACAGTCTTGTCACTGTGCACTGCTCTTCCCGATGCACATCTTATTTAAGCTGACATGCATGTACCTCTCTCTCTGAACTGCAGGCATGCAAACAGAGGCTCCTCAGCCAGGAACACACTTGCCGGCTGGGTATGCCCCTCAGTATCCACCGGGAGCCTTCCAAGGTAAAATACTTGTTACAGAAGGAAAAGTAACACTAATCATTTGAAATTCGGAAGGGAGAGAAAGAAGGGGTGAGGCACACATGTCTTTATCTTAGTAATTCTCTTTCAAGAAATTATATGAAAGGAATTTTGGCAGCTTCGCTCTTTTTTATTTTCTTTTGTCCCATGTGTTTTCCATAGGAATATTTTTTATTTAGTAAGGGTTATTTATAAAGAAAAGCTGTAAAATCTGGAGCATGTTTATACTGAGCAACAATGTTTCACTTAAACACACAATTAAGAGTTAATTTTATAGACTGCTCATCTGTTGTGAAGACTGTGATCATGTCACAAGAATTAGGACAGTTTTCCACGGGTGTTTTTGAGTCATACAGGACTGGGCATTAATTGTGTTCAGTGAAGTCATGAATCAATGCAAAGGCTCCTTAACACTGGAAGCTACTTAGGGTTCTTGTTGCTTTGCAACATGGATGATGAACAGCTGTATTCTTAACCAGGCTTAAAGATGCAGGTCTGTAATCCCAGAACGTAGTAAGAAAAAGCAGGTAGATGGTAAATTCAAGCATTTATTGAAAGCCTGATGCAAGATAAAAAACACAAATAAGGCCAGGATGAAGCAAATTTGTAGAATGCTTGCCTTGTATGTGTGAGAACATAAATTTAATCCCCATTACTAAAATAGAAAAGAAAAAATACCTTAATGGTTTAATTATGATGATTCTTGTTTTTCGTGTCTCAGAAAAGTAGATGAATCATATCATTATATACTAGGGATACAAATCTTATGTCTCATTTTGAACCAATGCATAAAATAATGGAAAGATTTCCATGTAGCAAAAGCAGTTGTCAGCATTATCCAACCTTTGCAAATGCCGAAGTAGATGGTTTATCCAGACTTTCCAGTAGCAGGCTATCCACGTCTTCAAAAAACAACCTGAAGGTTACTATCATAGTGCACTGATTGGGAAGAAGGGTTTATGCAGTCTGTTCTCTTTGCTGAGCAAACAGATTGTCATAGATACTGCTCTGTGGAGCCCAGATCTTTATCAGATGTTTATAATTAAAGAATACAGTCCGGCTAAGTTTCATGGTCCTCACGTAGTTGTTGGCAGCCATGCCTTCACTTAAGAGCAACTTAAATGTAGCAGAACAAGGACATTAGTAGACCTGTGATTTCAGGGACTGGTAATTTCTGAATTACCAGGTTCTTTTACTATGAGACCAGGCTTGAGAACCTCTGCTGAGTTCCCAAAATACGATGTTGGGAGAATTTCCAGCAAATGTAAAATGTGAGCCAGAGAGTTAGAGAATGGTTTGGTCTGCCTCATAGTTAACTTAGAGTAGGCACGTGTGTCTCCCTCTTTCCTCCTGGTGAGGGCTTCGGTGTACTCTTTCATTCCACTTTAAACACATCTCATCAGTCCTTCACATAGAGAGCCCTTTCCTTCTCATGGCTATGGATCAGGGTAAAGTAATCTACAGAAAGCAACCACCTCCTGTGCCACCATCTTGTTCACAGATTCCTTCACATCAATGCACGTTTTTGTTTGTTAATGGATGGAAAGCTGACTGTAAGCCTCTTGAGTCAGTTCTTTTTGTACCCCTGAATTCTACATGACAGCCTGCATAAATTTCTCCTTGATGACCCTTTGCCATTATAGTCAGAAATTATTAAGGCAATTAAGGAGCATTGTGAGGTATAGTAATTTTTCTAAGCCTTGTTTTTGAGTGAGACATGGATTTTTGTCAGAAGTGTTTTATTTATCAACTGTGGATTCTAAGTGTTAAACTTTGCGTGTCTTTCGATGTGAAATCATAGATACATATAATCCTTTGAATATATATTCCATTTCTATGTAGTAGCTACTCTGTAGATAGACTTAGGAAGCTCACTGTAATCATTCCTCATTGGAGACTATGTAGCATACTTGTATTAATTCACTCCTGTTTTCTGTTAATTATTGAAAAGTTTGCTTGGGCCTGGAGAGTTGACATAGTAGTCTCTTACAGAGGACCTTGGTTTGATTCCCAGCACCCATATGGTGGTTCACAATGGTCTGTAAGTCCAACCTGAGGGGATCTGATGCCCTCTTCTGACTGCCACAGGC
The DNA here is from genome assembly GCF_004664715.2 of Peromyscus leucopus. Classification (NCBI taxonomy): domain Eukaryota; kingdom Metazoa; phylum Chordata; class Mammalia; order Rodentia; family Cricetidae; genus Peromyscus; species Peromyscus leucopus. Next base: position 80,783,356 of record NC_051069.1, read on the forward strand.
ACCAGGCATGTGCATGGTACACAAACATATATACGGGAAAACCCCCCATATACATAAAATGAAATAATAAAAAAAATTTCTCCTAGCTTTTGTTATATTCTTTGGCTAATCAATTGTATTTTCTAGAGCTTAGATGGAACTACATAGTAAGATTTAAATTTATAATCATAAGGATGGAGATCTCTTTTTTCAATGGACAGAAAGAACTTCAGAGGAATACACTGAATTAAAACTCCTGGCAAAGAAGTAGCTGGAATGTACTACAAAGAATGATTTGTCTTTAACTACATACTAGGATTTCTCAGCAGTAACATGATAATATTTAAGTTAAACAGTCCTTTTTTTCCATGGAATTTATCATCTTTGCTGGATGATGTTTATTTAGTAACACTCCTGGATTCCACCCACTAGATCACAGCACCATCCTCCTTCCCAGTTCAGGGTTTCTGGAAATGGTCCATATATTCCCAGTTCTTCCTTTAGGAGATGGAGAAAACTCTTTCCTGGGTCTCTACACATAGGATATGCTGCTTTCTGAAACCCCAGAATTATCCTCTATTCAGACTGCCGTATCTTTAGGACAGAGATTGTTTTCTTCCCCATTCCCAGTTATTAGAACCTATTTTCTGTCAGATAAAAGTTACAGGTTCGGATAAATCCTATAGGATTTCTGAGAGAATAACTCAGTTTATAGATGATTGGGATACTTCTAATGAACTGGTTTTTCTGTAAAATTATGATTTACTTCACTTGCTTTCATTTCAGGACCTCCAGAACAGAATGGCTTCCCTACACCCCAGTATGGCTACCAAGGACCCCAAGGTCCTTACCCAGGGCCCCAGGGTCCCTATGCAGGGCCTCAAGCTGGCTACCCAGTCCCACCAGGAGGCTATGCAGGTGCTGGCCCAAGTGGCTTTCCTGTCCAAAATCAGCCAGCGTACAATCATCCAGGTGGGCCTGGAGGGACCCCATGGATGCCAGCACCGCCTCCTCCACTGAACTGTCCACCTGGGTTGGAGTACTTAACTCAGGCAAGTGTAAATGCATGAACTACTCATGAATGAACAAATGCGTGCTTTAAGTTTTTAAGCTGGAGTACCAGACCCCCCAAAAAATTCATAAAAGTCTAAAATAGAAAAATAACATTTTCTACTACTAGACACTTCTAATTCTGCTAGGTCCGATTCACTTTTTAAGGAGAATATTAGTGTGCAAAGTGATTATGTTTTCTGTAGTTTTGAATTTACCTAGACAATGGTTATTAAGCACTGTTTTAAATTCATTTTCCTACTCAGTTCATGTATTTTTTTTCTTTTCACCGAATCATTATAGGAAAATCTCTGCTGTACAGGTGTTATAATCATCATGATTCTCAGAAGAAAACAAGATGGTGCAAAAAAATTATATACCTTGTCCACGACAGTGGGCCTGGCCTTCTAATCTGGACTTTGGGACTGAACTCGGTGTTCTTTTATGTTGACACCAATTCACGCCCTCATGATATGACTCACATTTTTACCACCAATAAAACTCACCTATGCTCTTGCTTGTGTCCCTTGAATGGTACAGTTTTTTAAATCCTACAGATAAAAACGCCATGCATATGCCGAACTACTTGATAACGAGTTACAGCTGTGTTGTTTTTCCAACAGTGCAGAGGTTGTACCTTAATCTACTGCTGTTTTAGCCAACAATTATGGTTCCGCAATTACTGGCCTGCTTGCTTCTCTGGCACTGGCCCGACCTCTCAGGCTGTAGCCTGGCAGGAATTCTGTTCCCGCAGGCACTGGCTCTGTGGCTGCTGCCAAATAAAGCTTTTAATTAAATCTCTATTGTTCTGTTTATCAGTAAGACTCAAAAAGGCTGGGGTGAAAACCTGCTAGCTCAGAGAAGTTGGGCAGCAACTAAACTAGCTGACCTTCTCTCTCTGCTGGCATCTCCAAAAGAGAGCATCCTTCCACTCTGCCAAAACAAAGGAACCCAGTCAGACACTCTGTGACTCTCTATGATTACTTTCTGTCAACTAGTTGCTGATTTGGCCTCCTGACCCAAGGTTTATTTTATTTAATTAACACAAACATAAACTCAGGGTTCACAGTGTGATCAAATATTCCACAATACAGCAGTATGACTTTTAGCCTTTATTTGATAAAGGAAATTAGGTGAAATAGGAGCAATAAAATATGTTCAATTGATAAACATAAGCAGATAGCCTTGTGATAACCATCCAGTTCTCAGTCAGTCCAGCATCTCTGTGGATACTCTGTACTAACCACCTGATTTTCCACAGGTTACTCAAAAGTGTAAGATGGAGAAAGTCTTATCAATCATTTGATCATAAAATAACTTCAAAACAGATTTTATAAAATTAGGATCCTATATGTATCAGGAAAAATCTACCCATACTACAAATGATGTCACTGATCACACATGATATTTTTTTATCTGGTAGAACAGATGCTTTAATAAATTGATGGAAGTGTTAATGAATATTGCTTGAGAAACTTTTAGAAAGAATGATGTTTTATACAGACTGGGACTTGTTATAAATCAGATTTATTTGACTAAAATGTTATCTTATAGTAAATAATTTCCACAAATGTTTGCAAATTTAAAGATATTATCTTTTAAGTAGAAAGCAATATGAATATGAAATGTTGATTACTTCAAGTATTCTCTTTTTTTCTATAACAGATAGATCAGATTCTGGTTCATCAGCAAATTGAACTTCTGGAAGGTATGTATCCATTGTAATGATGGTATTTCTAGAAACAGGGGCAGTTCATACTGTTAAGGGCCTGCCAGTTGCCTGTCTTACAGCACTATTCTGTGGGAGGTTCAGCCAGGAGGCTTCAGACAGCTCTCTTGCAATGGTCCTTCCTAGTGCTGCGATCCTTTAATACAGTTCCTCTTGGATATATAAGCTTTAAAATACTGCAGTGTGCCGGGCGGTGGTGGCGCATGCCTTTAATCCCAGCACTTGGAAGGAAAATTAGAGGCTAAAAAATGTTTTTAAATTTCATGACCAAGCTCAAGATTTCTGAGGTTAAAAATATTAAAAGAGAAATAAGTTGGATAATGATTGTCTGCTAAAAATCAGTTGAGTGACAGCCAAGTGTTGAAAGAAGTTCCCATGAATGCTGAGCTCAGGGACTGTCTCAGACCCACCAAAAGCACGTCAATGAGTTCATCATGACAAAGAACATCTCCAGATAACCAAAGGTCCTTGCACATAGATGGCATAGGGTATTTTGAGCTTCGGCAAATTTTAAATAATTATTCATGGTTTGGGGCAGTCTTCTGATGAGCCATAACCCTAGTATCAGAGGGCTATGAACAAGGAACAATATTTATTCTGTCTTCCTGGCTGAACCAAAAATAGAAGATCGCAGTGTGAAAGTCAATATAGCAAGTATTTGAAACTCTCTGGGTGGGAGAACTTAGCACCCCTCTGTTGGCCCATGGTGTCATAACCCTTGTAGGCTGTGAATTGAAGATATGGCTGCTAAGCACTATGCCCCTTGTCTAAAACCCCCCTTCCACTTTGAATTGTTTATTTCTGAGCTAAACATGGCTTCCCTGGCCCAATGTCCTGTTCAGATTCACGTCCATTTTCATTCTCCTTATTTACATCTGTGCTTTTAGAAAAATCCTTCTTATTGCTTTTGCTCAAATGGTGGGGAAAAGGCACTGCGTGCATGCATACACACACACACACACACACACACACACACACTGATTCAATTCACAGACTATAAACATAACAATCACTCTGTAAGCTCTAAAGCAAAACTCTGCCAGATGAGAAGACTGGGCATTTATCCACACACCTAGCCCCTCCTTCTCCCTCAGCACTCCACCACCACAGACACTGAAGCCCCCTTATGATAGTCCATGGAGGTGGAGATGGAGCTTGCTCCCTTAGGAAGTCTCACATATGGACAATGTCTTTCCTTCTTACCTTCATCTTCTTCTCCTTTCCCACTGCCCTGTCCTGAGTCCAGATCATCTCTGCACTGCTTGTCTCCCATTTCCCACTGTTCCCTGCAGCCTCAGGCACACCTTTCCACTGCTACCTTAAGAGAGAGTCACTGGTCCTAGCAAAGTGGTGAATGTGGTTTCCCCTGTGTGTTTTCAGTCTTAACAGGCTTTGAAACGAATAACAAATATGAAATCAAGAACAGCCTTGGGCAGAGAGTTTACTTTGCTGTGGAAGATACTGACTGCTGTACTCGAAACTGCTGTGGAGCAGCAAGACCTTTCACCTTGAGGATCCTGGATAATCTGGGCCGAGAAGTCATGACTCTGGAGAGACCCCTGAGATGCAGTAGCTGTTGCTTCCCCTGCTGCCTCCAGGAGGTCAGTGTGAAGTTCCCACAGCAGCCGAGGAGTGCAACAGGAGTTTTCAAGAATGCATTAAACCTGGACTGTGTGGCTCTGGTTACATTCAACATGCACTCTTCTTGTTTTTGTAGATAGAAATCCAAGCTCCTCCTGGTGTGCCGGTCGGTTATGTGACTCAGACCTGGCACCCTTGTCTGCCAAAGTTCACTCTCCAAAACGAGAAGAGGCAGGATGTTCTAAAAGTTGTTGGTCCTTGTGTTGTGTGCAGCTGCTGTTCAGACATTGACTTTGAGGTAAGAAGTATCACAGTGTTCATAGGATGTGCTTTGCTGACATGAAAAGAATATACTACTCCTATAGGATGTCGCTAATGCATGGCCTAAATAGTTTGAACTGATGTGTGCTCATCTGGTTAATGATTAACAATTACTCTGATTAAAGGTCAGTGTAGATAAAAAGCAGAGGTCTGTAGTGGGGAAAAAAGGGAAAGAAAAGTTAAAAAAAAATCTAGCACTTAAAACTTTTGTATGTTTTGGTGAGGAGATAGCTTGGTTGACAAAGTGCTTGCTGTACAGGTATAGTAATCTGCATTTGGATCTCCAGCATCCATGTAAAAAGCATGACGTAGAAGCAAATGCCTATGTTCCCGCACTGAGGAGATAGAGACAAATGACTGTCTGGGACTTGCTGCCTAGCTGCATTAGGAGTTCAGAGACACAGTCTCAAAAATAAGGTTGAGGGCAGTCAACCATATGTCCACAGACTTGGCTTCCACACAAATGAATACTGATGTTCACAGACACAAACACCTACACCCACAGTATACACACATACATACTAACTGGTTATACTTTGTATTGCACGTTTTAAATTAGAAGAGTAACCAAGCCTCTAAAGTGGGTTTCCCGGACCCTTTCTTCCTTCTTCCCTTGTTCTGCATTACAAGCTCCAGCTGTTCTAGGGAAAGTCTGCACTTTTGGTATTTAGAATTCTGACCAAGATGTCAATCTATATTTTCCCTGGAGGAGGTGGGACACAGTCATTTGCCTATATGTCACCTTCTTACATGGATGCTGAGGGTCCAAATGCAAACTAATATACCTTACTAATGACAGTTTCAATATGATTAGTTTAAAAGTCTCATCTTAGATGAGGTTTTACTTTTCACAGGTTCCGTTACCCATAGTCAACAATGGCTCTGATAATATAAAATGGAAGGTTCCAGAAGTAATACTCTATAAGATGTAAATTATACCCTATTTCCAGTAGTGCGAACTAACCTGAGGCTGTCCTGCTCCATCCTGACTGGATGTGAGCCATCTTCCTGCACACCCTCCACAAGGTCCTACACGTAGCATCTTAAACGTCAGTCAGGAAACCCGCTCTTCTGCTCTATCACTGGATGACCAAGGAGCCTTTATGCATTAGCCCAATGGTTTTCAACCTTTTGAATGCTGCGACCCTTTAATGCAGTTTCTCATGTTGCTACTTCTTAACTGTAATTTTGCTCCTGTTTTGAATCATAATATAAATATCTGATATGTGACCCCTGTGAAAGGGTTGTTGGACCTCCATAGAGGTCATGGCCCACAGGTTGAGTAACTATTAGCCTAAACCTCCACATAACCTCTTCAGCCTTCACCTCACTCCCTAGCACTGTTCAACTCACTTCATCAAGGGAAGGGTTAATAGAAAATAAGATTTTTGAGAGAGACACGCATTCCCATAACTTTCATCATAGGGTATTATCATATTTTTCTATTTTACTGACGTCTTTTTTAAAATGTTTAGTTTTCTTGATTTATACAATAAACACTATAACAGGAATTGTATGAACAGTAAACCATTTTGCACTTTGCTAAGTACTTTTTGCATCTCCAGTCCTTTATCAGTATCAGTCTTGGTTTATGTGGCCCTTTATGACTGACTATAAATGCTTAAGTGACAGCTATTGCCTATAAAATACTAAAATATTACAAAAGAGGATTTGTTTTAAGCCAGCTTATCAAAATGATGCAACTATAATGGTCCTTGATTTCATGTCAACATCACTACATTCACATCATGACCTTTAGGTCAGCTGAGTTTCTGGGTATTGATGGAAGCTCAGGTAGATGGTGCTAACTTGGACCAGGAAGTGACCTCCCATCTGCTCAAGGAAAGTGGGTCCTAGGATTTCAGACACCATATTTCATTGCCTGGGGGACCAGCCTCCAGCAGCACAGGGCTCAAAGGGAATCTATGGAGTCAGCACATACTAATAATCCTTTTTTATCTGAGGGGGTAAGGGGAAAAGCTACTCTCTCTCGATGATTTCCTTTATTCTTCTGTGTTCTTCATTCTGTGTTCTATATTCTCTTTTCTTATCTCTATCCAGAAATGTTCTTTCTGTCTTTTTGATGTTTTCCTTCTCCTTCTAATTTTCTTGATGTTTCCCTTCTCTCTTGTTCTTGATGTTTTCTTTCTAACTCTCTTATTCTTGATGTTTTCTTTCTAACCCATTTTAACTCTATTCTTTCCCTTACAGCTTATATACCCCAGCAAAATTTTTCAGGCAATATAAAAATCATAATGTGGTTACATTCTGTTTTTCAAATGAATGATTACAATGAATACAAGTAGAAAAAAAAAAAGCATGTTTTCCACATCCCTTAACATGATTAAACATTTTATATATTATAGATGAAAAACAAATTATCCCAAGAACCCACATACATTCATACCCAAGCAACTTGATTAACAGAGTATAAACAAGTAAGATATTCTTTTACTGGCAGGCTGCGTTTTGTGGTTACAAAGAAAGGACCAATCACTTGAAAGGTAATCCTATCAGGAATCACAAATATAAACTTTTATACATGAAAAAGTATCAGGGGCTGGAGAGATGGCTCAGAGGTTAAGAGCATTGCCCATTCGTCCAGTGGTCCTTTGTTCAATTCCCAGCAACCACATGGTGACTCACTACAATCTGTAATGAGATCTGGTGCCCTCTTCTGGCCTGCAGGAATACATGCGGGCAGAACATTGTATACATAATAAATAAATCAATCAACCTTTTTTTTTTTTTAAGGCAGTTAAAAAATCCTTTAAAAAAAAAGTATCAATTAGCTCTACTTTAAATCTTTAGGGTATATATCCAATCATCAATAGTTTTTTATATCAGGAGATTGAGGGCAGAAACGGGTATAAGGAATTGGTCATCCCTGTTGGTTATCAACCCATCCTAGCAAGAAAGGCACATCAGCTAATGATAATTGGGCTGCTTTGTCTTGTTCCCTGACCTTAATGAATTCCTCACTCAACTATGTGCTTTTCTAAAACTTTACACTATCTTCTTGTGTTGTTCACCTCAAAGTTATTTGACAAAAACATCTTAGGTTTAAGTTATTTTCAAAGCTTTGTTTCAGCTGTGATGCACTCCTAAACTTGTGAACACATCTCCCAACATTAAGGTTAAAAGATTTTAAGCTAGCTGGGCTACTGGGACTCAACTGTTTTTCTTAATCATTAAGCTAAGCCACAGTCTGTATGGCTCCTCAATAGAAACTCATGTGTTCTAGCTATGTGACACTTCCTTGTTTCAATTTTTTTTATCATCAAAACTCTATTTAAACTAACATTATTATTATTAGTATCAATTAGACAGTACAGCTTAGGAAGAAATCATCTTCATAATGATCTACAGGTGAAAATGCCCAGTAGAACAGGATGTTTCCATGAGATAAACACTACATTACAGGCAGTGGGGATCTCCCCACACCCATTCACACCATGCCAGATACCAGAGAAAGATGGCAGCAGCAAACATGTAAAAGTAAGCAGAAGAAAAAAACACTCTGCAGTCTGTGGTCTCGGAGCCTTTTCTATCTGAGATTCACCCACCAGGGAGTTGGCTCCTAGTGGCTGACACCTTGAACTTCAATTGCCACCTGCTGCTCCTCTGACATGGCCACCAGCACTAGGACTGTACCCACAGCTGCTCAGTAGGTGATACTACTCATTGGATGCGCATCCAGGCGAAGCCAGTAAGCCATGGTCAACACTCAAGTCATCTGCCATCCCTGTCATCAAATTAGATGTATAACAAAACCTAATTCTCAAGGACCACAAAGTGTACTATGCCTGGTGTGGGTGTGGAGTAAAGGTACTATTCAACGAGCAATAATTTGTGACTTCATTCATATTAGAAGTAAACATAAACACAGTTAAGGTACCATCCTCCTCCAGCCACACCAAGATGTTGACTGCCACCTGAATGTCCCCATGTGTACTTGGTGGATCCTGTCAGAGGCCCGGGCTTTAAAGGAGGCTGTTCCCTCCTCTGATGCCTTTTGCAAGTTTGGAAAGGACATACCTCCTCTTCATTTGCTTCATGCCTATGTATACATACTTTGGTGAGCATCCACATGACCTCTATGGAGTGGCTTTAGTTAGTGCCCTATCTGTTCTACTGTAAAATGGGGCCTTGGACTTTCCTCCCACAGAGCCCCAAATCAGAACCTTTTTCACATTGGCAATCGGATTTTACATGCTTCTCTTCTCTTATTTTTTACTCTTCATTTGTTATCAAGTCCTACCCCATCTCTGCCCCAGGAGCCTTCCATGGAGCTTCTTACTGGTTCCTTCCACTCACCAGCTGGTCTTTCTTGACTTTTGCATTCCTTCAGCCCCTACTGCCCACCACATATGGGTGGCAGTGAGCCTCTACCACATTTAAATGTCAGACTACAAGAAGGCTAAGTTTCTTAAAGCAGCATTTGAGCAGTATTTGCAATTATTATTTTCCCAATGGTTCTAGAATGTATATCAGTGAAGTATTAAAATTTTTTCTATTGAAATTTTTTTTGCCTTAAGTGTCAAAATTTATATTGTCTGTCTCAGCAGGAACCAGAGAATGTTAGTTTTGTCAGTCTACAATTAATAGTTCTAGGGACCTACCTAAATCTGTGAGTGCTTACTAGTTTATAAAATCTAATGCAATATTTGTTTCATTGAATTGCAAATTTGAAAGTATGTTTGACATTTAGTTTTGGGAAATGTTTATGACTTTATTTTTGTTATGCAGCTCAAATCTCTAGATGAAGGATCTGTAGTTGGCAAAATTTCCAAGCAGTGGTCTGGTTTTGTGAGAGAGGCCTTCACAGATGCAGATAACTTTGGGATCCAGTTTCCCCTAGACCTTGATGTGAAGATGAAGGCTGTGATGCTTGGAGCGTGTTTCCTCATTGTAAGTCTGTTCCTGCTAATCCTCTTTATCAGTGGTTTTCTTAGTGTCATTCTGAAATCATTCACCAAATTGTGTATTTTGGATTGACTTATTTCAGTATTCCAGAATGGCTTATAAAATGAACGTGCTTTTATATCATTACTCACAGTTCAACTTGGTCTGATTCCTTTTAACATGACACTGGACACAGTCTAGTACAGTTGATGGAAGAGACTATGTCCACCCATGAGACAAAGGTCTTGGGGCTTACAGTTATTCTACAACACAAAATTGGTGTTTTGGGGAAGACGGCGGTTTTTTTAGGCACAGACTAGGTCATGAAGAATTTAATTAACCTGTTCATTTAAAATTAGGCAAAGTTGTTAGAAATCCACCTTTACAAAGATAAATCCTGATGACTGTGTGATAATTGGTTGGAAAGGAAGTGGCTGTGCAATTGTTCAAGCCAAGAGATTAGCAAATCGATAGGAGAGCACGAAAAGAAGAGAGAGCCAAGAAAGTCTCTACGATTTGATAGAAATCATAGAGCAAATCGATAGAAGGGGAACACGAAAATAAGAGAGAGCCAAGAAAGTCTCTACGATTTGATAGAAATCATAGAGGAAATGTCAGGTTAGACTTTCAAAGGGCAATACAGTCTGGGGAGACAATAAGCCTGCTCAGAAGAGAGCTGCCTACTGAGGGCCAGTGAACTCCACCTGTTACGCTTTCTAACTAAGAAGGCTGCATCAGACCCAAGTCAGAAGCAGAACCTGGAACTCTTGTTACTAGAGGCAGTCCGTTTCTAGAAAGGACTAGCAGGAGTTAAGGAAACAAGATAAGAAAAGATTTCAAGGGGGGTATGTAAACATGGTATCTCGAGAATTGATGACGGCGATAGTCAGGGAGAAGAGGTGAATTGATTACTATTAAAATGGGAAGGGAAGGTGGAGCTTGCAAAGTTCTATTTTCCCATTGTTCTGGTGCTGCTTAGTTTTTAAAACTTGCCTTTGTATGTGAGGATTGTTCTGTTTTGTTGTTGAAAACTTTTCTTTTTGTTTTATTCAGGATTTCATGTTTTTTGAAAAAACTGGAAACGAGGAACAAAGAGCAGGAGTATGGTAGAAGTTTCTTGAGATTCCTCAAGAGATTGAAGGACTACATTCTGATGGATACTATCTAAAAGGAACATACATGGCTTTTTGTCTTTTCTGAAATAACTGTATCAATTAACCTATGATGCCTATACCTCCCGTTGTACAATTGTGCTTTCAAATTATAATTTATTTTCTATACTTCTGTCATATATTTGGTTTTATACATTCTTAAAGTGTTCACTGTGAATTAGTGCATTTTTACACATAGAAATGAGCTTGTCAAAGAAAAATGCTTCGGCTCACAATCTTTGATTCATTTTCCATTTTATAAAAATTTAAATGTTATTGTAATTTAATATGAAATTACATATTAAATGTAATTATAACTTACACAAAAGACCTGATGTTTTATAAATACTATCCATTTAAAACCTTTAAAAAATGTTCCTGTTTCCTTTACCTTAGGGTTAACTACTACTCAACATAGTTATTAGTAAGAAAACAGTAAGTATGCTTTCTTTCTCCCTTTAGAAAATCTGTATAGTTATGTAAATCTCCTTCTATACTTTTCATACCAATAATACATTTATAACATAATAATGTATTATAATATAATAATACCATGTATATGTATATACATACATATATGTGCTTTGGGGGACAAGGTCTCATGATGTACCCTGGCTAGACTGGAATTTGCTATATAGATCAGGCTCTTTGAACTCACAGAGATTCTCCTGCTTCTGTCTCCTGAGTGCTGGGATTAAAGGCTTGTGCCACCACACCACACCCCACCTGATAAAACTGTTATTGGCAACTTTTAAGTGGCTTCCAGTGAATAAAGGTGATAGGTTTTTTGATTACCTGCCCCCCACCCCCATAGTAGGTTTCTCCACTGATGCAGTAAGCCAGATTAAGCCAAATTAAAAAGACCAGGTTTATTGGGCCAAGTGCTTTAGGGTAACTTTCCAGCTGCCCAGAGGTGAGGCTGGTGGGTGGTGGGGGAGAGAGAAACCACCTGGCAGGTCTCGAGGCATGGGTTTAAATACCCTGTAGACCGACTCTTGAGCTTCAGGGAAGGAACCTGGACTTTTGGGAGTGTTTCTGAGGGGCCAGGGTTTGGAGAGGGATGAGTGCGGCCGACATGGAGTTTCCAGCCAAACAAAAGGAAGTCACAGTGTTTTTTGCCAAAGGAAGACTCATTTTAAGGACTCAAAAATTTTACATTGGCACAGTGTTGAAACTATTTTCTCATAAACTGTTTAGCTCCTGTATTCTAATATTTCTAGAATAACTGTTCACTGCTCAGATGTTAAGTAAATGGAACATATATAAACCTCAACAATTATTGACTACAACAACAGTCAAAGACCCCAAATAAAAATTTACAGATCTGTTTTTAGCTTGTTTATGTTAGGTCCAAAGTGCTCCCCCCCCCCAATGGCAGTGCTGTTGGCAATGTTCTAAATGACAGTCTGGACTCAGCTATGGCTGGACTCTGGCCAGGTAAACAGCAGTAGTGCTTGCTAGTGGATACTCAAAAACCTAAAGGCCCATTCCTTAGAAATCTTGTCAGGCAAGCATTTTGCTTGACCGGAAAAGCGATCATTTGATTACTTCCCTTATCCACCCCCTCAATGGTCATGCAGTTCCTGATTTACCCAAAAGAGCCTGCAAGTGATCAAAGTCCCCATCCAGTTTCTAGACTCTTAGGATTCCCTTGCCCCTCTGCCCTGCTCTAACTCCCAGCCAGTTCTGGGGCTCATACCTCCCCCTGCTACTATTCCTGTCTTCAAACTGGCAAGGCTCTTTCTGCCATTTGCTGTTTTAATCACCCCGAGACAGACCCAGCAGTTCGATAATTAAATAAAGCTTCTTTTCCTTACCCACAGAGTGATCTAGTTGCACCGTTTCATTACACCCTAGTTTACAGTTTTCCCCACCTCTGAGGTGTTGAGGGTGGAACCCAGGGCCTTTTGGAGAGCTAGGTACTCTACTAATTCACTACATCCTTGGCTATAGCTTTCTTTTTTTAAATGAAACGTAGCCTATCAGTCTAGTTAAGGGCACAACTTACTCTTGAAGGAGTAACATCTGTCCCATTGCTACAGACCAGTGTTATAGTCTAGAGGTCTTGATGGGGTTCATTTCCTATGCCCGTTGAAGAACAGGCAGGAAAAATCCCAAGCTTGACAGGTAGCCAAGGAGAAAGCCCAAACACAGCAGGCAGAATCAGCATGTGAAGAAAGGCTGTTATTGGGAGTGAGGAAAATGTTGTACCCAGAGTCCCCCAAAGACCATCAAGAGACCAAATCTGATGCAAAAGCAAAGAGTTTTTTTTTACTGTTGTGAGTTAACCTGGGCCTCTCCGTCCCTCGGATGCAGCAGCAGAGCAGGAGAGACTTGAGTAGCAAGGGGCAGGGTTTTTATAGAGAGTAAAGTAAGGGGTGGTCTTGAGGTCTACAGACTATATAGAAACAGACTCAGGATTGGTTTATGCGAGTGGCATAAACCAGGTTAGTAACTTTTAATTGGCTAGGGTTAGTTGGGGGTTACAGTTATCCATTTTGGGGCAGGTCTGGACAAGTCCCAGGCTTTGTCCTTGAGCTGCCATGGAGGCTGGCCGGCCTAGCACATGCTGACTCCAGGGGCTGGCCCAGGCTTGGTGCGACCTATCTTCCTGTCCCTGCTGGCAGGGGCATCAGTGATGAATTGATTTGGTTCATGACCCTCTCAGAAACTGCTTGCTCAGTCTCAGGGAACTGAAATTGAGGCCTGGTGTCTGAGAGAAGACTGAGCAGCCTGTGATGGCATCTGCTTGGTCCTTTCAGAAAACACAGGTGGGGGCAGACACAGGGAGGAAAAGACCTGCCAAAATGTGAGCGGGGGTGGGGTGCTCAGGAAGCCAAAAATCCACTCCCAAGCGCTGCTTCCTCTGCTAATTTAGGGTTTGTCAGTTTGAAGAAAGACAGGACTGACTGATTGGCCCACAGGGCTGTGTAAACAAGTCCTGTAGAACCCTGGAACTTGGTGAGCAAATTCATCAGCAGGGGGCCTAGGGACAGTGTTAATCTCATCATCCACCACCACAATTTAAAGCCAAATTCGAAGCAAGCTTTAGTTAAATAGTGGCTGGGTAGATGGGCTCTGGACAGGTCCATCTCTGGTTTTCCAGAAAAATGACCCAAAGTTACGGTTTGCAGCGGCTTAAGTATTTCCCATCAGGTCGAATCAGGGGCAAGCATACATCCTGACATATTTCCTGCCCGTGAACCTCCTACCCACGTGCAATCAAGCAGAGTCAGTACAGAAGGGTCAAACAAACTTGTTTAGGGGAGTAGAAACGTGGTTTGTTCTCTCCCATAAACAATCACCTCCAGCACTTCAGGAACCAGCTGTCCCTGGGCAAGGGGCTTGCAGATCAGAGGTATCTTTGTTTCATGGACCTCTAAGGTGCAGTAATTAAAACTTAAAATGTAACTTTGGCTCTCACAATAAAAGACAAAGGCCACCAGGCCCCTTTTTTAGGTTGTCAGGTTTTTGCCTTGGGTCAGGAATGTGAGGAAGAAAACAGCCCTTTGGAAGTTTGCCACCTTTATTTCGCAGCCATGGCCTTGTTCCCTCTCTGTCTGCCTATCAGGGATTCTAACTACTAGTCCCTTTCCAGAATTTTTATTTGTTAAGAAACTAAAAGAATTCTGTAGTCATTTTGTGGGGCGGAGTGAAGGGAGATAGGAAAAAACAGCCCACAATTACTTTGTGTAAAAGAAAAACAGACTTAGGAAATAAGGTCTGTGATGGCTAACTAAGTTTAGACTTACTATGGTTGAAAGACCAAAGAAATAAAAAAAAAAAAAAAAATGCCTCATAAGGTAAGTCTCTGGCTTGTACAGGCTGTACCCTAGCAGCCCACTCCCCCCCATATCCCTGCAGATGTTGAAGACTGTTGTTAAGTGGACTGATCTTGTAAAATTTGCTGTTCTAGCAAGATAGTAGGTCATAGGTAAATAAAAAGAGAAATGAAAAAGAAAGGTCATGACTGTTCCTAGGTATGTTGAAGAAGTTTATTGTAGCTAAGAGGGAGAGCATAAGCCAGAGGCAGAGACATCTGCCAGAGGCCATATCCAACAGGGCTAAAAAGAGCTGGGCCATGTGAGGGGGACTGAGGGGGACTGAGGGGGACGGGGAGGGTAAAGGGGCTGCCAACCAGGAGGGGCAGTCTGGGCTAAGAAACTGGCCAAAAGGGTTAAAGGTAGAACACCCACCCCCACCCCCACCCCCCAAAAAAGGGCCAGCTAACCAAAACGGTTGGATTATATAGGAAAGGGCAGTTGTGGGAAGGGCAGCTGGGCTCCCGGGCTGGAGAAGTTTTAGGGTTGTGGGCTGGGTATGCCATCCATACCCTGAGGGCAGAAGAGAGAACCTGGTGGCCAGCATCTGCTTTGATATGTTAGTTAAACTTTGGCCTGTGTTTGAGACCTAAAAATAACACCAACTGCTATTTTCTGCTCTTGGAATCAGACTTGCCTACTCTGCTCAAAGACTAGGACAACTGCAAGACATATATGTTAAAATTAGACTCTGCCTACAAGGAGACAAAATACATTTAATCTTGTGGCTCTGGACTTGAAAAGCCCTGGGCTTATTATGATTAGAAGCCGCAGACTTGTTGCCAGGAGTGGCCAGCGCCAGTATTTAACAAATCCTCCTCTTATTAAAATTTATTCATGGTCATGGCGAATCTCCGAGCGACTCCAGACCCAGGGCAAGTCATGAGGAGACTCTTATCTCAGAGAAACCTATTTATCCGGATGTGAACAACAGCTGTCTCATGATTTTAACAAAAACACCATAAAGAAAAATAGCACTGGCTGGTCATGGTGGCGCCTACCAGTATTCTGTAGGAGAAGTAGGGGATTTGAGGACCACCGGCATAAATCCTCAGACTCTCCCATCCCCAAACAAACAACCCAAGACGAGCAAATCTAAACAAAAAAGAAACGAAAACATTCTTGAGTCCCAGAGTCTGAAGAATGCCGTGGAGGTCAGAGTAAAGGAAATTCCCATGAGTTTGGAGCTGGTTGGGGGGGCGGGGGGTGGGGGCGGGCAGGAAGGGCCTAGAGCTCAGCTCGCTGTTTGGCTGGGCTTCACCTTGGGTGCGGGGGGCGTACCCCTCCGAAAGGGATTGAAATCTTTTTATATGCAAAACGCAAAACTCAGGAAAGGAAACCCGAGCCACGAGGTCACTTTACGGCGCTCTTCTTCCTCCCTAACTTTAGTGGCGGCGTGTGGCACCTGTCCTTTTCACAGAGGGGTCTGGAGAGCAGAGCCAGTGCTGGTTCCAGGATTCCCTGCTCAACAACGGTAAGCCAGCTGCCCTGGCTGTCTC
Source organism: Peromyscus leucopus (assembly GCF_004664715.2). Classification (NCBI taxonomy): domain Eukaryota; kingdom Metazoa; phylum Chordata; class Mammalia; order Rodentia; family Cricetidae; genus Peromyscus; species Peromyscus leucopus. The sequence goes on from NC_051069.1 coordinate 80,799,392, forward strand.
AAGAGGATCTGTGGCCCTCGCAGGACACAGAAAACACAGAAGCCCTTGAAAGAGGACTCTGAGGGTGGAGATGTGGGCTGGAAGTCGGGAAAAGTGTCCTAGACGGCTGGAAAATGGAGGTGGGCCTAGGGGCAAGGAAGAGGCTCTGGCTGGCGAGGTAAAACGTAGCTCAGTAAGGTTTGCCTGCAGGTGGGTAGGGGTTTAGGGTTATTTTTCATGCGTCTTTTAACAAGGAGACAGTTCTCCCATTCTCTAGCGTGTCTTTAGAGGGGTCTTTTGTCTTTCCATTTCAGTCTTTAGGTTGTAAATAAGATTTCATGTTTAATTCGGGGAAGGGCCCTATCTCAATGGAGGTCATCAGCCTTGTCCTGACATCTGTCTACATTTGTAAAAAATCTTAACTGTAGAGACAAAAGACCAAAATAAAAACACTCCCCTCAACCCGAATAATTAGAATTAGTCCTTGACTACTAGTAGCAGGACCTGGTACTTGTGAGAGCACACACAAACATTAGAGATTAACTTCTAATGGCCCAGACAGCTCACCTCCAAGGGCCACCCTCAAGAAGGACAGTTAGTGCTATAAAACATTACTTAACAAGACGATAGAGTACACACAGTTGAAATGCACAGAGCGAGCATGTTAACACCAAGTAACTTTTTTTTTCTCAAGACAGGGTTTCTCTGTGAAACAGTCCTGGCTGTCCTAGAACTCACTCTGTAGCCCAGGCTGGCCTTGACCTCAGAGATCCACCTGCCTCTCTCTGTCTCTTCCTGTGCCACCGCCACCACCCCCTAACTGTTCTTATCTGTTTCAGACACCCATTCCCTCTCAGGAGGGTCATTCTCTGTGAGAATCTACTTGCTTCTGTCTCTCTTGAAGCAGATGTTATTAAACTTCTTAAATATATAAATTCTGGTCTGGTGACTGCTTCTGTCTCCTGCTCTGCTTGTCATTAACCTGGCCAAAGTATACGGTTTGTACAGGGTGTTTTCAGACATTCCGCATGCCATTTGTGATACAAAATGCCAAGATACAGATGTTCATATGTCATAAACAATGCCTAGGAAGTAGTAGATGGCTTTTTTCTGCTCATTTTTCTCTTCATGCCTAGCATCCGATACCACATCCTGCTTGAAAAGATCCCATCAGGCCCCAGTTCAATTTAGTAATACTGCTTCACAGTTCAGTGGAACTCTGAATCAAGGCCAGCATGGAGGTGTATCAGAGGAATACATCACAAATCCCGATAGCTATTGAACAGTAAATATTAATGGAGCCCACACTGTGCTTGGCAGTCTAGAATGCCAGATGCACAGGAAAGGCACAGAGGTAGAAAGGAGTGGGTGGATTAGCTAGCTCACTAGCTTTCCACTCAGGCTTTCTCAATGTGACCCTCTCTCCACTGCTTCCTATCTCCAGACCCTGAATTTCTTCAGGTATACCCCTCTCAGCTTGTTGTAGAAATTGTGGAACTAGTACAGACCTAAAGGATTAAACTGATTTTACACCAGTTGTTGTGGAATATTATTTTAAGGTGTGTTCCTTTTGTTTATGTTGCATTTGTTTAACTCTGTGAAGCTGTGTTACTGTGCCTGTCTAACACACCTGATGGGCTAATAAAGAGCTGAACAGACAATAGCAAGGCAGGAGAAAAGGATAGGTGGGGCTGGCAGGCAGAAAGAATTAATAGAAAGAGAAATCTGGGAGGAGGGGTAGAAGGAAGTAGCCAGAGAAGGAGGAGGACCCAGGGGCCAGCCACCCAGCTACACAGCGAGCAACAGGGTAAGAAAGAAAAGTATACAAAAATAGAGAAAGGTAAAAGCCCAGAGGCAAAAGATGGGCAGGCGAATTTAAAGTTAAGAAAAGCTGGCAAGAAACAAGCTAAGGCCAAGCATTTTTAATTAAGAATAAGCCTCCGAGTATGATGTATTTGGGAACCCAGTGGCAGCCCCCCCTCCAAGAGAGCAAAAACAACAATCGACTTAAAAGTTGTTAGAATAGATGCTACCACTTCATAAAGGACTGAGTGAGAGTTGGCTTTTATTATGTAAATATTTAAATACTTAAATAGAAAATGTTTGTGTAACTGCATGTGTGTGCCCCTTTGTCCTGGCTGATATATAACCTACATTCAAAGTTTATGAATAAAAGTCTCTAAGATGCTATCTACAGTTGTTCCTAAGCATATTGTCTTCATCTTAGAATGTGAAAGTGGATTGTGTTAGAAAGTTTTACTTTTTTGTTTGTTTGTTTGTTTTTTTGTTTTTTCGAGACAGTGTTTCTCTGTGTAGCTTTGCGCCTTTCCTGGAGCTCACTTGGTAGCCCAGGCTGGCCTCGAACTCACAGAGATCCGCCTGCCTCTGCCTCCCGAGTGCTGGGATTAAAGGCATGCGCCACCAACGCCTGGCCAAGTTTTACTTTTTTAAAGCATACATTGCATTTAGCCAGATATCTCCATTACAGCATTTGTAGCTTGTACCATGTTCCCAAGGCATCTTCTAGCCCAAATTTGCGCAAACACAACTATTCTGGCTCCATAGGACAGTCACCCCAAACCACAGTTGAACAACTCAAGTGAGTGTCTTTTTAGATGTTAACCTTTCAAATGCACAAACTGTATCTACAAACATTGCCAGGAGTGCATGAACATTGTTTGACTTGCAACTTATTTTCATTAATTTTGCCTTAATCTCTGACCTACTGTCTCCTCGTTCCCTCAGTATAGTGTCTCATTCTCACTTACTGGTGGGACATTAGAGACTTAGTATTCTGGCGATGGCCTCCAGAACAGAAGAGGGTGTTGGCAAAGTAAGCTGTAATGTGTTACAAACTTTGGGCCCTAATCATGTAAACTGGTTTATCTTGAATCACTTGGGATGGGAAATTTTGTTTGTAGATACTTAGCTAGTAATTTCTCATTAAGTAGCCGAAACCTACTTTTTACTTATTTGATTGGCATGATGGTTTTGTGTGGAAACTGTAAAAGAATTTCTTGATTTCTGGGGCATGGGTTGAAAAGCTTTACTAAACCATGAATTGTGGAGACAAGTCACAACCCCCACAGCCTTCTCCCTCTCCTTGCTGGGAGAGTGTAGAAATTATGCAGTAGCTCAGAACATGAGTATAGCCTTATGGTTTTTAACAAAATGATGCCTCAGCTTCCCCTGAACATCTTCCATGTTTCAGAAGATGTGTGTGATCATCACATTGTGCCTAAACTCCTGTTCCGGTGCTATGATGATTCCGGTGCAGGATAATTCTACCAGAAAATTCAGGAATACATCATGGATATTTCTTCTTTTCCTAAAGTTTTTTGTAATTCTTTTTCTTCCTTGGGAGGTATTTTATAATGGTGACATAAATATTAACCAGTTCATTAAGCCAGATGTATACTTAGCGGTTTTCAAACCCCAGTGACATGCCTGAGAATAGGCCCATAAAGACAGAGAAAACTGCCAGGCCGTGTTGTCACAGGCCTTTAATCCCAGCACTTGGGAGACAGAGCAGGTGGATCTCTGAGTTTGAGGTCAGCCTGGTCTACAGAAGGAGTTCCAGGACAGCCAGGGCTACACAGGAAATCCCTGTCTTGAACCCTGCCCCCCCAAAAAGATGGAGAAAAATCAAAAGATCGTTATAGTAGCACACAAGAGGGAACACAAAGCAAGCCTTGACTGAGTATCTGGCTTTATTCATCAGGCACAGAGTTGCTCATTTTAATTGGTCCATGTACAGATAACACTTACAAAAGCACCTAGAACTTGGAAGCACAACTCCTGGCGTACCATTTTTAATGCTTGTGATGTTGTGTTACTGCTGCATTTAAAATCTGTAGTACAGTGAAGACATGTATTGCTGCACTTTCACGATAGGTTCTCTCCCTCAGTAACTTACATGTGAAGACGCATAGGAAGAAGGGAAGAGGAGCATGAACTAATGGGCATACTTTAGAGTCCGTTCTGTGTGAAGAGTGAGTGATTCTCACAGTGGAAGAGTAAACACTGCTTATTCTCATTGGTGCACAGAAGGCAGAGACCACCAACTACTTAAGATCCACCTGACACACAGTTTATGGATTCCCATTTTTCCAGCATGTTCTCAGTTTCTAACTTGGAATAGATTTCTCACCTTAACATAGCTAAACATAAGCTGAGGTATTTTTGAAGTAGAAAAGAAGTATTTTCACCTCATATATATGGATGTAAAGTGTAGCCAGATGCTTTTCTGCGTCCCACCTGGTCCCGCAGCAGCTTATAAAATAATCGTTCAGAGGCTTGATATTAACTACAAACTGGCCTATTGCTCAGGCTTATTACTAACTAGCTCTTACAACTTAAATTAACCCATTTCTGTTAATCTTAAGTATTGCCATGTGGCTGTGGCGTTACTGGTCTGCTGGCATGTTGCTCCTTCTGCAGCTGGATGGCATCTGCCAGACTCTGCCCTTCTTCTCCCCGCCTACCTCTATCTTATCTTGCCATAGGCCAAAGTCGCTTTATTTATTAACCAGGGGGAACAACATATACTCACAAAGTACAGAAAGACATCTCACATCAATAAAGTCCAAAAATTATAATCCTAATTCAACTAACTGAACTGAAAACAAAAAAAAAGGAATTAACAATTTTTAATATAAGATAAGGAAAACTTGCCTATACCTCTCCTTGTAGAAATCATTTATGATTTACCTTTAGATATACTTTGGTGCTTTTCTGACATGAAGGTAAGGTGAGAGTGATGGGCAGTAATCCATAAAATTACTGTTAAAATTTGTTGAAGTTTGCAGAACCTTCATTAGCCAAGCATCATCAGTAAAGAAAGCTATCTTTAAAAAGCAAGGGGGGGGATATATATAGATTGAAACTTTACAGACAGGTTGAGTATGTTGTGTTCATAAGGGACACTACCCATTTCTGCCCCTGGTTCACTGGACTCAAAGCCTTTCAGAAAATTGTTAACCATCATGGGCCAGCCACCAATTTCTAGTCTTTCTGAAAAACCCAGCATAGGAAGAGGGTCAAACCCAAAGGAGTAACTGGCTAGATGAGGCTAAACCAGATAGCTGAAGACTAGTCCATGGATCTGAGTGTGTAGCTCCAGGACGCCTTGATTGAGCTGAGCCTGTCAGCTTGTCTGTTTGTGACATGCTAACAGAAGGTCTTCTATTCTAGGACTGTTTAAATCATGGACAAACACTGTGAATAGTTTCAGTATTCTCCCTATTAAGTTAAATCTATTTACCTGTTTCCTGCCACAATGTTTTGTCCTTTATTCTTTGTTTTGTTTGCTTTTTTTATGCTACAGAATCTAATGCCTATTTCAATATTTCAATAACAGAGAAGATGTATTGCAAAAATATTCAATGCCATGAATTTTTTCCTTAAAGCCTTTGGGGAAGCTAAGTATTAGGTATGTTGGTAAACATTGTATATGTAGAATGCATTTCAGATGGGATAGTTTTATGCTTCTGTCTACATTTTATGTGCACAAGGCTTATTCTAGTCAAACAAATTAAAAAATGATTAACTGTAAACAACTAGTCCATTCTAACAGGTCCTCAGACTCACGCCTTTGTATATTTTCATAGCACTGACTTGAGTGAGCACCAGTCATAATGCTCTGCTTTTTCTCTCGGGAAATTTTTACATAAAATGTGTGTCTATCAAATGCTAACAAAAGAGTTTTGCCTTGGTAGACTTTTAATGTTGTCACCTAAGGAGAACAAAAGGCTTTTCTGAAATGATCTTAATTTTTTTCTTTTGTCTTTGTTGAAATAACAATAAACTGATGCATCTCAAATCAACCTAGCCTTGATGGCTAGATAGACCATCTCCCTCATATTTCCCCCAAGGAGTTGATCTTCATTAACAACTTTAGCATTGACTTCATGTAAAATTCCACAAAAGACTTTAAAATGTAAACTTATGTTGACTGAAGTTTCTTTATATATTAGAAACTTTATGGTGATTCACTTCAATTTAGAAAGATTCATTTGGCTAAAGTCACATTTAATTCTTTTGTTTCACATACACGCAGTTGTATGTGCATGTATATGTATGTATGTGTGTGTTTATATGCCTAAATAGAAATTCTACATAAATGAGAATTATGCATATAATGCACAAATAGGAATATACATGTAAAATGAAGGTGATAGCTTCAAGATAAATTGATAATCCTGTTATTTTATGTTACTGGTACAGAAATTAACCTGTAATTATTATATTTTTGGTATACTTGAACACCTGCCCATTATCTTAATTTCTCTTTATCAATTCCTCTTGGGAGTCCTGAAATTAGAATCCTTTCTTTGCTACCTAAACCCCAGAGACTATGAGTTCCTGACTCACTGAGACCATCTGGTCCTAGTTATGTGTGCAATTTATATCATTCAAAAGGTAAGGATTGTTACAGGGCAGCAAAGTGTGTCATTTCAGATCAGCATAGATACCATCAGGGCTGGAGTGTGTTTCCTTTGGATGTGCTCTGAGACGCAGTGTGAGAGTGGAGTTTATAGGCAGGGCTTTAACAGATTGGAGAACTAAGTAAGCATCGAGGCCTCTCATCTACAGCCGAGAAGTAGGTTCTAATGGAATGGCCCATGGTGTTTCAGAGATCTGCAACAACTTAGGATATATTAAAGGAATTTGGGCAAGAGATTCTTTGTTTCCTGAATTTATGTGGTTGCCATGAACTCTATACTGTCGAAGCTGTCATGAAACAATTTGATGAGAAAACTGGCTTCAGTCTAGTCTTTCTCATGAGCACACGTAAATGAATGAGTTGAGTGCTATTTGAAAGTCCACAGAAGAGTTACATGCAGAAAATATTAGTTTAAAAGCCAGACTGTTTCCTTCGATGTTAAGGCCATGTTTCTATAACTCAACAATGGAAACATTTGAATTTACAGTCAGTAACCCAACAATAACTGGAAGAGAAAATAAAGTAAGTATAATGACTACTAGATCATAATTTCTGTAATGACAGAGCCGTCGTCACCCAGAGTGTAACCAAAAGTAATACAGAAGATGCTCCTTCGTATTTATTGATACTTGAGATGGGTAAATGACTCACTAGAGAGACATGACTATGATATAGTAGGCTGAAACATTTTTTTGTGCATATAGTAAGATGATTCAAGCCATAATATATAGAAGATAACATGGTAATCTTACATGTTACTTGACGATAACTGAATAGTATAGTTTTCAGAAGTCAGTTACCTATAACTTAGAAACTTTGTACACTTCAGCCCCAACAGTGTAGGTACAGGATAAGCATAAAAATGGCAATACAGAAGGGTATGTACTAAAGATTTATTTTGTTTTCTTACCTGTGTGTATGTGTGTGTGACTATGTGTGCAGATACCCCCAGAGGCCAAAAGAGTGTTAGATCCACTGGAACTGGAGTTTCAGGCAGTTGTGAACTGCCCAGTGTGAATGCTAGTATCAGAACTCGAGTCCTCTGAACAAGCAGCAAGTGCTCTTAACAGTTGAGGCATCAGGACCCTAAAGTTAATTCTCAAGGCAGTGATTACAAGCCACTTAATTCATAGTTTAATAAACGATTGTCTTCAGTTTGTACTCTCCTGGGAGGAGTTAACGGAGGAATTGGAGTGAATATAACAAAACTACATTGTATGAAATTCTCAAAGAATTCATGAAAATAGTTATTAAAAAGCAATCCACATTTCTAGCTGTACCATCACCACATACAGGGCGCTTTATTACTTTCTACACTGCCTATGTACGCGTACTTTTAAAATTATCTTGGTTCTTATGTCACATATGAAAAATCCTGGGGATCCAGCCTCAGTCCCAGAGCTGCCTCAAGCTACCTAGAAGAGAAGTTGCTGCAAACGGGATTCTGTTCCATGCTGGCTCCGCTACAGGAACAACTTGATGTGTTGACTTGACTTTGCATGTTTCAGTTCAGCACCACACATCATCTTAGCACTGTATACCCTCTTCCCAACGCACATCTCACTTAAGCTGATAAACATGTACCTCTCTCTGAACTGCAGGCATACACATGGAGGCTCCTCGCCCAGGAACACATTTGCCAGCTGGGTATGCCCCTCAGTATCCACCAGCAGCATTCCAAGGTAAAATACTTGTTGCAGAAGAAAAAAAAATAGCACTAACCAATTGATGTTCCCAAGAGAGAATGAGGTGATGACTACGTCTTTATTTTAGTAATTGTTGTTCTTAAAATTCCATTGAAGAAATGTTAGTTTTTCTTTTGTTTTAGACTATACATGCTTTCGAAATAAATAGTTTTTATTTATAAAGGACAGTAAATATTAGGAAGAACTAATGCAATACACAAATTTATATTTACTCATGAAATATAATATTGTTAATAAATTAAATATTGATACAGATAGTAAGTAAATGTTTTGTTGGCTGTTTGTGCTGAAAATTGCTTCATGTGATGATATTTAGGAGATTTAACGGTGGGTGTTTTTGAACCATGAAGTATTTAGAATTAATTGTACTCAATGAAAAATAACAGAAACATAAAACTGGAAACTGCTTACAACAGAAATGTTACCATTTCATAAAACCCTCATTTTCATGTTGTAATGCATACAAAGGCTTTACTCCTTTATACATACTGTCCCCTTCTTCAGTCACACATAATACATACTAGATGTTCATTTATCTTTTCAAAAAGTAAACTATTTCAGAGACCTGGGAAATGCAATTGTCAGCATTACTGGACTTTCGTAAATGCCAGTGCTGATGGTGTACCCAGCTTTCCCAGTCGCAGGCTATCCAGATCCTCAGTGAGCACACTGGGGATTAATATCAAAGGTGTTCTGGTTGAGCAGAAGGGTACATGCGTTTCGTTTTCTTTTCTGAGTAAACAGATTGGCTTGGGAGTTGAATGGCCTGTGTAATTGTCTTAGAAAATTCCCTGTGGGTCTTGGGTCTTATCCAGATGTTTGCAATTAAAGGAATAGGAGCTGGCTAAGCTCCAGAGCTCTAAGGCAGCACTTCACAACCATGGCTGTCATTAATTTTCATTTAAAAATACTAATACAGAGAACATTCACAGGGCAATTAAACCACACCTCTAAACAATGGCTGGTAATTTCCAAAAAGCCAGGTGGTTCTAATGTGAGGAGGCCTGGGTGGAAAACGTCTGTTCTCATAGACACAGTGCTTGGAGAATTCCTAGATTATCCATAATTTAACCTAGGTACCCACAGAACAGTTTAATTAACCTTATAGCTAATTGAAAGTAGGCATACATGTTAATTCAGTGAATATCAGTCATGGAGTATACTAGAAAAGGTAGCTTGGTTTAGGAAAGACGAAAAACCTGTTCTTCCACCCAAAAAGCTGAGAACTGGAAATGATTAACTGCCTTGTGATCTCTTGGGCCAGGCCATATCAAGCTCATACAACCAGGACAGGAGGTGACTAAGAATCTAAATGACCCTTATAGCCAGAGTCTTCCCCCAGACTCCTGCAATCAGGACCAGAAGTGACTAATAGCCCAGATGACCTCTAAGCTATCTGTTTGACCAAGACTAGGCCAGTCCCTCCGTAGGCCCTTAAGCTAGTAGTACATGCAATATATCTCTAGAACCCATCTTCTTGGAAGAACCATCAACTTCCTGTGTTGAGTTTCAAAGTAATTATGCTTCCTTGTGCAATGGGGGTTGTATTACACCAGGAAACTATTTCCAAATTGTACTGTGTAGATGGATTTTTCTTTGGGTCACCAGCTTACAAATAATGACCTGGGAGATTTACTATTAACTATAAAAGCTCTGCCTTAGCTTATGTTTTTTCCTACCTAGTTCTCATACCTTAACCCATATTTTTTAATCTATGTTTCATCAAGGGGCTTGATACTACCCGAAATTCCCATCTACCTCTCCTGCCTCGCTATCGGCCGTTCAGCTGTTTATAACACCAGTCACAGCAATACATCTTCACGCAGCGTACAGATATCTCAAAAACAATACTTGGCTTAAATACATTGGAAATAAACCGCCTGTTATTAGACTCCTGGAAGTCTGATACAGGTTGATGAAGTCAATATGCACTAGGTTACCATTCTTATCTCTTTGGCATGGTTTGTGTCCCTGTGTGACACCTGCAGGGACCCTCTCAGTCCTCCTGAAGCAAACAGCAATAAAGGTCATGAATGGGGGATAGAGAGTTATGTTCTTCTGTTAAATTAATGCATTCAATAAAAAAAAACATAGTTTTAGAGGTCCCTCCAAAAATTAAAATGGAACTATCACATTCCTTCATAAAGGAATCTGTCAGCATACCACAGGTAAACATTTATCCATTCTTATCATTATACCACTTGTAATAGCCAAAGCATGGTGTCACCCTAGATGCTTAGCAACAGATGAATGAAGAACATGCACACACACATACAGGTTTTATTTAGTCTGAAAGAGGAGTGAAATGTCATTTGTAGAAGATGGATGAAACTACACAGCACCATATTAAGAGATACAAACCAGGCTGGGTGTGGTGGTGCACACCTGTAATCCCAGCACTTGGGAGGCAGAGACAGATGATGGATCTCTGTGAGTTTGACCTACATAGCAAGTTAAAGACCTGCCAGCCAGGGCAGTATGGTAAAACCATCTAAAAAATAAATATGAAAAAATGAAATAAAACAATAACAACAGAAACAACAAAAAGCCAAAGGGAGAGAGGGAGAGAGAGAGAGAGAGAGAGAGAGAGAGAGAGAGAGAGAAGCCAAATTTCCAAAAACAGATATCACTTTTTATTTTATTTTATTATTTTTGTGTGTGAATTCTAGATTTAAAAACATGTCTGTATAAGGTCAAAAGCAGACTCAGCTATTTGAGCCACTAGTCAGAACCCAGTGGGAAGATAGATAGTGAGGGTGATACACAAGAGGGTGATGGAAGATGAATTGTGAGCTAAGGTGGTGATATGATATGTTGATGTCACCATGCAATGTGTTACTTTGTCTGCTAATTTAGTTTTTAAATTGTTGTGATCTTCAATCTTGCTCTAAACTGTGTGTGTGCATGCATGCATGTGTGTGTTTGTGCACATGAATGGTGCATAAGTAGGAGCTATAAAGAGAGAGAGCATATTGTAGTTCATTTCAGAGGTCAGATTAAAAAAAAAAATCATCTAAAACCCAGTAACCAGATAGAAAATCAGTATGATCCAGATTCACTCCGTGGTGACAGAAACACCTGTGCATCTGGCTTGGGTCTCATTATGTGCTGATGTCTAGATTCATACTTCTTCCTACAAATAATTTCATGCTTCTTTATGACTGAATAAACCATTATTCATAACCGTATTTAGATTCATAATATCTGTAGCTATGTCCTATCTATACTTGTGTGTGTGTGTATGTGTGTTAAATTTTCTTCATCATCTATTGGTAGACTGATTGTACATCTTGGCTTATATGAATAGTACAACAATAAACTTGGTTATTTATTCTTCATACCTATAATTAGAAGCGAGTGTAAACCACAGACACTTCATTGAAAAGTCTTCAACATTGAGTGGAGAGGTTGCAGGATACTTTTCCATAAACTGATACCTTTTCTCTGTGAAGTTGCAATTTTTTTTTTTTTTTTTTTTTTTTTTTTTTTTTTTTTTTTTTTTTTGCTCTTATTTCAGGACTTCCCGAACATACTGGATGCCCCACACTCCAAACTGACTACCAAAGTCTCCAGTCTGGTTACCCAGGGCCTCGGGCTGGCTATACAGTCTTAACAACTGGCAGTGAAGGTTATAATGCAACCCGGCTTCCTACTCAAAATAACCAGACTATCGTCCTTGTTAATACCCAGTGGATGCCAGCACCACCACCTCTTCATAACTGCCCACCTGGGCTAGAATACTTAAGTCAGGTAAATCCAGATCTTCAGAACTCACAAAAGACAAAACTATATTTCTATTTCTAATTGACTTGGGCAACAAATGAATAATTCACCAAAGCATAACATTTTCCTCTGTGTCTTCTGGTTACTCATAATTCCCCTAGAGGAAGTTCACTTGCTAAGTGAAATATGAGATAATTGTATTTTCTTTTCCTGTGAGTTCAGTCTATGATAATAGCCAACAGGAAGTATTTATTGTACATTATTCTAGTCGCTGTTCCAAGTACAGTCCTCACAGAAAATATGTGATGCGTGCACAAGATAATTATCACCGTTTTTTGGAAGTGGCAACTGGTATCAAAAGATGTTAACTGCTTTGTTGAGGCTCAGAAACCAAGGAACAGTCATTGTGATTACTTTTTAAATGTGGGCTTTGGTAATGAGCACAAAAGCCTTTCACCCCAAGAATGACTTACAGCCTTGGAATTTGAGAAAAGAATATTTAAAAAAAAAATTATTATTATCTTTAGGTGATACCTAAAAAAGAGCAATTTTTAAATTTTTTTTCTTTGTTTCTGTTGTTGATGGGGTTTTGTTGTTGTTTGTTTGTGTTTGTTTTTGTTTTCTGAGACATGGTTTCTCTGTGTAGCCCTGGCTGTCCTGGAACCCACTCTGTAGACCAGGTTGGTCTTGAATATGAGATCTGTCCTCTACCTCCCAAGTGCTAGGTTTAAAGGTATGCACCACTACTGCCAAGAAAAAGTAATTTTTTTTCATATATGTAGTTTTATAGACTATAAGGCTGCCTTTATTCTTTAGAAAATTCAATATTGCAAATGTCTCCAGTGAGGGAAGAAAGTCTGGGTTTTGCTGAACTATAGTTCAGTGATGATGAGCTTTAGCAAAAATATGAAGTGTGAAAAGTCAGTGAGGTAAAAGGGCTGTGATGTTCACCCAGTCTATGAACACATCCAGAGGGCTCTATCATAGCCAAGCCATCTCCAGTCTGTCTGGCACACATGGTACCAACATGTCCTGTGTGTGTTCAAACATCAGACTTGGAAATGTTCAGTCATTGTGAATGCTCAGCCATCAAGGGGACATCGTTATCAATTGATACACACACACACACACACACACACACACACACACACACACACACACACACACACACGGCTAGGGAAATTGCAGAGAAGGAGACAGAGATAATGTAGAAGTAGGAGAATAAGGAAGGGTGCTGTGGAATGCTGTCTTTTGGATGTGGTATGAATATTGAACTCATGAACTCACAGCAGCTGTGTTTACCTACAAAGACCTGAACGAGATGAGCCAAGCAGAATTCCTCCACTGAAGCTGGAAGGGCTCCTGAGTCCTCATCCCTAGCTGAGGAGCTCTGGACACTGGATAGCTGCTGGAGAAGGAAACTTGCTCTTCTTTGGGTGTGATCACTGGTAGACTTCCCATCCTCCATTGGATGCCTCCACACCTATGTACACAGGGGAAACACTAATTGGACTAAGTGGAGTATTTAAATAGAGGAAAGAAGAGAATTTTTCAGTCCTAATTGTGATCTTTAAAAAAAAAATAGACATAATTTAATCAAGGCAAATAAATATTGAGGAAAATTATCACTTACAAATGATAGCTTCCTATAAGAAAATGATTTGAATAGATAAATAAATTCTCAATCTCATCTTCTGGCAAGAACATTGTTTTGTAATTTATGGGAATTCCATTATAAATCAGCTTTATTTGACTTACAAATTCTTGCTTTTGAAATGAACAATTTAAACAAACTGACATGGGTCTGGAGAAATGGCACAGAAATTAAGAGCAGTTCCCAGTCTTGCAGAGACCCAGGTTTGATTCCCAGCACGCACATGGCCACTTAGAACCATCTTCAGCTCCAGTTCCAGTGAGTCTGTCTCCCACTTCTGGTCTTTGCGAGTACTGCATACAAGGAACACATACGTGTAGGCAAAACACTCATACACATAAAAATAAATATATCTTTAAAAATATTTGTGTTAAAATATAAAAATTTAATGCTATACAAAATAGAATGCAAAGTGTGAACCATTGCTCCTTCTAAGAATTGATTGATGACTCCATGCGCATTCTCTTTTCCGGAACAGATAGATCAGATTCTGATTCACCAGCAAACAGAACTTCTGGAAGGTGTGTATCCGTTATATTGATGGTATTTCTAGAAACAGGGACCATTTATATGGTTATGGGCCTGCCAGTTGCCTCTCCTACAGCACTCTTTTGTGGAAGGTTCAGCTAGGACGCTACAGACATCTCTCTTCACTGTAAAGAAATTATGAATGTCATCTCCTGTCCACTTCTGAGAAGTAGGAGTTGGGTGATCAAAGCGTCCTGTGCTGGACATGTGTTCCCATGAGATCTCACTGTGTTAGAAAGGAAATAATCGACACTTGTGCTCTTTCTCTGCTTGCACTAAGCTAGCCTCACCCTTCACCTGACTCCTAGCACTTAGCCGCTCTCTGCCAGTGTGTGACCAACTTGAGACTTGAGCAGAACCTCAGGCAATGGTTTGGTTCCCAGAGTGAATGGTCCTTAGGAATTGGGACAGCGATGATCCTTTGTAAAGTCTTTGTTAGTAACCCCAGCTTCTGCTGGATGTACAGAGGAGGTCTGTAGAATCTGTACATTGTGGACTGTGGATTCCTAGCTGAGATGCAACATGTTTGGTGTCGGAGGGACGGAGCACAGCCCTCCCAAGGCTGCTCCTCCCAGAATGCTCCTGGTCTGAGGGGGCAGGGGGAGTGCTTCCAGATGCTTCCTTGGGTCCAGTGTCCCCAGATGCAAAAATAACTTAAGACACAGGTGCATCACCACACCTACCAGAAGGCAGCCAGGAAAGATGTATGAACGAGTGTCCTCTTCTAGCTAGGGGGGTCATTATGAAAAGTTGGCTGGGATCTAGAAAACACCTGTGTGGGAGGGCCAGCCCCAGCGATTCACAGGTCCCGAGAAGAGGTAAGGTGTCACAAGGAAAGAAGTGAGTCAGGCACGATGATGGGGAGAATATTGCAGATTGACTGGCAATCAGGTTGCTTCTTTATTTATGCAGATTCATTAGAAAAAGACAGTCTCACGATTTTTCAAAGGATATAGATTACATCATTTTATCTCCGGACATTTGTTTGATTTTCTATAACATGTCCAGGGTCATAGGGTCAGTTATAATTAAATAAGTACAGATAGAACTGATTTTGCTTTTATCATAGTCCCATAGCCCCATTTCAAAGAACCTATAGACTATTTTTGGTAGGGCAAGCATGCTTAATATATAACAGCCAGTTTCCATGGCCTGATGTCCTGTTCAGATTCACTTCCACCTTCACTCTCCATTTTCACATCTGTGCTTTTAGAAAAATTCTTCTCATTGCTTTTGCTCTAATAGTGTGGAAAGGTATATATGTTGATCAATAGTTTGAGGTATATGTGTGTGTGTATGTGTGTATGTCCATACACACATACACACACACAGACTATAAACATAGTCAGTCACTCCATAAGCACCAAAGCAAAACTCTGCCAGATGAGAAGACTGGGCATTTATCCACACACCTAGCCCCTCCTTCTCCCTCAGCACTCCACCACCACAGACACTGAAGCCCCCTTGTCATAGTCCATGGAGGTGGAGATGGAGCTTGCTCCCTTAGGAAGTCTCACATATGGACAATGTCTTTCCTTCTTACCTTCATCTTCTTCTCCTTTCCCATTGCCCTGTCCTGAGTCCAGATCATCTCTGCACTGCTTGTCTCCCATTTCCCACTGTTCCCTGCAGCCTCAGGCACACCTTCCCACTGCTACCTTAGGAGAGAGTCACTGTTCCTAGCAGAGTGGTGAATGTGGTTTCCCCTGTGTGTTTTCAGTCTTAACAGGCTTTGAAACAAATAATAAGTTTGAAATCAAGAACAGCCTTGGGCAGATGGTTTACCTAGCTGTGGAAGATACTGACTGCTGTACTCGAAACTGCTGTGAAGCAGCAAGACCTTTCACCTTGAGGATCCTGGATAATCTGGGCCGAGAAGTCATGACTCTGGAGAGACCCCTGAGATGTAGTAGCTGTTGCTTCCCCTGCTGCCTCCAGGAGGTCAGTGTGAAGTTCCTACAGCAGCCGAGGAGTGCAACAGGAGTATTCAAGCATGCATTAAACCTGGACTGTGTGGCTATGGTTATATTCAACACACACTCTTCTTGCTTTTGTAGATAGAAATCCAAGCTCCTCCTGGTGTGCCGGTCGGTTATGTGACTCAGACCTGGCACCCTTGTCTGCCAAAATTGACTCTTCAAAACGAGAAGAAGCAGGATGTTCTAAAAGTTGTTGGTCCGTGTGTGGCATGCACCTGCTGTACAGACATTGACTTTGAGGTAAGAAGTATCATAGTGTTCATAGGATGTGCTTTCCTGAAAAAGAATATATTCCTACAGGATGAAAAGAATATATTCCTACAGGATGTTCTCAATGCATTACTTAAATAGTGTGAGTTGATGTGTGTCCATCCAATTAATGGTCATTTAATTCTTCATAGCAAAGGTCATTACTCTGATTAAAGGTTAATGTGGAGTATCCTCAGTGTCATGCAAACACAGGTCAATTCAGATAAATAAGAAGGAAAAGAAAACATTCCAGCATTTAAAAAATTCTATAGCTTTTGCTAGTGATTTACTGAATGGCTAGACTCTTTACTGTGTAAATATGAGGTCCTGGACCTGGATCCCAGCACCCACAGGAAAACCTTAGTGTGCAAGTATCCACCTCTACTCCCAATTCAGGTGTTTGTGAGGGGGAGGCTTCCTAAGGCTTGCTGGCCAGTCAGTCCATCTCAATAGGAAAAAGTCTGTCTCAGCAGGAGACACCTGGTCTCAATAAGGTGGGCAGTGATAAAAGACACCTAACTTTGACCTCTGACCTCTGTACTCACCTTGTCATACATACCATGCCCACCATGCACAAACATGAATACATTAATACACACACACACACACACACAGAGAGAGAGAGAGAGACAGAGAGAGAGAGAGAGAGAGAGAGAGAGAGAGAGAGAGAGAGAGAGAGAGACTCTTCCTTCTGTTAAGACAGTATTACTCATTTTAAATCTAAGAGTAACCAAGACACTTAAAGCATTTCCAGGGCCCTTCTTTCTTCCCTCAGTCTGCATTATAAACCTCACCAGCTCTTGGGAAGGGACACAAATTTTGTCACTTGGAACTCCTGTCAAAACCCCACTGATGTAATGAAGCTTCAGTGTGGTGAGTGGAAGCCATGGTCTTTTCTCTGGTGTTTCATTTTCCAAATTTTCCATGACCCAGAGTGAACTACGGCTTGAAAATCTGGAATAGAAAATTCCTGAAATAAACAGGACTTAAGCTGTAAATTACACACCCTCTTCCCAGTAGTATGAACTAACCTCAGGCTGTCCTGTTCCATCCTGCCTGGATGTGAGTCATCTTCCTGCACACTCTCCCAAAGGTCCTTCCCGGCAGCCTCGGCGGGGCCAGTCACGAAGCCTCCTCCTGTACTTCCTCAGTGCAGAGGTCCAGCACTCTTCAGTCAGTAGCCTAAGCCGCCACGTGACCTCTGCAGCCACATGACCTCTACAGATGTCATCTCACCACCTGGCTCTGTTCAACTCCCTTCCTCAAGAAATAATAGAAAAAAAGACCTTTTTAGGGACATAACCCATTCCCATAATATTTTTCATAGATTATTATCTTTTTTATGTTTCACTAATAGGTTTTTTTTTTTAACAGCTCAGTTCTCCCAACTCATAAAATAAGCTCTATAACAGAAATACAATAATAGGAAAGAGTTTCACATACATAGAGCTCAGTAGCATCTGTAGGCTTCCAGCAGGATCTTGGCCCAGCAGCTCTTTCTCTTTCTCTCTCTATATATTGCACAGTTCTTCTCTGGGCTCTGATAAACCCTTGCAGGAAATTAGGCCATTGGAATTTGAATATGTCTGACATTACAACAAATGTCCTAGCCAGGCTCATTGCTCTATTTTTACTGGCAAGCATTTAAAGATGGGGAATTTGTTAAATTTAAAATCCATGTATTTTTCTTGGAAAATCAAAATGAGGAGAAACTGGACTCAATTTCCACACAGAGGAAGGAGTCTCCAAAGCTGAGTAAAGCTGTCACTTTGTGGAAACTCCTCTGGAACCCCAACCCCAGATCTCTCAAAGGTTTCTGCTTTCCAGGTTCATTCAGCTTTTACAGGGCTTCCTGCATTCATATGGACTCAATTACTCTGAGAATCTGGGTGTGTTAAGGTGGATTTCTCTTCTTACAGGATGTATGTCTAAGGACAGAGCTGAGAGTTTTAAGAAAATACCTGTAACAGAAAAATGTGTCTGTGATATATGTGTATAAAAACACTTATGAACATTTGTAATGATAATTATTCATACAGAACATTATGCTTGTGTGAGGATCAGAGAAGGTAGTATTTAGTTACAACATATGATAGATTTATTTTCTTTTTTTTTAATCAAGTAATGCTATTAAGGGAAATTTTGCTGTCATATGCTTAATTAAAAAAAACTGGAGTTTTGTGATATTCTTTTTTTTTTTAAAGATTTATTTATTTATTTATTATGTACACAGAAGAGGGTCTCATTGCAGATGGTTGTGAGCCACCATGTGGGTGCTGGGAATTGAACTCAGGACCTCTGGAAGAGCAGTCAGTGCTCTTAACCTCTGAGCCATCTCTCCAGCCCCTTATGATATTCTTAATGATCATGGATGCCTTCAATTACCCATTGCCTTAAATGAGTTACTTTCCTTATGACAGATTTAGAATGATGATATCTATGTCCTGTCTTTGACAGAACTTAGAAAGGCCCATTTGTTCTATTTCCTATAGAGTTAGTGATGGCAATGTTCATGTCTTAAAAATGGGAAATGTTCTAATGAGCCACTAACAATGACTTTAGAACTGTGAGTAGAGCAATAATAGTTATTGGTATGCCAGTTCATTAATTCAGAGATGAAACTGTCTTGTTCAGCTGTCTTCTTTAAAATGCTACCTGGGCTCTGGGGGTGTGGCTTAGCAGACAAAGGCACTCGCTACCAAGTCTGATAATCTGAGTTCTACCCGCAGGGCTAGTGGTGGAAGGAGAAAAATAACTTCCCCAAGTTGGTCTCAGACTCCTCCACCTACGCTAGGTGTGCAGGTTCACACACACACACATACACACACACACTCTCTCTCTCTCTCTCTCTCTAAAAAAATTCTTAAATGTCTCAAAAAATTCCTTTTGTTCTGGTTACTTTTGACTGTAATTTACAATTCACGTTTCTGATCATCCCTCCAGCAAAACTATATATACATCTGAAAATAAATTCAGTTAATTTTAAGGTACTGCTTTGTAAAACACTGATAAATAGTTAAATGTTGATCTTTAGTTTTGGGTTTATGGTGCTGACAAATTGCCACTTATCTTCCATCATACAATTCACACTTCAAACATGTATATGATATGAGGTTTTATGACTGACTATAAATGCTTAAATTAAATTAATTAAATTAAAAACAGCTACTGCAATAAAATACTAAAATATTGCAAAAGAGGATTTGTTTTAAGCCAGCTCATCATAATGTCATGTCTGATACAACTATAATGGTTCATGACTTTAAATCAAGGTCACTGTGTTCACGTCATGGCCTTTTAGGTCAGCTGAGTTTCTGTGCATTGATGGAAGCTCATGCAGATGGCGATAACTTGGTCCAGGAGGTGACCTCCCATCTGCTCAAGGAAAGTGTGTCCTAGGACTGTACCCACAGCAGCTCAGTGAGTAATACTGCTCACTGGATGCCCATGAGGGCAAGCCAGTTAGCCATGGTGAACACTGAAGTCATCTGCCATATCCTGTCATCAAATTAGACTTAATGACAATGAAAACCTAATTTTCACAGACCACAAAGTGTGGATGTGGAGTAAAGGTACCACTCTACAAGTAATAATTTGTATCTTCATTCATATTAGAAGTAAATCACATTTAAGGTACCATCCCCCTCCAGCCACCCCAAGATGTTGACTACCTCTGAATGTCCCCATGTGTACTTGGTGGATCCTGTCTGAGGCCAGGGATTTAAAGGATTCTGTTCCCTCCTTTAATGCCTTTTGCAGGTTTGGAAAGGACATACCGCCTCCTCATTTGGCTCATGCCTTTGTATACATACTTTGGTGAGCATCCACATGCCCTCTATGGAGTGGCTTTAGTTAGTGCCCTATCTGTTCTACTGTAAATTGGGGCCTTGGACTTTCCTCCCACAGAGCCCCAAATCAGAACCTTTTCCACACTGGAAATCTGATTTACATGCTTCTCTTCTTGTACTTTTTACTCAGCACTTGTTATCAAGTCCTACCCCATCTCTGCCCCAGAAGCCTTCCATGAAGCTTCTTGTTGGTCCCTTCCACTCACCAGCTGGTCTTTAAGTGTTTCTTGGCTTTTTGCACTTCATGCCCCACACTGCCCATTGCCCCATTGGTAGCAATGAGCCTCTGCCACATTTATTTACACCTGTGTGAAAGCTATGCTTCTCAAAGCAGATAATCTAACAAGAGTTTCTTCTTTTGTCTTTTCAATAGCCTCTAGAAATTTAAGAAGAGAAATATTTTTGAACATATTTTAAATAAAATATTTGCCCGGCTTTACTCCAATTTTGAAAGTCGGCTTGCCATACACCTTCTACAAACCCTTACGCTTTTCTTTTCATATGTAGATCAAGTCTCTTGATGAGCAGTCTAGAATTGGCAAGATCTCCAAGCAGTGGTCTGGGTGTGTGAGAGAGACCTTCACAGATTCAGATAACTTTGGGATCCAGTTCCCACTAGACCTTGACGTGAAGATGAAGGCTGTGACACTCGGGGCGTGTTTCCTCTTAGTAAGTCTGTTCCTGCTAATCCTTGGTAGAAATTGTTCCATAGTGATTTGGCAGATTGTGTGTCCCAAAGTGACATTATTACACTAAGGGGTTTTATACAAGGTTCTGCTTTATTATAGCTCTTTAATTGCATGTAATCCTGAAATTCGGATATGGATGACTATTTTCTCTCTGAGGAGTCTATACCTTGTCACAAGGCAAGACACAAATTTTATTATTCAGAGTTTCTTGTCTTTCAGATTTTATTTTAATAAAACATAAAATTAGACATTTGTGGAAGTGTTGAATATGTACTTAATTGGAAAAAGTCTGATTGAAATGTACATGTTCGCCGGGCAGTGGTGGTGCACGCCTTTAATCCCAGCACTCGGGAGGCAGAGGCAGGCGGATCTCTGTGAGTTTGAGGCCAGCCTGGGCTACCAAGTGAGTTCCAGGAAAGGCGCAAAGCTACACAAAGAAACCCTGTCTTGAAAAAACCAAAAAAAAAAAAAAAAAAAAAAAAAAAGAAATGTACATGTTCAATCATTAAATTATCAACTAATATATAACTATAAGTTACAATAAAGTTATATATGCAGTCATGCCTCTAACTTTCAATTTCTAGAATATTCATGGATTGAAGAGAGAAATTAATTTATACATTTACATACCCAAGTATCCAGACAGTTCAACTAAATCAGGCATTCATGATCAGTATTTACATAGTACCCTAGGGGATTCCAATATGCAGCCAGTATTGATCATTACTGGAAGAACGCAATAGTCCTCAGCCTTAACTACACAGGAGAAATACCTAGAGATTTCAAACTCTCCCTGCCTAGATTACAACTCTACTAAATTCAACTCTGCAGTTTTATCCAGGCTTTTAGTCTAGATAGAGTTCTAGCTGGTTCCATTATGTAGCAAGGTTTGAAACATGAGATATCTTAAACACTGATTTGGAGATGCAATCAAGAAAAAGAAAAACAAGACTTGTGCAGCCCTGTAGTCTGTGTTCTTCCACCAAACAGATACAAAGTTAAATAAAGCTAAAATAAAACAGGATGTCACCATAATACCTATTGTGAGTCTTGTTTGGGCATCAATTCAAGAAAAACTATATCAAAAAGACATGAGAATTCAAGTAAATATAAACAGTGACTGGCTATTTGATAGTATGGAGGATTTAGTCTGATATTTTAATAAAAACAGTTGTCCCCATCTGCATCCCTTCAATATGAACTGGTTTGATAAAAGATTTTTGCTTTTAAATAGTGTGGATAGGAGAATGGGGTTGTATGATGAAGTAACTGGTAGACATAGCTTACTCATATTAGTCATTATTGAAGCCAAATGAGCAGGTGCTGAGGGTTTTTGCACTAATGTTCTTTATTTGCGTTATGCTTGGTTTGTTTGTTGCAAAAAGGTTAAATAAAACCAACATTTAATGTAAACAAAGAGAATGTGTGAAAGTAAATTTGGCTTTAATGTGGGGGAAATATTTTAAATCAGGGTCTGGGCATGTGAAAGAGCCTGCATTTAGGGGAAGCACATAATCTTCAGTTTTTATGGTGACATGAAACAGGGTTGGAAGGGAATGGGAATTGTTTTCTCTGGAAGAGACTTTATAGATAGGAAAACAGAAAGTTCTGAACGTTATGGCAAAGAAGACACCACATGTTCAGGTGTCCCTGCAATGGATAATAAATGAGATGGTAAATATGTGTATTGAGCTTTCTACAATATGAGCGCATATTGAAACACCACCCCATGGTCTGTAAATGCAGGCACATTTTCTATCAATAAAAATGTGTTATTGCTGCTGAGTTACTACTGTTGGTGAAATAAAAGAACAGAAAAAGTGGGAAAGAAATAAATTCCATAAGATTTGATAGTTACAGAAAGGAAACAATAGGTAGGTTTAGAGGAGAATTGCTGCTCCTGAGCCAGACAGAAAGCTTGATCTTTATTTCATTCTGCATGAAAAGGCTACATCAATAGAAAGTCTAAAGCTGCCCATGGATCTCATGTTAATTAAGGCATTGCAATGTTTGAGAGAAACTAGAAGTTAGGGAATGAACAGGAGGTGATGAGCACTGGTGACTCTTCCAGAGAACCTGAGTGTGAATTCCAGCACCACATGACAACTAAGGACCACCTATTAGTCCAGTTCCAGGGGATCTGACGCCCTCTTCAGGCCTCCATGGGCACTGCTTGCACAGACATGTGTAGAGACGCAACACTGATAAACGTAAACTTAAATCATTAACGGAAAAAAAAGTTACAACTTAGGAAGAAAGATGGAAAGATTTCAAAGGAAATATGAAAAATATTTAGAGAAAGTATGAGGGAGTTAATTAAATTGATACAGAAATGGAGAAATAAATACAATTACAGAATCTAATTGTTATTGTATTCAGAAGGGAAAGGTCATGCTTCTTTATAGACTTTCCAACATTTACCCACACTACATTCAGTTTATCTTGGATGACATTATGTTATTGAGCATTAAGTGCTCTTAGCTTTCTGTATCTGAGAACAGGCTATGCTTCGTTTCTGAAAAACTATTTCTATGTTTTGTTTCTGTCTAGGATTACATGTTTTTTGAAGGCTGTGAGTAGGAAAGAAGTCGTCCGTGTGGTGGGGACCAGCGAAAATGACAGAGAAGCGTTGATGTCTCCACAGTGAGACCATGTATATGGGAAACTGGTGGCTGTAGTTTTCTGTATTGAAATTTCTCAGAATTAAGCTATAATACATGAGGCATAATAGATACAGTTTTGCTTTCTAAATGACAGTTTATCCTCTACATAATTGGAATAGACATGGGCTTACTTCTTTATACACATCTAAATTATTCACTGAATTAAAGGTAAAAATGAAAATGTATATTTAGAAATAAAACATTTTATGGAAAAGTAAGTTAAATCATAATTTGATGTATTTTTCATTTTCTGTTCCATTTAAACCTTGCTAGTGTTAGTTATAAAATTATACTTGATCTTATCAAATCTAGTTTATTTTTTACAAAAAATCTGATGTTATTTTGAAAATATATATTTTGAAAGCTTTTCTAAATGTTACTATTTTGTTGGCTGGGAAATACTACTCAATAAAGTGCAAATAAGAAAAAGTAAGGTATATTTTCTTCTGTCTTTAGGAAATTGCACTAAATGCCCTTTTAAAATTTCTACTATTACAGATTTTTAATACTGAAAAGTCCTTAACTTACCAATTTTAAATGCTTTTCAGTGACATGTTTTTCTGCCAAGAAACACTAACTTTTAGGACTCACTCTTTCTACAACTTTACTATTGGTACACTGTTTGACATTATCGTTTATATTCAATTATTAATTTAGAACCTATCATGGATATGGCCAGGGGACAATTTGATCTTGTCTGTCCCTCAACTAAAGTTCAGTCTCCCAGGTCACTCTAGTTTATGTCAAGTTGACAATGAAAACTAACTATGACATCAGGGTGTTTTACCAAGATTTGGGGCTGTGGCTATGATAAAACTTAACCATGTACTTCTTAGGCCTTTGGGACTAGGTTGTGGGAAGAATGTGGAAAAGTTTGAAATTTAGGGCTACAAAAATAAAAAATGCTGTTAGCAAAGCTAAAGTGGCCATTCTGGTGGGTGTTTGAGTGACCAAAAGGCAGTGAAAAATTTGGACTGTTAAGGCCTAGTTTCATAGGGCAACACGAACACTTTAGAACAGGGCTAAGGCCGTTCATGTTCTATTCTGACAAAGAGTCTGGTTTTGCTTTGACCATATTCAGAGAATTTGAATTAACCTGAATTCAAAATTGATGACCTGGTTTGTATGGAAGGGGACATTCTAAGGCAGGATGTTATTGAAACTGTTTCTATTGTGATTTCTCACCACAAACATTCAGATTGTCTGTGAGAGAAAGCAATAAGTTCAGTACAAAGAAATAAAAAATATGACGTTCCACGAGAAAAGGCATATAACCAGGCTTAAAGCTGTGAACAACAGAGAGCATTGGCTCCTGGAATCTCACAGTTAACGGAGCAGAAGACCAAAGTCTTGCAAACCAGAAGCAACATTTATTCAATAACACTTGCGGGGGTTGGGGGGGGGGAGGCGATTCTAGCTAGTCAAGTTTATAGAGAATAATTGGATTCTGTAGCCCCGAGGAAGGGCTACAAGCTCCTTTTTAGAGCACACAGGGCAGAGAGTACATTTTGAGATTTATGGCATTTTAAGAGTCTCAGTGTCTTGACTTGAGCTAGCAATCTCAGGGTACCTCTGAGATGGAGGGGGATCCAGGATTTACTACTTCTGATTATAGGGTTTTAGTTTAAAATATTTACATAGTCATGGGTTCATTTAAATTGCCTTTCCCCTGCCTGGGAGAATGTAAGATGAAGGGTCAAAGTGGCTGTCTGCCCTAAAACATTAAAAAATATGCATATAGGCTACAATTGTACAATTGTTTTTACATATTCCTGGGCTCTTCAAGAACATATAACAAAGCATCTACAATTGTTGAAGACATTAGCATCATTAACAATAAACACCCTTTCTCTGCACTGGAACTGTAATAAAGGTGACCCAAGGGCAAAATCCCTCCCATCAAATGCTCCAACTTGTGGAAAATGAAAACTTCAGAAAAGGAGTGTGCCTGAACTGACAATGTAGCTTGGGGGATGGGCGTCTTGTCTTCTCCGAAGCCACTGCCTAAGAAAAAATTTCCAGTGACAACACACAGAAGCGGATAGAGTTGTGGACTTTGAGGAAGGGAAGGGCAGGCTCCAACTTGGAGCCGGACTTAGCAGTGTCATCCATGTGCTAATAGTTTTGAAGGCACGGAAGATAGAAGATTGGAGTGTAATGGAAAACAGCTCAGGCTGACTACACTGGAATGACGACTGAATATCTGGAAGGAGGGCTTGGTAGGTGTGTCACGAAGCTGAAAATGTTAAGCTAAAGTTACCAGTGGAAAACCCAGAATATTGAAAGTGTCAGGAAAATGGTATGTGTATGGAGAGCTACAGGCCTAGAATGAAGCCAGTCCAGGCTAGATGTGTGGAAGGCAACAGAGCCAAATGAGTAGACCACCCAAGCGCTTTGGAGTCCAGTTTATTGTACCTTAAGCCCCAGGTGGCAGACATGAAAATTTTAGGATAGGTAATTTATTCTGCTGGGTTTTGTTTTGTTTGGTATGACTGTTTCTACTGTAACTGTTCCTTGGTTCTTTCACTTTAAGAACAGAAAAGTTTACTCTGCCATTTTATGTTGAAAATATGCAACTTACTTTTGGTTTTATGGGAGCTGAAAGTGAAGAGAGTTTAGACTTTCAAAGTACTGAAACTATTAATGACTGGGATTTTCAGTGTAATAATGTGTTAGGTATTATAAGATGGTTATGAATTTATGGAGATAGGAGGTTGTAGGTTAAGGATTAAATGTCATTTGTTTGCATATCAAGTTGACAAGGGGTACATTTGTGATGGTTTAATGTTAATTGTCAGGGTCACAGAGTTTCGAATCACTTGGGAGATGAACCTTTAAGCATGCCTACATGGAATTCTCTTGACTATGCTAGTAGATGTCTAAAGACTCTTCTTGACCAAGGCAGGACTATGACCTGGACTATGTAAAATAGAGAAAGTGAGCTGAGCACTAGGAAACATTCGTTGCTCTGTTTCTTGTTACATATTCAAGTTAATCTTCAACCTATTTTCCGTGTTTGTGTGATTTTAAATGCCCCTATTTGTGCCAAAAAGTAGTTTAAAAATTTACCTAAGCCAACTAGATCTGGAATACTAATGCTTAATTCTGTTTCTCTACTAAAGAAAATGTGGTTTTAACTGCGGATTATGAGTTTGTATCATTAACATATTGAATTTTTTCTGTCTGGCAGGGCTAGAGAACAAACAGTGGCATATTTGTGAGATAAAATTGTGTTTTGTTATGGTGTGTGTGTGTACATACTTGAGAATTAGTTGCTAGGAAACATTTCAACTTTAATTACACATTACCAGCAAAACAAGTCATTGGAGGAATAATGCAGAGACATTGCTTCTTACCTGAACTTTACAGAGTAAGTTGGATCCCAATTGATTTCTTATCCTTTCTAGTTCCTACTCTTAAAACAGAATGTATTAGACTGTGTGATTTATAAAGACTAGGTACCAATTATATAGCCCCAAGGGACAACATCCCAGTGACAGCACTCTACAAGGACCTCTACTTCATGGCATTGCCCTAATCTGCCCATGTTTCATTTGGAGTCTAAGTGAAGGTAGCCATAACCCATAGTTGTGCACTAGATACACCAGCAGATTCAGCACCATGTGAGCATTGTTCGTAACTATGTCTATGCCACGTGGAGTGGCATCCCAGGACACCCAGCCTCACGTGAGCCATATGCAGAGCATTCAAAGAGCAGTGCGTCAGAATGTAGGAGCTGAGACCAGCAGCAACAGTGGGCAAATAGCCCCAAGTTTTCAAATGCACCTCAGGCCCCTCTCTTGGCAATGTTCTGCTCTCATAGGCTTGGTACATTGAATCTTTAACAGAAATGGCAGCATTGGCAGTCTCTGAAGTGAGACTTTCTCCTGCTGTCTTGATGAATAATAGCATGTGACTTTATCAGAGCTTATCAATCTCTGTGCCACACTTTTTTTAAACAGGGTGAATACATTTCCACCCCTTTACATTATGCCTATCTTTTGATTATACCACCTATATTTAATACATTTTTCATTTACATACTTTTGCAATGATCCATCCAAGAGAGCCATGCTACACCCTCAATACTTCGCTGAGATTTTTCCCCCCTCTGTTAAATACTTTAGTGTTGACGGTAAAGGTCTGCCTTTTATGAAGTCATCATACACACACACTAGTTAGTCCATTTCTTTGTTACTTTGTTAGAAGATGAACTTCTCTCTCAGTTCCAATACCTAGTTCCTCAGTTTTGTTTAAGACAGTTTGTCTTTCATTAGAATGTTCCTTCACTGTTCAATTTTTGCCCAACACAGTGATTATAACCATGAAGAAAATTTCACTGGGCGGTGGCACATGCCTTTAATCCCAGCACTTGGAAGGCAGAAGCAGGCGGATCTCTGTGAGTTCGAGGCCAGTCTATTATACAAAGTGAGTTCCAGGAAATGCGCAAAGCTACACAGAGAAACCCTGTCTCAAAAAAACAAAACAAAACAAAACAAAAATTTCACCACAGTTCCCCTCTTCTCTTCATTCTTACCAGATCACTGTGCAAACTCACCTACCAGGCAGCTCCAAAAGGACCCTGCAGCAGCACCGACTTTCCCAGTGCAACTGGGAAGGCTAGCTTCAATTGTCACCTTGATAGACGTTCCCAATGAGGAACCGTCTACATTTGGTTAGTCTGTGAAGAAGATTGCCTTTTGTTGTTATTACTGTTACATTCTTTTTTATTTTTAAAGTTTTCTATACAATGTATTTTGGTCATATTCTTTACCCTCCCCAACTCTTCCCAGATCCTCCTCACCACCCCACCCACCCAACTTTTTGTTCTTTCTCTCAAAGAAATGCACAAAGGGGTCAGGGCAGGGTTTTTTGTTTTGTTTTGTTTTTTAAAGAATTGTCTTAATTAGATTAGTTGTTGTGGGAAGACCAAGTCCAATGTGGGTGGCACCATTCCCTTGGCAGAGGATTAGAAAATCTGAGCAGAGCACAGCCAGCAACCAGGTGAGCGTGCATGCATTTACTTCTCCCTGCTTTTGACTGTGGATGCGGCCAGCTGCTTCAGACTCCTGCCACTGTAACTCCCCAATAAGGATGGGCTATCTTTGCAACTGCAAGCTGAAAAACAAAAACAACCCTTTATTTCCTAAGCTGTTTTTTTGTCAGGGGGTTTTATCACGGCAACAGAAATGAAAATAGGACACCAACATCGGGTTCAGTTATACTAGTGAAGTTGCAGCCACAAGACAACAGATGACTCATTCTTAACTGGAAACACAAAATCTACTCTCATGGGTGGAGGCTGGGAAAGGGGAGCTCTTTTCTGTGAGAGCCTTGTTTTGGACTCCTAGAGGGTCTTTGTGCTATATTTTCACATGGCAGAAAGACCAGTAACAGGACAAACACTGCATATCCCATGGCAGAATGGGGCCTCATTAGTTTCCATTCTTAAAGGCAGAACCCCATGACTTCATCACTTCCTAAATGTGTTCACTCTTTCTGTCTCTGTCTCTATCCTTTCTTCTTTATTCTGAAATCATAATTGCATAATTTCCCCTCTTTCCTCCCTCCCAAACCTTTCCATAGACCCTTCTCTGCTCTCCTTCAAATTTATGGCCTTAGTTATTATTACATGTATATATTTATCTGTATATACATTAGTTATTGCATGTATATATTTATCTGTATATACATATATATTCCTAAATGTAACCTCAGTATTATAATGTCACTTCTATGTATGTGCCCTTCCCTGGAAAAGATCACCTCTTGCTTTCCTCAGTTGCCTCTATTTCTTTATGTAGGGTTGAGGCCTCCGTGGACATGGACTTTGCATGGACTTTGGCTTGACCATTGGTGTCACCCTCGGTCAACTCCCATTTGTGCCATCGTACTGGTGAGACTCGTGGGTGCAGTATCTGGCATTGCAAGAAGACACAAGATCTCTGATCGTCTGGCTCTTGCAGTCTTTGCATCCTTTTTGTCAGATTCCCTGAGCCGTGTTTTGTAGCTGGATCCATTAGGACTGGGCTCCACAGATCAGTAAACACCCTCTCTTAAAAATGTCGAATTGCGTCCTAGATTACAAACAGAAATTTTGTGAGACAGATACCCAAAACAACAATAACAATAAAAAAACAATACCTACAAAGCCTATTTATCTATGTTAAGTAATTTTGCTATTTTTCTTTCTCTGTCACTTATTTTGATAATCTATTGTGTTATTTGTGAAGCAAATAGATCCACTTAATTCATATAAATGCATTTGTGGTATCCATTCATTAGAACTGAAATAATAGATTAAAAACAAGAAATGAATTGATTTAGGCAAAATCACTAATTAATGGTCACATTAAAAAGATTCTGCATCTGTCCTGTGTTTACAGCAGTTACACTGTTTGTGAAACTAGTAAACATGTTCCCCCAGAAGATACTGACAGCTATCCAGTCATGGAACAGGTTTATTGATGAATCAGGAATTTTTTATAGGCGGTAACTTCAGCTACAAAAGTTTACCATGCAAAGGGGAAGTGCGGGGAAGACATGACATGTTTACCTTTTCTTTGCAGCCCACAGCTTCCGTGCCCATGACGTCTTTGCATTGTTGGTTTTGTGACATTTTAGTAGGGAGCTTCACTTTCACTTTTAATTCCGTTTCTGAAATTTCTGGTAACACTGAACACGCTTTCACTTATTTGGATGTTCAAGTTTACTGAAGTAAGAACTATCTCTTTACATATTAAGTAACCTTTTCTGCTGATTTTCTTTATTGTTGCTGATTCATAGAAGTTCTTTTCTGATTAGCAGATTGCTCATAAGTTAACAATACTACAATTATTTTCTCAGGTACATCTTTTATTTTATATGACTTGTGATGGCACTTTAGTATGGAAATTATAGTCATAATTACTACTTATTATTGAGTGATCTGCAGTTGGTTTTGTTTTGCCTGTTTTTTGCTCTGAAAGTTTCTTTTTCCTTGTAGGTCATTAATTTGCTTTTTATATAATATGTGTAGACATTGGCTTTTATTTTATACAATGGCTAACTTCTCAGACTCAATAGGAGTCCATCTTTGCCATTGATCTATAATGCTACTTCTGCCAGCATCCATGTGTTGATGGTAATTTTGGGGTGGTATGGGGAACGGTATATTTCTAGGTTTCCTCTCCCATTCTGTTGACATCTGTAAATAAGTGCTGAGTATTTGTGTGTGTGTGTGTGTGTGTGTGTGTGTGTGTGTGTGTGAGTTTTCCCTCATCTATGGATGATACAACCAAAAGGGAAGAGCAATACAGAGGTCATTCAATGTCCTGCTAGCTAGAAAGAACTTGTTTTCAGGACTGTACCAAGTTACCGTATACTTATATAGTAGCATTGTTTTTGTTTATGAACAAGCTAATTGCATTACAGTAAGATATAACTATAGAAGACAGCATAAGACTTTAGAGTTATCAGTTTTACTATTAAAATAAAATTACCTACTCCATTTTTTAAGATTTATTTATTTATTATGTATACAGAAGCGGTTGCCAGATCTCATTACAGATGGTTGTGAGCCACCATGTGGGTGCTGGGAATTGAACGCAGGACCTCAGGAAGAGCAGTCGATGCTCTTAACCTCTGAGCCATCTCTCCAGCCCACCTACTCCATTTTTAATCTTACACAAAATGTAAAGCTATGAGGAAAGTGATGTATGGATGAAATTGGAGTGACACATACACTTCTTGTAGACTTAGGAAGGACTGCTTTATATGATTTGCAAAGAAATTTCATTTTTATAGCCCTTACTAATGTAAGTGGGACCTAAAGTGTTATGTGCTACAAGTGGAATTGATGTGAGACCAACCCTTGTAGCATTAATGTAGGCTATCTGTGTTATACACAAGTAAATTAAAATATGGTTTAAGTAAATGCAGTTCATCCAAGTAAATAAACTATGTCCATATTACATATATGTCTAAAGGAATGTTCCCAGGGATAGGGAGACTTTTACATTCTACATTTGTACTTCACATGGTATTAAGCACATATGCACTGTAAATATCTCAGAATACTCACACAACTGATAGTGTCGTGTTTGCTCTGAGACAACTTTAACTTACATGATGTCTCAGTAGTGAGGTGAGGCTCAGTAACCTTGTCAGTATGTGTGTACCCCACTGTAAGAGAAACCATCCTGAGGGAGGGCGTGCAGCCGCAGAGGCCCAACAGCAGCCGCATGGATCTCAGAAACAAGGCTGACTACCTGATTCAGGACAAGAAGAAACTTTTAATGATTGACTATCTGTGTTCCAGTTCTTTCTGAAATGTGCAACCAGGGGTGAAGAGAAGGGAGGCAGAATTTGAGGGTAGTTAATCTGTTTTACCAGATTGCTGGCTCTGTGACTAGTACAGCTTACGATTCGATTCCTGTTTCTGCTCACTGCTGTTTGATTATAGGCATCACAAACTCCAGTATTCTGTTACCGTTCCATCCCTGACACCAAACTGAGAATGATTAAGTTTATTTCCTGATGACATCTCTCAGTTGGCTTGCAATGAGAATACCCCGAATAACCTTTCTTCTTAGCATTGTTCTACGGCTAACTGTGCTTCCAGTGGACAGGAAACAGAGAGTTTAATACAATAGATAACGAGAACATTTAAAACTACACACAACAATAACAAAAATCTTCCTCGGGGGGACTGCACGAACTGAGCTAGCTGGCTCAGGCTCCAGCTGTGACTCCTATAGACTCATATAGTGTGTGTCCCGGGACCTGAGTTCTAAAGAATCCCCGCCAGTTCCTGTTTGCTTCTTTCTCACTGTTACTCAGGCCACTTTACATGCTGACATTGGGGAAGGCAGTGAAGTTCACACAAAGAAATTCCTCCTGTGGACAGGTTCCAGACCCAGTCAAAGTAAACACGAGGACAACAGAATAATAAAGGTGAAAAGGACTGTCTGTGCCATGCGTGGATTAAAGACCTTTTCTTGGAACTCATTTTGACTGGTGTCCTGGACCTGCCGCTAATTAGGACTCATGGCTCAGCGACTACAGGCACAGCCAGTTGAGTTAAATGCCCAGTGCTTGCAGAGAATCGTACTCCATCAGGAAGACAGTGAGACATGCTGCTGCCTCCCAGACTAAAGCAAGCCCTCTCCTCTGCAGACTGCCTAAATAGGTTACCATCCCTACCTACGTGCCAAAGTGTGAGGTCCACACCCTCCAATGCCAAGAACAATGTAGGGTCATGGGAGTCTGGGAAGTTGAAGGGAGTGGAAGGAGTCTTAGCAGATAAGACGTGCTTCATTCACCAAAACACAGACCACTAGGGCAGGTAGACCCTGGCAGGCACCCACAAGTGGACACACACTCCATATGCAGGCCAGCACACAGGCAGCAGGTAGGCACACAAGGAGCATCACTCATTGGCTGGTAAAAGTCAAAATCACTCACTTCAGACCTTATAGCCATGTTTTTACAATAACACACAAAAGTAGTATTTTTTCCAAGAATCATTACTTAACAGATGACATCACCATTTATTTACCCTGAGTTCTCCAGATATACAGTTTATTCAATTTGAATACTTGGTTCCTGGAGGGTAGAACTACTTGAGAAGGATTAGGAAATGTGGTCTTGTTGCTGAAGGTGTGTCACTGGCATAGGGGTAGAGACTTTGAGGTTTCAAAAGAGTTGTGATCTCTCTTTTTCTGCTTCATATTCATAAATCAAGATATAAGTTCTCAACTATTTACTCACTGTGCCATCAGATACTCTAATATTTTGAAGTGGTAAGCTCAATTAAGCAATCATTAGTTGACTCGAGGTCCCCTGGATGTCTAGTATTAGCCATGTTGCCCCATGTCAGATATCCATATCAGTGTCATGGTATCTAAACATAAACTGATCCTTAAGGATTTTTGTTTCCTGCACAGGGCTGTTGTCACAATCCAAGAAATACTCCCTATAAGCAAATGATTAATGAACAAAATTTAAGTACTTAAGACAATTTTGTAAGTACTGGCATTTCTTCTTGTTTAAGAGGAGAGACTTCCTCTGGGGTAAACCTAGTCTTCTTTATCTCAAGGCTTACCTTAGCTGATCCTTCCTCTGACTTTCAATGTTACAAGTACACAAAAACCTTACTTTTAATTCTCTGTCCCTTTTGCTTTATAACTGTTCACATATTTAACCTGATACACAACTAACTCCTCTTTGAATGAGTAAAGAAGTACCTCTGACTCACAAGTAAACAATTTTCTGCTGAATCCAGCCTATCTGTCTTCATGGTGAACATTCCAAAAGGAATCATTAACTAAAGTTAACCTTAAAGGCATGGTAGCAACCATAATAATGCCTGTCTTAGATTTCTATTGCTGTGATAAAGATCATGGCCAAGTTGGGGAGGAAAGGGTTTATTTATTTCAGCTTAAACCTCTAGGTAGCAGTCCATCACTAAGGAGATCCCAGCAGGAACTCAAGTAGGGCAGGAACACGTGGAAGCAGAAGCCATAGAACCCTTGCTCTCCAGGATTTGCTTGGTTTGTACAACACCCTGAAATCTCTTTCCCCTGCAAAGGACTGCTTTAGGGAGCAAGCAGCAACTCCTGCTATGAGCCTGAAGTCCCACCTGACTGTATTCATAGCTACTAAAGGATATCCACCAAATGCCATGGGACCTCCCCTTCCCTCTGAAACCTAAGAAGTTGGGAATCCTGCTTTGTCTTGTCGGACTGAGTTCCCCTTCAAACCCCTACTGTCCTCTCTATGGTATTAATACCTCCTCCAATAAATATCCCACCCTGAGGACTATGTGTCTCCATGGTTTGCTCCCCGAACTTCACCATATTCTCTAACATGCTGACTGCAATATGCAATACTGATGCTGATAAGACTTTGGGACTTCTATGTTAGCTACAGAATCTAGTGGTTTTTAAGGGAAGAGGTTTGAAAGCAGACATAATAGACTCATTTTTTCCTGAATATATATGTATATATACCCACGCATATATATATATATATATATATATATATATATATATATATATGTGTGTGTGTGTGTGTGTGTGTGTATCTCTCTTTTTTTTTTTTTTTTTTTTTTTTTGCTTTTCGAGACAGGGTTTCTCTGTGTAGTTTTGGTGCCTGTTGTGGAGCTTGCTCCATCGACCAGGCTGGTCTCGAACTCACAGAGATCCACCTGGCTCTGCCTCCCGAGTGCTGGGATTAAAGGCATTCGCCAACACGGCCTGCCTTGAGATTCCTTTTAAGAAGTATCATTCTTTTAAGGAGAACATAAAGTATATTAAGCTATCATTTTGTAACTCCGTAAGTATTACTGGCCGAGGATCCTAAGTATTTTAAAGCCCAGTGGAAGAGAGGTGAGAAGAGTGAAGAGCCCGGGGCAGTGGCTGACGACAAGGACACAATGTCATCGGGTCAAAGCAGGGCGGCTGCACACACAAACTCAGAGCTGCTATGGCACCATGCACAAGACCTTGTAAGCCCAAGCCAGACCAAATCCCAGCAGGGAGGGGGAAGTAGGGTCCACAATTCCACTGTGTACCCATGGAGCTGTTGGCAATCACTGGCTGCTGCAGAGAGGGAAAGGTAGTTTTATCTAAGAGTGTAGCCCCTGGTAAGCTGAGTATACTCCAGTGGAAGACTGCACATCCAGGAATGTATGGG
The DNA here is from genome assembly GCF_004664715.2 of Peromyscus leucopus. NCBI lineage: Eukaryota > Metazoa > Chordata > Mammalia > Rodentia > Cricetidae > Peromyscus > Peromyscus leucopus. The sequence continues at coordinate 80,834,531 of NC_051069.1, forward strand.
TAGCATGGCTTGGTGTTGCAGTATTTAAAAAAAATGGAACAGAAAATTGGGTGGTTAGGAAAAATGGGTTGACTCTTGCAGCAGGAGGGATGAATATGATCTAAACATGTATGAAACTCCCAAGGAACTAATAATAATAATTACAATAATAATAATAATAATAATAATAATAATAATAATAATAATAAAACATCTTACAAACATTTCTCTGATGACATAGGTGGTATATTATTTCAGAGATTAAATCTTTAGAAAAATAATGAAATTTTGTCTTAAATTGTGAACTGATAATTTTAATACAGCTTGATATTCATTTATTTAAACATAAAACACACTATTCAGTATCCAAAATTCTTAACCTGAGAAAAGTGCACTACCATATAATTTATAACTAGAAGAATGGAGCTTTATTTCAAAGACAATAAAGTTGAGAGCTGACTAAGTATGTCATGGTAACATCTCATGTGGTTTTTTTTTTTTTTATTTTGTGTAACTTCGTGATTGTGTAAAAGCAGGAATTGTGCCATATTTTTGTTTACTCCCATAAAAAAAATTAAAGCGGAAGTTGTAGGTGAACTAGAAACATCTGGATATATACTAGATTTTGGAGTGGTACAATGAATCCATATTTGTTTTCATCATTTATTTCTGTCAGTTACATGCAACATACAGCCCATGCTCCTGGGAACCAAGAGGTCACAGCTCTAAAACATTAATTTGCTACCTTCATGCTCACAGAGACAGAGTTCAATATGTGTATCTGCCTAGGATGCTTGGAAGATTACTGATTGTATATGACAGATTAAGTCAGCCTTCTCTTCTCTATGGAGAAGTCAGATACTTGAGGGACATGAATCCTTTGGGATAGGATGAGTTCATCTTTCAGAATGGCAGTTTGCTTTGGCCTAGCTTCTTTCTCTTCATGAATGCCAATTGTTTTTGTTTTTCCTGATTCTTCATGCTGTGGGGTGTTGAGCCTCTCTGCCCCACCCGCATAAAATGCCCTCCAAGCACTGCACTGTATTTATGGCAATATGGAGGTTACCCTTCATGCTCTTTTCACTGTGTAGGTATTCAGACCCCTTTTCCTGGTCCAGAGGAGATGGCAAGCCCTAGAGAAAGTGTCATTGTCTGTAGGAGAGGCTGGTAAAAGGACTATAGTAGGAAAGTAACTCACCCTACTATCTCCACACTGTTCCTCGAGATGCTCAAATCCCTGTTTCAAGGTTATTCCATCTTTCTTACATTTGAATACTTTTCCCTTTTCTAAGATGGGAAAGTTTTGCACCATTTCCTCAACTTAAACTCTGCTTTCCATAATGTAATGTTCTATTTACATTCTTTTCTGTCTTTGCCTTTTTCATACGTGACCAAGAAGGATACTTATCAATAATATCACCTTGTGTATTATTGCTAAAATGGAAGAGAACATGCAATGCCCTTCAACCATGGAAATATTTCATTTCCATGATGTTTGTCCTACAAAAATAGCAATGCCTTTAGCAATCACAAAAGTTGCTAAAGTATTTGAAAGTAAATTATTCCAAGATCATGAAAAATTGTTAACTGTATATCCCAGGGCACCTCCAAGTATCCATAGAACTAGTTAGATTCTAGGTTCTGAATGGAATTTTAATTGTTGTAGCTACTAAGACCTGCCCATCCTGGACTCTTCCTAATAGCAACTTGAAAGGACTGGTATGTGAGCCAGAAGATGGTCCAATCTTCTTTGCACTGATGTCTAAGGTAGCCATTTCATATGTATCTGTCAGAGACTTTGAAATATTGACAATCATTACTGACTAAAACTATATTTATGCCTAGGATCTCATTCATACCAGCCTGTAAACCTCCCATCAGGTGTATTTGAGTTTTGTTGTTGTTGTTTTGGGCCATTATAACAAGACCACATCTTGATGGGTTATAACAATAGAAAATGACTTCTCACAGTCTGGAGGCTCAGGACCCAAGATTAAGGGACTGAGATTTTATGTCTGATAAGACCCTGCTCCCTCATAATCTAACTTCTCCTGGATCCTCATATAGCTTAAGGGGAAAGCTCCCTCAGATGTCTATTTTATAAAACCACTAATCCTATGTAGATGTAACTAACTGTCTTATTAAATAAGAAACACAGAAACAATGTAAAGGAGAAAGCCGAGAGGTCAGAGCTCAGAGCTAAAATCTCACCCTTCCGCCTGCGGTGTCCCAGCTTCCTGAAAGAGGGCTATTTCCTGTCTGTACGTCTTTTTTATAGTATTATTGTTCTGCCTTCTCATTGGTTGTAAACCCAAACACGTGACTGCCTTGTCACTGTCTGAATGTACAGCCCCCTAGGTCTTAAAGGCATATGTCTCCAATGCTGGCTGTATCCCTGAACACACAGAGATCTATGGGATTAAAGGCATGTGCCACCACTGCCACACTCTGTCTATGGCTCTAATAGCTCTGACCCCCAGGCAACTTTATTTATTAACATACAATCAAAATCACATTTCAGTACAATTAGAATACCACCACATTTCCCCTTTTCTATTTTAATAAAAATAAAAAAAAGCAAAAGATTATAACTAACAAAAGAAAAACTATATACAAAAGTACAATAACTATATACAATATATACAAGTAATAAATACCTAAACAGGTATTTGACAAATCAGAGAAAATAATTCCATTATCTATCCTATTTTGGTAAATCCAAGATGTATCTAATGCATTTTCTATCCTAATTAATTTTCAACTATAACTAACTAATCTTCAACCATAACTAACTAATCTTCAACTCCCTCAGAGACCCAAGAAGGGAATAATATTAGCTAACAAAAATAAAAACAGGAAGTGCATGCAAGCAACTTCCAAAAAATTTGTGAGTTGACAGAAACAGCCAGCTGCCTGGGCAGTCACCTGAGGTTTCTCCGCAGTGTTGGGGCATCATCTTCAGCCTATAGGCTTAGTGTACCTGACAGACTCATTTGTGATGTAGGATGTACACAAGGTCAACAGTTCAACCTCACATTGGGTGAGAGCAGTCCATGTACCAGAAACACCTGAATTCCACTAGTGTCCTGTCATGATTCAGGATTTTAAATTCTGGAAATTGTTGACAGTTTTTTAATTCAGCTGTTCATTCTTCTTGGCTGTGTATATATGGCTTCATCTCAGCATCCCCTTCTTCTCCACATTAAGAGTTTTCATCATATGTTAATGGACTAGACATCATTAATGTAAGTTTTGGCTGTATATATTGTATAGACTTATTGGATAGTTTTTCTTGTATTAGTTTCTCTTAATTTGGAGTCAGCCGTTTATGCTTCTGTCTAGAATAAAAAGAATTAAATGCCCTAGCTGGGTTATAACAAATGCCTCCAGAATCATTTTACTTCTGACATGTAAATAATATGTATGTAACTCAGATGACCCTGAAGAGGCCGTATGCTTTCCTACTATCTTTCTGTACTATTTACACTCATGAAAAGATCTAAGTCAAATGTTCCTGTTTTCACCTTCTTCCTCTGGACATGTAGGTTCATTTCATAGCTGTTCCACATGTAAATCCAATGAAATCTTAGGATCAGGTTTCAATCTTCAAAAATAGGGTAATGATTGACCTAGACATGAATAAGAAGTTCAGAGCAAAGGTAGATAGCAAATGTGCGGTTATATACCCAGAACCTAAGCCAGAGGCCCAATTCTTGGAGTTCCAACATATAAATTCTAGACACTGGTCCCAAAGAAAGCAAACAAAAATAATGATGAAGAATCAAGAAAGGACTTTATGTAAAATGTACACTTTGGAAAGGAAAATTAAACATCTGAGTGCATCTTTCCTATAGTTATGAGCTTTAGCATTAAAGAGAAGAATTAGGTAGGAAGTGAGAAGAGTACATAATTGAGCAGTCTTGATCACACTGTGGTGTGGTGATGATTATTTCAGTTTTGGTTCTGAAAAATGGTCCTAATGAAGTATTTTAATGGGACAAACTGGCTCCCAGGTGATTGTCGCTTTTATTGGGCATAAGAGGAGGCCTGTCATCATGGGGGGATCTCAGGGCTCTAATGTTCCTAGAATTCAAGGAGGCTATAGGTTTAGAACAATGACAGGATGCTTTAAGGGTGCATCTCTACAATCTAGAGCTAGATAATACTAAATCCCAAAATTAAGTGCCTGAGATAGTAGTATCTCTGTACTGTAAGTCTTGAAGGAAGATGGAATAGGTTAGAGTTCATAAATGTTGAAAATTAACATATTTTTCTACAGAACTCCACAAGTTTACCCAAAAGTAAAGATACAGATGAAATTAAAAATGCCAGGGTTTGTTATGCTTATTTCTACACTGTAGCGTAAGTGAGAAGTGAATGATTATTGGTGAAATTATTAAGGCCACTCCACGTAGTTAAAAGGGAGGTTTATTAGTGGCACAACTTACAAATGAAGGGAAAGGTAGGTTGCAGAGTCTGGGGAAGGTGTTCTCTGAAGAACTCTGCTCGGTCTACCTCCACCGTCCAGGGTCCAGGAACCAAGAGAGAGTGGCACATCTGGATCTCGGGTCTTCAGGGCCCTCTCTTGGCCCCACCTTGTAGGCGTGACAGTTACCAAAGCCTCAATGGGGGTAGGAACTTCCAGATCAAAGCTGGAATGGCTACCCACTACAAATGATTTTTCAGGAACAGCAGTTCCCAGATGTCTATTAATAATCTCATGGGATAAAGTCAGAATTTTCTTCAAAATTAAGAAAACTGTATCTCTGGCTGAGAGATAATGTAAAATCCACATTCTTTCCAACAACTCAGAAGAATATTTTAATTGAAATAATTATGTGATTAATGCTGTTCTTTAAGTAATGAATAGATCTTTCAAGAAATCAAGAAATAAAAAGTTCTTGAATTAAATATAAAAGAATAGACACTATCTATGAGATGCGAGGAAGGAAGTCCTAACAGGAATATATGGTGGTTTGAATGAGAATGGCCTGCATGGGCTCATATTTGAATACTTGGTCCCAAGTTAATGGAACTGTTTGGGAAGGATTAGGAGGTGTGGCCTTGTTGGAGGAGCTGTGTCACTGGGGTGGGCTTAGGTGTTTAAAAAGGCCATACTATCCCTAGTTATCTCTTGTGCTTATGGATCAGATGCAAGTTCCAGCTACTGTTCTACAACGTGCTCCTCTGCCATGATGATCATGGACTCACCTTCTGAAACTATAAGCACCCAATAAGCTCTTTCCCTTTTAAGTTGCTTCAAGTTACAGTGTTTTGTTATGGTAATAGAAAGGTAACTAAGATAAGCACTAAATGCCAACATTACATTCTCAGAGAGATCTTATATAAATAATTTATTGTGCTTGTTAACAAGCACTGGAAGAAACACCACCATCAAACAAATACAACTGTAGCAGACAGGGAAAAAAAAGGTCAGGGCAGAAATCAGGTTATATAATCACAGCTGAAGATTTGGAGCTAGGAACTACTAATGATTCTGGGTTGCCTCATTCAATATATTTTCTAATTATATCCATTACCTGCAAATTTTGTTTTTCTTTATAGTTGAATAGTAATCCATGATTTATATGTGACACATTCTTGCTGTCTCTTCACTGGCTGAAGGGTATTTATGTTATTTACATTTTTTTGATAATGAGAATAGCATGTCAATGGTCATCATTGAACAAATATCTGTGGAGTAGGATGCTTCATCCTTTGGGCACACACTGTGGAATAGTTTTGTAGTTTGTGTGGTAGTTTAATTTTAGCTTTCTTTTTGAGAATTCTCCCCTAGTTTCCAGACTGATTTCCAGACTGAATATAACAATTTACAACCTAAAAATAGTGAATGAAGATTTTCCTTTTCCCCACATCCTTTTCTGCATTGTTCTGTTATCATAGCCATTCTAATTGGTATACCATGAAATCTCAAAGTTGTTTTACTTTTCCTTTCCCTGATTGCTAAGAATAATATATATTTTTTGAAATATTTCTTAGTCATTTTATTTCTTGTTTTGAAAACTCTTTGTTCAAATTCATAGCCATTTTTTAATTAGGCCATTTGTTTTCTTGACTTTTTTAAAAGTTCTTTACATGATGTGGACATTAATCCATTGTCAGGTGCAGAGCTGACAAAGATTCTCCCCCACTCTGTGACTCTTCATTTGATTGCTTTCGTAGTTGTGTAGAAGCTTTTTATTTTTTTAATGCGGTCTCACTTGTTATTTGTTGGTCTTTAATCTTGGACAAATGCAGTCATATTCAGAATGTCTTTTTCTAACCTGTATATTTCAGGGCACTGTCTAGGTTTTACTCTTGAAGTTTCAGTGCTTCGGGTTTCACAGTGAGGTCTTTGATCAATTCGAAATTAATTTTTGTGCAGCGTGGTAGATATGCCTCCATTTTATTCTACATGTGGATATCCAGTATTCCCAGCAAGTATCTGTATTTGTTGAAGATGCTTTCTTCTCCAGTATATTATTCTGGAATTCTTGTCAGAAATCATGCAGCATTACTTAGGTGTATTACTTTATTATTATTCTACTGTTTGGGGTTCCTATTTTGTTTCATTGATCTTTATTTATGCTTTTGAGCACATATTATACTGTTTTTATTTCTATAGTACTGTGATATATCTTGAGATTTGGAATGGTAATTCCTCCAACAATAATGTTCTCTTGTTCTTTCCTCAGATTTGCTTTGACTAATGGGAATGTTTTGTGGTTCTAAATGAGTTTTGGGGCTTTTTTTCTATTTCTGTGTACAATGTTGGAATTTTGAGTGGGATTGCATTGCATCTGTAATTGTTATTTTTCTTTTACAGTATTAATTCATGAGATTTTCCATTTTCCATTGCTGATCTCAGTCTCATTCCTCAGAGATGTGACATGTTTATTTTAGATTTGACACTTTCATTTCACCTCTTATTCCTAGCTATTTAGGCTATTGTCAATGGGAAAGCATCCATGAATTCTCTTAGCTTACTTGCGTTGGCTGTATGTAAAGGCTACTGCTTTTGAGACTCTGCCAATACTGAAACCGTTGACCACTTCTAGACATTTTCTGGTGGAATTTATTTGGCTCTCTCATGTATAATAGCATATCATCTGTAAGTAGGACTAATTTGATTTCTTCCTTCTACTTGTATTCCTTTACTTTCCTTTTCTTGCCTTATTACTCCAGTGAGTGCCTTGATCACTATTCTGAAAAAGAGTAGGAATAGTGGAGAGCCCTGTCATGCTCCTGGTTTTAATAGAATTGCTTCAAGTTTCTCTCCATTTAGAATGGTGTTGGCTGAGAGTTTTTCATATGTAGCCATCATTATGTTGAGGTATGTTTTCTTTTGTCCTGCTTTCTCTAGGATTTTCATCATAAAGACATGTTGGATTTTGCTATTTTTGCATCTCTTTTTTTCCTTTTATTTTATTTTACAATACCATTTAGTTCTATATATCAGCCGCGGATTCCCTTGTTCTCCCCCCTCCTGCTTCCTCCCCTTACCCCCAGCCCACCCCCCAATATTTTTGCATCCCTTGTAATAATCATGAGATTTTTGTTCATAAATCTATTTGTATGATTTATTGCAGTGTTTATTTACATATATTTAGCCATCCCTACATCTCTGGGATAAGCTAACCTGATTATGGTGAATGTTCATTTTGGTTTATATCTATACTTACTTCCCAAATATTTTGTTGTGGATTGATTATTGGGTCTATGTTAATCAGAGATATTGACCTATAGTTTTTTTGTTTTTTTCTTTACTTATTTTTGATATTATAATAATAATGGCTTCATATAAGGGGCTTGGAAGTTCTTTCCTTCTTTCTTTTTCTTTTTTAAAGATTTAAGTACCATTAGCTGTAGGTCTTCTGTGAAAATCTGGTCGAATTCTGCTGTGAATCCATCTCAGCCTGGGCTTTTCTCAGTCAGAGGCCTTTTATTACTATTTCGATCTCATTTCTTCCGGGTCTGTCTATGATGTTGAGCTCTTCTTTGTATAACATCGGCGGTTTTGATGAACCTAGAAATTCTTCCATTTCTTTTAGATTTTCTGATTTAGTTGAGTACAGGTTTTTTAATTATCCCCTTATAATATTCTGAATTTAGTGTCTGTTGTCATGGTTCCTATTCATTTCTGATTTGTCAATTTGACCATCTCTTTCTTTGTGGTTAGTTCAGCCAAAGGTCTGTAATTATTGTTTTACTTCTCAAGGAATCAGCTCTTAGATTCATTGATTCTCTGTATTCGATTCTTTGTTTCTATTTTATTATTTCCTGCTCTGATTTCTTGTCATCATCTGGGATTGGATTTATTTTTTTGATGTTTTTCCAAATTCTTGAGTTGTATCTCAAGTCATTTATTTAAGTTCCTTTTGATTTTTTTTAATGGAAGCTTTAGAGCTATAAATTTCCCTAGTAGGACTACTGTTAATGTGTTCCAGAGGTTTTGTTGTGCTGTGTCTTCATTTTCATTTAATTCTAGGACTTTTTAAATTTCTTTATTTATTTTGTCTTTTTCCCATTCATTATTTCCTGATGAACTGTTTAATCTCCATGAGCTTGTGTACTTACTAGAGATTTATTTGCTGTTTATTTTAGGTTTTATTGAATTATGGTCAGATAGGATACATAGAGTTATTTCAACCTTTCTGAATTTGGTAAGCTTTTTTTTTTTTAATCCCAGAATATGGTCTATTTTCCATGGAGAAACTTCCCATGGAATGCTGAATACAAAGTACATTCCTTGGTGCTTGGGTAAAATATTCTGTAGATAAGGTGGATACATTTGATGTATGGCAACATTTATTTTTAATATTTTTCTATTAAATTTTTTCAGATCAGCTGCCTACCTGAGTAAGTGGGATAGTAAGATCATCTATTATTGGGTTGGTATCAATCTGTGTACTTATTTCCAGTGGTAATTTCTAAAAGAAATGTTAAGCATCAGAGTTTGGCTCATAATTGTAATGTCTTCTTGGTTGGTTGTCCCCTGAATTAGAATGACGTGTCCTTTGTTATCTCTTCTGATGAGTTTTAGTTTGAAGTCTATTTTGTCAACTATTAGGACAGCGATCCTGCTTGCTACATCATTCATTTGCTTTGTATACTTTTTTTCACCCTTTTACTTTAATGTGCTTCCTGTCTTTAAACTTAAGATGAGTGTCTTGTACATAACAGAAAGATGACTTTTGTCTCTTAACTCATTCAGCCACCCTCTGTCTTTTGATTGAAGAGTTGAAGCCATTAACACTTAAGGTTGTTACTGAAAGGTGAATTTTGATTAGTCATTTTATTGATTTATTCTGCTCTTTGTGTTCTTCGTTATACTTTGTGTTTCAGTAATTATAGCTTCAATTTTTAAAAAACATGTTTATTTATTTATGTATTTTGTATATATGGGTGCTTTATCTTCATGTATACCAGAATGGGGCATTGGATCTCATAGGACTACAGTTACAGATGGTTGTGAGCCACCATGTGGGCGCTGGGAGTTGAGTCCAGGACCTCTGGAAAAGCCGCCTGTCCTCTTGACCTTTGAGCCGTTTTTCTAGCCCAGATTTATTTTCTTCCCATAGTCTTTTTGCTATGCTTATTCCTGTCCTCAGTTAAAGTATTGCTTTTGATATTTTCTGTGGGGCTGCTTTTGTGTGTATTCTTTAGTTTGTGTGGATCATGAAAAGATTCTCTTTCCCCTTGGTCAGTCACGACAGTTTTCCCAGGTGTAGTAACCTAGGCTTTCAGCGTTTGTGTTTCAGAACATGGAGTGCATTGCTCCAGGCTCTTCCGACTTTCAAAGTTTCTAGTGAGAATACAAGCTGGTATTTTCAAAGACTTTTATTTATATGTAGTTCATGCTTTTTTTTTCTTGAAGCTTTCAACTCTTTATCTGTGCTGTTTAATGTTTTAACTATGATGTACAACGGGGGAGTTTTGTTTTGTTTTGTTTATATTCCTGTCTACTTGGTGTTCTGTGTGCATCTTGTAGCAGAATGGATAGGTCTTTCCTTAGTTTGGGGAAATTCTCTTCTATGTTATTGTTAAAGATATGTTCTGTCCATTGACCTGGAATTCTTCTTCATCTCTGCCTATAACTTCAATATTTGTGGTTTTTTACTCGTCACACATGTTCCTTTCCTATGACTTAAAAATGCTTTCTTTCTTGTGCCATCTAACTCCTCTAATTTATGTTTGAGTCCTTATATTCTACCTTTATTCAATCCATTCTGCTTGTAAGGATCTACCATCAGTTTTCTAATTATGCCATTGAGTTTTATGAATTCAATCTTCATTTCGAATGGCGTTCACTTCAGTATTTATACCTCTTTACTGAGTCTAGTGTTTAAATCCTGTATTGTCATTGCCATTTCATCAGCCTTGTGTTCATGTTTTCTTGGGCATCATTCAGGTGTTTTGCAGCTCTCAGGTCATACTCCATCCCTAAGGGAAGTCAGGACAATAAATGCAACAGAAGCCGCAGAGGAATGCTCCTTTCCGACTTGGTCAGTTTGCTTTCTTGTAAACCACACCTGCCCAGGGCTGGCAGAACCAATAGTGGGCTGAGCCCTCCCAAACCAATCATTAATCAAGAAATTCCCCCACGGATTTGCCTACAGGCGTCTGGATGAAGACATTTCTCAATGAAGATCCCACCCTCCCTAGATATGTTTATGTTTGTGTCAAGTTGACAAAAACTAAGCAAGACCTGCTTCAGGGTCCAGGACAGATACATGTGGAACAGAGAATAGCAGGGAGAGTATGGAGGAAGATACCAGGAATTCACTAAGACATAAAAGGATGAGGCACACTATGGGGAGGAAATTAAAGTACAAATGTGTGGAAAAACTGCAAGCTATTTTAAATTTGTTCTCCTGATATTTGTTTCATTTTTTAATCTCATCTGGTAGGGTTGGAGCTTTAGGGAACAATTAAGTTGGAAGGAAATTGTGAACATAAAATGTAAAGAGACAAGATAGCGCTCAAACAATGCTAATGCAGCTAATCTTATGAAAGCACCTGAAGACTTCACTTTCAGTTCTATGCAGAGTTAATTAGAAGTGGCTGTAAACACCAGTTACATGTGTTGGGGTGGTAATTACATTTTTATTGGAGTTTAAATGTTCCACGCTGTATAGAGACTATAGACTACAACATGGCTGTTGCCAGTGTAGTGGAGAGACTGACAAACTAACAGGTGAGCAGTTGTTCCCAAAGCATGGAGCTTGAGGTCTCCAGGACCAAAGTTCACAGAGGCTTTAATGGTATGAATGACGGAATGATGAGGAGATGCAGAGCTAATCTTCCTTCCATTATGTGACACCAAGGATGAGGCACGCCACATCAGTATTTCATAAGCCCTTTCCCTGTTTCCAATACAGCTGTTTTAAAACAAAACACAAAAATACCTGAGGAATAAAATTAAGCCCTTGCTTTGTGACTTATTTCATCAGGAACCATGTCCTATTTGTCATACAATATTTTCCAGAAATACTCATCAATTCTTTTTATGAAATAAATATTCTTTCTAAAAATTAAGTGCGCCGGGCGGTGGTGGCACACGCCTTTAATCCCAGCACTCGGGAGGCAGAGGCAGGCGGATCTCTGTGAGTTCGAGGCCAGCCTGGGCTACCAAGCGAGTCCCAGGAAAGGCACAAAGCTACACAGAGAAACCCTGTCTCGAAAAACCAAAAAAAAAAAATTAAGTGCAATTCTGCGTTGAAAAGGAAAATTCCACTGTTTACCCCTGATTTCCTTAGTACACAATAATTCCTGATGAAGTTAAAATTTATCACAAGAGAAAAAAAACCCTGGAGATCCTGTATTTGAAAATAGTATGAATTTTCCATTCATAAATAATGCAAGAAGAAACATGTTTTCCTTTCAGAAGGTTGTTATCTGTTCATTTTTTTTCTCAAGACAGGATTTCTCTGTGCAACAGTCCTGGAACTCACTTTGTTGACCAGGATGGCCTTGAACTCACTGAGATCTGCCTGTCTCTGCTTCCCAAGTATTGAGATTAAAAGTGTGCGCCACCACTGCTGGGCCATTATCTGTTAATTTTATACCTCTCTTCTGATAATATTTCTAAGAACTTTAGATCACAATAAAGTTCACTGGAAAATATCATACATACTTATATATCATCCCTTTTAAAGGTAAGAATAAAATGCAGAAGCATTATAATACTATATATTATATATTATAAGAAGGATAATACTTATTCTATCAATTTTTTTTCAAAAATTTAAAGTTCTAAACAATAAACAGAATAGAAATATAGGACTAAATAGGCATATTTGAGAGGAGACACAAGACTGTCATAATTTCAGATTACTGCTTTATGTTTAGAAAAGATCAAATAATTATTTATAATACTAAGATTTTTAATATACTATGAACTATTTTTTGAAAATATTACATATTGAAAATTCAGTATCAGTGATTCACTTAAAATGTACCAGTACTACTAAAAATGCTGTAGGAGAAATATCAAAATAAATATTCAAGAGATGCACATCAAAATCACGATTGATAATGCTGTAGAGATTTAAGGGGGCTGAACAGATGCCCCAAATTCACTTCCTCCTCCACACAACAATCCCTAAAGTAATATGTATGACATACTTTGAGATTAGTGACCGCAGAAGAACACTGGAAATCAGGAACTGAGTCATTACCACCTTGTCCGCTGGAGTAACCATGACAACATAGGAAGCAGGGAGACAGAACAAGAAAGAATCTTCCACTTACACTCCATGTGCAGGGAAGGTAAAGACCTCCTTCAGAGAATTAAGAATAAAAGAGAGTCCTGGCAACACTATCTGTGCCGATACTGGCCCATCTAGCTACTGTCACCCCTCCCTTCACAGGAGTCTTCACAACGTGAGCTACACGTCATCCTTTATCCACACTCAGTTGCCTGAGCTGCTAGTATCTCCAGGGTTGCATGGTCCATAGAGACAATGAGAACGTCTGACTGCACTACCGTTTTCACAGTTTTGGAGGGTAAAAAAAGATGCCATGCCAGCACTGTATAACAACTGATACTTCAAAGCATATCTTCAAGAGGAAAGTTGTTACTGAGAATGCTACCCCAAAAAATGGTGGGGATAATCCATCCACCAGATAGGATTTAGAAAGTACAGAAAAGCAAGAAGACACAAGAGCTCCAAAAGAGTACAGTGATTCTCCAGCAACATCACAAAGAACTCAATGTAGGCAAAGTGATAAAGAATTTCAAAGAATGTAGGAAACTAGTCAATCTGATTAAAGAAGATACAGGTAGACAGTAAAATACAATTAGGAAGGCAGTGTGTGCCAGATTGGAATGAGAAATTGAGCAGAGATAGAAAGTATGACATAACAAAATGGTGTTGATAAACAGACCCCACTAAGCAGAAGCAGGAACTGCTAAAATTAAAGGCAGATCCTTTACAATAGTCTAGACCGATTGGTGGTTTGAGTGAGAATGTCCCCCACAGGCTCAGATGTTGGAACACTTGGTCCTCTGTTGGTGATGCTGTTTGGGTAGGTTTATGAGGTTTAGAAGAATGTCACTGAAGCCCAGCTTTGAGTTTTAAAAGGCTGCAGGGCATTCCCAGTTCACTCTGCTTGCTGCTCCAGCCACCATGTCCAGATACCACCATCTTTCCCACTGTGATGATGGTGGATGCCTCACTCTGGACAAGTAAGCCCAAAGCAACTCTTTCTTCTCTGGGTTACACTGGTAATACCTTACCTTATCACTGCAATATGGGAGTACCTTATACTGAGTCCAAAAGGAAGAGGAAGAAGAAAGGAGAAAAGGAAAGAATTGAAGAGATCCTTCAAACCCACACCATTAAATGAAATGTCTTCATTTTTTTGAATTCTGAAAGAAAATGTTTAAAGATTAAGGACATCTAAATCCTATTCAGTGAAATAACAGAATCATTCCTATTTGGGCAGAAAGTCACAAATATTTTTAGCTGAGAAACCTGCAGGACCACAAAAAACATGAATGAAAAAGATCTTCATTACACCATGTAACAGTCAAATTTTCAAAAGTACAAGATAAAGAAAGGGTTCTCAAACACACACAAAAAACATTGTCACACCAACGATATCCCCATTAGATTAATACCAGAAAGACCACAAAGGCTTGGGAAATTTAAAGATGTATTATGAATCCTGAAGGAAAATAAATGCCACATAAGAATACTATGCTGAGCAAGAGTATCCTTCAACAATAATTGGTTTAAAAAAAAGCCTTTCAAAACAAAAACTGAGAACCCATGATTAGCAAAGTAAACTTAGAATAGATACATGAGAGCATCCTATATTTAGAAACAAAAGGAAGTTAAATAACATCCTCAAAGCACTTGAATTACCTTACCCGGAGATAAGATGCACAAGATACTTTGTGTTAACAAAGTATCAACTGTTATCTACACAACCATCAAGCCACATACGACAACAATAGGAGGGAGAAAAGTATTTTCATAATTAGAAGTTTTTACAGATAAATAATACATTGACTGTAAACAGAGTAAATTCCGAAGTGAAAAGACACAGACCGGATTAACAGATTAAAATAACCAATAAAATTACATATTGGGTAAGGAAAACCACACACAGGAAGTACAAGAGTGGGAAATGACATTCTAAGGAAGTGTAATGCTGAAATAGCTACATTTATGCTTGACTTCTAGGTAGACTTTCAGATCAAACTTCAAGAAAAAACAAAGACTACTAAATAATGTTCAATGGACCAGTTCAACAAGAAGATATAATGATATAAATTTAGGTCTATCTAATATGCATGTGCCCAACTTTATAAAATAACATCATTAAGCCTAAAGGGAGAAATGCACTCCAGTGTAATATAATTGAGGAAGCCCTACATCTTATTTTAATAAATATACAGATCAGAACATTTCAGCAAAGAAATTGTTAGACTTTACTGTAAATAAATAAGACAGTCACTTATTACAGCCAGCAGCTGTAATGTTCATTAGCATATGTAACTTTCTCTAGGCTACAGCATATATTAGGTCATAAACAGGACTTAAGACATTCACCAACTTTCTTAACACATCCAGGATATTTTCTGATCACAATGCATAAAACTAGAAATCAACAATAAAATAAAAAGTTTGAAATTACCCAAACATATGATAATTGAACACTATATTACAAAAATTTAATGTTTAAAAGTTCTCCAAATAAATGAAAATACATTTCAAAACATACAGGATACAGCAAATTCCTACTGAGGGAGGTGTATAGTTGTAACTTCCTGTATCAAAAATAGAAAGATTCCAGATAAAGAACATATTGAATGCATTTCAAAGAACTAGATAACAAAGAATAAATCAAATCCCAAATTAGTAACAGGAAAGAAATAACAGATAAAAGCAAAAACATGAGAAATAGACACTGAAAATAAAATATAAATTTAAAAACAAACAAACCTGGCAAACCTTTAACCAGACTCACCAAGACAAAAGAAGAAAAAGTGTCAGAGTGGATACATACACCATCACTAACCCAGAAGCAATGGCCAGTTGAAAGCCACTTTGCAAGTGAAAATCTACTTTTCCACAACTGAGTCTCACTAGGGAAACAAACTACTCTTAAGGGTTGGCTATATGCTCAGCAGTAGATGGCCAACAAAAACAAACTCAATGGTGTCTTATCTTGTCCATAATATTATGTCAGGGCTATTTAAAAAAAAAACTTTGTTTTTTTATATTTTATTTTATTATATATGCTATTTTATTATATATCATATATACATATGTGCTCATCTCTTTTTCTCTTTTACCCTATAAGTCATTTGCATATATTATGGCTTCTAGTTTAGTGTTTTTATGGAATTCCTGAGCGTGTGAACAAGTGGGTCTCCAAGTTTATAACTGTTTCTTGTGCCTTTTCTTGGGCTCTTTTCCTTCTATATGTTTGTTTTGTCCTATTCCCATGCATTAGTTTTTGTTTAACCTTATTTTATTCTATTGTTATCCCCTAGAAACCTGTTTGCTTTCTAATGAGAGACAGAAAAGGGGAGGATCCAGAAAAAATGGAGTTGGGAGGAACTGGAAGGGATACTAAAATAAGTGAAAAAGGAGTCTCAAATTAATAAAATTAAACATGAAAATGTAGACATTGAAACTAATACCACAGAAATAAAAAGATCAATTATTAGGTATTGTTACAAAAACCTGTGTGCTGACAAACTGGTGGTTTATAGATATTTCCAAGCATTAGACCAGTGGTCCTTTTAAATTGTTTCCTGAGGGCTGGAGAGATGGCTCAGAGGTTAAGAGCACTGGTTGTTCTTCCAGAGGTCGTGAGTTCAATTCCCAGCAACCACATGGTGGCTCACAGCCATCTGTAATGAGATCTGGTGCCCTCTTCTGGCCTGCAGTCATACATGCTGTATCCATAATAAATAAATAAATCTTAAAAGAAAAAGATTAAAAAAAAAATAAATTGTTTCCTGAAGCATTTCATAGTTCTTGATTATGAATAAACATAAAAGTTATTTTCCCACTGAAAGCCAACTGTACATAAAAAATTATCAAAAAAATCAGAAAAAAATTATGTTTGGTAATTTATTTACATCTGTTCCCTGGGTATAAATGAAATAAACCCCACAGAAACAGGAAGTATTTAATGCTGAGTAATATAATTTATTACCCCCATGTGATTCTGAGTAATAGTGAATAGATCAGGAAATTATTAGCCTGGCTGTGCCTATTAGGATCTGTGTAAATATGGGCTCAAAAAAAAGGGGGGGGGCAATTTGAAAATGTCTAAACTTGATTGTTCTGACTTAATGTCAGTGCATTTACAACCAATGAATTCTAAACCACATGACAAAGTACAAAATAAAAATAAACTAATAGGTAAGAGAAAGGGGAGAGTGCTCATAACTGCTCTCCACTGAAGAGCCTAGAAATATGAAAAAAAAAAAATGGATGCTTGTAGTCTATACGCATATTGCTGAGTATATTAGGACTGGTAACCACTTTGACTTTTTACCCTGATTCTCCTAGGCAGGGAGAAGGCAATTTAAACGATCCCATGACTATGTAAACATTTTAAACTAACACCTTGTAATCAGAAGTAGTAAATCCTGGGTCCTCCTCCATCTCAGAGGTGCCTGGAGAGTGCTAGCTCCAGTCAAGACACAGAGATGCCCAAAATGCCATAAATCCCAAAATGTACTTTCTGCCCTGTGTATAACCTTTGCCTATAAATAGGAGCTTGCAGCCCTTCCTTGGTTCTATAAGTATCAAATTATTCTCTATAGCCCTGACTAATTAGAATCCCCCCCCCGTGCCCCACAGTGCCCCACAGTGTTTTTGACTAAATGTTGTTTTTGATTTTTAGAATTCAACTGCAGAACCCGTCACACCATGAGAGGAGTTAATGAACCCATTGAGGACAGAAAATCAGAAGGCAGAGGCAGTGTTTAAACGGAATCCTAACATCAGGGAAGACCAAACAGATCTCATAATCTTTTAGATTATGGCAAGCACAACTACATAAGCATTGCAAAATCTAATTCCTACGATTTTACCCAAAAGAAAGACTGGAGGTAGTATCATTCAAATTGTTGCTGAGCAAAGTTTCCAGGTAGTGAATGCCCTTTGTGCATCTTTCTAAAGGTATAAACACATTCCTTAAGATGCCATGTGGGTGATATGTTGTGTACCCTAATAAAATTTGCCTGAGGATAAGAGGATAGATCCGGCCACTAGATTAAACATAGATGCCAGGCAGTGGTGGCACACACCTTTAATCCTAGCACTCGGGAGGCAGAGATCCATCTGGATCTCTGTGAGTTCAAAGTCACCTAGATTATATGAGATTGATTCAGGCTAAGAGAGAAACAGCCAGACAGTGGTGGCACATACCTTTAATCCTAGTACTCAGGAGACAGAGATCTGTCTGGATCTCTGGAAGTTCAAAGCCACCCTGGATTACATGAGATTGACTTAATCTAGGAGAGAAAACAGAGCCAGGCAGTAGTGACACTCACTTTTAATCCTAGTACTGGGAATCACACATGCCTTTAATCCCAGGAAGTAATGGCTGGGCGGAGAAAGGTATATAAGATGTGAGTACACAGGAACCAAAGGCTTTTCGGTAGAAATGTCCCTTTCAGCTAGAGGCTTTTTCTGCTGGAGCCTTTCAGGTGAGGACTCAGAGGATTTCAGAGTATTCGTGGAGTTGGCAAGGTGAGACATGGCAGTGGCTTGTTCCTTTGTCTCTCTCATCTTTCAGCATTTACTCCAATACCAGGCTCATGGGTTTTTTAAATTAAAATACCATTTTAAGATTCGTGTTACAATATAATTTAATTTTTCCATGGGGAAAAGATCTGATTTAATGTAGAGCAAATACCTTATTTCAAAATATGCATGGGGGAAAAATATAAGGATGTAAAAAAAGAACAAAACCCTAAGCACATCTTTCTGTAATAATTATGCCAGTGATGACAGTCACCAAATACTTCTGTTGTTTCAGGAAATACACTAAGCACTCTGTCTTCATTGTAATATCTTTATACTTTGTTATCAGTGCTAAAGAAATGAGATCACAGTGAAAGAATCTTAGGTAGAATGGTAGAGCCTGTTCAATCCAGTACAAAATGGAGAGTTAAAGTTCACACTGAGCCATCTAGTGGTCAGAAATCATATTTACATTTATAAGAACAGTGATTTATAGGAACAGTGGCATTTGAAATATCTTGTGTGTGTGGTGTGTGTGGTGTGTGTGTGTGTGTGTGTGTGTGTGTGTGTGTGTGTGTGTGTGTGTATGTGTGTACACACATGAATGTATGTGAGTGGAGGTGCCTGAAGAAGCCAAAAGAGGATGTGTGATCCCTTGCATCCACAGTCACAGGCACCTGAGAGCTGCCTTCTGCAGGTACTAGGAATTGCACGTTTGTCTTCTCCAGGAGCATTAGGAACTATTAACCAAGAAGCCATCTCTCCTACCCCAAGTCTGAAATATTTTAAAAACAATTGTGTTGATTCACTGAAACTCTTCCCTCTGTATATGTAACATTCACCCCAAATATAGGTCGTAAGGTATAATTCTCTACAACTGTCAAGTGTTTTCAATTCGTGTGAATTGTAATTAATCCTTACAAAATATATATTTGTGCATAGTTCTTAGTTCATGCATGCATATGCATGCATAATAAGCAGTATAGTACAAATGGAATAGGAGCTTCAAATACACAGAAAAGTTTCCAGACCTTGAAGAGATGGAGTAGGTACACTGCATCCGGCTTAACGTAATAGAGGTAATGACCCAGGAGAGGACACCCAGCAGCTCTTTAAGGATGCTGGAAACAAGTAAAAGACAGATGAATGGAGGAGCTCAAGGTATTTTATAGGCCTCCTCCTTGAATATTCACCCTTAGATTGAATTTGGTCCTTAGCTTAAAAAAAAAAAAAAAAAAAAAGGCATAGGAATCTAGGGCCCAAGTTCAAGGGCAGAGTAAAAAGAAAACCTTGTAGACAACCATGCCAACACAGCACACTGCACTGAAAAATGCATGTCAAAAGTGCTGTGATGGAGTAGACTAGAAATGAGGGGTAGCTTGTAAGACAGTCTGCCTGCAAAAACAAAACAAACAATTCTATATCATAGATTCAAGAAAACAACAAAAATGTGGAAAGAACTAGTCACAGACAGCTTCCTACAGTAGTTTACCCAGCTGTGAGTAAAACAGTAGATCGTGGATTAGTTGGCTGAATGTTTTACAAAACTAACAAGCAAACCAAAGACAGTAGATGGAAGAGCTGCTCTTCAGAGCCTGTAACTCTCTGACCGGCTTACTATGGGGTCAGGAGAGGCCTCTCTGACCCACTGCGTCTTCTCACTAGTCCCTGTTGCTCCTTCTCTCACTGATGTAGAACAAGCAAAGTCTAGAACAAGAAAGTTGTTTGATACTGAGCAGATCTCTAATCAAGTGAACGAGGATGATTCACGTACTCATAGTGAAAATAAACCTCTCAACTCACCCACTTTCCCGAATTGATACCTCTCTTTAAGGTAGTCAATGAATTATGTTAGAGACAAAGTTTATTAATGTCTCTCTTTAAGGTATTTTACTTACTGTTTGTATTGGAGACAAGCCTTGAACTCATAATCCTCTGGCTTCAGCTGCACATGTGCCAGGACTATCTTTTGTGGGTAAGACTGAAAATCTTGAATTTCAGTTTACTCTTCTGTCCACATAAATTTTACTCCGAGAAACAAAACTTTTTTTCTAAGCATTTGTAAAAACAAAATTTGGAATATGAAAATACAATATTGCTAGGTAACTGAAGTGCTTTGGCTTTTAAATTTTCTGTCACTTGACATAGTCCTACAGAGTTTGCATACGTGCATGCATAATCCACATAATTATGTTATGTGTGGGTAAATATTAACCTTGTGTTATGATTTGAATGTGAAATATCTTTCATAGGTTCATGTGTTTGAACACTTGGTATCTAGCTGGTAGGACTGTTTGGGAAGCTTCTGGAATCTTTAGGAGGCAGAGCATGGCTGGAGGAAGTACATTGCTGGGGTGGGCTTTGGAATTTTTTTTTGACTCCAGATAAGTTTATTAGGGTACACAATATATTGGGGGACACAATATCACCAAATTTCCCCTTTTTTATCTAAAATAAAAAGTTATAACTAATTTAAGAAAAACTATATCCAATAAGTATATACAATATATACAGTCAAGTATTGCATTAACAATATTTAGTTCATTAACATTTGACAGATTCAGACAAAAAACTCTATTATATATATTAACGATGTCCAGTCCATTAACATTCAAATTCAAATTCAAACTAGCCTTCTCTCTCTGCTTCTGGTGAGCCAATGGAATGTGGTCACATGACTCCTTCACCACCAGATTGGCCTCTTGCTCCTGCCTTCCTTCCAGGAGGGACTGTATCACCTGGGGATATTCTAAACCAGAATAAACACTTTCTTCTCTAAGACCCCTCTAGTCATAATACTGTATCAAGGGTGTTTCTGGAGATATTCCTAGACAACCGTTAGGTTTAGTGTTGGGAAGGAGGAAAAGGCAGCAAGCACTTGTTAATTGTGTTCAAATTCTTACCGTCACAGCTGGAAAGAGGTGTCAGCCAGAACCTGCGGTGAACATCTCCTTCTTATTCTCAAATCCCCATAATTTTCCAGTCTTTCAAACTCCTGCCTTAATATGAATTAGGAGGCCAACTTTGTCTACCAACTGCACAGTTTCTTCTTTCCCCTTGTAGAAAAGGGACACGGGGATTAAATAGATCAGCCACAAAGGGGATTTGTGATTTCTGATGGAATGATTTCAACAAATGTGTCCATAAATGTTAAATCTATATCGGGTGTGGTGGTTCTCTCTCCTAGCACTTCATTCAGCTGTTAGAAGAGCGCATATGCTGATCAAATTGTGATGTGGAATTCTGTGTATGCCCTAGAGGAATTATCACTCTTATGGCAAATTATATAACATGAATTTGTTATTTTTTTAGTAAAGTATAGATGCTTCTTCTGTGTCTTTTTGGCATTTTTAAAAAATATAAGAATGGGGATGCAATTGTCTGATGGTTTAATTAATTCAACTGTAACACAATCCAATCATTTCTCCAACTATGTGATGCTATGTCTTGGAGTAGATCCATTAAATTAGTCCTCTAGAGTCCTCTAGAGAAAAGAGCAGTGGGAAATATGTAGCTGGAGATATGAGGCTAGGCTGGTGAGATGGTTTGGTCCCTAGGGCATATATGCTCAAGAGAGAGACTGATTATCAAAAGCTCTCCTCTGAAATTTTCATATGCCCCTTGGTACGTGCACATATTCACACATGCACACATGTGTGTACACCCAAGCACCAATATATGCATGCATACACACACACACACACACACATTACACTAAAAATAAGTAAATATAATTTTGAAAAGGATATAAAGTTATAAATTGTTTTTACACAAAGTTTAAGAGTCAAAGTTAATTCCAAAGTGGAAATCAAAAGCATCCCACTGTGTAATTCAATCCAAGAATCAGAAGAACCAGTGAAACAGAGTCCATTTTGGGTCTACAGGCCCCAGAACCAGGAACATTATGATCAGAACACTCATTTTCTAACCCAAGAAAAGCAGCAGAGATTTCTCTTCTCTTCTATTCACACTCTCAAAAGAGTAGAGAAAGCCTACCTACATAGGATGGGGAAACCTAGTTATTCAGTCCACAGATTCAAATGCTCATCTCAGTTGAAATATTTTCTAGACACATCCAGACTGAAATTTGGTTTGAGTATGCTGTGGTCATTATTAAGTTGACACATAAAGTTGATCGCCATGAGTCGTACATCAACTTTTAACTGTACTTAATTAAAAGAAAAAAAAAAAAGAGCAAGGTTTGTTTTCTCACCATGACACAAGCTAACATCACCTGAAAATAGGACTTGAATGAAAAGAATTGTCTCTCTTAGACTGGCCTGTGGGTATGTGTGTCCAGCTTTTACTATTTATTGATGGACTGGTTGATTACTGATAGAGCTGGGAGGACTCAAACACTGTGGGTTGGTACCACATCTTTGCAGGTGTCCCTGGACTGTATGAGAAAGGTAGCAGAGAAGGCCAGGTACAGTAAGTCAGGAAGCAGTTTTCCTCCATGTTTCCTGCCTCTACCAGAGTTTTACTTCAGTGATGGTCCAGACTTCCCTCAATGATAGTCTGTGATCAGGATGTGTAGAACAAACAACCCCTTCCTTCCACACGCTTTTCTTGGTCATGTTGTTTATCACAGCATCAGAAAAAGTAAACTATGACGGGCAATGTTACTAGAGAATAGCATATTGATGTGATGAACCTGACTAGGCTTTTATGCTTTGGTATGTTTTATGGGAAAAAATAGAGAATTTTAGAGCTTTAGTCTGGAAAAGCCCTTGGGAGTTCCAAGCTGGAACTTAGAAGACAATCTTAGGTCACTACAGATGGTAGAGGCCTGGATTAGGAAGTTTCAGAGGAAATATTGAGAATCCCTCAAAGACTATGAGAGCTGCTGATCATGTGATAATTTGAAATAAGAATCTGTAGTTTCTGGTAAGTTAGTATCTAACTGACTATGATTAAAAAGTGACCAGAATAACTGAAGTGAAATCTTTGCTTTACTGGGACAATTGATGCTGATTATCTGGTACTAAAAAATTCAACTGTGATTAATAAGAGACCAACATCAATAAGGTGAAATCTTTCAGGAAGTATTTTTTCAAGGTCAGTGCACAGAATCTGCAGTTCATGGAGGGGCCCAAGGATGCATCCCAAGCTGGAAGTTGAATCTGATAATGTGTAAGAGTCTCCCACATGGTCTGGTTTTGAAAGGCACGAAGGGATCATTAAGAAAAGCTGAGGCTTGGCACTGTTGGAGGCTAAGAAGTCATTGGTAGAGATGCATTCTCAGCTGCAGGGGAGGCACTAGCATATTGGAGACTGTAGACCATGTGCCGAAACCAGAGGCAGGTGTGGAGTGGTATGAACTGAAGCCGACAAGACAAACTGTGCACTGCAGATTGAGAGTAAGAGTGGCAGGCCTACCCAAGCCCTTCAGAGCCCATGAGATCTTGAATGAGTCCCAGAGGACTGTGCTTTGTATTGTGATATTAACATGAGATCCTGAAGGCAAACAAGAAAAGAAACATGGTTGATCAGTGATGCATTTGTGTGTCAAGTTTACAAGGGGTCAACTGTGCTAGAAAGTTTGTGTCAACTTGACACAATAGAGTTACCTGTGGAGAAAAACCTCTATCAAGGAACTGCTTCCATCAAATTGGCCTGTGGGAATGTTCAAGGGGACATTTACAAATTGCTAGTTGATGCAGGAGTTTTCAGCTACTCTGAATGGTGTCATCCATTGCAAGTAGGCCTGGGCTATATAAGAAATGTATCTGAGCCAGCCAGAAAAACAAACAAACAAAAACAAAAACAAAATAAAATTTTCAAAAAAAAAGTCAGTAAGCAGCTTTCTTCCTTGCTTTCTGCTTGAATTTTTGCTCTGTCTTCCATCAATGATGGGCTGGCATCAGGACACTTAAGGCAAATAGACTCTTTCTTCCCCAAGTTGCTTTTGATCATGTTGTTTATCACAGCAACAGAAAGCCAACTAGAACAGCAATAAAGCAGCTACCCAAGTAAAACGGGAAAAGCACTCATCCTTCCCTACAAGTGTGTAAAGTCCTTCAGCGATTCTTATCTGCTTGATATGTGATAACCTAAGTACTATGGCATCCAATGAAAATGCTCCAACACTATGATATATAATAAGTGCATCATAAGTTACAAGCTAAGAGGTTAAGAGAGAAAAGAAAGCATACGCACACATACCCCTAACAAAACAAGGAAGAAGTAACTATAGCGTTACAGCATTCCATCATGTGGTCAGTACTGGTATATGTATCTTCCTCAGCTCTGTATTCTCATTTCCTCTGAGAAGCAACCTAAAGGTCAATTAGCACCAGAACTTATATCATTTTTGTTAAAATTTCCATTCATTGACATAGAGCCATTGTACATAGTGACAAGTTTCATAATTACCATTTCTTCCATGTATAACATATACTTTAATCATGTGCAGCCTCATGCATTTTTATTCTAAATATATATGTATAATTGTTATAATTATGTAAAATATAGGAAAGTGGTGTGTGTGTGTGTGTGTGTGTGTGTGTGTGTGTGTGTGTGTGTGTGTGGTGAGAACTGAAAATTTATCCTATAGTTGTTTTGCCAGAAGTTATTTTTCCTCATTAACCTGTAGCTTAAGGTTTAAGGTTTAAAAAGTAGGAAGCAAACAAGCAAGCATGAACAAGTGAACACTGTTTAGAATCCATTCAGTTTTCTTCTGGGGAATTCTATGCAAAAGGGAATGGGCTCTGAGAATAGGACAGGTAAACATTATAAGAACTTGAGGCAGGTATTTCATTGACAGATCTGGATGTGCAGCCATGTCAGACCTCAAATTGGCTGCTCCAGTTGAATTCCAGACACAATCACAGTGGAGTTCCATTCTTGCTCTCCTGCTAGACCATCCATTCCAGGAGCCCAATACTAATGCCGAGAACTGAGTCAACAGCTTCCTTTACATGTGTGGATTGTGAAGGCTGTAGTTTTTGGCTTGACTGCCAATTGGGGTTTAGGTTCATGGTGCTCCTTCTTGAGTTTCTGTCCATTAGATCTACTCTACAAAGGTTCCTTAAAAGAGGTTTCACCATCATGGGCTGGCCAACAGCTTACAATAAATGGCAGGCAGATGATGATCAAGTCCCAAGTCTAGACTAGATGGAAAATGTAACCATACAGTTCTAGATCTCATGTGGGGTCTTCTCCAGAACTCTCTCAAACTGTGCTTTAGAACAGTGTTTCTCTCTGTTGCTTTGTTCTCTTTTCCTCTCCTCTCTATAGTATCAAATTATTGACTTGTCCAAGCTCATGTATATCTGTTATGTTTTTTCAAGGCTATCATTTCA
This sequence comes from Peromyscus leucopus, assembly GCF_004664715.2. Taxonomy (NCBI): domain Eukaryota; kingdom Metazoa; phylum Chordata; class Mammalia; order Rodentia; family Cricetidae; genus Peromyscus; species Peromyscus leucopus. Next base: position 80,860,035 of record NC_051069.1, read on the forward strand.
ATTTATTTTTGCACAATGGGAATTTGAATGCTCAGCACTGATATATAAATGGTGTCATGAAATCACCCTTCTCTCCAGAGTCCCTCCTTGCCTGCCAAGCAAACTTAGAAAAGAGTGAAAACTCTTACTTTACTGTAGGTAAACTGTGTCCTGTTGTGTTACTGGAGAGCTGTCTATTCTTTGGATATCTCCCTGGGGAAGCCTGCCAAGTTCACATCCCAAATCAGGGGTTTCTCTTGTTCTTCCCCTCCCTTCTCCACTGTTTCTCCATCCAGCATCTCACAAAGCTTCTCCCTTCCTGGCATTTCCACTTCCATCTAAGCTACAGCTATCTAAAATAGCTTCCTGGTGTCTGAAAACTTCATTTTGGAAACATTTTCTTTCTCCTGGAAGTTAATTGTAGGCTGCTTAAGTGCAAATTATCTTCTTGATAATTGTTTCTCCTCACTATGCAACAAATACAACCACATCATCGATCATCTGTAAATGTTCATTTATTTAGAAGGAATTGACTATAAAAGCTATGTTTATGAAGCGCTTATATATTTTCTTTTAGCTAAGCCCTACTTTGAATGCCACATGGATTTCCTCATCTGTGTTGACTTAAATGCACTGCCTATTCTGAGTATTAGGCTCCCTGCAGCCATCAGTGCCATTACATTATGGAGCCTAAAAACTGCTCTTCTATGAACTATAAAAATAAGCCTGCGAAACTTAATTGCAGTCATATATATTACTGCATATTGAACTTTAATATTTGGAATAGAGAAGTCTTTATTTCAAGTGAGGCACTCTGGGCATTTGGGACAGTGGTGGCATTCCTGGCTTCTACTCACCACAATTCAGTGCCGCCCTTCTCATAAGTTGTAGAAAATAGACAAATGACTCCAGACCTTGACAAATATTTCCACAGTGGAAAACCTTCCCCTGTTCTATACATATAAGAAAAGTCATTGTTAGATTTCCACGCTATTTTTCCCCCCCGCAGGATGCTTTGGTCCTAGAAATAGTACCTTACATCTTTTGCTTTGGTTTTCTCATTAGCACCCTTTTCCAAGAACTCATGCCAAAATCCTCATATAAATAACTCCAGTCATTCGTGATTTCATCTCACATATTTTACATTCAAGGTTGAGTGGTAAGAGTGTTGTGTGAACTTTTTCCAGGGAGGCATGAACAGATGTCTTCTCACTCAAGATAGGGTTCCATTAATATACCAAAGTCCAATTTGAGGATCTCCACAGGAGTGTGGGTGAAAGGTTACATATAGGAGCATGGATGTCTCTTAGGCAATGGCAGCATGGTTGATTGATAACTCACAAATGGTGTATCCCTACAGCTCTCAGCATAACTTGCAGACAGATCAAATGGCAAGAAGGTCTCCTCTCCACAGAAGCTTTGATAACTGAGCCTATACTCTAGGGGAGGGGCCTTTGACTGTTGTACACTTCAGCTTTCTCTGATCAGTGAGATTCGTTTACTTCCTGAAGCTTATGATTTCTCCTTTTTCCTCCAGATGGGAATGTTTCAATTTGGGGGAAATAGCTACGGAGCTGAAGGAAAAGCTGTCTGCCGACTCTATTCACAGCCAGCATCCTCAAAAATAGCAGAAGATATGAAATCCCATATATTTTGTTGAAATAGCTTTAAAAAATACCAACCACACTTTAAAGTTCATAGATACTAGAGTCGGAAATACCAACTTATACGTAGTTAGGGTAATTCCAAAAGGACTGGTTATTCCATTTTTCTGTGCAGTAACAACCTATTTGGCTCGCTCCTGTTTCGGGAACTTCTGGACATCCTGGTGACTCAGGACCTCAGGCTGGCTGCCCAGTCCCACCACCCATCTATGCAGATGAAGGTCCAGCTTTATTATCCAAAGTCAGCCAGAATCTCACCAGCCAGGTGGACCTGCTGTGACCCCCATGGATTCCTACACCTCCTCTGAGTTACCACCTGGATTGGAATATTTAATTCAGGTAAGTTCAAATGAATAAAATGTTCATAAACAAGACCATACTTCCAGTTTTACTTATGAATAGGCAATTACTGTGGTTCATAAAAGTTAGAGACAGTAAACGTGTTTTTTGACAAAGGGTGCTACTCGATGCCATAGTCTGGTCTGGGACTCACTGTTTTGAATTCCCCATGTTAATAGTAAATTAATTCAATAGATATATTTTAATGAAAGAGTTGTTAATATGGTTTTATTAAACAAACAATTATGACAATTTGATACTGATAAAAGTTGGCAGCTGATTATAAGTAATAAAAACATGAACCCAAGTTTGGTTGACTAAAACATCTGAAATTCTTAATTTTCTTTTCACCATAACAGGTAGATCACATTATGATTCATCAGCAGTTTGAGGTTGTGGAAGGTGTGTATTTTGTTCTATTCATCATATTTCTAGACAGATAATGAAAGTAAAGGCATATTGAGCACCACAAATTCAGCATTCTGAATGACACAGGATAGCAAACTTTATTGCTTCCAATGTCTTTCCTCCTAGTCTTCAAACAAATCACTGTATCTAGAAATTTTCATTTCTATAGATTAGGGATCTCTTGGAAAATATTATGATGGTCAGCTGTCCTCATGATACAGATACTAATTTGACAAAGAACACCCAAAGTTACCCTTCTCCCGTATCTATAAATCACCCCACTTTTACCATTTTACCACCCTACTTGATTTCTTAGCTGCTGTCTGCCAAGTTGTGACCAGTGTGAGGCTTGCACAGAACCTCGTCAATGGTTCACATCACCCAGTGAATGCTCTTTTGGAATTAGGATGGAGGTGCTCTGTAAAATTGCTATTAGTGCCCTGCTGGAACATGGAATCCAGGTTTTATAGAGCTCCTTAGCACTTCCTAGCTCAGCACAGAGCCCTGTTGTGTTGACGATGCTGTGCAGAGCATGTGCCAGGTGCCTACAGATGTCTTCATAGGTCCAGTGTCTCCAGTTGCAAAAAAGAACTGAGGAGGCTACTAGAAAATCATGATGGCTGCCAAGAGGAAGGAGACCATAGGAAGATGTAAGAACTACTGTGTCTCCTTCTATCTACCAGAGCATGATAAAAAACTTAACTGAAATCTAGAGTACATCTTTTAAATTCATAATCACCCGTCTACAAAGTTCCTTTTCATTGGAAAAAATGAGAACATGCATTGTGAGACACATTTCTGGACTTTATTAAAATACATAGGTTGTCTTATTTTATTTAAATTGCCTTTAATGTACATTATTAAATATTAAAATATTTTGGGCTTAAGTTTTTCTAAAACAAGTTTTTCTCAGGAAATAAACACTATCTCTTTATAGTATCTTGTATATTAAATGTTTACAAATATTCAATTCCACAGTATGTATTACTGAGAATTTTAAGCCCCAAAATCAGATTTTGCATTTTATATAGCCTTTCATTTCTAAATTTTAGATATGTAAGATTCAGATTATTTATTCAGCAAATACACTCACTGTGTAATATTAATCTACATTCACTAGTTCTTCAGTCCTTGATTAAAAAAAACACGTCTATGAATTTTGCTTATTTTCTCACATGGAATTATTTTTAATATTATAAATAATATAAAAAGATGATGATTTCTGGACTCATTTTTCAGCATCTTTGTTTATAACCAGCATTTGTACTTTCATCTTATTGAAAAGTAAATATATGCTACAGATATAACTATAGTTTTTTTTTTCCTTTGGCACTATTAGGACTCAAACCTAGGGACTTGTGCATATTAAGCAATTATGCTACCACTGAACTACACCTGTAGCCCTGCTATAGATTCATTTTGTTGGTTTTAATTTTTCAAGCAACTGGGAGTAACTAGAAGCAGGGTAAGCCTATTGGTCTTACTTTATAGAAAAACAAGTATAGGCCAAGTTGCATAATTGAACTGCTATTTGAATAATAGATGCTCTCTCAGTAAAAAATTTAAGTTTCGAAGTAGTTTTCAAAATCTTTGCAAAAATATTTGTGGCAAGTGTTGGTATCATGCCATTTTTTAAGAGACTGAATCTAAGGCCTCTTCAAGTCTCATCAAAGACTCAAAAATGAGTCCATTTAGTGCTAGGATTCCTGAAGGACATTTTTTCTATGGGCAAATTTGACTATTAATTACTCTTTCTGTCTCTAAATGAGAGAATATTCCCATAGCTAGCATAGCATCATCCCATGATATTTGAGAATCTGCATTTGACACCTCTTTGCTTTTAGCATTAAAGAGAACACCAGTAAGGCATAGTTCATTTGGGATGCCTTCGGCATTGTGATATCATGACACAGCACTGTGATATGACAGCTGAAATCTGAGCTGAGTTGCCATGCACCTTTCTTACACTTATCCCTTGTCCAGAACCTACCTACAGGGTCCTCAACGGGACCCTGGGCTCAGTGCAATGCTATTATTCACCTTCCATTTTCAGTCTCTCTCATTTTTCATGTGTGCATGGAGAGTAAGTCTCCCCATCGCTTAATCACAATGCAAAAAATACGATTTAGAAAACCCAACTGATTTACCATATTATTTCACATAATTTAAAAAACATCAGCCACTCTTTAGCTTCTCCATAATACATGGAAACTATGCTAGAGAAGTGGACATTCATCCATCTATCTGTCACCACTGTGCCTGTCCTGTGCAGCAGTCTCCATGAATTAGACCATAGAGGTATCAAAAATGACTGTTTTGTTTTCCATGTCCTCCAGTGGTACTCAGTTTCTTCTTATGTACTAGCCTCTCTTCCTTCTCTTTTGTCTTTCCTTCTCTCAGACTGGATTATCTATATATACCTCCCTTTTTTCTCTCCTTGTGTTATCTAGAATATCATCTAGACCCAGACTATCTAGACATTACATGATCTGAAGATACGTTGAGGATTTTAATGTACTGTTGGTTATGATTCCCTGTTTTTTTTTCCTTTAGCCATTTTAGGTTTTGAAACTGTTAACAAATACAAAATCAAGGACAAGCTTGGTCAGAAAGTTTACTACGCAGTCGAAGAGTCCAATTGCTGTGCACGCAATTGCTGTGGGGACTGCAGGTCTTTCTCTATGAGGATTCTTGATAACTCAGGTCATGAAGTTATACTTTTGAAGCGACCACTAAGATGTAGTTCTTGTTTCTGTCCCTGCTGCCTCCAGAAGGTCTGTGAATATTTACCAACACAGTTTGCAAGAATTTTTTTGTCATGTTATTGGTATTTTAAAAAATGATCCATGATCATTATTTTGGCCTTCCTTCAACTATAGGAAGGAAGATAAATGTCTAAGCCTGTGCCCTTGGCTAATCTTCCCTTAGTGGCTGAGTTACAGCTCAAGCAATAGTTTGTGATGTTCAAGGGAAGACATTTTGGCCAAATCTCTTGTCAGAAATGATCATGACAGGCATGGACCAAACTAATGGAGCTGCATGTCTAAGGATGTCCTGGAATATTTTTCTAGAAATAGAGTGTTTTCACAGAAGAGTTGGGAGAAGGGTAGATGTATTCATCTTGTGATTATCTGATGATTTGAACACTCCACTGAAGGACAAACAGAAAAAAATTATCTCCTGTCTTTTTCACTTCTTCTCTTTTAATATACACAGCAAGTAGTGTTCTCTGTAGTAAACATTCCCCAGATGGAGATGTCCTCAGCTAAAGTTCAGTTGTCTGTTTCATATTGCCTGATGTGTCTGATCATTGCAAATGTGCCTTTCAGAGCAGATATCATGGCATAGAGACTTCATAGGGAAAGGAGCCTTTGCCTGGATTTCATTAGCCCAGAACCATGTCTGCCTGCATCCCCTAGTGATTCTGTAAATAATATCTCTAACTTGTGCTCAAACAGAGACAACAAGCAAAAAAAGTTATTTGAAGTTCAATACTATACATACTGTATTTCGAGAAACAAGTTTTATTTATAAAGAATTACTTTGTTTTCCATTTAGACTAGGTATAATTTCACATGCATAGCAGTATCTGGGGAAAATGTGTTTGATGAGGACAGTGCTAAAATTGAGAACCAGTATATCATGGTAATGAGGTTTGATCATCAGAAATGATCATTTACAGAGAAGCACAGTAATGCATCATGATGGTCTCCTAGTAAAGAAATAGCAGGGCCATGAGTCTAGTGCTCAGCCTACTTTCCTTATACAATATCAGGACTCATAGTTGAAAATTCACCAGTGGTCAGAGTTCTGTCCATATAGATAAGCTACTGTTAATAAACAAGTTTAAGAAAAAGAATTTGATAATAATTTTGACAGTTTTAATAAATGGAGATATGAATGAAGCATGCCACCTGTCAAGCCTTCAATTCATCCCTTTTCTGTATTAGCTGAGGAATCTGATGCAAGTTAATTCATCTTTCTTTAGTGCAGTTGCCTCCTCCATGAATTAAGAAAAGGAATAACATTGATCTAATTAAGGGATGTTGTAGATAGGAGTACTGTGTGTCATTCTTAGTAAATGAAGCAACAAATAGACAATATGATGATAAACATATTTACTAATGTTCTTTTTCATTTGTAGATGGAAGTCCAAGCTCCTCCTGGTGTGACAATAGGTTACGTTGTTCAGAACTGGCACCCATGTGTTCCAAAGTTTACAGTTCAAAATGAGAAGAAGCAGGATGTTCTCAAAATTGTCGGTCCATGTATCGTATGCAGCCTTGGAGGAAACATTGATTTTAAGGTAACAAATATGATCATAGTTATTGGATTTCCTTTCCTTATAAATAGAACATATTTTGCAATGAGCTACAGTTGTATTAAAGGGAGCTCTTTGTACAAATATTTCAAAAGAGAAATACCATGGTCAGAGAAATATTTTCTGGTCCAATGAAAGATCCGTGCTGATGCTGTTAAAAAAGAAAAAGGTACAGCCATCTTAAAAATATGCACAATTTCTGTATTGGCTACTTTTCTCATTGCTATGACTAATACCTGACAATTTTAAGAAACAATCTGAAGGAAGAAGAGTTTGTCTGGACTCATAGTTTAAGGATACAACAATCCTCAGGCACTGCACGTATGTGCTGCATAGACTTACATGCAAGCAAAACACCCACATACATAAAAGAAAAAGAGGTGAATCTTTTTCAGAAGAAAAAGTAGTGCAGGTATGGTGCCTACTGTCCAATCATGCTTCACTGGGATCTCCCTGTTGAATTAGTACATTGAAAAACGTGTTTCTACGTTTACTCCCTGGAGGAATTTTTAAAGCTGAGGGAATTTTTGTCATTTTGACTCTCTGATTCTCTTCAAAAGTCAGAAAATCTGAAAAAAAATTAGGCCTACATTTCCACAGAAGGGGCCAAAATACTCTAAAGCTAATGAGGGCTACCACTTTTTTCTTTTTTTTCTTTTCTTTTCTTTTCTTTTCTTTTCTTTTCTTTTCTTTTCTTTTCTTTTCTTTTCTTTTCTTTTCTTTTCTTTTCTTTTCTTTTCTTTTCTTTTTCTCACTCTGTAGACCAGGCTGGCCTCCGAACTCACAGAGATCCACCTGGCTCTGCCTCCTGAGTGCTGGGATTAAAGGTGTGCGCCACCACCGCCCAGTGGGCTGCCACTTTCTAATAAGCCTTTAGAACCCTCTCTCCATGCCCATGAATGGCTGTCTCCATGTTCACTCTGTCCCATTGCTTACTGCTCTTGGTAACCATGCAGGTTTTCATTCCTCTCCTAGAATCTAGTTATCTGTACATGAAGCCTTGCCTTCAATGACCTAAAAATCTAATCACAGATATGGGCAGTTTTTAGAAAACACAGGTAATACAGAAACACTACAAGAGATCTTACGAAGCATGTGTGTATAAAGTTCTGAGGATGTGTGAGGGCATTTAATACATCCTATATAGACTTTATATACTGGTATGTGTAAAAGTAGTTCTATATGGGAAAGTATCTAGATATGTGTAAAGTTATTTCTATTTCCAGAAAGATTAGTGAAACTTAAGCTGACATTCAATTTACTTTCAGGAAACAAGTGAAAACACTGGGGAAACATTGTGAACTTTTCATATATAATGCCCAAAATTCTTATTTTATGTAGCAACTCTTCCAATGTTCAGTTACATGAGAGCATAATTTGAATGGAGTGTTTGTTTTCTCTTATTTAAACCCTGAAAGTAGTTTTATTATTAGTTTTCTAGAACTTTTTAAGTCTCTCCTTTTGTTCATTGACTTTTGTTTCCAATTCAGATCAAATCTCTTGATGAAAAAATTGTGATTGGTAGGATTTCCAAGCGCTGGTCTGGTTTTCTGAAGGAGTTACTGACAGATGTGGACAATTTTGGGATCCAGTTCCCGATAGACCTTGATGTAAAGATAAAGGCTGTGATGCTTGGAGCTTGCTTCCTCATAGTAAGTCTGTTCCTTGTGATTATTACTTCAGATGGAGTCCCCAGAACCATGTGGAGATAACATGGAAAACTGCTTACTTAAAGATTGCCTTCTTAGTTAGGGAGATAGGAAGTGGGTATGATAATATTTTATTGTATATATGTATGAGATTCTAAAAAAATAGGAAAGAGAAAACTAAACAAAGGAGAAATTCATTCTTAATTCCCAGGTTTTATAGAAGAAGTGATGTATAGTCCTAGTTCTGAGATGATCTCAGGTCTTTCTTACAGTTTGGATTCACATGGGACACATTTTCTGTCCAAAGATTCCATGCTGTCATTCAAGTCAAAGATACAAAGCTCTTATGTTGAGAGGTTCTGACTCAAAATAAAAAGTTAAATTGAGACTTCAAAGAACTAATACTTACATATAATAAAAGTTGTGGATACAAAGTTTTTTTTTTTCGGTTTTTCGAGACAGGGTTTCTCTGCGTAGCTTTGCACCTTTCCTGGAACTCACTTGGTAGTCCAGGCTGGCCTCGAACTCACAGAGATCTGCCTGGCTCTGCCTCCCGAGTGCTGGGATTAAAGGCGTGCACCACTACCGCCCGGCTGGATAAAAAGATTTTTATCTAAACATATCATTTGATTAACTCATCTAATAAAATGAAGTGTAATCATCCAACAATATACATTCAGGCAAATCTCTAGACCTAACTAGCATGTTACAGGAAATATTTGGGGTAAAGCAGTGACCCTGAGATTTTTTTCAGTTCCCATACTAAATTCCAAGCTCAGAACCAGAGGTTTGTTGAGTATTCAGAAAATTCTCCCATATCATCAAAGTTGAAGGTTACAGGGACAGATCATTTTTATCAAATTAGTCAAACCCTCAAGTGGCATTCAGGGAAATGTGAATACTTGCCATATAATGCTAAAATAAACTATTGTTTTTTATGTAACAATGGTATTGTGGTTATGAATAAGCTTAATGAAGTCAATATATCTCTGAAGGAACATACCATGGGATGCTGGTTAATTTTATGTCAACCTGACACAGGCTAGAGTCATCTTGGAAGAAGGAAACTCAACTGAGAAAATACTTCCTCCAGATTTGCCTCTGGTCAAAAATGGGTCTGTAGCCCATTTTTCTTGATTGATGATTGATGTGGGAGGGCCTAGAACACTGGGGACAGTGCCACCCCTGAGATGGTGGTATGGGTTCTATAAAAGGGCAGACTAAGCCATAATAAGCAAGGCAGTAAGCAGTATTCTTTCATGCATTAGCTCCTGCTAATGTGTCCCTGGTATATTTGAGTTCCTGTTCTGACTTTCCTGGCATTGATGGAATATGATATGAAACTCTAAGCTGAAATAATACCTTTTCCCCAAAAGTTGTTTTAGATCATGGTGTTTTATCACAGTAGTAGAAACCCTAAGACATGAGGTATTTCATATTTGCTTTTAGTTAATTTTTTTTCTTGAGACCCAGTAGCCCTCTGTATCATAGCAATCCTCTATCCTGAATCTCCAAAGTGCTAAAATTTCAGGTATGAGCTTCCACACCCAGGTGAGATTATTTTAATATTTGCTCTTCAATAATGAGAGTAAAGTCATAGAGATCTAGGAAATGAAATAATAATTTAGCCAAACATAGATGTTAGTAATTATAAAACCAGATTAGGAATCACTAGAATTTAACATGTTATTCTTTGCAAATTTGAGATGTGTGATAATTAATTCCTTAATTAAAGCTTCAATCTTGCAACAGTTCTACTTACTTCAATAGACAAATATTATGTGTATGCATTTATGGGGTTTCACATGGTATCTTGATAGAAGTATATGTTGTGAGGTGATCAAAGCAAACTAATTGACATGTCCATTACCTCAAGGATTATCTTTATTTTGCAATATGAACATTTAAAATCTACTCTTTAGCAGTTTTGGAATATGCAATGAAGTGATATGCCTCCAGTCACAGTGCTGTGTGGGGATCACTAGGATTTATTCTCCATTAATGAACATTTAGAAGCTTTGATACAACTCTTATTCCCCCAACCTAACATCCATCCTTAGGATACATTCTATATCTACTTTGTTTACAATTTGTACACAATTCTACTCTCTTTGTTTAGAATGATGAGTTGAACATTTTTATACTCCACATGTGAGAGTGTGCTATGTCTTATTTTCTTCTCTGGCTTATTTCATGTAACATACTATCTTCCAGGTTAATCCATTTTTTTATTTATGAAAAAGTTTCATTCTTATGAATGTCTAGTATCTCATTTGTAGTATACATATCCCATTTTCCTTTGTTATTCTTTTTTCTTCCTTTGGCTTGGTTTATACTTTGGTTATTCTTTGGTGTCTTGTTTGTCTTAGCTTTGAGAAAAGGTCTCATCATGTAGACCAGCATGGCTTCAAACTCAAAACTCCACTGCCTCCCACTCCTGAGTTCCCTCAATTTTCTTAATTTGAAATTTCTTAATTTGAAATTTCACTTTTACTGCTGAAAATTGACTTATTATTTTTCTTCTTGTCTAGGACTTCATGTTTTTTGAAAGCAAACCAAATCAGAAATGAACGCTATTATATTCATGAATTGATGAACGTGTCCTCAGAATATGTGAAGCTGGAACTTTGATTGAGAGTAAAAAGCAACATGGTGATTTCTTTCATTGAAATCACTCATCTCTCCTTGAATTAAACTAGGATGTACATAACTCCACTGTCATGTGATTGGTCTTTCAAGTTATCATAGTTTATTTCCTAGCTCACTAGCTTATATATGCCTTTATATATTGTAGTGGATATTAACTTTTTTTCTCTGGGAAAATAAATGTAAGAGTTAGAAACTTTCCTGTTCCTGCCATAAAAAACACCTCACAGAGGAATGTTCCCGTACCTGACTTTGTATCTTCCAAGCTCTATATGTTGATCCTTGAGTCTCAATTTACTTAATTGACAGTAGTGAAATTTTCAACTAGTAATGGTATCAAAGTTTTAAGGTCTATGTAAGGACTGTGAGAATCTAATGCATACCCTGAAATATGAACAAATTCCCAAACTTAAAATCATAGTAGATAATGAAAAAAAGGCTTCATTGTGAAGACCAGTGATTTCAAAATACAGAAAAATGGCTCAGACCAATCAAGGAAACTTTGGATATGGGAATTCTGTTCTGTGCCTTCAAATTTGCATCACATTTACTCTGAATACTGGGAAGACACTGATATTCCTTTTGAGGGAGTGGAGGAGAGAGTGCTTCCTGTGCAGCTGCATTGACTTCCATTCTTTACCCCCAGCATCTAAAAATGTGAAGGCCTTGAAGTGGGGGAGGGTAAAATCTGTGCTGGGGGTGTCTTTCTGTATGCTGTGAATATGTTGCAATGATTGATTGATAAATAAAATGCTGATTGGCCAGTAGCCAGGCAGGAAGTATAGTATAGGCAGGATAAGCAGAGCGGAAAATTCTGGCAAGTGGAAAGCTGAGTCAGGAGATGCTGCCAGCCGCCGCCACCGCTGCCATGAGAAGCAAGATGTAAGGATACTGGCAAGCCATGAGCCATGTGGCAAGATATAGATTTATAGAAATGGGTTAATTTAAGATATAAGAACTAGATAGCAAGAAGCCTGACACAGCCATACAGTTTATAAGTAATATAAGTCTCTGTGTGTTTGCTTGGGTCTGACTGGCCACCAGGTGGGACACAGGAAAACCTTCAGCTACAAATCTGGCACAGGCTGATGGTCACTAGACAACACTGGGCTTGAACAAGAAAAGATGAAGGTGGGGCTAGAATTATCTTTAGGCAACCAGCCACAGAGTTCTGACCGACACCCTCTGCCATACAGTTAAGATCATCTGCAGCCCACTGCCCATGTTTGTATAGCAAAACATACGCCAGTAACAGCTCATAAACTTGCCTACCTTGGAGGTCTACAGCTTGCCTTCTAATAGCACTGTGTCCTGCTTGTGTTGTGTTAACATGGTGAAGTTATTCTACCTCAAGAATCATCAAAATCAGTGTATTCAAGATGTGGGCAGGTATACATGCAGAAAATATTAGGATAGTTGTAGCTGGAAGTTTTCCTGTGTCCTGCCTGGCCCACGGCTGGGACAAATCTCTCAGCCTTTTATAATATAATCACTCAGAAGCTTATATTAACTATAACTGCTTGGCCATTAGCCATTATCTCAGGCTTTTTATTGACTAGCTCTTACACTTAATTTAACCCATAATTTTTGTTTGTTTGTTTGTTTGTTTTTTGTTTTTTTTGTTTTTTTTTTTCGAGACAGGTTTTCTCTGTCTAGTTTTGGTGCCTTTCTGGAACTTTCTCTGTAGACCAGGCTGGCCATGAACTCACAGAGATCTGCCTGGTTTTGCCTCTCAAGTGCTGGGATTAAAGGCGTGTGCCACTGCCGCCCAGCTTAACCCATAATTCTTATCTATGTTTATCCACGTGGCTTAGTACCTTTCCTCAGTTCTTCCTTGTCATCTTGCTTCCTCTGTGTCTTGCTGGTGACTCCTGACTCAACCTTCCTCTTCCCAGAATTCTTCTTGTCTGCTTATCCTGCCTGGCTACTGGCAATTTCAGCATTTTCTTTATCAACACAAGTTCACAGCATACAGAATGACATTCCACAGCAGATAGTATTCAAGGTCTGTCTTCATTACTGCTCTATTGCTGTGATGAGACTCCATGACCAAGGCAACTTATAAAAGAAAACACTTAATCCAGGGCTTGTTTACAGTTTCAGGGGGTGAACCCATGACAGTCTTGGAGGGGAGCATGGTGACAGGCGGGCATGGTGCTGGAGCAGTACCTGAGAGCTTACACCTGATCCACAAGCAGGAGACAAAGAGTGTGACACTGGGTCTTGCTTGGGCTTTTGAAACCTCTGTGCCCACTCCTGGTGACAAACTTCCTCCAACAAGGTCACACTTTCTCCAACAAGGCCATACCTCCTAATCTGACCTAAACAGTCAACCAACTAAGAAACAAACATTCAAATATATGAGCCTGTGAAGGCCATTCTCCTTCAAACCACCACAAGGTCCTAGTGAAAACATTCACATACACATCAGTGAATAGTCAGGATCTACACTGTGCAGGGGAGACTTTGAAACTGAGGTAAGTTGCTGTGCAAAGGAAGTCGGAAGGCAGAAATTCTGTCAGGAGTTGACACTGTAGTTTGAAGCTAGCTTACCATGGCAAACAAGGATGGAGAGGGTTAAAATAGATGCTTCACCTTACTGGCGTCACTATGCAGGTCAGGCTGTATACAGAGAGCAATCCAGGATTTTGTGAAGACTTGAGCAGTTTATGCTGGCCAAGTGCCTTCTACTTCAAAAACAGAAGCCAAGACATTTACAAAGAAGTTTCATGTTCTCTGAAAAAAACTGGGTTGACCCTATGGATCTTCTTTTGTTTTTCAGCATGGTTTCATATCGTCTGATCTCCCTATGTAGTCAAAGATGACCTTAAACTTCCAATCCATCCACTCCTTCCTCCTAACTTCCATGATACTAGGCATGTGCTACCACACTCAGCTTTATTCAGTGTTGAAAATGATTTGAGGGCTGTTTACAAGTGGGCAAACACTGTACCAATTGAACTAAATTTTCAGGCCTCCTTCTAGTCACTTGATAAGACTATGGGAGTTCCTTCTGAAGAACTGCATAGCCCCTCACAACAATCTCATAGGCCTTTCACCATCCTACTGTACAAGAAGCATCCAATTCACGGCCCACTTCTCAGCAAAGTGTCTACTGGCATGAAGCCGCCTTATGTATTGTGCCCATGAATGCCTAAGCATTACCTTGACTCTGTTTTATCCATGGACTGGACTCCCTTTCTGGGGGTTTCTTTATCAGAAAGCACTTTACTAATGTTCCCTAGAACCTCGCCTTAATCCTCAGCACTTTAGTTGGTTTGATAGGAACCCTGTGTCCATCTTGGCTGAGAATGTCTCTGTGACATGTTCAATAGCTGAGTGATTTGTAGTTTCCTTACTACTTGAACCTGGACTTACAGCACATGCGCTGAAATAATTTATCTTTCAAATTTGCAAGGCAAACTGATGCATACTGCAAATATAAGTTCTCAAAATATCCAGGCCCCTTTACATGAGGATATGAAATTACTGTTTGCTTAAGTTAAATGCCAATGAAAACAGGAGAGTAGCTTTTAAAGGCATATATAGATTATTTGAAATAAATATTTGTCAATATATTATTTTGATGTAGGATCAAAGGCCAAGTGTGGGTCATCTTCTCTGTCTTTTCCGTCTTACATAAATGCATTTTCTCTGCTTCAGGGCTGGGAGGGGTGAATACACACATGCTGGGGTGTCCATCTGGAGGGCAATCTTCTCCTTCCCTATTGAATTGGAAGGATCAATTTGAGGTTGTCAGGCTTACAGAACAAAACACTTTTCCTTGATGAACTATGACATGCACCCAAGGTACACATTTTATGAATGTATTCTAGAATCTTAGCTCCCTGATTTTGTGATCTCCATTTAATGATTTCAGATGAGACACATAAATCGTAGCATCAGGGCCAGGCAGAATTTACTACAGAGTGATACAGGCACTCTCAAGGACAAGGGATGCAACAGACAAAGGGACTTTTGTGAATTATGTGAGAGTGAAAAATGACCAGAGAGAGCATGGGCCCAACCTATATTTTAGGCAAGCTTTATGCTATTTCTAAAATTTCTAGAATGCATAATTTTCATGAGGATGGTTTTCTAAGCGATTTAAAGGCCTATTTTTTGATTAAAAACAGGCAGACTGGACTCAAACTATGCAGTCAGGGATGCCCTTCAGCTCCGGACCCTTTCTTCTCTACCTCCTGAATGCTCACTGCATGGAATAAGAACATGATGCCTGGAAAGAGAAACCAATGGCTGTCTATAATGGAAGTGTATTTGCTGGTGACTATGAGCAGTTGTAACTTTCCTCAATTAGAAGACCATATTTTCTGTTCACCCAGAGTTTCAGCCATATGTGGATTTCATAAACAGAGAAAAGGGAGTCTCAGTTGCCATACGTTACTAGCTCACAACAACAGAAAAATGACTCTTCCCAAAGGATTTGCATGAGCTGAGCTCACTGGCTCAAGCTCCATTCATGATGACAGATAGACCTGAATTCTCAAGCAATTCCTGCCAAATCCTGTTTGATTTCTCATTTATCTCTGTGTGTATATATACATGTGTCCATATCCATATACATAATCTGACACATATGCAAAGTTATTAATATTCATTATGTAGTTTAAACATAAGACTTATCCAAGTATTATGTAACATACATCTATGTAACACTTATACAAATGACACCTGAAATTCTTTTAAAAATAATTTACTTAACAAATATTGGATTTGTTAGTTTTCCAAAAACTTTGAATTAACCCATATGGGACCTATGCATGATAAATGATCATTATGGGCAGAAAATCTTCTTGGTAATCTACCTCCATTCCTGATCTCTATCCTACTTTCCCTGAAAATGCTTTGAGTTTTTTTCGGGGGGGGGGGGCGATGACACTGCAAATAAAGTTATCTTCTGCTGGGTGTGTGGTGGTGGTGCATGCCTTTAATTTCAACACTTGGGAGGCAGAGACAGTTGGATCTCTGTGAATTCGAGGCCAACCTGGGCTACAGAGTGAGTTCCAGGAAAGGCACAAAGCTACACAGAGAAACCTTGTCTTGAAAAAAAAGTTATCTGCTGCCAAAGCTGATGACCTGATTTCAATCCTAAGGACATACATAGTGGAAGAAGAGAACTTTGAACATTATCTGAGTTTCACATTGCACTGGGACACAAGAGTGCACACACATAGGTAACTAAATAGATAATACATTTTTTCATATTTTTTATTAGCACTGGAGGTATTACTTAGTTGGTAAAGTACTTGCTTTCTCAGAATGAGGGCCTGAGTTCAGATCCCAACAACCACATAAATAGCCACAGATTCTTCCTCACACTTATAACTCTGAGGGAGTAGAAATCGGCAGGGCATTTGAAGACAGCCCAATTTTGGAGTTCATTGGCAAACTAGCCTGGATGAATTGGTGATCTTCAATTTCAAGTAGAGCTCACATTCTGAAAAAAATAATAGTGATTGAGGAAAGACACCTATGCTCACTGCTGGTCCCCACATGCGTACTCACACATATGTGCACTCACATCCACATGCACACATATATATGCATACCACAATAACAAGTACATATGTCACACATAATAACACACACACACACACACACACACACACACACACACCCCAATGAACAGAAACCTTTCTCTTGCTTCCATGTGTTGATATATGTGCATATAGAAACATGTTCTCATTTTAGTGATTTTCTTTTTTTTAATTTTACTTATTTATTTTTGTTTATTTTACATACCAACCACAGTTTCCCCTCCCTCTTCTCCTCCTGCTCTCTCCCCCCATCTCCTTCCTACCCTTCTCGCATCTACTCCTTAAATAGGATAAGGCCTCCCATGGGAGTCAACAAAGCATGACATATTAAGTTGAGGCAGGACCAAGCTCCTCCCTGCTGCAACAAGGCAAAGTTTGGCATCCCACCATAGGGAACAGGTTCTAAAAAGTCAGCTCATGAGCTAGGCATAGATCTTGGTCCCACTGCTAGGGGCCCCCAAAACAGACCAAGCTACAAAACTGTCACCCACACGCAGAAGGCCTAGGTCAGTCCCGTGCAGGCTCCCTAGCAGTTGCTTTAGAGTCTATGAGCTTCCAGGAGCTTAGGCCAGCTGTCTCTGTGTGTTTCTCCATCATGGTCTTAACCCTCCTTGCTCATACAATCCCTCTTCCCTCTCTTCAACTGGATTAGGGGAGCTCGGCCCAGTGCTTGGCTGTGGATCTCTGCATCTGTTCCCATCAGTCACTGGAGGAAGATTCTATGATGACAATTAGTTTAGTCACCAATCTGACCACAGAAGGCCAGTTCAGACACCCTCTCCACCCCCGCCAGGAGTTTTAGCTGGTGTCATCCCTGTGGACCCTCAGGAGCTTCACGAGCACCAGGCCTCTCCCCAACCCCATACTGGCCCCCTCTATCAAGACATCTCCCTCTTTGCTCTCCCTCTAGATCCCTCCCCCAACTGGACTATCCCTATCCCTCATGTTCCCATTTCCCCTATTAGACCTCCCTCCAATTTACCCAGAAGATCTCCTCTATTTCCCCTTCTCAGGACAATCCATGCATCTCTCTTAGTCTTCCTTGTTACTAGTTTCTCTAGGGATCTGGATTGTAGCCTGGTTGTCCTTTGCTTTACATCTACTAAGCTGTAACTCAAATGTTAAATGGTCTTTTAATAAAAAATCCAGTACCAGATATTGGGATAAATGCTGAAAGATCAGAGAGACAAAGGAACAAGCCACCTCTTACCTCTAGGACCTCTCAGCCTGAAAAAAGCCTCAACAGATAGGTCTCTAGCTGAATGAGCTTTCTCAGCTGAAAAGGCTGAAAAAGCCTCTAGCTGAAATGGACACTTCTGCTGAAAAGCCTCAAGTTCCTGTCTCCTCATACCTTATAGACCTTTCTCTACCCAGCCATCACTTCTTGTGATTAAAGGCATGTATGCTTCCCAGGACTGGGATTAAAAGTATGTGCCACCAATGTCTTGCTCTGTTTTCTCTCCTAGACTGAGTCAATCTCATGTAGTCCAGGGTGGCTTTGAACTTAGTCCTTAGTGCTAGGGTTAAAAATGTGTGCCACAACTGCCTGGTCTCTATGTTTAATCTAATGGCTTGTTCTGTTCTCTGATCTTCATGCAAAGTTTATTAGGGTACACAATATCTCACTACACTAAGTGATTTTCTTCTTAACACACTATAATTAAAAAGTGTATAACCCATGGCATATTGAGTTTTCAATAGGAATCAATTGCACCATGGTAGCAAATAATTTAAGGCACAGGAAAGGTAATGAATACTAATGAGTTTTGTGCTGTGAATGATTTTTTTTTTTGCCTAAAGTTGTATAAGTTACATTGTAAAACAGTAGATGAAAGATTTATTGGATCCTCTTTAGACTGTAGAATTGGCAGGTAGGTGCATATCCATGAAAATGATGCTCCAGTTTTACCATACATGGTGTTCATGTAGTCAGCACTTGTCATTTTGGTTTTGAAAATTTGAAAATCTGGGTAAATCAAGAAAAGGAAGATTTAGAGCTATACTGAATATCGAAAGGCATTGCTCTGTCTTGTGACAGATATAGATGAAGTCACTGAAGCAATCACACCCTTAAGAAGAA
Source organism: Peromyscus leucopus (assembly GCF_004664715.2). Classification (NCBI taxonomy): domain Eukaryota; kingdom Metazoa; phylum Chordata; class Mammalia; order Rodentia; family Cricetidae; genus Peromyscus; species Peromyscus leucopus. Next base: position 80,878,679 of record NC_051069.1, read on the forward strand.
GTATTGATTTTCATCACTCTTGTTATTTATTGTTCCTTGTGTTCCAGAATGGTAGATTAAGTAGACCTCACAGAGTCAACTTTTGGAAGAAAAAAACATGAATTCTGTCAATTGGTCTGTGTTCCCAAGCAAGTGATATCGCCTAACACCAAGCCAGGCAAATGAACTGTGCTTTGGAATGACAGTCCATGCAACACCACCCAGTTGATTAAACTCTGCTTTGAAATGGCTAGTTCACAAAACATCACCCAGTTGTCTTTGTCTGCAGCTCTGTCCTGTTGCTGTGCAGGTCACAAGCCCATCATTGTGTTTCTGGGTTAGGTGGGAATAGGTATTTGGAAAATTATAACAAACCAAGCTTGTAATTGAGGTTCTGGAGGAGCTGATTTAATGTCTTGAAGATTGTAGTGGTTTAAATGTAATTGGCCCTCATAAGCTCATAGCTAGTGGTAGTACTAGGAGGTGAGGCTTTGTTGCAATAGGAATGGCCTTGTTGGAGGAAGTGTGTCACTATGGGGGATTTCAGGTCTCATATATGCTCAAACTATGGCCAGTGTTTCTGACCATTTCTTTAATGCAGGTCAAGATGTAGGACTCTCAGCTTCTTCTTCTGAACCATGTCTGTCTGCACATCATCATGTCACATCATAATGATAATGGACTAAACTTTTGAAAATGTAAGCCACCCCCAATTAAATGTTTTTCTTTATAAAAGTGGCTGTGGTCATAGTGTCTTTTCACAGGAACAGAAAACCAAACTAAGACAGAAGCTGGTACCAGAAGTGGGGTATTGCTGTGATAGGTCTGACCATGCTTTTGTTGGAAGGAATGTGGACCTTGGGGGGGCAGATGTGGAGTAGAAAAGCAGTTGAATGCATTTATTGAGTGCTGCTCAATGGGCCATACAAGTAAAAGCATGGAAGATCATGGTGCTGATGAACTGTGGAGACCTGGATCATGAGGATTCAGAGGAGAAGAATCTTAGTGTATTGTTTAGAAATCTTTCTTTGATATTTTAGTGAAGAATGTGACCTCTATTTGCTCTTCTCCAAAAAGTCTGCCTGAGGCTAAAAGTGAAGAGTTTTGGATCAGTTGCATTGGCTAAGGAAATCTCAAGGCAGCCTTATATAGATTCTGTTGTATGGGTTACAAGTATTCAGTCTAATGAAGTTTTTAATGAAAAGGAGCAAACTGAGAAAGTAAAAATACAACATGTACAATTTGAGGAGAAAAGGAGCATAACGAAGTGGAGTGAAGCTAAGTCCTGTGTTCAAGGAGATAAACAGATTGAGAAATGGAATAAAGGGAGTTGTGACTTCAGGGCAAGATCCCACCCAGCTAACTTTTCAATATTTGAAAAGAAATTAAAGAAAAGCTTAGAGCCGGGTATGGTGGTATATGTCTTTGATGCCAGCACCCAGAAGGCTGAGATTGGTAGACTTCTGAGTGTGGGGCCAGTCTGGTCTACAGAGCAAGTTCCAGGACAGTGAAGCTTAGTCAGTGAAGGAAATTATGCTAAAAAGAAAGCTGGTCAAGATGTAATTGAATGAGGGGGCAGTGTTCCAGACGCAGCAAGCCCAGAACTTATCACCTTCAGTCATGAAGTTCTGGCTTTGGAGTCAAGGATAGAAGAAAGATGTTATGAAACTTTCTTCTATGACTAAGGAAAGCTGTTGAGGCCATGCATGTGTCAGGAGTGTCTCTGAATGGAGGCCTTAAAAAGCCATTGCATGAAGTTTTGCAGGTGAAGCTTGGATTGCCTTGGAGACCCCAAGATGCTGGAGATGCTAGAGCCATGGGATACGTACAAAGGAAAGCTGCTAACAGGGAGTAGAACCAGCTCAAGAGATAGGAGTGCGTTGCAGTCAACAAAGCTAAAGTAGTTGGTGATCTGAAGAGTGTTTTCACATCAGACGTGGAGATTCAGAGTTTGGAATTTGAAGTTTGCCTACCTGGTTTTAGGTATTGCTTTGGTCCTGTATATCCTTGATATATTCCTTTCCCTACATTTTGAAATGGTTATGTATATCTTGTGCCATTGTATGCCATAAGTATGCAATCTGCTTTTGATTTTGATTTTATAGGTCATTACATTTAAGAGATTACATGAATCTCAGAAGAGACTTCGAACTTTAAAACATTCTTGAGATTGTGATAGACTATGGGGACTTTTGAAGTTGGACTAAATGTGTTTTGCAATATGATATTGTTACAAGCTTATGTGGGCCAGGGAGTAAAATGTGGTAGTTTGAATGTAGTTGGCATCCATAAGCTCATAGAGAGTGACACTATTAGGAAGTATGGCTTTGTTGCAATAGGTATGGCCTTGTTGGAGAAAGTGTGTCACTGTGGGGGTAGGCTTTGAGGTCTCATATATGCTCAAGCCATGCCCATTTTTTTAGACCATTTCCTGTTGCCTACAAGTCAAGATGTAGGACTCTCAGGTCCTTCTCTAGCACCATGTCTGCATGTACACCACCATGTTGCAGTATGATAATAATGGACTAAACCTCTGAACATGTAAGCCACCCCAGTTAAATGTTGGGTGTTAGTGAAACCACAAGGAAAGGCAATTCTGTATATGACAGTACTTAGTTCCTGCAACCAGAAGCTATTTGGAAAGATGAACTTGGAAGCAATAATCATGTATTTTCAATTGAGACTTCCTTTCACTAAATTTTTTAAAGTTAGCTCACAATGCAATCTTTTTTAAAAGCTTAATTTAAAGGACTAAGACCTTTCCATTTCAAAAATTATACTAAGATAGTCTGGAATTGACATAAAGTAGACATACAGACCAGTGAAAAATTGGAATGTCCAAAAATATAGTTTACATTATTAACAGTTGATTTCCTAAAGAATTCAGGGGAAAAAAAAAAGTCAAGGGGAGAAAAAATGTCATCAACAATTTTTTTTGAAACAACTGGGCATTTACACATGGAGTCAAGTTGGTTGATTGCATCACACCATAGACAGACATTCTTTTAAAACGGATCAAATGCAAAGCCAAAGAACTGAAACTTTAATAGCAGTAGTAAGATGTAAGAATAATTTTTTTTCATAGTATACGTCTTTAATCCCAGCACTGTGGAGGCAAAGTTCCAGGACAGTCAGGGCTACATAGAGAGAAAAGGAAAGAAAAGAAAATGAAAGGGAAAAAAAAATAAGTGTTTTTTTTTTTTTTAAAAAAAAAAAGTTGGAAAGTTTGGAGGAGGATGTGGAGTCTCTATTTGGGAGGTGTATGGAGGGTTGGGATGAATATGCTCTAAATATACTGTATGCATGTATGAAATTCTCTAAGAAATTACAAAGCTTTACACATTAAAAATATACAGGAAAGTGGAGCTCACAGAACAGCTTAAAAAGTCAAACTGGGGGCTGGCTCAGCGGTTAAAGAGCACTGACTGCTCTTCCAGAGGTCCCAGGTTCAAGTCCCAGCACCCACATGGCAGTTCATAACTGTCTGTAACTTCAGTTCCAGGGACTCAACACCCATGGCAAAACATAAAATCAGTGAACATAAAATATTTTTTTAAAAAGAGTCAAACTAGCTGGGCAGTGGTGGCATACGCCTTTAATCCCTGTACTTGGGAGGGAGAGCCAGGAGGATCACTGTGAGTTCCAGGCCAGCATCATGGTCTACAGAGCAAGATCCAGGACAGGCACCAAAACTACACACAGAAACCCTGTCTCAAAACAAACAAACAAACAAACAAAAGTCAAATTGTTAATACACAGACCTCACATACATGAGTCGCTTGCATAAAGATCAATAGAAATATAATGATTATAATTTATCCTTTTTATAATAAAGAGATAAGATATTATTTTGATTTTAAAACATCAAGTTTTTGTGTGGAGATTTATCTGAGAGTATACTTACCATAAATATTTTGTTTTCAGATATTTATTTTTGTATATTGCAGATAATCCAGTTGAAAACATAATACGTTTTTTCCCTATGGTAGGTATAAGTATTTTAATATCTTAAAACTTATGATTTAAGCCTATCAATTTAGATTCCTAAACTACTTTTTATGTAATTATGGCTAAAAAAATGCAAGCTTACTTTTAAAAGAAAGTGAATTACTTAAACTTTAAAAATATTGCTGAGGTTTTTTTTTTTAAATTGTATTACATTTTATGTGTGTGTGCTCATGCATGAACACTATTGTTGTGTATATGGTGTGCATATGAAGATCAGAGGACAGATTTTGGGAATCTGTTCTTTCTACCATGTGTCCTAGGATGGAACTCGGGTCATTGGGCTTGGTGATAGGTACTTTTACCTGCTGAGCCATCTTGTCAGCCCAAGAGTTTTGATTTTTAAAGATTAGGTATTGCTCTATAACTCAGGCTGACATTAAATTTGAATCTTTTAAACTCAGCCTGTTTTTGTTTTACTGTATTACATGTTTATCTTACTCTACATATTTTACTGTAACATGTTGTCTCTTGCCCTCAGACTAAAGAGTTTATTGATGGAAGCTTACAAAATGGAGGTAAAAAATGGTTTTTATGTTATTAAATATTTATTTATTTTATGTGTATGAGTATTTTGCCTACATGTATGTATGTGCACTACATGTGTGCCTGGTGCCTGCAGAGGCTAGAAGAGGTCACTCAATCCCATGGAACTGGGGTACAGAAAGTTTTAAGCTGCCATGTGGGTGCTGAGAATCAAACTTGGTCTTCTGCAAGAGCTACAATGCTCTTAACTACAGAGCCATGTCTCCAGGCAATAGTGTTTGTTATCTTTTAGTTGATTTTTTTTCTAAATGTAGGATAGGGTGATACCATTTTTATATGGTAGACAGTTTTCAATGTTTCCCACTACTCCATCTTGTTATGCTTTTTAAAAGTTTCCACTGAACTACTTTCTTTTTTATTTTTTTATTTATTTTTATTTTTTTTTATGCTGAATGCCATTTATTGAAGGAGGGAGGAGGTCTTAAATACAGGCTTACAGCACAATGGGAGAATCTCTAGCCAAATTAACCAAAAGGCAAAGAGAGAGCACCCAAATTAACAAAATCAGAAATGAAAAGGGAGACATAACAACAGACAATGAGGAAATCCAGAGAATCATCAGGTCATACTTCAAAAACCTGTACTCCACAAAATTGGAAAATCTGGAAGAAATGGACAATTTTCTGGATAGATACCACATACCAAAATTAAATCAAGATCAGATAAACCATTTAAATAGACCAATAACCCCTAAAGAAATAGAAACAGTCATCAAAAGTCTCACAACCAAAAAAAGCCCAGGACCAGATGGTTTCAGTGCAGAATTCTACCAGACTTTCAAAAAAGAACTAATTCCAATACTCTTCAAATTGTTCCACACAATAGAAACAGAAGGAACACTACCAAACTCTTTTTTATGAGGCTACAATTACTCTGATACCCAAACCACACAAAGATGCAACAAAGAAAGAGAATTACAGACCAATCACCCTTATGGACATTGATGCAAAAATACTCAACAAAATATTGGCAAACTGAATCCAAGAACACATCAAAAAAAATTATCCATCACGACCAAGTAGGTTTCATCCCAGGGATGCAAGGATGGTTCAACATACGAAAATCTGTCATGTAATACATCATATAAACAAACTGAAAGAAAAACCCCCATGATCATCTCATTAGATGCTGAAAAAGTCTTTGACAAAATTTAACACCTCTTCATGATAAAGGCCTTAGAGAGATCAGGAATACAAGGAACATTCCTAAACATAAAAAGAATAAAATATTAACCCTGGATTAGGGGATGGTTTCTTATGAACAACACATAAATCTCAAGCAACAGTAGTAACAACATCAAACAAGTAGGTTTACTACATTAAAATTAGAAACGAGTACTCTAATGCAAGTCATCTAGCAAGAAGACAATGCACATAATTGGAGAAAATGTTTAGAAATCATATAAGGACATGTTTTCTATAATATATGAAAAGCCTGACAATTCAGTAAAAAAAGAGTACAACATAAATAAAAAATAGGTAAAGCATTTGAGCAGAGCTTAGCCAAAGATGTACAGACAATCAATGGCATAAGAAACAACATTCAAGAGCACCAGTCATCATAAAAATGAGTCCAAATTATGAGCTATGACTTATACCACAATGGTGATTAAAACTTCAAATACAGGCAATCTAAGTGCTTATGGGAGTACAGAGAATATAGAACCCACTTATATGGCTTGAGAGAGTGAAAAAGAAAATGGCTGCTTGGAAAGTATCATTTTTCATTTCTGCAAAAAATTTAAATATAGGTATAATGTAATGTAAGCATCTAAGTAATTCTACAGCTTACAAGTTTATTTCTTTTGGGGGTATTTTTTTAAACCATGATTGTCTTTTAGATATTTATTTGATTGCATTTTTGAGCATGTATAAGAGTTGATCATACAATATTTGTCTCCAAAATGATGCGTGTAGATTTTGTAATAACTTGAGCATATTCGTACACACTGCTAGAATCATCTTCAGAAATGTTGAGCTCGAAGCTGGGTTTGCGTGTTTATTTCTTCAGTCTAATTCTGAACAAGACATAGAAAACAAAGAAGGATTAATCTTAAGTCAGGGTCAATAGTGCATCTTGTTGGCATGGAGATTAGCTATAAATTCATGGGAATAAGGGCACTGGAGGTTAATATTTACCATAGCAATATTTTAAATGTTTCATCTGGTCCTTGTTTAGGCAAAATGCCAGCCTGTCTGTCCTTTATGATTACAGAGGAAAAAGAGTTCATCTATTTTTCAATAATTCTGAAACAGAAAAACAATTTTATTAATGGAGATTGAAATAGTCACATGGGAATATTGATAAAGATTCACTTAACTGGTAATGATGGGGTTAACTGGGGCATGTTGTAGTCCTAAGACTCATTTTTTGGCTTTAGTTCAAGTACAGAATACAAGTGTAAAACATAAATATGTCCACAGAAAACAATTTTTAAATAGAACCTAGGTGATATACCATAAAGAGAAAATAAAATTTTTACACTGATTCCTAACTCCAGTCCTGTTATTTCAGTAGTGTTAAAATTTAAAACTAAATATTTAAAACAATTCAATCTATCTCCCTCTAAAGCATTCACATAACGTATATTATGTTTTTTTAAAATTATAATCTACAACCCACAATGCAATGGAGGTGGGTACCCAGGACAGCATCCATCTGTCCATTTGAATTGGAACATTTGGTTGTGGCGTAATAACATATTTTGGAACTTATTTGGTATGTGATAATATAAATTAGTTCTTTTCAGAATACTAAATCATTAGAGCTCTAACAAAATATTTTATATTTTATTTGACTTTAAACTTTCATTTTCATAGAGGTATTGAAATTTACTTAAAATATTATGATTTTTTTATTTGCAAGTCTAGATTTTGAGAATGTACTCAAGTTAACTCTAGAAATGCTATTTCTGTTTCATGCTGCTTTCATACTTGGATATTAGAAGCCTAGTATGCAAATCTGAAAGATGGACACTGATATTAGGAAACTGTCTTATTCTGCAGCAGGTTGTATGAGATTGAACTGCTGTTTATGCTATTAATATTAACTTCCTGAGATACCATCAATAATTAACTTAGATAATTGTGATGTCTGTAATCACTGGCCAGATCTTATTTATAATACTGAAAAATGAAATCTTCCTTCTGGAAGGAGTTGTTTATATCCTCAATAGATTATGGTTCATTTGTCACAATTGAATATAAATTTTAACTATCTGCTCCTAGAACAATCAAATTAGCAAAAACATGTCCTCCTAAAAATGTGCCCATGAATGTTGCCAGCAGTTTTATTCATAATACTTCTCTAAGTTGGACCTGAAATGTCCCCAGCCTATGGTACTTTTGGGAAGGGGTGGAACCTTTAGAGGATGGAATCTTGTGGTAGTTGTAGGCCACTGGGGGCACATCTTGAAAGGAACAGGGAAACTCAGTCACCCATTTGTTTTTGACCCTGAGGTGAGTGGCTTTATTCTACCAAGCACTCTCTGCTAGATTGTGCTTGCCTCTCCACAGACGCAAGAACATGGATCAAGGTTGGAAACCTCCAAAACTGTGGGCCAAATAAATCTTTTCCCTTCTAAAATATGAATGTATATCCAAAAAATCCTTTTTAATTTGATAAAAGCTGATCCCTTCAAATTATGCAATAAACACTTTTATTCAAAGTTCAAAATAATTTCTAATAACATTTAACTAAAATATGGTTAGTAAATATTTGTTGTCCCTCACATTGAGTATATTAGAAACAGATTAAAACATAAAACTTTGAAAAACTAACAATTTTGCATTTGTCTATTTATACGGTAAACTGTTAATGTTTTATTTTAGACTATTATGCTGTAAAGGATATGGGACAAAACTTACACAACTTACTTATTGATCATTTACTTTAAGCATCTTAAATGTGGGTGACCATTTCTTTGTGCTGATATTCTCTTTAAATTTAGTCTGATTACTTCACAATATCTCTGTTTCTTAACAGGTAAATCAGTTAATAGTACACCAGAACTTTGATGTGGAAGACATGTACCTAAATACACTGAAATACTCATTCTTCAATGTGCAAAATGTTTTTCTGTAGTTAGGTCAAAACTGATGAGTGTATGTGTTTGAGAGAAACTAAGTTTTGAAAAATTTATGAGAAAATCTAGAAATTTCTTACATGGTTAGAGGTAGTTACAAAATGAAGGTGAATGAGAAAGGAGAAAGATCCAGACTCTAAGATGACTCCTAAAGACAGCATTCTGCCCTTCAGATATGATACACAGGTCTGGCTCCTGAAATAAGTTTCCCATGTAAGTTCTTCAAATACAGGTATTTTAGAAAAGCAACGATTCTGGATTATTCTAGAAATCTGAGAGTAGAAACAGAATACAGATAACTGTTTAGATAGTTCAATTTTATTCCCAAGCCTGAGAAATTGTCATTCATAATTCAGCTCTTAATCTTTCTGTTACCTTAACATAAGAAGTATTTTTCATGAAGATGAAACTTTAATAAATCAAAACAAAAAACATTGATGGCCTTTCATATACATTAGGGGTCTATGATTATAGTAGGCATTTATGAATCCATTTAATGTACATTTTTTTCTAATTTAAGTTTGTTATAAAAGAGTGTATCTTTTTTGTTTCATTGTGCTAAAATGGTTTGAACATTTATAACAGAAAAAATCACTGTATTCCTACAATGAGGAGTGTATGAACTTTGCATATGCTCACCATTTTGAGAGAATCAAAGAGCCCAGCCTGCGATTGTCTTGGTGGTCTTGGTCTGAAGTGTAAGCGAAGAAAACACTTGAAATACATAGATTGGGATTCACAAAAGTTGGAAGAGAGGTAAACAATACTCACAAGAAACCAAAACAGAAAAATAACAGTAATTACTAATACTTTAAGGAACCACAAGCATAGAGCTAAAACCTAAACATGAAGTCCCACCACAGACCAACTGAGTCAGAAGATCCAGTGGTGAGTTTTGGCAATCTGTGCTTGATCAAACCCTCAAGCTATTCTGATTCAGACTTAACATATGTAACTACAGGGTTAAATAATGGCATTGCCATATAATTTAACACTATGGATTTACTTAAAGGAATGCTACAGCTGTATAGTATGGTCACAGGTAACTACATATACAGTTGAATATAAAAACTTATTGCCAAGTAAATCAAATGCTATCATGTGTGTATGTATTTAAGATGTATACACATTTGCATATGCTTGGTATATGTTTAGATGTGTATAAGTATTTGTGTGTGCCAGTGTGCATATGTGGGGGGTTGCATGAATGTGTGTATGCATATGAGTAGGTATGTGTGTGTGCATATGTGTAACTGTATATAGATGAGTATATGAGTGTGCATGTATGTATTTGTGCATGTATGCAAAAGAGTGTGTGTTTGTGTGTGTGTGTGTGTGTGTGTGTGTGTGTGTGTGTGTGTGTGTATGCGTGTGTATGCGTGTGTATGCATGCTGGATTTTAGTGTTAAGCTAGACCCTTTAAAAGATAAGAATAACAGGTTTTCTATGTAAGACGGAAGCATTTTTTATTTTTTTGGTTTTTCGAGACAGGGTTTCACTGTGTAGTTTTGGTGCCTGTCCTGGATCTTGCTCTATAGACCAGGCTGGCCTCAAACTTACAGAGATCCACCTAGCTCTGCCTCCTGAGTCCTGGGATTAAGGGGCATGTGTCACTAGTGCCTGGCTTGAAAGCATTTTTTTTTAAATTTGCATTTACAAATGACTTCAACATACATTGCTGTTTTTATGTATAACATTGTTGGTGCATTTATTGTTCATAAGTTTTAAAATTACATAACAATTACCACTTTATCATTCCTAGAATTTGTGCTTTAGTGGATTTTATTGTTTCTTAGAGATAATTGGTTCTTATTTAATTTATTTTCTACTTTTTGTTGTATAGCATGAATTTCAGTGATTCCTTTACTATTTCTTTCTTCTACATCTCTTTCTGGGATATTATATGGAAATTTTATCATGGTTTTTAATCTTTTTTACATCTCATAATAAGCATTTAAAGGCATATGTATACATTTTTTATTCGATTACCTGTGTGTGTTGGGGTCCTGTGCTGCTCCCTTTGGGGGAGGGACCTAGTAGGCACAGAGTCAATGACACAGACTCTGGGAAAATGTCAAAACAAGCTCAGTTTATTCAGGAAGAGGCAAGCCTTATATACCCTCCACCCCACCCTGGCGGAAGGTCTGATGAATATGCATCTGCTGGTGTGACATGGCTGCCTCTCATTGGTCCAGATCATCTCAGATCATGTCTCAGCTGCTGTTGCTTAGGCAGACCCAGGTTGACTCTCAGGGAGTATCTTATTACTGGTTTGGGCCTGTTGGCCCTCAAGCCTGTTAGGGCTGAGTCATCCCACACCTGTGCACTTAGAAAGCTTTGCTTTATTCCTTTTAAATTATTTTCTAATTTTTCTTTAACTGATTCTTTTCATTTAAAAAGATACTTGATGTCAGGAAATGAGAATAAGCATTGTCAAATGCCTTGAAAGGTGGAATTCCCTGTACTGTTAGGATGATTTGCAGTGGCCTCCTTTCTTTGTTAGTATTCTTGCATCACCTAGCATCTGCAGAAACTCTGGCTAGGCTGGCTGCTGCTGCTTGTCAGAGGCTTTGTCTGTATCCCAACATTGTTCCTTAGAAGCACCTGAAGTTCACCATGTCCTTGAAGTGTTTTTCTTCTGGAAGATCTTTGTGCGGATGGAAGTTTTACTTCATCTTATAAACTGTTGAGCCAGCATCTGTGCAGTCAGGGCAAGAAATCTCAATGTCATCTAAAATAGAAAAGATATTATGAAGAACCATGAGATTGCAATAGGAAAGTATCATGAAGCTATAAAGAAAAAGATAGCAAAGAGTACAGCACACCAACAAAAAGGGAACAGGTGAGTGATGGAAAGAAGACAAGAGGGATGAGAGGAGGGGAGGAGAGAAAAGCAGAGGAGAGGAGACCATCTTTTAATAGAAGTATGCCATAGACTGTGGCAGGCATGTGGCTGCGGTGTTGTTAACCATGTGTTCATGCAGGGAGAGTAATGGAAAATAAACTTCATGAGCACAGGTTGGGGCAGCTGGAAGACTGACATGAGGAAGGAATGATCTGGGAAGTACATTGGCCATGTCAGGAGTACCTGATGGGATGGTTGACAGGTCTGCATGGGCCCGTAGGTGCTCTACAGGCTGGATGTAGCACTAGGGAAGAACTCCAGTGAAAATCCTCAAACACCTACTGTGGAGGCCCACAAAGGTTTCCTAGTGAGATCTGAGCTTGCTTTACCCAGCAGGGCTGCATTAGAGGATTGCTTGACCATATGCATGGTTACCAGGTATTTGGAAGGGTCTGCACTTAGATGTGTGGTATGCTTTGATCTAGCAAAGGGAGGTCTTTTGCCCTACCCATTGACATTCCTTTAAAAAACCCTTTAGAAGAGACAGCAGGTGCTAGTGGGTAAGGATCCGGGGCCCTTCCAAGGTATCCTGTGTATTTGTTTCTCTCACCTCTATTATTCTATCTAAATATTTCTCACTCCTCCCTCCTCAAGAGTACCCTGGGCTAAAACTGGGAGTGGATCTCCCACAACCTACACAGCCATGTCAGCCATGATGCAGGGACAAGAGGAACTTCCTCTTTACTGGTGTCTCTGCAGAGTCCTCACAATCTCTATAATACTTACATGAAAGGATGATTTTCTCTAGTCCTTCTCATATGGTGTGGCATCATACCCACAGTGGAAACTGAAGTCTAAATGAGTGCCACTCTTAAGAAGGGTTCGCCTGCATTGCAGAGATGTGTTGTCTTCCTGCCAAGTGCAGATGAATGTGATTCAGGCAGCTTCTCTATCATCAGCAGCTGCTACCACACTCTCTCCAGAAAGTCTGAATGTCCACCTTTATAGTATCACATTATCCACTTTCTGTCTGCTCTCCTCTTTCTCTCCTCCCTCCCCCCTCTCCTTCTTCCTCTCTCCCCCTCCCGTCGTGTGTTGAACCCTTTGGTATCTTTTTCTTTGTAACTTCACAATGCTTTCCTCTCACAATCACATGCTCATGCTTCTTACGTTTCCTGTGTTAGCTGATGTTGAGATTTCTGTGTCCTGACTGGACAGATGCTTACAAACAGTTCACAGATGAAGGTGATGAGTCTGTTTTTTAAAGTGCAAGATCAGAGTGAGTGGGCAGTTTCTAGTGGGAGCCCAGTGTTTACTTCTCTGGCAGCATCATGAAAACTATGTCCTCTGGAGTGAATAAGTACAAGGTCTTCATAATGACAGAAAGGGTGGGAAGGACAAGTTAAGTCAGTCCACTGGGGGTGATTTTTAGAGTCCATCTCCATCTTTTTGGAGGGGAACTAAGGTCAAGGCTCATATGCTAATCACCTTCATACCTCTACTAGCATTGTCTGTGGATAGCAATTGTTAAAGAGGAATTTTTTTTATTTTTGAACATTTCATATATTTTTATAATGTGTTTGATCAAGTCCTCCCTTTTCCTCTTCCACCCAGTTTCTTCCCTAAGCCTCCACCACTATTCCCTCCCAATTTCATGTGTTCCTTTTCAAACCACTGTGCTGAATCATAGTGCTGCCAGTATGTACATGGTTGTGGAACTACTTACTGGATCATAGATAGCCTCTAAAAGGTCACAACCTTGAAGAAAACTGACTATCCCTCTCCCAGAAACTGTCAATTGTGAATAATTTCTTAGCTAGAAGCAGGACTTCATGACCTCCTCTTCTATCCATGCTTGGATTTTTGTACTTAAACCAGGTTTTAAAAAAATTTATTTAGATCTTATTTTATGCCCATGAATATTTTGCCTGCTTGTATGCATGTGCACAGTGTGTGTGCCTGATGCCTATGGAGGTCAAAAGAGGGTGTCAGATGCCTTGAAACTGGAGTTAACAAATGTTTGTGAGGCATCATGTTGATACTGGGACTCGAACTCTAGTTCCCTGAAAGGGCAACCAATGTTCTCGGTTTCTGGACTATCTCTCCAGCTCCCTGGCCCTAGCAGCTTTTTTTTTTTTTTTTAAATGCATAGGTTCTTTATAAGAGATGCCTTAAAAATGATCAAAAAAATGAAAGAAAGAAAATGGTGGTAAAATATAATAAGTAAGAAGACTAAAGAAGTTCCTGGCTGGTACCTAGAATAGACACTAGACCTTAACAAGAATCCTTAGGCACAGAGACAACAATGTGAGACATCTGTGGTGATGATTCCATTTAAACAAGGATTGGCAGTAATTCTAGATGAGTGTGTACCTAACATTCACACTCTGAAGACAGACGTTGAAGAGCTGGAGTGACAAGGTCAACACAGTTAGAAATTCGCTTATATCGTTAAGTGTCATCAGATAAAAGATCTTCAACATCAAATCATTTAAATTTGACCAGCAAAATTAACAACACTGACTTAGGGAGCATATGTAGGCCTTTATATGAAACAGCTAGATAAGATCAATTATTTTCCAACATGTGTCATTTACAAAAAGCTAATAATAATACTTTAGGCCAAGAAACATGTCACAATAAACTTTTGGAAACTGGTACCACTCAAACATTAGTTGTCACAGAGTCTAGTAGAAATTAATAAAGACTAATGCTTTAAATGTTTTCTACATATGAAAACATGTCAATACCTCGAGAATTAAAATGGCTTAATGGAAAAATTAAATACATTAGAATCTATAATAATTAAATTATTACCTTTAAATTTATTGTTTCACACCTAAGTAAAAGAGGCTATAATTGTAATTGCTACTGAGGAAAACTAGAAAGTTAATGAGCTAATATTAATTAACTAAAGATTAAAAGTAAATAAAAGGGTAAACCCAAAGCAGACATAAAGAAGAAAAAACTGTATCACTGAGCAAGTGAAGACAGAACAGATGGTTTCCAGAGATCAATCAAAGCAAACATTTCACACAGCAGCAGACTCCTGCATTCCAATATTTCAATGTCTGGACTTCCAAGCATATCATAACAGTAAGTTCTAAAAAGCAAATACCAGAGGTAAAATGCATGCTACAAATATGACCGAGAAGTACAATTTTTATTCTAACAATTTTTTTTTACACGAGAAGAGAGAAAGACAAATTCCTGACATACATGAACAGATCACATAAAATAATACAAATCAGTGATAAGGGTAAGAAAAAAATCCCAAAATACATAAAGAGGATCACAAAGAAAACAGCTGGCATCCAAGCGTGGCAAAGCACTTGCAATGCCTGTACTCAGAAACATGAAGAAGGAAGGTTGCCATGAGTTTGAAGTCAGCCTAGCCTACAAGGTGAACACCAGGCCAGCCAGGGCTCTGTATCATGGCACTGTCTCCATCAACAAAGAAAAGAGAGAAAGAAGATGGAGTACCTGTTTACTTATGACACAGTGTAGCTTTCGTTTCTAGCGATGACCCCCCAGTGCAGAAGAAAGAAGATGGAGCCAGATGTCCATAGCTACAGGTACAACCTTCAGGAAGTACACTGAGACCCCGCACCACAAGTGTGATGTTTATGTGCTTTCAGATGCAGATCAAAAGTATCCATAAGCTTTGCAGTTAATAGTGATGTAAAAATCTATGTAGCAAACTTATCTCAAATAAATATAAAAAAGTTAAAATACTCTGAAGTTTAAGTCTGGGACATTTCTAAAATAGTGTGTTAGACAGATCAAACCAATCTTACAAAGACCCCTAATAAGTATATTCAAAGAATTTTAATGGATTGAGCTTTTGGGCTATTTTATCCTGCAGTGACAATAACGAAATGTAAACATGTAAACATATCAAGTGATCGTGGATAGGAAGAATTTGAAACCAGATATTAATGTTAGTTTTTTTTTTTTTTAGGACAGGAACAATATAACTTTTCTCTTTCCCCCAATTTTCTAAAATAGGATATGCTATGAAAGTATGTGTATATGTGAATTTTGGCTGTTCCTTAAGGACCATTACACTTAATATTGTTATTTTGATGTTTAAGAGTAGTAAAATAGTCATTCTTATTTCCTTGGAAGTTGGAGTCTTGAAGGTCTGATTCTCAGAATTCTGTTTTTAAGGTTTTATAAATACAATAATTATAGCACAAACCTGAGAGATCTATCTGACAGTTGTGCCTATTTGTACTATCAAAAAAAACTTAATTGCATTTTTTTAAAATTTTCATTCTAGGACTATACATATCTTGAACTGTGGCCCTAAGAATCAGTCAGAAGTAGCATGTTGGTGATTACTGGCATGGAGTTTTATTTATCTTTATTATGAAGTTAAAGTATGTTCCTTAAATATATTTTAAGTTTTATTTCACTATAATTGTTAGTATAGTACTTTCTCAAAAATAAACCACATTAATTTGGTAATTAATTATTATATTCAACTGCAGATTCTGCTCCCCAGTTCTGGCTCCTTCGTGTGTCTGCAGTCCACTGACAGGCTGGAACTAGCTCACCCAGAAGGTTTCATTCAAAGAGTTGCTTGTTAGCTAGAGCAGAAGAGGCAACAGCCCACAGATCTTTCAATACCTTGAAGGCATCCAAAGCTTCTTACACGCGATGACTGTGCCACCAAAGGAACAAGGGAACAATGTAAATGTTCACTCAAGGCTGGAACAACTCCTATATGTCTAGTTGGAAACTGGACTCAAGCTCCTGATTTTAGCTCCTGCAAAATAGTGTGCTCCCAATCTCGGCCGCCATCTCTCACCGGCTACCCTGTGATCACAATTAGTCTACTCCTATGCAAAGATTTTACACACTCTCCTAGTATCTTCAAAAGTCTATTTGAATTTTGGAATCAGGCTCAATCGAGACTGTCATTGCACTCTCAGCAGCTTTTGCAAATACAGATGAGCATACATGGATCCAGAGTATTGAGACAAAACAAAACAACAACAACAAACAAAATGAAACAAAACAAAAAAGAACCACTGCCAACAAATGCAATCGACAGTAGTCACTGGCGCTCAGCAGCTTTAGGGCCGCAGTGGGACATGTTTTTACTCCTCTCTGGGGCGTTAACTAGTATACATTCATTGCCACAGCGATGCCGTGCATGAAGGCACTCACTCAAGTGCATCATGGGCTTTTAGTATATTTACCTCCTTCACCTCCCCCCTTTCCTGTTCCCACAAGTCTTTCTTCTCACAGGCTTACTTCTGCTCCCCTGTAAATTATATATATGTATATTATTTATATATATATCTGTGTGTATTTATACATATATGCATGTGTATTTATGATTTTGTGAATTTGTATAAAATCTAGTGTCCACAAATGAGAGAAGATACCTGATATTTATCATTCTGAGTGTTCATTATTTCACATAATATGATATCTACAATTGAATCCATTTTTCTGAAAACAACCTAATTTCATTCTTCTTCATAGCTGATTAAAAAACCTAGAGCATACATGTGCCACATTTTCTTTGTTGGTTCATCTGTTGACAGTGAAGCAGATTCCATAACTTGGCTGTTATGAAGAGTGTTACAATCCACATGTATGTGTAAGTATCTCTGACATGTTGACTCAGAGTCCTTACCACTCATGTATGTACATGAGTGGTATAGTTGGGTCACAGGTTGCAATGGCATAGTACGGTAGTTCTGTGAGGAACCTCCTTCCTGATTTCCACAGGGACTAATTGGTTTGCATTCCCACCAGTGGAATATATATATATATATATATATATATATATATATATATATATTCCCTACACCCTTACTGTTATCTGTTGCCATTTGTTTTCTTTCTTACTTTTAAACTTTCTTTTTATTTATTCTTTGTGTCTTTCACATCAGGTATCTCGATCCCACATATTTCCCATCACTCTGTATATGCTCTCTGACCTTGCAATGCTCCCGCCCCCCATAAAATTTAAGAGAAAAAAGAAAAGGAAAAAATATCATCATGGAAGCTGTAGTGTGACACAGTGAGCCACACACTCAACCCTTTTTTCCATATATCTTTATTTGCAAGTGTTCATTGCAGATAAACACTGGTCTGGTTCGAGACCTCTGATTTCTGCTACACTATTGATGCTGGGCCCTCACTGGAGCTCCTCTTGCTTATCCTGCAGTTGCCCTGTGTTGTGGAGATCTGCAGCTTTGGTTCTGCAGGATCAGCTCCTTTATGTGCCCCAGCAGATCACAGATGGGGTGGGCCAACCCATAACCCTGGTTTGGGGCCTGGGCAGTTGCTTGATAGCCATTATAGCAAGTGAAATGGGATATCAAGTGCAGTTCTATTATGCATTCCTCCATGGTTAAGGGTATTGAACATTTTTCATCTGTTTATTGTTCATTTGTGGTTCACATTTATGCAATTGGCTATTTGCTTTTCTAGTATTTAGCGTTTTGAGTTTTTTTTTTATATATTCCAGTTGTTAATGCTCTCTATCATATATATAGCTAGCAAATATTTTCTCCTCCTTACACTGTCTCTTCCTCTGCTGAGCAGAAACTTTTAAATCTCATATAGTGCTTTTTGTCAATTTTTGGTTTAACTTCCTGAGCTGTTGGGATCATTTTCAGAAAGTCCTTGCCTATGTTTATAGCTTGAAACATCTCCCATACTCTTCCTCTAGCAGTTTCAGAGATTCACAGCTTATGTCAAGGTCTTTGATCTATTTTGAATGGACTTTTATGGAAGATGAGGAATAGATCTCTTTCTTCATTGTTCTAGGTAGGAAGAAGCTGTCTTTTTCTTCCAATGCATATTTTCTTTACATCTTTGTCAAAAATCCGGTGGCTGTGGCTATGTCTTTATTTCTAGGCCCTCTGTATTCCTGCCAACAATATGGAATTTTTGTTACTAAAGCTTTGTGTACAAGTTGAGATGAGGTGTCATGATACTGCCTTGTTCTTTTTGATGAAGACAGCTTTGTTTGTTTGGGGTCTTTTGTGTTTCCATATGATCTTAGCATTTGCCTAGTTCAGGAAAGAATGTCAATGAACTTTATATGGAGACTGTCCTACATCTGTAGATCATTTTGGCTAATATAGTAATTTTCATTAAATTAATTCTGCCAAGCCACAAGCAGAATACTTATATTCTACTTTCCTCATATTTTCTTCAGTCTTTTAAAATTTCCACTGTAGAAATTTTTGTGCTTCCTTGGTTGTGGTTACTCAAGGTGTTTTCAAGCTCTTGTGGGTGAGATTGTCTCCCTGATTTACTTCTCAGCCTGTTTGTTATGTGAAAGTTACTGATTTGTTGTCGACGATAGTGATGATAATGATATCCTGCCAGTTTGCTGAAAATGTTTATCAGCTTCAGGTTTTTAGGGTCCCATACACAGGGCCATGCTGTCTTCAGATAGGGATAACGTAAGTTCTTTATTCCCTGTTAACATCTCTCTTTCTTTCATTCTGTTGCTCTAGCTGATAAGACTTGAACACTATGTTGAGTAAGAGTGGAGAAAATGTATACCCTTGGCTTCTTCCTTAATTTAGTGGAAATACTTTGATTGTTTTTCACATTTAATATAATGTTGGCTGTAAGTGTGTTTGATACAGCCCTTATTGTGTTGATTTGTATTTCTTCTACCCTAATTTGCTCAGGGATTTTTTTTTATCATGAGGAAATATTAAACTTTGTCAAATACCTTTTCTTCACCTTAGACGATCCTTTGTTTTCTGACCTCCGGTCTGTTTGTTGCATATATTACATTTTTTCATTTGTATATACTAAAATGCCCTTGCATCCCTGGAATGAAACCAAATTGGTCATGATGAATCCTCTTCTCCCTGCCCTGGATTGTTGAGAAATTTTGCATCTATGTTCATCTGGGAGATTGCCCTATGAATACTTTTGTGCTGCATCCTTATCTAACTTTGGTATCAGGGTAATACTGCCTTATGGAAAAGATTTTGTAGCACTGTCTCCTCTAAAATTTCAAGAATCATCTCAGAAGCAATTGTGTTAGTCCTTTAAAGGCCTGATACAATTCAGCAGAGACTCCAACTGGCCTGAGCTTTTTAGTTTAACATTTTTTTTTTATTTCTGCTTCAATCTGTTTGTATGTTATATATCTTTTAAAATTGTTTAAAACTTCTTGGCTTAATTTAATAAGTCCTATGTGCCCAGAAATGTATTCAGTTCTTCTGGATTTTTTCCAATTTATTGGAATGGAGATTGTTAAAGTATGCCTTAATAACCCTCTGGAATTTGCTAGAATCTGCTATTACATGTACTTTTTATCTCTAGTTGTATTAATTTGAATCCTATCTTATATTTTGTTAGTTTGGCTAGGTTTATCAATCATGTTTATTTTTTGAAGAAATTATTTTATTCTTATATATTCCTTTTGTCTCTATTCTTCATATTGTTTTGTGTTTTGAGTTATTCTTGCTTTTCTGAGATCTTGAAGTAAATCAAGGAACCACCTACTTGATATCACTCTGATATTTTAAAATATGCATACATTTATATATTAATACCTATACAGTTCCCTGTGGCAATCATTGTTACAGGATCATGATGGTTCTGGTACATTACATGTCATGTACATTCACCTATAATAATTATTGGATTTTCCTTCTGAATTCTCCCATGACCCATTGATCATTCAATACTGTGTCATTCAATGTACATGAGTATCTCAATATTATAATAGGAAACTTTGATCTACTTAGAAGAAAGCCCCTTAAAACCAAATACTATTTTTTTAATAATGTGGGAGAATGCCAGTTCCCAGTTCTTGGAGATAGTCGATGAGGTTCTCAGGCCACCCAGACAAGGGGCACCGTATCAAGGACCAGCACTTCTGGTCCTTCTCCAAAGAAAGAAAGGGGGAAAGGTATAACAAAAATACACGGAGTCTGTTTTGTGTTGGCCAATCACTCCTGGGCATGGGGCTTGTCCTGTAGTGTGGTTGATATTCCCAGTGACACTCTAGTGAAGGAGACTGATTTTCTGTCAGATCTGGGAGGAGCTGGGGGAGGGGAAAGAATATGATCCAAATATATTGTCTCAAAAAGTTTAAATAAAAATAAATTTAAAAAAGAAAGAATGAAAATGTAAATCACATCCTTTTAAGATATAAAAGTACTGTGTCAATTATTATTTATGAATATTAAAAAGGAATGGTGAAATACCAAAAAGTATACATTTTAAATAGAGACTTTATAACAGTTGAGCACTGTATTCTCAGTCCTAAATGGAAAGCAATCCCAGCCCAGATAACTTTATTGTAATATTTAAGACAACTAATCTTAAAACAATTCATTTAATGGTGAAGCTTCTGTGTTACTGGTCACTCAGTAACCCATGAAGTTAAATGTGTGTATGCATGTGTCTATGTGACTGCATGCATGTATGTGTATGTGGATACCTTCAACTAAATCAACATTTAGAATCTCTATATTCTATATACTTAAAAATGTAATTCTTTATTAATTTGCATCTTTATCAGAAGAAAACATACATGTGAATTCCTATGTAAAATGGAACTTACGTGGAAACTTTAACTTGCATGGCCACATTACAAAGAGAAAATGGAAAATTTTAGAAGTTGTACATTGCCCAGCAATAATTGACAGATTTGTGATTTAGACCTGCATATCTCAAAGCTTGTGGTTTACCATTCTAGACCAAATGAGAAAGATTTCAGCTGCTATTATGCATATGGCAATATCCCCAAAGGGAAGTCAAGACTGACTTCCTGGACCTTCAGTTCTTTACAGGGCCTGAAGGCTGGATTACAGTTGCTGTTACCTCCCTGAAAAGTTAATGATATTTGAACAGAAAATATTCCACTTTTAGTTTCCACTGAACCAAAAAGATTATTTAAGTATTTCTGCTTCTAGAAAAGTTCCTCAACGTCTCTCAGCAAAGTCTATTTTTAACTTCTATGGTACAGTCTCTCCTAATCAATAAGCAAGCTTGCTCCTAGGCACTCTTTGTCCTGATCCATTTGTTTTCATTTTTGGTGAAGTAGCTTCCCCTCCCAACTTCACTCTTCCCTCTCCCGGGTGGAACAGTTCTAGTGTGTTCATTTGCTGCTCAACTGCTCTCTTCCCAGCACTCTCCTCCTGGAGTTCCAGGTCCCTTTGTAGTTGTCTAGATGGCTGCTCCTTCAGCTTGAGCAAATCCCAGGAATCAATGCGACTTCCCACAGTTTATTTAATAGATGATTTGACTCATGTAAAAATCATCTTTAGAGTACCATGTCTGGGGGAGCTGAGATGACACTGAAGACTCTATGCCCCATCTAGGAAGAGTACATTACTCTCTCACCCTGTTTTCACAGTCTTTTGTGCAATTTTTTTTAAATGTCCTATTTCCTGGAAGCATTGCGATTGGTTTAATTGTGTTTCTCTTCCCCCGCTAGGTTCCATACGTATTTGAATACAAGCTTGACTGGCTTTTATATTCGTGGATCCCTGAAATTAGCAAAAATTTTTACGCATTGTTTATTGAAATGAAAGCAGTAAATTTCCATAATCGTCCTTCCACTTGTGTCTTTGGTAAATATGAATTTTAGCTGGAACTGCCAGGACTTCAGGTGAGTTTCAAGAAACTCCCCGCCAAGCTGAAGTGTAATGAAACCCTAAATAGATACAGGAATGCTTCCTTGTCTTAAACAATGTTTCCAATTAGATTCTGCTTCTAGGTTTTATTTTCCCAATGTGATTTAGTTAATGTTCTAACTAAAAAGAGAGTAAGTAACTTACTAAATTAATGTCTTACTGTGAGATAAAGTGAGCAACCATTACCATAAATCTCTCCAATAGCATTTGACAATAATCACTTACAATTACCTAGCTGACAGCAAATGTAGTTGTTGGACAGTAGCTACATGATTATTTTCTAGGCTTTTCTTCATTTTATTTTTAAATATGTCACTTATATAGTATATAAGAATGTCTTGCAGATACATTGGCACCTAGGATGGCATAAAAACAACAAAGATGAAAAGAAAGAAAGGGCACTTTAGAAAGAGGAGTTGAGCTGGAGAGAGGTGTGTGTGTGGGGGGAGTAAGTATAATACAGAACAAAGATTTAAAAACACTGTCAATATTGAATATACTATTGAGCAGGTCTACAGTCTAACCAGACGGGAATCCTGGAATTCATGCACCATGTAGCTTTAACAAAAATTGTCTTTTTTCATCACTCTACTAGAGCAGTGGCAAGAAGCTATTATTAACAGACCCCTCTGCTTTTTTGGTGTCCAGTAGGCTCCAGAGGTATAGGCCCTTCCCCTCATAGCCCATTCTGGGCAAATAGGATAAATATCAGGGAACTATACACTGAGACCTCGCCAGAAGAATATCTCTAGCTAGAGGGGGAGACTGAGTCAGAACTGTGCAGTGTCCCATGTGTTGGACATCTGGTGTGAGCCATAGACTGGTGTGTGACTCACTGACTCACCAGAAAAAGGATGAACAGTGGCAAGTGCTTAAAGGTCGTAGGGTATAAGCTACACAACTATAAAGCATGCTAGGAGCTCTCTCCATCTTTACAGTACCTAGAGACCGAAAGACATCTGGAGTAATAAAACTGGCCACCTAACCCAAAATCACATGCTCTGTTGTGTGGCAGAACCCACAAAAATCAACACAGAAAGTGAAAACTGAAAAGGTTTGGTCCTCCTTAGAGGGCACCAACTCAAGTGGCCAGAGAAGAAAATATGAGGCCATGTAGACAGATTGTACCTGTGCTCAAACAATTGATGGCACAAAGATGGACTGTGTAGCTATGCCCACTTGGCTGGATATGAAGAGACAGAATATGAGCCTGTGGCAGATATGTAAGGGGACTGAGACAGACTGTGGCTACATCCATGTGAGTGACTCCAGCAAGCCATACTCAGAACATGATTTAATGTGACAACACACAGCCTCTGACCTCCTGTCTTGTCCTCCTTCCTTTACTCTTAAACTTCCACTGTTTAATGGTCATCCTTGATGTTGTGGATCAGTTTTGTCCAACTCTATTCTCCCTCCTCCCCTCTTTGGAGATAGGATCTCCAAAGCACACAGGTTAGCCTTGGCCCAGGGTCTCCCTGCTTTAGTCTTGTATACACTAGGATTGCTGTAGGGTGTCTGACGCTACATCTATACCACGGCCCTTTTTGTTTTGTTTTAGCTTCAGCTGGAGCTGCCTTATCCCCTTAATGCTTATGCCAAGCATTTTGTCCCAGAAACACAAAGACTAAATGATATAGGACTAATGCATCTGCAACTGAACTGTAAACCAATGATCATTTCTAGTACGAAAAATCCTAGGACTTATCCCACCATCATAACCTAACTTCACTCAAGGACCCCCCCCCCATCCTAATAGTTCCTAAGCTATGAACTGATCAACCAATAACTCATTGATGAGGTTAGAACCCTCATAACCTGATTACCACTCAGGGCCCCAACTCTGCACACTTTCTACATTGGGGTTTAAGCTTTCAACACAGGTTTAGAAATAAGTGACAGAGACAAACCATAGCAAACCTCAAGACTTCAAAAATTATAATCTGTCTAATGAGCCTATGCTGCCTAATGCTGTGGGATGGTCTGTATGTCAAATTGTTCTGATTGGTCAATAAATAAAACACTGGTTGGTCAGTGGCCAGGCAGGAAGTAGGTGGGACAAGGAGAGAGGAGAATTCTGGGAAGTGGATGGCTGATGTGGAGAGACACTGCAGCCACTGCCATGACCAGCAGCATGTGAAGACGCCGGTAAGCCACGAGCCATGTGGCAAGGTATAGATTTATGGAAATGGATTAATTTAAGCTATAAGAACAGTTAGCAAGAAGCCTGCCATGGCCATACAGTTTGTAAGCAATATAAGTCTCTGTGTTTACTTGGTTGGGTCTGAGCGGCTGTGGGACTGGCGGGTGACAAAGATTTGTCCTGACTGTGGGCAAGGCAGGAAAACTCTAGCTACAAATGGCGCCCAACGTGTTGGCAAGAGTTTCCACCTAAAACCTGAGAAAAGATTTAGTTCTAAAACGGAACTAAAAACAGCTTCCTAATTGTCTCTCTCAAATGAGCAGCAACTGCCGGTTTGAGCTACTGGCGGGTTCCTGGCGTGTGCGCTTGACCTGCAGTATGGCGGGAATGAGGCCTCTGCAAGTGGCACATTAAGCTGCGTGGTGGATTTAGCTTTTGCTAGTACAAAACAAAAAAAGAGGTTTCTGGGCTACACGCTGCTTGGATAAAAGCATAGACCCACGATGGCTCCCAGAGCTGGCGGAAAACGTACCACTGCCATGTTGGGAAGCTGAAATGGGCGGAGCCAGCAGCCACAGCGCCATTTCAGGCTTAAAAGGCTGCAGTTTAAAGCAATAGGCTCAAGGTAATATAAAAAATAAGCCACATAAAGATGGCTACCACACAGAGAATCTGGATTATGTTCTCTTTGAAATTCGTAACTGAAGAAAAATATTTGATTACAAAAGCTGTTGAGTTATGCCAAAATGTATATTTTAAAGGTACCTTGACTTCAAAATTTGACTATAAGGATATGTTGCTTTGGAAAAGAGGCTCTGCTTTTGTTTCTACAGAAAGCCAGAGGCTATGGATTTGTTCCAGATTAAGATACATCAGGTTTGACCAGCCAAGACCACCTGAAAGGTCTCCGATGACACTATGGCCCAGATGATCCAATATCCAGAATCGTTTCAAGGCAACTGGCTCAGATGATATGGTCTCATGGACTACTCCATGATCCTAAAATTTTCTTTGTGTCCCCATAAGATACAGCGCCCCCCTCCAGCAGGAAGTAGTAAGAGAAGCTACGCCCAAATTCCCAAATATATCAAGCTGATTTTGGAGATGTGTAAAAGTTAAAAACCTTCCTTTTAAAAAAAAAGAAAGGGGAAGTGCTGTGGGATGGTCTGTATGTCAAATTGCTCTGATTGGTCAATAAATAAAACACTGGTTGGCCAGTGGCCAGGCAGGAAGTAGGTGGGACAAGGAGAGAAGAGAATTCTGGGAAGTGGAAGGCTGATGTGGAGAGACACTGCAGCCACCGCCATGACCAGCAGCATGTGAAGACGCCGGTAAGCCACGAGCCATGTGGCAAGGTATAGATTTATGGAAATGGTCAATTTAAGCTATAAGAACAGTTAGCAAGAAGCCTGCCATGGCCATACAGTTTGTAAGCAATGTAAGTCTCTGTGTTTACTTGGTTGGGTCTGAGTGGCTGTGGGACTGGCGGGTGACAAAGATTTGTCCTGACTGTGGGCAAGGCAGGAAAACTCTAGCTACAGCCTAAAGGAACAATAAAGCCTGGATGAAAGCACATCTATTTAAAGCAAAGATTTGCATATATTGACTATTGTAATCTATTGCTCAGAAGAAAGACTTCTTTGAAAATGTTACCACCAATTGACAATTCTCTTTGTTACTGAAGAGCGCAGATGGAGAGATATCATAATGTTAATGTTTTTCTTGCTTCCTTATACAACTTACATTCTGCAGTCTATGCACCAAGGAGTAATATTTGACTTTCACATCTAATGGTTTAAAGGACACCTTTTGTTAGACTTCAGCTGGCCTAGATAGTGATTCTTCTTAGAGATTTGGGTAGCAGATTAAAACCTTCTGGAAATGATCCACTGTAGATGTAACAGTCTTATTATTAAATAAGAAACACAGAAGCAAATGCAGAGTTAAAAGCCCAAGAGGTCAGAGCAGTAGTAAGAGCTGAGACTTAAAACAGCTTTCTTACCCTTCCTGCCACTGTTGCCCTTCCCCTCAGCAAGAGGCCTACTTCCTATGTATCTGTCTTTTTATTGACTTTCTGTTCTGCCTTCTCATTGGTTGTAATCCCAACCACATGACCTCCTCGTCACTGCCTGTCTATACAGACCTCTAGGTTTTCTATGGTTGGTATTGAGATTAAAGGTGTGTGTCTCCGTGCTGGCTGTATCCTTGAACACACAGAGATCTGTCTGTCATGTGATCTGGATTAAAGATTTGTGTCACCACCACCCAGCTTCTGCTATGGCTTGTTATTAGCTCTGACCCCCAGGCAACTTTATTTATTAACATACAAATAAAATCACATTTCAGCACAAATAAAATATCACCATAATCCACTGTTCTTGAAGCCATTTGAAACATTTGTGGTTTGTGGGATATCAAAACAATTGGTATTACAGGAGTAAGGAAGATATTGTTTCCAACCCTATGGAAGCCAGGTTTCTACTGCTGTGAAAAAATAAGCAAGAAAAATCTACTTAAGACCTACTTTCTCCAACCTGTCCCCACCTCCTAATAGTTCCTAAGCTATAATCTGATCAATCAAGCAACGCATTGATGAGGTTAGAGCCCTATAACCCATTCACTATTCAGGGCCCCAGCTCCATATGTGGCTACATTGGAGTCCATGCTTTCAAAACAAATTTTAAAGCGAGTTTCAGAGACAAACCATAGCGAACCTCAATACTTCAATAAAGGAAATGACTAGAACTGACAGGGACTCTGTAAACGTGGTGACTGTACAACAGCTCCATATGAAACCCTCCTTACATATCTTTGTCTCATCCATGAGTACCTGACAACTTCTTCATGGAGCGCTAGGTCCACAGGAGACACACTGTGCCTCCCTATGGTCCTGTTACTAATGCACTGAGAGCCACGCTCGTTGGACTGAAGAATCCCACTGGCTAGGCATCTCATGCATAGATAATGAGAACTTGGCTTTCATTCTCCTCTGCCTGGAAGAGCCTTAGCTGATTTGGATTATGGAAATCTTCCTCAAGCTGCATCTGAGGTAGGTGTCTTGCTTCTTTTTATCTCATCAGTCATCTCCAGATAGATGTCACTATCTCTATGGATCTGCACAGTCCAGCAATTCAGCCTTATCACCCACTGCTCTCATTAACTTGCCTTTACACTAAATCCCCCTGGACTTCTAATTGTTTTCTTTATTCTTGAGAGTCAAGGAAACAATCTAAAAGTATACATAGCAAAACCTTTGTTTACACAAAGGCCTCTTCTCTGATGGCCTGGAGTGATGGTCCTTTTTGCCTTGAAGTATTGTGCTGTGACCTGCAGAGCTTGGCTCTGGAAACCTGGCCAGGGTATTAAGGAAATGAAGAAAGG
Organism: Peromyscus leucopus; assembly: GCF_004664715.2. Classification (NCBI taxonomy): domain Eukaryota; kingdom Metazoa; phylum Chordata; class Mammalia; order Rodentia; family Cricetidae; genus Peromyscus; species Peromyscus leucopus. Next base: position 80,906,302 of record NC_051069.1, read on the forward strand.
GCTCTGTGTCTAGATAGACACATATACAGAAAACTGAAGTCGGGAGAGATGTGAGCATTCTGATGGAGTGGTATCAACTACCACAGCATCTCAGAACCTAAGCTTATATATTATGTACAGCACAGGGAGAAATTAGCTAGTCTCCATACGAGGTCCATGTAGGTGAGCAGTCTCAGGCTATAAACATGTAGCTGCAGCTGTAGTATTTGCACACATTGGCCTTTTAGCCATAGATACTTGTCCCTGGACCAGAGGAAGGTGTAGCTAGAATTTTCCTGCCTGGCCCACAGTCAGGACAAATCTCTCTCACCCACCAGTCCCACAGCTGCTCAGGCCCAACCAAGTAAACACAGAGACTTATATTGCTTACAAACTGTATGGCCATGCCAGGCTTCTTGATAATTGTTCTTATATCTTAAATTAATCCATTAATTAGATTTTCCATAAATCTATACCTTGCCACGTGGCTCGTGGCTTACCAGCATCTTCACATGCTGCTTGTCATGGCGGCACTGGCAACGTCTCCCTCCACCTTCCTGTTCTCTCAATTCTCCTCTATGTTAGTCCCACCTATACTTCCTGCCTGGCCACTGGCCAATCAGTGTTTTATTTATTGACCAATCAGAGCAATTTGACTTACAGACCATCCCACACCAGAAAGACTTGGCCAATTCTGAGCCTGGCCCATAGTGAAGGCTTTGACAGTTTCCCATGAGCCTGAGGCATTGAGTCCTTGACATGGCCATGCTCATGTCAATAATATACATCCACTTGGGATGCTGTTCACTTCTCATCTCCCCACAGACAGCAGTGGCTGCTTTTCTCTTCCCCATTCACATCCTTTGTACTGAATCTTTTAAAACTAGCCAACCTCAAAAGAATATGAGGTCAGACACCAGCCAATGAGGAGAAGGTACAGTCACCACCTATGTTAGAGGGGAAAAGTGAACTTCTCTCACTGTGTTCACTCTTCCTTGATCAATAGTAAAGTTTTGCCTTGTACACACACACACACACACACACACACACACACACACACACACACACACACACCCCACATAATCAGAAAAGCTTTGAGAGTCTATCTTACCCCAGTAAGAATGGCTAGGACCAGATAATGCTGGTGTGGTTATGGTTTGGGGAGATGGGAACATTTATTTATTCACTGCTGGTGAGAGTCCAAATTAGTGCAGTTACTATGGAAATCAGTTTCTAAAAAAATCTAAAAATAAATCTACCACATGATCCAGCTATGCCATCCTCAAAGAATCCTCTATCTTACTATAGACATACCTGCTGATCAATGTTCATCGCTGTTCCCATCACAATAGCCAGGAAATGCAAGCAGCATAGATGTGCCCATCAGTTGATGAATGAATGATGAATGTGGTATATTTACATAGTGAAAATTATTCTTCTATTAAGAAAAATTAAAATGCACCTGTAAGTACATACCATGTTGGTCTTTCTCGGTCTGGGTTACCTCACTCAGGATGATTTTTTTTTCTAGTTTCATCCATTTGCCTAAAATTTTAATGATGTCATTGTTTTAAACAGCTGAGTAATACTCCATTGTGTAAACATACCACATTTTCTTTATACATTCTTTGGTTGAGAGAAATCAAGTTTGTTTCCAGTTTCTGGCTATTATGAATAAAGCTGCTATGAACATAGTTGAGCAAGTGTCTTTGTGGTAGGATGGAGTGTCTTTTGGGTGTATAACCAAGAATGGTACATCTGGGTCTTGAGGTAGATCGATTCCCAATTTTCTGGGGAACTGACATATTGATTTCCATAGTGTCTGTACAAATTTGCATTTCCACCAGTAATGGAGGATTGTACCCCTTGCCCCACATTCTTGCCAGCATGGGCTGTCACTGTTTTTTTTTTTTTTTTTTTAATATTTGCCATTTTGACAGGTAAAGATGGAATCTCAAAATGGTTTTGATTTACATTTTCCTGAAGGCTAAGGATGTTGAACTTTTAAGTGTTTTTCAGTCTCTGTTTAGATCTGTACCTCATTTTTAAATTGGATTATTTGGTTTGTTGATGTCTAGTTTCTTGAGTTCTTTATATGTTCTGGATATTAGCCCTCTATCAGATGTGGGGTTGGTGAAGATCTTTTCCCATTCTGTAGGCTGCCATTCTGTCCTATTGATGGTGTCTTTCCTTACAGAAGCTTTTCAGTTTCATTAGTTCCTATTTATTGATTGTTGTTCTTAGTGCCGGCACTATTAGTGCTCTGTTCAGGAAGTTGTTCCACTGTCAAGGCTCCCAGCAGTAGGACTGGGACATCAACCCAGCCACAAAAACTTCAACCTGTAATATTCCCTGCCTATAATATGTGTTTGGGTAAGGGTAACACAGAACTTGTGGGAGTGGCCAACCAATGACTGAGACCCAACCACTTGAGGTCCTTACCACTAGAGGGAGCCCAAGCCTGACCTGCCGGGATGGCCAGAAACCAGAGGCTGTACATCTTAGAGACCCAGGATAGAACCAAATATCCCTCGCACAAAAAAGAAAAAATAAAGGTCAATGAAATGAATCCTAATGATATTCTGTTTTCTCCTATACTTATAGATCAGTGCTTAGCCCAATTGTCATCAGAGAGACATCATCTAGCAATTGATGGGAACAGATGCAGAGATCCACAGCCAAACACTAAGTGGATCCAGTAGAACCTAGCAAAAGAGGGGGAAGAAGGATTGTAGGAGCCAGAGTGGATCAAGGACACCATGAGAACATAGTCCACAGAACCAGCTAAGCAGGGCTTCTAGGGCCTCACAGAGACAAGCTGCAATCATGGAGACTGTATGGGTCTGAACTAGGTCCTTTGCATACACCTTATGGTTGTGTAGCTTGGTGTTCTTGTGGGACTCCTAACATTGGGAGTACAGGGTGTCTATGACTCTTTTGTCTGCACTTGGGACCCATTTCCTCTTACTGGGTTGTTCATTCAGGCTTGATATGAGAGTTTGCGTCTAGTCTTACTGTAATTTGTTATGCCGCGTTCAGTTGACATCCCTGGGAGGTCTGTTCTCATTTTTCTTTTGAAGAGAAATGGAGGAGGGGGAAGCAGGGAGGTGGTAGGGAACTAGGAGGAGTAGAGGGAGGGGAAACTGCAGTCAGGATATAATGTATGAGATAATAAAATAAAAGGAAAAGTAAAAATGAACTGAGTGAGATAACCCAGACCTAGAAAGACAAATGTTACATGTTTCTCTCATCCAAATGTTAACATGTGGGTGTTAGTGTTGATGCTTCAGATATTTCATTTGAATACATATAGGTCAGGAAAGTTGCAGGTAGCAATGGGTGGGGGCAGTTCAAGAGGGAGGCTATAGAAAGCAGTGGTATCGAGTCTAAAAGGGGATTAATGAAAAAGGAACTATTAAATTAGAGTGGGTGATGGGAGTGTGACATAGAGGAGGGAATGTGGGTATGGATAAATATATATGCTACAACTCATAAGTACATGTATTTTACTTAGATATATGAGTTATATGAGTTGACTGCAGTTGCCCTATAATGACATGACTATGCTAGTGTCCATAGTAGATACCACAGGCTAAGAAATAAAAAGTCCAATGTGAGGGAGGTTACTGCTTTTGCAGCTGTTGGCCAGTGGGGTCCCTGAGGCCCCCAAATGTAACAAGCCATTGTCAATGCTTTTGGTTACCTTCTAGAACTTGACAGACTCTACCGCTGAGTCATAAATTGTGGAGCTATTAGGTTTGTACTGACCTGGAAGTCTCATGCCTACTTTCTAGCTTTCTTAGTGCTAGAATGTGTTGTGTACACTATCAGAGGACCAAAGTACTCATCAGTCTTACCCAGCTGTGAACCCTATTAATTCAAGACAGGCCCACTCTACAATAGTCACACAAGCATCATTGAGTAACCAAGTACTTCCTGCTTGGATATAAGGTCCAATCTGCAAGTTGAAACACATACCTGACACCATTGTTGCCTATAAATCTGTGTCTTGTAGATCTCATCCATTTCTCCATCATTGGGTGACCCCCGTGTCTTTCTTGGGGTCCTGTTTTCCAGGTAGCCTCCTTGGTGATGTGAGTAGCAGTCCAGTCATCCTTGTTCCACATCTAGTTTCCTCCTCTGAGTGAGTACATACCATGTTTCTCTTTCTGAGTCTGGGTTACCTCACTCAGGATGATTTTTTCTAGATCCATCCATTTGCCTGCAAACCTCGTGATGTCATTGTTTTTCTCTGCTGAATAGTATTCCATTGTGTATATGTACCACATTTTATTTATCCATTCTTCAGTTGAAAGGCATCTAGGTTGTTTCCAGGTTTTGGCTATTACAAACAATGCTAATATGAACATAGCTGAGCATGTGGTCTTGTGGTATGATTGAGTATTCCTTGGGTATATGCCCAAGAGTGGTATAGCTGAATCTTGGGGGAGATTGGTTCCCAATTTTCTAAGAAAGCACCATATTGATTTCCAAAGTGGTTGTACAAGTTTGCATTCCCACCAGCAGTGGAGGAGAGTTCCCCTAGCTCCACATCCTCTCCAGCATAAGGTGTCTTCAGTGGTTTTGATCTTAGCCATTCTGACAGGCGTAAGTTGGTATCTCAGATTTGTTTTGATTTGTATTTCCCTGATGATTAGGGATGTTGAGCAATTCCTTAAATGTCTTTCAGCCATTTGAGTTTCCTCTGTTGAGAATTCTCTGTTTAGTTCTAAAGCCCATTTAATTGGACTGTTGGGCATTTTGATGTCTAATTTCTTGAGTTCCTTATATATTCTGGATATCAGTCCTCTGTCAGATGTGGGGTTGGTGAAGATCTTTTCCCATTCTGTAGGCTGTTGCTTTGCCTTGTTGACCATATCCTTTGCTCTACAAAAGCTTCTCAGTTTCAAGAGGTCCCATTGATTGTTTCTCTCAGTGTCTGTGCTACTGGTGTTATATTTAGGAAGTGATCTCCTATGCCAATGCATTCAAGACTACTTCCTACTTTCTCTTCTAGCAGGTTCAGAGTAGCTGGATTATGTTGAGGTCCTTGATCCACTTGGACTTAAGTTTTGTGCACGGTGGCAGATATGGATCTATTTGCAGCCTTCTACATGTTGATATCCAGTTATGCCAGCACCATTTGTTGAAGATGCTTTCTTTTTTCCATTGTACACTTTTGGCTTCTTTGTCAAAAATTATATGTTCATAGGTGTGCAGATTAATGTCAGGGTCTTCAATTCGATTCCATTGGTCCACATGTCGGTTTTTATGCCAATACCAAGCTGTTTTTATTACTGTAAGCTCTATAGTAGAGCTTGAAGTCAGGGATCGTGATGCCTCCAGAGGTTGTTTTATTGTACAGGATTCTTTTGGATATCCTGGTTTTTGTTTGTTTGTTTGTTTTTCCATATGAAGTTGAGTATTATTCTTTCCAGGTCTGTGAAGAATTGTGTTGGTATTTTGATGGGGATTGCATTGAATCTGTAGATTGCTTTTGGTAAAATTGCCATTTTTACTATGTAAGTCCTGCCTATCCATGAACATGGGAGATCTTTCCATTTTCTGACATGAGTGGGGGTAATGAAGGGCGAGGGTTGAGGGAAAGAGAGCTTGGGGGAGCGGGAGATCCCATTTGGATCAAGAATAGAGAGGGAGAACAAGGAATAGGAGACCATGGTAAATGAAGACCACATGAGAAAAGGAAGTAACAAAGCACTAGAGAGGTCCACAGAAATCCACAAAGATACCTCCACAATAGTCTGCTGGCAATGGTTGAGAGAGACAGCCCGAACTGACCTACTCTGGTGATGGGATGGCCAAACACCCTAATAGTCGTGCTAGAATCCTTATCCAACAACTGAGGCATCTGGATGCAGAGATCCATGGCTAGGCCCTGGGTGGAGCTCCGGGAGTCTAATTAGCGAGAAAGGAGGGTTTATATGAGTGAGAATTGTTGAGACCAAGGTTGGATAAAGCACAGGTACAAATAGCCAAACGAATGGAAACACATGAACTATGAACCAAAGGCTGAGGGGCCCCCAACTGGATCAGGTCGTCTGAATGGGTGAGACAGTTGATTGGCTTGATCTGTTTGGGAGGCATCCAGGCAGTGGGACCCGGTCCTGTGCTCATTGCATGAGTTCGCTGTTTGAAACCTGGGGCTTATGCAGGGTGCTTGGCTCGGCCTGGGAGGAGGGGACTGAACCTGCCTGGACTGAGTCTACCAGGTTGATCGCAGTCCTCGGGGGAGGCTTTGCCTTGGAGGAGGTGGGAATGGAGTTTGGGCTGGGGGGAGGGGAAAGGGACAGGAGGGGGAAGAACAAGGGAATCTGTGGCTGATATGTAGAACTGAATTGTATTGTAATATAAAAGAAAAGAAAAAAATCTGTGTCTTGACAGGTCTTAGGCTTTAGGGGAGAACCACTATTATGCTGCTAAATTTTATTAAACTGACTCCTAATTATATTGATATAATGACTTATTATTATATTATAGATTAATATATCTCTCAGCTCTCACAACTGAAGCCTTTAATTGCAGATTATTGTGATTACTACAGTGACCCACAATTGGCCAAAGCACATAGAACAATGGATTAAAGAATGTTAAACCCTAAATGGAACATGTATATCACACCCCCTCCTCCAAAAACTCAGAGATCATTTCAGAAGAGGGTGCAGAAAGAATGTAAGGGCTAGTGTTGTAGATGAATACAAGGGAACAATTCCTCCAGACATAATAGGGCATCTACACATATGAACTGTGAGAGCATCTAAAAGCAGTATGTAAAGTCAAACCAGACCAAATCTCAGAATCCAAGCAAGACCTAAAGGAATTCTGTTTGATAGATCACTCATGGGCTTACACATAGCTAGCTTTGTTATACTGACCAGGGTCTCCTACTGAGAGAATGGTACTGCCTACAGTGGGTGGGGCCCTTCCACACCAATTAATATATTAGTCAGGGTTTCTATTGCTGTGAAAACAAAACACCATGACAAGAACTTGGGGAGGAAAGGGTTTATTTTATTTTACAGTTTGCAGTCTATCATGCAGGGCAGTCAGGGCAGGAATTTAAGGTAAGAACAGAGAAGCAGAAGCTGATGTGGAAGACATGGAAGAGTGCTGCTTATGGCATTGCTCCCAGTGGCTTGCTCATCCTGCTTTATTATAGGAACCAGGTCCTCAAGCCCATGGGTGTCACCACCCACAGTGAGCTGGGACCACCCACATCAATAACCAAGCAAATGCACCAGTTTTGCCCACAGGCCAATCTAGTGGAGGAATTTTCTAAATTGAGGTTCCTTCTTACAAAATGGCACTAGATTGCGTCAAATGGGCATAAAACTAGCCAGCACAATTAATAAGACAATCTCCTGCAGATATGCCCACATGCCAAGGTGATCAGGGAAATCCTTCAAGTAAGACTCCATTCTCAGCTATCTAGTCCATGTCAATGGGGATGGTTTAAAGCTAACCAGTAAAGCACTGGTAAAGCACTGTTAAACACTGTTAAATAATAGTTCATATTAAGAGTAAGTCTTTATTAAGCAACCCCTTTTCTTTAAATAAGCAAAGATAGTTGGTGGAGGTTGGTACTGTCTGACTCAATAATGTACAGCTGTCAAACCTTCCCTAGAAACCTGTCAAACCATCTACCTTGAGCAGAGTATCATGACGCAAGCAGCTTGCTGTAATATCATCATTGTGCATTGGTGGTGTTGAACATCCCATGGGTGCCTAGGGGAAGCTATATGAAAGTCACAGCTGCTTGCTACCATAGCACAATGCTGACTTCTGAAGACATTGTCTCAGCCACTACTGTAAAACACACCTTATGCCAGATGTTTTCCATCACAAGTGTTAATGAACTTTGCCTCATTTGAAGAAATGAGTAAACAAAATGTCATATATTTCCAAATTAACAATAAAGTGTGTTTTAGAAAAAGAAGAATTAGATCTCTTTAAATGTAAACTGTGCATGATTCTGAAGCCATTTCTACCCCTCCCCAAAGTGGGGCATATCCCTTGGTTACCCAGGAGAAGGCTTATGGTTAATCTAATATGGTTTTTCATTTGGAGGAGGAACTTCTGAATGAATGCAAGAAGAGATTCTCATTTGCATGAAGACCTGGGCTGTGACTGTGAACAGTTTGACATTAAAGTGAAAGTCTGCTGTGATGGAAGTAAACATGTTCCCCACACCGTCTTTCTGGCTTTGTAAGCAGGCCTGTCCTCTCATTTGAATGACACTGAAGCCACCTCCACCACCCCCATGTTGTCCCCTGGTGTTGTAACAAAAAGTATCTCTTGAGTGGGTATTTCTTGATGACTTTTGAGCTGCACCGTTAGTAGAGTGTGCTGACATGGGAACATAAAGAGAGAACTCCAACAGTCATGATGTGACAATCATGATTTTGACAGTCAGGATGGTGGCAGTAACAGCAAGAGGAGCCACAGTGATGAAAGGGCAGCATACAAGCTTTCGAGAGCAGTGGGACAGAAGTGATGAGGCCACAGCTGACAAGGTCTGTGGAGAGATGGAGATGAAAAGCTGCAGATCTGGTGGATGGAAGAGTTCCAGAGCCTTAAAGGGTGAGTCTCTCCAATTAGCCTGTCTCGTGAAGAGCAAATGATGTTGTAAAGCTTATCATATAACAGAAGAGTGAGCTGCTCACCTTTCTATTAAAATAAAATCTCACACAAATGGCCCTGGAATCAAGGCCAGGCAACACCTTCTTCTAACTGACATAACACATCCCATTTCTTGTAGGAGTGCCACTCTCTCTAAGAGTTGTGCTTTTTTTTTTTTTTTTTTTTTTTTTTTTTTTTTTTTTTTTTTTTTTTTTTTTTTTTTTTTTGTCCACTGTGTTTGTTCCTTATTGAAACTTTTAAATGAGGCTGGGGAGATGGCACAGTGGGTAAAGGGCTCCACAGACCTGAGTTCAGATTCATAGAACCCATGGAAAAGTGTGACATGATAGCTCTTCTGGGTAGATGAGAGACAGACGAGGTGATTCCCAGAAGTCCATGAGCAAGACAGCTTTGATATACATCAGAAACAAACAAACAAACAAACAAACAAAAAACACCCCAAACCCAAAATCAACCAACCAAAGAAGTCAAGGATTTCTACTATACAGGGTTGTCCTATGACCTCTACAAGTGTTGCAGTGTGCACATGTCACACATTCACACAAACATGCCACACACACACACACACACACACACACACACACACACACACACAGATACTTTTACTGCTATAATTCTTTTTGACCACAACAGAGATGACTATATGACTTTAGGGTTTTGTTATACACATTTGTATATGAAAAAGGTTATGTATACTATATTAAGACTAGTGATTTTTGAAAAAAAACAACAGGATAATGAATGTAGTTCATTTCTTATTTACACTTCTCTGAGTTTCTCATTTTTTATAGATAGAATATATTGTTTGGTAAACAATGTATGCTAATGTAAAAATCTAACTTTGTCAACATGTTTGTTTATTGGCAACCATCACAGAATAGACTTTATTGCTTGTAGATATGAGGAGAATAACATATTAACCTTTATTACAAAGGCAGAAATTTTGTTTTCAAGCCCAGCATATTTTCTTAATTAGGACTATTAGCATTGTCAAGGAAGAATAAAATAAGCCTGGCTGAGGACAAGGAAAATCACATTTCTTTGAAGCTAATTAGGTCTGCAACCCTGGAGACACACATTCAAGGAGCCTTAAATTACATTTCCATGCTCAGAGAAAATGGAAACTGTATTGAGGACTTAAACTCAATTCGAGGCTGGAAGTCATTGTGTTTGTTACTCAGGAATTGTGATTGACGTTGTCAAAAATGTAGCAGAAGCAGAAGCTGTCTTCTAGAAAGGATCCATGGCTATCTCATTCACAGCAAGGAAAGGTCATTAAAGGTTAGCTGAAGGCCAGTATGTTGGCTGCCAGTTCACAGGTGGGCTCTCGGGTGGGTGGCTAGAAACCTCCCTTTTAAATGCACTAAACCAATCTTAATGTTTCTGTTTTCTTCCTGGATGGCATACAACATGGATTCTTGCTGTGAAAATAGGATGGTTATGAAATATGAACACTTCCAGAGTGTGAATATTTGTATTTACTAATACTTTATCAAAATGTATCATAAATAAACATATTACTTTTATAGTACTAAATACTACAACATTATAAAATAACAATAATCAACTGTCTATATTTCAAGTATCAACCACAAAACAGTCAGGCTATCATATATGCAAAGGAAGCATTTGTTCCTCAATGGGGATTATGAATCCATCATGCAACTGAAATCCAGCCCAAGATATATTTACACAGAAGACAGGGTGGGGCATTTGAGGGAGAAACGGTCAGATCTTGAGTTACTTGCTCTGATTTGGGGTTGATGAGTGGGGGGTTGCTGGTAAAAGATTGCACACTGGGAAAATTTCTAGGCAACAGCAGATTGTCTTGTGATGACCTACTTCTGAGAATCAGAAGGATGTCTACTCAAGTGCACACAGTCAACTCACTTCTCAAAATGACAACAACAAACTGGAGTCTTTTTTTTCCAGTAAGTTCTGTACAAGTTTCACAAAATAAAACAAGCAAAAACATGCTCAATATTTTATACATTAAAGACTTAATAAATATTATTTTCCTAGTTCCCCAAAGATGGTTTTAACACAACCTTCATTAGGTTGTTTTCCTTAAAAGAAAGTCTGTTGCCAGGGAAACGCATTTGTCTGAATGATATGACATGATGACACCATCTTGAGTGAAAGCAGATGTGAGACTACAGCTCATTTGTCTTTCATTTAGCTAGAAAGAACAAGCTGCCAACCATGTCTCCATTTTCCTTCTTCTAGTTTTTAAGTTTGGTATAAACAGCACACAGGCAATCTTATCTTTCAGTACCATAGACTGTGGAGTACCAAGGGATATAGTTTTACATATAGAAGTTAAGTAATGAATGCTTAATCATGAATGGCTGACAACTTTTAAAAACACTACTTTTAAATAACGGTATTTACTGTTTTTGTGAGCAGTTCATATAGTTGACCAGTTGAAAAATAGAGGAGTGATCACAGTCTCTCCCGATTTAAGCACAGCTCTGAGATTTGCACCCATCATGTGGACAACTGTAGTTATGGTCTGAAATGCACTGGTGCCCATGGTTTACAAGTCACCAAGTCTTCTCTGCTCCTCCAGGCATCTCACTGCCCTAGTTGCTTTCCAGATCTATAATAAACACCATGACCAAAAGCAACTTGGGGAGGAAGGGGTTTATTCCATAATTTTATAAACTATGATTGTATTTTATAGATGATAGCTTATAGTCTATCACTGAAGGAAACCAAGCTAAGCAGGAATCTGGATGCAGGAAAGGAATACCATGGAGGAACGCTATTTATTGCTAGCATTCCTCATATTCAACCACCTTTCTTGTACCTTTCAGGGCTAGCTTTTCAGGGGTTGTGGAATCCAACACGCTGAGGGCCCCCACATTAAATATCATCAAGAAATTGTCCTCATAGATTTGTCTACAGACAAATCAGATGGAGGTTTCTTAATTAGGTTCTCTCTTTCTCAATGATCCTAGTTTATAACAAACTGACAATCAACTAACCAGCACAATTGACCCTTTATCAACTTGACACATAAATGTGTGGCTGTCCAACCATAACATTCCCTGTTTGATTTGTACCTGAGATCTCATGTAAATATCACCATATAAAACATAATATAACTTTAAAAAGTCTCACAATCTAAAATTTTCAACATTTCAAAAGCCTGAGTTCTTTAAACAACAACAACAACAACAACAACAACAAAAAAACAACCTGTATCTCTCTAAAAGTCAAAAGTCTCTGAACTGTGTAAAATAAAAAATAAAGTACATACTTCTTATTTTAAGAGAGAGGAACCAGGGCATACGTACAACAAAATCAAAGCAACACCAAAATCTATAAATAGATCAGGGTCCAGTGTCTGGAACTCGCTCATTATCCTCTAGTCTGCACAGAGTTGAGCTCCATCTCCCCAACCCTGTCCTTCACAGCACACATGGGTTGCTTTAGAAAGTCAACCCAGCTCCACTTCACATATGCCACTGTCCTGGGTAGTCATTCCCACAGTCCTAGACTCTCCAATAGTTAGGCATCTCCACTGTAGCTGAGGCTGCACCTTCACTGGTGGCTTCTTCAGGGCCTCCATAACCCTGCTAGGTGGTACCAAACTTCAGTCCTGGGTTCTCCACTGTGGTTGAGGCTGCACCTTCACCAATAGCCTCTCCTGGCCTCGCTTCATGGAGACTCAACCCAGCCATACAAAGCCAAATCTCAGCTAGTCCCCGTGACTCCTTCATGCCTTCAAAACTAGTTCCATATGAAAGACTTTAACACGTTATTTGCCAAGTTCTGCGGCCAGTTTGATGTGAAAACTTAGTTCCCTCCAGACCACAGCTTCTATGTGGAAATCTTGAGGGAACACTTCCCAGAATGTTTTACCTTCATGATGCTGATCTCTCATTAATTAGAACTATTTTTCAGCCCCAGCTTACCAGCCTCTATTGTCTCAGCAAAGCAAAGGTTTTATTTCACTGGTCATCATCTCTTGTTAACCTCAGGTGATTCTTCAACCCAATAGGACCAAAAGTCACATATTCTTAATTCAAAATGCCACATAAACTATCTTAATAGAGTCTCTGCTTCCCTCTGAAACTTCTCAAGCCAGACCTCCACCATCTTCATTTCTCTCAACACTCTGATCTTCCAAGATCCCCTAGGACAGCTCCCTGAGCTTTGAACACTCAATGGCTTTGCCAGCTCAAAGTTTCAAACATTTTCACAACCTTCCTAAAAATAACATGGTTAGTTCTGCCACAGCAATGCTCCACATTCCAGGCAACAACTTTTGTTTTCATTTGCTTCCTATTGCTGTGATAAAGACAATGACTGAAAGCAACTTGGGAAAGAAAGAGTTTATTTCATCTTTCAGCTTATAGTCCATAATTGAGGGAAACCAAAGCAAGAACTCAAGTCAAATCCTGGAGGCAAAACCTGAAGCAGAGACCATGGAGCAATGCTGTTTATTGGCTTGCTTCCGGTGCTCATGTTCATCTACCTTTCTTATACCCAGCCTCCTTTGCTCAGGCAGGGGTGGCATCACCCACAAATGTGCTCGACCCTCCCACATCAACAATTAATCAAGAAAATGGTTTTCAGGGCAAATCTGATGAAGGTGTTTTCTCATTTAAAGTTCTGTCTTTCCAAATGACTGTTGAGGCATTTTCTAATTATTCTTTATCAATAAAAACTCGGGAGTCAACTATCGAGGTAAGAACCCGATAGATCAGAGAAGTGTCGGAGAAGCAAACAGTGATCTCTCTCTCTCCATCCTCAATCCAAAAGGGATGAGCATCTCTCTAAGCCTCTCCCCATTACTTCCTGTGTCTTTCTATATGTCCTGGGTCCTCCAAATCCTCTACTGTTAATTTAGTCAGTTACTAGCTAGGTCCACCCTTTGATTCAAGGTAAACTTTATTGGCAGTCTCAGGGGGGTTGTCAGAGTGTGATCAATTAAAATATCCCACAACAGACTGTATTTTGTGTTTAATTTAATTTAATTAAATTAAAAAAAACTACCCAGCACACTTGCCTTCAATACAAAAGATAGTATGCATTAACAACTGCATACTAAACACACAGAGAAAGAAGAGAGACTGTGACATTTGTTACAGAACTGTAGCAAGCTTTCTTGTTGAACTTTCTTTGGACTGCCAGCCCACAAATAATGACCTGGAGTCTTACTATTAATTATGAATTTGTCCTTAGCTTGGGCTTGTTCCTAACTAGTTCTTATAACTTAATTAACCCATATTTTTAAATCTACATTCTGCTGAATGGCTTATTACCTCATCTCCACACTGCCCATCCTTCTTCCTCCATGTCTGGCTGGCAACTCTGCCTTTCTTCTTCCCAGAGTCCTCTCTGTCCCAGGAAGTCCCACCTAACCTCTTCCTGTCTATCTATTGACCATTCAGCTCTTTAGGGAATGAATCACAAGGTGCCTTGGCAAAGATACATCTTTACAGTGTAAACAAATATTCTAAAACACAGAGCTTTTGGGAAACTACTTATATCTCTCATCCTTGCTGAGAGGCAGAAGCAATAGTCCACTCACATATAATATTTTGCCATTTTCTCCTCTCAGGGATAAAAATCAATGAACACTGGCACAATCCATGGCTCTATAATATTTATGCAAGTTTCTAAGATTGTTCTGAGAAAGTCTTATCTGCCAAGAGACTTCCTTGTACATGATCCAGGAAGATTCCAGTTAGTGTTCAAGTGTATATGCTCTGGGTTTGTGATTGCAGTATCAAATATCCCTTGTGTGGACATTCTAGCTTGTGGTCTGATTAGTTTCTGTAGCCATGTTCAAGAGTGAGCATTTCAGTTGCAGCATAACAGCTGCAATCCAGATGCAGCAAATAATACAGTTTGCAATAGGATAACATTTAAGGCATCAGGGCTGTTTTGCAAGGCAGCAAACTCAAACTTCATCGGCCTTAGACTATGCCCTGCTGGCCCCATTGCTATATAATGTTTCCTCTTCTGGTATTTGTCCATCAGTGGTCTAGCAGCTGACATTTTTTCTGACAACAGTGTGCACAGTTGTTTTTCACTTGTTTCATGGAGACCCTAAAACACTAAAGTTCTCTAGCATCTTTACCACAACCCTTCCATATCCCTTGACTCACATCTGTCCTCTCCTTCATGAGGCGTCCTTTGGCCATGAATACCAAACAGGCTCCACAAAAAAACAAACAAACAAACAAAAATGCCACTCTGAACACCTACCTATACATGAAGATTTATTAGAATAGGTTACAGGCAGTGGTCTGCCTAGTCTAACAATGGCTGTCTCCCAGCAGAAAGGCCAAGAATCTGGTAGCTGTTCATTCAGCAAGGCTGGCTACCTCAGCTGGTCCTCATTCTACTCTGGAATACCAAAGATGCAGGTTATAATACCAGCAGAGGGATGCCTCATCAGCAGGATAGATAAACTTGCCAGATGACTGAAGATAGGCAGGCAAAAAGCAAAAGCTGTGGCCCAGAGTTCGGTGGGTCTTCTGATCTAGAATAATCCAGATTTAGGATTGATCTTCCCACTCAAGTGATCCTGTCACAAAGAATGTCTCCCAGATGTGCTCAGCAGCTTGGATTTTAATTGATTCCAAATTAGTCAAGGTGACAGTCAAGGTTAGCCATCACAGAGAGGAAAACAAGAAGTGTGGCAAGGATGATGGGAATAAACTCTGAATGACTGTAACTTGTTAAGTCACTGGTTATGTTCCCTGATATTGGTTGTTTCTTAAAATTACTTTTATAAACTAGTTTATTTTTCAAAGTTGTGAATTTTTCAGATTGACATTTTATTTAAAAATTTTTTAATTCTGATACAGTTGAGAACTATGAGTTAATGAGAACTGCTATTTTTATAGAATAGCTTTCTAGAACATTCTGATTATAAGAATTGATTGAGTCTTTTGTTTAAAAATAAAATTTCTACTGATTTAAATGTTTGATCTAGAATTTTACACATTTATCTTATAACTGTGAAAATAATTGCAACTTTTCAAAAATTTCAAAGATTTCTTAAATCTAAATTTCTCAGTGGTTAAGGAATGCCTAGTATACCCTACAGATGAATAGACAATGGATAGACAGGCATACAGATAGGGATTTAATAATAATTCATTCCAATGGTCCCACTGCGGTGCTCTGGTGGTATAGAATTGTCAGTTTTTCTCTAAACACTAACAAAACATTTTTCCAAAAATTATTCTTTCAATAAACTACTATGAACAATTATGAGTAGATAGATTAGATAACCTATAAGAAATGGACAGTTTAGAAACTCAGTCCAAGTGACCAGTCCATGTAGCCTTAGGTACCAGGTAATAAAGGAAGTTTTTTTTCTTTTAAGACTTGTCTACACCACTCAGGGAAGCTCCTCCAGGCATCAGATGAAAGAAAGCCCTGGCTTCCTTAGCTTAAACCCAGCTTCTTCATCCCACCTTCTTGAAACTCACCTCAAATTGCCTAGACATCCTCTTTGCCTTGAGTCTCTCTAGCTACATGTGTGACCCTAGTAAGAAATCAATTCCTCTGTGGCTTCATTATCTCTGTACTTCCCCATCCACAAAGCCTTCCACTCTGTCTTATGTTCAGGGGGATAAAAGCTCACATAAAAAAATTTCAGTGTTTGTGAGGTCATAAAATGTAGAAAAGAATATACTCGAGTAATCAAAACACAGATACTATCCCAGATATACATCACTTCTGAGGACATTCACATGTCTATGTCACATGTTCATGTCATATGTTCATGTGTTTATGTCTACAGGAAATACACACACACACACACACACACACACACACACACACAAACAAAAAAGGGCAGAAAAACTTACAATGATCATATTACAATTTTTTCAATGAAAAATCATTTTATGATTATCTCAGCTACTTCAGAAAAGTATTTTTCACAAATATGATAAACGAAATTCTCAAATATTTCTTAGGTTTCTTAAAATTTGTGTCTGAAGGCCTTGCAAAACAGCAACCCACGTCATTCAGACCCATTAAACTTATTTCTTACCACCCTACACTAGTGTACACATGTTGATTGTGCAAACAGAGTCTACTGTAGGTAGGATATACAGAATTTATGTGGGCTGGCTCATGGAGGGGGTGTATTAGTCCCATGACCAAGTAACATGAGAATGTTTCTCCTATGGTAAGCATTGCAGCCTCTATTTTAGAAACAGAAGTCCTCTGGTGTCCTTGAGAGAACACAGTCAATTTAGTCCTCACCAGCCTGAGTGCTTGTGTTATGTGAAGTTCGTTCCCTCTCTGCTTTCCCCTGTGACTCTCAAACCAGACAAGAATTAGGAGCTAGTTTTTGCAACAAACTGCTTGTAATGCCTGACTTAAAATTTAGGAAAGAATATGACCCTGGGAACCATGCATTCCAGCTTGGAGATATATGAATTCCAAGGCACTTAACTCTTCTTGGCTGTAATTTCCTCACTCATGTAATTATTCTTTTACTGAGACATATTTATGCTATCTTGCTATGAGCTGCTTCAGGTTAGAAAAACAAAACATGTATCTTAACACTTTTTGATCATTACAAAACCACATTCTTGCCTTTCTAGGTCAGATTCCTTGGTAGTGTGTCCTATACTGTCAGAGTCATAAGGAGGTAGGGGGGGTCTGTTATTAGCAGTGGCAGGTGCTGACTGCCTTGACATTCACTTCTCACTAGACCTGAAGGGAAGGTGAAAGCCATGACCTTTGGTGTTCACTTCTTCATTATGAGCCTGTCGTTTTGAGTTTCCCTGAGAATGTGATTTTCTTCCCAAGAACCATCTAGCATATTGGAGAAGAAATAAACCAAGTATCAGGAGCTCTGCCCAGATCCTACATGCCTGTGACAAGGTTCAGCTGAAAAGGTCAAGTAAAAGTCTTGATCATTTATTAACATATACCTAAACCAAGGACAGTGTGTATGCAGGATGCTCAACAAATGTTGGCTGAATGAATAAAAAATTGAATGAACAAAATCCCTAATATTTGCAAGACATTGTACTTGGCTAGCACTCAGTCCTTAATAATCTGAAAAGCAAGTAAATATAGTTATAGCATGAAGCAAGAATTACTGCTGTAAAGCCAATGCAGACTAATAGTTTGCCTATGAATGCTAGATAGTTTTTACAAACACATGAGGGGAGAGATACCAACTCCATTGTTCAAGGACAAAGATGCAATTAATTGGGGGTTCATCAGGAGATGAAGTGAGTCCCACTTTCGTTACTTCCACCATTCCTTCATTCTTTCCTTCCTGACTGCCATCCTTGTGAAGGGATTTGCTAAGAAAACAAGAAACATGAAAACTCCTGGAAGAAATGATGCAGAACAGGTGCAAGTAGAGAGTGTGATGGTTTAGAGCTGCGGAGTTCAGAGATTCTGAAAGGAACCTTGTGAGACAGCTTGATATCCTAACACGGCTTTCCTAATTGCCAGGCATGGATTTGTGGTTGGTATTCACTTGTGTGGAATGCAAAGGCAGAAGTAGGAAGTGATGGGGTTCGTGTCTTAGTTAGGTTGCTATTCCTGTGATAAAACATCATAACCAAAAGCAGTGAGGGGAAGAAATGGTTTATTTCAGCTTACAGCATGTGGTACATCATCCATTGAAGTCAGGGCAGGAACTCAAGACTGGAGCCTGGAGACAGTAACTGATGCAGAGGCCATAGAGGGGTGCTGTTTACTGGA
Organism: Peromyscus leucopus; assembly: GCF_004664715.2. Taxonomy (NCBI): domain Eukaryota; kingdom Metazoa; phylum Chordata; class Mammalia; order Rodentia; family Cricetidae; genus Peromyscus; species Peromyscus leucopus. The sequence goes on from NC_051069.1 coordinate 80,924,644, forward strand.
TTGTTCCTCATGGCTTGTTGCCCTGATTTCTTACAGTACCTAGGACCACCTGACTAAGCATAGCACCACCCACAGCAAGCTGGGCCATCCCACATCAATCATTAATCAGGAATGCACTACAGATTTGTCTACAGGCCAACCTTATGGAGGTATTTTCTCAATTAAGAGTCCCTCTACTCAAATGACTCTAGCTTGTGTTAAGTTGACATAAAACTAGTCAGTTTACCTCCCATGGCCCTCATAATCCTGTCTAATATAAAATTTATTGTCACTTCACTCAAGCATACATGTATCTTAGAGTACATACAAAGACTCTAGAATACACATACATGCATATCTACATCTTTGTCTTTATCTCTATACAATATTTTCTGGATTCTGAAATATCAACATATGTACACAGTAATATCAACCTACAGTGGTAAAGCAAATGACTTATACTGAAATTATTAACAGCTTGAAATAAAAATCAAAGAGACATATTTTAATTAGCTTAATTTCCTCAGACCTTTTAGTTCTGCTGCTTCTCAACAAATAATCCGGTCATGTGAAGTCACATAGTGTGAGATACATCATCTCCAGGTTTGCCTGAGGATTTCATTACAAACCAGATAAAAGTATTCAAGCACATTTGTAGTACTAGAGACATCACTGTAAAATAGGCAAGATACCATGAATGATACCAATAATATTAATGATGATGAAGAGGTCAATCTTTCATCTGCTTTTTGTTAGTGTCTCCTGTTTTCCAAGCATGATTGTGTTGTGGTTGTTAGCATTTTTCATACAGTAACACATTTAACTCTTCAAACCTACAAGGTAGATATATAATTTTTATTTTAGAGATGAAAAAACCCTGAAGTTAGGTATTTTGCCCAAGCCAGTCAGCTTGCTGTGAACCCACAATGTCACCAGCTCCATAGGCAACATCATATACCACAGTGCGCTATGAGTCTTTTATCTCTGTGTGATGTTTCATCACTCTATGTGTTAACATAGAAACTGAGGGATGAAAACAGGACTGAGTTGTGCATGTTGCCTCTTAAGTTTTGAAGTTCAGGACAAGACATAGTTTACAAAAGCTTTACTCTAGTTTCTGCTGGTGCCCCAGCATGTTACCAACTTAAGCACCCTTTGGGTGCTCTTCTTCCAGCTTTCAATCTGATCTCTCATGTCACGTGGGTGTTTTAAATACGCCCCCCAGAACCTTAGATAGTGACTTTTCAGCAACTTTTTCCTTTCCCAAACAGTCAACTGTTATTTTTTTGCTTCTCTTTTGTATTTAGTGTTTTCAAGTTCATCTTTTATATTAGGCTGTGTCTGCTTAAGGGTTCTTCTTTTACAGAAATCTCTGTTACAATATTCCCAAGGCCTTTTGTTCCATTGTACCAGTCTAGGACTGAGGAAATTAAATCTCCTTACTTAGGAACATTAGTGACTCTTGCCTCTGAAGAAACTCAAAAAAAAAAAAAAAAAAAAAACCACCATTTCTTGTATAACTCAGATTTTAAAAATCACTACTTACTACTTATATTTTTACCCCCAGAGCTGTCTCTAGAGCCCTTCTTTGTATGTGAAAATTTTAATTACACTTAACTCAGCTCTTCTAGTTTTCTTCTGTTTCATCTTTCTTGTAACATTGCCAAAAGCTGACTTGGCATGATTGATTTTTCTAACAATATACAGATCTTTGTGTGAAGAACATAGGCAAGAATGTTATCACATCATCAGAAAATTTAAAATAATTTTCCACCCTGGAATTATTATTGCTTGCAATAATTTAAAAGGCCCCTCTTTGTTTTCTGAGATGACATGCATAATGCTTCTGTCTTGTGTCATGGAATTGTAGTTTTTTTGAAAATGTTGCTTTCCTGACTGTTTTATTAGGCAATAAACCATGTATACAATAGTCACTATTTTATATCAAAGCACAGAGAATTTATCTTGGGATAGCTATAAAAATCATTATTTTCTTGAAAGTTTCAAAAGTGTTTTTTATAGCTGTCTTAATTGAAGCCAATGATCTCCATTTCTTCTGCTTTTGTGAAGTTCCAGATCTAATCAAACTAGATTATTAGAAAATAAACAAATGAGGCAATACTGTTGATACAGAGCAGACAGATGATCAATTATGATGACAAAATATTACTTCTTTTGTAAATAATTGCTGTCTATGGCCTCTCCCACCCTGCCTCACCACAGATCTGAATTAAACAAGTCTGTAAATGAGGGCAGTCTTAGGTCATAAGACTTTTTTTTTCTGTCTTGCCCATATAGTGCTAGTTTTGTTATCAAGATGCAATCAAAAGATTCTAGAGTTAGAATGATATTTAGCACACAATAAATTTACTTGGGGTCAAGGGATATGTCAGAATGAGAGCTAAAAAGTTGTTTAATATCTTAGAACAGTAAAAGGAGATGTATTTTCTGACTTTGGGAAAGCAGAGGGTAGGAAAAGTATAATTGGGTTTAGGAAGTAACCTCAACATTGGGATATATAAGCATTTGTAGGAGCACATCATGTATAGCTTGTAGATGGGAAGGAGGGATCACAGAGAGCTAAGGATGTGATGGTGAGTGTGAATTACCAGCTTGAGAGGATACAGAATCATCCAGGGGATGTGACTCTAAGCATGTCTACGGATAAGACTCTTTGTTGTCTTAACTGACATGGGGATACTCAGTTACTCAGCTTAACCCTAGGAATAGCCATTCCTTCGACATGGGATCCTGGACTGTAAAACTGCAGAAGATAAAGCTGGATGTACACAGGCATGCATGGATCCATCCATCTTCTTTCCTGGTTGTGGGTGTGGTGAGACCAGCTGCACCACGATCCTTCTGTCTTGGTTTCTCTACATAATAAATTGTACTTTAAACTCTGGGCTAAAACATGAATCTAAGTCTAAGAAAATGAAGTAAGACATACAGTGAGTTCAAAGGTTATAAACAATGAGATATATAGACATGGTGGTGACCAGATCAATCAAACTTCATTATAACTAAACATATATGTCATTAAAGGACTACATAAAGACTCCATGACAGACTAGAGGGGAATATTTGCAAATAAGCATCACAACCTTTTACAATGAAACAACTGAAAGATAAAAATAATAATAGAAGTGAATAAAATGTTCCAAAGGGCGTTTAGCAAGGAAGAGATAAAAATAAACAATTAGCACATGAAAAATGTCTCAATGACACTTTGCATCAGAAAAACACCTCATCAAGTCACAAGGAAGTATCCTTGAGTGTCTCAGAAAGGCTAACATGACTAAAAAATGACCTCAGCCAATCCTGAGGAGAATGTACAAACAGTTTTAACTTCCATATGTTGCCTAAGGGTGTATAAAACAATAGGAGCACATTGGAAAGACACTCTGCTAATTTCTTATAAACTGTAAGCTCACAACTTTGCTTACTTTTTGACACAGCAATTCAGCTCTTAAACGTTTACTCAAGGAAAATTAATATCTATCTATAGCAGCTGTGATCAACCTGTGGGTCACGACCCCTTTGGGGGTTGAATATCAGATATCATGCATATCAGATATTCACATTACCATTCGTAACACTAGTGAAATTACAGTTATGAAGTATAAATGAAATGATTTTATGGTTGCAGGCCACCACAACACGAGGAACTGTTTTAAAGGGTCGCAGCATTAGGAAGGTTGAGAAACACTGGGCTAGAGAAATACTCACAAAAGAATGATTTTAGCACTTTACTCATAATATCTGAAGCCTAGAAATAGTTTTTCCATCAATAGGAAAATGGATAGAGTAACTGTCATGTATCCACATAGTTGAGTAAGTCACAACAATTCAAAGAAAACTTGCTTTTAAGGTCAGTATTCTCAAGCAACAGCCACAATGCAATGAGCAGCAAGTTAGGCTGCTTAGCATTTATGCCCCATGCAAAGCCTGCAGAAAAACTTGGGGAAACTGGTTGTATTCAGATATCTAGATGACTAGAAGAGTTTTTCGCTTTCAATTAAATTAGGATAGTTTAGTTTGGATCCCATAACTGCCAAGATAAACCCCTTTTTTAAGCAGCCTAGCTTTCCTCTTATGTGCATATTAGGAACACAAGTAATGCACATTGCTTTCTTGTTCTTGTGTGAGAAAATTAATGCTGAAATTAGTGTGATCACAACTATACACACTCCTTGATCTAATATGTCCAGTTCATACACATCCATGTCATAGCAAGGTGGTCTGCAACTCAATTTTGCCTCAGGATTATGCACATAGCAAATCCATGTACTCATCCTAGAATGCATAACTAGCCAAAAATCTTTGAAACCATCACCAGAGACTTCCCTGAACTTCCTGTTCACCAACCAATAACCCCATCTAGCTTGAACTATGCTCTACTTTCCTTGTCTCAAGAAGTACAGGCCTGTTCCCCCAGCAGAATGCCAACCAAACAAGAAGGGTACACACTGGAAAGTCCAGCCTTCCAAGCTCCTTACAAGACAGCGCCCCAGCCCTACTTTCATGTTCTTTCTCTCTCTCTTGAGTCATCAGCCATTAATATACATGGTCTCTAATAAGCAAATTCAAGGACCTTGCCTTGCCCTAAACCTACTGAATGAGAAACTGTTTAACAAACTGTCAAGGTAATATTAAAACCCAAATGTAAAAGGTGATAGAATAACGTAGTGACCCTGGACTTAGCAACTGACTGGAATCCCATGGGAGATTTTGTTTTTAATGTTGTACTTAGCTCTAGGTGAGAGTACGTGAGTATCCACTGAAACATAATCCAACATTTCTACATTTGGGAGTCATTATAATAAAACATTTGGCAAGATTCTATTTGTCTCATTAGTTATCTTTAACATCTGCTTCACATTAACCAAGTGGAACTATCTTCAAAGTAAATTGGCCAAAAAGACTACATATTATTAGATTTCATTTTTCATATGCTTTCCCTTTTTCCATTCTTTTTTTATTTTTCCAAACATTTTCCTAATTTTAATGTTGTTTCACCAGGATATGTACACAGCACTTGTCAAAAATTATAATTACCTTTTTCTGCTATACAGTGGGTATGCAGAGTTGAGTATGAGTAATATGAGGTTGATGACTGACTGGCATGAGCAAGCTGGCTCCAATACACCTCAGATAACAGGCTGCAGCTCATAATTGCTGAAACACTAGCTAAATTACACTAGAAAAATAAAACTCAAAGGAGGAAGGTAATTGAAAGCATTGTTTTTAAGTAATGCAGTATTTACACACCCATTTCAGAGTTTCCTTTAGTTTTAGTTGGAGAAAGTTCTCACATATTCACCTGGGAATGACTATAAATGTTAAAACCAGGAATTTTGGCAAACTTTGTCATTTTGCTACATTTAATTCCACCAAATACTTCATCAAATTTTTCCAAAATGTGAACCAAGTATAAACATCATTGAGTCAATAGTCTACTACTTAACCCAGCAAAGAATAGGCAGATTCAAGTCTCTACCAGGTGGTCAGTGGAAGGGGTTTATATGAGGTCCTTAAAGAACAAGATGGAGGGGAAATGTCTTCCTTCTGGGCAGGAGACAACACCTGTAAAGAGTGCCGAGTCTGCCTTCCTCTCCCTTCCCCTCCTCATCCTCCCCCCCCTTTCTCAGTTCCTCTTGCTCTTTTCTTCTCTCTCCTACCTTCCCTCTATTCTCCCATGTCTCCCATCTTAGAGATGAATTCCAAGAAGGGTGGAAGTTTGCCTGCAGTAAATTGGAGGAAGTCACTTGCTTCCTGAAATTTTCTCAGGCCAAATTCACAGCCTTCTCTACAGCTAAAGCAGGAGCCAGGTCCTCCAGGAAGCTCCAGGAGGTAGAACCGTGGGTAGAGAGTGCTGCAGTTGAGGGAGCACACTACTAAAACCATTCTTTTTGGGCAAAAGAAAAATAAAATGGAGAGGTGGACTTATTTAAAGAAATGGAATGGTACCAAGATTTTCCAATAATTACTTTAGTTTTTTATATATATACAAGTTGTCAACTTTTAAAGAGTTTTCTAGATCTCTTCTAGAAACCTAGGGGCTGGATTTAGTGGTTTTTTCTTCATTTGTCAAGCTGTTTTAAAACTCAAGTACTGGCTCAAGAAGGCCTTAACAACATTGGAGAAACAACTGAAACATGAGCATTCTCAAACCATCCACATAGCTTACCCCCAGGTAGGAGAGCTTAAGGCTTCCCTGAGGACTCTATTGTGTGCAAAGGCCAGTGCAGGGGTGATGGTCCAAAGCACTGGTTAGAGCACAAGGCCAAAAGTAGCAGCAAGCCAGATAGGTGATGGGATAAATAACCCTCAGTCCATCACTAATGACATATTTTCTTCATGGTAACCTTTAGGCATTTAAAGTCTCAGGAATGACATGGGTCATGAAGAACACCTGGACATCCTGGACACGTCTTCTGTTGTCACTTCAGAAGAATCAGAACTTCTGTAGCTGCCTTTATGGTGCTAATTAGGCTATAGCCACCAGACCGACAACCACAAAACTCTGCCATCATCTCTTCAATTTGAGTGTTTGGGTACCCATGCTGAGACTCACTATCTGAATCTCTGGGGGGAATGACTGTTGTGTTGTTGTGTTAGGGCTTGCTGTCTGGATATGGCGGAGACCTAGTCAGGGTCTTGTGGGTCACGGGAGGGAGAGCTAGTCAGAAGTCAAAGGCAATGGTGTAACTTTCTGGGATATACGGCCCCACTGGGATGATCTCACATCTTCATATGCCAGGCTTCACAGAAAGAAAGGGATGTGGAGAAAGAGAAAGAAAGAAAGGAAGAAAGAAAAAAAGCAAGGAAGGAAGGAAGGAAGAAAAGAAAGGAAGGAAGAAAGGAAGGAAGAAAGAGGGAAAGAAGGAAGGAAGGAGGGATGGAGGGAGGGATGGAGGGAGAGAGAAAAAAGCAGAAAGAAATTATAGAAATTACCATTTTCTTGAGGGTAAACTCTTAAATTTTCTCTCGTTCTCAAGAAAGATTCTGAACTCATCTAGTTTGCTACAGCTTTGTTAAAATTCAGTAAGAAGAAAAAAAATGTAAGAAAATGTCTGAAACACTCCTCTGACTGAGGTGGCTGAGGTGCACTAGGCTCATGGATAGATTGTTAAAGGCTAAACATTGCAAGAGAGCCTTCCAAAAGAAGAAAGCTGGTGAACAACTCTAGGACAACATGTTGAGGAGACCATCACAAGGCAGATGTAAGAAATCGGAGCCAAGTTTCCAGGGCAAAGGCAAGAGCTTGATGAGAAAAGGCACAAAGAGTCAGGAAACAGATGGAAATGGAATCTAGGAGGAGGCCGTCCAGGAACCCAAGAGGAGAGACTGCCTGGGAAGACAGCCAGGGTATTGTGTGTCCAGGGCTCGTTTTGTGCTCAGTTGTAACAATTATACAATGTCTGAATACATAAAACCCCACTACTCTGAAAATGTGATTTTGTAGTATACAAATAAATAAAACAACTTTACATTAATAAAGTTATTTTTTAAATATACAGTTGGGATAGATGTTAAAGGATCCAGAAGAGTAAATATGGCAAGAAACTGTATCCCAAAGACTTCCAAAGTTCTCAGGTGTTCACATAAAATCTTTGTGGATATATAGAGTTGAAAGTAAAAAAAAGCCTCTACCAGTCTGGCAGTGGTGGCACATGCCTTTAATTCCAGGACTCGGGAGGCAGAGCCAGGCAGATCTCTGTGAGTTTGAGGCCAGCCTGGACTACAGAGAGAGAGAGAGATCCAGGACTGTCACCAAAGCGATACAGAGAAACCCTGTCTTGAAAAAAAAAGCAAACAAAAAACAAAAACAAACAAAAACCCCTCTACCAGCCACACCTACTAACATAGTTGAATTCTCATGATACTGAAGCAGGAGAAATAGTCTTCTCCAGGGAAGGACATACCAAGTGGTTATCTAATACCAAATGGTAAGCCCTAAAAACATGCATACAAGTAGCATTACATAGAATGTAGCTGGAAGATTTCTTGTGTCCCAGCTGGCCGGCAGTCTGAACAAATCTCTCCAACTGGTGTCCCCCAAGTAAACACACAGAGGTTTATAGTAATTAAAACTGCTCAGCCATCAGCTCAGGCTTCCTACAGACTAGCTCTTAAACTTAAACTCAGCCCATTTTTGTTAATCTATATGTCGCCACATGTTCCGTGGCTTTACCTGTGTGCCATTACATGCTGTTCCGTGGACGGCGGGCTGGCATCTCCTGGGTCAGCCTTCCTCTTGCCAGAATTCTTCTCATCTGCTTATCCCACCTATACTTCCTGCCTGGCTACTGGCCAATCAGCATTTTATTTATCAATCAATCAGAGCAACACATATTCACAGCATAGAGAATGACATGCCACAGCACTGAGCAGTTTGTATTTAGGAATATACATACATATATATACATGTGATAACAGTTGATGAAAAAGAGGTCATGACCTCGAGAGAGAGCAAGGAAGTGTATATGGAGGGTTTGGAGAGAGGAAAGGGAAGGGAAAATGATGTAATTGTATTATAATCTCAAAAGTAAAAGAAAAAAATCATCTCATGATGTAGATATCTGGACCTAGAAAAGTAGGGTAGAGGTCAGACCACCTTCTGGAACAGTACAGCATGATGTAAGCACTGCTTGGTTTAACAAGAGAAAGGAAGTTCACTTCTTATTCAAGGTGTTGAGCACTATCAGGAATATAAAAACATGTTCCCTGAATCTCACTACATGAATTTAATGAGAAGGTTCAGATAAATCAAACTTTATTAAAATGCATGTTTAAAGAAAGTCTTGTTTTATAAATATTTTAGACATGTATGTGTTGTAATGAAGGTAATCACAATTACCTTCCCCCCTCTTATTTCTTACTAGTACACACCTTAGTGCCTCTTTACTTATTGAAGTCAATTATTTAAGCTAATTTTTTAAAGCTTTTTTTGCAGATTTAGGAGAACATAAACAAATACTAAATGAAAAACAAGAATGTATTTATTATCATTAAACCATGTCTAGCTCATGGCTAATTTCCCAACAGATGTGATCATATTTGTTATATTTTTCCTATGTGCAATAATGTTGTAATATTATTAAACTCTTCAGGATAAATGAATAGGAATGTATAAACACAATTAAATACTTTAAAAAAGTTAGTTTTAACATTGAACTGTAGTAATGGAGAAAAGAGTTGGAACAGAAATTGACATCAAAACCCTTAATTTAACAAATATGTGTTCAGTGCACTGTTAGTTTTCAGGATGTGTTTTTTAAATGTTCTTTGACTTCAATATAATTAAAACGAGGTGAAAATCAGAAATATGGAATAAACAGTATGTTCTGAGCCATGGTGCATCTGGTCCTTTCTACTTAGAACACAGTGACTAAGAATTCTAGTTAAAAGATAAGATGCTCATATCTATTCATGATCTCTGTGTTGAAAACAACGGTTGTCAACCACCATGCTAACTACTAGGGTCACACAGGTGCCAATAAAGATCATTTTTGCTCTCGTTGAACTCAAAGTCAACTGAAAAAACTAATGCATAAACCTGTAAAGTTAATGACGATGAGATGAGTGAGAATGTTGACAGGGAACTTGTCAAAATACAGCATAATTTTAACTCTCTGTGGAGAAGGAAGGCAACAGGGGAAAACAGCTGAAAAGGCTTTGTGAATAATGTGAGCAGTTTTAAGTAGGAGTCCTTTGGGGAAAAGAAGAAATGGGTTCTGGAAGTGGTATGGTTTCCAGAAGGAGGAGGAAGCATGAGTGAAGAGAGACATGTGCAACATCACAGAGCATGAGAGTTTGCTTTTGGTTAGATTCTGACCAACAGAGTGTTAGGAAGAGATGGGAGAAAATGTCACAGAAGGGCATGTACTCCATCCTGCATGTGTCAGTGAGACACTGAAGGATTTAAGCAGGAGCCTAATTACAGCCACAATTACATGATTATATTGTTATGACTGTATATAGGATTAAGACAGTGTGACTACTTTTTCTGATAGTGAGGAGTTAAAGGAGGAAACTATTTTGGAAATATTTGGGACATAAAACATATTTACACAAAACAATTGCTGACAAGCAGATTTTTGAAATATAGAAAAGTTTTGAACATCATGATATCTACTTAAGTAGATTGTGGGACTGCCAATCAAGACCGAATTTACATGAATATGTCTGAGGTAAAAATCAATTTATTTTGAATCTCTTGAATTTGAGGTTCCATGTAGCACTCAGATGGCAATGTCCCATTGGCTGCTAGAACTGATGTCTGTAACTGAGGACAGGGATCTGTGTGGAACCTAACTTGGGGATTTAAACATGTCAATAATCATTGATAACATTCAAAAAGATGTTGCTCAACAAAAATGAGCCAAATGATGCAGAAAGAAATGGACACTATGGAGTGTGTGGAAATGATAGTTCATAAAAGAAACAAAAACTGAAGACAGAGAACCAGAAGGATGTGATGTGAATGAATGAAAAGCCTAGTTTCTGAACACTCCTGAATAGCCATTGCTGTTTTGAAATCAGAGCAGCTGTGATTTTCCCACAAGGAGCTCACTAATAAGCCCATCTTGAGGGGACAGAGGCCTCATCAGGTACATAATGCTATTCTCTTCTTTAAGATATGTAAGTGGTTAATGATGGCTGGGTCACTTGGGAAGACTTTTTCTTCTGAGGGTTAGCCATTTGTAAGTTCTCTGTGCACCACTCAGTAAATCAAGTAAATACATTAGTTTTCTAAACTAACCTTGGGGAAATGGTTTCTTCTCTTTGTCACTGATGCCCTTTCTGGGGTACATATACTTTGATATCTTTTTAAGAGACACACAACACCATAAAGTAAAAACAATTAAAAATGAATCCCATCAAATTTAGAAGTAAAAAAAAGGTAATTGATAAACTGTATCCATAGAAAATTAGAGAAGACAGATTGTAAATTGTTGAAAAATGAATGGGATATAGAATGAGTGATCTTTAGTTGAGAATAGGAGTAAAGAGACTAAATATATGGAAAAGTAGACACAACAGATTATTTTAGATGGGGAATGTGTCCTGGTTAACTTTTATTGTTAACTTGATATAACCTACAGTCAATAGGAAAGGGAAACCTCAATCAAGTAGTTGCCTCCCTCAGATTATCTGTGGCCATGTCTGTGAAAGATTATCTTGATTAATAATTGACGTGGAAGAGCCCACCCCATTCTGAATGGCACTATCCTTATCAGGATGACATGGGCTGAATAAAAATGACAGCTCAGCATAAGCCAGTAAGGGAGACAATAGCATCACTCCTCCACAGTTCCTGCCTCCTAGCTCCTGCCTGGAATTCCTTTTCTGACTGCTCTCAATGATGGGTTGTGAGTTGGAAGTGTAAGCTAAGTAAACCCTTTCGTCCTTGAGTTACTTTTGATCAGGGTGTTTATCAGAGCAAAAGAAATCAAATTGGGTCAAAAGGTAACCCTGAATTTTGGCTAAAGGGTAAGAAAACAGAAAAATAAAGGAGTTGAAGATACAAGAAATGAACTTTCATAGAGGAGGGCATGGAAAGAACAGAAATGTCAGGCACTCATGAAGGTGGGAAAAGGAGGCAGGTGATACTCAGTTCACAAAGGTGATTGGTACAATATTTTGGTGAAGTTTGTTTAACTGAGAAGGAGTAAACCAGATCATATTGTTCCCTATGTAGCTCAGGCTGGCTTCTAACTTGTAATCCTCCTGCCTCAGCCTACAAAGTGGTAAAGTTAGAACTACCACCACACAGGGTAATTAGTTTGTTTTATAATTAAAAAGTATGATCTTGACATGAAGAATGAATTAACCTATATTATGTTCTGCATTCTGGAATGTACTTGAGTCTTTTGTCTTCCCCTGGTAAACAAGTACTGACCTTTCAGTAATGTTTGAATCTTAAGAATATGGATTTTCATGGATCATTTTCACAATCTCAAAAAACATTGCTTTCCTTATGACCATAACAAGATCAGTGGGCAAGGTAAGTTGCAAAAAAACCTCGGACTAAATGCATTGAGTGGGAATGAATAGTTCATCACAACAATTCTTGAAGCATTTACACAGCCCAGAAAGCAACATATACCCAAACAGTAAAATACATATAAACATTGAAATCAAATATAGTATGCATGATCATAAACAGCAGTTTTTAAAAATATGATATTTAAAAATACTCTATTAATTTTATATTATTTATTTTTAGTTCCTAAGGACAAGCCCATTTCTATTTCTTACTTTAAAACTGATCACAAATTGAACATGAAGACTCACATCTATTATCCCAGCATTGGGAAGACTGAGGTAGGAAGATTGCTTCAAGTTCAAAGTCAGACTACACTATGTAGTGAATCCAAGGCAGTTAGGCATACATGGGAATTCAGTGTCTCAAAAAGAAAGAAAAATTAAAACTTTATAACAATATAACCATGATAGAAAAAACTATATTATCCAAATTGAACAAGAATGGGAAGTAGATAAAATACTTTATAATTGCTCTACATTTGTAGACATAGCTGACAAGTAGCTTTTAATTGAGTCATTGTAAAATAATTTTCAGTGACTCAGTTACTGTGAATTTTACATATTAAATTAATGTCATTCATTTTTAATATTGATTCCTCCTATCTAAAAGTATTGCTTATATTTCCTATATTCTAAAATACTATTTAACATTTATGTCCTTTTAGTGAAGTCCTAGTCCATTTCTTGTTAAATTCTCTATGAAGCTCTAAAATTTACTCTACTGCATGTGTATATGATTTTATTTCCTTTTACTAGAACTGCTAGAAATAATATTTCTTAGAATATTTATATACAATATTATATATATAATTATATGTGAGAAATTAAAGTGGTTTGAGGAAGACAGAGGATGCAACACTGCAGAAATCCTGAAGATGGAGTGTGACCTAAATGCTCAAGGACCAGGAAGACGTCAGGATGGCTGGAGGAAGAGCCTAAGCACACAAAATGAGAGAGGAGATGTGAGCTGCTGGGTTACATAGGTCACTGTGATACTTCCGCTTCTCCTCTGAGAATGTAGGTGGAACAAAAGCAAGCAAGTCAACCATTCTATTCTGAGCTATCTGAATGAAACCTCTAAATGGCCCACCCCAATACTCATATCTACCTGTGCCTAGAAGACAGACGTCTGTCCCATGCTTCAGTTTCTTTTTGTCTCTACCTCAGGCTTGTCTCCAGAGACTCCATGGTCTAACAGACCACAATTCTGCACCAGTTGCCCATTCCATAAAACCATTGAGTCCAGTGCCTCACTGGCACACTGAAACCCACTGACTGAGGAGAGACAGGCCCATCAGAGCTGGTGATGGAAACGGAGTGACCATTTACTACTTTTCCAGAATCTCCTGCTCAGGAATCTGCACTTGATGTATTTATCAAAGTCCAATTCCACAAAACTTTTTTTTTTTCTTTTTCCTTCCTTACTTTTTCAGATAGTATCTGCTTCTACATGAGATTACCTAGGGCTTGACTACAGATGGCACCAGCATGCCTGGATCCATGTTTTCCTAGTTTACACAGCCTCACATTCCAAACAAATAAATAAAATAAAAAGTCAACAATTAAAATGAATGTATTGTTATACACAAATACATAACATCTACAAACAATATTAACTGGAATTTTTTCATTTTTTAAGTTTATTGAAAATAGATTATTTTCTCATACAATATCTCCTGATTACAGTTTCCCCTCCTTCTACTCCTCCCAGTTCTTCCCCACCTCCCCCCTCCAGATCTACTCCATTCTGTTTCTCAAGAGAAAAGAATAGGCTTCTAAGAGATAAGAACCAAACATGACAAAATAAAATATAATAAGATAAAGCAAAAATCAAGACTTGACAAGGCAACACAACAGAAGGAAAAGAGCCCCATGAGCAGGCACAGGAATCAGAGATCCACTTGTGTACACACTGAGAAGTCCCATAAAAATACTAAGCTGAAAACTATAATATATACACAGTGGACCTGATACAGACTTGTGTAAGCCCTGTGCTTGCTGTTTCAGTCTCTGTGAGTTCATATGAACCTTTCATAGTTGACTCAGAGGGCCTTGTTCTGGTGTGCTCCAACACCTTTGACTCTTACACTCTTTCTGTTTTCTCTTCCAAGGAGTTACCTGAGCTCTGAGAAAATTGATGGAGACCTCCTACTTAGAGTTATGTGTTGCAAGAACTCTCTGTCTCTCCGTCTCTCCGTCTCTCCGTCTCTCCGTCTCTCCGTCTCTCCGTCTCTCCGTCTCTCCGTCTCTCCGTCTCTCTCTCTCTCTCTCCCTCTCTCTCTCTCTCTCTCTCTCTCTCTCTCACACCACATAATATCAGGCTATATATCTCTGTATCTGTTCCTGTCTGCTGCAGGAAAAATTTTTCTGATGACCACTGAATAAGGCACTAATCTATGAGTATAGTAAAATATCATTAGGAGTTATTACACACACATATGTACATGTGTATGTATATATGTATGCATGTATGTATGAAATTTTAGACCAGTAGTGTTTTTACCCTAGCTTTAGGGGCTCTCTGGTCTTTGCTTCTTGGTCACCAAAGCAGTGTTGGTCATGGGTTCTGCCTCATCGAGTAGACTTTAACTCAAATCAGACATTGGTTGGCCACTTCCACAACATCTTGCTGAGAGGACAAATTGTAGGTCAAAGGTTTTGTGACTAAGTTGGTGTTTATGTTTCCTCTTTGGTAGCTTGCAGAGTATCTTCCCACATCAAAGGCACTAGAATGTAGGGATGAAGGCTTGATGTAGGCACCAGCTGGAATTCTACATGTTAAATGAGTTGTGAGTGTCCTTGGTAGTGGGACCCCATTGCCAGTTTGCCATTATCTTAGCAATAGTCTGGATTGTTTGGGAATTTCCATGGGACCCCTTTGGCCAACAATTGAATGCAACCCAGTTCAGCTATTAGAAGTCTCATTTGGTGACAAGAGATGGCCAGTTGGGACTCCATATCCCCCATTATTAAGAAACCTCATTGGGATTGCCTTCATACATTTTAGGAAGTTTCCATTGCACTAAGCTTTCATATCATCCATCAAATGCCCTTCAGTTCAAGCTGTCTCTCCCCAAATTCCCTCAACCTTATCTCTGCTTTCCCTACCCACATGATCCTCCCATTTCCTTTGCTACTCACACCTAGTCCACCTGTAAAGTCTATTCTGTTCCCCTTCCCAGGGAAATCCATGTTTACCCCCTAGTCCCTTCCTTTATACTTAATCTCTCTGGTTTACTGATTTGTAAGTTGCTTACATTTGTAAGTTATTAATCACTTACTTAATGGCTAATCTCCACATGTAAATGAATACTTACGATATTTACCTTGGTGGGTCTGGGTTACCTCACTGAGGATAATTTTTTTTTCTAGTTCTATCAATTTACCTTCAAATTTCATTATGTCATAAAAATGAAAACATAAAAGTATATTTTCTTTATCCACTCTTCAGTTGAGGGACATCTAGGTGAACATAGTTGAGCAAGTGTCAAAGTAATCTCACTAAAATTAAAAATAAGACAAGATTGTCTGTGGGGCATTTACCCACCACCCCCACAGTTCCCCAGAGTCTTCTTGAGTGCAATCAGCAGGAAATATTAGATAGAAGGATTTATTGCAGAGAATATCGTGGAGATAAACAGATAGAAAATAAAGGATAGCCTCGAGAGGGCCTGGAACCTATTCCAACGGGCCCGGACTGTCTCTGATCCAGGGTTTTTATAGAGACGCCAAGGGGTGGAGCAAAAGACCTCCTCCCCCAGCACAGCCAAGTGCAGGCCATCTCAGACACCTGCACTCAGGCGCGTGGTCCTGATCATCCTCTATTCGGACCTGCTGGGTAAAGCCACGAGGAACCCCAGAACGGGCTCCCACAAGAAACCATGTCAGACAGCTCACAGCTACTTAGATTGGATGTCTCTGGTGTCTCAGGCACTAGCATTTAAGTGAAAATATCCACACACAGACAGACATATAAAATTAAATAAATAAATCTTTATAGGGCAATATTCTATGATGCATAATAAGCTGAGAAATAATAGCTGAATGGATGTTTGGATGGCTACTGGTAGTAAATGTTAAAATGGAGAACATAATCTAGGTGTCTCTCTAGTAATGCTTAAACTTCCACTAAATTCATGCTGGTTGACTTAAATATAAACAACATAAGTTTCTTCATATCTAAGACAACGTTCAGTGTATAAACTGTTTTCCCTTGTTTTAAGGATTTTAAAGTGGCTTGTTTGCTCTTAAATGTAGCTTTTTGTCATGCAACTACAGTAAAAACTTTTCACAGCTATTAGGGTAAATAAGGCATTTTACCAATGGAGCCCCAAACCTCGAAGCGCCTAGTTCCGTATCCTTTCAATTTTTCATTGGGACTGACACTTAAACTCTTAGATGATTTTCCTCCCTATTCTTTTTAAAAGCTATATTTTAAGTTTACCATGAACGTATTTTCGAGCTGACAAAAGTGTTTCAGGGCAATGTCACCATCTTTAGCGGAAAAACTACCTTTCCCAGAGTGCATTTCCCTTATATCAGTCCATAATAATATCAGTCACATATCAGTCCCTTATATTATTTCCCATATTTCTTATTGGGTTTGAGAGTCAACTGGTTCTCTTTTACCAGACTTGCTTACAAATTCTTCCCCGGGAGGTTTGAACAGTTTTTTGCTTTTGCAATGGGAGATTTGAACAAGCATTTTACAGGCTTGCCTTAGCCAGTCAGTGAAAAATAGGATCATTTGCAACAGAGCTTTTCCATAGCTCCTTCAGAGATTTTCTCCCACTGATCTTATTCTCATTTTGCTTGTGTCCGTCCATCCGTCCATGTCCTGTCCCCCACCCCCCCGCCCCCACATGCAGAGCCTCAGTTATCTGTCTGCGGCTCTGTTCCTCTGCCAGCTGCCTTTGGAAGAAGGGGCTTTTTTTCTCCCCCCGAATCTGCCTCAAATTCTAGCAGCTTTTTCAGGTCACATATTTTCTGGGGAGGATTATGTCCCTTCTCTGTTTCTTCAGAGTCTTTCTCCCAGACAGTTCCCAGTTTGGTCTCAGTTTATCCCCTCTACCACAGAAACCACACTACAGTGGTGGCTTTCCCTGCTACTGAAGGTAGGGGTTTTTTGTCTGTTTCTGTTTTGGGGGTCTGTGTGGTTTGCGTACAGACTGAAAAATTTAACAAGGGAGGTTTTTGCCATTTCTAAACTCCCATTAGAACAGGTGCTTTGCCTCATCAGGCCTTCACCTGGCCCAGTCCCCCAGTGGGTTGTGTTTGCTTGTCTGGGTGTTCAAGGACAGAGCTTATGCCAGAGGCAATCACCCCTCAGGGCTACACTCCCCTCATCTCCTCGGGAGTCAGTTGAAACAAAGCTTTTCTCAAAGAGGTGCTTTCTCTGACAGAAAAGAAAGCTTTACTCCTGGATAGTTCTGTTTTGCCCAGGCTGGGCTCTTTCCCCAGACAGCGTTCTGACTCGGCAGCACAACTGCTTCAGACACAGTTCAGCTTTACTGTTTTCCCAGAAAGGTCCTTACTCTGATAGGAAAGCTTTTTCTCAGATTTCTTTTTGCAGTTGTGGACCTATTAACCCCGGGACTTGCGCCGTTCCCACCGGCTTTAGCTTTGTTTGTTCATTAGCAATCTTCCCCTGGGTCTTGCACCTTCCTGCCTCAGCTCTGTGCTCCAGGAAGTTTACCACTGCAGGAACCCTAGTATCCCCGAAATGCACTCCAACTCAGAGATGCTGGCCAGTCACCTCTGGGTTTTTGGTCAGAAGCGAGGATACAATGCTAACAGTTTGCATTGCTTCTTTGCATTGGACGATTAGGAGCACCTTTTCATTCTGAAACGCTCACTCAGAACCTTTGCTGCCTCAGCTCGGCTCTAACTGAAAAGCTTGGCTTTTTTGCTTTTCTCAGGCAAAGTTTCCTGCCCTTTGGTCTCTCTGTAGCTTTTCACCCTTACTCTCCCAAGCGTTTTCCTCAGGGTACTCTGACCCACTGTCTTTTACTAGCTTGAAGAGACAGCGCTTAGAAGGGGTTTTTAGGAACTTGTCCCTGCCTCCTGCATTGCAGGGAGGATTTTTAAAGCTTGAAAGAGAACTTAGAGGTTTTGCTGTTTTAAGTTTGTTGTTTTCCCTTAGAGTTAATCACAGGTGGTCCCCATACTAATATCTTCAGGTGATTCTACTCTCGTCTTTCTGAGAGAGAAGGTTAGAGGCTTTAGTTTTTAAGTTTCTTGAGAGAGAAAGATTAAGGCTTTTTAGAGAGATTTTTCCCCCCAAATTTTCCAAGAAAAGCTTTAGTTTAAGAGAAAGATTTTTTTTCCCCCAGGAGAAAGACCAACTTTTCCCAAAACTTCCCAACTTTAAACTTTGACTTTCTTACACCCCCATTTTTGCCTCAGGGAGAAATTACTTTCTCCTGCCGCTTGGACTTAGCATTTCAGCTGTCCCCAGGTCAAAAGCTTCCATAGGAAACTTTTTCTTCCCCATAAGCTCAGAGAAGAGCTTTTTTACTACCCGTAAAGCCCAAAGAAAGATTTTTTCCCCCCAGTTTGTGTTTATAGCTCCCAAGGTGAGAAAATTGAAGAGTTTTTCTGTCTAGTTGCCTTACTTTTTCCTACACAATCTTACACTTCTAAGTTTTTCCTAAACTATATTACTATCCTATACCTTACTTATTTTTCACAGATAGAAATTGAGAAAGGTATAAAAGATAGAAAATTTTGACAGAAGAGAATTTCGCTGCAGCATCGGACATCCTTCAAGTCCACTTTCCTTTTCTCTCGAGGATAAAACCCCTGCCTCCCAAAAATATATATAAAAAATATATATATTCCACAACACTGGCATGCCTTTCCACTGGCAGGGCTGACTCAGCACTTTCACCAAAAACTCTGTAATAAAACTATTATTTTCCTTTATCTTTAGTCCCTATTACTTTGTCTTTAGTCCCTGTTCATTTGTCTTTAGTCCCCCCCTTTTTTTGTCCCCCCTTTTTTTCTTCAGTCCCTTTTTTTTTCTTTTTTCTTTAGTCCCTGTTCAGGTGCCATTCTGTGGGGCGTTTACCCACCACCCCCACAGTTCCCAGGAGTTTTCTTGAGTGCAATCAGCAGGAAATATTAGATAGAAGGATTTATTGCAGAGAATATCGCGGAGATAAACAGATAGAAAATAAAGGATAGCCTCGAGAGGGCCTGGAACCTATTCCAACGGGCCCCGACTGTCTCTGGCCCAGGGTTTTTATAGAGACGCCAAGGGGTGGAGCAAAAGACCCCCAGCATAGCCAAGTGCAGACCATCTCAGACACCTGCACTCAGGCCCGTGGTCCTGATCATCCTCTATTCGGACCTGCTGGGTAAAGCCACAAGGAACCCGAGAACGGGCTCCCACAATTGTCTACCTTCTCCATATATGTTTAATATAGACTTGAATTCTTAGCTAGCAAAAACAATAAGTCAACTGAAGGAGATCAATGGGCTACAAATGGAAAAGAAGGAATCACAGTATTGTTATTTATAGATGATATGATATATACATAAATAACATCAAAAATTCCAATGGGGAATTCCTTCCTACAGCTGATAAACATTTTCAGCAAAGTAGCTGAAGTAGATGATCTTGTGTTTTCTTCTTTTTATTTCAGTTTGTTGATATTGTGGATTGCATTTATTGACTTTTGTCCTTACATCTGTGGGATTGAAATCTATTTGATCATGCTAGGTGATCTTTTTGATGTGTTCCTAGATTCAGTTTGCAAGTATTTCATTGAGTATTTTTGTATTTATGTTTAACCAGGAAATTGGTCTGTAATTTTCTTTCTCTGTTGGATATTTATGTGGTTTGGCTATCAGGATAACTGTGACCACATAAAAAGAATCGGACAATGTTCCTTTTGTTCCAATTTTGTGGAATAACTTGATGAGTACAGGTGTTAACTCTTCTTTGAAAGTCTGGTAGAACTCAATGCTAAAACCATCTGGCCCTGGACTTTTTTGTTGTGTTTTATTTATTTATTTTTTTTTGGTTGGGAGACTTTTTTCTTTTAAATTTTATTTTACAATACCATTCAGTTCTACATATCAGCCACAGGTTCCCCTATTCTCCCCCCTCCCACCCCCTCCCCTAACCCCCAGCCCATCCCCCATTCCCACCTCCTCCAGGGCAAATCCTCCCCCCCCGAGGACTGAGATCAACCTGGTAGACTCAGTCCAGGCAGGTCCAGTCCCTTCCTCACAGACTGAGCCAAGTGTCCCTGCATAAGCTCCAGGTTTCAAACAGCCAACTCATGCAATGAGCACAGGACTTGGTCACACTGCCTAGTTGCCTCCCAAACTGATCAAGCCAATCAACTGTCTCACCTATTCAGAGGGCCTGATCCAGCTGGGGGCCCCTCAGCCTTTGGTTCATAGTTCATGTGTTTCCATTCATTTGGCTATTTTTTTCAATAATTGAGTAAAACCAAATTTTATTATAAGCCACAGTCGTCCTAGGGACCTCCATGCTATATATATAGCCTTCATGGTTCTATGGGTTGTGGTCTGATTGTTCTTTATTTTATATCTAGAATCCACTTATGAGTGAGTACATACCATGACTGTCTTTCTGGGTTTGGTTGGAAGACTTTTAATGACTACTTCTATTACACTATGGGTTATAGGTCTATTTAAATTTCTTATCTGATCTTGATTTATCCTTGGTAAGTGGTATCTATTGAGAAAATTATCCATTTCTTTTAGATTTTCCAACTGGATGGGGAATAGGTTTTCAAATTATGTCCTTATGATTATTGGGGTTTCCTTGGTGTTTATTATTATGTCCCCATTTTCTTTTCTGATTTTGTTAATTTGGATATTCTTTCTCCACCTTTTAGTTAGTTTGTATAAGAGTTTGTCTACCTGTTTAATTTTCTTAAAGAACCAACTCTTTGTTTCATTGTTTCTTTTATTATTCTTTTTGTTTCTATTTTATTTATTTCAACCCTGAGTTTGATTATTTCTTTCTGTCTACTCCTCTTGGGTTATGATTACTTCCTTTTATACTAAAGCTTTCAGGTGTGTGGTTAAGTTACTAGTATGAGACCACTCCATTTTTTCATTTTAATTTTTTTCTTATTTTTAGGCACCTAGTGCTATGAACTTGCCTCTTAGCATTACTTTCATTGTATACTATAAGTTCAGATATGCTTTGCATTCATTTACATTGAATTCTATGAAGTCTTAGTTTCTTTGCTTATTTCTGTCTTGACCAATTTTTCATACACTAGAGAGTTGTTCAGTTTCCCTGAGTTTGTAAGCTTTCTGTGATTTCTGTTGTCATTGATACCCAGCTTTAATTCATGGTGGTCTGACAGGATACAGGGAGCTACTTCTATTTTCTTGTATCTGTTGAGACTTATTTTGTATTAGAATATGTGATCAATTTTGGAGAAAGTTCCTTGAGGTGCAGAGAAGAAGGTATATTCTTTTGTTTTAGGTGAAAATTTCTGTAAATATCTGTTAGGTCCATTTGGCTTATAACATCTGTTAGTTACAGTGTTGATATTTTCAGTTTTAGTCTGTATGACCTGCCCCTTGGTGAGATTAGGGTATTGATGTTTCCCACTATCAGTGTGTGAGGGTCAATATGTGATTTAAGCTGAAGTAGCATTTCTTTTACAAATTTTGGAGCTCTTATATTTGGACATAGATGTTAAGGGTTGCAATATCCTTTTGGTGGATTTTTCCTTTGATGAATATGTAGTGTCCTTCCTCATCTCTTTTGATTTATTTTGGTTTGAAGTCTACTTTGTTAAATATTAAAATGGCTACACCATCTTACTTCTTAGGTCTATTTGCTTGGAGTATCTTTTTTCAACCCTTTATCCTGAGGTAATATCTATCCTTGTTGTTGAGGTGTGTTTCTTGTATGAAGCAGAAGGATGGGTCCTGTTTTGTATCTATTCTGTTAATCTGTGTCTTTTTATTGAGGAACCGAGGCCATTGACATTGGCATATATCAATGAATAATGACTGTTATTTTGTTGCTGTTACTGGTTTTGGTGGTAGTGGTGTGTGTGTGTGTGTGTGTGTGTGTGTGTGTGTGTGTGTGTGTACTTCCCCTTTTTGGTTTTTCTAATGTGAGATTATTTATTTCCTGTGTTTTCACATATGTAGTTAATCTCCTTGGTTTGGATTTTTTCCTTCCAGTGCCTTCTGTAGGGCTGCATTTGTAGATAGATATTGTTTAAATTTGGCTTATTTTCTCTATCAATGGTGATGAAAAGTTTTACTTGGTACAGTAGTCTGGGCTGGCATCTCTGATGTCTATAGCACATATGTCTAGCCCCTTCTGGATTTTAGAGTGTCCACTGAGTAGTCTTACAATTCTTACAGGTCTGCTTTTATATATTACTTGGTCTTTTCCCCTTCCAGCTTTTAATGTTCTTTCTTTGTTCTGTATGTTTAGTGTTTTGATTATTATATATCAAGGGGACTTTGTTTTCTCATCCAATATAATTGGTTTCCTGTGTGCTTCTTGTACCTTTATAGGCACATCCTTCTTTAGGTTAGAAATTTTTTCCTCTAATAATTTTGTTTTGAAAATATTTTCTGGGTCTTTGAGCTTGGTTTCTTCTCCTTCCTCCATTCCCTTTATCCTTAAGTTCGGTCTTTTCATAGTGTCCCAGATTTCTTGGATATTTTGGCCTAGGAGTTTTTTATATTTAACATTTTCTTTGGCCAACGTATCCATATTTTTCTATTGTATCATCAACACCTGAGATTCTTTCTTTCATCTCTTATATTCTGTTGGTAAAGCATGACTCTGTAGTCCCTGTTCAAATTCTTAATTTTCCCTTTCCAGAATTTCCTCAGTTTGTGTTTTCTTTATTGAGTTTATTTCCCTTTTCAGATCTTGAACAGTTTTGTTTCCTTCCACTGTTTGTTTATGTTTTTCTGCATTTCTTTAAGAGATTTATTTATTTCTTCTTTAAGGACCATCATTATCTTCATGCAGGTAGTTTTAAGATCTTTTTCTTGTGCTTAAGCTATATCGGAATACTCAGGGCTTGTTGTGATGGCTCTTGGAGTCATGTTGTCCTGGCTGTTATTGATTATGTTTTTATGCTAGTTTTTAGGCATCTGGGATTAGATGATTCTAAGTCTAGGTGCTGATTTCTGTATTTGTCTTTGTTGGATGGGTGCTTTGTTCCTTAGTTTCTGTTTCTTCTTTGGATTTTCAGAGAGTGTGGTGGCTGTGTGTTGCCTGGTACAAAATTTTCTTTTAACTTGATAGTTGTGGCCACTGGGGGTTCCATGTAAAATGTGTTCCTGTTATTGGGAGCTGACACTTAAAAATGAGGATAGGCTAGGGATCTAACCGGTTTCACTGGAGAGAGAAGAGCAGAGTGTTCAGCCAGAATCTGCTGATTTCATCTCCTTGGAATGGGGGGACAGTGAAGAGAGGTCACCCTAGAAGGTCTGCTATGGTGCTGGGGATGAGGCTGGGGGATTAGATCTGGGGGAACAGAGGGAGAATAGAAAAACTGCAAGCAGCCTACCTGGTTTTCTGGTAGATGTGGCCTGTGGGTTAATAGGGGGTACCTGCTGGAGTTGGGGCCTGGAAAAAAATCAACAAGTGGAGAGAGGGAGGTTAGACTGGGAAAATCTATGGGATCCACAGAATATGGAGACCGGGAAGCCAGAGAAGGCTGCCATGGGTGTGCTGCTGCAGAAGGGCTGGGGGATTAGATCTGGGAAAAGAAAGGGAGAAGAGAAGATCTGCAGGCAGCCTATCTGGTTTTATGGAAGGTGCAACCTATGGGTTAGCAGAGGGTGCCTGCTGGAGCGAAGGGCTGGGATAAAGGGACTAGCACATGGAGGGAAGTTTGGAGGGGATGGTCTGTGGGCTCCACGGGAGATGTGGGCAGAAGAAGGAAGGCTGCAGCTAGTGTTCCATTGTAGAACTAAGGATAAGACGGAGGGGTTGGATTTGGAGGGAAGGAAAGTCTCAGTTTGATTTACCTGGTTCCTGGCCTGCTCAGTTGATGTGCTCCCAGTGAATGCCTGCTGGTGTTGGAGGCTGGGATAATGGGATGGATTGGGGAAGGAAGGTTGGAGGAAAACATCTTTGTGATCGATTGAGTATCAGGTAAGAGAGGAAAGGGGGACTGCAGCAAGTTTCCTGATACAGAGCTGGGGGGCAAGACTGGCAGAATTCTTACTTGACTTTTAACAGTGATTTTTTTAAATAACAAGATATTGCTTAACAAACCATAGTTTTATTTAGATAATTGTAAAACTAAAATGCCCAAGTCCTGATGTTATGACAAGCCTATACTTGAGCTCTTCGTGGACCTCTCCTTAACAAGAATTACTCTTGCTTGAAACAAGCATCACTGATACAATAACAAATTATTTCCAGCACTTTGTATTATGCTAAGCCATTTGTATATCCAGTGTTCTTAACAGTCAAAACTACCCATCAGTAAACACTACTGATTGACAATTTGCTATTACAAGGGGAATATCCATAGGGTCAAGTGCATGTTAGTAATGTCTGATCTTGTCTCACTGAACAACATGGTGTCTGCACCCTGTCCCCATGTTGGAAGAAATACAAAGCACTTTTTTAAAGATGTAAATCTGTGTTACAACCCCCCCTTCTGGTTGACCTATTGGGCAATTCAAGACTCGCCCTAGTGAGCACCATTCAGCTTGCAACACAGAGTTGGCAGAAACAGCTTTCTATTCTCATCTCTGCCAGGATGACACAAGACAAGAATTATAAACATTAGCTCCAGGCCTCTCTCTCCCTTAAAGAGGCAGCTTTTATGTGTGGGTATTAACTGAGTCTCTGTCTTTCATTCTGTCTTCTGATCACCAAAGGGTATTTTGCAACCATGGAATGTATTATACTAATTTGAATTACTCATAAAAAAATGGGAGAAAGATTAGGAGAACAAATGTATTCCCTCTAACTTCTCAACTGTGAGGAAAAGTGATTTTGCTATTTTATTATCACCATTTTGTCCTAGGCATCACTGTTGTTATCATTTGAAGAGAAGCTCTTCCTATGATTAAAAAAAAAATAGATATTGTTTATTGAACTACAAAGGAAATGCCCTGACTCCGTGATCATGTTAAACTGTTGGAGGTTGAACAGGAACAATGCCTGTTTACAGTGACCTTCATAGCAACCTTGTAGAGCTGTGTGGGAGGCAGCTCATTAAAGCTTCTGCATATTAGAAAGTTATATACTGAAAAGAACCTGTTTACTTTTCCCCTGGGAATTAGATTGCTTGCTTCTATCGGTAACTCACTGAGATTCAAAGTTGCTTCTAAATATTTCTTCTACTATCTCATGGTGAGTGACACACTGTCTTCTTTCCTAAATTTTTTATTTTTCTAGGCTAGCTGTCTGCAGTATAGCATTGTTAAAATTAAAGCATTTGTAGATATCTTCTTCCTTCAGTACCCTTCTTTAAGACACTTTTCACCTTTCACAGTTTTGTTTGCAGTGAGCTAAATGATGTTCCAAAAACATTCTCATCATTAGAGAGTGTGTAACCAATTCAACTTTCTGTGCAAGGACAGCAGAGCTCCACTAATATAGTCTAAGTGTGCATCAATTTCTTCAGCAGTCATATGCAATTACAGTGCCATTTGGAGTATAGAGGTGAATAACTATGGGTTTTGTTTATATATTGTTTATTTTCATCAATGAATGACTGTTCCTTCTTAAAGTATGGTTTCTGATGTTTTATGGACACCATATCAATAAAAGGGGAAGCCCACTGAAAGTCAAGTTATTAGCTCACTGTTACAACAACCTTCTTGAATTAAGATAAGAGTCAATAAACTCAACTTTCTGACAGTTTTCACAGTTAAGTTTACTAATTTTTTTCTTCATAAAACTTAAGCATACCTTTGGCTTAATAAACTATTAATAAATCAAAACAAACATATCTGTGCAATTAGTAACTGTCACTGATCAAAAACATAAGTAGAGCAGTTCTGTTAATCCCTTTAATACCATGAATTCTTTGATGAAGGTCATGATTGCTCTTTTTAATTTCTACATCCTCAGTTCCATCTATGTAATTCTCATTGTAGAACATTTCTATAGAACGGGTAGGTTTGAGAGAAGACATACTTGTCTTGGCATGTTCTTGGTAGTTTGGGGGTGGGACCAGGCCATGTGGATTTCTTTCATAGTTGTGTGTCTGATATATGATTCTCAGATACCTCTGTTGAGTTCCTTGTCTGAGCTTGGCCGATTTTAGATCATGGATGAGGGACTGGTACATCAATCCTTCAAATAGTGTAGATTTGGGATTGGAGTAATGGGAGTCATCCCACTTATTAATAAGCCAGAGAGTATACAAATGAGACAAATAAGTGGACGAGCATGAGCTAGTGTGTAGGCTGTGCTTCCCTGCATGATATGGGTATATCAGAGCCCTAGGAGGAGAGTAAACAGGATATGTAGCAAAGGTGGCTTAGAGATGGCGTAGGCAGTCAAGATTCCAGGGACTCATCATGCTGAATCTATTCTCATATGTGAGTCCCAAGTTACGCTTGCAGGTTCAATATGGTACAGTCTGGCTAGTGTTTAAAGGATTGACCTAAGTGATTCAGCACACAGTATATGTAACCAGGGCCAAGCATGGTGTTGGGGAACAGTACAAGTAGGGCAGATCATACTGGACCTGTGCATAGGATGAGCAACTAGGTCCAAGCCTGAATGTTAGAAAACAAGCAAAAGGAATGGATCAGGATGGGTTAGTGCACAGTATGTGCTACTGGGGAAGGTCTGAAATAGGGGAGAGTGAAGATGAGCCAGAGTTCAAGGAATTCACTGGACTGGACTTGGCAAAGAAGGAGAACCTGGGATAAAGCCTGGATCTTGATTGGATGTGGTGCAGGCAGACTAAAGTTAGACAATCTCACCAGACTGGGCTGGTGCAGGGGATCTCAACGTAAGAATGATAGGGTCAAACCACAGCAATAGCAGTTAAGTTACAAAAAGTCAGGAAGCATACGCCATGCAAATGTCTTCCCCATGCTACATTTGGACCACACAGTCCCAAAAGAAATTAATAACAACTCTAAGAGTATTATTCTTTTGAATGGGATGGAAGAGGAGAAAAAGAATAACAGAAAAAGGGGAAGACAAAAGACATTTTTGTTCACTGTTAAAATACAGAAAATATCTGTTCATCAAAACACCACAGGAGACTATCTAGCATTGTAACACAGGTACAAAAATCTGAAAATGTTCAAGTTGCTTATATGGAGGAGCAAAAACATTTGTGTATCACTTTAAACACACTCACATATTTTAAAATCATTTTTGTATTACTTCTAACAGCAAGTACAATGTAATGCTGTGCAAATTGTTCTCCTGCTATATGATTTAGGGAAGAATAGCAGAGGGAACATCTACACATATTCAGAAACACTTTTTTAAATTAATATTTCTCCTCTGTTTCTGTTCAGAAAGGAGCAGGCCTCCCATGGGTGTCAACAAAGCATGGCATATTGAGTTGTAATAAGACTAGAACTTCCCCTTGTATTAAGGCTGAGCAAGGCAATTGGGGGAGGGGTTTAGGGGAGGTGGGGGTGGGAACAGAGGAGAGGAAGAAGGGGATGAAAAAAATAAGATTTCTATTTATCTTTCTTTCATTGAAAATAGACCTTTTTTTCCCTTACAATATATCCTGATATGGATTCTTCTCCCGTTCCTCCCAGCTCTTCTCCACCTTCCCACCAATCCAGATCTATCCTCTTCTGTCTCTCATTTGAAAACAAATCTGTAGATGTATCCAACCGTCTTATTAAATAAGAAACACAGAAACAATGTAAAAGAGAAAGCCGAGAGGTCAGAGCTCAGAGCTAAAATCTCACCCTTCCTCCTGCTGTCCCAGCTTCGCGAAAAGAGACCTACTTCCTGTCGGTTCGTTTTTTTATAGTATGTTGTTCTGCCTTCTCATTGGTTGTAAACCCAAACACATGACTGCCTCGTCACTGTCTGAATGTACAGCCCCCTAGGTCTTAAAGGCATATGTCTCCAATGCTGGCTATATCCCTGAACACACAGATATCTATGGGATTAAAGGCGTGTGCCACCACCGCCACACTCTTGCTATGGCTCTAATAGCTCTGACCCTGAACACACAGATATCTATGGGATTAAAGGCGTGTGCCACCACCGCCACACTCTTGCTATGGCTCTAATAGCTCTGACCCCCGGACAACTTTATTTATTAACATACAATCAAAATAATAATTCAGTACAATTAGATTACCACGACACAAATCAGGCACCTAAGGAATAATAGTAAAATAAAACAAGACAACATTAAAAAAAAAAAACAAAAACAAAAGCAGACACATTGGAATGAACAAACACAAGGAAAAGATCTCAAGAAACAGGTACAGACATGGAGACTCTCTTGGTCTCACACCCAGGAATTCCATAAAAGAAAAACAAAAAACCTGAAGCAATAATATATACACAAAGGACCTGTTGAGTAAAATAAAATTAAAATTAAAAATTAAAAAGAAGAAAAGCCTTGACATGACATTATAAGAAAAGCAACCTCCAAAGGTAACATTGAGTTTGTTTTCTGTTGGCCATCTACTGATGGCCATGTGGCCTACTCTTAAGAGTCATGTGTTTCTCCCTGGCTGTCATGATAGAACTCTCATCCAGTGTTTGATGGAAGCGGATGCAGAGAGCCATGGCCGAGCCCCAGGTGGAGCTCTGGGAGTCCAATAGACAAGAGAGAGGAGGGACTGTATGAGCGAGAAATATGGAGACCATGATTGGAAAAAGCACAGGGACAAATAGCCAAACTAGTGGAAATGCATGAACTGTGAACCAATGGCTGAGAAGCCCCCATGGAACTGGAGCAGGCCCTCTGGATAAGTGAGACAGTTGATTAGCTTGAACTGCTTGGGAGGCCCCCAGGCAGTGGAGACAGGACCTGTCCTTGGTGCATGGGCTGGCTTTTTGGAGCCTGGGGCTTATGCTGGGACACTTTGCTCAGCCTTGGTGTAGGAAGGAGGAGACTGGACCTGCCTTGGCTGAGTCTACCAGGCTGGGCTGACTCCCCAGGGGAGACCTTGCCTTGGAGGAGGTGGGAATGGGGGGGATGGATTGGGGGAGAGGACTGGGGGTGGGAGGAGGGAGGATGGGGGAATCTGTGGCTGATATATGAAATTAAGTTAATTATAAAATAAAAATATTAAATAAAAAAGAGTCATGTGTTTCTCCAGGAGACTTTCTAAGAGAAAACTAAATTTTCATTCACAAGTGGCTATCAATGGGAGGTAGCTTCTGAGTTATGTGGTGATATATTATGTCCCCCAATATATTGTGCATACTAATAAATTTATCTGGGGTCAGAGGACAGAACAGCCACTAGACAGCCATAGAGGCCAGAAACTGGTGGCAAACACACACCTTTAATCCTATCATTTGGGAGGCAGAGATCTATCTGGATCTCTGTGAGTTCAAAGTCACACTGGAAACAGCCAGGCATGGTAACTCACACCTTTAATCCCAGGAAGTGATGGCAAAAAGCAGAAAGGTATATAAGGTGTGAAAACCAGGAACTAGGGCTGGTTAAGCTTTTAGGCTTTTGAGCAACAGTTCAGCTGAGATTCATTCTGGATGAGGACTCAGAGGCTTCCAGTCTGAGGAAACAGGATCAGCTGAGGAATTGGCAAGGTGAGGTAGCTGTGGCTTGTTCTGCTTCTCTGATCTTCCAGCATCCACTCCAATACCTGGGTCCAGGTTTGATTTTATTAATAAGACCTTTTAAGATTTGTGCTACAGAGTTAGGGATGGGACAAGCGTCTACTGCTCCTCTCAGCTCTACGATCCCATCTGATTCAGACGCATGTAGGCCATGTGCCTGCTGCTTCAGTCTCTGTGAGTTCACACGTGTGTCAGTGCTGTTATGACTTGTAACACAGTGTGAGAACCTTCAGCACTTCTTGGGCTCCTTACACAAGGGGCAGATGCTACCGACTCCTTTCCAGATGAACTTCCACATGCAAGCAACATCTCTAGCATCTCTTCCTACCTTTTAGTAAGAGTCATACAAGTCTTCTGTATTGAAAAGCATTTTCCAGGAATCTGCCCCATTCTTCTCTTTTTTTCCCATCAAAAATACAATATTCAAACACTATTTGTTAGCTTTTCCTAGAATTTTTTTTGACACTTTTCTTTTTCACTCAAATCCTGGGTGGATTTTATATGTGATTTCTTCTTCTTTGGTGATTTTTTTTTATATTTTTCTTTTAGCACTTGCTTCAGATTTTTGTGACCTTCTTTTATCCTTTCATCTACTACCAATGAAGAAATATGTCAGTAAAGGCATCCTCACAGAAATGAAATAGGACCTGGTGGGCAGAGAAATTTGCTAAGTCATAGAACAAACATTAACTATAATAAATTCAACTTCCTCCTTGGCATCTAAAATTGTCACTATGCTTCCACCATGGGATGAGTTTGTCCATGTTTCTTATGTTTCAGTGCATTATGGGAACTTTATTTCCTCCCATGCCCCAGTGCCTGTCCATCTGCATAACTCACCACAATCCCATGTTCACTCGGAACTCATAATTTGTGACTTGTTTCTTCTTGCATTGTTCTTGCAAATCTTGGTGTTTTGATTGGTTGTTTGCTTTTGTACAGTGTGTGTTAACTCTCAAGAATCTTTATAAAGATGTAGTATGAGAATTTACTCACTTCATTCTCAAGAGTTTCTTAAAACTCAACAAATAAGATCACACCAAGTTTTACTTTACCAATAAAATGTTCCCTTAGTGTAGTTTCTTTTACTCCTGGATTTTCCCAGTTTGTTTAATGGCCTTGGTTTAATAGTTCATACTTTACAACTAATCCTGATTTATTTTCTCTGTCTTAATTCTGTCTTGGTCTTCTATCACCTGAAAGTCTTCTGTAGGTATCATTTAATATGATAGTAAGTTTATGGGAATATGCAAAAAAATGAATTTTTTCCTAAGAAATAGAAAATACATCAAAACACGACTCAAGCCCCAGTGCCAGGCATGGGAGACCACCCTTCAAGTTACTGTTCATGGGGAGTCCGAGGAACTCTCCAAGCCATGCGAGTTATTGCCATTACCTTTGGTTGTCTTCTAGAACTTGAAAGAATGACCCCATTGCTGAAGACACTATACTCTTGGGACACAAGGCATGGAGAAATCAAGCTGGATCTCACCTGGAAGTCTCTGCCCTGAGGACTGGCTCTCAAAAAGAGCTATGCAAGCTTCCAAGAGAGAAAAGCATCATTATACCCAGATGAAAAGCCTATGAACCACAACAAAATCCACACAAGTAAGATCTCTCCAGTGGTCTAATAGTGGGACTTTCACCTTGGGGTAACCTCCAGCTGTCCAGTTCAACTCAAGGCCTGTTCTATGTGAGGGAATTCATGTCTGACACTGTAAACTCAGCCAACCACCCTTGGCTGGAGGGGTCATAGGCCCTAGAGTAGAACCTTCCACTGCCATTTTCCTAAACCAATATCATTTCTACCCCTATTGTAAATACTTTTTCTTATACCCATGAATAAGTATATAGTTCTCACTCTTCACCAGACACTTCTTTTTGTAGTAATCAGAGACTACAAAATGCAGAGAAGAAGTGATCATGGGATACCCAGTCCCCGTTGGCATATCTCTAATTCAACCCTTGTATCTGAGGCTCAGGAAAAATTATTATTAAAGTAGAGGTAGATAGGATTGTAAGAGCCAGAGGGCCAGGGGATCTGATCCTAGATAGTGCCTTCTAGGCATGACAAGAATGCTACATCCATGAAATCTCACCAACATGGTTGCCTAAAGAAGACCTGCACGATGATAAGCTCAGCTAACATGCTTACATGATGTGGGAGCATTTCAAAAGGCCCCACCCTTAGAAAAAGAACTAAAGACAATTAATGGTTGCTAAGGAAGAGAGTCTTTTCACAGTCTTCTCTAAGGATGAACCCCTGATGGCTCATCCAATCCCAAGTGGCAGGCCCTAAACACATGTATATAAAACTTACTCTAAAATGTCTCAGTAGCATATATATATATATCAATAATAATTATAGAAGGATCACGAACTCGAGAAAGGGAGATGGGAGGAGTTTGAACAGAGAGAAGGATGTATAAAAATAACATAAATACAGAATTCATGCATGAAATTCTCAAAACAGTAATTTTTCATAAAGGTAGTCCATAAAGCCTTTCATTTTAGTAACAAATTATGTGAATTGTTTAACAAAGACTTATTGACTGCCTAGTGTGCCAGGACTGCTCTAATCCTCTGGGTGTCAGTAATGAAGAAATTGCTCTCAAGCAGCCTTCTTCCCTTTAATAGATGAGAAATTCTTAGAAATACAGGGTCTGACATTATTAGGCCAATAATACATAACTGTTCAATAGCTCTTCTAAAACAGTTCACAAATCCCCATATTTTTGTTTTCTCTAAACTGTAATAATATTATTTTGTTTTAATTTAAACCATATTCGTTATTATGACATTGAATCAAAATTGAACTACAAAGAACGGTCATTGTGTCCTATTCTCTCATTACATTTTTTAGCTTGAAAAATTCGTAGTTTGACCTAGTGTAGCTTGGGGGCTTATGTCAAAACACTCTCTTTCCTAAGCGAGATGCCCCACTTAAGTAGGCCTTCCCCTCCTTGCTTTGACTCATTCCTTCATTCTGTTGACAGTTCCGAGGCAGTTATATGTCAGCTCTGTGTGGCTTCACACAAACATCTTCTAAGTTACTGAAGGAACAAGTGCACACTGGGTGGAACACAATGGGATATTCTTCCCACTAGATCTTTTCATCCCTCTAATAGGTGTAACACACCCTAGCTAAACTGATTGCCAAGAGCCTGTTTACATCTCCATTTATGAAACCCTAGTAGAATCCACCAATGTCCTTATCATACATTAAGAAATCCCAGTCAATTTCTTCCACAATGTCTTTTTAACGTAGCCAAATAAGCACATTTGCACACTAATTTAATGAGTCTAACTTCTTGAGTTCATGTACTATATCATTTACGTAAACACAGACCCTATATACATAGTAACTACATACTACTACATAAACTTGCTTATTCTTCAAGACATCCCTCTCCTTTTTCCCTCTCCCCACTTGCTTCTCTTGTCTTTCTTCTGTACTTTTCTACCCCTCAATATAGGAGAACTTCTGTACTGGGTCCTGAAAGGTAAAGTACACATGTAATCCTACTCCTTATCAAATGAAGGATGCTTGGCAAGTAGAACTCATTCATCTTCTAACTTCTGAACACAGGCTGATATTTTTAGTTTATAAATTCAGCTTCAAATCATTTTCAACTTTACTATGTTTTTAGTTCTAGATTCTTCCTTCTTGTCAAACATCTTACAGGGTCACTTAAAATTACTGATATCTTTTAAAATTGTATATCTCTTGTTGAAAGTAGTAACAATGACATTTTAAAACACACTCAGTTGAAACATTTTAACTATAACTCATTATATGAAGGGCCAGGATGTAACTTTGGGTAGAACACTTGTCCAGCATGCATAAGACCCTGGGTATAACCTCAGGACCTAAATAAAAATATAAATGAATGAAACTATTATATACCTATACTCAATTTAAAACCTAAATATACAGGGCATAGTCACACAAAAACAAGCAAACAAAAACAGCAATGAAAAATCAAATAAAAACAAAACAAACCTCTAGTTTACAAGGTCATTTTCAAAAATCCCTAAACTGATGATCTTCTTCATTGGGTAACAGAACAGGACTGGGAAGAGGGAAGCCAGCAAGCTCCATGGAGGACCCCACATACAGACAGAGCAAACTCATGAAAGGAACATACATTATCACATACCACTCTCTCACTCTAACGCTATGATTTTGTTTGTTTTGTATTGTTCAAATCTTTTAATATACAGCTTATCTTTCCCCCAGGATGGTTCTGTTTTTCTGTCTTTATGTGAATGCACATATTTATTTATTTCATTTTTATTTTTAATCATTTGGGATGGATATCACTTTCTCGAATAATCAAGGACTTTTCCCCAGTCATTTGTAATGGAATCCCATCTCTTTATTTATTTTTTTTTTTTACCATTTTTTACCATCACCTAATTTATTGCATCCACACTATTTATTGTGATCTAAAGTTACTTTGAAGTAAACTAATTTTTTTTTATTTGTACTTGTTAAAAGTCTAAGTTCCATGACAAGAAAGTCTATAACTTGAATCTTAAAAGGTTTTATTAAAAACAAAAAACAAAAAAAAAAACACCCAGAGCCAGATATTGTAGCTGGAGTTTTCCTGCCTGACCCACAGTCAGGACAAATCTCTGTCACCTGCCAGTCCCACAGCCACTCAGACTCAATCAAGTAAACACAGAGACTTATATTGCTTACAAACTGTATGGCCGTGACAGGCTTCTTGCTATCTAGTTCTTACATCTTAAATTAATCCATTTCCATAAATCTATACCTTGCCACATGGCTTGTGGCTTACCAGCATCTTCACATGCTGCTTGTCATGGCGGCGGCTGGCAGTGACTCCCTCCGCCTTCCTGTTCTCTCAATTCTCCTCTCTGTTAGTCCCGCCTTTACTTCCTGCCTGGCCACTGGCCAATCAGTGTTTTATTTATTGACCAATCAGAGCAATTTGACATACAGACCATCCCACAGCAAGATATTGGGATTTTATTGGGGTGCACAATATATCAACACATTTAAGGTACACAATATATCACCGTAAAAGTCCCCTACTATATTCTTCACAGGATCCCCAGCACAGGACTTAGTTCAAAATACCAGAATGGAAACAAAGAGAGATGCCAAGAGTATTCATACTCTGAATGAGCCTGGAAGAAATAGAAACTAGACTGAGAAGTGGGGAGAGGCAATGACAAAGTGTTAGCAAGGTCATGACTCTCATGAAAAGCATCTTGAACATAATAAGGCAATGGTATATGGCATAAGCACTAGTCAGAGAATGAACACAACACGGAGCATGTGTGGAGAAATGGCAGGAAGTATGCCAGATAAGTAAATGCATTTAAGAAAATCAGGACTCCTCATTTTGGGATAAATGTTGAATTCTTCTTGAAAACAAGACTTTACATAGATATTTGCCTTTAAAAATTAGTTTATTAAAGAAAATTTGGGAGAAAAATATGAATATGTGTTAAAAACTAGGTTTTATTTCCTTACATGACTTATTTATTTATAAAACATCAGTGATTTTTTAAGTTCCTTATTTTAAAACTATAATTTATTATAAAAATTCACATTACTGAATTATATTTTTAGTGTTAGACTACTCTGATTAAGTCCCTGTATCAAACAAGACTCAGCTAAGTTAACTATTTGCCTGTATTTAATGATGAGCCAAACCCTCCATATTACAATAATTTCATAGATTGGGAATCTGACATGGGTCAAAACTGAATTTGAAATTCTCTCCTAATCCATAAATAAGAGTGATTTGCCACACTTGAAGAAATACCTCTTTTTCAGCAGTTTGCTTTGGGGAATGCTGACCGCTAACATTTCATAGTTCCTGAAATTTTTGTTGAATTGCATTAAACATGTTTGGAAACATTATTGCAAAATATTTTTGCATTAAACATTATTGCAAATGTATAAATAAATGCTGAACACATAGATAAGATATTCCTAAATTAAGTGTAAATAAAAATATTTGATATAGTTCATACATGCACAAACAAACCCCAAAGGAAATGAAGTTAATTTTTTTTAAGTAAGAATAATAACCAAATATATTTAGATGGATAGATTAGAAAAATTATTCCGTGTGTAATAAGTGAAGGAGAACCACATCCAATTTCCCAATTGTATGTAATAAGTAAACAGTATTTGTCACTCTAATAAGGCCATAAGTAAGAAGGAAATGTAACATAATTAAATTTTTGTTGAATTTGTTACCATAGTTGCAACTCAAGAAAAGCTTATGTAAATAGTGTAGATTTAATAAATACTCCATTTCAGATCTTTGACCCTGTAGTGTAGCTACACTACTTTACTCTCTCAAGCCACACTGTCCTTATTCCATACCATGTCTTAGCATTGCTTCATCCCTGATAGCCTATTTTATGAATTCATGCCTACCCTTTCCTCACAAGATCCCAGGGGGAAATCAAAGTATGATCCCACCCCAGGAAATAAATGGGTTTATTGGGCTTACTTACAGAACACAGGTGAGGGAGGTCACACTGGGATATCTTACCCAGAATGGATGATGTTTCTCCATAAAAGCATAGATAGAGACCTTTTTTTTCAGTTAACCTTCCCTAGCTATTTTCTCTAGCATCTCCTGAGACCAGCCAACAGTTTTGCAATTAAAACAGAGTTACATACAAATGGCTGGGAGGAGTAGCTGGAATCTCAGGAGAGAGTCCAGTGATCCTCTCCAACCCCTTCTTCTAGTGAAAGGATGTCAACAGTCGACAATCCCCATGATGATGATCTTCCACGGTCAGGCCCAGCTGATCCACTGAAGATGGTGGCTCTTTTGCTCAGAGATCTGTGTTCTACAACATAGGTTGTATTTACGGAATATGGTTGTTTGGCTCAAACTGTCTGGGGGAGGGCACCCAGACAGGGGTATCAGGATCCATCCCTGGTGCATGGGCAGGCTTTTAGGAGCCCAGTGCTGGTGGTGTGACACCTTGCTCAGCCTTGGTGCAGTGAGAAGGGGCTTGGACCTGCCTAGGCTCAGTGAGCTGGGCTCTGCTGACTCCCCATGGGAGACCTTGATTTGGGGGATGTGGAGATGTGGGGTGGCTTGGGAGAGAGGGCTGGAGGATGGGAAGAGGGAGGAGACCCATCTTACCCAGAATGGATGACGTTTCTTAAAAAAGAAAAATGAAAAAAACATAGGTTGTATTTATAACAATGATTAATGCTTAAATTTTTCATGTTTATATAAGGACAACTATTTGCTGTGTATTTATATGCATATTGAATATACCTGATTTAATGTTTTATTTATTATTAGCACGTGAGTGAGAAAGTACAGAGGCATGTGTGGTATGTACTTTCAGGAGTCAAGTCTCTCCTTCCACCACAGGCTCATGGTTTGTGGGGTTCTGAACTGGTCACCAGAC
The DNA here is from genome assembly GCF_004664715.2 of Peromyscus leucopus. Classification (NCBI taxonomy): domain Eukaryota; kingdom Metazoa; phylum Chordata; class Mammalia; order Rodentia; family Cricetidae; genus Peromyscus; species Peromyscus leucopus. The sequence continues at coordinate 80,961,845 of NC_051069.1, forward strand.
TTGCACTGAGAGCATTTTTTACCACTGAGCCATTTCATCATCCCCATGTATCTATCTATCTGTCCACTTCAGCTACTTGCAAAAACTATCTTATATTGAATATGCTAAAGGAGCAACAAATTATGACTCCCAGCTCTGGATGTACAAGCTCATGGTGCCAGATGATTACATCTTCATTACTTCCTTCCAACTTATCCTAGTGACCCCTATTCTATCTTCCTCCCAACTTCACATCCTCCAGTTTTTGTTCTTAAAACCCCTAAGTTCAACTAACACTGCTATATGTTCATGGGTATGGGACCATTCACAAGGAAATGTACAACCTAACGCAAGCCATGTCCCAAAAGAGAGAGAGTGATTCTTACTCTCTCAGCAGCCACCCACTGTACGTAGCTACTCTATCAAGGGTGGAGCCTCTGGAGACCTTCTACCATTACTGTTGGAATTTGTTTGGCTTGAGGTTTGCACAGGGCTTGTGCAGGTAACAACAGTGGCTAAGAGTTATATGTGCAGCAACCATGTCCTCTTCAGAAGTCAGCATTTCACAGCTCTCATCTTCCTCCATCATTTCTTACATTCTTTTCACCTATTCTTCTGAAATGTTCCATGAACAAAAGACGGAAGAGGAAGAGCTACATCCTGATATCTCAATCAAGGCCATAGCTGCAGCCACTTTTCCACCACTAGGCATTGCTTCCTATAGATTCTACTGCCTTTCAATAGTGCCATGGCTAGGAACCAAGCATTTATTAACAGGCTCTGGCATGGTGGGGTTTGGAAGGACAAAGGTTAGCAGGACATTTTGGAGGGACTCCTATGACATTAGCAGGAAATAGAAAGCAGCAGATGGAAGAATTAGAAAGAGATTTCAAGTCATGTCCACTGCAAGGGAGACAGAATTTAGGATTTGAGAAATGACAAAGATAGATAAGTTTGCTATTACCTTCAGGCATTTAGTAGACCTGACTTACCAAAGTATAAACAGAGGGCTCCAGAAGTTAAGGATTCGCCTGTGAGCATCTGAATAACAGACTCTTCAGTAGAGTAAGACAGAAGTCAAAATATTTTTATTTATTTATTTATTATTAAGAAATTTTTTATTCATTTTACATACCAGTCACAGATCCCCTTCTTCCCTCCTCCCACTCCTTCAGTCTAGAAGTCAAAATCTTTATTACCCACAATATCCTGAACACACACACACACACACACACACACACACACACATTTGCAATGCATCCTAAGAAACAGACACTTATGACTCATTGTCAAAACTCAGTGACAGAAACAGAGGAAACAATATTGAAATACAGTAGAAAACAAATATTAAAAAGATGTCCAAGAATTCAAAGAAAATAGTGGTTCTATTTAATTACTGATCATGAAATTTCATCAGGAGATATGAAAGTTCTAAGAAGGAATCAAAAGACTATACACTATATTTTTTCCATTTAGCAATGTTTTGAGAATATCATATAGGAGTGCTGTATTTACATTATCTCCACTCCTTCTCTCCCCTCACTTCCTCCTAGCCCACCCTTCAACTTCTCTTAAACTCATGACTTCATAACCTATTCTTCACTTATTGTGATGTATGTGTGGTATACAAACATACATACTCACACAAACATATATGTATATAAATTCTGCTTGATAAGTCTATTTAGTTTTGCTTTTATGTGTATGTATTTAAGGCTGACTACATGAGATTAGATAAATTATTGAGGACTAATCCCTGGGAAAGATCGATTCTCTTCCCAGGAGCCATTAATTGCCTGTAGCTCTTCATCTAGGGGTGGGGTTTTATGAGATTTTTTTCTATCCATATTGACATGCCAGTTCACAATGCTGTCATTGTGAAGGTCTTGTTTGTGACCATAATGTTGAGATTTCATGGTTGCAATTTTCCTGTCATGCCTCATAACAGATGCCCTGATACTCTGACATATAAATATAAATATATATACTATTTCCTGCTTGTCCACCAGCCTTAGGTGTACAGAGTTTTATTATAGATGTACTAACCTATTTGCTGCTACTCCATCAGTCTTAGGTGTACAGAGTTTTACTGTAGATGTATCAACTGGGGACAGTCACTTCACAATCAATCAGTTGTTCTCTACTTTTTGATCAGCTGCAGCTTTCTGTGGTGGTCATCATCTGCTGCAAAATGAGCTTCTTTGACAAGGGGTGAGAGCCTCACTGTGTATAAGGATCAGCATTTAGAATACAGTCAGAAATTGTAGTCATTTAAGAAAGTGGAAGCTACAGGTTATCCTCTGGGGAACATGATGATCTCATCAGCCACGGGTAGTTAGCTAGGTGTACAGTATTAGGCATGAATTCCCTCATATTGAATGGATCTTAGATCCAAATATACAGCTGTTGATTGCCTTCAAGTTAGTCATTCCTGGACCTTACAGCTGAATGGGACTATTGATTTCATTATATCCCCCCCCCCACACACACCCTGCGACAGAACATAAGTAACTTTGCCTCTCAACATTATCAGAAATATATGTGAAGTTCATAAGAGCCTTTCACTCTATGCAAATACTAAGATTGTTGTTTCCATTTACTTCAGGAGGTTTCCTCATAAAAAGAAATGGTAAACATAAATCCAAATGAAGATAACATACCAAGCCCCAAAAGTCATCCTCTGACTTCTACACACAATCCAAGGTAAGCACATGTCCTCCTTCTACATACACAATGAATGAAAAAAAGTAAAAAGCCTAAGAAGAATGGCAAATAAATGGTCTGATAGTGTACTTCAAGGTCCCAGGTAAACAAAAATAAGCCAAATCCCCAAATAGTAGATGGCAAGAAATAATAAAGATCAGGGCAGAAAGTAATGAAATGGATATGAAAAGACCAACACATAGGATAAGTCAATGAAATGTTGGTTCTTTGGAAAAAAATGACCTTGATTGTCAAACCTCTCCCAAACTAACAAAAATAGAGGGGAGAGACAAATTAATAAAATTAGAGATGAAAGAGATCTGTTACAACAGATTTCAAAGAAATGTGAAGAATCCTTAAAGTGTGGAATGACTCATCCCTAACAGGGTCGAGGGCCAGCAAGCCCAAACCAGTAATAAGATACTTCCTGAGAGCCAACCAGGTCTGCCTAAAGGCCTTAGCAACAGCAGCTGAGACATGATCTGAGATGACCTGGACCAATGAGAGGCAGCCATGTCACACCAGCAGATGCATATTCATCAGACCTTCCCCTGGGGCTGGCTGGAGGGTCTGTAAAACTTGCCTCTTCCTGAACAAACTGAGCTTGTCATTTCCACATCCTCCAAGAGTCTGTGTCAGGTGACTCTGTGCCTACTCACCCCCTCCTCCAAAGGGAACAGCACAGGACCCTGCCTCATTAGAGAATATTTGAATATTTATATTTTAAGAAATTGGAAAACCTAGAAGAAATGGAAAACTTTCAAGACACACGTAACTTTCCACAATTAAATCAAATTAAGACATAAACAACAAAAAAGATTCATACAAGTAATAACTTTGAAACAGTAATAAAATTCCTCTAAAAAGAAGAGTCAATGATTAGAAAAATTTACTGCCCAACCTTTAAGGAAAAGACAATACTAATATTTTTCTGTTTGTTGTATGAAATAGAAATGGAAGGAACACTACTAAATTCATTTTAAGAAACCAGCATTATCCTTGCTACAAAACTGGCTTAGAATACAAGAAAGAAAGAAAGAAAACAACAAAACAAATTATCATCAATTGCCCTTATGAACATAGATACAAATATTTTCAAATGCATACATGCAGAACAAATTCAAGAGCATATTAACAATATCATGTGCCATGACTAAGATGTCTTCATCCCATGGTAGGTTTGGTAAAACATATACAACCAATTCCTGTATTTAACACATAAAAAGACTTGAGGACAGCAATGAGGTGATCTTCTCAACAGGTGCAGATAAGTTCTTTGATAAATTTCAGCATCCATTCATGATAAAAGCCCCAGAAAAACTAGAGAAATATGTCTCAACATAATAAAGGCTATATATGACAAACCAAAACCAACATTATACTAAATAGGAAAAAGCTTAAAAAAAAAAAAAAAAAGCTCTCTCTCATCACTCTTACTCAGTATAATGCTCTAAGTCTTATTCAGCAATAAGACCAAAGGAAGAAATAAACGTGGAACATAGGAAAGGAAGAAGTCAAAGAATCCCTTTTGTGGATAAAATGGTCATATACTTAAAAGACACGAACATTTCAGAACACTTTGTGCTGGTTAGTTTTAACTGTCAAGACAACCTAGAATCAGTTGGAAAGAAAATCTCAATAGGGAAATTCTCAGACCAAGTAGGCCCATGGGTGTATCTATGTCTGTTGATTCTTCATTCATCTAAGAGGACCTAGCCCACTGTGGACAGTACCATTCCCTAGGAAGGGGTCCTGAACAGTATAAGAGAAGAGAAGGCTAACTGGGAACAAGCAAGCAGAGATCCATGCTTTCTCTGTTTTTGACGGTGAGTGTGATGCTTTAAGTCTCTGCCTGGACTTCCCTACATCAATTGACTATATAACCCAGAACTGTAAGTCAAATAAACTCTTCCTTCCTTAAGTTGTTTTTCACTAGGTTATTTTCTCACAGCAACAGACAGTAAACTAGGACCATTTTAGACTTGATAAGACAGCAGAGAAGTAAACTACAAAATCAATAGACAAAAGTCACTTCTCTTTCTATGTAAACATAAGGGGGGAAATTTCTATCACAATAGTTTAAAAATATTTTTAAATACAAGAAGGGAGGAGTTAAAAATAATTGGTAATGAAACTTTAAAGCACAAGAGAAAGAAGTTAAAGAATACACTATAAGATGGAGTGATAGCCCATGGGCATAGATGGGTAAAATTCATACTGTGAAAACAGCTATGTAACAGAAGTAAAAATACAGATTCAGCATATTCCCCACAAAAATTTCAATGGCATTTTTCACAGAACAACAACAACAACAAATTTCAAATTCATATTGGAAGCACAAAAAGACTCAAATGGCCAAAGCAATTATGATGAAAGATCAAGGCTGGAATATCACACACAGTATCTAGTCTCAGATTATATAAGAACTATAGTAATAAAAACAGCATGGCACGACCCCCAAACAGACAAAGCATAGGAGAGACAATATAGAAATAAGCCCAAAGAGCTATGCTCACTTAATTTTTTTTTCTTTTTACAAAATTCCCAAAAATTTACATTGGGAGAGAAGGTGGGCTCTTTAGTAAATGTTGCTCGGATAGCTAGACCCATATATCTCAGCAATACAAACATTAATTCAAAATTAATCAAAGACTTTAAAGCAAGACCTGACCTTAAAGTAGATAGACTTGCATATAGGTAAGCTGTAAGTTCAAGATACAGCTACAAGGCAAAGACTTTCTGAAAAGAAAATATCACAGGAAATAATCTTCAGATTTGACAAATGGGACTATAAGATGCTAAAAATTTCTGTGCAGCCAAGGAAACAATCATCTGAGACAGCCTATAAAATGAAAAAAAATTTTGGCCAACTATATATCAGGACAGCGGTTAGTATTTAGAATATACAAATAAGTGCCAAACCAAAAAATGTAATCAATAAATGGTCTAATTAACGTTTGAAGAAATGTTTGATAACTTTAGCCATTAGGGAAATGCAAATTAAAATTGCTTTAAAATTCCTACTTGTCACCAGGTGGTGGTGGCACATGCTTTTAATTCTAGCACTTGGGAGGCAGAGGCAGGTGGATCTCTGTGAGTTCAAGGCCAGTCTGGTCTACAGAGAGAGTTCCAGGACAGCTAAAGCTAGTCAGAGAAGTTCTGTCTCAAAAAACAAACAAACAAACAAACAAACAAAAAAAAAAAAAAAAACCTACTTGTCCCAGTCAGAATGCCTAACATCAAGAAAGCAATGGTGGTAAAGATGTGGGTAAGTACCGGCAGGTGGTGGTGCATGCCTTTAATCCCAGCACTCTGGACGCAGAGGCAGGAGGATCTCTGTGAGTTCGAGGCCAGCTTGGTCTACAGAGAAGTTCCAGGACAGGCACCAAAACTATACAGATAAACCCTGTCTTGACAAACAAACAAACAAACAAACAAATAAAAAAGATGTGGGGAATTGAGAGCTCTATCTAGTACTAGTGGTTCTGTAAACTAGTGTAAACACTATGAAAATTATTATGGTGGCTCCCTAAAAAACTAAACTATCATATGACCCAACCTTACCACTCCTGGTTATATACCCATAGGATTCTAACTGTTAACTGTAGAATTACTTGCACAATCATGGTATTGCTTCACTTCCTAGCAGTTTAGATGTTCACCAACAGGTGAGTGGATAAAGAAAAAGTACATACATACCATTTTATTTTATTTTATTTAACCATAAAAATAAATTGGGACATTTGTAGGAAAAAAGATGAAACTGGAGATCATTACATTTAGTGAAATAAATTGGTTTACTAAATACAAATATCACATGGAGTCCTTATTGTTGAAGACACCATTTGCTTTGGACACAGGAAGATCTGAGCTGGTTCTATGCCAAAAGCCTCCCTCCTGAGCTTACGTAGTACCAAAAGACGCCATGGAAGCTTCCAAGCAAAGAAGCAACCAACAGTCCTACTCCGCTATGATTCCTGTGAACCACAACAATGACCAGTGTGGGGAGATAACACTAAGGGTACAGTAGTGGTACTTTGTGATACTTTGGTGGTAACCATCAGCTCTCTGATTGAATGTAAGGTCCACTTAACATCAGGAAAAACATGTCTGGTCCTGCCAACCTAGCCAACTGCTTGAAGCTAGTATCAGGAATCTTGGAATTGAACCTACAACTACCACTTTACTATAACAGCAGAATTCATATCTATATTCTAAATATTTATCCTTATATTCACAGATAAGTATAGGTCATACTATTTGTGAAATTTTAGATTTAGATATAGCTCCATCTCTTTTTCCCCCTTCTTCCTCTTTCTTCTCTCTCTCTCTCTCTCTCTCTCTCTCTCTCTCTCTCTCTCTCTCTCTTTCTCAGTGGATCACAAGAGAAGGAAGGGGTCCATGTGATGGTTAATGCCATCAATTTATTAGAATTACATAGGAGAAAATCCTCTGGGAATATCAGTAAAGGATATTTTGTGTTAGGTTAACCTCTGGGCATGCCTGTGGGAAATCGTCTTAATAGGTTAATTGGACTTCAGTGGTACTATTCCCTAGGTTGGGTTACACTAAAAAGGGAAAGCTATCTGACCATCACCATGAACTCTTTATTCTCTGCTTTCTGATTGTGTGCATGGTATGACCGCCCTGCTTCCAACTCTTGCTGTCCTGACTCCATTCATGATGTACTGTAGCCTTGAACCGTGAGCCAGAATGAATCCTTTTTCCCTTGAGTAGCTTTTGCAGAGTACTTTATCGCAACAACAGGAAAAGAAACTAGTGAGAATAGAAGCTAATGGAAAGTAGGTAACAAGAAACCAGAAAGGGGATTGGGATGGGGTGGGGTGAGGAAAAAGAGGACCTAACAAGAGGGTAGTGGAGAGAAGCATGAATAACAACAAAGTATGTTGACATATATGTAAGAAAATGTCACAATGCAATCCATTAATTTGTGTGCTTATGCACATTTTTTAAAAGTCTACATAATATACAGAATAAAAATTTTCAGATTTTACAAAAGCTATGGATTCACCTGTAACGGATGTGCCCTACAAAAAAAAATCAATTTCCAGGTTTAAGAGACCTGAAAACACAGATATAAGCAAGCAAACAAACCAAACCAGTAAAGTAGGAGAAATCACATACATGGGAAGTTATACATGCTATCTTATTTTTTTTCTCTAAGTTTTGGCAAAAGACAAGCGATCGACTGCTCACCAAAACCTCATAGTTTGTACACTTTATAACTTGTGTGCATGTTAACATTGCAACAGAAACACAGGATTGAGAAATGCAAAGTACTGTTATAAAAACCTTAATTTTACTGACTACTCCAACAGTAATTGTCGTAATTAGGGTTTCTATTGCTGTGAAGAGACACCGCGATCATGGCAACTCTTATAAAGGACAACATTTAACTGGGACTGGATTACAGTTCATAGGTTCGGTCCATTATCATCCTGGTGGGAAATGGGCAGTGTGCAGGCAGATGTGGTGCTGGAGAGGTAATCTAGAATTCTACATCTTGATCTGCAGGCAGCAGGAAGTGGTCTGAGTGTCACTCTTAGCAAAGCTTGTGCAAGGGAGACCTCCAAGCCCACCCCCACAATGACACTCTTATTCCAACAAACCCACACCTCCTAATAGTGCCACTCCCTATGAGACTACTGTAAATCCAGCAAAACAAACAAACAAAAAACAAATTTCAAAGAGACACAGGTAGAAAGCAGCAGAGAATCAGACAGAAAGCAGTGTATCTGTCACCCCCGAACCTCACCGAAGGGTTCATGTTGGAGGGTCACTCAATCTGAAAATGCAGAACCCCCTGATTTCTGTTGATTCTGCCTTCGCTCACAGGCTGTGAGGGGGTCTGTGGTTGCTCTCATATATTCGTTTTGTCTCCCAAACAATGCTTCACAGACATGTTTTGATCTTGAATTTTAGTATCTCTCATGTGGTCACTGTAGATATATGCACTCACAAGCTCAAGTTCTTGGTCCCTCCAACAAATTTAAAACAAAGCTAAACATTAAATTTTGCTAAGACTTTGATGTAAGCGTCTCCGTTTTTTTGCTTTCAATACGATACTATTTCTTCATTTGAGTTCTTGGAAGTTATTACTGACAAGAACATTATTAATTGTTACATCTATTCTGACAAATCACGTGCGAAGCAAAATGGAAAATTCCAGAACTTCACTCCCAAGTGCCTGCCCCATGTAAACTCCTCCCAAAGCACAACAAGGCCAAGTTCTCAGATCTGTTTGTGTCTAGTTGTGGTTCTGTGAGAGGTCAAGGGACATTTGGGTTTGCCCGCTTCTTTAATTTTCCTTCTCAGGGATGAAACACTTTAGTTTGATATAGTACTTGTGCCCGACAGCGTTAATTAACCAATTAACCAATGTCCTCTTTCTAGAGTCAGAAACCACGAGCAGGCCTGTTCTTGCCTCCCGCAGCACCCCATTCCCGGCTGCTGTCCCTCTTCCTCCCAGATCAGAACAGTGAGGCTGGGAAGCTAGGCCAGACCCAACGCGGAGGAGCCAGCCCATTCTGAGATTCTGAGCGCTGCCCTAAGGGCTCTGTTGGCGACTGCACCTTGTCGTCCCCCCCCCACCCCCCCGCCCCGCGCGCGCTTGGCTGGGGATCAGGACGGCGGCGCCCCACCCTGCAGGAAGCCCTCCCTTGGAGGCTCGCCCTGTGCCCGCCCTGGATCGCCCCACCTCCTCTGTGCCTTCCTCCTTCCTGGGGCAGGATAGTGGAGCGCGTCGGAGGCGCCTGCAGATGCGGGCGGTGAGCGGGGCCGTCGGGGAGAGGGGGTCCCGGGAAGTTTGAGGGATGCGGGAAGGCGTGGGGTCCTTGGCAGTGGTGGCGGTGGCGGAGGCGGGGCAGCGTCCCAGGCTGGAGTTCAGTCGCAGGTGGTTGCGCAACTTTAGCGTGGTGGTGTGGGCGGGGTTTCCTGCTTTGGGGTCCTGTCTGCACCCCGGGTCTGACAGGTCAATGGGGCACCAGGTGAAGGCTCCAAGGGAGAGTCACTCGGCCCTGGTGACAAGAGGGTGCAGACCCTACTGGAGCAACCCTCTCCCAGAGTTTCCCTTTTGCACCAGTGGCAGGCAGTCCCCTCCTTGCAGCTCCAAGGGTCTCTCCTCAGGCCTCTGACAGCTTCAGATAACTTTGCAAAGTTTGATGGGCAGAGACTGTGTTACAAGATAGAGCCTGTTTCTCCTGTTGTGTTACAGAGTGCAACATTAGCCTTTCGGGACTTAGATTTTATATTTATTGTGTGAATGTATATACTCTTTAGATCCGCAGTTTGCTTGTGGTTTTATTTGTATGAAGTATTTTATGTGGAGCCAGTAACCGATGTACAAATGAAGACCTTATGCCATAAGATTGATTTCCAAGGTATTTCAAGGATCCAGATGCTACTGTGGAAGTAAACACGTAACATCTACCTTCCTGACCCTTGTCACGGGGAAATAAAGAATCGAAGGCATTATCACTAGATTAGTCACACTGTGACATTGTATGGGCTAATGACTTCACCAGATCAGAGGACAGAAATCTGTCACATTATGTGCCATGTAAGTACAATCTTTAAATGCCCACAAGAAACAGCTGATTTAGGGGCAATAAGAAAGTTTAATAAACTTTCTAGTTCCATCACACTTTGTTAAGTCTCTTGAGGCTCAACTCCCCTCAAGAGGGAACCTGGAAAGTACAGTAAAAAACAGACTTTAATTTAGTATAAAATAGCACAAAATTTAAAAAAAAGTTTCTTAATTTTTAAAATTTTATTTTATGGTGCATCAGGAGATAGGAGATATATAGTCTAGAGCACTAGACTTTGGGAAGGCCTGAATGTTCTAACATGGAAAAATGGCAAAGTACTAATTAAAACACAAACATGAACAAAAGAGTGTGCATCAGTGAATAGGTACAGTTACAGCTTGTATGTATACTGTATCCTTTGAGGACACTTGGAGTACAGAATGAATTGTTGTTACTTTGGATGCTCATGTCCTCTTATATATTTATGTATGCATGTTTATAAAGAAAATATGATGTTAAAGTAAGAAAAGCAATAAAGTTACAGAGTATCTGTGGTTTGTAATTCATGTATATACTTCCTTTCTGGATACAGTAGCTATTATTTACTATAGAAAAATGTGTTATCTTTCCTGAGGATTTTCATCTTCTTTTCACTTTCTTTTTTTTAAAGACCCTTTTGAGATATTTCCTTAGGAAACCACGTGTTCTCCTTCAAGAATATTGATGGTTATGATATTTAGTATAGGGACAAAGGCACAAAACCTTTGTGTACTGAGTATCCTAATCATTAGTGTCGTCTAAAGCAGAAAATAAAGGCAAGTTCATATTTCTTATATATTTCACCAGCATTGTGCTAAAACCCACCTTAATAGCACATATTCTTTTGGAAGAAATACATAAATATGCTGTTATTTAGGAAGGAAAACATCTATCCTGAAAAACAAAACTCAAACCATTGAATGAGAAAAATGAAAATTTTTGGAAAAGTCTTAACATAAAATAAAATTTTGATGCCCTTCCTATCAATGACAAAGAAATGAAAAGTAATGAGCAGCAAATGAGCAAATGACAAAGGAGACATTTCTTGCAGTGGGGATGAGAATGACCTCCAGATGCAGTGTCTGGGAAATCAAGACAAGTTTCCTTTTCCTGCAAGATAGACAATAGCAAACACTGTGAAAAACCACTATATTGTCCATTTTTTTTGTTCAGTGTGTTAATTGGTTTAAAGCTTTTAGATATCAATTTAACAATGTTTAAAGTGCACAAATATTTTACCCAGTCAGTGGCTATCAATTTAAACAGTGTTTAAAGTGCACAAATATTTTACCCACTGACTCTATTTCTGGAACTTAAGACATTGATATACAGAGTTGTCTACATAAGTTTGTCTCACGGTTGTTTATGATAGCATCAATTGTGGGATAATTTAAGATTTCACTGTTAAGCAACCAGTCAAATAAATTAAGTAATTAAATGAGAATAGTTCTAAATGAGAATAGACATCTTAATAAGAGAAGATATGGAAGATACACATCTCTACTAAAACATAAACAACACACACAATGATATATATTACATACACAAAAACTACACAGAAATATGTACCATTGGAATGCAAAATGTCCAATATAAAGATAAGAAATGGGGAGTGAATTCATTTTACATAATGGCTTGAGTAACTGTTTGCTTTCAGATTATGTATGCTTTAAGAAGTCTCTTTAATATGCATAGATTTTCAAGCTATTTACAGTAAGCCACATGCCTTTCTGTGTATCTAGTTATGACTTGGCAGCATTCCTGACAGTGTACTTGGCTTGGTGATGATCCTAGTATAAATAGTCCTAATATAATGTTCTATATAAATGTAGCAATAATACTTTTGTACACTGTATAATGAAAACATTTCCTTTTTGAAAGCTAAAAGGAAAAGAACAAGTTACCTTTTCAAACAATTTTGACAGGTTTAATTTTAATCATTGTCTGTGGATTTGCCACTCACTCTGCTTCCATTTTAATACACCCTATATTTTGGAATGTATCCCCTCCCCTCATACAACCCACAAGATCCTTAACATTTGGTAAAGAGAAGGAAATAGTTAACTGTACACTTTTCTTTGGGAGGATTCATGGTGTGAGTACAATAAGGAATATTTTAGGTTATAAATGCCACACCAAAATTTTATTGGGTTTTTTTCCCAACATTTTCATTTGTTCATTGAGAAACGGCTTCTCCAATTCCTTGTAGGGTTGAGTTTATACAGTGAGGTTCTATGAATATCAATTATGTATATAGTTCTGATGGGTGTGTCTACACACAAGCACCTCTTCCATTGCAGAACTGTAGAATATGGCTGACTGGGTCCTTCCGTGACTCTTAATCTACTCAATATTCAGCCCCTCCACTGCTAGTTCTCTCATCACAAAGAAACCCATGAAACGACCAACACTTCACATCACAGATGCCGAGAAGCTGCCTTAAGGTCTATGAAGAGAGTTATAGGAGGAGGTATGCATTCAGCATTTATGTCTGGCAAACTCTAAGGACTGTTTCATGTTGCATTCACTGTGAAGGAATACACTGCCAGCTTTGTTTTCCTTTTTTTAAAGTTTAGAATATAATATACCTATTATAGAAAATGTAAAGAAGAAATAGGGTTTATTTTTGACATATCTTCTCCTTTTTTGTATTTTGACGAACTCTATAGTAATACTACAGATTACACTGTAAACATTTCATGGTTCTGTAAAACCATTTGCAAGATTATTAGTTTACAGTATTTTGTTGTGAGGTGCTTCAGCACGCTACACTAGCATGCAGTTTACAGGTGCTGCTGCTTGCTTCCAGTCTGGATTCTTCTTCAGAAAATAAGAATGCCACTTAAAGCAAAACCATTAGGAAATCTCTGGGATTTGAAAGAGAGGAAAATTACTTAGGTTTAAAAAAGAAATTTTAGAGAACATTACATCACTATTATCTTGATAGTTTTTCTCTTCCCTCCTTTTTTGTCCCCTCTTTTCCTCTCCCTCTGTCCCTCTGTCCCTCTGTCCTGTTTCCCTCCCTCTCTCTTTCTATTGCTTATTGATCTTCTGTCTGATCACATTACACAGCTTTTTCATGTTCTGAATAGTTCTTAGTGACTTCCTCAGAAACCTTTCTATAGAGGAAATGTAGAAATGTCACATTTTACTTTTTTGTTTGTTTGTTTTGAGACAGGGTTTCTCTGTGTAGCTTTGGTTGTCCTAGCACTACATAGACCAGGATGGCTTGAAACACAGAAATCTACCTGCTTCTGCCTCCTAAGTGCTGGGATTAAAGGTGTGCACCACCACCACCCTGCTACCCATTTTTATTTTTAATCTACTTTCCTCATTTCTTTTTTCTAACATAATTGGCCTAGCAGGACCTTCCAGCATAACACTGAATGGAGAGGAGACTAAACACCCTTATAGTTTTGGTCTTCGAGGAAGCAGTCTTTTTTGGTTCTTTTGTTGCTGGCTCTGGAATGTTCCATGAGCTGTTGGCCAGATTACTGAAGTTCCATTCTCTTTATTGAATGTTTGGCTTTATATTTTTAAACAAAAAGAAAAAGAAAAAAGAAAAGAAAATTGGATTCTTTAGAGGTTTTTCTGGGGTCTATTGAGATTAAATGAAGTTTTGCTTTTCATTTTAGTAGTATGGTTACATTGGTTGATTTTTATATTAAAATTATATTGTTGGCTATAAAAGAATATATGCGAATAAAAATTCTTTTAAAAATGTAAGATATACACTCAAGTAAATAAAATATTGTATTGTTATTGAGATAAAATTCCACTTGGTTATAGTGTACATATAGTGATATGGTTAGAGTTTGTTCTGTAGTGTTTTGCTGACTTTAGGGGTCTAAGTTCTTAAGCAGTGTTACTAGAGCTCTCTTTTCATAGTTTCTGAGTCTTGTTACATTAGGGTCACTCGGAGTCAACTAAGTTAATTGGATACGTTAACTCTTACTTCCTGGAGATTTGCAAAAGCTTGACATTAATTCTTTCTAAGGAAATTTTGTAGCTTATCAGAGAAATACTGTGTTCTCAGTTTCTGTGTGGGAAGATTCAATACTGACTCATTGTCTCGCTGTGATTCTGTTTAGGTTTTCTGTTTCTTACCAAGTCACCATTAGTGGTGTGCCTTTCTAGGAAGGCCTGTGTTATTTAGTTGATCTAAACTGTTTTTGTGTGTCTGTTTTCTATAAAAAGCATATTATAATATAACATCTAAAAAGCAAACAGAAGCAAAACTGACATGATACACTGCAGGGCTCAAACTGGGGACTTCACGCACCTTGAGAATTCATTCTACTACTGAGTTACATCCTTTGTTTTTCTATAATTCATCTGTCTATTTTTCTATTGTTTCTCTGTCTGGCTGGACAATTTTCACTGATTAAATTCGTAGCTTTTCCACATAATCTCCACTTGACTATTGATTTCATCCACTGATGTTCAGATTTCTTTTTCTTTGTATTATCTCAGTTCTAATACTTGTATCTACTCTTTTATATCTTTTATTTCTTTGCTGAGACTTTCAGTCTTTCCAGACTTTCTGGAACATTTTTAAATGTTTTATTTACTTTCAGTGTCGTGCACACAATGTGTAAGTGTGAGTTTCTGTGCCCAGGACACACATTAGGAGATCAATGGACAACCTTGTGGAGTCAGTTTCTTCTTCTACCTTTGTGTGGGTTCTAGAGCTCAACCATAGGTCATTATGCTTGTGTGGCAAGATCCTTTACCCACTGAGCCATCCCTTGGCCCAGAAGAATTAATTAAATACCTATATTATACGTAAGTCAACATTGCTATCACCTTAGCATTAATTAACATGTTTTGATATTATTTTCTAGAAGTTGACCTTTTTATGGCTCTTTTTGTGCTATGATTTTTGTATTGTTTCCTGGACATTTTGAGTATTATTTAGGAGAACCCAAGTCTAATTAAACTCCATGGAAAAAGCTGACAGTCACTGTTTTGCCAGGCAGTTCATACACTTGTTTTGAGGCCTTCCTCCCTGGCCAGTATCTGAGTGGGTGACTTCAGTGCCAGCTTTATTTTCTGTGACATTCAGCTAGCTCTTGAGTGAACACAACCCAGCACTCAGGCTCACACTGGCCACTGTTTTATTTTGTTGAGTTCTTTATGTCTTTGTTAGGCTCTGGGAAACATGATTGGGAATTCTTTAGAGTAATCCTTGCCTGCCCAAGCCAGAAACACAAGGCATACATATCCTGATACCACCAAATGCCTCCTTCTGTATTTCAGGCTACTCTGAAATGGTGTGAGGCCAGGAGTACCAGAAAGGAACTAAAAGCTTCTTTCCTCATGTTACTGATTCTATTCCTATAATTAAAGTGGGCTAGTAACTTTTCAGTTATTGGGGTACATATTTCAATTTAGTTCTGACAGCTACCCAGACTCAATACCGACTCTGCAGTTTCATAATTGCCAACAAGACTTCCCTCAGAGCAGGCATTTGACGCAAGTTTGAGGTTTCCAGATCCCTTCCACTCTGACAGTCTCATGAGTCCCCTTATCCCTTCAGATGTGATCATTTTCTCTAACAACTCTCAGGACAGGGCTCTTACAGGTGAGTAAAGCTTCATTTTAAGGAATACAACTCAAAATTAGACAAATAAAAATGCACATCAGGGAAAGACTGGCAAAACGGTTCAGTGAGTTGGGATGCTTTCTGCTGAACCTGAAGACCTGAGTTCAATTCCCAGAATACACACTGTAGAAGAAGACAATGACTTTTTAAAGTTGTTCTCTGACCTCCACCCATCTACCATACCTCTTGCATGGCCTTCCCTACACATATCGTGTAAAGCTTGGATTGTTGCCCTAAACAAAGCATTCATCCCTTCACCCAGTGGGATTGCAGTGACTGCTTTCCTGACCTGATGCTTCTGTGTTTACTAGTTGGGAAGCTGACTTGAGCCTCAGTGTACAGTTTATATCGGGGTTTCAGTTCATAGGCATCAGTGCTAAAACACTTGGCTATGAGGTTGGACTAAGTCTCTAGTCCCCTACCTCCCTAGAGGCCAGGCAGATAGGAACATTCTAATCCTCTAAACATATGATGTGTCTTGCTGGCATGACCAGTTTACATCTTGAGTCAGCCCTCTGCATAACCTCAGGTGTGATCTGATGGGTTTATCATGTACAGCAAGAATAATCCTGTCACTGAGACAGGGTTTGGAACTCAGGACAAGACCAAAGACACTGTTGTTATCTAGCACTAAATTACATTTTACATACATATAAATCACACAGATAACAACAAAAGTTTAAGCTATCACTTCAATGGAAGTGGAGGAAAATAATGATTCAGACAGTAGCAAGACCTAATAAACTCCCC
This sequence comes from Peromyscus leucopus, assembly GCF_004664715.2. Taxonomy (NCBI): domain Eukaryota; kingdom Metazoa; phylum Chordata; class Mammalia; order Rodentia; family Cricetidae; genus Peromyscus; species Peromyscus leucopus. Next base: position 80,978,468 of record NC_051069.1, read on the forward strand.
CTTTTTAAGACCTAGTAGGTATATCTTTTTAAAGACCTAGTAATTATTCTTTATTTAAGGCCTGACAGAGTTGTCTTTATTAAGGGATATGCTTTTCCTGAGAACAATTACAACAATTAAATATTCACCTGTCTTGGATCCTTGTGACATATGAGGCTAAATGTGAACATTTGAAAAGAACCACAGTATTTTATTTAAGCCTTTCATATTCACCAAATGTAATATGCACATAGTCGATTCTCTAGTCCATGAACATTGATGTTGAAAGTACAATGAGCTTGATATGGTGACTCAGGACTAAAAGAGTTGGAGACAACCCCTGTTCCCACTGTTAGGATTCCCACAAGGGGACCATGATACAGAACTGTAACATATATGCATAGTGCCTGGGTCAGTCCCAGGCTCCCTGGTTGTGGCTTTAGTCTCTGTGAGCTCCTATGGGTCCAGATTAGTTGGTTCTGTGAGTATTCTTGTGGTGTCCTTGACCTCTCTTGCTCCTACAATCCCTTCTCCTCCTCTTGTTCAGGATTCCCCAAACTCTGCCTGATGTTTGGCTGTGGGTCTGCATTTGTTTCCATCAGTTGCTGGATTATGCCTCTCTGGTGATCATCAGGTTCAGTACCAACCTGGTTACAAGAGATGTCCAGATCAGGCTACATATCTGATATTGCTAGGAATCTAAGCTGAGGTCTTCCTTGTAGATTCCTGGGAGATGCTCTTGTGCCAGGTTTTTACCTGACCCCAAAGTGCACCCCCTCTCCAGTAGTCTCTTCCGGTGCTCTCCCCTCTGCTCCCCCCAACCTGATTGCTCATGTTCCCATTCCCAACCTGCCTTCACGAAACCTTCTATTTTCCTTCCCAGGAAGATCTGGGTGTCCTCTGTGAACCCTCCTCGTTACCTAGCCTCTCTGGGTCTATGGATTGTAGCATGGTTATCCTTTATTTAACAACTAATATCCACTTATGAATACCAAACCATGTTTGTCTTTCTAGGTCGGGGTTACCTCACACAGGATGATTTTTTTTTTCTAGTTCCATCCATTTGCCTCCCAAATTTCCTGGTGTCCTTGTTTTTAACAGCTGAGTAATACTCCATTTTGCAAATGTATTACATTTTCTTCATCCATTCCTTGGTTGTTTCCAGGTTCTGGCTATTATGAACAATGCTGCTTTGAACATAGTTGGACAAGTATCTTTGTGGTATGAATGAGCATCCTTTGAGTACACACCCAATATTGGTATAGATGGGTCTTGAGGTAGATGGATTCCCAATTTTCTGAGAAATCGCCATACTGATTTCCAAAGTAGCTGTACAAGGTTTCACTCCCACCAGCAATGGAGGAGTGTTTCCCTTGCTCCACATCCTCCCCAGCATGAGTTGTCACTTTTTATCTTAGCCATTCTGACAGGGATAAGAGGGAATCTCAGAGTCCTCTTGATTTGTAGCTAACTTTTTGTGCTTTGTAAAATATACTGCTTGGTAAACAAATTCTGTTAGACAACATTTGTTACTTGTTTGCCTAGGAAATGTGTTTTTGTTGTTTGTTTTGTTTCGTATGTTTCTGCTAGAACCTCAGTCTCTGGGAGAGGGAAGTCTCTGCCCCAAACCCAGCGTAGACTGGCAGTTGTTTAGCGGTACATGCTGAGCAACTGAGTGACAGAGCATTTTAAACAGTGTTGATACCCATGTACAATTTACTAGTGAATCAGTAATAATAATACAGATATCCATTTTTACAGCAGTTCTTTGCAGTTGATCCAAATGTCACTCTTTCTGTGATATACAGGATAACCTGAAAAGGAGGCTGGTCATCATGGTCACCTCCATTTTAGATAGACCTGGGTGTGTGCTGGCAGTCATGTGCTGGCACACACTACTGGGTGACTTCCCAGTCTTCTTTTCAGCTCCAGGCGTCTTTAAGTTAAGAATAAGATATAAAAAGAGTATCGGCTCTCAGAAATTACACATTAGATTCACTGGACAGGAGGCTGAGTACTTGGTATAGGTCTTTGCTGACTGAACTGTTTTCCTGCCCTGCTGAGAAGCAGGAGGAACTGTTTCTCCACATATGACTTCATTCCTTTGTGTTCCCTTGGGAATGAAGGCGTCAGAGACAGGCAAATGCCAGGGTTTTAGAACACATATTCCAGTTTCTAATCCTCTGCCTGGAGATTCTCACCACGTAAAAACCTCCTTCCCAGAGATCAACACAGATTCCAGCCAGTGCGTTAGTGTGAATTTCTGACCACCTTGGGTCTTGTGACTGAAGTTTCTCATCTCCATGTGTGTACTAGAACTTCTGATTTTATGGGACACCACATTATGCCAGGATTTTTAGAAGTGAAACTTAAGAGCAGGCTACAGTGTCAGTGTCTCAGGCTGCTTGGCAACCGCTGAGTGACAGGGACATCTCTATCCATTCACTGACTATTCCAGGGTTAAGACAGAATTCTTGCTTGTGCCAACTGGAAATTGTAATCAGACTTTCCTTTGGGCCTCTAGCTCACAAATAACAACACAGAGACTTATTATGAATTTTGAAAGGTTGACCTTAGCTTAGACTTGTCCCACTAGCTCTTAAAATTTAAATAATTTTAACCTGCTTTCTTAATCTACATTTATATGTGGCTTCTTACTTTTCTTTCATTCTGTATGTCCAACTCTATCCATGTCTCCTGCTCTTCTTTCTTGCTGCAGAAATCTTATCAATACCTCCTGACTAGCTATTGGTTGTTCAGTTTTTTCTTACACTGATCACAGCAATCCACCTTCACACTGTAGGAATATCTTACAACAGGAAATTATCTTGCTTACACAATAGTTTGACAAAAATTATGTGTGAGAAAGATAGAGGCTGGAGAGATGGCTCAGTGGTTAAGAGCACTAATTGCTCTTCAAGAGGACCCATGTTCAATTCCCAGCACCCACATGGCAGCTAACAGTAGTGTGTAACTTCAGTTCCAGGAATTCTGACATCCTCACACATACACACATGCAGGCAAAACACCAATGCACATAAAATAAAAACAAATAAATTACATTGAAAAAGAAAGGAAGACAATGTAGGTAGGTTAGAATGTGTGATGTTCAATAGGAGGCATTCTGTTGCTGCTAGATGTCATTTGAAGTAGAAGTTGCTTTGCAAGGAGACGAATCCTGCCCCACCAGGCTTTGTCTGTGGCATGACTCCTCTCTTTCTCCATGTTATGCTCCACTCAGCTCTGGATACCTTGTGTGAATCATATGCCCCCAAATGCCAAGGCTTCAGCAGGACTTTCCAGACCTAGGTGTACTAACCCATGGAGATGTGGCTCAGTTTCCAGGATTAGCTTCCCGACACAATGAAGGCAGAAGTCGATCTGGATATATGGCATGATTCACTGTTGCTGATTGAGAGAACAGCTGAAACAGTTTACTAACTGTTAAGGGAGGATTAAGATGACAAAATTCTTGCTTGTACCAACTGGAAATTCTTCTGCTTACATAACATTTTGGCTAAAATGATATTGTAAATCTTTATGAGAAAGAAAGAGAATCTAGGTTGATGAGAAAAGGCCTTAGTGGCTAAAAGGGAAAAGAAAGGAAAGATACCTACAGCCTGGGGGTGGGTGGGTTGATAAGTGTGCACACACTGCTTTATCTTATTAGGATTAGTTTATTTCTAAAGTTTTATGGCTCTGGGATGGGAAAGGGGTATATTTCATTGTATAGTATCACATCACAGCCCATGGCTGAGAGAAGTCATGGACAAAACCTGGAGGCAGGAACCGTGAGGGAGACCATGAGAGACCATGAGGGAGGGCTACTTATTGACTTGCTCCCAGGGTTTGCTCAGCCTGTTTGCTTCTTGGCTGCGGGTGGCACCACCTACAGTGATCTGGGCTCTTTCCTGTTAATTATTAATCAAAATACACCATAGGCCAATCTAGGTGAAGCCATTTTCTCAGTTGAGGTTCCCTCTTCCCAAATGACTCTAGCTTGTGTCAGTTTGATGTAAAACTAGTTGGTACAGTCAGCTTGTAGACCCAGACTTCCTTGATGGAAGAGGAAGCCAATTCTTCCTGAGGAAGAACCCTATAAGAATAATACTAAAATTTGTACTGTTATTTGTTTTATCCCTTTCTTCAAAGAATCTTTTAAAAGTAACTTTTATTTCAGAATAGCTATATACTAAAGGAAAGTAAATAACCATGCCATTCAAAAATTACTACACACTGGCTCTGAATTGATATTATTCTAGATCACTATCAACATCACCATGATCAAGCAGAGTAGGGGTATATGTAAAACAACCAATAAGAGAGTGTGGACTTATGGAACCCAACCAATGAGAGTAAATGCTTATGGAACCAACCAATCAGAATAGGGGCTTATGGAAACCAATCAATCAGTATTTTCAGAAGTTTTTATCATGAAGGGACATTGAATTTTGTCAAAAAACTTTTCTGCATCTTATGAGATGACCATGTGTATTTTTTTTATATTTTAGTCTGTTTATATGGTGGATTACATTTATTGATTTACATGTGTTGAACCACCCTGTATCTCTGGACTCAAGCCAACTTGGGATATGTGGTGATATTGTGTTCCCCAATATATTGTGCATCCTAATAAACTTATCTGGGGTCAGGGAACAGAACAGCCACTAGATATAGAAAATGGTGACACACACCTTTAATCCCAGGGAGTGATGACAGGAAGCAGAAAGGTATATAAGGCACGAGGACCAGGAACTAGAGTCTGTTAAGCTTTTAGGCTTTTGAGCAGCAGCAGTTTAGCTGAGATTCATTGGGATGAAGACTCAGAGGCTTCCAGTCTGAGGAAACAGGATCAGCTGAGGAATTGGTGAGGTAAGGTGGCTGTTGCTGTGGATATTGTTCTATATAAATAAAACACTGATGGCCAGTGACCAGGCAGGAAGTAGGTTGCCAGGCAGGAAGTAGGTGGGACAAGGAGAGAGGAGAATTCGGGAAAGTGGAAGGCTGAGGGGAGAGACACTGCAGCCACCGCCAGGACAAGCAGCATGTGAAGATGCTGGTAAGCCACCAGCCACGTGGCAAGGTATAGATTTATAGAAATGGGTTAATATAAGATAAAAGAACAGTTAACAAGAAGCCTGCCACGGCCATACAGTTTATAAGTGATATAAGCGTCTGAGTGATTATTTTATAAGTGGATTGTGGGACTGCGGGGCTTGGGGAACCTGGAGAGAAGCTCTCCAGCAACAGGCTGTGGCTTGTTCTGCTTCTCTGATCTTCCAGCTTTAACCCCAATACCTGGCTCCAGGTTTGATTTTTATTAATAAGACCTTTTAAGATTCATGCTACACATGGTGAATAATCTTGATGATTTATTCTTAAATTCTGTTTGCAAATATTTTACTGAGAATTTTTACATCTGTATTTATAAAGAATATTAGTCTATAATTTAATTTCTTTATTTTTTCAGGTCTTTGTGTGTTTTAATATCAAGATAGTAGTAGCTTCATAAAAATAATTAGAAAGTATTCCTTCAGTTTATATTTTTTGGAATAATGTGTTCTTTGAGAGTCTGGTAAAATACTTCAGTGAATCAGTTTAGTTTTGATTTTCTTGTTTATTTGTTTTGGATTTGTCTAAGAGATTTTTAATTACTGCTTTTGTTTCACTAGAGATTATCAATCTGTTTATATTGTTATTTCATCTTGACTTAACTTTGGTAGGTTGTATATATCAAAAACTTCACTCATTTCATTTAGGTATTCCAGTTTGAAGGAATACAGATTTTAAAAACGTGTCTTTATGATTCTCTGAATTTCCTGTTTCTATTATAGTCCCCCTTTTCATCTCTAATTTTGTTAGTTTGGATCTTCTCTCTTTCTTTTAATTAATTTGGCTACTGATTTCTGCATCTTGTTGATTTTCCTAAAAATCCAAATCTTCACTGCATTGTTTCTTTGTATTTTTTACTTTGTTTATTTCCAGTCTTTGATTTCAGCTCTGGGTTTGATTATTTCTTACTTTCTGCTCTTTTGGGGTATTAGTCCTTGTTTTTTTTTTTTTTTTTCCTAGAGCATTTAGGTGTGTCACTAAGTTATTAATATGCAATTTTCCAGGCTTGCTTGTCTGCCTGCCTGTCTGCTTTCTCTCTCTCCTTTCTCATCCTCTCTCTCTCTCTCTCTCTCTCTCTCTCTCTCTCTCTCTCTTTCTTTCTTTCTTTCTTTTTTATGTAGTCACTTAGTACTCTAACCTTGCTTCTTCAACCTGCCTTCATTGTTTCCCATAGGTTTGGCTATGTTGTGTTTTCATTTTCATTCAATTCTAAAAAGTCTTAATTTTCTTCTTGATTCCTCTCTTGACCCATTTTTCATTCACTAATGAGTTGTTTGGTTTCTATGAGTTTGTAAACTTCCTGTCTCTGTTGTTATGTGCATGTATCACATTTGTATACATAAATGCATTAATATATTTTATTTTTCAGGTATAACTGGAATTCATAAAAATGTCAGGTACAGTTTTATTAATTTCTTAAGATTTACTTTGTTATTTTAAGACGTGTGTGTGTGTGTGTGTGTGTGTGTGTGTGTGTGTGTGTGTGTGTGTTTGGGTTTGCTTATGTGAGTTCTGATGCTCATGGAGGCCTTATATGTCTGACCTCCATAAAGCTGCTGCTACAGGCAGTTGTGAGCAGCCTAGTGTGGGCACTGGGGTCTGAACCTGGGCCCTCTGCAAAAGCAATAACCACTCAACTGCTGAGCCCTCACTCCAGTCCCATTATTATTACTTTTTATTGTTTTTCTTTCATGTGTGAATTAAATGATTGTTTTCTTTGAAGGGGTGTATTTTATTCTACAATATTTGACTAGTTAGCATTTAGATATATTTATATGTAAGTTCATTTGTACATATTAGCCCTCTGTTAGAAAAAGAGTAAAAGCAGCTCATGTATGCACATAGGCCTGAAAGGTCTCCAAAGGTTAAGAAGAAATTGAATGAAGTAAAAGAAAGATAGGAGAGCAAATGCAGACAGAAAGAGCTGTGGCCTTTGGCCTGGATGTGATAGAGTGAATGCTGACTCTGCCTTTTTTTTTTTAGGTAAATGGTATAAGAAGAGAAACATCACAGTTACAGTCTTTTGTTTCCTTCGATATAAAGTTCAATCTTTTATTTATGAAATTGAGACCCCTCCTTATAGTGAGTCAAGTAAGGATTTCCTTTGATCTCTACAAGAGAACAAAGTATAACACCCTGAAGGGGCTTTCTGTACCACCCTTGCAGCAACCACCATGACACTGTGACCAGGTGGCTTTTAGGAAAAATGTGGTAAGAATGTGAGTCACTGCAAATGTGGGCTGAACCAACTCTGACTGATGTGTTTACGACTATATTGCTTTTTTAGCTGGTGAGAATTTATTTATTTAGTGTTTTGAATTCAGACACATTTCCAAAAAACTATGAAGATTCAGCTTTATATTTCCAGTGTTTCTCACATAATAAGAGAAAGAATCACAATTGTTTGCATGGGATTAACTATGTAGGTGGGGGCCAGCAAGCGGTCAGCTGAAGCAGGACCAGGAAAGCTTAGGCTGCAGCCACAAGCACAGTATGATGTTGTCTCATTTTCAAAACTATGTTCAGTCTAGAAGTCACAAAATTTATTAATAGGTATTTTTCATAAGAAATATGATTGTACTTTCTGATGTTTATACGAGGAAAAAAGTACATTTTGCAATCATGTTATCACTTACTGTGTGGGTCATGTTCCTCCCTTCCTCAAGGTGTGGTCCCCACAGCCCCTGAGCAGCCTACAGGAGAAATGGAAAACCAGTTCAAATCACCAACTGCAGCGCCTGATGCCCCTCCTGACTACAGCTCTCATTTTGTGCCAGGTAGGGTAAATGTTCAAGAATAACCCTCCTCCAGAATACCATAACCATAGTTAAGGTGACTTCTTCAATCAACATTCGATTCAGCACATAAATACTAAATGTGGAGAGAGTGCCACTTTTAATATACTCCCATGATTACAGCCTGTGCTCTGGAAAGCAGTAAGGAAGGAAGTTGTAAAAGCAGGGATAATATTCTCTCTGTTCCTAGTGGACAGAAGAACACAGGAGATGGTGCTGTCTGACCCCACCAGGGACTGGAAGGGAGCTGTGACTGAATAAAGCAGGCTTTGCTACACAAGAATTGGATGGTTAAAGAAAAAAGGAACTATGTATAGCAGAAAAACTCCCCATGTCTTACACAGTGTCTGTGAAGATCTGGTATGAGGTGAGCAAGGGGTAAATGGCAGGAGGGGACAGAGAAGTAGAAGGACATAGCTGTGAGCACCAACTAAGGCACTGTGGCATGTATTTTTGTGTCTTAAGACTTGGTGGAGACTCAGGAGGAGGGTTCTCACATGGCACTGGAGTAAAGTTTAGATCATATAGTCATTTTAGGAAATAACTGCATCATTTCCAAGAAGTAAACATTGATAAAATCAGGTTCCATTCACTATGGGAAACATTTGTTTTTCTCCATATCAAAGATAGGTGGGGTTTAGGAATTTAGCTTATGGGTGGAGTCTTGCCTAGCAAATGAAGACTCTGTTCAGTCCCAGGAGACAGCCTTTAAATAAAACAGGAAAGTGGAAAATGTATCCATTGTCAAATACACTGCTAATGAATTGTCACTTCAGTGAAAAGTCACAGTGATTGCTGCCTAGTACCTAGACAGTATCCTTTAAAACTGGTTGACAGTTTCACATATGCGAATCTGGTGAATTATGGTGAATCTCAGTTGTTTTCATCTGTGTTACGGTCACCCCTCCCTCTTCTGTTGAAACTCTTTTTCTTCCCTGGAAGTCCCCTTCAATTTGGATCTCTCTCTCTCTCTCTCTCTCTCTCTCTCTCTCTCTCTCTCTCTCTCTCTCTCTCTCTCTCTCTCTCTCTCTCTCTCTCTCTCTCTGTCTCTGTGTGTGCTTCTTTCTGACTGTCTCTCAGTCTCTCTGTGGTGTTTGCATGCTTGTGTGCCCTGGAGTTTGATTAGCATTGCTTGCATGAACATAGGAGGGAGGTTACTTACTTTAGTGTAAACTACAAAAACATGATACCCTCTTTCCCAGCAACCATTAACTCCTAATTGTTCCTCAGGGAGATGTGAGGTCTAATGAGCAGGTAGCCCCAGGTGTAGTCAGTTCATGAATGCAACAGCTGTGTTGTGTCCACAAGATGCCTTTTTACATCATGCCTCCTTACCCCTCATTATAATCATGCCTCTGCTATACCAGTGGTCACGTTTTTCCTGGGAAGTCAACACTGTAGCTCACAAGGGTGCATTGCTGGGTAAGATGATTGACGGCTTTGGCAGCTTGTATAGCACTTTCTGGCAGTGTGAAAACCAGTCATCAAGAAAGAAGCTTCTAGTTCAGTTCCTGCTTGATTTCTGTGTCTATGTCTATATCCAAAGAGTATGATTTGTGTTTTGAGCAACAAGATTGAACCATCAAGTTCAGTTGTGGGACCAAGAGCAATGCAATAGCCTATCTTGTTTTGGGATCCTCTGGCACATCCATGACCAACAACTCAGGGAAGTGTCAGTTCGTATGAAATGAATTGTGTTCCTATAATTCACAGAAACCAGAAATATTATACTTGCAAAATTTGGTTTAATGAAATTATTTAAATTCAAATTAAATTGTAATTTCCATTATAGTTCTGAATGTATTATACAGCCAAAAATAATGTTGTCCAGTATTGTTTATTAAAAGAATACTTAATAAATAAAACATTGTTATATGGAACCTATTTGAGAAGAAAAATGGCATGATTTCTTGAAATAAAAAACAATGGTAATACTAAAGGTTATTAGGAATGAAAATCCCATAGGCAGTTTCTCACACTGCTATTGGTAGGCAGCTTCTTACTAGAGTTTTCTGTAGATTAATGTGAGCTCTTGTGGTTACACAAAGTTAAACATGGATTGTTTTGTTTCAGTTTGTTTTCCTGTAGAAATAGTCAAAACCCTTAAGGGCAATTTCCAACTCAGATGGAAGTATATTATGATAGTTTCTTACACATAATTTTACCACGTTTTTTTCCTCTTCATTTTTAACATGGATTAATATATCCTTATAGCAAAACTCACTCATTTATATTAATCAGTATATAGTTACAGAAATTTAATCATCATATTGAATAAGTCCTTAACATAAATTTTACTTTTCTTCTGGCTATTGACCATGAACTTTTATTATTTCAAGTGCTTTTATATTAAAAGTACAAGGTATAGTAATTAACTCATTTACATAATCTAATGATCAGTATTCTTTAAATGAGGGTTTTGAGACTCTGAGGAAGGATCACTGATTTCCAGTTCAGGTCGGTACTCTTACAATAGTTCTTTTGGGGATTAAAGTACATTCTTCATGATAACTCAAACTCAAAATGTCCCTCATTCTTCTTTTATACCTACTCACCTTTGTTCTCATTTAGTTCTAAGTTAAAGGCATTTTTAAATTCCACTCTCTATCATTTAATTATACTTAACTGTCAGTCTTTATCACGAGCTCTATCCCTAGCCTTAAAAGCTAGTTTTCCCAGAGTTCTTTGGCCTTCTCTCTGGTCCCACATTGACTCCCCCTTCCTTGAGCCTCATTTCCTTTCACTCTCTCAAAGTGATCTTGACAATCCCACTAGTTTTGTGTACTTTAAAGTACTAATAAAACCCATCCTGACCCATATCATCATGCGCGCTTTAGATTTACAACTGCAACTTGCTGTAGACCATGTTCTCTGCGTAGCTACAGGTTCTCAAACATAATTATTGAACCAGCTTTGACATTTTACTTCCAAATTTGTACTCTGTTTTCCACATGTTGGAGGCATGTAGGAGCATAAACCAGAAATTTTAGAATCTTTCCTTAAGAATCAGTGTACTATCGGCCGGGCGGTGGTGGTGGCGCACGCCTTTAATCCCAGCATTTGGGAGGCAGAGGCAGGCGGATCTCTGTGAGTTCGAGGCCAGCCTGGGCTACCAAGTGAGTTCCAGGAAAGGCACAAAGCTACATAGAGAAACCCTGTCTCGAAAAACGGGGAAAAAAAAAAAAAAAAAAAAAAAGATTCAGTGTACTATCAAGTCAACACACTTTTTTAAATGTCAGTTTTAATGATTTCTTTTTATTCTCTCTTTTTATCACTGTTAAACTTCCTTGCCTTACATCTGGTCTCTGACAAGCACTTCCTGCTTAACTTTGTATGACAAGGGTTACAAATGGGAAGCATCCACTCTCTATTCTGCTGGCACAAAGTTCAAGTTCTGGATGAAAAGCATAAGGTTTGCCCATATTCTCACCTACCTTATTTCTAGCATTGTCTGCCAACACTCCACCAACAGTCGCTAATTCTTCAGAGCTAAGCCCCATTTGTACAGTTTTGGCCTGTGTTCTCACAAAACCTCTCCTTCCCATAAAGGTCAGGTTGAAGGAGTTAGTACTTATATTAAAGTCAATCTTGTCTGCATAGGTTAATGAGACCCTTAATCATAAAAGTTACAAAAAGTTAAACAGGAAGGAAAGAAGTGGAAGAAGACATAAGACCTCTAGTGACCATGAACTGGCAGCTGATGTTGTGAATATGATTATATTATTGAAAATGGTCTTCAGATTGACAATCCCCAACAAAATCTCGATGTATTCTTCATAAATAAATAATCCTAAAATTCACACAGAAGCAAAAATGTCAGAGTAGCCTAAAATATCTGAAGCAGAGAAAACAATGTTGAAGATATCAAAATGCATAATCTCAAATTATATTAAAGACCTGTAGTCACAAAAATTGAGTGATGCTGGCACAAAGAAGATACACAGGTGGTGCTAATTTACTGTCTAGTGCTAAGATAAAACACTGACCAGAACTAACGTGGACAGAGAAAGGGTTTACTTCAGTTTACAGATTACAGTCCACCATTCCATGATAGTTGGGAAGCCAGGGCTGGAGTGCAAGGTAGAAACTAAAGCAGAGACATTGGGGGATACTGCTTGTTTCCTCTGGATTGCAAAGCTATATTCCTTTTATAAAGCCCAGGAGAACCCAGGTCCACTATCCCAAGAATGGCACTGTTCACAGTGGCCTGGAACATCCCACATCAATATCAATTACCAACCAAGAAAATGGACCACAGAGCTGCCCACAGGCCTGTCTGGTGGAGGCAATTCCTCAAGGAAAGTTTCCTTTCCCAAGTTGACAACCAATGACTAGCCATCACATAATCCAGTAGAACAGAGAATTTAGAGACAAATCCAGAGATAGAGCCACCAAACTACAGAATTGCCACAATCATTCACTGGGTGTGTGTGTGTATGTGTGGCAGGGGTGGTGGTGGAAACAGACTCTTTCAATAAATGATGCTGTATCTCTCACCCTACACACACACACACACACACACACACACACACACACACACACACACACACACAAAATGGATCAGAGGCTTCAGTGAAACTACTGTAAAAAAAAGATACTTAAAGGCACAGGCAACACATTTCTGAAAAACACTTTAGAAGTGCAGGAGACACTTCTAAGAATTGACAGATGAGGGGATTGCATGAAATCAAAAAGCTTCTGCTCAGCAAAGGTAACAAGCAGCAGAATATGCCACCCTACAGAGTGTAGAAAATATTGCCAGCTACACATTAGGCAGAGCATTAATATCTAGAATAATAAAAAAACAACAAAAACCTAATCCATAAATGGACCTAATAAGTGAGTGCAAAGTTCAGAAGAAGAAATACAAACATCCCAAAACACTTTTAAAATTTCTTTATGGAAGGGGTGGTGGGTACAGGCATACAAGGGTCAGTGTGAGTGTGGAGGTCAAAGGCCATCTTTGGAAGATGTTTCTCTTTTTTCACTGTGGGTTCTGTAGATTAAACTCAAGTTGTCAGACTTGTACAGCAAGTTGTTTTACTCACTTAGGCATCTGAGTAACCCCTAAAAAATATTTGAAAAAGTGTTCAGCATCCTTAGGTTCCGGGGTTATGCAAATTGAACTTCATTGGTATTCTGTCTTACCCTAGTCAGAATGGCCATTACTTTTTGAAAAAGCAAGAAAGCCAGCCATCAAACAAGAAAATAACAGCAAATGCTGGAAAGGATGTAGAGAAGGAGTCTTCATTTCTGCTGGTGGTCTGAACATGTAAATTTGTGCAACCATGATAGAAATCATCATGGTGCTTTCTCAGAAAGGTGAACAGAACTGCCATATCATTCCTGGTAATATACCCGAGGAACTCTAAGTCGAAATGCCACAGAGGTGGGCTAATTGCCTAGAGGACCATCATCGATGGAACCAGCCTAGATGTCCATCAACAGATGAATGGAGAGGAGGACTAATGCAGTGTGATAGAATACATATGGCATGGAAACTGATTTGGAGAGGAGGGGAGCATCAGGAAAGAGCTAGGGATGGGGGAGTATAGAGGGGCAAAGATGACTAGGAACAAAATAAAATGGCATATGTGTGAAAATGCCCTAGCAGAACCACTTTGTATGCTAACTTTTAAAATATTGGGTTAAAAAGAGTATCAAAGTAGTCAGAATGTTTCATTGTGAGCCTAGCCTTTAACCACTGAGCCATCTCTCCAGCCCATGTAGTCAGAATGTTTAAATTCTCCTTTTGCTGCATACTAGCTGATATCCTTCAGCAAGTTATTCGATCTCTGGCCCAAGAAAAGCTACCAGTGTATATGTCTTTAATCTCAGCACTCAGGAGGGAAGCCAAGGCAGGTAGTTCTCATCGACAGAGAGAGTTCCAGGCCAGCTAGGATTACAAAGTGAAACTGTGTCTTTAAAAAAAATGTTCAGACTAAATGTGTACAGGAATGTGATAACAGGAGTGTTATTATAATCACCAACATGAAAGCAGCCCGAGTGTTCTTGAATCAAAGAACACAAATAGTGTGATATATTCCATATTGTAGAATACCACCCAGCAGTAAAAAAGAATAAAGTACCGAAAACACTGAACATGTGCTACAACATGGGTAAAAGTTAAAAACATACAGATCAGGAGAAACCTAGCACACAACTACTGTACACTTCATCTATGTGACATGCCCACCATAGATAAACCACAGAGAATGATGTCAAGAGGTAAGAGAGGAAGGAGTAAGTGACTGCTAATGAGTGATAACTCTTCTGGACTTAGGCAGTGAGGATAGTTACTCAGCTTTGCTAGCACAAAAAAAAAAAAATGACAACAGCAAAGCCCACTGAATTGTACATTTAGAAAAGGAAAGAAATCAAGATGATTTTCTTTGTTGTTTTGACTTGGAAACAGTGTTTGACAAATGGAAACTGGGCCAGGCATCTCTTCCTGAGAAATCCAGGCCGCTTTTGAAGTACATCAGGCCACAATTAAAGAAACAATCCTGAAATGGTTTTCTTATATGTTTGAACATAGTCGATTTAAACAGCCACTTTTTAAAATCTAAATCTGATTTCATTTTTCCATACATCCTTCCTCTGTAGCAAACATGACTTAATAAGGCCTGGTGGAAGATAAGGTTATGCATTAGTTATTGTATGGTATTTTATTATTCTGAATACCCTTCTAAAAAAACATTGGGAAATGCTGTTCCCGGGGCATTGAATGACTTATAATGGCCTAGGTAGTGTTCATTAGATTTTGGATAGTGGTAGAGTATGGAGAATTGGACATAAATATGGATAAGTATTATGACCTGAACATTGTATACTCCTACCCCAGGTTTACCTGTTGGGGCCCTGTTACAAGGGCTGGGGAGATGGAGTCTTTCAGGAGTTTCCAGAGATCCTGAGATGGAGCCACTAGGGTGAAGTTAGTGTTTTTATGAGAGGTGGCAAGAAAGTGATAGCCTGAGTATTCTTGAAGTGTGCCCTCCTCAGGCTAAAAAGAGGGTGAGCACAGGCTAGATTTGCAGTTGATCTTGGAGCTCCCTGCTTAGAGGTAGGGAAGGTAATGTTTGTTGTTGAAACCACTCCACTTGCAGTAGTCCCCTGAATGTGTGAGACAGTCATTTGGCTTGATCTGTTTGGGAGGCAGCTGTGCATTGGTGCCAGGTCCTGGGCTCGTTGCATGAGTTGGCTGTTTGAATCCTGGGACTTATGCAGGGACACTTGGCTCGGTCTGGGAGGGGGGGAATGGACCTGCCTGGACTGAGTCTACCAGGTCGACCCCGGTCCTCTGGGGAGACCTTGATCTGGAGGGGTGGGCTGGGGGAAGGGGAGGGCGAGAGGGGGAGAACAGGGGAATCTGTGGCTATTATGTTGAACTGAATGGTGTTGTAAAATAATAAAAAAAAAAAAGAAAAAAAAAGAAATGAGGTTAAGAAGTTGACTCTGAGAAATATAAGTGTTGATAAACACTCTGAGGTCTAGATGAAAGGTCAAAGAGAGATCTCTGAACAAAGGTAACCCAGTATAGATGGTAAGGACTTCTTTGCAATAACTAGTAAAAAATGACAATGATAATTGCATGCTAGAGGTTGTACTGGCCCCCTTTAAAACCAATGAAGTGTGTTCATGATCAGTAAGTGAGAGGCTACCTTGTTTCTCAGTGTGCCAAACTTCATTTCTATATCCGTGAAATGGGCATAATTATGTCACAAGTTTTAAGATGATATAATGAACTAATATGTGAATAATGCTTTCAGTACATTGTTAATATATAGGTATACACTTGAAGAACAGAGGACTTGTTTTCTTTAAGAACATGTTGCACAGTTATTTTCAAATGTAAAAATCATATAACTTTCAATACACTAAAGTGATAAGCACAATACTTTCATCTGTTTGAAAACACAGGCCCTGCTGGACCAGCTCTCCCTCCACCTTCAGGCTTACCCATGGGATATAACGTTCCACAGCATCCTGGTGCCATCCCCTTGTACCACCCCATTGGTGGTACCCGTCCTATCCAGTACCAGCCTGGCAAATATCCTATGAGGAATCAGTCTGCTCCAGTAATGTGGATGCCAGGGCCAACTCCTATGTCCAGCTGCCCTCCTGGTCTGGAATACTTAGCTCAGGTACTCTAATACATCTAAAGCATTTTCCTATGAAGTATGACCTTGGGGTCTAAACGGAGGAAACAAGACACTGGCTAGAGTGAATAGGGAGATGGATCATTGATGACAGAGGCTGGCTTGCTGAAACCATGATAGTGGATTTACAGGTAAGCAGTGAGTATAAGGATGCATTCATAGGACACATAAGTTATTTTTGTAGCAATAAAATTGACTTTCAAATATTCAATATGTCTTTTTCAAGGAAGTTAGAAAAATAAGAATGAGAATAACTAACCTGATGCTGTGCCATTTACTTAGAAGTAAAGTGTTCACATCAAGAAAAACAGAATATATATAAATCAGCATACTTTTCAGTTCAGATAGGGTAACTACAAACAACTCTCTCTCTCACTATATATATACACATATACATACACACATATATACATATATTTTTAAGTCATATATATATATATATTTTAAGCCATGATACTTTAGTATAATTATAATTTTTGTTAATTCAGTAGTATAAACTATTTTCTGTTCTACGAAATGTTTGTTTTATGGCTACAAGGGTGAAGTGTCCTGCTACATTTACACCTCCCATATTCTGGCATACAAACAATACTTAATCGAATTTGAGAGTTTTAGTTTGGGCATTTGAGGGAGCTTCCTCACGTCTACAGCCTGAAATCATAGACTAGTCCCACCTCTAAACTTTGCAATGACTCATCATGTTAAACTGTGAGAAACAGATGAATCCAAACTTTTAATTACAATTCATATATACAAGTTAGATAACAGCTCAGTGAGACTTAGCTGTCCATCCTAAGGGTAACATACACATTCTCCACTAAGTTAGACAAGTCTTAAGTTTTTTCTTCCAAATAATGTACAAATTTAGAAGTAGCTGGCAAAACACACACACACACACACACACACACACACACACACACACACCCTATAATGATCCAAAGCAGACATCCATGTAATTACAGTTACACAATGCAAACATTCTGGAAAGAACATTGTATCATAGTTCATTCACTTGCAGTGGATCTTTGCTCAGTTTCCCCTGTGGTAATTTTAGAAACAAGTGTCAACTTTGAAATTAGATCTGCTAAGTTGGGGGTTTGCTGCTTGAATTCTGTACTGGATCCTCAAACAAACCGATGTGAATGTAGTTTTTTCTCCTGTGTGAAGGAACAGTCACACCCCAACAGAATAGCAGGAAAAATCTAGAACTATTTCAAGTTTTATCTTTTTGTACATGAAAATAAATAAGAATAAAGAAAGAAAAAAAGAAAAACAGAATAAGGAAGAAGAGAGCACTAGACAAGGAGAGTCACAAAATGTACAACCCACAGCTTCTTTTCAACATCTCAAACTAACACTCCTGAATCCCCAGACACTTAAATCTAAGTAAATGTAAGATGTTGCTTCAAGCCAAAATCCATGTCCCTTCAAACAGCACAGTGACTCCCCAATTTCTTGTGCATGTAAACTACAGAGCCAGAATAAGAGCTAGTGTGATACACAGATTTTGTACAAGTGATATATAAAACCTGCAAAAGAAAACTTGGCGAAAATAAAAGCTAATTGTGGAAATGTCTTCTGAACTTATAAATTTTGTTTTGCTTTTGAAAAAGTATTTAAATATATTACTTAGTAGATACATCCCAATTTAATGTGTTTTGATGTAGTCAACCAAACATTCTTGGAGTTGACATGTGTCAGTTTTCAGTTCTCTGTGTGGGAGGAAACTGAAAATCATAGATACACTGCTGCATTGCTGATATATGAAAGTCAACAGGGTCAGATAAAATATTTGAATTTTACATGAATAAAATTTCTTATTAAAATTGTTTGAGCAAACCTTTGATGAAATATAAAATCCATTCACAGAAAGTCATAGAATAGATGCATTTGTTATTCTAAAAAGCTTTCAGACAGTACTGCATTTAGAAATCTCCATTTCTATACCCAATGAAACTGCCTTTAGAAATCTGAAATTTTTTTTAAAAGGGGCATCTCAATTTCTGCTGTTACTCTGAGAATAAATCAGTGCACTTTTAAAAATGAATTCTATTTTCCCGTTCAGGAGTTACTGAGTTTAAAATAAATTTAAAACAAACCTGGTCTTTCTCCTCTACTAATGCTAACCTCGTAGTCTTCAACTCTCATTATCCATGAAATGGCTTAATCAAGGGCAGACTATAACACTGTTGTGAGAAGTTTTAGTGGACAATCTTGTAATGGCTGTCATGTTTTTGGCACACAGAGGCATGCCCTCCAGCTGCTGGCTGTGGACACTAGTAGTTTACACACTCTTGTGTCATTTCCCTGTTAGGTCATTTGAGGTGACACATACAGATTATGTGATACTTTGTTAAGACTACCGAGAGCCCTTTTCCATCCACTGAAGCTTTAGAGTATTTCCAGAGCCTTGTGTTTGCCAGTGACTCCACCTGTTTGTCTATTCACTGCTGGCACAGCACCTCACTAGGAAACTTCTGCATCAGCAATAATCAGAACAGTTTGCCCTGTGGCAAACGCTTTTACCACATAATACTATTTTTAATTTTATTTCTGTACTCTAGTTTCTTAGTATTTTACAAAAGAAACTGCAAATACTTGTAGGAGCAATTTTGATATCTTCTATGAGATGACCTTGTATTAATTTATGTTTTACATTAAACATGGATAGTGCCCTCCTATCTAGTCGTAACTAATCACACAATATCATCCGTAACCAGTTGTTTTTAATCTTTTTATTACACTCACGTAACTTTCACTAAATAATGAATTTTGATGAAATGCAGCATTTTAGGCAGCATTCTGTACTCAGTGATTATGAATGGTCTAATGACATAAATGATTTGCAATTATGTTGATTAAGATCTGTCTGTCCTAGAGGAGACAGTCTATCTTCTGCTGGGATGTTCTGAATTGTAACAGATAATAAAACCACCAAACTGTCCATCTTCAAAGTAATTCCAATATCATTCAAGTAGAAGTTTCTCTAATGGTGTTCCTAACCTTCCCTTTCGTGGACTACTGTCTTGAATGTTTCCTCCCCTTTCTCCAGATCCTGCTCACAGGGTGCTCCCCTCATGCATCCATACTAAAGTAACACGTGGGAAAGAACCTGATATTAGGTGAATACAGGTGAATGAAAATCATGTGCTTAACCTCTTTGAGAGGTACTCAGGAAATAATGTGAAGCAGAGGTCCTGTTCAGGCTTGCTTTAGCTTGTTCACCTTCCCTAAACCACAAGAACATCCCATGCTGTGTCTAGTCTATGTTAAGTCATCCTGATTTGCTCCCATGTGATCATCTCAGAGAAGATGACAGAGAAACAACCCAAGATCCTTGACATGTACCTGGGTTCCTCTATGTGTTGTCACTGTAGCAAGCAAATGTTTTCCTGATGTCAGCCAGCTCTCTGATTTCTGGTATGGAACTTCCAGAAAGTGTTCTTCTTATTTAGATACCTCTGCCAATAGCCATTTAATTGGATGCAGATGAGATAATCTCAACTAATTAAAGTTTTAGATTCCATTCAATTTTCAAAGAGATATTTGGCATCAGTTGATACATTTTAACTATTTTATTTCATGCACATGGGTATTTTGCATGCATATGTATCTGTGCACCACTTGCATGCCTGGTACCCATGGAGGCCAGAAGTGGGAGTCTGATTCCCTAGAACTGGAGTTACAGACGGTTGTGAGCAACCATGTGGGTTCTGAGAGCCAAATTCACATCCTCTGGAAATGCAGCCTGTGCTCTTAAGACTGAACCAACTCTCCAGCCTCTGATAGATGCATTTTAATACTACATCATCCCATTCTTTTCTCTTGCTAATTAAAACTAATTCTGGCTGTTTGTCTTCTAATTACTGTTGTTCTGTCTCCACAGTTGGACAACATACATGTTCTTCAGCACTTTGAGCCTCTGGAAGGTAGGTATGATTGTGTTTTGATTAACATGTATTTTAATCAGATGGAGATTTGTATTGTTTCATACCTAGTGCCTTATTTTATGTCCATAAGCTTTTAATGACTCAAACAGAGACCGTTCTCTGTTTCCTTATCTTCACAAAAGAAACAAAGTGAATTTTTCATATAGTTTTATCGATCCATACTCCATACACTGGTGGTCTCTTAGACTCAGAAAGGACTTATATCTAATCTGGTTAGTCCCTTGTACCATTTGTCCATTTTTTCCCCTATGCATTCACCTTTTTTAGATGAATATAAGAAGGTGAGAGGTGAACTGAGCTAGCTAGAGCCCCACACTCCACTACAGTCAGTGAGTAGCAAGGAGAAAACAGAGTCTAGGGCTATTGAGTTCTAGTCTGTGGTTATTGCTATGGAAGTCTGGATAAATGATCCCAGTCAGGTGATGCTGGGCTGTTCTAAGTTCCCTGCATGATTACTCACCCTCTGGTAGGCGCTGGGCATGCCCCTCTGGGCACCACACAGGGCGTTGATTTTTCTGGATTTTTTTTTCTTATCTGTAAGGAGCATGTCCCTAGTCATTTCCTCAGTTTCATGTGCTGATTAATTCATGGTCTAATGTGTGATTCATTAACATGATTTTATTATTAAAATTTTCTTAATTCTTTTATTCCAGGAACATTGTATTAACCATAACTTTTATGTGGGAAAACTTTTAAAATAATTTCATATTAAACTTAGCAATTGTTTTGAACTTTTAAAGTGCTTAAGCCTCATGGGTCACATGGTTGTATTTCACCTGAAATTAAAAAAAAATTTTTTTTGGCTTTCAGGGCTAACCATACTTCTTCCTGTTTCCTTTCTCCCTTCTTTCCTTCCTCCTTCCCTTCCTTCCTTTCTTCCTTCTTCCCTTCCTTCCTTTCATTCTTTTTTATGGCAAAGGCTGCTTGAGGCCTATCTTGACTGGTTCTAATTTAAAACTCTTTTTTCGTTCTAATTTTTAGTGATGACAGGTTATGAAACTAATAATAGATATGACATCAAAAACAATGTAGACCAGATGGTTTACATCGTAACTGAAGATACAGATGACTATACCAGGAATGCCTATCGGAACCTCCGGCCCTTTGTGCTCCGAGTCACTGACTGCCTGGGCCGAGAGATCATGACCATGCAGAGGCCTTTCCGATGCACCTGCTGCTGCTTCTGCTGCTCCTGCGCAAGGCAAGAGGTCAGAGAACAGGAGTGGAATCGACACTTGCTTCCTGACCTGCCCTTTTACAGTGTGGCTGGCCTTCTCCTTCCTGTATTACCTGGAATGGAGATTTCTGCCCTGACAATTCGGAATGAACTTGAAACTGAGTAGCGAGCGGGGAAGGAGAAAGCTGACTTTTACCATGGGACAGAATTTCAGTTTTCCTTTATCTCTTCAACTGAGAGATAGGGGTTAAGTACAGCTTGAGTCTGTTTTGTGAATAGCTGCTTTCTGATAGATTATAGGGATGGACAGTTGTCATATGGTATGTAATGGTACCAACATATCCACCAGATGACAAATTGGGATGGGCTTTTGACTGATTGCATTACCCACCACAGCGTATACCTTTGTGCAAAAAAAAAAAAGTTTTTAAAGTATGGAATGCCAGACTGTAGTGCCCTGCCAATGGCAGAGCTGGGCCTACAGTGCAAATGCTCTGTATTGTGGTTTGGTCCCTCCCCTGTGACATACACAGGCTCAGAAACAAAAATTACTGAAAAAAGACTGTGTGTCTCTGTGAGTTCATGTGCAATTAGTCCTGTTGTGCCTGGAAGATGCTGTTACCTTGGAGTCATTCATCACCTCTGCTTCTTAGAATTTTTCCATTGTCTTTTCAGAATAGATTGAGGTGTGGGTGTTGATGGAGACATTCCATTTATGGTTGAGTGCTCCAAAGTCTGGCACTCTCTGCCTATTGGCCAGCTGTGAGTCTCTGTGTTAATTCTCATCTACTGTAAGAAGCTTCTCTGATGAGGGTCCAGTGATGCTCTGAACTATGGGCATAGTAATATGGTCTTTTAGCACAATAATACTAGATTTTCCTTTATGCCCATGACCTATCTAGTCTCATGTTTTTGGCCACTTGCATCCTTCGTATACAGATCATGAAGTATAATCATGGGTCATGAAGTTTTCTTAATGTGTGCTTGAATTCATTTCCAATATTTTAATGATAGATTTCTGTCTGTTGAGCAGGAGAGTTGCTCTGTAGTTTCCCCTTTTGTTCTACCTTTATTTGGTTTTGGTACCAGGGTAATATTACCTTTGCTCAATTAATTTGCTGGTTTCCCTTACCTTCCGTTTTGAAAAACAGTTTAAGACATTACCTCATCCTTGAAAGTTTAGTAGAATTTGGCTCTAGATCCATCCAGTCCTAGACTTTTCTTTTGTAAAGAGATACAGTAATGACTGCTTTAATCTCATTGCTTGTTATTTGTTTAAGTTATGTATATCTTCCTGATTTAATTTTGACAGGTCATATGTGTTTAGCTGTTTGGAAAGTTTTTATAGCATCTCCTAATGGTACTTCTGGATTACATTAGATTTTGTTTTAATTCATCTCTCTTGTCTCCAAATTTATTAATTTGTGCCCTCCTTTTATTTTGGTTCATGTGGTTAGGGATTTTTCAAATGTATTTATCTTTTAAAAAATAAAATATTTTGGTTTTAGTCTCTATTTCATCAACTTCTACCCTAATCTTTATAATTACTTGCTATTTACTGCATTTGGATTTGGCTTGCTGTTGATTCTCTAGAACCTTTGAGTGGATTACTTGAGACCTTATTTGTAATGCAAGCTCTTCCAGCTATTTCCCTTAGAACTGCCCTGTCTGTGTCCTGGTGGTTTGAGAAGCTTTGTTACTATTTTAGTTTGTATCTATCATGGTTTCAATTTCCTCCTTGACTTTTTCACTGATTCAGTATTCATTGAAAGTGTGCAAATATTTGTTTAATTTCTATAGTTTTCCTTGATGTTGATTCTAGTTTTATTCTGTTGTGATCTGACAGAGTATAAGGAATTGTTCCAATTCTCTTGTTTTTCTTGAAGCTGGCTTCACTGCTTACAGTGTCACTCATTTTAAAAGAAGGTTTCATGAGCCACTGAAAGAATGATGTATGGCATAGTTTAGCTGTAAAGCTTTGTGGTTTTTAATTGTAGTTTTCATCCAGAAAACATCTTGAAGATGGTAATGGGGTATTGAAGTCTCCCACTATTATTGTATCAGGACCTGTCTGATCTTCCGCTGCCTTTAAGTATTTGCTTTATGAAATTGGGACACTCAATATTTGATTACAAAATGTTTACTATTATTTTACAGTTGTACTGGCTAGGTTTTTCTTGACTTCACAATCTAGAGTCATTTGAAAAAAAAGGGAATATCAGTTAAGAAAAGAGTACTTACTTCTATTCCAGACAACCCAAGTTTGGTTCCCAGCAACCATGCTCATAAACTTTAAGTATTTTTTGCAGTGATGCCTTTGCTGCCCTTTAATGTCTTAGTCTGTACTTTTCATGAAATGTCTTATCTCTCCATCATCTTTAAAATAGAGCTTGGCTGGGTGTTTCAATCTTATTTGGCACTTGTTTATTTACATTCCATGATTTCCTGTTTTGGGAGTTGATGGCATGAGGTCTGATTCCTGTGTCTTTTTCTTTGTATGTGACTTGGCATTTTTCCCTTCTAGCTTTAGTATTGTTCTTTTTTTTTTTTTTTTTTAAAAAAAAAAAAAAAAGATTTATTTATTATGCATACAGTGTTCTGCCCACATGTTTGCCTGCAGGCCAGAAGTGGGCACCAGACCTCATTACAGATGGTTGTAAGCCACCATGTGGTTGCTGGGAATTGAACTCAGGACCTTTGGAAGAACAGACAGTGCTCTTAACCGCTGAGCCGTCTCTCCAGCCCTTTAGTATTGTTCTTTATTTTTTGCATTTTTATATCTTCTTTATGAATTGTCATAGAGAGGTTCTCTTCTGCTCATTCCTGTCATGGTTCTGAATGCCTCTTAGATTTGGTTTCTATGACTTTCTCTAGATTTGCCATAATTTCCAGAATTTAGACTTTATCACACCCCTTTCTTCTACTCCAGAGAGTCTTAGACCTGGTTTCTTGAATGTACCCCAGAAACCATGGAAGCTTTGTTCATATGTGTTCATTTATATATACATACAATAAATATGTATTATATATACATGTACATATGCATTGGTACATCTCTTTATGTATTGATATATATGTACTTTTGCCTTGCCATTGTTCTGAATCCCTCAAACTCATGCTCTTGCTTGGTCTTGCCTATCATGATGCTTTCCACTGCGTGTTTGTTTACTTGATTGATTGCTGTTTTCATTTCCATCATTTCTCTTTCACTGTTTTTCAGAGTCTCAAATTCCTTGCTAAATTTTTTTTCTCCTCCATCTTTTATGATTTCTCCTCCACTTTGCTAACTTTCTTATCTAGGCCCTGAATTAGAATACCTAGGGATTTTAAATGGTACGTTATGTATCACTTTTTTCTAAATATTAATCTGTTTATCTCAATCTCTGTTTACCAATTTCCCTGTAAAATTGAGATTATAATTAATAGTTCTTCTCTGGCAAGATGGTTGCTTTGTGGACTGAAGATTTCTTAGTACACACCAGTCTCTAAACTCAGTTCCTGATAGATACTATTGTCCTGCCCATCAGTGTTTCTGTTGTTCTCAATACTCCTTTGCAGTTGTTAACATTGTAACAGGAGCTTTCTCTCTTCAGTCCTTGTTCTTTTTTCCCAGTACAGCAGGCATTTGTATTCATATATGATATTTGGTTTTCAGATCAAAGCCTTTAAATTCCTGTAAAAGGGGCCAGAAATAGATTAAAACAAACCAGAACTACAAACTTATAAACTTACTTTTTGTCTAATATCACAATTGAGACATTTTTCCTTTTTTTGTATTCATTTTGTGTGAGCATTTTCCTTACACAGCCTTATCACCTAGACTCCTTTACCTCGCACCACAGAACAAAGTCCCAATAATTTTCATAACTACAAAAATAGTCTTCATTACCTCACTGCTTCTTCTCTCTCATTTTCACTATTAATTGTTGCAAACCACTAATTTGTTCTGCCTCTCTGCAGCTTGTTATTCAAGGATGTTATAAAAAAGCAAGGCATACATTAGTCACTTAGTCATCATATAATTCTTCACTAAAAGGCAACTTTTTATGTTTCTATACATTATTTAAAATAAAATTAGCTTTTTAAAAAAGCTTTTAAATAATTCTCTGACATTTTTTAAAACTTTCATGAAGTTTTGGTTCTAGGGAACGATCAAATTTAATGTGTTGTATAGCTACAAATGTTTGTGTGAATAATGGCTCCAGTAATGCAACCCCTGACAGCTCTTATAAAATTTTAATGCACAGGTAATTAAATACAGCAGCGTAGTGGACAATATTTGAAAAATCTTTAATAAAGTACTGTTGTCTACCTCTACATGCACGCTTTTAACTGTTGCACCACAGCAGCCCCTCCACTTCCTTCAAGAGCTTTTCTTTTTGTGGTTTTAGTTACTACAGACGAATGTAGTCTGAAATACTAATGTCACGTTCCAGAAATAAACAATTCCTAGGCTGCACAGTATGGTGAATTCTGGATCATGAATTATTCTTTTGTGCAGTGTATCCAAGGTGTTCCTGCTATAGACAAGCTGGCTGTTGAAAGACTACGGTCACATCATTTCTGTTATAGGACAGGGTGTTGTAACTGTTCTATAGTTAATGGTTCCTGTTAGTCCTGTACTATGACTAATTGATAAGTTACACTTTGCTGTAGGAGTGTGTTTAATGGCTGTAGACATGTGTTTACTGTAAAGTGTGGTATGGACTGGGTTCAGAACTATCTATTTAAAACATCCACTAACGTCTTGGAACACATTCCCATCAAACAGGGGGCACTTTCATACAGTTTTCACAGTCCTTCTCTCTCTTTTGTTTTTTGTTGTTGCTGTCATGTAGGAGAATTAGCTTTGCTGGTTGTGGTTTATTAAGTTAACTAGTCACATTTCATGTATCTATTTAGAAGAAATGAAAGTCCTAGATGAAACATTGGCCATTATAATGTTTTTGTTTTTGTTTTTTCAAGTCAAGGTTTCTCTTTGTAGCCCTGGCTGTGCTGGAGCTCACTCTAGACCAAATTGGCTTCAGATTCACAGAAATTCACCTGCTTTTGCCCCCCAAGGACTGGGATTAAAGGCATGTGCCACCATCACCTGCTCAAAGGCCTTTATTATGGCACAGCAACATGAACACCAGTATATTCATGTAGGGTCCTCTTTGCCTCAGGTCCTTCAGGAGTGACTGGGAGGGGCTGTAGATTTAGCCAGATAATGCTGTATGTCCTGTTAGGAGCCCAGGACTTAGATAACTGGAACACATTATCAAGCAGTTCAGCAGTAATTAAACATGTTCTTTGACCCACCGTAAAGCATGACCTCATCTCTTTAGAGTGCTTTTGGAAACACAACCCTGCAAATGGCCTCAGGAAAACACCAGTCTTTCCCTCCCAACATTAATCCCCCTTGCCCTAGAATGACCAAGAACATGTCCAGGTATGTGCACCTGAGTGACATAGGTGTGCATTGTGCACCTACAACATCATAACTCCTGTTATTATTTCATATGCAGCTGGAAGTACAGTGCCCTCCCGGGGTCACCATTGGGTTTGTGGCAGAACACTGGAACTTGTGCAGGGCCTCTTACAGCATCCAAAATCAGAAGAAAGAGAATATGATGAGAGTGCGTGGTCCATGCGCAACCTACGGCTGTGGTTCAGATTCTGTTTTTGAGGTAAATATGTGTAAAACAATATTGCTTCTACATTTTCCATTATGACCTCAAAATGTTCTTAACCAGCTTTTCTTGTGAATGAGCGAAGGGGACTGAAGAGTTAATTACAAGTTGACAGCAAATGCTTTTCACATGGTTTCGCATGGCTACTTGAAGTTTTCCAAAATGTGAATGGCATTGCCTTTTTTAAAATATTCTTTGCCATTTAGAACATTAAAATGCTTGGGAGTAAATAGCCTGATTGTTCTTGATATATATCATCCTTTCTTTGATTTCTAGAATGGGAATATAGGTATTAAATGCAAAAATCTAGCAAATCATAGCAGTTAGAGAATTCATAAGGGCGTGGATATGATGAATGACAGGGTTATGTTGTAACATTTTCTCAAAAATGAGTGATATTTTATTTTGCACTTTCTGCAGGGACTGCCAAAGAAATTGTGAGAAAAAAAAAAAAAAAGCCCTGAGGTTTGGGAGGCTTTCTCAAAGCCTCTTAACAGGACGAGGTTTGATACATACTAAACTTAGTCCTCCTCCTACTTCCTATGATGCCAAAAGCTTTCTACTTTTTATTTTATGTCACCATGTAATGAAACATCACTCCCTTATTAAGAGAATTGTACAAAATGTCAACAAACCAGATTTCCAGTGTAGGCTGGGTGTGATCACTCCATTACTGAGTGACATTAGAAGCTGTGTATGAGGTATTTTTTACATCAAATGCCAGGGTCCCTCTTTTAGAAGCTGAAGCCCATTCTTACATCTAGATCTGCTAAGACAGGGTGGGTTTGGCCTCCAGGTCTTGAGTGGTGTGCAGTGTATAGTGCAGGCTCCTTTATTTTGTTTAGAGGTTCCCTTGATTGGAAGTGATGTCCTGTTCCCAAATTCTCACCTTCTGCTACAGAAAAGAATTTAATCATCATTTCAAACTATACGTTCTGACAAAATTCCCCAAAAAGATGTATTTAAGGATGAGGAAAAGTCATCAGCTCGATTAATAACAGTTTCAGGACACTTAATCCTAGGATTCCTCATTTGAAATGATGTCATTAATAGTTTTTCCTGCATTATATATTATCGCAGCACAAACTGCTTCTAAGCAGAGGACAGAGCCATGTCCCTTGATACTTTTCAGCCACCCTAAAGTCCCACTCCTCCCTTTGCAGGTCTACTCTCTAGATGGAGCCTCTAACATCGGCAGTATTATCAGGAAGTGGAACGGCTTTTTATCAACCATGGCAAATGCTGATCACTTCGAGATTTGCTTCCCTTTGGACCTGGATGTGAAGATGAAAGCCATGATTTTTGGTGCTTGCTTCCTCATTGTAAGCCTCCTGCTGTGGACTTGAGAGAATTATTATTTCTTATGATGAGAAGCAGTATTCTATAGTAGAAAATTCATTTTGAAACTTGGCCAGCTTCTGTCTGTACCACTTCTAGGCACTGGGCCACTGGGTTCACTCATTTGCAGCAGGGAGAAAAATACTGGCATTACAGGGTGATGGATCTGAGCTGAGTCAAGGCTGCTGGGGCACACCTGGAAGGTGTCAGGCAGACAGTGGATGCCGTAATCATCATTTCCTATGAGTTATCTTTCTCACTACTTCAAAACAGCTGTCCTGTGATAATTAATATAACAAAGTAACTGCTAGGCAGCTGTCCTTCTCCTCTTGCATGTCAACTGTAATCATGCTCACCAGTGTTACATCTTCCTTAGGTTTACTGAGTTTTTCCTTCAGTTCAATGAGAAAAAATTTAATCGGTGCTGAATATGAAAAACTTATTACCCATCTGCATTCTCACACATTAGCCATGCTCATAAACATTTCATTAGATTTATTTACTTTTCCTGGTGTAGAATGCTCCTGTGATAAATTACAAAGGCTATTATATGCATTGATGTAATTATTTTTATCTATCTGCCTTCCATTTCTCAATATAAATGTAATTCCTCTTCCAATTTCAGGACTTCATGTACTTTGAAAGGACTCCTCAACGACGTTCATCCAGATAGAGGGATGAAGCAAAGCATCAGTTGAAGACAAAATTAGAGAAATGTGCATTGAGCTCACAGCCAGTCTTCAGTTATTTACAAGTGTATTTCTCTGGCATGAACATTGTTTTCACTGGTATAAGTTCAAGAATACAGTCAGGACACATGTCCCCAGTCCAGTATTTGGCTTCCTGGGACACTAGCTTATTCTGAAATATCTGCTCTACTAGCCAAGTAAATATATACAATGCAAGCAATAAAAAAATAGGCACATGAGCCATGGGAAAATTAAGCTCTTAATTGTCAACTTAACAGGTGGTAACATACCTTCTGCGTCTGTCCCTCTTTTCTTTGTCAAGAGGGCAAACTTGATTTCAGGTGAAAGGACTGCTACTCTTATTCTTCATCTTTAGGACCAGAAAAGGCACACAGAAATAACACAGAAATGATGTGCTTTAATGAGCAAAGAAAATGTTTCTTGTAAGCATGTAGCAGAATCTTGTTCTGCAACATTCATAAAAGTCCATAAAGTTCTCAGCGGGGAATTCGATTTTATTACAAAATAAAATGTGTTCTCTTTATAGTGCAGTTTATATTTCCCATAAATATTTCTTTATTCCTTCAGCTGGACAATTTGGAACTACCTATTTATAAAGGCAGGATAAGGCTACTAGGGAAAGTTGACCAGGACCACAGCCAAATAAGATCTTTGCATCTTAGGGCTTGGGCGCTTGAGTACAAACCCTGGACATTTACTTACTTGGCACATTACACACACTTTTATATCTGAATGTTTATCTTGGTGTCTAGGATTGCCTATTGTATCTTTGTATCTCATTTGACTTTTTTCAAAATCAATCTAATGACCAGGATATTCTAATGACAAGCAGTTTATAAAAACTGAATGTATAAATTTTATCATTGTTTAACACTGCTTAACTGCTTTATATGTTAAACAACTCTTTCTATGTAAACAATAGGAAAACCCAGTAAATATGTTGCCTCCAGATGATCGACGAGGACTATGGAGGACCAGCAGAGTACTTGTTTGTATTAAAGATGTTGTCTGTATGAATACATAGATTAGAGTCTCTCACTTGGGCTTCCTACCTGCTGGTGGACTGTGTTCTTTCATGGACGTGTTCTTTTAGAGTTTTTTAAATGAAGACTGAATGCTCTTATGTTGGGTTATCCTGAGACGAGAGGCTTAGCCACAGCCCTTTTTGAAATGAAAGACAGGTGCTTCACTTTTATTTATACTAATCGTTTTATGATAAAGCTAGCTTTACCCCATTATTTGTAACACATCTTTACTTACTGCCATTCTTTTTTTATATAAAAAATGTGATATCTGAATTATTTTCTAAAAGCAAATTACCTTATATTTTAAAATGCAACTCTAATCATAACTAGACATACCCATTTTCTGTAGTGCTATGTTATATTCTGCATATAAACCAGACAAACAGAGCTCATGTATGAATTTGTCATTGTACCCACCCTCACCCCAGTATTGCTGAGCTAGCCTTACATTGATAATGCAGGTCAGGATACTTTACATCTCATTGACTCATATTAGTGTTTTTTATACTAACACTTCCCTAACAGAAAAATTTCTTAAGCATAATAAGCTGTCATATTTTAATATAATTCATGCAATTTCTGTATCACATAATGAAATTTTATTGTATCAAATTGGCCAACTTAACTAAAAAAAAAAAAAAACCTCCTTGTTCCATCAAGTTTCTTAGACTTTTAAATAAATATGTAATAGAATTAATAGTAAGATGGTATTTTACTTCCTGAATTGTTACTGAGTCTGAATGCTTTCCCGTGAGATTTTTTTAAAAATAATTTCTTATTAATTACTAAGTTCTTTTTATTCTTGTATAGATTCACTAATTCCTGAGGCACTGAACAGTAATAACTAACATTCCTTTTTAAAATATTTTTGTCAGTTATTTGACAATTTAACAAATATATTTTTATCATACCCACCTTAACCTTTCCCATTAACTCCTCTTACATCCACTCTTACCTCCCTACACCCACTTCAGATCCTTATTTTGAGATTTCGTATGAGTAATGTATTATATCCCTTCCACCCCATCTACCCCTCTAAATTCCTTGTTCCTTCTTCTTCCTCTCAAATTTACACCCTCTTCTTTAGATAAGAAACACATAATCACACACCTACACTTGAGCACAAGCAAGCGTGCACACAGTCTGATGTGTCTAAGTTTAGGATTGACCACTAGGGATTGGATAATGTATGAGGGACTAATCCCTGGAGAAGACTGATTATCCCTATATTAGCTGCTATTAATTGCATGTAGCTCTCCTTCTATGAGTGAGGCCCCTTGAGATTTCCCCCCTCCGTGTAAGAATGTCAACCAGTATTGTTATCTTTCAAGTACTGTTTAGACCACCATATTGTTGTGGTATCTTGAGTGCAGCTTCCCTGTCATATTTAGAAAGCATTATTTCACTTCAAACCTTGCTGTTCTGTGTTTTTTACAATCTTTCTGCCCCTCTTCAGAGATGTTCCCTGAGCCTCAGGTATAGGGTTGTGTTGTAGATGTATCAGTTGGGGATGGGCACCGTGTGGTCAGATCTTCTTTTCTCTTTATTCTGCTCTCTGAAGAGCTGTGGATTTCTGTGACAGTCTCCATTTGCTGCAAAAAGAAGTTTCTTTGGCTAGCATTTATACTAGTTTATGTTTCCCTAAAACTCCACTCCCATCCATCATTGAAGAAGCTTCTTTTTGCAACAGACAGAGACTGTTACACAAATCCACAGTGGTCAAAATACAGAGAACAACTGAGTGTCCTAGGTCCGGCCCCAATTAATATTTGACATTCATTTTATCAAAAATTTCACATATTGGTACTCTATTTACATAATTTCTACCATATACTCCCCCCTCTAATTTCCTTGTCCCTCCTACTCCACATACACAACATAACTCCTATACCTAAGACTCTGAGAACATCGCAAAAGAGGAGACAGAGGATAGTCAGAGCCAACGGACCAAGACATCTGCTGTTATATAATCTCTTCCAAATGAAAAAATAAAGACAAGAACATGAAATGCAGTGGTTAATGACAAGATGGCTTGAGGAAAGAGTAGGAAGTGAATATAATCAAAATATGAATATTATCAAAATTATTAAGACACTATTTTTGGAGACTCTTCTTCGAGGGGTGAGAGCTATATTATCTATCTTATTATCTATCTATCATCTATATCATCTTTCTATCTATCACCTATCTATCTATCACCTATCTATCATCTATCTATCTTTCTATCTATCTATCTAGACCCTTAGGATGCAAATGGGAATTATACTCATTTAAGAAAGTGTCGGTCTCAGGTCCTCCTTTAGAGTCCACAACATCACTGCCTATGTGTAGCTGGCTAGGTTTATAGTACTTGGCCTGAATTTCCTCCTAGTAAGCAGACCTTAAGTTCAATTAGACAGCTGTTGATTACTACAGGGATGTAAATACCACTACAGCACCTTTAGGTATATTATGGCATTATGGTCCTTCTTATGGTTTGTAAGCATTACAGCTATGTCTTAGGGTTTCTATTGCTGTGATAAAGCACTACAACCAAAAGCTACTTGGGAAGGAAAGAGTTTCTTTAACTTATATAACTTCATAGTCCACGGAAGTCAGGGAGAAACGAAGGCAAGAAACTAGAGGCAGAAACTGAAACAGAGGCCATGGAGGAGTGCTGCTTACTGGCTGGCTACTTATGGCTTCCTCAACCTGCTTTCTTATAGTACCCAGTACCATAAGCCCAGGGTATGGCTTATGGTGGCACTGCCCCAGTGAGATGGACCCTTTCACATCAATCATTAATGAAAAGAATGCTCTACAAACTTGCTTGCAGGCCAATCTTATGGAGGTATTTTCTTTGAAAGTTCTTCTTCCCAAATGACTCTATCTTATGTCAAGTTGTTAAGTATCTACCCAGCACACAGTGGGTAGGAATATTGATTTCTTTTCTACCTTGGCAGCTTGTACAGTACCTTTCAATACTTTGAAAGCTAGTCCTCAGGAAGGAGGCCTCCAGGTCAGTTCCAGATCAATTCCTCCATGCCTTTTGTCCTAAGTATCTTCAGCAATAGGGTTTTACCTTCTTTTTCAGGGAAGCACCAAAGGGCAACGGTGTCCTTGTTGGTTGATACAAGCTAGATTATCTCAGAAGGGAGCTCAATTGAGAAAATGTCTCCATAGATTGGCCTGGTGGCAAGCTTCTTAATTAATTATTGATGTAGAAGGACCCAGACCATTTTGAGTGGTACCACCACTGAGCAGGTGGTCACTATCCATTTATCAGCTTAAGGACATTTAGATTGTCTCCATTTCTTAGCTATTGTAAATAGAAGATCAGTAATATGGCTGAGCAAGTATCTGTAGAGGACGACATTGAGTCCTTTGGTCATATGATTAGGAGTGTATTGCAATTTCATGTGGTAGTTTTACTTTTAGCTTTTTGGGAATTTTCTGCTTGGATTTCCAAAGGGGCTACATCAGTTTACAGTCCCATCAACAGTGAATGAAGGTTTCCCTTTTCCCCACACCCTTTCTAGTATTTGCTCTTGGTGCTTTTCTTAATATTGGCCATCCTGACTGGGGTAAAGTAGCTTTAATTTTCATTAATTGCTAAGGATGTTGAACACTTTTGACATATTTATTAGCCATTTTCACTTCTTTTGAGAACTCTCTGCTCAGATCCCTAGCCATTTTTTTTTTACTTTTATTAAAAATAGATTTTTTTCTAACAAAATATTTCCTAGTTATGTTTTTCCCTCCCTCTACTCTTTCTAATTCCCTCTCTCCTCTCTCCCATCTGGATACACTCTCTTTCTGTCTCTCAGTAGAAAACGAGGAGATTTTTAACAGAATAATATACTATAATATTACAATGTAATACAGTATAATATGATAAGAGAAAACAAAAACTAACACAATAAAGTTGGATAAAACAAACAGAAGGAAAAGAGCCCAAGAGAAGTCACAAGAATCAGAGACCAAGTTGTTTGCACACCCTGAAATCCCAGAAAAACACTAAACTGGAAGCCATAATATATATGCGGAGGACTGGTGCAGACCCTTGTAGACCCTGTGCATCCTACCTCAGTCTATGTGAGTCCATATGAGCTGTGGTTAAGTTGATTTAGAGGCCCTTGTTTCTTGGTGTCCTCTATCCTCTCTGGTTCTTACACTCTTTCAACCTCCTTTTCCACAGGGTTCCTGAACGCTGAGGGGAGGGATTTGATGTAGACATCCCCTTTAAGGCTGAGTGTTCCAAGGTTTCTCATCTGCTGCATAATATCTAGCTGTGGATATATATATATATATATATATATATATATATATATATGCCCATCTGCTGCAGGATTAAGTTTTTCTGATAATGACTGAGCAAGCCACTGACTTATGAGTATAGAAAAATATCATTAGGGGTCATTTTATTGCTACTTTTTTTTTTTTAAAAGAACAGTAGTATTTGGTTTTCCCCTAGGTCCCTGTGCTATCTAGTCTCGGGTTCTTGGTCACCCAAGCAGTGTGAGATGTGGAGTGAGCCTTAAGTCAAATCAGATGTTGGCTGGTCACTCCCACAATTATTCTGCCATCACTGCACTAATGTGTCTTGTAGACAGTACACCATTGTGGGTCAAAGAATTTGTCCCTAGCCAATTTTTTAATTGGATCGCTTGTTTCCTTGACTTTTAAAAAATCCTCTATTATGTGTATTGTGAGAATATTCTTTCCCACTCTATGGGCCTCCTATCTATTCTACTGATTGTTTTAATCTGGCTTCTCCTCTCAGAGATTTCCACCCCCCCACACCCAATCTTAACTTCATATCCACCTTTTTATTTACTTTTTCAGTGACCTGTTGTCTCTAACTTGTGCTGCCTGGGTGGGGGCCATTCACTAGAGTATGGTTGACCTACTAGAGACCATACCCTTAAAGAAAACTGACTCTCTTTTTCCCCTGGTGAGTGACCAATTGTCAATAGCAACTCAGGTGTTCTTTTTGGGATTTGGGGACTCATGAACTTCTGTCCACTCTAGGATAGAATGCTAACTGGATTGATTTTGTGCAGATCTTGTACAGTCAATCACTACTATTGTGAATTTATCCGTGTAGTAGTCTTGTCATATCTAAAAGACATGGGTTGAGTCTGTCATTCCTGACCTCCTACTTCTACAGTCTTTCTGTCCCTTGTTCATGGTGGTCCCTAAGCCAAAGGGAGAGGGGTGTCCCATTTGTGGCTGAGCACTCCACTGGTACCTACTTTCCCTTGAATCTTTACCCATCACTCACAATGCATTTCCCATGTGCATCTAGGTATGTCTTTAATGTAAATCTCAGAAAAGACAGAAGCAAAGTGATACATTCATGAAGTCAAAGTGGGGGGTGGGTAATCTGTTATCTGACAGTATATAGCATGGCTAAGAAGAGCATGTGGTAGACATTCTTTCAGTATTCACAAAAAGAAGAAAAATATGGTAAGTTTGTGAAATATTATTATAATAGCCAATAAGCTTGGGTCAATCTTTCCACTATTTTACTCCATCAGTAATTACTTTATTGCATATCTGCTAAATTTAGGAACTGAACTGAAAAGCAAATAGGAGCACTATTTTATATATTATATATATATATATATATATATATATATATATATAATAAAGGCTTGTAGCCAAGACAGATCCTTAGAACACACCTCTGTGATGGCTGCCATAGACATTGACCTTTTGGAGTACTGGTATATTCACAGGGGGCTGCTAGCTCTGTACTATATGATTTACTGCGGTCACAATCAAACTATCAAGGCTGACTATATAGTATTCCTGAGAGAGTTCCTGGAAGTGCTATAGATAAGGTAAATTTTACAGCCATGTCTGCAAGCAGATTCCATCTTGATATACTTTTAAAAGTCAATCTGGAAATTTTCATGAAGGAAATTAGTGACTGGCTGTTTATTATAGCAGTACACAGCCCCAGACATTGTCCAGTCTATTTAATATTGTTCATTAGGAAGATACTGCTATGCAGCTGTGACCCCTGTGTAGCATGAATCTTAAATGGTCTTATTAATAAAAAAATTCGAGAGCCAGATATTTGAGTAAAAGCTGGAAGATCAGAGAGACAGAACAAGCAAGCCACAGCCAACCTCACCTTGATAACTTCTAAGCTGATATTATTTCCTCAAACTGGAAGCCTCTGAGTCCTCATCCGAATGGATCTCAGCTGAACTGCTGCTAAAAGTCTAAAAATTTAAAAAGCCTCTAGTTTCTGGTCCTCACACGTGACATGAGATCTCAAGTGCTGGGATTAAAGGTGTATGCCACTACTGTCTGGCCTCTATGTCTAATCTGGTGGCTGTTCTGTTCTCTGACCCCAGATAAGTTTTATTAGGGTACACAGATAAAATATTACCACACCCCTGTCATCCCTATGACAGGCCTCTGTGATAGGCACTATGAGATTTACATTGTAGGGTGGAGGAAAGCAAGTGGGAAACTTTGCACATGTTCACGCATGTTACTGTCCACAAAAGGACCACAAGTTCCATCTTAACCACATGCTGTGATCTTCCTCTAGGTAGTGTTTGGTTAATTTTCATTTTGATGGTGTATATGAAAACAGAACAGAATGGCAGCATGTTTTCTTGTGGTTTGATATTCTGGAATACAGTTGAGAAGGACTTGAGGCAGGAAGGAGGTCTTATATAAGGTGTACTCTTTTTAGAGTTCAATTGCATCCCTGCTAGTGCCACAGGGGTAACAATCAAACATATTTCCTGTGATCGTATGTGTTTTTAAATATAAAATCCAGGACAATACTTAGTTTTTAAATTCTTCACGAGTAATTAAATTTTTTTTGCCTGTAGCGCAAGTAATAATATATTATATAATTAACACATAATATTAATTAAAGTATAATATATACATATATAATTCTCTTCATGTCCACTTAGTAGTGGATCAATTTTTCTAGTCTACTCTTTGCGTCATGTGTACCTATAGGGCTTGGAGAGTCTCTATTATAAAATGAAACCTTGTTATGCCCAAGGCTGACTACCAGCCTCATCCTGGATGATGAAATGGAAGCTACTGTTCACAAGGTTAGTGGACTCCCATCCAGCCTCTCTTCATAGTCAAGCATTCAGATTGTTTATCATTTTTAACCTCTACCAAATTCTTACTCATCTAGAAGCAAGCTGTACTATACCATCAAAATCTTTGGTTTATACTTCAGCCACACTTTCTAGGTTTCCTACAGCAAGAGAATTCTGTGATCATTTACTTTGCAATCATAGCAGCAATAGAAGGGAACTATTAAAAACAACAACAAATAAACAAGCCAGCATGAAGTTTGGTACTAGATAAGTATGGGAAGGTCTGTAATAGAGACACAAAGTGGTTACATCGTGCTTGCAGATCGTTGCAGTGTGTTACGCCTCTGTTTTCTATTTTAAATGACATCAACCTTCATTCATAACATTGTTAAATTCCAGATAGTTTTTAAATGCTTAATATTCCTAATACTGTTGTTAGGTAAAAGACTGTTGAAGCTGAAACACAATGCTCACCTCAAAGAGAACAAGGAAGGGCTTGTTCTGGAGCCAAATATTTGTGACCATGAACACAGATTTGGTAACCCCAGATTCTGTGTTCAGTGCAAAAGTAGTTTCATGAAGCTTTCATAGTAACAGAAAAATGGAAGTTATAAACCATGACCCTCTCCAGATACACTGGTGAAGGCATCAAAGAAGCAGGCTGCAGCACAGCAGAGAACTCAGTCTCGGCATCAGGTGCTCTCTGTGGACTCTATGCTTGGATTTGGGGGGAACTGGTGTTCTGCTGATTTTGATATGCTCCAAAGGCTTTGATTTGTCACAGGACATTAGGTCTGACACTGAGGTGGGCAAATTATAGCTATTTAGGGGCTAAAGCTAGCCCAAGATAAATTTTAGTTGAACTCTAGAACCACAACATTTCAACTTCTCCACAATCGTAGAAGTTCTAACCAGCCTTGAAGAAAGTTCGGTTTGAAGGTATAGTTCCTAGGAACTTTTGTCCCAACCACATTCATTACTCCAGACACAAATAAAGTTCATTTGTCATCATCACAGAACAACTTTTTAAAGTTTGTCCAAATTGTCTTCACTAACAGTCATTAAGAATAATTAGAGTTCCAACTCTTTGCATTATAACATATAACAACAGAATTAAAATTGTGCTGTCTTTCATGCTTTTGATTTTGTAGAAATACACAAATGGAGGGTACTAGGGAGAAGCAAACTCTAAGTACAAGACCAAAGTGCTAACTGGTTTTGCAGCCTCCCCACCATGGGAGTCAGAAAACTGAATATGATGGTGTGCGATAGGGGGCAGCAGAGGCTTGTGGATTTCATTCGTAAACCACAATCATTTTCTCAGCCAGACTCCATCTGTTTTAATCTATGAGATGTAAGTATTCAAACCCGGAAGGGACATGTAGGACCTCTTACTCTACATTTTGTCTACAAATGAAGGAATTGACAACACAGAGAGAGAGAGGTCAGATATCCAATGTGCCCTGGAAATTCACAGAGAACCAACAGTGAAAGCACAGGTCTGTTTGTTGTTGTTGTTGTTGTTGTTGTTTTTTTTCCTTTTCCATCTCCTTGCCATAAAACCAAGACTTTCACAGAGTCTTGAAAACATTTAATGTAACATGTTTTACAGCACTGATAGTTTGAATTATTCGTAGTTTTCAGAGTTGTTTTTCAGCCCTCATGCGATCAGTCTACATAAATCGCCTAGCGCCTATAGAGCTACATACACTCTTACTGCTGTGACAGTCCAATCTGTGCAGGGCACACATCACAGACATCAGCAATGGCTATGTTCTTCCTTCAGCCACTTTGGAGGTCAATATATCACAGGGTGGTGAGAAACGCCAGACATCAGAGTTGTCCATCTCAGTCATTTGGTGGAAAACCACACAGTTTTTTTTCCCCCAGTTATTCAGTAAACCGACCCTTTAATGTGGATTCTAAGAAGTTCTAAGGAACACCCTGTTCCTTCTGAGAAAGAAGCCATCGGGTTTGGCTTCTCTTGGCTTCATACCAGTCCTGCTGCAATGAGCTCTGTAATAATGGGAGCTCTGTGGGTGATACAGACGACTCAAGGCTTTGCAGACAGACCTACTGCATGAGGAAAAAAATAACCTTGGTTTTGTAAGGAAGTAAACACTTTTACAACTTTGTGATTTTTTTTCATTATTTTGCTTATTTTATGTGTATATGTGCATGTCTACATGGTATGTATAAGGTCCAAGAGGGCATCAGATCTCTTGAAACTGGAATTACAGGTGGCTGTGAGCCACCATGTGGGTACTGAGTCATCTCTCCAGCTCCTGTAATGATCTTTGATAATGAAAATGATCCATCTTTTCCAGGTAATGTTGGGTAAATGATAACTTTTCTGCATAAAAACACAAAATTAAATATTTAAATATAAACGATATCTTTCATTGGTGTGTGTGTGTGTGTGTGTGTGTGTGTGTGTGTGTGTGTGTGTGTAAAGGTAATTTCAAATCAGGAAAATCTATGAATGTATTTCAAGCAAATAAATAGATATTATTCCCAGATCCCTAGGCTGCTGTGGGATGTCTTTCTGTATGCTGTGAATATGTGTTGCTCTGATTGGTTGATAAATAAAGCTGTTTGGCCTATGGCAAGGCAGCTTAGAGGCAGGCAGGAAATTCATGAGAGAGACAGGGAGAAGAAAGGCAGAGGTGGAGGAGATGCCATCACACCATCCTGGTAGCAGCATGTAATAGCACACAGGTAAAGCCATGGAACACGTGGTGACATATAGATTAATAGAAATGGGTTAATTTAAGATATAAAAGCTACCTAGCAAGAAGCTCAAGTCATGGCCATGCAATTCATAATTAATATAAGCCTTCCTGTGTTTATTTGGGTCTAAGCAGCTGCCAAACACTGGTAGGAGAGATTCCTCCCAACCGCAGGGCTGGGCAAGACTGGAGAAACCTTCTGGATACACTAGCCATGTCCTCCAGCTGTCTAAAAAGAAGTAGCAGACAAGTAAAAATAAGATTTTTTTATTTTTATTTCTTTTATATTTTTATTATTTTAATAATAAATTAAGGGGTTGCCCTGGATTTAGTAGATAAAGGAAATAAGGCCAATGACATCACTAATTCTTTCTAGATATGGCCTAGCCTGCCTGCTGGCCCAGCAAACACCTTGAAACAGACAACATGGCTGGGGTGTGAGAATATTTTATACAAAAGTTTGGCAAGTCGGATGTGAGGACTCATCATCTGTAAAGACGGGTGGCTATTTGATCTATTTAATTTCCTGATTTGTTTTCTGTCTCCTCTGCTTTGGCTATCTTCTTCATTCCATTTGACTTTCCTGTGGTTTTGTTTATAAAGTGTTCCTGCTATTTACTTGAAATATGGACAAAAGAAATCATGTTCAGAGGGCACTGTTTTCTCCCCTCTCCCATGTCTATGGGATAAAATGTTTTCATTGCTAGTGTTTAGTGAACTTCCTGTGTGAACATAATCAGTTGAGACAGGTGTAGGAAGGAAACACACATCACTTTTATCCTGGTTAGGCTATTTTAAAGAACATGCCATATTCTCTCGTAACAATCAGCCTAATGATGGGACAATAGCATGAGTTCCTTCCCCATCTCAGGCAACCAGAGGCCCCATAGACTCTTTTCTATAAATTGTACTCTATGGGTGTGCTAAGAATATACATTTTTTTAGACAGACTGTGTCCCCAAAGATACACAAAAATAGACAGAGCTGCACATGCCTACTCTCACCTTTCGCATTGACTTCTTGAGAAAGTCATCAAAGTTCAAAGAAAGTACATGAGGGCTGAGAAATGTCCAGGTGTCTTCTCCAACACCTTCTCTCTGCACAGGGATGCTATAGATTGTGAGTGACCAGGGTGAAGTTGTGCTTGTTCTTTCAAGCCTGTTCCCCATTTTTTACCCAACACTACAGTTTCTAACTTGCTATGAAGACTAGTACACAATGTGTTTCTGCACAGCTAGATGGAGACCCAGTGACAGTCCATTCCTGTGCAATGGTAACTGGCTTGGGTCTTTTTGCCAATGATCCTTTCTGTCTTTTTTTTCCCTGAGGACTCCAGTGCCAATGTCATGGTTGACATAGTGTTTCTTATACTTTCTTATATCTGTGTGCAGATATCAAGAACAGAAAGTAAATGATATAACAAGATCTTCTATTCAGAGCTTCTTAAATAAAGTAATGCTACCCCATAGTTGTCAGAAAATCCAGTGGCAAACTTGCATGTACAAAATGAAGAATATATTTTGTTTGCTCTGGAGGACATTTAAACACAACAACAACAGGTTGACCACTGAACAAAAATACCTTTTTTAAAAAATAAATCTGTGTATGTGTGTGCATGCAA
The DNA here is from genome assembly GCF_004664715.2 of Peromyscus leucopus. Classification (NCBI taxonomy): domain Eukaryota; kingdom Metazoa; phylum Chordata; class Mammalia; order Rodentia; family Cricetidae; genus Peromyscus; species Peromyscus leucopus. The sequence continues at coordinate 81,019,799 of NC_051069.1, forward strand.
CTATTTCTAAAGGCCAGAAGAGAATGTGGACTTCTCTGGAACTGGAAGTACAGTCATACTCCAGCTTACTAGAAGTTTCTTTGGAATACGAATAAGCATCCCGTCCTTAGATATTGATTTTATTGTCTGAAGGTAGATTCCAGGCAGTATTTTAAAGGTTACTGTGGGTTTTGTCTTGGTCAGGTCAAGAGCCATTGAGCATCAGTCTCCAATTCCTTGTTATTACACCGAGAAGTCACTTGGATGTTGTGGGAAATCATACATCCACATCAAATTCCATAGCAACAGCAGCGGCACCAGAGTTCCCCAGGAGACTCTATCCTGCCTTCAAATTTAAGAATGTCTGCCTCCAGAAAACTTTCATCCAATTTGCAAATAAGTGAATAAAATATACTCTCTTGCTTTCATGAATTTTAATGAAATTGCTATATGGAATACAAGATGCCTAGTTCAATGCAAATTCCAAACCAAGTGTGGAAGCCCAAGCTTCCCTCACTCAACACAATAAAAAGGCAGATGATTCTCAAACCCCACTCATTTCTCTTCCACTCTAACTTTAGCCCATCCACCTCTCAACCAATTGAATTTGCTTTAGTTTTTGCTAATATTGATTTTTTTCTTTTTTTTTCTGACACATGCAAATGGTTCTAAATCAAAACAATACAGGTAGGCTAGCTACTGTGTGTGCCTGTGTGTGTGTGTGTGTGTGTGTGTGTGTGTGTGTGTGTGTGTGTAGAAACTCAAGTCTCATTTTCTTGCTAGTTATTATTCATGTGGAAATGAACTTCAGGGCACAGGTGTGCCTGCTCAACTACAAGTTCAGGTAAATATATCTCCTAACTGATGATTTCAGTGTCATTTTCCAATATAAACTATGCAATCTCCTTCTGAAAGAAAGACTATAATCACTGCCAACATAGAATCTCTGCTTTCCAGAACTTTCCATTAATCACACAACAGGTACATAATGAAAAATAATAACAAATGCTTACACTGCAACTGAATGATTTTCAACTGTGAGTATCATGCATATGCCTCTCAGGTCCTGAGTATTTTCTAGAGTCACCAGGAGTCATTTCAGGTATTCACTAGACTTTGTGGCCTGAAACCTGCAGCCACCCTTGCTAAAATGCCTACAATGTAGGCAGGGAATTCTGTAGTCTGCATGTCTGTGTCTAGAGAATTAACTCCACGATGACCTAATTGCTTTGATGACAGTGTTATTGTGAGAATTTATGAATAAAACTGTATTTTTTTAAACCTTGATGTGATGTAAAAATGTAGAAAAAGGTTTTGCTTTGCTTTATGCAAGGTAGGTAAGCCAGGCTTTTATAGAGTCTCAAAGCAAACTGACCCAGAAATAGCTGAAGAGACTTTTTTTTAACAGGCTAACTCTAAGTACTGATTTTCTGAAGGAAAGAAAAAAGAAAGACGACAGCCAAGCCACAAGATTAGCTCCTCTGAGGCTGCTGCCATCATAACTGGGGATCATGGACTGAGTAAATAGTCATGTTCCCCTCCTGGAAGCATTAAGTCATTGGAACCTACTGCTGAGTCACAGACAAACTTACAGGAAGATCTTCAAGTCGGAGAGGCAAAGGGAAAACTTCATTCCCTTAAGTCTTGGTTAACTCCTTCAAAACTCTCATTAAGCACCAGAGTCCATTTCTGTGTTCAGAAGTCATGGAAATCACAATACTTTTGGGTCCTCTCAAATGATATTCAATCATTACAAGCTCAAGAATTGTTTTACAGTATTCATGAACTAAACAAAACACAACACACCCATCCATTCAAAAAGAAACATGAGTAGCCATATTATCTGTCTAAATACAATTCATATATTTACTTTAGAATCCTAGAATTTTTACAAATGTGACCATCTACATGTGCATATCTATTCTAAACTAAATATTTATTCCTTGTGAGGAGTTACTTGTTACTTGGTGAGGAGGACTGGCTAGAGGAATGTGCTGCGGGATATTCAATCATACTGTGAACTCCAACTTTGCATTTCTGTTAATTAAATAAAATCAACCTTGGGTCAGGAGGCCAAGTTAGCAACTAGTTGACAGAAAGTAAACATAGAGAGTCAGAGGGTTAAGGCCAATAAGCTGATTTGCAAAGACAGTTTGGATTTGATGATGACACCTTGACCCTATGGCATTTAGCAGCTTTGAATGCTTTGGACAAGGTTGAACAATCAGGAAAGAGGTCGGAGTCTTTTGCTTAAATTATACAAGGCCCAAAAAAAGCCTTTACTGATTTTTTTTCCAAGAATTGACTTCAGCTATATATAGAACAGTATCAGATGGAGAATTTAGAACAGTATTAATTAAATCTTTGGCTTTTGAAAATGCAGGTGTGGAAAATGCCAGCATTGGACTAATGAATGAAGATCAAGAAGGAACAGGCAAGATAACCCTTTGCCATCGGGAAACACTTTAGTGGTCCTCTTGAAGGCCCCAGTATCAAATATGGTTCAGTCATTCCCTGTCAGCTTTGGATAAACTCATTCACAGGACAATTAAGATTTAATGTATGTTGTTAAAAAACAATGCTGCTCTGAATAGTAGATAAAACAAAATTTTCAGGAGAAATAATGAAACAAGTATTTTTGAAAACTTCTATAAATTATCAAAGACCAAAGCTAAAAATACCAATAAATGGTATTGTAATTGCAGGTTTAGTAGACATAGGCACAGATGTAACAATAATTTCCTTAAAAGCTTAGCATCCAGATTGGACTCTTCAGGAAGTAAATATTTACCTCCTAGTGATTGGAATTATATCTCAGGTAAAACAAAATGCAAGATAGGTTCAGTGTATAAGGCCAGAAGAAGAGATAGGAAAATTAAAGCCATGTGTGGCTAACATAGCAATGAGTTTATGGGGACATGATTTGTTGGAGCAATGGAAAACAGAGATTAGCATTCCTCCAATCTCATAAATAAGCCATAAAATAAAGAATACTTCTGAGAAAAATATTAAAAGTTATTATCAAGAATAGTCACAGATCATTCAGCTTGTCCATAAGCAGGGCACAAGAGTTGTTAATCTTTCAAAGGTACCAAGACCCCTACCTTTAAAATGGTTAACTTTAAAATAGATGAACTTGTCTTGGTAGAGTAATGGCCTTTGACATCAGTAAAATTACAGGCACTAGAAATGCTGGTACAGGAGCAGCTAAATGCTCATCATATTGAAAACTTGACTAGTCCTTGGAATTCTCATATATTTTTCATTAGAATGAAATCTGGAAAATGGAGAATGTTAAAAGATTTAACAGCCATAAATAAGGCTATTCAGCCAATGGGCTCTTTACAGCCTGGAGTTCCCATTACCTAAGAGATGGTCTATTATAGTGATTGATTTAAAAGACAGCTTTTTTTTTTAACTATACCTTTACAAGAACAAGATAGAGAAAAATTTGCCTCTATGGTAACCACTTATAATAATTCTCAACCTGTTAGAATATCCCAGTAGAGGGTCTTGCTACAATGAATGTTAAACAGTCTCACTTTATGTCAATATTTTATATGACAGACATTAGAAATAATTCTTAATCAGTTTCATCAATCTATAATTTACCATTATGTAGATGATATTTTAGTAGCTGATTCAGATTCAGATACCTTAGAAAAAGTGTTTGATGAAGTAAAGAGAATTTTGCCTTGTTGGAGATTTCTGCTGCCCGGGGAGCTAGTCTCCAGCAGCACTGAGCTTGAAGAGAATCCATGAAGTTGGTGTACTATGACTTTTTTATCTGAAGGAGTAAGGAGAAAGACACACTCTCTTGATGGTTTCCTTCAGACCTCTTCTTTATTCTTTTGTATTCTCTCTTCTATGTTCTATATTCTCTTTTATCTGTATCCAGAAATGTCACTTCTGTCTCTCTTGATGTTTTCCTTCTAACTCTATCTTTATTCTTCCCTATTCCTCATTTTTGGTGTTTTCTTTCTAACTCTGTCATTATTCTTGATGTTTTCCATCTAACTCTCTTAATGTTTTCTTCCTAATACTCTCATTTTTGAGGTTTTTCTTCTCTCACTCTATCTTTTCCTTACAGCTTATATACCCCAGCAAAATCTTTCAGGTGATATAAAAATTACAACATGGTTACATTCTATTTTTCTAATGAATAATTACATTGCATACAAATTAAAAAAACAGCATGTTTTCCATATCCCTTAACATGATTAAACATTTTATGTATTAGAAGTGAAAAACAAATAATCCCAAGAACCCACATACATTCTTATTATAGATTAACAGAGTGTAAGCAAGCAAGATATTCTTCTTAGTCAGTTCTTTTACTGGCAGGCTGCATTTTGTGGTTACAATGAAAGGACCAATCACTTTATTACTTATCTTGGAAGGTAATCTTATAAGGAATCACAAACCTAAACTTTTATACATGAAAAAGAATCAGTCAGCTCTACTTCAAGTCTTTAGGGTGAGTACCCACTCATCAATAGGTTTTTATAGTAGGAGATTGGGGGCAAAAATGGGTATAAGGAATTAATCATCACTTTTGGTCACCAACAAATCCTAGCAAGAAAGACACATCAGCTAATAATAATTAGACTGGTTTATTCTTGTTCCCTGACCTTAAAGAGTTCCTCACTCAAGCAGGTGCCTTTCTAACACTTTAGATTGTCTTTTTGGGTTTTTCACCTCAAAGCAATTTAACAAAAATATCTTAGTTTAGCTTTATTTTCAAAATTTTGTTTCAGCTATGATGCACTTCTAAACCTGTGAACACATCTCCCAACATTAAGATGAAAAGAATTTAAGTAGGCTGGGCTACTGGGACTCAATTGTTTTACTTAATCAGTAACCTAAGCCACAGTCTACATGGCTTCTCTTGAAAAAATACAAAGAGGAGATTCTATTAATTACCTAGGATATAAGCTGGGTTTATAGAAAATTTAACCACAGAAAGTACAAATCAGGAGAGATCAATTAGAAACCCTTAATGGTTTTCAAAAATTACTAGGAGATATTAACTGGCTATGCCCCACAATTGTCTTAGCCACTCAGGAATTAAGTAATTTTCTTCAAACCTTACAAGGACTTGTAAGAAAATTTTCAGCTGAAGCTGAGAGAGAATTGACTCTGGTAGGAAAGAAGTTACTGTTGCACATGTGGATTGCGTGGATCCAGAGCTTTATTGTATTCTTGTTATTTTACCTTCTACTCATTCTCCTACAGGAATTCTTATGCAGGTTTTGCTTCTGTTTCCACAGGAGAAGAAAAGCTATGAATGCCATCAAGATCAATAAAGATTAGATTTGAACACAAGAGACTGCTTGATTAAGGAGAGGCAATAGTTCATCAAACAGTGTGGCCATTCAATCCAAACTAAGTTATAATACTAAAAAATAACATCTTTCATTTTATCATACACACACACACACACACACACACACACACACACACACACACACACATATATATATATATATATATATATATATATATATGATATTTTTGAATGATAATTTATGAAAGGCACAATTGCCTTACTGGCATAAAAGGAAAAATGGGGTTTCTTAAACCACATGTCTTAATTCCATATTAGAATGCTAAATTGTAGATTGCCATATGGCTCATGCCATCTTGGATAACAGCTTTTGAGTTTTCTTCTAAAAAAAAAGGATATTTTTGTTGTTTACTATTAAAAACCCAGTTAAGAGATAAAATATTTTAAGTAAATTCAAAGGGTGACTATAAAGATGGTCTAAAATTCAAAATGAAGGTCCTTTGTGATATAAAAATAAATACACCTTAACCTTGAATATATATATATATATATATATGAATAGGTATATTTATCCACACATTAAATTATTAAAATACATTTAATTTCAAAAATGTTTTTAATTAAAAGACAATACTTTTTTCACTGCCCCAAAAATTTTGCCTTAACAAAATATAACCTGCCATAAAAGGAACTCCCCAAAGATAGGGATGGGGCAGAGTTTTATTTTTGTCTTTCCAGGATTTTAAAAGCATCCAACTAAATAATCTGGAGACTACTGGACAAATGAGACATTTGAAGAATGACAAATCATCATGAGAAAATGTCCCAAGGAAAAGAGTAAACTGACCCAATGGTATAGCACACCTTCAAACAGGTAATATTTTATAAATCTTCCCAAATGCTCTCTACAAACAAACAAAAAAAAGCAAATGGTCTTTTTGGTTTCAATTCAATCAAAAATTAAAGCTGGCTTTGGAGTTAGAGTGTGGCTCTCTCATTCTCTAAACCCATGCATGCTTGTTAAAAAAAAATCCAAAATCTCTGTCACATGGCAGAAGAGCCACCTGTTATGGGATGGAAGAAAACCAAAATTAAGGAACTATTCTATTGCTACTAATCTCATATTTCTTTGGTTTCTGTTTGATTCTTTAAATTTTTTCTTAAGGTGTAAATATTATCTCAACGTTTATAAGATAATTATATATCTATATATAAACTTTCTTTGTGATATTAATGGTTATATAGTGTAGCTAGAGTTTTCCTGCCTTGCCCACAGTCAGGACAAATCTTTGTCACCTGCCAGTCCCACAGCCGCTCAGACCCAACCAAGTAAACACAGAGACTTATATTGCTTACAAACTGTATGGCCGTGGCAGGCTTCTTGTTAACTGTTCTTATAGCTTAAATTAACCATTTCCATAAATCTATACCTTACCACATGGCTGGTGGCTTACCAGCGTCTTCACATGCTGCTGGTCATGGCGGTGTCTGCAGTGTCTCTCTGCCTCAGCCTTCCACTTCCCAGAATTCTCCTCTCTCCTTGTCCCACCTACTTCCTGCCTGGCCACTGGCCAACCAGTGTTTTATTTATTGACCAATCAGAGCAATTTGACATACAGACCATCCCACAGTAATATAGAGTACTCACTAATTCTAAAAAAAATCCATCTAACTTCTTGTATGTCTTTTTGGATTTGAGTCTGATCAGGTAATTAGGAACTAAGTGCATATACTCTGGATGTACTTGATAACTTGTGGCTCTCTAACTTTTCAGAGATCATCTACATATGCCATTTAAAATATTTAAGTTTTATGTAGTGAACCACGACCATTCCTAATGGCAACATTTGAGGTCTCCAAAAGGATGACATGGCCCTACAATGACAAATCCACCTGGACTGTGGTAATGCATTAAGCTGACAAACACCACCCAAAGATCAGTTTCAGACTACAAATTGCTTAGGACAACTTCAAAGCTGCTAGCTGAGAGGGTCCAGCCTCACACACTACTCTAGCCAGGACTTCAGATAAGCCCTACACTTTCCCATTACATAGAGACTGGACATCAAATGATACAGCTAGTTCTCCCAGAACTTGATCACTATCCCAATTTTCTCAGGGTCTACGTAAGATGCTGTGACCCCCAGACAGCAGTAAATAATTTGAAGAACACAATATCCACATTCCCAATAGGTGGGGTGGGTAATTTTTGATCATTTGATGGGTTATGGATGTTTGTCATTGTTTAGGTGTGTTAGTTGCAAGTTCTTACTGGTCATGGTCCAGGAGAAAACTAAGCAAAGGAGGTTAGATTCATGGATCTCTTTCTGAAAAGAAAAAAAAGGGTGGGGGGGAGGGATATAAAGATGATAGGATAAAAGGGTAGATTATTGAATCTACTTTTAAACTAAGAAACAACTATTCATCTCATATATTTTACATTGTTATAGATTTTTGTATATTGATACAAATTTAAGGTTATTTGTGTTAGAACATACTGTATATGTGTTTCTACCTTGTTTAAGGTACTGTACCTACCTATGCAGTTCATTTAAAAATGTAATGTAAAGTTCTACTCCTTGAAAGTTATTGTAACAAACTGTTCAGGATAATTAAGAAATTCAGGTTAGTTGTTAGTCATCCATATCAATCAAACTTTTAGTTATGTTAGGTATGTTTTCAAGGTTAAACAGATATATTTTAAAGAGAGATAGGTGGTCCTCAATAACTTCAGAGATCCACAGAGTATGATTTAAGATGTTTTAATAATACAAGGCTTTTCATGACAGTGAGATAGGTTGGCTCCTGGCAGTACCAATCTACTTCAAAAGGATGATGAGTATTGAATAACCTCCATATGGAGTTTGCTTTCAATGTAACAAAGCTAGCCACTGAGCAAGAAACTTCCCTTGCCTTGACTGCTGATACTATGCTGTCCAAATTTGACAAGCAGGACACAAAATAAGATGACTGCAGAACTTTGCCAAGACAAGGTAGAACAGTCCTTTAAAACTCTTGCTTCACAGAAAAGTCTGTCAGATATTCTAGGCTTATAGGCTGACTATGAATGCCCTGACATTGCAGAGTAACCTTGGGTGACTGTCCAGGCAGCCAGATGTCTCTGTCATTTCTGTACTTTCAGAAGTTGTTTGCTTTGTACTTCCTGTTTACTCAGGTAATATTTTATCCCTCTTGGGTCTTTGATGGGATTGAATACTAGATAGTTATACCATTTTCTTGGTTACCAAATTCAGAAAAGAAACTTACAAAAGAGGTACAAAGTTTATAAGGCTAAGAAACATAAAAGCCTAAGTTGTTTATGAAAATGTTTTAAGGTCTAAAAAGATATTTTTAGGATGTTAACAGAAGTTATGATAGAAAGGGTTTAGGTATAAAACTGTAGACTCATCAAGATAGGATAGATAATAGAGTAATTTCTCCAAATTTGCTACATACAAATAGACTGGGCATTGTGAAGGTAATCCTTACTTGACAAGTGTTCTTATTGTATATAGTTTTACTGTGTTAAGAGTTAAAAATCTTTCCTAGCAACTAATTGACAGAAAGTAATCATAGTCAGAGTCTGTCTGGAAAATGATAGGGAGACACAGAGGAAGTAGTAGGGAGGGACCTTTGTGTGAATTTTTTTATTTTTATTTTTTGGCAGAGCAGGAAAGGAAAGTCTCTTTCCGAGATGCCAGCAAAGAGAGAAGGTTAGCTAGTTGCTACTCAACCTCTCTGAGCTAACAGGTTTTTATCCTAGTCTTGGGCTCCTGAGTCTTATTGATAAATAGAACTATAGAGATTTAGTTAAATCTATATTTGTTGGCAGTGACAAAGCCAGTGCCTGTGGGAATGGAGTTCCCACCAGAGCGGCCAGGCCACTGCCAGAGAAGCAGGTCAGTAACGGCAGAGCTGCAATTCCTGGCTGAAATGGTAGTAGATTAAAGTGCAGCCTCTATGCCACCAAACAAACAACAGGTATGCCCTAAATTCTCATTTTTGCTGTGTTGTTTCGGACACCATCTTTTAGAAGTGCATCACCACCCCTCAAACTACAAAACTAAGTTTAGTTCAGAATCTTTGACTCAAATCTCTTACTCTCTTCATGCACTTATTTTAAACCCACTTTTAGAGATTTAGCAAATTGGAATTAATCTGAAAATGCTCTGGCTTTCCATTTACCTGTGTGAGAGATAAAACGTGTCTATGTTATGCTTTGCTTATCTCACGGCAGCTACCTTCTTTTCTTCAGAGGTCATCACAGCAGAAAGGCATATCTTGTTCCTCTTTTGAAAATATTTACATGCATGGGAGAAAGAACTGTAGCATATGTTCTTCTGTGTCTAATTTCACTTAGCACAATGTATGCAGTTACATCATTTTGCTAAAAATGTCAGCATATCTGTGGCTACATAATATTTTGATATATATGCAAACCACATTTTCTTCCTCCATCCATCCATTGATAAGTAGTTACCTTAATATCATATTGTAGTCATGTTGAATTATGTAGCAATAAACTTGAACGTGCAAATGTTTTTTCAAATGCTGGTGCCATTTTCTTTCAACATATGCCCAGAAGCGAAAATGGGGAAAGGGTTATGCTAAAAGTGGTGACCCAGGTGTGAAACAGTGATTACCGTAGCGAGAAACAATGAGAGGTTGTTTAACTGGTCCAAGAAGACAATGAAGTTATAGTATTCTACAGCACAGCTTAGGAATTGTCCAGAGAATGTAGGGTTTTTAATGAGGAGAAGAGAGAGTTCAATGTCTCCAAACACTGAGCAATAATAAGAAACTGGGGATATTGATTACCCCGATTTGATCAGTGCATATTGTATAGGTGTGTTGGAAAAATCACACTATATTTCAGGTACCATTATTATTTGTTAACCAAAAATTTAAAGTTTCTGTGGAGGTGGAAATGTTAACTATCCTGACCTCACTTTCACATACTGTACAAGTATAAAGTTAATGTTTTGCAACTCCCAAATAAAAATAATAATTTTTAAAAACCTTCCAGTCTTTCAAAGTCACTTCCTTCTTATTCTCAGAACTCAACATCATCAGAAATGTAATTTATTAACTTGTTTGTAAGAAGTTACAAAGGGGCTGGCTAGAGAGATGGCTCACTTGCTGCTCTTACAGACACCCAGGTTCTATTCTAAGTAGCCCCATCAAGCAGATCATAACTACCTATAACTCCAGTTCTAGAATTTTCAGTGTCCTCTTTTGGACTCTAAGGGAACCTTCACACACATTGGGCACATACATACACCCAGGCATACACACACACACATACACACACACACACACACAGACACACACACACACACATGCTCACAAAGTAAATATTTTTTTTTAAAAAAAGAAAGACCCCAAGCTCTGAAAAAGTAAAGGCGTTGCCTGCAATGTTTACACTGTGTCTTCATTGTTCATATAGTGACTGGTAAGAATCAGACTAAACAAAGATCATCAGTGTTGAATAAATGACCCATTGACAAAATTGTATGAGGGTCATTATGAAGAGAATATCAAAAGAAGAGTTTTAAAAAGTATGGACAAGGATGACATTAGAACTATTGTGTTCCTAATCAGAATCAGTGCTTGAGATCACAGCTGGCTACCCAGAAATATTCATTGGCCATAAGAAAAATGTCTGTAGGTTGAAAGTGAAAAACATTTTTTCCTCAGTCTCATTCTCTGCTCTTAAACTCTTGTTCGCCTTTCAGCTAGAAATTTTGTTCCAAGATTCAAATCTACTAAAAATTCTTTTGCTTTACCATCTTTTCCAAAACTGTCTTGCAGTCAAGAATCCAATAAATGTCTCTGAAGTAGGCACAGGAACCTAGAGAGATACTAGCTGTTTTTGTTTTTGTTTTTTTCTTCTTCTTTTTTAAATTTTTTTCTTTTATTTTACAATACTATTCAGTTATACATAACAGCCACAGATTCCCTTGTTCTCTCCCTTCCTGCCCCCTCCCCTTTCCCCCAGCACACCCCCCATTCCCAACACCTCCAGATCAAGGCCACCCCCGAGGACTGAGATTGACCTGATAGACTCAGACCAGGCAGGTCTAGTCCCCTCCTCCCAGAGTAAGCCAAGCGTCCCTGTATAAGTCCCAGGTTTCACACAGTTATCTCATGCAGCGGGCCCAGGACCTGGTACCACTGCCTAGATGCCTCCCAAACAGATCAAGCCAATCAACTGTCTCACCTATTCAGAGGGCCTGATCCAGTTGGGGGCCCCTCAGCCTTTGGTTCATAGTTCATGTGTTTCCATTCATTTGGTTATTTGTCCCTGTGCTTTATCCAACCTTGGTTTCCACAATTCTCGATCATATAAACCTTCCTCTTTCTCGCTAATTAGACTCCCAGCGCTCCACCCGGGGGCCTAGCTGTGGATGTCTGCATCCAGATTCCTCAGTCCTTGGATGGGGTTCTGGCACAACTATTAGGGTGTTTGGCCATCCCATCACCAGAGTAGGTCAGTCCCGGCTGTCTCTCGGCCATTGCCAGCAGTCTTTTGTGGGGGTATCTTTGTGGATTTCTGTAGTTCCTGGTAGACAAAGCTGCTGGTAAGGGAAGTAGAAGTCTGTTATGATGTTTTAGACATTTCTTTCCAGAAGAAAAACCAAAGGAAAGCTTAGGTTGCCAAATGGGCAACCTGTGGCCATCATAGTAGCTTCTGGAATGAATTAACAGTGGTGGTTGTTTTATTTACTGTTGCAGCTGCTCCAAGAGCAATAATTCCTGGAGGACAGTGGGCAGAGTTTGCAGGGAGGACGCTTGATACATAGATAGAAGCAATCAATGACTTTGTAACTTTCTGGGCTGGGAAGCCGTTTTAAAATTAATAAGTAACCCCAAAAACAATAACAAAAATCCAGGGACAAGTTGCCTGCAGTGGACAAACAAATACATTTAGGCCAAAGGAAACTCTATTACAAATAAGTTAGTTGGCTTAGCAGAAGGGAAGAAGGCTGAAACTCAAATCTCTTCAGAGTGGAAAGGCAATGAAAAATCAAGTCCTGGAACCCAGCTGATAGGATTAGTCTATTCTTTAACTTCTAAAGAATAGTTTTGTGCCTGGAACACAGTCACAACACTCTGGTTCTCTTATGGAGAGGGAGGGTCAGTGCCCCCTCCCCTTGAATGTGGGCAATCTTTCTGTTATGTCTGTTTCAGTCAGTTAAGGAAAGAAAGCTTGACACTGTGTAGCTTGTGACTCTGAGACATGAGAAGCACTGTTTTCTACAACAGATTTTCTGGAACACACATGCTCAGGGCCCAAAATTTCTGTGTAAAAGCAGACTTATCCTGAGGCTATAGGAAAATAACCAGAATTATCTGTCAGGGCTTAAAAATTTATTTTTCCTCGACTACATAGTTTTAGGGTGTGTGTGCATTTTTATTGTATTTTATTGCGGTGCCAAAAAGTGAACCCAAGACCTTATGCATGGTTGGCATTAAATGTCTTACTTCTGAGCTATATGCCCAGGCCCATATAATGTCTATTTTTAACTTAAAACAATAGCTATAGATGAAAATAGCCCACACAAACACAATGTTTTTGGTGTTTCTAATAACTTTCAAGTGTATAAGGTATTTCTACAACAAAAACTTGAGAATCTCTGGCCTGGGTAGATGGATGTGCAGCATCAAGGAAGTGAACATGAGATGTGCTTTATAATGATGTAGTGTCTATAGCATATGCCAGTGTCTGTAAAATGTACAACGTGGGGAGGGAATTGAGAAAAGAGGAGGATGGTTACCGCTGGAGGAGGAGGTCGTATAACCTGCGAATTCAAGACTAGGGCAAGAGCAGGAACCTCCGGAGCTGCAACAGTGGGACACACAGGGATGACAGCTTAGAACTTCCACACAGATGACATCTAACTTTTTATTATGTAGAAGCCAAAGGCTTGCTTTCTTCTTCCTTTCTTCCTCCCCCTCCCTCCCTTCCTTTATTTCTTTCTGACAGTTGAATCCCTGGATATAGAGAGTCATGTGCAGAAGTGAATTTTTGAATTTTTGAACCATCTTATAGACAGAGTCTTTGTTTTGCTGTGGCTGCTAGTATATACATATCATTCATTTAGATTTTCCCCATGCAGAGAGGAAAAAAATGAGGGAAAGTTTGTCTTAGAAAATGTAATAAATTAGGGCTCAGTGATAATTTACAAACCCTTTTATAAATTCCAAGCATTAATAAATAACAAATAAATAACTTGAAGTTAGATAGCATGAGTAAAACTTGCCCTTAACCACACATGAAGCTAAAGAAAACCTTTTTTTTTAATTCTAGGAGAGCCCACATCCTTATTGTTTATATGTACAGTGTGAAAAACAGTCTGTCAATTTCTAATCTAGTATGTGACTGAAAGGTATAGAGCTGGAGTTAGATCAGAGTTAGAGTGAATTTCATACTTGATCAAAAAAAATTCTCTCCTTGTAGAAAAATCCATGTGGCCTCAGCTCTACAAAAAGAACTACTAGAAGTAACTGGGTAAAGCTGTGATTGAGAAAAGTGGCCCTCCCTAAGGAAGAGCACACCAACTGGTTGTCCAGGGCCAAACAGTCAGCCCTGAAAACATACAGGCAAATTACATTATATGGACTCAACAGGTTCTAATTGAGAATGTAGATGTATATACAAATAAGTATGTGCATGTAATTATAATTGATGAAATGAGAGAACATGAATTTGAAGGAGTATGGGAAGGGTATATGGGAAGGTTTGGAGCGAGAAAAGAGAAGGTAGGAATGTTGTAATTAAAATATAATCTGAAAATAAACAAAAAAAGAATTAAAAATGTGCTCAAATGGGAGCTGTAAAAAAATAATAATAATAAAATTTCCCCTTGCAGCTGGCATTCAAAGCAGTTTGGGTTACTACAACTGCACTAATGGAACCAGAAAGGGATGTGCTGGGTCCCACTGTGCTTCTGTGTCTTCCAAAAATATCATGTTCCTTTCAGGCTCTTCCGTGAAAACACTGAATAATGTTAAACACATGACTCAACTCCACCTCAAATATTTGTTCAGGGACAAAGGCCTGGTGGAAAGGCCTTGGTGTGGCTCTGAGCATGCCATGTGTCCAGGGCATGGGAGGTAATAAAAGCCACTACCTGATGAGATTTCATCACACAGGCAGAACATCTTGAGGCATAAAACGTGGTCTCACAGCTACCTCACCTTTCACAGAGCACCACATCCCTGAAGGAGATGCTGCTGTTGATAAAACTTGCAGTGATTAATGGAAGCATCAACGATGGCAAATTGTGTCAGCAGAGCCTAGTGAGGAAGACCAAGCCTCACTCTTCATGCTGTCATAAGCCAAAATACAACTTTATTCAAACTATGCAACAAAAAGTCACTTCAGATTTCTTTTATAAAGCTATACCCTTGAAAGCCTCAACAACACTCGCCCAGGAGGGAACCGCATGGACTTAGGTCACCTTGCTGGGTGATTCTATGAGGAGAGTACCTGCACCTCACTATTGTGTTACTCTGTCACATCAAATCACCCACACATTTATTTCACAACTGGAACTGATACCTTGATTTCTTAGTTAAAATTGAAAACTGTACCATTTATAATATTTAGAATGTATTATGAGAAAATACAATAATAGAATACATTCTAAATATTATAAATGGGACAGATTCTCACACTACTGTAAAAAAATAAATCAGACCAAGATTAAACAAAGAGGTGCCTGGTGGATGCCCTCTCCCCTCTGAAGTGGGTCAGCATTTAAGATCACTCCAGGAGTAACACTGATTTCTGTTGACTGTAGCAATATGTTGAGAAACTGTCTTTGTTTAAGAAGGAAAAAAAGTATTAAATTTGAGCCACTTCTGTGGCTATACCTTGTTCAGCTTCTTTTATTTATTTATTTATTTATTTATTTATTTATTTATTTATTTATTTTACAATACTATTCAGTTCTATATAATAGCCACAGATTCCCTTGTTCTCTCTCTTCCTGTCCCCTCCCCTTTCCCCCAGGACACCCCCCATTCCCAGCTCCTCCAGATCAAGGTCTCCCCCGAGGACTGGGATCGACCTGATAGACTCAGTCCAGGCAGGTCCAGTCCCCTCCTCCCAGACTGAGCCAAGCGTCCCTGCATAAGCCGCAGGTTTCAAACAGCCAACTCATGCAACAAGCCCAGGACCTGGTACCACTGCCTAGATGCCTCCCAAACAGATCAAGCCAATCAACTGTCTCACCTATTCAGAGGGCCTGATCCACTTTGGGGCCCCTCAGCCTTTGGTTCATAGTTCATGTGTTTCCATTCATTTGGTTATTTGTCCCTGTGCTTTATCCAACCTTGGTTTCCACAATTCTCGATCATATAAACCCTCCTCTTTCTCACTAATTAGACTCCCAGTGCTCCACCAGGGGCCTAGCTGTGGATGTCTGCATCCAGATTCCTCAGTCCTTGGATGGGGTTTATGGCACAACTATTAGGGTGTTTAAAGCCCTCAGAGTTTACTATTAAGGGTTCTTCCGGTCACTGCAACTGCTATGAAAACGTAAGATTGCATTATCAGTCAACAACCTACAGAGCTGGCGATGCATGCATGTGTTTATCCTGTGCTGGACAGAGCGGCAGAATAACTCCACACACATGACCTACTGTATGACGTCACCATGGCTTGAATCCATTCACAGAAAACAATACAGCTCACAGGTTCCTAGACAGAATACAATTTATAACTGCATCCGTACACCAGAAACCTTTGGAATTTTTGCATATAAATCTTACTAATACTAAGTAACCTGTTAGCTGTATTGTAGGTCATGTGTGTGGAGTTATTCTGCCGCTCTGTCCAGCACAGGATAAACACATGCATGCACAGCCAGCTCTGTAGGCTGTTGACTGATAATGCGTCTTACGTTTTCATAGCAGTTGCAGTGACCGGAAGAGCCCTTAATAGTAAACTCTGAGGGCTTTAAAAACCTAGAGGCTGAGCTGGAGACATGGCTCAGTGGTTTAGAGCACTCACTGCTCTTGCAGCAGACCTGGGTTTAGTTCCCAGCACACACTGATGACTCAGAACCATCCTTCAATGCAGGTCAAGAGCATATGATGTTCTTTTTCACTCCATGGGTACCAGGCATGCATGAGGTGCCAACAAAAAAAAAACATACACATAAAAATAAATATAAATAAATTATGTTTTTTAAAAAACCTAGAAGTTCCATGTTACCTTTTAAGGGGAAATTCTTTGAAGAAAGATTTAAACAATCTAATACTGAAAAGCATTTAAATTTTGGTACAAAAATTTAAATCATATTTAAAAACACTTAACAAGGTTATCATTTAATTCAAAATCTGGCTTCTAGCTTTTGTATGTGTGTGGGTGTGAAGTTTATTTCTTCTTCACTCCCAGAACATTCTGCTTCCAAGTCTAAGATGTTTATTCACAATGTATGTTCTGTTCTATTTTGTTATCTGTAAATCGTCTTGTGTGATGAATGAAAAATATTTTAAATATGAATAGGATTCCATTTCTGTGACTCACTCTAAGTTGTCTTCTTCTGTAGCAACTCAGCTACCAGGTGCTGACCTGGGTCTACTCCCCTGCCAGCAGCCCAGCAAATCTGGCTTCCAGGCTTGGAGACATGTATATTTAGGACACACTGGCCAAGAAGTACAAGACAGATGCTTAATGTAAAAGTTCTCTCTTCTAATATTTTTCTGCCAAATTTCACTCAGTATTCTAGACTCATTTAAATTGTTTCTGGTTTCATGAGAATACATACTGATACAATTTCATTTGTATTAAGTCTACTTGTCTGTACAAAGCAAAAAAAAAAAAAAAAAAAAAAAAAGCCAAGTTTAAATGTGTTACAGACAGCCCAAGTCCATTTTTATAAATCCCTAAAAACCCACAACTTGTCCTTTAAAAACTCTCACAACTCAACAGCCTGGGAAAATGTCAACTAGTGTACAGTAAGCAACTTACAAAAGAAAAGTCTTACAGCATGCTTGCTTACCATGCTCATGGGGAACAGACTGGCTTTCATGGTACTGCTATGGCTTCTTATAAAGCCAGGACGCACATCATATTATAAACTCACCATAATTGTACAGTTGCTAGAGAGCAATTTTATGAGCACCAATTCCTTCCCTTTTCCTACTGATTTCATTATTAGATTAGAAAGGTTCTCCACTAGAAAACATTGTGGTTCTAATTATATCTTATTTCAAACTTTACTCTTTATTTTTTTAGTTTGGATAAAAATTCAGAAACCACAATGTAAAACCACAAAATGACATCATTTTTTTTTTTTTTTACTTATCCTAAAGACTTTCAATGTTTCAGGAAACAAAAGTATGCCCCAGCTGAACTTCAGAAGTACAATAATGGACAATTAGCCACAATGTACAAAAGTTCTCTCTAAAAGTCTTTATTATCAACTTAATTCCAAGTTACCAGAATTGTATCTAAAAAGAAGTGGAGACAGAGACTCACAAACAATGATTAAAAGAGAACACATGAAAATAATGAGGTGCTACTACAACAACTTTAAGATTATGGATTTGGGTTCAACATTACACAGATGAATCTTGTTTTATTGGCTACTGCATAGAATGTAAAAACGATATGTTTTAATTACTGAAAGCCTGCTCAGAAGAGGGAACCAATGAATTGGGTCATTATATTTGGCAAAAAAGGAGAGAAAAAAGTAAACATATTCATTCATTCATCAGGTGGTTATTACATGCCTGCAGTTTCAAGGCACTGTGCCAGGGCTTCAGGGAAATGTAAACAGGAATCAGGCATCCCTGCCTCAAAAGAAAATACAACCCTTGTATGAGGACCTTGGTACACTCAGAAACACCGCCATTCCTCCCTCACGATAGAAAATTAAATAAAGGTTGGAAATTGCTTAAACATTTGCTTGTTTCCTTACTCTGCAGATAAGTAGATCTTGTGAGCTTCTGGCAATAATCATCCATGTGTTAAAATAAGCAATTGCATAAAGAAAGAAGAATTTAGAAAGGAGAATTTGGTGCAGAGGGATGCCAGACCAGGCAGAGGAGAAGGGAGCTTTCTTTCTTAGCTGCAGAGATCTGAATAACTCTTTAATTGATAAAACTGTGGACTGTGTTCCTTTTTCTCATGGAATTTTGGCAATTAAATTCTTCAGTGGCTAAACTAATGTTGATAATAAAGTTTTAAAAGAGTGCATGTTTAGTATGTTGGTCACTCAGAGTTTATTCACAGGTTTCTAAAGCTAACACTTGGTTGACTGTAAGTTCAAATTCCACTGTGAAACAAAGCAATTCTTGAAAAAAATGTTTAAAAAGGCTATTGAATTTAGGAGATCAGATTATGTAATTTTCACACAAGTGAAGAGGTTACTTTGTCCTCTGTACAGAACATGCGGGTCAGAAAAGTGGTCCAGCTTTGAATGTATACCAGTAAAATGGAGATTTACTCCCTACAGACTGTGGAGTACAAGAACACAAAGAGGATCAGCCTAACAGGACAACACTTCAACGCCACAGGGAACTGAAAAAGGATGTGACTTTTATTTCTTATCCTCTTTAGGAGCCATAGTATAACAGCCAGGCTGAAAAGCTGTCATCTAATGCTAGGTTTAAAAGCTATGCCACTCCTGTTTTCAGGATGGAGGTTTTGTCTGGAGATAAGATACATCAGAAGAAAAGGTGGACACTGACAGTTGGAGCTGTCCCCAACAAAATGACTGACTTCTCGTCTCATTAACACTGTCTACCCACAATGGACCCAACTTCAACACACTCACCTCTCTCTGGTCTGTTGAACATCTTCTTACTGTATATTAAGGATAGTTGAGGCATTTGAGGTAAATGTTTATTATATAAACATAGTGTCTAAATAAGCAAACGAGCTAGATGATAAAAAAGTGCAAGCATGAAATGGAATGTAACAAGATCAAAAAATTATCCACATGTGACACACAAGCAATATAGTTGAATAATTAAAACAAAACAATTGTTATTTGATGATGAGCATTCAGAAAAAAAATTCGTTCTTAAATTTCAAATTATGACACCCAAATTTTGAAAATGGTAGATAAACTTACAGGATTTTCTATTAAGCAAGAAAATGAAGGAAAAGGTGCCCCACAATGGGTGAGAGACAGAGATGCCATGCAGACAGCATTCAGGAGTTTTATTTGGTGGGGAGAGAAGAGAGAGGGGAGAGATAGTTAGCTTTCTTCTATGGTCTTGTTGAAGATCTGGTCTATGCCATTGACCTGGGATTTGTCTCCTCCTTACCTAGTCATAAGTCAAGGATTTGGTCCTTGCACTGTGTCCCATAGTTTCTGCATGTATCTTCCTTGTGTGCTTTGTTTGGTCATTTTTTTTTCATATTACTTGCCTGTGGGGTCTAATGCACCTACTTTATCTTTTAGTTTTGACATTTTATCTTAAATCATTCTACCTGTAAGACATTCCACTGAGTTTTCTAATTTAGTTATTGAGTTTTTCAATTTCATCTTAATTTCAGCTTGAGCTCTCTTCAATAATTTTGTCTCTTTATTGCAAATCTTGGAATATCTTCATCAATTTATTTATCGTTCTTTGTGTTTTCTTTGACATCAGTCAGGCATTTATTGCCCTTCTTTTTAAGTTTATGAAATGTTTTGTCTTCTTTAATATCTCTGAATTCTTTGATGAAGGTCGTGATTGTTCTGTGCAATTGATATTTCTCATTATCTACTGGATGCCATTTTTATGAGACTTGTAGATATGGGATGCGATATACTATAATGAATGGGGTATGGAATCCAGGCTAGGTATGGGATTTGGGAAGGTACAGGCAAACGAGGTGTGGAAGGCTCATCAGACTGGAAAGGAGCACAGGATGTGAAACCTTGGATAGGTCATGAAGTTTGAATGTTGTAGGCATGCTATGGTCAGGCTAGCTCTCCAGGCTGTGCTGGTGCACAGGATCCAGAATGAATACACTCTAAAGTGACACTATGTCCATCACTCTGACAACAGAACTATTAAAGCAATAGGCCTAAAAAGACTGTAATCCTCCATAGGAATCTCATACTGAGAGAATGAAAAGGCTGAAGCCTGGTACCAGAGAGATTCTGCCTCTCTGAAAGAGATTTCACACATTTCTAAGATCTTAGTAGGCTACCCTGATGGAGAGATGGGGATAAAGATAGGTCAGTGGTGAACAGGATCACCACTTTGCTGGGACTGCTGTTATGCACATAACCCTGTCCCTCTAATCTCATTTCAGGACCCCAAAGGTAGACTGGAAGGGGATCACTGAGACTCTTTATCCTTCCCCCCAAAGACTTCACACTGGGCAAGTCTTCTTCCTTATGCTTTTACAATTAATATGGCTGTTCTGATTGCCTTCTCAAAGACAGGTGGCTGAACCAGGCTTCTGGAAGTACAGACTGTGACTCCAATGTCTGGTAATAGTTTCTACATTCCAGGTTTTACATTAGGATCTTTGATTCATGTTAAATAATTTTTGCTCAGAGTGAGACATATGCGGATCTACTTTGTCTTTTTTTTTTTTTTTTTTTTTTGGTTTTTCGAGACAGGGTTTCTCTGTGTAGCTTTGCGCCTTTCCTGGAACTCACTTGGTAGCCCAGGCTGGCCTCGAACTCACAGAGATCCGCCTGGCTCTGCCTCCCGAGTGCTGGGATTAAAGGCGTGCGCCACCACCGCCCGGCTCTACTTTGTCTTTTTTATGTGAGTTTTCCCAGCACTTTTCATACAACTAAGAAATGGAACCAGCCTAGATGTTGATCAACAGATGAATGGGTAAGGGAGATTACTACATATGCACAATGGAATTTCATTTAGCTGTAAAGAAAAACAAAACTATCAGGAAAACAGAAGAAACTTGAAACTGCATTAAGCAAAGCGGCCCAAACTCAGAAAAATAAATATTGAATATTTTCACTCATATGTAGATTCTACATTATAATTTTTATGTATGTGCAGATGTGTGTGTATCTATCTGTGTTATAAAACTGGAAAGGAGATCATGGAAAGGGCAAAAGAAGTCTTAAGGGAAGGTTGGGAAAGAAAAAAAAGTGAATAAACAGAATAAATGTGGTGTGTGAACAAAAGGTCGCCTAAGGGAGAGAAGAGACAGAAGAAGTGGGAGAAGAGGGGAAGGGAGAGAAGGGGGAAGGGAGGATCAACCAAAACAAAGTAAGCATAAAAATGCCACCAAGAACCCCGCTACTCAGTATGCTAACTTTAAAACCAAAGAAATTAAAAATAATAAAGTGAAAAAGGAAAGCAACTTTATGTCAGAGAGCTTAGAGAATGTTTAAGTTAGGTGATAAGCCCTTTTGGTCAACAGTAAAAACTACAAATAAGAAAGACGGAAGGAAGGAAGGAAGGAAGGAAGGAAGGAAGGAAGGAAGGAAGGAAGGAAGGAAGGAAGGAAGGAAGGAAGGAAAGAGAGAGAGAGAGATTGCCTCATATTGTTTATGCTCGATGTAAATATTTGGTCATTGTTATTTTTCAAGGTAATTGAAGTTTCAAAATTGTATCTTTCCTTGGTTTGTTACAGATTTAAGAAAGGAATGACACAAATGAACATGCACAATATTTTGGCACAAGGGCTGACAAGAAGACTCAACAAACAAAGTCTTGCTTCTGAGTCTGATTGATGACCAGAGTTCAATCCCCAGGACTCATGTGGTGGAAGAAGAGAACTAACTTCTACAAGTTGTTCTCTGAGCTACACACATGTGATGTGGCATGGGGACACACACACATACATACACACACACACACACAACAACAACAACAACAAATAAAAATGCGATAATTTCTTTAAATAAAACAATACAAAAGATCATAAATCTAATGTTTTATTACTTAATGGTAGAGCAATATCAAACACATTTTACAACTATAAACAAGGTGTCTAGATAGTTATTCAAATTGTTTTTTAATCTAAGATATTGAAATATCTTTAGAATATCTACATCCAGTACTCAAATAGCATTTTTTCTAACAAACTTTTATTGAGATGCACTATAGATTGGAAAAAAAAAAAAACAGTAGTGTGTAGACATTTGAGGGGAGAGAGTCTGTTCCTCTTGGAATCTGGCAGGGTCTGAATGCAACAGCAGCATGGCCACTGCCAGCTCTCCTCAAGCCTCGGGTAAAGATGGCTCCCATTTTGGTTCAGCAGTGAAAACAGCAACAGTTCTTGCCTTTCCTGCTCTGCTGACACCTGTGATCTTCCAATAGTGACTCTGTGAACAGCCTTGAATGGAATAAAGAAAAAAAAAGAGATTTTCCTACTTTTAGGATTCATTTTTTTTTCTGACATTTTTGCTGCATGGACTTTATAAATGTTATTTGTTTTGAGTTAGGCAATAAATATCCAGTACTGAAAAGCTGAACAATTCAAATGAGCCATTAAAGTAATTAATTTCATAGTGTTTTCCATTTTATGAGTTTAAAGCTTTCATGGAAAAACTGAACCTTATTTAAAAACATACTTTAAGTGGTCACATGGCTTTTACAGCCTATACCTGTATTTTTGGTAGATGTCGATTATCCTTTGAACTTAGTAGTTTTTACTGTGGGATAAAATTCATGTTAATTATCTCTAAATTGTGATTTTTAACAATCATATTAGTGGCTAGAAGAAAAAACTTAAGAGTTCCCACATGCTTTAACAAGGTAACATTACAGTTACTTAGAAAAACACCATGATTAAAAGGAAGATAAATTAGAGGGCAGTTTCCAAATGGCAGCTTTTTGATACTGGAGTGGTATGATGACAAAGTCAGAGGACTTTATAACACAGGTGTCTGCAAGGAGCTCATGAGCATTTCATGTGCCGTGAGCAAGAGAGCTGCATGCTCATTATGGCGAGGTTCACAAAGAATCAAATGGCTCTGAGCTTTGCCATCTGTGCCTGTAATCCAGAAAATTACACCTGATGCAAAGTACAGTTTTAGAAACCCGTAATGTAATGGAAGCTATTCTAAAGGAGACAGCATGGGCTTTCTGGGGTGGTGTGTGCAGACTCAGCATGGAATGGCCACACTACAGGGTTTCCTCAATTGGCACACCCTTTCAAGTACATGCTCTTTTTCAGTTCCATGGCAAAGGCGTTTCCTGTAATGTATGCCACAGAGCTCATACTCCAGACTAAGAATGGTATGGGTGATTTCATGACATACATCTGAATAATGGTCATTTGTCTAAGACCAAAGCTTTATAACTTCTATTATTTTATATTCTGTTCATATCATCATATAGCATCATTATCTACAATTACTTTCATTACTGATGGATCTCTCTCTCTTTTTTTTTTCTACATTAGGTTGTACTTCATTTCAGGGTGACATTCTTGAAGAGCTCACCACAGGGCATCATAATGTAATTATGTAAACTCAAACTGCTCTTGTTGGATCAAACAATATAATCAATGTATGTTAAGTTCAGGTCTGCCAGAATCAGCTTTGCAAGAATAAAGGTTAGAATACCAACAGCAGTGGCAGGGCACAGAGCATGAAAGGAATCACTCAGTAGGTACTATGGTTTGTGCCACTAAGAGGACTAAAGAGGTCTAGAGGTAAAATTACATTGTTTGGGACTGTATACAATGGTGACTTCAGCTTGAGATATCTCAATGTAAAAGTACAGTTCTTATCTGTGGTGATACATTGTACACGCCAATAAAGCTCACTTGAAAATTGTGTACCCCAATAAAGCTTGCCTGGGGATCAGAGGACAGAGTCAGCCACTAAACTGGACATAGAGGTCAGGCAGTGGTGGCACACACCTTTAATCCTATCACTCAGGAGGCAGATCTCTGTGAGTTTAAGGCCACATTGGGTTACACGAAATAGAACCAGGCAGTGGTGACACATGCCTTTTTAATCCCAGGAAGTAATGTGGCAGGACACAGAAAGGTATATAAGGCCTGAGGAAACAGGAACTCTCTCTCTCTTGAGGCTGAGGATTTCATAGAGGTAAGCTAGTGGCTGGCTGTTCCACTTCTCTGATCTTTCAGGCAAGCTTTATTGGGGTACACAATACATCACCACACTTATCTCAAACAGGGCAAGGTTACTCTGGAGTCAAATATGAGTGACCATGGCCTGTGAACACAGGTTCGTGTTTCACAAAACACTGTCTTCCAACATGGTAGCAGCTTCTTGAAGTTCTGATTGTAACAAAACAGTCATAAGTCAGTATTATAAAATATATTTGTGGGAACATTAGGCAGGCTGTAGAAATGTGAGGAAATCTCTGCTATGGGCCTTGGATTCTATCTGATGACATTCTTAGCTTTCTGGTTGGTGGAAGTTAGTGGTCCCTTGTACACTGCCAATAGATTTACTTGTTAGTCACAAAGATGAATATTAGGGAAACACAGTGGTGAGCAGTGAATGACCATAATTGAGGTTAAAGGTAACCCAAATCACTTGGTTCTTGACATGAGACATTCCAGCTCTCCACAACCACAGAGGTTCTATTTGCTCTTTTCACCTTTGTGCTTTATGTAGGTTGTGGGAGTCAAACTCATGTCTTCAGTCTTGTGAGGCAAGCATTTTTATCTGCCAAGTCATCTTATAGGCCTATGACTGAGGAGGTTTTTTTTATTTCCTTTTGGCGGGGTGGGGGGGGTGGGGGTGGGGTGGGGGGAGGGTTGGGACAGGGTTTCTCTGTATCTGGCTATCCTGGAACTCACTCTGTAGACCAGGCTAGCCTTGATCTCAGAGATCCATCTGTCTCTGCCTCCCAAGTACTGGGATTAACGGCATGTGCCACCACCACCATCCAGCTTCAATCTGTGTTGAAGAATCCTTAATACAGGTGTGTCTTTTTTCAAAAAAAATCAATCCATAGGTGAATTAATCAGTCAGAGAGTAGAGACATGAGTTTATGATGAAGATTTTTAAATAAAATTGTATAAGAAAGTGCTACTCACAGAGGAGTAAAATAATCTCATTGTAGGCAAAGAGCACAGCATACAGAGCTGATCCAGGAAGCCCCAGTGCAAGGCTGACTCTAGAGGCTCCTCAGAGTCTCAATATTACATGTCGGACTGGTTCTAGATTCTAGGGACTGGACAAGGAGACAGTAAAGTCAACTAGGACTCTACTGTCTTTAATATTTTAGGGATATTTTCAAGAAAGAAGTATAAAAACTGTGAATGTAAAACAGGATACGGATGTTATGGCAGGCTGGTGTCTTAGGGTTTTCATTACTGTGAAGAGACACCATGACTATGGCAACTCTTACAAAGGAAAACACTTAATTGGGCTGGTTTACAGATTTGGAGTTTTAACCCATTATTGTCATGATGAGATATGGTGTTCTGCAGGCAGACATGGTGCTGGAGGAGGTGTTGAGAGTTCTACATCTTGATCTGCAGGTAGCAAGAGAGATTGTTTACAGGGAGTAGCTTGAGCATATATGAGACCTCAAAATCCACCAAGACAGTGACACACTTCCTCCAGGAAGGGCATACCTCCTAACAGTGCCCCTTTCAACGGGCCACATATTCAAACACATGAGCTTATGCAGGGCATACCTATTCAAACCACCAGCAATGGCTACTACAGTAGCAGGGATGGGACTGTCAAGGAATGAATGATACAAATAGATAGAAAACAGGTTTATTTAGCCTACTGTAAGGGGCAGCAGACTAGACAATAAGAATACCACCTGTAGCATGAGGCACTGAGTTGCAATATCTTCGTTTTAGAGAATTTCCTTTGTTAGAGTGACGTGCTACTTTGCAGCTTCTTGACATCTCATTCCTGCCATGTGATTAAAGGTAGTCAAGAATGGTTTATGTATGGTCTTGGGAGGTTAGCATGAGTTGTGTTGTGTGTGTAATAAGTAGTCATGAAATCTTTACCATGCAAATAAGGGCTGTCCTAAGTGACCAGTACGGGCTATGTGAAGAAACCTAGCTTACAGCATTCTGTAAGTAGCAGTACAGCTCAAGGCAAACTTTTCTCTTAGGGATTTCTTGAATAAGCTTGAGAAAATTCCCTAATGGAAACTGCAATAATAAATAATGCTAGTTCATGGAAAAGTTGAGACCAGTTGCCTCTTAAAATGATTCTTTTAAGGGAAGTGTTATAACCACAGGGCCATGACCATGCCTTGAGATGGGAGAAGACATAGCTTAAAATGAAAGATAAGAAAAGATAACACTAACAAACATCATGGCAGGGAAACTGAGAGAGTCTTCCAAGAAAATCACAAACAAAAAGAAGGTCTGGCTTTTGTTAAGTTTTATTGGGTAATGGGAAATTCCACCCTACATTAATTTAGTTTGACACAGTGACTCCTGTTATGCATGGAGCCAATACTAGATGGGACCCTAAGTTTCTCTTCCAGCTACAACAGAAAAACACTCAGTTTGATACAGTGTTTTCAAGGTAACAGATTTTAGAAGGGCATGACCTTCTTATGTGTGTGTGGGTCATTGGATTCCCTTTGAATTCTTAGTCTCACTAATAAAAGAATTTAAAAACAGACTTACAAGCATTCTAGATGACTATTTTATTAAACATTTATAGAAAAACAAGAGTATATGAAGGCTAAAAACCCCAGCAACCACAAAACACAGAGCGAGGGGGTGTAGAGAAAAAGGCATGCTTTTTCAGTTAGGCATGGAGGTCAGAGAAATGGTTAGAAAGGCCAAAGTGTGAGAGAAAACAGGCTTAGGAATGGTGAACCATAGGTCTGAGAGAGGGCACCAGATTCTAGCCTCTTGTGTTCCGTGGCAAAGGACTACATCAAGGACACATGGTAAGAAATAGGAATAGCATATTGAACCACAAAAGACTCCAGATGGCCAAAATAATCCTGAGTAAAAAGAACAATGCTGGAGGGATTACTCTTCCAGACCTCCAGATTACAGAGCCGTAGTAACAAAAACAATATGGTACTGACATAAAAAAAAAAACATACCTGCAGATCAACAGAACAAAACAGGAGATAGAAATGTGATTACATATAATTAAAGCCATCTAATATTTGTCAAAGATGTGAAAACCACACATTGGAGCAGACAACATCTCCAACAAATGGTTCTGGGAAAACTGGATGTCTACATGTAGAAGAATAAAACCAGAGCCATATTTATCACCCTGCACAAAAATCTGACTCCAAACGGAATCAAAGACCTAAATGTGAAATCTGAAACACTGAACCAGCTAGAAGAAAACATGGGGAGTACCCTACAAGTCATAGATGTAGGAAGAGATTTTTGAATAGGGCCCACTTTGCCAGGAATTGAGGCCAGCAATTGATAAGCACGATCTCTGAAACTAAAAAGCTTCTGAACAGCCAAAGAAACAACCAATAGAGACTTTGGCCATTCTGCCTGGGGTAAGATGAAATACTAAAGTAGTTTTCATTAGCATTTCCCTGATGGCCAAAGGTGTTGAACACTTAAAAAATTATCCCTAAGCCATTTGTATTTCATCTTTTGAGAAGTCTCTGTTTAAATCCATGTCTCATTTTTAAATTGGCTTGGTATTTCCTTGATGTGTAGTTTTTTGAGTTACGTGTATATTTTAGAAACAAATCTTACATCAGATATATAATTGGTGAAGATTTTTTCTCATTCTGCATGCTGCCTTTTCATTACGATGATTTTTTTTCCATATTAAAAATTTTTAGTTTTGTGAAGTTCCATTCATTAGTTGTTGGTCTTAATGTTTGCACTATTAAGGTCCTGTTCAGAAAGTCCTTTCCCCTGCCTACAAGTTCAAGTGTATTCCCTACTTTCTCCCCTATCAGATTTGGGGTATCAGGTTTTATTTGAAAGACCTTGATTCATTTTAGCATTATTTTGTGCAAGGTGAGAGAAAAGGATGTAATTTCATTCTTTTACATGTGGCTATCCAATTTGAATAGCACCATTTGTTGAAAATGCTGTCTTTTCTTCAATGTGTATTTTTGGATCCTTTGTCAAAATTTGGGTAGCTGTAGGTGTGTGGACTTATTTCTCAGTATTTTACTCTACTCTGTTGCTCAATATATTTGTTTATGATGCCTGTGTCATTTTATTTATACCCTGTAGCATAACTTGAAATTAGAAATAGTTATACCTCCAGCCATTCTTTTATAGTTAGGATTATTTTGTCTATCCTGTATTTTTTGTTTTCAAATGAAATTTAAGATTTTTTTCAATTTTTATGAAGAACTGTATTGGAATTTTGATAAGAATTACCTTGGCTCTGTAAATTGCTTTTGGTATGATGGATATTTTCACAACATTTATACTATCAGTTTAGGAGCGTGAGAGGATTTTCCATTCTCTGGAGTTTTCTTTAATTTCTTCAATATATTCAAGTTTCTATTACATGCATTTCACTCCCTTACTTAGAAATATCCCAAGATATTTTAACTTTTTAATGGGACTGTTTCTCTGATTTTTTTTTCTTGGTATTAGGGTCATTTGTATACAGAAAAGCTACTAATTTCTGTGTTTTCATTTTGTATCTGGTTACATTGCTGAATTCATTAATCAGATGTAGGAATTTTCTGGTGGAGTACTTAGTCTTTTATGTTTAGAATCCTATCATCTGCAAATAAGGATGATTTGATGATTCCTCTTTTCTTATTTATATTTCTTGTATTTACTTCACTTGTCTTACTGTTCTAGCTAAGGCTTCCAACACTATTTTGAACAAAAATGATCAAATGAACAAACTGAACAAAAACAAGACAAGGCATCCTTGTTTTGATACTCATTTAATGGAGATCTTTGAATTTTTAAAAAACTTATTTAACATGATGTTGATTGTGGGTTTATTGTACACTGCCTTTATTATGAGGAGATATCACTTGTATCCTTAGATTCTCTACTACTTTTTATCATAAACGGATATTGACTTTCATCAAAAGCCTTTTCTAAAGCTAATGAAGTGATCATGTGATTTCTGCCTTTGAGTCTGTTTATGTGATGGTGGATTACAGTAATCCTAATACTAATTTATGTATATTGAACTATTCCTACATTTCTGGAATGAAGCCAACTTGCTTATGGTGGACAATCTTTTTTATATGCTTTTGAATTTCATTTGTAAGTA
The DNA here is from genome assembly GCF_004664715.2 of Peromyscus leucopus. Taxonomy (NCBI): domain Eukaryota; kingdom Metazoa; phylum Chordata; class Mammalia; order Rodentia; family Cricetidae; genus Peromyscus; species Peromyscus leucopus. The sequence goes on from NC_051069.1 coordinate 81,049,151, forward strand.
TTTTATTGAGAATTTTTGCATATATGTTCATTAAAGGTATTGCAACATGATTTTCTTTTCTGTTTTCTTTCTTTTTTTAAATTTTTGTCTGATTTTGGTATCAGGGTAATTGATGCATCATAAAAAGAGTTGGAAAGTACTCCTTTTTCTATTTTATGGAATAATTTGAAGAGTGCTGGTAGTAGTTCTTTGAAGGTCTGGTCAAATTCTGTCCTGAACTAATCTAGCTATGGGCATTTTTCAGTTGGGAGATTTTTAATTACTGCCTATATCTCATTGGTTACTATGGGCCTATTTAAATTATTTACTTTATCTTAGTTTAAATTCGCTAGGTCATATGTATTGAGAAATTCACCTATTTGTTTTATGCTTTCCAGTTTAGTGTAGTACAGATTTTTAAAGTTTGTCTGTATATTTTTTCAGAATATTTGTAATGTTTTTTTTCATCCATAATTTTATTAATTTGTGTCTTCTTTCTCTTTCTTTTAGTTAATTTGGCTAAATGTTTGCCAATTTTAAGTCTTTGAAAAGAACCAACTCTTGGTTTCATAGATTTTTTTTTGTTTGAATTTCATTAAATTCAGTCTTGGCTTTTATTATTTCTTCCCATCTAATCTTTTTTGGTGTTTGTAACTAGAGTTTTCCTGCCTTGCCCACAGTCAGGACAAATCTTTGTCACCGACAGTCCCACAGCCGCGCAGACCCAACCAAGTAAACACAGAAGCTTATATTGCTTACAAACTGTATGGCCATGGCAGGCTTCTTGCTAACTGTTCTTATAGCTTAAATTAATCTATTTCCATAAATCTATACCTTGCCATGTGGCTCGTGGCTTACTGGCATCTTCACATGCTGCTTGTCATGTCGGCAGCTGGCAGTGACTCCTTCTGCCTTCTTGTTCTTTCTTTTCTCCTCTCTGTTAGTCCCACCTATACTTCCTGCCTAGCCACTGGCCAGTGTTTTATTTATTGACCAATCAGAGAAATTTGACATACAGACCATCCCATAGCAGGTGTTGTTTGTTCTTGTTTTTCCAATACTTTTGGGTGGATCATTAAACTATTAATGTAGGATTTCTCCAGGGTTTTTTTTTTTTTTTTTTATGTAGGTACATTATGCTATAAACTTGACTGTTAGGATTTCCTTCATTCTGTCCCATAAGATTTTGGTATGTTATGTTTTCACTTGCATTTAATTCTGGACATTTTTAGTTTTTCTTTTTGAATTCTTCCTTCACTCAATTTTCATTCAGTAGGGCGTTGTTTAGCATCCATGATTGTACTTCCTGTTGTTGTTGATATCTGGTTTATCCCTGTGTGGTTACATGATGTGCAGGTTGTTATTTCAGTATTTCTAAGTTTGTTGATTCTTGTTTTGTATCTCAAGTATATGGCTGGCTTTAGAAAACATTCCATGGGCTATTGAGGAGGAACTATATTCTTTAGTGCTTGGGTGGAATGTTCAGTAGGTGTCTGTGAGATCCATTTTGATTTATGATGTTATTTAGCCTCTAGGTTTTCCTATTTATTTTTTGTCTTGGTCTATGGATAAAAGTAGATAGAGTATTAAAGTCACACACTATCACTGTGTTAGAGTCAATCCATGATTTTAAATATGTTATTGTTTCTTTTACAAAACTGGTGTCCCTGTGTTTGGCACATAAACATTTAGAATTGTAATCTCAGTGGATTTTCCTTTAATAATTATGAAATGTCCTTCCCTCTCTCTTCTGATCAGTTTTGGCTTGAAGTTATTTTTGTCAGATACTAGAATAGCTACTCTGCTGTTTCTTGGTTACATTTGCTTGAAAACTTTTTTCCATCCTTTTAGCCTAAGGTATGTCTATCTTACATGGTAACGTGTGTTTCTCAGAGGCGGCAAAAAGATGGATTCTGTTTCCTAATCCAATCATTTAATCTGCATCTTTTTTTTTGCTGGGGAACCAAGACTTAATATTAAAGTTATTATTGAACAATATTAATTCTTGTTATTTTCTTGTACCATTTTGCTCTTAGACCTCTTTTGGTTGACTGTTCTGGGACTATATATTCCTTTTGCCTTCTTGGGTATGTTCAGTCTTCTCTTCAGCATGAAGTGCCCCTTGTAATATCCTTTACAGAACTGGGTTTTATGAGCATAAATTCCTTAAATATGCTTTTTTTTTTTTTTTTTTTTTTTTGGTTTTTTGAGACAGGGTTTCTCTGTGTAGCTTTTGGAACCTGTCCTGGAACTCACTTTGTAGACTGGCCTCGAAATCACACAGATACACTTGCTTCTGCCTCATGAGTGCTGGGATTAAAGGCATGTACCACCACCACCACCACCACCACCACCACCAAGCCCTTAAATCTGTTTTTATAATGAAAAGTTTTTCTTTCTCCTAAAATTGTGCCTGAGAGTTTTTTTGGGTATAGTAGTTTGGTCTGGCATCTGTGGCCATTTAGAATTTACAGGACATCAGCCTGGACCCTCTGGTTTTCAAGAACTAGCTTTCTATCTGGTGATCTGTATGCCTCTTACACCTTAATAGGCATTTCTTTCTTCATATTTTGGTAATTTTCTTCTATGATTTTGTTGAAAATATTTTTTTGACTTTTTACCAGTTTCTTCTTTTTCTTGTATACCTATTATTCATAAGTTTGTTCTTTTTATAGTGTCCCAGATTTTCTGCATGTTCTATTCCTATTTGTTTTTTTTAACATTTATTTTTCTTTGATCATTTCTCTACCTTGTCTTGAAGACTTCATGTTATTGCTGTAATCTGATCCAACCTATTGTTGAGACTTTCTGAGGCTTAAAGAGTCCCTCTTTTCCAATATGCGGGTACTCAGTCACATACCTGTCTATAACTTTTCAGCCTTAGGATGAACTGAACATACTTAGACAAAGAGGTTCTAGCTGCCAGCTAGGGAAGACAGGGGCCCAGTGTGATTCTCTTATAAACTCCAATGAACCAAATACTGAAAATGGTTGATAACAATTTCTTTCTTTCTTTTTTTTTTTGAGACAGGGTTTCTCTGTGTAGCTTTGCGCCTTTTCTGGAACTCGCTTTGGAGACCAGGCTGGCCTCACACTCACAGAGATCCACCTGCCTCTGCCTCCTGAGTGCAGAGGGATTAAAGGCATGTGCCAACACCCCCCCCCCCCGGCCAATTTATTTCTTACAGGCCAAGAAACTCTCAAAGTGCTGGATCTCGTATCCCCTGACCCATTACAGGACTTTCACATATCACCTGCCTCTCAAAGGTTTCAATAGCATGTGATTTTCTGGAGCATGCTCTGTTCCTCAGAAGCCCAGGGAAGAAAGGGCTCCTAGTCTTCACTATGTGGCTTCTTTTATATGTTAATCTTGATGTTTCATTCAGTTCCCATTCTCCAGCCACAACCTGATATCTGAGTGGAAAGGTGAGGAGGGAAGGAGAAGGGAGGGGAAGGGAAGGGGAGGGGAGGAGACAGGAAAGAGGAGCCTGGCAGTCTGTGATCTGACAGGGAGTGTTCCCATTTTTCTCATGGAAACCGGGCTGTATCCTGCCGGATGTAAAGCATGGCTTTTCAGACTGTGTCTTTCCCTGATATACTCCATTTTTTTTTAAAATTAATTTTTATGTATTTTATTTAACTTTTTTTCCATTCATTTTATATACCGACTACAGTTTCCCCTCCCTCCTCTCCTCCAGTTCCCCCATCCCCCGCTGGCTCCCATCTACTCCCTCCCCACCCACTCCTCCTCCATTACCATTCAGAAAGGGGCGGACCTCCCATGGGCTTGAACAAAGCATAGCTCATCAAACTGAGGCACGACTAAACTCCTCTCCCTGTATAAAGGCTGGACAAGGTAATCCAGCATGGAGAACAGGTTCTCCAAAGCCAGCTAAGTGCCAGGGACAGGTCCTGATCTCACTGCTAGGAGCCCCACAAACAGACCAAGCTACACAACTGTCACGCACATGCAGAGGGCCTAGGTTGGTCCCATGCAAGCTTCCTAACTGTTGGTTCAGAGTCCATGAGCTCCCAAGAGCTCAGGACAGCTGTCTCTGTGGGTTCCTCCGTCATGACCTTGACCCCTCTGGCTTGTAAAGTTCCTCTTCCCTTTCTTCAGCAGCACTCCAGGAGCTCGGCCCAGTGCTTGGCTGTGGATCTCTGTATCTGCTTCCATCAGTTACTGGATAAGGCTCTCTGAGGACAATTATGGTAGTTACCAATCTGATTACAGTAGATGGCCAATTCAGGCACCCTCTCCACTAGGGGTCTTAGCTGGGGTCATCCTTGTGGATTCCTGGGAGTTACCCTGGCACCAGGTTTCTCCCTAACCCCAAAATGCACCCCCCTCATCAAGACAGATAGACTCCATTCTGCAAGCAGATTCCATTTTGAGGAGGGAGGCTAACAGTGCGTTTGGTAGACATGCAAACAACCCATCTGTCTGGCACTATCCAACAAGCACAGAGTGATAGTTAACTTATGCAGAAAAGCAGAGAGTTACCTGATAAATTTATCAAAGAAAATTGGGACTACTGGAGCATAAAGGAATGCTAAAATCATACCAGGAAAACTAGGCTCAAGAACGTACTGAGTATCAGGCTGGGAAAAGGTTAATCTTGGACCCCTCACTTGGACCCCATAAAGAGGACACCTAACACTGCCTTGATGCGAGTCCCACAGCCCTATCATCTGATCACCCAGTGTGTACATCAAAGGATAAATAGGCAGAGGGCTCCCAGCTGTCCCAGGAGCTTCACACAGGCTCTGTGGATATCTTAAACTGCCATCAGTCATCACCCTTTGTCTATTTGGACCTGTCACCCAACTGTGCACCCATTCTTTCATCTGGATCTGGTCCTGCCCTTCACCTCTCTAGCTACCACAGTCCCACACCTCACTCCTGCAGCTCAACTCTGACCTGACAGTCTGTCTCCATGGCAGCGACAGTAAGAGCAGCAGCACTTCATCAGATTTCCATCCGGGCTCCCCGTATTCTTTTTGCAGAGACTTTCATGCCTCTCAGTGAGTTTCCCAGCTTCTGACTCAGGATTCTTTGAAACTCCTTAAACTCTGCTGCAACCTCTTTAACCCTTTTGGCTATTCTACAACTGACACAGAGCTGTTCTATTTACAGTGTGATACGTGAAGTGTGGTCTGAGAGCTATTACTAGTTATTAAGATTGAAAAGAAGCCACTTGTATTTACGTTGGCTAGTGTCTTAAGAGTTTCCATTGCTCTGATGAAATGCCATGACCGGAAGCAACTTGTGGAGGAAAGGGTTTATTCCACAAAACAGGCAAGTCCATCATCAAAAGAAGTCAGGGAAGGAACTTGAGGCAGGAACCGAAGCTGACAGAGAAGTAGTGCTGCTTACTGGCTTACTCTGTGTGGCTTGCTCAGCCTGCTTTCTTTTAGCGTCCAGGACCACTATCTCAAGGGTGACACCACTCCCAATGGGCTAGGCGTCAATCTCTAATTAAGAAAATGCATTACAGATTTGTCTATATGCTAGTCCTATGGAGACATTTTCCTCAGTTGAGAATTCCTCTTTACAAATGACTGTAGCTTGTGCCAAGTGGATATAAAACTAGCCAGCCCAATTGGCTTTCAGGAAAATGGGCCTACTTGCTATACCCTGTGTATTATTTTTTTGTTCAATAAATCTTGACACTGTTGAAGGACTCAAACATGTTTGTCTATGTTTCCAAAAGTGTGTGTTCATGTGATGGTCCTTTATTCCAGGCCTTCTCTCCACAGACGTGTACTTACTTGGTGTAATGAAAAGAGTCCTAATACTTTACTGGATAAATGAAACTGAGGAAGGCCCTGGGTCATTGAATTGGCTCAGTGACTTAGAGCCTTTTGACCAGAGTGCCACCTCAAAACTCACAGTATAAAGAGATAACTCACTCCTCAAAGTTGTTCTTTGACAGCCTCCCACATCTCTTGTAGCATATCTCCCCCCCCCCACTAAAATATAAAATGTAAATTAAATCTTAGGCCCCTTTTTCTAAGAGCTCCATGGCAGTGGCTAAGAGATGTTTTCTTAACGATTCTTATTGATTATGACCCGGCTTCCTTTCCAATCAAGACTAAGCCTCTACTCCCAGTCACCTCTCACATTTACAACATGTGTGTGAGACTTGAGCCTTCCTAGCTTCAGGACAGTGTGCCCCTGGGTCATACATAATTAAGGGGATGAGAACATTGAAAAACAAGAGAAACAGAAAGAAATCATTAGAAACTACTGTTGAACAAGAAAACGAGACAGTACCCATGGCGAGTCACACTTGGTGGAGCTTTGGCGTTATGTGTCTCAACCGATCTGCTGCAGCACTGGACTTCAGCGAAACATAGTCGGATGGTAAAGGCAGACACCACGACTGTCTGCTGCTGGGCTTGTGGGGTGACTCACAGCACAGACAGCTCTGTCCCAATCATCCTGACTAGTCAGAGAACATCTGCTAGAGTCATCTTCTCAGAATACCATGCACGATTTGGCTCTCCTTTTGGCCCTGGCCTACTTCTGTTATTTTAACTTGGCTGAGTTGGTTTTATGTCTGACATCATTTTCCAACGTACATGGATTTCACAACTCGAATCTACCTAGGGATGATTGATACCATATATAAGATGACTAAAGCATGTAATTAAGATTTAAACAATGATATTTAATCTGCAAGTGTCGGATGGGAACCAAGATTTTTTTTATAGAAAACTATATGCTTATTTATCTCTAATGACATACAAGTGAGAGTCAATTAAAAAAAAATCACAATACAAATCAATCAATTCTCCCTGTCATAAGTAACTAGCTTTGATTGCTGAGGATTTGATAATTTAACTTTCTCTTACTGGCTGAAAAGACATTCAACCTCACAAATATATATATCACCTGGGACATCACCTTTGCTTAGATTACAGCTTGAAACACTGGAAAACGGCTGGGGCCCTGGAGCATGCTACAAACCTCTCATACTTGAAGGGCAGTGTCTGCTTTGTGGTAACTTAACCATCCTTAAGTGGGGGAGGCTGCACTCTGATGTGCTCAGAAAACGCCCGGTTTAGATGGAATCACAAAGGAATGCTCTGCTGATTTCTCTTTCTCCACCATGTGGCTTTCACTCCCTTCTGAGGTTTATATCTTAAACTTGTATCCCGACCACTCAAACACCACTCCCCTTTCCCTAAACTTCTCTTTTGCTGATCCGTTTTGTTTGTCTGACTTTATTGGTTTCCTCCGCCTCCAGAAGGCCCTCTTTCTTTCCTTCCTTCCTTCCTCTGTCTCTCTCTCTCTCTCTTTCTTTCTTTCATGTCTTGGCTCTCTGGTTATTTTCTTTCCAGTTTGTTTCTTATAATGGTCCTCTCTCTGTTATGTTCCACCCCAGTTATGAAGTATGTTCCCAGAGCATTACTTCTCATTCACTCGACAAATATTCACTGAGTAAATATTCCTTGACATTTTTTCTCCTACACCCACATACAGACCATCCAATTTGTTGGCTGTACAATAAAACTTATTGAGGAATTGACTTTGATTTATTAGCACCAATGTGGTTAAAGCCACCATGGTCTCTTTGCTGGGCTTCAGTCTTTAAATCGGTCTCTAGTGTTGCTTTTTGCCATCCCCTGCCCCGTGGTTCTTAATCCAACATCTGGAATCTCTTTCTTTCTTAACCCACCTCAAAGCACACTTCTGTTCTGCTTAAAACGTCCACAGGACTTTTCTCTTCACCCAGGAGGAAGCCACGGAGGCTCCCTATATGCTCGCTGTTTGCCTCTTTCTTGTTATCAGTTCTTCGGTTTTATCTTACTTTTTTTTCTTCTTCTTCTTTTTTTTTAATCTTACTATTCTTACACAGTATGGAAACCCAGCTTGGCCTCTCTTTGTCCCCTAACTTCAGGATCTCTGAGCTTCTGTTTATGGTGCCAGGATCACCTTGCTCACACTATACAACTCAAGTATGTTCTCTGTAATGCTGTCCCAGAAGCCTTTATTTAAATTTATAGCAAATTTCTTCTTTTATATTTTTGCTATTCCTGATTTCTCTATATCAAGTGTTACATTTATACACTTAGTATCTTTTCTTCACTTGAGAGTAAAACTCCAAAATGTTTTCACTGACATCAGAAAAAAGTCTAGTGAAAAAACTACAAAGGAAATAGTCTTGGCCAAGCACTTAGCATGAGCATGAACTCTGAATATTCTGCCCTATCCAAGTTGTAGTCGGACAAGATACAGGAGTCTCTAAGAAGGTGGTTCTTGAGCTGGTTAGGACAATGAAGGAGTAGGCTATTTTTCTGTTATCTTTACACAAAAAGGTAACATGAACCAAGGAATGTAGGCCTACTCCTGCTTCTTCCTCTGATCTTACCATTTCTTAGCATGTCAATCTAGCTTCTTACAGTCCAGAGTTACGTAATCATTGGTAGGTTGCTGTATCTCTGAGCACAGCTGGCTGGGAATATGTGGAAAGCAAGACATGTTTCATGGCCCTTCAGTCAATGATTGACGGAGGTGGGAATAAAGATAGCCCAGGTATCTTGCACCCTGGCTAGTTATCTATGAGGGTAAATTAGTGCCTGTGGACAAAGGGCCACACCCACTGGGTTAGACTATAGAATGAGTCAACTTCTATTGTCTTTTCTGGAATTTCTTTAACCTCACCTACCTCAGTTTCTTCTGACGACCACACAAAACACTCTTCCTGATAACCTTGGGTCAAGGTTGGCCTATGGAGGAACCCAAATGATGTCAATAATTGCAATACAAACGTTGCAGGGTAAAAATAAAAATAAAACTTCCTGCTTTGGTAGACCAAGCAAGCCAAGTCAATCAAGTGTAGGATATAGAATGAGGTGGTTTAATATTTTAGTAGAATAATCTGAATCATAGACTAATGGGTTAGGACTGTTTTCAGATCTTCTGTGAAATCTGTGTTTAGGGATGAAAAAATCACGAGTATGATGGTTCTAGCCATAATATAGAGTGGCACAGTTTGAGACAGGAAGCAGCCACAGGAAAGTTGGCCAATGAGAATACAGTTTCAGCTGTGGCATTAGGGGTGTGTTACTTAAGCAGGAAGGAAAGAATGGAAGGAGACAGAGAAAACGAGAAGGAAAAAGGTAACAGTTCTCTGGGTTGGTGGTAATGAGAGCACATTTTTTATTTTTTTTTAAATCTGAAGCCATGTAAGGTAGAACATCATTAGCAAAGACAAAGAAACTGGATGTGAGATCTGTATTTAATGAGCTAAAGATTCTAAATGTTTGTCATGGGAACAGTGAGGTAGACATCTCCAGCAGAAGGCAGGGCTGGCAGCCTGAGATGGCAGGAAGGCTTTGGTTTCATAATGGGACACTTTCAGGCTGTGATTGAAGCGTCTGGCTATTTTGAAAATCCCAGAGACACTTGCTTTATAGAAGCTTTTAAGTTCTGACGTTGAGACTCAACAGAGGAGGAGAACGTCATAATAACCAATAATTATTGGTGGACTCTATAGTTAAGCATACATGGAAATTCCAGTACTAGTCAGGCAAATTGAGGACTTCAGAGGTTCGGGAAGCAGGAAGTCAAGTTCAAGGAACTTGGCAGTGATAAGGATGGAATTCTGGAAACATATTTACCCCAAAGACTAGCCATTCTTCTGAGGGCTGGTTCTGCTTGGCTCTGCCAAGATTCATGACACTGCACCTGCCACCCACACTGTAAAGGGCTCCATCCCTCAGCTGCTCCTTCTTCAGACGATCTAAGCCTCACTTTATTCTTCTTTTTCTTCTCCAGTCACACTTTCCAATTCTTGATTATGTCTACTCATCTCTGAACTTTCTCCAATTTTCCTTTATTAAAAAAGGGGGTGTGGGGAGGGAGACAGACAGTTTAAAACCTTCAACACACTGTAATAACTGGCTTAGTTTTAATCTCAGGATTTTCTTTTTCTCTAAATGTCACACTCAAAGTATTTACAAACTTTCCTACCTGTTTTTAATATGCTAGCTACTGTTCCTCTTGATTTTATGCTAATTTTACAATTGAGTAATTTTTTACGTCAAAACTTTTGAGTTAGAATGAGTATTTCCTTCCTCTTATTTCAGGGAGATTTAAGTAGGAGATTCTTGAATGCGGTCCATCTGATTCTTTCTTCTTCAAGTAAGAAATACCATGGAATGTGTGAGAGAAAGTTGTCAAAACTTTTGCCCCCGCACAATTCAGTTTAAATCCTGGGCTAAAGAATAAGAACACAGGAAAAATGATTTTGCATAGACATACTTATCAAAACCCGAAGTAGTGGAGGCGGCTCCCAGGAGCCCAGGAATGGCTCCCCCACATCCTCAGAAGTAATTTTCCATGTGCCGGACAGGAAGATCATGTTAAGGCACAGTCGGTCTCAGGTTGCACAAGCTGGTCTTGGAATCAGCCGGATTTACAAGCTTCATTACTGGAAAGAGTCTATGGCTCTCCTGGCATCAGCAGCCGGAGAAATGTTCAATAGCACAATGAAAAGTTTCTGTTTACAGAATAAAACCAAAAGCATGGCCTTCTCTGCCATGGGGGTGGCTAAGCTCAGAAGCAACAGTGTCCTGGGGATGGATCCCCATCACTGTGGCTGGAAGTGTGACCAGAGTCTACTCAGCCAAGCAGGCTGAAGCCCCGGTGGTCACCACTCACCTCCGGGAGCGCCTGGTTCAGTAGAGGAGGGCTGGGCAGGCGCGCCGTGGAAGCTTCTGGAACGCGGGGAGAGGGGCGCACTGCCCGCAAAGGCGCTCCGGGGAGCCCGGGCGTGAGGCGGTGCACGTAGGCGTAGGCGACTCGGAGGGTGGGGGCTCAACCTCGACGGCCCGGGACGCGGGGTCCTGGAGCAGCGCCCCGCCCCCGGCCCCGCCCGCCCGCCCTCCGGGGCCGCTCTTAAACCCGCGCTGCCCTGGCCGCCGGTTCGCTCGTCCGCTCCGTGCGCTCTGGCTGCGCGTTAGTCCGTTCCGTCCTCTCCGCCCGCTTCGGCGTCTGCGCACGCAGCGGGATCCGCGTAGCCCGCTCGCCGCTGCCGCCGCCCCGGGCCCGGGTCCGGCCCAGCGCTCTCCGGGGTCTCCGCGTCTCGCGAGAAGTCGCCGCCGCAGGCCTCGGGCTCCCGGGCGCAGGGGCGAATGGGGGGCGGCGGAGCGAGACCCGGCCGGCTGCTGCCGGTGCTCGCCCTGCTCTCCTGGGTGGCAGGCCTGGGCGTGGCGGAGGAGACGCCCTCGCGCATCCCTGCAGGTGAGCTCCGCACGCCGGCTTCCGCGGGCGGGTCTGGCGGGCACTTGGCATCTTTTCTTTCCGCTCCGGGACCTAGCCGCGGGGGCTCCATGCTTTCGGATGGACGGCGACTGTCTTTGCAGCGCCCCGGGAAGCCCCCGCCATCCTGCCTCTGCCCCTAAACCGCGCTCGGGACCAGGCTGCGGGCCGACCCACTGCGCGCCCACCCACTCCTCCTGGTCCACCCTGGGACGCAGAGTCAGGCGTCCCCGAGCTCTGGCTCTGGCCGGTGTTCGGAAGCTGAACTAAAACTAGTAGTTGGAGGCAAGATCGTGTGAACAGAACTTTCTGGGTTCAGCCAGAGGAGAGCCCCGCCGCCTATTTGTCTAAACAGGACTTTGCTGCGCTTTATCGCGCAGGGGAGTTCTTTCAGCGGTTTCCACTTTGGGGCCCTGGGCTCAACTCCCTGGAACTGAGCCTTGGGTTTAAATGACCTGATGCGATAACTTTGCCTTCTTCAGTAACTAGTTGGATTCTTTTCTGCTGCAACCTAAGCCCACGAGCGAGCAAGCATTTCTAATCTCGGGATTCCAATTTCAGAGGGTGACATTTGGCACAAGTTCACTTGGTCTGTGTACCATCGTTTTGTCTTCCTCTTCGGGCAATTCATGAAACTTAAGCGCTTAACAGCTTCTGGTTCTGTGGAACACTGCTTGCTTTGTTGGTTGCAGAAATGTGTGCCTTTATTATATCAGTCACAGGGAAATCTGAACCCGCATGATTATTCTGAATTTGAGCTAAATTTAATCACACATCAAAAGCCATAACACTTGAGAAACACACAGATAAATGCAAATAGAGACATAAAGTGTAAAAACTTACCTTGAAAATTTTCTTTGTTAAAACACCCAAATAAGCTTTTATTGATAAATAAAAGTAACCTCGAGGACTTGCTAATTTCAGAGTTTGGCTCCAGAATTCTTTGTGTTTTATGCCACTTGGATGCCACCTCTCACTTTTTACAGAGGATATCCGTGCCAGGCTGCTACCTTTAAATTTGTCGTCAAAAATCACCTCCTTCCCTGTGCAAACTTTTAAGTTTCCTGGAATCAGATGTTAAACGTTTTATGGATTGTCACATCAGAGGAAGGGAATTTCAGATACGAATGTTTTCCATATAAAATCCAGGGTTGACTTCTGAGACTTGGTGTCTGTGGTAGGTGGGCACAGAGTTCAGTTATGAGCTAAAGGTTGGAAATGTTAGTGTGTACTAATGGAGCCAGCAGAGCAGTAACCAATCTGGTTACATACAAAGGTAGGTGGTCTTACATGTTCTGTGATAAGCTAATAAGTGAAGAAGATACATTGTTTGGTAATTTGGTCAGATTTATCAGCTGTGGTTAATTTTTATCCCTGAGGTGGTACACCTGAAAATTACTACATAAATATGGAAATAATCTTTAAGGTGTAAGTTGTCTAGATTAGTAGGCCTTCAGGAAGAGTACCAATCACCTCTGACCCCATTATTTGTCAGTGTGTCCCAGCTAGTCAGTAAAAGGTGTATTCAGAGCTGGGGAGATGGCTGGGTTGGCAAAGTACTTGTCCTGAAACTGTGAGGATCTGAGTTTGGATCCCCAGGTTCACTTTACGGTTGGGGGTGGTGGCCTGGGCTTGTAATCTCATTGACGGTGAGATCATAGGCAGATCCGTGGAGCTGACAGGCTGGCCAGCTAGTGTAGCCTGCCTGGTGAAGATACACGCTAATGAGAGACCCTGTGTGAAACAGGTGGCTGGTACCTGAGGAGTGACTCCCGAGATTGTCTTCATACCTTCACAAGGCACACCCTCCCACACAGAAGGAATGGATTCTCTCAGCATTTCTTGGCTCTATCAATAGTTTGGGCCGTACCCCTTTGCTCCTGGTGGCTGTCTTATGCATTATAATATTACCTGTGTCCTTGACCTCTACCCACTAGTTGCCAAGTAGCACTCAGCTCTGGATGTGAGAACAAAAGAAATCTTCAAAACAGCAAAAGGTCAGTCTCCTGAAAGGCAAATGGTCCACGCTGGAGAATCTGGGCAAGATAAATAGGTGTCCCAGAGTGAGCATGGCATAATGGTATCGGGAGAGTAGTTGCTCCTCCTCTGCCCTTTCATTTATTTTTGAGAGTTTTTCTGGAACTCCTGGGCTCCTGTAATCCTCTCACATCAGCCTCCTGAGTAGCTGGGATTACAGGTCTTCACCCCTTGCCTAGCAGGATATTTTTTTTTTTTTTTTTTTTGGAAAGCAATTTTTTCTAAGAATTTTCCACTGTTAAAGTGAATGTACTTTTGGAATAGGTTTCCTGCTTTGGGATGTGTGCTCAACAGTTGGGAATGTCCTACTTGTTACAGCAACTGAAAGGTCTGCTGCCCTGAGTGCCTTTTGGCTGCCCCTGTATTCCAGACCAAGAGAGAATGTAGACAAGATCTCAATGAAAAGCATCATTTGTACTCATTTGTCCTTGAAACATTTGTCAGAATTCTCTCTCATGGAGCTTTCCCAGGCGGAGCTCTTCAGTCCAGTTCATGTGTGGATGCTTCTTTTTGTACTCCATGCCTTCTAGGTGAGAGGAGGGGAGTGAGTTCCTGCCAAACCTTTGCAGTCTGGGTGCTAGACCTGGATCCAGACTGGTGTGTGCCTTTAGAGGCACCTTGACTGTTTCATGAACTAAATTGGGCAAAGACCAAGTTTGAAGCAAAATCGAAGGAAATGGTTTCAGACATTTCTGTTAAGACCAGTATTTTTCAATGATGTCCATTTATAAGCTCTTTAACTTGCTATGTTGAGTTCGAGGAAGACAGAAAAGGCTTGTTCCTATCTGCTGATGCAAACCAGCAATTTACAGGGTGGAGAGGGGAAAGCGAGTCCCTGGAGAGGCTGTGGGGAGGGAAGGAGGGAAACTCCTCTGTACTTCCTCTGTCTGTCTGTCTGTCTTCTCTGTAGTTCTCCCAGGCAGTCTAGAACATAGGAAATTCCTCTCCTGGCTGTCTTTCATTTTTGTTTTCCTTTCTTTTATAACTTTTTAATATGGTTGGTATATGCAGCTCAAATCTGTTTTGCTTTGTGTTTATGATTTAATGACTTATAGATTACATTCTTCAGAATGCAGGCCTGGATCCTTTGACCACAAAGAGATTCACCGTTTATTTTGTTAAGCTGAAGGTCTTCTTTAAGAATTATGAAAAGTAGTATGCAGCCAGTGAGGTTAGTAGCTGCTTTTTTTTCCAGGCCTTCACCTAACTTGGCCGATCGTTTTTTTTTCTCCCTCAGGTACCCTTGCTACCAAGACTGAGCACTGTAACCGTGTCCTGTCAGCCAGGACCTTGTTTCCAAGTCACTGTTGATGGGTCTTCTCCACAGCTCATGTTTTCTCCCGATTTCTCTTATAAAAGGTGGTGCAGACGGTGTTCTTCTCGGGTGCTTGTGTGCCACAGTCTGTTATAGGGCCAGAATTGAGATTGGAGATGGTCCACACCTTCCACAAGGCCACTGGGGAGCAATAAGAGAGCGTGTACTCTTTCCCCAGGCTGTTTCTGTTTCTCCGTGCCCTTCCTGCCTTCATTATCGCTCTGTTGGGTACGGGGAAAGAAAATAGCAGCTGGGCTTCAGTGGCTTAGAGAGAGGGATGTTTAACAGGAAAAGCATGCTGTTCGTAGGTTATGTACATATTGGTATATGTGCAAGACTATCCCCTCAGCCTAGGGATAGACTACCAACCATAGGCCGAATACGTAAGGTGAAACCTGGCTATGTGTTTTTGTACGACCTTCCAGCAAACAGACTTCACACTTTCGGATGGATGGGAAAGATCAGAAGGAAAGTAGTATACCATGGCATGTGAAAACTTTATGAGCTAGAGGCTGTATTGGCTGCAGTCACATTCGTGTGCTGGCATGTTGTCTGTGGTGGTATTCGTGTTCCCAGGCTGAGCTGAGTAGTTCCACCCAGGTGGAACTGAGGACGCAGTCTAAAATGTTCACCGTCTTGCCCTGTGCTGCTCCTTGCCGAAGGAGATGACATTCTCATTGAAGCTGTAACACATGTCGATTGTTCCTCTCTTGGAAAGAGCCACATTTGGGACAGTAGCAGTTGGCTCTGGGCATGGCAGAGGCCTGGTTTTCATTTTAGAGGTTGCCAGTGATTTCTGCCGTTTTTGAAATACAACACTTGAATCTAACTAGATATATACTTTGGTGTAAATACTGTTTATGTAGTCAAAGACCAAACAACTTTACTTTGGCCAGATGGGAAGGAGATGCATTTTTCTTTTCTTTAGGGTTTTTTATATTCTAGAAATTTATTCAAGATTGGTGATTCACTTTGGCTTAGTTCTTTGAGTAAAATAATTAGTACATTTGTCGTTCAGAATTTTTAATCTCCTGTAACTGTAACAGTAAATCAGGCTAACGGAGAAGGTGGTATATTTTCAAGTGACTTGAACTGTTTTGTGTGTGTATTTTACTTTTTTTTTTCTCTGTGAACACACTATACAGGAGTGATTTCCAAAGCTATTGAGATTGTAGTTAGCCCTGAATAGTTACTTGGAGTAGTAGAATGTGGACAGTGTCACTGTACTGAAAGCTTGGTTTGTTAGGCAATTGCTGTTAAATTAGTACCCTGCTAAGGGGCTCACAAGGATACTTTTTATACTTGCAACACTTCATAATTTCAAAATGTAACTTCAGATAAGTTACCGTTTATGTAAAAAATGTGGTTTAAACTTAAAAGACAGTAACTTTATGTAAGTTTTACTATTTTTCATTCAGGATAACTTCACTTGGATTGGAGATGTGTTATTTTCATGCAGAAAAGTAGATTTCCTTTCTATAACATTATGAATATCCTTATTTTAAAAATTCATTCAAGCCAGAGCAATTATGGACTTATCTGTGTGACTCATGACTTGCAACAATGTCCTCAAAATAGCAAGAGTCTCTTGCATTCCTGTTACCACAGGAGTTTTCTTAGACTTCTTGAAGGAGAGATGATTATGTGCAGAGCGACCTATGGGGAGTCAGTTTGTTAGTCCTGTGTAGTACACTGTGTAGTACACTACACTGCTACCAGAACTTTCACTTAATGTCTAGTCTGTTGCCCAGCCAGTGAGATGTCTCTATAAGGAGGCCATGGGCAGTCTTTACTCATCATTTCCAGAGCGGCCAACACTGAAATCCTCCCTTTCCCTGCTCTTTTTGATTGCCACTTCTCAAAAAAAATACCCGTGTCTTCGCCAGTTTCTGAGTGACAGGGAGACTCCTCGAATTGCCAGGACAGGGAGAGCTCTTGTCCGGGAGTGGCCGTCTCTTCTGTCTGCGGATTTCTGTTCCTGAAGGACAGCTGTACGGAAGAGTCTTCACCAGAGGTGAAAACAGACCAACCAACCACCACATTTCACATTTTTATGCAACCTACAGAACATGATTATCATTATCAACAGTCCCAGCGAGGATTTTCAGTTAACATACAGTCATATGTGGGCCCAAATGTGGGCTTGTCAGGAGGTGTTTCTGTCAAACTAGGGTGGGAGTTTCTTACATAGGCCAGACTTAAAATTACATCTCATTTGTTGTATTGATTATTTATTGATTTTAGTATTGCTTAGCTTATTGTTGGATGCATAAGCCATCTATTTATTATGTTAACTTACTTTGGGCTTATTTGCTTATTAGGGTTGCCTGTCAAATGTTGCTGAGGACTCCTCCGTCTGCTGTTCAGTTTTAAGGTTTCTTCAAAAAGCAGCGTGAAAGAGGCTTTTCATTTGATTTCACTGTTATGGTTATGTTCCACACAGGTGAACTTTTTTGTTTTTGTTTTAAATAAATGAGCTTTCAAATATGTGATTTTTGTGTTTTGAAGAAGAGGAGGGCCTGACTATGTAGCTCAGTCTGGCTTCAAACATATTCCTCCTGCCTCAGCCTCTGGGGTTGTAGTATGAACCATCATATCCACCTCAGCACAGACAGTTCTTATGCTCTTACCCTCACTGTCCCAGACACTAAGATACACATGAGATATTAAATATGGGCTAGGTCACAAACCCTCTCACATGGGGCCACCCCCTCCCCACCCCATTTTCTCATCCCCATTCTGGAACTGCCAGGGAGGGCTGACAGGCAAGTGCTGCTTCTTAGATCCCCACAGATGAAGTCTCCACTCCCACTGGTCTCTCCCTCACAGCTCTCCTACAGGCTAATCCTTCTCTTTACATTTACAGATAACTTGGACTGCAGGGGTGTTGCAGACAACAAAACTATCTTATGACATTCAACTATAGCCATTGTCACACAGATGACCCTTATCCAGGACTGCCCCAGGGACCTTATAAACATTTTCCTCAGAAATGCAAGCAAGGATTTCCCTGGTTCTAACTGTGTGATGTCAGCTGACCTTGGGCCTACTTTTTTGGGTACAACACCTCCCCTCTCCCAATTGTCTCACCAGGGACCTTAAAATAACCGTCTCTGCTCCTTCTGGGCCAGTTGAAACTTCCCTTTCACCCCACTGTCCAGTCCTGTTCTCCAATAAACTCTTTGCCCGACAGTCGGTCCTACTCTTTGCTCTGTTGGGTACCTTTCTGTCCTGTAACCAAACAGTGCACAGCATGGTTGACTCTCCTGCAGGCTTAGCAATACATGGAAGAAGTGCGTGGATTCAATCATTGACTAAGTTCCTGATGCTGGAGCATCCTTGGTTGGTAGGGGGCACACCCAGAAGCCATCCTTTTTCTTTCTAGAGTCCAGGCACATCTCTGCCAACTGACTTTGGTTTAGTTAGCTTGGAGCCATAGTTTATATAGGGCTTTAGGGTGCTCATTACTTAATACCTGTTGCACAGAGGGGAGCCAGTTATTAGTTACTTTTCCTTTTTTTACGGTCACATCTCGCTTAGTAAACTGCTGGTCCTCTTGCCTCTGTCTCCTTAATGCTGGGATTACAGTCCTGTGCCACCATGCATACCTCCTATTTTTGGTGATCTAGATCGAGTCTCAGACAGTTCCTCAAGCATTTAAAAACTCTCCTTCTTGGTTCTATAAGTATGGTAAACACCAGCAGCTATTTTGTTTTGAAAAATTCTGCAGATAGAGAATTTCAGTCACTATCTTTGAAAACCCAAATGACCTGGCTAGCCCACTCTCCCAGGAAGTCTTGCGAGCCCGTGTGCCCAGAGCCGAATGGGTGTTTGTTTGGGATTTTCCAGTCCTGCCCAAGCCAGCTCTGAGGCCTCTTGTCTTCAGAGGTCCCAGCTCCCAGTCCAGCCATGCTGGTATTTCCTGGCTGCCAGCTGGCACTGTGGCTGTGACCAGAATGGGCTGCTCATCCAGGCCCTCCTAATTCCTGCCGGCCACTTCTAGAGGACAGTTCTCTTTTTCTTCTTAGTTTAGTTTAGGCAAGGCTGGAATTTTTTAAACAGTGACTTTACTAGGTAACCAAGGGCAAAACAAAACCAAACCCGAATCTGGAAAATCACCAAAGCAAAGAAATGAACAGACCCATGTAGCAGACAGAGTTCTCAGTGTTTTCTGACCTTGGCGTCCTTAGAGCCTCCTGCTCCTGGCACACTCCTGGGTTCTGGAAACTCCTGCCTAACTTTTGTTTTCTACTTCTTTATCTCCTGGTTTTCCCCAGCACAGTATTTCACAGACAGCCGTTTTCCAAGGCAGGAGTCTGTGACTGACATTCAAGGTAGACAAGAGCTCATGGACGATCAGATTTGTAACCTCTTGGCCACATGTTAGCATTCCGTTTTCTTCACTAGGAGGAAGAGCTTGTGCTTTTATTCATTTACTTGTTTATTGTACATGTATGAGTCCCCTTTTTCTTTACTAGTTCTTTCAGAGTTTTGAGTCTGTACATGTTTTGATCATAGTCACCTCTTCCACCAACTCTTCCCAGGTGAAACCCCCCTTCCCTACCCACCCAGCTGTGTCCTTTTTTAAAAAAAAAACCCTTCAAGGCTAGTTTGTGCAGTCTAAATATCCTTGGATGTTTGGTCTTCCAGTAGAGCTGGTAAACTAACTCGTATTGCTAAAATTCTAGGTTTTGAGTAGTGATTTGCAATGGCTTTTGTGATTCTATGGTTTACTGCTAATTTAAGTAGCCAAACTATTTTTCCCCTTAATAATATTTTCTGTTGGTAGCTAACAGTGCCACAGTTCTCATTGTTTAATACTCTAGGTATGACAGTATTTCAGGGCTCAAACATTTATTCAATGACTTGTTTTGTGCTTTGTGTGGAGGGAAGGAAAAAATAACACAAACAAACCCACCATAAATCAGTTCTTTTGTACACTGCAATTGTAGGACTCATGATAGGAAATAATTCACATGTAAAGCTGTAGAAATCAAAGGGCCTTCAGGAGGAATCCTGGGGAAGAGAGTAGACAGCTGGCGCCAGGAGGCAGGGATCTGAGAGCCCTTCCTTCATTCTGCAGCCTGAGCCCTCACACCCGCAGCACACTTGATTTGCAGTGTATGATCTTGCCGTCCCTGACACTTGATACTTCTTGAATTTTAATGTAGGATGAGTGGCAGAAACCAACTACTGCCAGAATCAGAAAAGAGGCCTTGGGAAACTTAACTATTATTTTATTAGGCCAAGGAGAACAGAGATACACAGTGGTCTTGTATTTTGAAATTTGTGTTTGCTCTTAGTTATTGTATCTCACATGGGATTTGACTGAAACTTGATGTGGCCTTTTTTCTTAATGAGCGTTTGATATAGAGGTAAGATAATAATGCCAACAATAACTAGAATTAAATTTACATTTTAAAATGCTCCGAATGTTTCAAGAGAGAGGAAAACAGTCTAGTGTTTATATGAAGCTATTTCTGTCTTCTCAGAGGAGTCAGAGAATCCAGTACATTTAAATATTGTAAAGCTTTCTAAAAGAACTGTATATTCTGTTGCTTCCTTCCTATTTAAAATGTATAAATTAACAAAGATGTTGCTGGTAACTGTGGAATGGTTAAAAGTCAGCCTATGTAGTGTACAGTATTTAAAAATTGATGCTCTTCAGTTTGTTACTGAAATAGATTTGTCCTGTAGTTTTAAAATATGATGGCATTTAGTGAGCTAGAATCATATGTTCAAAAGAAATCACTTTATAGAAGAAAAGTGCAGGTGTGTGTGTGTGTGTTTGTGCTCGCCTGTGTGCCTGTGCTCACAAGTGTACGTGCCTGCTTGCATGTGCTGTTAGCTACAGAGATCGCCCTTAAGCCTGTGGAATGGAGTGACCCTGAGCATGCCTTCTCTGACCTGTTGCTGGATTGCTGTCTCAGCAGTATTTGTTCTTCCTGTTTGCCCTTCCAGAGCCGAATGTTATCTAGTGAGTGGTACAGTCTTACTGATAATCCTAGGCAGATTTCTTTTTCTTTTCTTTCTTTTTCTGGGACTATTTTAGGTACTGTTTTCAAAAGGACCACACTAACCTCCCACAGTTAGAGACCAAACTTAAGGTTTTGCTCTTGCTAGGCAAGTGCTCTACCAGTCAACTAGACTCCGAACTCTCCAAAATGACTTTAGGTAAATGAAAGGGAGAAGTTCAAACAGGACAACTGGGAGGAACAAGTGTACATTTTGAAAAAGCAAAATTACTTTTGTTGCGATACTCTCAAATTGCAAAAGCATTCGTCTTGAGTATTGGGGAATTAACCGTGATTTGTTGAGTAAGCAGATAAACCTTAGTAATTATTTGTCCCAGAATATTAAAGAAACATCTAATTTATTAAAATGCTAAACTCTTTTGTGTATAGTTGTACACGCACATTTACACATGTATGCGTTCACGTGAATGTGGGTACACATGAGCGTGTATATGTGTGTGTGTGAATGGCAGAGATTGAGGCTGGGCATCATCCTAGGTCCCTCTGCACTTTATTCATTGAGAGTTCTCCCTGAACCCAGTGCTCCAGTACTTTAGCCAGTTAGCTTGCCCCTAGGATTTCCCTGTCTTCCTTCAAGATTATTATTATTAAAATAAATTTAAATTTTCCTTGGGATTATAATCTTGGAATTACTCACACACCATGTACTCAGGTTTTTTTTTTTTTGGTTTTTTGAGACAGGGTTTCTCTGTGTACCTTTGTGCCTTTTCCTGGAACTCACTTGGTAGTCTAGGCTGGCCTCGAACTCACAGAGATCCACCTGGCTCTGCCTCCCAAGTACTGGGATTAAAGGTGTGCACCACCAACGCCCGGCGTACTCAGTTTTTAATATGGATGCTGAGTATCTAAATTCTGGTCCTCAAGTTTGGGGGCAAGCCCTTTATCTATTGAGCCATCACCCCAGCCACCAGTTAACAAAACTTCATATTTCTAAGTATTGCGTATTTGATGTTCTTATATTCTTCAAGTGCAAGCATTTTCCCCTACAGGGTGTCAGTCCTAAATAGCTAAGCTCATCATGTAAATCAGTTAATGGATCAGTTATCTGACATATCTGACTTATAATGATTGGGTAGGATTAGATGCTCCTGGCTGAAGGATGAGTGTTTTAAAACACATACCAGCTAACGGAAGCCATCACTGATAATGTGTTTTCTTTCTTATAACTAGTCTTGAATTCTGTGTGAGCAGCTCAGTGTTAAGAGTGCTTGACTATCATGTTCAAGGACCTGTGTTCAATCCCTAATACTGAAAATGAAAGGAAACAAATTCCTCATAGGTATACGTGCATTTTCCTCAGTAGTCATAATCACCCACATGTGAATTAATTGAAGAGTATATTTGAGTTTTAGAAAAACCTTTTGAAAAATACTCATGTGAAGAGGTGATAGAGGAGAGGCAGAGAAATTGCTTTCAAGTGTGGAAGAAAATTGCAAAGTATGTGATCTGAAAGGGTACAGACAATTAATAAAAAATGTTAACCAGAATCCATTGATAGGCACCGGCATTGGAGGTATTTTGATTACTAAGTAGAACCTTTAATTCTGTCCAAAGTAGAAATATGTTTTGAACAGTTTCATTGTAGGAGTTTATCTAGGTTATGCTAATTGATGTTATGGCATTTTATATGGACCATATTGGAAGAAGGACTGTTCCCGCTGTTCTTGCTAGACCATCGTGCATTCAGCTTGTGGTTTCCTGTGGGTGGACTCTGGCAGTACACACACACACACACACACACACACACACACACACACACTTGCAGGAAATCAGCTGGCTTCTTCCATGATTAGCAGAGATGGAGAAGTGTAGATATTATCAACTGTACATGGATGTTCTATGAACAGGGTGCTCATACACATGTCTCTTGTTACTTCTGATGATGAATTGAATTGTAAGTCTGCTCTGCTGTGAATGACCTGAATAGCTGTATTAATTCCACTTTCATTCTGTTTAACATTACAATGAGTTTAAATATGGCATTACTTTCTTTTGAAATACTAAGAGAAATGTAGAAGGAATAGAGAAGAGTGTGCTTGCTTTCTGAGAACAGCCAGAGAAGGTTAAACATGGAACTCTGATAGACGCCAAACTTCCAGTTAAAAGTAGCTATGATGTTGCCTCTGATACTGGGATACATGATACATTTGAAAGCCAAAAGCTTACAAATTCCTTACATAGTAACTGTGAAAGATAGATGATGTGGAAACAATGTGTAGGGCAGTAGTTAAGAGGATAAAGCCTTTGAATGAAAACAGAGACTTAAGGTATCACACATTAGCAGATTATCCTCCCAACAAGCTACTTATCCTCTCTGAATTTATAATAGTTCTCTAATAGTAATGCTGCTACCTAGGCAATTATTTGAATATTAAATATGATAGTACCTGTAAAAGAAGCCTGCCTACAAATAGAAATTGCAATTTGTGCTATTACATTTGTGCAATTTTAAGAAGTATAAATCTAGTTAGCATTTTTAACTTGGAACCTAAAATAGTGGAATTACTCTTCTGTTCAGATAAGGGGAGAAATACAGGATTTCAGTGGGTTTTAACACCTGAGTTGTAAAGACAGTACAAGTTCCTAGGGACTTAAAGGAAACAAATGATAAATCATACAGTGTAGATACTGTCTTTTTGATGAATCTGATTACGTACTCAGTTTCAAAACTTAAATATTGCCGGACGGTGGTGGCGCATGCCTTTAATCCCAGCACTCGGGAGGCAGAGCCAGGCGGATCTCTGTGAGTTCGAGGCCAGCCTGGGCTACCAAGTGAGTTCCAGGAAAGGCGCAAAGCTACACAGAGAAACCCTGTCTCGAAAAACCAAAAAAAAAAAAAAAAAAAAAAAAAAAAAAAAATTAAATATTTTCTCATTGTTCTGATGTATTTTTTTTCTTTCTAAGCCCAGATTTCCTTGGAAGCTGTGATCATGAATCTATGATTCACCTGCCCCTCCTGAGTCCCCCAGACTCCTCTGTTTAGTCCAGGTACTCAGACAGGTTCCAGCCACTCCCTTGTCACCTCTGCTTTTCTAGTCTGCGGTAGAAGTGTGTGCACCAGTTATTAAAGGGCTCAGGCAGGTACGGGCCTTAAATACATGATCGGAAGCTATGACTCTCTGAAAACATCTTTGCTGCTGTTTCTCAGAAATCTCTTCTCAAGGAGGTTCTAGATCAGATCCATTTTCTCTGTCCCTGAATTCACCTCACAGCTTTCTCCACTCTACTCTAGGCTGCAGAGTCAAATCTCTCCTGTTTATGGGATTTCAGAAAAGTCAAATCGTGTTAGGTTTTCAGAATCAGGGAATTTTACCTGAAATCCATTTTTCTTGTCTTGGTGGGGAGAGAAGAAAAGGGGGAAAGGAGAAGGGAAGGGAGAGAGGGACAGGCAGTTAGGCAGGCACACAGACAGACAGATTGACTGACAGAGATACCCCAGAGCTTCCCACAGGACACAGGACTGCTAGGGGATTTGGGGGGAGGAATGCAGTGCGCTGCTGTTCCATGCCTTCACTCTTTGACACTTTGTGTCCCTGCACTGGGCACAGGTCATAGAGATAACCATAATGTTGCAGAATATTCATTTACACTGTGTGAAGATGTGTCACTGTGACTGGTTCAATAAAGAGCTGAATGGCCAATAGCTAGACATGAAGACATTAGGCGGAGCTTCTGGGGACAGATAGAGATCAGGGAAGAAGAAAGGCAGAGTTGCCAGCCAGATGTTGAAGAAGCAAGATGGGCAGTACAGAGTAAAGGTAACTGAGCCACGTCATAGAATGTAGATTAAAAGACATGGGTTAATTTAAGTTATAAGAGCTACTTAGAAACAAGCCTAAGCTATAGCTGAGCTTTCATAATAAGTCTGTGTTTTTTTTTTTTTTTTTGTTTTGTTTTGTTTTTTGTGAGCTGGTGGCTCAAATTAAAATCTGGCTACACCATAATGTTTCTTACTATGCTGCTCTTGACCTCTCTCAAGCCCAGTGGCTCTGGAGCAGAAGACATTCTCCTTATGGATATTTGATAATGTATGTAGATGCTCTGTTACAAGTAGTAGGTGCTGCTGCAGTCTTGTGGATAGACTTTGGTGAGTGGGTGAGTGAATGGGGGTATGCTACATGGTACAGCATGGTTCCAAGGAAGAATTACCTGCTCTGATTGGCAGTTCTGCTGAGTTTAAGGAAAGACTCATTATCTTAGCTCATTCCTGATTATACTGCCTGCATCCTGTACTTCTCATGATTCTGAGTATATCCATATTCCCTCAGTATTCGCAGTGGATTCTTAGTTGTCAGCCACATCTACTTTTACCTATACCCACTTTTGGTCATATTTCCAGGGCCCTGGCTTTTAAATCCTACTTAGCAATTCTGTTAGTACATCCATGGAACAAATTTTGATGGCATTTTATCACACTATTCTATAAAAATCATCTTACTAGAAGTGGAAGCCTTTTTAGAAAAAGAGTATTTTACTATATTCTCCTGGGGTCCTCCATCCAACATAGGAGAGCGGATGTAGAGGAGTCTTAGGAATAGTCTGGGTTTCCTCAGCTCTCCCTGCCACCCTGACCTCCTGCAGTGGCCTGGGCTGATACATGATCAGTTACTGGATATGCAGAAAGCTTTTTTACATTCTTTTTCGTTGAATCAGTGTTTTAATCTGAGCTAGACTTTTAATGGGTATGGGAGAGAAACAGGACCTCCTGGTATTGGTTCTGATATATCTCCAGCCCAAGCCTCTGGAAGCCTTTTGACTGCCTGCTCCACTCACGGTGGGCAGGACATAGTGCCATAAATAAGAAAATGGGAGGAGGGCTGCCGCCGGTCAGCACTCCATTAAGGAAAATTCATTTTATAATTTCTGGTTTTATATTTTAAAATCCGTTTTATGTATCTCAAACAGAGGGGCTATAAGAACTCATTAAGTGTAGTGTCCTGGTTAGTTTTGTCAGCTTGACAGGCCTGGGAAGAGGAAACCTCAGTTGCAGGATTGCCTATATCAGATTGGCCTGGGGGTATTTTCTTTATTGCTAATTGATGTAGAAGGACCCGACTCCTTGTGGGTGGGGCCAGTCCTCAGCAGGTGGAACTGGGGCTATAGGAGAAAGAGAGCCGAGCAAGCCAGAGGAATCCAGCCTGTAGGCAGTGCTTCTCTTTGGTCTCTACTTCAGTTCTTGCCTGCAGATTTCTGCCCTGGCTTCCCTCAATGATGGACTAAAATAGACTCTTTCCTCCCCAAGTTGCTACTGGTCAGTGTATTATCACAGCAACAGAAAAGCAAACTAGAACAAGCTTATGATTATTGGAAGGGCTTGAAGAGCAAGCTCTACATCAAGTCTCTAGCAGTTACTCCTAGAACATCAAAGGGTTCCGACCAAGTAGAAGGTGGTGCTGCGTCTGTTCCACTGGGACTTCAGGAGGCTTCCCATCTGCGCCCTTCATGAATCTGGATTCTGCTACCTTAAATACGACTGAGGCATTCGGAAGCATCCCCAGTAGCTCTGCACCGTGAGATTGGTGCTGATGTCTGGATTCTAGAATACAGAATTAACTTCTGCCTCTGCCTCTGTCTGGCTCTGTCTTTCTTGCTGACTTCCCGTGCCTCCCTCAGTGCCCACTGTGAGAGGCTGACCCTGGAATTCTGGGGGGTGATCTTCTGTATATATTTGGCTGTATTTGTTGACAAAGACGTGGCTGAAGGTGGGGGAAGGAAGCTGGTAGTGTCAGATCTGCCGCAGCATAGCTGACAGGCTCTTGTTTTCTCAGAGTGCAAGGGTTTTTCAGTTTTGATATTTGAACTTTCTGTGGATTTTTTCAGTGATTACACTCTCTCGTAGCATGAAAAGTAATTCTGTGACTTTAGAATTGCATAGATGTCTATTTGACAATAGAGATCCAGGTACAGGCAACAGAACACATCCACTGTGGAACTCTGCACGGAACTTGGACAATCCAATTTATTAAGTTTTGAGATGAACAATTCATGGAGAAAGTCATGGGAAAAATGAAAGAAAACTCTGAAATGGAAGTAATTCATGGAGATTACCTATTTCCTCATTCCCCCTTCTTTAATGATCATGGATCATAATTTAGGACAAGGAGAGTGTAGCACAGCTTATCTCTAATTTTAGTTATACAATATTTTATTTTCAGCTGTTTATTTAAGTGTCTACTGTGTCCATTTTACAGAGTAGCTTTTGTTAACTTTTAGTAAATACTTAGCAACTCCAGTTACTTTCCTGATGAGAGACCAGGGCTTACTCAAGAACTTGAGAAGGATCCGGAGATAACAGAAAAATTCTGCCTCATTGAGGAAGGAGGGACTTGACTCAGCCTCCAAGTGCTCACGAAACTGAAAGTACTAAAGCGAACAGCCTTTTGAAATGCACTGCCTTGCTTAGCCAGCAAGAGCAGAGGCAACAGCAGCAGCAGCACACTGGAACTGCTTGGTGGTTGGTGTCTCACTGTTGCTAAGTAGCCCTGAGCAGCTCTCCCTGTCCCTGTCCTGGGCTTCTGATAACTATGATTCTGTCTCAAGGTCTAAGAGATCTGTTTGCTTAGATCCCATGTATGAGTGCAATCGTGTTTTGTCTTTGTGTGCCAGCTCTTTTCAGTTAACTTAATGACCCCCATTTCATCAGTGTTGTTGCAAATGGTTAACTTTTTTTTTCTTTAAATCCAAGACAGGGTTTCTCTGTGTAGCCCTGGCTGTCCTGGAACTCACTCTGTAGACCAGGCTGGCTTCCAACTCAGATACCCAGCTGCCTCTGCCTCCCAAATGCTGGGTTAAAATGTTTGCACTACCACTGCCCGCTCTTGAGCTCCTTTATGTTTGAGTCGTATTCCATTGTGTGTATGTGTCATATTCTCTTTAACTACTCAGAATGAATTAAAGACTTAAATTTAAGGTTTATATTTCTTTAATCTGCTGCCATGGCAGTTGTAGCTCTCTCTCTCTCTCTCTCTCTCTCTCTCTCTCTCTCTCTCTCTCTCTCTCTCTCTCTCTGTGTGTGTGTGTGTAGGCATGTACCTATTTGTGTGTGTTTGAAAGGATACATTTAAAACCTGTTTGCTTTCTTTTTATTGACGACTTATGTTTGTATTTAACTGTGTGTACACCTGTATGCCCTGGGTGTGGGGTGGGGATGTGCACATGAGTGCAGTGGCCAGCAGAGAAGAGAAGGGGTAGTGGGGTGCCCTGGGATGGAGTCTCAGTAGGGAGTGGCCAGTGTGGGTGCTAGGACCTCTGGAGGAGCGGACAGCACTGTGAAGCACTGAGTCATCTTGCTGGGGGGGAAGCTCCCCCTTCCCCCAGCCAATGTAAAAATAAATCTTTAGTGAGTCTGGCTTTGTTCTCATGACATGTGTCAATGAGTTCAGGTTTTTCATCTGTAGCATCTTCTAAAATGGTCAAGTAAGAAATGACAGCGAGAACTTCAGTAAGAAATGTCAAAGCACCAGTAGAATCAGTGAAGACTGATTAATATAAATACTATGTCTTTACTTAAAATTGTGGTTTTTCTTGCAGTGAAATGGATTTCTGTAACTGAAAGTACAGTTAAGAGTAAATTAAATTTGTCTGTGATACCACTATCAAGTAGTAAGCAAAATATTGTGATATTTTTCCTGTTGTTATACCTTCATGTGTTTTCTTTACAATAAACAGTATATCCACGTCGACAAGCATTTAAAGGCAATTTTGTATTCTGCTTTACTTCAAAACATTGTTCTATAAGTATTTCTTACAGCATTTATTTCCTTTCAGGTTATGGTTTCATAGTAATATCTTGGTATCTGTGATGGGGTTGCTTCAGATTTCCTATGTTACTGCTCACTGTTGAACAAATGCATCATTTAGATGGTGTATTAATACAAATTATTTTGTAGTAATATTATTGAAAATACATTTTGGATTTTATTTTTAGTTACTTGGATGTTATTTGTAAAAGAAAAACGTGTCATGGAGCATGGACTTTGTTTTTTCTTGTGTCATGTATCAAAGTGCATAGCAGAAAGCTGTGTGGATTATCACCTGCCCCTTACTTTTGTATTGAATCATGGCAGCTCTGCTGATACCACTACTGATTTATTTCTTGAATTTCCTTACTTTCTACTTACCAGAATAAGAGATTTTTTCCTTCATTTTTTTGCTATTTTTTTTTTTCTGGGAGATGTCATATCATTTTACTGGAATACACAATCTTGTTTAGTGGAAGAAGCACAGTAAATAATTGTATCAGTGAATGTGAATGCCAAGAAGAAAGTGTGTGTGTGTGTGTGTGTGTGTGTGTGTGTGTGTGTGTGTGTGTGTGTGTATTGGTGATGCAGTGTAAGAATGATGGGGTTGGAAGCTGTCATTTCAGGCTTTATTCCATATTTGTGTTCTAAAGAGGCCGGGGGATGGATGCATCTTTCTGGGAGAGAAGCGCTGCAGCTGCAGAGCTTAAGTACCAACTTCCTGAGTCCAGGATGTGTCTTCAGAATAGCTAGACTCGTGGGCTTGAGGTAGCTGGTGCCAAGAGTTCAGACCCAGGGATGGAGAGATGGGTGGCGGTTAAGAGCATTCCAGAGTCCTGAGTTCAATTCTCAACAACCACATGGTATGGTGGCTTACAGTCATCTATAATGGGATCTGATGCCCTCTTCTGGCATGTGGTGTATATGCAGATAGAGCACTGTATACATAAAGTAAATAAATATGAAAACAAAGAGAAAAAGAAAAAGTTCAGGCCTACAGACAGGTAGAGAAGAAGCACAGTGGCAAAGAGTCTGACCTTTACTGAAAACAAGAGAAAAACTGCTGAACTTTTCGGAGGTGAAAGAGAAGATTTGTGTGACTTGGCAGGCCACCTCTTTTGATGACAGGAACAGATTGACGAAGTCTGGAGTGATTGCTGTGTGGTCCTTTAGAATATGGGTTTTCATGATCAAGAGGAGATGTTGGTGTCAGAACAGGAG
Source organism: Peromyscus leucopus (assembly GCF_004664715.2). Classification (NCBI taxonomy): domain Eukaryota; kingdom Metazoa; phylum Chordata; class Mammalia; order Rodentia; family Cricetidae; genus Peromyscus; species Peromyscus leucopus. The sequence continues at coordinate 81,078,749 of NC_051069.1, forward strand.
ACATGGCCAAGAGAGCCTAGACCACATTATGCTGATAGAATTTGTAGGCAGAGTGCACATAAACATGAGAGAGGAATATAGGATATAAGGCATCACTACAAGTTTACATGTAAACGACAGGTTAAATGTTTAAATTTGCTTCAATCCTCACAGAGTAAAAATGCATTATGCCTGCTCTAACTTATATTCTGATGTGGAGGTAGACTAGCACTTTCTCAGAAGCGTTGGTGGTGTTGCTTATTTTTGCTCTTCTGCAGGACCCGCCTTCGAGCTCCCAAATAAATCATACACAGAGGCTTATTCTTAATTATAAACGACTGACCTTAGCTTGGCTTGTTTCTTGCCAGCTTTTCTTAACCTAAATTAGCCCGTCTACCTTTTGCCTCTGGGCTTTTACCTTTTTCTATATCTGTATACCTTTCTTTCTTACTCCATGGTAAGCGTGGCTGGGTGACTGGCCCCTGATGGCCTCCCCCTTGTTCTCTTGCTTTTTCTTTTTTTCCTCCCTGACTTCTCTTCAGTATATTCTCTCTGCCTGCCAGCCTCGCCAATCCTTTTCTCCTGCCTTGCTGTTGGCTGTTCAGCTCTTTATTAGACCATCAGGTGTTTTAGACAGGCAAAGCAACTCAGCTTCACAGAGTTAAATGCAACATAAACAAAAGTAACACGCCTTAAAATAATATTCTACAACACATCGGTGACTGTTTTAGTAATCACTTCTTAAAGCATATAGCCTTTTTATTTTTGTAATGTTATCTGAGCGCTTAATTAAGTTTTGTGCTAGGGTTGAAAAACTGAGTGCTGAAACAGGGATTCTGCAGAGGGACTTGGGGTGTAAAACTCCAGGAAGATCTGGAACAGCTGCTGCTGGTCACTCACCCTGTGAGTTTGGGACACAGCATTCTGCAGAACTTTAGTACTGAGAAATTATATTCCCTGGAAGCTCTTACATTCACAGCAAGGGAAATGGAAACCAGCGTGGGAGGCTGGTTCCAGGGCTCTAAGATCACTGCTGAGGTTCCGCTGAGTCAGCTGAGGTCTGTTCCAATGTGATAAGCATATTTGATCTGATGCCCATTAGATTATCGAGCTCACTGGCTGACAGTGTGTGATAAGTGTATTTGATTTGATGCACCGTTGGCACGCCCGCTGGCTGACACTCCTCCCTCATACTCTGTTGTAGTACAGTAATTAGAAGCTTTATTTTGAATTCATCTTTTTATTTATTTCCTATCTATTACAAATTAAATTTGTTTAAAGGCAGGCATTGCTTTGCATGTTTCAGCTTGCTTAAGGGAGGCCCTGGGCATTTATGTCCCCTAAAAGTGCTTTCCTCTTACTCCACTGTCCGTTTAGTTCTTGGGGGTTGCTTTACAGTCCCTGATGGTTTTTTCTACTAAACATGTAGCCCTTGCAATTTTAGAAGGGTGTTTAGAGGTGATGTTGCTAAGTGTTAGTCTTAACTTTCAGTAAGGGATAAAAGGGAGAAATAGCTGGAAAAGAGACTGAAAGGAAGAGAGAAGAAGAGAAAGAATAGCTCTGAGAGGCACCAGTGGAGGATGGATGAATGCAGCTGGACAGTGAACTTGGCACCAGCTAGCTTTGCTAATAGACAAGGGACTTTATTGCATTACATAATTTTCTACTTAGTGAAGAAGGGAAGACTGTTTTTCTTCATGCTCCTTCCCCTCAGTGGCTGTGATAAAACACTCTGATAAGAGCAGCTTAGGGGAAAAAGTTTTATCCAGTTACAGTTCCTTTGGTGGAGATATTAGCTTGAGGGCCCTGGTCACGTTGTGTTCACAGTCAGGAAGCAAAGCATGCTAAATGCTTGTCCTTGGCTCACTTCTTGCTTTTTGTATCGTCTAGGAACCCAGGCCAGGGAATGGTGCTATGGGTGGGTCTTTCTACCTCAGTTAGCCTCTTCAGTCTCTGAGATGAATCTGGATCTCATCAAGTTGACAGTTGATAGTGGCCATCGCCTTATTCCTAATGGTTCAGAAAGTATTTTTTGTAGTGACAGAAATTAGTGGAATGAGTCAGTTCATGGTTAGAGAGATGGCTCAGCAGTTAGGAGTATATACTGCTATTGCAGAGGTCTTGAGTTCAATTCCCATGTCGAACTAATCACATCTGCCTGTAACTCCAACTCTAGGGACAGTTGATGCCCAGGCTCTGTGGGCACCTGCACTCACATGCACCTACCCAACCCCAATTAAAAATAAAAACAAATCTTCAAAAGAATTTTTAATGCTGTGCATTAAATAATGACAGTGGTAGTTCTGTTACAGTATGTTTAAAAGTACTTTCAAAGGTATAAAACATTTTCTTGATCATTTTTAATTTAAAATTCTGAGGGACTGGAGAAGTAGATCAGCAGTTAGGAGAACAGAAATTATTCTTCCAGAGGACCACTGGTTTCATTTCCAGCACCCCCTCCCCCATGGTAGATCACAGCCATCTGTAACTTCCAGTTCCAGGGGATTAGACTTCTTCCTTGAGCACCAGACAAACATTTGTTGTACTTACATGCATGCAGGCAAAACACATGCATTTAATGTAGAAAAAAATTAATTAAAATTTTTAAAAATAAAAATTTGTGGGCTGGGGAGATAGCTAAGCAGGTAAAGTCCTTGCTACTCAAGCAAGAAGACCTGAGTTCAAATCTCCTGTGTCCTCATAAAGCCAGATGTGTGGTTCATCTGTAACACTCACTCTGGCTAGCAGCGATAGGTAGATCCCATGGGCTTTCAGGCCACCGAGCCAGCCTCGCTGAAACAGCCAGCTCCACAAAAGACCCTGTCTCAAAAATGAGGAAGACAACAGAGGAAGAGACTCGAACTCTTGACTCTTGGCTTTCAGATACACGGTCAGAATGCCAACACTTGTGCACACATACATGCGCATGCACAAACAAACAAAGTTGTTAAAACTTTGCTACTACTTTCCTGACAGCAACATTTGATCAGTGGTAGAGCAAGGGAAGTTGTTGTCTGGCCTCCAACTCTCTAGGAACAGGAATAGCAAAGGAAGTCTGGCCCTGGAACATCATGTATTGCTGGTTAACGTTTAACACCATTTCCCTGCAAATACATTTCTTCACCTGGTAAACTCCTTTTCTTCAGGTCTCACTGTTAATGTAAACCCCTTAGAATATTTCCTAACCTAGTTTAATCCATTTTTCTTTATTTAAATCTCTCATCTCACTATATTAAAAAAATATCCTTTGCTCATTTATCACAGTTAGCATGAACCCTTAGTTTTCTGTAGGGAGTTACTTATTGTGGCTTGTTTTCACTCTACCTAACTTATATGGAGTCAGAAACCACCTTTCAAAGTAAGTCTGTGGAGGACATTTATTTAAACTCAGAGTTTTTAAATTGTTAATTCATGTTCTTCTAAATTTTAATAATTCTTGGCTTCCTGTTGCATCTTTCGATGAATTGGCACCTGTTTCAAAGTGGACAATGATAACTGTTGGAAGAAAAAATGAAACGAGTAATGATAATTTGTCAGCCCCGAGGTAGAGTGGAGCCTTGGGTTGAGTCTGTGCTCCAGGAGCCAGACTTGCTTGAAGTATGAGAGCTTCTTTCTCTTAAAACTCCCAAGAGTCCTGCTACTCCTTTGCTATGCATGAGTTTTTCCTCTGACCATAAAGGAAAAAGACAAGAAAAATAGCCTTTAGCTGGGCGGTGGTGGCGCACGCCTTTAATCCCAGCACTCGGGAGGCAGAGCCAGGCGGATCTCTGTGAGTTTGAGGCCAGCCTGGTCTCCAAAGCGAGTTCCAGGAAAGGCGCAAAGCTACACAGAGAAACCCTGTCTCGAAAAACCAAAAAAAAAAAAAATAGCCTTGAGATTCTAAGTTACTAGTTCATCTAGGGTGTATTCTAAGTTTAAAACATTCCTCAGGTGTTCATGAAGGTTTCAGAGTTACACCCCACAGGAAGATGGACCCACTGTAGAGTGGTATTTGGACAGAGTGTTCTTTTCTTCAGTTATTACTCATTTTCCTTTAGCAAGGGAATCTCTAGATAGCCTGTTTGTGTGTTTCTCCAGCAGAAGTTTGGAATTTTTTCCATGCCTTTCTAATAGTTCTCAAAACATAGTTACTTACCTTTCAGTAGATACCATGGACGCCTGAGATAGTTTTCACTGCTGCAGTCTGGAAGTCTCTTGGGTCAGTTTGGCTTTTCTTTCAATCATAATAATAGTAATAATAATAGCAATAATGGTGATGGTGATAATGAAGCTCCCTATGTTTAAATTCCTTTTTGCAGACTCCATCAGAGGAGGTATATGCAGTCTGAGCAAGTTACAAGGTAAATCTCCAAAGACTGCATGTTGTTAATCAGTTTAATATGGATGAAAACATGGAACACAAATAGTTTAGCAGAGTTAACTATGTTACCTGGTCATACCTTAAAACCCAGCTATTATTTATATTTTTTGTAATGAAAGACTGTTTACAGCATGAGAAAATGTGTTTTCCACAACTCAGTATAAAATACATTTTTAAAGTCAGACAGGGATAGGTAATGAAGAGGCATGCTGCATAGTTGGTGGCATCAGGTACCCTGACCCTTCAAATATTAAAATGGGAATTAAGAAGTAAAAAGGCACAGCGCCAAGAATGTAGCTCAGTGGTAGAACACTTGCCTACCATACGCAAAGTCCTGAGTTCAATCCCCACCATCACAGAAACAAAAGCAAAACAAGAAAAAAGTGAGTGAAAAATAGTCTGCAGTTCTTCTCATATGGTAATGAGAAGTGATAGAGAGTTATATTTTTCATGTGCCTTTTCTAGTTATAGCATGATGCACAACACGTTCTGTTAAATGGTGGGAATGTGGTGTAACAAGAAAATACAGAGTAATTTATGTAACTTTCTGTTCTTGTTTGAAGTCATGTTGTATATCCATCGAAAGACACACACACACACACACACACACACACACACACACACACACACACACACAGCTTAGTTTGATCTGGATTGTTTGTCCTCTTTAGCTCTAAATTAAATTATTGTGAGTTTCCTCTTTGAGAAATCTTGGAATTAAGAGCATTCAAAGCACACTGGGAGAGCTCACTGATTCTGTGCTAGCAAGAAGTGCTAAGGCTGCTTCTTGGCTGTAAAAGTCTGACATGGATGAGTCATAGCTTGAAGCTTTGCAGCATTGGGCAGGGTGACCCTGTACTGTAAGAGATCTTTGGAGAGCTTGCAATTCTGAGGATGCTTGTTAGAAACTGGTCACATAGGATATTGGCTAAGCTCTCCAACAAGAGTGAGGGATGTCTTCATTTCCTGCTCCACAAGTGCCCTACTTGAGTTGCTGACTGCTTGGATACTCTACCTAGCCAGTGCTCTGGGGCATCCTGCCTTAGATTGCATTTAAAGAGCAGTTTTACAGACATTTGCTTTAAATGTGTGTCATCTGTATGACTAATTAATGTCTTGCTGTGTTCTTTGGAGTGATCTTAGTATTTGAATAACTACATGGCCTGACATTTATTTCTAATGTATTGTAGCAAGAAATTAATTGAATATGACTGCACAGAAAACAGGGAAAGAATGGAGGGAAGAGGGAAAGGAGGGCTAGGTAGACGAACAATTCTCTGTGACGGTCCTCAACAGTGTTTTTTTTTTTTTGCTAATAGGATATTCTTTCCCAGTGAATTTCAATGTATGCATTCCAAACCTTGTAAAAATTTTCTTAGTAATGACTTAAAGTGGTAGGTTTACATAGGAATGTGCACCATTGGCTTGTTTAGTCTACAGACTAGTTTAAAATCTCTGCATACAGACTGCTCAAGTCTGATAAAATTCGAATTAATGTGAAGTGTAGAGAAGCTTTTGGTATTGGGACAAGCTCAGTCACCACCATTCACACAGGGTAGGAACACATTTTGGTTTCTTGATAGTTTGTGTTCATGATTCTCTTGGCAACAAGTATGAGCACAAGAGAAGCTATTAGGTCAGTGTTCCATTCCAGAGGGAGAATGTGACATTTAGATTTTTTTTTAGGATCTGTATTGTCACTGTACATACTTTTAATTTAAATATTTTCTTGACATTTTACCCATGCAGTATACTTGTGTTCTGGTCAGGTCATCTTAAATAATTTGGAATTCCTCCTTCCCCCTCTTCCTCACAAAGTGAATTTAATACATCAGTTAGCCTGTTGAATTATTCCAAACACACCCAAGTTGGTTACTTTTCACATCCTTCACTGCTACTCACTGGTTCTGATCATGACCTATATATAGCCTAGAGTGTTCTTATAGACCCTTTCCTAGCCAACGGTGCCTGAATTTATCCTTGCTTCTTTCAGTGAAGCCAATCAATCCTGTTAACTTGAGTCAGATGATGAGAAAGCCCTATTGCATAGCACTAAGAGCATGGTTTCCAGAGCCAGATCATCTGGGCTCAAATCTGGGATTCTGTCACTTTAAATACATTTTATTTAAGGCAATGCATTTGATGTAAAATCAAGAGAGCATTAGTAGTTGGATATAATGAATAGTAGGTAAACACGGTTAGTATCACTATTAGCAGATAATAATCCTGGCAACTATTATGTTATCCCTTTCTCCAAAATTCTGTTAGCTTCCCATGTCAAGGTTAAAATCTGTAGTGACCTGTGAGTCCCTGTGCAGTTCAGGAGCAGCTCTGAGTTTTGCATGCATCATATCTTCCCTTGCTTGATGTCTTCTGGCCCTATGCATGCCCGTCTTGTCCTTCCCCAAACTAGAAGCCATGACACACTTGATATTGTTTCTTCTTACTAGAATGCTACCCCACATAGCTGCATGGCTCACTGCCTCAGCATCAGCCCTCCGCTCAATGTGCCAAGTGTGTGATTGCAGCAGCCATGACTCCCCGTGTTTCCTCTCCATGTCCCTTGGAGCAGAAAGCTGAAACATTGTGCATTGTGTTTCCCCCCTGACAGCAGAGGTTGATTTGGTTTCTCTTCTACTCAGTCTGGAGTACTGAGCCTTTAAGATACTGTGTGCTACATGGTGGAACACAGCACATATTGAAGATCAAGTTCTGGCATCTTCAGAATGTGTATCCTCACTTGCAAACCTTACAGAGAGCATCCCCACCCCCAACCCCCACGGAGCCTGGTACTTCTCAGAGCTCTGCATGGTCTTTTTCATTTTGGCTTCCAGATGCCTTTACTCTCAGCAATGCATTTAACCATTTCTTTTCTTTTTGATGCAGAAGATGGGATTCTCTTGCCTCTATTTCTTATTATCTAAATCTTACCCCGTCTTCAAGGCCCACCTACAGTTTATTTCTTCTGTGGAGTAATCCTGAATATTCTTCAGTTCCTCCTCCTCCTCTGTTTTGTTGCGTCTCGTTGTGGGTATTTGCTGGCATACCTAGGTCAGTAGTTGTATAATGTGACTCCCATTCAGCTTCATTGGTATCTCCTGATGTACAGAAGTTCATTCCTCAGCAGTTCCTTGTACACATTAATTGAGGAGCATTGTGACCCAGCATCTCTGTAGGCCTTGGATAGTTCTGACACAGGCTAATGTCTGAGAGCTAGTTGATAAGGACATGTTGATGGAACAGACTGGCCATACCTGAGATTAAGGAACCAGTTGGTAAATCATTATTACTAGCACTGAGTTATCAGGGATTAGTAGTCCCTAGGAATGGAAGAAAAAAAGGGGAAATGGGGGCCCAGAACTACAGTGTTGCAAGAAAGAATAACACGATAAAAGAATAACTGGGAGATGTCCCGCAGGACAAAGGACAGTCAAGGAGATGAAAATCTGTCAGTGTTTATGTCTGTGGTTTAGACTGTCTTCTTCTGAGCACATATTGGATAATAGATGGTTAGCTGCCTCACTTCCTGTGGGGTTCGCAGTGGGCAGATTTTGAGAGTGGTAAGCCATGCCAAGGCTAAATATGGCACATATGGCCTCCTGTGATGGGTGAGTACCTTAGATTACAGCTTCAAGACGGGACTATGACAGGACTGGTAACTAACAGAAAAAGTGAAAGAAAAGGACCAACTTTGTGGGAGAACTTAAAATTGAAAAGTACATACACTGAGTAAGGGTGGTGTGCTCTTCAGGATAAGGTTAAGTGGGATCAAGTGTGGGGATTGCTTCTTAGGGACAAGTTACATATATATCACTAAAGTCAACAAAGTGTCTTCTGGGAGCTGTGCATCAACTTAAACATTTCACTTGGAGACAGGCCATGTGTGCTATGTATCCTTGTATCTCTTTGGTACCTGAATAATGGATTGAATTAAATGCTTTGATTACCTACTGCTTATGAGTAGTCAATTACCATACATTTGTATTTACTGTATGATACTAAGTACTTCGCTTTCGCTCTCTGTTTATGACGAGGATAAACTATACTTCTTGAACACTGCTGTTGCTTTTCTAGCCTGCTGAAGGTTGAGATGGACACTTCCTAAACCATACCATGCCCACCTCATGGAATCAGAATGAAGTATGGTATCCTTTCCAGCCAAGCTGTATATTTTTTTGCCTCATTTTTTTTTTCTGATTTTGCTTTGCAGTCTCACTATAAACCTGGCCAGAAATAGCCAGTAACAGTCATGACACAGACTTGAGTGCTGTGCTCATATAAATAAGTGCATTGTTTTAGAGTTCTGCTTCATTCAGATTTCCAGGACGCAGGCAGAACATAGTCAGAATATAACCAGAGTGGCCTCGAGCCCAATTTCTAGTAGTCTCTGCCACTGCCTGCAACTCCTGAGCACGGTCTTTACTGTGCTTGTTTCTGTCAACATTCCACAGCACTCCAGGTTTCTCTGTGTCCCAGCTGGAAAGTCCTCCAAAAGCTGTTCCAAAGGGCTGTGAACTACATGGGCAGGTTTATCACACCCCAAGAACCCCGGTTCTCTATACTAGTTTTCTGAACTCATTCATTTTCTTGTTGCTGTGACACCATCCCTGACACATGCAGCTGAAGGGAAGATGACTTATGTCAGCTGGTGCTTTCAGAGGATGGCCGCCATCATGGCAGAGAAGGAATGGCAAGCAGGAGAGACTCCATCTGTGCTTGAGAGGGGGACTCGGTGACTGGGCACTTTGGGCTGACCAGGAAGCAGAGAATGCCCCGGAAGCAGGGCCAAGCCATTACTCTCAAAGGGTCACTTCCAGGGTTTGTTTTTTTCCAGGCTAACCTTATCTCTTAAAGGCCCCAAATCCATGCCGACAGGTGAATACTAGCTGCTGTGTACCTTTGTGGGACACGGCAGATTCAAGTCATAATAAAATTGAACTTGGAATTTATTGTACAGATATAATATATATGCAAAATTATGTACATCATGATCAATTGAATCTTTTTAAATGTTCTTAAGGATAGCAGTGTTTTAGGAACAGCTTAACTAAGTCACCAACATAATGGTTAAATAACTTATGGTTTATGTAAACAATATAATGCTGTTGTGTTCTGTTTGAAAACAGCTCAAATACATGCAAAGCCTATGAAAGGAAAATATGAATTAGCATGTAGAGTGTGTTCATGTATAAGAATATGAAATACCCACTTGTGTGGTATTGGGATCTCTGTAGAGGCAAGCAGCAAAGCCAGTTTCTTTATTGTTTTGAAGGCGACACTCAGATGTCTGAAAAGATGTTTTAACTTCATCATTTAATCTAAAAGCTAGATTATAAGCTGGGCGGTGGTGACGCATGCCTTTAATCCCAGCACTCGGGAGGCAGAGGCAGGCGGATCTCTGTGAGTTCGAGGCCAGCCTGGGCTACCAAATGAGCTCCAGGAAAAGCGCAAAAGCTACACAGAGAAACCCTGTCTCGAAAAACCAAAATAAATAAATAAATAAATAAAAAAAATAAAAATAAAAATAAATAAATAAATAAAAGCTAGATTATAAAGAAGGAAATAGCAGTCATATATGTATAATATTTTAAGTATTTTTTTTTTTTAAATAACTTAATGTGCATGAGTGTTTTGCCTGAATGTGTGTCTGTGCACCACATGTGAGCCTGGTACCCACAGAGGCTAGAAGAGGGCATCAGAGCTGCTGGAACTGGAGTTACAGATGGTTGTGAGTCCCACCGTGTGGGTGCTAGGATCAAACCTGTGCTCTTAAGAGCCAGTGCTCTTAACAACTGGACCGTTGCTCCAGCCCTATGTGTATATGTTTAAAATCTTTGACTTGGCACAGTGAAGCTAGACTGTTTATTATAGATTCTGAAACACTCCAAAAACTGATAACTTTCCTAGTAAGGTTAGAGTGTGATGTTTGTTACTATAGCATACAGATTATTTTCGTGACGACTGTAGTAATTCCACAGAGGCTGAATCTATAGTGGTGGATTATGAGTCATTTGGGGGTTACCTTTATAGCACCAAATTATCATCTAACATGCTAGTCTATATTTTTAGTGATCTCTTATATGGCAGCTTCTTCTGAATAATGTGAGTTGAAGTAACAAGAATGTGTTAGATTCTGACTTCCTGGAATTGATATGAAAACCTTACAGACAGAGTGAAGCTGAGCTGCTGCTTAATATAATGGAATTGTTTATACATAAAGGTATACAGCGTGGGCATCACCTGTTTCTATTTCTTAGGTTTGTTATGTTGAGAATTGAAGCCAGGCCACGAGCATGTTAAATAAGCACTTGAACTAAGGCAAAAAACATCATTCCTAGTCTGACAGGTCAACCTTTTAAAAATAATTCTGTAGTGTTCTCATAGAAATTCAGGATAGAAGAAACAGCTATTCAATTGTAACTGAAGATGATAAATGAAGCTTAGGATGTTGTTTGCATCAAATTTCAGCAGCACATGTGTCTAGATATTTTTTAATTAGAACATTCTCTTAGAGCATGGTCTCTGAGTTCCAGCACAGCTCAAAGTGGCCTCTGTTGCAAGGCAGCTCTTACAAGTGTGTAAGCTGCTAGGAATGTATGTTGTCTTTATCTATGGCTTTTTTGTTTTAGTTCCTCAATAGTGCCCCTTTTACATGAGCATAGGGAATATTTTTAGTGCCTGTATAAAATACAGGATCAACAGTAACAGGTCAGATGTGTTACAGTAAGCTACATAATCCCCTTCCAGATTTTAGGAAGTCTCTGATGAAGCATTTTGCCTACAGATGTCTTACTCCATTCTGCTCAGAGAAAGTTCTCTTCTCTGGTACATCTTTCTGTTTTGGAGACTTGTTGATGCCTCTGAAGCCTTGGAATTGAACAATGTCTACTCCTTTTTTTGGTGGAGGGGTGGTTGTCTGCTCTCAGTTTTGTTGACATTGGAATTACATTTAGTGTTCATATTTGGAGATATCAAATATGTAGTCATAAATTCTGGAAAATTGCATTGTATCTGTTGTCTCTAAGGGATAGGACACAGCTTAGTTTTCTTATGTAGCTCATTTATTTTGGATATCTCTTCTCAGTCCTAGCATTGACACATCTTCCTCAAGTAATTACTCTTTTTTTCTATCACAGCCAGCTCTCTAAAATTATACAGAAAAAACTTGTTTATTTTTCTCCCCTTTTAAATGAAATGAGTTACCACAAATGGTAGTTGATTTTTTTTCCCTCTTATCCAAGTAGAAAGAACTTCTCAGCCCCCCAACTATTATTGTATGGCATGACTTCCAGATCTCTTGCCACCCTGGTCAGACTCTGCACAATCAACACTTCTTATGTAACTTCTCAGTCTTGTCATTTTCATACCTGGAAGGAGTGTACAGATGTCACCTGCCTTGTTAACATGACTGGTTCCTTTGCTTGCTTTGGCATGTATCGGCTGTTTTTGAGCCTGTGTTCAAGTTCACGAGGTTTTGTGTTTTTTTTGTTGTTGTTTTGTTTTTTTAATTTTTATTTTAAAAATTTAACTCTGGCTTGACTTGCTTGAATTGCCACCTCCTTTAGCATGATCATTCTTTGGTGTCTGGATTTTGTTTTCACATTATAAACTCCAGAAGGAATTTTTTGGATCTCTGTATATAGTTTTTGGCTGCCAGCCAATCCTTGTGTAACTCGTATTTCCATGTTTCTGGGAAGGGATTAGTATGGATGTGGGGGAGTGGATGCCTTCATTTTTCTTCCCATTGTTGATCACATTGAGGTTGGGCTCTTTTAACATTCGAGTCTGCGTAATTGAAGAGAAGCCGAAGTGTGGGCCTAGAGGAATGGTGAGGAGGGAGTATCGATGTTGGTGAGGTGTTCTTACAAAGTAATTCTGAATGAGGTGTGGTGTGTAGAGATGAAATAAGTTATGTGGCTCATGTTTTATGAATCTTTTCCTTAAGCATGTGAATATTGTTGCAACAAGGGGATGAACTTATCTAAACTGGTCACTGGGTTATGGCCAGCTTTTGTCATTTTAATCTCTGTGGTCAGTGGTTGTTATCATTGATATAAAGTATATGTCCAATAATACTTTATATTAAAAATTACATCTTGCCAGGCAGTGATGGTGCATGCCTTTAATCCGAGCACTCAGCAGGCAGAACCAGGTGGATCTCTGTGAGTTCGAGTCCAGCCTGGTCTACAGAGCAAGATTCATAACAGGCACCAAAACTACAAAACCCTTTCTCGAAAAACAAAACAACAAACAAACAAATAAAAATTACATGTCATAGTAGGATAGAGTTTTATGGTTTCATTCTTTACATATAATCATTTTTTACTATAAAATACACTAACTTTGATTTTATTTGCACTATGATTAATCTACTTGCATACTTGAAAATGTCTTTAAGCTTCCATAGGTTTGTGAAAGTTACTTTGTCTTCCAATTGCTATGTGGCTACCTACAATTATATATATATACATAATAAATAATTTATATATATATATAAAATCAGAAATTAAATATATTATCAGAAAAATGGTATGTGCACTATATGTGCAATTTTATATTTTTATATGTCAATTGAAAATAAATTTAAAATGTTTATTAATTAACTCCTAAATACCATGAAAAACCTGGTGGTCTAGTTAATGGCTGAGGACATCTTGACTTTTTGGAATACAATCTAGTTGGAGAGAATTTGGTCATAAATTTTAACTGTTCTAATGAATTTGTAATTGCAGTTTCTGGAAAGTGTTGGAAGAGAGCTGGAGAGTGTAAAAACAGTATGTGCTCTTAACTGCTGAGTCATCTCTCCTGCCCTTAAGTTGAGTTCTTGAATTAGTTGTTGAAGGTTTTTGGTTCCCATCAGCACTTTGTTCATCTTTCTCTGCTTTTAATTAATAAGGTTCATTTTTCCTAATAGTGATGCTGAAATGCACATGAGAAGGTAGCTGTCTGTGGGTAATAGTAGAATGCACCTGCCTTTAAGAGAGTTGTGTACATTTTGTATTGATTATTAGGAGCAGTACAGAAGCAATAAGGCTCTTTATTTGTCATATGATTGATAGTGTCACTTGAGTTTTTTTTATTGAGTTTACTAACATTTTTACCTTCCTAATGGTCTTGCTGAATTATGAGTCCTATTAAGGATGATAAAATTCATGTTATTAATTTATACTAGTAATGGTAAATAACGATCTGTCCAGTCAAATCTCTGAGCGTGTATCAGTTTTTGATTTATGTAGAAAAGATAGTTTAAAATCATTATAGAAAATGAGTCCCTTATAAAGTATTCTCTTTGTCTTCCTAAGATCTGGTGCTCTGTTTTAATGTGAACTATAAATAGTGACTGGCTAAATCATTAGTCAATGAAGCCATGTTCAAAATATTAAAAGGGAAGTTGATTCATATTTATTTAGTTTTTGTGTTTACATGTGTGAGTATATTGTTTATGTTTGTGTTCATGTGTGTGTACATGTGAAGGCATAGCCATGGCACAGCATTCCAGCATAGAGGTCAGAGAACAACCTTGGGGTGTAGGTCTTCACCCTTCCACTTTGATCAAGTCTGGGTCTTGGACTAGAGAAGTGGCTCAGAAGTTAACAGCAATGGGTGCTCTTATAGAGAACTTGGGTTCTATTTTCAGCATCCATACAGCAGCTGACAACTGTCTGTAACTCCATTTCCAGGGGACTCAACACCTTCAGGCATTCACAGGCACCAGGCACCCATGTGCAGATAAAGCACCCATACAAAGAAAATAAAAATAAAAAAATCTTTAACACAATGGATTGTGTTAAAGCTGGATGCCATCACTACTGCATACGGCCTGCTGGCCAAGAGCTTCTGCAGATTCTCCTGTCTCTGCCTGTGTCTCCCCTGCAGGGCATGCTGGGGTTAACAAACCCTTTTGCTGCTGCTGCACCCAGCCTTCCTTGGGTTCCAGACATCCAGCTCAGGTGGATGAGCCCATCTTTCCAGCCCTGGAAAATTTTGTTCTTTAAAAATAATAATTTAAAAATATCTTTAAGATACCTTTATTCAATATCTTAGTTAATGTTCCGTTGCTATGAAGATTTGACCAAGGCAAATCTTACAAAAGAAAGCATTTAATTAGGGACTTGCTTACAGTTTTAGATAATCCATAATCATCATGGTGGGAAGCAGAAAGGCATGGAGCTGGAGCAGTAGCTGAGAGCTTTACAACCTGATATTCTGGCAGCAGGGGGTGATGGGCGGGGGCTAGGGGGAGCAGGGAGATAGACAACAGACAATCTGACAGACAGAGACAGAGAGACAAAGAAAGACATTGGGCCAGGCATGGGCTTTTGAAATTTCAGAGCCCACCCCAATGACACTTCCTCCATCAAGGCCACAACTCTTAATCCTTCCCAAACTGTTCCATGCCCTGGTGACTAAACATTCAAATATATATGAGCCTATGGTAGCCATTCTCATTCAAACCACCACTCAGATCCTCAGATCATCACATCATTAATTAATAGATGGCTTTATTTTATTTGCAACATTTATTTATTGAACCATAAATTTTGTAAGATACACTTCTTTTTTAACAGAAATCTAAAAATGCATTATTTATCTTGATGGAAATGTTTTTCCTTTTGGTTTAGATAATGAATGTTTATTTTACCTGCATTATACTTATTTTCTATAGTGAATTATTTTTAGAACTTGAGATGAAGAATTACCTTAGTTTACTAACAGATTCCTATGTTCCATAAATCCCATGACTAAAGATTGTGTATGACTTAGGGGGCATGCAGGACCTTTTCAGTTTTCTTACATCTCTAGGCCATGGAGAATTAAGTGGGATAGCCTGGTGCTTATAATGTTGAGATGTTAGTTTGACTGTTTTTGTTTATGACTGCTCCTAATTGTGGAAACAGAAATGCCCCCACTCTTTAGTGCTTGCTAGGGAAGATATATCTTTTATGAATTTTCTAGCATCCTTTTGTATGATAAATATTACCCATCTGTCTACAGTAGTTTTTATAGATGTTTGCTAATAGGTCCTTAGTCTGCCTGCCTCTGTTAAGAGGTACTATACTAAATTAGAGGAAAGCTGCTATAAAAGGGCACTAAGCCTCCGTATTTACTGATGGCATTGCTAGCATTGCTGATTTTTGTCCAAATTACTGTTTAAGAAACTAAGTAATAAATGTGTGCTACAAATGTGATGCCTTTTAAGACTTTTAGTGTAAGATTTTATGAGTAGGAGGAAAAGTAAGACTTTTTCTACAATCTGCTTTCAATTTGTTAAGTTTATTTTAGAGGATTAGAATTAGTCTTGCAGTTAGGTCAACAAGTGTCACTGCCGAGTAAGTGGAGTCTCCAGGAGATCACTTGAAATTATGCTTCAAAGCTGGGATGGTTTATAGGTAACAGTGTGGCTTGGTAATGAGGTGATAGCTACAAAAGTTTAACCCTTAGAAGTAAAATAGGCATTTTGTGAAAGCTTTTCTCCTGTATTTGAAATCTCTAGTCAGAATTTGTTTTTCTTGACCCACTAATGAACTTTATTTGCCATTAAAATAATTTCTTGCTACATGGCTTCATCATTGGAAAACTCATCCGAAATGCCTGTTTTTTCAGTTCTTCTTTGTTTAGTCTTATCTAAATTAACTAATCAAAAGCATTCTCATGAGATTATGAAGTTTGTAATCACTGTAGAGAGTTATGGAGTGATAGTGTTTAATTTTTTATAAAAACTTTTTATGTCTTCACAGATAAATTATTAGTCATAACTGTAGCAACAAAAGAAAATGATGGATTCCACCGATTTCTGAACTCAGCCAAGTATTTCAATTATACTGTAAAGGTATGATATATCTTTGAATCTTTGGATTTGTTAGAAGGCTAGAAGGTTTCTTCATTTAAGTCTAAAAAACAAGAATAAGATAATATGAGAAATACTTTGAGTCTACTTGTATGGGTTAGAGTCAACTTTTGAAATGTTGAGAATGGTATGCTAGAATTATGACCTGCTCATGCATTAATTTCCTCTTCTCTAGCATTGTGCTTTAATTAGAAATAAATAGTGGGTTACTGTATAAGTTTCTGTTGACATTTTTATGCTATTATTACCACTGGCATTTTTCTCAGGATGACATCTTGTTTTCATTCATAGGTTCTTGGTCAAGGGCAAGAGTGGAGAGGTGGAGATGGGATGAATAGTATTGGAGGGGGCCAGAAGGTGAGGCTAATGAAAGAAGCCGTGGCCCAGTATGCCAGTCAGGAGGATCTGGTGATCTTGTTTACTGAATGGTAAGAGAAATATTCTGTGGGGTTTTCAGTCTGTATTATATTACATTTAAAGATTGAAATTTATAACTGAAGTTTGAATGTTGAATTATTTTACTGACAAAGGATCATTATTATAATAAGTATGTTTTCCCCAGTTATAACTGTTTCTCTAATAAGTGATCTCTGTTTCTAAGCCCAAACTTAAAAGCCTGATTGCTTTATACTCAATTTTTTCATTAGCAAGAATTTTTCTTCTGTGTAAAATAAATTTATTATGCATGAAAAATCACAATCTTGGCCAATATTGTAATATACTAAGGGTGAGGAGTTATAATAAGAACTAATGTGAAAAAAGACCTAGTTTAACATTTTGTGAAATTCATTTTAGTCTTGAGTTAAAGTGTGATAGAGTTCATACTTGAGTATACAACTGAGGAGACAGCCGAATGGGTTCTGTTTAACTATGAACAAAAGTATCTTGTAAAGTTATAAATATAAGGGAGATATGAGACCCTGTACTGCCAAGTACAAAGAACTTTTCGGGCATAAGTTTCTTTGCATTTATTTGCTTTTGAGCTTGAGCTGAAATCCAAAGGGCTACACACCCAAAGCGTGCATTCTACCATTGAGCCATCCCCCTAGTTCACAAATACCATTTTGTATATTGCCTTATTCTCCTAATTAGTTTGAAATATCTCAAATCTTTCCTTAACTTCTTAGGTATCTTAGAAACACAAGTTGTGCCATATTCCGTTCTTCGTATCTTCCTTTTTCATTTTTATGGTGCTGATTCTGATCATTCATTTTAAATCCTGTTGAATTCTCCTCATTGGTGTGAGAAAGCCATCTTAAATCTTTTTTTTTTCCTTTTCAGTTTCCAAATGCAAAGACACATTAATTGCAGATGAAAATAAAGGTGTTGGTTCTTCAGCAAAGCTATAGTTAGTTGAGGATGGCCTAAGCTTTGACATAGAAGTCGAAATAATGATAGCTAAGTGCCATCGACACTTAAAACTTTCATGCTTAGCACTTGATGTCTTCCAAATAAAAACTTGCTTATATGTACCTTTTGCAAGATGAATTGTGATATGGCAGATGTGGTGTAGCTTGTGCACTGTGAAGTTTTCTACGTTGTTATATATATATATCATATATATATATATAAAATATCTAGATTAAATGTTGAGCACAGATTTCTTGTACTGACCTCACTGAGCTTGAACCTGACACAAGCAAATTGGGATTTTGCTTATAGGCAGGTAATCTGTGAACAGGCAACCTCATAGAAGGTAGTGTTGATTTTAAGGTTCCTGAGCCTCTGAGTTCGGGGAACCTGGTTTTCTCTGCGCCTCCCTTCTCAGCCTCCTTCTTTCCCTATCTGTAAGATTTCGTCTTGGAGAGTTGGCAGTGTGAGGAGCCCAGCTGTTTCTGACAGACGGGAGAGGGGCATTACAAGACGCCCATAGCCTGGGGCAAGTCAGTATTATTCAGTTGGATTGTGTTCAGGACTCAGCTTCATAGAAAATACAAGCATATTTAAGGAAGGACCGGTGTTCCTAGGCGCTGTCAGGGTTAGCCATGTGTCGGTTGGCCAGCTAGATACTCCTGAGAGCAAAGCTTTAAAAGCAATACCTGTAGTTTTACCTAGAAAAGCAGGTTTATTTGATGATGCCCTCTCCCTGGCAGTAGTGACAGCTTGAGTGTGCAGACACGAAGGAGTTTGTCATTAGTGATAGGCAGCATTCCATTTTATTAGGAAAGAAACAAAACACACTGTGGTCCCCTGTTTCTGTACTGTGTAACTTTCTTTTTTCCAGGAAAGACTGAAATTGTTAGATGTTGCTTTAAACTTAGCTCCCTGTCGTCCATTCATTGGTGTAAATGTGCTAAAAATTAAGTAGGAAATGGGTGTGTTTTCCTCTTTCATGCTGTCTATATATTCTTGTCAGTATTCCCTGGCTTTAGTCAGTATAGTTGTGGCCATGGAAGAGTGAGGGAGAAGCACATGGTCTACAAAGGCTTTGTTAGCATGTGATTGCAGGTGTTTGTCATAGGTGACAGCTGTGACTCTGTGTGTGTGTGTGTGTGTGTGTGTGTGTGTGTGTGTGTGTGTCTGTGTCTGTGTCTGTGTCTGTGTCTGTATCTGTGTGTCTATGTGTGTTGCAGGTACTAAAGGTTCCATAGTGTTGCATTAGGGTTTATCTCTGGAAATACCAAAATGTATCTGAGGGGAGACTTGAGACACAAAGTTTTCAGATGTGGGCCTGCATCTGTTTTATTCTGTGACTTTATTTCAGCCTGTCACTTATAGCTAATGGTTCAGATGATTGTAATTTTTGTTTAATTCTATGCATGTGATGATAAGTAAAATATTGGATTAGGGAGGAATAAAAAAGTTACAGGAGACTTATGTGGCTTTTCTCCTTGGCTACCCAGTAGCCTTTACCTCTTGTTTAGATACAATATAATTCATTTATTGGCTGAATCACCCATTTGTTCAAGAGACATTTACTGAATATCTTTGAGATCCTCAGCTGAGGGCCTGTACAGATGGTAAAATCATGAGTCCAGCTTATAAAGGAAAAGATGTAGCCTGGTTTAAGAGAGGCATTTTTTGACTAGGTGCATAAAATAGAAGGAATATTGGGTGAGTAAGGAGAAGGAAAGGCTAATGAAAGGTAGCTGGAAAGAAATGATATTTTCCTGCCATGTTGATGTCTGGAGGAGTTGACATTGGAAATGGGCCTTGAAGGCAAATGGCTTGGACCCAGTTAGAAAACACATGTTGAGTAGATGCTCGTTATGATAACACACTTGATCCCACATGAAAGAACTGAGGTTGGCTTCTGAATAGGATAGTACATGGAGATTATTTGTGTGCGCCTGAATTTACATTTTATTCTATAGGACAGGTATCCATAAGTGGGTCTTATGTGGCCAAACATTGTTCTGTAACTCAGGATCTGCATTTGCTTAGGTCTTGTGACTGCTTTTGTACTAACCTAGCAGAATTAAATTTTTTGACCAAGTCTATGTGTCCTTCAGAGTCCAAACTGTCTTCTACAGGCCAGTGTAAATATTCAGTGACTCTTATTTTAGGCCACACCTAGAAACTACTGATTGACTCAGGGGTGTGGTACCTCAAGAGACTATCTGAGCCAGGAGTGTGTATGGCAGAGGGTGGTAGATCCCTGGGAGGGTGCCTGTGTAGCCTGTGGGGTCTATAAGCCAATCAGGTTCATTGTCTTCTGGGAGAGGAGTTGAATAGTAGATGTAAGGTAGAATCAGTAAGACAAGGCGCATCGATTTTGATGGAAGCTGTCATGATTAGGGCCGTCCAGGATGAAGGATGGAATTTCTTCCAGTCTGGGTAACTGTGATTGAAGGTACCAGAGAAATAACACAGAAGGACAAACACTCATAAAATCCCAATGACCTGTTGGAGATAGAACTGTGACATGTCTGGGTTCAGTATTATGGGTTTTGCAGGACTTGGGGCTATTTACCTTGCTTAAATGTGGAAAGTTTTATTTTATTCTTCATGTTTAAAGGGACTGAGTTCCTGTGAGAATTATTTTTATGACCTCTGTGCATTCATTTTTAAAGAATTTTTTTTTTTTTACATTTTTGTGGTTCAAATAATTTTAAGTAGAAAAACTTTGGTTTTGAGAAGTTTTAAATAGGCTCAAAGACATTTTCTGAGGAATTTAAACAGAAATGACACCTGCTAGAATAAATGGGGAAAATGTCACCATCCTTACCTTTTTAGCTGTGTGTGGTGGCACATGCTGGAAATGCCAACACTTGAGAGGTGAAGGGAGAGGGATCATGAGTTCAGGTCCGGCCTGCACTTCATAGTGTGTTCTTCCCTTGCCTGGGCTACATAAGATCCTTTCTCAAAAAAGGAACTATTTTATATTTTTAGCCAATGTAATATTCTCACTTGAATTGTATGAAAATGATTTCCTTTTCTTGTGCTTTAAAAGAATTGTATTTTAAAAGTAATTTTTTTTTTTTTTTGGTTTTTCGAGACAGGGTTTCTCTGGGTAGCTTTGCGCCTTTCCTGGAACTCACTCTGTAGACCAGGCTGGCCTCGAACTCACAGAGATCCGCACTCACAGAGATCCGCCTGGCTCTGCCTCCCGAGTGCTGGGATTAAAGGCGTGCACCACCACCGCCCGGCTTAAAAGTAATGTTTATAAAGTGCTAAATTATCAAATTAAACATCATACTTTCTCCTTTTATAAACTATTGGCTTCATTAATAGTCTGAGATACAGTAATATCTTTGTCCTTCACTACAGTTTCAAAGATGAAAACATTCACTTTCCAAATGGCATCTGTGACTTTTTTGGGGCTGTGCTGGGGATCAAACCTTGCCAGCCTTCCTTCTCCTTAGGCCAGCGCTGTACCTGGAGTTGCACTCCCAACCTCTTTCGTAACTTTTGGGTATATGGTGCTACTTACAAATTTTCTAAGGTTAGATTATAAACCATGGTTCTGGGACCTACCAAGCTATATTTTTTACTCTTTTCAGAAACTATCTTGGCCTCCTATGAGGCTCACTGTATACCTCCCTCAGAGTTTGAGTTTTTGGCCTCATCTTTGGTCTTATTTTCTCTCTCCACGTCTCCCACCCCCTCTTTCTTTCTCGTTCTCCCTCTCTCTCTCTCTCTCTCTCTCTCTCTCTCTCTCTCTCTCTCTCTCTCACACACACACACACACACACACACACACACACACTTCACAAGTACTTTGGAATAAAACAAGTATGTTAAAGGTAAGATTGATGAAGTCAATTATACTGAAAAGTGTATTTTTTTGTTTTGTAAATCAGGGTAGTTTGTTTAATTTTAAATAAACATATCAAAAAGTTAATTTTGAGATGTCAGTCAGAATAATTTTATTGAGATCTGAAGCTTATTGTTTAAAAATACTCATATCTTTAGAGCTTATTTTACACTCATGCTTACACTGACTTTTCCTATGTCCATTTCCTAAGCAGTCCCTCCTCCAGCTAATAACCAGAGGCTACTGTGTTTGCTTATTTATGCAGTGCTTCTAGTGTGCAAGCAAATGTTATTTAACAGCATTTATAGACACTTCCCTTCTGCTTTACAACTGAGAAATTAAACCAGATTAAATAACTCGTTTGGTACTCTGATGGCTGGCAGCAAAGCTGGGCTCAGCCTGCAACTGGCAGCCTTCATACATGATGTGATAGACTTTTTGACTATGCTCTTAGTAGAGCTAACAGCATCTCGCCTATTGATTCTGAAAAGAAAAAAAAAATTCCACTATGTACCTATGTATCTGCAATCTTTCTGTATTAGTCTGCCTATCTAGATATTCATGAACAAATTTAATTATGAAGTATAATATTTCATAGTAGAAATAAAAGTAACTGATAAAATTTAAATTTTCTAGATTGATTTCAAATGAAAAGAAATGAACTGATTTTAACATTGCTTTCAGCTTTTATTAAAGAATGAGTAGGTATCAAGAGTGGTGGATTGTATGAATAATTTCAGTCCTCGGGGGTTGAGCTAGAAGGATTTCAAGTTTAGGGACAGTCTGGGCTATATAATGAGACTCTTGTCTCAAAATAAATTAGTAAATACCAGTTTTGTTTAGCAGAATTCCAGAATTTAATTGTGGAATTAAACTCATTTTTGAGTCAGTTGGTCTATATTGTAAAGATATAGCACGTGTTTTCACCAGTCAGCACTGCGCCCAGTGCAGAGGACAGAGCAGGGTGGTGTGGGCAGTGTCCTTTTCAAAGGACAGGACCTGGTGGTGATGCAACCTACTTCCTCTACACTATGCTGGATAGAGTGAGTCGTGTGGCATGTCTTCCCTCGTAGTACTTTCTAAGCAAGATGGCCATGTGCTCAACTTACACATGAGCCTTGCCACTGTTAAAGGGACAGGGATTGTCTCTGCCAAGAGCCTAATGGAGAACGTAAATTTACAGTAGTTTTGCTAAAAGTTACTCCAAATATTTTTTGGCTTTTAAAAAATATATCGTAGAGATAAGTGATAATGTGTTATATTTTGAAAAAACAATGTAAATACATTAAACTATACATTACTAAATCTTACATGTGCCTCTCCAGTAAATACAGATGGAGAGCATAGATGGAGCAGCTGTGTACTTCCTGACAGGTCCTCACAGTGCATCTAAGTGTTAGCTAAGGAGCTCTTGGCAGAAGTCAGGATCATGAGCTTGCCCTTCAAGTTTGGTACCTAAGATAACCATTCTCTTAGTGTCCTGCAGGCATTTGACTTTCAGGTACACTGATGTAAAAACAAATACAGGTAAATTTGAGGTTGCAATAAGCCGGGACTTTTCTGCGGAGAGTTTACATTTCTCATAGAGGTTTTTACAGTTAATTTTCTGTTACATTGTGATTCGGTGAGTTAGCTCTGAACAAATAAAGTCCAGGGGAAAAATGTGGTCAAACATTAGACCTCAAATTATATTATTAACTTTTACCTTGATTCAAATTTATAGAGCTTTAAAAAGATGAATATGCCTGAATAATATTCCATAATACATAGTATATCAGTTATTAAATGTGCACTGATGCCTATGTGAGACATTTGTCAAAACCAGTTTTTCAGAGATAATAATAGATTGGTACACATATCACTGAAATATTTGACTGTTAAGATGAAAACTTTTATGTTTATGCCTGTGCCATTAATTATATGAATTGTAACATTTGCACACTGACTTTACAATTTTTATTGTATGTTATAATGAAAATTAGGACATGTTTGTATTTCATTTGTGAATACGTAGTAAAAGCAAAATCAAATGTAGTTCATATGTGAGTTGGAAAGAGATTGATGTGTTCTCTAAACAGCTGTGTTAATTCTAGGATTCTAAATTCTTGTTTTTTTAAGGAATTTTTTTTTGGGGGGAGGGGTTGTATGCTTGAATTCTGAACCATGCATTTTAAAGCATGTTTGTTTCTCTTTCAAACAGTTTTGATGTTGTATTTGCTGGTGGGCCTGAAGAACTCCTAAGAAAGTTCCAAAAGATGAATCACAAAATCGTCTTTGCAGCCGACGGGATTCTATGGCCAGATAAGCGGCTGGCAGACAAGTACCCTGTAGTGCACATTGGGAAACGCTACCTGAATTCAGGAGGTATGAATGATGCTGTGAATCAGGAATGAATGAGGCTGGGCCAGCCTCACAACCATGATCTTGCTGTGAAGTATTCTGAGAGCTCATGTACAGTTTAGAGCTGAAAAATCATCCCTGTGTCACATCCATGTATCTAGGCTGTGCGGATGTCTGAGCTTCCATGTTGCAAGTGAGAAGTCATGTCTTCTGATTACCATTTATTGAAAGGTTTTGGGTCCAGGATATTAAGTTTAATAAGCTTACTTTGAAAAAGTTCATGTTTAATCTGTAATCACATGATTAAAAACAGCCACTTGTTAATGTGATCTGTTTTAAAATATATTGTGTTGAATTACTTGTTTTGACTTTTTTTTTTTTGGTTTTTCGAGACAGGGTTTCTCTGGGTAGCTTTGCGCCTTTCCTGGAACTCACTTGGTAGCCCAGGCTGGCCTCGAACTCACAGAGATCCGCCTGGCTCTGCCTCCCGAGTGCTGGGATTAAAGGCGTGCGCCACCACCACCCGGCTGTTTTGACTTTTGTAGCCAAAATTTTAAATAATGTCTGAGTGTATAGCAGTATTACATTCTCTATGTGAGTCACCACAGAATAAATAACCATGATCATACACACTCCTCTAATGATAAATGAAAATTGGACCTTGGGCGTATTGTGACTGCACTGTGTTTCCCTTGAACTGTAAACACACAGACAGAAGGCATAACCATGTAGGATGGAGGACTTGTGTTCTGTGTAGGAATAACGTGTGAAAACCATACTTTTGGTTTCCAATGAGTGAGTTGATTTAATATATAAAAGCAAAAATAAAAGAGAAAGTTGCAGATAGAAACATCAGACATCAAATTAGCCATTTATAATATGCAGCAGTAGCCTGGCTGAGAGTACAAAGGAGGCTAACACTGTCAAATCAAAACTTAGGGCATCCAGCAGAAGTCGGCTGGGGGAGATGCAGCGGGGCAGGGTTCCTGAGAATCCCTCCCTCAGTGAGCTGGCTTCCTGTTTCCACTGTCCTGTGTTATGGGAGAAACAGTAGTAACCAGTGTTGGAAATACTTCACCTTCAAGCTGTTCAATTAAACGATGTGTTTACTGCCTTAGCTGTTAACTGGTTTTCCCATTTCAGAGTCAGGGGTCAGCCTGGCCCAGGACATGGTTTTGGATACACTTGACATGAACATGCTTGAATCTGACACAAGAGAGGACTCTTAGCTGTTCAACAAGCTTAAATAGAACATGACAATTTACCAATATAGTGTATATTATAGCATGGCAGACAGATAAGTTAGGTCCAGTTGCAAGTCATATTGGGAAATGGATGTTTGGAGTGGTCTTTGAATCGATAGTGGATCCTGTTCAGACAGCTCCGTAAATGCTGTTTGAGGTAAGCATGTGTGGGTTGCAGACATTGCTTAGTCATCTGTGGTGATGTAGCTGTTAGCAAGCTAGTCATTTCTCTGTAGTGACTCAAGCTCAGCATTTACATCTATATTTCATTTTAGCAATTCTCCCTACAGTCATAATTTAGACCTTTTCAGTCTGTATGGACCTCTGAGACCTCAGGTTTCAGCCTGTGCTTTTTAGAACCCCCTTTCCTCCATTCCAACACATATTGTCCATGCCTTTGGGACCTCTTGACCCTTGTATATCTTACCAGACTGTTTGCTATCCTTGAGGGGCATTGTTGTATTCAAGTCAGTGTCTGGGATTTGCTGTGTTAGTCTGCTGACATCACTGCCCTGCTACTGAGCTGGCTGCCCACTCTTCTTTCTCCTCTGGAGCCATTGCCCCAGGTGTGGTACTGATCCTCTGCCCTGGCCACTGAACTGCCGAGCTCTCAGTCACAGTACATAGTTCATTTTACAATTGGACCCACATTAGAGGTTTTTAAAACATACATTTTAAAGGAGATGTATAGCTTTGGATTAGGTTACATTTTGTATTAAGTTAATTTTTTCCTGGAAGTGGCATGCACATGAGAATCTGTGGTAGACATTCATCTGGACAATAATATAGTCATTGGGGGAAATTTCAGAGGGACCCTCAGTGCTGTGGAATCGACAGACATTAGCAAATAAGTGCTGCTGTTTGCCAGTGACCTAATACAGGGCAAGTCCTTGGAGGTATAGCACTCAATTTCTATCCACAGTCAGAATTATTAGAGAGAAGGCAGGGAGCATGAGTGCGTGCAGTCAGAGCGTGGGATTTCAGACAGTTTGGGAGAGACAGTCAAAGGACATGAGTTATGACTTAGTAAAAATGTACCAGTTACTTTTAAAACATGTTAATAGAAAAAATAATTTATGAATGCATCTGACCGTAATTTTTTATTTCATTTCTTTTGAGATATTTGGTCTTAGGAGAAGGGTAAGGAAACAATTTTTTTTTTTTTTTTTTTTTTTTTTTTTTTTTTTTTTTTTTTGGTTTTTCGAGACAGGGTTTCTCTGTGTAGCTTTGCGCCTTTCCTGGAGCTCACTTGGTAGCCCAGGCTGGCCTCGAACTCACAGAGATCCGCCTGGCTCTGCCTCCCGAGTGCTGGGATTAAAGGCGTGCGCCACCAACGCCCGGCAGGAAACAATTTTTTATAAGACAATAATATAAGCCATTGGAAAATGTTATATCAGTATTTTTTATTATTCAAGATCATTCATAGTTATGAAAAGTACATTTTCAGGTGGTAGAGATGCTCTGTGGTTGAATGCTCACTGCTTGTCCTGTTCCTGGCACCCACATCACATCGACCAGCTCACAAGTATTGTAGCTCCTATTCAAGGGGATCTGACATTGTTTTTTGACCTCTGTGAGCACCTGTATACACATGGCTCACATAAATACAAGCAGGCAAAAAAAATATTTTTTTAAAAGTTCAGTTTGTGTGTGGTGAGTGTTGTCTGTCAATAAAGCAGAGCAGCTGGCCGCATGTCTGAAACTCAGGGCAAGACTTAGAAAATGATCCTGTTGTCCCTGTCTTCATAGATACGTGCCATTGGCAGATTCATCACATAGGCTCGAAGGCCAAGAGGAACACTCCAATTTTAGACTTCCTTTTCCCAGACAATGACATGTAAATCTAGCCAGAAAAACGGTCTACCAGGCACAGTAAGACCGGTTTCAAGAAATGGAAAACATTCCCCAAATTCCCTAGATAGAAAATTTCTTCAGGATTTTTGTAGCTGGTGACAACCCACATTCTTTGCCTACATTGGAATCTTGGCACAGCAGGAGACATTTCCTTCATTCAGAAGCAGTTGGTTCCTTTTCAGTGGGTTCAAGAGCAATTCACAAGGTCTAGAGGAATTCCATCTTACTCTGCTCTGTCCCTAGTTAGCCTTCCTTTAGGAACCTTGTAAAGTAAGTTCTTATTTGTCAGTTAACTTCAGGAATGCATATATTTATATATATTTAAAAGCATCTTTGATTATCTTCCTTTGTTTTATAATTAGTGTTGTCTCTCCATTATAGCACATGTACATATGTGTTGGACCTCATGACTTTACGACTTTATCGGCTGTTGGGTGGAACTAAGTTGACATGCATTTTGGTCTTTGAATTCTGAGCTCTCCGCTGTGTTTGTGTATTGCAGGCTTCATAGGCTATGCTCCATACATCAACCGTCTGGTCCAGCAGTGGAATCTGCAGGATAATGATGATGATCAGCTCTTTTACACTAAAATTTACATCGATCCAGTGAAGAGGGTAAAGAATAGCTTGCAAGTTCTCCATTGCTGTTTCGGCTGCTTTGACTTTTGTATTTTCCTCATCAAAGTGGTCAGAAACAAAAGGATTTGGGGAAACTGAATTGCAATTTATTTTCATTAATATCACTGTTGAAACAGTACAAGTCCCTGGAACAAGCAGTGAGTAGGTGACCTTGGTCTCCCTCCTTTCTTTGGGTATGCGAACTCTCTGATTGTCTCTGTATCTCTTAGTGACCGAGATATTGCCCAGCTTAGGTTCATTAGAGAGGCAAAAAGTAGGTTGAAGACCCTGTTATTCACCATATTATGTGGAAACACATCAAATGACTAGAAAATTCAGGGCCAACCTCGACCAGAGTGTAGCCTCACCTGCTGTATACTCACTGCCAGGTCTCTCAATATCAGAATGAGTAAAGCCAGTAAGGTGTCTGAGCCTGGAGACCAAAAACAGTACCAGACAATGATGTCATATTCGGAGTAGATATCTATCATTAAGACACGGTGTTCTAGCAGTAACAGTTTAAAAAGTCTACCGCTATGCCTGGCAATCCTTTGTTTGATACTTTGAAATGGCATATGGATAAGCCCACTGAAAAGTTTGTCACACTGAAATGGACGTCTCTGTAAGACTTGTCCCTTGGAGTTTGAGGTGCCTCACCATTGTCCAGGTTGCTGGAATTGTAGATATAGCTTTCGACATGGTCCTGTGAAGATAGATCTCATTGTGTTTTATAGCTGGCTGGAGGACTAAGAATGTTTGCAAAGAGGCTGAGCAGATGGCTCAGTGGATAAAACATTTGCCTTGTCAGCTTGAAGACCAAGTTGGGATCCTCAGTACCACATAAATGCCAAGCAGGCTCACTTGTAGTCTTAGTTCAGAGAAACAGAGACTAGAGGTCCCTGGAGAAGCTGGCTAGCTAGATTAGCTGAACTAGTGAGCTCCAGATTGAAGTGAGAGACCTTGCCTCCATAGGAGGTAAAGAACAATTGAAAAAGTAGATACTCGGTGTCTACTTCTGGCTTCTACATACATTTGTACTCACACTAGGCAAGCGTGCGCGCGCGCGCACACACACACACACACACACACACACACACACACACACACACACACACACACAGAGGCCAAAACAGGGGGAGCAGAAAAACAGAGTGCTTTAGAGTGTAGATTGTGGAATGACTAGATCATGAAATTCCAGAGACTGTGGCCTGAGATTCTAGCCTTATTTCCTAATAAAAATACTATAATTATCACAAATAAAATAACTAAAAATAGTAGTGGGCTAAATAAGGTAGGTGTTTGTCCATGTTTTTTTTTTTTTTTTTTCCTTCTCACATACTAAAAATAAGAGGAGCATTGGCTGTAACCGTGGTGTTCTGCTTTCAAGCAAGGTAGCTCTTCACTGTTCTATAGTCTGGAGTACATATTTCAGTGTGTCATTGGTAGCCAGAATCACTACTGGAGTCCCAGTCATCACAGTCATGTTCTGGGCAGATAAAATGCAGGATAGTTTAAAAACAAAAGT
The DNA here is from genome assembly GCF_004664715.2 of Peromyscus leucopus. Taxonomy (NCBI): domain Eukaryota; kingdom Metazoa; phylum Chordata; class Mammalia; order Rodentia; family Cricetidae; genus Peromyscus; species Peromyscus leucopus. The sequence goes on from NC_051069.1 coordinate 81,107,714, forward strand.
GCCATTTAAATTTGTGAGCTCTCCTTAGCTAGCCTTTCAAGAAGGGTCAGGAAGTGCATTTACTTTTCTGGACAACTTATCATGTAACTGCACATAACACAAGTGAAATTTCTTGCTTTTACAAAAACATAGGCCATACTGAAAATCTGGGGACTGCAAGAACCAAGTCTGCCACAGACTTTATAGAGAAAGTTCATAAAATTGATTTAATCTTTAATTCAGAGGGAAACAAGCAAACTGTAACTTGAAACAAATTGTATTTAAATAGTATGAAGTAATGTGTTGTGCATTTTCTGTGCACTGCTGATGCAATTGTAATGTTTCTTGAACTGGGCGTTCTGTGCACTGTCACCGGGGAAGCAAGGCCTCCGCGTGTGCTCCACAGTGCTTGCACCTTCAGTGCTCTCTTAGACACCTGAATAGTTTCACTAACACACTGGACATCATGACTGTGTTGTCGTATGGCTGTTTCTGTTGTAATTGTCATGTTACCTCTTTTCCGTTTTTTTTTTTTTTTTTTTTTTTTTTTTTTTTAGGAAGCTTTTAACATCACATTGGATCACAAGTGCAAAATTTTCCAGGCCTTGAATGGAGCTACAGGTACAGATGCCCACACTGTCTTCTCATGGATGTGAATGCCTATTTTCAGCATTCTCTCCTGCGTTAGAACATTTGGGGCTATGACCACGGTGGCAACCTTTAAAATGTTAAAAAAAAAAAAATCAAATACTGAATTTAATTTGGTGTCAGTACACTCCTACAGAGTGTGTGCATGCACCGACACACTTAAGACTATCTGCACAGTCTGTGCACACTTTTGAGTACACTCATAGTATGTGTATATACCTGTATACTTAAGAGTACACTGTGTGCTCATCCTGCACACTTAGGAATACACTCCTACAGAGCACATGTGCACTCCTACAGAGCATGCTCACTTGCCCGTGCCCTGTGCACCTATGAGTATGTACACACTGATAAACTTGCAAGTACATATGCAAAGCATGTGTACACACATGGACTTGTGTGCATATACTTAGAGCATGTGTCCACACTGACACATAAGTGAGTACACTCTAACAGTATGTGCACATAACACCTGCACACTTTTGAGTATATGCACAAAGTGTACACACACCTGCATATGTGAGTACACTCACAAAGCATGTGTACATACCAGTACCTATATGAGTATGCTCTCACGGAGCATATGGGCACACATGTACACTTGTGAATACACAAACAAGCATGTTTGCATACTTGTGAGTTCACGTGCAAAGTGTATGTGCACATGAGTACACACATAGCATGTATATACCCCTGCACATTTTTAAGTCCTGGCTCAAAGAACATGTGAATACACCTGCATACTAATGAGTAAATGTACAGTGTATGCACACAACTACACACTTTCGGTTATTCAAACAGAACTTGTGCACACACGTACATACTTGTGAGTATACACACAGACATGTACATCCCTGCATATGTGAGTACATCTGCACAGATTGTCCATGTACATACTTGTGAGTATCCTTGATATTATTATTTATTTAGAATTAAGTATATGTTATAGTTCTATATAGTTCATGGTGCTGTCCATAGAGTGATTAGATTCTTGGAATAGAAGGCATGTAGTGTTTAAAACTGTGAGGAGGGTTGGGGATTTAGCTCAGTGATAGAGCGCTTGCCTAGCCAGCGCAAGGTCCTGGGTTCAGTCCTCAGCTCTGAAAAACAAAAACAAAAACAAAAAACAAATAAAAATAAAACTGTGAGGACAGGAACCAGATATACAAACACAACACCTCTCGTGATCCTCTGTCTTTCTGGACTGTCACAGAAGGCCAGTTGAGAGCTGTACATCTATCAGATGGCCAGTCAACTGTGAAAGTCTTGCTTATGCTGGGCAATGCACCTTCACCATACACACATTGCTTGCTGTTTCTAGAATAAACCTTCAAGGCCAGTCTGGGTCCACTACAGGTAGATAAGTTGTGATAGTATATCCAGCTGGTGTCACACTGCTAAAAAACAGGTCAGGGACCAGCAAAGCACTCGACAACCTGGCTTAGTGCTCAGGCATTTGGTTAGAAGTCAGCCTGTGTCTGTCCACACTGTCCTTCAATTTTGAAAACTACTGACTTGGGGAAAATAGTTTCTATGCACTGAAAACTGTGATTGTGTGTCTTGGAAATCCATTAGACCTACAAATGTTTGAAGTTAACACAAACTTTTCTCCTTTGAACCTAGATGAAGTGGTTTTAAAATTTGAAAATGCTAAAAGCAGAGTGAAGAATACGTTTTATGAAACACTGCCAGTGGTAATTAACGGAAACGGACCCACCAAAGTGAGTACCTGTGCCCTTAGTTGATTATCTGTGTCTCAGGGTCGGACTGTGGAGCAACATGGGAGGGTCATCATCCCTTTAAAACACTTGGAAAACTTGAGTGTGAACAGTTTATTTACTTTGTCTTTTCTGCAGGGTAGCATCTGATTTAAAATAAACAGGATTTTCTCTGAGCAACAGTATGACCTTTTATTCTGTAGGTAGATACTTCACTTCAGTGTCTACTGTTCTAGGAACAATAAAGGCCAGAGGGCTGGAGAGCAAGCCTTATTCCTCTAATTGCTCAGAGAGCCTAGAATAACCACCTGTGTTACACATGAAAAGAAATAATTTCTTCAACTAATTTGATCCATAATAAAAACAGTGACCTTAATCCATGCCCTAAAATGATAGTGCTTAGCCACTGTGACCTTGACTGATGGCTAGACGGAGTGGGGGGGTAGGCTCTCTGTGAGGGCAGATGACATCATATTTGGAAGTGCTTTGAAGAGGACTTAGGAAAGTACTGGCACCCTGTGCCCAGAAGCCCAAGGCAGCCTCGCCCCATAAGCCACTTTCCACACCTTCCATGGCGGCCAGCAGAAACGTTATGAGGAAAACAGATGCCCTGCTGTATGGGAATTGGGAGGGGATGAGTAATCTCTGCCATGGGATGACAAATACAAGGACATTTCCCATCAAAAGTACTGTTTCCCAATATCTTAATTACCCCTGATACAAAGGGCAGAAGGTGGAAAGTTACAAACACAGACTTCAGTTCTGAAAGCTGAAAGCTATGCCCCTTGGTGCTTTACCCCTTAGGACTATTGGCTATTTCCATATTCATACAGGGAATCGAGTAGGCTAACTCATGGCATAAATATTAAATTTTTATATTATTTCTAAGTGGGAAAGGTGTCAGTTCTGGTATGTTGCGAGGATTTTTAATTTCAGGGGCTTATACTTCCTTTTAAAAATTATTTTCAAGGATCTTTTAATGAAGATTATGTGTTTTGTACTTTGCATTTTTCCTGTCCTTTCAAAGTAACATGTATTAAGGGGCACATTTTTATATAACTGTTTTATTTCAATGCTCATTTGTTATTTGACAATCAGAAGTACTTTCTGTGTCTGTTTTTATTACGCATTTTAAAAGCTACCATTGCTCCCTACCCCTTTTGAGAAGGTGCCGCTGTGTAGTCCTGGTTAGCATGGCAATCACCTTGTAGACCAGGCTGACTTGGAATTCAAAGATATCATCTGCTTCTCCTTCTGGAGTTCAAGGATTAAAGGCATACCTGACCATGCCCAGCCATACTGACTCTTGAAATGTCATAATGACTCTCATGATCATATGGTTTCTGACTTCTGAGTTACCATATCATCCAAAGCAAGTGCCCTGGTGACGTTTGTCCAGGTCTCAGGTTTGCAGAGGTTCATCGTATCCGCTTCTATAGCATTTAGGCAGCACCAAGGCTTTCCTGTCCTAATGCCGAGCTCACTGATTTCAGTATCTTCAGTGCAGTTGAAATACTCGGAGAGACCTGAGGAAGGACTCTGGTAAAATGGCTGGCTGAGGACCCTCATCTGTGCTGTACTTTAGGGGCTTAAGAAGCTGCAAATACCTTGGAAGCACTTCTTTACGTGCTCACACTGCTGTCTTTAATATGTTTGACTATTTCTTTTGACTGTCTTACTTTTTTTTTTTGGTTTTTCGAGACAGGGTTTCTCTGTGTAGCTTTGCGCCTTTCCTGGGACTCACTTGGTAGCCCAGGCTGGCCTCGAACTCACAGAGATCCGCCTGGCTCTGCCTCCCGAGTGCTGGGATTAAAGGCGTGCGCCACTACCGCCCGGCTTGACTGTCTTACTTTTACCATGTTAAAACAAACAAACAAAAACATGATTAGCCGGCGATGGTAACACAAGCCTTTAATCCCAGCACTTGAGGAGACAGAGGCAAGTGGATCTCTCCAAGTTCCAGGGCAGCATGGTCTACACAAGTGAGTTCCAGGATATCCAAGACTATACAGAGAAACCCTGTCTCAAAACAAAAACAGAGACAAACAAGCAAATAACATAATTATATAAGCATAGTGAGGATTTGAGGTGTGTTCTTACAATGCTTATGTTAATTTACAACGGACACTGTGTGGTATCAAAATCGCAAAGCATGTAGTAACTTCGTTACAAATACATCTGGAGAATGAGTATCTTCTGCAGTGTCCCGATTTCAGAGAGTTTCGAGGTATTTTGAGGGCGCATAGTATACTTGTTTCTTGTGCCTTCTTCCTTCTGTCACTGGCTACCCTTCAGAACATAAAATCAGTTTTTTACAAAATGAAATGAATCCCAGTAGATGCTTAGAAGAGGGGGTCCGGTCAGGGAGGAGGTACCCTGTCAGGTGGGTAAGCAGCCTACACTTTAGCTTCTCCTTGGTTTGTGGAGTGACTGTATTAATCCCTTGCTGCGTCTGTCCTCTGAGCAGCACCCCAAAGCCTGGCTGACATAATGTGTCTCCAGAAATACCTTAATGTTCTTTGGTGATGAAGCAGCCTCACTCTTTGTTTTGTGTGATGTGTTGGTGAGAGATCCCGTTACCCCTTCCCCATTTACTGCACATGTCTGTGCTGGACATTTAAACATATTTATCTCATCACTGCACACAGAACTCATGGTGGTTTGTCTAAATGGCTTGTTTGCTCCTTTAAAAGTTTGTTTGGCCCTCTTTTTTTAACAATGGTAACTTCTAGTATTATTCCTTACATCAAATTATATCAAATACTATGACCTGCTGCATCTTTTATAATAACTTGGACATTTCTAGACATAGTTTGTAGCACTTAATGATTCGTCATCTGAAGAAAGCTTTGTTTAATGTGTATATGTTGGTGTGATTAGGGGATTGTACCAGGTACAGACAGAATTCTGTGCAGCTGTGTGATTATATAGTGAGAACGTGGTGGGTAAGGACTGCTTCTGTTCATCTGTTTTTCTTGCACTTATTAGATTCTCCTGAATTACTTTGGAAACTATGTTCCCAATTCATGGACACAGGAAAAAGGCTGCACTCTTTGTGACTTTGACACAATTGACTTGTCTGCAGTAGATGTAAGTGGAATTCATTTGTATGAACTTGTATCAAAAATCTACATTGTCATGAAATGTGACTCAGGAAAAAGGCAGATTGTTGTATAGTTTCCATTGTATATTTGATAATGGCTTTATAATGAAAAAGTACAGTGTCTTAGAATCTAGAAAGCTTGCCTTTTGAATTGTTTTGAAAGCACTAACAGCTGACAGTTGACCTCATTTGCCGTAAGGGTACTGAACACCTACAGCGTGCCAGGGAAGTCAGAGCAGCACTGGTAAAAAGAAAGTCCCCAGACGCGTGACTGTCTCTGCTGTGGAGTGGCAGCAGGGTCCCACAGCACAGAGCCCTGGAACTCCCAAAACAAATGCTTGATTTCTCCTCGCTGCCTGAAGGGAGGATCAAAAGTAAATTGTCTACATTTGGTACCTTCTGAATAGAGCTCTATGTCACTTGAAAGTAAGGTTTTTTGGCCAGACTTTGAAGCAACAAACTAAATGTTTCCTATCTGGAAAGAGGACCAGAGCAGTTCTGAATGAATCCACACCATGGATATGTTTAAACACTTGTCTTGATGTTTTTTGCAGAAAATGGTGTTGTCCTCTGGAAGGAGAATCAATTCCTTCTGTTTGGATTTTCCCTTCTAATTTAAACTTTCTGGTTCAAGGGTAAAATGTTAGTGTTGAGGTTTTTATTCATATAAATAATGTTTTTTTGCATGTTAATAATTTGGTTTGCAACTGCATTTGACTTTAAACTTATTAAAATGTTCTACAAAGGGAAAATGATTTATTCCTAAATATAATAAAAGACTGTAGTTTTTAAAACATAGTGATCATGCAATCGTGACATAGAAATGAAATATTTGTAGGAGTTAAGATCCCAGATACAGCATATGTTTAGATGTGGGTCCTTGCAGTTTCTTACTGGGTAAAATTAGATTTTTATTCATTTATGCTATGTGTGTGCATGTGTTTGTGTACAGTTAGTGTGCACATTCTGCTGCACATGTGGAGGCCAGAGGACAGCTCATTAGAGTTGGTTTCCTTCTTTTACTACGGGAGGCCTGGGTCAGCTAGACAAGCTTGGTGGCAAACACCTTACCACCTGAGTCGTCTTGCTGGCCCTCCACATGTATATTTTAGATACGTTTTTAATTTAATATTTAAATTAGTTTAATAGATATTTAACTCCTGTTGTCACTATTTAAAAACTTAAAACAGAACCATGCAATGGCTCTATATTCCGACTCTGAGTTTTATCTTGCTTGTATATAAATGTGGGATGGCTAACTTCTAAGGCTGTTAGGATATTTGAATTAAACCCGTAAGAGAAGATGATGGACTGCCATAGTTAATGTGTATTACAGATGTTTTCATATAAAAGAATAAATGAAAGAAACTACACCTAATACATGCTTAAAGTAGATTTCAGAAAACATATAAAAATGTTTGCATTAAGATAATATATTAGTGAAAGTAGTTTTCCTTATATAAAATAACATGCCAAAAAAAAAAGTAAAAGCAGCAAAGCCTGTTATGTTAATAAGATGAGATCATTCCTCCTCCTCTTCCCTCTTCCTCTCCATACCCCTCCTTTTCTCTTTTCCTTTCTCCCTGTCTCCTCTTTCTCCATGCCCAGGGATAGGTGGGCACTCTACCAGTAAGCAGCATCCCTGACCTAGAACTGATTTTTTTTTTAATAGAATTTTTCAAAACAGCATTCGGCTTCTTTCAGAGAAGCCCCAAAGGAAGTGGGTCACTTCTGTAGGCTGTGTCCTGTGTCACCCATATGGTGAATAGGATAATACCTTTCTTTAAGTTATAAGTCCAAGTCACAGGAACGAGAGGTAGTTCAGTAGAATCACTGTGACTGGCTTCCTAGATATTGACTTGCTGTGTTAGAGGACCGTCAGTGGTTGGTGCAAGTCTAGTGAGTATATGCCGACAGGAAAGTCTTGTGTTTCTTGGTTTTATTTTGTTGTTGTTTGTGCCCCCCCCCCCCCCGTGGTACTGGTTAAGATTTGAATAGATTTTAAAATCATACTGATCATAATTATTTTCCTTTTGTGTTTGCTGCAAAACATAGGTCCATCCAAAAGTAACAATAGGTGTTTTTATTGAACAACCAACCCCTTTTCTACCTCGATTCCTGGACTTACTGTTAACACTGGATTATCCCAAAGAAGCATTGAAACTCTTTATTCATAATAAAGTAAGTATTTCAGTCTTGAGTGTTGAACGTGAGAGTTTGTTTTTGAAGCAACTCCTCCTGTCCCTAAAAACCAAGTGGAATATTTTACTTCTATTATGTGTGAAGAATTGAAAGTTTAATCTAATATTAGGCTGAACCACATGAAATTGGCAGTTTCTATAGATCAAAATGGCTGCATATCAGCCATGTTCACATAGCTTGTCAGCATAATTTATGAGGATGTGCAGAAGAGCCTGTGTTCCTTTGCATTGGGGTGACTTTGGCACTTTCTTTTATAGACTGGCCATTGACAATATTTGTAGCAATAATACTATAGCTTTAGAATGGACATGACTCCAGAACTCTGCTTCCATCCGTCTCCAAGCGGCATGCCTCTCACCAGAGAAACTCGATACTGTTATTTTTGTAAGACATTCAGATCCTCCCAGACATATAATTTAAACATAGTCATTTCTGTCAGTATTTGTCTTATTTCTTTCTGTTGAAAGTTAGTTCTTACTCCATAGAGAAAAAGTTGATAGCCCCGAAGCATGCTGTTTTCTACTTTGTGGTGATAGGTTTTTGTTTAACTATTATTTTTTGGGGTGTCTTATAATCATTTTTTTCCAGAGACTATTTTAAAATTTCAGAAACCTACCTTTAGTAAGCTCAAAGAGTTTATTTCAGACATTTGCTGTCCAAAAATAATCATAACATAGATACTTAACACAGACAGTTTTTATATTAGTGTTATTGTGCTTTGTGTTGACCTTGTACTTGCTTTCAAATGGCCTTAAATTCCTTCACGTCAGTTTTTAGCATTCTGTTGAAGGCTGTGTCATGCAGCCTCATGTGATAGCTGACCTTACCCTGCTGTGACAGCACTTTTGAGAAGGCAGAGTGAGATAGGATGCATATAGAACACTGCTGCTGGAGAGGGAAGCCGCTTGAACATCAATACAGCTGAGTCACGAGTCCTCCTAAATCAGTGATTTTACATTGCTTGCTGTCTGTCAATATGAATTTGTTAGTCTCTTTTTGTCTAAAGACAGTTTTGTATGTGGTCATTAATTGCACTCTTTGGCTTCAAAAATTATTGTTATATTTTATTTTTCACAGACTAATATCTGTTACATTTATAAGCCTCTCTTCTGGATTTTTATGGCAAATATCTAAGATTCTTAGGCAGCAGGATTTTTTCCCTTTCAGCTAGAATTATTTTTAATGACTAGGATTTAAGTATTATTGTGGAACTTGACCTATGAGCAGGCACTGAAATCATTTTGAAGCAATTTATCCTTTTGGATATTGATATCAACCTATTTTATGTTTTTTTTGTGTGTGATTTTTCAAGTGATGGTTAAGTGCGTTTTCTGTAATTCAATAACCGAATTATATAACTTATATTTTGAGTATGAAGCATTGTCTTTATGAACAATTCAGGTTGTCTGTTTCCTCTCTAACTTTTATATTTAAAATCTGTTACAGGAAGTTTATCATGAAAAGGACATCAAAGTATTTTTTGATAAAGCTAAGCATGAAATCAATACTATAAAAATAGTGGGACCAGAAGAAAATCTAAGTCAAGCGGAAGCCAGGAACATGGGAATGTATGTCTGAATAATATATATTGAATTGTTATTCTGGTAGATGAACTTTAAGGAAAAAAATCCCCCAAATTATTCTATTAAAGTTGCAAGGCACCTCTTTGCATGTGTAGGCCAACCATGCAGACACAGGAGTCAGTTCTGGGTGGGTATACACAGGAGTGGCCATGGAAGTTACTTATATTTTTCTTTAAACCGAGTCAAAATATTTAATCACCTTATGAATTAACTTCAGATAAAGATTTAAACAAAACATAAATGAATATTATGACTAATAGTGAATGACTTACATCTAAATTCACCATCCAACGGCTGTGTAGTAAAGCTCCTTGGGGAATATGTATGTTCCTGCTTAACATCACTAATATTCTATACTCAGAGAGTATAGAATTCCTTTAATATTTCCAATAGAGTGCTTGTAAAAGTCTCCTCACTGAACAGTTGTGTCTTAGTGAACGCCAAGCTGAAGCTCTGACCGCTTTTTGAGAGCTGCTTGTAAGAAGGCAAGGATTCTGTGCCTTCTTATCAGGAGACATTCTTGTCTGTTGCTGACTCATGCCTTGTGCTGTGCAAGTCCATCTCACAGCCAGGGTTTCTTCTTGGGAAGGGCTTTAGAATAGTCCGAAATGCCCTAACTCAATTCATTGGGCAATCCCTTGAATCCCCATTCAGGACTTACTCTCTCTGATGGTTTGAATAACTGTTGTAAGTTTTCCCATCAACTGTTCTGCTTGGTAGCTAGTTTGAAAAAAAATGTACTTAAGAGAAGAAAGTGGCCAGGGGGTCCAGCTGTGAGGCTGGGAAGATGAAGCAGGCAAGAGAATCCTAAATGCAGAAGCCATAGCATGTGGAGGGTTTCATAGTATCATCAGTGGCTTAGTCCTTGGTTTCCTGTTGAAAACACTGCAGTCTCTCCTGGAAAAACATTTTTAGTGATCAGGCAAGACATAACTGTCTTAAAAAGCACTCTATGGAATCAAGTGTAAAATGTTAATACTTAAGGAGCCTTTAACTTTATCTCTGTAATGCTTTTCAAACAAAGTTGTTGGTGTCTTAGCATGTATAAGGCTAGGATTAATCTTATCAACACACACACACACACACACACGCAACCCCAACCCCCTAAAAATCTGAATTATTGGTGATATAGTATTTCACTTTGTGTATCCGATCTGTTTGCATGTAAAAAGTAATATAGAATATAAATAAATTGGGGTAAATTATTTTTTCTTTCAGAAAGCCTAAGTTTCACAAATTCCCATTGTTACCAGGTGTTCTGTGTGTGTGGTGTTAGTGTGCACCTATCATGCATGCAAAAGCCAGAGCAGGGTATCAGATGTCCTTATTTATCAAGATCCACCTTTTCCCCTGAGATAGCATCTCTCACTTCCCTGGAGCCAGGCTGGAAACCAGCTAGTCCTAGCCACCTCCTCTGTTTGAGTCCCTGAAGTACTAGGGTGACAGGCCATGCTTGTCTTTTTACATGGATTTGGGCCATAAGTTCTTACCCTTGCACAGCAACCACTATTATATACTGAGCCATCCTCGTGGCTACTAAATGTTTTTATGCCTTAAAATATTTAGTGACGTCAAATATATATCTTATTTGGCCTAAAATTGTAGTAATCTCTACCTACAGATATATGTGTTGATGAATTAGTCATTTTCAATATCAAGGCTGTTTTGATTGGAAAATACATCAGAATATTCCTACTTATGTTTGCTTTATGCTAATATTTCCAAAAAGGAAATTTTATCTTAATACTTATTTTATTTTCCTTCTCAACATCAGGGATTTCTGCCGTCAGGATGAAAAGTGTGATTACTACTTTAGTGTGGATGCTGATGTTGTTTTGACAAACCCGAGAACTTTGAAACTTTTGATTGAACAAAACAGGTACTAAGATTTAACATGAATTCATTAGTAATATGATTATTTCCCACATCTGTGTGGGCCCACTGCCTGTGTAATCAATGGAGGTAGGTCCCATTCAACTATCTACTACACTTTGTAAGCTCCCAGGACTAAGTATTCCATTAGCAGTCTTAGAAATGAAAGCATTCAGTAATACTTACTGTCAGACTGTGGCTGTTAGTGGTATTTGGTCTAATTTTCTATTTAAAGCTAAGTTCAATTATGTTATTGTTTCTGATACTAGTAATTTACATTTTTTATCATCCATAGGTATTTTCATAGATATTTCATTCATATTTTCATAGATAGACCTTCATAAAACATCAGTTATTTCAGAGTTCTAGCTCTCGAATCAGACATTTCAGATACACTGATCATTTCACAGCCAGCTGTGACTGCATTTATTGGTGTACCGACTGTAACTGAGCCGCTCTTCTCACTGACTCACACTGAATGGAATGAAGACATTATGGATATCTAGTTACAAGACTCGTAGTCCTACTTGTCATACTACAGCTGCTACCGATGCTGTTGCTATTCACCGCTCCCCATAGCTCGCATGTGCTGTTTGTCTATATTAACACAACTGTGTCTCCAAGTAAAGAGAAAATGTAGAAGCTAAAATGTTAGTATGACTTCACTATGCTAAGTAACATATATAGGAAGTTTGTAATGCTGCTCCAGGAGACACTGAGGTTATAAATTTTAAGGGTTTTTTGTTTTTGTCTTAATTGTCAAAATACTTGATGTCAGCTATGGACATTGAACCATCATTCCCTGAATACCTGTAAAACTAATTTATACCTTTATTTCTAGTGCTATAGTTATTCCACAATACAAATCCACGTGCTTCTGGCCGATGTTTGGTAAATGGCAAAGTTAAAAAAAAATAGCTTTGTGGGCATATATTTTTTAAGTTAATTTTTTATGTGTGTAAGTACTTGTTCTGCGTGTATGTCTGGGTACCACATGTGTGTGTGTGTGTCTTGTTGCTTAGAGACTTGAAGAGGCTATCAGCTGACATGTGGGTTCTGGGAACTGAACCTGGGTCCTTTGGATAAGGAGCCGGTGCTCTTAATCACTGAGCAATCTCTCTAGCCTTGATATATAATCTTTTATATATTTATCTTACTTTTGTATATGTACAAGGAGACCAGCTCATCTTCATAAGTGTTAGGCATTTTGAATCAGGATTCTTTGTGGAAAATGTTGAGTCCATAAGCATTTTGGAAGAATTATGAGCTTTTCTTAAATTGTAAGGTGCCACTGCAATATCAAAGTAATTATGGAGGAACATCAGACTTTTTACTCATTTGGAAAAGATTGATATTATAAATAGGATTTCCCAAGGGAAAGCATGACATTTCAAATCTGTACTGTGTTAGTATAAACAGGACCACTTTCCAAGCAGTTATTAAAACAGACTATTGTCACAGTCTCTTACTCTGTTTGCTATGGCTCTAACAAAAAGCCACCAACTGGGTGAAGTATAAACAGAAGTTCATTTGACTCATAGACTTGGAGACTGGGTGGTTTGGCATCGCATACAGGGCTGCTGTAGGGCTGCCTGCCTGCCTTGTAACGTTCTTGGCCATATTGTGAGGGGAGGAGGGACAAGATGAAGCTATAAGAGCGGAGAGCGAGGGAGGAAATGAGTCTCTGAACTTCTCTGAAATTAAAACCGAGATGCATTGGTGACCTCTCAAAGTCCCGTCTCAGCACCATCAGGGTACCAAGTCAATTTAAACTCTAGTTTCCTGAGGACTTTCAGTTCCAGACAAGCAGCTCTGTTTTGTTTTCTGAAGTAAAGGCTGACGTATCCATTGCTACCAGGCCAGCTTACAACTACAACCCAGTTTAAAAAGTCATAAAATACTGGAGACAGATGGTAAAATGATTAAGATTTGTTTTAGGAACATTGCCTCTTCAATGTCTCAGCCCATCTGCATGTGTTGTTTTTCATTCAACAAATATTCACTGGCTACCTTAATACTGTAGAGAGTGTTCAGTTTGCCAGTTTTACTTGAATTTAATTTAAATACAATGAAATAATTTAGTTTGACTCTCATAGGATGTAACTAATGTATTGTTAAAAAGTTATCTTAATATTTTGTTAATATTTTCAATAAATTTTCCCCTTTTGTTGCTCCTTTTAATTAGTATATTTGAAAATTTTCCGTGTATTCATTGAAGAAAGATGTCGGGATTTTTTAAAATTTTGTGTAATATGTATTATATATGTATATACGTACATATATACATTTATATATACACATACACAAATAATATATTAAATGAATTTCACTGTGTTATGTGTGTTGCAAAATGTACACCTCTGATAATTTAATGATTAGTAATGATGTCGGTTTCCCTTTCTTAGGAAGATCATTGCTCCTCTTGTGACACGTCATGGAAAGTTGTGGTCCAACTTCTGGGGAGCACTGAGCCCTGATGGGTACTATGCTCGCTCTGAAGATTACGTGGATATTGTTCAGGGGAACAGAGTGTGAGTTACCTGATTTAATCTTTTCATGAACAGAATTGTAAAGATCTGCTCTTATTAATATTACTTGGTAATCATTTTTATCTCCCTTCATTTACTTAGTGTGAATTTGAGAGCTTGGAGATCACAATACTGAAATAGTTATATAAAAACAGTATATATACATATATAATATATATTTTTTTTAAGTTAAAAAGTATTCTTTATCATTAATGGGGCAACCTCATTGCTGTGTGATACTTGATTGCCATAGGTGCCCATCTAGTGGTAGAGAGGAGTAGAGCTAGCTCTTTCCTGAAAGTTGGGAAAGACAGTTGAATTTAGCTAATTCATTTAATAGCTCCAATGAAGTTGTCTTGATTGCCTTTAAAATTTATAAATACAGGAATACTAATACAGAAAACCAGAACTTCCCAGCATTCCCAGTTGCATGCGGTGTTTTGTTGTTGGAGGTGTAGCTTTTAGTTTGTTTTCTCATCTCTGTGTGGAGTAGCGAGTTATATACAGATAAAGATGGGAAATTTCACTGACAGTTGATTTCCATCTTTTAGATGTTGAAAAAATACATGTGCAACAAGGCATGTGTACAAAGAATATTTACTTCCTAGATGATAATTGATATTTTCCAAATAAAAAATATCCATCAGTCAAATACCAAATGAATTCTGTTAAAGAAATACTAGGCAAGAATGTTGCTCTTTTTTCCAGATGCAGATTAGCACACTTTGTCTTAATTATCCAACTCACCTGCTCAGTTAAAAAGTGGAATGTACTGTGGCATCTAGAAAGAGGTGCCCTTAGGTTAAATACCTTATACTTTTCTTGAAATGGTGGATGGTGGGGGAGGGGTGCTTTCCTTCTGAAAATAAGGATTGCCATAGGAGTTTTACATCTGAATGATGCAGCTATCGTAAAGGTTTTGTATTAGTGAAATTATTATGGCCACTCCACGTAGTTAAAAGAAAGATTTATTTAGTGGGAAACTTAAAAAAAGGGGAAAAGTAGGTTGTAGGGTCTGGGGAAGGTGTATCGAAGTTCAGTGGTGTTCTCTGGAACTCTGCTCGGTCAACCTCCACTGTCTAGGGTCCAGGAACAGAGAGCGTGCGCTGGCCCATCCAGATCTCAGGTCGGCGCCTCCCTTTGCCCCGCCTTGGGGGTTGGAATTTCCAGATCAAAGCTGGAATGGCTACCCACTACAGTTTTGTTGTTGTTGTTAGCTGCTAGCATGGTAGGTAAGAAATTAGTATTAAGACAATTCTTTGTTATTTCAACTACTTTTATACACTCTAAAGTGACTTACATAAGCCATATATGTGATATTTTCCATGGGTTGGATGGAAATGAAGGTTGTCAAATACAGAGCATGCATTCACATTTATTGTAGTAAGGCACTGTTGTTTTGTACACAGTGATTTCCTGCCTGACTTATCCACAGAATAAAGATGGTAGGGACCTTGGTCAGTTAGTCAACCAGATGAGAGAGTGACAGCTGATGCCATGTGTGTGTGCACCTGCATTTGTACCCTTGGAAAGAAGCATCATGTATTCCATCATGATTAATGTTTGAATTTACCTGACAAATTATATAGGTCTAAAGGCCTTTTGATTTTTGATATTTTCTCATCTAAGTAACATAAAATTATGCCCTTGTACATTTCCTTGGTCGAGATTTTCCCATTCTATTTTCTAAAGTGACAGACACAGGCCTCCAGGTTGGTATCTCCCAAATAGAAGGAGTCCTCTCAGAATGGGAGTGGGGTTGATGAAGAGAGAGAATTGTATGTCAATACCTACACTTCAGCTGTATTTCCTCACCTCTTCCCCTTTCTCCACACAGATTGAACATAGTTCAGTGAATTTTATGGGAATATAACTTTTCTTTATTACTTTTTATTTTTTTATTTTTTGTGTGGTTGGAGGAATCCCCGCACTTGTAGTGATTACAAAGTTCTGTAGTATAAATACTTCTCTGGCTGATTTGAGTTTCTAATGCAGTTAGCACTGGTGTCTACTCTAGGGAGCTATGCCAGCTAGGGCCCAAGCACCTCTGGATCAGTGTCATTGCTTTTGCTATCAGTGGTTTGTGATTAGACAGAAAAGCTTCTGTACAGTAGACAACCATGACCTAACTGCAGCAGCGGTGGCAGGAGAGCCCCCCAGCTAGATGCAGCCTAAATTAAAGTGTCGGAAGATAAGAACTTCTCCTAACCCTCACTAGGATGTGTGTATACCAAAACACTTCACATTCGTCAAATACCATGATTTATGACAGAATAGTATATATATCTTAAACCTACACAAAGCATTTATTTTAAAATGTAAGCATGAAGCACATTGTTTGTATGTATGGTATTTTTGGAATATATCTTTTACTTTCAGAGGAATTTGGAATGTCCCATACATGGCTAATGTGTACTTAATTCAAGGAAAGACACTCCGATCAGAGATGAGTGAAAGGAACTATTTTGTCCGTGATAAATTGGATCCTGATATGGCTCTTTGCCGAAATGCTAGAGAAATGGTAAGCTGCGGCTTGCTTGAACATTCGACACGATGGCTTGCTTTTCCAGTCCGTGTGTCACTGTATTTGGATGCCCTTTTTCGTCCTTATTTGTAAATACTAGCCAATTTTTTTGGTTCTTTATTTTTTGGAGAATAATTTGTGAACATTTGTAGCATAGTTTTTAAATGTTAGCATAGGCCTGACTTACAAGCCACATAAGATTTTAATAAAGACAGAATTAAGAATAAGCTTTGTTCCTTTAAGAATATACCTTTACTCACATCTGGAATTCTGTACTAAGAAATCGAGTTTAGTTAATGTTAGTTTGAATGAAATGTTCTTTACACACTTAGTAAGCATATAATTTTGTGAAATAAGTGACCTTTTTCTAAGTGTACCCTATACTATTATTGATGGTACACTCTTACAAGGCAGGCTCCCTTAACTAGGGAAATAGTATATTTAATCTGTATGAAAAACTGATGATACATTAGTGTTTTAGAAATGTACTTTTACAATAAAACATAAATGCTTATAGAAAATAATTTTTCAAAATACACAAAATATGTTTTAATTCAGAAAACATATTTTAAGATTTTCTGTTTCAGATATTATGTTATTTCTTAATTTATATAAGCAGTCATAGCCTTAGGAATAT
Organism: Peromyscus leucopus; assembly: GCF_004664715.2. Classification (NCBI taxonomy): domain Eukaryota; kingdom Metazoa; phylum Chordata; class Mammalia; order Rodentia; family Cricetidae; genus Peromyscus; species Peromyscus leucopus. The sequence goes on from NC_051069.1 coordinate 81,124,508, forward strand.
CAGAAAAGTTGGCAAGTGTTTTTTCTTAGTTTTAACAAGGCATGTGTCGTTCCAGTGTGTGTATTGCCTGTGTACTGCCTGTGTACCTGTGCATCCTCTCTGAACACCCCCAGTACCTGTGGTTGTATTTGTGCTCATGTTTGGCTGACTTCACTCAACAGCGCATCCGGAATGGCCTCTGTTACTCATTTTTTCCCTTTGTCTCAGCGATGTACCTAATGAAGTGCTAAGGAATGAGCTTGAATACGTGTTTCACCAGCAAGTTACAGTGAGACAGTGGGAAGGCTGGACGGTCTTTGTGTGCACTGCAAGCTTCGCCTCTTTTGCATGTTGTCTAGGGAGGACATTTCACAATGTCAGCTTTTTATCAGAGCCGCTGTGTTCATTTACCACCATGCCTGGCAAATAGGTGTGCAGATCAACTGACCCAATGCTTCTCTTCATTTTAGACCTTACAAAGGGAAAAAGACTCCCCTACTCCGGAAACATTCCAAATGCTCAGCCCCCCAAAGGTGTCATTTTTATTTATTTTTATTCATTTTTCTTTATGTAATTATGCTAGATGTGCTGTGTTGAGTGGCAGTTAAGTATCCTTAAGAGCGAGCCGCCTTTGCATTGATGGGTAAAATGTTGGTACTCATAGGCTCCTTATCTGTCCGTATGTGTGCTGTGGGATTTTGCAGGAGTGTTGCTTGATGGTCAGCTCTTGGGTCATTGAAGTCATTTACATTTTATAATTAGCAGGTGAGAGAAATAACCTCAGATACTTTTACTCAATGTTGTAGGGTTTTGGGGTGCTGAGGAAAGGAGAAGGGAGTAGGTATAAAGTCCACCTCCATTAGAGATGAGGTTTTAGCACGTTCTGATGTGTTTGCTTGCCACTGATCTTTTCACCAACAAGAACAGGTACAAAGAGACATCCTTGGTATCCGCCACATTTGTTTGGTTTAGGGAAGAACAAGAGACTTCCCTCTTAACTGCCTTAAGATGCCTAGAGCATTGTGCTGGGTCTGAAACAATACAACAGAGGAATATGAAGCACCGAGGAAGTCCTTCTGATATCTTGAGTTCTCATAAAATATGCATTTCTTTGAAAGGAAAAGAAGCCGAAAAGAAGATGCATGTCATTGCCCGTGCATGTCTGAAAAATATTTCTGCTTTCAAACAGGGTTTTTGTTCCTGTCTGTCTCTAGGGTCCTTAAGAAAGTGACAAAGCAGCCCACTCCCCCTCTTCTCAGTTGACCATAAGTACTGTTAGTTTGGTGTGTTTTCTGGGTTTCTAATGATTTTTATTTATTTTAAAATGATACACGTTTTATGAAAAAATTAAAATGCATATTTATGAATTGAATATAAAAGTTAATGCATTCTCTATATTTTTTCCATGATTAAATGTCCTGTACTTTGAGAGTAATACTGCTGTTTTTGGTACATAGGGTATGTTTATGTACATTTCCAACAGACATGAATTTGGACGGCTATTGTCAACTGCAAATTACAATACCTCCCATTTCAACAATGACCTCTGGCAGATTTTTGAAAACCCTGTGGTATGTTCATGTTCAGCTCCCTTTGTTTATCTTCCTGTCGCTCTAAGTGGATATAAATTGAGTAATAACATTAGCACATAAATGTTTCTAAATGAGTACAAATAATTGTATTTTATGATGTGCAATAGTTCTAAACTTGATCAAGAACTTTTTAAAATTAAGACACATATTACCTTAAAGAAAAGGAAAATTCAGTTTCTTTGCTTTCTCCCAAAATTCCTACTTTCTATATTTAAAAGTACCATCCAGTTCTTAACCATAGTTTTAGAAGAAAAAAAAAAAAAAAGAATCACGTACATATCTTCTAAAGGGGGGGGGGAGACCTCAGTTACTAAAGATATGGTTTGGGGATAAAAATCTCCCTGCATGAAAAATGCATTAGGTTCATCCCCAGCTACCCCCACCCTCAACCCTCACATACACAAGATATATTGAGAAGTTAGTTTGGAAAAATACCCATTGTTTTTCGACTTACTAAAGTGTTAATGACGATTTTGTAAATATATACTGAAGATAGCCAAAACACAATGCAGAGTAAAGCTTTCTCCCGTATAAAGAAACATGTTCTTAAGTTGAAGAAATTTGAGTCAGATGGTAATAGCCCTTGGATTTGAATTATCGGGACCCCTTTCTGCAGTATGGTTGGCACATTTATCCCTTGAGAAAGCTTTCTTGAGTAGTCATTTCGGTTGCCTTCTTAAAATCTCTTCTCTTCCCCTTGCCAACAGTGGGTTTTGAATTACAAAGAAGCAGGACACCTGATGAGAGTAGTCTTCGATTTTACAAAAATAACAGGATTCCAGAAAGAGCGACATTGAATACAGAATCCTCTGTTAGATAAAAGAAGAGTGCGCCTTTTCTTTTTCTTTTTTTTTTTTTTTTTTTGGCATTTTGGTATTTTAAAATACTTTGTCCCATTTTACCTGCATATTTTCATCTTTAATAAAGGAAAACTGGAAATGGTTTTCTTTTTTAGGGAGAGGGGAGAATCTACACATTTAACTTGGGTTCTGAATTTTTGAGTGTTCTGAGGGGTAGAATTACTTGGCTATCAGCTTCCAGGTGAGCTCTTAGATCGTATCCTGCATTGTATATATTCCTGTAGGAACTTGGTGCTCTTGAGAGGTTCCAGGGAAAGTGATGAGCTGAATAGGCTCTGTTTACCTTCCATGGCTTTGGTCATTCTTTCAGAGTTACTTTAGTCTGGAGATGTTCTGTGGCAGAACACTTAGTGATTTCCCCATTTTCAGAGTTTTTAAAAGATAAATGAGATCATAATTGACTCAATGATTGGAAAGATGTTTTCAAATAAAGAGTTAGTGTTAGCGCCCAATATAAAACATTAGGGACTTTAACATCAACAAATTTAAAAGGATGACCCAGCCTAACTGGAATGTGAGGGCTATACCTAAGCAGGGAGCTTTTCTACCCTTAACACTCTGAGCTACATTCCCAGCTCTATTTTTTATGTTTAAACACCACATGCTTAATTTCGCTTGTATATCTTCTTAAATATTGTATATAAATCTATACATTATAATATTATTCAGTTTTAATAACCTGAGACATCAAACTTTATAGATAAAAGACTTTCTTTAAAAATTGAAATATAAGCCAGCTTGTGAGAATTATTATTTTGTCCAATACACAGCTCTTTATAGGTTACTTGAATGATTTCTATAATGTATATACTTATTTATGGAAAAGTTATTTGTTTATTGTGCTTTTTTTTAGGACTGGAAGGAAAAATATATAAATCGTGATTATTCAAAGATTTTCACTGAAAATATAGTTGAGCAGGTTTGTACTAATAATTGTAATGTGTAGAGTGGTTTTCCTATAATTTCAACAAAATCTGATTTTACTACACTAGCAGGAATTTTAAATATGGAAAATTGTTGTTTAGGTACAATGCATGAGGTTTACTTACAGCTTTTATGTTTTTAATGGAGCCTAGCCTTAAAAGCTCACTCTTGAAAAACACAGACATGCTAAGTACTGGTGCTCCCTCGAGCCTCAGGAGCTGGGGGACTGTTGATAGAAAGTGGCACAGTTGAAGTTTATCTCTGGAAGACACTTTCTTAAACAGTCTTTACATAGAAAGACTTATTAAAAATGCACTATATTTCAGGGTTCAAAACTGTCACTCAGATTCGATTTTGAGAAAGATCTTTCATCGTGTCTGTATTACACCATTGCTTTATGTACCAAGAGGAAGAAAAATACACTAGCAATTAACTGTGATAAAATGATTTTCTAGTGAAGATTTTAATATGTGTGTGTGTGTATATTCAATATATATATATATGAGAGACAGTGCTATTACTGATATTGCTCTGTCTTCTAATGGTGGCACTGTTTTACAGCCTTGTCCAGATGTCTTTTGGTTTCCCATATTTTCTGAAAGAGCCTGTGATGAATTGGTCGAAGAAATGGAGCATTATGGCAAGTGGTCCGGGGGAAAGCATCACGTGAGTTGTAACTTTACAGAAAGGAGTAAAATGAGGAGGGGAGGGGCCGATATTCAGAGATTTCAGAGGACATGTACCTTTTTGTTGTTGTTGTTACATATCTCAGACTGTGATCTAAATGAATTGGCCATCAAAAAAGCTTTAGTCTAATTTTCTTGGTTGCTGATTGTTTTAAATCCCTCTGTACCTGGGTTCCTTTCTCATGTATGAGAGTAATTACACTGGCCATGAGGGATCAGGGCCCCTGGACTGGAATTGATTAGGAAGCACAGTCTTCACCGATCACCGTTCTTTTCCAAGGACAGTTTTTATTCCCTGTGCTCATTTTCCCGGTGCACTGTAGTGAAAATGCTAGGAAAACATCCAGTGTCAGCATGATTTTGTGTGTGTGTGTGTGTGTGTGTGTGTGTGTGTGTGTGTGAGAGAGAGAGAGATGGTACTGTGAAATCTGTAATTCTGCTTTTTATTTACATCCGGGTAGGAAACTTGCCAGGCAGTCACACCAGCATTGATCCCATGTGTCTCTAAGAAGCCACAGGGACAGACAGCCCTAACCTTACTGCTCCTAAACCTTACAGTGGAGTTGTTGTGGGATAGTTTGACTCTTCCTGCATTTGCCTCACTTGGCTCACAGCTGTGTAGCTTTCAAAATATGAGGAAGAACTCCAAAGTCTAGAGGTGGCGGTGTGCTGGTAAATAATTGTTGAAAGACTTGGATTTCACCAAATTAAAGCAAGGTTTGCAGGGCTTCTGATTCAAAGAGCACATCAGTGGAATTTACCCTGATGGTGATTATAAAACATTAATTTCAGGGGTATGTGTGTGAGAATTTAGGGAGTCCATTTTATCAATTTTATAGTGATATTGAAACTCATATTTACAGTAAGTAGCTAAGTGTTTTCTAACTGAAGCTCGTTTCACCATTGACATATGTCATGTGCAAAATTCTGTTATTTAAATGGTCTTGATCTTTTAACTAAAACAGCACGCCATAATCAAATAACTGTTTATTTTATTATGCATTATGATTCTGACTAAAAAAAAAATACCCAGATAATATCAATATAAATTGTCTTGATGCATTAATGTGTATTTGTAGGATAGCCGTATATCTGGTGGTTATGAAAATGTCCCAACTGATGATATTCATATGAAGCAAATTGATCTGGAGAATGTTTGGCTTCACTTTATCCGCGAGTTCATTGCTCCAGTTACGCTGAAGGTCTTTGCAGGCTATTACACAAAGGTAGTTGTCCTGTTCCTCATGCCTACAACCTACCAGTTCCCACACGAATATGCTCTTCTGACTTTGCATTGTTAACAATTCTACTGTGTTACTTTCCTAGGGATTTGCACTGCTGAATTTTGTAGTAAAGTACTCACCTGAAAGACAGCGTTCACTCCGTCCCCATCATGATGCCTCAACATTTACCATCAACATTGCTCTCAATAATGTAGGAGAGGATTTTCAGGTAATTATGATAAACATATTGAAAATTTCCTGAAATTCTGCATTATGGGGAAGGCTCTGCTGAAATTTGTTTTTCATTTGCTATTTAGATGGCATGGTTTGAATATTGCTACTGATTAAAAATGTGAACTGTTACATTGACATATTTGTGTTTATCTTTTTCAGGGAGGTGGATGCAAATTTCTAAGGTATAATTGCTCCATTGAATCCCCACGGAAAGGCTGGAGCTTTATGCATCCTGGGAGACTTACACATTTGCATGAAGGACTTCCTGTTAAAAATGGAACAAGATACATTGCAGTGTCATTTATAGATCCCTGAGTTATTTACTCTACTCAGACTCAATTGTTCTTTGAGATGACTGGCACGAACATGTCTTTGAAGTTGTGCTTGAGAAGATGAGAGGAATATTTAAATAATGTCAACAGAACAACTTCACTTTGGGCCAAACATTTGAAAACTTTTTATATGAAATTGTTTGATGTCTGCTCTGAGCCTTAAAACACAGGTTGAAGAAGAAAGGAAAAAAAAAAATGAAAGTCGGTATTTATTTCTATGCTTTAACTGTCTCTGGAGGTAATGACAAGTTATAAAATGTTTAGGTACAAAGGCATGAATGATAATAAGCCTAGTAATATTTTCTTATTTAAGAAAAACCTGAGATTTTATTTATCATTGTGAAGAAGTATAGAATGTCGATATAAATGAAAATCAGCAAGTCTGGAAATCTGGATTACTGAATTTACATGTAATTTTTAAGCCATGTCGACCTCTGTGTAGGTCTGTTTCTCAGTAATTAGGAAGAAAATCCAAAGAAAATATTGCACAGAGGTTTTCTTCAAGAAACCTAGTGCAGACCGCCAATGGGAGCATATCCATTGGAAGTATACGTAGCACGTGAGGCGGTTCTTGCTTTCGATTGGACAGTGGACCCCTGCGTTCCTCCAGGGCAAGCTCTCAGGGGAAGCTCACATCTTTCTGCTTTGCAAAGTGCTTAACTCCAAGTGTCCTTATGTCAAGCAGGAAGTTTGTTTCCTTCTATTCTTTCTCCCCTGCTAATTCTAGAAACTAGTAAGGATACAACAGTTTCATTGAGATTAGTAGTACATTTTACAGTGTTTTTAAAAACTTCTTAACTACTTGAATTTTATATCAGGAAAATGGGTTTTGAGCCTTGTTTCTTCGCTTTTACTCCGAGTTGTTCTCTTTTTTTCCCACTGGGGGTTCCTTTCTTTACTTCACCATAATTTTATCATTCCTTGGTCATTTTTATTGCTTTTCCTCTACCCCACATGTAAAAAATCTCCACAGCCCAAATTTTTATTTCAGCTTTCAATATTCTGAAAGAGGTTTAAATATCTTTATTATAGCTACTGTTTTTAATTTAAAGGTTAAACTTGAAGAAAGTTCTTATTCCCGGTGCCAAAATTCATTTTTCTAACTCTCTGTGTTAGAAAATGATGAAAAAATAAAATAATTTAAAATAAACAGTGCTTTTCTGTATTATTTATTGATGGTTCTTTAGAAGAGAGTATATTGTAAACTAGCCTGAGAGCATATCTGGATATAAGAGCTGTAATTATTTCATTTAGCTTGATGGTTAGTATTATTAAAAACAATTACTATCTAAATTTTAAATTCAGTTACACATCTCTACTCTTACAGTGACCAGGTAGTTGATATTACTCATTTTACAGGAGTGGAAATGATAGCCACACATTTGATCGACATACATATTTGTCTAGTGGTAGTTTCGGGTCTGTAATGATCCAGGCTCTGTCCCAGGCAGTGAGTCCATAGTGATTCAGCTGTAGTCATCACTAGGAGATTGATTTGGGAAGAAAGTTGGGTTCTCTTCTTGTACTCTCCTTTGTAGCAAGATTTCTTGTTGGACTACCAGCCCACAAATAATGACACAGAGATTTATTAATTATGGAAGCTTGACCTTAGCTTAGGCTTTTCTCCAACTAGCTCTTATGTTGCACGAATCCCAAATGGACTTACAATAAAAACCCAGAGCCAGATATCAGAGTGAAAGCTGAAAGATCAGAGAAGCAGAGCAAGCCATAGCTACCACCTCTTACCTCATCAACTCCTCAGCCTGAAAGAGCAAGAGTTCCTGTCTCCTTCAGCCTTATAGTCCTTTCTCTGCCCAGCCATATAATTTCCTGTTTCAACCTTCCTAGTGCTGGGATTAAAGGTATGTGATCCCAAGTGCTGGAATTAAAGGCGTGTGCCACCACTGCCAGGCCTCTAGTGGCTTGTTCTGTCCTCTGATCTTCAGGCAAATTTTATTTGTTCAAAATATTACCACATTCTTATATTTTAACACATATATATTTTTAAAACTACATTCTGCCACATAGCTCAGTAATCTCCTTTTAGTATGGCACATCTGAGTTCCTCAGACTCTGCTGGTGAAATCACGTGCCTACATTCTTCCTACCAGTTTCTCTCTGCCCATAAACCTTGCTTATTCTCTCCTGCTTAGCTATTGACCATTTGGCTCTTTATTAAATCTATCAGGAGGCACCATAGATTGAGACACATCATTACAGTGTAAACAAATACTCTGCAACACTTCCTGGTGGTCCCAACTATCCACAGTAGATCAACTAGATTGAGGAAGTGTTTTAGTAGAGATTTGTGAATTTAATTGCACTTCAGACAGAATGTTGACAATATGTAGATCTGGTTGGCGTTGGGGCCATCCAGTTGCACCAAACTGTAAAACAAGTGGAGTTCTTTCTGCGATCTAGCCTCACTCCCATTGCCACACTGTTCAGAGGAGGCCAGATGCCAAGCATTGGCTCCTATGTGGTGGAATACATAGACTGCCACCTAGTGTAATGAACGTCATGCCATGGTTCCAGAAATGGAATAAAGACAGCCAACTTAGCAATTTTTCTGTTTTTTCATCTCACTTTAATGAAATAATATAAAATGTATCTTAGAATCATAAGTAGTGAGGGAAAATGAGTAAACCTCCCATAAGTAGGTCATACAGTCTAAAAGATGGAAAAAAACGTAGGATTGGGTAGATGGAGAAAGCTGACTAATGAGACACTGATAAGAAGAATTCCTGGATCTACCTTTGAGGCATGATTCATGTGTTGTTTCTTTAGGAACAACAAAATGTGACATATCTCTAGAAGAGAGGTATGTCAGGAAAAAAGAGCATTCTAGCAGAGTGCAGTACCAGATGTCTTAGGGTTTCTGTTGCTGGGACAAAACCCCATGACCAAAAAGCAAGTTGGGGAGGGAAGGGTTTGTTTGGCTTATAGTTCCGCATTGCTGTTCGTCAATGAAGAAAGTCAAGACAGGGACTCAAACAAGACAGGATCCTGGAGGCAGGAGCTGATGCAGAGGCCATGGAGGGGTGCCGCTTTACTGACTTGCTTGACATGGCTTTCTCAGACTGCTTTCCTTTTTCTTTTTTTCTTTTTTTTTTTTTTTTGGTTTTTCAAGATAGGGTTTCTCTGTGTAGCTTTGCGCCTTTCCTGGAACTTACTCTGTAGCCCAGGCTGGCCTTGAACACAGAGATCCGCCTGCCTCAGCCTCCCGAGTGCTGGGATTAAGGGTGTGCGCCACCGTCGCCCGGCTGCTCAGCCTGCTTTCTTATAGAACCCAAAACCCCCTGCCCAAAGACGGCGGCACCACCTATAATAGTGCCTCCAAATTGATCACTAATTGAGAAAAATGTCTTACAGCTGCATCTCATGGTGCCATTTCCTCAACTGAGGCTCCTTCCCCTCTGATGACTCCAGGTTGTGTCACATTAACACATAAAACTAGCCAGTACACCAGCTATATTAAAAAACAGTTCCATCTCTCTGTGCCTCTATCTGTTTCTCTCTCTCTCTCTCTCTCTCTCTCTCTCTCTCTCTCTCTCTCTCTCTCTCTCTCTGTGTGTGTGTGTGTGTGTGTGTGTGTGTGTGTGTGTGTAAAATATTCTAGAGAGGAGCATAATGACGTGAGAACTTGGAAGAGTAAATGGATTTTGTGCTTTTTTTTGTTGTTGTTACCTTGTTACTGAAGACTTACTATGTAAATACATTTAGGAGCAGGAATATCATTTATGTGTGTGTGACAAGACAGCTTTCAAAGCCTCATGAAGGTGTCGCTGTTTTTCGTTACCTTTTCCCACTTTATGTTTTCTTCTTTGTTCCTGCTTTCTTCCTTTCCTCCTGTTTGAAACCAGCACCTCTCGCTTGCACTCATCTTACACCTCTGACCTTTTGTTTGCTAACTGCTGATGCATGTAAGAATCAGTGTGAATATTGTCCACCAGAACACATAGTCTTTCCTTTCCATTCTGCTTTACCTTTGAAAATCCCTAATTTCTATTGGTAGTTTTATAGAGTAAAAATATGGAAAAACCATACATATATGTATTAAGTGGGGGGCCTCCTGGTGACAGGGGGTCCATCTTCCGGCTTTCCTATCTGGGTATACCTGGTTAATTTGCCTGTTTGCTAAGCACTAGAGTGCATCTTATGTGTTAGTGTTTGGACATGGTATTCATTGGGAATGTGGAACCTGTTTGCACAACGCATCTCTTTAAAGTGCAGACAGATTTAAAATTGCTGTTCACAGTGGAGAGTCGGTCTGTGTAAATAACTTCCTTTCACTAGGTGCAGTTTTAGAAAATTAAATTATTTAAGACACCATGAAAGAAGGCTTGTCAGCACTGTTTTCCTGTGGCCTTTCAGAAAACAAGTATAGACTTTCAGATTGCTAGTAAGAAAAAGACATTGAAGAAAAAAAATGGGAAATCCAGAAAGGCTTTTTATGTATGTGTGCATTTATAGAAGAAACAGGCTTTGAATTCAAATTTAAAAAGTAATAAAGAGAGTAGAAAAGTACATGGAAGCATACTATTAAAATGCAAACTCAGGCTGGACATGGTGGCGCACACCTTTAATCCCAGCACTCAGGAGGCAGAGGCAAAGGCAGGTAGATCTCTGAGTTCGAGGCCAGCCTGGTCTACAGAGCTAGTTTCAGGATAACCAAAGCTACACAGAGAAACATCTCAAACAAACAAACAAACAACCCCCCCCCCCCCAAATCCAAGCTGAGCTGTGGACTGGTCTTGGAGCCCTGTGGAAGGGCTCTTGTCTCACAAGAGCCTCCAGTTGTGAGAGTGGTTTTCTTGCTAACAAGTTTATGATGTTCACATTTGTTCACTTATTGTATTAAGAAACCAATTAGCATGTTCTGTTTTCACTAAAAAATACATGATGATTTTCGAATATTGATATTGTAACTTAGGAGTTTCTGCCTCTATTATGGTTAAAAAACAAAAAACCAAAACAAGTCAGTAATTTAAAATTAAAATAGCATGCCATAAAGAGAGGTTACCACCCTGAAACCTCCTCATTCGAAAGTAGATGTTACTTTGTCACTTAGAATTAAGGTGTGGAGAAGATTTTCTGTAGATAATGTGGTTGATAATAAACTGCTGTGTGCATAGTTACACAATACATCCAGACTGACTCGGATCTCTTAGAAGAGCAAAGGGAATCAAATCACGTGGTGGTTGTATCTGGCAGAGCTCAGTAACAGCCCAAGCAGCGCTGGGCAAATGGAAGCATATTTCCTACCGAGCATCAGCGGTGCATAATTGATTAACTGGAAATACTGTGTAGTTGCCAAATTAAGTTAGCCTTGTACATTGTGTTTTATTAAATTATGTCCATGTTTTATAAATATTTCCAAACTGTGACGTCACAGCTCCACCTTGTGGTTAAAATCCACACATGATAGTCTAATCTGAGCAGGATGCAAAAACTTTCATTTTCTTTTAGTTGTTGCTGCGTATTTTTTTCTTTCAAAGCTAGTACAAATGAAAATGACAGAGATGATTGTTTTTCACAGTTCTTTTCAGAATGTTTTGCTGTGATATATATCAATGTTTTCAAAGGAGGAATCGCAACACCTTATTCTCAAAGAATAGGCATGCTTCCAGTGATGAAATGCTCTGTTCTCAATTCTTGACTGCTTTGTAGGCTTCTCATCTGTGTTCAGTCGGGATTGCTAGCCTGTGTGATTAATAAAATGTGTGTAGAAAAGGTCAGATGCAGGAGCAATTGGTAAGCATTGGAATACTCAGGTACATCTGGACTACCACAGGAACAGGTTCGTAGGACTCTATTGTACAAAGGAACATTCTTTGAATTACTGTGTATGAAAAAGAAATAAATAATAATTGTGAGTGATCAACAAAAGGCTGATGGTTGTAAAATTAAGGACCAGATTACTGCGGTTAAGAAAATAAAAACTAGGTAACTGAAACTCTGAAAGTTACAATGTCTGTGTTTCTGACATTAACGAAGCTCTTGCTGGTGTAAATGGAGGGAGGTTGGCCAAATGGTTCATAGCTATGCCTGCTTCGTGTAGTCACACCTTCACCTCCACCCTTTCCTCGTGCCTTGGCTGTTGAACTGAAGCAAAGGGCCCCAGCTTAGTCTAGGGTGACATATCTCAAGGACAAGGAATGGGAAGTATTGGATGCTTGTGGCAGTGAGCCTGCAGGGCTAGTCCTGGATGGGCAGTGACATGAGCTCTTGTGAAGTCACTGTCCTCCACATCAAGTCAGTGTGGGCTGAAAGGAAATGAATCCTTCCAGAAGTGGTAGCTAGCCAGCCTAGCTTCCAAGTGAAATTGCAGAAGAACTTACGGCTTTAGTTCTTTGGAGAGTGACTTGCAGGGAAATCTCTCCAGACTCCAGGTGCCGTGTTCTTTAAAAGCTCTGCCAACAAAGCTGAGCACCTACTTCAAGCCAAGTCAGACATGAAGAGGCAAGGCCCAGCCACTGAGCTTCCATGAGAAGCAGACGAATGTCCCACTACCAGTGCTTCTCTGAGCACCTGACTGTGTTTTCCTCTCCAGGCCCTGAATGTCCCCAAGGCAGAAATGAAGGCTCCTCTTTCAAAAGCCTTTCCATTTCTGGAGCCTCTCATACATTCTGGCAACCCAGTCTGGAACCTACTAAATGCTTGACTGTGATTGGGAGATGCTTTTATTTTGGAAATTTTATTGTGTTTTTGAACCAGTATTTGCTAGGGGACTGGGTGGGGAAAGAGGCTTTGAACTTGACAGGTCAACACTTTTGAAAAAGCATGGATTTTTGCCTGTGTATGAGATGAAGGTACACAGTCTGTCCCTGAGTAGAGAGAGTACATACAGTCCAAGCTGGAAAGAGTGATTCATTAAGACTGTAAGAAGAACTTACTGTCTCTGCTATCCTCATTATTTACTCAGTTTATGAATAACCTGTTCACTGGTGGCATGTGGTGGGCTTCCAAGCCATTTTAAATCAAGTGAATTGGTGTTACATATCTTAAAATAGTGTATTTATATGTGCTGCAAAAAGTGCTATGTCTATAAACTACCTAAAATGTGCCCGTTTACTCCTCCAACTCTGAAGAAAAAAAATAGTACTAAAATAGCAACTGGTGAAGAGAGTGGATTCATATGTGGAGAAAGAGAGTGGCCTTGAGGTGTTTACTGGAAGCACATGGTTACCCTGGTTACTGATGGCCTTGCTCAGCGTGCTTGGCTGGCTGGTTGGACCAAACATCATTTCAGTGTCTTTTCACATTGGTCTGAGAAATGGGACAAACATTATTTAGGAAAGTTAAAACTAGAGTAATGTCTAAAGAAAAAAAAAGGCTAGAATTTAGAGATTCTCTTGGCTGAAAGGTAGATAATAGTGTATTTTACACTGTTACTATTATTAATTACCCAAACTTGGAAAATAGTATTCTCTTTTTGTGAAAGTATAGAGAAGTTATTTTTAACTTTAAAATTGCTATAAGTGAGTTGATCACCTGTAAACGTACAGTGAATTAAAGGGTAAAGTAGTGATGAAGATGGTAGGCAGGGTTCAGAAGGAATAATGATTATTCATTTATTTTTATTTTCTAATTTGCTTCCTTTGAGATGGGGTCTCTGTGTAGCCCTGACTGCCCTGCAACTTGCTCTGTAGACCAGGCTAGCCTTGAACTCACAGAGATCCACCTGCTTCTGCCTTCCCAGTGCTGGAAATAAAGCTACATAGCACCATGCCTAGGAAATATTCTGATTTTTATGTAGCAGATGTGGAGAAAACGACATGAACTCATAGGTAGTTTGTTGCTGGTTAAATAGCCTCCCTCTTCTAATTTGGAACAATTGTCTTAGCAAACATAGTGTTTGCAATACATTTAGGACAGTTCCATCCTCCAACAGACCATTTTGTTTAGTCCAGTGCGAAATTATTGTGGTCTAAAATGAGGACACAACTAACATCAAAATGTGTACTTGTCTCTGTACATTTAAACTATACTTGTCCCTCAGATGCTGTGGGCCTGGGTGGTGGGTGATGGTTGACGTGTCTGATAGTTATAGGTACTCACTGTATACACATGTGCTTCCAGATTTCCTGCTTGCTCACAGGTGGGATCATGTGACTCCATGGATCACTCCCCAACACAAGCACTTAGCATCCATTTGGGACACCCTGTAAGGGATGTACACTGAGAGGCCTGACCTTAGAGTCACTCTTAGAAGCGAGGACATTTGAGAGCTGCAAGACCCAGCACATTTGCATGAGGAATAAAGTTGATTATTTTAGTGAAGTAACAGATTTTACACTTTGCCAAGTGGTTTATTTCCATGTAACTGATGATTTGAAGGAGATACCCCCATATTCTCTGGCATTTGAATAATTTGTCTACAGTAGGTGATACTTACTATCTGGGGAAGCTTAGAAGGTGTGGCCGTGCTGTGTGAAATGTGTCACTAGGTTGCAGGCTTTGAGGGTTCGAAGCCTCCCATCATCCCCACTTCTCTCTCTGCTTGCTGCTCTCAGTTACAATGTGAGCTCTCAGCTGTTCCTGCCCCCTTGTCTCCCTGCTACCATGCTTCACCACTCTGATGGTGGTGGACCCTTAGCCCTCTCGAACTCGAATTCCCAACTAAACCTTTCTCTCTATAAGTTGCCCTGGTCACGATGTTTTATCACAGGTAACAACAGTCAACAGGAATAGAAAAGGATATCAATGTCTAGTCACTGACTTACCAACTTAGGTTTTCTTTTCTTTTCTTTTTTTTAACTTTTGGTGATTCAAAAGCAATGCACTTGCAGTATAGACTGCACTTCAAATTTTGAATTTCTATGTTTTCTCAGAGTATTGGTGCACACAGTACTGTCTGTGTTTCAGTGTCAGCATGCTGGACTTCCCAGGAAGCCTGGGCTCAGGGTTCTGGTGCCCTGCACTGCTATGTCAGGATGTCAGCCTTGTCCTAAGTGTACTTTCAACTTAAGCATTTTGAATTTATTATGTGTGTTGGGATATAACTCCCCTTTATTCAAGAAACATCTGGGTTTAGTATATGTTGAGTTTCCAATAATAAGATAGTAGCATCATCTGAAGACATGAGAAGATGGTGGTTGGTCCACAAGGCTATGCAGTTCAAGCTCTGTGAACTGTTGAAATCTGACGTGTAAGTTCTACTAAGAATATGTTTGTATATCTGGGAACAATATGAAAGAGTATATATACACATGCATACCAACAAAGTATTTAAAATATTTTAATATTTGTCGTAATTAGCACTCTGATTAAAATCTTTACAAAATATAGATCTAGCTTGGACTGAATTTTCTGAACAGGTCTGTACATTAGAGATGTGACTTGCTCATAATTAGGTGACATGAGTCAGGGAAAGACTGACAAATTATGTTAGGTGAAAAAAAATCACCTTTCAGAAATACAGCAATAACCTAAAACTGTAATTTAAAACCATAAAAAGAAATTGAATTCAATAGCTTTCTATGTTTGGCTCAAAAAAAGAAAAAGAAAATAAGTAACTATAAATTTACGAGACTGATTGTTAGGAGAACAGAGTTTTATCTGACCACAAATTGTCTGTAATAAAATACAATTGGTGTGTGCAGTAGTCAATGCAGTTGGAGTGGCCCAGAGTTTCTGAACTCTATGAGGATGTGTTTTCAAAAGAAGTCAGCACACGTTTGAGGTGAAAAGCACGGACCCAGAATTTCTCTCCTGATATTCTGCAGCATAGGAGGGGTTAGAAGTATCGCCATGATCTTTCCCTCTAGGCTAAGAGAGCCTTGGCTGTAGTCTCCATTTTCCAATAGATCAAAGCAGCTGGATTTAGCCGTGTTCCTTTAATTATTAATGTCTGGGAACTCTCAGTGGAAAGATTCTGTAATCAATTCTGAATTTTTAGTTATCAGGTTTAAAGTTTCCTTGTAATAATGTACCATGGCTCCCTTCAGCAGAGATGGTTCATACATTCTTTTGGCTATATTTTTACTTAACTTTATATGGAGATAATGGATATCTCCTACCAAGGGCAGATCTTAGATGTAGAAGATCTAATGGGAGTGTCTCTGACCAAGGAAGCCAAAATCTCTAGTCAAGTTTAACAATTAGTGTCTCTTATTCGTTAAATACCAATGTAGAGTTATCTTAGGCATAAATACATTTTTGTACAATAAATGAAATTTTACAAATTAATTTAAACATTTGTTCATTAAATTAAGTTTCATGGTTACTATATAATTTAGCAAGAATGACTTAAATTGGAATAATTTTATTCTTTGAAAGATTTTTTCATTTACATTTTATTTTTATTTTTAAGTATGTATGTGAGTGCCATCCATGTAGAGGCTAGAAGAGGGCCTGGGATCTCATGAACCTGGAGTTCCAAGGAGTTTTAAGCCACCTGGTGTGGGTGCTGGAAACTGAACTCAAGCACTTTTAACCACTGAGCCATCTCTCCAACTCCTGAAATAATTAACTTCAACACATTTTTTTCTTACCTTAAGGCAGTCGGTACCTGGCATGTGGAGGCTTCAATGGGAAAATGTATCGGCAGCATTTAGTAAAATTCAATTACTGAGTTTTAAAAAAATCCATTCAGTAAAAGAATTAGACTTCAAATCCCTTTTCTCTGAGCTTGTATTTTCCTTTCTGTAAATGTTACTAATGTAACTGTCCTAGCAGAAGTTCAGATATTCTAGAGAGACATGGTGCCCCTCCCTTCAGCTATCAAATTATTAGGATAGTGGACCCCCAGCAATTGGAAATCTCCCAGAGATCACAGGAGTGCTGGGAGAAGGAAAGGATTGAGCCCTTGTGCCAGCCAGAAGAGAAACTGGTCTTCCTGGAAGATATTTCACAGTTTTGACAACTCCTTGCAGGAAAAGATTAGAGTTGAGAAAATGATGAAAGCTTGAAAGGCCATAGCACACCCTGGTCAGGGCATCCTCTGTTGAAACCAAACCTCAAGTCCAGATGCTGAAGACCGGCCTTGAGTGGGAGAAGGAGGTTATTTACCTCCTTTCTTCGTCCCAGTGTGGATACAACAGAAAGAACCTCATTTATCTGTCTGTCTGTCTGTCTGTCTGTTTGTTTGTTCGACTATTATTTGTCTCTTTGTCTTGTTGAGGATGTGTGGCTGATCCTAGCTTCTCAGGCCTATTGGAGCCCAGGCTCTGACCCTAACAACTCCAGTAACACTAAAAGCAGGACAATATTTTAAGAAAACTTATGTTCTCAACAGAAATTCATCCACTAAATCCATATTAAGGTATTGAATTTTGACCAAGAGAATTTTGATGACTTCTAATTATAGCCAATTTAGTCATGCCCCACCATCTTCACCTAAAATTTAAATTTATGGCATTTTTATGGTTTACTTTCACTTTCTAGTTTTGTTCTTACTTTGTATGTTCTATGTTGGAACAATACTTTAGGGTGTATCTAATTTGTAATCTTAAACCCTTTCTTATCTAAAAACATTTTTATTTCTTCTTTAACCTGCTCTCTTTTTTTCTTTAGCAAAATAATTAAATAACTTTTACTTTTCTTTTTCTCATTTGATGGTTTTGGTTTTTTTGTTTGTTTGTTTGTTTGTTTTTTAATTTTTATTATAACATTTAGGAAATGTGGGCTGACTGGTGAGATGGCTCAGCAAGTAAATGTGGTTACCATCAAGCCTTAAAACCTGAATTTGATCCTTGAGACCCACATGGTGGAAGGAAAGAAACAGCTAGAAAGACCCCTGTCACAACAAAATAACTGTTTCAGGAAATCACAAGAATTTTCAACTTACTGAAATGTGTGGATATCATTCTGAATTCATTGGATTTTCAAGGTGTTGATTCGTTTACATCCTCTTAGTGGAAACAAATCAGGAAAGAAGAAAAGGCTTGGACATTAATTGACCAAGAATCAATGTTTGAAGATATGCATGTCTTTATCACAATCTAATCTTGTTCGGACTGTAGCTCAGCTCACACCAGTAACCTCCAGTGCTTCAGGCCATGCCACGCAGACAGTCCTGGGGTTTTCTCTCCACAAATCTGAGAACACTGAGTAACATCTCTTGCAAATTTACGACCCTAGGTTAAATACAGGACTGAGGCCAGTAATTCAGCTTACCCACAAGAACAGCAAGGTCATGTTTGTGTCAAGTCTGGATATATCTAGCACTGACCAGCATCCATTGGGGATGGTTGAGGGATCAACTGTACTTCCTGGAGAACTTCATCTGATGGATACTCTCAGGCACTCTGCAGACACCACAGTTTACTTTTATTAAACAGTTTACATAGTTGACTGTTGGCAGGAGCCAAAGCTATGAAAACTAACATTATAAAAGACTAATACTGTCAATAATTTCATTTCTGTATAATAGTCTTGTTCCTTATTTGTTTTATCATCAACTTCTCCAAATATCAGAGTTTAGATACATGGGTGCTCAAATTTCTCTTGCAGTGAGGCTGGGAAGCAGAAAGATCCATTCCCAGCCTTACCAAGGTGGGGTGTGGGTGAAAAGCCTGTGCTACTAGAAGACAGAATTTTAAATAACTTGGGTAACACCCTGGATTTCTGACCTCTGTGTACCATCCACTGTGGGAAAAAGATACAAAGTTTTAGATTATCAAGATTAAAGCAAGCAAGGATTTTAGTACAGAAATTTTTTGAAATAAAGTCATTCCACATTTGTTTGTTAAATCTCATACAATTTTAGTTTGATATTATTCTTCTAAAAGTCATCCACTGGGATAAGGAACTCCAGCTAGTTCAGAAAGTGCCTGCATCAGAAAGCAAGATGTTTGTTATTTCAGGTTGTTCCTAGCACTCCTAGGCAGCAACAGAAGCCTCCCTGCAATTTAACTGTTCGTTTCAGAAGTTTCTCAACAGACCGGAGATCTGATGGAAGTGTGGTCTGTGCTCTGTTTAAAGAGTCGCAAAACCTCAAGGAAATCTCTATGGGAGAAGGTTCTGTTGTGAGTTTTATTTCTTTATGTATTGGTCCTAATCTCTCCTGCCAACCTCTGCCAATTAGTAGTAGGATGGGAGTTGAGGGTGAGATGTACCCAAGGAGAAAGAATTTTGGTGCTTAGCAGAAATGTTACATCAAAACCTTCCAATCTTCTAGGTTCCAGTAACACTTGGGCTTGTTGGAGTTTGCATTTTCACTCAACTGAGAAGCTCAAAGTGAAACTTTACTAAACTAATGATTTAACAAAACTTTGCCTACACTTATTAATATAAGTTGTGCACTGGAATGCGATAAGAAGTACCAATAGGTTTCATTAATAAAAGAATTTAAGAGTGGTCTCAAACGGAAGCTTGAGGGCTTTACCAGTGTTTGAAATGAAAACCCAAGGGTAGGAAAGCTGTAAATCTCACAGGCATGGAAAGAAGGAGAGTGAAGGAGAAGAGGAAGCCAATGAGGTCAGCCACTGGGCTGCAACCAGGCACTTATATGTGAGGTAAGAAGGGAGGCTTTAGCGAAAGAGTAAGGGAGCTGAAAGCAAGGGAGACTTTAAAATCGTACTTAGGGTCTGGTCAGCATCTGAAAGAAAAAGGTAGAAGAGAAGAAAAGACATCCTTACGACACCTTTCTGAGTTAGCACTCAGAAAGGCAGGCAGACCCAGACATCCTTTGCTTCACTCCTAGGTACGCTATAGGGGGTGGGAATTCTCAGAAGAAAAAGTCCATCTTTCTTTCTTTCTTTCTTTCTTTCTTTCTTTCTTTCTTTCTTTCTTTCTTTCTTTCTTTCTTTCTTTCTTTCTTTCCTTCCTTCTTTCTTTCTTTCTTTTTTTTGTTTTTTTTGGAGACAGGGTTTCTCTGTGTAGAACTAGCTGTTCAGGATCTCACTCTGTAGACCAGGCTGGCCTTGAACTCACAGAGATCCACCTGCCTCTGCCTCCTGAGTGCTAGGATTAAAGGTGTGCCACCACTGCCCAGCTAAAATCCCTTATCTAAAGGTGAACCTGCCATCCTGGGCTGGTCCCCAGCCAGGTCCCTGACCTGCATCACTGGTTTTACCCAGAAGGGAAAAGAAGGGGCAGACCCTACCTAGAGGTGAAGTCCGTTCTTAATAAGGGTGTCCACTGTTCCACAGCCTTGTAGACACTCTACATCGGCATTTTTTTTTAAAAAAAATTTAGTTATTCTCGTGAATATCGGATGGTACTCCACTGTGCCTTTAAAGGTGTTGAAAATCCATGTATTTATAGGTCTTCGGGATTTTTTTCATTCTTAAGTCTTAACCAACTTTGTTATTTTTCTTCTTACAGTTAAGCTGTTGGGGTGTTTATTATACATCTACTAAACATACTAAATATTTTATCCTAGTCCATAACTTGCCTAATCAACTTTCCAACAGTATCTTTTAAGAAACAGAAAGTTTAAATTTTGATTTTTAAAAATATTGTGTGTAGAAACATGTATGTGTCTTTCTGTCAGTTGGTACATGTGAATACAGTGGCCACAGAGTTAGAAGAGAGTGTCAGATACCCTGGGCCTAGAGTTAAGATGGTTTTGAATTTCCCAGTGTTGCTGGGAACTGAACCTAGGCCCACTGTAAGGCAGTACATGCTCTTCTCTACTGTGCCATCTCTCCAGCTCAAATTTTGATTGTTGATAAATCTATCCATTATATACATTTTTAAAGTTTAATAGTTTTCAAAGCATTATATTTTTAATTTAGAATTTCAAACAACATCAGTAGGGGGGAAAAAGGCTTAAACGTTTACCTTGAGAGCAATGGGCATGTGAGCACATAAGTAAGCATCATCAGCATTACATGTAAATATTTCCTATTTCTATTTTTCCCTGTGTATATGTTGTATAAATATATGCATGCATGGGTGCACTAACTTGTGTGTACTTTGTAGGCCAGGAGTTAATTTTGAGTGTCTTCCTCTGTTGCTTATTTCTGTTCACGTTATTTTTTTTTTTTCAGACAGGGTCTCTTTCTGAATATAGAACTCAGTGTTTGAGCTAGACTATTTGGTGAGCAAGCTCTGGGGATCCTCCTGTTTTCACCCCCTCCCCATCACAGATTTTACAGGTTCTATGAATCTGAACTCAGGCTCTTCTGCTTACACATCGGACATTTTACCTCTTGAGCTATAGCCCAGCCCTGGCATTTCATTTCTTTATAAGCCTCTATAGAAATCAATTAATTTCAGTTGAAAATATAGAATGGGTTCAGTAAGGAAGATGCAGTGATCAATGATGATATGTGAGTGTGAAGAAAACTTGGCACCATAGGCAACTGCAAAGGCTGTGGGAACTGATGCACCCTTGATGTGAGGCACACAGAAGGGCGAAGTGAGAGTAGATAACCAACACACACAACCAGGTTTTTGTTGGAGAAACTGGGTTCTCGATAGTTCCTTCTCCTGTGAGGAAAGCATGTTTGCATTCAGGAAAGGTGGCAAGCTTGTTTGGTATGATGAATTCTGGTAGTTGGAGGCTGAAACACAGTTTCAGGAGTGGGCTTTGCCACTAAAAAGACAGGTGTGGGGATCTGCAAGGCAAAGGTGGTTATTTGCCAACACACAAATGGACGGAGACCTCACCCACTGAAGGAACATAATGAAGCCTTCTGTGAAGGTTTGTGCTAATGACAGAGCAGGGGAGTTCTGGGATGATGAAGCGCCCCTCTCAGTGATGTGGCAGCTTGTGGGAGGAGCGCCCCACCACCCTTCAGTTATCCTGGGAGGTCCATTCTTCTGGAAACCTCAGCCTTCCTCAGATGGAAGGTTTTTTTGAAAGGTATTTGTGCATTTTCTTCTGTGGTAGTAAAATTTCTGAAATTAGACTTGAGTATTGCAAAGCAGAACTTGGAGTGATGGTTAAGAAAAATCTAACTAAAACTCCATTTTATTGTCACTTTGACCTGTCTTCTGCCCTTCGGTGTTAGTAGTAAATTGTAAATGCTACACGTACGTCTTATCCCACCATGTTTGTTTGTTTGTTTGTTGTTTGAGTAGAGGCTTGTTGACAAATGCTGTCGATAACAGCAGACAAGAATAAAGATTTGGTTAAAAATACAAGACATATGAGCCATGTTTAATTAAATTCTGGTGGCTAAGACAATATATAAATATTTTGTATTTGTGTTTATCTCCTTCGTGAGCTTACTGAAATCTCTAACCAGTTGCAGGAGACTGCTGAAAACAACAGCCATGCCAGTTGCCAAGAGTAAGCAATGCTGGGGGACTCTAGGGGTTCAAAACTCTCTATCATCTCCTCTTCTTTCTCAGTCCAAATGGGAGACATCTTTGACTGAAAGCAGATGTAGATACTATTTATAATCCACATTAATCATGACGACTACTCATGACTGTCAGAGTTCTCTAAACAATAAACTTGAGTGCAGTACAGCAACAACCACATCTCGAACATCTGCAGACATCTGTGGAGCAGGGGACTGAGTTTTTAGTATGAAGTACCTAAAGGTCATATGTGCTTCTGCAAGATATTCAATAGTCTTGATTTCCTATTTTGTTGTTAAATATTTGACTACTGTTAATAGATTATTACTCCTTTCACGAAACCTTTTTTGTTTATTTATTTATATTTATTTATTGGTCAGTTCTTGTC
Source organism: Peromyscus leucopus (assembly GCF_004664715.2). NCBI lineage: Eukaryota > Metazoa > Chordata > Mammalia > Rodentia > Cricetidae > Peromyscus > Peromyscus leucopus. The sequence goes on from NC_051069.1 coordinate 81,146,926, forward strand.
TTTTTGTTAACTCATACACAATTACTTTATCTTCTGGTTTGTTGAAGCAATCCATCAGACAACACTTGCCACAACGATGTCAGTCAAAATGGCTGACCATGAAAACTTCAGCACTACATTCATTGAAAGACACTCTCCACAAAAGTGACAATTTTTTAGCTTTTTCATGCACCTTATAGTGTTTCAGAACAGTCACCTTGCCCTTTTGTTACTCTTCTTGGGAGTGGTGTAGGACTTCTCCTTTTGCATAGTACCACCACCACAAGGTCTCAGTGCAAGATGAAGGGTGGGCTTCTTTTGAATGCTGTAGTCAGACAGACTCTTCCAGCTGTCAACAGCACTTCAGCCTTGCCGAACTGGAGCAATTCCTTCCTCATCCTGGAGCTGAGCCTTGCATTTTCTATGGGTCTGGTTCAACCTGGAGAGTGATGGTCTTCCTCATAAGAGTCTTTACACAAATCAGTATTTTGGTGGCTATTCCACTGAGCTCTAAATCCCCCAAGTTTATTGAGGATACTTCTAAAACTCTAAAGCACTTAACACATTTTTATATTAGGGTTGATGTTCATTCAGCACCAGTGCTTTGGAAATGTTTAACTGGAAGAAGCGGGCACAGAGATTAAACAGCCTTAGGTCAGTGTAGATAAAAGACTTATATCCTGCTCATATAACAACCCAGATTACCATAAAGTGTCTAGGTATTCAATCTTCCCCTCTAATTTGTCTCCCAAATTGTGGGAGGTCCCTGAAAGCTTTACAGCTGGCAGGGAAAATGATCTGAGAGAGGAAAGAATGAAACTCGGTTCAGCCCTATTTAAGTAACTGGTGCTGAACCAAGACTTCTTGGAGTCTGACATCAGCTCATATATTTTTTTTTACCATATTTAAGCAAGCACAATTTTGGAAAAAAAGTTTTCAGATGACAATTAACTCAGCCCTGTGAGTACAACCAAGCTTAAGGCATATTTACATTGATATTCTTTACAACCTACACATGGCTTCTTCCATCAAATGATTCTCACTGACTTAGAAACAATGTTCAAGATAAGGGTCTAGGGAGAATGACTGAGGTCAACATAATCCCTGTGGGAGTCAGGATTTGGCCTGGCCCTAAAAGAACGTAGAAATCACTTAGACTGTTGTAAAGTACAAAGGACATCTCTCACAAGGGTGAGTTTTACGGCCTAGAAGCAATGTTCAATCTTTTAGTGGGAAAAGTCTTAGATAAACAAACATAATATTTTAGGAGGTAGGGGTGGAGCCTGACTCACAGGTAGCAAAGGATTACCAGGTTGTAAACTACATTTTTCTCTAGTATTCCTGGAGAAGAGTCAAATATCTTCTTTCTTTCTAGAGATCAGCTGTCTGTTTAACTTTTTCTGGCTTCTCTGATGCTTATCTTTACATCAAATCAGGAGAGAATGTACTTGATAGGCCACAGCAAATTGGCTGTGGAGCATCGGTAAGTGTGGTCACTTCTCATCTGCAAAGATAAGACACACAAGCAAGGCTCTCGCCCAAGCTCCAAAAGCTTTGAGGGTTCATTGTAGATTTCCAAGAGGGTTGGAATCTACAGAAACTGGTAGGCACTGAGCTGGTGACAAGGGAGTCTTCATTGTAAACATCGGCCCTGCTATTAACCAATCTGTGACCATAGATAGCCAAAGCCTGTTCCTGTCCCTGGGCCAAACTCCTCATTTGAAATATATGTATGAGCTTAGGATTTTGGAAGCTCATTCATAGAAGTCTCTCACCCTCCTTCCTTTCTGCTGTGGGATGGTCTGTATGTCAAATTACTCTGATTGGTCAGTAAATAAAACACTGATTGGCCAGTGGCTAGGCAGGAAGTATAGGCGGGACTAACAGAGAGGAGAAAAGAAAGAACAGAAAGGCAGAAAGAGTCACTGCCAGCCACCACCATGACAAGCAGCATGTGAAAATGCCAGTAAGCCAGGAGCCACGTGGCAAGGTATAGATTTATGGACATGGATTAATTTAAGCTATAAGAACAGTTAGCAAGAAGCCTGCCATAGCCATACAGTTTGTAAGCAATATAAGTCTCTGTGTTTACTTGGTTGGGTCTGAGCGGCTGTGGGACTGGCAGGTGACAAAGATTTGTCCTGACTGTGGGCAAGGCAGGCAAACTCTAGTTACACCTTTCCACATTTCTTATTGTTTAAAAGGCTTGAACACTTAATAACTAGGTAGTTTTTCTTCAGGATATAAGGAAGTCTGCTGTGAAATAGTCACTTCTAGAAATGGCTGCATGAACAAGACTGTTACAGTGGCATTATCAATGGACTTGTTAACTTGGAAGGGGAAATTTTTGCAGGGTCCCATGCCTAGACAAAGAACTACAGGCAACTGATGACTGCTGGGAAGACATTTAACCTCTCAGCGATGTGCCACTATATTGGCTATCCAATGTAGAGTTGTCAACCCTGAAACTATATGCATACAAACAACCTAAATAAACCCAGTGGCTTGTACCTACATACACATTTTTTGTGTGCACATATTTATGTACACATGAATGTGTGTATATATATATATATATATATATATATATATATATATGTAACAACATTAATCAAACAAAAAGAGGGTATCAACTTAAGAATGGGGAGGGGGAATAGTAGTGAATCCAGGCAGGGTAGCTTGGAGGGGCTGGAAGGAGAAAAGGGAGGGGGAGAAAGTGATGTAATTCAATTTCGATTAAAATGTATAAAAATAAATAATAAAGAAAAAGCTGAGTAATTTTACACATAATCTATGTTTCTAGTTTATGGGGGCAACTGAAAAGCTTTATCCCTGTGGAGTCTGGGTAGTCCCAGAACAGGAACATAGAAGCCACAGTGGTGCCATCCCTGTGTACATGGGGTTCAGACTCTGTATTGCCACAGTGCCCACAGTCCCCCTCAGCATTTACCCTGACCTCACTAGGCTCTTTGGTTTGTGACCTATGGGATTTTAGACCTATGATTTTTCCTGCCGATTTCCTTTCATCACAGCAGGACTGTAATTCTCAATGGGCAAAGTAGTAATTACATCTTATTTATATTGCCATTTCAGCAGCCTGGCACACAAGCTGGAAAACCTTAGTACAAGACCAGACTAAATTAGCATAACGAGTTTTTTTTTTTCCCCTCTGCAAATTTTCCTTGTAGGTGGCAGACTTTCTACACTGCATGTCTTTCCCACATCTTAGGTGCTGGCTTCCTCTGTTAAACAGTATATCCTCAAAAATCAGATGATGTTCATTTTTAAAAAAATAGATTCTAGTCTTCTTTTCAAACTGGATCATCTTTTGAACAAACCAAGTTTGCAGCTTCAAAGCTCACAATGCCATAATTTATATTCTGTAGTCAACTGTAGCTCTGAGGAGTCCTGCCATGATAGCCCATTCCTGTAGGAAGTCCTGAAACCTGTGTCTCTTGGTATCAATTCATCATCGTGCCTCTGGTCACTGTGGGCTGACACTACCCTGCCAATTTGCCTTCTCATCTTTTGAAATGACAGGAAAAGCGAAGAGAAATACGGAAGCAGTTACAAAGTACACACTTCACTATTTCCCCGTTTGGTGTTAAGTAACTATGCTTATGCTCTATCCCCACCCCGGCCCCTCTTGGCTGCCTTTTCTGCATTGTATTTATGAATGGTGATTCTGTGAAAAATCAGTCATTTCTCTTTCTGAAACAATGTGTACCATGAATCTTAAAAGTTCTTATTAATAAAAACAAACCCAGAGCCAGGTATTGGGGTGAACAGTGAATGATCAGAGAAACAGAACCAGCCACAGCCACCTCACCTCGCCAATTCCTCAGCTGATCCTGTTTCCTCAGACTGGAAGGCTCTGAGTCCTCATCCAAAATGAATCTCAGCTGAACTGCTGCTCAAAAGCCTAAAAGCTTAACTGGCTCTAGTTTCTGGTCCTCATGCCTTATATACCTTTCTGCTTTCTGCCATCACTTCCTGGGATTAAAGGCTGGCTTTCTGGGATTAAAGGTGTGTGTCACCATGCCTGGCTGTTTCCAGTGTGGCTTTGAACTCGCAGAGATCCAAATGGATCTCTGCCTCCAGAGTGCTAGGATTAAAGGTGGGTGTGCCACCATTTTCTAGCCTCTGTGTCTATCTAGTGGCTGTTCTGTTCTCTGACCCCAAATAAGTTTATTAGAGTGAACAGTATATTGGAGAACACAATATCACCACAACAATGACTGATTCCCTGTGTCCCGTTAACCAGAAGGCAGGATTTATGCATTAGAAAGAGGACCATTTGGGTCTAACAAAGAAAAATGTGACATTAGACATGACCTGGCCTAACCCAGGAAAATGTGAGGGTGCCACCCACCTCACTCTAGCTACTGAACAGTTATGCAGATGCTGGTTCCCTCTTGCCAGGACTAGGCAGAGATAGTTATTTTTATGTCTCAGAGAGGGTGGAAGGCAATTTGGCCTGGAGCAGCTTTTACTCAGCAATACTGTGATACCATCTCTCACAGCCTTGCCAGGTAACTCAGAATCAGGATCCCCTGCTGATTCATGCAGATACCAGAAATGACGCTGTGGTAAAACTTGCCAGTCTGCCTAGCCAGACTTTCTGTAGATACTAGGTGATGGAAGAATGTGGAGGGGGGGATTTAGCTCAGTGGTAGAGTGCTTGCCTAGCAAACCCAAGGCCCTGGGTTCGGTCCTCAGCTCTGAAAAAAAATACAAGAATGTGAAGGAAAGAAGGGAGGACTCTGCAGATCACCATTCTTGACAGCACAGGGAATTCCAACTTTCAAAGCATTTTGCCAACATTTGCTATCATTTCCTGAAATTAAATATCTTTTGAAATGAAGAAAAATTATGATATATTTTCAATGAATACAAGACCTATTAAATGTACAGTTAATTTAATGCTGACAAAGTTTACACGTATGTCTTTAAATCCTTGTTATGAGAAGTGAAACAAGATTAAGGAACAATGACAAATATTCTCATATAATCTCCAGGAAAAGTTGGAGGAGAAAGAAATAATAAACATTAAAAAATAGCAAACTATATGACAGAAAAAAGAAACAGAGAAAGTGAAATGGAAAGCTGATCATTCCAAAAGATCAACAAAATTCATTAAAATAAGCATAAAAACTCACAAGTTCTAGGAATGAAAAAGAGGTTATTATTACATAACTCAAAAACTCAATAACAGAAATACAACAACATTATGCCATAAAACAGCAACATATGCTGAAACTACTTGTAAATGCAAATTGTAAAAATGTGCTTAGATAGAAAACCTGTTACCTTTGTCTTTTAAGGAAGGATTGAATTTAACACACACACATACACTCACTCACATACACACACACATTTATAGACATGATACATTTGCATACAAACACTCTCATACACACACGTACATACACATTCATAGACACACATTACATTCACATACACACTCTCACATACACACATACTCATACATACACACACACACACACACACACACTCACATCCATGCACACTCACACACAGACGCAGACAGGCTCAACTGGCTTCCCTGCTGAATGCAATAAAATGTTTAAGAAAGCTGTGATATGAATGTTAAAGAAGCTTTCAGAAAAAGAAGGAAGCACTGTAAACACATCATACCAAAGACTCACAATGATTTAAAGAAAAAGCAGAGTCCTGTGTATTACAAACACAGATCATCAATCTTAGTATATCAATCCAGCAATACATGAAACAAACAAACAAACAGAAACAATAAACATGGTCTTGTGAGATTTGCTTCCAAGAATGCCAAGTTGATTTAACATTAAAGGACATATTGATGGAATCATTGTACTTACAGAATAGGAGAAAAATCAGGATTAATTATCTAGAAAACAACTGAAATTTTTCAAAATTCTGACTTGAATAAGATAGAATGTATATTTCCCTGATGGCTAAGGATGTAGTGTTAATAAACTTTTAGTGGATCGACTTTCTCCCAAATGGATAAATTTACAGAAACCATTACAGTTCATGACAAGTCTGAGTCCTTTCTTCTAAAATTATCAGGGCAAATGTAAAAGCTATCTCTTTTTTTTCACCACCTTTTGCTAGAGCTCCTAACCAGTCCAAACAGGCTGTGTGTATGTGTGTGTGTGTGTGTGTGTGTGTGTGTGTGTGTGTGTGTGTGTATGCTCCTATTTGTATGTTCATAGAAAAGCATGTAAATGGCAAGAGAAAACATTTTATCTTACAATAGTGAAAACATATAAAAATCTACAAAAAGCTATTCAAATTCAAAAGAAATTTTTGTCCAGGTCAACATGCACAGACACATATAAAACAGAAGTGTAAGATATGATGCAATTGTATCTAAAGTCATAAAGTTGTTAAGCTTATCTCTAAGGGAATATTTTCAGTAAGCATTGAAAAACAACTCCACTGGGGATTTCTAAAGAAAAGCTAAAGAGAAGAGAGCTACATCATGGTTACTGAGAAGAGGAGCCTTGCCAGTCAATTATCTCAACACTTTCCTTGAAAATGAATTATAAATATGTATGTTTGCAATTTCTGGAGTCTGTCTGTGTTCCAGAAATGTATGCTTATGATGTGTACAAATGTGTATGTGATGTAGGGTGGGGCCTTGTAAAATATTCCCTATTCATGCAGGTCTTATTTAGTTAACCATATTGTTGAGATTAATGGGTACAACATTCCTGTCATGTCTAAGATACACTTCCTCAAAGCTTGTGTCCTGGTCCTCTGCACTTTACAAGCTTTCAACCAGTCATCTGTAATGTTCCCCGAGCCACAGGAATAGGAGTTGTGCTGTGGATGTAGTGATTGGGGTTCACCACTATGCTCAGTTGTTCTCTGTATTTTGACCAGTTGTGGATTTCTGTAATGGTTTCTGCCCATTGCAAAAAGAAGCTTCTTTGGTGATTGATGATAGTTACACTTATCTAGGGGTGTGAGAATACATATTTGGAATGAAATGAGACATTACACTGGTTTGGAGAAGCAGTAGTAGTAGGTTCAGTTTCTATCTGTTTACCTGTAAATGTCATGATTTCATGTTTCTTTATAATTGAATAGAATTCCATTGGGTGTAAGTGATGCAATTTCTTTATACATCAATCAGTTGAAGGACATCTAAACTACTTCCATTTCCTAGCTTTGAAAATACAATTGCAATGAACATGGCTGAACAAGTATCTTTGTACTAGATATCTTGTCTTTTGAGCATATGTCAGGGTTCAGGATAGCTTGGTCATATGGCAGATTTATTTTTAGCTCTTTGAGGATTCTCCATACTGATCTCCATATTGCCTGCACCAGTTTGTAATTCCACCAACTACGGATGAAGGTTCCTCCTTCCAACATACTCATTAGTATTTGTTGTTATTTTCATGATCTAAGCCATTCTGAACAGAGTAAGATGAAATTTGCATTTCGCTGCTGGCTAAGGATGTTGAAAACTCTTAAAGACATTTAGCTATCTTTATCTCTTCTTTTAAGAACTCACTCTTTTGATCCATAACCTATTTTTTATTAGGTCATTTGTTTTCTTGGTTCTTTGCTTGTTGAATTCTTTATATATTCTGGATTTTAGTCCTCTGTTAGATACATAACTAGCTGATGAGTAATGTCATTCTATATGCTGTGAATGTGTTGCTCTGATTGGTTGATAAATACAGCTGTTTGTCCAATGGTGAGGCAGAATAAGGTTAGGTGGGGCATTCTAACTAGAGAGAGAGGAAGGAGAAAGACAGAACAGAGGAGACACTGCTAGCCACTGCCAGGAGAAGCAAGATGTGAAGATACTGGTAAGCCACAAGCCACATGGCAACGTATAGATTTATAGAAATGAGTTAATTTAAGATGTAAGAGCTAGCTAGTAAGAAGCCTGAGGCATTAGGCCATGCAGTTTAAAAAATAATATAAGCCTCTGTGTGTTTATTTGCATCTGAGCCATGTAGGCACTAGGAATCTCACTGGAGTCCTCTGGAAAAGCAGCAAGCGTTCTTAGCCCCTGAGCATCTCTGTAAGATAACCCCTTATCTTACTGCTCGACCTAGTGCTTCAAGTGCTGTACTGGAAAGGAATGGATGTAATGGGAACCCTTGTTTCCTTCCTTATTTTAGTGAGATAACTTCTAGGTTTTTTTTTTTTCCATTTTTGGTGATGTTGGGCTGTGGGTTTGTTTTATATATAGTCCTTTTAATGTTGCGTTATGTTTCTTCCAGAATGACAGTAATTTTCTTGAATGTCTTTAAAACATCCGTTTCCAAGCCATGCACATTTGTTTAGCTTGATCATTGCCCTCCAGTGGCTCATTGTCAATTTCTGAACTGCACACCTAGAAGTCCAGGTGAACTGTTAGCAGAGTCTGACATTTCTTTCTGGAACTCTCGACTAAATCTTACAAGGCCTTACTCTTTTCTTTGTTTGTGGAAAGTTTAGCTTATTTCTAAGCTTAGCAGAGCTCACAGAAAGTGCCCAGTAAATAAAATCACCTTGAATGTCCTGTGAAGCAGTTGTTTACTTGCTGAGCTGCTGATCACTTTTGTACACTGATTGCCTACTCAGACTGGAGGGTGTCTGAAGAGGAAAGTCTCTTTAGGCACACTGATCCATAAGAGTTGTAAGCATGCTGGGATGCTGGGGACAGGTGTGTGTTTGATATTCAGGATTCCAAAAGCTAATTGCTTCTTTTAATAACTGTGCTATAGGAGTATAATTTTCCTATTTGCTTTTAAACATCAGAAAATTTATATTTATGGCTTTTAGTCCATAGGAGGGCAATGTTGAGCTGCAGGAAAAACTTCCTAGGTTTTTGCAAAGAGCATATAGAACTGGTTAATTTAAAACTTAATGAATTGAAACAGGTTAACTAATTTAAACATATTACCAAAAAACCCACTTTTTAAATAATATGCAGAGCATGTATTGATGGTCCATCCACATGTTTGCTATTCTGGAAATTGTTAACTGATGCCAATAATCCTTATCATCCAAAGCCAGACCATATTTGTCACTTGGGAGAATACTAGATCCTCTGTGTAATTCTTTACTACAGACAATGGAAGAACTTGAATTCCTTAGATATAGAATATTATTTATCTTTTGCGTATGGCCTGCAGATGTCTGTTTAAGGAGATTAAAACACTAATAGTTCTGATTCCCATGTTCTCTGACAGTCCTGTTGGGGGTATAGTTTATGGTTGCCTTTAGCCAAATCCTGTCCCAGAGCTTTGAAAGCCAAAAGTCCACCAAACAGTAGGTCTTAAATGAGATATAAATTTAAGTATATACAATTTATTATTATTATTATTATTATTATTATCATCATCATTATTATTGTTGTTGTGTGTGTGTCTTTGCACGTGGAGGTGAGAAGACAACTTTCAAGAGTGAGGAGTTCTCTCTTCCCACCTTTTGAAGTACAGTCTCTTATTTGAGCTATTCTACGTACTGCAGGCTAGTGTGCTTACAAGCTTCTGGGTGATTCTCCTGTCTCCACTTTCCATTTCACTGCAGGAGTCCTAGGATTACAGATGGAGGCCTTGAATGAGCTTTCTTATGTCAGTTCCAAGGCCTGAATTCAGGTTATCAGGCTTCCTGTTGGCAAGGAACTTTATTCACTGAGGTGTCTTGCTGCTGTGACATGAGCACAAGACAGAACTGAGTTTCAGCCAAATCTTAAGATGTGAAAGTTGGATTTATTTCAGTATTATTTTCGTAGAGTCACAGACTAACATATAACCCAACCAATTTTGATTTGTATATAAAGGAAGTCAAATTAAAACTTTAATAGCATTTAAATGTAATTATGTGTTTGTGTGGGAAAAATAACAAATGCTGTGTGCTCTCTGAAGACCCAACAGAGACAGTCTCCACTAGCACAGAGGAGTGTCTCCTTCTGAACAGTATGTCCCTCCCATGTGGGTGCAGGTCTGTGTGTCACTGCCCTAAAGCACGATCTGAGTAGTGACACATCATCATCTCCCCCACATTCCTGAGTATAAAGAAGTAGGCAGCCACAGAATAACTGCAGCCCGCCTGTGTTTATTAGCTGCTTAATGTATGATAAACAGTGTAATATAATATATTGCTGCTAATTCAATTTAATCTTTACAACAATAGCTTAATTTGTTATTAATATAACTTAGTAAGCAAGGAAACAGAGCTTCATAGTGAGTAAATAACTTACTTAACACCATACATCTTTCTGAGAGACAGAGCCCAGTGCACCAGGGGATTTGCCTTCATCTAGTTTAAAAATGAAGTGAAACACGGACTAGGGGAGGTGATATTACTGTTGTTACAGAGAAAAGGGAAAGAAGGTAAGCTGGGCTGCTTCCTCATTAGCCTTAACTCATTCTATATGATGAGATGGAAGTGAGCAAGGTGCCAAGAGAGAACACCATGGTAGGATTTAATCATTGATCTGCCAGTGTGTCATAATACTTTTTTTTTTTTTTTACCATGGTGCGTCTTCATACAAGATTACAATGTCCTGATGAGTAGAAATTGCATCTTTAAGTTCTTATAATCCAGTACAGCAGTGTGTGCAGCAGTCATGCTAATAGATCACTGCCAGTATTTCTGGGCAAACATATACACTGTGGAGGTGATGTTGCTCATCATCAGACTGTCCAGTGCAGCTTCTGGAAATAAACATGCATTGGCATACAATGTTCCATTCTAGCCTGCATCCAGCATGCTAATTTCCCAGGAAAATTATATCTCAGAATTCTCCATAGGACAGAGACAGGTAGGAAAAGAGACCATGATTTGAGGGGGAATAAAAAGAGGGTGTCAAACAAAGAAAACACAGAAGAAGAAAGAAAAGATTGTGGGCATTGCTGTAAAGTTATTAAATTGAAATTTGAATGTACTTGAGAATGGCAAGGGATTAAAATTATGCAAAAACCCTAGCCTCATAATATAAAGTAATTCCATCATGATGTCCACACTGTGTTTACACAAATGAGTTAATACACTTTAAGTGGAATCACTTACACTCTCCGATTTATTCTCAGAAGCATGAGCTGAAATTCATAGGTAGAAATAAGCCAATCAATCATCTCAATTAGATCAGAATCATTCAAAGCTGACAAGGTCAGCTCAAAAGAAGTAGTGAGGATATAAACAGTTTAAAATGATCCCCTTTTAGTGGCTTTAGTATAATTACTGAAAATGCAGACTCACACTGACCTTCAGGTCTAACCAAAACAATAACAGCTGTCACAAAGAGCACCTGGCAATGTTTCAGAAAACTGGTTTCTATCCTAGTTGAAGTATCTGTCCTCAGGCCCTAAGAGGTTTTTCACAAAGTGCAAGAAATAATTCTTGGCTTGGCTCTCTTGCAGTTAAAGAAGTTTCAAAGTAACTAAAATATTTTGCTTTATATCTAAATAAAATATTTAATTTAAGTGGCTTTTAGACTTATTGAAAGTTTTCTAAGATACTACAATAAGTTCCCATATATACTGTACTCAATTTCTCTGTTAATATCCTGTGTCACTATAGGACACAGTTTATGAACCAGTACTATTATGATGTTATTAACTGAATTCCATACTTCAGGTTTTTTTCCTAATGTTCATTTTAGAACTCCCTGTCTCTCCCTCCACCACCCTCCACCCCGTGTATGTGTACTGTTCCTACTGTTTATATTCTGATCCGCCCCTTGAAATTCCACCCCTTGGCACCATCCTGCCTCCTGACATAAAAGCCTCATTCGAAGGAAAAACTCCTCCCCTCCCCCCTCCCATCTTTCTCTTCATCTCTCTATTATAGCAAACTCTCGACATGGATGCAAAATCTGGGTTGTGAATTACTGGCCTCCGCTTGCCGCTGCGATGCCTACATGGCGTGCATCCACCCAGCCCTCGGCTGCAACTGCCCAGCATATTTCCCTGCACACGCGGGATACTCTCGGGGGTGTCCCTCCCTGCCCCCCTTCCGCACTAATTCATAACACCTGCTACAGAGTGTGTATGGAATTCAGAGGACAGCCTCATCTGTTGATTCTCATCTTCCACCTTTTGACAGACAGCTTCTTGGTTGCTGCAGCACAAGCCAGCCCGGATGAACTGCAGGCTCCCAGGGAGTCTCCTGTTTCTGCCTCTCTTGTTGCAGGTGTAGTGGGGTTACAAAGAAGAGATGCTTGTTGAGGGAGATTTGTTTGTGTTGTTGCTCGGAGACCACCAATGGAGTCGGACCTTGGTTTGGAGGGCGGAGACTACATTCATCTAACCACAGGGGATCACAGAGTTTTCTGGCCGCCTCAGAGGAAGATAGAGGGACACAGAGAATAAGGAGGGCCTTAAAGAGATGTGTGGCCCTTTCGATCTGGAAAGGTGAAGAAGAGGGTGAGGTGATCATTTCTCTGTGGCTCCATGGATCTCTCAGGTTTATTCCCTAATATTTAACTCGGGGAGCTTTATTTTGTAATAAAAATAAAAAAAAAGTCACAATATCTGATACCCAATGTGGGGCCTCAGATCACACCAAAGTGATACAGAACACTGCACCCTGTGCTTTCTGCTCAGGCGCAATAGGCAGCAGTAATTTCCTTGCACCCCTTGGGCAGCCTCACATCACAACTCCCAGCAGGCTGTTGGGTCTCCTCTCACGCTGTGGTCCAGCCATGCAGGCTTTTCCTACCCATTTCCCTACATTTGTGCTAGCTCACCCACACTCCGTGCATGGCACCTGAGCAGGTACAGTGGCTGGTGGCCCAGGCATGCAGTTAGCTTGGCTCCTGGCATCCCACTGCACTCCCTGCCAGCACATTTGAATATCTTCACTGCAGCTGATTGATTACCCCCACATAACTCCTCCTGCATTTTGAGAGAGAGAGAGGGAGGGTGTGTGTCTTTTTCAGATTATGAATGAAAATGTTATAGTACTGGAAGTTAGGTCTCTGTATGTTTCCACAATGGATGCTTTGAAAATGGAAAATTTAAATGATGGGATAACCATTGTAGCTGGAATTGACATAATGATCATAATTATTATCAGTTTTGTAATTCATATTTTATCCTTAAAATGTGGTTTAATAACTGTGCCAAATATGAAAAATTGACTGATAACACATAAGCCTCAGAAAGACTTAGTGCTGATAAGTTACAAGTCTTAGAAAGACTTACTGATGAAAATAAGAAAATGTTGACTGATAAAATGCTAGCCTTAGGAGGACCTACTAATGAAAATAAGAAAAGTATTCAGACACAGACAGAAGAATTTAGAGCAGAACCCACTTTACCATTGCATTGTGAAACGGAAGAGGAGTGGCCCAAGGTTATTAGAAAATAAATCTTAATTTATCCAGTTACCATGCAAGAAAGAACACCAGATGATAGGCTTCCCCAAAGCTGTGCAGAAGTTAACTGGGATCCTGAAGAAGTTTTAGATTTAAAGAGATTAAAAGAAACAGTCATACCATATGATACACATTGACCCTATGTAAAGCAAATATTAAATTCATGGGTGACTCGGAATGGAATTATCCCACAAGACTGGAGAGATTTAGCTGCAGCAATATTAGAGGCTCACCTTTAGTTACAATGGAAAACATGACGGAAAGAGGAAGTTAGGGCCATAGAACAGCAAGGTAGGGCTAGAGGTGTGGAAATTTCTCAAGGTCAGCTTCACAAGATGATGGCTGGCATTCTGATTTGCAAAGATGGTTTAGATTTGATGATCACACCTTGTTACAATGTCATATAGCAACTTTGAGTGCTTGGGACAAGGTTGAAGAATTAGGAAAGAGGACAGAGTCATTTACTCAAATTATATAAGGCCCAAAAGAAGACTTCACTGATGTTTTACAAAGATTGACTTTAGCTGTAAATAGAATGATATCAGATCCAGAAGTTAGACAAATAATAATTGAATCTTTGGCTTTTGAAAATCCTAATTCAGAATGCAAAAGGGTGATTAGGCCTTTAAAGGCAAGATTGGCACCAATAGAGTGGATAAAAAAAATACAGCTAATATTAGATCTCATGCTTATGATGCTGCTTTGATAGGCAAAGTAATTTCTAGAAATTTTAAGAAAAATAAAAATGTTAAGTGTTTTAGTTGTGGTAAATAAGATCATTTGAAAAGGAATTATAGGCAAGATGTTCCTAGAAACAATGTTTTTTTTTTTTTTATAGAGATAATCCAAAGGGAAGGCCCCAGTCTTCAGAGTGTGCAGATTTTGTGGCAAAGGCCAGTATTGAACTAATGAGTGTAGATCAACAAGGGACAGGAAACATAACACTTTGTCAATGGGAAATGCCATAGGGGGCCTCTTGCAGGTCCCAGTGTTAAATTTGGTTCAATCATTCCCTGTCAGCATTAGGAAAACTCCTCCACAGATCAATTAAAAAACTTAATGCCTGTTGTCAAAAACCACACTGCTCTGGATGTGATCAAGGACAGAACAGCTTCAGTAGGTAAAACAAAAAATTCAGGAGAGACTACAAAACAAGTATTTTGGCAAACTTCTATAAATGGGCAAAGACCAAAGCTAAAAATATGAATAAATGGCATTGTAATTGAAAGGCTACTGAACACAGGTAGAGATATAACAATAATTTCATCAAAATCTTGGCATCCAGACTGAGCCCTTCAGGAGGTAAATATTCAGCTTCTATGGATTGGAACTTTATCTCATATAAAACAAAGTATGATGTGAGTCAAGGGCATAGGGCAAGAATGAAAGATAGGAAAATTAAAACCATATATGGCTAACATAGCAATGAATTTATGCCATTTGTTACAGCAATGGAAAACACAGACTAACATTCTTCCACTCTCAGAAACAAACCATAAAGTAAAGAATGCTTCTGAGAGAAATATTAAAAGGGATTATCAAGAACATTTACCAACTGCTCAGGTTGTACATAAGCAGAGTACAATAGCTGATGGTCTTTCAAGGGTACCAGGAGCCTTACCTTTAAAAGGGTTAACTAACCAACCTGTGTGGGTGGAAAAATGGCCTTTGACATCAGAAAAATTACAGGCACTAGAACAGCTGGTACAGGAGCAACTAGATGCTCAGTATATTGAAGAATCAAACAGTCTTTGGAATTCTCCTGTATTTGTCATTAGAAATCTGAAAAATGGAGAATGATAACAGATCTAAGAGCTATTAACAAAATAGTCCAGCAGCCAATGGGCTCTTTACAGCCTAGAATTCTCCTGCCTTCTATATTACTAAAGGCTGATCTATTATACTGATTGATTTAAAAGACTGCTTTTTTACTATACATTTATAGGAACAGGACAGAGAAAAAATTTCCTTCATGTTGCCTAATTTTAATAATTCTCAGCCTGTTAACAAGTACCACTGGAAACTTCTTTCACAAAGGATATTAAACAGTCCCTTCTTGTCAATATTTTCTACAATAGTCATTAGAAATAATTTATGAACAGTTTCCTCAATCTATAATTTACTATTACATGAATGATATCTTACTAGCTGATTGAGATGCAGATACTTTAGAAAAAAATGTTTAAAGAAGGAAATAAAAAAAACTTGCCTTGTTGGGGATTACAATTTTGCCTGAAAAAATACAAGGAGGAGATTCTATTTATCACCTAGGATGTAAGACAGGTTTACAAAAAAATTCAGCCACAGAAAATACAAATCAGGAAAGATCAATTATAAACTCATAATGATTTTCAAAACTTGCTAGGAGATATTGACTGGCTAAAGCCCACAGTTGGATTAGCAACTCAATAAGTAATTTATTTCAAACCTTACAAGGTGATAAGGCTTAAATAGTCCAAGAAAATTGTCAGCTCAGGTTGAGAGAGAATTGGCTTTGGTAGAAAAGAAATTACAAGATGCACATGTGGATCATGTATCTAGAGCTTGATTGCATTCTGTTTACCTTCTACACATTATTCAATAGGAACTCTTATGCAGAGAAATGATAACGTCTTTAAATGGATATTTTTACAATACCAGCAGAGTAAATAATTAAGAACCTATGTAAAATTTTTTTCTGAATTGATTTTGAAAGAAAAATTGAGACTTTGTCAATTAGAAGGAATAGACCACAAAGAAATTGTGGTACCTTTTACTAAAGCTGAGATAGCCTCATTATTGACAGAAAATGAACATTGGCAAAAAGCTTGCAATAATGTTTTTGGAAGAAATTGCTCCCAAAAGCAAGAGACTTCAGTGTATAAAGAGAACTAATTGGATCCTTCCTCATATTGTATGGGGAACACCTATTTCTGGAGTCCCTACATTCTATACTGATGCAAATAAATAAGGAAAGACAGGTTATAAATCAAGAAAATAAGCAAAGTGCCTCAATGCCCTTATAATTCATTTCAATCATCATAATTATATGCTATTCTCATGCTATATTAG
Organism: Peromyscus leucopus; assembly: GCF_004664715.2. Classification (NCBI taxonomy): domain Eukaryota; kingdom Metazoa; phylum Chordata; class Mammalia; order Rodentia; family Cricetidae; genus Peromyscus; species Peromyscus leucopus. The sequence goes on from NC_051069.1 coordinate 81,163,289, forward strand.
GTTTTCTGGAACCTCTTAATATGGTTACTGACTTACAAAATGCAGAAAGAATTGTTTTATATATTGAAACTGCTGAACTTACTAGATATGATTCAGAATTAACTTTGTTATTTATTTAATTACAGCAAAAATCAGAAATAGAAATCATCCCTTACATATAACAAATATCAGGTCCCATATGGGCCTACCAGGCCTTCTAACCCAAGATAATGAAGAAATTGATTATCTATTTGGTAGGAAATGTGCTAGGGCTTCAGAATTCCATTAAAAACACTAGATTAATAGCAATAGTTTGAAGAAAGATTTTTCTATTACTTGTCAACAAGCCAAGGATACTCAACAAACCAAAAGGGTACTCAAAGAAATGAAATCTGGGAAGTGGATGTATTTCATTTTGTACTTTGGAAAATGAAAGTATGTGCACATAGATATTTATTCAGGATTTCAGTGGACAATTGTTTTGAGCTCTGAAAAGTCTGATTCTGTAATTACACATATGTTAGAAGTTATAGCCATCATGGGATACCTGTACATATTAAGACGGACAATGCTCCAGCAAATGTCTCTAGTAAAATAAAACAGGTTTTTTTTGTTTGTTTGTTTTTTGTTTGTTTTTGTTTGTTTTTTACATGTTACAATGTGAAACATGTTTCAGGTATATCCCACAATCCTACAAAACAAGCTGTTATAATCACATCTTAAAAGATATGTTTTATAAACCAAAAAGGGGCCATAAAGACCCCCAGAGACAGATTGTACAATGCTTTACTAACTTCAAATTTTTAAAATAATAATGAGAAAGAAACAAAAGCTGCAGAGAGACATTGGATTGTTGAAAAAAAAAACTGATGAATTAAATCAGCCTATATACTTTAAAGATGTGTTGACCTCAGAATGGAAACCTGGATATATGTGTTATGTTGGGGAAGAGGTTTTGATTGTGTTTCCACAAGAGAAGAAAAGCTATGGATACTATCAAGAATGATAAAGATTAGATTCAAACAGGAGAGAACTCTTGATCAGGAGAGGTGATAGTTCATCAAACTATATAGCCATTCCATCTAAATTAATGTATGAAACTAACTTCTTTTTTATTTAATCAGATATAACCTTTCAAAAAGGGAAGCTCTGCAAAGCTAGGATTGGGGCATAGTTTTGTTTTTGTCTTTCCAGGAAAACAAAAGTATGCAACTAAAGAATCTGAAGACCACTGGACAAATGGGACATCTGAAAAAGAAGGACAAATCATTCAGAGGAAATGCCTCAAGAAAAAGACTAAATTGGCTTAATGGTATAATGCTTTTCCAACAGAAAAATTCTATAAATCTTCCTAAATGTTTGTTTCTGGTGTTTTCTATAGACATATAAGGCAATTTTTTTGTAGTCCCAACTCAATTAACATTTAAAGCTGGTTTTGGAGTTGGAGCATGGTTCTCTCCTTCTCTAAACTAAGGATGCTTGTTAAAAGAAAATCCAAAGTCTCCTTCTCATGTCAGATGAGCTACCTGGTAAGAAAACCAAAATTAAGGGACTATTATATTGTCACTAATCTCATAATCCCTTGTATTTATTTTGGGTCTTTAAAACTTCTCTCTCTCTCTCTCTCTCTCTCTATATATATATATATATATATATATATACATATATATATACATACACATACATACATATACACACACACGTGTATATATACACACACACATATATATACATACACACACATATACATATATATACACACATATATATGTATATATATATGATCTCAAAATTTATAAATATAAATACATATTATATATATATATTTAAACTTTCTGTTGTGATATTAATGGTCATAGAGAGTACTAACTAATTCTAGAATTAGGCTTCATCTTGATTCCTGTTTGTAACTTTGGGCTTAAGTCTGAAGCAGGTAATTAGGAATTAAGCTTATGTACCCCAGACATATTTAATAGATTGTGGTCCTTTAGCCTTTCTGAGATCTACTACATATGACATTTAAAATGTTTAAGCTTTCTGCAGTGAACTTTGGCTATTCCTAACAGCTAACGTTGAAATCTCTAAAGGGATGATAGGGCCCCACAATGATGATTCCACCTGAATTATGGTAATGCCACTAAGCTGACAAACACCACCCAAAGGTCAACTTTGGATGACAAACTGCTCAGGACAATATCCAGGGAATTAGCTAAGATGGTACAGCATCATAGACTACTCCAGCAAGAACTTCAGATAATTGTTGCATTTTTCCCATCACACCTAAACTGGACAGCATCTGGCTGCCCTGGGGCTTGATCTTTATCTCAATTTTCAGGGTCCTTTAAAGGCGACATTGCTACCAACTAGCAGGAAGTAATTTTAAGGACATGATGTCCACATTCCCAAGAGGTGGGGTGGGAGGATTTTGAGCTTTCAGTGGATGTTTGTCACTGTTTAGGAGGGGAGTTGTTTATAAGTTGGTATTTGTCATAATCAGAGAGGAAACTAAGCAAAAGAGATTAGATTCAGGGATCTCATCCTGAAAAGAAAAAAAGGGGGGGGGGCACATAGAAATGATAAGATAAAAGGGTAGATTATAGAATTTACTTTTAAACTAAAAAAGCAACTACTTTTCTCAAATAGTTTACATTGGTATGGATTTTTGTATATAGATACAAACTTAAGGTTATTTTCGTTATACTATGTATGCTTCTCTTGTTTAAGATACTTTCATATATTGATACAAATTTAAAATTATTTTTGTTATATAGTATATATGTTTTGCTTCTATTTATGGTATTTTTGAATGCTGATACAAGTTTAAGGTCATATATTTCTATTCTTGTTTAAGGTACTGTACCTATGCAGCTCATTTAAAAATGTAATGTAAAGTTCTAGTCCTTGAAAGCTATTAAATACAATAAAGAAAGACAGGTTAATAGTTAGTCATCTATAACAATCAAACTTATAGTCTTACTAGGTATGTTTTCAAGGTCAAACAGAGCTTTGTTTTAAAAAGATCAGTGGTCTCCAAACACTTCAGAGGCCTATAGAATATTGCATTTTAATAACATAAAGCTTTTCATGATAGTGAGAGATATCTGCTCCTGGCAGGACCAATTTACTTTAAAAAAAAAAACATGATAGGAATTAAAGAACATCCATATGGAATTTGCTTTCAACATGACAAAACTAGCCATTTGGCAAGAAACTGCCTTTCCCTTGGCCTCTGACAATATGCTGGTCAAATTGGACAAGCAGGACACAAAAGAAGGCAGCTGTCAAATGTAGACAACACAAGTTAGGACAATCCTTCAAAATTACTGCTTCACAGAAAGGTCTATCAATGTTCTAGGCCTGTAGACTGATGATGGATGCCCCAATGTTTCAGAGGAAACTTGGGTGACTGTCCAGGTAGCCAGCTGTTTCTGTCCTTTCTATAGTTTTGGAAGTTGCTTGCTCTACACTTCCTGATTACTCGGGTAATATATTCCTCTTGGGCATCTGATGAGGTTGAAGACTAGATACTTACAGTTACAGTTTTCCTTAGTTATGATAGAAAGTAAATTAGGTATAAAACTTTAGACTCACTAAGAGAGGATATACCTAATGGAGTATTTTCTCTGAATTTGCTAAATACAAATAGACTGGACATTGTGAATGTAATTCTTACTTGGTAATTGTTCTTTGTTTATATAGTTTTACTATGTTATTTAGATAAAAAGGGGGAGACGTTACAAGAGATTTGTTTGTGTTATTGCTCTGAGACCATCAGTGGAGTCAGACCTCAGATTGGAGGGCAGAGTCCACATTCATCTGGCCACAGTGGATCCTAGACTTTTCTGTTTGACTCAAAGGAAGATAGGGGAACAGACAGAGGGAATACGGAGGGGCTTAAAAAGATGTGTGGCCTTTTCAATCTGGGAAAGCAGAGAAGAGGATGAAGTGATTATTTCTCTGTTGCTCCATGGATCTCTCAGGTTTATTACCTAATATTTAACTCCTGAGTCTTATTTTTTAAATAAATCATTAAAAGAAGTCACAATAGGTACCACATCCTGTTTCTTGAATACTCCCACACCTTGACTGAGATACCAGACCCAATTCAGTATGTCTCCTCAGCCTTTTTAGGTTTTGTTATGACTTGAATGGTTTTGAGGGGTTCTAGTATGGACATTTGTAGACCAGTTCTCAATTCGTTATTATGTTTTTGTCAGGTTAGTTGTTTTGGGAGAGGCCACAGGGATGAATTGCCATTAAGTGACTACAATCTGTGCATGTTTTATAGCATTGCTCCGTTGTAACACTATTGGTGTCTTTGTCTTAGGCTTTGTTTCCTTCTATGTCTATCCCCTACTTAAACCTAAATAGCAGAGACTGTTCATGTTACAAGTTGAGACTTTCAGGTGAAAGTCATTACATATGTCTTAATTTTTGTTCAGTTGCCTGTTTACTGTGTTCATGCTTTATTTTATCTGTAGCTAGCATTTCCTGTTCCTTTTTTATTTTTGTATGGTATTTCTGTGTATTGAGGGACCATGGGACTTCCCAGCATCGTGCTGATTTAACCTGTTTTTATGAAGTGTAAACCACTGGTATTAAAGTGAGGAGATTACATTCAAAGGTAGCATCTACTACATAGACTATGAACAGAGAATTGTAGCTTAGAGACCTGAGGTTATGCTTACATGCTCAACAACTGTGTGAAGTGCAGTATCTCTCCATTGCCATGACCTCCTCTTTTTATCTCACATTTTTCAGAATGTGTCCAATCTGTTTGATGTGTTTTGTTTATTTGAAAAAGTTTGATACACTGTTCAAAAAGGCACACACACTTTAAATGAAAATGTGAGGTTCTAAAATGATACAGGTCACATATAAAGAATATAAATACTTTCTCTGAAGATAGATATAACTTTTTCAGAAAGACTTATTAAATCATCATGCTCAAAACTGTTTGCTTACACTAGGCAGGTGTCCTCAGGAAGCTCCTGAGGAAAAGCTTCCCAGAATTGGTCACTGAAATAAATCTTTGTCTTTGGGATTTAGCTAAAATACCACTGTGTCTATTGTTCATCCAGTATTTTCTTATTCAGTGTGCTCCTAAGGTCTTCTTTGTGTAAGGTTTATTTTAGCGGGATGCTGAGCTGACTTTGAGCTGTAATTGTAAACAACTGTAACCTGAGAAAAAGAATTCAGTTTGGGGTGGTGATGAGAAACCTGCTCACACTTGTGCAGCTGCAGGGGTGTAGCTTTGTGGGATCTCAGCTGCCATAGAGTTTTTCAGTCATCACACACTTCTCACAGACTGTTTAAATGATTGAGCACAGTGGGAACAGATTTGGAGGTTGGAAGGTTTCTGGGAATCACTTCTAAAAGTTTGGGACCCCTGAATGATTGGCCAAACTTGGCTTCCCTGCCTCCATGTACTTACTCATGGTTTCACTCAGTTGAAGTAGAGCTTACTGGCACTCAGACAGTTCTTCAGCTGGCTCCTACCCTGTTTTCCTACTCAGGGTCATCGATTTAAATGAAACTCTTACAAAGTGAATGTACTCTTCAAACTTACTTCTTGGAGGGTCTAGGTAACACAATGACTTGGAATCACTTGGCACTTTGACTTTTGAATGAAAATATTTTCGTGGCACTGCGGGGAGGTGGAGCAGTGTGAAGGGGAGCCCTGCAGGGTGCTGGTAGAACTGAATGATGCAAAACTTTGGAGCCTGAATTGGACAAGAAGAGCATTTTCATAGCAGTATAGGAAGGCTGCAGCAGCCCAGAGTCAGCAAAGGGAACAAGGGAAGAAAGATGTGGTAACAATGGGAGACTCACTGTACACTGCAGGAACTGAACCAAAAAGGCAGTTTAAAGATAATTGGAGCCATGTTTCACCCTGTTGGAGTCAGAAGGTAAAATGTGTAAATGGAAAATCTTGTATAAACCTGTTGGATTTTGCGATTACAAACTGGCAGCTCTCAGTGTGCATGTGCAGTTATGGGTGCTCATACAAGCACAACACTATCCCAATAACAATGAGCATGCATATCATGCAGAATCTCACTCTTCTTAAACATTTTTGTTGATGAACTAGGCTTCTCTTTTGACCTTTCTTCTTTTGTGTATGTGTAGTGTGCATGCATATGTGGTGTGTGTGTGTGTGTGTGTGTGTGTGTGTGTGTGTGTGTGCGCGCGTGCGCGTGCATGTGCAAGGAGTCTGGGGTTAATATTAGGAATCATCTTCCATCAAACATTCTTTCATTATTCTCTGAGGCAGAGTATCCCAATCAAATCCAAGCTCACTAGTCTTGCTACTGTCAATAAAAACTTCTGAAAAAAAGCTGTGGTTAGCTGTGAATGAAAACTCCTGAAAGAAATCTGTCTGCAGTAACTGGCTGATTTCAGTACTATAGAAAGACTGAAATATTGCAAGTTCAGAGGCTAATTACCTTGTCTTGGGATATGTTCTGGCCCTTCTGAATAGCCATCCCTTGCGCTTCTGTGTCGGAACTAACATCTTGTGACAACAGATTAAAAAATGTTTTAGAATCTGTTGACTTAGCAGGCAATTAGCTTCTACCAATCCAAAATCTACGAATGCCACCAGATAGCATCTTAGGCCTATAGAAAAGCTTTCCCAATTCATTTCACCTGCCTCTATGATGTACCCACCAATGTATTTCAAAATTTCTTTGTTTTATGACTTTCTCTGTTCTGTAATACTGTAAAACCTTCCTAAAACTGCTTCCACATTGGAACATGGAATTGGGGATAATGTAAATCTGTGTTCATGGGCTGCGGTCACTCAAATGGCTCCAAAGTAAACTATCTCTTATTTTCCTAAAGATGGGAGCTGTGGTTTTTGCATTGAAACTATCTTTCTCTGAAGACTCTCTGTCTCCACCTGGGAGGAGATCACCATGCCTAATCAGCATTTATATATCAGCACATATCTGAACTTTGGTCTCAGATAAAACTTTTAAACCACTGAGCCATCTTCTATGACAGTTTTTCCTGGGGTGATACCACACACACACACACACACACACACACACACACACACACACACACCTATTCATCCCAGAAAGTCCTTCATAGATCAAAGTAACAGTTTCCCCAATGTATAATTTGATGACCCAATGAGTTTTTATTGGGCTTACTAACAGGAATATGAATAAGGGGTTACTTATAAGGAGCAGGGATAACTCAATATCACTTAAATCACCAGAAATCTCATCCCAATATGGGTGATGACTTCTTCAAACTTCAACCCTATGGAAAGAAATGTTCCAAGTTGGAGAGAATATTGTCTAGGTGAGGGGTGGTGCCAGCTCCCCCACATCCATGTCACCAGAACCAGCTGTCAATGTCACCATTGTTGCCACCATGTGGTGACTGGTGAGGAGGTGAGCCAGCTTAACATGGCACTCGGTCATTAACATATCCTCAGATGGCAACCCAGAACATGAACATCCCCATGGCCTTTGGTAGTGACACGAGCCACAGGACATCGATATAGACGCCTGCTATGGTTGGACCACAGACTCAGACATGGCTCTTGGTGGCAGCATAGGCTTAGACATCACCATGGCTCCAGGTGGCAGTACAGGCCTCTCGCAGCAGGCTGTTTCTCACCACCATCACATATCTAGTTCTGCCTTTCTTCATAATGTACAAATGGCTCCGATTCCCTTTCTCTCCCATCTCTCTCTCTCCACCATACACTCGCTCATTGTAGTGGAGGGGCAGCAGACTGGGCCTCTACTTGCCAATTTTTTTAAATGTGTGATATTATTAACAGAATAAAATATTCATTTTCATTTAAATTATTTTTTTACTTTTTATTTTTTTGCACTTTTATTAGTTTTTTTTTTGAGAATTTCATATAATGTATTTTGATCATATTCATGCCTCCTCCCCAGTCTGCCTTCCTACTCACTTAACTTTATGTCTTCTTCTTCTTTTTTAATCCATCTAGTACATTCAGTTATGTCCATACACCCTAAATGCAAAACCTCTTAATGGAGGGTGGTCAACCTACCAGGGGCGTTACCCTTAAAAAAATCCCTTTCCTACTGCTAGCAGTTATCCATTACCAACTGCTACTTAGCTGAGGATGGACTTCATACCCTAAATCTGAATGAATGATTCAGTTGGTTTTGTCAAACATATGCACATTCACTCCACACGGGGCATTTTCATAAGATGAAAACATAACGTCTGGTCCTCCCTGGTCAACTTCCAGCATCTTTGATGCTATCTATGATTCATGAGTTGGTCTTTTCTTTGTAAAACTGCATCTGAAGACCATATCTTACAGAACCTTGTATAGCATGGTTTTACTCATCAATACACAAAGGTCATTATGATTTTCATTGAGGTTGTATTTCTAGGCAATCACTGTCATTTCAGTATATAAGAAAATGGTAAAGAACAAAAATTAGAAAATTCTTCTTTAGGTACAACTTTTAAAATGAAAATACACAACTACTTGTTTCTATGTACTTTTGTATACTCCTATATATTTTGCATTTATTTAAAACTTCAACAAATCTTCAAGGAATTAAATCAGATACAGTTTATTTTTTTAACCACCATGAAAACAAGCTAGAAATAAACAGCAGAAAATTAAGAGGACAATCTCTAAGCATTTTGAATTAAGCAATAAACTTCCTAATAAACAATGAGTCAAATAAGAAATAGGAACATGAATTAAAACTGGGTTTTGGCTGAATGATAGTGAAAATGCAACATATCACATTTGGAAGTCAATTGTAACTTTAACGTATACATTCAAATAAAGAAAGGCTGAGAAATCAACTAAACTTTATATCACACAGCTATCTAAACATTGTATTGAACTTGATGGAATGTTTTTTGTTGCTGTTTTTGGAATTGAGCCCAAGTCCTTGTATTTGCAAAGCAAGTGTTCCACCATTGAACTATGACCATAGTTCTAATTAAACAAGAGAAGCCAGTAATAAAAGAGAAAAACATATACAACAAATAACAACGATGCTACCACAGGCATGTTCTATGAGGCTAAGAAAAGTGAAAAGTCTACCAAGGCTATAATAGAAAACACAAGATGCTCATCTGAGATATGAAAATGATAACTCCACTGAAGATTACATAGAAATTGAAAATGTAAGTAGGAAGGTTGTGCATGTTGGACAAAATTGAGCTTGTGCCACATAGCAAGACCATAACAATTAGTCAAATAAAAATGCAAAGCAAATACAGTACAAATATACTTTGATGCTCAGCGTTAGTACTTACCTGCAAATCAAAACTACTTCATACTCTCTGTAACAGAATGAAAGAAAAAACCAACCAACCAACCAATCAATCAATCAATCAATCAATCAAACAAACAAACAAACAAAAACAGAAAAGGAAATAAGGATTGTGAGATGAAGAGAAACAGGGATTTCACTACACTCCTCTGTTAGAAATGTAAAATGGTGCATCTGCTCTCTTTGGCTGACCTCAACACATGGAAGATGGAGTTAGCTTGTGACCCAGAAGTTCCCACTCTTGGATTTATATACCTAAATGATTAAAAACAAATGCTCAAACAAGCATTTCCACATGTAACCATGGTAACAGCATTCATAACAGCCCATGGAGGAAACAACTCAAATTTCTATTAACTCATGAGTGAAAAAAGATGTTGTGTTTGTTACATAGGAATACTAATGAGCCCCAGAAAGGAACAGACTACTGGCAGGTACTATTACGTAAGTGAACCTTATAAACATCACTGAGTGAAAGAAACCAGACACAAAAGGTCACATAGTGTATAATTCTGTTTATGCAAGATATCCCCAAAAGGCCAATTTTTAGAGACATGAGGCAGGTATGTGGTTGCCAGAAGCTGGGAGGAGGAATAATGAATGGCTGCTAACAGGTGTGTGATCTCCTTGGGGATTTGTAAAAATGTTCTAGAGTTAATAGCCATGATAGTTGCACAATCTGTAAATATTCTAAAATCTACTGACTTGTACATTTTAAAATTATGAATTTTACAATGTGTGAACTACATCTCAAAGACAGGAAATTAGGAATATATTTATGCCAAGATGTTTGAAAACAAATTAAATACTTTCTTGAAAAATCACAATTTACATAAGGACTTCTGGAGAAATCCGGAGGCTAAGAGATTTCTCAGTCAGTAAGGTGCTTGCTGAAAAAGGATGAGGACTTGCTTGGATCCTAAGTACGCATATATAGAACCAGGTGTGTGGCACAGTTATCATGCCAGTGCTGGGGAGGCAGAGGCAGGCACCTCTGGAGCTCACTGGCCAGCTAGTCTAGGTGAATTGGAGTGCCAGGTTGAGTGAGAGACCTTGTGTTCAAAAATAAGATGAGGGTGGTGATACAGAAAGACTTGAGAGTTGTCTTTGGGCCTTCACATGCACATGTAAATATATTCACATGACCCAACACACATGTATTCATGAACATGTACATATATAACACATACGTTATTGCAAAACTTAAATGGGTTGTTTGCTGAGGAAATTCAATTCACAATTTAAAACCTTCTTAGATGTACATAAAATCTTCAATCTTAGATTCACCAGTGAATTACTTCAAGAATTTAACAAAGAAATAGTCTGAAAAACATTTATTAATAGTACATTCAGAAACTAGAGAAAAAAGTATATTATTTTCAAGTAGTTATGCAAAACCAGGATTATCTTTATGCCAACATCAGCCAATAATTTTAAGGAAAATAAGCATATTTGTTTTATGAAGCTCCATGCAAACACCCAAAAAATACAAGAATGGTTTACTCTAGGAATGTAAGATTGCTTAAACATTACAACATTAATCAACACTCTTTTCCACCCTTTACAAAAGTAAAAAGTCCTATGACTGATTCTATAGGTAGAGAAAATTTTGAATAAAATTCGACATCTATGCTGTATAAGAACACCCAGGAGCATAAAAGTAGTGGTACTCCTTAACACATAAAGGCTACACAGGGTAATGAGAACCTTTAATTAGATCTGGCATAATACACAATACTTTTCTCTCAAACTGAAAATAAACATATGTATGATCAATGCTTTTAGTTAGTATGTCATGAAATCCCTAACTAGTGCACTAAAATCCAATATAGAAAGCAAGCAGAAACTATCATTAGTTGTAAATACCATAATGGCTAATGAACAAATTTACAACTGATTAGAAGAAATTAGCAAGGTTAGCAAAGACACTATTGAATATTTAAAATACACTGACTGTTAAGAAGTTTAAAACTGGGAACCTAAACTGTCATTTTTTCCAATTTATTACACAATAACTTTGAGTAGAATTCATTGATAAGTCACTTTATTAAGCTGTCAGTTCTGCATGTTTTTATGGATTCTTTGTTTTATTTATTTGATTATGATGATGGTGATGATGATGATGATGATATCGTCTTTGAGTATTTTGTGTATATTATGTGGGCAAATGCAGACATATATACATATGGCACACTTGGGGAGTCAGAGGAGAACTTTTGGGAGTTGATTCTCTCCTTCCACTTTGTTGAGGCAGGGTGGATCTCTTTTGTTTCTGTTGCACTGGGTCCAAGCTAGTTTGGCTATGAGGTTGTAGGTGCCTCTTTGATCTCTTGTCTCCTCAGCTTTCACACAAGTACTGGTATTGCATATGCATGCCACGACATTAAGCTTTATGCATTGCTACAAGTAAAGGTTTGCATATAAATGTTTTAATTTGATGAGCCATCTTACTGGCACAAAGTTGATTCTAGACACGCAAAAGACCTACAATTTATTAAGAACACTTTAAAAATAGTAGGCACTGAAAATGAACTCAATGGATTTCAGGAGGTGGTGGGTGTCACATAATGCTTTGTCTGGGCATTTCTTACTTTACAGGTCTTTTGTTTATATATTATGGTTTCCTATTTTGTGCTTTTATAGAATTTCTGTGTGTGTGAGTGTGTGTCTCTACATCTGAATGTGCTTTTTCTTTGGCTCCATTTTCCCCTGTTTTTTGTTTGTTTGTTTGTTTTGTTCTATTTTGATTTGATTGTTGGATTGTTTTGGTGCCTGTTTTCTCATGAGAGAAGGAAAGAAAGGGTGTGGATTTGGGTGGATGGGGAAGTGAAGAGGACATGGGAGGAGTTGGGGGAGGAGAAAGCATGATTAAAATATGTTGATTGTATGAAAAATATTTTTCAATAAAAAATAGTACAAAAAATAGTAGGCATTGAGGACATTTCAGCTAGAAGGATGATGGAGACAGCTATGCTGGGCAAGTGTAAACAAACTAACCAATGGAACAGCATAGATTCCTGGAAACAAACATACACTAACACAGAGACTGCATTAAATAACATTGTAAGTACAGCATGTAAGTGAAATAATAGACTTTCTAGTATACTATCCTACATCAATTGACATCAGATAAACTAAATCTTTATTTTTATATACATGCAATTGTTTTGCAAATGATTTTTATTCAAGTCTTAAAAGTGAAATGGCACCAAAACAAAACGTATGAGAATGTATTCTTGAGATAGACAAAATACCCTAAAAGTGTTCCAAAAAGCATTAAGCAGGAGTTCTTGAGCTGAATTTTTTTTCTTAAAAGCAATTCCAGTCTGTTCATCAAAACCAACACTGACAGTAGTCAAAGGAGCTAGATAAAAAGACATTTTCAAAAGACAAATCTTACAAAGTAGTTTACCTAGTATATGCAAGTAACTTTTACATTTTTGTGTATGTGTATGTGCTAGAGATTGAACACAGGGCTTCACACATGCTAAGGAAGAAGGCTTTTTCAAAATTTAAGGTTAAAATTCAAACATGTAAATAAACACATGACAGAGCAAAATATTAAAGCGGCAGACAAACCAAACAGAAATGGTCTCACTACAGTTAGTTTTCAGGGAAATGCAAATTTATCCACAATATAGTACCACAATGTACCCATTGGAATTGTTCCAGTTGAAATGATTAATAAAATTCCTATTGATGAGAACTGCAAATATTTGGAACATTCATACATTGCTGGCAAGAAATATAAACAGATAAGACTTCTTTGGAAAATTAGTGGTATACTAAAACTAAATAGACATTTATACCCAGCACTTATATTTCTGGGTATATGGTTGAGCAAAATCTATAGGGTCTTTCTATATCACTCTAGGGTATATATAAAACACACTCAATATCTTACTACAGAGATACTTATTTATCTATGTTCATCGATGATCCTATTCATAGTAGCCAGAAATTAGAATAGCCCAGATGTCTATCAACTGATGAATGGATAATGAAATTCTGGTATATTTACACAATAGGATATTATTCAACTTTTAAAAACAAAATTATAAAAACTTCAAGTGAATGAATAAAGCTAGAGACAATCTTTGTGAGTGAAATAGCCCAGACTCATAAAGACAAATGTCTTGTGTTTTCTATCATTTGTGTATGTTAATTTTCAATCCTTTGATGTACATGTTTCATTTGAAATAACTACAGAGGTCAGGATATTAGTAAAGGGATGTAGGGTGAGGGACTTTAAATGGGGAGTGATAGAACACAGTGCTATAAAAGGTTGAAAGAGAATAATGTAATAAGAAGTGTTAAATTGTCTTGGTGGATGAGAAGATAGAGTAGGAGGGTGTTTTGGGTGGGACAACTAATATTAAAGATTTTTTTTTGAAAAAGTCATATGGAAACCTATAGCAATATAAATTATATATATGTATAATTTGTAATAACTGCAAATACATGAAAGGAGCAAAAATTAATGAAAGTAAACCTGTAGCAAGTAAATAATACTCCTATAGACAATGTAAGGAATAGATTACCTCTTTTGGAGTTTGTTGGCTAGTAAAGTCCACAGACCCCACATTAGAGGCTCTTGCCAGTGAAACTGATTACACTCCAGAGTTTGGTCAGAGAGATAGTTGTTAAAGGAAACTGCATACTTGAGTCATAGAGAAATCAAGATGGTACTCACCTGGAAGCTTCAAACATACTGGCTAGAATTCATTGTGCTGGAAGGTGCTATATATGCTACCAAAGGAGAACATTCATCATCAGTCTCATCCACATGTGAACCTTGCAAGCTACACTAATACCTGGCCTCATAAAATATACATACTGTTGCAATAGTGGCATGAAAGCTATGAAAGTAACCAACCATTTTTTAGTTGTATCTAAGGCCTGATAATAAGATGAAATCCAGTACAGTTAGTAGGACCAAGAACCTATGCCTATATAGGTAATAGGCTTTGTCTAGGTAGGGGAGAACCCAATATTGTTTGTTTGATAGATGGATGTCATATTAAATGACTTATTGCTGCACCCATAGATCAATATTGTTAATCATGTCAAAGAACCAACTCTTCATTTCATTGACTCTTTGTGGGTTTTCTTTGTTGTTTGTTTTGTTTTTTTTCCTAGTTCCTTAATTTCAACCCTGAATTTGATTATCTCTTCCCATCTATTGCTTTAGGTTTTGTTTGCTCTTATTTTTCAAAGGTCTTCAGGTACATCCTTAAATTATTATTTTGAGATCTCAATATTTTTGAGGTAGGTACTTAGTCTAAACATGTTCCTCTTGGGACAAGTTTCATTGTGTCCTATAGATTTCAGTATGTTGTGTGTGGTAATATTGTGTCCCCCAATATATTGCACATACTAATAAACTTATCTGGGGTCAGAGAACAGAACAGCCACTAGATAGACAGAAGCCAGGCATGGTAGCACACACCTTTAATGTCAGGGCTTAAGATCTCATGTCTTGCTTGGGAAAGACACACACCTTTAATCCTAGGAAGTGATGGCAAGAAGCAGAAGGGTATATTAAGGCATGAGGACCAGGAACTAGAAGCTTTTTAGCTTTTAGGTTTTTAGCAGCAGTTCAGCTGAGATCCATTAGGGTGAGGACTCAGAGTCTTCCAGTTTGAAGAAACAGGATGATTGGCTGAGAAGTTGGTGAGGTAAGGTTAGCTGTGGATTGTTCTGTCTCTCTGATCTTTTAGAATTTACTCCAATACTTGGATCCCAGGTTTGTCTTTATTAATAAGACCTTTTAATATTTGTGCTACAGTTGTGACTTTATTTTCTTTCAATTCCAGGAATTTTTAAATTTCTTTCTTGATTTATTCTTTGACTTGATTATTGTTCAATAGCACATTATTTTGTTCCCCCGAGTTTGTGTATTTTCTGTAGTTTCTATTGCTATTGATATGCAGCTTTATTCCATTGTTGTCAAGTAGAATGCAGGATGTTGTTTCAGTTTGCCTGTATTTCCTGAGACTTGCTGCAACTATTCAAATATTAGCCCTCAGGAATAGAATCATATTAACTGTTCTCAGAGGAAAAAACAAAACAAAATTTCTGCTCTTTAGTGCCAACCACAGTGCATTCTGTAGTCTTCACTTCATCTCTGTTTATTGTATGTAGGATCCTTGCAGCTTTCAGCACATTGGTAATGAGGTATGTCTGTATGTACCAGGGAAACATGAATGACCCATGGTGAGGCAGGTCTTCCACTGCCTGAAGGGTCAGCTTCCAGCAGCACAGAGCTCAATAGAAATCCATGGGGTTGGCATACTATAACTTTTTTATCTGAGTGGGTTAAGGGAAAAGACAGTCACCCCCCACCCCCGATAGTTTCCTTTATTCTTCTTCTATATTCTTCTGATTCTATATTCTCTCTCTACACCTTATATATGCCAACAAAGTCTTTCAGGCAATATAGAAATTACAATGTGGTTACATTCTATTTTTCAAATGAATGATTATGAGTACAGGTGAAAACATGTTTTTCATCTCCCTTACATGAATAAAACAAAGTCATCCCAAGAACCCATATACATTTACATCTAAGCAATTTACTACAGATTAACAGAGTGTGAACAAATGAGGTAGTGTTCTCAACCATTTCTTTTGCTGGCAGGCTGCACATTTCAGTTACAAAAAGAGAATCAATCACAATTGATTGATTGATTAATTAATTAATTAATCAATTAATAATATCTTTTAATAATAAAATATATTATTTATCTTGAAAGGTAATCTTATAAGGAATCTTAAAGGAATCACAAATTTAAGCTTTTATACATGAGAAACAATCAGTCAGCTCTACTTTAAATCTTTAGGGTACATACCCACTGATCAGTAGTTTTTTATATCAGCAAACTGAGGGCAAAAATGGGTATAAGAAATTAATCATCATCTTTGATCCTAGCAAGGAAAGTATGTCAGCTAGTAACAGTTGGGCTGTTTCATATTTTTGACTCTAACCTAATGAATCTATAACTCAGCTATATGTCCTTATGAACTTTGGATTGTTTTCTGGGGTTTTTCATCTCAAAGCTATTATCAAAACATCTGGTCTAACCTAGTTATCTTAAGGTTTTGTTTTCAGCTTTGATGCACACCGAAAGCCATAAATGCATCTTTTAACATCAAGATTAAAAGAATTTGAGCCAGCCTGGCTCCTGGGACTCAATTTTTTATGTTAATCATTGGCCTAAACCACAGTCTATAGGGCTCCTCAATAGAAACTCATATGTTCTAGCTGTGTGACACTTCCTTGTTTTATTTTTTAATCATTAAAACTCTACTTAAACTAACATTATTATTATCAATTACACAGTACAGTTTAAGAAGAATCATCTTCATAATAATCCAGGCAAAAATGCCCAGTAGAAAGGGATGTTCCCATGAGAAAAACACACTACATTATAGGCAGTGGGGATCCTCCCACACCCATCCACACCAGGCCAGTTACCAAAGAAAGCTAGCAGAGGCAAACATGTAAAGGTACAGCAGAAGCAAAAGACGTTCTGAAGGCTGTGGTCTTGGGACCTTGACTCTCTGAGATTTATCCATCAGGGATTTTCCTCCTAGTGGGCTGACACCTTGGAACTTCAGCTGCTACCTGCTGCTCCTCTGACATGGTCACCGGCATAGGTCCATAAATGAAATTCATTGAGTTTATTTTTTTGAGTTATAAACAAAGTTTTATTAGAAAAACCACTTTTAACGGAAAATAATTTTCACAGAGGCCGTAACACAATTCTTTGAGATTCCCATGCCAGAAACAGACATAGAAAGGTAAGAGGATGTTTTATGAAAGGGGTTAAGAAGAAGGAGAATTTTGTTACACTTATCTCTGTCTCTGAACCCCAAGACTATAAGATAACAAGCATTACACAGAAAAATGTAGCATGTAAAACCTATACAGGATCTCACCATATAGCCTTACTTTATCAAGAACTCACTATGTAGACTAGGATGGCCTTGAACTCACAAAGATCCACCTACTTCTGCCTTCTGAGTGCTGGGATTAAAGGTATGTGCCTGGTAGGTTCATTGAATTTTATAAGAAATATTGCATATGTTATTTGCAAATGAATAAGTAAGACTTTTTAGGAATAAGACACTGTGGGTATATTTAGAAACTGTCTTCATTTTTGCATAATGATATGCTAAATCTGATAACTTATTTAAAAATTTTTAACTATAAAAACAAATGCCATCACATACAACTATAAAGTTAACAATATACTTTATTTATGACCTAAGACAATGGCTTGACAGTGGAAGTCAAAATAGAATTGATCATATTGTGATCTATATAAATATGCTATATTTTTGTAAACAAAGTATTTTTAGGCTGTGCTGTTTTCACATAATAACTTCAGATGTGGATAATATTTAGAACTTATAAAACAGTGTTGTGAATGGTTTTGTTTTGTAATCTTTAACATATCATTGCTAGTCGTATCTAGAGGGCAGACTTTGAGCTTCAAGAAGTATCTTGTGTGATTTCTTTGCAATAATTTCAATTTGTTCATACAGCTTTAGAGAACTGAAAGACCCAGTTGAGTCTTGATTAATTTTTGAATTCCAAATATTGAAAACTTGGAAACTTCTCTAGTTTTTGGAAGAGAACTCTGGTGATTCTCATTTCCAGTGGGCTTCAGTTTCTGCCTGATCAAAACACTGGGACATTTTTCTAGAATTAAGACTGACTTTGGCAATGCCTGGATGCTCTTCAAGTTTACATTTGCTACCTTGCTGGACGGCTTGCAGAGTGACTTTTATAAATTGTACTGGGGATGTTTCCTGGTTTAGTACATTATATGTGATATTTCCAGTTATAAATTTGTGAGATTTCTTTAGTCACTTTGAGGTCAACCCAGGACAAGAAGAAAAAAAAAAAAAAAAAAAAAAAAAAAACAACAACCGAGGTTTCAAGACTGTATTTGCTTGGGATTTGAGACTCTGTGGGTCAACATGACATTTCCATTTTTGCATGCAAAGAAAATACACAGTGTCCATTTTAGGCTGTTCGTCTTTCTCCTCTGGACCACAACATTTTCTGGCCTTCTGGTTTATAGTTTAGCATTTCCAGTCAAAGAACAGCACATTTATTTTGAAAGAAGAAAAGGTCCTTTAAATTGTAGGAAAAGTAGAGCAATTAAAATGGGCAGAGTTCCATGAAAACTTACCACCCCCACCCCAATCCCAAATCATTACCGACTGGAAAATATGACTATTGTACACAGCACCTTCATCCATGAAATTTGTATAATACTGGACAAGTAAGAGTAAGATTTTTGTTTCTGGATTTCAACTTCAGTAGACAGAAATTCTTTTGGGCAGCATCCTAACAGTGAGATAGAGCCTTACACAGTAAAAGCTCCATAACTTTTGTACAAATTCGAATAGTCTTTTAAAGCTTTAATTATATTAATGCCATCTGGATTGCAACATGTTCTATACGTGTACTGGGAAAATAACTTTGTAGGACAAAACAAAGAAACATCATCTATGAACTTAGTGCAACAAAACTTTCTTTCAAATCTACTTCAAGTGATGGGTGCAGCATAAGGAAGAAGTTCACATTGGCTGTCGGTTGTGAGCTACTGAGCCCCATTCCATCCATTCCTACTCTTTTTCCTAGGCCAAATACATTTATAACATTCCTCTTCTATGGCTCTCTGAGAAAACTTGGAACTGACATGAACCTACCTCCTTCAAGCTAGATTGTGTTCTTTTTACACAAGCTTCTGTGGAGACTTGGATAGACTCTGGTCCTCCATGGTGCAGTGTGCCAACCATAATTAGCTTACATGATGAAAAGAAACAATTTGTGACTATGGTACATCTATTATGTAAATAATTTTATATTTACTCTTGCTTAACCAATATTCTTTAATATAAACAAATTAAATGTTTCCTGACAAACATAAAATGTGAGGATTTTCACAGGAGAGGTCAACCTTCTATGGACTAGGTGATCTAGAATTGTTGAGCAGCAGTGATCAACCACATCTGAAGAGTAGACACTCTGGGCTTTGTTAAACAGCATTTTCTTAAGCATTCTTAGTGTTTTTTTCTACATTTGGAAGTCTGCATCCAAATTGCTCACAGATTGTGAAAGCGCTAATTGGTGATGCTCCTGCCTTGGTTCAGTGACTCCCACATTCTCTGGCAGTTGGTTCAGTTAAAACGTGAAACTGCTAAAGGTGCTGTTTTAACTAAAGGAATTTAGATAGTGTTT
The DNA here is from genome assembly GCF_004664715.2 of Peromyscus leucopus. Taxonomy (NCBI): domain Eukaryota; kingdom Metazoa; phylum Chordata; class Mammalia; order Rodentia; family Cricetidae; genus Peromyscus; species Peromyscus leucopus. The sequence continues at coordinate 81,182,819 of NC_051069.1, forward strand.
TGCTTGTTAATTTGGGAAGGTATCTTATGCTCAAAACTTCAGTGACTCCTGAAATTGACTTGGCCGGGATTATGTTTACATCAATTACCGAACTTAAAATTTAGATAGGAAATATACATATCTATTGGACAAATAGATGGAGAGGACAAAATGAAATTTACAGATACTGATACCAAACAAAACATATTTTAGACTTTATTGACTTTTGTTTTCTTATAAATATGTTGCACATACGCATAATTCCTTGGGCATATGAAATATACAAGACTGTCCGAGCATCAGTAAGCACACTGGATATAAAATTAGAAGTTACTTATTTTTGAGTGTTTCCAGGAATATGCATTAATTACATGTAAATAAGTGGATACAGTACCCCCTTTTGTCTCCCTTCATCGTCTTTACTGTGTTAGACAGAAGAAGGGCATTGGAAGAAATAAAATATACTAAGCGTTCAGAGCAGGACTAATGCTATCCATTCTAAGTTCTTCTGAAGTCCTTTGAGATGTTTCTAAATCACTTGGCAGGCATCTGGGAGAAAACTGTCCTTTCAATTCTTGTTCAATATAATCTAAAATTTAGAAAGAAAGGAAGCTTCAGAAACTGGAGAATATTAGTACAGTAGGAAGCATCATTAGTAACAAAAGTTAAAGTTAGAGAAAGTAAAGGGAAATGTTATCAAATTTTCAGAATTATATTCTGTCTAATATTATCTAATATGTCTCCAGTTTTAAAGAAAAAATACAAATGTTGGAGATTCTCTGAGTCATAGTATGGAATGATTGAAGAATGTTTGAAATGTTCATTTTGTTGAGTCAGTGATATTTTTTCCTTCAATGATGAAAATTATGATTAACTTTTTTGGGGTAGAGGTTTGAGACAGGGTTTCTCTGTGTAACCTTTATTTTCCTGGAACTCTGTGTAGATCAGGCTGGCCTAGAACTCACATAGATCCATCTGCCTCTCCCTCCTGAGTGCTGGAATTAAAGGCATGTACCACCACCACCTGGCTGTGATTAACTTTTTCTTCAGTGGATTTACAATGAAAGGAAACTAATAATTCTTCACAGTTGTCTTACTTAGCACCATTTTGATTTAGAAAAGTCATATATACCTCATTTAGTCAGATGTATATATTAAACTGATTACATGTTGCATTTTTTCCTCTCACCCCCTTTACTTAGACCACATTTTAAAAATATTTGATCACTCTATGATGTAAAAAAATGTATAAGCAAGTTTTGAATGGTACTTTTGTTAATATTGTTGAACATTGTAAATGGAGCTCAATGGGCCACTCTGTTGGGAGTTTAGCAGAATAGAATGAGGACAATGGGGGCTCAGTACATGAGGTTTCAGAAGGACTATCAAGTAACAGGCTAGAGGCTATTTGTGTGCTGTACTGACAGAGACTCTCTGGGCATTATATCCACACCCTGAGAATGTGAGTAAGGTTAAATTAAATTTAAAAGTAATAGGTTAATGTGTTTCATAGGAGAAATTTCAAGGCAGAAGAGAATCCAGGCTAGTGGATTTGTTCACTCTCATCCAGGTATCCTATGTAAAAGAACAAATAAGCAAAAGATATAAACATATATGCATTTTAAAATAAAAGTTTGTGCAACTTTTGGTCTCTGCACATCCCGAAAAAAGAGGAAGCAATTTTTAGAATGAAACCTCATGTTCAGAAAAGGACAGAAAGAAGGCTGTCTTTTGGCACAAGATCTTATCCATTAAAGTTTCCAAATTATGAAATTTCAAATTCAATTGAAAAGAGAGAGTCTAAACAGAGGATGCTGCTGAAAGTTTTCCTTACTTGTTGAAAGCAATTCTAGGGAAATATTTCCTCAGGATCAGCACACAGATGGTACCACAGCTACAGTGCAAGATGGACCAGAATGTGACAGTGTCATCTGCATGGTACTGGTTTTGGAAAGATACAAGATTGAGGGAGTCATAGAGTTGTTCACCATGGTTCTACTGGCATTTTGTGGCTATCGCAGAGTCAGTGTCCTCTTCATGAGGTCCTGAGAGGTCACTGAATGAAACTGTAAATGTGAAACCTGTTACAATGGAGAGCCTAGGACATTGGAGAAGAACAATCAATAGGATATCTACAGAAGAAAGCTGTAGGTATAAAGTGGAATCATCCCGAGGCAGATGTTATGTATGCAGCACTCTGTAGACAGAAGAGCTGAAGGCTGGAGATATCCAAGCCCTTTGGAGCCAAGACAATGCTACCATGGGTCTTAGATGCTTAACTTAGGGTCCTAGTGTTTTCCTTTGTGAGTTTTGGTTTTGCTTTGGCTGATTTTTCTTTGCTATGGCTTCATTCCTTTTTTTTTTTTTTTTGGAAAGTGCCAGTATATGTTTGCGGTGGTTTGAAAGAAAACAGCCCCCAAAGCAAGTGGCACTATTAGGAGTTTTGGCCTTGTTGTAGTAGGTAAGGTTTTGTTGGAGGAAATGTGTCACTGTGGAGGAGGACTTTGAGATCTCCTATATGCTTCAGCCATGCCCAGTGAGACAGACCACTTCCTATTGCCTGCAAGCTAAGATGTAGGACACTTGGCTACTTCTCCAGCACCATCTCTGCCTGCATGCCACTATGCCACACCATGATGATAACAGACTAAACCTCTGAAAATATAAGCCACTGCAATTAAATGTTTTTCTTTTATAAGAATTTCTGTGGTCATAGTATGTCTTCATAGCAATAGAAACCCTAAGACAATGTTGGAGGAACGTAACTTGCTCTTTAATTTGACAGAGGCTCATAGTTAGCAGGTTGCCTGAGTCTCAGAAGGAGCTCCAGACTTTTAAATGATGTTGGAATGGTTAGAGATTATGAGGACTTTGGAAGTTGAATTGAATTCATTTTACCATTGTGAGATAGCCATGAGTCTAGGGATACAACATGGAAGGTTATGGTTTAAAAGTGATATATTTAGTTGTCAAGTTGATAAAAATGGATTTGTAATAGCCGATATTGACTGTCAACTTGGCAGTCTGTATAACTGCTAAAGAGAAAAGCATCTCTATGAGGGATTGTCTAGATTAGATTAGTTGATGGGAGGAGACCTAACCTAAATGTGAATGGTACTACCCTGTAGGCTGGGTTCCTGAACTGAATAAAAAAGGAGAACATGAGCTAAGCACAAATATTTATCTCTCATTGTTTCCTGATGGTGGATATATGACCTGTCATCTCATGTTTGTACCACCATAAATTCTCCATCATTACTGTGTCCAGCATCACCTGGTTCTAGAAACCTTACTGGCAAGGAGGGAATGAAGAAAGGACAGGCACATGTACAGGAAAGCTTGGTTCAGATGGGTCATGCCTACTCTCATGGAGTGGCACCAACTCTGAAACAACCCAGAACATCAGCACATTGACTAGGTACAGCAGAAAGATGGCTTTAGCTAACCTCAGTGGAAGGTGTCAGTAAAGGACCAGTCTCAGGTTGTAAACATCTGGGAATAGGAAGCTGGGGCTGAAGTTTTCTCTTCATGGTGTCAGCATTCACAGAGGGACCAGAAGAAGACTTTGCCAATTTCTTTGGGTCTGAGACATTGGTCCTTGTCAATAACATATATTCCATCAGGGCTTTGTTGGCTCACCGCACACCATGATGGACTGTATACTCTTGTACTTTGTGCCAAATTAAATCATTTGTTGACTAAGTTACCTTTATCATGTATTTCATCATATTAACAACTAACTTAGATATGAAGTTATCCTTCTTACCATTCCTTTGTCTTTTCTTTCATGTCTTTTGATTTCTTTTATTTAAGCTAAAAATCTATATACTTAGCTTACAACTCAAGGAATTCGGTGGAAAGTGATCACACTAACAGCCTCTAGAAAAGTCCATTATCATACAGGTAAAACAGGAAGGAGGCACTGTTATTATGCACCATGTGTCTGCTATTTGGGCACAATGATAAAAGTAACTATAAAACCCCAAATATAACCAAAATAGTGAGATTTTGGAAATTAAAAACAATCTTGCTTCTCAGAAGTTTCAAACCAATATCTCTGACAAAGCAATGCTAATATTAACTAGATTGTTCCAATATGCAGGGTATATGGAGAAATCCTACTAGAATTGACACTTAGAAACATCTGGAGTGTTCTAAAAGTCCTGATGTCTACCTCCCACCCACAGACATATATATTTAATTGGTGAGAGGTAACATAGCTCTCAGGAAGTTTTAAAACTCTCAGTAACCCTAGCACGCAACACAGTTTTAGAATTCCCTATTCTCAGACTTACATTTGCACTAAAATCATCTGAAATGTTTGTTAAAACAGTTTATCAGGTCAGACTAAAGAGACACTGATTGAATACAGCTTTACTGGAGTTCCTAAAGGTTTTGAAGAAGTTCCCGAACACTCCTACAACTCCTGCTCTTTGAGTATTGCCTCTTAATTGTAGCCATGCAAAAGATTACTCAGTTAAGATACTGGGGACAGTCAATTTGGAGTAGAGTTTGCAGTTGCACCGAGCTTCAAGGTAGTACCGAGGACAGAAGATTACTTTCTATGTAAGAAAAGATGGCTACGGTCTCAAGGGCCTTGTGGAGAAGCTACAGGAGCACCTGGCATGTTCTGTGCTATCAGTTAGAAGCTACTGCCCAAGGGGCTGAAGACTGTTAAGCATTGCATCTACTGCTGCTCACCACCCATTAGTCATCACATTAAGCATTCTCCTCTCTCATGGAGTGATCTTGCTCACCTAGATGTGTGAAAGCATGTTAATTCACAATGAATTATACAAGACTACAGCGGAAGATCAGTACATCAGGGTCAGTGAATTTTTCTGCAGTGTGCAAAATCATAGGAAGTCTGCCTGTTGGAAGATTGCCTAATGAGCATTACACAACTTAGGAATTCACAGTTTATAAAACATTTCTCAGGTAAAGTTGGCTGAGACACTTTCATCCACTGAAACTTATAATATAATATAAGACATTTTATATCATAATATAAAAATGTTCCTTTGTAAAAAAAAAAAAAACATTCTGAGAACCCTGCTGAGATTGCTGTCCTTCACAGGGTTTTTGTTCCTACAGTTTCTGAACTCAAGTCTAATGGCTATGAAGATAGACTGACACATGCCAAATGACGACCAAGATTAAAGTTATAATTGAAGCTGTTAATGATCCATTGTGATGAGGGTATTTTCAATTTTCTTGATGAAATCAAAGTAATTGTTTGAGCCTTTGGTGTTGAATAATGAAGGCATAAAAATAATCAAAATGGTAGATACTCCTAGAAGCTAAGAATGGTTCTCAGAAGACAGTTAATAAGAAAACAAACACTCCTATTGCCACAAATGAACTAGCTGTGCCATTAACCTAAAAACAAGGGGTAGTTCTGCCTCAGAACCATTACAAAGTCATGAACAGCTAATGGTTGAATTCAGCTGCCAAGACCTGTCCTGGAAACTCCAAGAGCTAATAAACACTTTCAGCAAAGTAGTAGGATACAAAATTAACGTGCAAAAAATCAATAACCTTCCTATACACAAATGACAAATAGACTAGAGAAAGAAATCAAGGAAACAATACCTTTCACAATAGCCTTGAAGATATATAATGTCTTGGGGTAACTAATCAAGCAAGTAAAAGATTTGTATGATACAAACTTCAAACTTTAAGACATTGAAGAAAGAAATTGAAGAAGATACCAGAAAATGGATCCAATGCTCATGAATTGGCAGGGTTAATATAGTAGAAATGATAGGCTGCTCTCAAAAACAATCTACAGATTTGATGCAATCCTCATCAAAATTCTAGCAATATTTTTCATAGAACTTGAAAGACAATTTTCAGCCTTATATGAAAACACAAAAAACTCAGAATAACTAAGATACCTCTAAATGATAAAAGAATTGCTGCAGGTATCACCATCCCCAATCTCAAGCTGTACTACAGAACTGTAATTATAAAAACAGCATGGTATTGACACAAAGCCAGACAGACTTGTTCAATGAAATAGATTGAAGACAGGGACAAAAATCCACATACCTATGGACACTATACTTTTGATAAAGAAGCCAGAAATACACACTGGAAAAAAGTCAGCATCTTTAAAAATGGTGCTGGTCAAACTGGATGTTTGCATGTGGAAGAATGCAAATAGATTCATACTTATCATCCTGTACAAAACTCCAAGTGGATGAAGGACCTCGACATAAAACCAGATACTCTGAACCCAAAAGAACAGAAAGTGAGGAATCACTTTGAACTCATTGGCACAAGAAAAGACTTTTTGAATAGAATATCATTAGCACAGACACTAACATCAACCCTTCATAAACAGGACCTCATGAACTCAAAAAGCTTCTGCACAGCAAAGGACACCATCATTTGGATAGGGCAGCAAGCTATAGAATGGGAATAGAAGTTTACTAACTGTACATTTGATAAAGGGCTAATATCCAAAATATATAAAGAACTCCAAAACACTTGACAGTAAGAAAGTGAACAACTTAATCAAAAAATGGGGTGCAGACCTAAATAGAGAATTCTTAAAAGAGAAAATTCAAATTGCTGTGAAACACTCAATATCCCTAGTCGCCAGGAAAATGTAAACCAAAACTGCTTTGAGATTTCATCTTACATTGAACAGAATGGCCAAGGTCAATAAAATAAATGATAGCTCATGCTGGCAAGACTGTGTGTCAAGGGAAACATTCATCTATTGCTGGTAGGTGTGACTGTTTTTTACAGCCCTTATGGAAATCAGTGTGGTGGTTCATTAGAAAGAAGGGAATGAATCTATCTCAAGATCCAGCTTGGACATGTACCCAAATTAGGTTTCATCCTACTACATAGACACTTGTTCAATCATATTCATTGTTGCTTTATTTATAATATCTAGAAGTTGAAAACAACATAGATGCATGTCAACAGATGAATGGATAAAGAAAATGTGGTACATTACAAAATGGAATGTTATTAAACTGTTAAAAAAATGAAATAATGACATTCACAGATAAAATAGATAGAACTAGAAAACTAATTCTGAGTGAAGTAACTCAGACCCAGAAAGACAAATAAGGAATGTATTTGCTTATATGTGATGCTAGCTGTCAAGTCATTGATAAGTGAGCTACAATACATGGAAGCACAGAGGTTAAGTAGAATAAGGGACTAGGAAAAAAGAATGGAACTCCCTAGGGACAGGAAATAGAGTAGATAGTTGTGGATGGATGGGAGGTGGAGGGGGGGCTGAAATGGGAAGATAAAACAGAGATGGGGAGGAAAGAGGGAGGCAAGGGAGGAAATTGAGGGAGGAATAGGTAAAACTAAGTGCCATTTGAGGGGTTGTGTGCAAACCTAATGCAATAGAAACTTCCATATATGCATGGTGTTCTGAATAAAATTGCCAAATAAGAGGGAGGCAGAGCCCCAACTGGACATCTCTTATCACCAAATATGGGAAGTAGATTAATGGATTACATCTAATTGAGGTGTTTTTTTTTTTTGCCAAAGGGGTCTGTTAGAGACCCTCAGAAAACCCAGGCTAATGTCAAGGATATTGATTTCTCCCCACAGACTGAGGCAAAACCTTGTTGCTGAAGATAATACCTACACAACTCGTTAAATTAGAAGAAGTCCAGCTAGTGCTTACCTAAAGCCTTTACTCCTAAGAACTAGTGTTCATGGTACTTGGAAGTACTCTGCATGTAAAGGTAAACACCAAATTCAGCTACAAACCCTTTGATCTGCAAGACTGACCTGCCTGTTAGATATGCTGGTGCATTAGTGCCACAAAGCTTGTTGGAGTAAACAATCAATATCTGATTTGAGTTAAAGCCTACTCCATGAAATGGATTCTATGCTCTGCATGTATAACCAAGAATCTGAGACTAGACATCCCAGGAACTTAGGGGATGACCAAATACTATTGTTTTGTTAAAGGAACATGGCAGAATGGCAATATGACCATGACTAGCCTCATAGATCCATGTCTTGCTTCAGGGCATCAAGACTTTATAGCAGCTTGTCATGTGCCATTGGCTAGGAAAGCAGAAAGAGATAAATGCTGGAGCGTGGCAAATTTTCTCCTTTTTATTCAGTTCAGTTTCTCCATTTTATTCAATGCCTCACAGATTGATGTCTATTGTCCCTGTGCAGAGCTCTGCTTCTTTTTATTAATAAGATAATAATATATAACAATTGAGGAACAATTTAGACTTCAGTGCTTTCTTGTAGCTGCATGAATGCATGAGGAGGGGTCATCGTGGTACAGCACACACATTTTAATGGTGAGGCTTCTAGGCAAGAGCCCAAAGAAAGACTATTAGAGGGAACATAAGGTTAGATAATATTAGTTGTACTTATTCATCACATTTGTTTCTGTAAGTCTGCCAGGTCTTTTTTGTTATGAAGAACCATTAAAATCTGATTAGCACTGAAACATATATGGTATTAGGATTGTATAGACAGACAAAAATCAATAATATATGGGGTATATACAGATACACATAATTATTATATGGAACTAGAAATTGACAGGTGTTAAGATATATAGTCAAGCAGCAGAAATAAGTTCAGTTTTTTTCAAAATAACAGCTTTGAGTCTGAGAAAGAGGCTGTGCTTTAGTATGAGTTTAAAACTTAAGACCTACACAAGACCAAGATAGTCAAAATCCCAGCATGGATGGAGTACATGATCTCCAGTCTCCATTCCATACTGAGGAGTTATTAGCAGTGGATAGTTTCTAGGGGAAGGAGAATCCTTCTTTATTGAGGATGTGCCAACTGGGAGGCTTCCCATGCCCCCAGGGAATGGTGCCATACCCATGCACATATTGGCAGCACTAATTGATGTGTGTTACCAGAAAAAAAAAAGAAAGTCGGGAGGGCAGAATGTTGGGAGGGATATATTGGGATAGTTGGATGAAGATATAGGACACAAATATGGTATTTCATTATATACATATGTGAAATTCTCAAAAAAATAAAAAATAAAGGAAAAGTTAAATGCTGCTTGCCAAGCCTGTTGACCACTCACTCAGGAGCTTGGTTTGCCCTGCTCAGGCTGGAGACCAGTGCTTAGCTCATTTAGAAACGTGCCATTGGTCTGCTGAATGTAACACTTGACCAAAAATGTGTTTGTCCCTTGGCTTTAACAGGTTGATATATAAAATTTACCATTGTGGTGGTGACAGGTAAGTTTGGAGATATTATTCAGTTTTAAAATAGGAAAAAGAGCAAATGTAATAATAAACAGTCCTATGAGCTATGTGATATAATCATATAATCAGAGAGTTCCATTCATGCTAGACCTGTCTGAGTAAGTGCACATCAGCATTATCTGAACAAGGCTAGGGCTCTAACTCAATGCTGCTAAGTGCTGAGACCTCTGAGAATTCAGCAAGTTATGTGTTTTATGCTGGCAGAGGATCTTGCCTTCTGAAGGTTGCTGTCAGGTAAGCTGTTAAAAGTTGGCGTGGTTGTGTCAATTTCTTGAAATGAAACAATGAAATGTGCTGCATCAGTTGACTTTCTTTTACTCAAGATCTCTATATAGTATGTGAAGCTGTGCTCCTACATGCTACACAGATGGAAATGTTTTTCCAAATTGGAACCAATCCTTTCAAACCTTACTGCTGCCTAATCAGATAAATTTATATGACATTTGAGTCCCCTTTTGTCATTTCTACATTCTTCCCAGGATCTTCAGCCCAGTTCCAGTTCAAAGAACCACTTTCTTTACTCCTTCTTAACAAGCAACCTTCATTTGCTGAAGTTTTAGCATCATGTTGTACAGTTTGGTCCCATATTCCAATTCAGGTTCTTTTGCCTTTTCTAAAACCTCTGAAGTCACTTCTCTGACAGTAACAAACTCCTGCCAACATCATCCGTGACTGTTAGAATTCACTTCTTCCAAAATGCTGTTTATGCTGATGCATTGATCCCCTTTCATGAGTCATAAATGCTCATTCTTTATGAAGTTCACAGCTTTACTGAGATGGGATTTATTCATCCTTCACAAGTTGTCTATACTTGAGCTGTATCCCAAGCTACAAGGGAAGTTGTTCACAGTATTTAGTGTTGAATCCAAGGCTGGAGAGATTGGCCAGTGGTTAGGAGTACTTGTAGACAACCCAAGTTCATTTCCTAGCATATACATGATGGCTCTCATCCATCTGTAACTTTGATCCCAGGGGATCTGAAGCCCTCTCCTGGCCTCTACATGCATATTATGCACAAGGTGCCCAGACATATGTGCAGGTAAAACACCTCTGCACATAAAACAAATACACAATTAAATGAATAAATAAAAGTGGTGAATCCTTTCCAGAAAGTTCAATTTACTTTGCCCATGTATTCCAGAGGATCACCATCTTTGGTATATGTGATTATGAAATGTATTAGTTATATATATAACTTGAAAGTCAAACATGATCCTGAGTGAGAATAGATGGTGTTAGAAGTCTTAAGACAACAGTAGTCTCATACATCTCCATCAGAGCTCTTCTGTAACCAGGTGTACTGTCAGTGAGTGGGGATGTTTTGAAAGGATTTTTTTTGTGACAAGAAACCATGATCTAAACAGATATGTAGTGAGCCGGGCTGTTTTGTTCCACTTAGAGAGCACATGAAGAGTAGATTTAGTATAATTCTTAAGGGCTCCAAAATAATATGACCATTGGCATGATTCACAAACTAATGGCTGTATTTTTCCTAACATGACTGTCAGCCTGCTCTTTGGAGCTTTAAAGTCAAGCACTAATTTCTCCCCTCAAGCTATATAAGCCCTAGATGACATCTATGGATGTGTAGAACATCTGTTGTGTAGTTAGGGCCATTCATCTACTTTCTTAGCTTGGTTTTTGGATATGGCAGCTGCTTCTACATCAGCACTCACTGCCTCATTATACACTAGTGGAGATGACATCTTCCCAGAACCCCCACGAATCAACCTCTGTCAGCGTCACTCTTTCCCTCTGCAGGTGTCTCACCTCTCTCTGTCTTCACAGAACTGAAAAGCACTGGTCCTTGCTCTGTATTAGGCTATGGTTCAAAGAAATGTGTGACTGGTTAGGTTTCAGTGCAGACTGTTCAAATAGTCTCCATAGCCATGGTAAAACTGTTCAACTTTATTATCATTCACAGAACTACTGGAGTAACACACTGAACACCTTTCAAAAACCTTCCCTGTGCATGCACAACTTGACAAAATGCTTGTCATAGGAGGCTACGTTTTTCTTCCTTTCTTCCTTCCTTCCTTTCTTCCTTCCTTCCTTCCTTCCTTCCTTCCTTCCTTCCTTCCTTCCTTCCTTCCTTTCTTTCTTTCTTTCTTTCTTTCTTTCTTTCTTTCTTTCTTTCTTTCTTTCTTTCTTTCTTTAATTCTTAGCTTTAGACATAGCTTCTCCATTGAGCTTTATCATTTTTGGTTTTTGATTGAAGATAGGCAGGTCATGTTTCCTGTCTCTTAAACACTTACAGGTTATTGCAGGATAATTATTTGCCTTAATTTCTGTGCATCGCTTTGTCTCTGAGAATCCAGAAGCTGGAGGATAGTAAGAGAGAAAGAGTGTAAGTAGTGACCTGGATGAAGAACAACACACACTACAGTGATAGAGTCAATTTGCTGTCCTGTGTGTGTGCAGTGAATTCATTTAAACAATTTAAAATTTTTTATTTAAGTAATTTTTTTATATTTTTATTTTTTATTATTTATATTTTTAAAAAAATCACTAAAATATGGCCAAAGGACAGAGAGTAAGGACATGCTACTTAGAAAATCATTCCAGACATATTTAATAGGGGTTGCCTCAAACTTTCTATTTGTAAAGCAACGTGGCAGCAATGCACAATAATAACTGGAGTGGAGTGACTGAATGTCTACCTGTATTAATAGAAAGGAACGCTCAAGACCTGGATGTAGTTTCGACAATTCTTTAAATAAACCACAGAGTGAGTGGTTTGCAGATAGCTCTTGGCATGGTCTCTGGCTACTTAAGTTAGGAGAATAAGTGTGATTGACAGCATCTGGTTTAACAGAACAAACGGGTGCATGAACACAGATGGTGTCCAGGTTGGCTTCACATCAGAAAGTTGCCAGGTAGGCTAGAGTGAAAAAATGGATTTTCTGGACAGGGAAGATTTTTCTCTATAGCCCATGTTATGATAAACAAAATCTCTTTTCTTTTTCTTTTATTTTTTTTAAACTCAACTGTAAAAACTTCCTCTGAGGCTTGTAGAATCCAAACACATTATTAGCCAAGCAGGAACCAACAGCTAACCTCATACAGACTTCTAAAACCTTTTACAGTAATAGAATTGCTGCAAATTGTGCAGATGCAAGATTGTTTCATTGACATGATTGACAATATCAGAGTAACAGCATCCAAGAGAGAATAATACCTCACAACAAGATGGCAGCCCCCATCTGCTTCTGGGTCCCCAAAGCCTGACACAAGTGTGAAGAAAGCAGGTACAGCTCCAGTTTAATATACAGCAGGTTATGTGCTAGGAATTCTGTAAACCCTGTAAAGGTGTTCATGGCAAATTTCATTATTAGCTCTGGAATATCAGTGTCAAAAGGAAGAATAAGAGTGTCCTTATATCTTGTGTGGATGGGTATGTCTCTACAGAACATAAGAAGTCAAAGGAAGATAGTGGAAAATTCAGGGACACACCTCCCCTACAGTATGTGTGTGTGTGTGTGTGTGTGTGTGTGTGTGTGTGTGTGTGTGTGTGTGTGTGTAAACAGCAACTACATGACAGGTCTTGGGAGTCTGGGAGGCAAACAGACAAGAGAGCTGCGATGCAGCTGGACTCAAAGCACATTGCCACTCAACTCATATGCCACAGAGAAACAGTACGCAAAGCACAAATCTGTGCTTACATCCTAGATGAAGGGACTCGATCACAGGCCTGGGAAGGGAATTTTCTTCAAATTATAGCTGTGGCTTTAAAACCATGAATGGAGACTTTCCTATGTTCTGAATATGAACGAGATCATGGCCATGCTGTTTCGATTTTCCTACTCACATACAGATTTGCAGGCATGTCTGCATTACCTAAGCACATTTTCAGAAATTTTAGAATGTGAAACATGTAATATAAGGCGTCTTTAATTTTTTTCAAGGAACATACAACAGTACAACTTTTGAAATTAAAAGAAAACAAAACAACAACAACAAAATTACTCAGTGAGCATATTCTTGACTCAGAGGTTTGGAAATATTTGTAAAGTTGAAAAGTTCAGAAATTTAAGTTTTTTGTTAAAATCTTTGCAGTGTTTTATTTCTGGTACTAACTATAAGCTTACAGAAATGACATATAGTCTTAAGAATTTAAAGCCAAGTAAACAACTTTCATTTTAATAAAGCACGGCTGTAACTTTTATTTTAAAATGATTTGCAATAAAAATGTCATTGGTTCCTAGGGCCTAATAGTACTTGTGGGAAGATAAAAACTATGTAGAATTTTACTTACTGTGTTGACTTTTGATTAATAATAAACTTTAGCAATGGTCTCATAATCATGTACATTTATAATAAGAAGAAAAATTTACACAAGAACACTACGTGCAGAGCACTGTTAACATTATTTATGTGCCATACACCTCTCTCCCAAATTCTACTGCCTTGCCATTTACAATATAACCTATTTTGCAAATTAAAAAAATTAGGAAAAACAAGTGCCAAAAAGTAGCACGTGGTCAGATGGCTTTGGGTGACAAAACCCAGCACTGAGCCCAAGCTGCTGGCCTCGGGTTCTGTGTTCCTTATGTTTCCCTCTGTTCCCCTTTCCACAGGGTCTATGCTGGTGCTGGGGTTCAGTGAAAGGTCAGCATCATTAGAGCAGAATGATCATTCAGAGATACCAACACAATAGCTCTTCCCTAAGAGCAATTAAGCCCTGAGATTTACCAAAAGATTTTTGCTCTCTCTAAATTTGGTTCAATTTGTCTGCATTAGCTGTATATTGCTAGCTAGAAGTAGATACAGAAACTTATGAACCAGCCAAGAAGACAGACCATTCATCATATATGACCCTTTGTTTGTTTGTTGAATGAGGTTGTGGAAGTACTAGTTTAAATGTCCTTTCTATATCACGTGCTTTGTAAAGGAGCATATATTAGGTTTGTGTCATGAATGTGAAAGCTCAACTTGTCATAATTGAATGAGCATGTACCTGTGAATAAGGAGGAGCATAGACTTCTCATGTAATAGACTCATGTGCTAACTTCTCACCTCCGTTACTGCTAGAATGATCTTCTGAGGTAAGGACCATTTTGTGTCTACTAAAGAAGGAGGAGGAAATTAAGTGACAGAGAAATGACATAACTCCAACCTTAGTTGGCTGTAAATGGAGGAGGTAGGCAGGACTCACACTCAAGCTGTCTGGACATTGAAACTGTTTCCTGACATCTGTGCTCTTCACTCAAATTGTCTCTCTACGTGAGGGGTGTGAGGACACTGAAGAGGGAGTAGTAAATGGTACTAATGTTCTGAAGTCAGGGCTTTAGAATTGTTACACAGACAAAAGCCACCCAGGGAAAACTGTTGAAAGGGCTGCAAGAAAATCAATGCACAAAACTTTTAGTGAAAAAATAAAGAAATGGTGGCTTAAAGGGACTAGTGAAGAAATGGTAATGATGCTGCAGTCAATAACATTGGCATCAAACATCTATTTAGAACTGATCATATTCCAATATGGTTGTAAATGTATTATGTCCTTTAACAATTTCTGTCCCAAACACTATAAATTAGATGTCATGTAATATTCTTACTTTGATAAAGGAGAAATGGACACACTTCAGTCAGGCTGAAAACTTAGGCAAACAAAACCTTTAAGATAGAAATATATATATACCAGTACCATATATCAGTTGCTGTGGTAGCTGCTGAGAATAGAAGAAATGACAGCAAAGAGAAAATTTTAGTTAGAAAAGATAGAAGAAATGATGCAGATTTAGAAGGCATCTTACACAAACTTGTATTCAAAGTATGGTCAGCATTATCCTGGCAAAGAAAACAGGAGAGGGTTTTTTCATGGAAAAATCTGTGTCAGCAAAGAAAATGAAGTAAGGCAGAATTCTCTTTTAAGGGTCCTCAAAGTGAAGTAAGTTAGGTGGAGTTACAGGAGTCAAAGGCAATGCAAGAAGACACCAGTGTCCAAGGCTGTAAACCATTGATGGCAACATAAATAAATAGCCTGGGAGGCTCTTGGAAGGTTTTGATAGTTTTAGTCAGACAAAAGCAGCATGGAAAATGAAAGATGGTGATGCCTAATCATGAGAAAGATATGAGAAAAAAAAAAAAAGGTCGATGATGGGGATAAAAAGATGTTAGGGAGATCATGTTGGTAAATGCCTGGGATGCTAAAATAGGGCAAGGATGTGGGATCCCTGAAACTCCTGCTTCAGTGGGCATCCTGGGGTACATAGTGGCAAGGAGGCATGTGTGTGAGTCCACATGGTCAAATGTCAATACTGCTTGTTTATTAAGTGTTGGGGAGCAATCTTGTGATCAGGCACATTAAAAAAATGCATCTTCAGCAATCCACTAGAAGCTGCTCAGCACTTCCTAGGCCTGAGCTGGAGGAGGACACAGAGGGCCCCCGCAGAGGTCTGGGGAGGGACAATCTACCAGGAGCCTGGCAATGCCTCTGGTGCTGGGCCTCTGGCACCATCATACTAAGAGCCATCGGAGGTGTCTAGGCCAGAGCACATGAGAGAAGAAAAGCAACAGCTCTAAGTCATGCCTTGAGGCTGGGACTAGCAGGACTCAACCAAGTGCTACCTGTTGTGGGATATTGGATGGCACTCCGACACTCCAAAACTGTTGATAAAGTTAACCTTGAATTCGGGGATGGAGTCAGCGACTTGCTGACCAGAATTAACTAACCATAGAGAAGCCAGGAATAAGGACAGAGAAACTGTAGAGGAAAGAGTAGCGAGGGACTTGGGATTTGTATGCTCCCTTTGATCTGGAAATGTAGATGACAGTTGGTTGCTACTCCTCTGCTTCTTGAATCCATCAGGTTTTCTACCCCGATATTAGACTCCTGAGTTTTTATTAATAATAGAACAATTTAGATAAACACTTCAGTCACCCATGACCCAACCAGGATCCCTCTTACTGGGAGGTCCAGCATCATTATGGTAGGCGAGTACAGGGTGGAGAACTGAAAGGCAGAAGAGTTCATGGGCTGGAGAGAGGGATGGATCTGAAGAGGTGAAGGTGGTGAAGAACCTGCTGACATGAATGGCCTGCTAGCCACCCGAGTCCAAAGTGATGTCCAGGCCTGGGCTATTGCCACGGATCAGGTCTTTGTCTGAGGCCCTGAAGCAGCTGAGGGGGGCTGTGTTGATGTCTGTGGCTTCTGTTGCCACTGAGGGCTATGCAGAGGCCTGTGGTCAGGGCTGCCACCTGGGGCCATGTTGGTGTCAAAGGGCCATGATGTCACAGAGGCCATTCTAACCTGAGGGCCTATGCTGCTACCTGGGACCATAGTGACATCCTGGTCTAGGCTGCTGCCTAGGACCATGTCTGGGTCTGTGGTCCTATCACAGCTAAGGTCTGTACTGATGTCTGTGGCCCATGTTGCCACTGAAAACAACACAGATGCTGGGGATCTGGGCCTCAGCCTATGGCCATGAGGGAGTATGATGGCCATGGTGTCATCCAGGCCAGGGCTGCTGCCCTTGTCTGGGTTCATGGCCCTGCAGCAGCCAGGGTCTAGGTTGATGCATGGGGTTCCTGTTACCACACCTGGGCAACACACTAGAGCTAGCCCTGAGGATGTGAGAGCTGACACCCCCCCTTTCACTTGTATGCCCCCTACAGCAATCAGGAGAGAGAACCCTGCAACTCACCTGTGCAAAACAGTAGAGCTGGCCCTGGTGGTATTAGTGTAGGTGAAGTGGATCTGAGGACCTGCACGCAGAAGAACTGGCCCTGCTCCTTGCTTCATGCTGCATTGGACAAGCTAGCTGAAACAGTTCTAGAGCCCGGGAAAGTGACAAAGAGGGAAAGCTTGTGGGCTGACCAATTTAGCTTCCACCAAGTCCCAGAGCCAGGGCCATGAGTTGGCCCACCCCAACATCCACCTCATCTATGAACTGTTGGAGAAGGTAAAGGGGATGAACCTACAGATTCAAAACAGCAGAATCTCATGACATAGGACAACTACAGGATATCCAAGAGGATCCCTAGCGAGAGCCCATTACCAGGGGCATAGCAGAAGCCAGAGACCTCTTGCTAGACCATGACTCGTGTCAATGAACACGAGCAAGTAAAGATGAAGGGACTAAAGGGCTAACTGTGTGACTCAATGGGCCATGCTACAGCTTCCACAATAGTCTCTCTCTCTCTCTCTCTCTCTCTCTCTCTCTCTCTCTCTCTCTCTCTCTCTCTCTCTCTCTCTTGTTTTGCTTTTTTGTTTGATTTTTGGTTTTTCTTTTAAATTTGGTTTTGTTTTGGGGGGAGGTCTCAAGGGCAGAGGTCAGACGTGAGGGGACGGAGAAATAAGTGAGATCAGAATGCACGGTGTGAAATCCACAAAGAATCAATAAAAGTTAAAACCATGCATCTTCAGTGTTAGACACACATAATAATGCCCAGATAATTACTCTGTTTTGAGTGTGAATTGTTAAATGTCTGTTTCGTAGAAAGTTAAAATCATATATCTATCGGTTTTTTTTTTCTTCTGCTTCTAGGGTAGATTTGCCAGCTCCTTGGGGGAAGTACAAGGAAACTGTATTCTGGCTTTTCTGTCTTACACAAAGCCTCTGCTTATTTCTAGACACTGGTATCTTAATAGAAAGTGGCAGATTTTTTTTTCAGCTCAGTATTTTCCAGTCATTACGGTACAGCTGACCTACTTAAACTTTCCCTGGTTGGTCTCTTTCTCCCTGCTGTAAGGTTTCTTTGCTAAATTGGGTTGAGTTTGTTTGTGGAGGCAATGATAATGTTAGAATTCCGGCCCAAAGTAAAGTTGTTTTTTATTGAGTTTGGATAGGAACACTATTATGTTAAAAACATGCTTGAAAATATTCTTGATCTGTCTGCATAAACCAGCACACTCTTCTTCACATTTGAATAACCTTAGAGTCCCCAGTGTACTGGTAAAAAATCTCTGGAGCTAGGGAGGTTGATCTTTCTCTCTAGGGATTTACAGAGGGTTTTGAAGATAAATTACACATGATTCTATGTCCAGTGCATTTTAAGTTTGCTGACTTAATACAAATGGGCTAGAGAAATTAAAATAAATATAATAATTTTACACGTAATGATAATCTGGAGAATGCAAGGCAAAATGAGAAAATAATTTGAAAAGCAATAGTAATAACTATTTTATGATCATTATTCATGCTCAAATCAAATTACTTACTTCTGTGTAAATTTAAAAATGAGATGTTCTTTGCAGTTTCCTTTTCACTCACCTCCTGGGTATATTATTGTTTTCCATTAATTGGAATGTATTTAACATTGTAACAATTTCAATTTCCATTCAGTTCCATCCTGTTTTTGAGCATGGAGTGAAAATGGCTTCTTTCTCCCCATTTGCTGAACACAAATTTCATTTGGGGCATTATCTCCTAAGTACTGCCATTGACTGCAACTAGTCAGTACATGGCATACTTGGGGGAAATACTGTCATTTTCTAAATAAATTACTATATTAGAATTTTAAAGGTAAGAATTTTAAGAATTCAGGAACCTTCAAAGCCAGCATAGCCTTGCTGTAGAGGGACCTTGCTGAGAAAACAGCTATGAAAAACCCGCTATATCTCTAGAACATGGACTTTTGTCAAATATCAGTGTGTCTATTTATCATACCAATGGTGTGAAATAAAAATAACTGATTATTAAGTTTAAGTAACTATCTAAATATTAAATACTCCCTTGGCACATTGCAGAATATATAAGAACAACAAGGAAATTCATAAGTATATTAAAGGACTTGGGCTTTATTCCTGAAAGCCACAATTCTGAATGTTAAAACTCCAATGCTTTATAACTATAAGCTCTGTAATGTAGTCTGAAATCTGGTATGGTAGTTTCTCCAGGATTGTCTTTTTTTTTCCTCAGGAAGACTTTGGCTACCTGGAGTCTTTTGTCATTCCATATGAATTTGAGAATGTTTTTTCCAGGTGGTCTGGTTTGAGGTAGTATCTTTTAGACATAACAGAGGTGCTGTACCCAGGATATTCCAACAATATAGTTACCCAAATAAGACCTACATAATGACAACACCAGCTGACATGCCAACATGTGTGGGGGAATATCATAAAGTCTTGCCCCTAGATGAAAAACTACAGGCAATCCCTTCAAAGAGGAGGGGCGGGCATGGGAAGAGTTGGCACAGGGGCAGGGGGAGAAATGAAAATATTATAGTCATTTATGAAATTCTCAAAAATAAAAATATAAAGATATACAATCTCCACCCTCACATGTCCTGCATAGTGCTAGAGAGGGTGAAAAGCTCCTTCTCTACTTGTTTTCCTTTCTTTCGGGCATGTTTCCCTGTGAAACCCAATACAGCCGTGTGGTTTCCTTTGAGAAACTAGATGGTAGCAAATGTCAGGAAGGGAAGGTTGAATGATGGTACTCGTTTCTCCACCCCATTTAGCTACCAGGTCCTTGGCAGCATGAATTCAAAAGATGGAAATGCTAAAAGCTTGAAACATCAAAAGGCCTCTCTCTTCAGAGGACACAGGCCCAGGAAATCTGCCTAGTCCTAAACTGACATCATGTGCATTACAAGTGAGCTTTTATTTTGAGAAGCTACTGGGACCTGAGTGTTATTGTCAGGGTGTGATAGGCGCTCCCACACAGTGCAGTACAAGATAATGGAGCTCAGGAGGGTATTTATGAAATGTTTGTATGTGTATTTGCATATGCTTACTAGCGGATGCCACTCTACATGTTTACAGAATTGAAAGAATGCAATGATGTTATTTTGATACTTGATATTCCCAGTTCCCTGAACAACTACTGGGCAAGTGCTGGAAAATTAGTTGCAAATGTGACAGCTAGTTTTCTTTTTGAGAAGAGATACAGGCTGATAAGAACAACTGTGTCAGGATGCTCTTCTCAGCACTAGAATGTTCTAAACATTGTACTTTAAAATTCTCTGAAAACCAGAAGCAACCTATTATCTTTTCTGGTTTCTTAATTTTTTTCATACTTATTATTTATCTAAAAGAATTCGTTGACAACAAGGATGGGTGTGTGGGTAGGGCAATCTATGAGAGCTCTTGCATGTCTAAGACTGGTGACTTACAAATAATTAACAAAAAATGAAAAGTAAAAATCTCACTTTACCTGTGGTTATGTCATTTAGGACTTGAATTTGTAGGTATATTTTTGACGTAGTTAGCTAACAACACAAGTAGGTGGAGTCCACGGACTTATATTTGGAGTGTGTATTGGACCAGACTGATTTTGGGTTGTCAGATGTTGCAATTGTCTGAATTGACTTATGGGGATCCTCTCAACTCTTAATCTCTAGAGATATCTTAAAAATTATGGTCCTGAAAAGAGGCACAGCTTCACAGTATATTTCAGCCTGACCTCAAACTCATAATCTTCCCACCTGATCTCCCCAGTGCTTGGATTATTTGTTTGCTACTAAAACAGCACTCTGCCTTTTTGGTTTGTTTTCTTCCTGGATCTTGATTAGCTTCCAAGAATTTCTTGACTTCTTAGCTCCACAAACCCACATAGTAACAAAAGAGTCTTCATTTTAATTATACGAGTAATAATAATAAAGTTGACATGATTTTTTTTCTTTTTTTTCTTTTTTACTTCTGAGGCTACTGTGCAGTTATTTCCTCTGAACTGGATAGTCCCTCCTGGAGCAAGGAGGGAGACTCCTAAGACATAGGAAGTAAATAAAACTCTCAAAGCTCATACAGCTCCTGAAATAAGATTCCCAAGGCCTCTCCCCAGGGCTGTGTGACCTGTGCCAGCTGCTGAGGAATGAAGAATCTCCAATTGGTCAAACTTCTAAGCGCTCAGAGATAAAGCATCCATGAGCCATCACTCATGCTGGGGTGGGCTTTTTGGTGATGCCAAGTCACCGTATTCCTATTAATAACCTCTCACTCATACTTCTATAGATAACCTCAGTAAACTAACTTGCTCATTAAGCTAGACCCAGACGGAAGTGGTTTATCCGTCTTTTATTTGTGTGTTATCTTTGGTGTCTAGACTTTGTCCATTTCTTTCCTGGAAGTCATAAAATAGAGGTAGCTCAGAAAACCAAGCTAAAAACATTAAAAGTGACCTAGGCTAGTACTAGGCTTCGTACTCTTTAACCATGTTCCTATTCTTCTTTCTCTGCCTCTCCCATTATTTGAAAATTAAGATGTTTTCTTTCTTACATTGATTCTCTATAGAAAGCAGAACATTGAACAGAGTTATTCAAGATTTAATATTATTCTCTAAAACTTTAAGATTGACAAAACTACTGATAGACACAATAAAGGGAATATATAGTGAGAAATGAAGAACACTGTCAGACAAGGTAATTTCCTCATTGATTTGACCACGGTGGAACAGGGACATCCTGGAGAAGTGTCTTCTAATGAGATGGTGGTTTAAGGAAAAATTGGATGTTCTCTCGTTCCTTCATGAATGATTTTTTTGATTTTTAAAAAATATTTAACATTTTAAATGATTTCAAACATTTACCTCAGCATCTTTATTGTTAATTTGTAGGCTGCTAATTCTGCTTTCCTAAGTTTCAATAGTAGTTGAAAACTTCAGAAGACAAAACCTTGGTTTTTTGTTTGTT
The DNA here is from genome assembly GCF_004664715.2 of Peromyscus leucopus. Classification (NCBI taxonomy): domain Eukaryota; kingdom Metazoa; phylum Chordata; class Mammalia; order Rodentia; family Cricetidae; genus Peromyscus; species Peromyscus leucopus. The sequence continues at coordinate 81,204,598 of NC_051069.1, forward strand.
TAGTTTTTTTTTTTTACAAAGTTGTTTTTCCTCATATAAGGAGACACAGAATCATTAAATGTACCTAGCTATTTTAAACAATATGTGCAAAGCTGTTATAATTTTGAACCTATAGGTGGGCATTGCTATATGAATGTTGCTTAGGATGTCCTGGAAAAATGCTGAGGGGAAATGCTTGTGTCTTTTCCATTGAGATTTTATAATTCCTTGTATCTCTTCCATTCTGATCTCAACATATTCCCTGGGATAGTTTGTGAAATGCCTTATCTCCTTGACCAGCATGCTTTTCTAGAAGGATTAAGAGGTGATATCTTTAAGTATAACTTTATTACCTGTATATGAATCAAGGGACAGTTATATTGAGAGATTTAAATGTTATGAAAAGATAAACTTGATGAAGCATACCTCATAAAAATGGATAAATTTTTGTGCTATCTAAAATGAAATGTACATAAACCTCAGGCTTTCTCTCCTTGATAGCTTCTTGAATATAAATGTGTGAGAAGTTAAAGTCTGGAATTCAGGAGCGAATATTCTACTCCTCACAATTATACCATTCCTTTGAAAGCTAAAGTTGTGTTTTCAACATCTCTAAATAACCCCAGGTCTTACTTCCTTGCTTTTTGCCTCCACTTCATATTTTACATTTTTAATATTTGTATTTAACATTATATTTCTCTCTGTCTCGTGTGTGTGTGTGTGTGTGTGTGTGTGTGTGTGTGTGTGTGTGTGTTGCAGCTCAGAGGGTTAGTTCTCTTCTTTCATTATATGAATCCTGGGGATCAAACTTGGGTCATCAGTCTTGGTGACAGGTGCCTCTGCGCACTGAGCCATCTTGCTAACCCAGTTATTTTCTGAATACCCTGCAATTAATTGTTGCTGTGAGAAACTCATTTATGTATACAATCTCAATTGTAGAAAATTGCTGGGATATTTGGAACTAAAGTTGGGGAAATGCTCCATTCCAAAAAATACTGTATTAAAATGTCATGGATGCTCTTTTTCCTTCATTGTCATTCAACAAAAGACCTAAGGAACATTCTGTTTCGTCTTTCCTAAAGACTTGCAAGATTAAACAATAGTCATGTTAGTAGTGGGAAGTTGCAGATGGAAGCAGCTGTTCTCTGTCTTTTCTCATGTTCTACTTGACATACAATGAGACACACTGACCTGAAAAATGTCGAGGAAAACAGGACAGTTGACTCCAGAGCATCAGTGGGGGAAATACAACATAAATGTTGATAGCAGACTGGAAGAATTAAGACAGATGAAGGTATCTTGGGAGTTCGAAGGGTGGAATGTGTTTACAGTCTTTTGAATATCCTGCAAGAGGCTGAGAGAATAAGAACAGAGTGAGACTATGATAATGCATGTCTGATCCATGGTTCTGGGCAGAACTCATCCATAATAACACTCCCTTCATTCTGTGTTAAACAACCTTAATTTCTCCCAATAAAAACGTGCTCTGCAGTGAACCTAACGTAGTAGGTGTCTTGGGCAAATGTCAGAAACTGCTTAAGCAGTTGGTTAACAGAGATCACAATTGAGAATCCTCAACTTCTACAAAATTTTTACTTTGGACCTTTTATTTAGTTACTAAGGCAGAAGGACCAACAGACAAGTACTAAACATAACCCATTACAGTTTTTTACTCAGAAGTAAGATTTATCTGTTAACTGATTTGGCTGATAGGACAAAGCAAAGAGGCATCTATAGTCAAAGTAAAATGGAGAACAACTAGAAATCATAGGCTTTATTCAAAACTGAAAAGAAAGGAGGAAATTAAAAAAACAAAACATAGAAATTACCACAAGTGAAACAATGCATGTTAAATTGTCCCTGCTTTGACAAAATGAGGACACATAATTAAAAACTGATTTACATTCAACCTTTAACTTTACTTCTAGGTGTCTACAACCTAAAAAATGGAATATAAAACTTTCCAAGTGCTACTTATTTGTTCAGACAGAAGAAACGTGAGATGTCAGAGTGAGAGAAAGAAACCGATCAGCCAAGGAATCCACGGCTTAGGTGGGGAGAAAGGTATCTGAGATATGATGAGCGATCCCAGAGAAAGGAGATGTGCTATGCTATTACACCATGAATATCTTTCCTGATAAACACTGACCCCTATGTCTGTGGGAACTATCCTCAGCTCTATTCTCTCAATACTGCCTGAGAAAGTTTGTCATTTAATAGTATTTTATTGGCTGGATAGATATTCATTGGTTCCTGCTGGGCAGCTGGAGTCTAAGATACTACATCTCTAATATTAACAAAATTCCTTATTATGAGGCTTCAATGTAGTTGTACTTATTGTTTCTATTTCCATTTCACAAATAACATTTTCTAGGTACTCTGGAAGGAACCTCTCTTTTAAGCCAAAGACACACATCTTTCCCCACTTCTACTTTGAGAAAACAGAAGAGAAGTCAGATTTATTATTATACAACTGGAGGAAAGAAAAAAATATTTTAGTTTTTATCCATTTTGATGAGGAAGCACTCTATGGAACTGAAGTTACACAGAGGGACCTAATTGCTTCAAGGGAGCAGAGGGGGCTGTTGGATTGAAAAGAACTCTGCCAATTGAGTGTGAGCATTAGAGATGTTACCAGACATTTTGCATTCCCTTCCTTCTCACTGACTTCTGTTCCTTGTGTTTGCATTTGGTAGGCAGGAAGAAGGATTTTATATTTTGTGTGTTCTTGAGAAAGTGGCGCTATGAGCTGCTTTTGTACGTAAAGAAAGGTAGACCTCCAGACAAAATAACTACAAATTTTCCTTCCAAATTATGAGAAAATTACCAGCACATATTCCTTCCCCAAGGGAAGAAGAGGATGATTGCTTATTTATTCTACCTTGTTCCATAGAGGATTAAGACAATTGCATAATGACTTTAAAAGAGTATTTTCTGACCTGTTTTTGGTATTAGCTACTGGAAACATTTTTCTGTCAGTATTGCCAATGTTCCTTTCTTCCAGCTGGTACTGAGTCTTCAGAGATGTGTGAACTAAAAGAGCTTCTAAGCATGGACACCAGAGTTTCCAGTTATGGAGGCAGATGAGGAAGGGGGAAGGGAGGTAGAGCAGATGGTGTTTAAACAGTAGTCATTTGAATATGAAATGCACGTTTTCCATTTTAATGTATTTGGATAATACTACTCAAGCCTTTGTAAAGCGATTGGTGATTTACATCTGAAGTAAAGGAAGTACCAAATAGACTTAAATTTTCTGAATCAGTCATTTGAAATGGAGCATACAGAGAGAATGACATTTACAAAGACATCCCATGTGCTCATGACTATACAAAGTCTGGTCTGGCATATCTGTCAAAACTTGCTTATTATGCTAATACTGCTTTGTTAAAGGTGAATTACACTAGCAGTCTGGGCAATTTACTGAAAGCAAAAACTTAAAGTAAACTTGATTCATGCTGTAATATTTCACCCAGAAATTTTACATTATTTTGACTGCTACTTTAACCTAAAGATTAAGAGGTCATTTATATCTATCTGGATAATTCAACGTATTTATAGAGAAAAGTGATGGTGCTGTTAGAATTATAATGAGTTATCTAAAAGCAAGGCAGATAGCAAGAGACATTTAAACAATTCATAAAATATAAAAATGTCTAAAATACGTAAGTTGTGGCCAATAAGAACTGAGAAGGGTAAGATTAATTATCATGCAGATGGTTAGAGTTTTCTAAGCTTTGAAGCGCCTCGGAGTATGTGGTAAATGGGGACTGTAGCAATTTATTGGCTCAAGGATGGAAAATGGAAAGGGAAAAACCTGGAAAGGACAAGTATCCTTAAAGGGAGACAACACAATGTAGCTTAGAGATAGTCTTCACATCAGAAGATAAAGGAACAATTTTGTAAACACAGTACTGTGAGTTATAAGCTAGTTGTAATTTGTATTTTAAAAGGCAGAACTGTGTGTTCAGGGGGACTCAGATTTAAGAGACTATTTGAGGAAGATCAATGTAACTATTATTTGGGTAGATAACACAGGTCCTGTGGGTGGCAGACATGACAGTGAAAAGGAAAGAGGTGATAACACAAATGAGGACAAAAGGATGAAAGGCCTGTGGTCTACATGGAATCACCAGTGTTTGGGGCAAAGTAGGTATCTGGAAAAGTAGATGTTTCACATAAGTGACCTTGTATCTTTTGTCATTTTCCATAAAATAACAGGATAAACAGTATCATCCCTGCTATATTAATGATTATATCAAGCTTTCAATTCATGATAGCAGATAATGTCAACAGCAAGAGCCAACTTACTTAAATTTCTCCCCCTCCCCTTCTTTGTATTCTCCCTCTCTTTTTGAAGCAGGATCAAGCCTGCACTACAATACCTGACTTTATGCCTTCTGGGGATCAAATCCAGAGTAAGTGGGTAGAATCTCCTTCAGAATCTACTGAAACAAAGTTCCCTTTGTTAAGAACGTTCTGTTCTTATGCTTATGAGGACCACAATGGCAAGAATGTTTTGCTTTGACTTTTCACATGAGGCCCAATCCTTCTGGAAGTTCATTTTTATAAGTGAGAGAATGATGCAGACACGTCTTTATTCTATGCAGAGAACATCTATTCCACTTTAGAAAATTAACACAGCCACATCAAATAACTAACATATTATTTCCAAAGGACCAAGCATCTGACAAAGGCTTCATTCTGATTCTTAAAATGAATAATTTCACAGAATGTCAGTTTCAAATAAAAATGTTTTACATATTTAGAATGTCAGAGAGAAGAAATAATATCCAATGACTATTCTAAGGCTTGGTTTATTGCAGTGACTTTCCCATAGAGTCTAGCTTTTTTAGAGAGTTGGGGGGAATCATCTTAAAATACTGGAAAAGCTCGTATTAATATTTTTTGCCTAAGTATACAGTTTAGTTAATCATTTTACATGATTAAATAGAAACAGTGTTATTTATTCATTACAGCTACTAGTCAGTTGATAAGAGACATGATAAATATGTAATATTTGAGATAAAAATTGAGATGATGGTCATAAATGCTTTTACCTAAATTTGAGTTACATTAAATGGAATTTAAGAGTATTAAAAAGCATATTGAATTGATTAATAATTGAAACTAATCATCTCATCTAGCCCTGTTCTATCTATAGTTCAGGGAGTTTTCCATTGTTGCCTATAGGTTGATTTCCAACCCATAGAATACTGATAGAAAGAAGGGTGAAATTTTATTATGAGGTTGTCAGAGACCTTCAAGCACTTCAGATGTCAGGAGGCTGAAAAATGTCTGCATGTTCCTGGGGTGATTACTGAAGTGAGTTGGGCTTGAGAAATGGCACTGGTGCCAAGTAGGGAAGTCAGTTCTGAAGTGAGGGGTGCTGGGCAGCCAGAGTGCATGCTGAGTCCTCATTCAATTCTCCTCTGTAAAACAAAGGGAGACCCAAACTTATTCTGCAGTCAACATTTATAGGGAAAAGTTCAAATTCCTCATAAGGATAGTAAGATGACCACAGTTAAGATTTCTAGTCTCCCTCCAATTTTATTCTCACTTTTCACAGTTCCAATCTTTTAGCCTCACTGTCTCGTGTTTGTTGTGTTGATTTTTTTTTAACTCCATTGTCCTGTAGTCATTTGTTATAAGTATTCAATTCATACACCTTAGTTCTGAAATACTCCTTTGTTTTCTCAAGTGAATCTGTTCTTTGTTCTGTAGCAGCCCCTGTACATGTCTATCCTAAGAACAAATGAGTGGGAGAGGCAGGGACAGAGAAAACACCTTATTCTCCTGCTGTGGTATTGTGAGGGAATTCAAAGCTGTTCTTGAAAAGGAAAGTTCAGAGATACTTTAAAAAGGAAGTCATATTTTTTCTTTAAATATTAGAGAAACTACTCCAATATTTTATGGACAGCTACCAGAAAGAATACAGAAAATAGTTTTGAGGAAGATATTGAGAGTTAAAATGGTTCTTGTCTAAAAACTTTTAAAATAAACTAGAGGCATTCCTGTAATTCAGAATAAAAAAAGAAGCAATTAGACTTATTAGATGTTTTGAGGATTATTATTAGATTATTAAGATTTTTTTGAGGATACGTAAGTACTGTATTTACATCACCTCCACCCTCTGTCTCCCCTGCAACTAATTCCATGTTCTCAACCATACAACAGCCTCTCAAATACATGAGATCTTCTTCTTTAATTATTATTGATTGTTACACACACACACACACACACACACACACACACACACACACACACACCATGCATCCTTTTAGTGTTGTTCCATGTGTACATGTAGTTTTTTTTTTTTTTTTGTGGAACATTTGATCTCACTGTGACACCCTGAGATTATTTTAATATAGTTAATCAGGAGGTGGAAACAGTGACTAGTTGACAAGAATCAGTCGTGGAGCATATGTAGAGTACACATAGTACCCAGGATATGTATACAGAGGCACAGGAAGGAATACGAAGGGACTTAGAGATTTGCATGCTTTTTGGGAGTCCCTTTTTTGGTCTAGGAAGTGTGGAGAGAAGGCAAGCTGGTCACTCCTCTGCTGATTCTTTGATCTGTCAGGTTTTCACTCCAATATCTGACTCCCCAATACTTATTGGTAATAGAATACCATAGATAAAAAGGTAACATCTGGCGCACAATGCAGGGCAAGAGATCATGCAGCAGCTTCTGAAGCCACCACTTCTCTCCACCATTCCTTGGTGGCTTCTCCCTCCACTTTTTCCCCTCCCCCTCAGCCCTGCCTAATGGTTGCTGACTTCTCCTGCCTTGGTCCCTTTGTGTCTGTTCCCTGGGGCCAACTCTGTATACATCCACTGCGTGACACCCATTCATACTGCAATGACCATTAGGGATATTGCTGCTGCTCATTCTCCACATGTGCACATGGGACATTCTGTTCCTGCACACTTCTGCAGATGCTGCAGCCACAGCTGCCCACCACCTTTCCTGTCATCCAGGGGGCTCCTGTGCTCTTATGTGCCACAGTCTTGCCTCCCACTGTGCCCCTGCCATGCCCCCTCTACTTGCCTCCTGGGCACCTGCTACATCAGTCTGGCTTCCTGGGCAACCCACCATGCCCCTCCTAATTGTATCACCCTTCACTGATGTAGCAGCTGCCACTGCTGTTGGCAGGCTGAAAAGTCAACAGATTTGGTAAAGACACCTGGGAAGTCTAAAGGAAAATCTTTCCTACCTTAAGAATGGGGAATATCACAATGCAGGGAGTTAGGACTCTGTATAATGCCATAATGGATGGCTTGAAAATGGAAAATAATAAATGAAGAGGTAACTGACTTAACTTGGATTGACTTATAGTGTCAATAATAATTACCATCAGTTTGATAATTCATATGTAACCTTAAAAAGTGGTTTGATAACCCGCCTTTAATCCCAGCACTCGGGAGGCAGAGCCAGGCGGATCTTTGTGAGTTCGAGGCCAGCCTGGTCTACAGAGAGAGATCCAGGAAAGGCGCAAAGCTACACAGAGAAACCCTGTCTCGAAAAACCAAAAAAAAAAAAAAAAAAGATAACTGTGTCAAATATGAAAAATTGACTGATAAGATACAAGCCTTAGAAAGACTTACTAATGAAAAATACTCAGACACAGATAGAGGAATTTAGACCAGATTCCACCACACCACTGCATGATGAAACTGAAGAGGGTTGGCCCAAGGTTATTAGAAAACCAACCTTAGTTTATCTAGTTACTATACAAGAATGATGAGCAAATGATAGGGACCCTCAAGGTAATGCAGAAGTTACATGGAATCCTATTGAAATGTTAAATTTGAAGAGATTTGAGGAAGTAATCATTTCATATTGTATGCATTCACCCTATGTGAGAGAGATGTTAAATTCATGGGCAACTCAGAAAAGAATTACCCCCTAAGGCTGGAAAAGTTTAGCTATAGAAATATTGGAAGCTGGTCCTCAGTTATACTGGAGAACATGGTGGAAAAAGAAAGCTAAGGCCATGGAACAATGAAATATGGCTAAAGGTATTAATATTTCCCAGGAACAGCTTCTTAGGGGAAGGCCAATATGCTGATTTTCCAGGGCAGTTTAGATTTGATGGTCACACCTAAGCCTCATGTTGTCTAGTAGCTTTGAATGCTTGGGACAAAGTTGAAGAATCAGAAAGAGACCTGAGTCATTTATTAAAATGGTACAAGACCCAAAAGAAGCATTTACTGTTTTTTTTTTTTCAACAAAGATTGACTTCAGCTGTAAATAGAATAGTATCAGATCCAGAAGTCAGACAAATATTAATTGTATCTGTGGCTTTTGAAAATGCTAATTCATAATTAGATTTAAAAGTATGACTAGGCTTTTAAAAGCAATATCTGCACTAATAGATACAGGAGTTAAAAGTACAGCTGATATTGGATCTCACACTTGTGATGCTACTTTGATAGAAATTATTTCTAAAAATTTTAAGAATAATCAAAATATCAGATATCTTTAATGGTGGTATGCCAAGTCATCTAAAAAGGCAGCGTAAGCAAGGGGTTCCTAGAAACAATGTTTTTGTTTTTTTCTAGAGAATATTCAAAGAGAAGGCTCCAGCCTTTTGGAGTATGCAGAGGCTCCAGTCTTCTGGAGTATATAGTGGGTATGGCAAAGGCTGGCATTGGACTAATGAAGGTAGATCAGCATGGGACAGCAAGGTAACTCTTTGTTATTGGTTAATGCCTTAGAAGACCACCCACAGGCCCCAGTATCAAATTTGGTTCAATCATTGCTTGTCGCCATTGCAGAAACTCATCCACAGAACAATTAAAAGACTTAAGACCTGTTTTTAAAAACCATATTGTTCTGGATGTGATCTAGGACAGAATAGCTTCAGTAGATAAAATAAGAAATTCAGAAGAGACCGTAAAATGAGTATTTTGGCAGACTTATATAAATGATCAAGACCAAAGCTAAAAATATGAATAAACAACACTATAATTGAAGTTTTATTGGACACAGGCATTAATGTAACAATAATTTCATCAAAATCTTGGTATTCAGATTGGCCTCTTCAGCTTCTAGGGACTGGAACTTTATCTCAGGAAAAATAATGTGCAAGCTGGTTGAGTGTATATGGCCAGAAGATCAGAAAGGAAAATTAAAGCCATATGTAGCTAACAGCAATAAATTCACTGGGACATGATCAGAATCAAACCATAAAATAAAGAATGCTTCTGAGAGAAATAGTAAAAGAGGTTATCAATAACAGTCATAGAAAGTCCAGGTTGTATCTAAGCATGTTTCAACATCTGTTGGTCTTTCAAAGGTACCAACATCTCTACCTATAAAATGGTTAACCTACAAGCTTGGATGGGTGGGACAATGGTCTTTGACATCAGAAATGTTATAGGTACTGGAACAGCTGGTACAGAAGCAGCTAAAATCTCAACATATTGAAAAACTGGCCAGTCCTTGGAATTCTCCTACATTTGTTATTAAAAAGGAATCTGGAAAATTGAGAATGGTAATAGATCTGAGCTGTAAATAAGGTGATCCAGTCAATGGGCTCTTCACAGCCAGGAATTCCTTTGCCCTCTCTATTACCTAAGGGATGGTCTATTATACTGATTGCTTTTTATTTCTATACCTTTACAAGAATAGGTTAGAGAAAAATTGGCCTTCACAATGCCTACTTATAATAATTTCCAACCTATTAAAGGTACCATAGGAAAGTTCTTCTACAAGGAGTGTTAAACAGCCCCACTCTGTGTCAATATTTCATACAATAGCTAAACAATTTCCTCAATCTATAATTTGCCAGTATGTGTATGATATCTTACTGATTGATTCATACACTGATACTTTAGGAAAAAATGTTTGATGAAGTAAAGAAAATTTTGCTTGTTGGTGATTACAAATTACTCTTGAAAAAAATACAGAGAGGAGATTCTATTAATTCCCTAGGATATAAGATAGCTTTATGGAATATTCAACCATAGAAAGTACAAATCAGGAGAGATCAATTACAAACTCAATGATTTTCAAAAATTGCTAGGAGATATTAACTGGCAAAGTCCCATAAATGATTTAACTACTCAAGAACTAAGTAATTTATTTCAAAACTTACATGGTAATAAGGATTTAAATAGTCCAAGAAAACTATCAGCTGAGGCTGAGAGAGAATTGGCTCTGGTAGAAAAGAAATTACAGGATGCACATGTACATCACTTTGATCCAAATCTTGATTGTATTCTTGTCAGACTACTTTTTATGCATTCTTCCACAGGAATTCTTATGCAGAGTGAAGAAAATATCTTAGAATGGATATTTTTTATGTCACAAATAGAATATAAAATTAAAGATCTATTTGGAAAAGTCTTCTGAATTGATTCTGAAAGGAAAATCGAGACTTCATCAATTAGCAGGAATAGACCCAACTGAAATTGTGGTACTATTTACTAAGGCTGAAATTTCCTTATTAAGGGAAGAAAAGTAACATTAGCAAAGAACTTGCAATAATTTTTTTGGGAGAGATTAGCAACAAATATCCCCAATTCTAGTGACTTCAGTTTATAAAAAGAACTAATTGGATTATTCCTCACATTGTATGAGGAACACCAATTTTTGGATCCCCTACATTTTATATTGATGCAAATAAATCAGGAAACTCAGAGTACAAATCAGGGAAATTTGTAAATTGGCTCAAAGCCCTTATTATTCAGTTAAAACAACAACAACAAAATTATAGGCTACTTTCCTAGTATCATTACATTTTCCAGAACCTCTTAATATAATTACTGACTCTCAATATGTAGAATATCAAAGCTGATGAACTTATTTCAGATGATTCAAAATTAACTTTGTTATTTACTCAATTACAATAAATAATCAGAAGTAAAAATTACCCTTCATACATAATACATATCAGATCCCATACAGGCACACCAGGCCCTCTATCACTAGGTAAAAATGAAATAAATAAAGCATTGGTATGAAATGTTCTAGAAGCCTCAGAATTTCATAAGAAACACCATCTAAATAGCAAAGGTTTAAAGAAAGATTTTTCTATCATTTGGCAACTAGCCAAGGAAATTATAAAGAAATGACGTATTATCCCTTGTATAACCATTACTTGTAGGAAGTAACCCAAAAAGTATTCAAGGAAATGAAATTTGGCAAATGGATGTGTTCCATTTTGCAGCATTTAGAAAATTATAGTATATGCACCATACCATAGATACTTACTTAGGACTTTAATGGGCAACTTCTTTAAGTTCTAAAAAGATTGATACTGTAATTACACATTTATTAGAAGTTATCCCATTATGGGAATATCTGTACAAATTAAGACTGGCAATGTTTCAGTAAATGTCTCTAGTAAAATGAAACAGTTTTTATGCATATTACAACTTAAAGCACAGTCTAGCTATGCCACACAATCCTACATGACAAGCAGTTATAGAAAGATCTAATCACACTTTAAGATATATGCTTAATAAAAAGAAAAGGGTAATAAAGACCCCCTCACAGAGACAGATTACACAGCACTTTATTAACTTTAAAATTTTTAAATGCTAATGAGAAAGGAACACCAGCTGAAGAGAAACATTGGACAATAGAAAAAAAACTGCTGAATTAAATAAGCCTGTATACTTTAAAGATGTGTTGACCTCAGAATTGAAACCAGGATATGTGTTATATTGGGGAAGAGGTTTTGCTTTTATTTCCACAGGAGGGGAAAAAAACCTATGGATACCTTTAAGATTGATAAAAATTTGATTCTAACAGGAGAGATCTCCTGATTAGGAGAGGTGATAGTTCTTGGTCATAAAATCCAAACCAACTTATAAGACTAACAAATACCTTTAATTTGATCAAGTCTGAAAAAAATTGTTATCAAAATATAATACCCTTTCTGTTGCCAAAAAACATTTTGCGTTAACAAAGATATAATCTGCCAAAAACGGAACTCTCAAAAGTTAGGGTTGGGGCAGGGTTTCGTTTTTATCTTTCCAGGAGAATAAAAGCATTCCAAAAGGAATCTAAAGAGCACTGGAAAAATGAGACATCTGAAGAAGAAGGATGAATCATCCAGAGAAAATGTCCTCAGAAAAAGAGAAATTTGGCCTAATGGTATATAGCCCACTTCCAACTGAGTAGAATTTCATAAATCATCCCAAATTCTTGTTTTTGCTGCTTTGTACAAACACAAAGGGCTAATGGTTCTTTTTTTTTTTTTTTGGTCCCAATCCAATCAAAAATTAAAGCTGGGTTTGGAGTTGGAGCATGGCTCTTTCCTTCCCTAAACCCAAGCATGCTTTTTCAACAACAACAACAAAATCCAAAATCTTTGTCTCATGGCAGAAGAACCACCTGGTATGGGACAGAAGAAAATCAAAATTAAGGGACTATTCTATTTCTTGAGGTATAAATATTATCTCAAAATTTATAAAGTAACTATATATCAATATATAAACTTTCTGTCGTGACATTAATTGTCATATAGAGTACTCATTAATTCTAGAAAAAAGCTTCATTTAACTTCCTGTATGTGATTTTGGGGTTGAGTCTGAAGTAGGTAACTAGAATTAAGTTTGTGTACTCTGAATTTATTTAACATTCAGAGTGCTGCATATGACATTTAAAATGTTTAAGTTTTCTGCAGTGAACTGTAACCATTCCTGACAGTGATATTTGAGGTCTCCAAGAAGATGATGGGGCCCTGCAATGAGGAATCCACCTGGATTATGGTAATGTCACTAAGCTGACGAGAACCACCCGAAGGTCACTTTCAGAAAACAAACTGCTCAGGACAAGTTCAAAGTGGTAAGCTAAGGTCGCCCAGCCTCATAAACTAATCTAGCCAGGATTTTAGGTAAACTCTGAACTTTCCCATCACACAGAGACTGGATAACAAATGATTCAGCTAGCTCTCCCAAAACTTGATAATTATCCCAAATTCCTCAGGGTCCCCTAAGATGCTGTAGCCCCCAGATATGGGAAGTAATTTTAAGAACATGGTGCCCACATTCCTGAGAAATAGAGTGGGTTATTTTTGGTCATTTGATGGGTTATAGATGTTTGTCATTGTTTAGGGGGTTAGTTGCAAATTGTTACTGGTCATGGTCAGAGAGGAAACTAAACAAAGGAGGTTAGATTAAGGGACTTTTTTCTTTCTTTTTCTTTTCTCTATCCTTCTTTCTCTTTTATCTTTTATCTTAAAAGGGGGTGTGGACATAGGAATGACAGAATAAAAAGGTAGATTATTGAATCTACTTTTAAACTAAAAAGCAACTACTAGTCTTAAATATTTTACATTGTTATGTTTTTCTTGTATATTGATACAAATTTAAGGTTATTTTTTGTTAGAACATACTGTACACACACACACACACACACACACACATATATATGTATATATATTTCTACTCTTATTTAAGGTATTGTATCTATAGAGCTCATTTAAAAAATGTAGTATAAAATTCTAGTCCTTGAAAGCCATTATTACAAACTGTTTAGGAAATGCAGGTTAGCAGTTAGTCATTAGTAACGATCAAACTTGTAGTCATGTTAGGTATGTTTTCAAGGTTAAACAGAGATATACTGTAGATAGGTAGATGGTCTTCAAACATTTCAGAGATCTACAAAATATGGCATTTAAGATGCTTTAATGACATAAAGCTTTTTGTGACAGTGGTTAAACAGAGATATACTGTAGATAGGTAGATGGTCTTCAAACATTTCAGAGATCTACAGAATATGGCATTTAAGATGCTTTAATGACATAAAGCTTTTTGTGACAGTGACATAATTCTGCTCTTGACAGAACCAATCTACTTCAGAGAAGATGATGAATATTGAAAAACCTCCACCCTAAGAGGGATGCCTGGGTCACTCTGGGAAGGAGAAATAGATGTGATCTCCTGGGTAAACTGGGGGCAATAGAGAGGAGAAGATGGGGGATGGGAACATGAGGGAATGGGGTGGTCCAGCTGGGGGAGGGACGGAGTAGGAAAGCAATGAAAGAGATATCTTGATAGAGGGAGACATTATGGGGTTAGGGAGAAAACTAGTGTTAGGGAAATTCCCAGGAATCCACAAGGGTGACCCCAGCTAAGACTACTAGCAATAATGGAGAGGGTGCCTGAATTGGCCTTCCCCTGTAATCAGATTGGTGGACACCCTGTCATCATAGAGCCTTCATCCAGTAACTGATGGAAGCAGATACAGTGATCCATAGCAAAGCACCAGGCTGAGCTCCAAGAGTCCAGTCAAGAGAGAAAGGAGGGATTACATGAGTAAGGGTGGGGGGGCGGTGAAGATCATGATGGGGGAAATCTAAAGAGACAACTGAACCAAGCTCAAAGGAACTGATGAACTTTAGACTGACAGCTATGGAACCTGCATGGGACCGAACTAGGCCCTCTGCATGTGGCAGACAGTTGTGTAGCTTGGTCTGTTTGAAGGGCCCCTGGCAGTGGGATCAGGATCTATCCCTAGTACATGAGCCGGCTTTTTGGAGCCTATTCCCTATGGTGGGATGTCTTGCTCAGCCTTGATGCAGTGGGGAGGGGCTTGGTCCTGCCTCAGTTGAATATACCAGGCTTTGTTGACTCCCCATGGGAGGCCTTACCCTTCTGGAGGAGTGGATGGGGTCGGGGGAAGGTGGGGGGAGTGGGAGGAGGGATGGGAGGGGTGTCTGTGGTTGGTATGTAAACATGAATAAATATTTGCCAAATACAAATGGACTGGGCATCATGGATGCAATTCTTACTTGACAATTGTTCTTATTGCATATAGCTTTATTGCATTAGAGTTAAAACCTTTCTTTTTTATTTAGACAATATCTGATAATTGCTCTTATTGTATATAGTTTCACTGTGTTAGAGTTAAAGACCTTTCCTTTTTATTTTGACAATACTTGATAATTTATATATATATATATATATATATATATATATATATATATATATAGTTTTACTATAGTAGATTTGAAAAAATTTTCTTTTTTATTTAGATCAAAAGTGGGAAATGTTGCAGGATGTTCAATTTCATCGTGACACCCCAAGACTGTATTAATAAAGTTAACTTTAAATTAGGGGACAGAGCCTTCTTCTAGTTGACAATAATCAGGCATAGAACATACAGAGGACCCAAGATATGGATAGAGAGGCACATGAAGGAATAGAGAGGGACCCTGAGAATGGAAGACTTTTGAACTCCCTTTTTGGTCTAAGAAGTGTAGAGAGAAGGCCAGCTGGTCACCCCTCTCCTGCTTCTTTGATCTATCAGATTTTTACCCCAATATTTGCCTCCCAAGTATTTATTGGTAATAGAATACCATAGATAAAAACAACATGTGTTTTGGGCTGACCAATTGGAATTAGATAACCTATCAAGGGGCTCATTCCTGGAAAACACTGTTTCTGCCTCCCCAGCAGCCACTGAAGTGTATTTTTATACCCAAATAATAGAGAGAACACACATCTCTGTAATTATCAGTCATATTTCTCTGGAAAGTAGGGTCATGTCATAGGTGAGAGCAAAGAAACCTAGTTTGGTTGACTCCTTAGCTGAGCAGTCTAGTGAATGAAATTCTTAAGGCACACTTTTGTTCATCTAGTTAAGAGGGATGAAAGGATGATAGTGACTTGTATTTAGCAACAGCAATTAGATCTAGTTGTTTCATTATGTGCTTTTCAGATCTTATTCAACACTACTGACTCATGTCTTCTCACTCTGTGATTAATAGAGAGGCACATCAAGCTTTCTTTGCCTTCCAAATTCTTGCTTCATAAGAGATTGTATTAGGTTCACATGAGGTTAAAAATGCTATTATATTCTTGTCTGACTATAAGTTTTTTATATTTACTGATTTTAATTAGATTACTCTTACTCTGTAATGTACCTGAGCTGTATTTTCTGCTCTCACAGTTTATAAAGCCTATTAAGTCTTTGATTTGATAATATGGTTATCTAGACTATTAATTGGCTGCACAATTTTTGTTCATATTTAGAAATTAGGAAAATACCAATAAGAATAGAGAGAAATAATTAGGTCTCCAGATAATTGAATTCACTGATGAAAATATTTAAAATATTCACATGTGCCTAGAAAGTACACTACAAGGTAAGAACTTTAAGAGAAGTCTGAGCAATGTTTTAAAAATTCAGATTTTTGAGACCTGAAAAATGAATGAATGGAATGAAAAACGGGATAGTTACAAAACAAAGAATCTGGAACTATCTTGTTAAACACAGAAGGCCAAGGAAACAGAGAAGGAAGTAGACAGGACCATATGCATAGGACTGAAGGCCAGAGCAGAGGACATAGCACACTTATTTGACTTCCCCCGTCTTCCCCAAGGCCGAGTCCAGCAATTCTAGCTCTCACTGCTGAACCTCATACAGGATCTAATCTATACAAGCACCCTTCAGTAGAGGTTAAGAGCACTGGCTGCTCTTGCAGAAGACCTGCATTCAGTTCCCAACATCTATATGGTGGCTCCCAGCAGTCTATAATTCCAATTCCAGGGCATCCAACACATACTTCTGACCTATAAGGACACCAAACATGACTGCGGTGCACAGACATGTACACTTATAAAACAAAAATAAAATAATTGAAAAAAAAGTGTTGTACAGTCATTCTCTGGTTGTCTGCTTCTTACTGTCCATCCTTCTTTCCAGAGACAGACATTTGGCACTACAACCCCAATCTATGAACTCCATTCTAGCTTTGTGACCTGGAGAAAATGTTATTCTATTTTGCAGGCAACTCTGCTAGAACTGAAGGCTCTCCTGGGAGAAGTAAGCCCCAATCTGCCTCTACCACTTCAGGTTATCTTTTTCTCTTGCTTTTCTGTCTCATTTACTCCTAGGTAACTATAAGCATATTTTAAAGGTGTTGTTTGTATTTGGTAGGTGTTCTCAGGCATGTAATTAATTCTTTTTTTCTAGCCTACTTTCTGAAACTACAACAACTTTGGTTTTTAATTTAGTTGGGCAAATGTATACAGAATAATTTGAAGGGCTCTGTAGGCACTATACATATTTCTTGCATGTGAGCCTCTAGTAATGTCATAGCCTCTTCTCTTCTTACCCTGACTTTTTTTTTTTTTGCTACTTCTCTTTCCATAGCTCCTGTTAGTTGCCTTTATTACCAATTTAGTACATGTAAGAATAAATTTCAAACTATATTTTCAATATTTTAAAGGAGCTATTTTAATACTTTTAGCCCAAATTTACTTATGTTTTAGCAGAAATATTTTATCAACTAAACATGAGGACTCCAACATAGCTCGCATGTAGCTTAAACTGAGTAAAGAGAAATTAGAGGTCATTTTCTAACAGCTAAGAGTGGAAAAGAAAACAGCCTGTCTCCCGGTGACCCTGAGTAGCTGGCAAATGGATGAGTTACAAAGTACATGCAGAGGAGATACAAACCCCAGAGGGCTCAGGGCTCCTTCTTGATGTCTCCAGCCATATTGTCGAGCAGAGTTGACTGAAGGAATGCCTCAGACTGATTAAAGCCTTTGAGAGAGCAAGTCAACTCGTGGGTGCAATTTTCCATTTTAAACCCAGCATTTTCTTTCCTGTTTAATTCAAAATTCTCAAGAACTGATTCATCCTTACAGTCAGTTGTTTTGCAAGCCCAGTGATTTTTGGAAGTTTGACTTCAGCAGTGAAGGTTAAAATATGGGAAGGAAATGCAGATTGAAGATGAATACACTGTGCGACTTGAGAAAACTGCTGAACATCTCATGCAGAGTCTGAGTTAGTATTTTATTTTTGTCCACATTTGCATTAGTGTCTGTTGCATAACCAACTGCAGAAGATACATTGTTGATATCTGAGAGGCTGTCAGCAGTTTTGAACAGACCCAAATTTTTCTAAATGGGTTGTAGTCAGTAAAATAAACGTTCTAATACTGGCAAGCCTTGATTGTGGTGTTCATTCCTTGCATTTGCTTTAACTAGTGCATGATAAACACAAAAGAGAATCCTCTGGGCCATCATGGCCTCAATATTCCTCTGACATGCCTGCTGTTGTGTATACTCACTTGTGTTAAATAATCTTGATTGTCAACTTGATGAAGTTTAGAATAAGCAGAGAAACTTATCTTACCATGTCTATGAGGGATTATCAAAATTGAGTTGACTAAAGTGGGAAGATCCACTCTAAATGTGTGCAATGCTATTCTGTAGGCTGGGGTCCCAGACTGAACAAAGAGGAGAGAGTGTACACCAGCACTTACTGCTCTCTGACTGTGGATGAAGCATGATCATCTGCCTCTTGCTCCTGTTGCCAATGTTTTCTCCAGCATGATGGATAACAATCCTCTTGAGTCTTGAGCCAAAATAAAACCCTTTTTCTTAAATTTGCTTCTTGTTAGATGTTTTGTTACAGCAACAAGACAAGGAACTAATACAGAGAGTCTCTGTCATTCTGGAGTATGAGCCTGTCAGCTACTAATTTTTGGTTTCTGTTTCTGCCACCCATGGCCTTTGAGATGGGAAGTGTAGCAGGATGACAGGGTAGTGTCTTACAGAGGCAACGGTGGTCATTTAGCATGCCCCTCCCTCCCTCACAAGTTTTTCAAGTATAGGACTTGTTTGGCCTTATTATCAGGGTTTGCCATTTTCTTCTGTCTCTTCTTCATTTTGTTCCTGTTCTTCCCTGTCTCCATCCTCTCTGTGCCCTATATCCTTTCTCCACCTTTTTCCTTTTGTTTTCTCTTAGTCATAAGTAACTTAAGCCAAGCCCCAGCTTTACACAACATGAATATTTTATATACAGTTTTGGGCTTGGGCCAGATTTTCCTGGGACTTAGTACTCTTCTTATCTTCCCATTACTTCATGTCTCCTTTGCAATCCCCTTTCTAAAAACTCTTTAGCCCCCATCCCCTTTTTGTCTAAATTGTTACTCTTGATTAGGTTAGACAGACACTACATTTTCACTCTCACAATAGAAGATGCTATTTACAATAATTATAAAACTTTGCATAGCCACTGTTAAGATGGTAGGTCTGTTTTCTCTAGTTTACTTGTAGGCAATGTCAAATTTTAAATTCATTATTTAAAGTCTTCTTTTATAGTTAGAGATATAACTCAGTGGCACAGTGCTTGCCTAGCATGCGTGAGCTCATGGGTTCAATTTCCAATGGTGAAAAACTGACATGTAACACTCAAGGTTGGGCTTAGAATAAATACTCTATACATGCTTCATGGGCAAGCCCAGGAGTATTTGATTTAAAGTGAGAGCTCTGTAGATTTGGCCAGTTCTAATAAAGTCATTTCTATCCACTTCGTGCCTAAACCATGCTTTTCATATGTCTATTCTGTGTAATAAAATCAACATTGCCTTCCAAGTATTCAGATTTCTTTAAGATGTTTGTTCACTGCCCCTCTTTATATCCTAATCAGATTTGCTTCATTGGAAAACCACACTCCTAGCACAGAACGACATGTTTCCACTCTCCAGTTATGACTAACCACTTTCCCTGCTCTCATGACTTCATCTTTAGCCATAATTTTATGAAGTCAGTTGTTTTGGTTTCTGGTGCTGCAGTCTGTTAGATTAATTTCTCATTCCATGGTTTTCCCAACCCACCCATCTTTTTGCCTGAAAACAGTACCACACTGAGGACATGTTTTTCATTTTCTATGGTAAATCATCTTGAGTTACACTGTCCATAGTCATAGAGTTTGATTTTGACAGAATTTTAACATACAAAATATAGAGACCACGTTAGATTAGTTACAAGCCATTTTGAGGCTAGAACGTTGCTTCTTAGCTGACATGGCTGAATGTTCTGCTGCTGACCTATGTGAAGGTGGAAAGAAGTCAGTTGTCTGACAGCTGATCCTCTCCGTCCTGCTTCCTGCCCTCTTAACTCCCAGACAGGTTCTATGCTGATGCCAAGTCTTTAGTGGCTGACATCATCATTGCCTAGATCTCACCTCACAGGAGGAGACTGTCTCCAGCCAGCCTCTCTGACACCTTCCTCTACACACTGCTATCCTGCCCTGCCTGCCTTTGAGTTCCTTCCTTGCTAAGTAGTTTTAGTACTTTACTCAGTCAGATCTGGGACCAGCACTAGCTCTGAAGGTCTAATAAAACATGAATCTCATTTGGACTCTTATTCCAGGAGAGATAGTTTCCCAAGTTGATACTATGAAAAAAAAAAAAAAGGAACACTGATAGTTGATATTATAAATAAATGAATATTGATAGTTGGTATTAGGAAAAAAGGAATATTGATAGTTGATATAAGGAAAAAAGGAATGGCATATGAGCTACAAGAAAGTGTTTATTGTGGATATCTTCCTGCTAATTTTTTAAAAAAGTAAACATTTCTTCAGGATAAAATCTGGCTTAATCTAATTAATTAATCTAAGCCATGCTCGCTTTATTTTCTAAAACTTTGCCTCAATTACTCTCATCTATAATCGGCTCTTCTTTGACTAGAGGAGTGTTTCCATTCTTCAGTTGCTCTTATTTCTAATATATCCCCCTGTTGTGTACAATTGCTGTAAAACTTCCATCTTTCCATCAACGATCTTATTCTCTGTGATTTTTAAAACATCTTCTTTAGCTGTCGCAACCCATGATCTTCTATTGTGATAGCAATCTACAAGCGATTTTGTTGTTTATAAACCCTCTTCATTTCTGCTTGTGCTTTGTGTTTTTATGTGCAAGCCTCACAAATTACTATTTGTCTTTACTCTTTTCAGGCTGCTGTGTGACATGCTATTGTACTTACCTCCAATCCAGGACCTACAATACCATAGAGAGCTGAAGTAAAGGAAGCGACGATGGGCCGAAATACACTAAGTAACCTGCTTAGAAGTTCTGGAGGGGAAAGAGTAGAGCACACAGACTAGAAAAAGTACCTAATTTTTTAATGTCTAGAGTAGATGATGTCACATACTAACAAGCATTAAGAGTTTTCAGATAACATGACATTACCTAACAGGCAAAATATTTGGATAGTAAACAATATGCCATAACTCTCAAATGAAAAACTTACAGTAACTGATTTAAAGACAACTGATGAACTTGAAGAAAAGAGGGAGAAATTGTTCAATACTCTGTCAGAGAAAATTAACAAAGAGATGGAAGCAACTAAAAAGTGCCAGGTAGGAGCTGGAGAGCTGGTTCAGTAAGTAAGGTATAAGGACATGAGATTTCTACAACCACAGGAGTGCCAGACACTGGTGATAATTTATTTGTGCTGAAATGTGGTGATATTTTATTTGTATGTTAATAAATAAAGCATGCCTGGAGATCAAGGGGGAAAAGGCCAGCCATTTTTAAGTAAACATAGAAGTCAGGCAGTGGTAGCACACGGCCTTAATCCAATCACTTAGCAGGCAGGGTCTCTGTGTGTTCAAGGCCACACTAGGGAACGGCCAAGCGTGGTGACACATGCCTTTAATCCCAGTAACAACCATAGAGACCTGGAGGTCTGTACAGACAGGCAGTGACAAGAAAGTGAGGTAGCTGGGCTAAGAGCCAATGAGAAGGCAGAACAGAAGTCAATAAAGGCACAGTAGACAGGAAGTAACTGACCTTTGGATAGCTGCAGAGCTGGAGAGGTAAGGTTGGTGGCTATCACTATTTCCCTGATTTCTAAGGCTTTCACCCCTATATTTGGCTCTGTGTTTGTTATTTAATAAGACAATTTAGAAATTTGGCTACAAGATACAGTGGAGCTTTTCTGTAATCCCAGCTCAGAGTGTGGGGTTGGAAGCTGGTGAGTCCCAGGAGCTTGCTAGCCAACCAGTCTATTTGAAGCAAATTCAGATAACAGACCCTCTCTCAAAAATATAAGGCGAAGAGTGATAGAGAAGAAAGCCTTAAATCAACCTCTGACTCCTACATGAACATGCACACATATTACATGTGTATATCGCACACATATATTGCATATATGCAAAACTGAAATAACTTAAAAATATATTCTATTTAATATTCATAAATGCACATAATTTGTTTGGATCTAATCTATCCTTCATTTACATCTCTTCAATTTCTTCTCTAATCCCTCACTTTTCCCTCCCAACTTAGTGCTCCCTCTCTCTTTTTAAATGTAATACCTACTGAGTCTGTTTGGTGATGCCTGTGTGTGTGCAAGTATGGGTCTATCTACTGGAGCATAGGTAGCTGCTTAGGTCTTAAATCCCCAAAGAAAAGTGTCTTTACTTTCCTAGAATCCATCAACTGTCAAACAGCTAATCAGATAGGGGTCAGACTTCATGAGCCCCTTCACCTACCACAATGGGGTTTTGGCTGATATGATCTTGTGCATACAATCCCAGCCACTCTGAGTTCATGGGCAACTGCATTGTGATGACTGGCAAGTTCTGTTTTGTTGCAGACAGCCACTGCCTCTGGCTCTAATAATCTTTCCATCCCCTCCTTTGTAGTGATGCCCGAGTTTTGGGAGGAGGGTGCGTGATGTAAATGTTCAACCTGTTTTTATTCTCTGTGTTAATCACCATCTACTGCAAAAAGACACTTCTCTGATGAAGGTTGCTGTGGGACACATTAACCTACGTATAAAAGAACTCTGGGGACAGTTTATTACTGTGTTCTTCTGTCAGAATAACAATACTAGGTTTTCCCCTAGGGTCTATGATCTATGTTTATATTTTAGGAATAGTCTACAGTTGTAGGTCTCCACATGACATTTTCAAAAATAATTCAGTGTTAGTTATCATTCTCCATACTTCTTTCCTGCTTTCTCCAGCCCATTGGGTTATATGTTTTCTTGATGTTTAGATTTTTGAATTGTTTGTACATTTCAGATATTAACCCTTTGTTAGATGTCAGTCAGAAAAATCTTTTTTTTTTTTTTTTTTTTTTTTTTTTGAGACAGGGTTTCTCTGTGTAGTTTTGGTACCTGTCCTGGATCTCGCTCTGTAGACCAGGCTGGCCTTGACCTCACAGAGATTCACCTGGCTCTGGCTCCTGAGTGCTGGGATTAAAGGCCTGTGCCACCACCGCCTGGCCCAGTCAGAAGATCTTGAGCTGAAAAATTCACCAAGAGGATTTGAAAATATAGTAAAAGGCATTCATAGCAGAATAGATCAACGAAAAGACAAAATCACACAGCAGGAAGAGAAGCTATCTGAAAATTCAGTTTGAAGAGACAAAAGAGAATGAGGAAGAATGAATAAATTGTATGTGAGTGTCAGGACAGTATTGACAGAGAAGGTGTTTGGCTCATTTGTGTTGAAGGACTCGAGAATGCCAAAGATGCAGACGGTTTGTTCAAAGAAATAACAGAAGAATACAGATATCCTGGGTACAACAAGGTCAAAGGCCACTAGCTGAATTTTACTCTCAACTAAGTCTACCCCTAGATGTTTTATGATCAAGCTCTTAATGGTGAACACTAGAAAGAAGATTCTCAAAAAGGAAAATATAAGTAAGATGAAAGAATGTCCAGAATTAGCTGATGGTAGAAACTGTACAGTCAAGGAGAGGGTGGCATGGCTTTTCACAGAATTGGAAAAAAAAAAAAAAAAAAAAAAAAAGCTTTTGACCAGTAGGGTACCAAAACAGCAGCCCTTTAGAATTAAAATGAGTTCTAAAAAACCTGTCACTCACATTCAGAGGGCCTAATTATGTTCCATACAGGCTCCCCAGTTGTCAATCCAGAGTCAGTGAGTTCTCCCTAGCTCTGGTCAGCTGTTTTGGTGGTTTTTCCCTCTCTTGTACCCTATCCTGGGTACATGAACTGGCTTTTTAGAGCTCTTTCCCTATGGTGGATGCCTTACTCAACCTTGATGCAAGGGGAAGGGGGCTTAGATCTACCCCAACTTGGTAAGCCAGTTTGTGTTGACTACCCAAGGGAGGCCTTACCCCCATGAGGAGTGAATGGGGGTGGGATGGGGGATGTGGGGGGTGGGGGAAGAGGAGAAGGGGAGGGAGGGAGAACAGTGGTTGATATGTAAAATGAAAAAAAAATAAATTAAAAAAGGAAGAAATAAAGATGAGACAAAAACATTCCCAGATAACCAAAAGTTGAGACTGTTTTTCCTCCAGACCTGACCTCAAAGAGAAGGAGAGGACTGTTAATGAGAAAGAAGACAGAGTGCAGCAGTCGAATCTCACTGGGAAGAGCAGCTGCAGGCAGATTTGTGGTGCTTTGCTCCAATACTGTCAGCTTGGCATGCGGTAAAACAGCATCTACATAAAGATGCTAGGAACGAATTTCAGAGAGACATAGAATCAAATACCAAGCACTGTGTGGGGAATGAAAAGCAAATGTACTTTCATATTTTTATAACTTCTCCTGTTCTTCCCCTTTATTAATATATATCATACAAAGTGCTTATCATTTCAAAGTACTTTGTTTACTCAAAGATGCATTCTTTGTTTCTTCTCAGTAAGCCTCAGAATCCATAAAACAAATATCCATAGTAAAGAAAAACAAAACAAGTAACAGACAAAGCATTATTAGAGCTAATCAGGTGCAAATGATAAAGCAGGACAGGAACAATACCCAAACTAGACAAGATATGAAATGGCTGCATCAAACCTCACTGAGGGATAGTTATCTTGAGTTCAAATGTCCAAATTCACCAATTAAGAGGCAGTGTTCTATGGGTGGTGACACAGACTTGTAGCTCCAATCTTAGACTGAGGCAAAAAGGTCAGGAGTTCAAGGTCATCTCAGGTACTAATGATTTTAATACCATCTCGTGTAACAAGAGATCTTGTCTTAGAAAAGTACAAACAAAAAAGGCATAGAGTGACTTAACTGTTTATTTTATTTTACAATACCATTCAGTTCTACATATCAGCCACGGGTTCCCCTATTCTCCCCCCTCCCACCCCCTCCCCTTACCCCCAGTCCAACCCCATTCCCACCTCCTCCAGGGCAAATCTTCCCCCGAGGACTGCGATCAACCTGGTAGACTCAGTCCAGGCAGGTCCAGTCCCCTCCTCCCAGACTGAGCCAAGTGTCCTTGCATAAGCTCCAGGTTTCAAACAGCCAACTCATGCAATGTGCACAGGACTTGGTCCCACTGCCTAGTTGCCTCCTAAACTGATCAAGCCAATCAACTGTCTTACCTATTCAGAGGGCCTGATCCAGCTGGGGGCCGCTCAGCCTTTGGTTCATAGTTCATGTGTTTCCATTCATTTGGCTACTTTTTTTCAATAATTGAGTAAAACTGAAATTTATTATAAGCCACAGTCGTCCTAGGGACCTCCATGCTATATATATAGCCTCCATGGTTCTATGGGTTGTGGTCTGATTGTTCTTTATTTTATATCTAGAATCCACTTATGAGTGAGTACATACCATGACTGTCTTTCTGGGTTTGGGTTACCTCACTCAGGATGTTTTTTTCTAGTTCCATCCATTTGTCTGCAAATTTCATGCTTTCATTGTTTTTCTCTGCTGAGTAGTACTCCATTATGTATATGTACCACATTTTTTTTTCATCCATTCTTCCGTTGATGGGCATCTAGGTTGTTTCCAGGTTCTGGCTATTACAAATAGTGCTGCTATGAACATAGCTGAGCATGTATCTTTATGGTATGAATCAGCATTCCTTGGGTATATGCCCAAGAGTGGGATGGCTGGGTCTTGAGGTAGTTCGATTCCTAATTTTCTGAGAAACCGCCATACTGATTTCCACAGTGGTTCTACAAGTTTAGATTTCCACCAACAGTGGAGGAGTGTTCCCTTTGCTCCACATCCTCTCCAACATTGACTGTCATTGGTGTTTTTGATCGTAGCCATTCTGACAGGTGTAAGGTGGTATCTCAGAGTCGTTTTGATTTGCATTTCTCTGATGATTAAGGATGTTGAGCATTTCTTTAAATGTCTTTCAGCCATTTGTGATTCTTGTTTTGTGAATTCTCTGTTTAGCTCTTTAGCCCATTTTTTAATTGGACTGTTCAGTATTTTGATGTCTAGTTTCTTGAGTTCTTTATATATTGTGGAGATCAATTCTCTGTCAGATGTTGGGTTGGTGAAGATCTTTTCCCATTCTGTTGGCTGTCTTTTTGTCTTATTGACTGTGTCTTTTGCCCTGCAAAAGCTACTCAATTTTGAGAGGTCCCATTTATTAATTGTTGTGCTCAGGGTCTGGGCTGCTGGTGTTTTATTTAGGAAATGGTCTCCGGTGCCAATGCTTTCAAGAGTGCTTCCTACTTTCTTTTCTATTAAGTTTAGTGTAACTGGATTTATGTTCAGGTCTTTGATCCACTTGGACTTGAGTTTTGTGCATGGTGACAGATATGGATCTATTTGTAATCTTTTACATATTGACATCCAGTTATGCCATCACCATTGTTGAAGATACTTTCTTTGTTCCATTGTATAGTTTTGGCTCCTTTGTCAAAAACCAGGTTTTCATATGTGCATGGATTAATGTCAGGGTCTTCAATTCAATTCCATTGGTCCATATGTCAGTTTTTATACCAGTGCCAAGCTGTTTTTATTACCATAGCTCTATAGTAGAGTTTGAGGTCAGGGATGGTGATGCCTCCAAAGGTTGCTTTATCATATAGGATTCTCTTAGCTATCCTGGGTCTTTTGTTTTTCCATATGAAGTTGAGTTTTTCTTTCCAAGTCTGTGAAGAATTGTGTTGGGATTTTGATGGGGATTGCATTGATTCTGTAGATTGCTTTTGGTAAGATTGCCATTTTTACTATGTTAATCCTACCTATCCATGAGCATGGGAGATCCTTCCATTTTCTGATATCTTCTTCAATTTCTTTCTTTAGAGATTTAAAGTTCTTGTCAAAAAGGTCCTTCACTTGTTTAGTTAGTGTTTTCCCAAGGTATTTTATATTATTTGTGGCTATTGTAAAGGGTGATGTTTCTCTGACTTCTTTCTCAGCCCTTTTATCATTTGTGTATAGGAGGGCTACTGATTTTTTTGAGTGGATCTTGTATCCTGCCACTTTACTGAAGGAGTTTATCAGCTGTAGGAGTTCCCTGGTAGAGTTTTTGGGGTCACTTATGTATACCATCATATCATCTGCAAATAGTGAAAGTTTGACTTCTTCCTTGCCAATTTGTATCCCTTTGATCTCCTTTTGTTGTCTTATTGCTCTAGCTAGAACTTCTAGTACTATATTGAATAAATATGGGGAGAGTGGACAGCCTTGTCTTGTTCCTGAATTTAGTGGTATCGCTTTGAGTTTCTCTCCATTTAATTTGATGTTTGCTGTTGGCTTGCTATAAATTGCTTTTATTATGTTTAGAAATGTTCCTTGTATTCCTGATCTTTCTAAGACCTTTATCATGAAGGGGTGTTGGATTTTGTCAAAGGCTGTTTCAGCATCTAAGGAGATGATCATGTGGTTTTTTTCTTTCAGTTTGTTTATATGGTGTATTACATTGAGTGATTTTCGTATGTTGAACCATCCTTGCATCCCTGGGATGAATCCTACTTGGTTGTGATGGATAATTGTTTTGATGTATTCTTGGATTCGGTTTGCCAATATTTTGTTGAGTATTTTTGCATCAATGTTCATGAGGGAGATTGGTCTGTAGTTCTCTTTCTTTGTTGCATCTTTGTGTGGTTTGAGTATCAGGGTAATTGTAGCCTCATAAAAAGAGTTTGGTAGTGTTCCTTCTGTTTCTATTGTGTGGAACACTTTGAAGAGTATTGGTATTAGTTCTTCTTTGAAAGTCTGGTAGAATTCTGCACTGAAACCATCTGGTCCTGGGCTTTTTTTGGTTGGGAGACTTTTGATGACTGTTTCTATTTCTTTAGGGGTTATTGGTCTATTTAAATGGTTTATCTGGTCATGATTTAATTTTGGTATGTGGTATTTATCCAGAAAATTGTCCATTTATTCCTGGTTTTCCATTTTTGTGGAGTACAGGTTTTTGAAGTATGATCTGATGATTCTCTGGATTTCCTCGTTGTCTGTTGTTATGTCTCCCTTTTCATTTCTGATTTTGTTAATTTGGGTGCTCTCTTTGCCTTTTCATTAATTTGGCTAGGGGTTTGTCTGTCCTGTTGATTTTTTTCAAAGAACCAACTCTTTGTTTCATTGATTTTTTTGTATTGTTGTCTTGTTTTCTATTTCGTTGATTTCAGCCCTCAATTTGATTATTTCCTGGCATCTATTTCTCCTGGGTGAGTTTGCTTCTTTTTGTTCTAGAGCTTTCAGTTGTGCTGTTAATTCATTGGTATGGGATTGCTCCATTTTCTTTATGTGTGCATTTAGAGCTATGAATTTTCCTCTTAGCACTGCTTTCATAGTGTCCCATAAGTTTGGGTATGTTGTACTTTCATTTTCATTGAATTCTAGGAAATCTTTAATTTCTTTCTTTATTTCTTCCTTGACCCATTGATGTTTCAGGTGGGCATTATTCAGTTTCCATGAGTTTGTGGGTTTTCTATAATTTTTGTTGTTGTTGAGGTCTAACTTTAAGGCATGGTGGTCTGATAAAATATAGGAGGTTATTCCATTTTTTTTTTGTATCTGTTGAGATTTGTTTTGTGTCCAAGCATGTGGTCAATTTTTGAGAAGGTTCCATGGGGTGCTGAGAAGAAGGTATATTCTTTTGTGTTAGGATGGAATGTTCTGTAGATATCTATTAAGTCTATTTGAGTCATAACCTCTGTTAGGTCCTTTATTTCTTTGTTAAGTTTCAGTCTGGTAGATCTGTCTTTTGGTGAGAGTGGTGTGTTAAAATCTCCCACTACTAATGTGTGGGGTTTGATGTGCGTTTTAAACTTTAGTAGTGTTTCATTTATGAATGTGGGTGCTTTTGTATTTGGGGCATAAATGTTTAGAATCGAGACTTCATCTTGGTGGATTTTTCCCGTGATAAATATGTAATGTCCATCCTGATCTCTTTTGATTGATTTTAGTTTGAAGTCTATTTTATTAGATATTAGGATAGCTACACCAGCTTGTTTCTTAGGTCCATTTGCTTGGAAAGCCTTTTCCCAGCCCTTTAGTCTGAGGTAGTGTCTGTCTTTGAAGTTAAGGTATGTTTCTTGTATGCAGCAGATGGATGGGTCCTGTTTTCTTATCCATTCTGTTAGCCTGTGTCTTTTTATAGGTGAGTTGAGACCATTGATATTGATGGATATTAATGACCAGTGATTGTTAATTCCTGTTATTTTTTGTGGTTGTGTTGTGTTGTCCTTCTTTGGTGTATGTTGGTGTGGGATTATCTATTGCTTGATTTTTCATGGATGTGTTTAGCTTCTTTGGGTTGAATATTCCCTTCTAGTGCTTTCTGTAGGGCTGGGTTTGTGGACAGGTATTGATTAAATCTGGTTTTATCCTGAAATATTTTGTTTACTCCGCCTATGGTGATTGAGAGTTTTGCTGGGTATAATGGTCTGGGTTGGCATCCGTGGTCTCTTAGTGTCTGCATAAGATTTGTCCATGATCTTCTAGCTTTCATAGTCTATATTGAGAAGTCTGGTGTTATTCTGATGGGTTTGTCTTTATATGTTACTTGGTCTTTTTCCTTTGCGGCTCTTAATATTTTTTCTTTGTTCTGTGTGTTTAGTGTTTTGATTATTATGTGGCGAGGGGACTTTTTTTTTTGGATCCAGCCTATTCGGTGTTCTGTAAGCTTCTTGTATCTTCATAGGTATTTTTTTCTTTAGGTTAGGAAAGTTTTCTTCTATGATTTTGTTGAATATATTTTCTGTGCCTTTGAGTTCTTCTCCTTCTTCTATCCCTATTATTCTTAGGTTTGGTCTTTTCATGGTGTCCCAAATTTCCTGGACATTTTGTGTTACGACTTTTTTGTCTTTAGTGTTTTCTTTGACTGATGAATCTATTTTCTCTATTGTGTCTTCAGTGTCAGAGATTCTCTGTTCCATCTCTTACAATCGGTTGGTTATGCTTGTTTCTTTAGTTCCTGTTTGTTTAGTCAGGATTTCTATTTCCAGCATTCCCTCAGCATGTGTTTTCTTTATTGTCTCAAATTCATTTTTCAGATCTTGGAATGTTTCTTTCATCTGTTTAATTACTTTTTCTTGGCTTGATTTGATTTCTTCCCATTTTTTGTTCGTTTTTTCTTCCATTTCTTTAAGGGAGTTTTTTTATTTCCTCTTTAATGGAGTTTTTCATTTCCTCTTTAAGGGAAGTTTTTATTTCCTCTTTAATGGAGTTTTTCATTTCCTCTTTAAGGGAAGTTTTTTATTTCCTCTTTGAGGGAATGTTTTATTTCTTCTTTAAGGGCCTCTATCATCTTCTTAAAGTCATTTTTCAGGTTGATTTCTTCTGTTTCTTCTGTCTTGGTATGTTCAGGTCTTGCAGGTGTAGAATCACTACATTCTGATGTTGCCATATAGGTCTTTATGTTGTTGCCTGTATTTTTGCACTGGCGTCTACTCATCTCTTCCTCTGTGCGGTGCAGGTGGTGTCTGTGTCTGAGAGTGCCTCTCTTGTTCTAATTTTTAGTCTTGGTTTAGTAGGAGTTCTTGGTTAAATTGGTGCTATTGGGCTGTTTCTTCAGGGGCAGTTGATCTCAGTCGTTGAGGTATATACTTATGATTCTGGTGATCTGGTTTGGTGGCTGGGCAGCGCCTTCTTCTGTGTTCCCAGGTCATGTTTTGTTCATTCGTCAACTCCTCAGCTGATCTTGTTTCTTCAGACTTCCAACTGTAGGCGTCTGAATCCTCTCCCAAATGGGTTTCAGCTGAGCGGGGTAGTCTCACCAATACCTCCAAGTTGTTGGGTTTCGAGGGATCAGCAGGTGGGCCCTGGGTTTTCCTCAGATGGAGTGTTCAGATTCGTTCTGGTTCTGTCCCATGGAGATAGCTTCTTCCCCGGGTGTTGGGGTTAGAGGCGTCCCTGTTCCAAGCTTTTGATTAAGAGTTTGTTTTTACTAGCTCTTCAGCGGGTAATAGCTCTGTTTCTGGTCTTTATTGCGACTGTGTTTCCGCCACCGCCTGCTGTGCCTGCCTGCCACTCACGGGCCTACCTGTGTCTGATTGTCTCTGCCGCTGGGCCTGTCTACCTCTGGGGGCCACTGCGGGGCCTGTATGTCTCTGCCAGCTGCCCCATGGGCCTACCTACCTCTGCTTGTCACTGCTGCCGGGCCATCTACCTCTGTGGGCCGCCGGGCCTGTATGTCTCTGCCGGCTGCCGACTTAACCGTTTTTTATTTATTTTCCAACATAATATTTTTCTTCATTATTTGGGAGTTTTACATAATGCACCCCGATGCATTCACTTCCCAGTCTTCCTAGGTCCACTCCCTCACCCCTGTGATCTCCTCCAAGAAAAAGAAGAAAAGCAGAAAAAAAAAAAAAAAGTCCAATTTGTGTTGTGCATATACTCACTAGAGCATGGTCAAATTCCTAGTGGCCAGCCTGTTAGAGAAAACTGAGTCCTTACCCACCCCACCCATGCCAGAAGCCATCAGCTGTGAAGAGCTACACTTCAAGATCCCTCTCACAATTTTTAAGAGTTCTCTTCAATGGATTCCTGTCTAGACTGATTCTTTTTTGGGTAAGTTGGGGGTGGGGTGGGAAAGGGTTGTTGCAGAAGCCTTCTATGTCTCTTATTGTCAACTGTGAGTAGGCAGGAGTGACTTAACTGTTAACAAGGCAAGGCCTGTCTATGTATTGCTGAGAAGAAACTTCATGTTTAAGGGCATGCATGTACCACAGGTGAAAGTGTAGTCTAGAACATTCACGGAAATTGAACCCAGGGTAAATGCATGCTTATGTCATAGACTAGATTTTATGACAAAAGCTATAAAGGGAGACAATAGAGGCTGTTAGACCATGATTAAAAGATTAATTCAGAAAAAAGAAATAAAAATTATAAAACTATATAGCATATACATGTATATATTTCACAAACATACAGTATATACAGAGCTTAAAACATCATATGGTTCTCTATTAGTTTTGTATAAATTTAGGTTTTAATGTATTACTTAAAAGACATTTAATAATGGTAAAAAAGAAAAATAATTTTCATAACTGCTCTTTTCATTTCATTTTTACTTTTTCTTTCTTTTACATATTTAAAATATGCCAATTATATTATTTTATATATATATATATATAATGTCTATTATTGCATGATTGTCTCATGCAAAATAATCACTTAATTTATAGCTGTAATAAATTGTATACTATTTAATGATAAAAATCATTATAATGATTATTCACAAGTGGTTTTATGTGGTAATGACAGTCCAATTGCATAGCACTAGGTTACCACTATATTCTCTATATTCAAAATAAGGTATGGATATATGAAACAGTAATTAAAATATTTCCTCTTGATTTCAGGTTAATTTTATATATAAACCAATCTAGTATTAAAATTTTCTTTTGTACATGCTTACTTTATTGCAGCCTTTGAGTATGTTCAAGTATGGATGAGAGAAGAAATATCCATCATGAAAGTACACAATAAAGTGTGTTCATTTTCAAAAACAATGTTCAAGGATTGCTGTAAATGTTAGACAATTAATTTCATTGTCTATGTGCAGTAAGGTAAAATATAGGGTGTTATAATAATCCTCTCATGGATTTATGATAGTCCAGTTAGAGTAGGCTGACCAGAATTTTGGAAAGCAATATGGTACTCTTCGATTTTCTTGGCAGCAGAATTGTTTCTTACTATTAATTTCTCTCAAACCTGGACAGCTAATCCCTATTGGGTTTGATCAATTGATCATGCTGTTCTATTCCTTTCAATGCATCAAATTCAATCAAAATATTGATTATGGAGGGTATCTATAAAGACTGAATTTGAGACAATGGGTTGGTCCTAATGTAATTTAATGCAGTGTCTAAAGGATAAATGGGAATCATACACAGTCTCTGAGTCTTATCAGAGCATCTTTAAAGTCTCACATTCAAAGTGCACATTTAAACTATAGGTAGAAGACGAGGCCAGTAGTATGGTTCATGGGATCTGGGATGGGCTGGAAAATGGAAAATGAAGATGGTTAAGGTGGAAATGTAGTCAGTGAAGGCATTAAGATTCCCATGCTTGGTGTATCTCTTCTTGTCTTGACTTGGTAGGCTAATGAGACAGATGATAAAAGAGACTTGCCTGAGTCACAGAAGAGTGGCTTAACTGTCTTCAGTCTGAGGGAAAGATCTTGTTCTCTATCATCACTTCATCTGGGTGACCCTAATGAATGGTATTTCTCTTGCTTTGGTGGAAAGATCAGTCCTTTGCTTAGCCTGTATCAGTAGCTTCCCAATCTCTAATAATCAGAAAATCAGGTTCAACATACCCCTCTTTAGCATTATAATCAGATGTCAGTTCTTAAATCATTAGTATTATAACATGGGACATATATATTATATAAATGTAATACATAACAGTGGTAAGAGGCATGAAGTGCATATCACAACATCAAGATCTGTGACACATTATGTTGAAAAAAAGGGAGACTGGCTATTTTATATAAATTTTAATCCTCAGGTTACCTAATTATATGAGATAATAACTATCAGTAAATAAATTTTCACAAAATAGCTTGAGAAAATGCACATTAAGATCAGCATGGATGATGTGAGGTAAACACTAATATTTGAGAAAAATAAAGGGAAAATCACATAACATGAACAACAATGCACAGATTAGTAACAACTCGCTGCAGGCTGAAAAATAAACATCAAATCACCATATCATGTCTTCTAACCAAATGAATGAATGGAAGAAATAAAGAATAAGGTTAAAACTGATTAGTGAAAGCCCAAAGTCTCTGCTCTGTTCCCCTCTAGGCTTTTACCGATCAATGAACTTACTCAGATGAAATTCCTTTTGATTTGCAGATTTTCAACTTTTTGTCCTATGGTTATCCAGGACAATCAGAAAGCCCTTTGTACCACAGTGACTTTAGAATTGTGTTGTGGGAGTTCCCTTCAGTATCTGTCAGAGGGAGAGGAGACACTGATCTGGGTTTCCTGTGATACAAATGAGATTTTACTGCTCACACAGCTCAAAAGTAACTCACAGCTTCTGTACTCTTTTTGATTTGCTATTTGGCAAAGGAAAAATACAATAGTGCTGAGAAAAGAGGAAATACAGACCACCTTGTCTGCAGGCACATCTTTATACCACTGTCAGTTGACTGACATTGTTTCATTAGCATCTGTTAAAGGAGACTCATTATCCATATGACCTGTGCAGAAGAAAGAATTTTGGTTCAACTGTAATTACAAACACCGAAAACCAGAGGCAATGCCCCATGGAGCTCAGGAAAGCAGCTGTGTTACCAACCAGGGCATCTGATGCTGTCTTCAAAGATCTTTCACTGTTGAATTGCATGCAAAAAAGGCATTGGAATGTAATAACCATTGTAATGAAGTTTCCATTTGGAAATGTGTGTCTTAGCTCACACTGAGACTGGAAAAACATATAGCAGATCTAATTTTTTAGCACACCATGTGAGAAAACAACTGACAAATTGATATTAACAGAGTAAGTAAATTGCATTTTAAAAATGGATAGCTCCACAAAATCTTAGAACGGTTATGCTAAATAGTCATAGACTTAAATTTCGTTTGATGAAGCTGTGAGATAACACATTTATCAGAGTCAACATGACTTTATGTTACCAGGGCTACAAATACTGGCTCCATTGTGCATATCCATGTATTTAGAGAGTTTGTTTACTTATGTCATTTCGACCTTACAGTTTATTGAAAAGGAGATGTTGACTCTTAAGCCATTTAGAGTTTAGAAAATTAAGATTCTCAGTCCATAAGGCTTAGACTATTTTCAGAATACTGAGTTGCTTGAATGTTTCTTTTGGTTTCGTATGCTGTAAAATCATGGGCTTCATAGTAAATTTCAGCTTTATTGCTTATACTTGCCTGAAAATAAAGTAATTGGTTTGTTCATACAGACCAAGCCTTTGGAAGGCTAGCGTAATAAGAGGTGCTAAATGTCTATTTTGTGGCAGTAGGACCAAGACTTTCCTAATGACACTGCACAAGTGTGCACTTCCAAAGAACAGGTGCCAGCTGTAGGTTTTTAGTATTCGGATGGTGATAACTGCATATGAGCCAATAGGAGGGCTAGTTCACATATGAATAGAATGAGAGTCCTTTGTCTACTCAATGTGTTGGCTAGTCAAGCTACTCACTATATCATATGAGGGAATCTGGAAGTTGCATGAAATGTTTAATATTACTAGAACATATTAATATACTTCACTCCCTGTAAAGCCTGATGTGTTTCCCAAATGTGCAGTCTATCTCTTGGCACTATATTTATGAAGTGCAAAAAGTTCCCCCAAAGCCAAGCTTTCATGTAATAGGAATTTCTGCTTCCACTTGGCTTTGGAAAGTCCTCTGGCTGGACCAGCAAGAAGGGCAGTTCTGCTTCTGCCAAGGCTCTCATCAGGCTACCTCAGTCTTGACCTTCTGGACAAAGACTGCCACATCACATATCCTTCAGCAGACAGGCATAGGAGGCAGAAATTTGGTGGTGGAAATGATCTGTAGTGATGTCATCCTTTACTTCCCTTTTCCCTCCACAGAACCCTGGATTCCCTGGTTCACCCACTCACTTCTGTTCAAGGATGCAAAGACAGCTGCTGGGACTTGACCAGTGCTCTGTGACTGTCCGTTTTACTTTTCTGTTGGAATGCTGATTGTTGCTCTCATTTTTTGAAATGGAGCCAGCTCGACAACCCTGTTTTGAGACTCAATTTACAGGCTCTTTGTAAATGCCCTCAGCCATCTTTGAACTACGTGCCTCTCAGAGGTGAAATGGAGCAGCATGCTTGGAAAGAAACAGTGAAACGAAGGAAATAAATGGCTTAAACAAAATATGCTGCCATGGAGAGATAAGGAAATGTATTGAAAATGTTCTGCCAGTCAAGTCAAGTCTATAGCCTTTAAGCTGAGTTCTATAGGGAAAAAGAAAAGCAGAATGAAAATGGAGAGAAGAGCTGCCAAATATGTATGTTACAGTATCCAGTAAATGGAAAGCCCTTGTTAGGGTGTGATAGAAATATTACTATGAAGCTGGGAGCAGAGATACTGATGAATTAGAACCTTGGAAAGCTGGATGCCTAACCACGGCAGCCAGGCAGCTCCCTTTATGTGGAAGTAGAGAAGCTTCCTGGCCTGGGTCCTGGAGTTCTGATCTTGGTGGGCAGCCTCCCAAAGGCTGGAGGTGGAAACAGACTTAAACTCCTCCTGTGCTGCACACTTAGACCTTGTCTTCATTACTGCTGTGTTTGCAAAGAACAGCGTGTAATTGGTGGCGTGCTACACTGAGGACAAGCAGGTGGACAGATCAGAACAATTGATCCAGACCAGTCATTAGGCTCATTTTCAGTGGTAAATTCATTTGTAACAAGAGTTTGCAGCAAGCGCTGAGAAAGGGGTGAGGGAATGCTTAGTTCTAATGAGGAAAATGACTTTCACATTATGGGAGAGTAAACAAGAGGTTGTTAACTCATTATGAATGGGGATAGATGGGTGAACCCATTCCCATATCTTACAGGTATATTAAAAAGTCAGTAGTCATAAGTGATATTCTACTACTTTACCTGTAACTGAATTCTGACACAGATCTACGAATTCAGTAAAATTGTTCACCTATTTTAAAAACAATAAGTTCTCAGCTTTGTGATGGAGCCAGCATTCAAACCACATGTACTATGCCTGCATGCTTACCTCATAACCACCATGTAATAGACAATGCATTTATTCTTTTACCAATGATTGAAATATTTGAACTCATTGTTGTGGCTTGAAAGTGCGATGTCCCCCATAGGCTCAAGTGTTTTTAAATACTTGGTTTTCAGCTGCTGCTGCTGATTTGGATAGTTATGAATCCTTTAGGAGGTGGGTCTAGCCACAGGGCATGGGTTACTAGGGATGGTCCTTGATATTTTTGAGGCTGACTCTGCTCCCTATCTGCTCTTTACTTTGTGAATTTGGCAGTAATGTGACCAGCTGCGTCACACTTCTGCTGCATGTATTCCCTGCTTTGATGGAACCTTCTTATTCCAATGAACCAAAATAATCCCTGTGTCCCTTAACTTGCTTTTTTTTAAATCAATATTTGTTCACAGCAAAAAGAAATCAACTAATACATTTATACACATACATAAGTAAAAAATGCTAGTAAGAAACATGCATTGAATTAACCTTTTCTAGGAGAATGCCAGAGTTTGAATGCCTGGAAGTAATCTGAATATCAATTTTCACTGAAAGATTTTTCTATTTATAAAATAGGACACTGTGAGAGCTGCTGATCATCTGTTCCAATTTTATGCAAAGAACAAAACTCAAAGCTGTGAAATCTTGTTTGAGTGGAATATGTGAGAATTGTCTTCATATTTGGCCATGCATTGGAATTTCTTGGTGGACTTTAAAAAGGTACAGACATCTGGGTCCTACTCCAGAGGCTGTTTTCAACTAGTGCTGGGTGTAGCCTAAACATTTGATGTTTCACAAGATATCCAGAGGTGCCTAATGTTAGTATCTGCTGTGATAATCAGTAAGTAGTGCTTGCCTAGAAGGCAGAATTATTTCAAAGCCCACACACGCATGCAGGAGTCAGGCTGATATGCCCATCAATATACCAGCAGTGACTCATAGCAATCAGCATGTGGTGACCACTTGTAACCTTAAATGTATTTAATACTGATGATAGATCCTATGGAAAATTTTTTCTGCAAATCATGAGACATTACATGGAAACTCTTTGGCATTTTTACTCAGTTTATCATTTTCATTGATAACCTCTATGAATATTAAGTATGTTGCCTAACTATCTATCATCAGGTAACTGTGTAACAGTTTCTATTGTTTTCTTGAGCAAAAGAATATCCAAATTGCTTTTCATAATCTTACATTCGAGAGAATGGTGCAAAATAAAAAGACATGAAAAGACAAAGAATAGCTTAATAGAACTGTTCTTTATCCCTTAGTGAAAAATTGAAAAGACCCTTCTAAACCCTCTTTGGGTCTTCCTGCACCTTATCCATTTCCCTCAGTCTTGATGCTTGAAACACCCACTGGAAAACCTACTGTCTTTGAGCTGACATTTAATTTGATGATGTATTAATCACATTGGACATAGCTCTAGAAAGCTCAAAACTGTGACTCTTTCTGTCTTCCTATGAGGTGTCATGGTTACACCTGACAAGCCCAAATTCTGCTCTTCTAAAATTAGTCAGCTTTCTCTTTGATGGTTTATAGTCATAGCTATGTGAATATTTTAGGCTCATGTTTGCCAAGTGTTATTGTTCTTGATGAGGGATATACCAGCAATTTCCACACTTTATGATATCACCCACCAATGCACTAATGCACTCTCATGAGTAACTGCAGATACTTTGGCTACATCCTTCTATGTCTATTTTCCTGTTGTTATGATAAAAAAAAAAGCAACTTAAGGGAGGAGATATTATTTCACCTCAAGGGCTGTTGTATGTATATATGTATGTATGTATATGTGTGTTATTTTAATCTTCTTAAAAGGTCACAAAGTTAATGCTATTGTAGACGAATTTCTAAACAGTCTTATTAAATAAGAAACACAGAGCCAAATACAGGGGTGCAAGCTGTAGAGATCAGAGCAATAGCTGCCAACTAACCTTAGCTCACCACATCGCCCAGAGCTTCCCAAGAGAGAGCCTCTTCCTGTCTAACTTGTGCCTTTATTGCCTTGCTGTTCTGCCTTCTCATTGGCTCTTAACCCAGCCACCTCACTTCCTCGTCACTGCCTGTCTATACAGACCTCCAGGTCTCTATGGTTGGTACTGGGATTAAAGGCATGTGTCACCATGTTTGGCTGTGTCCTTGAACACACAGAGACTCTGCCTGCCATGCGATTGGATTAAGGGCGTGTGCTACCACCTCCTGACTTCTGTTTATGACTGGCTATGATCTTTGATCTCCAGGCAAACCTTTTTTATTAACATACAAATAAAATATCAGATTTCAACACAAATAAATATCACCAAATGCTATTGTTATCGTTAAATTATAGATAGGGAAAACATGAGCATAATTAAAAATTGGTGGAGACAAGGTTTAAATTCCTGTAATCCGATGCCAGAAAGTGGGGTCTTTACCATTATATCTTATTTATTTGCACACATAGTGATGCCCTAACTAATAGTATGTTTCACACTTCACATTTATTCTTGTATAGTATTTGAATTCTACCCCTGACATTATTGGGTCCATTAGTCCCTAACTTGTTTACCTCAGCTAAGAGTTTCTTGCTGGGTAGGGTTTTCCTCATCTTGAAACATATAACTGAGGCTTTCTTTGTTCCTTGTGTGTGTGTTTTTTTTTAAGCAGTCTATGCGAAACACATTCCACTGATGCAATCTGTTTCTTTTGGAGCTCTGCTTCCCTTCTGAATTCTTTTCTCCTCAGCACAAGTTTCCAAATAGAAAAGTGTCTCTAGAGCTATTTCCAAATCACACTTCCTCATTTTTTAGTAGCTACTTTTTTTTTTTTTTTTTTTTTTTTTGGTTTTTCGAGACAAGGTTTCTCTGTGTAGCTTTGCGCCTTTCCTGGAACTCACTTGGTAGTCCAGGCTGGCCTTGAACTCACAGAGATCCGCCTGGTTCTGCCTTCCAAGTGCTGGGATTAAAGGTGTGCGCCACCGGTGCCCGGCTAAAATTTGACATTTTTATAATTGCCTTTTTCAACATCAAAATCACATTATTTTATTTTTTCAACTTTATTTGCAATAAAGTAATTCAAATGAAACTACAGTGAATATATTTATGTAGAGTTTTTAAAACATTGACTAGTTTTTATATATTATTAAAGTTATCTTTCCCCAAAGGGAAGCTTCTTTGTTTACAGTTGATCGTTACCTGGATATCATCTGTCCTGACCCACATGTACATTGGAGGGAAATGATGTTACTCTCCATAACCACACATTTTTGTCTTACTTCAGCTGGAGATGGAAATTGTAGATCACTTTTCAGATATTGCTGCAGACCCACAAGGTTCATTATAGAGTTTTACACACTGGTCAACAACTCCGTATAAATATGGAATGTGCCCCTGTTTCTCTTCCTTTTCTGCCTGCTGTATGACACTGCTACAAGTGTGACACCAACCGGAATGGGTGTGGAGCTCCTATTGCACTGGGTATGGGTACAAGATGACATTGTCCAGGCTGCTTGCAAAACCATATCCCAGAAGGCTGGCTGTGTGCTGGGTTCTTTGCCGATAAGGATTAACTTTATCAAACTGCCTTTTCCTGTTCACCTTAGTCCAGAGACAGCAATATTCTGCTGAGTTTATTAAAAATAGTAACCTTGACATCCATACGTTCACCAGTTGTATTTTCTAGCTATTGCAAACAGAGCAACCATCGTAGTGAGCAAGGATCTCTGTGGTAGGAGTCCCTTGGCTATATGCCCAGAATTGGTATAGTTGAGATTGGTATGTGAGAGATCTATCTCTGGCTTTTTGAGGCACATCCACATTGACTTCTCCAGGGGCTGAACCGGTTTGCACTCCCAATAGCAGTGAATAAGTATTCTCCCTTTCCCCCACACATGCCAACATTTGTTGTCATTTAATTATTTGATTTTAGTCATTCTGACTGGTCTAAGATGAAATCTTAAAGCAATTTTAATTTGCCCTTTTACTGATGTTGGGCATTTAAAAATACTTCTTAGCCATTTGTATTTAATCTTTTAACACCAGTTGTATTTTCTAGCTATTAATCTCTGTTTAAGTCCATGCTCGTTTTTAAATTGGATTATTTGTGTTCTTGATGTTTACTTTCTAAAATTCTTTGTGTAGTATAGATACTATCCCTTTGCCAATGAATAGCTGGTAAAGAATTTTTCACATTCTATAGGATGTTTCTTCATTTCAGTTATAGTGTCCTTTGCTGTACAGAGATATTTAGTTTCATGAGTTCCCATTCATCGACTGTTTTTCTTAATGCCCATGGTCCTGTGGTCCTATTCAGAACAGCCTTTTCTGGGCCAATAAGTTCAAGCATATTCTCTACTTTCTCTTCTACGAGATTCAGGGTATCAGGACTTATGTTGAGATCCTTGGTCTATTTGGAGTTAATTTTTGTGCTGGGTGAAAGACAAGGGTCTAGCGGAATTCACAAGCTGAAATGAGACATCTTTATCACACCCTCTCCTTTCTGGGGCTCAGGGATCATCACAGAAGAGGAAACAGAAAGCTTATAAGGGATGGAAGAAGTGGAATGAAATCAGGGTTTTCTGGATACGACAGAGCAGCTGCACATATGAACTCATAAGAGTTGTTACACCATGCACAAGACCTGTGATCCCTCAAGAATGTAAAAATCCAAGCTAGGAGACTGGAAGTGGATGAGGGGCACAGAGTCCCACCCTCAACTGTGGAGATATTGGCAATTGCTAGCTTCCAGGAAAGGGAGAGTCAGCTTTCTTAAAGTGTATGGCTCTAGGTTGATTAACCATGTTCCAGTCGATAGCCATACACTCATGAGCAAACTGGATTTGATGCTGTAGTTTGAATTTTAAATGGGAGAGGCTTTTTATCCCTTTCCTAAAATGAGTATAATATTGATGACACCGTGGATAAAGTCACTCCATTGAGAAAAATATGTATGAACATAACATGACAATCCATGTACATGTTGTTGACCACTTGTGGTGCTCTTTTTATCTCTTTGAAGTTTATTTATATATTTTTTGAGAATTTCATCTATAAGTATTATATTTACATCTTTCCCCCTTCCCATCCTCCCTACAACTTCTCCTATGTCCTCACTACTCATCAAATCATGGCCTCTTATTCTTTAATTATTTTTGTTAAACACACACATTTATAAATATAAACTGCTGAGTTCATTTAATGTTGCTGATACATATTCAGAGCTGACCTTTTGAGACTGGATAACCTATCAGGTGGCTGGTGCCTTGAGAAGAGTTTTTCTTCCCCTCTCTCTCAGCAATCATTCGCTGCCTATGACTCATCATCTAGTGATGAGGTCCTGTGAGAACTCTTCTGTTCATTTTGGCATATTAGCTGGTGGTATCAGGTCTTGT
This sequence comes from Peromyscus leucopus, assembly GCF_004664715.2. Lineage (NCBI taxonomy): Eukaryota > Metazoa > Chordata > Mammalia > Rodentia > Cricetidae > Peromyscus > Peromyscus leucopus. The sequence goes on from NC_051069.1 coordinate 81,246,544, forward strand.
TTAGGTGACCATATTGTTGAGATTTTTCAAGTACAGCTTCCCTGTAATATATGTAAGACACTATCTTGAAGCAAATATTCTGGTTCTCTGGCTCTTACAATCTTTCTGTTCTCTACTCCTAAATATGTTCCCTGAGTCTTAGATTTAGACACTATGATGTAAACACATAGACTGTGCTAGGCATCCCATGGCCAGTTGTTCTCTGAATTTCAACCAGCTGTGGCTTTCTGTAATGGACTCCATATGTTGCAAAAGGAGCCCGCCTTCCTTCCTTCCTTCCTTCCTTCCTTCCTTCCTTCCTTCCTTCCTTCCTTCCTTCCTTCCTTCCTTCCTTCTTTCCTCCCTTCCTTTCTCTTCAGTATAATGATGTGAGTTTATGAAGGATACAGAACAGAACTGCTTTGAAGTCTTACAAGATTTTTAAAGGGAGGTTTTCTCTAAAACCATTTTGAGTTTTGCATTCATTTTGAAACAAGGTCATACATACCACATAGTCTATCTGGAAAGTCTAGGCTGGCATCTAACTGCTCAAACTCATGACCTTCCTTCCTATGTTTGACAAGTGGTGAGATTACAGGTGTGCAAAACTATGCCTGATACAAACGTCCTCTTTCTCAACAATTTATAGTAGTTATATTAAGACACAAAGATAGATTTCAATAGTTTAAACTATATTGGAGTCTGTGAGGCATGAATAGATGTGTCTATATCAGCTCATTGTCCAGCCTTTCTACTTACTCTCTTTTCTTTTATTGGAAATAGATTATATGTTCTGATTTCTCCTCTCCCAACTCTTCTCAGTTCCTCACTAGCACCCCCCCATCCGGATCCACATCCTTTCTGTCTCTCATTAGTAAACAAATAAGCATCAAAGAAATAATAATAAAATAAGATAAAACAAAAACAAGCAAACTGGACTAGTGCAAACCAAACAGTAGGAAAAGAGCTAAAGAAAAAGTACAAGAAACACTTTTAGATACAAAGACACAGATGTTCACACACATAAGAATCCCATAAAACCACAAAACTGTAAGCCACAATATACACAAAGGACTTGTAAGGTTAGAAAAAAAAATCACTGATACAACATTATGAGACAAAGAACCTCTGAAGAGGTCACTGAGTTCATTTTGTGTTGGCTGTCTACTGCTAGGGATGGGGCTTACACTTAAGATTGGGTTGTTTCCCCAGTAAGATTCCCTTGGAGAAAACTAAGTTTTCATCTGCAATGGGTCATCAATTAGAGCTAGCTTTTAGGTTAGGGATTGGGACCTGTGTTCACTCCTCCTCTAGGCTCTAAGACTCCATCTGATAAAAACCTGTGCAGGCATTGTGCATGCATGAAATCTCTGTGAATTCACATGTGCTTTGGTCCCGTTGTGCACTGCTGTCCTCCATCCCCTCTGGCTCTTACACTCTTTCTTCCTCCTCTTCTATATAGTCTCCTGTGTCCTGAAGGGAGTGATTTGATATTGACATCCCATTCCAGGATGAGTGTTTCATGCTCTCTCAGTCTCTGCACACTATCTGGCTGTGGATCTCTGTATTTGTTCCCATCTGCTGTAGGAGGAAGCTTCTCTGATGTTGACTGAGCAATACACTAATCTATGAATATAGCAGAATGACATTAGGAATCATTGTATTGCTACATTCTTTGAGCAGAATAATAGTATTTGGTTTTCTGCTAGTTCCCTGAACTACCTAGTCTCAGGTTCTGGCCTACATGAGCAGTGTCAGGCATGGGCTCCATCTCATGGAGTAGATCTTAAGTCAGGTCAGAATTTGCTTGGTACTCCCACCAGCTTTGTGCCATTATACCAGTGTATTTTGCAAGATGGTACTATTATATATCAAAGGTTTTGTGGCTAGGTTAGTGTTTACTTTCCTTCCTTGATAGTGTACAGAGTACCTTCTAGTACCATGAACAGTCCATAGGTGTGAAGGCTCTAGGAAGGCACAATCTCAACTTCTCTGTAGTCAATGAATTATGTAGGTGCTGTCGTCAATAATAAGGCCCTACTGTCATTTTGTGGAGAGCAACCAATAGCCCTGGAAATATTCTGGGTTGTTTGGGTTTCCCATTGGACCCCTTTGGCTAACTGCTTGTTTAGATGTAATCCATTCCCAGTACTGGAAGCTTCATTTTGTAATGAGAGATGTCTAAGTGGGGCTCTGTCTCTCCCCTTACTTGGCAATTTCATTTAGATTGAACTTATATATGTATATATTTTAGGAAGCTTCTACTGTATTAGATTTTCTTAGGACCCCCTCAAATAGTCCTTAGTTTTGGCTTTTTCTCCCCATATCCTCTCTTTTGGCCACCTCTTTTCTCCCCTCCCTATTTGATCCTCTGGTTCCAGCCCCCGCTCCCCATCCTTTTTGAGGGCCGAGAACTACACTTTCCTGTGGATATAAGTATAAGTATTTAAAGCGCAGCTGGAAATTATGCTGGTTAGGGAAGGTCACTAGTACTTGAATGGAGAAGATGTGGAGTGGGCTCTATTACTACAGCAAGACTCAATGGTGTTCACAGGGGAAGAAACAAGGTTTTTCAAATACTATTATTCTTAAGGCCAAAGTACCCCACCTTTCACTGGCTTGAGTATGTGAGTTGGCTACTTTTATGAATATATCAAAAAATGAAGAGATATGACTCTAATAGCCTTGGGTCTTATATATATCTAAAATGAAGAAAAATGACCTTAATAGCCTTTCATCTTACAGTGTTAGGTTTATTGTTTCTAGAAAAACAAAAACAAGGAACTTTTCCTATCCTCACATGGCACTCACACAAAATTCTTTATGGAGCTATCTCTCTTCACAGTGACAGTCTAGTGGGCACTGGCTGAGTTCTCTAACTCAGTTTAACTTTAGTCTCATGTGATACACTGGGAAAACAAGGAGAGCATCCTGCAAACAAATCCCTATCTTTTGGAGGATCCATTTCTGATGATTCAGGTATTTTAAAGGAAGAAACCCTAAACTGAGGCATTCTCTGCTTCTTGGAAGCCAATACTTAGGGACATATTTCCCCAGGGTCAGCACACAGAAGTTGATAAGGCTGTGGTCCAAACAGACAAGGTTATATCTTAGAAAAGCAACAGAACTTGGCACCACTGTCCATGTGGTACTGATTTAGTAGGTGTGAGGGATACAAGACTGAGGGAGTCTTGCACAGTACTTAAGGGCAGGCAATATGTGGCCAGATTGGAGCTCCTGAAAAGAGGTCCAAAAAGGTGTGAAAGTGGAGCCTAAGTTGCAGTGGGGACCCCAGGATATTAGAGGTGGCAGAACCACAAGACCACAAGCCATGTGCCAAGAAAGGCTATGGTCATTGAATGGTTCCAACCTAAGAGAGAAGGTATGTGTACAGCAGGCTTCGAGGATGAAATAATTGGGCTACCAAAGACTTTAGGGGCCCTGGTGATTATGTTATATGCCCTAACTGCTGGACATAGAGCTAGCTGCAGGATTTGGTGTTTGCTTTACTTGATTATGATTCTGCTTAGATTTATATTAACTCTTGTTTCTTCCAGATTCTTCCCTTTTGGAATAAGAATGTTTAGCCTATACCACTATGTGTTAGAAGTATGTAACCTGAATTTCATTGGGTAGGAGTTCATATTTAAAAGAGTTGGGATGACAGAAATGGGTACCAAGGACTGAGAGATTGCTGTGGCAGGCCTGACTATGCTGTTTGGTGAAGGAGTATGGACAACTTCAGGATGGAAGAGTAATTGAACTCTGTAAGTAAAGCTAAATGGGCAATTCTACTAGGAGCTTGGAAGACAGTAATATGGAGAGCAATATGGACTATAACAGCCTAGCCCAAGAGGCTTCAGAAGGGATGAATACTAAAGACAATTCTTGTGATATTTCAGCAAAGAATGTGGCTGCTTTCTGTCCTTGTCCAAAAAAAAAAAAAAAAAAAAAAATCTGCTAGAGGCTAAATTGGTAAATTGGAGAGTCTTGGACTAAGGTCATTAGCAGAGAAGATTTGAAGACAGCCTGGTGTTGATGCTGCCATGTGGTTATTAGTAATTACTCTTATGTGGATCTACAATTAAAGGGAGCAAACAAGGCAAAGGGAAACACAAAATGTAGTTTGACAAGAAAAGGAAAACCAAGAAATGTATGTTGGAGCCAACTCCATTTTTCAAGGAGATAAAGGTTTAAATACAGGCCTGATTCAAAATGGAATAAAGGGAGTGATGCCCTTAGGGCAAGACCACACCCCGCTAAGCTTTCAACTTGCACAAAGCAAAGCTCTTTCTGAACACTGTTTAAGATATGAGAAGTTTTTGACTGTGCCATCAACAACTCAATGAAAGCTTACACAAATGGAAAATGTAAGTGATGGACAGAGCCAGGTTTCAGCCTAAGCAAGCAGAAGAACTTGGCAGGTTTAGCCACATGATTCTGACTTCAAAGTCAATGATACAGTAAAGGGATTGTGGAATCTTCCTCATAGTTAAAGAAAGACATGAAGGGCAGGTATGTGGTAGGGTAGTCCCTACATGGATACCAGAGAGGCCATTGAGTGAAGCTGTAAAAGTGAATCCTGCACTGTGTTGGAGCCCTAAGACGTTGGGGATTGCAGACCCAAGGGACACTTGCCAAGGCAAGTTGCAGATGGGGTATAGTACCTAGTTCAAGAGAGAGAAATGAGTTCCAATCAATAAACCGTGAAGGAGATCCAAACACTCATTTGGAGTTTGCCCTGATGGTTTCAGTTTTGCTTTGGTTCTGTGTTTCCTCACTATGCCTCTTCTCCTCCCATTTAGAATGTTAATATATATTATGTACCATTGTATATTAGAAGTATGTGATTTGATTTTGATTTTACAGTAGATTATAGGTAAGAGATTTCAAGATTTTGGACTTTCAAACAGTATTGAGACTGTGAAGGACAATTGGGGACTTTTGAAGTTGGACTGAAAACATTTTGCATTATGATATGGCTATAAGTCTACAGAGACTTGCCCCAGCCAGTGGGGTGTCAACAGGGGGTGAACCACCTGTGGAAGAGAATGAAAGGGATGGGGGAGACACGAGAGAAGACAGCAAGACAAATGTTCTGATCAAGCTGCAAATTTTATTCTCCTTAGCAAGGCTTATATAGCATGAGAGGGGGCAGGAAGGAGGGAAGGGGTGCACGACGTGCCACGTGCCTTACATGCAGGTGGACTATGTGCAAGTGTGCAAGTTGTGAGGCTGCTAGGTGGTAAGGTCACTGGTCAGGGCCCATTGTTCTGTTGCTATGCTACCTGACCTGCCAGACCTGTTCTTTATCTTTGGGGCCATCAGGTTTAGGGCAGGGGCTTGTTCTCTGGCCTAGCTAGTACTTTTCCATGGTCAGTGTTTGATCCCTGACAGAGACTAGGGCAGGATTGTGGTGATATGAGTGAGAATGCACCTCATAGGCTCATATATTTGCACATATGGTTCCCAGTTGGTGGAACTGTTTAGGAAGGATTAGGAGGTTTGGTCTCATTGGAAGAGCTGAGTCACTGGGAGTAAGCTTTGAGGTTTCAAAAGAGCATGTCAGGCCCAGTCTCACTCTCTCTCTCTCTCTCTCTCTCTCTCTCTCTCTCTCTCTCTCTCTCTCTCTCTCTCTCTCTCTCTGTGGGTGTGTCCTGTCTGTGGACTGAGATGTAAACTCTCAGCTAACAGCTCCAGTGGCCTCTCTGCTGCCATACCTTTACCATGATGATCAGGGACTAATCCTACAAAACTGTAAGCAAACCCTTAATTAAATGCTTTCTTTTAGAGAGAGAGGAAAAGTGAGGAGGCAGTTGTGATGACTGATGTACTTATTAGATGCACATGTAAAAACACACAATGACACAGAAATGGGAAAAGATTCCATGTAATGGTTCAGGGCAGACTGGAGTGCTGTAACCACAAAGTAAAGAAAGCCAAGCACTGATGGAAATACTAGATGGATTCTTTGCTAGAAACAAAGAAGGATTCGACTCAGACTTTGAGAGAGAGTATGGCACTGCTGGTACCTTTATTTCAAACTTCTCATTTTGTGAACAGTTAAGGAAATAGAGTTCTGCTCTTTTTATTCAGCAAACATGACATGCTTTATTAAAGATGTCTTAGGAAGCAATGGGAACTGGTAAGGCCCTGGATACAGAGAGTCTGTACAGCTACTTAGAGCACCAGGGATCCTGAATTTAACATTTCAGACGTGATCTAGTGCAGTCTTGAAATCCAACCAAATACCTCAGACAAAATTCTTTCATGCCTTTAAGAATATGTTCATGTGCTATCAGATTTCTAGAATTTGCATACTTGTAAGTGTAGTTCAAAGATTAGTGACACAGATCAGTGTGAATTGGCATAACCCTAGGGTGTGGTAGTTAACACAGGATAGCTAGAAATTTTGATCATTTGGTCTCTTTTTCATTTCACTATAGTTTAATATTTGACTAGTATTGGAAATGTAATTAGTGATAAGTTCTCAGTTGAAATAAACTGCAATGAAGTGTGTGGCCTTTTTGTTTTATTCTGATATTTTAGGTCCACTGTATTTATTTGATTATATATTTTTAAATTTTAGTTGCATTACTATTGTAACAATTATCTTACTGAAATCGTTTTCCACAGACATGTGATGGCATTCAGTGACATAAGAGAATCTACTCATGGTTCAAAATCATATCTTTCTCTCCTCCTCAGACTTACGATCAGTCTTTCCACATTTCTACATCTTCATCTAGAACACTTTTTCAGTTTGGTTAGAAAGGATGGCTGTCAATAAAATTTTACTCACTTCATGCCCTGTGTTTGCCTCTCTCTTCTCTGTCCAGAATTCACTCAGCCTTCAGTGGGACATTTTTATTCACCGTCTTATGAATGGTCCCACATGCTCTCACATCTCCTTTCCTGAAATTCCATTCCATTTTAGTCCTCGACTCTACTCAGCCTTCAATTATCTTTCCCCATATGTCAACACACACGGGTGGAGGCAGAACTTTGTGTTTCCCAGCACAATACCTTAAAAAGGGAACATGATAGTCTTTCAGAGAACACGGTTTTCACTTGTCTGTACTCTTACTGTACTCTGTTGCTATGCATCTGTGCTCTTGTACATCATGTCCCCATATCTGGAGGACTTTGGCACCTCATTTCAGAGAGAATGTGAGCTTCTGCTCTCAGGAGCTTTGTTCTCTACTATATCGGTACCCTGTCTGCCGTCCCTAGCTCAGCTGCATGTGTAGGTGTGGATACATATGGATTTAATCTTTTTATAAGTGAATCAGAAATAAACCTCTTGGTTATGCGAAAAGCCAATTAAAATAGTAGCACAAATTCACATTTGTATACTTTGGAGACTGTAATCATTGTATATATATATTCCCTCATTAAATCCTCATAATTGTGATACCATAATTATTACTTATCTGAGGAAACTGAGTCCCAGAGAAGTTAAATGCCTGGATGAAACGACCCATTTCATAAAGCGTGGGTACTGTTTTTCACATCCTGTGAAGACATCCTATTCAACGGAATTCACACATGTGCTTGGTTCCCAGCACAAAGGAGAAGCAATTCTGAAAATGCCGCAGGCATTTTGGTGGACCATTTCGCTGTACTGCAGCGAAAGTAGGAAAATCTCTAGTTAGCTTTGCAAATTGCCCAGAAGCACTTTATCTGGAAATATATCACTAGGTTTATAAAATTATCCTCACCTCTGCCCATATTCATCAGTTTATCTCTTTCCCAGTTCCTCTACTCAGTTTTTTTCTCTTGTCTTTCCCTCTTACAATTAGAAAGAATACACATACTATCTATTTAGGGCACCCTAATGCACAAAAAATGTATTGTTAAAAAGAAAAGACCAGGTACATATACTACATTTCTATTAATTCAGATCTCTTTATTTTTGTAAATTTTGTAAAAATTTTTATCATGTCAGACCCAAATCAGTTATTTTTATACCTGACTTAAAAACAGTTGAAAATAGATCATAATGTCCCTAAAATGTATCATGTCTTTGCACAGTCTTTTATAAGGTTAGGGACCAATGACTAAACTGGCATTGAAGTTGTCAGGAAGTTAGAAAACCTGGTTGTCAGAAAGCAGAAATAAGCTGAGCTGTCTATGGCTCTGAGTTGATTAATATCTACATAGTTTCACATATGGAAACAAACTTCATTTAGTCACAGGTACAAGGAAGAAACTTTCACCAAACTGAATTTTCTTAACTGAAACAGGAACTTCCCAGGGGACCAAATTTTAACCTTGATTACTGATGTTGATGTTCCCCAGTCTATAGGAGTCTCTCTAACTTCGTACACAGATGGTGTGCTGTCCTCCATGTGCCTGATACACAGATGACGTGTTGTCTTCCATGTGACTGATACACAGAGAGAGTGCAGTCCCCCATGTGATGGATGGCTGTAAGATTGAGGACTGGTGTGTACTTAGTTTAGTTTTTATTCTTTAGATGTGTGTGTCATTTAGAATATTCATAGAGATTAAGTAGTTACAAAGGGCCCAAGGGGGAGTGGAGGATCTTCAATGGAAGGGGAAACAGAGTATAGTGTTATAAGGAGAAGCAGGGGAAATTAGAACAGGAGTATTAAATGAAAAGGGGCCTGGAGGACAGGAGAGAGGGGAGATATAGCTCTTCCCCTGTCTTTGATAAGATGATCTTCTGTAGCATTTGTATGGCTCTCAAGAGCCATGACATTGTGTTGCCATCCTGAGAGAAAATAAAAAGTATAATTAACAAAAAGTAACTCTAAAACCCTTTTTTTTACTTTGCCTTGTGTCTTTTAAGAGACAGACTGTGTTCTGTAATAAGGAACAAACATGTTTAAATTCATCAAATTATTTGTTAATTTTTTATTATTCAATCTGCTGTTTAAAATTAATATTTATGGTAGTTCATTAAATTGAGAAGACATGTGTATTCTCATATGGTAAAAAGACAAAATTAGGATATGAAATTATGGGCAAATAATTAAGGACTTCATAAAACAGCTGCCTAAAACACAATGGGAGTTGAGGGAAGTGAGTTGGATCACTGTGAGTCAGGTTAGAGAAGAGATAATAAATTACCCTGGATTGAGTGACATCTAGAAAGGTGGAGGAGAAGTAAAGAAGCAACTTCTGAGAGTCCTCCACAGGGCATGGACTCGTTGAGAGGTGCTGGGAGACACCTTTCTTTAAAAACTCAGAATCTGTCAGGCACAAAGCAGAGATTTCTTTGGAAGTTTAGATAAAAATGTAAATTCATAAAATTATAAATAATATTTGGCTTACTCCTATAAGCCAAAGAAGTAAAAATAAAATAAAATAAAATAAAAAAAGAAGAACTAAAGAAGTATCTGATGGCATGTTCACTCTTTCCTCTGGGAAGAGGAGGTAAACTGATGGGGGGCAGCATCTTTGACCCTCATCAGAAAAAGTGCCTTGCCACCTCTAGAGATGAGGATCTCAAACTGATGGAGAAGACTGACCCCAGCATGCACTTACAGAGTACAGCACCTCAGTGTCCTTGGTAGTATGTTTACCAGGGCTTAACTGTGACATCTTTCTTCTTCTTTTTAAATTTATTCTTCTCTCATATATTACATCCCAATCGCTGTTTTCCCTCCTTCCTTTCCTGTCTATCTTCCCTCACCTCCCTTTTCCCCCCAGATCCACTTCTCCATTTCCCTTCAGAAAAGAGCAGGCCTCCCAGGGCTATCCTCTGCATGTATGTTATGGTTGTGTGGCTAAATGCTCTTGTGGGTCTCCTAACAGTGGGAGCAGGGGCTGCCTCTGACTTTTTTTGCCTGCTTTTGTGACCTTTTCCCTCCCACTGAGTTACCTTGTCCAGTCTTGATATGGAGGTATGTGACTAGTCTTATTGTAACTTGTTATAACGGTGACATCTTTCAGCCTCAGGGTTTCTGTGGCTTTCATGTTTATTGATATAAGATTTAAAACATGACCTGGCTTGAAAAGAGAAGCTGTCTTAAATTTTCAGGCCCAAAGTAGTTAGTTGTGGAGGTCAGTGGACAACTCTAGGGAGTTGGTTCTCTCCCTCCTCCATGAGAGTCCGAGGGACTGAATCCAGGCCATCAGACTCAGCAACAAGTGCCTTTAATTGCTGAGCTGTCTTGTTGGCACTTGATATTCTATAAAAATATTGTTCATGGCATTTATATTACTATCTCATGATATTTCTGTAAACTCGATTACATTTAGGATGCACAAATTAACACTCTATAACTTAAGGTTATTTTTATTAGTAGCAGTTATGTGACTCATGGGTTTCATTATGGCATTTTTACACATATATGCAAGATATTTTGATTGAGCTCAGCTCTTCCCACATTAGCTTCACATGTCCTCTTTTTTTCCTCCCATTGCCCCTTTCTTATCCCTTCAATCATTCCTTTCATTTTCAAGTCATTTAAAAATGTCTCCATTTGAGAAAGATGTGATGCATGTTTTTCTGAGGCTCACTTTTTTCATTTGGAATGCTGATTTCTAGTTCCACCATTTTCCAGCAAAAGGCATGGATCTTTCTTAATGGCTGAATTATATTTATATATATGTAATATAGATGGTATTATGTGTATGTTATTTATTACATATAAAGTAATACATAATTCTAAAATAAAAATTTATAATATCACATTGTCTTTATCCATTCCACCTTTGACAAGCACTGAGTCTAATTCCATGACTCGACTACTGTTAATAGTGTCTCAGTCAACACGTTTATGTAGGCATCTCTACCGCAGACTGCTTGGATTGCTTCAGGTTCACACCCAGTGTGGTAGAGATGAGTCATATGTGGTTCTGTTTTGGGTTTGAGGAAGCTTTATGCTGATTTCCACAGTGGATGACATAATTGACATTCTTGCACTGTGGTGCATTAACAAATTACTTATTTGAGGTCCCTGACTTTATATTTTCACAAATTAACCCTTTATTGAAGACTTGGGGTGTCTCAAACAGTAGTCCTTCAGTTCCTTTAGATTCCTGATGGCCAATTTGAATATGACATCATAGATGGTTTCATAGGTCCATGCCCCATCAGCCACTGTTTACATGCAGGAACCATAGTGCCAGATGCCCACCGCCTATCTCTTCATTTTGGTTTTGGCCAAGAAAGAGTAAGTATACTTGGCATGCTGGTTGATATCAGTTTTCTTCACCATTTTCCCTAGTGAAGCACCAAGGGATATTTACTTATAATTTCTACCTTCTTGATGCATTTTTCTATGTTTCTGTGATCTACGCTGATGTCTGGAGTGGAAGAGGCCACATGCAGAGGGATAATTTTAAATGTCTCCTGACTTTTAATGTAAGCATTTTTAGCTATTAACTTTCCTCTTAGCACAACCTCAGTGATATCTCAGAGACTCTGGTAAGGTCTGCTTTCATTTTTAAGTGACTCTTAGAATTTTTGTTTCTCCCATTTCTACAATGCCTCACTATTCCCTCCAGTGTGTGTCCTTGTCTTTCAGCCTTTGTATAATGTCTGTGGTTATCTTCCCAAGGATTTCTTGTTTTGTAACACTATAATCTGATAAGACAAAGACATCTTTTCAACTTTTTGTGTTTAAGGTTTGGTCTGTGACCTACAGTATGATCTATTTTAGAGCAGGCTCCTTGGGCTTCTGCTAAGAGTGAGTATTACATAGCTGTTATATGAAATGTTTTGTCAAGCCCATTTGATTTATGGTATAGTTTATCTCTGAGTTCTTTATTAGTATTTTAGTTTGGATTACATACCTAAAGATGAGAGTGGATATAGAAGTCACTCATTATTCTCATATCAAAAATAGTTTGAGCCTTTATGTGTATCTGTGTTTATTTCATGAGTTGGGAGCACCAATGTTCTATTCATATTTAGTTACCATTGTCAAATTGATAAGATCAAAATACTACTAAAATATATTAGGTATAGAAAACAAGAGCTGTAAACTAGAAAAGAATAGGAAGGAAGGGAAGAAAGAAAGAAATCAAGAAAAACAAAGATTACTTCAAAAAATTCACATGCAAAATTATATTAATATGAGAATGGCTATAAAAAACAAAAACGGGTTTTTAATATGTGAAAATACTACTTACTAAAATAAAGGGAAAAGAAAAAGCAAGTGCAAGGCAAACAACAGTATTCAAACAAACAAAAAAGGGGAAAAACTGTTGGAGCATCTTCTAGGTCCTTGAAAACTGGAGATTGCCAGGTGTGTGTATGGGGGGGGGGGCAGAACTTGGGGATCGATGCTCTCTTCACTCTTGCAGCTTTCTTTGCACACAGAGGGACCCTTTCTGATCTCAGTTAGCCCTGCTGTTCATAGCCCGATGGATTTTTTTCATCCTCCCTTGCGAATCCAGTCGCTAGTGACCCCCAAGTGCATTGCAGAGGTTTGCGCTGGGAAAGGGGAGCAAGAACAGCCCTGAGAGCTGAACAGGCAGAGGGCCTGTCTTTGTGAGTTCAGTACCCACTGAGCGTTAATCACTCTGCTGGAGAGAAGAGACTGTGTGTGTCAAACCGTCCACAGCAGTTTCAAGTTCAGGGACTCTAGCAATGAATCTCATGACAGATCAATGGCTTCGGAGGTTTGTACATCAGTGACCTCAGGCTCCATATTCTGAGTGATTTGTCTTCTCATAGGAACATAGGGCATAGCTAACTCTCTATATGCACTTCACTGCCTGGCTTGAGCCTCCTGCTACCTGCACTTTATAGCTTGGCCAGCTCTGCGGTTATCTACAACTCACCTCCCTGGGCTGTCTCCTACACTGGGGCTGCAGAGGGTTGAAATAGGGATTCCTGGCTTGAAACTGTTTTCTGTTCCCAAGCTTCAAGGGTAGCTCAGTTTTTGAACAGTAAGTTTCCTCTCGGTGTGGAGCCTGGCCATAGCTCCACGATCTGTAGGAACTGCTCTCCACGACTCACTGATCCCGCCGGAGAAGTCAGTATCTGAGAAACACAGGCAGCTAAATATGGGACACTGTGACACCCCTGGGTTTGCCCCTGTGGGGACGACTGCCAGTCTCTTTTCATCAGGGCTGCCTGGCTGAACTTCAGTGTGAGGAGTCTGTTTCCCTCACCTGGCCAGGGAACTGTGTGGCTGGAGCTATTTGCTTTGACTTTTTTTTTTTTTTCACAGCTTTGCCCTGCTGTTTCTCGGAGTCACTCCTCTCATGGATTTTTTTGTGGCGTCTCTTCTCTGTACAAATGTTGTTTTTATTTTATTTTTTTCATCTTGACACTCCTCCTTAACCGGGTTCCCCTGTAGGTAATGATTAGTGTGCCATCTTACTCAAGAGTCCTAACATGACTTCCTAAAGATAGTATTTTCCCACAATTGTAAATTTTGATATTTTTGTGAAAAAAAAATGATCACTATATCTATGAGGGTTTATTACTGGGTTGTTTATTCCATTTTTCTGCTTTCTAGAATCCTTTGCTCATTTTTAAAAACTTAAATCGTCCCATGTGTGGCTTAGATGTATACCCAATGAACTTGAACACTACTTAAACTTGAATTTTCAAGTGGTACTCTCTTTTGAGATTTAGACATGACCCTCACGATCTCTTTCTCCATGCAAGTCTGTTTGCCAACCTACTACTAACACACAAGAAGTCACTATAAAAGTTAACTTCTTCAAAGCAGCTTACTTTCTAGTTGGTGACACTGATGTGACAACATGTCCTGCTTTATGAGCATCATTATTTGTTTTAAAGAACCAGGTAAGGTGCAAGAGGGAAGGCTCAGGTGTTAAGAGCAGTGATGGCTCTTCCAGAAGACCTGGGTTCAGTTCCCAGCAGCACCACATGGCAGCTCACACCTGTCTGTAACAACAGTTTCAGGGGACCCGGCACCCATGGCCAAAACATCAATGCACATAAAAATATAATATTTGAAAAAAGAAAAGAACTGGATAAATAGCAATGTTTCATACTTTCCTAAATAATTTATTATAATAAGCTTGGTGTTGTCCCCTCTCCTAATAAACATATTACAATAAAAAATTACATATGATTAGTAAGAACACTTTCTTCACAGAAAAGCAGATGGTAAGAACAAACATCACCATCAGTTTCCCACTTCTATGTCTGTCAAGAATCTTCCCTCAAGTGTAGCTATTGCTATTATTTTTTCTGCAGTCTTCTCTTTAAAAAAATTAACAGCGTGCGTACTAAGTATACATATATTAAAGAATAAATGCAAAGTATATTTGTTTTTATGAGGTCATAGTCTGCATACTGTCTGTAATTGTCACATTAGAATAATATTCTCACAACTGCTACACATAGTTTTATTAGCTGTATAGTAGCTTTTGTCACATTTAAGTTAATTTACCTTGTAGATCTACAAATGGACATTTAGATGTTTTTCAGGATATTTTAGGCAAAATGTACACCTTGGATTAAATGTACACCTTGGATTAAAGGTACACCTTGTCTGGTACACTGGAGAAGGAATAGGTATATTTAAAACCCTGTTAAATACTGGTAAACCTCTGTCAATGTTCAGCTTTTATTATAAACATCCACTTCAATTTTAGTTTTACTTTTAAAAAGTTAAAGCATTGGGGGGTCAGATCTGCTTACTTTCTTTTTTATTTTATTTTATTTTACAATACCATTCAGTTCTACATATCAGACACAGATTCCCCTGTTCTCCCCCCAGCCCACTCCCCATTCTTACCTCCTCCAGGGCAAAGCCTCCCTTGAGGACTGAGATTAACCTGGTAGACTCAGTCCAGGCAGGTCCAGTCCCCTCCTCCCAGATGGAGCCAAGTGACCCTGCATAAGCCCCAGGTTTCAAACAGCCAACTCATGCAATGGGCACAGGACTTGGTCCCCACTGCCTGGATGCCTCCCAAACAGATCAAGCCAATCGACTGTCTGACCCATTCAGAGGGCCTGATCCAGTTGGGGGCCCCTCAACCATTGGTTCATAGTTCATGTGCTTCCATTCATTTGGCTATTTGTCCCTGTGCTTTATCCAACCTTGGTTTCAACAATTCTCGCTCATATAAACCCTCCTCTTTCTCGCTAATTAGACTCCCGGAGCTCCACCCGGGGCCTAGCTGTGGATCTCTGCATCCAGATCCCTCAGTCGTTGGATGGGGTTTCTAGCACGACAATTAGGGTGTTTGGTCATCCCATCACCAGAGTAGGTCAGTTCGGGCTGTCTCTTGACCATTGCCAGCAGTCTATTAGGCAGGACTAACAGATTCAATGCAATCCCCATCAAAATACCAACACAATTCTTCACAGACCTGGAAAGAATAATACTCAACTTCATATGGAAAAACAAAAAACCCAGGATAGCCAAAAGAATCCTGTACAACAAAACAACCTCTGGAGGCATCACGATCCCTGACTTCAAGCTCTACTATAGAGCTACAGTAATAAAAACAGCTTGGTATTGGCATAAAAACCGACATGTGGACCAATGGAATCGAATTGAAGACTCTGATATTAATCCACACACCTATGAACATATAATTTTTGACAAAGATCTGCTTACTTTCTAATCGACAGTTAATAGGCACTTGCTTGGTGCTCTCAGTGCCTTGAGGTACAGTCTATCAGCCACGTAACAAGCCAGACTACTGCCATACTAGCGTTGTTCATTTTAAACAGTCCACGAAAGCCTTGAAGAACATAGCAGACGTAGCTGCTTCCCACCGAAACACGACTCTAGTTCCTAAATGCAGTGCTTCAGTCACGGCTGCCCTGAGAAGTGTTTTACTTCTAAAACACTCTGTGGATTTTTCTACTTAGAGCAGAGCGGAGCACATATCCTGGGAGCAGAGCCTGGTTGGAAGACAGGTCCTTGTTTTCAGGAAGGAGTGAAGTGTTTGGAAAGAGCATAGCTTTGCATTTGCATAAGGGAATGTTGCCATGATATGATTGGTTTAAACTCAGTCCTTTGTGTGCATAAGGATCCTTCAGGATTCAGGCAAATTCCCTTACCATGCTTTCTATCCAGCTATGTAAAGAGAGTGTTTGATTCAATGTTTGAAATTTTAAGAAGGTAATTGTGATGATATTTTATTTGTGCTCTAACAAATAAAGCTTGCCTGTGGATCAAAGGACAAAGTCAGTCACTATATTAAACATAGAGGTCAGGCAGTGGTTGCACACACCTTTTATCCTAGCATTCAGGAGGCAGAGATTCATCTGGATATCTGTGAGTTCAAGGCCACACTGGGATAGAGCCAGGCATGCTGGCACAGGCCTTTCATTCCAGCACTAGTTAACCATAGAGATCTGGAGGTTTGTACAGACAGGAAGTGATGGAGCGGAAAGAGGAAGTGGTGTAGCTGGACGGAGAGAGGAAGTAAGATGGCAGGGCACAGAAAGGTATATAAGGCGTGAGTATACAAGAAGTAGCTTACTTGGGCTGAGGATTTCCTAGCAGTAAGAACTTGTGGCTGGCTTGTTCTATTCCTCTGATATTTCAGCTCTCACCCCAATATCTGTCTCCAGATTTTTTATTAATAAAACCATTTAGCAATTCATGTTACAGGTAATTTTTCAGTTTGCCCCGTGGAATCAAAACATTAGTTCCACTCGAAGGCTGTTCCTTGATATTATTGCCTCCTTCTGATCTGTGTTATAGGCGGAGCAGGCTGCACTGATAATACAAAGAAAGGAGACAATGGCAAAGGCAGCAGTAGAGATGGCAGCATCCCTGATGTAATGACGTAATGGCAGCAATGAGGTAAGAAGTCAGCTGAGTAGTTCTAAAGAGCAGCTGATGCAGAAATGGTGGAGAGTGGAGGTGATGGATATGGGTAGGGCCGTGAAGGGCTGAAGACACAAACCTGAAGAACCCAGATATATAAAGGTTTCCAGGGAGCTGATGAGCTTTACACAGCAAAGGTCTCAGAGACTCCAGGCGTGAGAACTGTAACACTAGCCACTGTCAAAAGCCAAGAAACTGCTGTGTAAGTTAGGCTGCCCACTGTGGTGGTTTGAATGAGTCTCCCGTAGGCTCAGGTATTCGAATACTTGCTCCCCATTTGCGGGTGTTGTTTGGGTAGGTTTCAGGGGGTATGGCCTTGTTGGAGGAAATAGGTCACTAGAGGTGGACTTTGAGGTTTCAAAGGCTAGTCCCAGTTTGCTCTCTGCTTGTGATTCGAAGTGTGAGCTCTCAGCTGTTCCTGCTTCCATATTTGCTGCTTGCGGCCATGCTTCCTCACCAAGATGCACTCTTTTTTTAAAAAAATATTTTTATTTTATAATTAACTTAATTTCACATATCAGCCACGGATTCCCCCATCCTCCCTCCTCCCACCCCCCAGCTCTCCCCCAATATGCACTCTTATCCCCCTGAAACTCTAAGCCCAAACGAACGTTTTCTTATTTAAGTTGCTTTGCTCATGATGTTTCATCACAACAATGGGGAAGTAACGAATACGCCCATTTCCCAGGAGGAACCCCACAAAACCTACTGTTTTCCCAAGTGGGATTTTGGTGGTATTTTTACTTTGATCTGCCATCTGGGGTAGGTAGATGTGTGATTGAGTCTCCCCAAGAATGTCATCATACAACAGTACCTCACTGTCTTGACTGCTATAAGAGATTATAATACTTTTCACACTGGTTAAGTGTTCCAGTGCCAGAGTTCTGGACAAATACTGTACAATAGAGGGTGTTGCTTGTGGTTTCTTTGGGTGGCTGTTGCTCACTGCTGCCTCAAGTTGAGGGTTACAGAATTGCCAGGTACCTGCACTGAAAGAGCTTCTCCCCACCTCCCCACCGTTCCTAACCATGTAAAGCAAAAGGCCTCAACCAACTGGCTGGTAACACAATCACCAGGTCACTGAGAGGTTACTGTTCCTATTATTTATGAAGATGTATAAATAAACAGAGTTTTCTATAATTCAAAATGGAAACTTATTAAAGGAGATTGTTTAAACTATTGACTTTACTCCCAAATTGATATTAGTATAAATTAACTAAGAATGATTTAAGAAGTAATTGAACAAACTTTTTGTCAAAACCAAAAGTCAATGTTTCTAACAGATAAAGAGTTCCTCCATTCAAGCCAGGTGTGCTGGCAACCCTGAATTTGTTTTATAAACTGACTCTTAGAGCTTTTAACTTTCCTGTTTTAATGCACTTCTCATGTGTCTTCTTCTGTATGTCAACTGTCACACTAAAGTAATCTCGAAGGAGGTCCAGGACATAAGGCCTCAATGTGTAGGCCAACAACATCTCTCACTCCAGGTTCTGCTTCCTAATTGGCTGATGTTATGGAGCTCTGTAACAGATGCTATCTGAAAGGAGGTGGTTTACTCCCAGAAATGCCCTCTATGCTATTCAGTTATCCTCTGTCAGAGAATTGAGCCCTAAATGCTTCTCAAAACCTTTCTTTCTAAACTCTCTGAAGAGGCCCCATGCTTCATACTAATGTCACCACAAACAGAAATGAAAACATGAACCCAAATAGTATTTTCCATCTTTGCTTAAAGAGTACGAGTAAAGACTTACCTTGTGTAGTTCATGAGAAGTGAAAACAAACCACAAACAAACATTTCATAGACACAGTGCCTGGAAGAGATAAGAGTGGACATGAGCATGTTATTTAGGAAATGGGGCGGTGCCTCTTGAAGGGGGATGGAGGAAATAGGAGGCCTGTTACCAAACAAGTTCATCTGGATGACTAAAAAGCCAGTCTCAGTTCTTAGAAAATGTTTGCTCACCATTAAAATTATATTCTCCGCTTGAGAAAGGCTGAAACCAACAGCAGATGACCTGTGGGGGATGAATGCACACTGACTGACAGACTCACATGGAGAACTAACTGCTCAAAAGCACACCAGCAGAATAGTATCTTGCAATAATTACAAACAATAAGACATATGAAATATAGATCAATAATGCAATAGTATAACGTTTCAGACCCACACTGGCCACGTTGTAATGACCAATGAGAAACCTACAGTACTGGGTCATAGGCACAAAGGAATTATTTCTTGGTCTTTATTTTACTTTTGTATCCCCCAACTCCTTTAGGAGTGAACAATGTTGCCTTAGCAACTGAAGAAAAATATATATTGGACACATCTGTTGTTTATCCTCTATCATTTCAAAACACAATTTGGTTGTACTGGCATGCAAAGTGATCCTTAATTTAATGAATATACACAGTTTTCACAGGTTTGCTATAAAAAGATCTATCTAAATTAGTTTTCAGGATTTTAGATTAGATGGAGAAAATAAATATCCAGTGCTAATGGAATACATTATCATCATAACTGCCTGATTAAAATTGAGATGTTTACGTAATGAAACCTGATCCAGAAAGCTGCCAAAATGTGCTTCTCATATACAGTAAACAAAAACAATAAACATTAGGAAACATGCATTAGCATTAGGACATAGCTACTCTGGCTGTTTGTCAGATTTTATGCAGGGTTCTTCACTGGCCCGTATAATAGATCATGATCGTTCTATTACCCATCCATTAAGCCATGTTCAAATAAAGCTGCAGCTCACTTAAGTGATCTGACTGTAACCTAGTCTACTCTTCCCTGATACGTGTATCTTTGAGGGGAAGGAAAGGAAAGTGAGAATTTATCCGAATGACCACACTGCTGAACTGTCGCTGGACATGCAGGTTAAATATTATACTTATAGTTTTGCATATAGGAAAGGGAGATTGAGAGGCAACATAATTTTTACAAGATTCTATGCCAATCAATAAGTAGTGCACAAAAGCTAGGTTCGGGAGCACAAACTGTAATCCAAGCATGTAGGAAGCTGAGTCGGCAGGATAGTAGTTTCAAGATCAACCTTTGCTACAGAATGAGTTCCAGACCAGCATAATGTACACATCTCATAAAAGCAAAAAGCAGTTACAAAGCAATCAAAAGCAAAAATCAGTATTGTGGATTTTTGAGACTGGGTCTCATGCCCAGAGACTGGGTCTCTGACCTCAAATTTCTTAATTCAAGGATGATTCTGAATGCCTTGATGGTCCCATCTTCACTTCCTAAGTACTGGAATTTGCAGGCTGGGGCAACCAGTATCAGCTAATGCTTATGTTTTACCATGAGAGTTCTGCTCTGCACTTCTGTTCTGGGTAAATAGTGTACCTTTTAACATCTACTCATTGAAAAGCTTTGTGTTTTAAATGGAGACCTAATTCATTGACAGTTATTGAGATTTCTGATTCATTTTATTTAGGCACATTTTTCTACTGTTGTTTTCTTTTCCTTTTTTTAAAAAAAACATTTATTTGATATTTTGTCCCTTCTTGACTTCTTTATTGTCCCTTCAACTGTTTATTGTGATATATTTTTATCTCTATTATCTCAAAATTAAGTGCTATTTTAAGAATTATGTGCATGTGCAAATATGTGTATGTGTGTGTGTGTATGCAGGTGCATGTGCACATATGTGTTCATACACATGAAGGTCAATGTACAGCCAAACTTAGGAGTCATTTCTAAATTTCTAAGTGCCATCCACCTAGTTTCTTTATCTTTGTTTTGTTTAAAGACAGGTCTCTCACTAGCCTGAAACTTACCAAGTAAGCTAGACTGCTGACCAGGGAGACCTTCTGCCTGGCTCTCTGGAGCAAGGATTATAAGCACATGCCACAACACCCAGCTGTATCAATGTGGTCACTGAGGATCAAACTCAGGTCTCCTTGATTGTACAGCAAGCACTTTATAGACTAAGCTATCCTCCCAATGACTCTTATTCTCTTAACTAATAAAAAATATAACATTTCTCCTCATTATCACAATGTCATGTTCTAGTGCTTTCACTTGGTTGCTTAGTAGACAAATCTGCTTCTATTGTTTGTTACTTCATTAGATATTTATCAAGATGTCTGATTTCTTATTCGATCTGGTGGAGTTACTTTGTATATTATAGGTGGTATTTATAAAGTGACAAGAACTATCTGAAGCTTATGATCCTTGAGAAAAGGCTTCTGTTTTCTTCTGCTGAAAAAGAAGTTGAGGAACTGTGAACTTTTGTGCCTTTCTGGTTATGTTGCTGTGCTGGGGAAATGTTTGAAAGTCAAAATGAGTTCTATTCTGACACGACTCACATTCATTGTAATTAGTGTACTTTCTTTTGCTTTGTTACAAAAAAAATATTGCTACTCTGCTTCAAATTGAAGCCTTAACTATAGTAATTTTCTTGTCTTTAAGTGTAAATATAATGACCAGTCTCCTTCTAAAACATTATGTTGATGTCCCAAATTTTAAGATATGTGTTCATAAACGTCAACTGATGTTACCATCATGAAAACACTTGTCAGACAGGACCAGGTCACAGGGTCAGGACCTCTAGAAAATACCTTTAGAGTAGAAAAAAAAAAAGACATCGTGAAAGTAGCCTGAAAAACAAGCTTTGACTGGGAGATTTAATTATTTCCCATATACTGGAAATGATATTAAATAAACCCAGAGCCAGCGACATTCTCTGATGGACAGGTTACAAAGCAGTATTTTCCCTTGGCCTATTGATATACCTTAGTTTAGCAGGCTACACTTATGAAAATTCTAATAAAAAGTGACTTTCAATGGTATCGAGCCTTGATTTCTTAGAATTTGCGGCAAAGGGTTTAGAAAAAAAATATTATTACTTCTAAGATAATCATTGTGAGAACTTAAAAATAGTTAACCCATATAAAATAATCATTTTATACTGATTCACTTTATTTCCAAAACTAATCTCATAAATGGTTAAATGTTTCTTTCATGGCAAAGTAGTTACATGACTAGATTTGGCAATATAATATATTTTTTTTACAGCAGAATTTAATTTGATGAATCAACACTGTAAATAATGCAATTATGGAAATGTCACAATTGAGAGTGAATTTTGTTACGGAAAAGAGATTCAAAATTCCTTGGGCCTGGCAGGATCATAGATGGAGAATTTCATCTGAATAGATAGAGATCCTTCTGGAGCAAGGAACATGAAGTGAAGACTGATGGTAGTGATCTTAGGAAGCACTGCCCAAGCAAGTTATGCTTCAGAATTACACGAGGAAATCCTATAGAAGCAGGGTGCAGAATAGTATTTCCTAGGGACTAGGGGAAGAATGGAATGAAGAACTGTTCTTAATGGCTAGACATTTTCAGCTACCATAAAGAAACACCTTTATGGATATTCAGTGATCTGATGACTAACACTGTACTGTGCATTCACAATGAGGTAGGGTAGCAGATCTCACACCATGTTTCTACCAAAGCTCTAGAAACATCAAAACTTATGTTATACATTGCTATATAGTTGTTTTTCATGTTCTTTGAATTTTTTATTAATGTGTATACATGCATTCCTGCATGTATGTCTGTGAATTATGTTCATGCCTGGTGCCCACAGAGGCTAGAGAGGCCACAGAGGCATTAGACTCTTTTTTTTGTATTGTTTTTATTAAGAAAAAATTTTCTATTCATTTTACATATCAAAGATTCCCCCTCTTCCTTCCTCCCGCCCCTCCAGCCTCTGCCTCCCGTCTCTCCCTCCATTCCTTCCTACAAAAAGGCAAAGCCTCCCATATGGAGGTACATTTAGCAGAGGCAGGTCGAAGCACCTTCCCTGTGTGAGGTGTCCCATCATAGAAGTGGGCTCTAAAAGGCCTGCTCATGCACCAGGGATGGATTCTGATCCTACTGCCAGGGGACCCCTCAAGCAGATCATGCTACACAACTATCTCGCTAGGGCATTGGATTCTTTGGAACTAGAATCACAGCTTGTTTTGAGCAACCATGTGGGTTTGAGGAATTGAATCCTGGTCTTCTGGAGGATCAGCCAGTGTTAAACTGCTGAGCCATCTTCCCAATCACCTCACTCACTTTAAGGTTCAGTTGCTTGTAGTCATCTGCAGTCTAGTAATGTTAAATGGGAAATTTCAGAAACAAGGATTGTATAAATATTAAAGTGTGTGATAGTCTGTGTAGCTTCATGGGAACCTGCACTGGTAGCCACACTATGTATTAAGTTGTCTGTACTAGTATTGATGAAGGGACTTGAGTGTGACAGGACCTTTCACAGCCCAGTTTTGCATGATCCAAGAACAGTAAGATGCTGGATGCTCACAGTTATCAAAGATAGACCGTAGACGATGGTTCCAAGTTTGTTGTTTCACACCAGTGAAACTTAAAGATGCAGACTCTTGTAGGAGCAAGTATAGTAGAAGCAAGCTTTATTAAGTGTGGCTACAAAAAAGTAAGCAGCTGACAAGGAGAGAGAGAATCTCCTGAGTTAGGACATGCTTCTGATATAGAAAAGGCTATTGAATTTCCTTAGTCTAGGAGTTTTATACTGGACAAAGGCTGAGGTCACCACAATTAAAGTTGGTTAGTTCTCCGTGTTATCATACACCAATTGGGTAGAGAGTCCATAGGTTCTGTGCACATTTCTCTATCCTAAACAAGGAGGTTGATCATGTGCTGTTCATATGCTTCCACTCTATAATACATGTGAGAAACTTGCAGTTATCAGTCCAAATCTTTTCCCTCACAGAAAGTTAATGTCTGTATCAGTATTACAGAGTGTGTGTTTAAAGAAGCTTATTTTACTTAAAATTGCCTCCAATATATGAGAGTAACGATGCTGGTAACTCAGGCAGACCAAAGATAAACTGTAAAGTGCACCATTTTAGAGACTAGTGAACACTGTTAAATTAACAATGAAAAAATTCCATGTTGAGGCTGATAAGACCTGTGGTAAGAACAGTGCTGTCCTTGTTATTATGGAAAACTATAGAACAGGCATTGCAGTATAGAGTTCTGCACCACCTTTAGTTTCAGCCATCCATCAGGCATCTTAGACTTGTTCCCTCAGAAATGGGGGTTTGTATGCATATTTTGTTCTAATAAAAATTTACTTGTAAAAGGCAAAACTAATTGAATCACTCATAAGACTCTATTATAAAGGAGCAAACTGTTTTCTATATGGGAGAAAGTGCCTCACAGCTCCACCAGGCCACTGCTTTGTTAGGGCTCCAGTAGTTACAGAATTCCAGACTTAAATGGTAAGCCTGTCACTTCCCAGAAGGCCAGTCACATTGTTAAAGCTGGAGCTCACAGAGAAAGAGACTGGAAGAGGCAAATGGGATGTCACTGCCAGTGCCACTGGATGCATGGTGCTATGCCTAGTAAGCAAGGTTCTTGACAGATGTTCACTTCTGAAACATTTCATCTAGTCATTTTATGTTTCATTAAACATGGAATACATGATGTGAGTTATCTCTTCATGTTGCCTCTGAAAATATGGTCTCAAGATAGATCTGAGCATCTTCAAATTAATTACACAATCATGAACCTACTTGCTAAAACTCAAGTGATGCTGCAGTATTGAGACACAGACTTTTAACAGTGAAAGTGATGTTTCTCAGTTATCTTTTCCTGTACTTGGGAAACATGGCAGGTTACTGAAAAAGTGATGTATCTAAACGATTTTCACTTCCAGAGCTAATCTGTGAATCATAAGATCAGTTGTAAACCCTGAAGTTACTAGGATTTTCTGTTGTTCAAAAGTAGAAACTTTATTTTATCAAAATTCTGCTTACTGTTGTGTATTTTAAGTTGTTAAAACATTCTTCATTCATTATTCATGGATAATTTAAAAACGGAATTCCTTGCATCAGGCTATTTTGAACAGAAATCAAAACTAGGCACATAGGACACACCTCACAGTGGCCAAAATGACTACACATTTCCCTCTTTCTTTAGCTCTAGAACAACATATATGTTTTCAGTTAATAGAAAGCAGGTTAAGTTCTTACCTAAGGCAGTACATTTTGGTGATGCACACTTTCTGTAGCTTCCATTTCATTAGATCTGCACAGATACGACTTCATTCCAGGCTACTTAGCAGCTGGCATCTGGTTCTTTTCAACCAGATTTACATTCTGAGTCTGTTCAAACTTGGTGGTTTCTTTTATATGAGGTGAGATTTTGGCTTTAGTCTTGTCTTGACTTTGATCTTGCATTCTTCCTTTTGAAAGAGTCCAGTCCACTTGGAATTTAAATATTTCAGGACTCTGGATTTCTACGAATACCTTTCTTTTGATTTCAATTTCAGATTTTTGAAACCAAAATATGACACAAGGTTGAGATTTTAAACTTAACTTTTGTTCTTCTTTAAAAAAAAGTCCTCAGATACTTTTATTTGTGTCTTTCCTTGTGATGGGGAATTAGCCTCACTGAAGAATTTGCTTTTCTGCCTAGATGGTTTAAAATTTATAGAGCAATAATCAGAATAGAATAGTTGAATTACTGTAATTTTGTCAAATAATTGATCTAACTGACAATGAATACTACCCTGCTGTGGGACAGTCTGTATGTCAATAAATAAAACACTGATTGGCCAGTGGCCAGGCAGGAAGTATAGGCAGGACAAGGAGAGAGGAGAATTCTGGGAAGTGGAAGGCTGAGTGGGAGAGTCACTGTCAGCCACCGCCAGGACAAGCAGCATGTAAAGATGCCAGTAAGCCATGAGCCACGTGGCAAGGTATAGATTTATGGAAATGGATTAATTTAAGATATAAGAACAGTTAGCAAGAAGCCTGCCATGTCCATACAGTTTGTAAGCAATATAAGTCTCTGTGTTTACTTGGTTGGGTCTGAGCGACTGTGGGATTGGCGGGTGACAAAGATTTGTCCTGACTGTGGGGAAGGCAGGAAAACTCTAGCTACACTACCCAATTTGGCATTTATGAATGAGGTTCTTGGGGCAATAGACCCAGTAGAATTACATAGTGTTTTACTGAATACATATATATTTAACTTGTGTATAGCGATCATCTGAGGGGATTTGTCAGATTGGCTGGAAGTTCTCTCATGTAAACATTCAAGCTAGAAAACTGGGGTTTTACAGGCTGCTTAGCCTGAGAATCCATAAGCCCCAGGTCAAGAGGCCAGTGATACAACATCAGTTGGAGGTTAAAGAAGGAACAGGCCCTGAAGAGTACCAGTCTGTGTTCAAAGGCTAAAAAATTGAGAGTTTGGTCGGTGGTGGTGCACACCTTTAATCCCAGCACCTGGGAGGCAGAGGCAAGTGGATCTCTGCAAGTTCCAAGCCAGCCTGCTCTACGGAGCAAGTTCCAGGACAGCCAGAATGGTTACACAGAAAAACCTTGTCTTGAAAAAACAAACAAACAAACAAAACAAAACAAAAAGAAGAAAGAAAGAAAAGAAAAGAAAAAGAATCTGGAGCTTGATGCCCAAGAGTAACGGCCTTGGGAAATGTACTTGCTAGATGAGAGTGGGCACACCCTACTCCTCATTCTTTCTGGTTCATACTCAGAATGGCCGTCCTCCTCATTGTGCTGACCTACAAGCCAGTCTTCTCTGGAAGGGTCTTCCAGATGAGCCAGTAGTGTTTATCAATGTTCTAGGCATCTCTCAGTGCAGTCAAGTTGATAACAAAGATCAGCCATCACATGAGGAGTCAGGTTGAAATAATGAATATAAAATGATGTAGAAATTATGAAGTTTAGCAGATTAGAAAGGTCTATACTGAAAATATGCCAGAGCATTAAAATTATTTATTATTTGTTAGAATTCTCTCCTGGTCTAATGAATTTTTAAAATAATCTCCTGGTCACTATATTATTCCATAGTAATTTAGATTTTAGTGGATGGTATTTTTTAACATGCTCTGGAAAAGGTTTTTACTTCGGAAACTAAAACCTGCCAAGAGAATCCAAGCCACAGTCAACACTGTTACCCTGGAGGCAACTTATTAAAAGGTACCAAAGTAAATGAACTTTGAGTTTGCTAGGCTGGGGTGGAGTTTAGCTCCATCCACTGGGCCTGCACCAGTTGGATTTTGTTAAGGTAAGCCTTGTCTTTCTGTTAATGTCTGCATTTAAGGTATGTGCTTGGTCACCTTGACCTCTAGGAGCTCACTGAAGCATGTCAGCCCAATTGTGGTCTTAAAAGGGTATACTTTAGGCATCGTATCAAGCCAGTGCTATCTGACTCTGTTTAAAATCTGATCATTCTCTTCTCAAACTCTGTCTCCCAACCTGTGAAATCTCTCTGTCAATAGGAAACTTAACTGCCACACCAAAATGGAGGCTTAGTATTAATACCTAAGCCAAATACAACTATCTCTGTGGATAGTTGATTCATAATTAAGAATTCAATGCTTGGATCCTAGTATTGTACACCATGTAAATTGTTCAAGGGCAATGCTGCATTCTTCACAAAAACATCAGCATTTAAGGTCAACTCCACAAACAACTCTTAGATCTTTTGCAATATATTAGTAGGGAGGGATGGCAAATCTACATTTGACATGGACTATTATTCTTTTGCTATTACGGACTGTTCAAATGTAGGCAATTTATTAAATAAAAGTTTATTTGGGTCAAAGTCCTGAAGGCCAAGAAGGCACCACCATTTACCATCCCTTCCAATTAAGACATTTCAGATTCTAAGCCAGCATAGCACAGCCTCATATCTCTCAGTTCCTAGGACTTCAACCCCTGGAATGTGATTACACATTGTCTCCCCTGGTCCTGAATTATATCACTGAACCCCTCCAAACACTTATGTATGTAAGTGAAAAAATCTGAAGATCTTGAGAGATCACTTTTCAAGATCATATAAGAAATTATCAGTGAAGGAGCCTGGGAGACAAATCAGAAAAAGATTTCCATAAGGATGGTAAAGGGGGTCTTTGAACAAAAATTTTATAAGTTAATGCAAACAGGGGGAGCAAATAAGAAAAGAAAACCTAAGAGAATACTGGAATTTAAACTGAATTAAAAGGGTGGAACAAATGTAGAAATAGAGTTAATGAAAAATGAAAAACAATGCCTGTTTAAACTAATTCTGTAACAATTACCTTATCAAAGGATGTCAGGAGGAAGGTAGCCATAAGAAAAGATTACAGTGAAAAATGGAAAAAATTGGCTTCCCTGAGACATCATTGCTGTGGTGTGTTTGACTTATAGGTTTGGGAAGAAATGCAGAAAAGTAACTGGGAAAAATTCTACTAATTGAACATACAATTCTACTATGTGAAATAACTTGTACACATTTTTAAAGCTTTTAATTAAGGGTGTTTTTTATAATATATTATAATTATGTAATTATAATATAATATACTAAGTAAATATTTTCTTCAAAAATGCTGAGTGCCATTCATTATAAGATACAGCAGTGATTTGATAATACACTAAAAATGATCAGTTAAAAATGTACAGAAATTGAAGAAGGTAAGGATGGGTGGTAATTTGTACAAACCTGGTTGTAAGCAGAAGTTTCTGTCCAACTAACAACTCCCAAATACCCAGCAGCTGCCTCCCAAATTATCATACAGAGGCTTTTATTAATTGTAAATTTTTGGCCAATAGCTCAGGCTCATCACTAACTAGCTCTTACACTTAAATTAACCCGTATTTCTTATCTATGTTTAGCCACATGGCTTGGTACCTTTTCTCAGTATGAAATTCTTACCTTGCTTCCTCTGCATCTGCCTGGTGATTCCTGATTCCTCCCTTCCTCTTCCCATCATCTTTAGTATGTTCGCCCCTCCTACACTTCCTGCCTGGCTACTGGCCAATCGGCGTTTTATTAAACCAATTCAAGCGACAGATCTTTACAGTGTACAAGAGGATTATTCCACAGCACCTGATGTCATTAGCACTAACTCATCATAGACCTAACTTCAGCCACTGCACTGCGCCGTGCCTGGGTTCACTGTAGTTACTTAACTTTCCTCAATGTTGACTCATAGCTGATTGTAATTAAAACGGAATCTGAATTGATATATGTACAGGAAGTTTTTTTTTTTTTTATTTCAGGTCATTCTTTCAGATACATTGTGGAAGTGGAATAATTAGGTTGAAGAGTAAAAAAATACTTATTATTGTTGTCTGTTGCCATGTAATTTCCTAGTAGAATTTCTAAGAGTTTATGACAAAAGTCTGAGAGATTTGTTTCCCATTTCAATTTGTCTCTTAAATTGTGTAGAGAATTTACTAGCAAGACATGGCATACTGAGGCTGCAGAAACTCCATTTTACAGTTCAAAGGGCATAAACTTGGAAGGTCAAAGTTGTGTCCTATTTGTGCCATTTACCTAAACTTGAACATATTTTTTTTCCAGTTCTTCCACCTGTATGATAGAAATAATGTCGACTTTTCTGCTTTGTTCATAGCATGTAGTAGTAACCAAACATTAAAAGGGATTTCGGAAAGCATAAAATACTGCAATCATTAATTTTATTAGAATAAAACCAAAGCGGAAGTAATATTATTCTAAGCCCTGGGAATTTGGGCTCTATATATTAAATTTATGTAAACAGATATTTGGATTATAACAGGAGAAAATTGATCTATGCTCCCACAGAACTTTGGGCTGATTCAATTTTCTTGCATACAGTAGTATTTGCTCATTTTTATCTTTCATATTATATTATTTTAGCAACTTCATTTTTTCAGGACAGCTCATGTTTGTACCGAGGAATCAATTGGTTTAATAATTTGAAATAGGGGAATATAAATTTATTCAGCTGCCAAGAAGGTTTTATTTTTATTTTTGACTAACAAAGGGAGTACAGTCAGTGTTTATAAAAGTCAAGCATAAACTGAGTATATGGACTAAAAGAAATGATCACGATATTTGGCAAAAAAAGATTTCTTCTTTTCCTATAAAAATGAAAAGGATATTAGCAGGGTCTTCTAAATTGAATATTCTGTTTGATTAGGAAAAACTTGTTTCCTAAATTATTGCTGTTAAATAAATAATTAAATTGAATGCTGGAACTTTTATGACTACAGTTAATGAGGATGTATCTTCATATGAAACCAGTAAAGAGATAAGATAAAGGGCTCTGGGGCTGTGTGCTACAAGGAGTAAGAAGCCAGCCTACAAAGTGTTATGGGGAAAGCTTCACATATTGGAGGAGAAGGGTGGCCCTGCTGCAGGGAGGACAGAGGGCTAAATCTATGCAGTCCTGTCCCGAACCCCCAGGGGAAGGATAAATCTATGCAGTCCTGTCCCGAACCCCCAGGGGAAGGATAAATCTATGCAGTCCTTTCCCGAACCCCCAGGGGAAGGAATGGAAGGTAGCCAAGGGCTTTGGCTGTGTTAATAGGAGATTAATCACACTAGATTAGCAGGCTCATAAAGGGTAGGATTTAAGCAGAGCAACCAAAACAAGGGAATAGAGAAAATACAAAATCTAAATTGGAAACAGAATGAAAGTGTATAATTTGGAGTGATTAGTATGCCAATTAAAACCAGCATAAGAACTCAAAAGACTAGAAATTTTATTGTTAGTCTTGGAGGGAAAAATTTCCAATTGTTTTAGTGTAAGAAAAACAAAGCAAATGATGAGTGAATGCAAAGGAGAAAAATTTATTTTTGTGTGTAGAGACAAGCTTATGCGACCATGTTTTTATTCTCAGGAGAAGGGGTCAGAAGAAGCTAGATAGAAATTTTGCCACATGTACTGTTAATATTTAAAAGATGCATAGCATTGATGGTAGAAGATGTGTGTTCATGAAGACAGAATTGGGAGATAAATAGATTTATGAGTTATATGTCACCCTGGGGGAATATAGAGGTGTGTTTCTCAAAGAAAATGAATCAATGAAGTGAGTTATCTCCGTATAGTTAGCTATGACCTATCAGGCCTCCAAGCCTCATCTGAGCATGGGCAGAGAGTGCCATGTTAACTAAAAATCCTTTCAGGAAGTCCCTGTGTGTTAAATAATGAAGCCAGCTGAAACAATCTATTATAAGTCATAAAAACATGTAAATAAGTGGCATATTTAATCAAATACAAAAGCCTGGCATGAAAATTCAGGGAGCAACTGTGATGTTTTAGGCTGTCATCTTGATGTTAGTTTCTGGGCTGGCACCACTCACATATCCACATTCAGCTTGTGAGTTGGGGACCTCCAGGCTTCCACATTCAGCTCATGAGCTGGGGACTGGCCTTTGCAGGGCCATACTATGTCCTTGTCAGCTGCTTTGTGTTATACCTGGCAAGGAAGATGTTAGAGATTTAGAAGGATGGAGTAGGAAGGATTTTCCCCTTTCCAAGGCTGTGTTCCTATCTCCTGCTTAAATGGTTATACTTTGAGAACCACCTTTGACCCAGGTGGGGGTCAGTCCTTCCAAATGCCTGTGTGTCTACTATAGGTTCTTCACAGGCACTCTCAGTTGACTAACTCACAGACATGGGTACCAGGCACCTTTATTTCTGCCTCAGAAACCCAATGCTAGTGTTACTAACCTCCAGGCTTCTAGATCAGTAGGGCCCCATGATTCTGCATTTGTTCTTCTAACTATAGGCCTGGTCTTTTGTCCTCTAGTTGGGATTTCAGCCCTTTATATATGCACTTGACTCTTTCTCAGTTATCAATTTTGAGCTGGCTAAGAATTCCTAGGTATCTAAGGAAAGGACAGAATAAAAAGTTACAATACTGTAAGACTAGTATAAGCTTGCAAGGAAAAAGAAAAGAATTTGATAACCATTGAAAAGGGAAAGCTATGGTATTGACTGAAACATAAGACAGCAATAAATGAAGATATGGGTTTATTAAAACCTGAAAATCAAGATTACATTGGCTGCCTTCCCCTCCAAATTACGCAGCATATGTGATTTATAAACACACAAAAAACATTCAAAAAGAACAAAAACTTGCAGACAATGACACAGCATTCCATAAGCTGTGAAGGAAGCTGCCTTGAGCAAGGCTCCACCAGAACCCTTGTGTAGAACTCGAAGAACTGACATGAATGGCTGCCCCACAGGTGACAAATGTTCAGGATGTTGTCAGCATGATCAAAGTTGCTGATTCAAGGATTAATGACAATAAGTAGTGAAGTGTCTGGTGTGCCTCAGAGGAACAACTCTAAGCTTTTCCCTCTTTCCTGCTTGTTTAAAATGGGATGGGAATGGCTAAGATCAAAACACAAGTGACAGCTTATGCTGGGGAATATATGGTGCAAGAGGAACACTCCTCCATTGCGGGTGGGAGTGCAAACTTGCACAGTCACTTTGAAAATCAATATAGCTATATGGTGTTATTTTATTTGTACTGAAATGTGATTTTAATTGTATGTTAATAAAGTTGCCCAGGGTTCAGAGCTATTAGAGCAATAGCAAAAGCTGGGCATTGGTGGTGCACATCTTTAATCCCAGCACTTGGTAGACAGAGCTAGGTAGGTCTCTGTGTGTTCAAGGATACAGCCAGCATTGGAGACACACGCCTTTAATCTCAATACCATAGATGACGTGGAGGGCTGTATATACAGACAGTGATGAGGCGGTCATGTGTTTGGGTTTACAACCAATGAGAAGGCAGAACAGAAAGACTATATAAAGACAAACACACAGGAAGTAGGTCTCTTTCCGAGAGGTCTCTTGGCTTAAGAGGCTAGCTGCAGCAGGCTGGTAAGGCTCTTAGCTCTGATCTCTTGGCTTTCATCTTTGCATTGGCTCTGTGTTTCTTATTTAATAAGATAGTTGGTTACATCTACATAGCTACTTCTCAGAAAATTGGGAATCAATTGACCTCAAGACCCAGCAATACCACTCTTGGGCATATGCTCAAAGAATGCTCAATCATACCATAAGGACATTTGCTCAACTATGTTCATAGCAGATTTATTCATAACAGCAAAAAACTGAAAACAACCCAGATGCCCCTCAACTGAAGGATGTATAAAGAAAATGTGGTACATTCACACAATGGAGTATTATTCAACTGTTAAAAAACAATGACATCAGGAAATTTGAAGGCAAATGGATGGAACTAGAAAAACATCAACCCAAGTGAGGTAACTCAGACCCAGAAAGACAAATATGGTATGTACTCACTTATAAGTAGGTATTAACTGTAAAGTAATACAGGATAATAAAGGATAACCATGCTACAATTAACAGACCCAGAGAGGCTCAGTAATAAGGAGGGTCAAAGGGACCAGGGGCAGAGGGGAATGCATGGATCTATCAGAGAAAAGGAAATAGAGGAGATCTCCTGGTTGGACTGGCAGTGGATGGGCATGAGAATTGGGCTGAATTTGAGGGATTGGGCTGTAGGGGGGCAGAGAAGGATGACTGGAAAGGAGGGCTTTATGGAGTCAGGTAGAAGTCTGATGCAAGGGAAACTTCCATGAGTCTACAAGGATGGCCCTCACAAGACTCCTGTCAGCAGTGGATGCATAGCCTGGACAGGCCATCCCCTGTGATTGGATTGGTGACTACCCTGGTTATTAGTGGAGAGCCTTTATCCACTGGCTGATGGAGGCAGATTCAGAGGTCCATGGCCAAACACTGGGCCTAGCTCGGAGAGTCCAGTTGAGGAGAGGGGGAGTGATTACAAGACTGGGGGTGGGAGTGAGAATGAATCAGAGACATTGGAGGAAAACCCACAGAAAGCTAGCCTTGTTCACGGGAACTCACACGCCCTGAACCAACAACCAGAGAAACTGCATGGGACTGGCCTAGGCCCTCTGCATATATGTGACAGTTGTGTAGCTGGGTCTATTTGTGAGGCTCCTGGCAATGAGGGCAAGGACTTTCCCATGTGCTTAGGCTGGCACTGGGGAACCTATTTCCCATGCTGGTTGCCTTGCCCAGCCTGAATACAGTGTGTGTGTGTGTGTGTGTGTGTGTGTGTGTGTGTAGGGGGGGTGTTTGGTCCTTTGGCAGCTTGATATGCCATGCTTTACTGATGCCCATAGGAGGCCTACCCCTTTCTGTGTGAATATAGAGGAGGAGTGGATTGAGGTGGGGGCTGAAGGGAGGAGGGAAAAGGGAGTGGGAGGAGAGGAGGGAGGGGAGGCTGTGGTCGGGATGTAAAATAAATACATAAATTGATAAAAATAAAATCAGGATTTTAATGACTTTTTAGTATTTTAAGTTGAAAAACTCAAGCTTGCTCTTATTGTTCTGAGTAAGAATACTATTTACGAAGAATTCTATGAGAAAATTTAGGATTGGGCTCCGTGGTTTGGGGTGAGTCAAAGGACATGACTTTGTGGAACAACTGTGGAACAGTTCTAGGATTGGGTCCCTCAGTCCACTTGCCACAAGAAAGCAGATAAAGGTACTGCGAAGTCATAATTGACAGCAACTCAGCCATTATTAATGTTAGCCAAAAGTGAAAATTCAATATTTTTTTTTTCTTTTGGAATCCAACATTTTGTTTGTTGCACAGCGACCATGCTCTGGTTTGCTTATAGTGTTCTCAGTGTGACCTTCTCTGATGTGGCTCTTCTGTGAGATCACTATGTTTGTGAGGGAATACAAATATAAACATTGAGATGGTCACAATTAAAAAAAAATGAAGAGGTGTAGCTAGAGTTTTTCTCTCCAGGTTCCGCCAAGCCCTAGCAGTCTAGTAGCCCACTTATAAAATAAACACACAGATGATTATATTATTTAAACCGTTTAACCTGATGGCTCAGGGTTTTTGCTATCTAGTTCTTACATCTTAAATAACCCATTTCTATAAATCTATACCTTGCTACATGGCTCATGGTTTACCAGTATCTTATATGTTAGTGGCGGCTGGCAGTGTCCCTCTCCGCCTCAGCCTTCCTGTTCCCAGAATTCTCTTCTCTGTTTGTCCCACCTATACTGGCCAATCAGCCATTTTATTTATACAGAGTGATATCCACAGCAAAGAGGAATGCTGGAAAGATGGGAGATGCCTCAATGGGTAAAAGTGCTTGGAATTTTGGTGATCTGAATTCAGTGCCTTGTATTCACACGAGGGAAGGGGAGCACACACTCCTGAAAACTGCCCACCAACTTCTACACACTTGTGTCAACTTCCAATACACAGCCACAAAATAAATAAATACAATAAAACAAGGGGGTATAGAGCAGACCTCTTCAATCTACAATGTGCCTGCAACACAATTGGGTGGAAAGAGGGATTGGAGAACAGAGCAGAGGATGGAGAACAGGGATAACTAACACTAAGGATGTTTTTATAAAGCCATATGGAAACCTATATTTTAAACTTAAACACACACACACACACACACACACACACACACACACACACACACACGGAGTTTAATTGGATTTTCCCTACATGGGGATTATGCTCATCTCAGAAGCCATAGCTTGCCAAATAAAAACCCTGGTTTTAGGTGTTGGATACCTCCTCTCAAGCTGTTGTTCAGGGCTGTTCCCCCCAAATATAGAATGTTGGCATTGCTGTTGGTGGTCCACCAAAATTTGATGGTAGGATCCTATCTCTAAAAACAATGCATACTTTGGTCATAGGGCATGGAGAAATCAAGTTGGGACTGACCCAGAGGCTTCCTCCCTGCTGGTTAGATCACATAATGCTGGAAGGTGCTATGGAGGCTGTTGGGGAGAAAAGTCATCAACAAACTCAGCTAGCTGTGAACCCCACAAGAATAATGACAGGCATGATAGGATATGCCCATGAGTAAAAAAGTGGCATTGGTGTTATAGTGGTAACTAGCTCTCATTGATTTAAGACCCACTTCACAGAAGGAAATACTTGTCTGGTACTATAGATCTGGTCACAAACCCATGGTTACAGAGCTTATAGGCTCCAGGGATGAGCCTGCTACTGTTGTTTTGATAAAGGAATATGGAATCAAACTGCCATTTCAAATTAGATCTTTCTAGCCATAGATCAACACACCTCTCAGACTTCACCAGAGAAGTTTCTTTGTGCAGTTGAAAGTGGTTGACCCAGAAACTTTTAATTGGTCAAGCTTTGGAGAAAAAGTGTCAGTGGAGCACTCGGCCGCAAAGGGGACATCTATTCTACACATCCTCCCCCAAGGCTCAGGGACCACATCAGAAGAGGAGGTAGAAAGATTTTAATAGCCAGAGATTATGGAGGACTGGAGCCAGTATACAGAAGTGCCGTACTCACAAACTCACAACAATTGTGGTTAGTCAACCTCCCAGCATGGAGTGGGCAGGGGCTTATGAGCCTCTATTCTTAGCTGAAGAGCTATCAACAGTTGATGGTTTCTAGGGGAGGGACAGCCAGTTTTTGTTAATGGTATGAATCCTAATAGCTTGACCACACTCTAGTGGAAGGTCCCACTACCAGGTGTGTATGAGCAGCACCGATTGAACTCAGTGAGTTATTAACAACAACAACAAAAATGATGACAGGAAGTTGGGAATGTTGAGGGTAGGTGGAGGATGTGAGAGACGTCAATGGGGAAAGTGGGGTATGTGAAATTGAACAAATATGTTATATATAATATAAAATTTTTGAAAAATTATTGAAATATATTGTTTTTTATTTGAGGAGAAAATACTTGCATTTGTATTATAGAGATAAAGATGTTAGGTAGTGATCTTAAAACACAAACTATCTTTTCCACACAAGGAAATAGTGTCTACAGCAAAAAGGGCTCAAGAATAACTAAATACAAATGAAGACAGAGGAGTGTTAATTCTCCCTACTAGACATGAGACAAGAGACATAGTCACATCTTAGTGAATTTACTTTTCAAGACATGTAAATACTTTATTTGTAAAATACATGAAAATCATTTAAAAAAAACTAAATGACTCTTTTACCACTTCACTGATCCAGGCTTGCCTTTTTCAAGGTGCCATCTCTGGGAGGAGCAGTCATCACGGAGGAAGGTGCCCTCTCCCCTCTATGGTAACCTTTATGCTGGGTACCTCACACTTAGTCGCAAAACTTCTTCCTGTCATAAAGACAGGAGAAACTTAATAATCCTCAAGATGAAGTCAATTAACTATGATTGATAGTCACCCCAATTACTAGGTGAATCTGGGATGGACTTTATGACAGATGACACTGTCAAGTCCTGTCACTAGAGGGCTAATTACTGTTTATCTGGTGAACATGTGGTTAATGGGTTGTGTCTACTTGACCATATAAAGAGGGGTGTTTCTTTATGTCTTAGTATCTTTTTTCAGATTGTCTCTATTATAAGTCTACATTCTAGTTTAATATTTATCCAAAATTAATGTAATTTTCACCACTTAGTTGGAATATCAAGACATAGTCTGGCCCACATGTTAATATTCTATCTGTCATCTATCTATCTATCTATCTATCTATCTATCTATCTATCTATCTATCTATCATCTATCTATCTATCTATCTATCTATCTATCTATCTATCATCTATCTATAATATAGTTATCATATATCATTCTGTCTATCTGAATAAATAAGCTTCTTTCTTTTCTTTATCTTTTTGGAGAAGACATCTGGGTTAGGAGGAAAGGAAATTTTATTTCTAGATATATTCCCAGGCCCAAGCGCATAGAGCAGCAACAAATGTGTAGGAGTTACACCATCACCCAGTTCTCACTTTAGAATTCCTTCATGAAATCACCCTTTGCCATCCCTGCATTCTTATACAACTTAAGACCACTTTCCCAGGAGTGGCACCACCCACTCCTTTATGTCCTTCCCACATAAAAAATTAATCAAGGTAATACCCTATAGACTTATCCACAGTCCAGTCTTTTTTTTTTGAGACAGGGTTTCTCTGTGTAACTAAAAGGCTTTCCTGGAACTCACTCTAGACCAGGCCTCAAATTCACAGAGATCTACCTGCCTCTGCCTTCTGAGTGCTGGGATTAAAGAGGTGGACTCCACCACCCAACCCTATAGTCTAGTCTTACAGAGACCTTTTCTCAGTTTAGGTTCTCTTTTCCTGCCCATTTTTTTTGAGGGGTAAAGGGAAATCATACTCAAGTGGTAAGAGATTGAATTAATAAAATCATCAACTGTTATATTAATAAGGTTAAAATTCTAGCTTTAAAGGCATTGAATCCCAGTTGCATTTTTTTTCTTGCAAAATAAATGAAAACATTCTGTATCTTTTCTGTGAGAAAAAAATTATCTCCTCATGTATATGTATAAGTTTGTGTCAGATTGACAAAAAAAAAACAACAACAAAAAAAACAAAAAACCAGCACGAACACTAACATGTTATAAAAATCAGATCAGTATCTTCCCATTTGGAATTGTGATAGACAAATATCAGAAGGTAGATTTACAGTTTAGGGAATTGTTAGACAATTCATGACCTTAACGACTTTCTACATGACTTTTTATTATGTAGCTATTTCCTTCAGATTGAAGCACTCCCTTCTATAAGGAGAGAGACTTTTGAAATTCAGGATGTGAACAAAACGTATAAGCTTCAGAAAGTAAAGAAAAATTGTAAGGGCCAGGAAGCTCCTGAAATATACAAGACTCACAACAACCCTCTGTAAATTATAAGAGTAAACAACTGCTGAGGAGAATCAGAAATGATTGAATGAAGAGTCTGCAAGTTTGCAGTGTGCCCCTTGGATATAGTTTGCTTTGGTCATCACCCATGCTGGATGGACTTTTTCAAGATGCAGGAGCCTTAGAGTCACTGATGTGCCTGTAAGGATCTCCACCCACACTCCTAATAAACTCACGGGCTTACTAAACCATACATATGTAGAAGTGTTTCTTCAGTCTGTCACTGATCCCTATCTAGAGTGAACTTATTCATGTTTCCCTATGAAAAGCCACATAACTCACGGGTGTTCACAAAGTGTGATGGTGCTAGCCATAGAAGTTGGTAGGTATAGACCGGGTACCTGTAGCATGTTCAAATTTGTTCATATAGAAGCCTTCTGATCTGGATCTTGATAAATAGAATTAAAAACCAAGAGGCTTAATTCTTCTTGTTGGAAATGAGAGAGAAGCTGTCCTGTGTGAGGTACTATATGGTCACTTTCACCTTCATGGACCTTCCTACCCCAGCTGTTTCGTAGTCAGATGAACACTAACACCTGTTGAGAGTACTTCAATTCTTTTTCACAGAGAACAGTAATATTATGGCCACTGGCTTACCCTCTTTCCCAAATTAAAAAAAATTATTGGAAAGTGTAGAAATGGCCATACCTTGCAGCTAAGTAGAGGAACTTCAGCAAATAAAAGTAAATTCTGGAAAGAGCATTATCCCAGTATTATTCCTCCACAGTATTTTTTGTCTGTCTGAGACAATACATGAGGTTATTCTGAGGAAAAATATAATGAGGAAAATTTTGTAGATATAACTCATATACCAATGTGTTACTAAGTATCATAGGAATTGCCAGAAGATGGTACATGGAGGCCGTTATTAGTATGAATAAGTATATGTTGTCACAGCTCAGCAATTAGTTTCAATGCTTACTTTGAAATCTGTGCAATAATATCAGTTATAAATTTTCATTTAAAAAGTCACTAACCCATTTAATAGATGGTGGTCTTTACAAAATATGTTCCCTCAAAAGTATATTCTTTTAATTCTGAAGATTTCATTTAGTCTACACATTACCCAATTTTTATTTATATTCTGTTTTGTTCTTCACTTAGAAATCAACAAAGAGGTTCTACAAGCAGGAGAACATGATTAAATATTAACAAGAAGTTTATGGAAATTATGGAAGTAAAATTTCTCTCTATTCAGATGTATATTACAAAGAACCAAAAAAAAGTATGCCTCTCAAAAGTAAGGTGTTTATGTGAGGTTAGCCTACAAAACTTGACATGAGCTTATTTAGGAGCGTATAAATTTAAGCTAAATATATAGTACTACTGAATTATGAAAAAGCAAGGGTAGTCTCTAAGGGTAGATTTACATTTTCCCCAAAGCACAAATAACTGTGAATTAGAAAAAGAAAGTCCATTTTGAAGTAAAATGGTAAAGAAGAAATGGAAATCTATTTTTATGGGTTGTATATAAAGAAAGAAACCAAAATGAGGTTGTCCCATCTGTAATAGAGAGCAAATGGGGGTGTGGTGGAGGGATAGGCAGGTAGTGAGACCTTAAGAAAGAGTTTGCAAGGCTGGTGGGTTATATACATGCAGAACTACAGACATAGAACTTACAAAAGACGTTTAGCAAGAGGAAAAATATTGGAGTATTATTTTTTGAGAGATGATGTAAGTGTATCTAAATATTAGGCAAGGTAGAAGTTCTAAGAACTGGAGGGTCTCTGTCAAAATGAGACTTTAGGTTTAAATATTTATATTAAAAATACATGTTGCTCTTCCACGCTGACTGAAATAAGAGAAAAGCAAATAATTGGTAATAAAACATGTGGCAGATCAGAAAGCAACTAGATAGAGACAGTGAACACATCACCGGTTTAACTCTGCACGTGATGCCGGGCAAAGGCAAAATTCAGAGCAATTGCTTTCTTGGCAGCCCTTTAACTTTGTGGCTCCAATTTCCTCAGTAAGAAATATACGCAGATTTGCATTGCCTTTGGCCTGTAACCAGCGTCCCCTCACCCATGACTATTCCTACAGCCCCTAGAACTCTCCTGCTTTCTTAGTTAGGCTCTTCACTCCTGCTTTGATATGTAACCTCATTGTCTTATTTATTTACCTTTTTCTTTCCTATACCACACCCAACCCTCATATACATGATCCCGGTGGAGTCTATGGTATCTATACTATTTATTCTCCTTTGTCCAAAGAAATACATATTCTTAGTCTTATGCCATGATTACAACTGTGACAACCTGAAAGAGAAAGAAATTGGTTAGGGCAAACCTGACTAGCGTTCCTTAAAATTTGAAAACAGGAATAATGTAGAGGCACTTTTTTTTTTTTCAATTAAAAATTTTTTTTGTTCATTTTACATACCAACCACAGATCCCCCATCATCCCTCCTTCTGGTCCCCCTCCCCCTCCCCTTTCCCTTCCCACCCTTACCCTCATCCCCTCCTCCAAAAGGGCAAGTTTGTGGAGGCATGTTTAAATGAGAAGAAAAATGGGAGCACATGGTAGAGGAAAAGGTCGGAGGGGATATAACAAAGACTGAGGATGTTTGAAAAAGCCTTATGGGAATCTGCTATTTTAGATTTTCTCTCTCTCTCTCTCTCTCTCTCTCTCTCTCTATATATATATATATATATATATATATATATATATATATTCATATAAGAGCGTTTAATTTGAATTATCCTACACAGGTGACAAAGCTCCTCTCAGAAGCCATAGGTTGCCAACACAAACAACCACAATAAAACAGTTCTATGTGTAGGACACCTCCTCTCAAGTTGCCTGTCAGATGTGACATAGAGACCAAAAAACAATACAAGCTATTGCTATTGCTTTTGATTGACCACTGAAACTTAGTGGTAAGACTTTGTTGGTGAAGATATCACATACATTGGTCACAAGACTTGTAGAAAACAAGTTGGTACTGACCAGAAAACTTCCTCATTGCTGGGTATCCTTCATAGTAACAGAAGGTGTTATATTAGAAGCTGGGCAGAGGGAGTTTTCAATAGACTTACCCAGATATGAACCTTGTGAACTTTAGTAATAAAAAGATTTAGGCATAAAAAGATTTGCCCAGAGGGGCCATAGTGGCATGAGTGTTATAGGGGTAAAAAACCACGTTCTTAATAGATTTAAGGCCCACTCTACAGGAGAAAATCCATGTCTAGTACTGTAAATATGGTCAAGAATCAATGGTTGAGGCGCTCATAGGCACAAGGAGTGAACCTACCACAATTATCCTGTTAAATGAATGTAGAATCAAGCTGCCCTCTAAATTTTTATTTCTATCTATAGTTCAGTGCGGCTGTCAGAATTCAGTAGAGAAAGTTGGGCAGTGGCTGGTGGTTAATGTAGAAATTCAGAATTGGCCAGGTTCAGAAAACATGTGTCGATGGAATACTCAGCCAATGAGACATTTATATGACTACCTTCCAAGGCACAGGTACCATTACAGAATAGGGAATAGAAAGACTGTAAGAGCTAGAGGTTGGGGAAGACCAGAAAGAAACAGTGTCTTCCAGATAAGACAAGTCTGCTGTAGTCATGAGCTCATAGCACCTCTGGTTGCCTGCACAAGATCAGGCTGGTCAACATTTCATTATGGAGGAAGAAGAGTTCACGAGTTCCAAATACTAACTATTGACATTTGATGACATCTGTGGGGTGTGAGTTTCTTTAAGGATGTAGGCCATAGTAGATCAACCACACTCCATTGTATGTATATATATCCAGAAGTATATAAGCAGCACTAATTTAACTCAGTGGGTTTTATAAAATAAAGAGGACATGGAAGTGGGGTAATTTAGAGAGGATGGAATGGATTTTGTAGGACTTAGTTGGGAAGGACTAGTGAAATAAGTATCAAAATACACTGTATGAAATTCTCAAAAGTTAATAAAAAGTTATATTAAAAATAATTCACTGACAATGGTTCTCACAAAAGCGTTAGACTATCTAACATGCTCCCCTCTAGTACCAGAGACAAGAACCGCCACTGGAGTTGTTGACCAGGGGAGTCCAAGTGACAATTCTCCAATATAGATTATTGGCTTTGCCCTTGGTTATCTCTCAAAGGTTGAAGGCAAGTATCCTATTGTAAGACACCCTACACTTTGTACACAGGACTCAAAAGATTCAAGCTGGATTTAACTTGAATAGCAACTGTGGTGGTAATCTAATTGTACTGAAATATTATTTTGATTGTATGTTAATAAATAAAGTTGTCCGGGGGTCAGAGCTATTAGAGCCATAGCAAGAGTGTGACGGTGGTGGCACACGCCTTTAATCCCATAAGATCTCTGTGTGTTCAGGGATATAGCCAGCATTGGAGACATATGCCTTTAAGACCTAGGGGGCTGTACATTCAGACAGTGACGAGGCAGTCATGTGTTTGGGTTTACAACCAATGAGAAGGCAGAACAACATACTATAAAAAAACTAACCAACAGGAAGTAGGTCTCTTTCGCGAAGCTGGGACAGCAGGAGGAAGGGTGAGATTTTAGATCTGACCTCTGACCACTCGGCTTTCTCTTTTACATTGTTTCTGTGTTTCTTATTTAATAAGACGGTTGGATACATCAACATCTGGCGCCCAACGTGACAAGAATCCATTAAAAACTGCTTGGCTTGGCGGCAGGTCCGCTTTCCCGCAAGGGCGGCAGACCGGGCGGTTGGCGTCCTAGTCTGAGCGCCGGCTTCCTAGTCCGAGCGGCGGCCCCCTAGACCTTGGCCTCAGGCCGGACTAACTGAGCTGCTTGCTTAAAGCCTGCTTGCTTAAAGCCAGTGCTACAAACAACTCAGACCTGTCCTGCCGAACAGGGCCCTGCCTGTAAAGCCAACGCACGTGGTCAGAGCTTAAGGAAGTCAGACCCAAGCCTTGACTCGGCACAAGAGGGAACACGTGGCTGCATTTAAACTTTAGCCAGCTACGCTTTCTTGTTCTCTCTCTCTCTCTTTCTCTTTGGATTTACACCTGGGACACTAGGTGGCTGTTTTGAAAATCCCCTCGGATTTCTACTGTTCTACGCAGATTTGGTAAGTCATAATATATCAGATATTTTAAAGGAAACTGTCTAAAAGAGAATTTTTTTCCACATTTAAAAAAAAAATGGGTTTTATGTGTACATAGGAAGAAAATTGGTTTTTCAAAATTTTAGGCAGTGTGGCAATGGAACAACTATATAATATTAGTATTGGTGGAATTATGCACCTTATCACTATGCTAATCCACATTTTAATATTTAAAAAGATAGTCAATTTAAGTGCCAGGATAACAGCTTTAGAAGAACTTGTTAAACCTGTAAAAATTCAGACAGAAGAAATTAACAGTGAAGTTGTTTCAAGTCGGGATCATAAGGTTGCAGAAAGAAAGCCTGTTTTCACACAGTCACCCTTAATTTATCCTGTAACCGTACAGCAGATGCCTGATCAAATGGCTACACAAAATAATTGGG
Organism: Peromyscus leucopus; assembly: GCF_004664715.2. Lineage (NCBI taxonomy): Eukaryota > Metazoa > Chordata > Mammalia > Rodentia > Cricetidae > Peromyscus > Peromyscus leucopus. The sequence continues at coordinate 81,290,240 of NC_051069.1, forward strand.
TTCCAATTGAAATGTTGGATTTAAAAAGGTTTAAGGAGGCAATAGTATCTTATGGCATGCATTCCCCATATGTAAAGCAAATGTTAAACTCTTGGTCAACATATAATAGGATAGTACCACAGGACTGGCGGGACCTTGCACAAGGTGTTCTGGAACCCAGTCAGAGACTTCAATTTCTGACTTGGTTTAAGGAGGAGGCTAAAAACATAGAAAAACAATGGAGGGATAAAGGAATACAAGTTTGCCAGGATCAGCTTATGGGCGAAGGCCAATATGCTTCAGCACAAACACAATGTTTATATGATGTCCAAACCCTAATTTTATGTCGAACGGCAGCCTTGAATACATGGGACAGAGTTGAGGAACCAGGAAAAAAATCTGAGTCATTTACAAAGGTGATGCAAGGCCCAAAAGAGTCTTTTACAGATTTTTTACAAAGACTGGCTTCAGCAGTAAAGAGAATGGTCTCGGATTCAGAAGCTAGTAAGGCAATAATTGAATCTTTGGCCTTTGAGAATGCGAATGCAGCATGCAAAAGAATAATCAGGCCATTAAGGGCAAGATCTGCACCTATGGAAGATTGGATTAGAGAAACAATTAATGTTGAAGCTGATGAGCATGATGATACATGGGTAGGAGAAGTAATTTCAAAAGGTTTGAGGAGTGTTAGATGTTTTGGATGTGGAAAGCAAGGACATTTGAAAAGGGACTGTAGACAGGTCATTCCCAGAAACAATGTTTCTTCAAGGAACAATGGCAACAGAATGCCCCTTCCTTCTGGAGTATGCAGAAGGTGTGGTAAGGGAAAACACTGGACCAACGAATGTAGATCAACAAAGGACAGACAGGGTAATCCTTTGCCTCAGTCTTCAGGAAACTCCCAGAGGGGCCTCGCGCAGGCCCCCAGTGCAAATCCAGTTCAAACCTTTCCTGCAGCCATAGAGGAAATGCCTGCTCTGGAGAGCGATTAAATAACCAAATGCCTATTGGAATAAATTATGCTGGTCAGGATGATGAAACAGAGAGAATAGAAAATTCAGGAGAAAACATAAAGAAAATTTTTTGGCAAACTTCTATTAATGAACAAAGACCAAAATTAACAATAAAAATAAATGGTGTTTTGTTGTCTGGTCTGGTAGACACAGGTGCGGACGTTACCATAATTGCACCAGAATTTTGGCATCCAACTTGGCCTCTTCAGGAGGTAAACGTTCAACTGTTAGGAATTGGGACATTATCTCAGGTGAAACAGAGTGCAAGATGGCTCGAATGTATAGGTCCAGAAGGACAGAGAGGAAAATTAAAACCATATGTGGCTAACATAACTATGAACCTGTGGGGTCGAGACTTGTTGCAACAATGGAATACTCAGATTAACATCCCTCCAATCTCAGAAACAAATCATAAACTAGCACATGTTACTGAGAGAAATATTAGAAGATATTGTTCTAATGAGTGGTCACCAGCCATCCATATTATACAAGAACAGGGCACAATAACTGATGATCTTCCAAAGACACCAAAAGCTCTACCTTTAAAATGGTTAACAGACAAGCCTGTATGGGTCCAACAATGGCCTTTAACAACAGAGAAACTCCAGGCTTTAGAGGAGCTGGTAGAAGAACAGTTAAATGCTCAGCATATTGAAGAATCAACCAGCCCCTGGAATTCTCCTGTATTTGTTATTAAAAAGAAATCTGGTAAATGGAGAATGGTAACAGACCTTAGAGCAATTAACAAAATAATTCAGCCAATGGGCTCTCTACAATCTGGGATGCCTTTGCCTACTCTGTTACCAAAAGGATGGCCTCTCATAGTTATTGATTTAAAAGACTGTTTCTTTTCAATACCCTTACAAGAAAAAGACAAAGAAAGATTTGCTTTTACAGTGCCTACTTATAATAATTCTCAACCGGTTAAAAGATTTCAATGGAGGGTCCTCCCACAGGGAATGTTGAATAGCCCAACTCTGTGCCAATATTTTGTACAACAGCCATTGGAAGTGATACGTAAAAATTTCCTAAATCTATAATTTATCATTATATGGACGATATTTTACTAGCTGACTCAAATGCAGATACTTTAGAAAGAATGTTTGAAGAAGTAAAGAAAATTTTGCCTTGCTGGGGATTACAAATTGCTCCTGAAAAAATACAAAGAGGAGATTCTATTAATTATTTAGGATATAAAATAGAGCTACAAAAAATTAGACCCCAAAAGGTGCAAATTCGGAGAGATAGACTACAGATTCTTAATGACTTTCAAAGATTATTTGGAGACATTTCTCATCTACGAACTATTGTTGGGGTAAAAAATGATGAACTGACTAATTTGTTCAAAACCTTAGAAGGTGACAAGGACTTAAATAGTCCAAGAGAATTATCACCTGAAGCTGAGAAAGAATTGGCCTTGGTAGAAAAGAAAGTGCATGAAGGACACGTGAATCATATTGATCCAAAGCTGGATTGCATTTTGGTTATCTTACCTTCTAGGCGTTCTCCTACTGGAATATTAATGCAGAGGGAAGATATTATATTGGAATGGATATTTTTACCAAATAAACCAAATAAAAAATTAAAAACTTATGTGGAAAAAATCTCTGACTTGATTTACAAAGGAAAACTGAGACTTCATCAATTAGCAGGCATAGACCCAGCAGAAATTGTCGTACCATTAACTAAGGAGGACATTGAAAAATTATGGACAGAAAGTGAACCTTGGCAAAGAGCTTGCAGTAATTTTTTGGGAGAAATTAACAGCAAATATCCCAAAAGTAATAGAATTGATCTTATAAAGAGAGCTGATTGGATCTTGCCTCGAATTGTACGGCAAAAACCCATATCTGGAGTTCGTACATTTTATACAGATGCCAACAAAGAAGGAAAGGCAGGTTACAAATCAGAAAATTTAAGTAAAGTGGTTCAAAGTCTGTATAATTCAGTTCAAAAATCAGAATTGTATGCTATTCTGTTGGTATTAATGGATTTTTCAGAACCTCTCAACATAGTAACTGACTCTCAGTATGCTGAAAGAGTGGTGTTACATATTGAGACTGCAGAATTTATCCCTGATGCTTCAGAATTAACTTCACTATTTATTCAATTACAAGATACAATCAGGAAAAGGAATCATCCTTTATATATAACTCACATTCGATCCCATACTGGTCTGCCAGGCCCTCTAGCACAAGGCAATGATGAGATTGATAAATTATTGATAGGACATGTGCTGGAAGCCTCAGAATTTCATAAAAAACATCACGTCAATAGTAAAGGTTTAAAAAAGGATTTTTCCATAACCTGGCAACAAGCCAAAGAAATAGTAAAGAAATGTCCTACTTGTTCCTTCTGCAATCAAACGCCATTACCAGCAGGATGTAACCCAAAGGGTACTCAGAGAAATGAAATCTGGCAGATGGACGTGTTTCACTTTGCAGAATTTGGAAAATTGAAATATGTACACCACACTATCGATACTTATTCAGGATTTCAATGGGCAACTGCTTTGAGTTCTGAAAAAGCTGATTCTGTAATCACTCATTTGCTAGAAGTTATGGCCATCATGGGTATACCTGCACAAATCAAAACTGACAATGCTCCATCATATGTCTCTGTTAAAATGAAACAGTTTTTTGCTTATTACAATATAAAGCATATTACAGGCATACCACATAATCCTACAGGTCAAGCAGTTATAGAAAGATCAAACAGAACTCTAAAGGATATGCTAAATAAACAGAAATGGGTAACAAAACCCCCAGAAATAGACTGCATAATGCTCTTCTAACTTTGAATTTTCTGAATGCCAATGAGAAAGGAACAACAGCTGCAGAGAGACATTGGATAATAGAAAAAACTACAGAATTAAATCAGCCTATATACTTTAAGGATGTGCTGACCTCAGAATGGAAACCAGGGTATGTATTACATTGGGGACAAGGTTTTGCTTTTGTTTCTACAGGAGAAGATAAGCTGTGGGTACCATCAAAATTGATAAAGGTTCGATTTGAACAAGAGAGACCTCTTAATTGAGGAGGTGATAGTTCATCAACCAGCATGAACATCCAATTTAAACTAACTTGTATCAATAACACATGCCTTTTCATTTAATCAGATAATAACTTGTCAAAAGGAAACATCCCCAAAATTAGTCTTGGGGAAAGGTTTTTGTTTTTGTCTTTTAGGAGAATGAAGGTTAAGGAATCTGAAGAACACTGGACAAATGAGACAACTGAAGAAAAGGGACAAATCATCTATCCCAAGAAACAGAGTGAAACGGTGTATGGGTATATATTATCTAAAAAATTTTTTATGTCTTCCTAAATGTTTGTTTCTGCTTTTCTCTAAAGATTTAACACTATTGGTTTTCTAATAGTCCCAGTTCAATTAAAATTTAAAGCTGACTTTGGAGTTGGAGAATGGCTCTCTCCTTCTTTAAAATCAAGCATGTTGTTAAAAGGAAAATGCAAACTCCCTGTATCATGCCAGAATAAGAGCCATCTTCTGCTATGGTACAGGACAAAAGCAAAATTAATTAAGGGACTATTCTATTACTAATCTCAACTCTTTGATTCTATTCTGATTCTTTAAACTTTTCTCAAAGTATAAATTTTATATCTAAATTTACAAGATTTATATATATATACATTTTAAACTTTGTTAAGATATGAATGGTCACATAGAGTACTAAGTAATTCTAGAAAAAAGGCTAGCTGCATATATATGTTTTTGTGTTCGAGTCTCTTATCAGTTTTCTGCAGGAAATCACGGCCAGGCCTAACATCAACTGAAGTCTCCAGAAAGAAGATGGGGCCCCACAACAACAACAATTCCACGTGGACAATAATAATATCATTAAGCTGACAAACATCATCCACAGATCAGCTTTGAACTACAAGGTGCTCAGAGCAAATTTGAGATGACTAGCTGAGATGATCCAGTCTCAAAGACTACTTGAATAAGGACTTGAGATAAACCCTGAACTTTGGCATTATACACAGACTGGATAATGAAGGATATAGTTACCTCTCCTAGAATTTGACAATTAACCTAAAATTTTTCTTTCAGGATAAAGAAAACTTCGCCCATACCCAGCAGGAAGCAATTTTAAGAATACGACGCCCACATTCCCAAAGAGGTGGTGTGGGGCGGGTGGTTTTTTGGTCTTTTTAATGGGTTTTGGGTCTGGGATAATTTTCAGTATTTAGGGGGGTTGGTTACAAGTTATTGTCAAGGGTTAGGAAAAAGGCTAAGCAAAGGAGATTAGATTTAAGGTTCTTGTTTAAAAAAAAAGAAAGAAAAAAAAGAAAGAAAGAAAAGAAAAAGACAATTACTAGTTTTAAATACTTTACATTGGATTGAATTGTTTTATATTGTATACAAATTTGAAACTGATATTGTTAGAAAATGCTATATGTATATTTCTAATTGTATTTATTCCATCCATTTAACAATGTAATGCAAATTTCTGATCCTTGAATGTTATTATTATCAACTATTAGGATATAAAGAAATGAAAGCTAGTAGTTAGACATTATCATAGAACTTGTAGTCATATTAGATATGTTTTAAAAATTGAGCAGAGATGTTTTAGACAGGTCATCTTCAAACCCTTCAGAGATCTACAGAATATGGCATTTAAAATGTTTTAATAACTTAGAAAATTTTTCTTTTTTGAGACATGTCGGCTCCTGGCAGTACCAATCTAACTTAGAGAAAATATGGGCATTGAAGAAACTGCATATGGAGTCAACTTTCATTCTGGCAAAAGTTAGCCACTGGACAACAAAGTATCCTCGAATCAACAGGACAAAATGGACAGACAGATCACGAAACAAGGGACTACTGATTCTTGCCAAAACAAGTGTGGTTATGGCTTTATCAAAAGGCATCTTCTGAGGCCAGGACAATATGGCCCCATCCCTGAAGTGGCCTTCTCATCCGGAAAAGGTACAGTGCCCTTTTCTTCGAAGGCAGCTTAACAGGCAGAGGGCCGATGGATTCTGTTGTACAATGGAACAGCAGCTGAAAGCTCATGCCTCTCAAAAGTAGACTGGCATTTAATAGAGGGATGTGGAGAAGAAGGGGCTGCTGAGATGAAGCCATATATACACAGCCAAGAAGAATGGACAGCTGAATTAAAAAACTGTCAACAATTTCCAGAATTTAAAATCCTGAATCATGACAGGACACTAGTGGAATTTAGGTGTTTCTGGTACGTGGACTGCTCTCACCCAATGTGAGGTTGAACTGTTGACCTTGTGTACATCCTACTTCACAAATGAGTCTGTCAGATACACTAAGCCTATAGGCTGAAGATGATGCCCCAACACTGCGGAGAAACCTCAGGTGACTGCCCAGGCAGCTGGCTGTTTCTGTCTACTCACAAAATTTTTTGGAAGTTGCTTGCATGCACTTCCTGTTTTTATTTTTGTTAGCTAATATTATTCCCTTCTTGGGTCTCTGAGGGAGTTGAAGATTAGTTAGTTATGGTTGAAGATTAGTTAGTTATAGTTGAAAATTAATTAGGATAGAAAGTGCGTTAGATACATCTTGGATTTACCAAATTAGGATAGATAATGGAATTATTTTCTCTGATTTGTCAAATACCTGTTTAGGTATTTATTACTTGTATATATTGTATATAGTTATTGTACTTTTGTATATAGTTTTTCTTTTGTTAGTTATAACCTTTTGCTTTTTTTCTTTTTATTAAAATAGAAAAGGGGAAATGTGGTGGTAATCTAATTGTACTGAAATATTATTTTGATTGTATGTTAATAAATAAAGTTGTCCAGGGGTCAGAGCTATTAGAGCCATAGCAAGAGTGTGGCGGTGGTGGCACACGCCTTTAATCCCATAAGATCTCTGTGTGTTCAGGGATATAGCCAGCATTGGAGACATATGCCTTTAAGACCTAGGGGGCTGTACATTCAGACAGTGACGAGGCAGTCATGTGTTTGGGTTTACAACCAATGAGAAGGCAGAACAACATACTATAAAAAAACTAACCGACAGGAAGTAGGTCTCTTTCGCGAAGCTGGGACAGCAGGAGGAAGGGTGAGATTTTAGATCTGAGCTCTGACCTCTCGGCTTTCTCTTTTACATTGTTTCTGTGTTTCTTATTTAATAAGATGGTTGGATACATCAACAAGCAACAAACATGGTAACATAGAAGGGAGAAATCCCATGGGCTCCCCTGACTAGATAAAGAATTACAGACAACTAATGACTCCTGAGAGAGAACAAATTAGTCACTCTCCAGGATGAGTGCCCTAATTGGTTATCCAGTAAAAAGTGGTTGACCTTGAAAACATATATACACATAAGTGCTGTGGGATGATCTGTATGTCCTGTGGGAGCCCTTCTTGGGTTCTTTGTGGCGTTACCCAGCAGGTCCGTATAGAGGATGATTAGGACCATGGGCCTGAGTGCAGGTGTCTGAGATGGTCTGCACTTGGCTGTGCTGGGGGATGGTCTGTATGTCAAGTTGTTCTGATTGATCAATAAATAAAACCTGATCGGCTGTGGCTAGGCAGGAAGGATAGGCGGGACTAACAGAGAGGAGAAATAAAAGGGCAGGAAGGCAGAAGGACTGGCTGCAGCCACCGCCATGACCAGCAGCATGTGAAGACGCCGATAAGCCACCAGCCACGTGTCGAGGTATAGATTTGTAGAAATGCGTTACTTTAAGATATAAGAATAGTTAACAAGAAGCCTGCCACGGCCATACAGTTTGTAAGCAATATAAGTCTCTGTGTTTACTTGGTTGGGTCTGAGCGGCTGTGGGACTGGCGGGTGACAGAGATTTGTCCTGACTGTGGGCAAGGCAGAAAAACTCAAGCTACACATAAGCAACACTAAATGGATATAGTAAGTTAAATTTACACACACACACACACACACACACACATATAATATACATATGTGTGTGTGAACAAAGTCATTTAAAAAAGAGGCCATCACTGTGAAAGAAAGTGTTGGAAAAGGACATGGGAGGGATTAGAGGCACAAAGAGGAAGGGGAAAGCGATGCAATTATATTTTAATTAAACATTTTTAGATTGCTTAAGAAAATGATACTGAAGACCATTTTAAAAAATGCACTCTGATTATGGTCAATTAACTATTAGTTTTGCTTTATTATTAAACTATATAAGTTTAGAAAAAACCTATTGAACAACAAAAGAAAAAGAAAACCAAGTCTTCTAGAGACAATATCTGACAGTTTCATTTCTGTGATTTTTTTTGTGTGTATGGATGCTTACCTTTAGTATCACCTGGCCATGCTTGTCCTTTAACCACTTCTTTCTGTTTTGGCATTACTGCTGGAAATGACTGAGGACAAGCACTTTAGCCTTAGTTCAGTGTCTGACATAGACTATCTCACTTAACTCTTAAACTAATGCATGAATATTTATCAGTATTTTTTATTTTGCAGAGGAGAAATGGAGACTGTGAAATTGGGGAATTTATGCAGAGACAATGAGCTTTAGGAGAAGCAGGCTGTAAATCTGGGTAGTCTGAATCTGAGAGTGTACTTTGGATGATAGATTATATAATTACATGTTATTTAAAATTCTAAAAGTTTTCTCAGAGATAAGTATATTTCATTCTCAGTCACATTTGTGTGTCATTTTAGTTCCAAATAAAACTTACTTCTTATATATTTTGGATAGGAGTTTTGGTGAGGTTTGCTTGGACCCCATAGTTAGAGTAGGCCCTCTATCCATCCATCATTTGGAAAAGCTATAGTTTTGTTAGTCATGTGTCTTGTACTTTGCCTGTTACAAGGCTGTGGTGTAATTGTGTAATTAGTAACTCCATCTAGATATATAATATTTTTAGAAGGACTATGCCTGGAATTGAGTCATTATGTCAGCAATATTTTCCATGGACACAACACAGCAAAGTAGAAAATGAGGCTTTCAGGCAGCACTGTATAAATTAAGTTGGTTGTGTCAAACATATTGATGTGATGTTCGCAATTAAATCAATACAATACACTGCTGCCCTTGAATTAGTGAACTTCTGATCACCTCTTCCTCTCCCTCTGGTACTACTGTTCTTAGCTTTAGCAGATGAAAATATAGGATGTTAAGTCACATTTGACTCTCAGGTAAACAGCTGTGTATTTTAGGATAAATGTATTCTAAGAACTGCATGAAACAGGCTTATGGTAAAAATAATAACTTGGGCACCCAGTATTTTACCTTACATAGCTGATGAATCTCCTTCTACTTGAATAAACTCAAGTAGAATTGTGAAGGTTTTGAGTTTCCCTTTTGACAAAAACATCAATCTCTCAGTTTATCTGTGGCTTAAATTACTTTTTACAATGTTAGGGATTGAACCTTCAGCCTAGAACAAGCTCAGTTCCTTGGAATTGCACTGATGTTCTGCATTTTCTAACTTTATAGAAAATGGGGCTGGAAAACCTCCACTTTGCTCTGAGTTAGTTTCCTCATACCTCAAATGACCTCCTTGGAGGTACAATGTGATTTTCTTTACTAACAACCCAGTTCCATCTTTCTTTCTTTCTTTCTTTCTTTCTTTCTTTCTTTCTTTCTTTCTTTCTTTCTTTCTTTCTTTCTTTCTTTCTTTCTTTCCTTCCTTCCTTCCTTCCTTCTTTCTTTCTCTCTCTCTCTCTTTCTTTCGTTCTTTCTTTCTTTCCTCTCTCTCTTTCTCTTTCTTTCTTCCTTTTTAAATGGTAGAATGAATTTTATTTTTTTAATTAAGAAAAAATTTTCATTCATTTTACACACCAAAGATTCCCTTCTTCCCTCCCCTGCACCTCCCCCTGCACCTCCCCCTCCCAACCCACCCACCACTCCCCTGCTACTAGAAGGTAAGGCCTCCCCAGTAGAGGCAAGTCCAAGCCCTTCCCCCTGCCTCAAGGCAGCACAAAGTGTCCCATCATAGGAAGTGGACTCCAAAAAGCCCACTCCAGTGCCCAATAATACTTATAATATTTAAGAAGACAGTGTTAAGGGCAATACTCAATCTTTCATGATGTATCCTGATGAATGTAGAAGCTGGGGTACGGTAATAATGCTGAGTATGTACATAGCATTATGTACTGATTTGTTTTTTAAAGCCTATTTTCATTTATCTTTTAGTATTTCACTCCTCTCATGTTCATTGAATTCGACCCTGTGGAAGCAATATTCTTACCTGAAAATTAGCTCCAAAGTCTTGATTAAATTCAACATTTTTAGCTAAGAATCTGTCTTAGTGGGATAGTGTCTCCTATGGTGGAATCTTAGAAGGTGTACAGAACCAGATATGGCTTAAGAAATCTTTGTAAGCCCCTTGAGGTACACAAGTGGCCAGGCCCTGCCCCTGAGGACTTCCAACTGCCAGGCTTCACCCACAGACTGCTCTAATGGCCATAACATCTTGACCCAGCCCCTCCATATTCCAGTTCCACCCTACAGAGTAAAAAGTCCAAATTCAAGGTTTAAAATTCCACCTGGACTGGCGCTAAACTCAGGACTTAAAATACCACCAATCTCCACTTTGGAAATGCACACCTTGGAAAGCTCTGCCCTGCTCCCCAGCAAACCCTTTATAAACTCTATCTTCTGCTCAGTTCTCTTCAGCTTCTCACCCAAGCAAAGTCGGCTTTGTAACTGTTTTGTTTGGCTTGGTTTGTTTCAATAAAGTTAGATAAAAAAATTCTGTATGGGAGTCAGAATATCACCCTCCTTTCAAACAGTTATTGTCAATGAGGAGAATGACCATTATACTAAATATGTTAATAATGGCCCCAAAGTACAAATTTTAGAGACCCATAAAATACTTTGGAGCCTTTCATTTTCAATTGAGATTATATTGGATTAATAAAAGATGACACACATTTTTCCTAAGGAAAGGTCTTTTTATAAGCCTGGAGGGAGCCTGAATTCCCCAAATTAAGTTCATCCCTTTTAAATCACAAAAGTAAGGTATAAGAATCTTAAAATACCTAATGACAAATGGTTTCCAATTGAGGTGGACAGCTTTATAGTACTGTAAAATTCTTGTAGTGTTCATGATGTGAATTGAAGCTGGGCTAACAACGTTATCATTCTAAGTGGCTCTAATAAGTAGTGACTCTTCTGCATATGTAAAATGTGAAACAAACCACTGCGCTATATTTATCTTAGCTTCCTTGACAGGAGCCTGGATTCCTGTGTCTTTCCAATAAGATGATACTTCGGTCATAAGAGAAAACAGAAGAATAAAGATGACTTGTTCAGTGATTGCAAATCAGTTATTAAATATCACGGTGACATTTAACATTGACACAAATAAATGGCTGTGAAATTTTCTTTCTTCTTGCTATTTCATGAAAGTAGACACATTCATTGTTTAGAAATGCTTTTATCAATCATATTGCGGAGCTGATGAAAATACTTCTTAAGGATAGAGGAACAAAAGGAATATACTACAATTTACAGAGTGAATTAATTTTTAAAAGACTATGGGAACCAGGCAGTGGTGGTGCATACCTTTAATCCCAGCACTCAGGAGGCAGAAGCAGGCAGATCTGTGAGTTCAAGGCCAGCCTTGTCTATAGAGTGAGTTACAGGACAGCCATGAATGCTTCACAGAGAAACTTTGTCTGGAAAAACCAAATAAATAAATAAATAAAATAAATAAATAAATGGAAAAAAATTAAAAAAAACAAAAAAATCAGAAAAAACCCTCTATAGGAAAAAAGGTACTTTTTTATGTATATGAAGTATGGACCCATTTTGAACTGTTAAAGGAGAGGATCACAAAAGGCTATATTCAACACACAAATACATTTAGCAAAAGAATAGTAAGTTTCCAGGTAAGTGCAGGGTATTATTTGGTGAAAACTAATTCCTTAGTAAAACCAAAATTCAAAATTATTCTATGCAATCTGAATTCTAGTAATGAAGTTCTTATGTTCTTGGGCTCTACTTTACATTTTAAAAAATATTTTTATTTTATAATTAACTTAATTTCACATATCAGCCACGGATTCCCCCGTCCCCCGCGCCCAAATCCACCCGACATTCCCACTTCCTCCAAGGCAAGGTCTCCCCTGGGGAGTCAGTCTTGCCTGGTAGACTCAGCCAAGGCAGGTCCAGTCCCCTCCTCCCTACACCAAGGCTGAGCAAAGTGTCCCAGCATAGGCCCCAGGCTCCAAAAAGCCAGCCCATGCACCAGGGACAGGTCCCTGTTCCACTGCCTGGGGGCCCGCCAAACAGTTCAAGCTAGTCAGCTGTCTCACTTATCCAGAGGGTCTGGTCCAGTTCCATGGGGGCTCATCAGCCATTGGTTCACAGTTCATGCGTTTTCACTAGTTTGGCTATTTGTCCCTGTGCTTTTTCCAATCATAGTCTCAAGATTCGCTCGTACAATCCCTCCTCTCTCGTGCGGATTGGACTCCCGGAGCTCCACCTGGGGCTCTGCCATGGATCTCTGCATTCGCTTTCATCAGACACTGGATGAGAGTTCTGTTTTATCTTTGATGAAACAACACCGGTATCAGAGATGATGGTGCTGGGCTCCAGTGTGGTGGCTGCAGCAGCTTCCTCTGGCTCTTATGTGGTGAGGACACAAGGATATCTTTGCCTGGATGACTGTGACTCAGACAGGGGATCCTTGGACTTAGGCTTGTGATAGCTAGCGCTCCTCTTGTAAGTCCTACTTATCTTCCCTGCTGTGTTCTGTTCCTCACCTCTGATTCAGCCTAACTAATCCATCCCAACAAGCTAGAAATCTGGAGAGTCACCTCTCAAGTCCACAGCACGCCTGGGAAAATGGTGAAATAGTGGAAACCTTTTCAGACTTTGGATTTTAATATGAGACATTATGCTTTTTTTTTTTTTAAATCCGGAATAGGTCAAATAATCTTTAATTTTATTCAAATAAACTTCTTTAGTTTTGAATGTTACTTTTACATGTAATGGTACTGAGCGCCTTCATTACTTCCAATTTTTTATGTAAATTACTTGGGGTTTTAGGTATGTAAACTAACAAATCATGTGGATCATATTGCCTTGTTATCTTCAGAGATTTTTTTTCTACTTCCTTTTCAAGTTATATTCTATCTTTCTTAATTGTCTAAGTCACTAAATAATTCTGATGCAAATACTTGGAAGACGAGGTTTGGAGAAACTGAATTTTAAAAGTGAGGCGGCATTCCAGATATTGAAAACAAAGTACACTCAAGTCTCTGAAGCATATGGTCAAGTCCAATAAGATGGTATGTGTCCACTTACTCATAGTCCCTGTGAAAGACTTGGGTACTATGGTGGGTTAATCTGTAGCACTTTAGAGAATTAAAAAGAAGATATAATGCTAAAAACAGGAACAACTTGCACATCTACAGTACAAATATAATGTTTCCTTAAGAATCAATAGTAGAAATGGGAAAAGTTTGCTTTTGGGGGGGCAAAGTTGATTGCTTAATAATTTCATGCCTGCAGAGAAAAAGGAAGTCTTAGTGATTTCAATTTTACTGATTTAAAATAAGGCAGATAACAGGGATGCTATCTTTTAAAATCCTCACTGATGTCTCTCACATTGAGGGTGTTAAATCACTTCTAAATACAAGACAAATGCATCCATTCTGCATCCTACTGCCATGTGTTTCAAATCAAAACACTAATACCTGTGGTTACTCTGGAGGCCGAGGCAGGGGAATCACTTGACTTAGGCATTCTAGGTTACCCTGGACAACTAATGAGACACCATCTAAAAATGCACTTAAAATACTGGGTTCACTCTTTCTTTGTAGCCCACATTTAAAATTTTTTAAATACCAGATGTTAAAAATAGGGACATAATAAGTTTAAACATAACATCAGAATCTAGAGTTTTACTTATGGTATTAATTGTATTCATTCATGAAGGGATGCTGTGTATTTTAGAAGACTCTAATTTCAGCTCATGAAACCAATGTTATTTCACAATAAGTTCTTACCACAAAGTTGTTTGTAGTCACTGAGGTTTTAAGTAGTTATGTACACAGATAATATGGGATCTTTGGCAAAAAGACATCTTTTCTACTCATTTTTCTGGCATTCATTTAATATGCACAATAAAAGTAAATTAGGTCAACATATATTCCCAGCTTCTCTAAGCACACAGGAGAGCAATAAAATTAACAGAACAGCCATTTCTGTTTACTTTGACCTGAAGAGATTTTTACCAAGTGGAAGACATTTCAAATGTGCTCACCAAGAGGAGCTGGAGTTTAATAGACTCATTTTGGGGAATTAAATTCTTCTGAGCTCAGATAATGCTACTATTACTTTGTAACTAAGGGTCATTATGACTCAGGAGAGATTTAGACAGTTGGCTGGTTCTGACTTCGTCACATGATGCCTCAAGATGAAGTGCAAAGGCCAACACACCAGCTGCCTTCTGATTCTTTTCCTTGGAACTTTCCTTCAGGCTCTGTCAAAAGACATTAATGAAATGGGTGTGCTCACCCTGAACTTGACCAGAAGTTGAACTTGCATACTGGGTAGAAATTTAAGCAAGGCAGTAAGAAATTCTGGGAGAAGCAAACTCAGAGGCAGGCAGAGTGTTCCTGTAGGAGGCAGATGGTTGCGAGGCTGGACTGGTGACTGCCTTCCAGCACTTCACCTTTTGCTGCCCTGTTCTGTGTTTAAGTGGTGGATTTTGATCAGGTGATGGCCTTCCCCAAGTTCTTCTGAGATCCACCAGCACACAGCTGCATTAACTCAGACAAGAAGCACAACCAGGATAGTGGGGGCAGAAGGTAGACAGACTCCAGAGTTGAATAATGGGTTTTGGAGCCTACAATGTAAACAAGAGTTTAAGTATTCTAAACAAAAAAAGATCATAAAATTATACATAGAAATCTGATATAAAGGGGGATGTTAACTTCAGAGCAAGTAAATTACTCTAAGTTAATGTATTAAATGTTGGCAAGTAGCACAAGCTTCCCAAAACAAGATAAACAGCATGCATATTTAATCAACTGACTGATGTGTCTCAGAGCATTTTCTTTGCCCATCAACTGTATGCTCTATAATTATATATTAATAGGACAATAATTTTATTTCATAACATTTTATCTAAAATAGCACAAGAATATTCAGCCTTCCAGAATGGTTTGTCAAAACTAGTTTTTCTATCGTTTGTGGTTCTGATGTATAAAACATACAGACTCCTCAGCTGTCACATGGCTGTGGCTGTGGAATTCTCTGCAAAAATAGAATAATTCTCATTCCCCTTTGAAGGATTTTTCTGAAAATTGTATTGCATCTGACAATTTGTATATGTTATAGAATACAGCATATCCCTGAAAGAAGAAAGTCCTGCTTTAATTTTTATTTCTACTTTATTTATTGTGTGTGGGCATTTTGTCTGTATGTCTGGCACCACTTTTGTTTCAGGTGCCTGCAGAGGCCAGAAGAGGGCATCAGATGTCCTGGAACCGGAAGAACAGATGGTTGCCACGTGGGTGCTAATCATCAAAACCAGGTCCTCCGGAAGAGCAGCCAGTGCTCTAGATTATTGATTCATCTCTCCAATCAGGAAACTTTGGTTTTATTTCAAGAGAAACAGTTTAATTATATGTTAATATTTTTATCTGATTACTCCACTGTCTCACTATGGCACAATATGTCTAGTTCCCATCAGGACACCAGGTGTTCTAGTTATCATTCTTGTATCATTGCTGCAACAACAACGAACGTGATGAAACCAACTTAGGAAAAAAAGGATCTATTCTGGCTCTGAGTTTTAAGGTATAGTCCATTGTGGTGCAGAGGTCATGGTGTCAGGAGCTTGGGGCAGCTGGTCACCTTGCACTCAGTTGTGAAGCAGGTGGACACACTTCACTCACACTTCTAAAGGAGAGAGGGTTAAACTTATATTCAGCTAGAATTTCCTCTTATGCAGTGCAAGACCAGCACAAGGAACAACCACATTCAGGCTCATTTTTCCATCTCAATTACCCTAAACTAGAAAATGTGTGAGGACAGGCTTGTCAATCTGGTGATGGCAGATCCTGCCAAGCTGACAATCAGTAGTAGCCATCCCACCAGGTAAATCAGCGTAGTGGGCAATGGAATGTTCCTAGAGGGTAGTTACACACTAGGATAGACAAGGATGGATGCCTGTAGAATGGACTGTACTACTACACCCTGAAGCCTCACTTGTATTTTTCCTTAGATGAATATAAATTCTGTCAGCCACCCGTAAGCCAGCTGGCATGAGAAATATGTGGTACCAGGAAACTTGAAGTGGAAACATATCATGATCTTATCCAACTGCAGTTAATATATCCTACTGAAATTATTTTTCTTAAGAATTTTAAAACTTAGGACTGGAGCTAGAGAGAGCTCAGCAAGTAAAGGCACTTGTCCCTAAAAACCTAGCAATCTTAACTGGATCTCCAGAACCCATGTAAGGTGAGAGAATCAACTTCACAAAATTGTCCTCTGACTCCCACATGTATGCCATGGCTGCACAGTTTCCAACACACACACATACACACACATACACACACACCCATCCCAGGATCCTGTAATAACCCTATTGAAGACAGTTCAGGTCCAGAAGCCCTGACGATTTTCAGTTGCTGCACAGCAGATTGGTGTTTGTTCGTGGCTTGTTTTGGCATCTGTGATGGTGTTCCCATTTCTGCCAGGTTCTGACTCCTTGAAGGAACTGTGGTTCCTGTTCTCCTAGAGTCACCTCTGTCCTAATTTTCTGTGTGTAGTTCCAACCCTGGATTCATGCAACAACTATAGACTGTAGACAGGGTCCCAGAGGTTTCAGGTCTTTGAACTCATTATTGTATTAGTTCTCTCCTTTGAGCTGGTAGATGGTCTTTGCTTTCCTGACTCAGCAGATAATAAGAGTTTCTCTAAGCCTTTGGTTCAAGGAAGGAAGAAATAAGCAGCCGTTGACAGGCATAGAGGGTTCTGCTGATCAGAGTGAAGGGCTGCTACTGAGAATTTAAGAGAGGAGAGCTTGTGAAATAAATTTGGAGATGTGAGTGCAGACTTCTACTCTTCACCTTCCCTATTCACTTTCAGCCAGCAGATCAGCAAACTGGTAAGGAGGCCCATAGAACCCACTCCCTTGGTGCAGGAAGAAAAAGTTCTTTCAGAGTGCAAGTCACAAAATTCTTCGTATTTGGACCAGTATTGTCTCTATTTAAATCATGGCTTTTCATGTACATTGCCAAAGGTGAAACTACTAAAATTTGTTACTTACTTCATAAGAAACTATGAGCACATCTATTGTTGAGCTGATCTTCATAAAGTTTTGTGGGAAACTTATTTTGGGCTGACAGATTGAGTTGGTTCTGGCATTCAGATACAAAAGTATTTTCTCAGGATTTCAAGACTACTATAATGCCAAACTAGTAATAATAATCTCATTCTTATCACAGGCAGAAAAGCCCTACAAAAAGTCAAAGGATACCATTGCTGAACCTGAATGAAAGGAGTATTAATGGGCATAAGGCTTATGTTAATGGAGCTATTATGGAAGTTTCAAGAGTGGTTCAGAGTTTACTTGGCTCTTTCTTACTTCTAGTTGAGTCAGAAGATATATTCTTATCTTCCAAAAGGTGGCGCTTCATTGGCATGGATAAAGAAATGGATAAATGCATCTTGGAAAAGAGTTCTCCTAAACATTAGAAAATATTTCAGGGTGAACTTGTCTGAGAAACAAAATATGAGGCTTCTGCTCAGCAAATAATAAATAATTCACTGCTGATGGACATGGGAGGTTTCTCTTATGAGGGATGTTTTTGAAAGAGTGAAATGCTTTCTTTGCAGATAGATGTTCCTTGTCTTTCTGGCATTGAATGCCATCTGACATCCACTTCATTTCTCCAGCTGCCTAGTAAAATACACCCAACAATTATCTTTTATTCTTCAAAATAATAGATATTAGCCATAGCTTTTCTTTATCCTTACACTACTTTCTAATTAAGGATCTGAACAGTTTTTTTAAGGACCCAGATTCCAGAAAAGCAGTTACAGTTTGCAAGACCATGATCACAGTAACACATAAAATAACACTTTAGATTTGCAAATGTCATAGTTCATTCAAATGACTAAAGGTATAATCAATTCATCAAACACATGATAGTGCTAAAGGTTGTTCGTCCTATCCAGAAAAAATATTGCATTTTGGTAGAGGGAAAGGTCAAATCATGAATGGGAAAATATATAAATCTTATGTAGTTACTGACAATATATATTCTGTGTGTTAAAAAGTAAGCCGGATGTTGCCAATTAAACTTTGAAGTGTACTTTCTTGTTTCAAATTATTTTTCTATACATTTGTATATTGTCTTAAAAAGTATTTGTAATACTATATTCCCTGCAAGAATGCTCACTCTTTCTCTCTTGGATATTTTCAGTATCTGATACTCTTTCTAAAAATTGTGATGTTGGCACTTTCTTAAGCATCATTGATGGCATAAAAGTAAAGCCTTTAGACAATAACTAGAAAGTCATTGTAAATGACAATTAAACTCATTGCATAAAAGTAAATTGAAATAATAAAATTATGACCAAGCTTGCACATAAACACTAAACATACCCACATCACCACCCTTTAGTAACAATTCTGAGAGGCTATCAAAAGACAAGATGATCTCAGACACATAAAAATGTCCAAAAACATGCAACTGGGCATTTCAGAAGTAAGTTGGTCACCTCTTACCTTTAGATGTGTCACCTACTTTCAGAAAAGTGTCTGAATCTTCTCTTCCTGGTAGGAAAGTAGACTGCTTATGCTGTTGTAGAATGTTCGACTTCCTAGACCTAAGATACACCTTTACTTTGCTCTTGGTCAAGACCTGCCTGTGGTAGTGTGCAAAGTGATTTTCCAAAATAGATACAAACATTTCCTCCCTTTTTCCTCATGGGAGTCAATCACATCATGTGTTCAATCAGCCTCCACAGATAACCTTTTAGATCTGTGGTGTTGGGAATTGTGCAAAGTCCCATTTTATTTTTATAGGGGCATAATACTTCCATCAAACACAGCCTTGGTATTTTACTTTTGTTTTGTTTTGTTTGTTTGTTGTTGTTGTTGATTTTTAGTGCAGAGAATTGAGTCCAATGGCCTAGTGTGTGTTAAGGCAGCATTCGCTACTGAATTATACTGAATTACAATTCTTTTTTTTTTTTTTTTTTTGGTTTTTCGAGACAGGGTTTCTCTGCGTAGCTTTGCGCCTTTCCTGGAGCTCACTTGGTAGCCCAGGCTGGCCTCGAACTCACAGAGATCCGCCTGGCTCTGCCTCCCGAGTGCTGGGATTAAAGGCGTGCGCCACCACCGCCCGGCCTGAATTACAATTCTTGGCACCTGTCCTTTAAAAAACAAAACAAAACAAAACCTTTTGAGACAGCTTCTTACTAATGTGCTCAGATAAGGAACTTAGGATCTTCCCATTTCAGCCTCCAAGTAGCTTTGATTATAAGCTTCTTGGGCCAGGTCTGGCTAGACTTGATATTTTCATCTTTTCTGAACAACGATGTTACTCCACTCCCCTCTTCCTTTCTCTTATTCTGGAGAGGGAAAGGAGTCAAAATGCTGGAGTGTTTTCTTCTTATTCACTACTTTTAGCAAACAACAAACCAGTCTTTGCCTTGAGGACATTCATTAATGTCTATTTATTGGAACAGATAAATCCAGGCCAAAGACAGAATATTTCTCTTTTAATGTAAATATCTGCACCAATAATATAACTTATTTCATTTAAAAGAGTTATATTTATATATTTTTTTCATAGACGGAAAGCAATGGGTATCTCATGATAGTTGAAACTCTAACCAGATTTTCATTTAATATTGTTTGTAAAAGATATGATTTTTTTGGAACACAAGATGATTTGGAGGAACAATGTCTTCCCTAGGCTCAGTGCTCATCACAGCATTTGCAATATTTTAAAATGGGAAAAAAATAATAAAACAACATATTCAAAGTAACC
The DNA here is from genome assembly GCF_004664715.2 of Peromyscus leucopus. NCBI lineage: Eukaryota > Metazoa > Chordata > Mammalia > Rodentia > Cricetidae > Peromyscus > Peromyscus leucopus. Next base: position 81,310,189 of record NC_051069.1, read on the forward strand.
ATTTTCCAAATGTTTAAAACATCAACAGATCTAAGTTCATGCAGTCTCATAGTAAGATTTAAATTTTAAAAAAGTTGGAGGTTAATTAACTTATCAAAAGTATAAAAGTCTAATTACTAATTTGTGTACTCCTTTCCTTGTTGCTGTGGACAAAGACTTGGCAAAAGCAACTTAATTAAAGAAGGCTCACTTGAGCTCACACTTTGAAAGTTCCCTGCATCTGGACAGAGAAGGTACAGCAGTGAGAGATGCTCTACCTGCACCTGGGCGTTATAAACCCAGCAGCAGGACACACAAGGAAAGATGAACACTGGTGGTCAGTACACTTTCCTTTTCTCCCTAGAAATGGCCTCACATATATTGCCAGAACTTTGTTTCCCAGATTCTAAATCTTGTCCAGCTGGTAATCGAGATAGCTATCAAAAGTCCACCCATCTTCAACCTGGACCCAAACACATCAAGTTTACATCATAATATTCTTTCTCTGGTTCCCATAGGCTTATTTTATTTCATAGTACAAAATTCACAGGTTCTCATCTTGTGTGGAAACAAAAACAGAACCTCCTTTTCAATGCAACGTATCCTTAGACACAAATTTTCTAATCAAGATATCTTTAAAATATACACTTTGGCTTAACATAGCAGCCTTTACAATCAAATGTCTTTCTGCAGTTAATAATCCTAAAGACAATAGAATCCAGATTCTCCGTGTGATTTCCGTCTTTACATGGTTTATTTTTTATATTACTTTTACTGTCTCTTTAAAAGACTTTATTTTTTAAAATTATTTCTTTATATAACTATTTATACTCCTTTTCCTCTCTCTTCCAGGCTTACATACACGTAGAATATGTGGTTTTTCTATACTAAGGTTCATCTCTATAATAATTGCAACTGTTTTTTTTTTTTTTAGCCTCCTTTTCTGGAATGACACCAAATGTCATTTTTTTCTCCATCTTTTTTTGCTGTCTCTCTTTGAGGAGCAAGGTAACAGTAGCAAGTAATAGTCATGCCACAGCTTGAATGCTAGCTTACCTTGAGATATTCCACACCAAGTAAATTAGTCTGTTACCTTTGAATTCAGCCTAACTCAAGTTGTCAAGACACGGGCAGAAAACAGTGAGATATTTTCCATAAAATTGCAGGGACAGCTTTTAATCTGGTTCCTTTTTGTCCTTTGAGTCAGATATGCTAGTTTGAATGAGAATAACCCCCATAGATTCATGTATTCAAATACTTGGTCCTCATTTGATGGAACTGTTTGGGAATGACTAGAAGGCATAGTCTTATTACAGGAGGTATGTCACTGAGGGCGGATTTTGTGGTTTTAAAACTCACCGCATTCCCAGCATGCTTTCTCTGCCTCTTTCTTGCAGATCCAGATGCGAACTGTCAGCTGCTTCTTCCACCATGCCTATGCTCAAGCATCATAGATCCTCACCTTCTGAAACAATAAGACCAATTAAATGATTTATTTGATAAGTTGCCTTGATATGAGGGTTTTGTCACAGCAAGAGAAAAGTAATATTGAAGGTATGCTATCTTGGGGACACCGAGTCAGTGCAGATTCATTAAGCAAGGTTTTGTTTAAGGTGGTTACCAGGGCACAGTGAGCAAGTTATTTATGGGCTAATAAATTAGAAGCACATTTAATAGTAGAGCAGACTGAGCATGCTCTGAAGAGGCAAATGTATGATGTAGTTCCTCCTGTAAGAAATTTTTAATAAACTTTAAAAAGTGTGAACTGAGATATTTTTAGGAATCTATTAGTAATTTAATGAAATAAAAGAAGTCACTTCCATTAAAAGTGAAGCAGCCATTTATTTACTGTACCCAAGTTTCTACCTTGAGTTTCTGCCCTGATATCCCAGAAGTCTCTCTGCCTCTTCCTTCTTTCCTCCTGTCTTATAGTCAAAAAGCTTTGAACATTGAAAAACAAGGTAATTTTTCTGCAGAATACCAGGAAGTCTGCTGTCAAACAATCTTTCCTGGAAATGGTTAGGGAAAAAACCCTAGACAAAGAACTACAAGCAGCTAATGACTGCTGGAAAAAGGAAAATTGGCCTCTCCCAGGGATGGGCCCCTTAATGGTTGTCTGATATGGAGTGGTCAGCCCTGAAACCATATACAAACAAGCTGCAAAACTTGACTCAGCTAGAGGTGTGTGTGTGTGTGTGTGTGTGTGTGTGTGTGTGTGTGTGTGTGTGTGTGTGAGAGAGAGAGAGAGAGAGAGAGAGAGAGAGAGAGAGAGAGAGAGAGAGAGAGAGAGAGAATAATAAAAAGGAGCTACCAACTTGAGAGTGGGGGGATATGAAAGGGGTAGGGAAATGATGTAATTCTATTTCAATTGAAAACATTGTTTAAAAGTAAAATCTGTAATAACCTGACAAGTCTATTGAAATATGCTTCCTTCTAATTTCATCACTCGAGACAGACTTTTTCTAGCTTCATGCTGTTTCTCAGTTTTAATTATAGTAAAGATTTCCCAAAGCTCTGTTCTAAGTGTTTACGTAAACTGCATTGTTTTCAACAGAAAGCTGAGAACAAAGTGGTTGAGGATGAGCAAGGCTCACACACCTAATAAGAAAAGCAGTGCAGAAGGATTTAAGCTGGACTCTGTCTGCTATTAGTGGGTTCTGCACTCTGTGTACCCCACGACTATTGTTACCTGTGGAGGTATCTGTGGTCAGGAGGTACAAGTGCAGCTAGCATACGTTATCCCTTATGTTCTGTTGCATGAAGAACTCTGTTCAGTGTTCAAGGTCAAGCTTCTCCAACATGACTTTTATTTTTGGTGACATTTTACTCTACTTTTTAAAATACTTTGCTGAATGGGATGTAAACAAGGGTAATAATGTCCTCCCCCAGCAAAGTCTCCTGTAATGATTTCTCCTGGAGTCAGTTCCTGAGAGCTGATATCCAAGTCCAACTACCCATATCACGGTTTTTGCCTTTCTATTCCTTTTTTTTTTTTTTTTTTTTTTTTTTTTTGGTAAGGAAGAGTTTCTTAATGTACCTAGCTCAAAACAAATTTAGGAAAAGATTGATGGTAGAGAGAGCATGGTAAGTTAGCTGTTTCCTATACACTCAGAGTATACTCTAAAGGCATTTCCAGAGCTTTAACACAATCTAACTAGCTAATTTTCATAAAAATTTACAATTAATGTTAATTAATTATGAATTAATTGATATTAATGTTTCTTTGTGACAGAGTCTTGCTCTGTGCCTAAGCTCTTTCAGAACTTGGTGCAACCCAGACTTCTTTTTTCCTAATAATTTGCCATCTTCTTTCCTAAGCCTTCTAGGTCATGGGGTTACAGGTGTAGACAGTACTGCTAGCCTTTATTATTCTTATTCTTAAGTAAATGTTTAGTCTCGTTCACTTTTGGAAAGTAATTGAGTCCTGATCCATTCCATAGATGTATTTGATGGGATTCCTGGGAAGCAGTGGAAATAAGGAGTCAGGGCCTATCTAGATAGAGGAACAGATCACAGATCACGAGGGTGAGTAGAGGGGAGGATGTCCTGCATGTGTACCTTGCTCTTGCCTGTCTTTTAGAATCATGAAGCCTCTGCAGCTACGAGGTAAAGAAAATATTTCCTCTTTTTCAACTGTTTCTGTTCAGTATTTTGTCACAGTGATGAAAATTCACTGACACTCTTTTGTTCTCTTTCTCCCTCCCTGCCTCACTAGACAAACACACATACACACACACACACACACACACACACACACACACACACACACACACACTTTAGTCACTCAGATGTGATTCAAGTACCAGATGTAAGCTATGCTTTCCTTATTGTCCCTTTATAAATGGAGAGTGAGAGCAATTTCTAAAAGAGGCTAAATGCATTTGGTGATATTATATCAGACATCTTTGTCAAGTGATCTGAAGTTACCATTTCAAATATATATGTGAAGTCAGACTTGCAGTCACAAATCAACTCCTGGTCTCACTTTACATCCTGGCGATTCCAAATCCCATACCTGTTACTTGGAGAACAAATATCGGAAGAGACTAGCCTTTTAAAAAACAGATATACCTATTAACCAGAGGGAGGTTACTGAGAACATTTTTGATCCTGATCATATTTCCTATGTATTAATGACAAATTATGATAAAAATTTGAGGATACACAAAGGTGGTTTTCTGATTCTCTTCAGTTTTACATAGTTAAAGGTATATTCAACTTTTGAAAAACATGGTTTTAGTAAAATAAATCATATTAAAGACACTGTCAATTTCACCCAACTCTTCAAAATGCCTCTTTGAAGGTCATTAAAAGAAAAACAAGACCATTTAACATCAAGTGATCAATATTTTTTATTGCAAGAATAAATGGATCATTCATGTAAAATTTTCACCTTCTAATAGACTATTTCAAGAAAAACTCTATGTGTTTTCCATGTCTATCTTTATTAGTAAAACTTTCATACAATTGTGGCCAATTATACAGTCACATCTTTATACAAAACCATCAATGTCATCAGATTGTTTTAAGATGCTAAGCAAGTGAGAGAGAGAGTTAGGAGGAAGGAGACCCATGGTCAGGCTCTGCACATTGGGAGATGGAGAAAATTGGAAGGGGCTGAGGCAAGCAGCTCACTTGATCATATTTCAACAACGCCAACAGAGAGAAAAGCTATTTTCATCAGGTCAAGGACTGAATTCATTAACTATTTATCAGATGCTTGGCGCTGAGCAGCATTAAGCTCCAACAGATGGCTTGGGACCTGAAATTTCCCATTACAACTATATCTTGCATTTGGGTCAGTTTTATGTTCTACAGAAATATTCATTGCCTCTTCTCCTTGGCTTCTAAGTATGTGTATGGTTCCCTTTATATCAACCATTTAGCTTTTCTCTTATTCCATACTCATCCAAATTGCTGACTTTGAGCCTTCTGAATCAGGATAATTTTATAGTTTTGTATTTCTCTTTCCAGTAGCTCCACATATTTCTTTAAAATGAAGGGGAAATACAAAGTAAAATACTACCTCATTAAAAAAAAATATCAGTGTCCATTTTGTTTGTCTTTAATCATCGTAAAATCTTTATTTTCACAGTTTTTGAGTATTAGAGAAGTGAACTGACATCTCAGAACACACACTGTTGATAGCAATGATAACAGGTTTCATTTCCAGATGAACTTTAGCACAGTAACTATTCTATTTTTTAAAAACTATAACTTATGTATTGATTCTTTTAGAATTTCACAACATGCACCCCAGTTCTGCTTATCTCCCAGACCCCTTATATTGACCTCTCACACTTGTAGCATTCCCCCAAAGGAAAAAAAAATAACCAAACCAAACCAACCAGACAAACAAAACCTATTCGATCCTCCATCTTTCCCACCTCTCCAACACCTCTTCATTCCTCTTAGTGGTATTGGGAGCATGTGACACAGTATACCCTTTTGTCCAATTAGCCCTGCTTGTAAATGTCATTGGTCTGGTTCAAGGCTTCTGGCCTTTGGGACACCATCATCACCAGGCCCTTACCAAAACTCCTCTCAGATATCCCACAGTCACCCGGAGTTGTGGAGATGCTGAGGGTATCATTATACAGGACCAGTCCCTTCACATTTTCCTAAAGAACATAGATAGGGTAGATGTTAGGGTGGGCCAACCCAAAGTCCTGGATGTGGGTCTAGGTGGTAGCTGAGCTGGCCAGTTTGGGCCACTAGGGCTGCCCCCCTTCAGGAGAGGAGTAGAGCAGTGCTTCTATGTTCGTGCCATCAATTTTCCCACGCTGGTGGTGAGGGGTCGAGCCATCTCTTCTGAGTATGGGGGTAGGGAGTGATGGGGCCAGTTTTCCCAGGGTCAGCGAAGGGCAGTATCAGCCCAGCATGGCCCACTTATTTCATTATAAATGGTTCTTATACCCCCCTGTGGTAACACGTGCCACAGATATCAACACATGGATCCCACACAAGGATCCTTGGCAGCAGCTCGGGCCTAAATGGCACCATGGCCCCTAGTGGAAGCACCAGCCACAGAGATCATCATGGTTTTGGTGGTGGCATGACCCCTAAACACCAGACCCAGGCTTCTATATGGACTTTGGTGGCAACACGGGCCATGGACTTCATTACAGACCCCAGTTTCTGTAGAACCACAGACCCAGACATGATCCCAGGCAGCAGCCGAGGCTTGGATATTGCCATGACCCCAGGTAGCAGCACAGACCACTCAAATTGGCATGACCCCAGCAGCAATGTGAATCTCCGCCATCAACATGGCCCCAGGTGGTGGCCCCGATCTTGGGCATCCCCAAAACCTTCGATGGAAACAGGAGCCACAGACATCAACACAGACCCTGGATGCAGTAGAGGCACGAGTGACTATTCTTTACCTCCGTGTGATTCCTACTTTCAAAAAGCACAAACTCCAGTGTGATAAGCTTTGCTAATAACCAAAAAACAAATTAACCAAAACCCCAAAACCTTGGTAGTTACATTTTTATCACATGCCAGTTTCTAGGTCTGTTGTATCAGTGTTTCTGTTCATTTGAAATCATAAGTACTATCAACTTCACTTTTATTTTCTCTTCATTATCTTAGTATATCTTTTGCTATAAATTCTTTAACATACCTCTTGGATTTTGGTGTTCAATTTTGTTTGACTCTTCCAGTTAAAAAAAATGATTGCCTGTCATTAAGGTTCTTGCCTTACACAGGACAGACACTATGCTAAGGAAAATATTAAATCATATGATAAACAAAGGATTGCTTTCATGGAGGAAGCGGATACTGAGATTAGCTAACAAGTTGTTGATTATCGCTGGGAATTCAGAACAAATGACCTAGGCACATTTTGCTTAGCTAACTGAATAACCTCCAAACCACTGGCCTTTTAGTGGATTTTAGTCAAATTATCCAGAGTATAAAATCACCTTCTGCTGTAAAATATTGCTAAAATCAGTATTGCTTTAATAAATTACATAAATAAGTCAACTTTGGTAGATGGATGTTGATAAAATTCTCTACTATCAAATATTACATGTATAAATGCATAATATAAACAAAATAAATGCATGTATAATAGCACTTTAAATTTGGGGAAAACAATTTTTATTGTTGTTATTTTAGCCTATTATATTTATTGATTATTTTTAAAAGACTGAAAATGAGCCAATGCCTAGGAAGAAACAAAATGATAGAAACAACTATGAGTAATATAATCCTGATCTTTCTATGTCTGCATTTGTTTATAAAAATAAAATAGATTGCATGCTAAAATGATTTTTATGTTTATAGACATAAAATATTTTCTGTGTCACAAAATAATTTCAGTAACTTCACTTTAATTCATTAGAGTCAATCATGTCTTTATCAGAATTTATTTAACCAATACTAGTATGGTATTATTTATTTGGGATAATTTTATTCTTATACTATTTTTTTCCTGGGGGTAAGAGAGCTGGCTTTGTGGTTAAAAGCACTGGGTGTTCTTTCAGAAGACAAGGTTTGGATATTCAGCACCCACATGGCTGCTCTCAATTATCTGTAACTCCAATTACAGAGGGTCCTATGCTATATTATGGTCTCTGCTGGCACTGCATAGACATGATACACAGACATACATGCAGGCAAAACATTCATAATCATAAAATTAAAAAGAGAAAAAAATTCTTCCAAGAAAAATATATATTCATTCCAATGTATTCTGGTGTTTTATGTACCAGTTCTTACATTTCATATAGAATATTAAAAATGTATCTGCATTTACTCTTGAAGGATAACAAGATAGAAAAAGACTACAGGACAGGAATAATGAATAACTCACCATAAGTCCTACTCAGTTTGTACCACATGCAATAGGAAGGCATTGCAGCTTTTCAGAGCCCAGTTTAAGAAAGAACAGACATAATGTCCAATAAGTACTTATTCTTTTGGATTTTGCTGTTTTTGCTTGACATAAAGTATCATGAAGTCAAGGCTAGTCTCATATTCACTCTGCAACTTAGGCTGACCATGAATTCCTGATCCTCTCGCCTCCACTTCTTAAATTCTGGTATTACAAATGTGCTATTATATCCAGCTTTGGAAGCAGAGTCTAAGAATTTTGAGAAAGCATGGTTTACTAGTCACTCCACATATTGTAACTCTCTTCCCTATTTCTGAACAGTTAAGAGGAAATGTATGAACAGCTTAGGCTGAGAGAAGATGAATAGAAGTAATATGGACCATTTACGGGAGAAAAGGCATGAAAGAGAATGTTGATTATCCATTATATTCCCCTTCAGTGGAAGTTGTGGGCAACACCTGTCCCAGCAGGTGCTTCCAGGAGATGGGAGAACCTTTGAGAGACTCTTCAAGAAAGAAGATGAATTAACTTGTGTTCAGTTATTCAGATTTTAAAATTGTTGGTTACCACATCATAAGCTATTGTGCAGTATCCAGTTCAGATATGAAAGCTGTACAGAGACTAAGTGGGCAAAGGCAGGAAGCAATGTTCTGAGCAGAGGGGAGAGAGTACAGTGTGCAGTTGGATGAGGTGTGCTGTGCTCATGGGATCACATTCACACAGTCCTAATCGTGACCTTTAGTGTGTATCTGTGGATACTTCCTTAGATAACTTCTGAGAAAATAAATTTTTGAGTTAAAACTAGATTCAAATTTGGCATTTTTAATAGAAGACAGATCAGCTGTTCTTAGAGTCAACATCTTTATTCATGTAATGACATAGTCAGAGCATGGGACCTGCAATGCTATAAATACTCAGATAAGCAAACTTACTCAAAGTGGTCACAGTTGAATCGATCTACTTTTAAAGACCTTTAATCATAACTTTCGTGCATCTATAAGGTTTAACCTTCACTTGTGTGTAAATTAGTGCATCAGCTGCTCTTAGGCACCAATGCCTTGCCGCTATGTTATACCTGATATTATTATTGTTGACAAACATTTTGTAATGTCCCAGTCTCCAGACAACAGATGCTAGCTAAGCTACTATCTTTAGTCACTGTTCTTGCTCAGAAGAGACACCTTGGCCAAGGCAGCTTACAGAAGGAAGCATTTAATTGTGGACTTGCTTACTGTTTCAGAGCATATGATCATCATGGAGGAGAACATGGCGGTGGGCAGGCAGGCCTGGTATTGGAGCAGTAGCTGAGAACTTATATCTGATCCAGAAAGGCAGAGAGAGAGAGACAGAGAGACAGAGAGACAGAGAGAGAGAGACAGAGACAGAGACACAGAGAGATACAGAGACAGACACAGACAGAGACATACAGAGAGAGAGAGAGAGACAGACAGACGGACAGACAGAAAGACACAGAGACAGAGCATGTTTGACAAGGGCTTTTGAAACCTCAAAGCCCACCCCCAGTAACACCTCCTCTAACAAGGCCACACCTCCTAATCCTTCCTAAACTGTCCACTGATGGAGAACCTATGAGGGCCATTCTTATTCAAACTACCACAGGTATCTAGTGATAAAAAGTCTTTTTTTAAAATTTTTAGAGCCATTTTAATTTTTAAAAAATAGACACAAATTATCAGTAAGACCTAGAAGAGGCAGTAAGGTTGGAAGTTAGAAGCCAAGGACTGCAGCACAGATGATTTGAACTGCGTGGTATTTTTAATCCCCCCAGATCAACCACACCACAATGCTTCTTGGCAGTGCTGAGTCACCAACATAGAACTAGCTTTAAAGAGAACATGCATGTGAAAGATCCTAGCCCTTCAGGCTTACACCCCCAAGCCTCAGGAAAAGAGAAACTTCAAGCACCAGGAAATGAGAAACTAAAAATCTAGTTCCAAGGGCAACCTGACTTAGCCGTTGTTCAATCTCCCCTGCAACCATATAACAATGTAAAAATATTTCTGTTAAGAGATGTGCTCAACTGTGACTGGGATAGTTGCAGGTGTTCCAGGAAGGACCACTGTGACCTTTGTGTAAACTTCACTCCTGCCCTGATACCGCCCCCTTAAGGTTTCAGGAAGAATGTACCTGTTGATGTAACTGTACCCTCTCTGTGATCACTCTGTAACCAGACCATGATCCTGTGAAATGAAATTGGATGGGAATTGTAATCTTATGGCTTTTGTGGGTTTTTCCTTTAAAAGCCCCCATGGGGCTGCAGTAAGATGAGGCTCCTGCTCTTAGGAGCAGAGTTTGCCCTTCTATATAGAAGCTTCAATAAAAACCTCTTGCTATTGCATCAACTGGACTGGAGTCTAGGTTCTTGGGGTGCCCACTTGAGACCCCCAGATTTGGGGTCCAACAGCATGCATTTTCTGTTTATGTTTGTACTTGATATTTACTCTTCTTTCTCATGCTTTCTGTAAAGTACGATTTTCAGTGAACGTCACTGTGTTCACTGTGTTACTGCTTTGTTTAGAGGCTTGGCATACAATTTCATTAGCTGTTTTGTTCTATTCCAACATAATATTCCTGGTACGATTTTAAGAGATTACACTTCAATGGACCAAATTCTACCCTGGGTGGTAGACAGGGTGGGGCTATAGCATGTGTAATAGAACTTTGTAGTTCTCAGTGAGGTACTCAAATCACCTCTACCAAGGCAGAAATTGCCTTGTTTTTCATACTTTCCTTAAAATATAATTAGGAAGGTAATACTTTTTAATGGAAATTTATTTTATTGTAAGCGCTTCATGTAGCATTTCCAGTGTCATTTTCGTAGAGATTTGCTTTAAAAATATACTTGGATGGTGATTTTATAACAGAGGAGGAAGTAATTCAACCATAAAATTAACACACAGCACAGAGCATATTACAGGATTTCAGCTTTTATATTTCACAGACTGAGCACAGACTGGAGCAATGTGTCCTCACTGGAGTTCAGACCGGCCACTCTTTTTTCCCTCTACCCCTGTCACCTCTGCCTGCTGTGATTTCGACAACCACAGTGCACAGTCATTCGGGAGATGCCTATACTTCCACTGACAAGTTTTCGGCTTTGGACTGAAGTAGCTTGGGGATACTTCAAATTCCCTATGTGATATGTATGCTAAGGATTGGTTGCCAAGAGGCAGGTATGACTGCAGGATGGGATGGATACATTGCTATCATCCATCAGTAGAAATCCAAATTGAGTTTTCAAGGTTTTTCATGAGTCTGGCCACAAATGATAACCCCTAAAGAGCCCAGAGCTTTGTACCAAGAATTAGGAAGTACCAGAGATAAATAACATTTCCGTTGCCAAGTAGCAGCCAGTTTGATGACTGCATATGTGACTATAATGCTAAGTATAGCTACATAAAAAGCTGTCTGTCCCCAGAGACAAAATTTTTCCCACCCTCAACTCTTGAGAATGTCCCTAAACCTATTAGGACTGACTGTTATGTGAATGGCTGTGTCCTCCAAAATTCTTAGAAATTTAATCTTTTGTGCAACAATTTTTTTTGTTGTTGTTTTGTTTTGCTTTTGGTTTCTTTCTTTCCTTCCTTTTTTCTTTCTCTTTTTTTGTTTGAAATAGTTTCTCTGTGTAGCCCAGGCTCTCCTAGAACTCGATCTATAGGCCAGACTAGCCTCAAAATCAGAGATCCGCCTAACCTGAGAGTCATGCTACAATCCACAGACCAAGGGAGGCTAAGTAACAAGGAGAGCTTAAGAGGGGATGCGTGGATCCCTCTGGGAAAAGGAAATAGAATACGTTTTGCAGATGAACTGGGGTGGGTGGGGATGAGAACAGATAATTCAACCTTAGGATGTATTACCTTTAAGAAGAGATTAAACCAGGAAAGCTCTGTCCTGTTGAAGGGATTAATCCTATCTGTCCAAGTGGGCTAGCACAAGAACAAGTTTGGCTTCAACTTCCTCCCAATTCTCAAAGTTCCCAGCCATTCTAGTATAGTACCCCTCACACACCCAGAGTATGGGCCATAGTGACTGTAGCCTCAGCTCTGAGTGGTGTGTCTTAATAGTGGCAGTAGTTGAAGTGCTAGGATGCATGATTACAGTGGGGTGTCCTCTTCAAGTCTTGATGTGAACACAAAGGACGGCATATGTAGTGGTAAGTATTGAAATAGTCAGGTGGAATGTCACCGGGCAGATGACTTGGTTCTTCGGGCTTGAGGGACAGTACCACTGTGCGGAACCAGCTATTCACCATGGTCCAAGGTACTGTGTCAGCTATGATGCTGGACTCAGTCACAGTGCTGGATCTAGTTGGTTTTGTGAAGTAGCAGCGTTTTGTGTCCATGTAATGGAGTGTTGGCAAGGCACCAGGGATGGACAAACGGAGCAGCAAAAGCTTGAGCAGTGACTCTACGCTCAAGATGTTTGTGTGCTTCAGCACCAGAAGGCCTGGGGACTTCAGGGAGAAAACGCAAGTTCCTTCCCTGAAGCAAAGCTATGTGGATGACTCAAGAGTTCCTATAACTGGGTTCTAAGCTTCTGATGAGATGATGGGATCTCTCCTACATCTAGAAGCTCTGTGTCTATCCAAGTGGCTTTCTTTAGTACGTTCCCTGTGGTGGTTTGAATGACATGCCCTCCATAATTCTCAGACATTTTAATACTTGGTCCCCAGTTGCTAGCTGTTTGGGAGGATTATAAGTTCTGACCTTGATGGAAGATGTTATTGGGGGTAGGCTTTGAAGTTTCGAAGGACTTGTAGAGTTAGGTCTCTCTGCTTCTTGTCTGTAGATTGAGATATGAGCATTCAGCTGCTGTTCCAGCATCATGCCTGTTTCTTTCTGCATGCTGCCCAGCATGATGGAATCCCATACTGACGTAACTATAAACCAAAAATAAACTCTTTCTTCTGTAAGTTAGTTGCCTTGGTCTTGGTGTTTTGTCACAGCAATAGAAAAGTAACTCATACACTCCCATTATTCTTTCACCTCAGAGTGGAGAATTCCAAGTTTTGAGTTGGTAGCACATCAGCTGTGAGCTTTATTTTTCACTATGTTGCTGTCCTGGGTCTCTGTGTTGGATACAGCTCCTGATTGTCTTTGAATGATTTCAGAGCACTTCCTCACTACTCACCTTCATGCACTGCTATTCATTTGTTTCTCAACCTTTTCTTGGTGGTAGAAAGAAGACCTATTACCTGATTCAGAATCTCTGTCTGTATTCCAAGAATTGTATGCCTTCTGCGACACTACCATCACAAATGTGTTAGTTTTGAACAACAACTCTTTTAGGAGATAGTCTCTAAAGATTCTATATTGGTTTCAAATTTTCCATAGGCAAACCATGATGCAGGAACTTAAGAGCAAGGAGATTTGGGGGGTGGTTGGAGATGATTCTCGGAAGTATGTCAAAGGACTCAGGAAGTGAGACAGACATAGCATAGACGAAATAATGTATTGAATTGTAGCACAACCTGGTTTGATCTTGTTGGCTGGTTTCTGAGAGATCACTAAACAACTTATCCAAGTTTCCTGAGGAATACAGAACTCAGGTAGCTGTGACTAACTTCTTCCAGAGTTTCTCCTGTTGCTGAGGAACAGGATGAGCAATAAATGACAAACAATATTTCATCCTATGTATGCCCTTGGTAAGACCCAAAAATCAACTCAAATATCAGGCAGCCCATCCAAGCAAAGTCATAGTTCCTTAATAATGAATCTTTTTCTTGGGGCTACCAAAGGAAAAATGAAGGAAATCCTGTTATTCACTGTTTTTAAGTGACTTAAAAGTCTCTAATTTTGGAGATCACCCTGCTGAGACATGTAATATTAGTTTATTATTGTCTTGATTGCATGTGACACCTCTGCTATAAAATGTTACAATTGCCTAAGATAATTTCCAGGGACCCAAGGCTGTTTCTACTGAGCCTACAGACTCTTTGCTTAGTCTCACAATTGTCCAGTGGGTTACTGAAGGGGGTACAAAAGCTTAGCCTCTGTTTTCTTATGGCATCTCTACCATGATTGCCCTTGCCTTTATGTCAGAGTTTACTCAACTTTGCATTTAGATGTGTTGATTCCTTGATAAATACTTTGTTCCAAACTATAACACAATATTAATTTGAAGGAGATATTTTAGACTTGCTGTCTATACCCTACCCTGTGCAAGGGTTTAAAGATACTTACCAGCCTCTGTAATCAGAGGCACAAGACCATGAATGGAAGGAATGAAAAAAAGGAGGGACTTGGAAGAGCAATAATTGCTTGATAATCATACTTACAAAGCAGCACTGGGGGCTGGAGAGAGAGCTCAGAACTGAGTGCTCTTTCAGAGGATCTGGGCTCTGTTCCGAGCAACCACGTGGTGGTTCACAACTATCTGCCACTTTAGTTTCAGGAGGTCTTACACCTATGCCCTCTGAGGGCACTGTACTTATGTGGCGCCCATACACTCATGCAAGCTAAACACTTTTGCATATAAAATATAAGAGTTAAAAAGATTTATTTGCATTTTATAATTAATTCTCAGTGATATGATATCACTGGTTATTGAGTTGAAAATAAATGTTTGGTCATAGGGTGTTACATGCTATACCTCCCCTACAACTCCACATGTGTAAAGGATGTGCTATGAAGGAGGCATGGTAAAAACATGGAGAATTTTAAGTAGAGGAGAAGGAAATACTAAGGCAGGGAGGAAAAATAAACACCACAAGGATGCTTACACATGACAAAGGAAAACAATATTTTATGTTTACTTAAAACATATATTACTTATAAGTTCACAAACACACATATACAGTTAAGTTGTGCCACTTGGGGTGGTAATTCTCCATAAGCCATAGACTATTTAACAAGAACCCCAGCACAAGATATGGGAAACTTCTCTTAAATTGTTGGTCAGGGGAGTCCAAAAGACTCCCTAAACAGTAGAGGTTATTGATACTCCTTTTGGTTTCCTTCCATAAACTGAAGACACTGTACACCTCAAACACAGGGCTTGAAGGAATCACACTGGAACTGACCTGGAACTTCTTTCCTGAGGACAGTATCTCACAGTATCTGAAGGTACTTACTGTTCAGTCTGCCAAGGGAAGAAGCAATTGGTAATCCTATCCAGCTATAAAGCCTATGAACCACAACCATAGCTAGCCCAGGCAGTATATGCTCAGTAATGTCAGTTGATATGCTAACATGGATGAGGGAAACATCACAAGGGCTCACTCCTAGATAAAGAGATACAGGCAATCAATGGTTTCAAAGAAAGGGAGAATATTTTTCTTCTAGGAATGAGCCCCTGATAAATTACCCAATCTGAAGTGGTCAGTCATAGATACATGTACATAGGAGCAAGACTAAATGGGCTGAGCAAGTCGTAAGTATGTATATGGTATGTATGTATATGAGTGTATTGTGTAACAATAATAATTAAAGAAGATGAAGTTTTTAATTTGAGAAGGGGTGAGGAGTTGGAGATTGGAGAGAGAGGGGTAGAAATTATATAAACACAGTACTTGTGTATAAGATTCTCAAAAACATTTTTTAAAAGGCATGAGTAAAAGTGAGATAGTGTATAGTAATATTGAAATGGCTTTAAATTTTTAACTGCATTTTTTTTTACCAGATTACTTCTACTACAAGTTTAGGAAATTTAATTTTAAGTTTTTAATTTTAATATTATTATATATGTTTGAGTATCTATTGGAATACATTACTGGTTGGTTAGAGGTTGCAGTCATCATTGCTATATTACCAGCAATCATACCATGGTTCACTAGCAGACTCTGGACCTTTCTAGCATAGGTGACAGGTTCCTCAGAGCTTACAATAACACCTCCGTTTTAAAATATGACAGGGGGATATGTTGGAATACATTATTGGCTGTTTAGAGGTTGCAGTCTGCTATAGCTTAGCAGCTTTTTTCTCTAAGCTCGGCATTATGAAACTCCCTCCTTTCCCAGTGAAGTTTCCTGCTCTCTACCTGCACTTATTTGGAGAATATCCCTGGGCCTAGAGGACTGACCTTATCTAAAAGCTGTCTCTAAACCAAATTCCTGATTTATCTTCAGCTTGACCCTTGGCACAGATCCCTGCTGAGAAGACTTGTGCTAGGAGCTCTACTATAGGACCCTACTGCCACAGACTAAGCCTTGTGATAGGAGCGTGCCACTTAATGCAAATTACAGTTTGTCCCCAGGCTCCCCAATCTTGTATGTTCCTATACTCTGGAATAAAGTTGAACTGATTTACTGAAATTTGTCTCCCAAAGGCCTCCCTCCCTCTGTGCTCATGAGCCACGTACAAGGCTTTCTGTCACTCCTTTGGCCTGGCCTCTTTCTCCTCTCAGACTGATGGTGGATAGGCTGAGAGGGAAAGAAGACCCCCACAGGTATCGTGTGTGTGTGTGTGTGTGTGTGTGTGTGTGTGTGTGTGTGTGTGTGTAGCACTAGCATGCCTTATTCCTACAGAGACAAGAAAAAGGTGTCAGAACCCCTGAACTGGAATTACAGAGCGTTGTGAGCCACAGTGTAGGTGTTGGGAATTAAATCTATGTCCCAGGAAAAGCAGCCAGTGCTCCTAACTCCTGAGTCATTTCTCCAGGCCCTGGCAATTTCATTTTAATTATTAAAGCGTTTAATAACTGGCTTACACAAATCCTATAAAGTTAGTGCTTTCAGTGAAGCAAGTGAGTTGTTACCTATATACCTGGCATTGGAAGACAGTTCCTTTTAAAACTCCCTCTTCAAAGCTCTTTCCTTTTATTATGTCAGCAACATTCCTGAAAACTGCTACAATTGCCACTACTTATCATGTTCTCCGTTTAGCTCAGAGAAGATTTATATATTTAATAATATATAATAATAAATATATAATGTTTGTGTGATTCTGTTTGCCAATTACTGTGTTCATTCTTGGAACACCTCTGTTTCTTTTCTTCTTTGAACATCTAGTGTAGAGGGAAATACATACCTTAATTGAAAAGCTTTACTAACTTCTACAGAACAACTTCATGCATGAAGTATTATTTAAATAAATTATGCCAATTCACTTAGAGGTTAACTGCAGAAAAAATTTTAGAGTTGAAATTGAAAGGACATACACAGGAAAATGCTTTGAAGTAAGTTCTCTTCTGTATGACTTGTTGGTGACATCCCTCTGATTTCTAGTGGTCAGCCCTGCTGTAGTCAATGGGTGATCCTTTCATAGAAACCTCTGAACCTCTTTGTCCACAACTGTCAGTCTAAGGAACTCTTTGAAGACATTTTGATGGTTACTGAATTTTATCCTCAAAGTTACTACTGTTTCAGATGTTAGTGTGTGTAACGGATCCTTTAGGTCTTTTGAAATTATCTCAGGAAAATAACCATACTTGGTTTAGATATAACTTGACATATGGCTTATTTTACATTCCATTTACATGTTCAAGGAGAAAATGATGGAAGATTGAGTGTCTGGTTATCACCAATTTCTGTGGACACCTTTGATCCATTCATTTTTATTTTTATTTTTGCTTGGGGCAGCATTTCTAACTACTCTTGCAACACTGATTTTCTTCAAAGACTGAGAAAACCTGGCTGTAACCGGGCAACTTAGTACCTGTGGAGAACACCAACAGCAGAGTAGCAAGTTAAGTCTGGATCATAGTAGCCTTTGTAATTAATCACATTTGCTTTCTGTTTTTTTTTTTTTCTGGTTCTCATCTTTTTTGTTTTATTTTTAAGTTAAAAGCCATCACATTTGCAAAATCAATTTTTGTTTAGATATAGTAGGAATGCTAGGTTGGAAATGCACTGGTGTGTTGGGTAGTCTATGACATTAAGCTTTTAAAGAACCTGAGTCCTAGAGGCTACTTTACTTTGACACGGTAGTGACGGTCCCCTTGGTGCCTTGCCCTTTCAGTGTCATTTCTCGTACATCTTGCTCAGGAGCATGAAAATTAAATGACATTCAGGGGCAAACTCTTGCATGGCTGGGTAGACGAGGTTTGCGGCTGCTCTGAGAATTCACTTTCTTTGCTTTGCTCTTCAATCCTTTTACGTGCTGTATTTAAATTAAATTTAATGCTTATTTCTTTTAAAAGAAATAAGTCTTTTAAAACTGAGGTTATTGTAAATGAGAATTGGGTAAAATATCCTGATAAATATTGTTCAATATGATCCATCCAGGATTTTGTTTTAGTCTTTAAACTCTTTAAAAATCGGAAACAGTATTGCACCAGCTTAAAATGAAGATAATTATATTGATGGTGGTAGTTATAGATAGCTTCTATTATGAGTAATATAAAAAATATCCAAACACAGAAATTCTAATATATACTAAAGCTATAAACCATGTTCAACAACTGTCATTACTTATAACTCCTCTGGCTTTATTTCCTCGATCATCATCATTTACTTTTTTCTTGAAATATATTTAAAACAAAATTCAGTCCTCACTTATTTAATCTGCAAATATTGACTCAGGGAGATGGTGTAATGATAGCAATCATCAAGTGAGTTGGTTTGCTCCACATCTGTATAAGTAAAAACTTTTTCTCATGAAAGTTGTTAGCCTCGGATTTCATCAGGTCCCTTTCCCTCTTGAGGATTTAGTCCTTTCCTTCTCAGTTAGCAGACCCAAGTCAGGAAATAAAAAGCATAAAAAAAATAAAGTATATTATAAGTATTAGTATATAATACAGGCACATTTCTACAAACCAGTTGTAAATGGCCACTTAAAGAAATAAACCAAGAGAGATTGTACTACAGAAGGATCCTACTCAGGAGTGCTGTGGAATAGTATGAAGAGGCGGGATTGAAGGAGAATTCTATTAGAAGGAAAAGGATGTATTTAAAGGGCCCTTGTTTCTGTACTTAACACTGATTTTAGACATACTTATAACTTTATAGTAAACACAGAACTCTGGAAGTTTCTTTTTTATTTTTATTTTTTGCTATATTTTTCTCTTTTTAATATAAGAATTGTATTTCTTTCTGTAGAAATATATAATATTTCTATATATGTAAACACAGAAAAAATATAAACACAGAAAAAAGGAAGGACTAGTTAAATTCTTAGAAAGGCCAGTAACTACCACTTTCCCTCTTGTTTAAACTCTGCTTAAAGTAGCTGGACACTACAGACTCCCTGGGCCCTGCTTAATAAATTTGTGTGTTAAAATAGTCTAGATTCAAGTTACACCATAAAACTCAGTGTTTTTGTAGGTCTATATGTTTTTATATACTCTGAATTTAAAGATTAACCTTGACTCATAAAATGAAGACAATTATTTGGTAACAGAATGTCCTTTCAGGTGATTATATTAATAGTTCCTTTTTAAAAGTGTGATTTTATTCTATTAAATATTGTTATATCAGCATCTTGTTATTAAAACTATTAGTTTATTTTCTGTTAGTCATTTTTTAACTTTTGCTAATTGAGGCATTCTGTTGCCATATGGTACATGTGGAAAAAAAGATACTTTCTGAAAATTCACACACTTGCACTAATAGGGCTCATGGGGAAAATCAAAATGTCTGTGGACAACTCAAAGCTCCATGATTCCAAATCCAGAGCCCTTATGTAAACAATAATTGGATCTACGGAGAGAATGTGGGTCATACAGATAGCAGGATACCTCGGGGCAGGGAAGATGCAGAGACAAGCATAATAGACTGAATGCTGAATACTGAGTGCAGAAGTGAACAAAGAACAGAAATGTCCCACAAGATTGGCGGTAATGCCCTGGGATGGGATATTCTAAAGAAGAGATGAGGAAACTCCTTTTCCATACATAAGATGAGGGATATTTTCTATTCTGTTAAAGAGTGTAAATGCATGCTCTCTTTTCTGGCTTCTCTTGCCTGGGAAAAAGAACTCAAAGGAGCCAACACAACAATCATCTACTTCCATATTCACTCACTTTGTCAGAGTTAATTGATGTTATAGCCCATCACTGATGGAATGACATTTATTAAATGGTACATAGTTATTTCTATAAAAAGTTTTAATAGATGAAACCTCCTTCTTAATCAAGAAAACAATTATTTTCTTTATTAAGAAAAGTGCATTTGCCATTCATCATCTTCAAATATCTTAATCAATCTAAAATTCAAACTAAATGATGATCTGCATTTACTTAGACCCCCCAAAAATGCCTAAGCAGGTAACAAAGTTATAACGCTCAAGTGAGAGAAACATCTAGCACAAAATACAGTAGGGAATTTCTGATAACTATTACTAAGAGACATGATTGAGAAGTGGACTGGGCGAGTATTTAAAGTAAGTTTTGCTAATTATTCTACCCACAACATTGACCCTGAAGACCATGCAAAGAATTGTGGGTCTCTCCTTCCGTATTTGTTTTTTCCTAGATTAACTGTTAATCATGCTCGAGTAACCATTTTTAATAAAGGAAAGTGTAGCAGGAATCTTTTTTTTTTTTTTTTTTTTTGGTTTTTTCAAGACAGGGTTTCTTTGTGTAGCTTTGCGCCTTTCCTGGAACTCACTTGGTAGACCAGGCTGGCCTCGAACTCACAGAGATCCGCCTGCCTCCGCCTCCCGAGTGCTGGGATTAAAGGCGTTCGCCACCACGCCCGGCTAGGAATCTTAAAAAGTTCTTATTAATAAAATCAAACCTGAGGCCAGTTATTGGGGTAAAATGCTGGAAGATCAGAGAACCAGAACAAGCCACAGCTAACCTCACCTGGCCAACTTCTCAGCTGGTCTTGTTTCCTCAGACTGGAAGCCTCAGTGTCCTCATATCCGAATGGCTCTCAGCAGAACTGTGCTGCTCAAAACCTAAATGCTTAACCAGCCAAATGCTTCTTGTTTCTGGTCTTCACGCCTTATATATCTTTCCTTTCTACCATCACTCCCTGGGATTAAAGGCTCACTTTCTGGGATTAAAGGCGTGATGAGTCACCATGCCTGGCTGTTTCCAATGTGGCCTTGAACTCAGAGATCCAGAGGGATTTCTACCTCTAAAATGCTAGGATTAAAGGTATGATTGCTACCATTTTCTAGCCTTTGTATCTAGTGGCTGCTCTGTCTCTGACCCCAGATAAGTTTATTAGGGTGCACAATATTTTGGGGAACACAATACCACCACAGGAAAACAACCTTCGGCATTAAATAATCAAAGACTTGATACTTTGCTGAAATTTCACTTCAAGGGGCTGGCAAGATGGATTGGTGGGCAAAAGTCCTTGTCACTAAGCCAGACAGTTTGAGGTGCATCCTTAGGACATACATGGTGGAAAGAGAAAACTGACACTTGAAAGTTGTGCAGTACCCACTAGCATGAGTGTGTGAGCATTCATATTCATCTGTGACTGTACACACCATACACAAAATAAGTAAATGAATGCTTAAAAATATCTCCAAGATAAACTTGCATATTATACTTTGGAGAATATATCATTTTGTAAGAATTCACGTAGTTTTCATGATTTGTTTATTTATTCACAGTTCACATAATTTCACAGAGTTACTTATCCTTTGAAAACATCATAAAAATAAAATTTATGAGGTATTTTTACTTTACCTAAGTCAAAGATCCTCCCTTTTGTGATTCTGGTCAGTCTGTGGTTGTGCCTTTACATTTTCCTGCTTGTTGAGTTGGCAGTGAAACTCTTTGTAAGAAATGCTTCACACATAAAACTCTGGCTTTGTTTTCAGTGTCCAGATTGTCTATGATCCCAGAATCTCTACTGAGAACTATTAATTTTTGTTCTTTATCTTTTTGACACGAATGTTGTACATGTTGAAGTACTCACAGTTCTTTTCTGGAGTCCTCTGACTTTCCATATTTTCTACACATCTGTCTTCTAAATGTGTACACATTCTCCTGTGGGCATTCCATATCTTGCATGGTAGTCATATATAGATGAACAGACCACCATTTCAGACTTGTCTAATATATCTCAGGATTCTTAAAGCACTTACTCGTACTTCTATTTGTAGAGCACTATGTACAATAAGAGCCAGCAACAGAAGAGGTTTGAGAGGCTTTCTGCTTGTATGCAAATACTGTCTCCATTAATTTCTAGTTATATGGTCTTGAGCAAGTAAGCAAGTGTCACTTCAAAGTAATATGAAAATGTAGAAAAGATAAATACATAGAATGCTGGCTAGAACGTATGTCAATTTGACACAAGCTAGAGTCATCTGAAAGCCAGGAACCTCAGTTGCAAAAATGCCTCCAAAAGATGGGGTGTAGGAAAGCCTGTAGGGCAATTTTTAAAATAAGTGATTAATGGTGTAAGGCTCACCCCATTGCAGGTGGTGCCACCCGTGGGCTGGTGGTTTTGGGTTCTATAAGAAAGCAGGCTAAGCAAGCCAGGGCAAACAAGACAGTAAGCAGTGTTCCTCCATAGTTTCTGCATAGATTCCTAACTCCAGGGTCCCACCCAGTTTGCGTTTCTGACTTGATTTTCTTCAATGAACTGCAATTCAGGATATGCAAGCCAAATAAACTCCTCTTCAAGTAGCTTTTGGTCATGGTGTTTCCTCACAGCAATAGAAACCATAACTAAGACACAATACACACACACACACACCAGCACAAAGTAAGGATCCTATAAACAGCTGTTCTTACTGTATTCTATTTTTAATATTTTCAGTTTTAAAATTACAACAGTAGTTGGATCAGTTGTAAAAATCAATCGAAAGAATTAAATGTTAATAAAATAAACTGCTCATCTTTTTTTGATTGTTTATATACATATAAGCAGATGTTTTTGTTAAATGTAGTATCTTAGTACTTAAGTCTTTTGTTCTGAAATGAAGTGAATGAATTACTTAATTAACAAACATTGTTATTTGTTGTGGCAATGGATTTTAAACTCAGGACCTAGTTTAGCACTGGATGCCTGAGCTGAGTCCCCAGCCTAGTCATGAAAGTGAAGTAAATGTTTCCCTTATATGATTACTAGGATTGAAATTATACCTCAGCAGAAGTACCCAATAAGTACTTACTGACAAATATAATGGCTTCAATCTAAATTATTTTTTCCATTTCCTAAAAATGTTATTGTTTTTTTTTCAGGCTTGAGTATTCCAACATTTACCCTAATATTTTCTTTTGACTACTCCTTTGGTTTCATCCTAAACTGTAGCTATTCCAGAAGCTCCCCCCCAGCCCTCTTCCCTCCCCTTACTCCTCTTCCATTCTTCCCTCTATCTTTCCTCCCTTCCTTTCTCTCTGCTCCCCTTGCCCTCTCCTCCCCCCCCTTCCATCGCTGCTGCAGTTACATTCTTTTCTCTAATCTGTAAACACCGTCCAGTGGGCCCTTTGTCTGTTTCATGTTTTTTTTTTTGCCTTGCAAGTTCCTGATCAGTATGCCTGCCTGGGAATTGTTCTCTGAATGATACAGCGGCACTTTGAGAAGGCAGTATTATCTTTGAAGAGCTTATTAAACATCCCTCTCCCAGAACCCCTTGCTCCTCTGCTGCATATGTGGAAGTGGTGGTGTCATTTGTCAAATCTTCTAAACCAGAAATTGGCAAATGATCTGTCATATTCTACTCTCTCATGCTCAGTCAGTGAGGCGTTCCTGATTGCTCCTGTGTCATTGCCTTTTGTTATTTTCCAGTTGACAGACTTCAGTGGTTTCAGAGTCTGAATGCCCGGATCCCCCTTTGCCATCCTCTCATTTATCTTCATCTGTTACATTGAATGGCAGCTGCTGTGGAAATTTAAAGGAAGGACACAGTGAAGACGGATAGTTCCGAAATTGAAGATGAGCAGTATAAGGTTTCTTGAAAGGTGGCGTTTGAGTCCAGAGGAAAAGGAGAATCATTGTGCCATGTGCATTTCCAGGGAATGATTGTAGCAGAGGAACAAGCAGAACAAGCGACTGCCCAACCCCTGAGACAGATGCCTGGAGAATCTTTTATTAACATAGTGTGAACTAAGAAGAGGGAAATAAAAGATGGGATCACCAAATAATTGAGTGTTTTGTTAAGGGAAGTTCCCGAAAGAAGCTGCACTTCAGGCTGACCCTTCTTCAAGGCGGATTAACTGATCAGAACTTTAATGATTGTAAAAAGGTTGGGATGTTGCAGGTCTAACAAAAATTATTTATCAAGGAGGATATATTTACTTTTCTTAAAACTCATTCTTTGACCATCTCTGTTTCTGATCTAACATCATTTTGGCTAACAGATAAAAATCTTTTGAAATGCACTAACTTAGCAAAACCAAAGTTTTCATAAACTAAAAGCTGAATGCTCTTAGGCAGCATCTGAGACCTACAGCAGGGATTTCCTTGCTCTGCTGTAACTTGCCTACTGGATATTTCCAGAAATACATTTGAAATGTATTTTGATTTATGACCTTCTTTTCTGTTTCTAAAACAGCTTTGTGAAATTGCTACCACATTGAAATATGAAGATAATTGCAGATAACCTGAATCTGTGTTCCTCGTGTCTGGAACATATGTTCCAAATATGAACATATATGAGGAACATATAAAGCTCATATAATAATTTGTGTTCCTCATATTGGCCATGGGTATTTAGCTCCAGAATAAGTTATCTCTTACTCCTTAGAGGAGAGACCTGTATTTTTATGTTAACAGTATAAGAGCAGCAAACAGTTGAGGACTTACTAAACACAGCAGGGATTATATGCTTATTATGAAAGACATGGGAAGCCATTAATTACTATGAACTAAAGAATTACATGAATTTATATTTTATGAGAATTATTCTGTGAACTATGTTAGACAGGGGTTAAGTTTCTGGGAAATATAATCAATAGAAAAGCTAGCCAAGAAAAAAATGCAGGTGAAGGACAGTGATTGCTTGAACTTGGAGGGTAGCACTAAAAGAAGTGAGAAATCTTTCATGTCTTTATAATCTCAGTCAGGGAAATTACAGCATTCTTTACAGCTTGTTAAGTGTCTAATATTATGATATAGTTTTCTGAACCTATGTCTTAATTCAAATGCAGTCACTGGCCATAGACTAGCAATTTCTCCTTCTTTAGCAACTGACTAAACACATGCTCTTCATTTATCTTTGTGGGTTTGCACAATACTCTTGGGGCCAGGAACCAGACAACAAGGGATACCCCCTCTGCCTGTGGGCATCTAAACCTCACCCAACTTGGCATCTGCCTGTGGACTCACTAAACCTCACCCAAGGCAATATGTTTAAAGCAGATATACACTAGGTGTACTATAAATACGTTTGCTGGCTCAATTACTCTACTTGAAAACCAGTTTTTGTTCCAGAACTTTAAAAGAGAAACACCTCTTTGGAACACCACATTCTTCTGGAACCCCAAGCCCAACTAACTACTCTTTAAATACTGTCTCAAAGTTCTTGTTAAGCTCTCCTTATTTTATTTTCTTCTTCACACTGTATATTTCAAACAGCCCATCTTTATGCCCACTATCTTTATTCAATTCATCTATTCTGTTATTTATATAGCATTTTTAGTTTTATTTAATGTGTCTTTCTGATACAGAATTACTGCTGAATTTTTAAACATCATCTGTTTCTCTGTTAATTTACCCTGCTATCTTACAAAAAATCTTTTCCTGTGTGTTCTATTTCATTAAGTTTCTTTCAATCAATGCATTCAAATTTTCTATATGAGAATTCTTCTTTGTTGATTATAGCCTGGCTATTTATTATGAATATTTGATGAGGTTATGACTTCCTAAAACATTTTGACACTGTTTATTTTTTACTAAAAATGATGGTACTTATTATGTATTTGTGTTTGAGTGTCGAATTGAGCACATGAGTGCAGTGTCCACAGATGCCAGAAGAAAGTATACAATACCATAGAATTGCAGATACAATTCCGAGTCGCCTGAGATGCGTGCTAGGAACCAAAGTCTACAAGAGCAGTACATATTCTTAACTGATGAGTGGCATCAGGCCCTCTTGAAACATTCCAATGCATATTGACATATCACTTTATCAGGTATGTGTCCTCTTAGTACACATACAAAGGCATGCACCCATTGACACACCCAGAGTTTTGCAGTTTTCAGGCAATGTTACTAAAGTCTTTACTTACCCCCATTTTTATACACTCTGCAGTTACAATCTTGTTAGGAACAGGTGACTGCCATGAAAATGCCCTATCTGAGTAAGGGTCCGGGATTTCCCACTGGTGTGCGACAAGAGTCTGAATTCGATAAAGGAAGTATGAATTATTCCCTCCTCCAAAGCTGTTCTATAATCGTATGTGTCTGTGCTGGGGTTCATAGAGAACCCATCACTCTCACAAAAACAATTCCACTTTGCTGGCTGTCTCATGCACCTGTCTTAAACTGCTTCATGAATCAGTTCTGTCACCTTGCCATAGTGATTGAATCCTACTGATCAAGGCTGCCAAAGGAAATGTCACAACATTCTTACCCTATCCCAGGTAAATAGTGATGCCTACAAGCTCCTGAGAATTAGATGCGGCAGAGTAAGGGGAGTATTGACAGCATCAATATTTTCTGAGTTCTGACTGGAAACCCAAACATCATTTTATTCATATTGAGAAGTGTCTGATAAGCTGGCTTTAACCATCAATTCTTTCAATTAAACCTAATAAACTCAGTCACCAGGAGGAGCAAGGCAATGTTATCTACAAAGACCACAGTGGTGTAATTGTGGGCAGTTATTTTTTAAAAAAATAGAAATTAAATATTTTAATATTGACTTTTTAGAAATATATTTATGTTTCAAAAGTAGTAACTTTATATTTTTAGGAACATATTCTAAAAATACCTCAGTACATAAGAAAAAAGAGCAGTCATATGCCTTTAAAATATTCCAACACCCTTGTCACCAGACTGATGCATTTTAGAAGGTAAGGTAGCTTCTGCCCTTTTCTAGGTCCTGATTTCTAGGACACAGACCCAATATGATTTTTAATAGACATTATGTTACTGTTTGGTTTTGCATAAATTAAGATTCAATAACTTTGAAAAATTATTGTGTAATTTCTAGCTAATTAATTACATAGAGAAACTCAGTAATACGTAATGATTAGTAAGTATAAAGTATCTGGGTGTTTATTATAAAATTATCAAAACACATTTATACCAACATTTAATTAACTTTAAAATGATAAATGTTTTTAGGATACAGAATGATAGGTAGAAAAGAATATAGAGATTTCAGACTTATGCTTCAGTCACTTTTTCTTAATATTTAGTCTGAGTACAAAATTTTGAATTCATGTTATATGAACAAAGTATATGAAGACAACTTGAATGTTAATCGATCAAAGTCTGATATCATATTTCATTTTTGATCCTTGAAGAGCCACAAGACAGTAAAATGTCAATTACAAAATTTCTGTACTCTTTTCTGTCAACAACATATGGTTATCATCATACTGAAGGACCTGGAAATTTTACTAGTTCATGAATATGTGCCATTGTGATCTGCTGTTGATATCTGAATATCTTCTTTCTAAATAACTTCTACGTTTTCCTTTCAGCTTTTTTTTTTTTTTTTTTTTTTTTTTGGTTTTTTGAGACAGGGTTTCTCTTTGTAACTTTGTGCCTTTCCTGGATCTCGCTCTGTAGACCAGGCTGGCCTCGAACTAACAGAGATCCGCCTGACTCTGTCTCCTGAGTGCTGGGATTAAAGGCATACACCACCACCGCCCGGTTCCTTTCAGCTTATTAAATCTGTGTTCAACTTTGTCAAGACCTTCTATTACTCAAGGTCAGTCAGTGCAAAGGCACACAATTTGCTATGCCATCAAATGCAACACTCAATAATAGAGCAGATAACTGAATTTTTTTAAAGACATAATTTTATTTATTTATTATTATTTTTTAAATTTATTTATTATTTTGTATAGTGTTCTGCCTGCACACATCCCTGCAGGCCAGAAGAGGGCACCAGATCTCATAATAGATGGTAGTGAGCCACCATGTGGTTGCTGGGAATTGAATTCAGGACCTTTGGAAGAGCAGCTAGTGCTCTTAACCTCTGAGCCATCGCTCCAGCCCAGATAACTGAATTTTGCTCATGTGATTTGTGAAGAATACTCAAACACTAAATTTGTAGGAAATAAATTGCCAGTAGGAATATGAAAAGATGTGGTATTGTATTCCCCCCAAATATTGTGCATGCTAATAAATTTATCTGGGGTCAGATACAGAACAGCCACAATATTAAACATAAAGGATAGGCAGTGGTAGCACACGCCTTTAATCCTAGCATTCCAGAGGCAGAAATCCATGTGTTCAAGGATACAGCCAGGCATGGTGACTCATCATGCCTTTAATCCCAGAAAGCAAGTCTTTAATCCCAGGGAGTGGTGGTAGAAAGCAAAAAGGTATATAAGGCATGAGGACCAGAAACTAGAAGCATTTGGCCTGATTAAGCATTCAGGTTTTTGAGCAGCAGTTCAGCTGAGATCCATTCTGGATGAGGACTCAGAGGCCTCCAGTCTGAGGAGACAAGACCAGCTGAGGATCTGGTGAGGTGAGATAGCTGTGGCTTATTCTGGTTCTCTGATCTTCCAGTTCACCCCAATACCTGGCTCAGGTTTGATTTCATTAATAAGAACTTTTAAGATTCCTGCTACGAAAAGAGATGTCATCAACTAAATAACTTGAGGGAGAGTTGTTTGAGCTAACTCATGATTACAAAATTCTAAGCAATAGTACACAGGATTATATAATAGTTAGTGGAAAACTAAGCTACACAGTTATACTAGTGTAAATATTATTGTGTCATCAAACTTGTAATTCAATGCAACAGGAACTCTAGAATTCTTATTTATCAGGTTTAGGTCAAACATTCTTTTAGCAAAGAACTTACATTTCACTTTCTTGCCTATCATGGAGATGAAGTAATTGTGGAATGCAAACTCTACAAATTCAAAAGTACATAGGGAGAAAAAACATATCAGTACTTAATCATTTTTGACACAGATTTTTAAGAACATAATATACAGAGGAGAAAGAGGCTAATGGAGTGTTCGGAATGAATGACTTGCCCTGAACAGTTTGCTTCTTCACTGACTTCATTTGAAAACGAACATCTGTCTTCTGCCGCTGTTGTGCATTCTCCCGTCTACAACAACCCAGGAGCCGGTGATAGGATTCCACAATTTCAATGAATGCTTGTTTGATAACTCAGTTGTACTTGTAATTCACCACTTTGGAAAATTTTTATGTATCCTTTATTCAAGAATATGATTTGAGTATGTCCATATTTAAATGTATGTCCCTTGAAAAAATGTATTATCAGAGCATGCTTAAACAACACACACACACACACTGCACAACATGAAGAAATTAGGGAAACAATAAAACATTAGATTTATTGGAAATAGGAAATATTACTTTGATAATTTCACAATACTCTCATATCCAGATTTATACCTCTGAATCTTCAAGTGCTTCTTAGTTCTTATGTAGTTTGGGCTTCCAGAAGTTTTGATTAACACATTTACCTATGTCAGAAAATGATATTGATTTAAAAAAGAATAGTGCTTAAGAACAGAAATATCTGTTTTATAGAACTGCTGAGATTTGGCTGTACAGTGACTCATTTCAACAATACCAAATATAATTATATTGAGTAGAAATTTTGTATAAAAACAAAATTTTAACATGCACATTATTTTTATGCCACCATGACATTTATAAAAAGAGTGATCGAAACTGCATGTATGTGTAGATTAAAATGATATTGCAACTGCTATGTTAGATACTATGGAAGAGGAGTACTACTAATAGTTACCACAGCAACTACTGGTTTTCTGCACTCAGCATGTACTTGGCTCTCTGTATAGTATTCCATTTTGATGGTCACAATAGCAAAATGTCATGTTATAGATAGGAGAATAGAACTGAGTGGACATCTTGTCCAAGGCCATTATATTATGAGACACACAGATTACACCTTCTATCTATATACATCAACACATGCTCTCCACAAAAGTGGACAATGGGAATGGATGCTTTGTGGGGACTGTGGGAGGTGGGCAAACCTAGCACATATCAAATAACTTATGAACAGGAAGAGGATTTATATAGAATGACAAATGAAAGATAGAAATGACCAAACAGGCTTTAGGGATGCAGAGGACTGTATCTGAAGAAGAGAAGAGAAAAAGTACTAGACAGATGTGCAATACAATCTAAGAAAGGGTGAAAGGTTGATTTCTCTACAGAAATAGGAAATAACTTTTGTTAGGGCTGATGAATCTGCTATTCACATTATTTCCTTGAGCATATTTTCAAATTGTAAATGTGATAGCTTGGGTTTTGCCTAGGCAAAGACATTTCATAATAAAAAATCACAGCATGGAAATTGATGACTGAGATAATTTTAAAGTTAGTAAAGTGTGAAATGTAATGAAAATAATATACTCTTAATATCTGAGCCTAGCTTCTTTTCTATTTTTTGTTTTGTTTTGTTTTGTTTTTCGAGACAGGGTTTCTCTGTGTAGCTTTGCGCCTTTCCTGGAACTCACTTGGTAGACCAGGCTGGCCTCGAACTCACAGAGATCCACCTGCCTCTACCTCCCTAGTGCTGGGATTAAAGGCGTGCGCCACCACCGCCTGGCGCTTCTTTTCTATTTTTCAAATAATAGCAACGAGGTAGGTAACTGAAGGGAATTTTTATTTAAATAGAGAGAAGGAAGGAGGAGGACTGGAGGCATGTGGGGAGAGGAGGGAGAAAGAGAATAGAGAGAGAAAGGGAGAGAGAGAGAGAGAGAGAGAGAGAGAGAGAGAGAGAGAGAGAGAGAGAGAGAGAGAGAACCAGGAGCTCCATGTTGTATTTAGACTACATGTTTGATAGTCTTCAATTATGCAGTTTTTGTCTAGAAAGTTTATGGAAATTACGTATTTTGCTTCTCTGAAATGCTCTGTAAAGGTTATAGTTTCAGAGGGAAAATATTACACAATTGGATTCATCAGTAAACATTAGAAGTCAGAGATGTCATCTGAGAAACTCTAGATGTAATTCTTTTACTTTAAGTATTAAATATTTGCATAAAAGCTCAAAGTGAACAAGTACCCTTGCCACACACTTACATACAACATATTAACAGGGGAGCATAGAAAATTACAAGAATGAGGTTATTTAATTCTGACTATTAAGGTTATTTGGTCTGCTATTAAGGACCAAAAAAAAAAATCATTGAGAAATATCCCTTTGTAGAGTTCTGGAGAAGAAGAAAGAGAAGAAAGAGAGTGACCAGGCACACTCCATCTTTTCAACCTTACCCTATCCTTACATTAAGTAGCTTGAGGCAGGAGAACAAGTTTCCTTCCTATACATTGCTCATTGCCAGAAGACACATGATGGGAGGATTTATAAATCAATTGCAGGGGTTTCTAAAGTGTCATTCTCTAGAGTGCTGTGAAATATGTCTTATCATTTATTATAAAGCTAATTAGTTCACAGAATAATTTTGTTGTTTTATTGTCTACCTTTTCATGACACTAAAGAACTTTTAATTACCACTCAATTTGCTTCTGAAACATCAGAAGAATTAGTTCTCTGCTTTTCTTTTGAATTTGAAATTTGTTCCTGGGAGTTCAGCCAAAATTCCATCAAGACTGCACGGAAGTTAATGTATTGAACAAATATGATAAATGTATGGAAAAAATACTCTATGATAAAAATATGGCTGCATGAATGAATATGCTTCATTTTAAATAAAATATCACTTACAAATGTTGCATAATAAAATTTTTAGAAGGTTCCAATTAACTTAAATTGTATGAGGAAAAAAAAAAACTCCTTTTTAAAAAATCCTTTAAAGCATGTCAGTGATGCCCATGAGAGAGTTTTGCAGTATAAATTCTGTTATAGTGAGGTATTCGATTATGTCAACTGTATGGTTTTCTGTTTTATGGATTTAGCATTCACAGCACTATGGCAACATTTTAAATAGTAAACAGCATGTAAAGCATTAAGGAAAACCAGGTGGTTTTATTGTCATTCTCCTGGTTCATATACATATTGCTGCAAATGTACTAATTTTCAGTTCAATATTAATTATGAAGATATTGCTAGCTTCACAGCTGAATTTATTTCTATTTCCCAGGTTTAAAAGTGGGCTCCACAAGAGGTCAGTTACACTCATTGAAAACATCTGTAACTTCATGGAGGGAAGGTTCACACTTTTAGTCCCAAAACCAAGGGAACGAAGATGTCTGTTCCGTTCCTGCAGGTCTACTGTCACTTAGGCAGTGCTCTGGGCTCCTGCTATGTTTTCACAGTCAGGGTAGTTTTAGGTTAATGTACATTTAATGAAGAGTGGTACTAGATACATACAAATATAAGTGTTGCCATCCGAGGGAGTGATAGCTCAATATTATTCATAGAAATGCTTAAAGCACAGCCCTTTGTCAGAAGCGAAAAGAATTGTAAACACTTGATAGGTTTGAGATGAGATACAAAACATGTTCGTTTGATGTTTGAAGTCTTGTGTGAAGGCAGCCTTGCCTTTCCAAAGGAACAAAGCAGAGCTGGCAAGGCGGGGCGGATATACATTCTCCTTTTCCTCTGCATCAAAACCGTTTTCCTCCGCTATTGAGAGAGGAAAGAGGTTTTTCTGGAGGGAGTGACAGATGAGCTTCACACTGTTACACAACAATGTCTGATTATCTAAAGGGAAGTGTGGGTGAGCTTTCATAAAACTACTCACTGCTGTGAAAGGCACCCCCCCCCGCAAAGTTTCTTTTTTCTTCTTTTATTTTTTCAAACTCTCTAATACACATGCATGACATGTAAAGAATTAATAACACTTTCTTCATAGGATTTCATGTAAGTATAAGAAACGGAAAATTTAAATTGCTTTACAGAGAAATGAAAAACGTTAAATCTGAGACGAAGATTTCTAGGTCTTTCACACACTTCCCTAGAGGAGATCCTTGTTTCTTTATCCAAACAAGAATATAGTTGTCTAAAATTTACCTAGAAGTCTTTCATTCAAAAAATTCATTCAAAAAATTTATTTTAGAGTCAGGCTTGGAATTTAAGAATAGGTCTACATATCCCAGTGTTTACAAGGTTCACATTAATTTTCTCAAATGTCCTAGTTTTCTTTGGTAAAATGAGGGCTGGGTTTTTTGTTTGTTTGTTTGCTTCTTAATCCCTTTATCATCCAGTTGTGCTGACTGGAGATTTTTAAAGAACAGAAGAAGAGATGAGACTTGATTTATAGCTTTAATTTGTAAAGATAACAAACCATTTGTTCAAAGATGGTATCAACAGAACAAATTGGCAAACACAAACCAGCCAGATACTAGGATGATGTGTGTCCTCCTGTGTTAATAACCAGACCGGTACAGAAATACCTGTTTCAAATTTTAATCAGTACATGCTGAGGGAAATTCACTCTACTTGTGCATTGCTATAACTTAAATGTGAAATGTCCCCCACAGCCTCATGTACATGAGCTCAGACCCTGGCTGATGTGAAGCTGTGAACCTCCAGCAAGTGGGTGGTAACTGGAGACAGTGATGGGACGGAGGGGTGAGTCTTGAGGATCATAGACCAACTCAGCTGCCTGGCTGTTCTCACTTCACTTTCTCATTCATGGCAAGGGGCGCAGTCCTCAAAGGAAACACCTGCCTCCCACCTGCCGCCAAGGTGGACTGTGTCTTCTCAACTTTGAGCTCAAATAAAGTATCATCATACTTTTTCTCTTGGGCCTTTTGTCAGAGAGACAAGGACAGTGGGGCATACAGTATCATTCATTCCTTGGATTGTGCTTGAACAATGGTTGTAATTGGTGGCGTCCAGAAGTGGAGTTGGAGCTGTAAAAGTCAGTAATATTATCTGCTAGCCATGCGGCTCTGTGCGTGGGTTGAACTGGTGTGCTCTCTGGTAAAGCATACCCTGTGCAAGAATTTTACAGTGAAGTGGGAGGATAAAGGACAAAGAAAAAGGCAGATCAAAACTCTTTAGAAGTTTCCACTGTGGGTAGGATGGAGTTTGCTTTTTGAGGCCCAGATACTCCTGCTTTGGACAAATTATGTTAGTCTACTTGGTTGTGCAAAGTGAACCAGTATCTCCTCAAGAGAAGTATGTGATGGTCAGGATTGGTACATGATTAGGACATAAACTGAACTTTTGGGTTTGGTTGGAGCCTGAAGATGTTCCATTTTATGTAATCATTCTATATTTCCTGTGCATCAATTTGTTTGTATCTTTTAGAGAATCTGCTCTGTTTCCAGAGTAATACACTTTTTGAAATGTTAATAACTTTTAATACTATAAAAATTTTATATTTATTATAGGAGTGTGGAGGCATGTCCATGGATTCATGCAGTGGTCAGAGGACAATTTGCAGGACATTTGATTCTTTCCACCATGAAGGTCCTGAGACTGAACTTACTTCTTTAGACTTGGAGGCAATCACTCTTACCCACTGAGCCATCTCATCAGTCCCTTGAAAAATATCCTTTAGGAGAATAGAACAAAACACCTGGGTTTTGTGAGGAAAAGACATTGACAATATACACAATTCATATAAGAGTTGGCACCTCAGAAAAAAATTGGCCAGTCTCATGCGAAGCTCCACAGAAGTTACCTGCAGTTAGGAGCGCTCAGTAGTGAAGCAGATCACCAGTGAGGTTTGCACCTTGCCTCTGCCACCACCACAAATGTTAATCTGGCAGAGTGGTACTGGGGCTCAGCTTCTTTCAGTCACATGGCTATTGTTCAATGAGCCTAGGTCACAAAGCCTCACTGCTCAGATCTCTCTTCTGAAACCTGTCACCCAGGGCTGTCAGATTGTGAGCTAGCTGAGTATGTGCAAGCTGATAACTCATAGGCCTTTCTCTGGTTCTGTCCCTACAGACCTCCAGCAAGCCTGACATCTAGATGGCTCTGGACAGCCTTTTTCTGTACTGTGTTCTACATTTCATGGTATGGTGTAGCTCAAGAAAAGCATGCCAACAGCTAATCATGTGTGTCTCAATATACTTCCACCATGATGGTTTTGTATACAGTTCAATATTACGTATATATAGTAGTTTAACTGAGAAACACTCCCATAATCTTTAACATTTAAACACTTGTTCCCGCCTTGGTCTTTCTATTTGATGAGGCTTAGGGGGTGTGGCCTTACTGAAGGAATATGTCACTGAGGTTGAACTTTTAGAGCCTACGACTTCATCCTACTCTCAGTTTGCTGTCTATGCTTCATGCTTGTGGATCAAGATGTGAGCTCTCAGCATGCCGCTTCAGCTCCCATACCACCCTGGTCCCTGTCTCCCCACCTCTATAGTGATGGATTCTTATTCCTTAGTAACTATAAGCCCAGTAAACCCTTCCTTCTACAAGTTCCCCTTGGTGTCTTATCACAATGATAGAAACATAGCTAATATAGCATACTATTACATTGTAAAGAATAATCTAATAGCTAAAAGTAAACCACATAAAGTTCTTTCTAACCATTTTAATTAAAAGTGATAGCTTCAAATTGCCACCCAGGATATTCTTTTATCTAGGTCGAGTGAGTTTCAAGTAACCACAGCTATCCTTTCTAGTTAAGCAGATATTTCAATGTATACTATTATGAGAAAAAGAAATGTATTCATGTGCAACTTATTAAATGCTATTATTCCAATTTATTAAATGCTATCATTTTGCTATGCTTTTTAAATTATTTTAATGAAAAAGAAACTACATATGCAACAAAAGTATCCATCCCTTTCCAATTCCCCTCCTGTTAATTTTTTTTTGATAACTCAGAGAGGTAAACCCTGAGAGTGTTCCAGAAATAAAAAATTATTTATTTTTTTGTAGTTTTATGGACAGAATATAATATTATTTTAGATTTGTCCAAGTTTTTGGATCTATGTTAAATCCACTTATTGTAACACAAAGACATGATGCCATCACCCTGACTCCTAGAGAACCTTTAGGATTTTTGTTCTTTTTAAATAATAGTGTAGGCATCCTTGTGTTGTGTCCCTGAATGAATAGTCCAATGATTTCTGTATGCGCTAGAGAAATACCGCATGTAGGATATGTTTATATTTACTGTTATTTCCAAGGTAACTTAGGAAGTGCATGTTATTTTACACTAGAGAGGGCCGCTGAGCTGGGTGGTCACACAGATGTCATGGCACTGTAGCTATACTGGGTGTATCTAAGATGTAGAGTGCACTCTCACTGGGCATAGCAGGGGACTGGATCCTCACGCAAGACCAGATGTCATGGTGCTGTGGTTCTATTAGGGGTATCTAAGATGTAGAATGAATGATCACTGGGCATGCAAGGTGATTGGATGCTCTTATACTTGACTGTATGAACTTTAATTAGTACCTAACACCTTCTTTGCTCCATCTGAATCTCTCTCATTCTATGCTCTTATTTCAAGAAGATAATCTCAAAATAGAGGGCAGGCATTGAATTCCTCGTTCATAAAGTAGCACACTCTCTTGTGAAACACTCAGGTATTTTCTAGGTGAAGTGTATCCAGTTTTCACTAGGTCTAATGGACCAGTACCTTTCACTCTTCTTCAACTTAAGTGGCAGACTTTAGAGCAGATGGATATAGCTACCAGAACTCACATTTTAACATTCTCCCTTGAGAATGGAATATTTCCCATGTAAAGGAGTGTGTCTGATTTTGAAAACCAGTTTTATACTCTCTTTTGGGGTAAATATGTGACCCACCAATACCGATTTTATGTAATTGCTCAAGAGAAATAACATGTCAATACACAAACTTGAATGTTAATTCTAATAGCTGATTTTTTAAAAAAGAGCCTCAAAGTGGAAATCACAGATATGTGCATTAAATACTAAATGATAGAGACATTATGATATATATATGTGATATATTTGTTTAATGAAATATTAATCAGTAATAAAAAAAAGACATTATTCAGATACTTGGCACACTGTGAAAAAACACTTAGAACATTATGACAGTTGATAGAAGTCAACCATAAAAGATCATCATGTTGTATAATTCCATTTTAATGAAAATTCCACAATATGCAAATCAATAGAGATAGGAAATACATTAGTGGTTGCTTACAACTAGGTGACAAGTGACAATTAATGAGATGATATTTCTTTTCAGAATGATGAAAATGATCTCAATTAGATTATGGCAGTGATTATGCAACTTTCTGGTTACAATAAAACTCACTTCAGTCTGCATATTTGATGAATCTTATGAGATGTGAATTGTGTCTCAATAAAGCTGTTTAATATATGCATTTTCATGGATAGACAAATGAAGGCATTTTAAGGATGAACACAATCATTAAACTTTAAAAGACATCTTCTTATTCTTTTTCTTATAAAATGTTAATTTAATGTACTATAATATGAGGAACAATATTGATGCTAAAAATAGGAAATTAAAATAGATGTTGCAGGTTTACCTGACAATGTGGCATTTTCCCCATTGGTTAATGCAGTGTTTATCTACTCATTGCTGGAACATTACAGTTTTTAAAGATACTGGACATTCTTCAGAAATGACTTTTTCTCATGACTTGTTTTAATTTCAATGAAAGTTAAGAAGGAAAACTTTGAACACCCCCCCACACACATACATATAGTTTTGATAAAATGGTTCATTTTTATTTTTCTATTTCTTTAAGGGCAATGTCTCATTACAGATAGTTGTGAGCCACCATGTGGTTGCTGGGAATTGAACTTAGGACCTCTGGAAGATCAGCTAGTGTTCTTAAACGCTGAGTCAGCTCTCCAGCCCCCCTATATTCTAGATAAATACTGATGTTTATAATAAACTGGAAGTCTCCCAATGCATACAAGCCCCATCTTAATAGACACTAAGACTTAAGGTGATTCAAATTTTAATGCTGCAAACCAGGAACATTAAGCACAGATCTTTATGAGACGCACTTCCCATCAGTATAACAAATAAATGACCTGCAGAGTAAGCTAGAAAATCACACCAGGACTGAAAAGGAAATGTTGGAAGCAAAAAATGAAGGTACAGAATGCAGAGGGGCAAGTTAACAGCTGTGTTTTCCAGCAGAGGGGAGGCCAGGGAAGCGGGAGAGGCTATGCCGGATGGAAAATTAAGAGTTGAGTTCTGACATGCTGATTTTGAAGTAGTAAGTAGATGTAGCTAGAGTTTTCTTGCCTTGCCCAGAGTCAGGGCAAATCTTTGTCACCCGCCAGTCCCACAGCTGCTCAGACCCAACCAAGTAAACACAGAGACTTATATTGCTTACAAACTGTATGGCCGTGGCAGGCTTCTTGCTAACTGTTCTTTTATCTTAAATTAACCATTTCCATAAATCTATACCTTGCCACGTGGTTGGTGGCTTACCGGCGTCTTCACATGCTGCTGGTCATGGCGGCGGCTGCAGTCTCTCTCCGCCTCAGCCTTCCGCTTCCCAGAATTCTCCTCTCTCCTTGTCCCACCTACTTCCTGCCTGGCCACTGGCCAATCAGTGTTTTATTTATTGACCAATCATAGCAATACAGACATACAGACCGTCCCTCAGCAAGTAGACATCCAAGAACAGAGCTGTATTAAAAAAATCATAGAAACATGTTGGCTTCAAGGACAAGATTTAGTCTGGAATACTATTTGTGTAGAAACTGTGTCATTTCTACACATGTGACTAGGTGAAATCACCAACGGAGTGTGGATGGAGAAGACAGCTTGCATTATTTAGAGGCCAATGGAACATTCAGGGAGACAGAGACAAGCCATGGCTATAATCTTAGTCCCAGACCAAGGATCTGCAGAGTCTTGTGCAAAGAGTGTGCCACTGAAATATGGGCATTGGATAAAATGTAAAGAGAACCCTACTTCAGTATCACTCTATCCTACAGTGTAGAGACAGCAGCGTGCAGAGAACTTGCCTCTTAAAGTTGCTCTCACTTTAGCACCTTCTTGTTTAAAGGTAACTGTCAGCTTCAGCTAAGAGGTGAGAATATCTCACTAAATATTTAATCTAGGAAATTAGGAGCAGAAAATTGCCATATTGGGTGAGAAAATATTGTGGAGGAAAGAGTAACACATGCTTAAATTGTCAGTTGAGGACTAGCAGTCATATTAATTTGATGACTAAAATGCAGTTTTTATGCTGGAGAATTTTGCTTGCTGATCAAACTACAATTTCACCTAGCAAAATCCTTCATGCAAAATAATTTGACATTGCCTTATCTGCTACTGTGTCAAAATGTTTGTTGTAGTTGGAATAGTCATGCCAAGGCTATAAAAACATCATATTAAAATTAGTAAACATATTGACCAACTACATAATATAATGTAGGTAGGCAAGAAATGCAGTGATTTGTGCATCTATGCATAATAAAATAGTGATCAAAGCAAATAAATATGATCCAACCTTAGGTTGTAAAAAGGTTTCCATTTCCTTTAACTACTTGAGAATCAAGACTGAAGAAACTAACAACTCAGGATACATTAATCTCAACTTGTGGCTTCAGGGTTCTGCTAGCCTATAATCCAGCATGGAGAATGGGGACTGGCTATTCACTGTTCTATCTCATGATGTTACATAAGTAGGATACATGGCTACACCTACTTGTGTCAGTGCTGACTAGTATAACTTCTCATCGCGAGGGGCTGAGGCAAACCAGACATTTTGGTTGAAACCAATGGTGGTTCTGAGACGAGGCAGAGTCACTAGGTCTGTGCCTGATTATTTCAGTTGTCCAGTAATTATAAGCTCTTGGTATGAGACTTTATAATTGATTTGAATTAATTTTAAGCAGATGAGGACAGAGAAATCGTTTCCTGTCATCTTCAAAATTGAAAGAATCAATACATTTTGAGGAGGCTAGAATGTCTTTTTGTCAAGCATTTTAAATAGTAAATGATGTTCTCTGAGTATACTCTTTTTCATGTATTACTTCTTTCTCACTGAGAAGACATTGCTGACTGATTAGATCTGGGAGATCAGAGCAAAAAGAAATGACAACAAAATTATACTTAAGTTCTTAAATTCATCTTTAAAATTCTTCACAAGATGTAAAGATATAGTTCTGGATGGGCAGAGTGGAATTTCCTACCCTCTCGACATTTTAAGGCTCTTCTGGCTGTAGAGATGGGGTGTGAGCACAGATTGTATAAAGGACTCTTTTTACAGAGCTTTTTATAAATCTTGGATGATAAAGATATGAGAGGAGAAGCATTTTCTGTAAATCGTAATAGACTGGGACAATACAGGGCCTGATGTAGAAGGAGAGAATGCTAACAGTTGAAATGGAACAAGGGAATTGAATAGGTATGAATGGAAGATTTACATGGGAGAGTATAAACAGAGAGAAACTTTGTAGGCTCTGAGGTAATTTCCTGCTTTGTCACTAGAAGTAAGAAGAATGTTGAAAGGGAATGGAGAAAATGAGGAGGCTGAGCACATGCTATTAAAATCAAAGAATGGGAGTTTGGAAAATTTGGGACGGCTTTACTGCCTTGAAGTCACAATAATGTTATTTTAACAGACAAAGGTAGCAAATACTTTGTAAAAACAAATGTATTTGTAACATTTTAAAGAAGCTAGCTTTCTGAGAAGAATGAAGAACCCATTTC
This sequence comes from Peromyscus leucopus, assembly GCF_004664715.2. Taxonomy (NCBI): domain Eukaryota; kingdom Metazoa; phylum Chordata; class Mammalia; order Rodentia; family Cricetidae; genus Peromyscus; species Peromyscus leucopus. The sequence goes on from NC_051069.1 coordinate 81,350,510, forward strand.
TCTTAGAATGCCATTTTAGGAATTCCTGAATGAATTATCTATTCTATAAACTGTGGAAATATTAAAAGCCTTTGGGTGATTTGTTGACATTAAAATAAGTTTATATATGACACATGCTCCTGCAAATATTGCGATTTTACTCATAAAGTGATAAAATGAACTCATTAGATTCACCTCTGAGTATATGTAGTTTTCTAGGAGCAGCCACCTGCAAGGAACAAACACCCAATGGCCGGACATAATTTACTAGCAGTGGCTGAATCAGTTTTCCAAGCAATCAAGTGGAGATCATGATGTATGCAGCTCAGGCTTGCTGTGGATTAAGTGACATCTCCATCTTGCAAACAGATATCCACCACATACAGGTCTTCAAGACAAATATTTAAATATAAAACAAGGAGACCCTGCAACAATAGGAATTTTTGCTGGGTTCATCTGTATCTGTCTGTAATTTGGGGACCATCTGTGTTAGTTTGTTTTGTACTAAGGAAAAAAACTCAAAAAAAAAAAAAAAAAAAAAAGCTTACAGCCTTTCTGAGAGAAGTTGTATTACTGAGCACAATTACTGCTCCCCTCTCACACCATGAGAATGGGGGTGCTTTTTCCTTGATGACATTTCATAGAATTGACATTTAGGTTCTGGAAAAGAACATTCCTGGGTCACTGTATGAGCAAGACATTTGCATAGCTTTTAAAAAGATTCACATACTTTTAGAGATAGAAGAAAAATTATGTTCTTTTGGAATAAACTCTGTAAGAAAGGGAAGACATCTTTTAATCTTACATGAAAATAATTAATGAAGCCTCATTAATTTTTGTTTGTCCTTGGGTTCTAGAATCCAAGTTTGGCTTAGATTTTGGGTTGTATTTTTATTGAGGAGTATTATAACCTAGCAAACCCAGCATTCCATGAAAGGGTACACACACACACACACACACACACACACACACACACACACACACACACAAAAAAAAAAAAAAATCAAAGATTCCACAAAACGATTTGCTAGGGCTTGGGTATGAGGGGTTAGACTCTCTGGAGTTGCTGAGGACTTTTCTGGCCACAGTAAAGACAGAAATGCTCTACAGTGCAAGGGTGGGATTTTTTTTTCAATCTGTTCCTTGTGAGAACACACAGCTGACACTCACACTCTGACTCCTCAGATGTCAGCTGAACAATGACACTCTCAAGCCTGTCCTTGCAGGGATCTGCTCAGGATGTGACCGTGGATTTCGTGGGTCAGTGCTAGGGGATACTGACTTGGAAGTTGGCCAGCTTGACAAGCTGCTGTTTCATAACTCATGGCCCTTAGAAAAGAACACGTACATCAACTGCTTAGGCTTAGTATGCAAGGACCTTAATGGAGCTCCTGGAAAAACCACTGAATCTAGTGATGCTGAAACCCATAGCAAGATGGAGACCTGAACAGCACATTCCCAACATACCTTGCATTTAACAGAGCTATAGCATTAAACTGGGAGTGTATGGCAGCAGGCATCTTGTTGTGATCTTGAGTGAGGTCTTTAGCCTCTTGTGATCTCAACTTTCTTACCTCTAAAACAAGAAGCTTGTCTTTATCTCATTGTGTAAAAGAGTGGTTTGTGTGTTTGGTTTCCTTGAATTCCAGAAGCTATGAACTGTTAGTATGTTCCTTTGACTTCCACTCCACTCATGCACACACAGGCCAGGTCTGTACTTTTTAAAGCATAGCAATCCATTTGTAGTACATTGGGTGGTCTATAAAGAAAGTGTACTCTGTGCATAATGGCAGAGATTTGATGACTCAGTGAAAAATGGTAGAAATAACAAATAAGAACAGAGTCAACTCAGCTCACCTCATGACTAAGTTTCTGTTCCTAATCAAGTGATACAGAGACAAGTGATGCTTTCCAATATGCCGTATGGACCTGTCCCATACCCTGTCCACCCAGTTCACGTGGCCTGAAAATACTGAACTTGTTATTCCCTACATTAGGAGTTATATTCAGAATTGTTTTAGATGAGGGCAATTTTTGTTAAGCCTCAGAATTGACAGAAATGTTTATAAGTGATTTCTAAGATGGTTCTCATTTTTTTGTGACCCAGACAATTCATGGGCTCATGGTTTTCACAATTTCTTAATCCTTGGACTGTAACATTCAAAATGCTCTACAATGAGAATTTTTAGCTACATGAGGCCATTATCACAAAAAACTTGTCATATGCTCAGAGGCTGCTCTTCATTTAGAGTGCTGCAGACCAGATTTGTACTGCTTGGCTGAGCAGACATTACTGAGTTCAGTCCCCGAGGCAAGTCACAGTTCTCTGAAGCAATCTGGCTGACTATATCCCCTGCCACAGTGACTTTGATTTATAGGAAGACAGAGCCAAAGTCATAAGAATTAATGTTTCATTATTTTCTAAATCACATATATTAATAACATTAAATTGTAATACAGCACTATAAAATAATCTACACTTACGGAACTTACTAGCTAGCCAATTCAATATTCATTTTCTATTTATTTTGTTTACATGCTATGAGTCTTGTAGGAGAATCAGTGCTTATATAAGGCCCCAAATATAGATTCTATTTTATCATAGTGCAAACTGGCCTTGAAAATATCATGTTACTTCTTATTTTAGTGGGATCAGTTTGAACTTGAATTCCATAAAAAAGTATTTATCTAGTGACTAAAAGACTCCAACCTTTCCTTCTTTTTAGAAAAATCACTAGCTAATTGTTTTGTTGTCAGTCTGTATGGCCTTCAATTTTCACTTTAGTTGAACGAAATATAAACATTCACTTTATTTTCTTAAGAATAAGTATGAATAGTCTATTGTATTTACAAACATCATTCATTTATTTCATTTAGCAGTTTTAAAACTTAAAACATACACTTCAGCTTTCACAAAAAGTACTCTGACTTACAACACACACACACACACACACACACACACACTTCGCTAGGAGAAGAAATACTGAGGCAGAGAGAGAGAAGAAAGGAATAATTCTTCTCTGGATATAGCCATTTCCCAGGATATTGTAGCTACATGGGACTCTGTGCCCATATCAAATACTGAGCCAGGCAAGTGAAAGCTTACCTGTCACGCCAGCACTTCTGATATAGAGGCCTGAGCTATGTAATAAGACTGTCTCAAAACCAAAAAAAAAAAAAAAAAAAAAAAAAAAAAAGTATAGGTACTATATTGAATTAACATATTCTCTGGTTCTGATAGATTTAAAATGGTGATTATTTTTGCCAAGCAACTCTTTCAGTTTTGTTTTTTATTTTGATCAAAGTAGCAGGGAAATAGGTCTCATTATCAACTGCTATTAAAATTGGAATAGGAGGCTCTGTGTTGAAACTATAGCTCATACTGGGAAGAAAGTAAATACTACACTCAAGCCAGTTTCAATTTCTCCTCAAAAAAAAGTATAAAATGAAATATGTCTCTCATATAAATGCTAAATAAAGGTTTTTGTAAAAACTTTTTTGTGGTAGTGTGAATGAAAATGACTCCATAGGTTCGTATATTTGACTATTTGGTTCCCAGCTGGTGGACTGTTGGGGAAGAATAAGGAAGCATACCCTTGTTGGAGTGAGTGTGTCAATAGCAGTAGACTTTGAAGTTTCAAAAGTCCATGCCAAGCCCATTCTCTCCTTTCCTTCCTCCTCTATATCTGTCTCTCTGTCTGTCTCTGTCTGTCTGTGTCTCTGTGTCTGTGTCTCTGTGTCTCTGTCTCTGTCTCTGTCTCTCTCTCTCTCTCTGCAACTTGCAGTTCAGATGTGAGCTCTCAGCTACTGCTCTAGCAACATGCCTGCCTACCTGTCAGTATGATCTTCACCATGGTGATCATGGACTACCCCCTTGAAACTGTAAGCAAGTCTCCAATTAAATGCTTTGTTTTATAAGCTTCCTTGGTCATGGTGTCTCATTGCAGAAATAGCTCAATGACTGAGACATTTTCCTTCAGCCCATTAGCCTTAAAGGACAAAATATTTTCCATGCAGTGTCATCACCATTGAGATTAATTTCTTCAATGTTCTTTGAAACATGATTCTAGAAATACTGATTTTGTCCATGTATGCCCAAAGTAGACTTACTTTTGCAGTGCCAAGACTCAGTAATTTTCCTTTTCTGAAATGAAAATTTCAACTGAAAATCAGAACTACTTAATTCCTTAATACATCACTGTTGTGAATATTGTATCCTAACATAAATTTGCCCTATTTGCCTCAATAAAACATTAAGCATGGAAGATTACTATTTGTGTCTAGAAGTCATTCCATCCCATGCAGTCAGGCAACTGTCTTACTGATAAGGTGATTGATGAAATAGCACCAAGGTTTATCCATCTTGGAAAACACTTTACATGGGAATTCTTTATTGACACCTATACCTGGAACTGATAGCAAAGAGTATCTTGCACAGAGTGGCTGTCCCAGCAATATATATTTTTGTGGAAATTCCATAATTAATTAGGAATGTTGATGATCACTTGAGACATGGAACAAATGCTCTTAATGTCTGCCTTAATGTATCTGTTTTAACTTGATTGACAGTAAAAAAAAAAAAAGTCTGAACCAAAAGCTGTGAGACTAAGCAGAAATATCCTTTAAAGGCAAAGTGTATTTTAGAATATTTCAGGAAGTGTTTAGAAAGATGGCTTGATCTGACATCATTCTGTACATTTAGTAACGACTCAGGAAATTTTGGAATGTGAGACCAAGTAAATCACAGTGTTCCATATTTGGAGAATGTTGCAAGGCATTCAAGTTGAGTTATGCACATAGCAGAAGTTATTTGGCTCATTAAAGTTAAACTCTGCAGAAAAATACAGAACAAATGGGAATATCTCAATTACTGATGCTACTACAAATAGATAAGATCAAGAAGGGACATTTATTAAAATCCATTGCACATATCCATTTTGCTAAGTGAAATTATATTTGAAGCGAACTTTGAAATTAGTTTGGAAAAAGAATAGTACAAAGGTACTTTTAAATACTAATTAAAATTACTTGAAAATATAAGATATTAACGCTTAGTTTGTCTGGGGTACAGATTCATGGAGCTGGTTTGCAGTGCTCCCGATTGCATCCACTTTCCTCATACTTTCTCCTTTCCTCTCATCTTTCTGGTGCAGCCCTCTTAAAATGGCAGGAGATATTGAAAAGGTGGGAAGGGTGTCTGCCATTCTTTCAGTTTGTCTATCATGTGGTAGCCATGGCTTGTCAAGGTTAGGGTACAACGACTTCAGGAATGATTTTATATCAGTGATTTCTCCTTTTACTTCAGCAGATAAGCTTCCTATCCCAGAAAGTCATTCATGTCATCACTCGCTTTCTTATTTTTGTCCAATAGAAGGAAGAGCTTGACTATGCCTAGAGGATTGTAAAGTACCAGTCGCAGGTGAGGGGAGGGCGGGGGTAGGAATTGAGCCTGAGTCTAAGGAAACTTCACAAAGAAAGTCATATACTCTCCCAACACAGAAGAGAAGCACCATGATCTATTATTTTTTTTAATTATATGAATACAGCAGACGTGACAAAATGGGAAGTGTGCTTAGTTGGCTTCCTAGGAAAATCAGCCTTCTAGCACTTTCTCTTCTCTGCACATTCCCCTTCATGAATTCGTTCTCAAGGGTAATGGGGTGCTTTCTTGCCTGGTGGTGGGTGAACATTTCTCTTCGATAACTTATTTCCTTAGACCACAGAAAGGTAAATAAAACTCATTTATTTACTTAATTTTTTTTATGTCTCGGTGTGCATCTGTGTGTGGGTGCAGGTTCATGTGGGTGCAGGTGTGAGGCCAAATGACAATTGCCATTACTCTGGATCAGAAGTTATTAATTTGGTTCTTGGAGACACAGTCTGTCCCTGAATCTGGAGCTTACCCATTTCTCAAGACTGGCTGGCTAGGAAACAATAGAGAATTGTCTCACCAGTGTTGGGTTACAATTGTGTGTGAGTGGGTACCTATTTGATTTTTGCTTATTTGTTCATTTTTTTCCCTGTGGGTTTTAAGGATCAAACTCAGGTCCTTGTGCTTGGGTGAAAAGCACTGGCCTTCCTAAGCTATCTCCTTAGTTCTGTCATTTATTTGCATAAAAATAACACAAGTTATTGGTCATTCCTCAAACAAGAAGAAATGTCTTCTTGCAGACAATTCTATGAGGAGAGTTTGTGTTTAAAACAGCAGTTCTAAGTGTTTTAAGAAGCTTTATATTAAGTACATCATAGAATCATACAGCTGATTAACAGAGTTTATCAAGTAAACATTTGATGTCACAATTATCTTTATTTCTGTCCACATTATTATGTAATTTCTAAAGTATAAATTATTACAGATATTTGATTTGTCCTTTAAAAATGACAATCTTTCTGTTATTGTTGGTAGGGTAAACATTTCTTATGAGGACAAATAAGGATGAGTGATAAAGTTTCCTTTGGAGGGGAAATTTGGGGGTGATAGCTAACCTTTCTGCTCCTTGATATTGTGTAAGTATTTAGTATTGTCAGGATCCCAGGGCATACATTTATAGCTGTCATGATTAGTGCCATGGCCTTAATATTATTTAAATCCACAAAGAGAACAGTATGACCCTTGGTGGCAGAAGCTTCAAGAATTAAGTCTTATTCAAGGACTCATTTGATTTTCTTTATTGGTCTTAAGGTTTTAAAGTTATAAACCTCTTTTCTACTCAAATTGCTTCTGAGACTGTGTGAAGCTCACATAGCTTTGGAGATTCCTGGAGGAGGAGCCAGTTTATTCTGTGGCTGAATAGAGATCTTACAGCAGTGTATGTTCCCCGTTTCACCTGTAGAAGTAAAATCACTTAAGAGAACGAAATGCATTTCACAGAATGAAGACTTTTTGGCCTTACTCATTGAGGGTAAATTAGGTACCATAAAATATGTAAGGATTTATTATTTTCTCTTAGTGCATATTTGAAACAACCTAACCTTTTAATTGTGTGTGTGTGTGGCATTATATATGTATATATATATATATATGTAATTATATATAATTGCATATTTGAAACCACCTTACCCTTTAAATATATATGCATGTGTGTGCATTTGTAATATATAATAAAATATATTTATACTATATGTAATATATAATTATATATGCATGTATATTTATATACACACATATAAAACAAACAGCTACACTCATACCTGTAGAAACAAGTGAAAATGCCAGGTTTTCAATAAAAATATTCTGTCGAAGAATATTTGTACTCAAGGAATTATCCAAAACACAGTTAATGAGAATAAAGCCAAGCTATACATCCCTATACAGGATTCAACGTTGTCTGTGTTATATACACACTTAATTTATATAAAAACAAGATGGAAATTTTTCTTAGTGTCAGTTTCAGGGGATTTGTTTGTTTTAATCAAAATTAGACATCCTGTCATTTAAGAGTTCAGACGTCCTATAGTTTCTTTAAAGTAACCACAATTTCGCTTGCAACCTCATCTCCTCAGAGCTGTGCATGTGTGCTGCTTGCAGGCTCTGTGAACTTACCTGTAGTCAGCCACTGTCTCATCCTCCTCGTTCTTTGCTGTTGCTCTTAGGATCACTGATGTGTTTGTCCAAGAGGGTGGAGGGAGCAGAAGCAGGGAAGAGGGTTCTGAGGCCTGTGGGTACAATGGAGACAACCCTCTGGGAGACGGACTTCAGTGAATCAGCTCAACTTGAATATAAGGAATATATAGGATTGGGGAGCCTGTGGAAAACCCTAATTTGCATCAAGTGGCATGCTTCTATCACAAGGCTTCGCTTCATATGTGGTAGCAGGTTCCTAGTACAAGTCTTAGTTACCATATGTGCAGCAGGAAAGGCTCCTAGCAGGAACCTGTGCCAAGGATCACCCTAGAGATAAATCAGGCACCTGGCTTAGAGACAGCTTTTAGATAAGGTCAGTCTTCTGGGTAAGGACAGGTAGAGAACAGGAAGTTTCTGTGAGGAGAGTGTCCCCATGTTATTCAGCTTTGAAAAAAGGCTGCCAGGCCATGATAGACTGGTACCTCTGACCAACAAGGACTTTCCACACTCTGCTTTGCACTTTAGAATTTATCCTTGGCTTCTCCTTTCCTGTCATTCTCCAGCAGACACAAAAATCATGGTGTTACATGCTGTTCAGGGATACGAAGGTTTTTATTGTGCCAATTTTGTTATAACATGAGTGTCACTGTTATCTGAACTTTGTAAAACATTGTGATTTTTTTTCCTTCACCATGTTTTGATTTCTTGGGAGTAACTGATAAACTTGCTCTTTACTGCCAGCTCCCTGTGTTCTCTAGACATGTATGCGTCCAATGGACATTGCAACATCTACAATGTTGCAACCACATCCATGTTGTCATCTTCCTCCTTTTTGGAATGGTCATCTCCCCACCACCACTTTCAATGTTGTGATAGAATAGCTTTTTTTGCTTTTATAATATCCAATCTCCTGTCATCTATGTTTCTCCCTCTTCTTGGTCTATTCTTTTAAATGTCACATTCTCTTTGGAGTCAGCCCAGGCATTGATGGATGTTGCAGCTAGCTGCTCCTGTGCTCCTCATGTGCAGGTTGTAGTTGGGAGAATGAGAATTCTGCAGCAGAACTTTCTGCCATGCCTGATGCTGGCAGGACTGGGAAATTCTAGCTTTTGAATTGACTTCAGGAGAAACAGTGTCCTCTGACTTTGATTTAATTCCTCTCTGTTTTTTCCTCTAGCTGTCTGAGAGCTGCTAGGGTCATATTTAAACTATTCTGAAATTGTGAATGGGCAACTGTCACACTCCATTATGTGACCCTTATATTTCTTTTTTTCATTAGAATATCACATCCTTTCACATTCTGTTATTTTCATTTGATTGTTTACATTCCTCTGTTGCTTATGACCTAATTTCTTCTTGGAGCTTTAGGCTTACTGGCATTTGGCTTCCTTTTCTTGTCTTTTCTATCACATCTATAAATCTTTTTGACATTTTAGGGGAAACTTTCAAAACTCTGACTAATTTTTAAAGCCTCTATAAACAATTTTAATTTTCAAGAGTTCTCTTTTTCTTAATGTTCCTTTTAGCACTCTGCCTTCTCCTCCATTGGTTTTCATATTTCCCACTGAGAATCTGCTAGTCAGGCAAACTTCTCTAGTCTCTCCCTTCCTTTTCTCTTCCCCCTCTCTCTTTTTACCTTACAGACTTCCTTTCCTCTGCCTTCTATATCTGCTTACTCTTTATTTATCCTACTAATTGAATTTTCTTTGTCTATTACCATTTTTCTATTTCTATTTCACTTATTTAAAAAATTACTATTATTATATACTTTCTCCCCATTCTTATGGAGTTAATTTTTTCATGGTTGTTTTATTGAATTGGGGAGAGAAATATGAATTTGTTTGTTTGTCCTGCATATATAAAACAAATACTCTTCTTGCTTCTCCTCCTCCTCCCCCTCCTCTTTCTCCTCCTCCACCTTTTCCTCCTCCTTCTTTTTATAGCCTAGACTGGTTATAGGCTGGTCTTAAATTCAGAGAGATATGTTTGTCTGTGCCTCATGAAGTTGTGTTTTTATGATGCAAATACTTTGTTTTTTACATATTATTACATGAAGTAATAATATGAATCTATGCCATATTATTTAAAGAGTAGCCTCCAGGATAACTTATTAAATATTTTATCTAAAGTAAGTTAATTAATGCATTTATCACATGCTCCTTTCACAGAGATGTTGACTTGGGACCCAATATTTATCTACTCCAAATGCATTTGTTTTCATTTGTTACACACACACGTGATCTGGAGTGTTGTGCATGAATTTATTAATATAGTGATGTTCATGCCTGCTTTTCTAAAATTCTGCTTTAGTTCACAGTTTTGTATAGCCTAGGTGCTAATTGTACAAATAAAGAGGTCAATCTACCTAGACTAGAATTTTCTTTATTATAAGAAATATACTTAGGTTCATTGTGCTCAATTTGCTTCTGTGTAAGGTGGATCTGTTAACAGTTCACAGTTATTGTGAAGGTCATGAGAGTTAATACGTATGTTGCCAAAAAACATCTGGCAACAGAAAATAATCAGATGTAAGCTGGTGCTAGGTATTACTGCACCCTCCATTCCCTATGGTAAAACTAATATTTAGCATAACTAGACTTAGAGTTAGGGCCTTCACAAGGGGACTAGAGTTAAATGATGTCATAACTCAGAAGGAATTGTGTCCTTAAAAAATGTGCAAAAGTCTCTTCCCTTTTCTTCTGTCTCACTTGGGAGGAATCTTCACTAAAAACCACAGCGGCATCTTGGTCATCAACTTTCATTTTTCAAAACAGTGAGAAAACAAATTTCAGTTGGGTAAGCCATAATTATGCAACCTTGGTGCTCATCACCTATGGTGGTTTGAAAGAGAATGGCCCTCAAAGGAAGTGGCAATATTAGGAGGTATTGGCATTGTTGAAGTTGGTGTGGACTTGTTTGAGGAAGTATGTCACTGTTGAGGCAGACTTTGAGGTCGATTTTGCTCAAGCTTTTCTCAATCTAATATTCAGATCATTTCCTGTTGCCTGAAAGATGTTGGACTCTCAGCTACCTCTCCAGCACCATGTCTGCCTGTCTGCTGCAAGGTCCCCACATGATAATAATGGACTGAACCTCTGAACTGTAAGCAAGTCATGCTAGTTAAATGTTTTCTTTGATTAAGGGTTGACATGGTTATGGTGTCTCTTCACAGCAATAGAAACCCTAAGATATCACCTCTCCCTTCTCAGTCAGTGACCCTTAAGTAACTCTCAGGCCATGGTTATTCTCTTAAATGGTAACCTTTTCCTCTGTGTATTGGTCTAGATTTTTAATATTTAAAGATATACTAAAATTATCTTCATTCATACACATAATTAACAAAGAATGATTGACTAGCAAGTTTAGGGGTAGATAGTACAGGCCTCAAAAATATTCTGTGGGATGGTGGGGTTTGAGCCAAGCTTCTAAGGAATGGGAGAAATGCAGACTAATTGTACTCAAAATAACGGAAGTGGGGGAATCATGGGAAGTGGGGAAGGTCTTTCTGGCTCTGGGCCCTCCAGCAAACCATTTAACTTTTCTAGGCATCAATGTTGTATCTGTGGGCAAAAAAAAAATGATATTAATATTTCAGTTGCACTTGCTTAATTGTCAAAAATTTCAAATAATAAAATTATTAAGCACAATGTAAAAATTTAAAAACTTATTGAATAGTTTAGGGTAAAATGAACAAAGGAAAAATAGTGTGAGACCGTTGGGTATGTAAGAGAACAATGATGGGGCCAACATTTCAAGACCCATGTGCTTTTCATTTCATTCTAGAAGGCCAAGGGAGACCTGTGGGTCAACATAGAGACAGTGTTGGTTTAGAATTGAGCACCAGTTGTGGGGAAATGTTTCACTGTGTTGGGAAAGTAAGCATGTGGGTTGGCATTGTCATATAATATTGTAAGAGAGCAGTAAGGCTAGCAGTCAGGTAATAAATGGCACCAGGAATATTTAAAAAGTTAGAAATATCATAAGGAAATGATTGTAGACTATAGTGATGAGTAACAGTGGAGAGTGTTCAAAATCAAGCACAATTATGCAATTTTTGAGCCTACCTAGTATTTAAGCAAGCAAAGGATAAGTGGTAGTATAGAAATGGGGGTTATTTTGTTTGAACACATGCATATGTTCACACATATGTGTGTATGCATATGTGGCATATGTGTGTGTATGCATGTGTGTGGTATATGTGATGTGTGCTGGTGTGTGTGGTGTATGTATATGTGATGTGTGGTGTGTGTGTGGTGTATGTATATGTGATGTGTGGTGTGTGTGGTGTATATGTGTGTGTGAGTGTGTGTGATCATGTGCGTGTGTGTGTGTGTGTGTGTGTGTGTGTGTGTGTGTGTGTGAGAGAGAGAGAGAGAGAGAGAGAGAGAGAGAGAGAGAGAGAGAGAGAGAGAGAGAGGTGGTGTAATACAAGACAGATTAGCTTGGTCAAAGCCATTTATGCCTTAGAGTGAACTGTGAGTGTTTCTGACTGTCTATAATGACAGGAAAAAAATTAAAGCCTGTTGTGGGAATTCGCTCCTCCAATGACCTTGGGGTATCTGGCCCAATAGAGGCATGGTTTTTCTGGATATGTGACTGCTTAAAATTGAGAAGGGGGTGTTCTCTCTCACTCTCACGGGGTGGTTGGAGACAGGACGGCTGGTTCCATTCACTCCCGGGCAGAACAGAAGACAACAATGGCTGTTTACTTTGTTCTGAATCCATGAGTGTATTTCTCCCCATATTATTATATCTTAATAAATCCTTAATAGCCTTTAACAGACTCTCGTGGATTCACTTAGCAAGAGCCTTGTGTGTTAAGATGACAGACAAATAAAATAAGGATTAAATGCTCACAAAATCTAGACTTTAGATTTGTAATTCGATTTAAACATCAATAATAAGGTAAATAAGGCTTTTAAATATTAAACTATCAAATTCGAACCCTGAGGATGACATATCAAATTCTTTGAAGTGTTTTAGGCAAAGTGCAAATAGACCCAGAGGGCTTGGCTGAGCAAAGACCAGTACTCAGCACTTTAGATAACCATTTTTTCCCAATGGTATTGAGTTGTGGCTTTGGATATTTTCTCTTAATCTTACAATCTTCCTCCTACAAAAGTGATAGACTTTGCATGGCTTATGTTCTGTAGCATTAGTTCTCAACCTGTGGGTTGAGACACTTTGGGGATTATATATCAGATATCTTCCATATTAGATACTTACATTACTATTCATATCAGTAGAAAAATCACAGTTATGAAGTAGCAACAAAAATAATTCTCTATTTGGTGGTCACCACAAAATGAGGAACTGTATTAAAGGGTCACAGCATTAGGAAGGTTGAGAACCACTGATCTAAAGCAATCAGATAACTGCAGAGACAAAGGGACACCACATCTTTTATAATTGGTGATTAGTAAAGTAAAATTTTTCTCACTTAAGTATCTATTTTATGAAAATAGAATTCAACTTAAAGTTATGGTCATAAAGAAAGATGAAGCTAAGGAAGAAATTTTTAACATATTTAACAGGAAAGAAAACACTACTTTTAATAGAGTAAAACTGCAGGCTCTCTGCATTATTAAACTATATAATATATAATCTTGTTTTCTCTATTTATCCTTAAGTCATTTTTAAGTAGGCTCCCAAGACACATTAAACTACCAAGACTTTATTGTTATGATAGCTTCAGAAATAACTAGGCTAAAAACCAACCAAATAAAAAAATCTCTGTTGTCAACTCAAACCTTTATTCTTACATTAAACAGAAAAATCTAGTCTTTGGAGAAAGCAAATTTCACCTCCACTTCCTGGAGGTTCAGAAGAGTAAATGTCTGCCCTACCAATCAAGGTATATTTTATGTGAAAATCTACCAAATGTCTTGTGAACTAATTATAGCTAGCACTTTTGAGTTTACAATCCTAGACATGAGGTTAAAAAAGATCCAGTCTTTTCACTGCCATGCCAGCAACGGGTATTTTTAACATCTTTGATTTTGAGGATAAGGACACTTGTCTTACTGTTAAAATCATAGTTTTCAAATGATGGTACATAGGCATCTCATAAAGGAAGAGTTCGACAAGAAATGTCAAAAAAGAAAGTTTTCCAAGCATTCTGTGGGTGATTCTGAAAGCCACCAGAGTTACAGAATCAGGGAACAGAATAATGCACCAAGATAACCAGTGACACAGTGGTGTTTCAACATAGCTGCTGACATGCTTTCAACTGTCATGCTACATGGGCTCCAGTTACTCAAGCCACCGTGCTCATGGCTGGCATGTCTGTGTATTTTTACCAATCTTCTTTATGAGGAACAATCTCCCATGACACTTGTTTAAATAGCTTTCATGAAGAGGCATGCTATGGACACAAACACAAATGCGACAAATGTCTATTGTGTTTTGGTGATGCCTGTAACTAGAGTTTTCCTGCCTTGCCCACAGTCAGGACAAATCTTTGTCACCTGCCAGTCCCACAGCCGCTCAGACCCAACCAAGTAAACACAGAGACTTATATTGCTTACAAACTGTATGGCCGTGGCAGGCTTTATGCTAACTGTTCTTATAGCTTAAATTAATCCATTTCCATAAATCTATACCTTGCCACGTAGCTCGTGGTGTCTTCACATGCTTCTTGTCATGGTGGCGGCTGGCAGTGTCTCCCTTTCGCCTTTCTGTTCTTTCTTTTCTCCTCTCTCCTTGTCCCACCTATACTTCCTGTCTAACCACTGGTCAATCAGTGTTTTATTTATTGACCAATCAGAGCAGCAGATTTGACATGCAGACCATCCCACAGCAGATGCCACTACAGCTTTTCTAGCAAAATCTGAATAAGGGCATTGTAGAGCTATGGATTTGTGGATGGCCACTTGCCTGCCAACAGCCACAGCTGCTGCCCTGGGAGAATGCACATGGCTACTCTATAGCTTGTACTGAAAGAAAATGAACTTCTAACAGTGTGCTGCCTAAACAACTGGGTGTTCAAATAGCTTGTACTAGCAAGAGTGTAACGTGAGTAATAACACCTGTTTTAATGGTTTAACATAGTTCAGCTCTTTAACTTTATAGAAATAAAGGAAACGCAGGCTTACTATCTTCCTACTGAGAACCATAACTACAAATATAGTTCAGATTTTCTTATTCTGCACTTAATGGATATTTCCCATATTTTGGAAAGGACATTCAGTTTGTGAAGAGTCTTAAAGTTCCAAGTTCAGGACACATGGTTGTAGCACCCCCTGCTGGTCTTGAAGTCTTGAGACGCAGCCTTTTCAATTTCCCCAGTGGGGCAGACACATTATCCTGCCCCTACTTGCCTTTCTCATCACTAACCTTGTTAGGATTCCTGTGAACACTTACTCCTTAGCTTTCCTTAAGTTCTTGATCATTATGTGATCTGCTGGCAATGTGTTCATTCTGTTTATGTTTAGCAAATGCCTTTTGGATGTCCATTCTGTGCCTGGAGAAACTATAACCATGTGAGCCACAGATCTGAACAAGAAAAAGTTAATTCCCTTTGGGAAGGTGATGGAGGAGAAAAATAGGAAGGAGGTGGTGCATTACAAAAAGCAAAGCAAGGTAAGAGGAACTGAAACCTGGCAGATGCCTTTCTTTTTACAGCATGGTCTGTGTTTTATGGAATTTTCTCCTCCTAGAGTGCAGTGAAGATAGCCAAGGAAGAGTGCTTGCTTCATAACACTTATCTCAGAAATCCACACATGATATCCACAAAATCTAGTATGTAGACTACCTCATTCTCCTACTCATAACAAGTCCCAAGCAGAAGTCACACACAAGTGATGCAGTGTCAATCAAGACACATATAAGAGGAGGGATCGACAATGTGTCTATATATAATTTGGGGATGGGGGAGGCTTTTACATTGAAATAGGTGTATCAGTCTTTGCCTAGCATTGGAGAGATTTCCCCAGGACTAGTTGAGACCAAGCTCCTTCTATCTATTTAAGCATCTCTGAGTTGCCACTCTGGGCAAGAGGAACAGAGTCTAATCACAAAGCTGCAAGCCGTAACTGTTGCACATTCTATTTCATAGTCTGAAAGTATGCTAGCAACCCCATCCCAACAGTTTAACACTGCACATTGGAGAGGGATATTAGCTTTCCCCTACTCCAAACCCTTCCCTAAGCCCACTCAGGCTAAGACCTAACCCTAACATCCCTGCTTTTCAGAGCACAGAGAGCTCAAACAGAATCCCAAAGCAAAGTAATGACCTTTGCTTCTGTTTATGTAAAGTCGGTATCTTCGATAGGGTCCCTACTGCTATGATGAAACACCATTACCAAAAGCAAGTGGGAAAGGACAGGGTTTATTTGGCTTTTGCTTCCAGATCATAGTCCGTCATTGAAAGAAGTCAGGGCAGGAACTCTGACAAGATAGGAACCTGGAGGCAGGAACTGATGCGGAGGTCGTGGAGGAGGGACTTACTGGCTTGCTTTCTATGGACTGCTTAGCCTGCTTTCTTATAGAACTTGGGACCACTATCCTAGAGTTACCCCAACCACAATGTACTGGGTGCTCCTCCACATCAATCACTAATTAAGAAAATTGCCTACAGCCTGCTATTATGGAAGCATTTTCTCAATTGAGATTCCTGTCTCTCAAATCATTCAAGTTGACATGTAACTAACCAGCACACTTGACCCATTGTCACCTTGACACACAAACATAATCACTGTTAAAAGCCATAACCTTTACTTTCTTGTTCACCCCAAAGATCAGACATTAATCTCAACATTGCATTATAAACATTTCAGAATTTATGTCTGACAGTGTTTAAAGATTCAAACACTTAAAAATTCAGTCTCTTTGAAATATCAGTGTCTTAAAATCCAGTGTCCTTCCATTGTGGGAGCCTGTAAAATGGGGGAAAAGCTAAATACTTTCTTACTTCAAAAAGAAAGAACCAGGGCACCGTTACAAGCAAATTACCCATTCACCAATAGCCTCTCCTGGCTCTCTTCATGGTACCAAGCCTCAAATTCTCTGCATGACTACTTTAATCCTGGGCCTCCAGCTACTACTGAGGCAGTACTACCATCAATGACCTCTTCCAGCCAGTATCAAGCTCCAGCTGCTTTCCATGACCCCTTCATGCCCTTGAAACCAGTATCTTCTGGATGACCCTCACGCTACCAAGTTCAGCTGCCAACATGAGGTAAAATCTCAAGTGCGTCTGGAGCAGAGTTTCTGTATGCTGACCCTGAGGAAATACTTCCCAGAAGATTTCACCTCAGTGATGGTGGTCTCTTCTTAATCACTGCTAATTTTGCAGCTCCAGCTGATCAGCATAAATTATCCCAGCAAAGCAAAGGTTTCACTTTAGTGGTTCTGGTATCACGCTAATTACAGCTGATTCTTTAGCCTTCTAACCAGAGCTATAGATTCTTTTTTTTTTTTTTTTTTTTTGATATTAGAGTAAAAATTATATTTAAGTAGAGGAAGCAAATAATGGGTTAAAATAAGACTAAACAGGCAAAGTATTAACAGGAAAATGACTTTTTAGATGGTGGTATTTTGAGAGGAAGAAGGCAAAGGGAAATTCTGGGTGTGTGGAGATGACGTAGATATAATTTCTGATTTGGCTGGTAGATATATGAATACATATTAACATGTATGAATTATACTGTTTAGATTCACATATGCTGTTGAATGTAAAGCATACTTCAATAAAAGCACAAGAAATAAAATTATACTGATTAACAATAACATTAATTCAATATTTACATTCACTATTTAGTTTCATCTTCACAATAATCTTACAACAACTCTATTATTAGTCACGTTTTTAAAGAAAACACTGAGGTAAGAAAATATAAACTTTCCAAGGTCATGACCATTATCAGTATTTTTCAGAACAAGGACCAGGATTTAAGCTTCTGTGTTTCCTGAGCCTGCATGCTTTTCTGCCACCCCTGTTATCCCTGCTGATCTGGACTGCACGGCACAGAAAACAATGTTAGGTTTTTGCAGAGAAACAAGTAGAGGCACCAATGCAAATGAAGTTTAAAATGCTACTAAAGTCAGAGAGTTCCTGAGATTTCAACAAGTTTTAGTTTGAGATTTATGAATGTATAATGCTTTTAACAGTAAATACTGCATTGTTCCCCAAAATGCTTTCAAGATGAGCCATGTGCCTATTGAGGTTTTTGTAAGATCAATGGGTGTCAAAATGTGTCAGTTGTCATTTCCTGACTCTCTCTCCAATTTAAAAACACTCTATAGTATACTACCAGAATACTAATCCATCCTGAAAACACATCCTGTGGGTGAAAACCAAAGCACAATCCATTATCTTATATTTAATCTCTCAGCATGACTTAAAAGTAATAAAACATGGCATATCTCAAAATAGAAATGGTAGATTCTTAACTCAAACTGGCAAATGGCCCCATAAAGTCTTTAAACTTCCCCCTGAAACTTCACAAGTCAGGCCTTTATTGTTCACACTGCTCTCAACATTCTTATCTTCTAAGCTCCCATAAAACAGCTCACCAAGCTTTGAACACTTGATGGCTTTTCTAGCCAAAAATTTCCAAAGCCCTTCTACAATCCTCCCCAAAATACATGGTGAGTATTTCACAGCAATACCTCACTCCTGAGACCAATTTTTTTTTTTGTCATAGTTAGGTTTGCTATTACTATGATAAAATACTAAGACCAAAAGCAAATTGGGGAGAAAATGGTTTATTTGACTTACACTTTCACATCATAGTCCATTAATGATGGAAATCAGGGCAAGAACTCTAACAAAGCAGGAATCCGGAGACAGGAGCTAACACAGAGGCAATGGGTAGCTGATGCTTACTGGTTTGCTCACCATGGCTTGCTCAGCCCAGGACCACCATCCCAGGGATAACCCACTCACTATGGACTGGACTCTTCCCCATTGATCACTAATTAAGAAAATTCCCTTACAGTCTTGACTGAAGACCAGTCTTATGGAGGCATTTTTCTCATTTGAGGTTCCATCCTCTCAAACAACTCTAGCTTGTGTCAAGTTGACATAAAGCTATCCAGTACAATCAGCAAAGAGGGGAATGGAGAAGGAAACTTGCTAAACTCATTGAATAGCAGAGGCCTCTGAAAAGAAGTGTATTTCAAGTGCAGTGATTCATATTGACCAGCAAGCGGAGAGCCACAGTGGGCACGCTGAGCACCTTCTACTCCCGTCTTTTCACCAGCAGGGCCGTAGCCCACACTGGGTAAGTTAAGACACACCAAATTCTCAAGATGATTTTGTCCAATTCTGACTCCCATTTAGAACCTCAGCTTTGCTCAGTGCGCATCTGCTCATTGCCTTCCCCTCTGGAGAAGAGCTAGCTTCTAAAGGCAGAAACAGGAGACCAGGTTGTCATGTAAGTGTCCTGTTACCTTCATCATCTACAGGGCTCACCCGTTCCATGCCCTGCTCCTCCAGTGGCTGTACTTTCCCCTCCCCTCAGCCTGATCCTTTTCGTGTTGCACCCCAAACCTCAGGTGACTGATACATCATTCATCTATCCATCTGCCTACTGCTTTCCCGAGCCCCTCAATGTTGAGATTAACTGGTGGGCTTTGACATTAGATGACCCTGGACATGTTGCAGAGTTCCTATCAAATGCAGTTTCCTCATTTGTCAGGTGGGAAAGCAGAACTGTCTCACAGGGCTTTTCTGTGATGTGCAAGGCACTGTATTCCCAGAAGAACTCAACAGTTACACAGGTCTTCTTATTGCCGCTGTCACTTCTGCTGTAGTGCACTACTAGTTTTTGCAAATATATATATGTATATATTTCCAATTTTATCCTTACAAAAGGTTATAAATATGGCTGGGCATACCCTGAAGTAGATTCAAAGGAGTGCTGTCACCTTCTCCAGGTCACAGAACTGAGTGCTGGTAGACTGGGACCCTCATTATTATTACTAATGCTGCACCTACATGTACTGACTCCTTCAGTACCTGGCACCTTGAGGGGAAGGATGCTCTTGTCACTGTTTGTGAGTTCTGCACCCATCTGAACATAAGAGCAAATTGACTGTTTTAGTTTAAGATACAAATTTTATTTCTCTGAACAGATGTCATTGCTGTAGAAGTTATTTAAAAGCTAGGTGTTCTTTACGGTTGCGAAGAGGGTTTGTATTACTGGAAGTAAACATTATAGCTGTGTGATACTGATGTGACGACCACAGCAGATTTTACAAATTGTCTGGTGATCAAAACTCCACGCATTTATGATAAAGGTTTAAAATATATGTCTGCTCATCTATTTAGATGGACCAATTCAGAACATTCCAAAAGATTTGTGGGTTTTTCTTTTTTGATTCTAGTTTTTATGGTCTCAAAATCTAGGAGTAGCTTTGTGAGATGACTTAGTTGGCTGGTTTCAAGTGTATTTCTAGGTCACTTGAGTTTAAAGTACCTCCTGGCTCATGTATATAAGCTGTTTAACTTATATTAGTTTGAAATCACTTTATAGCAATAATTGACTTACTCTGTTTGTTGAGAGAGGGCATTGAGATTATGTTTTACTATTAACAACCTGATCTTGGGATAGACTATGCCTGTAACTCCAGATCAGATCCACGGGAATCTGACACCTCAGTGTTCTGTGGGCACCTGTCACATGTGAATGCATGGGCACACATTTGTGCTTGTGGACACACATACATGTAGCTAGAGTTTTCCTGCCTGGCCCACAGTCAGGACAAATCTCTGTCACCCGCCAGTCCCACAGCCGCTCAGACCCAACCAAGTAAACACAGAGACTTATATTGCTTACAAACTGTATGGCCGTGGCAGGCTTCTTGCTAACTGTTCTTATAGCTTAAATTAATCCATTTCCACAAATCTATACCCTGCCACGTGTGGCTTACCGGCATCTTTTCAGGCTGCTTGTCAGGGTGGCGGCTGGCAGTGACTCCTTCTGCCTTCCTGTTCTTTTTTTTTCTCCTCTCTGTTAGTCCTGCCTATACTTCCTGCCTAGCCACGGACCAATCAGGTTTTATTTATTGACCAATCAGAGCAATTTGACATATAGACCATCCCCCAGCACAGCCAAGTGCAGACCATCTCAGACACCTGTACTCAGGCCCGTGGTCCTAATCATCCTCTATGCGGACCTGCTGTGGTCCTTTACCTATGGGTAAAGCCACGAGGAACCCAAGAATGGGCTCCCACAGGACATACTGAACATCCCATAGCACATACACAACTAATAATTTAAAAAAAATCTTAAAAACAATCTGAACTTATGAGGAACGAATCAGAAGCATACTAAACAGGAACTGGATTGACACAAGCCAAGTATTTATTCCTTGAGTTGATGTAAGTGTTGGAAGTGTGTGACTATGCCCAGTTTCAGGGATAGTCCATACAAAATGGGCAGTAAATGACATTCATGTCCCTATTCAGAGTTCTTCTGGAAGGTGTGGAAGAGAAACAGCACCAGGCACCTGCTTTGGTGGCAAGGTCAACTTTATCAGTCAGCTAGAGGAAAGGAGAGATGTCAGTCCTCATATGCTCGCTTCCAATCAAGTCAGGAAACTCACTGGAAGCAGACAGGTAACAAAAAGATGCTGTGTTGCTAGTGTTTTCCTGCCTGGCCCACAGTCAGGACAAATCTCACTCACCCACCAGTCTCACAGCCCCTCAGACACAACCAAGTAAACACAGACTTATATTGCTTACAAACTGTATGGCCGTACCAGGCTTCTTGCTAACTGTTTTTTATATCTTAAATTAATCCATTTTTATAAATCTATACCTTGCCACAAAGCTTGTGGTTTACCGGCATCTTTACATGTGGCTTGTCATGGGGGTGGCTGGCAGTCTCTGACTCAGCCTTCCACTTCCCAGAATTCTCCTCCTTGTCCCGCCTATACTTCCTCCTGCCTGACTACTGGCCAATCAGTGTTTTATTTACTAACCAATCAGAGCAACACATTTGCCATACAGAACATCCCACAGCAATGCTGTGAGGATTAAGAAAAATGACCGTGTGGAACTTTGGGGAATGGGTGATGGGGAAGTAGAGGAATAGCCTTGCACATGACTAAGACAGGGACAGGCTGCAGGGTGGCAACACTGGATGTTCCTGAGTGAAGACTTAGCATGGACACAAGGCCACTTTAAGGCTCCTACTAGTGGAAGTGGAAGTCATTCCAATATCTGGCCAAGTTCCTTACATGCCTGTGTTCAGGAACATCCTTTCACTACATGGGTATTCACAGTTCACAAAGTCTTCCATTTTGAGAAGTCTTTACAAGACTTGTGAGAACCATGGAGACAGCCACAGAGAACTCTGCTTTTTCTGTTTCACAAAGCCACTTTTCACTAGACTCTCTGGGTGATGATTGATTGATTGATTGATTGATTGATTGATTGATTCATTCACTCATTCACTTGAATGAGCTGTCACTGCACAGCTGAGACTGGCTTCAGCCTCCTGAGTGCTGGGATTACAGACAGGCACCACCGCTGTTGGCTGTTCTTTCTCCCAATGGCATTGATCTCAAGATTTCTACTTATCACTCACTCTGCATGCCGATCTCCAACTGGGGGTGCTTCTGGAATTTACCATTGACAATATCTGCTTTCAGAATTTCAGTTCTCCATGGTATGCTCACAGAGTTGAAGTATAAGATTGCTTAGTCTGTCCACAGACATCTGTCCAAATAAACTAAGTCTCAGACTTATACTTTAGCCCTGGATTATGTATCATCTGTAGGATCATGGAACTTCAACTTAGAAAAACAAGATGTAACTTATTTTAGCTGATATATTTCAGGTCTTCTGTGGGTTAAATTCTGTACATTCTAGACTTGCATTTTTGTTTTCTCCAAGTGCTATATTATATTCTTAAATAGCTGAAATGGTCAATGGTTTAAGACCTAATAAATTTTAAGCATAAAGAGACACAGTAACAAATGCTACAGCTCAAACAGCATTATACATATAATCTATTACATTGTAGGCAAATAAATTGCATGGACACAGAAAGTAAATCTAGCAGGATGCTTTTATGCAAGCCATCATAAAGATGCCAGCAGGAAGAACTGTACATACTAAAATTGAATTTCATTGAGCCACTGATCCATCTATTTTTTTATTCTTTGGAATGTTGTTTATATTGAAAGTTTATTTTGAGTAGCAAGATAAAATCATTGAAACCCCAAACCCAGGGATCTCACTGGTGAACCTAAAAATTTCTTTTGTAAATTGATGGAGTAAGTGCCGAGTGTTGAGAAAGATACAGAATTCCAGTATTTGAGCAAGAGATGTTCTACTCTTAAGAAATTAAACAACAAACAGGATATATTCCCCCAGGAAAAATAAATAGAAAAATACTGACAAAATTAATTTTGCTAATTAGCATCAAACAACATCTACATATACATTGTCAGATAATGCTTATGCCCTCAGAGAGATCATCATGTAGTTGGACAGATTATGGTTTTGCAGAGGAGGGGTGAGTTCTTTGCCTGCATTTGATATACATGTGAGACAGGCAGCCTTTGTTATGGAATCCCTATGGTGGAAAAGGAATGCTGTTTTTGGTCAGTTTACTTCATAAGACATGATATTTGGGAAAGGGGCCTGGCATTGGTGCTGCATGTTAGCATTGTATAGAAACAGTTCCTGAATACAACTCTCCTCACATCTTATGATTCAACCAAATATTTCCTCTCATTGCCTCAGTGCTGAAGGGAAAAGTAGAGGCTATGAAAGTGATGGAATTTTAACTGTAATTGTGATTTTTTTCAACATTCTAGGAAGCTAAAACAACAACAACAAAGCAACTGATGTGCTATAAAGTCTATACCTACTAGAAAAATATCCATTTTTTGTAATTAAAAATTTTAAAGACAAATTCTTTGAACACGTATATCCCTTCTGGTATCACCCCACTTCTCTGCAACTCGATTATAGTAAACCATTGACCCATTGTTTCCTTGCTTCCTAGTATCTCAATTTCTTACTCCAATAAAGGAGTCACTTACTAATTAAATGATCTGTGAAATCATTCTATCAATGTCAAAACAGCCTCTATTGCAGCAAGGATGTGAGCAGGTTTTTCAGATTTGCCTCTGAATTTCCCTCTCTAATTTAGATAGATATAATGTAAAACTCTGTCTAAATAAAAAAAATGTCGACAGTTTTTAACAAACCACAATAATTCCTTGTCTAGCATTTTCATTTCATGACTTCATTTTCAGAGAATACACTTTAAGATTGCTCAGTTTGTTTTGACAGCTCTCTACACCCATTATTTCAGGCCTTTGCCATTTAGTACATCATCTTTTACCTTTCTACTATCTGGGTGCTACATGATGCCATGCATCCTATGGCATAATTTCCATCTTGAACTCTATCTAACCACTAACATTTTAAGTCAAGTTTAATATATACATTATAATTTTATGTAAATATATAGAGATGAATTTCATTTATATCATGATTATGTTTTCTTTCTTTTTATGTTTTCAAGCATTAGAAACAACCTAATTCTATTCATTGACTTGACATTCTTCACAGTTCTCAATTGAGCAGCCAAAACTATATGTAAGTATGTGTAAGCATGATGAAAGCTCCTCTCAATAATGCCAGGTTCATGTGTATATGAGCAGTGGCCTTGGTTACATTAAGATGTCTATCTGAAGCCTTCTGCTCTTGCCCTTAAATTACTCCTGGCTGTTTTGTATGCCTGCTTTGAAACTGTGCACCCAAGAGCTCCCTAGACTACCATTACTTGAACTTCCTGTTTCAGACCATGTTTGTTGGAATATTCTGGTTCCTGAGTCTCTCTCTGTCTCTCTCTGTCTCTGTCTCTGTCTCTGTCTCTCTCTCTCTCTCTCCCCTCTCCCTCCCTCCCTCCCTCTGAGTGCTTATACAAAGATGCTTTCTGAGAAAATGTGTTTAAGAAATTGAAAGTCTGACAAAATATAGTTTTAGATTATGACTTGATTAGCTTTCTTTCTGCGTACAAACATCTAGATTGAAGATGATTTTCTTCACAACTTTGAAGGCATTGTATCATTATAAAATTTCTAATGTGGCTGTAAATAAGTTTTGTACTATTCAGGTTCAAGTCTGACAGGATTTGTGTTTTGTTTTTCTTATGAGTAATTTTACTATTATCTTTGATGTGAAATTTTGCTATCATCTTGAAATCTTCTGTCATTCCTTTGTAGTGATATTTCAAAAGTCATTCTGTCTGAAGAATAATGTCAACTTTACAAATTTTGTTTTCATTGTTCATGCATCAATTCCATTTCAAAAACATATCTATTCTCCTTTCCCTTAATTGTAATAAACTGAAAACTAGGTGTCCACATTTCATCCCAACACATTTATTATTATTTTTTTATTTCTGTATCTCTAATCTCAAATTTATGTATATATAGATTTCCTAAATGTTATTCTGTCAAAATTCTGTTTATTTTTATGGCTATTATATTTTTGTGACTTTTATTGTCAGAAGTACCTTTAAATAGATCTTGATATCCTTTCAATGGGGCAGTGAAATGTTGTTGCTTGAAATACTATATTGAGATGCTTATTTTTCTTTGACAACTTTACACAACCTAAAACCACTTAGGAAAAGAGTCTCAATGAAGGATTGTCCATACTGAGTTTGGCTGGTGGGCATGTCTGTGGGAAATTGTCTTAACTGAGATAAGAAGACTAATCCCACTGTGGGACAATTGGAGGAGAGACTTCAAGGTCATGATGACAAGGTGGAGAAGTTGTATCACTCAGTCAAAGAAAATGTCAAATCCCTAGCAAAGGATGAAACTCAAAAGAACTCTAGAACACTATAAAGAATAAATCAATGAAATATGCATAGTTGAAGGAGAAGAGATCCAGGTCAAATGCAAAGAAAATATTGTCAACACAATCATATAAGAAAACTTCCCTAATCTAAGGAAAGAAATGCCTGCCATGGTCCAAAAGGCACACAGAACACAAAAAGGCAGAACCAAAAAAGAAATTCCAAAAATCATATAACCACCCAAATGTTAAATATGCATAACACAGAGAAAATATAGAAGGTGGCAAGTGAGAAAGATCAACTCACATACAAAGGCAGGGCCATCAGAATAATAGCAGATATCTCAGTGGAGACCATGAAAGCCAGGAGGGATCAGACCAATGTTTTACAATCACCAGTGCCAGCCCAGACTACTATACTGAGCAAAACTATCAGTTTTAATCAAGGAGAAAGGAAAATTTTCATTATTAAAAACACAGATTTAAGAAATGTATGGTCATTAAGCCATATCTACAGAAGATACTGAAATGAATACTTGTACCTGAAGAAAAGATTAAACACACCTAAGAAGGCATAATGAGGAAATAAACATTCCTAGAGCACTCAATCAAAAGAAGCCTCATAGGACACTACAATAACATCAGCATGACAAGAATTAATACACATTGTTCAATATCAATCCCCTAATGAAGAGAGACACAGGGTAACAGATTGGATCAGAAAGCAGGTCCATATTTTTTCTGCTTTCAAGCAACACTTCTTGACCAATGATAGACACCACCTTAAGGCAAAGAGTGGGGAAAAGGTGAAGTACCAAATCAGAGACCAGTGTTCAGGAACAGAAAGTAAAATTTAAAAGCATTTCTGTTTGTACCAGTACATACATTTCTACATATACTTAATGTGTTTATCTCTACAAGTTAGCTCAATAACTTAAGGAAACTATTTCTTTTCCTTATGTGAAGGTCAGAAGACTATGTCCCTGGGTATCTTTATTGCCACAGAATGATTTCTCCTTGAGAGAAGCTCTTGGTCATGGTGGGTCACGGAGTGGAATACTGCAAGCAGAGAAAGCCACATTAGTGGGAGTACTTTCCTGCACAAGTGATTGTACTCCAGGTGGAGGAGTGATTGTTGGAGGGACAGGATCTCCTCTTGTGTGCCAAGCCTTATGTGAAGGTGCAATTGCTGCACTCCATGCAAGCACGCACTGCTTGCACAATAGCTTCCTAAAGAAAGACAGGTGTGCTTTAGAGTAACCTTCTTTAAGAAGTCTTTAGATCATTGAGAGACAGTATAGAAAAGACATCTTTTTCAAATTTTTATTTTAAATTTTGGTTTAGAACAAAGTTCAAATTCTTCAATTCACATATTTTAATGTGCATCTGGTCCAAGCATTGTTAATGTCACAACATTGCCCTATCTATCTATCTATCTATCTATCTATCTATCTATCTATCTATCTATCTATCTATCTATCATCTATCTCATCTCTACTTTACCTCCTCTCTCTATCTCTATATCTATATATCTATCTATACACACATATGCATACATATACATATACACACGTCTCTGTCTCTCTCTGTCTCTCTCTCTCTCTGTCTCTCTCTCTCTCTCTCAGGGTCTTGCTTCATAACAATGCTGGCTGCAGTTTCCTGAGTACTATATTAATCAGATTGTGCTACAGGCTCATTTATTTGAATGTGCCATGTTTTGACAATGTCTACCTTGATACTAGGAAGAAATATTTCACTGAAGGAATTCCAAATGATCAGAAACTTTGAGGTGAAAACTGCCCCATGATAAATGTGCCCTCGGTGTAAAACAACAATGTGCTCTCTGGATAAACACTGCCAATGAGTAGGAATGGAGACTTCAAAAACCAATGACCAAGAGAAGGCAGATGTATGAGAAAAGCACACTAGGATCATTTCCACAGATAAAGATGTAACACAAGCTAGTGTTACTTTTCTTAACAAGATCAAAATGGTACCAAATGTCAGGTGTTTCCCTGCACCACCAGTTATGTGTTTGTTCCAGAATTCTAGCTAATGATTTTGGGATTCTATAGCCTAATACATAAGCATAAACTACATCATGGGAAGCAAACACAGATAGCAACCATAATCCTTCTCCCTACTTGTTCTTTCTAGTGCATTTTATAACAGCCTGACCTTCTGTCTTGTGATCTCTTGGCTGGGCCAAAGTTCAGTATTGAAAATAAATCCAAATTCCTCTTGCTTCATTACAACATCATTAGCAATTTCATCAGTTCTGTAAGTAATTATTGAATGTTCATTATGAGGCTCACACGGTGCTAAGTGTAGGGTTGTAAGACAACAAGGTCAAGTGTGTTCTACTTTGGAGATTTACCAACTTTATAGACAAATGTATTCATCTTTATTCAGTTCATTAACAGTTTATAGGGATCACTGTGTCATGTGCTAGCTTATAGAGATTTGGAGGAATGGTGACAGGTGCACCTTGATGACTTATAAGCAGGACATTGAAGCAATGCTGCTTGACACGGGGCAAATGCTCAGGTCACCTGTGACACTCAGCGGTGGGCTTTTCAACCTTTTCTCAGCCCCTCTCTATTTCTCTCTCCATTCCTTTCTATTTCCAAACTCATCATGCCCTGTGTGTGTCAACTGAACTCTGTCTATTTTCCCATTCTGCTTCATTAATAACTCATTTTAATTGGTAAGTTCACCTGGAGGCTACATCTCCCAGATAACAGAAGATACATCAGTGAAGGCAGTTTTCCTACTGAAGCTTTTGGCTGACCTAACATTTTTACAAGACACATCTCCTCCTGATTTCTAGGTCAAATCATTTCCTATTCTATGATCACTATCTACTTTTCTGATAGTGAAAACTGTTAATCTAATATTCTACATCCATTTTTTTTCAAAACTGAGATAAATGTGTATCTTTACTTAGGAGGTAAGAGCATATGTTACAGAAGATACCTGTGTATCAAAATTAATGACCTTTTTTGCTAGTAATTCTAGAGATCAGAGCTCATTTGTACTGTGACATACACAGTAAGAAGTTTTGATTTGTAGCTTCTGCATGAAAACTATTTGGCTGTTAGCTGAAATCACCAACTATGAAGAAAGCTATCCTTTGAATACTGATCATTGCCCAGTAACAATGGCTATTTTACCTAGCCTCCCTCATCTGGAGAATGAAGGGGCTGATGATCGCAATTTAAACATTATTAATAAGTTACAATAATCACTATGGGTTTTGTGTTTGCTTTACTTCCATGATTTTATCTTTTATCTTATGAAGTTCTATGATATTTTCTTGAGCAGTTTTACACGTCAGTCATCCTTTATGAGTCAATAAAGAAATAACATGTTGAAATCTGCTGCCTTGTGTTTTAAACCTGAGACACTGTTTTAAAATATGTTAAATTTGTGTTAGCTATCAGAATACAGAAAAATAGTTTTGTCAAACAAGAATCATTACAAGAATGTCCTCTAGAGGGATCCATTTTATTGCTTTACAGCTATAAATTTAGCATTGCTGTATATTTTTATTGTATGCTAGACCACAGAAAGATTTATGGGTGCAAGTGAAGAAAGAAAAAAAAAATGAAATCACAGATGCATTATGAAATTTTAAGTTTACCAAAAAATGAATTTTGATATGACAAAGCATATCTTCAGGAAAACAAAACTTACTTTTCATATGTGAAATACTAAGAAACTTTATTTTTTTTAATTGATTTTATCGTGTCAGTTATATTCAGTCATAACTGATAATTTGGTTTCCTCCAATCAGGGCAATAATTAATTATCTGCAGGAGATTTTTACATGGTAACAGATTCTAAAGCACTATCTTGTTTACAGTCTGCTGCACATGTTAAAGTCGTTTTCATTCCTTAAAATAACACCATTGAGGTGACTCAGCAATTCAGAAATCTTGCCATTATTGCAGAGGACCTGGGTTTTGTTCTCAGCTCCCACATGAGGCAGCTCACACCCACCTGCCTGTAACTCCAGTTCCAGGGATTCTGGGGTGCTTCTCTATCTTCTGTGAATGTGGCAAGCATGTGGTATATATATATATGGGTAAGCAGAAATACATACATACATATATATATATATATATAATATATATAAGTTAAAAATAAAACCATATAAGTGATACACTATGAAATAAACCAAAGCATGAATTTTGAAAATTATCAATGTGCATGTGTCAAACTATTTGTGTTTTGATTCACTTATACACTTTTATTGTAATTTGTTGTGAGGAATGATGTAATTATATTATAATCTCAAATAATAAAAAAAAGCATTAAAAAAGAGAGAGATACAGAGGGTGGAACTGAAGAGATGGCTTAGCACTCAGGAGCAGTAGCTGTTCATGTAGAGAACTTGAGTCTGACTCCAATATATTTGAGTGGTTTGTTGGGTCATTCATAGCTACCTATGACTCCAGGCCTGGGCTCCAACACCCTTTTCTGGCCTCTACAGGCATTTATACGCATGTCCACATACACATAGACATAAAAACATAAACACAAATAAAGTAAAAATTTTAATAAAAAGATATAAAGTTAAAAATAAATGCATCAAATAAAAAGTGGCTTTTGTTTGTTTGTTTGTTTTTAATTATAGAGACTTCTATAAAAATTTAGGGAGATTAAGAAAAAGACCATTCCCTATGCCTAAATGCAGAGTGGGTTCTTTTTTTCTTTAAAATTTATTTTTATTTGTGTGTGTGTGTGTAAGTGTGTTTGTGCACATGTATGTGAATGTCTACAAAGGCCAGAAAAAGATGTTGGGTCCCCTGGAGCTGTAGTTACAGGCAGTTGTGAGTCACTGGATCTGGGAGCTGGAAGCTAAACTCTAGTGCTCTGCAAGCACAGCAAGTACTCTTAACCTCTGAGCCATCTCTCCAGCCCCCAAAGACTACGTATATTCTTGTCATAGATGACACATAGATAAGACCAGCCCCTCAGCCTTTGGTTCCCACGGTCAGCTGCCTGATGGAACCAGCTAAAGAAAGGTGCAAGCTGGCCAGTGCTTGCCTTCTGCCCACAACCATCTGACTTAATTGGTCTGGAGCAGAGCCTGAGCTTCAGAAGTTTTTTTAACCTCCTCATGTTCTCTCAGTGGTCCCTGTTTTTTTGACTGATCTCCTTTAAGAGTCTATATTATATTTATTTTTCTTAATTTCAATTAATAAAATAGGTTGCAAAATAATTAAATATCTGATAAATGAATAATAGAGAAAACTAGTCTGAATTAAAGACTGAGCTTAACGCATATTCACACATACACACACACACACAAATAAAACAATTAAAGTTATCACAAATAAAGGGTGAACTTTTAAAATTATAAGTGTATCGGTATCAAATTATTTGTGTTTTGATTCTTTTATACATACTTTTTGTGATTTAGTTTTTAATCTCAATTTACTTCTTATATTATTGAAGTGAACATGCATTTCTAATATTTATAATAATTAAGAAAATAATACTAAAATTTGGCATGTATCTTGCTCTTTCTAATTCCAGTGTATGCTCTTGATGGATTTTATTGAAGTCCTAAAATGAAATCATGTGTCTTTAGGCATTTTTATCTTCCATAAGGATTTTGGTGGGTTTATGAGTATACAGAATGTGAGGAATGGCTTGGTACTCAGAAAACTATGATTTCATTCAAACTTTCACAAGTTTGAGTGGCCTGACACAAATTTGTTTTTAGACTTAGAATATATATCTATATATATGGGGAGAGAGAGAGAGAGAGAGAGAGAGAGAGAGAGAGAGAGAGAGAGAATAAAATGAGAGAAAGGAGTGCTTGTATAGAGAAACAGAGCCAAAGGGATCTTTGTTCACATGACCATAGAAGCTGGTAAATCTTACAGTGAAGAGCCTGTAATCTGGGAGTCCAGAAAGCTAGTTGTATGGTTCCAGTTGTAAAGCTATGTCACTGTGTCTCAGGACAGGGGCAAATGGAATTTCAGTTGCAGAAGAAAGGCATACTTGTGTTCCCTCTGGTGTTTGGTTCTATTTAGTTCCTCAACAGTTTGAATGACAGCCACTGAGGAGGCAGGCTCAGTCTTCTAAGTCAGTCCACAAGGTAGAGCAACAGTTTTCAGGCTTGTTGGCCTTGGTGACTCCATTTTATAAAACAGCCATCAGGTGCATCTTGAGTACAAATGCTAAGGTAGAATGATTTCACATCTTGATTGTGCAACCAAACACATACCATCCATTCAACTCAAACTATCAGCACTGATTGATAATTAACTTAAACAGATAAAGTATTATCACCTGGAATTTACCAAGTTAAGACAGAAATACTTAGACATATGAGGGTATAGAAACTATAACAAAGAAACCATACAGTAAACTTAATATACACATTAGACCAAGGAGTGAGGGCACCCTCTCATGTGTATTTTGTATTGTATGAAGAAAGGACATGGCAGCCCCTGTGCCCCAGCCAGCAGGGCAGCTGGTACAAGAGTCACAGGACACACTGGCTACTGCAACCTCAGTCCTCAGACTCTGGGTCTGGATCCAGTTCTATGAACAACCCTGTGGTGGGGTTTAGTTAACAGCTAACTAGCTGTGCTTTCTTTTCATTTCTGCTCTTGCGTTCACTGAGGTCCTGTTGCTTCTTTAAATCCCAGTATCCATTCCCTCACTTGTTTATTATGGGTAAAACATAACCTGCAATCTAGTGGTTGAGCTAGGTATGGTGGCATATATCTGTAATCCAAGCTTTAGAGAGGCATAGGTTGGAGGACCAACAATCCAAAGTCAGATATAGAAGATACTATGTTCTACAAAGGACAACCTGGTCCCCAGGCTCTCACAATCTGTCTTCTCTTCTGAGACATTACCAGAGCCTTAACTGTAGGAGTGTGTTACAGGTGTGTCAGCTGGGCATAGCCGGGAATGATGTAGTCATCTGTTCTCTGCATTTAGACCAGTTGTGGGTTTCTGTGATCTGCTGTAAAAATTCCCTACATAAAGAGCTCCAGGCAATTCAAGGGTGCTGAGAGAGGAAACTCAGTCATCTGAAAGGATGAGTATTGGTGAAATTATTAAGGACACTCCACATACTTAAAAGGGAGGTTTATTTTGTGGGGTAACTTACAAGTGAAGGGATGGGTAACAGGGTCTGGGAAAGGTGTGGCGCATTCTGGCGGTATTCTCTGGAGAACTCTGCTTGGTCTACCTCCAGCGTCCAGGGTCCAGGAACCAAGAGAGCCGGCACATCTGGATCTCAGGTCTTCAGCATCCTCTCTCATCCCTGCCTTGTAGGTGTGACAGTTACCGAGGCCTCAATGGGGGTTGGAACTTCCAGATCAAAGCTGTAATGGTTACCACTACAGATGAGTACTTTGATAGGTTATAGACTCACAAACTGCCATCTGTAAATACACACAAAAACAAGCAACACTACATGGATTCAGAAGGCTGTATTTATATGCATGTATGTTTATAAATAAACATTTATGGAAAAGAAAATAATAAATTAAAAATTTGAGAGACACACACAGAAAAAGGAGGACATGGGAGGAGTTGGAGAAGGAGAGGGTGGTATAAAAACAATATAAATGCAACACTCATGTATGAAATTCTCAAAAAAAAATGTAAATCAAAATTTTAAATAGCTCAATGTCAAGGCCAGCTTGTGTGACAAAGGGGGAACCTTTCAACAGCCAGATTCCAAAACAAACTGAAAAACCCTTTGATTGCCAGTAATATCTCTAATCTATCAGGCAAAGTCCTAGTACTTATTGAACTCAAACTAATGAATAAACATACTGAGATAATATCTTCTAAAGATTTGTTTATGTATTTGTGTATGGGGTGGGGTGGAGCAATGTAGGATCACTTGAAGAGGACAGTAAGTAGCTTCCATCACTTCGTAACTTTCTTTGAGGCAAGGTCTTCCCCTGAACCCAAAACTCATGTTCTCTTAGCAATTGTGAAAGTGAGCAAGGACCAGAATCCTGGCTATGACTGCCCTACAGCTGGAGTTACAAGCAAGCAGTAGATATCTGGCTTAAGGCAACATAGTCTGTGAAGATATATAAAACAAAGCATTTCCCAAAGTGTGCGAAACACTAAAAGGCTCATATATTTGGTTACTAAAAATGTTTCAGTGGACGTTTCACAAGACCTTTAGTACCTATTACTTTTTAAACACTGAACCCTGTTTTGGAGTCTGCTTTGCAGCATTTATGCCCCTGCCGCAGGTCTTCTGCAATGATTCCTTTTGGTATAAAGATTCCTGATAGTTTGTGGTTTAAAATTTATTTTGCTCAGAAAATGAAAATAACTGTGGCCTCTGGCCCCTGCTGCAAAGCTCCAGGGAACCTGGGAGACCCGTGGGGGCTCCGGAGGTGATACAGAGGTGGAAGGGAAGTCTGCAGACCCCGCAGTAGCTCCAGGACAACTGGCAAAGAGAGGAAAGGCAAGCCTTAAGAGAAGATGCTTTTAGAACGCGTACTCACAAAACTGGAAGGAGAGATGGCAGAACAGAGCCACCCAAGGTGGAGAACAACGAATCTACACCCTTCCCACTGTATCTCAGCCAGCAGACTTCAAGCTCAAGAATGGGGCGTAATGAGCCGAGGGGCTGCTTGCACGGAAGACAGGGAGATGTGAGGCGGCATGAAGCCCCTCTCAGAAACAAGTCATTGAGTGGGGTCAGCCCTGGGCCTGGTGGCTACTCCCATCATGGAACTGCCAGCACAGTTGCTTGCCTGCCCTGATGGGAGATGGAGAGAACCCGGCAATGGCACTACTTACAGGCTGCAATCTGTGAGGTGGAGCCAGGGGAGTTTGGGGGCAGCAGACATTGAGGGCTGGTAGGTGTGCAGCTGCCAGGGGCTCTCACAGAACCTGCCCCTGGATGTCCTGCCTAGCCGAAACATTCTCCTGACTTGGCAACAGCAGCATATCTGAAATGAGCCTCGGCAATGGTCTAGTATTTATTTATGGTACTTCAGAAACCAGAAACTTTGAACTAGACCAATGAGTCCTTGCAGTGAATGTTTGCATGCAAAGTAGTTTGGGCAGAAGGATATACTATGTGGCACACTGCAGTTTCGAATGCCCCTACTAAGAGCGAGTATGAAACGGAGAAGTAGGAAAGATAAGGGAAAGGTGCATGCCCTTGCTGAGTGGGGCTGGCAGGGTGGTGTGCAGGAGCCTGGAACTTGCACAGACTCAGCCCCCAGAACACAATGCCCAGCTGGTTGATGAGCAATGAGAGAATGCCCGAGATGCAGAATGGTTCATTTTCTAAATTAGACCTCCTCAAAAGACCTCTATGGCAACTGCTGCCCCTGGAGGCCATGTTGTTATCCTTGGTCTGTTGCCTCCGGCGGTGTTGAAGCCTGAGGTTCATATGGATATCCATGATCCTAAAGTAGCCAGAGCTGTGTTGATGTCTGTGGCCTCTGTTACCACTGAAGACCATGCAGATGTTCATGGTCTGTGCCGCCTCCAGATGCCATGTTGATGTTTGTGGGCCATGCTTTGGCTGGGGGCCATGTTGATGTAAGTGGCCTGTGCAGCCACCTGAGGCCATAGTGATATCAGTGCTGCAGCCTAGGGCCATGTCTGGGACCATGGTACTACTGCAGTCGGGGATGTGTTGATGTCCTTAGCCATACTGCCACTGAAAGCCATATGGATGCCCATGGTCTATGCTGCTGCCTGAAGCCATATTGATGACTGTAGGCTGTGCTGCTGCTAGGGGCAATGTTTATGTTCTTGGCCTGTGCTGCTGATGAGGGCTATGACAGTGTCTGCGGCCCGTTCTGCAGCAGATGGCTTTGTTGATGTCCATGATCTGTACTGCCACCAGATACCATGCTGAGGTCTGCGACATGTGCTGACATTGGAGACCATATGGATGTCCACAGTCTGTACTGTGGCCAGAAAACATGTGGAAGTCCATGATCTGTACTTCTACTGATTGTAAAGGGCAAGGAAGCTACTTTTGGAGTGGGATCAATGAACACAGACTCACAGTTGAGAAAGTAGGATCTAGAAAGCTTCTGCGACAGCGCCCCTACTCCCACCCCATCTCATCCCAACCCCCACAAAGAGTAACAGCCTAGACAGAAAGCCATCGATTGTGGACAGTTACACTTCAGCATCCTTATCACAATTTTAAAAAATTCTCTTCGATGCCTTTTTGTGGGGAAGGACTCAGTTTTCTTTAAGGGGCTGGCTACTGGGAGTTTGACCACACTCCAGTGAGTTTATGGGCAACACACTTTGGACTGTTTTTTTTCTTCTTTTTTTTGGGGGGAGGGGGCTATCCTAAAGGTGGGGAAGCAGTATTGGGAGGACTGGGAAGTGGGTGTACTTGGGGTTCATGACATGAATTTCCCAAACAATCAATAAAAATATGAAAAAATATTTTGTTAACATTTGTGGCACTTCTGGAGGTATTTGTTCATCACAGAAGACCTTGGGGACTACAACTTGGACCCAGGGTCCCAGCGCAGTCCTTATTACCAACTTGTTTGTTTGTTTTTTGAGACAGGGTTTCTCTGTGTTGCTTTGGAGCCTTTCCTGGAACTCACTCTGTAGCCCAGGCTGGCCTCAAACTCATAGAGATCCGCCTGTCTCTGCCTCTCAAGTGCTGGGATCAAAGGCATGCGCCAGCACCCTAGGGCACCAACTTTTAATTTAAACAGATTACAAATTACGCTTTAAAACTGGAATAGAGCTGTTGTGGATACCACTCTATATAAATAAAACACTGTTGGCCAGTGACCAGACAGGAAGTATAGGCGGGACAAGGAGAGAAGAGAATTGGGGAAACAGGAAGAAGGAGGGAGAGACACTGCAGCCACCGCCAGGACAAGCAGCATGTAAAGACGCCGGCAAGCCACCAGCCACATGGTAAGGTATAGATTTATAAAAATGGGTTAATTTAAGATAAAAGAACAGTTAGCAAGAAGCCTGCCACGGCCATACAGTTTATAAGTAATATAAGCGTCTGAGTGATTATTTTATAACTGGATTATGGGACTGCGGGACTTGGTGGAACCTGGAGAGAAGCCCTCCAGCAACATAGAGCCACAGGACAAGTTGGTA
Organism: Peromyscus leucopus; assembly: GCF_004664715.2. Lineage (NCBI taxonomy): Eukaryota > Metazoa > Chordata > Mammalia > Rodentia > Cricetidae > Peromyscus > Peromyscus leucopus. The sequence goes on from NC_051069.1 coordinate 81,386,935, forward strand.
AGAGGCAAAAGAAATGAATACATATCAAAGATGAGGTTAAAAAAATACTAAATCATTGTGTTTTTGCAATAGCTCAAATTTGTATAATCTTTTAGCAAATGTGAAAATATATAAAATGAAGAAAAGCATAAATCCAAGTGGTATAAATGAAACAGGCTATAGCTATAGATATGGAAGGCAGTAGAATTATTAGAACATATTTTAGGAATCACCAAAAGAATACAAGTTTTAAAGAAATAAACAGATCTTTAGACCACTAGTAAAGTCTCAGACTAACCTCATAGCAAGTACAAATATATTATCAGACAAAAACAATCAATGAAAACTTCTTAACATGCAATTTTCTCAGGGTGCAGAGTGATTTGCAATTTTATTATTGATTCTGTCATTCTTCCTTCTACATGTCCATATGTTTAATTTTGATTTTTTTGCTTCCTGGATCTTGATCTTCCAGTTCCCTGTTATTACAGGTAAAGTGTTCTACCAAAGTGAGTGGTCACCCTCTCTATTTTAGAGAAATTGTAAAATAAATCTACTCAGGCTGGAGCTCCTGTGTAAACATCAAAGAGTTTACATGTAATCTGTCCACATTCTCCTGCCTACTTTCTAAACATTTATGGAAGGCTTCAGACACAGTGTATTTTGTACATTAATACAGTTTGTGACTGTGAGCTGCTTAGGAAATAGTGACAGGGTATCTGTGGTGTTCACTATGTGCACAAGTTTGGTGAAAATTTTTGTTAGCATTTGTTTTAATCCAAAAATATTTGGCCCTCTTCTACCAGAAGACTGGCTGTATACTTTCTCAGACCAACAAAGGAAGTTTTTGTTTCTTATTATTCCATTACTGCCATGGCCATTTCCATAATATATTTTGGAACAAAACAAATATAGTGTTTTATTATATCATAATCAATGAAATGATTGATAGCCTTTTATATAAAAAATGAGCATTATGCACTACCAAATTAAATATATAGCATATTTCATTCTGTTTTCTTGAGCTCCTACTTAACTTCTGAGCTTTCACATTGAATATATATGATTGATTAAAAGCTTTTATAGTGATAATTTTTGCTTATTATCCTTTCATTATGACTGATTCTAGAATTATATATAAAGTTTTTCTTCTAAGTATACCTTTATTCTTGTCCTAACCATATATGCAACAATATAAAGAACATGAAATCTGATTAAAAGTCAGATCTGTAAAACTTTTAAATGTCTTTGAAAGTAGTATAAGAGTGTTTGTTTTTCAAAAATATTAACAGTCTTCACAAATGCTATAATGATTACCTTGTATTTTCTTTAAATCTCAGTACTGGCATTTTCTCTCATATAATTCAAGTCACATTATTGCCTTCTTTTTCCTCACAACCCTAATCCATTTACCCTGGTTAACTGCCAGAATCATTAACTCTTCAACAGTTTTTCATTCTATCCTTTCACGTATCATTCACAAAGTCGCTCTGGTTTAGGTTGTGTTCTCTCCCATGCACGCATGCTCTGTCACTCTTACCCCTCCATCTCCACCTCATTCCTTCTCATTTCTACCCTCCCCACATCCTCTTATCCCACCCCCTCCATTTGATCAAGGACTTGTGTGTTTCTTTGACAGCTTCAGGGTTAAATCGTGGGCATATCCATGTTTGACTGGTGGGTTGTAACTTTTACCTGAAGAGTGGTTGTATTTATTTTAGGGATATTGGGAATTGCATATTTCCCTTCTATTATGTCCACAGCTTAAGGCATCCTTTCTGCTTATCTACTCGGCCTGAGTTCTTTCTTCAGCTTGGGATGGGGCTTGGTGTTCTGAGAGTTTAGTCCCTGATTCTAACCTGTGATTAAATTTCTGCAAAGATATTTTTAATTAAAAAATCTTGCTTCTATCATTTTAAATATTCATATATGATTGTTCTTAATTCCTGATGGCTTTCATTTTTTCTGGCCATTTACCTTACTTGTCATTTTTTATTAATAAAAAATATTCAAGCTATTAGACCAGCAATTTTTTTTATTTATTTTTTACATATACATTTTTATTTTACAATACCATTCGGTTCTACATATCAGCCATGGGTTCCCCTATTCTCTCCCCTCCCACCCCCTCCCCTTACCCCCAGTCTACCCTACATTCCCACCTCCTCCAGGACAAGTCCTCCCCGAAGACTGTGATCAACTTGGTAGACTCAGTCCAGGGAGGTCCAGTCCCCTCCTCCCAGACTAAGCCAAGTGTCCCTGCATAAGTTCCAGGTTTCAGACAGCCAACTCATGCAATGAGCACAGGACTTGGTCCTACTGCCTAGATGCCTCCCAAACTGATCAAGCCAATCAACTGTCTCACCTATTCAGAGGGCCTGATCCAGTTGGGAGCCCCTCAGCCTTTGGTTCATAGTTCATGTGTTTCCATTCATTTGGCTATTTTTTTTCAATAATTGAGTAAAACTGAAATTTATTATATGCCACAGTCGTCCTAGGGACCTCCATGCTATATATATATAGCCTCTATGGTTCTATGGGTTGTGGTCTGATTGTTCTTTATTTTGTATCTAGAATCCACCAATGAGTGAGTACATACCATAACTGTCTTTCTGGGTTTGGGTTACCTCACTCAGGATGATTTTTTCTAGTTCCATCCATTTGCCTGCAAATTTCATGCTTTCATTGTTTTTCTCTGCTGAGTAGTACTCCATTGTGTATATGTACCACATTTTTTTCATTCATTCTTCCGTTGATGGGCATCTAGGTTGTTTCCAGGTTCTGGCTATTACAAATAGTGCTGCTATGAACATAGCTGAGCATGTATCTTTATGGTATAAATCAGCATTCCTTGGGTAGATGCCCAAGAGTGGGATGGCTGGGTCTTGAGGTAGTTCGATTCCTAATTTTCTGAGAAACCACCATACTGATTTCCACAGTGGTTGTACAAGTTTACATTCCCACCAACAGTGGAGGAGTGTTCCCTTTGCTCCACATCCTCTCCAACATTGGTTGTCATTGGTGTTTTTGATTGTAGCCATTCTAACAGGTGTAAGGTGGTATCTCAGAGTCGTTTTGATTTGCATTTCTCTGATGATTAAGGATGTTGAGCATTTCTTTAAATGTCTTTCAGCCATTTGTAGTTCTTGTTTTGTGAATTCTCTGTTTAGTTCTTTAGCCCATTTTTTAATTGGACTGTTCAGTACTTTGATGTCTAGTTTCTTGAGTTCTTTATATATTGTGGAGATCAATCCTCTGTCATATGTGGGGTTGGTGAAGATCTTTTCCCAATCTGTTGGCTGTCTTTTTGTCTTATTGACTGTGTCTTTTGCCCTGCAAAAGCTTCTCAGTTTCGAGAGGTCCCATTTATTAATTGTTGTGCTCAGGGTCTGTGCTGTTGGTGTTTTATTTAGGAAATGGTCTCCGGTGCCAATGCATTCAAGAGTGCTTCCTATTTTCTTTTCTATTAAGTTTAGTGTAACTGGATTTATGTTTAGGTCTTTGATCCACTTGGACTTGAGTTTTGTGCATGGTGACAGATATGGATCTATTTGTAATCTTTTACATATTGACATCCAGTTATGCCAGCACCATTTGTTGAAGATACTTTCTTTGTTCCATTTGTATAGTTTTGGCTCCTTTAGACCAGCAATTTTGTCATTAGTTTAGGTTCAGAGTTGAAGTTCCAAATGATTCAGTTTTGATGCTGATTTATTCAGCTTTTTGAGCTGAACTTATCATCAGTAACTAGTGTGGGCCAGGACGTCATTGGTAGAAACGTTTGCAAAAGGATCTAAATGATGCAGGAGCCTGGAGCACAGACTGCCTTCCTGGTTGTTTCTGTTCTCTTTTCTGTCACATGTTCTGCATGGCCCTCTTACTAAGGCAGCGCCAACTGGACTCAGTGTGTTAATTACTTTCCTATTACTGTGACAAGACACCATTGTTATGATCAATCCATGTGAGTCTATTGAATAGGTAATAGGAATTTATTAAGATATCAATTGAGGAAATACACTCACAAATACAGAATGGAGTAGATATCTAGCTGAAGTCATCCTTTGATCTGAACCAGAGTGAATCTACCTCGCAGGCAGGAGCAAGGAGACAAGGCATGTGACCCGTTTCCCTCTCCTTTAAGAGGTCACTGTAAGGGCATGAAACATTGCCTCCTTAGGACCCTATAGCCTAAGGTCTTGGGCAGAGCAAATACCACTACACACCATGACCAAGGCTACTTATAAAAGAAAGTGTTTAATTGGGGTTACAGTTATAGAAGAAGGCACAGAATATACATTACCATTCCTAAAGAAAGAAATTAGAGTACAATGAGGAAATAGTGGACCAAAGCAAGACCTAAACCCAGCAGGGCAAACTCCAAATCCTGTAGCTCCATATCTGATATCAAAGGGATTATGTAGATGACTCTTCCTTTCCATCTTAGTGGACTGTAACACACTTCTTTCTCCTAGACTGCTTCTACTCCATGTGTGACATTCTTCTTGGCAGATATCCTATGGATCTATCTCTTCTAACAGTTTAAGGTGTGCAATGCAATTGAGATTTCACTTTCACAACTTCATGAAACAGTTTTTCTAAGGACCTTCAAGCAGGAACTCCCTGCCACACTCCTGGCTTCATTGCCACTCTTTAACTGGGGAAGACGAATTCACAACCCTTTACTCATGTATCCTTCATGATACTAAAGGCAGAACCTCAGGGACAATGTTGCCAGGTTCATCTGCCTGCTTAGGATGGAGCTTGCCCCCCTTAAATTATATTTTCAGCAGGTTTCATTCATTCACTTTATAGAAACAGGAAATTCCTTTGCCCCCCCCCTTTTTTTTCCTTCAAGAGTTGGAAGCTTAGCTGAGTGAGGTCTTGTCTTGAAGGTACCCCTCCATTTATTGCATTTCTAATCAGGCCTACCTTAATCTCCTTATCTCTTTCAGCACAACCCTAGACATCAGTACTACAATTTCTAATGCTCTTTTTGTTTTTTTCAATTTTCTTTTCCCTACTTTCTCTTTTTCATTTTAGATCTACATAAGATTGATCACTAACAACAATAGAACAGAGTCAATATTAGTTTACAATGAAATCTCTTCCACTGAAGAAATTAGACCATTGTTTCTTAAGTTAGTTCCAGGCAACTTCTTAGGAGAAAGACAGAAAGCAGCTACATTTTTTTTTTTACTAAAAGACCACATGAAAAGACTTGATTTCTCTCCAAGTTACAATATTGTTCCCCTTCTGAAACTTCTTGAGATGGAACTTCACAGTTTAAATAACTTTCAGCACTTACTGTCTGCCACATTTCTAATAGGATAGCCTCCTAAGAGTCTCTAATGTTCTCTGGGACATCAGGCTATGAGGTGTCATAAGAGTTGTAATCTAAAGAATACAGGAATGTAGAACAGTGGAGAGGAGAAGGGGTTGGTTTCCCTATCCTGTGAAATGAGCTGTCCTAATACCGGAGTTAGAGTCCAAAAATTTAGAATATAGATGTGATGTTTATAATGAAAAGTTCAGAGCTTAGTCCTTCCTGCATTTGGCTCTATGAGAAATACTATTTGCTTGTAGCCCATAAAAATCCCATTTCTACATATGCCTCATAATTATAATTATAATTTGGGAAGCAAATTAATGGTCAAAAGGACAACTTTCTACTCAGTAATCATCAAGCTATATACTGTTCAGAAAGGTCCAAAACCCTGCCATAACTCCCTCCTGGGATAAGCAGGGCTGTGAAGAGGATGTGTTTGTAGATACATGGCACATGGATCTGGTAAGGAGACCCCTTACATGCTGACTCCTCAGCGTAGTTTAGTGGACACCATGGTCTCTTCATAAAAAGGAAATTTCTAGTGTTGAGGTTGGTTTCCTGAGTTCTACACATCAAATTTTTCAATAGTATACTAAAAATTTGTCTAGTGGTGTATTAAAATCTCCTTTCAATTTTTACTCTCCTTGAATAATCAGTTATTGAAGAACTTGTTTTCCAATTCTCAAACAATGATAATATTTTCCAGTTTTATTTTTACTTGTGTCAGCATTTGATTTACAAATTGTGACCAATATAATAATATAGATCATAAATGTATAGTTTATATGTTTTTTTAATAATTTCATTTATTATTATATCATTTTAATTTTATATTATTTTTATATAACTTCTATTATCAGCAGCATTTGGTACATTTAGTTTCTAGTATTATCTGACCTATTTTATGTAGCCTTGTTATCAAAGTTAAAATTAGATGATCATTAACAAAGTTGAGAATTTTTCATTGTTTTATCTTTGGGGGCATATTATTCATAATATATTTAATTGCTTTAGCTTTATAAGTAGTAAAATCTAGATGGAAAATTAACAATAAGGATAACTTAGTATATGTTTCAATTTGTAAATACAGATATAACCTAACCTAAGACATAATCTCACTCCTTAGCCAGTATTTAAATTTAACTTTAATGGCAAAATTTGTTTCTGATCATTATCTCATTGGTGGTCAATAAATTTCAGACATAAGATCTTATATTATCTATTATCATTATTACCTATTATTATTCAGGTGTATTTTCCCTCATTATGTTTCATAATCTGACAAAGGCAACTTTGTTTCAAATTTTTTTCAATGATACTGCCCTTCAAGTATGCAAATAAAAGACCAGGTACTGCCCAATTTTCTTCAGCCAAAGTCCCTAACTTTGAAATCTTCAGACTGATTGGATAACTGCATCTTCTTCTTCAAAATAAATAAGTAAATAAAGTCTATGATATTCCATAAACTATCCAATGTTTATGTGCACTATTCTACTAGTGTACTGAGAGGATAAATTAGAAAATAAAAGGTGATATTTAATATGAGTGAGAACACTAGCATTGCATTCTACTTACCCTTGACTGTTTTACACCTGTATCACTTGCTAACTTGGAAAATTGTATTTCATTTACAACCATCTTCCTGACAAGCTAGAGAAACATGACTCCAGACACTACCTCTCTTCTCCATCCATTCTTCATCTTTTATCTCTGGATATTCTCTCTGTTCATTTTTGGAAACTGAGTAATGCCCCTATTTAACTATATCTGCATCAAAAGTTCTGTGTCTATATATATATATATATATATATATATATATATATATATATATATATATATTCTTTTTCCCAAAATTTCTGTAAATTAAGATATATACTAGGTTTTCTTGTATGTTAATTTTTCCATCTAAATTCTACTGTTCAGAGAACTAAAGTTATTAAATATATAATGAAGAATATACTAGAAAATATAAGACAGTGACAAAAATTTCTCAAGGTTGTTACTGATTCTCTCATTTTAATAATTCATCATTAGCTGAAAATATACCATTGACTCAATTTAATTTTTTGGCAGGAGAGATAGGAATGTCAACACATTCGTTTCCTTCACTGTTATTACTGTTGAACATATGGTACTTTAATATAATTGAGACAAAATAACATAGTTCTCAAGGCAAATGCTGAACATATAAATTTTTCTGGTGACAGTTTTTTAATGAAGGTACTATTCTGAAAATCTAGTCGTACAAAAGTGGCAACATTTTGGCAAATGGATAGACAATTAGGTCTTGCTAGCCAACTGCAATAACCCTCTAAGTTTCTGATGTGTCAGACAAAGAATTATAAAAATCATGCACCTCGAGTAGAGATTTAAGAAAAATGATGAGCTACTTAGGACATGTTTCTCACAAATCATCATTATATTAAGCTGTTAAGAATTAACAATTATTCACTGTCTTTTGGTAGTGACCAAATGATTTCTAAAAGATATGTAAGCATTTATTCAACAAAATCTATGACTCAACAAAAACAAGGGAGCCATGGCCTCAGAAAGGGACTAAGCCAGAACTTTTACATCTGTCCTAATGAAAAGTCTTCCAAAGAGCTTTTACAAAATGTTTTGGCATCCCCTACAGCTTCCTGGGTAGAGGAAGCATATGGGGTTGTTTCTGCAACCTGGGAGATAATATTGTCCATAATCTACGTGTCATTGATTGCCTAAGTAAAACGGATGGACAAGAAGGGAATGACATTGCCTGGTGCTTTATATGGAAGAATATGAAAGAATCGTTGGCCATGAGAAATGCATGCCTTGCAAGCATGGTCCTGTGTTATAGGGAAATTGGTCCAGTTGGCTTATATAAGTGATGATTCCCAAATTCTCTGCTTCCCAGAAAAGCTGTCTCAGATAGACTTCTGTGGTGGTGTTCTAATTGTACTGAAATGTGATTTTGATTGTATGTTAATAAATAAAGTTGCCCGGGGGTCAGAGCTATTAGAACCATAGCAAGAGTGTGGTGGTGGTGGTGGTGGTGGTTGTGGTGGTGGTGGTGGTGGTGGCACATGCCTTTAATCCCAGCACTTGGTAGAAGAGCTAGGTAGATCTCTGTGTGTTCAGGGATACAGCCAGCATTGGAGACATATGCCTTTAAGACCTGGGGGCCTGTACATACAGACAGTGACGAGGCAGTCACGTGTTTGGGTTTACAACCAATGAGAAGGCAGAACAAAAGACTATGAAACGACTTACACACAGGAAATAGCTGTCTTTCGAAAGCTAGGAGCTCACAGGAGGAAGGGTAAGATTTTAGCTCTGAGCTCTGACCTCTCGGCTTTCTCTTTTACATTGGTTCTGTGTTTCTTATTTAATAAGACAGTTGGTTACAGACTTCATAATCAGCAACTGTTGGAAGATATTGTCCATGACTCCACAAAATCCATACTGGGTAGTGGTAACTAGATACCATCAAGCTGCACACATAAGACTGATGCTCCACTATTCTGGTTTCACATGGAAGGCCCAGGGGGATGAGAGTGCAGAGCTTACTTTTCTTACTGCTTCCTTTCTTAACCACAACACTGTTTAAACCAGAGCATCCTACACAATTTCACTTTGACCTAAGCTTTGCAGTAATTAATTTTCCAAATGATTATGAAACAAAACAAAAGAAAGCAATGCAATAATATAATTACACAAATGTCAACATGCTGACAGCTGTCATACTACCAGTGGTGGAAGACTGACAGAACCAGAGGAGAACAAGAAAAGAGAAAGTGAATGAAAGTCTAGTTAAGTCAGTGATTTCTAGTGGTCAGAAACACAAGGTGCATATTCAAATTCTCTAAGGTACACAATTGTGAAAATAAACTCACTGGTTAGTCCAGCCATGTCACTAAATAATAAATAAAAAATAAGATTGCAGTATGACCATACCTCTTTGTCCTTGAACAATGAATACTAGAGCATTAAGTGTGGATCACATGTTGGGATCTCTTGGAAAGGAGGATCTCTCAGACTCTGATACCATTTTCTTCTGTGTTCAGGTGGCCATTAAACTTTGGGTAGTGTGGTAGGGTGGTATTTTGAATGTAATTGGGGTCCATAATCTCATAGAGAGTGGCACTATTAGGAGGTATGGCTTTGTTGGAGTGGGTATGGTCTTCTTGGAGGAAGTGAGTCACTGTGGGAGTGGTCTTTGAGGTTTCCTATGCTCAAGATACTGCTAAGTTTCTTAGTCAAATTTCTTTTATCTTCAAGATGTAGGACTCTCAGCTACAGCTACAGTACTATGTCTGTCTATACAACACCATGCTCCCTACCATAATGATAATGGACTGAACCTCTGAAACTGTAAGCAAGCCACCTCAATTAAATATTTTCCTTATAATAGTGGCCATGGTCATGGTATCTCTTCACAGCAATAAAAACCCTAAGACAGAAGTTGGTACCAGGAGTGGGGTATTGTGAGAGGCCTGACCATGTTTTTGTTTAGAGGAATTTGGACTTTGGTACTTTGGGTATGGAAAGCAGTGGAATGCTTAAAGTGCTGCTTAATGGGCCATACTAGTAGGAGCATGGAAGACAGTGGTGCTGGATGTGATTTGATAAACTGTCGGGATCAAGAGGTTTCAGAGGAAAAGAATGGTAGTTAAAGACAGGTTTAGAGCCGGCTTTGGTGGTACAAGTCTTTAATCCCAGCACTTGGAAGGCAGAGGCTGGCAGATCTCTGAGTTTGAGGCCAGCCTGGTCTACAGTGCAGGTTTCAGGACAGCAAAGTTTAGGCAGTGAAAGACAGAAAGCTGCTGAAGATGTAATTGAACAAGAGGCTATGTTCCAGCCCCAGTAAGCAGCAAAATTTGGCAGCTTTGACCATATGTTTCTGGCTTTAGACCTAAGGATAGAAGAAAGGAGTTATGGAATAAAGTCACCAAGGCCAGGTATTTGCCAGAGGTGTCCCTGAATGGACGTATAGTAGAGAAGCCATTGCACAAAGCTGAGAAGTTGAAGCCTGGATTGCCTTGGAGATCCCAAGATTTAGAAATATCAGAGTTGTGGGATACCTGCTGAGGAAAGCCTCTAACAGGGAGTAGATCCAGAAGTGTGTTGCAGTCAACAAAGCTGAAGGGAATTGAAGATTCAGAGTTTGGAGTTTGCCCATTGTTTTTTGGTCTTACCTTGGTCCCTTATTTCCTCTCTATGTTCCCTTCCCTACACTTTGGAATGGTAATGTATATCTTGTGCTGTTATATGTTGGAAGTATGTGATCTGTTTTTTGATTTTGATTTTATAGGAGATTGTAGTTAAGAGATTTAAAGTTATCTTGATTTCAAAATTTATGTCTAAGGATACATTGCTTTGGAAAAGAGGTTCTGCTCTTGTTTCCACAGAAGATGAAAATCTATGAATTGCTTTCAGTCTAATATGGTTTGATCAAAGAAGACTCCCTGAGAGGTCTCCAGATGATCCAACATCCAGAACAGCTTCAAGGCAACTGGTTCAGAAAATATAGCATTACAGACTATTCCAGTCAGGACTTGACCATAATTCTTAATTTTCTCAGGATCCCCATAAGACTACTAGTGTGCACAATCAGCAGAAAGCAGCCTACAAAACTACATCCACATTCTCCCCGCCCCAAATGGATTATGGGCATTTTTCTTTGTTTAGAGATTGGTTACAAATGGTTATTGGTTATAGTCAATATCTTTCTAAAGAAAAAAGGAGGATAGGATATAGATATGATAGGATAAAAGGGCAGGTTATGGAATCTACTTGTAAAGAGTAACAACTTATTTGAAATGTTTTACATTGCTCTGAATTTTAGTTTATTGATGTAAATGTGAAGTTAATTTTGTTATACTGTATTATATTTCTGCTCTTATTGAAGGTATTATGTTTGTATAGCTCATTTAAATTGCAATGTATAATGAAGAAATATAGATTAATAATTAGTCTCCGCTGAGTGACAGTGGTGTACACCTTTAATCTCAGCACTAAGGAGGTAGAGCCAGGCAGATCTCTGTGGTTTTTGAGGCCAGTCTGGTCTACAGAGCTAGATCCAGGACAGGCACCAAAACTACACAGAGAAACCCTGTCAACCCCCCCCCCCAAAAAGTCTCCATGGTAATCAAAATTATAGTCATGTTAGTTAAGTTTTCTAGGTATACACAGATATATTTCAATGAGCTAGGTAATCTTCAAACACTGCAAAGACCCATAGAATATGGCATTTAAAATATTTTAAGAACTTTGGCTTTCTGGACATTGAAACATGCCTGCTCCTGGCATCATCAATCTACTTTAGAGAAGATAATGGGCATTGAAGAAACCCTTTCTTTGTGATAAAAGCTAGCCACTGGGCAAAAAAATGTGCCCTTGCATCTACTGCTTGATAATATGTTGTATAAACCAGACATATAGGACTCATGGGAAAATCACCACTGAATTTGCCAAAACAAGGCAAAATAGTCCTTCATGTTCCTGCTTTGCAGAAGAAACTGCCAGAGAGTCTACAAAACACAGAGAGAAGCAACTGGGAGACTATAGGCCTATAGACTGAAGAGGGATGCTCCAATGTCGCACAAAAACTTTGGGTGACTGTCCAGGCAGCTAGCTGTCTCTGTCATTCTAGATTTTTGGAAGTTGCTTACAATGCTCTTCCTGTTTACTTAGGTAATATTATATCCTTCTGGCGTCTTTGATGTAGTTGAAGACTAAATAGTTATAGTTTCTTGGTTATGATAAAAGATAAATTAGCTATGAAAATTTATACTCACAAATATAAGACAGAAGATAAAATATTTTCTTTAATTTGTCAAGTATGAATAGATTAGATATTGTGATTATAATTCCTACTTGATAACTGTTCTATTATATGTAATTTTACTATGTTAAAGTTAAAACTTTCCTTTTTGATTAGATACAAAAGGAGAAGTGCTGTGGGATGTCGTTCTGTATGCTATGAATATGTGTTGCTCTGATTGGTTGATAAATAAAATGCTGACTGGCTAGTAGTCAGGAAGGAAGTATAGGTGGGATGAGCAGATGAGGAGAATTCTGGGAAGAGGAAGGGCTGAGTGAGGAGTTGCCAGCCAGATACAGAGGAAGCAAGATGACAAGACAAAACTGAGAAAAGGTACCAAGCCGCATGGTACCTTTTATAAATATAAATAAGAATTAAGGGTTAATTTAAGTGTAAGAGCTAGTCAGTAATAAGCCTGAGCTAATGGCTGAGCAGTTATAATTAATATAGGTTTCATGGGGGACATGAGTGGGAGAGATTTGATCTGACCACCAGCTGTCCAGGACACAGGAAAACTTCCAGCTACAGCTATGTAGTCTTTAACTCCATCAGAGATTTGAGAAGCATATAATATTATCTGAGTAAACAGGAAGTGAAGAGTAAACAACTTCCAAAATTAAAAAATAACATAGACAGTAGGCTGCCTGGACAGTCATCCAAGGTTCCTCTGTAATGTTGGCACATCCATCTTTGGTCTATAGGCCTAGGACATCTGACAGACCTTTCTATGAAGCAGCAATTTTGAAGAAAGGTCCCGCCTTGTCTTGGCAAAGTTTGACAGTTGCTGTCTTTTGTGTCCTGCCTGTCCAACCTGAAGAGCACATTGTCAGCAGTTGAGGCAATGGCCGTTTTTTAACTAGTGGCCAACTTTTGTCACAAAGAAAGCAAACTTCATATGGAGTTTCTTTGATGTCCATCATCTTCTTTTTAGTAGATTGGTGCTGCCAGGAGCAGACATGTCTCATTGTCATAACAAGTCTTATAGTACTAAAACATCTTAAATGTCATATTTTGTAGATCTCTGAAGTGTTTGAAGACCTCTGTCTGACCTTGAAACATACCTAATGTGACTGCAAATTTGATTGTAATAGGTGACTAATTGCTAACTTATATTTTTTTTATTATCCTAAATAGTTTGTAATAATAACTTTTAAGGACTAGGAATTTATATTACATTGTTAAATGAGCTGCATAGGGAACAATACCTTCAACAAGAGTAGAAACATATGTACGGTATATTCTAACAAAAATAACCTTAAATTTTTATCAGTATACAACAATACCTTAAACAAGAGTAGAAACATATATACAGTATAACAAAAATAACCTCAAATTTCAATCAATATACAAAAATTCATACAAAGTAAAGTATTTATAATAGTTGCTGTGGTCATGGTATCTTTTCACAACAAAAACCTAAGACAGGCGATGAAAGCAAACCCTACAGGTTTAGTATTACTACTAAGGCATTCTGCTATAGCATAGAGTCAATCACGAACTCAATGACATATATCTGTCTCCCTGGGAATTGACAGCTTCCTTTCCCCTCAATCATTTACTAGATACCACTATGCTGAAATCAGTGTCTTTTAAGTATGAGGCCCTGGGGAGCCTTTAAGGCTCTATTCAGTGAGCAGAAAGGGTAATACTTTTCCTTTGCATATTGTATGGCCCCTATTGTACATGATCATGATGGGTTCAATTGAAAGGCTGCAAGGCTCTGTAACCAGGACATCCCTAATAAACAATATAGATAAAGAATCAGGATTCACAGTTAGGTACCATAGCACTGGATTTCTTTGTTTTATCTGTAAAATTTGTACATCTGGACTGGTAGATAGGAACAATAAGTTGTTTTCCACTTGAAACTCTGTATCTATTCATGGTTCATGTAACACTGATGGATACAGTGAACTATAAGAACTCTTAAAGAGAATACATGCAACATTTCCTGTAGGGGATCACTTGAACTTTACTTCTTAGTTTCTCCATTAGACCACAGTGAAAGCTGCAAGTGTGTAGTCATCTATTTTAGTTTGCATTCCTGCTGCTGAGATAAATTACCATGATAAAAAGCAGCTGACAGATGAAAGATTTGTTTTAGTTTACAATTCTACAGAGGTAAGAACCCACCACAGAGAGGCAGCATGGCAGCAAGCAGAAGGCATGAAAACAGGAACAGGAAGCTGAGCGATCATACCTCTATGCACACATAGGAAGCAGAGAGTGTGAAGTGAAATTGGGGTGAGGTTGTAAACTCTCAAAACCTTCCCTAAGTGATGTATTTCTTCCAGTAAGGGAGGAGACAAGTATTTCAATATATGAGCCTACAGAAAATATTTCTCAGACAAACCAAAAAACTATCTTGGTGATTTCTATATAAGAGACTTCTTGGAACTCTATGTTGAAGTTGTTTATGGTTTACAATCAGATTAGGAAAAGGTGCAGAAAGAACTGAGTTGAAATATGGCTTTTACATGAATGATGGTTTAGTCTTAGAAAAATCAGCCCTTTGAGCCATGTTGTCCATTTGTCAAGAAGGAATTATAGAACCTACCCCACTCTAGTGCTGAGTAGAGCAACTGAGGAAACAAATGTAAATTCTTGTCACAATAACTAGTAAAAACGACATAGTCCATAAAAAGCAGGAACCATTACCTCTTTCCTCGGCATTATGTTTTATGAATATGTTTTTGTAGTGAAATAGCATCAAAAATGAAAGAGATAAAAATAGAAAGAGACATAAAAATTATTTGTAATTCTGTAATGTGATAAGGAGGAGAGGTATCATTTTCTGAGCATCAACTGTACACCAGAAGTTGTGTTGTAAATACTTAAATCTTAACAAGGATCATCAAGAAATTATTGTTGTTCTCATAAAACAAAAGGAAACTATTTTAGGCATCCATAGATACTTAAGACATCACATGTAGTACTGAAAATAACAGTAAAGGAAAATTCTGTAATATTATTAGAAGCAAGATCTAATCACAGTTCTGATTTTTCAGGAGATGTACTTTCCTTAATCAAATGAACAGGATGCCTGTAGAGGTCTCCTTGACAACCAATTGATTCAGGCATGCCTTGTGTTTTTTTAGTAATTGTATACTGTGTGTGTGTGTGTGTGTGTGTGTGTGTGTGTGTGTGTGTACAGAAGTAACATATTATTAATGCCATTCTTCTAACCCACAAATTACATGTTCTTTTTTTTTTTCTCTAAACAGCTGGGCTAAAATACAATTTTCCATTCCAGGACATTTTTCTTCTTTTGTAATAAGAACAAAATAAGAGGTAAAAAGGTAGCAGGCAAAAATAAATTCATTTGTGTACTTTTGATTTGCAAGCTTGACAAAGATTTAATTTATTGTCTCTAAAAATAAATTATGTCCCATGTAAAATTTTGAAATTTTTAGAAACTAGTTTGAATATCAAGAAAATTATCACAGTACATCAGAAATGAATTGGAGAAATAGATGTTACAGTGATTTTAGGAAGTGGTCTCTTGGCTTACTTTGTCTGTTTATTGCTGTCCTTCATTCTTATCACCTAGGATAAAAAGCATTTCTCTAGAGTGGCCTAAATATTCCTCTAACTTCCTGAAGGCTGAACTCCAAGGACAAAGTTCTGCTCACCAAATATTTTATAAGAAACCCATACAAGTATTTAAACAGAACCAATATGTAAAAAAATTGTTATATTTCTATTAGTATTTTCTATTTTTAAAAGTTTGAGTTCTAATATTTTCTGAAATTGGGCAGCTGAAATCAAACATGGGGTTATTACAGTATTAACAAACATTATCATTGTGGTAGTTTGAAAGAGAGATGTTCATAGGCTCAGTTTTATGTAGATTTGGATTCCCAGTTGATGGTGCTGTTTGGAAAAGTTTAAGAGGTATGGCCTTAATAGTAGAAGTATGTCACTGGGCATGGCTTTGAGAATTTAAGTCTCCTGTTATTTCCAGTTCACTCCCTCTGCTTTGTGCCATGATGAACTGAAACCCCTTTGAAACTAGGAGCCAAAGCAGACCTTTTTCCTCTAAGTCTTTTTTCACATAATTGGTCATTATTATAAAACCATGAATAATGCATGGTTTTCAGAAAAACACACACACACACACACACACACACACACACACGCACACACGCACACACCTCAAAACATAATAGTTTCA
Organism: Peromyscus leucopus; assembly: GCF_004664715.2. Lineage (NCBI taxonomy): Eukaryota > Metazoa > Chordata > Mammalia > Rodentia > Cricetidae > Peromyscus > Peromyscus leucopus. The sequence continues at coordinate 81,403,216 of NC_051069.1, forward strand.
GTGTGGTGATATTTTATTTGTCCTGAAATGTGGTGATATTTTATTTGTGCTTTGATAAAATAAAACTTGACTGGAGATGGGGGGGGAAGGCCAGCCATTTTAAGTAAACAAAGTCAGGCAGCACTCACCCTTAATCCAATCACTTAGCAGGCGGGATCTCTATGTGTTCAAGGACATACTAGGGAACAGAGCCAAGCATGAAGACATACACCTTTAATCCTTTAATCGCAGTACCAACCATAGAGACCTGGCAATCTGTACAGACAGGCAGTGACAAAGAAGTGAGGTAGCTGGGCTAAGAGCCAGTGAGAGGGCACAAAAGCAAGGCATATAAAGATGTAAATAGACAGGAAGTAGTTTGCATTTGGAAACTGCAGAGTTGGTGAGGTAAGGTTGGCTGGTGGCTTTCTCTGATCTCTCTAAGGCTTTCACCCCTATATTTGGCTCCGTGTTTTTTTTTTTTTTTTTTTTTTTTTTTTTTATTTAATAAGATCATTTAGAAATTCGTCTACATTTCAGGTCCTTTAGGATAAAATGGAAATTATTGTTTGAGAATTTCTCCCTTGACTTTATAGCTTTCTCTAGAGCAATGTGAAGAATTATCTGGAGCCAGTGGAAATCACATTCTGTTTCCTGGATAATGAGCAAATTGCAAAGCCTGGCCTACATCCCATCAGAAGGGTCTACACTCAAATTCCATAGTCAATGTGGCCCAAGATCCTCATGAGCCACCTGCTTTCTGTGGTACTTGTGAGGCTTAGCCTAGGCTCACCAACAAGCTTCCTCTTTACTCAAGGATGAAGCTTTCCTATGCCTGTATTTTCACTGCCCTGGATTCCTGTAGGTCAATTTCCCTATGCTCGAATGCTAGGTCTCTGTGGTCCTTCAGGGAGACATGCTGTAAACACTACCTTTCTTCACTGAGGTGTATATAAGCCTGTGCCTAAGGCCTCCTGTGTGCTGCTGCATTGATAGCATATCCTAGAGGAAACAAAGGAGACCCTTGTCAATGATCCTGATTCCTGCCTTTTCCTTTTGAATTTGTTGATATTGTATTCTCAACCTCCAAAGTAACTTGAAACATATTGTGTTAATATTGATTATTATTTTATAATTCTGAGGTTATAATATTTATGTCCAAATAACCATAAAATTCCAAAATGTAAAATTTACTCTTTCCTTCAAGATTCCTAAATCATTACTTTTTCTAATTCCTACTGCTGTTAACTCCCTGGATTTTCATTTGAACTCTAGATGTTGTCAAAATATAATGTGTTGTTTCTGTGTGCCAAATATACAATAAGCAAAATTCTGGATTATAACTCTAGTTCTCAGGTTTGCCAGACAAGGCTGTAGTAACATGCACTCCCAAATCACAACAGCCTTATAAGTAAAGAGGTAATTTACTGGTCATGTTAGCAATGGGTTGTTATGGATAATCAACAAATTGATGCCACATGGTCTCATCCAGAATTCAAAATAGGTCAGAAAAGCCATTACTTCTCAGGATGCACACATTTATAGCAATAGTAAGCAACAAGGGAAAACACAGAAACACACAATAGTCCTTGAGATCTAAGATTTGCGTTGATGTCACTTCTACTCAGACTCAATGACTACCCAGAGCAAGGGTAGTCGGGATTTGTAATTCAGGTGTGTCATGAGGGTTATAATCTTCTTAGTAGAAGGAAGATGAAATGTTTGGACCAGCAAGAAAACTGACTAGAATCATTTTGTATTATTTCTACATTTACAAATACTAGATTAAGCAATTACTTTCCAAAGATGGCATGCTGTTTATTTGCAGAAAGTACGTGCATGTTCAAGGAGGCCAAAGCTTTACCTCTACACCCTTAAGGTCTCCTGCTGGAATTAGTTGCCACAAATCACAAGGAGAAACACAGGTATTGAACATGGTGTGGTGGTCCTCATTCCCTCTTGGCCTGTTGGCCATCAGTCGGAGAGGGGAACGGGCAGAAGGGGTAACAGAAAGCTTTGTACACGGCCTATGAGCATGAATGGAGGCAGCCCTCCAGGAGACAGATTTTGGTGAATCGGCTCAATTTTATTCCAGAGTATAAGGAATATATAGGATTGGGGACAAACCCTAATTTGCATTAAGTGGCACACTCCTATCACAAGGCTTAGTATGTGGCAATAGGGGCCTATAACAGAGCTCCTAGTGCAAGTTTTCTTAGCAGGGATCTGTGCCAAGGGTCAAGCTATAGATGAATCAGGCATATGGTTTTAGAGGCATCTGGTTTAGAGACAGCTTTCAGATAAGGTCAGTCCTCCAGGCTCAGGGACATCCTCCAGATAAGGATAGGTAGAGAGCAGGAAGCTTTGCTGGGGGAGGAGGGAGCTCCATGTTGCCAAGCTTATTGAGATAAGTTGCTAGACCATGGGAAGGCTGCAACCTCTGACCAGCTAGCAATGTCTTTCAACACCATGGAACAATGAACAATCAAAGATATGGTGAAACCAATTGCTTCCATATAAATGAAGAGACATAACTGTAGGGAAGTCTTCTAATTATGCAGTGAGAATGAAGACTGGAAGTTCTGATCATACACATCTCTCTCTCTCTCTCTCTCTCTCTCTCTCTCTCTCTCTCTCTCTCTCTCTTTCTCTTTCTCTTTCTCTTCCTGGTGATAGGAGTTTCTTCCTTCCCTCGTATAGGGTGATACCTCTCACAAGAAGTTTTATCTCCTGCTGTTAGGAAATGGGATGTCAGAGTACCCTGTTGCACTTACTATTTATTCAAGGACTTGCACTTGCACATACGTAATCCTGGTTATTTTGGGGTAGAAGTTCTAACATTCTTCACAGGGAGGGAGAAGACCCTTTTAAATTCAGTAATAGGTGATGATATTCATTAAACTTCTTTGGATAAGGAAAGGTTTATCTGTCCTTTCAAAGAAAAAAATGTGTAAATGATGATAATCATAAATAAACAGAAAAAAGAGTAGTATTTATGAACTGATTGTGATATTTCTGTAGATGAACATTATTTAAAGAGAAATAAACTTGGGTAATAAAGTTAATAAACCAAAATACCATAAAACCAAAGTAATCCCCAATTGTCTTAGTTGAATCCTATTTTTTTCAGAATACAGCCATATGTTTCCTGGATGGTTCAAGTTTAAAAACACTTATATGAAGATTGTTTCCATGTGTATATTAATTACCACTATTGGCATGACAGTCTGAACCCACTGTGCAATGATTTCAATTTCTTAGTTTTTCTTACATGTGTCATTTGTAACATTTGCAGAGAGTAGGGCAGCTCAAATAATTGTTTGATTATTTTAAAGTTTGTAAAGTTCTGTGTCCAAGCTACAAGGTAGCCAAGCAAAATGACACAAAGATAGACCTTTAGAGTATGATCTTCAAGGTTGACTATTCTGAGATAGTCAAGGGCATCATGCCATGCTACCACTTCACATTTGCCTACCAAGAGATTATATAGTGCCCTAGAAAGGAACCGACTCATGGCAGCAAATCCTTGTGATGGATTACCCCTTCCAGTTGCTGAGTAGAAAGCCTGCATACCTTTTTTTCTTCCAATTCTGTGTTAAGATGAAGCTCCAAGCCCTGCCCAGTATCCCCACAGGACCCCAGATGTGAATCAGCCCCTGACCCCCTACTCATACTACTGCCCCAGTAGTGTGCTCAATTTCTCTGGCAGCTCATCTTTAGGACCCAGGCTTCATGGTCAACCTGATGCTATAGAGGTTACAGTGCAAGACTTCTCCCAGAATCCATCCTGATGCCTCTGGGATCTACCACTTGCCTCTGGAAGTTCACACTTAGAATCACAGGATATACCCAGCTCCCATTCCCTCACTACTGAAACCTTGCTCTGTTCCAAGGATTCCTGAGAACATTTCCCTCCCTCTCTGAAGCAATCTCTCTAGCACTAACAGCTATTTACAGTTCCTTTACCTAGCTAAACCTTGCGGGTTTTGTATTTTATCCTTTCTTGAATCCATTAAATACTTTTCCAATAAAATAAAATTAAACCGCTCAGAGAAATTTATCAAGGCAAACAGGCTAGTGCAACTGTGGTCAAAGGGGTACAGTGTGTGGTCAAAAGACTCCAGGACTCTGGGTATAGCAGAGCTATTGATTATCCACTGAGAAAAATTACAGATAAAGAATGGAATTGGCCAAAAAGAAAGGCTTTGTATGTTATAGGCACAGAACTGGAGGGGTGGGACTGCCCAGTCCTTTAGTCCAAATAAGTTCATCAGTAGCCCTAGTTGCCAGACATGCAGCTGATAGATTTGGTACTTGCTCTGCCTATTTTTTGGTCTTGCTTTGGTTTGATCATTTCCTGATATGTCTATGTTCCTCATTTTTAGAATGAGAATGTTCACTCTTTACTATTGTATACTGGAACTATGTAACTTTTTAAATTTCCAGTGAGAGCACAATAAAGAGATTGCCCTTAGTATATTAAGAGGCTTTGGACTTTTGAACAGGGCTGCTATTCAGTACTACAGGGTGCTGTGGGATGTTCTGTATGGCAAATGTGTTGCTCTGATTGGTTAGTAAATAAAACACTGATTGGCCAGTAGTCAGGCAGGAGGAAGTATAGGCGGGACAAGGAGGAGAAGAATTCTGGGAAGTGGAAGGCTGAGTCAGAGTCATTGCCAGCCTCCACCATGACAAGAAGCATGTGAAGATATTGGTAAGCCATGAGCCACGTGGCAAGGTATAGATTTATGGAAATGAATTAATTTAAGCTGTAAGAACAGTTAGCAAGAACCCTGCCATGGCCATACAGTTTGTAAGCAATATAAGTCTCTGTGCTTACTTGGTTGGGTCTGAGTGGCTATGGGACTGGTGGGTGACAAAGATTTGTCCTGACTGTGGAAAAGGCAGGAAAACTCTAGCTACAACAGGAGCTTTCAGAGAATGACTTGATTAATTTTGTATTATGGGATGGACATAAGCTTATGACAAGGAATGGAAGGCTGTGGTTTAAAAGTGATGTGTTTGGATGTCAAGCTGACAATGGATGGTATTGTGATGGTTAATATTGATTGTAAGTTGACAGAATCCAGAATTGCCTAAGAGATAAGACTGTGGACATGTCTGCAAGAGAATTTCTAGATTGACTTAGTTGAGTTTGGAAAACTCACCCTAAATATGGTGAGTACCATTTCTTATGATGGAGTTCTGTATTAATTAAAAAGGAGAAAGTAAGAGGAGAACCAGCACACAGCTCTCTCTGTTTCCTGACTATACATACACTGTGACTAGCTGCCTCACTTCCCTGAGACAGAATAAACCCTAAACCCTTTCTTCTTTAAGTTGCTTTTCTCAGATATTCATATTTGATATGTCCAGTTTCCTTCTTTGGGATTAAAAAGACTTGTTATTAAAAACAAGAAAACTAGTCTCAGTGACATCAGAATTGATAAGTCTGGGATTTCCTTAATTTTGTAGTTAATCTCAAGAGATGAAAACAGTGTATCTTAAAGAGCTTTTTCAGTCCCTGGAAGATAAAACTGAACTGTTATATTAGCAATAAACAAGCTGGTATTTATCCTATAATAATAGCCCTGACTAACACACAGTGTAGCAAAGACAAGACTGGACATGTTGTACACAAGTATCTTTCCAATACTTGAGAGATATAGGCAGGAAGATCAGGAGTGCAAGACCACAGTCTGCAAAGATCAGAGAGTTCAGGCCCAGTCTGTGCTACATGAGAACTTTAATCCCATATGCAGGAGATAGAGGTAGGTAGATCTCTGAGAGCTCAAGACCAGTCTTGTCTGTCCAGTGAGTTCCAGGCTAGTCAGAACTGCATGGTGAGACCCTGTCTCATAAAACAAACAAAAACCACAGGGTAAAATAAATCTTGAAAACAACCACCACTACAACAATTAAAAACAAACAAACAAACAACAAATGAATGGCAGCAGTAACAACAGCAAAAATCCAGCAAGAATAAAAGCAAGCCAAACCCAAACAACACCAAAGCTCTTCTAAATTTAACTATACTGCAATACATAAATTACCTTAAACTACATTTTCTCTATTTTAATGTATCCTTTCATAATTCTTGACAGTGTAAACTTTGATAACTTATGTACTATATACAGTATTATATATGTTTATGTGAAAATACTCACTGCATTGATCTTTCCTATGCTAATGTTAGGAAAAATAAAAACCAAAGCAGGCATCAAGGGGCACAACTCAAAATAGGTGTTGGGATGATGGCTGAGCAGGCAAGAGTGCTCACTGTGCATGCACTGGGACCAGAGTTTAGTATTTCAGCACCCATGTGAAAACTTGTGCATGCAAAGATCTGTAACTGGAGCACTGTGGGGAATGGAGATGACTGGAGGTTCAGTGGAGCTTATTGGTCATTCTCCTAGTTTCAGTTTCACTGAAAGATTGCTTTTCAAATGAGTAATGGGGAGAGTGCTAGACCAAGACAGCCTACAAACTCCTCTGACTCCTATATGCATATAGGTGCACATAACTACATAACCTTAGGCACCATATATACAACACACACACACACACACACACACACACACACATCTAAAAGTAAAATTCCAGTTTTAAAAAAACTTCTAAAAATGTATTTTTATTGTAAAATATATCCAGTACTATTATTTAAAATGTTTCATCTTCTTGAATCTATTTAGAATAGTTTTTCTTACTAAAATAAGCTTCATTAATTCACTGTTTCTTCTATTCAAACTGGCTGCCTTTTAATTTCTTTTCACATGCAATGGAAAATTTAAGCACATGGAAAGGTAATTAACAAAAGTTGTCTGAAAAGCAGTTCAGTATGGAATTAACACCAACTAAGATATCATCAAATTGGAAAATTAGTAACTTCTAAGATGTAGCTTTTGCAGATTTGCATGCAAATATGATTGGCTTAATTTATTTAATTATAAAACTCTTCAAACATTTTCATTATACTCCACTGAAGAGATTTTAATTATAAAACACGGCTTAACACTTACTACCTTGGTGCTATTTTGCAAGATAAAGCAGGCATTTTCCCCCCAGGCAGAGCTATGTGTTTTTGTTCACCTTGCAAGCAAGTTGATGGTCTATAGTGTGTCATCTATCTATCTATCTGAGTATCTATCACTCATCTATAGGTCATCAATCACCTATATCTCTATTTGCTTCACTTTAATTCTGTCTATACTCCCATTTTCCCAAAGTCCTTAGCTTGTGTGTTTATCATTCTCTTACTTTTCTTTATAGTTTGGGATGCATCCTTAACACTGCCTGGTTTATTTGCATACATTGCAAACTTTGTAAAAATGGAACTATACTTACTGTCTTAGTCAGTGTTCTATTTCAGTGAAGAGACACCATGACCATGGCAACTCATATAAAGGAAAACATTTAATTGGGGCTGGCTTGTAGTTTCAGAGTTTTAGTTCATTGTCATCATGGCAGGAAGTATGGTGGCATTCAGGCAGACATGGTACTGGACAGACAGCTGAGAGTTCTACATCTAGATATGCAGGCAGCAGAGAGAGAGAGACTCTAGGCTTGGCTTGGGCTTCTAAAACCTGAAAATCCACCCCCTGTTACACACTTCCTCCAACAAGGCCACACCTACTTCAACAAGGCCATACCTGCTAATAATGCCACTCCCTGGTGATTAAACATTCAAATCTATGAGCCTATGGGAGCCACTGTTATTCAAACTAGCACACTTACTATCCTGTGATGTTTTTTCACTCAGTGTTGGCTTTGTTTTTAATGGCTAGTAGAGGAAGTGCTTATGGAAGCTACACTGCCTTTTGCTAGCTCTATATTAATGCTACCATATCTCATTTATCTTTTGCCTTGTCAATGAAGGACTGAACTATTTTAAGGGTTAGCCCTGAATGATGTTATCTTGAGCATTATTGTGCTTTTCTTAAAAAAAAAAAAATGGCTAAAGAAGGCCTAAAATAGTCACAGTTTTAGATTTCATAAATATCAAAAATTAGGCGCTAGGGAAATACTGGGTAAAAGCAACATTTACTCTGAAAACATGAGGGCTTTATTTCTAATCCCCAGCACCCATCAAAAGCCAGGCCTGGCTGCTCATGCCTGTAACCCCAGCACTGGGCAGATAATAAAGAGGGATCCCAGGGCTTTCTGGCTACTAGCCTAGATGAAATGGTGAGCTTCTAGTTCAATGACAAACTCTTCTCAAGTCAATAAGGAAGTAAAAGAAGAACCCCAACATCCTGTTCTGGTTTCTGAATACATGTGCATGGACGAAGGCTCTCACACAGACACCCACTGCCCACCCCACTCCCACAAAGAGACACTTGTGTACATTCACCACATACACAGAAAAAAAAAATAAGTAAATAGTGCAAGGTTATATTGTGATGGTTATACAATATTTATTCCTGTAAAAATGGTATTGGTTTGTATTATTATTTTTATATCTTCAACACAAATTATTTTCCTACTATGTGTATTGTGGGCATTTTCCCATTTATGGCCTCTCTTTTTCTTTTGTTTATAATATTCTTCTTTTAAATAGAAATTCTTAATTTTGGTGTAGTTAAATAAGCATCTTAAGATTTTGTTATACAAACTTTATTTTTTATTTTTGTCTCTCCCACATGCATATTTTAGGAGCATTTTGTTTTCTCTTTCACATAATTCCAATTGTCCATTTGGGAAATCCCTAAGTTTCACATTCTCTAGTGTTCTGTGTCTTTCCTGCTACCTGCCCTTCTTAGGGGTGAATTGCAGCATCTTTTACCTTATACTCAAGCTTTCTCCTTCAGTCAAGTATTTTCATTGGCTTTAAAATTTATCATTTTTAATTGTGCTCTATTACATTTTCAGAAATGGATGTTCTTTATTTTTTTTCTTATCAAGAAATAATTAACTGGATGAAATATTCATAGACATAAAGGACTATGTAAAGAAGTTCCATTTGTAGTCCAATGGCTTTCTTGGTTACAGTGCCTGCCAAGACTGAGTTTTGGTTACTCCTTACAGTAGAAGGCATGCTCTGTCTTGGTAACACTAATGCTTCTTGTCAAACACAGTTCATAAGTCTGAGGAGCACCTGACTAATGATCAACTACCACATCTCCTATTCTTACCACCTGATATCACTTACAGGGAAGCAAGGGCTCCTTGAATTCTGTTTGTAATGTAATCTGTCATTGACATTTTCAGAAATGTAGTTGGTAAAGCATCCAGCAAGATAACCATGAGCCTAAGTGAACTGAATGAAATTAAAGCTAACAGTGAAAACATTTAGATTGTGAAGACCATAGACCATGAGATGATTAATTGCTTCAATAACAAGCATAAAAATATGTCTACAGAGCAGAGAGGGCAAAGTATCACCAGAGTAAATGTATGTTTCTCATGTTTCTCAACTTCCACTCCATAAGATGTGTGAAGTTTTTGGGATCCTGGGGCTTTCCTGGAAGATGAGAAGAAGTAATGGCAGGGCACAGCTATAGTCCAGTGTGCAATGGTAGACAGTATCTTTAGCCAAAGACCCATTCTTCTTATTTCTAATGCCTTTGATAGATGCTTTTATAAATTACAATGAATAGAAAATAGAAAAATATCATATACAATATGCAAATCATATTTTATGATATTCGTAGACAAACTAACAGGCTTTTAGTTTCTGGTGAAAGTCTGTGTACACCTTCATGATTTCTGATCCATCTCGCTGCCAGGTAGTATGAGGAGGGGTGCCACTTTGCAGTCTACACTTTTTCTGCATCTCTACCTTTGCACAAGCGGGGATAAAGGGCCTCATTTCCAACTACTCATTTCAAATGACACCACTCCCTTGGTGCCAGCACTACCGATGTTGTGATCACATCTTGTTACTTGAATCCTAGGTAAGGGGAGATTCTAATCTAAACAGCTCATCCTAGCCAACGGCTTCCATTTTCACTTGACAGTTCTTAAACTTTAGAAGCTATGAATCTCATGTCTGCATGCCCAAGACAGACTGCAAATGTAACTGTTTCCTGTGTTTCTGAAGCACACTTCCTTGTGACTGAGATGTTGCAAGTAAAATTATTTATATACAAGTGTCCAGATTCTGTATCTTTGTTTCCCCAGGGGGAAAGAACTTGTCTTTGTAAGGGAAGACTGCCTCTTCCTATTTGGGCTTTGGTTGGAACAATTACTATAATAATAATTTTTAAAAGTTAGCATATTTTGTATGCAGACCCCAATCATGTGGTCTTAACTGGGGCTGAGGTTTGTTTCTGGAGTGAGGCAACTATTTCAGGACACTTTAATTGGAGAGATGGTTTGCAGTCTCTGTGACTTCACAGTCCAAAGGGCAGAGGAAAAAAATACTCCTTGAATTAAGCTGAAGGTCATTTAGAAATATACTTTGCATGAATTTTTGAAAGTTAACCTCTTTAAATTCTGGTTTTATACCTAGTGCAGGAAAGACTGTTGCTTCTTCTAGGTAGGTCTGGCCTTTTCAGGAAAATAGATTGTGGGGAAAATGTGTATGCTTTCAACAAATAGTAAATGCAGATGAAGCCCTAATGATTTAAATATTGATGGAATGCAAGGTTTGTGTGAAACATGGTGTAGCTCTTACTATTTTTGTCTGAGGGTGTGGAAAGAATATCATTAAGGAGTGTTGTAGCTTGAATGTAATTGGCCCCCATAATCTCATAGAGAGTGGCACTATTAGGAGGTGTGGCTTTGTTGGAGGAAGTGTGTCACTGTGAGGGTGGGCTTTGAGGTTTCCTATGCCCAGGATACCACTCAGTGTCTCAATTGACTTTCTGTTGCCTACAGGATGTAGGACTCTCAGCTACTTCTCTAGCACTACATCTACCTGCATGTTGCCATGTCCCAACATGATAATAATGGACTAAACCTCTGGACTGTAAGTGAGCCATCCCAATTAAATATTTTCCTTATAAGAGTTGCTGTGGTCATGGTATCTCTTCATGGCAACTGAAACCCCAAGACAGGGAGCTTCAACAGTCCAAGCACAAAAAAAAAGTAAAAAAGCCTCTCACTTTTCTGCAGTATGGTGAAAAACTGCAGGCTAGTTGTCAATGTAGCTTAATTTAATTTTATAAGTAACAGAATAAAAGATTTGTAGCAAAAGATTGTTATCTGAGACTAAAACCAATATGATTTCCCTTTTATTTTCATGTACTATGTCTGATCTAGACCCTCCACTGTCCAGTTATGCTGAGATTACTTCTATATTCTGTGACTAGACATTAAAAAATCTATTTTCTGCCCAAATGATGTTGCAAAATGGTTATTTGTCTTCACTTGCTGTGCGGTGGGGGTCGATGTTCTGATGTGTCCATGTTCACTGTCGCAGTGGTATGGAAGGGCTGGGTGTTGGGATGGCTTTACTGTTTCCCTCAGAATTTGTAAGTTGACATCAGAATCCTTAATATTGTACAGTCTAGCTATGTGAGAAGATCATGAAGTGCTTGTGGCAAAAGGAGTCTTCTGTACGGTCCCCTATCAATACACTGGATATCCTTTTTATGAATAGGAAATTGGAGGTTAAAACACAGAAGGAATACTATGTGAAAATAAAAGATAAAGAAAACTGTCTGCAAAGGAAGCAGAGTTTCTCAGGGAGCCAAATATGCAACCTCCATAAGTATGAGACTATAAGTCTCTACTGCACAAGCCCGCAGTCTGTGGTATCCTCTGTGGCAGCCCTAATAAACTGCACAGAGCACAGTCAAGTTGTAACTAACTGTGTAAAAGCTAACAGAGTTTCATACATTTCAGGAAAATGTGTCAAGCATCTTATCTCTCTTGCTCTGGTTTGCCTATAACTTCAGTGAGTTCCTCAAGGTCCATGCACCAGAAGCTTAATCCCTAATAGTGTAGGCTAATTCTTAAGAGGCAGGGTCTACTAGAAGGTGATTAGGTTATTAATGCATCAGCCTTAGAGGGAATTAGCATGGCTTTCATAGAAATGAATCAATTTTGTGATAGCATGCTTGGAGTTTATAAGCCATTGGAATTGTAAAGCAAAAGATCTCTTTTATTTATAAAGTACCTAGCCTCAGGTAATGTGTTATATTAATAATAAACAAACAGCTGGTCTCAGGTATTGTGTTACTTTAATAATAAACCCTGCTGAGTGACCTACTGTACTCATATCTAGACATCAAAATATTGCTTGCTGAGCAAGATGTAAAATTGGAGAGGACAAAGAAAATGCTTAAATCCCAATTAATTTTTATAAAAGAATGTGCCAAAAAGGTATTTTTTTATTTATGAGCAATTTTCACCATTGTAGTTCTAGTGAATTATGCCAGAAAAATACCAGTGGTACTTACCTTAATGCTTTCAGTTGAATACCTGTGGACTAATTATATTAGAATGGATAGTGGAAGGGATAGTGAGCTTTACCTTGAAGTCATGCTTAATATTCACTTTTTTCCATTCCTGGCTTTGGTGTTTAGAACAGCAGGATATGCTCCTTGGGTTACCCCATGTGTTCATCAATACACTGTATAACAAATTGCCCCAAACCTTAGCTGCTTAAAAAAAAAGCACATTTCACTGTCTCCATTTCTGTAAGGCAGCAGCTGAGTCTGGCTTAGGTTGGAGTCTCTTCTTGCAAGTATTTAAGAAATGTGTTAGCTGTGTCCTTTTTGCACTCAGAATAAACCGTGAGGCAGGATCTGTTTCCAAACTCATTCAGTGGCGGGCAGTAAACTTCAGTTTTGAAAAAAATGCATTGAGGTCCTCAGTACATCATCAACTGTTGGTTGAAAATCACCCTTAATTCCTTGTCTTGTGGATCTCTTTGTAGGGTATCTCAACACACAACAGCTAGCTTTAGCAAGGTGTGGTATGTATGTTTGTATTGTGGGGGAGGTTCTTTTATGACTTAATATTGGATACACCATCATTAATTTGGCTGTATTGTTTTCAGTTGTTAGAAACAATTCATTAGATCCAGCACATCCCCAAAGAAAAGCTATTACACAGGAAGCATGTTATTGAAGTGTCTGAATATTAAAGATGATGGAGAGGAAAGAGATAGCAATATTAATTCATATAACTCACTTACTCAAAAATATCCCTACCGTGTCTACTTATTACAAGAAGTCATTTTGAGGCACTGGAAATACTGTAGTAAAGAGACAGCTTTCTAAATCTTCTGTATATAAAAAATTCAGTGAATTATTATACAGTTACATTTTTAATTACAGGGTTATTTATTTATTTCCTTATTTAATTCTGAATTAGAATATTATTATGTAGCTCAAGCTGGCCTAAAACTCAACATCTTGCTGCTCTAGTCTCATCCATGCTGATCACTGCTGTGTATCATCCTCCTTGCCCTTCCTTTATAGCAGTGACAATGTCTTTCAAGAAAAGAGGAACCTATTGGTGATGTTATTTAAATCCACTAGAAACTCTTCCCAGGAGATTACCAAAGTATCCTAGTTTGGCTTCTGCTGCTGTAATAAAATACAGACCAAAGACAACTTGGGGGAGAAGGGACTTACTTCATTTTACATTTTCTGGCTAACAGCAGGGCAGGAACCTGAGGATAGAAACTAAAACAGGGACTATGAAGGGATGCTTCTCACTGGCTTGTTCTCCCTGACTTTCTCAGTCTGTTTTCTTATATACCCCTGGACAATCTGCCCAGAAGTGGCACCACCTACAATGGGCTGAGGTCTCCCACATCAATCACTAGTTAAGAAAGTGACGTCTGAGCTGGAGAGTTGGCTCAGTGGTTAAGGGCACTTTTTGTTATTGTGAATAACAGGTTTGATTCTTATCACCTACATAAAGGCTCACCACCTCCTTGGAAACTAAACTCACTTGTGGTGCACAGATATACATGTAGGCAAAACACTTATACACATAAAAATAATAAAAATATGTATCTTAGTAATTAAATAAATAAAGCCAGGCATAATAATGTACACCTTTAATCCTAACACTTGTTAGGCAGAGTTGGATCTCTGTGAGTCCAAGGCCAGCCTGGTCTAAATAGTGAGTTCCAGGACAGCCAAAGCTAGATAGTGAAACCCTGTCTCAAAAACAAAACACAAAAAAAGAAAGAAAGAAAGAAAAAGGAAAGAAAAACCCCAAAACAAACAAACAATAAGAAGGAAGTCCTTACCAATCAACAAGTGGGTGAGTGACCTGCCCGCCAGCTAGACTGCTGCCACCCCCTGGATTCTGTTCCCCCAAGACCCACTTCACCACCTAACCCCTCCCCCTTCATCATCTTCCCCTTGGCTAGCCTGTCCCCACAATTCCAGCAGACTCCATTAGGCGCAGGTACAGCCCACACCAGCAGGAAGAACAGGTGAGTGACCAGCCTCCCAGGTGAACTGCCTCAATCCCCAGACCCCAACCTGCAGAGCACATCTCATGCATCTCACCTCGCATCCCAGCACCAGAACTTCTGCTGGTCCCTGTCCCTAACTCCAGCTGAATTCCACTGCCCTGCTGAAGTCCTTACCAGTCAACCAGCAGGTGAGTGACCCATCTGCCAGCTGGACTGCCACCACCCTCAGGATTTTGTTCCTTCAAGACCTACTGTGCATCCCAATTTCTCACTCCTCCTCTTCCTTGCAGCCAGCCCTTCTCCACAAATCCAGCAAACTTCTTAGGCCAAGGCAATGCCCACACCTGTCAGAAGACTAGCACCCCCCCCCATTCCATATTCATATTCATATTCATATTACAACTCCAGAAGAATACTTCAGCTTTACTATGGGCCAAGTTGGATCTAGGGACCCAAGACCCCCAAATCCCAGTGAAAACACTCTACTGGACCTAAAGTGTCACCAGCCATGAGAACCCTAAGTCACTTAGGCCAGAAGACAAGAGAGGGAACACAAAACAAAGGAACAAAACACTCATTCAACATAGACAAACACAGGAACCAACACCTAGAACTTTAATCATCCCAAATCCAGATGCGAAATGCCAGTATAAGAATACGATCAGTAATGGAAAGACAATATGTCACCACCAGGACCCAGAGATCCTATGACCTGAACATTCCAATGCAGCTGAAGCACAAGAAATTAAGCCTTAAAAAAGTTTATGAAGATGATAAAGGTCGTTAAAGGGAAAAGGAAAAAAAATTCTTAAAGAAATTGAGAAAAAGGAAAAAAAAGGAAAAAAAATCAATAAATTCCTTAAAGAATGTTGAGAAAGCCAAGAAAAAATGAAGGAAATGGTTCAAAACCTGAAAATGGACATACAAGTAAAAAAGAAAACACAAACTGCTGGAATTTTGGAAATGGAAAAACTTGATAAACATACAGACACAAGCATCACCAATGGAATACAAGAGATGGAAAAAAGAATCTCAGGTGTTGAAGATATTATAGGGGAAATAGACTCATTGGTAAAATGTTAAAACTAAAAAAAAATCCTAACACAAAACATCCAAGAAATCTGGGACACTATGAAAAGACCAAACCTAAGTGTAATAGGAATAGAAGGAGTAGAATCCCAGCTCAAAGCCCCAGAAAATATGTTAACAAAGTTATAGAAGAAAATTTTCCTAACCTAAAGAAGGACATGCCTATAAAGATACAAAAGCCTTATTGAACACCAAATAAACTGAACAAGAAAAAAATGTCATTTGCCACAGAATAATCAAAACACTAAGCATACAAAATAAAGAAGGACCTGGACAGATGTGCTATAGACTCTAAGAGACCATGGATGTCAGCCCAGACTACTATACTCAGCAAAATTTCAATCATCATAGGCAGAGAAAACAAGATATTTCATGACAAAGTCAAATTTAAACAGCATCTATCCACAAATCCAGCATACAGAAGGTACTAGAGGGAAGACTCCACCCCAAGGAAGTTGGCAACATCCATGAAAGCACCGTCAATAGATAATCTCACACCAGCAACACCCAGAGAAGGTACTTACACACACACACACACACACACACACACACACACACACACACACACAGAGAGAGAGAGAGAGAGAGAGAGAGAGAGAGAGAGAGAGAGAGAGAGACCACCACCACAACCACCACCACCACCACCAAAATAACAGGGATTAACAATCACTGGTCATTAAAATCTCTCAATATCAAGGGACTCAGTTCATCAATCAAAAGACAGAGACTAACAGAATGGTTATGAAAACAGGATCTGTCCTTCTGCTGATACAAGAAACACACTTCAACATCAAAGACAGACATTATCTTAGAGTAAAAAGTTGGAAAATGATTTCCCAATCAAACAGACTCAAGAAGCAAGCTGGTATAGATTTCTTAATATCTAACCAAATAGACTTCAAACCAGAATTAATCAAAAAAGAGATAGTAGAACATTTCATTTTTATCAAAGGAAAAATCCATCAAGATGATGACTCAATTCTGAATATCTATGCCCCAAATACAAGGGCACCCATATTTGTAAAAGAAATATTGCTTAAGCTTATATCACACATCAAATCCTATACATTAAAAGTGAGAGACTTCAATACCCAAATCTCATCAATGGGACAGGTTTTCCAGACAGGAACTAAATAAAGAAATAAAGGAACTACCAGATGTTATGACTCAAATGGCCCTAGAAGATACCAGGCTCAACAGATAAAAAAAAAGTGGAATAATTCCTAAATTTTCTCAGATCACTAAGGATTAAAGTTGAAGTTCAACTATAACACAAACTAAAGAAAGCCTACAAACTCATGGAAACTGAACAACTCTCTACTAAATTACCAATGTGTCAAGGAAGAAATAAATAAATTAATTAAAGACTTCCTAGAATTCAATGAAAATGAATGCACAACATACCTAAACTTATGGGACACTATGAAAGCAGTGCTAAAGAAAAATTTCATAGCATCAAATGCCTACATAAAGAATATGGAGAAAGCTCACACTAGTGATTTAACAGAACACCTGAAAGCTCTAGAACTAAAAGAAGCAAATTCACCTAATAGGAATAAACTTCAGGAAATAATCAAACTGAGAGCTGAAATCAATAAAATAGAAATGAGATTAACATTGTAAAGAATCATTGTAATGAAACAAAGAGTTGGTTCCTTGAGAAAGTCAACAAAATAGACAAACCCTTATGCACACTAATTAAAAGGCAGAGAGAGAATATCCAAGTTGACAAAATCAGAAATGAAAAGGGGGCATAACTACAGACACTGAGGAAATCCAAAGAATCATTAGGTCACAGTTCAAAAACTTGTACTCCACAAAATTAGAAAATGTAAAAAAACTTAGACAAAAATTTCTTGATAGATATCATATACCAAAATCAAATCAAGACCAGATAAACAACTTAAATTGACCTACAACCCCTAAAGAAATAGAAGTCATTAAATGTCTTCCAACAAAATAAAAGCCCAGGGTCAGATGGTTTCAAGGCAGAATTCTACCAGGCTTTCAAAGAAAAGTTAATACCAATATATCTCAAATCATTATATAAAATAGAAACTGAAGGTACATTTCTAAATTATTTTTATGAGACCACAGTCACCCTGATACCCAAACTACACAAAGACTCAACAAAGAAGAGAATTACAGACCAATATCCCTCATAAACATTGATGCAAAAGTACTAAATACTAGCTCTTACAACTTAAATTTACCAGCTTCTATTATTCTGTTTTTGCTACATGACTTTTACCTCTTTCTGAGTCTATACAACTGAACTTTTTCACATCTTGTTGGCATCTCTCATACGTAGATTCATCTCCAATTCCTTTCTCTCTCTGGAAGTCCCACCTATTCTTTCCTGCCTACTTATTGGCCATTCAGCTCATTATTAAACCAATCAGAAGGCACCTTGGCGAAGACACATCTTCACAATGTACAAAAAAAAAAAATTATCCCACAACATTTCTCTCTTTTTGTCTAAATAAAAAGGAAAGGTACAATAAGAATGATTATCAGGTAAGAATTATATTAACAATGTCCAGTCCATTTGTATTTGGCAAATTTGGAGAAATTACTCTATTATCTATCCTATCTTGATGAGTCCAAAGTTTCATACCTAAACTACTTTTTATCATAAGTTGTATTATAATCTAATATATCATTTTAGAGCTTAAAACGTCTTAGATAAACAAGCTTCTATGTCTCTCTCAGCCTTCTATACCTTATATCTCTTTTGTGAGGTTTTTTTTTTTTTTAATTTGGTAACAAATACAATGGTATAACTATCTAGCCTTCAGTCCCCCATCAGAGACCTGAGGATAAAATTTTACCTGAGTAAACAGGAAGTACAACACCAACAACTTCCAAAACTGTAGAAATGACAGGGACAGCTGGCTGCCTGGACAGTCACCCAATGTTCCTCTGAAACATTGGGACATCCATCTTTGGCCTAGAGGCCTAGAATATTAGAGTATCTGGCAGACTTTTCTATGAAGCAGGAATTTTGAAGTACTGTCCTACCTTGTCTTGGCAAAGTTCAGCAGTCACTTTTTTTTTCATTTTTCTTTATTAAGAAATTTTCTACTCACTCCACATGCTATCCACAGACACCTCCTCCTCCCTCTTCCCACCCCTCAGCCCTCTTTCCCAAGCCACCCCACATCTCTACATCCCCCAAATTGAGGTCTTCCATTGGGCATCAGCAGAGCTCAGCACAGTGAGCCTAGGCAGGTCCAAGCTCCTTCCCACTGCACCAAGGCTGTACAAGGTGTCACACCACAGGCACTGGATTCCCAGAAGCCTGCCCATGCACCAGGGACAGATCCCAATCCCCCTGCCTGGGTGCCCCCCAAACAGTTTGAGCCAAACAACTGTCTTCCGTGTTCAGAGGGACAAGAGCTCTGAATCTAATCTCTTTTGTTTAGTTTCCTCCCTGACCATGATGAATAACACCTTGCAAACAACCCACCTATGTGATGATAAACATCCATTACTCACTGAATGGCCAAAAACCATCTACTCCACCTATTGTGAATGTGGATGTCATGTTCTCTAGACTGCTTTCTGTTTTCTGGGGTCAAATAGCATCTTTAGGGGCTAGGGGACCCTGATAAAATTGAAATGATGATCAAATCCTGGGAGAGCTAGCTGTTGTCCAGTCTTGTTGTGATGGGAAAGTACAGGCCTTATCTGATGTCCTGGTTAGATAGTCTGTGAGGCTAGATCATCTCAGCTAGCCATTTTGAAGTTGTTCTGGATGAAGTTTTTTGAGTAAACTGTAACAGAGACATACCAAGAGACTAGATAACCTGGGCTACTTATTTTCATTGGTGTCTAGTCCATATGTTTTTTTTTTTTTCTGAAAACATGCAAACTTTTAAAGATAACATGCATATTTGCATTAATACAAGTATGAGATGTATTGTATGTATAAATCAGCTGAAGATGATTCTCTGTTCTATGGTTGAGCAGGTAAAAGACATCTGTCTACTTTATAAATCTCTTTGAACTGTATAATCAAAATAGCACCTGTAACCAACAAGATTTGTCATGTTTTATAGTCTCAGAGCTTTTCCCATGTTAAAGGATCAGCTCATAGATCATCTGCCTTGTAGTTTTCCTTGTTTTTTCCCTTCACATCGATAGCTAAGATTTTCAGGTCTTCCCCAGTCAAATCTGTTCTTTATTATTTCCTAAGGAATCCATAGCTTTTTGCCTCCTATGGAAACAAAGGTATAACCTCTCCCTATTGGTGAAATCATTAAGGCCACTCCACGTAGTTAAAAGGGAGATTCATTTAGTCGTGTAACTTACAAATAAAGGGATAGGTAGGTTGCAGGGTCTGGGAAAGATTCAGTGCAGTCCGGTAGTGTTCTCTCGAGAACTCTGCTGGGTCTATCTCCAGCGTCCAGGGTCCAGGAAATAAGAGAAGGTGGCACATCCGGATCTTGGCCCCACCTTGTAGGCATGATAGTTACCGAAGCCTCAATGGGGGTTGGAACTTCCAGACCAAAGCTGGAATGGCTACCCACTACATCTCCCCAATGCAACACATTTTCTGACTTTCATTTTGAGGTTAAGACATCCTTAAAATGTATATGCTCGTTTAATTTAGCAGTTTTTTTTGTACAATATTTTTCAGCAGCTGCCATTTTTTTTGTTTATTAGCATTTAAAAAATTCAAGTTAGCAGAGCACTATACGTAGTCCAGATGTCCTGTTTATTTCCCATCCATACATGGTTTTTTTTACATTACTTTACCCTCTTTTGAAAAACTTTACTTCATTATTTTTAAACCATTTATTTTATCTATGACTGTCTATACTCATTTTTTCAGCACCTATGTACATTATTAAATATATTGCTCCTGTTTAGAAATTTTTCCAGTCTGGACCTGACTTTTGCATGCCTGCAGCTGCACACTTGCAGCATTTTCTGACCATGGGAGACAAATTTTAAACAGCCAGACTACTCCCTGTATGGCTCCTCTGCACTCCCTGCACAGCTCTTCTTAGAACATGGCACTGGCAGCTGGCTCTACCACCCTTGGCCTAACCTTCCCAGCTGTCTCACCATCCCAGATGTGCCTAACCATACACCTAACCATGCCAGCTCTGGGACGCTGCTTTTCCACAAAAGCAAGCATTTCTATCTAGTACTCCACCTGTGTAGCCAATTGCTCAATTGCTCATCTGTGCAGCAAGGCCTCTTAAAGGATCTGTGGCTCTGTTCACTGCAAACACCATGCCTACCTGACAGACTGTGGCCACCAAGAAGCCACATCCAACTCCATGTTTAGATTTTTTTTCAGCTTTCTCAGAGCTTATATGTGGCCCCACATTGGGTGCCATGTGTTGTTGGACTTTCTTGGACTACCAGCTCCCCAATAATGACACAGAGACTTATTATTAATTATGAAAGCTTGGTCTTTAGCTTAATCTAGTTCCCAGTTTGCTCTTATAACTTAAATTAACCTGCTTCCATTAATCTACATTTTGCCATGTGGCTTTTACCTCTTTCCCATTCTGTACCTCTGACTTGCTCCACTTCTCACAGGCATCTCTCATGCCTAGATTCATCTCCAATTCCTCTTTTTCTCCAGAACTCCCACCTATTATCTCCTGCCTACCTATTAGCCATTCAGCTCTTTGTTAAACCATTCAGAAGGTTCCATGTCAAAGACACGTCTTCACAGTATGCAAAAAGATTATCCCATAACAACCTGATATTTTCTTTGAGTGATAATATGATCTCTTCAAATTAAATCATGTAATTGAAGAGCACCATATATTTAATTTCTTTGTAGCTTAGATTTTTCTAAAGATTTATTTACTTTTATGTGTATAAGTGTTCAGCATACATGAATGTGTGTGTGTGTGTGTGTGTGTGTGTGTGTGTGTGTGTACAATGTCTATGCTTGGTGCCCATGGAGGCCAGAAGACAATGTCATTTCCTGGAATTGGAGTTGCAGACAGTTGTAAGCTACCATGTGGGTGCTGGGAACTGAATCTAGCTCCTATGGAAGAGCAGCAAGTGCTTTTTACTGTTGACCCATCTCTTTAGCCCCTTTGTCTTATATTTTGAGATGATTCTTTTAATATTCTGTGTGTTTGCCTTCATTTCTTTCTTCCATCTAAATGTAGCCTGAATGTATATTCTCTTTGGGATTTTACTTATAAGTAAACAGTAAAATGGATAACTGACTGTGAGAGGAGGGGTATGGTGGTATTTTATTTGTACTGAAATGTGATTTTCATTGTATGTTAATAAATAAAGTTGCCTGGGGGTCAGAGCTATTAGAGCCATAGCAAGAGCGTGGTGGTGGTGGTGGTGGTGCACGCCTTTAATCCCAGCACTTGGTAAAAGAGCTAGGTAGATCTCTGTGTGTTCAGGGATACAGCCAGCATTGGAGACATACACCTTTAAGACCTGGGGGGCTGTACATACAGACAGTGATGAGGTAGTCATGTGTTTGGGTTTACAACCAATGAGAAGGCAGAACAGAAAGACTATTAAGACAGACACATAGGAAGTAGCTCTCTTTCAGGGAAGCTAGGAGCACTGCAGGAGGTAAGATTTTAGCTCTGAGCTCTGACCTCTTGGCTTTCTCTTTTACATTGGTTCTGTGTTTTTTATTTTAATAAGACAGTTGGTTACATCTACAGAGGGGAGTATGAAGTAGAGGCTTGTCAATGAGGATTTGTGCTTGGTCTGTCTCCAAACCTGTTATTCTCCATTCTTCCCTCCAGACTCATGGGAGGTAGTAAGGACTGTTACCACAAGTCAGGCAGAGTCCTAGACTTTCTCAAGTCACTGCTCCTTTTAACTCCCAGTTTTCTGTTCTACTTTCCAGAAATAAAGTCCTGTTGATAGTTGGCATGAGTAAATGCTGCCTTGCTGCAATCCCTCCTGTTTATCCTGAGTGGTGCGTTTCTCTGTGTTTTCTGGACAGCTGACCTGCCTGCAAACAGACCATGACACCTGACCTTCACAGCACTGTTATCAGTAACCTCACTTCATGTGCTCTTGTTTGCAGCCTAAAAAACTCTGCATGTGATGTTGCTCTATTTCCTTCTGGGAAAACCAAACATTACTTTCCTTTTAAATTTAGACCTTATTTGATTTGCCTGTTTGAGAGAGGAAAGAACATTGGGTTGTCAAGGACACATACCTTTATGAACTCTAATGAAATGGAAAGGCAGATTCTATGAAGGTCTCTGTCATAATATATATGTGGAACATTGTAGCAGGGATTTGAGGTAGGGAAGAACATGTACTCAACTCTGAATATAACACAGGAGAATGGGAATGTGCGGTCATGGTGGTATCAAGTAGCTACGTAGGTAACAACAAAAACAAAAGAAAACAAAAAAATGTTAGCCAGACCTCTGAATATATTCTCCCAAGCAAAGAAGGGAACACTGCTTGTTGCAACCAAAGTGTGGCCATGCTCAACTGTCTTTGCACTACAGAAATTTAAAAACAATCCTATCTAAATTACATTAGCCAGAGCCTCCTCTATCCATATTTAATAACCTTCCATGTCTGACAGGTTTCATCAGCTTATACCATTCTGAAAGCTATGTCTCATCATTCTTTCCAGCCTTCAAGTTGGGCAGTCAAGTTTCCCTGACTCCTGGTATATCCTCTTAGAAAATTTCCATTCATTGGTTCCACTGTCCCTGAGAGCTTGGTCCACACTCTTATTTATGTCTGTAATACTTGTGATCTCCATTGAAAGAATTCCAATGAGTGGCAGAGTGCCATATGGAAAACAGACAGAGTCCATTAAAATAAACTAGAGCATACTCTCAGGTTCAGAGCAGCTTTTTCTGAGTTCCATGTCCTGTCCAAGCAGGCTTGGATGATAGGATAGCTGGACTCCTTCATTAATAGTTTGCAGCCTGGAAAACAAAAGACTGGAGCAGTGTGGGTTTTAGCTACCAGTCAGAAAAATGGGATTTGAGTGATGT
This sequence comes from Peromyscus leucopus, assembly GCF_004664715.2. Classification (NCBI taxonomy): domain Eukaryota; kingdom Metazoa; phylum Chordata; class Mammalia; order Rodentia; family Cricetidae; genus Peromyscus; species Peromyscus leucopus. The sequence goes on from NC_051069.1 coordinate 81,426,580, forward strand.
CTCTGATTATGCATAGAGACATAATATCCCAGATTGCCTGAGGGCAATTAATGAAAAGTACCTATATCTGGAAGTCGAAGTCGTAAACATCATAATATTATTGAATAGCGGGAGGCTTTCTGATAAAGAACAAACATATATTATTCTATGCTCTGTCTCATTAATTAAGTGACTTTCTGGAGTTATCTGACTAAACAGACTGTCAATCACCTGGACATGCTTTGTCCTGTCCTGTCTCCCATATGGCATTCTGCTACTCATCGGGATTTGTTCAGTGACATTCACAAGATTGAAGACATGGAAGTATACACCCAGATCCCAGGGACAGTGGGGTCAATGAATGGAAATTTTCTAAGAGGCTATATATTCTCAGGAGCAAGGGAACTCCACCTGACCAATTTGATCCAACAATATTCTTGCTGAAGGACAAGCACAGGGTGATGTGACATAGCTTTTGGAATGGTGAAAGTTGATGAAACTCATCATATGTAGGGAGTAATTCAATACGGATATTGGAGGCTCTGTTGATGCTGTTTAAACAGGATTACTTTAAATCTTTTTTTCAATGCAAAGACAGCCTAGTGTGGTCGCACACACTCTCATTTACAGTAAGTAGCATACCTTTTCTTCGCTTGGGAGAATGGATTCAGAAATGTGTGACTAACATTTGTCCAAGGGAAAGTTCATTGTCAATAGGTAAAAGAAATATTATTCTGTGGTGTTTCTATGTAAATGGGGAGTGTAATTTCCAGCTCTGAATTGTATATGTTTGAGAGCTAAGTCCAAGTCATCTCTCTGAATCCCTCCTCCCCTTTCTTGTATTAATTCCTTCATTTTGATTTTTTTTGCAAAGAACCACACATGCCTTAAATTCCCTTTATTAGATAACTGAAAACAAGTAGATCAAAGAAATGAAGGCAATAGAGTGTATTTGGTATGCAGCAGAAGGAGACAGGACTGTCTCCCCCTCCCCAGTAAGCAGTCTGTGAATATGGTTTCCTATGAGGAAAAAAAATAATAATGCACCGTAATTATTCCATAATAATACATTTTCAAGTAAGGGCTGCCTCCAGCTAGAATTGCACTCCTTTTCAGTCAGCTCTCTCTCTCCTGGCACTCCCAGCCTTGGTAGTGTTCTTCCCTTCCCTTTGCCTTTTGTTCTGCCTTGAAAGGCTAGGAAATGAGCATAATAGCTGTTTTCCTTGGGCAGTGAGCTGAGAGTAAAAGCTGGGCTCCCTGTGGATTAAGCATTTTGATGCAAATTTACCCTGAAGAAACAGTGCCACTGATGGTGGCAGGACCCTAGCACAGGAGATGCTTGGCTGCTCCTTGTCTGCAGGCTGAGTATTAACTACACTGTGGAGCAGCAGGTGCTTATCCTCCCCAGCCCTCAGACCACAGAAGTCTCAAGAGAAGACAATGTCCCTCTGGGGAGCTTAGTTAGCCCATAGGATGAGGAAGAAAATAGATTTAGGCCACAAAACTGGGAAAACAAAGGTAATTGGAGCTATTAGAAACGTGTTTACATTACCACCACACTTCCAAGCAACTGGTTTGTAAGAAGGCTTTGCTTTCCAGGTGAAAAAGTGACCATTTCTTTAAATTTCTTTTGGCTACAAAACTGGAAAGCGTCTGTAATCCTGAATGTATTTCACTATAATCTTTATTGTATTATCAAAATTTTCTTTGACATCTCCTAGATATTCAGAAAACTGACACTAACCTTAAAAGAAGATTGAGACTGGATTCTTGCATTTTGGATTGCAATTTACCCCAATTATTATAAAAATAATTTCCTACTGAGGAAAGGTTCTGAAAAATCAGAAAACTACAGTTTAAAGTTCATATGTTGGAACAACAAAAACCATACTGAATCATGTTTATTAAGAAAAACTTCTAATATTGTGCATTCATGTTATTTTTGTGAAGATAATTTAATAAGCAAAACCTAGAATTTTACGTTTTATTATGGTGATATTTTATTTGTACTGAAATGTGATTTTATTTGTATGTTAATAAATAAAGTTGCCTGGGGGTCAGAGCTAATAGCAAGCCATAGCAGAAGCTGAGCAGTGGTGGTGCATGCCTTTAATCCCAGCACTTGGGAGGCAGAGCTAGGCAGATCTTTGTGTGTTCAAGGATACAGCCAGCATTGGAGACATACGCCTTTAATCTCAATACCAACCATAGAAGACCTGGAGGTCTGTACAGGCGGGCAGTGATAAGGAGGTCATGTGGTTGGGTTTACAACCAATGAGAAGGCAGAACAGAAAGTCAATAAAAGGACAGACACACAGGAAGCAGGCCTCTTGTGGAGAGGAAGGACAGCATCGACAGTAGGGTAATAAAGGGTTTTTAGCTCTTAGCTATTGCTCTGACCTCTTGGGCTTTTAACTCTGCAATTGGATCTGTGTTTATTATTTAATAAGATGGTTACATCTACATTTTATATTCACATTAAAGATTGGGAGGAAAAAGGGGGTTAGAGGACCTAAAGAGATAGCTCACTTGTTCTAGCAGAGGACTTGGGCTCAGTTGGTTCAGTACCCATGTGATAGCTCATAGCTATCCATAAATCCAGTTTAAACAGCCCCCAAAGAGAGTGGCACTATTAGGAGGTGTAGCCTTGTTGGAGTAGGCTGGGTCTTGTTGGAGGTGAGCTTTGAGGTCTCATATATGCTCAAGACACACCCAATGAGACACACCTCTTCCTGCTGCCTGGGTAAGATGTAGAACTCTTATCTACCTCTCCAGCACCATGTCTGCCTGCATGCCAACATACTCCCAGCCGGCATGCTCCCTGCCATAATGATAATGGGTTAAAACTCTGAAACCGTAAGTCACCACCTTAATTATTTTTTAGAATAAGAGTTGCCATTGTCATGGTGTCTCCTCATTGCAATAAAAACTCTAAGATAGTATCCAGTGCCCTTTCCAGCCTCCATGTGCACCATGAAAACACATGGTACACATAACATGCACATAAAACACACATATAAAAATAAAATAAGTAAATCTATTTTTAATATTATAGAATTAAAATTAATGTGTCCTTGTACATAGTTACCTATTTTTATTACAGAAGCTAAGGTCATTTTACTGTCCTATTGAAAGGACCAAGCAGACGCCATAACAGGCTGCTCAGTTTTTTCTCAGAGATCAGACCTCAATTTCAGTTCCCTGAGACTTAAGCAAGCAGTTTCTGGGAGGGCTATGACATAGTGCTTGTAGTAGCTCCCTTTCTGCATGTACTCTGCTCAAGGTTCAGCCAGTTGTTTATTGTCTGGGACCCCTCACCAATTTAGAGCTACATGCATGGGAGGCCAGCCAGCCTCCATGGTAGCTCAAGGACAAAGCCTAGGACTTGTCCAGGCCTGCCCCAAAATGATAACTGTAACCCCCAACCAGTAAATTCAAAGGTTACAAACTCTCACCCAATCATATGATGCAAAGGCTTTTACCACCCTGCTTGCAGTTTTTCCCTTTAAAAACCTCTCACCCTGAGAGTTCAGGGCTGTCCTCCTCCACTCGCTGTGTCAAGAGCTGGACATGGACCAAGCCCGGGCTTGCTTGTTATCAATAAAGCCCTCTGTATTTTGCATCGAATGTCAGCTCTGTGGTGGTTTTGCTCTGGGGGTCTCGTGGAGCTTGTTTTTAAAGGGGGTCCTAGCGCATGCTAATTGAGGCTTATGTAGCCACAAAGTGCATGCGCTAAGATTATGTGAAGTACGGCTGTAAGACGGTGGGCGCTGGCTAGGCCTTTGCCTGAGATGCCAACACACACCACCTGTCAGGCACCACCCATGCAGCACAGACTGATAACTGACTTGTTCCTGGGCATAGAAAGAAGCTACCCTATAAGCTTATTGGGGTGAGTCAAGTCTATAGGGGCACATGGACATATTGAAATCACATCAGATAAACCAGGCACCAAAGTTTCTGACCACATGAGATCAAGGAACAGGTGTAACCTTTTTGCCTAGACACCCCAATATGGCAGACATTTAACACTGCGCAGATAAGGCTCCAGTGGCCTGACACCTGATGTGCATCAGGAATTGAGCTATACCAGAAACAGATGAACTAGAGCACACATTTGTGCTCTGTGAAGCCCATTGGGGAAAACTACTTCTGGGTTGAGGTCTGGCATTCCGAACTACCTAAAACATAAAGGAGTTGTTCCAAGTGAGCAGGTTAATTACCTGGTTAAGGGTCCAGTCTTAGGAATGTGGGACCACATCTAGGAAGGTTGATTGACCATAAGTCATACTAAACTGAAGAGGAGAAATAATGATCCCTTTAACGAGATAATATATTTTCATTCCTAGAATTCCTGCCCCTCAGTGCAATTGTCCCAGGGCTTACATGATATTCTCTTGGGTCTGCCCACCTTTTTAAGTTAGAAAGGTATAACTTTTCTTTTTCCTAACGTTTTCCCCCCAGGTACTGGCCAGAACCTACGTATAGGTTTGTTTTGTTTTGTTTTATTCTGGGCTTCCTTACTTTTTCTCCTAAGTTCATCTACCCCTGCATGCCACTCAGTTACTTGTCTATCACGTGATTGACACGTTTAATTCAAACACCATGTTCCACTCTCTTTTTCTACCTCCCCTCTTTTTCCTATCTATAAACTTATAATAAACTTCTTCCTAAAACTGACCCTCTGTGGTTCCTGGATTTTATTTTATTCTTTGAAGTTTTTAGACCAGAATGGAAAGCATTGACTAGGGCAGCTTTGATAGTATAGTACCCTTGCTCACAAAGAAAGATCATGCCATTCTCAAAAACTCTTCAATAGTCTCATATAAAAATGGATTTGGATAAGGGGAGTCTTTTGGGCAAGACTCCTGTGTTGGAGAAAAGGGAACCATTAAGTGAGAAAGAAAATGTTACCACTAGAAGGAAGCTTCACATAGACCTTAAGAGCCTCAAAATAGGCAGAAAAGACCTTTCACCGGTTGCTAGAGTTTTCCTGCCTTGCCCACAGTCAGGACAAATCTTTGTCACCCTCCTGTCCCACAGCCGCTCAGACCCAACCAGGTAAACACAGAGACTTATATTGCTTACAAACTGTATGGCCGTGGCAGGCTTCTTGCTAACTGTTCATATAGCTTAAATTAATCCATTTCCATAAATCTATACCTTGCCATGTGGCTTGTGGCTTACCGGCTTCTTCACATGCTGCTTGTCATGGCAGCGGCTGGCAGTGTCTCTCCCTGCCTTCCTGTTCCATTTTTCCTCTCTGTTAGTCCCGCCTATACTTCCTGCCTGGCCACTGGCCAATCAGTGTTTTATTTATTGACCAATCAGAGCAATTTGACATACAGACCATCCTACAGCACTCACCCATTAAGAGAAGTAAACAGGGATGAGAAAAACAGATGTTTGGAGAATGGGATGAGCAGATAGATTAACAGGAAAGTAACCAAGGACGCCCTTTCTGTGAGGTCAGGCTCCATTCAGGCGACCTATGCTGCATTACAGTCATCTCTAAGCTCCATTAAAACCTGAGCAGGACAACCAAAGAATCAGCTCTCAATACAAAGGAATTAAAAAAAAAAAAAGATAGTTTATCCTGCGGCCAAATGCCAATGATCAGAGCCTGGTTTCCCTACATGCCATGTTCCAATGAAGTAGCAATTTCATGAAGTTTCTACAGTAACAACCAAGAAGGCCACAACCTAACTTGCTTTTCAAATTCATGGGTGGGCACAACAGCTGAGTGGGTTGCAGCAAAGAGGGGAAAGCTCTGTGAATGGCCTTACATCGAATCTAGGGTCTGTTCCTATAATCTAAAGTTTTACCTAATGGTCACGACAGATGTTAGGTTACATACAGAAAAAGGCAACACATGACTATCAGGTTAACAATGCTCTAGATTAATTTGCTATGGACTTGCAACATGACAATCCTCTGTACATCATACATGTTCTAATCAGCCACAGCTTCTTTCCAGGAATTCTGTTTCATTAAGTCAAGTTTATAGGCTCTTTTCTTCAAGTTTTCCTAGTCATTTATAAGCCCAAACATGGGAGGTTTGAAGATGGCCATTTTGAAGGTAAACACAAGGTCAATTTCTAGTCTTGTCTGTGCCACATAGGAAAAAAAAAAAAAAAAAACAACATTGCTTGCAGAGATGATTTCCCAGAACACAAAGGACTGGGAAGATGCTTTAATCTTCTTGCATTCCAGGATCATAGGCTCTAGTAAAATTTAACACTGCCCAATTATCGCTGTCAGAATACTTACGTTTAAATTCTGATCATGCTCATCCATTTACCTGGCTTTTTTTGTTTGGATTTCCAGTGTACCTTTTGATGCCAGCCAGAGGGGGAGCTAGCCCCTCTTGAAGAATTCTCACAGAGCTAAAAATGGTCAAAGCAGCTTGTGGGAGAGACTGGAACCAGCATTTAGATCTGTAACCCTGGTGCTATATGTGAATCTCCACCTCATTTTAGATCTGCCTAGATAGGTTTGGGGGTCCCTGGGTCTCTTTGCCCCCTTTCCCAATGTGGTTACCTTGACTAGATGACTAGATCTCCTTTGTTGGCTGTTTTGATTGGCTCTTCAAGAGTGAGGGGCAGAATCTAGCTTCCTGGGCACAGACCATGATTCGGAGTCATGTAACACTCTTACTTCTTTAATTTTTGAAACCGTGTCTTTGTTTTCTCTAGTAAGCAGTCTCTTTAAGAGCAAAGCACAGCTTTTATGTTTCTCCTTATTATCATTTCATCCCAAAAAACAGTGTGCATAGTTCAAGAACCGCAGGTTAAATGTTCAACAAGAGTAGGACACTCAAAATATATTTAAAGATCGCTTCATGATAGGAGTTCAAACTCCCCAGGAACTGGTAGAAAGTGATTGGACATCACTAGTTTCAGTTAAGATTCCATGGAACGTGTCAGTTCCACAACTTACTGCTATGTTTCCTTGAGAGAATATAACCAAAAGTTAAACAAAGCAAACAACTATTTGACATCACATCATGCTTTGCAAAATTCTAGCATCACTGCATACTGGGGGACAGGCACTGAGCAATGGTGCCAGCATTTCCTTTTGAACCCTTTAGATAACACCTAATGAGAATGGATGGATTTAATTTTGAGTTCTCATCTTTGGTACATGCTGAGTGTACCAACGCATGGAGGGAAGGATGGCTAAGCAGATGGTGCCTGGTTTCTCTCCTGATTTGCTTCCTGCAGTATCCAGCTGACTTAAAAGACTTTTAGAAGGTAAACCTAGGGAGATGTCTACTCTAAAAATACACTTTTAGTTATCACGGCTCAGCTTCTCTTGTTTTGCTTTCATAAACATTGCAAAATGTAGATTCCGGCGGTTAGAAATGAAACATGCTGTTGTGCTTTCATGTATTTTGTGATTTTTTTCTCCTTTATCTGTTTATTATGGCACTCTGTTTTTTTGACACCATGGCTCTACAAGTGCGGAAGAGATTCTATGCCTAGGAATGTTGACATTCCTGGTGTGAGAGGTGAAAAAGGACATTTTGGATCACCATGTTTATTTGTGCAGCTAAGGACATAATGTAGTCTGTGTTTCACAGAGGAACACTCAACACAGATCTGTTAAATATTCCTATTTCACTGAACATCCTTTGTGGAAATTGAATTAAAAATTCATTTTTTTAGTACCATAAAAATTGAAATGTCACTTGCTAAACACATCAGTCATTTGGCAAGTATTGATGATAAGCCTAAACAGCCGCTGGACTCTCAAAGTAGAATTGGACATTTATTTACAACTTGTAATCATTTTAAAATCATTCAGAAGCAAATTATCCCCATTGCCCTCCCCAAAAGGAAAAGTCTCACAATTGTTACAGATATAATGTGAGTGCGCTGTGCTAGGAGAGTGACATGCTAAATGATTTCTCTGCATCTTGCAGTCACCTTTTCATACAGCCCCAGAAGCTGATATGTTGATGGCATGTCACAGGAGTACTTTTCTCTCCAGACTGATGGCTCATGAGGTTTTCTGAATGAATATTATACTTTAGCATTTGTGAAATTCAGAAGCAATAATACATTTCAAGAAAAAAAGTTTGTGTTCTGCAAAGAGCTACCAGGGACCAGCAAAAGTTTAAGATTTTGCCTCCATATCTGAGAATGCCGAGGCCTGTCTTGGAGGGACCATTGGCAGAGGCACTGGTGGTGTCTCATCAATGCCTGGCTCTGTGAAAGCATTTGCTTCTCTGTTAAGAAAAAATACATTGACACTATCACGATGAACTGTTTCTTCACAGATATATACTGCTGTTCAAAAATTCTTGAAAATGAAATGAAAAACATTCTAGCAAGTGCTACAATAAAATTGATTACCATTATTTAAAATGGGCCACAGTGCTGGAAATGCTTGAAATCTGTGTGGAAACTGAAGACAGGGAACATAGAACTCTCCCAGGGAGACGTGTGTGTGTGGGGGTTTATCAGGGGATGAGCTCTCAGTGGAACTGTGGGCTCAAAGGTGAATTGCAGACCGAGTTTCAAGACAACAAAACAGCAATAATTGTGCAGTAATTTGCAGATGCAGGAAGAATGCAGAGACTGGCTAGGCATTCTTCCCATGTGAGGTAGTTGCCAGGATCTGAGGCAAGGTGAGGGATCTCCTCAAAATACTCAAAATCTCACACTCTTAGTGAGAAGACTCTTGGCATGTAAGGAAGCAAAATTTTTCGAGAAGTGTTGTTTCTAAAGAAAATCTTAAAATGTTTTTAGCTGTTAACTTGGGCTTGAAGATGAAGGAGAATATTGACTTAAAATCTGAAAGAATTTCATGCATAAATTAAAGTGGCTCTCTCCCCAATACAAACATGATTAAGAAGGTCTTTTCTCAGAAACACAGAGTATGGGTGGGAGGACTTAATCTGGGTGATGGCACCTGGCATAATGCTAGCATTCTAGGAGCAAAGGCAAGAAGGTTGATCATATTTATGTCTTAGTCTAGTCTGGTCTAGATAGTGAGTTTCTGGCTAATAAACGACACATAGCAAGAAATTGTCTCTAAATAACCTAAAAGCAAAATCTATAAACCAAAAATAATTATAAAAAGAGTGGACCTTTTTATGTTGCAATCTGTCTGACTGAATACTAAAAATGAGATCCCCCGCTTTGATAAATTGAGGACCATAGCAAAGGCAAGCATCTTGTCGTTCATTGCCTAGTGAATATTTGGTGTTGTTTCCAACTTTTTATGTGTTTCCATCTTTAACCAGCCTTGAAAACAAAGATATAATCATATCCCTTTAGTCAAAAATATCTCTGAGCTTATCTCAAATTCAAATTTTCACATTGAAGTGGAAAATTTCATTTTTAATTTTAGTTCAAGATACAAGGCTTGTATATAAACTCATATAAGAGATATTATGAAGCCAATACAAGAAAATGATAGTGTTGTAACATCTAAACCTACTACATTGAAGTCGAACTTTTCTCCCTTTCACAGAGTTTATATAGGAGACTCATATACAACATTTGCATTGTTGTTATACATCCTATGTTCTAATTTGTGTTCTGTTGCAATGATAAACACTAAGGCCAGAAGCAACTTGGAAAGGAAAGGGTTTATTTAATCTTATAACTTACAGTTCATGAGGGAAATAGAGGTAAGAATTATAGGCAGGAATTTGAAGCAGAAACCATGGAGGAACACTGCTTACTCTCTGGTTCATGACCAGCTAATATTTTTATATAGCTCAAGTCCTTCTGGTGGGCTGTGGCACCTTCCCACAGAGGTATAGGCCAGACTACATGAATTAACAATTAAGAAGATGCCTCACAGACATCTCAACAGGCCAATCAGATCTAATCAATTCTTCAAATGAGGATTCCTTTTCTGAGGTAAATCTAGTTTTGTGTCAAGTTTTCGGCTGAACTTAACTCTGGCATTTTACCCCTTGTCAACTTTGACATTCAGACATATCAGTTTAAACAGTTTTCCTTTCTGCTTTGTAGCCTAATTTCATAATGTAAAATATAGTTAAACTTTAAAGCCCCAGTCTTTTAAAATTCCAATAATTTAGAAGTCCAAGTTCTTTTTTAAAATCTAAAATCTTTTATTTGTAGGTTTCTTTAAAATCCAAACTAAGTAGCATACTTTCTTATTCCCCCCCCAAAAAAAAACAACATAAAAAAACAAAACAAACAAAAACAAAAGGACCAAAAGAACCTACTACAAATCAAAACCCAAATCTAGGTGTCTAAAACTTTCAGTGTCTGATATTTGAGCCTCACTCATGATTTTCTGGCTCCAAATGGCTTGGTAGTAAGTGCTACCTCTCCAGTTCAGCCCTTTATAGCATAGTTAGCAGAGCTAGGCTGCTTCTACTCCACACCTGCCTCTGTCCTTGATGGTCAGCCCATGGTCCTGGCATCTTCAGTGTCTTGGGATCTCCACAGCCACTGAGGCTTTACCATTTCCAGAGGCTTCTCCTGAGTTCCGTTCCAAGGCTTTGACCACACTTTGGTATCAGGTCTCAGCGGGAATCTCTGACCCTCTCAATCTTTTATCTCCCATACCTTCAAAAACAATATAACATGGTTGAGCCCAACATATTTCTAAATTTTGCTGATGACTTAAAATGCAGCTTTGATCCCACTGGGTCACTGCCTCTGCATTCTTACCCCAAGGAAACAATTCCCAGAAGATTTCACATCAGTGATGCTGGTCTTCTATTAGTCACATTTGACTCCCAATCCTCAACTCACCAGCATCCATTGTCTCAGGAAAGCACAGTCATTTCCACAGATTCTTAATTCAAAAGGATCATATCAATAGTCCTGATACCTGGTAAAGAGCTATAGGAGTTGCTGATTAAATTACTACATCTGTGATAACTGTATGTAGCCTTTTCTTTTCTTTTCTTTTCTCTTCTTTTCATGGTAGATGCCTTTATTTACTATAATTCTAACTTTTTACTTTCCTCTGACATACTGTATAGTTTGCAAGCTAAATTTTTTTTATTAAAAAATTTTCTACTCACTCTACATACCACCTACAGATCCCACCTCATCCCTCCTCCCATCTCCCAGCCCCTTCTCCCAAGACACCTCACATCCCCACATCCTTCAAATCAAGTTTCCCATGGGGAGTCAGCAGAGCCTGGCACACTGAGCCTAGGCAGGTCCAAGCCCCTTCCCACTGTACCTTGGCAAGGCACCACGCCACAAGCACCGGATTCCCAAAAGCCTGCCCATGCACCAGGAATGGATCTTGATCCCCCTGCCTGGGTGCTCCCCAAACAGTTCGAGCCAAAGAACTGTCTTCAGTATCCAGAGGGCCTAGTCCAGTCCTGTGGGGGCTTCACAGCCACTAGTCTACAGTTCATGGGCCTCCCATAGTGTGGCGGGTCCTCTCTGCACTTCTTCCCATCATGATCTCAATGCTCCCCACCTGCAGAATCCCTCCTCTCTCTCATCGATTGGATTCTCAGTGCTCAGTCTAGTGCATGGCCGTGGATCCCTGCATCTGCCTTCATCAGTCACTGGACAAAGGCTCTATGATGATAGTTAGGGTATTCGCTAGACTGGTCACCAGAGTAGACCAGTCCAGACACCCTCTGGACCACTGCCAGCAGATCAAGGTGGGGTCATCCTTGTGGGTTCCTGAAAGCCTCCCCAGCACCCAGCCTCTTATTCCCATGATGTCCTCATCTATCATGGTATCTTCCTCCCTGCCCTCCCACTCTGTCCCTGTTCCAGCTTGACCCTCCCATTTCCCTATGTTCTCATCCCCCACTCCTTGCCCTCTGCCACCCCACCACACCCAGTCCACTCATGTAGATCTCATCCATTTCACCTTCACAGGGTCATTCATGTATCCCTCCTAGGGTCTTTCCCTGTTAGCTAGCCTCTCTGGAGCTGTGGGTTGCAGTCTGGCAATCCCTTCGTCACATATGGTATCCACTTATGAGTCAGTATATACTATATTTGTCCTTATATAGCCTTTTTCTAGGTCATTATTTCATAAGCAACACAGCAAATCAACTCTTTGAAATATATATTTTAAGTGACTTCCAGGTGATTGAATATACAAGGGAGGGTATGTGTGGGTTATATGAAAATATAGCATCATTTTATTTAAGAAATTTGGATATCTGTAGAACCTGGCTTCTGTAAAGGGTCTATAATCACCTTTGAAGGATTGTAAGAGATATAAAAATGCCTAAACTTACAAATATCAAACACACACACACACACACACACACACACACACACACACACACACAGAGAGAGAGAGAGAGAGAGAGAGAGAGAGAGAGAGAGAGAGTTAAATAAACAATTCTCAATTTTAAAAAGATGTACTATTTTTAGAGAAAAAAAAAACTTAAAAATGTAATCAAGTCCCATTTGGGCTTTACCAGCTGTTTATCAAGTATATTTGGTTAAGAGTTTGAAGATTTATGGGAGGGAAAGATGAAACAAAGACTGAAAAAAAATGTTGTTTAAGTATCTTCTTTAAAAAAGAAATCTGTCAAAATGTATTTCAATTTGAATCAGAAAGTAAAAACTTTTGCAAATGCCTTCGATTATAATCCATTTTCACTATCTCATAGAGCAGGGATTTATGATAAGACATGTAATCCTCAAGAAAGAAATAACATAAATTAAGAACCAGTCAGACATTGCAATTATAAACACCCACCAACTATGGATATCTGTACAAGGACTGGACCCTAAAACATTCTATCATGGATGGAGGAGGTTTCCATTACATCCCAAACCTCCTGAGGAGCTAATGACTGATCATGGTTGCTAAAGGATAGGGCACCATTTTTTTTTTTAAGTTTTACAGTTACTGGGGGACTACTTGGGAAAAAAGAGGTTCAGGGAAAAGAAGGGAATTGTGAACAATGGGGGTGGGCATAAATGAATGAAATTGTTAAATAAGATTTTAAAATACCTTAAAAACCAAGAGGCAATTAAGATTTCTTTTGTTTAAATATCAATAAACATTTGATATCCTTTCATTTAAAAATGAAAGAACACAGAAAAAAGTAGGCTACTAAGTTAGTTAAGATAAATAAACCAATAAAGAAATATTGCATATTAAATGGGAATTGACAATTATTATTGTATGTTATCTATAGCTTAATGGTTCATGTAGTAGCTGATTAGATAACCGGATGTTATATGGTGTATCAGACATTTTTCAGAAGTAACCATAAAACCAATTGCACATTATGGTTACAAAATGAATTTGATGCACCTTTCATGGATATGTTGGACTATTTCCTCCTTTAACACAGTAATGTGCTACTGGTAGTGTTGTCCAGACAAGATCATAAAAATATACATCTTTTCTGACCTGTTCTTTTGGAATGTTCATTCCTTTAACCTATTGCTTATGTTATGAGGAAACCCTGGCAGTATGAGGGGAAGCATATATGTAAGGAGATAAGGGCCTATAGAGGGCGTGAGGTCCTTGTACTGAAGATAGGCACCAGGGGAACCAGGAATGTTGGACACACAGGGTTGTCTCTCCAACAGAAGGGATGCATACCTGTTTTCTCCAGAAAAGCTGGGGATGGGTATAGTTAATAGCCTGGTGATCTGTGCTATCTGTAGCGCCAAGCCTCATCCAAATTCTCTGGATTATTATGTTTATCCCAGACTATTCCTTCCTAGACCTTTATTCTGAACATTGTTGCTCAGTCAATACCCATCCTTATATAAGAGGTCACACGAACTTTGCAAAAGCATTTCAATGTAGTCACATCTTAACTGTACATCAGTATTGTGCTTAAATTGGTCAAATGTAATTTGCCTGGGGTCAACGTCTCGAAGTTTGAACCAACACTGGTTACTGAGTTTTCTTGAATAGATTTACTTCTTGCCTCAAGTAGATCATTGCTCTGCTAGCCCCAGTGTTTGCAGAGACCCTCTCAAGGCAGGATACATTCCATGGTCCTAAGTTCGTTGTTCTCCACCTCATCAGGACCTCATTCCCTCATTCCCTGTAAGCTTTGTCTGCACCATACCTTTTAAGTTAAACAAAGGACTACCACTGAACTAAGATGTTTTTGCATTGTAGATAATTACCTTTATAGGGACAAGTGACTGAAACTGGTGTTTGCAATGGGAACATGTCATGAGAAACACCAAGTGGAGAAAGACCAACATTGTCACCATGGTAGGGGATGACCCTCATACAATTTGTTGTAAATTATTAATAATAATATAAGAAGGTTTTAAGACAGTGTCCATAGGAAGGGCTAAAAGAAACATGTTATTGGAGACAGTGCTGGCTTGTTTCTGCCAACTTGGCAGCAGCTAAAGTCATTTTGGAAAGCAGGTTGAGCAAGCCCCGGAGAACAGGTCAGTAAGCAGTGTTCCTCTGTGGTCTTTGCATCAGTTCCTGCCTCCAGGTTCTTGCCTTGAGCTCCTTCCCTGACTTCCCTGGAGGATGGACTACAAGCTGTAAAGATGAAAAACAAAACAACCTTTTCTTTCCCAAGTTGCTTTTGGTCATGGCATTTAATCACAGCAATAGAAACCCTAGCTAAGACAGCAGGATAAATGGGATCTTTGATACAGAGAGATGAACCCTAAAACAAAAACAAACAAAACCCCCAAAACTCACAACACTGCCACCTGCATGAGACAGTGTATGGGAAATGTACTTGGTGAACTTGATGTAGACAAGAAAGCTTGGGAGTAGAATGCTTAATTGCTGACCTGTACATTCAGCTTTATATAGGAAATTGAAAGAATAGAAAGACACATTAAAAAAAAAACTTGCAACATTTTAAAACAAAATTTGAATTTTAAGGAACTATAAATAAACTAGGATTTAATGGGTCTGGAATTAAATCAGAAAACTTTTGTATTTTTATATTCTCCAGATGGCAAGCTGTCATAAAATTAGAAAATAACTTCCAGCCAGACATCCCATTTAGAGTAGACTTCTGACATCCTCGAAGTTCTCAGAACCATTGAGAAAGGTGCTTCACAGATCCTTCCAGAGCACTTCCAAAAGGCATCACAATGGCTCTCACAAAGTATTAAATTGTGAGACTTTTAGGATTTGTGTGGCCATTGCCTTGCATAATTTCATGTGGAAGAAGTAGAAAAAGGCTTACAATGTATGGGAAAGCTTTTGTCTAATATGATAGAATATAAATTATGATAGGCACAAAGCTTTAATATTTTTGAAAAAAAAAAGTCCTATTTGTATTAGAAATATCAGAGACTTTTTATAAACAAGGGAGCCTCAGCAGGAGAACAAAATCAGTGGTCCACAGTGTGGAAAAGCAGCTTTTGAGACTGACCGACTCCTGTGCCGTGAAGAACATCTGAGAGCTCAGGAATTTGCCCATCTCCTATTCTCATTTCAGTGTCTGCATGTGTCAGTCACACACACACATACACACTCACTCAAAGCACCCCTGTTTTGAAAGGCTGTGTCAATCATGGTTTTCCTACCCTTGATAACTATCCTCCAGTTACATGTGTGTGAGTGTGTGTGTGTGTGTGTACATGTGTGAATGTGTATGTATGTGTGTGGTGAGTTCATAATTTACCTTTTTTAATTCTCAGTTCTTAAGATCAACAGATATGGTATTTAAGAAGTTATTTCTGAGTAATGAGAGCACACTGCATTCAGTCCTGACCTTGATGAGGTGACAGAGTCTGGACTCCAAACTGATGCTGTAGTGAGGTAGGTTCTGGGGAGGAGAGTACATTTTGTGTGTGGGAGGAAATCTGAGCTTTGTAGTCAGGGAATAAATCATGACGTTACATTTTCTGAACATGGTTGCACCAATTTTTGTTCCCCTGCACATAATCCTGTCAAAGTGTGAGTTGATACTTCCTTGACTGGATCCTCAGCTCCGTGTTCCTTATTCTTGGCGTTGGATGCATTGCTCCTGTGTTGAAAGGGATGTGCCTTGACTCCGAGGCTGTCATGAGAAAAGATACTGTCTTGGCTTTGTTCTTTTAAGATCCTAACTCCTCTTAGGTAAATACTCTACCTGAGGAGAGCTATGTGGACCTTAGAGGGATGATGCCAGGAGGAACTGAGGCTGCTGAACCACATCCACACCTTAATGCTGAAAGATCTTCCCACTGGACTTAAGCTTCCCTGGTGGAACCTGCTGGGAACACAAACGAGCTGCCCACACCAAACCTTCCCAAATAGTAAAATTGTGGAAAAATAATGATTTTGTCATTTCAGATTCCTACATTTTCCATTTATAATGTAGACTGGGCAATTCAAAGATGAACCCAAAGTGGGGGAGGGAGTAAAGAAACTGGCGCTAAGTGTATTTCCACAGTGATTAGACATCCACTTTGGTCTAACAAGGTCTATTCATGTGATTTCTATTCATTTTATTTCTATTAAATTTATTTCTTTTATCTCCTCAAAGATTCTGGGTTCCTACATAATGATATAGTATTTTGAACATACATATTGAACAAGAAAAATGTTTTTACTTCAACAGTTTTAAATAACTTAGTAATTTTAGTGTATGGATCATGGTTTTAAAGAAATACATGAATTTCCTTAACAGAATGGCTCTACAATAATTGTATGTATATGCTGCAAGAAGACTGTATGTATCATCAACTTGATTACATGCCACCTGGAATATGAAAATACTATCAACTGACTATTGCCCCCTCCCTGACAAGCACCATACATTAAATGTATCAGACAACACTTTGGGTGTGAGGAGTGAAAACACAAACTGACTCCTAGCTTAAAGGACTCTTGATTCTAAAACCTGGATTCCATAGCCCTGGTGTTTATTTTAGCTGAGAAACTAAGAATAGCAGTTTTCCTGTAGAATTTGGTGTTATGAAAATAACAAAACAAAACAAATAATGAAACATATTTTCAAAATTACATTAATTCAGTAAGGAGAGCAACTGCTGCTATTGTGTGTCTCCATTTTTATTGAATACATTCAGTTTCCTTGGGTTAATTTAATTTTGTCTTGTTAGCGCCAGCTGCTAAACCTTTTCCAATGCTGAATTCCTTCCAAATGTAAAGGAAATTCTTGGCAAATTCTCTGTTTCTTATTGAATTATGACAGGTTGAGAAATGGCTCTTTATTGAGAATAGTCTGTAAGATCTGTTAGCAAAACTGGGTAAGGTTTCAAGTTGTGAGTAGAGAGTAGATAATACCATCCCAAGACCTCACTAGAGGAAAAAAGAGAAAGTATTCTTGAATGTAGAACATTGCAGCCTGTCACAAAGTTATGTACAGACAAGAACATGGCAATGATTCTCCATTGGAATGGCAATTTGATGAGGAGTCAGTTAGATGAACATTATTAGCTCAATACAGAAAATGGGGTTTTGGTTTAAAACTCCCATTTTCCTCTTCAGTTACAAATGAAGATTTACCATTCTACTAATTTTCTTAGTTTTAATTCCATCTTCATTTTTTTCCTTCAACATTATTGGTTGGCATAGATTGCTTATGTATTGATTTATTTTTCTTCCAAATCTTTGGGGTTCAATTTTTAATTTTTGTTCATTCTCCTTCCTTCATTTCTTTTCTGATTAAACCCTGGACATAGAGTCTTGGCCATGCTAAGCACAGACACTATCACTGACCTCTGCCCCTAAGACTTTTAAAACATACGTTTTGTAAACATTGTGTATAAGATTTTGATAAAAAAGAAATTTGTAAATAGTAAATATAAGTGAAAAATGTCTCTTGTCATATCTTAATATGGAAAGCAAGTAAGGATCTCTTATTTTTAAAATGCATTTCCTGCCATGGAAGCATTCTCTGGTCAAATGTAGATAAAGTTGTATGTAGGAAAGGGGCAGGGTTCCAAAAATTGTAACCAGCCCTCAGTTTTACACTACAGTAGCCCAGTTTTGAAAGGACCATGAGCATCACAAACTTCATACCAAGCCACTCTCTTCTTTTGTAAAGAAGTGAGTCACAGGCTTCTTAGGACATTTTGTTCTTTGTTTAAAGGTTAAAATGAACAGTAAAGTAAACATGCTTAAAAGATAAAATCAGTGAATTAGCAAGATTAATTTATAAATACTTTTGAAGTTAATTGCTCTGGTTTTTTGATAAAATCTTATCCTGGTTTCTGTAGCTGTGAAAAATCCCTGCTACTGACTACTTGGTGAGGACAAAGTGCTGTGGGATGGTCTGTATGTCAAATTGCTCTGATTGGTCAATAAATAAAACATTGATTGGCCAGTGGCCAGGCAGAAAGTATAGGCGGGACTAACAGAAAGGAGAATTGAGGGACAGGAAGGCAGAGAGAGAGACACTGCCAGCCGCCGCCATGACAAGCAGCATGTGAAGACGCCAGTAAGTCACGAGCCACGTGGCAATGTATAGATTTATAGAAATGGATTAATTTAAGCTATAAGAACAGTTATCAAGAAGCCTGCCATGACCATACAGTTTGTAAGCAATAAAAGTTTCTGTGTTTACTTGGTTGGGTCTGAGCAGCTGTGGGACTGGCGGGTGACAGAGATTTGTCCTGACTGTGGGCAAGGCAGGAAAACTCTAGCTACAACAAGGGGTTCATCTGCCTTCTCCTTCCTAGGGCTGAAAGTCTCAGATGGTTGTGCCTCTGCTGAGGGCCTTTGGGCAGGTATAAAAATAATGGCACTGTGTTTGGAAGAGATTCACTGGAGAACCTGGGAGCTTGTGTAACTCAGCATCCAGGGCTGCTCTTCAAAACAGCTTGCTCTCTTGGAAATCAATCAGGTTCCAGGACAATACGTTAACCCTTACCATGAATGGTGCCCTCCATTTTGGGAGCCCGTTTTCAGGTTCCTCGTGGCTTTACCCAGCAGGTCCGCATAGAGGATGATTACGACCACGGGCCTGAGTGCAGGTGTCTGAGATGGTCTGCACTTGGCTATGCTGGGGGAGGAGGTCATTTGCTGGGGCAGAGACAGTCAGGGCCCATTGGGAAAGGTTACAGGCCCTCTCGAGGTTGTCCGGTTGTCCTTTATTTTCTGTTTATCTCCGCAAGATTCTCTGCAATAAATCCTTCTATCTAATATTTCCTGCTGCTCGCACTCAAGAAAACTCCGGGGAAATTTTGGGTTGGTGGGTAAATGTCCCACACTCCATAAACCAATCATCCCTACAAAGCCCTCTTTTTTAGTGGTCCCACCATGTCTCCACATCCCCCACCTGTGGCCAAGCTTCCAGCACACGAGTCTTTGGGGGCGGGGTGGAATAGCTTCAAACCTTTTCTAAACCATGGCAATTGGTTTCAAAAATTTCTAATTCAAAGGACAAGCAACAGAGAATTGTTGAATAATGGTCTAGTCAGGTCTCAGCCAATGATTTATATGCAGGGAAACACTGTTAAGGACAAAACATGCTGCAAAATCTTGTTTGGCTTTTGTACTTCAGGAAGTGTTGAGGCAACACACCTAAGATATCCAAGAAGCGATCGATAGGATTCTTTGTCAAAGCATCAAAGTGCTTAGAGTACCATGGATTGTTTGGAAATAGGTTTCAATAAGCCCTATTGACCTTCCAAGTGGCACATTCATGCATTTGTGTGCCCAGCTATTGAGCAGACATTCACAGAACTAAGAAGAATGTGTTAGCCAGTATAAAGTGCTCACGCTGAGCACTTAAAATAGATTGCTTTTAACTCTTACAACAACCTTGAGATAGTAATATTAGCAACCTAGTTTACCATGAAGACAGTAAAGTTTGTAAACACCAGGCATGCTCAGAGTTTGTCATGGCCATGACTTCTCCTGTGCTTCCAAGTCCAGTATTGGTAATTCTGCATCCTGTCTCTTTAATTTGATGATGAGGATGATGACTTAATGACAGTTACAGTTTTTCAAATCACAGTATCAACTGCCATGCTGGGTGATTTGTGTATTTTTTCTTGTATTCCTTTATATCCCTAAATCTCTTTGTTATAATAAAAGATTTAGGGAACTTTCATTTAAATCCTCCATCATTATGAAAGCTGAGAGTGGAAACAGTTAAGTAATTTGTCCCAAATCATTCAGCACATAAATGGACTTGCTGGGATTTGTACCATGACAGAATGGAGAAACAGCTAAGGCCTTTAACCTTCACACAGAATTGATTTCAAACCGAGTCTCCAAGAATGGGTGGGCAGCTAAAGGTATTTATATAAGATAGGGCCATTCTTTTAGAAGCCATTCACTTCTATTCAGAGAATCTGTCATCATTGATAAACCTATCTGATGTTTGTGTTCAGGTTAAGATTTGCCCATTATTTGTGCTTTAGCAGTTCAACTGACTTACACCTAACACTTTTACATAAGATATCCCTGGATTTATCATCATCTGTTTGAGATGATAGTAATTTGAAACAATGGGGAGAGGCTGAAAGAAGATACTGTGTTTGAAAACTCATCTGGACCTTGTGGGGAGATATTTCTAGAAGTAATTATTTTAATTCAATGTATAAACTACTTGAAAAATTAATACTAGATTTCTTTAACATCTGAAACATGTTTATTTGGCAGGGAGCAGTAGTGCAGAAGAAGCTGTAGGATCCTGCAAGTTGTAAAATTGCTGCTAGGTTGTCAATAGGAATGAAGAACAAATGCCTTAGTTCCATTACTGTAGTACTCATACTATGGGTTTATGATTGAGATTGTCTTCAATGAGCACAGAACTTGGCTAGGGATAAGATATCACAACACTTGCACACTGTGGAATGCTATGTTTTGATTTTGTTGAGCATATAAGAGAGAGGATCCTTATATCTCCTTTCTTACCACTTCCCCTCCTGTTGGTCCTTCTATATCTTTATAAACAGTATTTCTACTTTCAAGTCATTTATAGGTAGTATATGATTTTATATATCTACATAATTTAGGATCATGAGTATAAGGAACCTCACAGTGTTCATCTTTCTGCAATTGACTTAATGTGGTGATCTCTAGGTGCATCCATTTTCCTGAAAATGATGTAACTTCATTCCTCTTTATGGCTAAAAATTATTTCATTATATATATAACTACATTCTCCTTACCTACTTATCTATTGTTGGACACCTGGGTTAGTGCCATAATTTATGATGTAAGGACTCATTAAGTGATAGACACTGACAAAAACTGTATTATATTAACAGTCTTAAATTGTATTTTGTGGTAGAATGACACAAGCAACCTACAGTGAGTCTTTCTCATTGTGCTCCCAGTAGGAGTTAGAGAAATGAATTTAGAAACTCAACTGCTTTTTTCCTTAACCTAGGAAGATCTGCTGGTATTTCTCCTGAATCAGAGATCAAGAACCTACTGTAATTCAAACAGGTCAGCGTCCTGATAGCCAGGAGATGGGTCAGGAGGAGGTAACCTGAAAAGACAACAACAAAGATGATTCATGCAAAAATCTGCTACAATGAACCGAGCCACATAGGAGGTACTTATAACTACTTAGTGTACTAGTGGTTCCATCACTGAGAGAAGTATTCAATTATTTCTTAAAATTAAAGCAATGTTTCAGAATTTAATAAGGACTTTTTGTTATAGAAGTATCACTTCAAAAGTACCAGATATAAAGTAAACATTTTTCTGTTAGATATTCTTCATTAATTTTTGTAAGAATGTCTTGATCCATTTTTGAATACTGGTTACTCCCACTCTTACAAACTCTGCTCTCTCTACTCATACCTATGTTCTTCATCATATCTCACATATTCTTTTTCTAGGTCACTGCTTCCATTTATTCATGAGATAGATCACTAGAAGGATTTTTTTTTTTTGCATGATTCCATGAAAAAGTTTTTGGCTGTAATGTAACAACACAGCTGGTTTCTTGGGCTATAGTCTCCCCTCCTTTCATAATCCAGGACACTTTGGCTCCATACAGATGACAAGACCTGATTTAGACATAGTAAAATCTACAGATACCAGGACATTTGTAGTTCTCCAACATCATGTCCTTATGCAAAGTCCACTAAGCAGGGTGCAGGCATTCTCCTTCCTCTGGGGAGAAGTCAAGGGCCACATACTTGAATGTCAGTGGATCTTGAAGAAGAGCAATCTTGCTGACTTCTATGAGTTTCCTTCTCATAGAATGTGCAGAACTGAATTTTAGTAGCATAGAAATCATTTTCAAAAGAATGAAAACAGCAAATTTTTCAAAATTAGAAAAAAGAAAATTCCAATCCATATACAAGAGACATTTAAAACAGAAAAAAAGCCAGGAAAGAACCTTCCTTCACTATAATATAATCAAAACATTATATATATAAAACAAAGAGAAAAAGGAAAATATATTAAAAATAGAAAGATATAAACAGTCACTCATAAAGATAGGCTTATCAGAATAACAGCAGACTGGTCAACTGAAACATTAAAAGCCAGAGGCTCTTAAATGATATATTTCAGATTGTGAAAGATGACAATTATGAACACAGAATAGTTATACAAAATTAAGTTACTTGTTATAATTGAAGGAGAAACAAAAACATTGCATGATAAAAAATAGACCAAAAGAATTTATAACTAACAAGCCAGCTTGTAAGAAGATACTGAAGTAATTTTTTGGATTTAAGAGGGAAAAAAAAAAAACAAAAGAAAAACAAATTAATCCATGAAATCACAGCAAGGAATAAACCATTGTAGAATATAAACAAAAGAGGAAGAGGAAACACACACACACACACACACACATACACACCATACCACACCACACCACACCACACCACACCAGAGAGAGAGAGAGGAAACAATATACACCTTTCAGTTGCTGTGGGATGTCATTCTGTATGCTGTGAATATGTGTTGCTCTGATTGGTTGATAAATAAAATGCTGATTGGCCAGTAGACAGACAGGAAGTATAGGCAGGGCAAGCAGACAAGGAGAATCCTGAGAATAAGGAGGGCTGAGTCAGGAGTCACCAGCCAGATGATAGCAAGATGATAGGGCAGAACTGAGAAAAGGTACCAAGCCACGTGGCTAAACATAAATAAGAATTATGGGTTAATTTAAGCATAAGAGCTAGTCAGTAATAAGCCTGAGCTAATGGTCGAGCAGCCATAATTAATATAAGCCTCTGTGTGTTTACTTGGAGGACGTAAATGGGAGAGATTTTTCCTGACCACCAGCCATCTGGGACACAGGAAAACTTCCAGTTTCATTCAGTAACAAATTTTTAGCAATTTACAAGTCATAATAACAAAAATAAGCAGAGAAATACCAGAATTAAATAACATCATAAATAAAATGGCCTTAAAGACACCTATAGAACATTATATTCAAAATAATAAAAGAAAAATTCTTCTCAGCAGTCTATGTAACTTTTTATAAAACATGTTATAGATCACAAAGCAGGCTTAAAAATATAGGAAAATTAAAATAATTTCTTGTATTCGATCTTAGCACAATATAATGAGACTACAATCTAAAAGCAATAAAAACCTAGAATACACATAATATATAGGGATTAAGCAACACACTGTTGAATGATATTTGAGTCCCTGAAAAATAACTCAAAATAAAATAAAATTTCTTAGTATCAAATAGAAAATATATCAAATACTATGGGATAAAATAAAAATAGTCTTAAGACTATGTAATATCAGTAACAAAACAGTAAAAGGATAAATATATATATTAAAATATAGTCCTGTCAGATTAAAACCTGTTGTGCTAGTTTACAATAATGATTCATTAAGCAATTGACTGACAGAAGTCATTTGTTTAAATCTGATGGGACAAATGTCTTCCTCCCTCATCTCATGCTTCACCCTTTTCAGTGGTGTTGGCCCGATTAATTGCTTACAGATGGACAACAGAGGGCAACAGAGATCCAGGCTTCACTGTGAGCTGGTCCCGAAGGTTCTGCCTGCACATTTGCCCTCACAGTATAGCTTACACATCTGAACAAGAAACCCACCTCTGTTTCACATCTCAGGGCACAGGAAATCATCGGAGTAAACTACTGAGTTACCTCTTGATATTTTATTGGTAAAGTCTGACTGTTTTGGAAGCCCCCATCTTAACAGAAGATCGCACATTCCCTGCACATCCTACAGTCCTTGAGACCTAATTGGAGTCGGGCTTCAACCAGTGGTGCCTTGGTCATTGAATGATTGTTCTGCGGGAGACAAGGCCTTCTTTTCTTTATCAGTGCTATCCCTACAGCTCACAAACTTTGTGTTTGTCATTCCTGTATCGAGTATTGAATTCAAGTGGAAATTAGCTCATAAGAGAAGGGGGTACATACACAACGGGTGATGAGCAAATGTTAGTTTAGAATCCATTACACAGCGGGTGCCAGGCTTTATACACATTCAGTACCCACAGCAGCTCCAAGATGCAGTAAGGTGTTCCTCCCTACTTCATAGCACCACAGGGAAGAGTGTGAAATACATCCCAGTTTTTCACATATGGAAGTGCTACATCAACTGGTACTTGAAAAACAGAAGGCTGAGAAGAAATGCTAATGTTTTCAAACTGTCAGTTCTTCATATTTTGTTGCTGGGTAGGTAAATGTGTTCTTAAATATGAACCATTCTTAAACCACATAATTTGATCAAAAGTCAGTTTTCATTTCTTCAAAATATAATTCTCACATTTAAGACTTCCATCATAACTAAACAAAGTTATTATGCATCACAGTGTCAAGGACACCTTAAAGATTGCAGAGTTCAGTGACAGCACTTTAAAATCCTGCCTGTTGCTTCCATGGCAACTAGGGGACATAGTGTTATTTTTCACATATATTCTATCCCTCCCAGGAGTCTATACACCTTCACATCCTACTCACGCATGCTTCTCTTGCTCTCCAACTCTGAGCAACTTCTGATTTCTGTCTCATCCCTTAAAAACTTTCTGTGTGCCTCCTGTCCTCTCCACAAGTACACTTCTACACTCACTCCACTATGATATGAGGGCTTCCTGAAGGGAGCACTCCAATGACTCTCTCAAGCAATAGCTTGTCCTCAACACTTGTTCTGCTTCGAACTTCATTCTCCTTCCTGCTTCGATCTTCATTCTCCTTCCAAGCTCTACCCTCTGATCTGTTTCTATCCATTGATCTTATCTTTTTTTTTTTTTTTTTAAAAAAAATCTCTTATTTTCTATCTTCTAGCCACCTAATAGCAGGGGTGATAAATCTATCATAGAACTAGCTAACCATATTCAATTTTTGGAGACATGTTGTTTACTATGCATAACTATTGGGCATCAGAGTACAGAGATGTCAGAAAAAGTTAATTTAGGGGATTTCAGCTTCCTGAATAGAGGTGAGATTTTGAGATTTTACTGTCCATCTGGATGCTGGTAGACTGGATACATTACTTTATGAGAAGGTATCTTGATTTTGTTTGTTTGAGACAGGGTTTCTTCTGTGTAGCCCT
Organism: Peromyscus leucopus; assembly: GCF_004664715.2. Taxonomy (NCBI): domain Eukaryota; kingdom Metazoa; phylum Chordata; class Mammalia; order Rodentia; family Cricetidae; genus Peromyscus; species Peromyscus leucopus. The sequence continues at coordinate 81,451,897 of NC_051069.1, forward strand.
GGCTGTCCTGGAACTCACTCTGTAGACCAGGCTGGCCTTGAACTCAAAGATCTTCCTGCCTCTGCCTCCCAAGTGCTGGGATTAAAGGTGTGCACCACCACTGCCTGGTTTTGATGGGGTATGTAGAGTGGAGGGTGAAGAACAGAAGGGATAGTTAATAAAGGAGCTATAGTGGCTCATATTCATTTGGAGAGAGTGTCAGATATTTTTGAGTTTGGACAGTTCTCCTATTTTACCCAAGTTAGGCATAATTACAGAATTATGCTTTTGTCTTGATTTGTCATAATCAAAGTGGCCTTTTCTGTTTTGGGCATTCTGAAAAATTTATCTTGGAGAATCAAATAATGTAATGCTAATGGCTTCTGCCTTACTCCATCATTATAATCATACATTGCACCTCTACATACTGCACCTTTCATTCCGTCATAATCTGAGATCCATGTTTTATTGGCATTATGTGTTTCTTCAAACCAGCTTTATTATTCCTGTATAGAGATTATGATTTTATTATGTAGCAGAAATTTATTTTACAGTGGACATTGTTTTTCCAATTTTTAGGAAAGTGAGTCAGTTTATTTTTTTAACCAAATAGTGTCAAGTAAGAAAAACAACAATTGTTCCTTATGAATAAAATCTGAAAGTGAAAATAAGATCTTCACAAGAAAATAACAATTGATCCTTGTGATTAAAATCTAAAAGTTAAAATAAGGTCTTCATAAATGGCTTATACGTTCCATAAAGATGTAATACATAAAAGCATGATTTATAATTTCAAAAATTCTACCGTGATGTTTGTTATCTTGACAGCTGACTTTCACTGAATTAAGGATAAATCTTTTCAAAAGAGATGTCAATACCATGCCAAGGAATAATTTAAAAGATTAAAGTAGGAAAGATGACATCAAATTGGCAATAGGAGCAGGATTAATGAATTGAAGGTAAGTATAGGGATTTTTAACTGTAAGAATTTCTTAAAGGTGCATGTTTTGAGTAATTAATATATGCCTTATAACTAGTGATAACATTTAGAGAAAGAAAATTAGATAAATTATTTGTAAACAAATAATGTAAAAACTGGTATCATTGTACATAAAAATAATTTCTTTTCTATTTCATTAAAAATATATAGATAAGCGAGATGGTGGTGGCACACACCTTTTATCCCAGCATTCAGGAGGCAGAGGTAGTCAGATATCTTTGAGTTCAAGACCAGCCTGGTCTACAGAGCTAGTTCTAGGACATCTAGAGCTACATAGAGAAACCCTGTCTCAAAAAACCAAAATTATATATATAAAATAAAATAGAACACATATATGTTTTCTATTTTATTTGAGCGTTGAATGCTACTTTACAAAAATTAAAGGTGGGGATTGATCATTTTTCTAATCTAAGATTTTTTTTCTCACAATGTTGAAAACATTTTTTAGTACTTGAGTACTAACATTTTCTCTGAGTAAAATTTAGAAACGTCTGTATTTGATGATATGATATATCATTGGAGTTGCTGATTGACATACTATTATTGAACAGTTGAGTAGATAATTGATACACTGTACAGTTCTCTGATAACTACTCTCTGTCATGGATAAGTTGTACCCAACCTCCTAACACTGTGGCATTGAGAATTAAATTTCCAACACATAAATTTGGGTGAGTAGTTTTAAGACATTCATCCCATGTCTTCCTCTACTTTTCCTTCCTAGTTTCAAGGAGAGGTATAGGATTTCTTCTTTCACTTCCCATAGCTGGAGGACCTAGAATGCGAAAGAATCTATTATCAAGCGCTGCCTGCTGTAGCTGCTTCTCTTAATTTTCCTCTATCAGGATTTACCCTCCTTGGTTTGAAGACTCTGTCTTCACTTCTCAGGTGATATTCTGGAGTCTTGGATCATTGCCTCTATTCAACCTGCAGGCCCCAGCCCTCACTAAGGTCAGAGAGGCAGCCTAGACCATGGGCTTAGTTCCATCCTGCAGAGCACAGAAGAGCTTGGCAGATAATGTGTGGATTATGATGAAGATAAATTACATGCTGATCTATGTTCTTTACCAATTTTACAGAAACTCAACTGACAGGTTGGGGAGAGGTCCCACTTGCTTCATTTCCTCAATCCCCGTCTATCACCCTCTTCCCCATTTCCTCTTTAACCTATCAGGTTTCCTTGAATTCACCTACTGATTTTTCATGAACTTTGCTCTAAATTTAGTGATCATTGGTAATATCCGAGATCTTTGCCATTAGTACTTTTTCATTTGCCTCATCTACCTTCATTATAGCAGTGAGTTGAAGAGAAATGGACGCTGCACCCTTCTCGCGTCTTTACTTCTCTTAGCTTTCATCTTTCTTGTTGGAACACACACTTATTTGACGATTTTAAATGATTTGATCAGATATGCAGAAGAGCACATTCAACCACCTCTGATTTTCCTAATTGAAATTGATATAAAAATGAGTCTATCATAAGAAATGATTTCTGATTGTAAATATGTCTGTTTAATTCTCAATAAAGTTTCATTTCTGAATTTTAGTGTTTAAATGATCATATGTTTTATGTTCTATACAGAACTTTCCTTTATTGTGAAGTAGAAACCAAGAACAGAAAAGGCCATAGTGCCTCAAGGCTCTATGCCATTATAAATTTAACTATTCTTGCTATATGAAGTCCCCTGTTTTATATTTTCCCCCTTTGAAATTACTACTTATTTTCTCCATTTTTCCTCTTCTATGTTTTCTACTTTAATCTTTCCAGTTCCTATCCTCTACTTGCCAGTATTTATTGATCACCTTTTGTATCTCTTAGGACCAAATAGATGAAACTGAAAAAGATTCTGGTTATAAGAAAAACTAGCTATTCATATCACATAAGACAATATAAAACATATTTTTTTCATAATTTAATTATTGATTTATTGATATATTTTCTTTTGTAAGAGTTTACAGAAGCAGAATATTTAATATACTGCTCATATTCTGAATAATTTAGCTTCTATACATGAAGTATTTCTGAGCTAAATTCCTAGTAGAAGCTCTTTTTAGTACATTGCTTAAAACTTTAGTGAGGTTATATGGTCAATAGCTCTTCTGTTAAATTCTGACAATGACAAGAACTGCCCAAGTATTTTGCCAACAAATTAAATTGGAATATTTAGTCATGACAGTGATTTCACTCCATTGTTTTTGGGTGTTCTTATCTATGAATTTCTCAGTTGAGAATCAAAGTATTACTGAATTATGTCAAAATTAAAAAAATAGTTATAAATGGCTGTTATCAAGCAACATTAAATTAAATACAGATAGAAATTTTAGTAGATAAGCCTTGTTTTAGAGAATTGGCATAACATTCTGTCATGGACATCAGAAAAATTGATAAGATTACACATTCTGTTGTTCTCTAGAGCATACTCCTGTCTTGTCCTTTAAATAGATAGATTACTTGCTTTAGTTTGCCAGGATAGAATTATAATTTGAATTTTCACATGTGACTGAGATTTCTTATTTTTTCTGATCTCAATTTTTTAATAATGATGATTATTATTTTACATCCTGACCGAAGTTTCCCTTTCCTCCTCTCCTCCCACTTCCTCCGGCCACTTCCCCTCTGCCCCCCATCCACTCCTCCTCCATTTCTATTCAGAAAAGTACAAGTCTCCAATGAATATCAACAAAATATGCCATATCAAGTTACAGTAAGATTAGGCACCTCTCCTCATATTAAGACTGGACAAAGCAACCCAGTATGAGGAATAGGTCCCAAAAGCCTGCAAAAGAGAGAGAAACAGTCCCTGCTCCCATTATTAGGAGTCTCACAAGAAGATTAAGTTACACAACTGTAGCATATATGCAGAAGATGTAAGTCAGTTCTTGCAGGCTTCCTAATTGCTACTTCAGTCTCTGTGAGCCCCTATGAGTCTAGGTGTCCAGGTTAATTGGTTTCGTGGGTTGTCTTGTGGTGTTCTTGACTCCTCTGACTCCTATAATCCTTCCTCCCCCTCTTCTGCAAGATTTCCTGAGCTCTGCCTCATGTTTGGTTGTGGATCTCTGCATCTGTTTTCATTAGTTGCTGGATGAAGTCTCTCTGATAATTGGGCTAGGCACCAATATATGAGTACAGCAGAATATCATTAGGTATCATACATTGACTTTTTTTTTTTAACCAGTTGTGATTGGTTCTGTTCAAGGTCTCTGAGCTATTATGCCTCTGGGTCCTGGTGCTCCAGGCAGTGTCAGGGGTGATCTCCCTCTCAAAGCATGGGTCTTAGGCTGGACAAGTCATTGGTTGGTCATTTCCACAATGGCTCAGGTAGAGCATCTCCAACTGAGTAGGGGGCAGGACTTCTGATGGCCTGGATGGCCTCTGGTCCAATAGGGGGTTGCTGCCCAAGTAGAGAGCTAGAGTTCTGGTGATGTGATGGCCTCTGATCTGGGCAGGGGTCCTTTGGTTTTCAGGATGCTGGCCTGGCTTCTGGTGGGGTAGAAACTTCTACCTGGTTTTCAGGGAGCTTACCTGGGCTTTGGGGTTCAGGATGCTGCTCTGGCCTCTGGTGGATTCTGGCTACCGCTGGAGGTTTGGACCAGGATATGGTGACAAGGAGAGGAGGTGCAGTTGGGGTTATGATGGGTGGGCATGGGCAGGATTGGGGGTGGACTTGTCAGGTTTTCAGGCAGCTGGCCTGGCCTATGGTGTGGTATGAAGCTTCCACCAGAGGTGTGGGCCAGTATATGGTGAAGAGGAGAGGAAGGGGCATTAAAGTTATTCTGAGTGGAGGGAGGTGTTGACTTACCTGGTTTTTGGGGAGCTAGCCTAGCCTCTGATGGGGTAGGAGGCTTCTGCAGGAGGTGTGGTGATGAGGAGAGGAAGGGCTGTTGGAGTTAATGCTGGGTGAGCACAGGTGCGGTCCATTTGTAGAAAACAAAGTGGATTATGCCAAGAAGACTGCAGCTAACTAAAGTCAGAACTTCAGGTTTTTCAGTGAATTTTCAACATAACAGCTACTAATCCAAAACACTGGATTTGAAAGAAAAATGAAGATTATTTATTTGTTTACTTACTTACTGGGAAATCTTGAAAATAAGTAAACTGGCTTCCTCCTCCTTCCCTGTTACTGCTTTCCTAATTTTTTGTTTAGCCTCCTGATTGCAGCCCTTCAACATACTATTATTGTAAAGGTGGATACAACTTCAAAACTGATAGCAATCAAGCAGGGAACTTTTATTTTGTACAACACAATTTACATACATTTTATCTTAATAATATGATAATTGCTACAATTTGATGTAATAATGTTTAACGATTTAGGGGAATTTAATCTCCTCTGTTCGGTAAATACCATTCTTTTTCTCTGTTTTAAATAGGAGGACATTGAGGCACAGAAAAGTGCTGGGTCCCAATTAAGGTGAGGAGTTTGTTTTAAAGCATGGTCTTTTCTGACCTTGAACCATTAAGGAATTTTCTGAATACCTGGGTGAAGTCAGACGGTTATATGAAGAGGAGAGTGATTCTACTTCAAAAGTGCTCTGCTCCAGGTGACACGGTGCTGTGTGTACTTGTAATTAGCCACTTTTATAGATGCCACCAGGAGGCCACCCTGTTCCCTGCTTCAGAGGTAGATGTGTATTGTTTGAAAAACGGTTCTGAGAAAATTACAATGAAGTACTACTGAGTTTATGTAGGAGGCATACCAGTCAGTGTCTGCTTTATAGTCCTCATTAGAAGTGGAAATGGAGAAAGGAAAAATAGTTATTGATCATAACCCAAGTTATCTAGCCCACTCTCTTTCTGAAAGGGAAACTGGGCTCATAAGATAATGTTCAGACTAAATGAGTGAAAATTCAGATCTGTGCTACCACCTGCTCTGTCCAGTCACTTCTTGAGAGCACACACAGTCTTCACTGAGTTCCTGCAATACGGACAGACTAGATAAACAAAGATATAATATATATGTTGGACACATATTGGTTCATCTTTGATATTATCTTATCTCTAGAGGCATTGATTATATTTTTTCATAGCAAACAAGATTCTCACAAGTAGAAGTCTATCATTTTCCTTCTAGAAGTGACACAAATTCTTCTGCCTCAATGGGACATGGCTTGTCTAGTTTAATAATATGTGTTTGCCTCAGGAATTATTAATCCAATGATGGAATATGTTCTCAGAAGTTACAGGTACCATTTCTGAGCCTCTTGACTCTAGAATGAACTACAAAATGATTGATATTGTAATTGTTTCTCATTCCTTACTGAAATGTTTGCACCCATGCAAGTTGGAGCTATGAACTCAGTAAGAACATTTTCTATTTAAGTGTGCTTTAGCCTTCACAGATACAATTCTGTATTTCTCACCAACATGGAGTTTTTGCTAAAGAATGAAGCCAGGAAAGTAAAAATGTCAGCAACTTATGCATTTAGATTTCACTCCCAGCTGAATTTCAATGTAAATACATTGAAATACATTATGTAAATATATTTAAATATGCAACACACATTTACATTTAAATGCAAATTGAAATAATTTACATGTTAGATTTTTGAATGTCAGTCATTATAATACAGTGATTTCCTGACCCAAAGCCACCAATCAGAATGATGTATGCATATGTTTCTTAATTAACACCAAAGGTTAAAATGCTGACCCAGGTGTGCATAACAATTTGCAGAGTGATCTTCTCCTTGAAGATATTAGTGATTGGAGTTCTTGATGGTGGGGGAAATATAGGTAAATTCAGAACTTAAATAAGAATTGGCAAGTATTGGTGAAATTATTAAGGCCACTCCACGTAGTTAAAAGGGAGGTTTATTTTGTGGGGTAACTTACAAGTGAAGGGATAGGTTACAGGGTCTGGGAAAGGTGTTGTGAAGTCTGGTGGTGTTCTCTGGAGAACTCTGCTCAGTCTATCTCCAGCATCCAGGGTCCAGGAACCAAGAGAGCCGGCGCATCTGGATCTTGGGTCTGCAGGGTCCTCTCTTGGCCCTGCCTTGTAGGCGTGACAGTACCAAAACCTCAATGGGGGTTGGAACCTCCAGATCAAAGCTGGAATGGCTACCCACTACAGACAAGGAAAGGCCAGGGGGAAGAATAAAAATGTGTACCAAATATTGCTATCAATCAGCTTTAGATGTCCCAAGAAATACACACTTCCATGCCATGATGACTTCCAGCATTTAGTCTTCAGAAGTGTGGTTGAATGATGACTCCACATAGGTAACAAGGTATATATAGAGTAAACATGAGTTTGACCTTTCTGTTAATACGTGTTTGAAGAGTTTATACTGTGAGAGTCATAGTCTGCATCATCGATTTCAGACTTCCTGTGCACACACTGCCTGTTACTGGTACCTTTTCTCTTCTGCCTTTCCCACCTTCAATATGACTATACTGTTCAGCCTCACTTCATAGCAGTTTTCCCAACACTTGGCTTCACTATTTTGGTATTCAGTCACCTATGGACAACGCTGACCTTTCCACATCTCACTAGATGTGGTAGTTTGAAAGTATTTGGTGGTACTATTAGGAGCTGTGGCCTTGTTGAAGAAAGTGTGGTCTTGGAGGAGGCTGGATGACACAGGTCTTTAATCCAGACCTTGAGGCTAGAGCGCACACCTTTAATCTAGGCCATACTTTCTGTTGGAAGTGTGTCATTGTGGGTGTGGGCTTTGAGGTCTTTTTCTCAAGCTTCACTCAGTGTGACAGTCAGTTGATTTCCTGTTGCCTGCAAGATGTATCAGTCTTGATATACCACCTCTGCCTGCACGTCACCAGGCTCCCTGACATAACGATAATTGACTGAACCTCTGAAACTGTAAGCAAGCCTCCTCAATTAAATGTTTTCTTTATAAGAGTTGCTGTGATCATGGTGGCTCTTCACAGCAATAAAAAACCCTAACTAAGACACCAGGTAACTCTTTCTTTTTCTCCCTACCTTGAGTCCCATCCCAAGTCTTGAGCCAAACATCTCTTCATGAAAGTAGATTGCATGGAGAATGCCTAATTTACATCTTGATGGGGAGTTTCTTTGAAAAATAAGATGTTGGATTCTGAAGAGTGAGGTTGGTTCAAACTGATATGGCTGCTCTCTAATTTAATTACATCTCATAGACATACATTTTCTTACGGTTTCTGTCTACCAGCTCCATGAAGCACACAGCTCTGCCAGAATTGCCAAGCATGGTCAAGTAAGAAAAGGGCAGAATTCATGGAGGCATTGTGATATCTTCCTGGCCAACTCATAAATATTCCATCTATTTATTTATATACCTGACTTTCCTATCACACAGAAACACATGACTTTACTTTTTCCACTAGCTCTGAAACCCATCACTGGGTTCAACAATTTGTTCAAAGGGGTCATAGAACTCTGAGGGAAAAAAACCTACTTACTTTCACTAGTTTGTTATAAAGAATATGTTATAGGAATAGCCAGTTGGAAGAAATGTATGAGACAAAGTATAGGGGAAGAGGATGTGTGTTCTCACAGCCTTCATTGGCAACTTGCCTTCCCAGTGTTTGGATGTGTTCATAAGCACCAGGCATGCTGGACTCTGTCATTTAGGCTTTATACAGCAATTCCAAAAAAATAAACATGACAAATTTAGTCATTGACCATTTGTATTGAACTCAACCTCCAGCCCCTCTTTCCTTCTCAGAAGCTTGAAGTGGTATTAGAACTTGCAACCCTGTAACCATGCTTTCTTCTCTTTGCTGGCAAGTCCCATCCTGAAACTATATATCTATAACTCCCTAGTCCCCAATCATGTCACCAACCCAAATGACAATTTTTACTCTGGGGATTTCAAACATCATAAAAATTAGTGATTAAGACCAAGGAAAAAAGACATTTATATCAACATATCACTCAAAAAATCTGAGAATTTAGGTGCTTTGTGCCTGGTATGAGAGACAGATACCAAGACATGTATTTTTCTATATGACAACGTCATATTCCTTTACTCGACCCTGTCCTTAAGTGATCTAGTTTGTATTTGACTATGATGTTCTTCCATTCAGTCTTTAACTTTGCCATTACTACTCTCCAGCCATAGGAGATTCCAGATACTCTTTTAATATAATGTAAAAGAAGGATTGGGAATCAAAATGACACCTTCTGTTATTTGTACATGACATTCTGATCACAATACTTGACTACAACTTCTCGTTTTGGACTAAGACCATCTTGGTAGGTCTACATTCTCCCTGACCCAAATGGAACACTCTTGTAGTTCTCTTCCTATAAGGGAGAACAAATGCATTTCTCTTCAAAGTTCCCTTTAACCTGTCTGATACACTGTGTTTTAAGAGTCTTCCTTAAGAATCTTAGGGTAGGTACAGGCAGAGCAATTTTGTATTTAAGTATTGCATTCTGTTTCTCCTCACTTGGACTTCTTTATCAAATTCCCCTGCTGAGAAGCTGTATCCAGAACTTTCACTTCCTGGATTGTTTCCTTATGATGTAGAGGAAAAAGCTTGGTGATTCACCCACCACCTTCTGTGGCGAATCACCTTCTGAGATAAACTCTATGAATTACTGAGCCTTGGTATCATAAATGAAAACTAAATGAACTTATACAACTGTATTCCTTCTCAATGATGATGGCTTTGAGAACCATTTTAAGTCAAAATATTCAGTTTTGTCTACACTTCCATTATTTCAAAGTGTAATAAGCACCTTTCTTCTTGTATCTCTGATAAAGTATTTCCTCCCAATTACTGACAATGTCCTTTAAATACTACAAACTTCATATTGAAATAATGTACATGTAAATACATACAAGCACATTTCATTCAGATTATTCCCAATATGTTTTTCTATTGCAAACCTAGCTTTATAAAAATGCCATATGACTTAGTGTTTAGAGGTAAGCAGGGAGAAATAATGTATATGTAAGCTGAATTTTCTTATCACATCATAGTCTCCTTTAGGTAATAAAAGCAACATCTCTCAGATGTGATCTTTGTGAATATTAACTGCTGAGTACCACTGTGCAAAGGTTATTACTGCTTAGCCATGTATTTTACTTAAATTCCATTATTCCCCTAGCTAGAGTACCAATATTAGCATACCTGTTTACAGACTCTTATGCTCTGCTGCCAAAGCCAGCTGGGCACTCATAACCAATTCAGAAGGATCAGGTGTATGGGGCGTTTCCAATGGAAATGGAAAGCATATAGAATCCGTTTTCAGCTTTGGATTTTATTGTGCAGACTGGAACACAGTTTTGCCATTAATCTGAACTTCAAAATTACATACACAATTAATTAAACGACCAGGTGACTTAGTGTGAGGCCATTTAATTACTTGCATCTTATTTTGAGGGCAATGGTTGTTAATTATCAAGTTGCAAGAGAAATTAAATATGATGCTCCTTTCACTGCCAGATGAATTGTGATTGAAAGGAGAGGCTGAATTAGGTCAAGCTGAATAACAGTGTTAGAGAAAACACTGTGATTGTGTTTGAATCACACAATGCAGTTTGATTTTAGGTCTTATGCCAATTTGAATGGGGAAAAAAGGGAAGATGAAGATAATCCTCAGAACTTCTCAAAATATGTTCCAGGGAACAAAGGTTTGGAAGTCTATTAGTTGATATATGTTATAAAAGGATTTCCAAGGACAAACTAAATTCTTAATTAAACATAAAATTTACAGTTAATGTTTTAATAATTCTTGGTCTGTCTCCTAGAATTTGAGCAGGGACATCCGTTTCCTCAGAACATGTTAGATATACGTAGAATGGAGCCTATGAGTTCTACTGAATTTAAGAAAATTTTCATTATTCCATATTTATAAAGTTCATTGGCATGCTCAGCAGATGGTAGGTCCAGGTTATTAAACAGCATAGAAAAAAGTCACTGTAGAATGTTCACATGCCAGCTTCTTTCTGCTTTAAATAATTAATTTTTCTGTTTTTTGATTTAAAAAAATTATATATTTTGATCATGTTTCATCCCTCCCCATCTCCTCATAGGTTTTTTTTTTTTCACATTCCTACCCTTCCAACTTCAGGATTTCTTTTCCCCTCAGAAATTAAAAAAGAAAAAGAAAATCAAAACAAACAAAAAACAGTAAGACAAAGAAATACCCAAACAAAACAAAACCCTCACCTAACACAGTCTATTTTGTGTTGGCCAACTATTTTTGAGCATAGGACCTGCCTGGAGTGTGGTTAATATATCCAATGACACTCCATTGGAGAAAACTGATTTCCTTTTTGCCAGCCAGCATCAATTATAAATAGGTTATTGGTTAGGGGTGGGACTCTGTGTTCACTTCCTTGTTTTAGTGCTGGGATTTTGTATAACTTGAATCTGTGCAGGTCCTGTGTGTGTTGCCACAGTCTCAGTGAGTTCATATGCGCAGCAGTCCTGTTGTGTCTGGGAAACACTGTTTCCTTGGAGTCATCCATTACCTCTGGCTCCTACAATTTTTCTACTTCTTTTCTTTGCATAGATCCCTGAGATTTAGGGAAGTGATTAGATGAAGACATTATGTTTATGACTGAGTGATCCAAAGCCTTTCCTACTCGGCATAGTATGTTCTTTCCTATCTACTGCAAGAAGCTTTTCTGATGAGGGCTGAATGAGACATGCATCTATGTGTATAACAATATATCATTAGGACTCACTTTATTACTATATTTCTTTAGAGGAATAGCAGTAGTAAGTTTCCTCTAGGTTTAAAAAGACAAATATTGTGTGTTTATCTTATATGTGGATGTTAGCTTCTAAGATTTCCATACATATGCTGCAATCTAAATAACAACAAATATTAGGTACCTGGTAAGGGAAAAAGGGGTAAGAAGGAATCTCCCAAGGAAGGGAAAATAGAAAAAAAGTGTTACAAAAACATAAATGGGAAAATAGAATAGGAAAATTAAATGGGGAAGGATGGGAGATCATGATAAAAGAGGGTTCATAAGGAATGCCAACTAATACTAAAAGCCATTTGGAAAACTATATGAAAATCTACTACTGTAGAAGCTCCCTAAAATATATACATCCATAAAAGATATTTAAATGGAATCACCAGAAAATGAAAGATACAATGTTACAAGTAGACAGCTTATGTGGCCAAGTAAAGCCTTCAGTGCTAGGAATGGATTACATCTTGTTGAGTCATTGGCCAAAGGGGTCCCATGGACACCCCCACCCCAAACATCACAGGCTATTGCCAGTCTACTAATTGCTCTCTGCAACCTGATGACAAGACCCCATTGCTGAGAACAATACTTTCTTATGTCATTGAACATGAAAAAAATCAAGCTGATGTCCAACTAGATTAAGCCTTAATTTTTTTTTAAAGATGTACAAGTGGTCTCAAATTACTTAAGACTAGGACAGTCTATAAAATAGGTACATTTTTTTCCTCACTGAATTGCTTACAGACATTGTGAATGTTAAACTTGATAAACTTTGGACACATTCTCATGTGAATATGCCTGACATGTCACAGTCAGGTATAAGGAGGTTAGGATGTCAGTGTATGAATATAGACCAAACACAGTACAAACTACTACCATTTGTCTGCCTCCTATATTCTGGAGACCCAGTCCTTAAATCAGTGGTGCTTACATTGAATTACCTAGGTATCAAACCAGATTATACAGATTTAATATGCATGGAGTTGGTCTAGAAATTAGCCTTAAAAACTCAACAGATATTTGTTTTCTTTCTCTGTGACTTTGAAGATCAAACTTAAAGTTTTACTCACTGTACTGGCTGGTTTTATGTCAACTTGACATAAATCAAGTCATCAAAGAGGAGGGAGCCTTGATTGAGACAATGCCTCCATTTTCATAATTAGTGATCAATTGGGGAGGACCTAGCCCATGGTGGGTGTTGCCGTGCCTGGGCTGGTAGTTCTGGGTTCTATAAGAAAATGGATTGATTCGAGTTTCTGGCTATTATGAATAAAAAGCTGTTATGAACATAAGTAAGTGTTCTTGTGATAGGATGGAGCATCTTTTGGGTATATATATACCAGGGTGGTATAGCTTCCAAAGAATGAATAAAAAAATGTGTTACATTTGCACAATGGCTTTTAAAAACAATGACATCATGAAATTTGCAGGCAAATGGCTATGGTCCACACACTGAAAGAGGTCAAGTAACAAGGAGGGCTTAAGGGGGTATGTAAGGATCTCCCTGGGAAGAGGAAATAGAATAGATTTCAGGGGTATGTGGAGTTGGGAACAAGAGGGATCAACTAGGGAGGATACTGGGAGAAATGCCTGGAATTGGGAGCATTTGGGGGACAAGATAGAAACCTAATGCATTGGAAATTCCATGGAATCTATGAGAGTAACCCTAGCAAAGACTCTTAGTAATGGGGAACGCAGGGCCCGAAGCTGGCCATCTTCTGTAACCAGGTAAGGCCTAAAATGGAGGGATTGGGACACTAATGCAGTCACAAAATCTTTGACTTACAGTTTGTCCTGCCTGCAGAGTATTCTGGGACCAGAGCCTAGCAGAATTTCCATCAAAGAGACCAGAGAAACTTCATCCAAGAACTGATGAAAGAAGATGAAGAGCTCCACCACCAAATATTAGGCAGATATCTGGGAGTCCTGCAGAGGAGGGAGAGGAAGGGTCAGAAGAACCAGAGGGGTCAGGGATTCCATGAGAACATGGCCCACAGAATCAGTTGATAAGGCTTGCAGATATCAGGGAACCTGTAAGGGTCTGACCTAGGTCCTCCCATATATGTTATGGCTGAGGAGCTTGGGGGTCTTGTGGGATTCCTAACTGCGGAAGGAGGGGTGTTTGTTGACTCTTTTGCCTACTTCTCCTTATTCTGGGTTGCCTCATCCAGCCTTGATTGTGATGGTATGTGCCTGGTCTTATTGTAGCATATTATGCTGTATTTGGCTGTTGTCCCTGGGTAGAGGGGTTGCTCTTTACTGAGGGGAGATGATGGGGGTGTGGACTTGGGGGAGAGGAGAGGTGGGGAGGAGGGATTAGGAGAAAGTGATTGAAGAAAAGCTGTTATTGGGATATAATATATGAGAGAAGAATTAAAAAAATCAATAAAAAATTAAATAAAAAGAAAAAAAAAGAAAGAAAGAAAGCAGGTTGAGTAAGCCAGGGAGAGCAAGCCAGTAAGCAGCTCCTCTCCATGGCCTCTACATCATCTCCTACTTCCAGGTTCCCACACTGTTTGAGTTCCTGTCCTGATTTCTTTTGGTGATGAACATCAGTGTGGAAGCCTAAGCTAAATAAGCCCTTTCCTTCCCAACTTGCTTTTTGTCCATGGTGGGTTTCTTTTCTTTTTTCTTTTCTTTTCTTTTTTTTTTTTTTTTGCAGCAATAGAAACTTTAAGACACTCATGCTCTGCTAACTCTCTGCTTTTGAATAAACTGATTATTTGCATCTCACAGACATCTCATGCTTGTTCCATGCTGCAGGGGTAGAGCTTAACAGATGTTTTTTTTCTATTTGTCCTTAGCTTTTGCCATTGTATCTAAACCTGTTACTATGTAAGCTACTCATTGCTGAGTGAAGGGAATACAAAGAAATGAAATTAACTATAATGTGAAGTTTAAATAGTACTCAAATTAAAATTTAAAAGTAAAGAAATAATTAAATTCAACTAAATATTCATAAAATAAATTTTACTTTAATACTTTTTAGAACAATAAATGCAACATCTTAGAAATAAATAAAATAGACTATTTTAAATTGACTAAAAGTAAAAAAAATAAAAAGTTGAATTATAAAATTGAGAAATATATAATTTTGTAATTGTAAGCTATCTGCAGGCTTACATTGTCTTTGTATATAGAGAAAAATACTGCTTTCTTTTTTTGTGATAAAAATGGAGGCTTTAGAGTACCATGGTTCCATACATTTTGCCCTCCTTTTGAGATGGTCAGAGCTGGTAAGTGCTGGGAAGCAGTATTAGTAGGATCTGAGATAACTGTCTCAGTCCTTGTGTATCTACAGATATGCCCTTTTCCTCTTAAGGAAGTCCCTTATGAGTTTTGTTCTACTGAAATCACTTTCTTTCCCTACAGTTCCCTATGAGATATTGACTTTCAAGTGGCAAACTGTCTGGTGTTGACTTCCAGGTCATAAAACTGGGTGGTACTGATCCAAGTGATGTCAGTGAATGGTCCTGAATTCAGATGGTGTCACTGGGTAATAATGAGTTCCAGGTAATATCTTTGGGTGGTAATAATTTTAGGTGACTTACGGTTGGTACTGAATCCAGGTAGATTTACTGGGTGGTATTGACTTCCAAGTAATGTCACAGTGTAATATGGATTTCCAGGTAGAATTATCCCCATTCTAATGTACTTAATTTTGATCAATAGTGTTGCTTTGAGAAAAGCTGAACTCTATATTCTACTAAGTTTCTGCTGACTAAAAAGTATGTAAAAGGGCATGAACAGATGGCTTAGCAGTTAAGGGTACTCACTGCTTTTCTAGAAGACCTGAGTTCAGTTCCCAGAACCCACATAGGTCCTCACGAGTGTCCATAACTCTAGATCCAAGGGATCTGAGTCAATCTTGTAGTACCCATGTGCACGTCACGCGTCTGGATGCAGACATATGCAGACTAATCACCCATGTACATAAATTAATAAAATAAGATTTAAAAACTACATAAAAGATTTAACATGAGGGAAAATAAAGTAAAAGTAAGACACTTTAGGAATGAAAGTAATCCAAACACAGAAATATAAAGAGAACATTCATTGAGGCAGATGTTTGTTATGAGACTCAGGTTGACCTTGAACTCATTTGCTTAGCCTCCATAGTGTTGAAATTCTAGGAAAGTGCCACCACACTCATTTTTGCAGGGCTTTCTTCTTCACTGACATGGCTTATAAAATTGAATTTTAAGAATCCACTTTGTGACAGGGCAAGACAGTGCAGAGATTCCCTCATCTTGTATTCCTTCTGAGGCCATTTAAGGTTTAACCAGAATTTGATTTCCTTGATGGAAAACCCCATGGAAAATTACCCAACTCAAATCTAGGAAACCTAAGTCAAGATACCCAGGCTAGTTTATATTAGCTTCTATTAAACTGCCTGTTTCTGCAGAACCTCCCCTTTCAGCTAACTGCTTATCTTAGCTCCTGTTAAACCACCTGCTTGCACAAATCTTCCCCCTGCAACTGCCTCGCAAGATACTGGGATGTAGTTTTTATCCCTAAAAACCCATTCTCTAAATGCTTGGTGCTGCTTTGGAGTCCAAAATACCTGAGTGTAGTCCCCACCAGCTAGAATAAAGACTTCAATTGACCATAGACTGTGTGTCTAAGTGGTCTTCTCTCATAGACTCCCCATAATGATTTGACTGCTGGGGGATGTCTTTCTGTATAGTGTGAATATATGTTCCCATTGGTTAATAAATAAGCTGCTTTGGCCCTACAGCAAGGCAGCTTAGAGGCAGGCAGGAAATCAAAGGAGAGAGACTGGAAAGAGAAAGGCAGAGTCTGGAGAGATATGCCAGCCACTGCCAAAGGAGAAGCAAGATGCCAGCAGACTGGTAATGCCACTACCAGGTTGCAACTTATAGATTACCAGAAATGGCTTAAGTTATAAGAGCTAGCTAGCAATAAGCATGACATAGGACATACAGTTTGTAAATAATATAAGCCTCTGTGTTTACTTGGGTCTAAGTAGCTGTGAGACAGCAGGCTGGGTGGGACCAGAGAAACTTATGACTACATTTGACACCCAAACATTTCCACCCAAAACTGGAGAAAGCTTTTTTTTTTTTTTTTTTTTTTTTTTTTTTAAGAATTTAAAATGGAGCTAAAACCAGCTTCCTAGTTCTGTCTCTCAGGCAAGCTGCAGCATGAGGGCTTGAGCTACAGTATGGCAGGATTGTGGCATGTGGGCTTGCCCTACCACATGGTGGATTCCTACCACAGTACACAGAGGTGTCTCCAAGCCATGTAGTGTACTGCATGGTGGATTTAGTCTTACTCACACAGAAAAAAAAGGTTTATGGGCCAGCTGCATGCTACCTGGTGGCAGCATGGACCCCAGAGTTGGCAGGGTAAGCATGACTCTTCTGGGTACCTCCACCATGTTGCTAAGCTGAGGTGGGTGGAATCAGCAGCCAAGGCTGCCACTTTTTGTCCTGGCCATGCCGTTTAACAGTTTAAAAATCTTTCCTGATCAGAAAAGAATTATAGATTCACTATAAGACAAATTCAGATGGAATAAGACTCCAAACGGTTTACAGTGTGTTCAAAAATGTATGTAGGCTTGGAAGAGAGAGGAAAAGGAGGAAAAAATAAAGTCTTTAAAGAGACAGTAAAAGTAATATAGAAAATAAGCCATGTAAAGATTGAAATTACACAGAGAGTCTGGATTATATTGTCTTTGGGATTTTTAACTGCAGAAAGACATTTGGTTGTAAAGAATAGTAAGTAAAACTAATACACACACACATACACACACACGTATATGTATATATATATAGTATGGCTTGGAAACATCTCTGTGTACTATGGTAGGGTAGGAATCCAACACACACACACACACACACACACACACACACACACACACACACACACACACATTAAAGGTATCCTGACTTCAAAATTTATGTCTAGGGATTTGTTGCTTTTGAAAATAGGCTCTACTTTTGTTTCCACAAAAGATGGGAACCTGTGGATTGTTTCCAGGCTAATATGATTTGTTCATCCAAGACCCCCTGAAAAGTCTCTGATGACACCATGGCCCAGATGATTCAACATCCAAAATCAGCTTCAAAGCAACTTATTGGTGAAATTATTAAGGCTACTCCACATAGTTAAAAGGGAGGTTTATTTAGTGGCATAACTTACAAATGAAGGGATAGGTAGGTTGCAGGGTCTGGGAAAGACACAGTGCAGTCTGGTGGTGTTCTCTGGAGAACTCTGCTTGGTCTACCTCTAGCGTCCAGTGTCCAGGAACCAAGAGAAGGTGGTACATCCAGATCTCAGGTCTTCAGGGCCCCCTCTTGGTCCCACCTTATAGGCATGACAGTTACCGAAGCCTCAATGGGGGTTGGAACTTCCAAATCAAAGCTGGAATGGTTACCCACTACAGCAACTGGCTGTGATGATCCATCCTCACGCACTATAGTCAAGGTTTAACTATAATTTTTAATTTTCTCAGGATCCCCATAAGATTACCAGCACCTCCAACCAGCAGGAAGCAGTATGACAAGCTTTGCCAAAATTAACAAAATATTGTTTATAATTGTTTATTTTTATTTAAAGGGGATTGATTATAGATGTAATTCCTTTCTAAAAAAGAAAAGGGGATAGTACAGATATGATAGGATAAAGTGTAGATTATTGAATCTACTTTTAAAGAGCAACAACTTGTTCAAAATGTTTTACATTGCTATAGATTTTAGTTTATTACAAATTTAAAGTTAATTTTGTTATACTGTATGTATATTTATACTCATGTTTAAGATATTATGTTTGTACAGCTCATTTAAAATTATAATGTATAATTAATAAATACAGATTAATAATTAGTTACTCATGATAATCAAACTTATAGTCATGTTAGTTAAGTTTTCTAGGTATACATAAATATATTTCAAATGGGTAGGTAATCTTCAAACACTTCAAAGACCTACAGAATATGGCATTTAAAATATTTTAAGAACTTAGACTTTTCTGGACATTGAGATATGTCTGCTCCTGGCAGCACCAATCTACTTCAGAGAAGATGATGGGCTTCAAAGAAACTCCATGTGGAGTTTCCTTTCGTTATGACAAAAGTTAGCCATTTGGGCAAGAAACTGTTCTTGTGTGGACTTCTTGACAAAATGTTGTATTGACTGAACATGCAGGACTCATGGAAAAATGATCACTAAATTTTTCTAAAACAAGACAAGGTGGTTCTTCAGGATTCTGTTTCACAGAGGAAACTGCCAGACATTCTACAGGACACAAGAAAAAGTGACTGAGAGACTAGGCCTATAGGCTGAAAATGGATGCCCCAACATTGCAGAAGAACTTTAGATGACTGTCCAGGCAGTCAGTTGTCTCTGTCATTTTAGATTTTTGGAAGTTGCTTACAATGCACTTTCTATTTACTTAGATGATATTATATCCTTCTGGGATCTTTGATGTAGTTGAAGACTAGATAGTTATAATTTTCCTTGGTTATGATAAAAGATAAATTAGATATAAAACTTTAGACTTGCAAGTATAGGATAGATGATAAAATTATTTTCTTTAATTTTGCCAAATACAAATAGACTAGACATTGTAACTGTAATTCCTGCTTGATAACTGTTTATTATATATAATTTTACTGAATTAAAGTTCAAGCCTTTCTTTTTGATTAGATAGAAAATGGGAAGTGCTGGGGGATGTCTTTCTGTACAC
Source organism: Peromyscus leucopus (assembly GCF_004664715.2). Taxonomy (NCBI): domain Eukaryota; kingdom Metazoa; phylum Chordata; class Mammalia; order Rodentia; family Cricetidae; genus Peromyscus; species Peromyscus leucopus. The sequence continues at coordinate 81,471,239 of NC_051069.1, forward strand.
TGTGAAAATATGTTGTTCCCATTGGTTAATAAATAAGCTGCTTTGGCCTACAGCAAGGCAGCTTAGTGGCAGGTAAAAAATCTGAGAGAGACAGGAAAGAGAAAGGTGGAATCTGGAGAGAGACACCAGCTACTGCCAAAGGAGAAGCAAGATGCTAGTAGACCAGTAATGCCATGACCACATGGCAACTTATAGATTAATAGAAATGGGTTAAATTATAAGAGCTAGTTAGCAAGAAGTGTGATATAGGTCATACAGTTTGTAAATAATATTAAGCCTCTGAGTGATTATTTTATAAGTGGTTGTAAGACTGTGGGGCCAGGTGGGACCAGAGAAACCCTCCAGCTACACTTAATCTTTAGTTGCTCTTTTCATCAAAATTTTGTCCAGTTCACTGTTATCACAGAATCATATTTACATTGTGTTTCACCTATTGCTGCTTTTAATATCCTGTGTCTCTTTATAGCTTACTTTTCACACAGCACATAATCATCTATAAAAATCAGCTGCTAAAAGTTGCTCTCTGGCCTCCACTTGCTTGTGCCCAGGAACACAACAAACATACACATATGCACACACATAGACTCAAAATAATGCCAGAATGAAAAAATTTTCGAGGACTTAAAAGAATAAGATAATAAAATTAAGAACAAGGTTCTGGGTCTTAGCCTCAGTGTGAGGTCTCTAACTCATGATTTACTTTCTTCTTGTGATCATATAACATGTCTGATTGACAGGCACATTGGTAAGGGTCACAGAGTAAAAATATGACGTCCAGGACACAGGCCAGAGAAAGGAGCCCCTGCCTCTTGGTCCTGGGCAGGTGCTAGGAGGTGTGCTTGTCATCCATAGAACCATAGACGTGTTGACATAGCCATCATGGGCACACCCAGTTAGAGGAAGATTGGCAAAGTATCAGGCTTCTGGCTCTAAAAAAGGATTTGAACATAAATGTGTTCTAAACCATTTACAAATTTGTTTGTCTTCATATGTTTTATGGGTACTCCTTATACCACAATTGGTCTTGCCATTGTTATCCACATTACAGTCCCCAGCTCACCTTTTTTTTCTTTTATCTCACTCATCAAAGAGGTAGTATAAATCGTACTCCTTTGAAAGATGGATTCCCTTTGAATGCCATAGGCAGGCAAAGTACATCACTTTCAATTTCCTGTCAGCAAATACTCAGGCTTTGTTGATCAGTTTTTGTTAAGCTCCCAGGCCTTCCTGTGACATTTGCATTGTGTCTGAGGGAACAGCATCAACTATGATAGTCTTATCCCTATAGGCTTTACAAAGACAAGCATCTTGCTGGTAAGCCCGCTGAATGTAGTTGATTAAGCAGACATGATATATTTTCAAGAGAAAACAAGTTATCTATTTTTTATATCACATATTTGCTATGTTACATATTATTAGTTTTTAATTAAGTTTTTCTGGCATTACATTTTAGTTCAGTGATCATAGAAATCCCATGAAATATAATTTAAATGACTTCTAATTTTCTTTCTTTTCTTTTTATCTATTAAGTGATCTTTTACTCATTTTACATACCAACCACAGATACTTCTCTTTTCCCTCTTCCCACCCCTCCAGCCTTCCCCCTCTCCAGGCAACCTGCCATTTCCTTCTCCAACAATTTATGGCTTCCCATGGGGTGTCAGCAGATCCTCATACATTCTGTAGAGGCAGGCCCAAGCCCCTCCCACTGCATCAAAATTGTGCAAGGTGTCCCATCATAGGCAACGGGCTTCAACAAGCCAGCTCATGCACCAGGGATGGATCCTGATCCTACTTCCAGGGAGCCCCTTAAGCAGATCAAGCTATACAACTGTCTTGATTATGCAGAGGGCCTAGTCCAGTACCATGGAGGCTCCACAGCTGTTGGTGTAAAGTTCATGAGTTCCCAGTAGTTTGGTTTGGTTGTCTCTGTAGGTTTCCCCATCATGATCTTGCTGCCCCTTGCTCATAGAATCTCTCTTCTCTCTCTTCAACTGGAATCATGAAGCTTGGCCTGGTGCTTGGCTGTGGATCTCTGCATCTGATTCCATCAGTTGCTGGATGAAGGCTCTATGATGACAATTAGGGTATTCACCAATTGGATTACTGGGGTAAGCCAATTCAGGCATCTTCTCCATTATTGCTAGTAGTCTAAGCTGGAGTCACCTTTGTGGATTCCTGGGAACTTACCTAGCACCCAGTTTCTCCCTAACCCCATGATATCTCTCTCTATCATGGTATCTCTTTCATTGCTCTCCCACTCCATCCCTGTTCCAGCTCAACCATGCCATTCCCTTATGTTCTCATTCCCCATCTCCTACCATCCATTGCCCTCACTTCCCAGTTTACTCATGGAGAGCTCATCTGTGTCCCCTTCCTGGGTGATCCATACATCTCTCTTAGGGTCCTCCTTGTTAACTAGCTTCTCTGGCTCTGTGGTTTGTAGTCTGATTATCCTTTGCTTTACATCTAGTATTCACTTATGAGTGTGTACACAACATGTTTGTAGCTAGAGTTTTCCTGCCTTGCCCACAGTCGGGACAAATCTCTCTCACCCGCCAGTCCCACAGCCACTCAGACCCAACCAAGTAAACACAGAGACTTATATTGCTTACAAACGGTATGGCCATGGCAGGCTTCTTGCTAACTGTTTTTATATCTTAAATTAACCCATTTCTATAAATCTATACCTTGCCACGTGGCTCTTGGCTTACCGGAATCTTCACATGCTGCTTGTCATGGTGGCGGCTGGCAGTGACTCTTTCTGCCTTCCTGTTCTTTCTTTTCTCCTCTCTGTTAGTCCCACCTATACTTCCTGCCTAGCCACAGGCCAATCAGTGTTTTATTTATTAACCAATCAGAGCAACACATTTGCCATATAGAACTTCCCACAGCACATGTTTGTCATTCTGAGTCTGGATTACCTCACTCAAGATGTTATTTTCTAGTTCTATCCATTTGCCTACAAATTTCATGATGCCATTGTTTTCTACTGCTGAGTAGTACTCCATGTGTATATATACTACATTTTCTTTATTCATTCTTTGGTTGAGGGGCATCTAGGTTGTTTCCAGGTTCTGGCTATTATGAATAATGCTGCTATGAACATAGTTGAGCATGTGTCCTTGTGGTATGATTGAGCATTCCTTGGGTATATTCCCAGGAGTGGTATAGCTGGGTCTAAAGGAAGATTGATTCCCAATTTTCTGAGAAACCACCATACTGATTATCAAAGTGTCTGTATAGGTTTGCACTCCCACCAACAGTGGAAGAGTGTTCCCCTTTCTCTGCATCTTCTCCAACATAAGCTGTCATTAGTGTTTTTGATCTTAGGCATTCTGACAGGTGTAAGATGGTATCTCGGAGTCATTTTGATTTGCATTTCCCTGATGACTATGGATGTTGAACAATTGAGTCAACTACAATATATTTTTTTCCATATGGTCTCTGGTAAGAGAGAGATTTCACATTGTATTCTGTTTCATATTTTTCCCTTTATGAATAAGATACTCTCGCTATTGTCTTGGTCACATAGACATCAACGACAATGTCACTTTAGGATTCATACAATACATCTTGTCATTGTACATAGGCAAATAAAATAAAATACATTTTAGCTATTATAGAAAAAGTGTGTCTTTTGATGGTAAGCACCTATAATGAAAGAGATCATGCATGGAATTCACTGATAGCTGGTGCTAAGGCAATAACAGCTTCTGTCAGATCCAGGTAACTTCATTTGACAGGAGTAATGTTTCTACTTTGTCTTCATTTAGGACAGCTCTGCTTCGCTGACTAGGTAACTTGATGAAGAGCTGTAGCAGCCAGATATTCAAAGTGCTTTTACAGAGGAATCCTGAGGGTAAGCTAACAATATTTTTTTTCAAATATGGAAAATTAATGGTTTTTACAAGTAATTCTCTCATGGCCCATACTATTTTTTTTTTTTTTTTTTAACAAAAAGTTTGTGATATGACAATTGAAATCATAATGGAAACAAAAAAATACTAAAAATAAATTTAAATAAGGACTCCTGATTCAATGTATGCTTTGGTTTAAAATTATCCATCAAAGCGATGTATCATGCTGCTATGGCTGTAAGTAGGCATTTGTAGATTTCCTTCAGGACTGAGGCTGAGCAGACAGAGTCTACACTGGAGGAAAAACAAAAGTATTGTGTTAATTTAATTCTGGAAATAATAAGTTCTCTGGCGACTTCCTGAATTTTCAGTAAGACACAAGATAAGGCTGCATTACTAAAAATCAAGCCATGTTCAGGAGGTGGTATTTATGTTTACTTTGACTAGTTATGTAACTTTGAAAAGTTTTTCAAATTATTTGGGTAAGGATATTATATTGTTTCCAAATAAAAGAATTGGGCTTCATTTGTTTAAAGGTATCTTTTGAAACCACTCTGTGTGGTTTTTGTTTGTTTGTTTGTTATTTTTTGAGACAGGGTTTCTCTGTGTAGTCTTGGCTCTCTGGGAACTCACTTTGTAGACCAGGCTGGCCTTGAATTCATAGAGATCCACCTGCTTCTGCCTCCTGAGTGCTGGGATTAAAGGTTTGGGCCACCACTACCCAGACTTTTTTTTTTTTTTACACAGTGTGTTTTCTTGGTGCCACCAGGTAAAGTAGGGTTAAGAATTCTAAACAGAAGCTAATACATGTGGCAAAAACATATCACAAAATGCTGAATGGTTTATTACTGGTCAAAGTGATTTTAAAAGCCTTTTAAGAAAGACATGTCCATGAAGACAGCATTTCTATATAAAGCTTATTGGTACCATTTATTTTTTGGCAGTGCAAGAAAGATCTAACTGTTCCTTCCTATGCTGCAATAGAAGCCATCAAAAGGCACTATACTCAAAAGGCACACAAATTCTACCAAGAAAATCAGAGAAAATTCAATAATTGGAAAATTATCTCACACAAAGCAAAACAAGGTGTCTAAAACTCATTTTTTCTCTGCTATTCTACCTCTCAAATCATGTAAACAGGAAAACTAATGCAAGCACTGATTCTGACGCCAGAGAACCTTGTCTTCTCTCTAGTTAGGATCTTCTTTGACAGTATTCATTTGTGGCTCAGCACAAGCACCTTCTCATCTGTTTGGATTTAGACCACAACAAGCAACAGACACCTCATTGTCTACACATTACCGTCACTTGTATGATAATGGCAGGGAAGCAGATGATGGACAAAGACTAGTAACTCATGTAAACATTAAAGAATTTGCAAAGTCTGGATTTGGGATGCAAACATATCAATTTTGCTCTTTTCAATCTTTCAAAGCAGCCAACTTTAATGTAGTATTGAACTTTAATGTGGTATTGTATTACAAAAAGCCTTAATTAGCCAGAATTTGACACAGTAATGTTTTTACCTAAAGCTTAAAGTTCAATACCCACTATATCTAGAAAGATAGAGAAAGGGATAACTAGGTTTGCACCAACCGTCCAGAACTGCCAAGACAGAGATCATGTACCAGTGAATCACTTGCAGGATTAAGGCAATCAAAGAAAGACAATGATTGTGGGTTTTTTTTTTTTTTTTTAGTCTGAATACTAATTGAATGAACATTCTAAAATGTCTTTTTTCTTTTTCTTTTATTATTATTTTTTATTTTATAATTTAATTTAATTTTACATATCAGCCACGGATTCCCCTGTCCTCCCTCCTCCTGCCCCAACCCCCCTGTCCTCCCCCTAGCTCACCTCCCATTCCCATCTCCTCCAGGGCAAGGACTCCCCTAGGGATTCAGCTCAGCCTGGTAGATCCAGTCAAGGCAGGTCCAGTCCCCTCCTCCCTTTGCCCAGGCTGAGCAAAGTGTCCCTGCATAGACCCCAGATTCCAAACAGCCAGCTCATGCACTAAGGACAGGTCCCGGTCCCACTGCCTGGGTGCTTCCCAAACAGTTCAAACTAATCAATTGTCTCACATATCCAGAGGACCTGATCCAGTTGGGGGCTCCTCGGCTATTGATTCATAGTTCATGTGTTTCCACTAGTTTGGCTATTTGTCCCTGTGCTTTTTTCCAGTCATGGACTCAACAATTCTTGCTCATACAATCCCTCCTCTTTCTTGCCAACTGGACTCCTGGAGCTCCACCTGGGGCCTGGCCATCGGTCTCTGCATCCGCTTCCATCAGTCATTGGATGAGAGTTCTAGCACGACAGTTAGGGTGTTTGGCCATGCAATCACCAGAGTAGATCAGTTCAGGCTTTCTCTCGACCATTGCCAGTAGTCTATTGTGGAGGTATCTTTGTGGATTTCTGGGGACCTCTCTAGTACTTTGCTTCTTTCTATTCCTATGGGGTTTTCATTTATCATGATATCTCTTTCCTTGTTCTCCCTCTCTGTTTTTGATCCAGCTGGGATCTCCCACTCCCCTAAGCGCTCTTTCACTTGACTCTTGCCTTTCATTAACGCTTCCTCATGACCAGTTTGCTCATGTAGATCTTATCCATTCCTCTGTCATTGGGCAAACCCTGTGTCTTTCTTACGGTCCTATTTTCTAGGTACCCTCCCTGGAGTTGTGAGTAGCAGTCTAGTCATCCTTTGTTTTACATCTAGTATCCACCTATGAGTGAGTACATACCATGTTTATCTTTCTGAGTCTGGGTTACCTCACTCAGGATGATATTTTCTAGATCCATCCATTTGCCTGCAAACCTCATGATGTCATTGCTTTTCTCTGCTGAGTAGTACTCCATTGTGTATATGTACCACATTTTATTTATCCATTCTTCAGTTGAAGGGCATCTAGGTTGTTTCCAGGTTCTGGCTATTACAAATAATGCTGCTATGAACATAGCTTAGCATGTGCCCTTGTGGTATGATTGAGCATTCCTTGGGTATATGCCTGAGTGGTATAGCTGGGTCTTGGGGGAGATTGATTCCCAATTTTCTAAGAACGCGCCATATTGATTTCCAAAGTGGCTGTACAAGCTTGCATTCCCACCAACAGTTGAGAAGAATTTCCTTTGTTCCACATCCTCTCCAGCATAAGGAGTCTTCAGTGTTTTTGATCTTAGCCATTCTGACAGGTGTAAGGTGGTATCTCAGAGTCCTTTTGATTTGCATTTCCCTGATGATTAGGGATGTTGAGCATTTCCTTAAATGTCTTTCAGCCATTTGAGCTTCCTCTGTTGAGAATTCTCTGTTTAGCTCTATAGCCCATTTCTTAATTGGACTGTTGGGCATTTTGATATCTAATTTCTTGAGTTCTTTATACATTCTGGATATCAGCCCTCTGTCAGATGTGAGGTTGGTGAACACCTTTTCCCATTCTGTAGGCTGTCACTTTGTCTTGTTGACCGTATCCTTTGCTCTACAAAAGATTCTCAGTTTCAAGAGGCCCCATTGATTGATTGTTTCTCTCAGTGTCTGTGCTACAAAAACCACTCACACTGGCAGTCATCACATCATCAGATCTTTCTCAATTTCACATTTTCTGTGGCCTGTTTCTCTTGACTAATTCATTCTGAATATATTAGTTTTGGTTTTACAAAAATTTTTCCAAAATTTTATGTCCTTGAATTATCTTTGTTTTTTTCAGGTTGTTCTTGTTTTACAATCATGATTTTTGTAGGTTATTTTGCTTCATAACTAAGATCAAGGCACTTAAACTTTGTTAGATGCCTGAACATGGAAGATTTCACTTTAGCCTTGAGGGAGGAGTAGTCTAGCATCCCTTCTGTTGTGATTAACATTCTATAAAGCCACTTAGGGGAGGAAAGGTTTATTTTGGCTTATAATTCCAAGTCACAGTCTGTAGCTGAAGTTTTTCTGTGTCCCACCTGGTCCACAGCTGCTCAGACCCAAATAAACATACAGAGGTTTATATTATTTTTAAACTGTATGACCTTCTTGCTAGCTAGCTCCTACATCTTAAATTAACCCATTTCTATAAATCTATACTTTGCCACATGGCTTGTGCTTTACCAGTACTTTATATTTTGTTTCTTCTGGCAGTGGCTAGCAACATCTCCCAGCTCTGCCTTTCTCCTTCCTTTCTCTCTAGACGGAATGTCCTGCTTAACCATATTCTGCCTTACCATTGGCCAAACAGCTTTATTTATCAACCAATTAGAGCAACACACATGTACAGCATACAGAATGACATTTTACAGCAATAGTACATTACTAAGATAAGTCAAGGCAGGAACCTGAAGACTTTTGACCAAGGAACTCATCTCACAACCAGCCAGTACAGCACAAACCATGAAAGTTGCTGTTTGCCTGCCAATTGGTAGGCTTGTATGTAACAGGCTTCTTATATTGTTCAGGACTACCTGCTTAGGGATGGTACTTCCTATGTGGGTTGGATCCGGGCATATCAATCAACAATAAAGAGAATTCCTCACAAGTGTGCCTGTAAGCCAATTTGGTCTAGACAATTCCTCAATTACCTCTTCTCTCAGATGACCCTAGGCTGGGTCAAGTTCATAATTAAGACTAACCAGGACAATGATCAATGTGAATATTTTATTAGTTGTTCCTTCAGTATTAAAAACTCACTTTTTTGCCTTGAGAACAGTTTCATCGGAGAAGTACTTCCTTGTGTCTCAAGGTAGATGTTCAAGTGAATACCTGACTCCCCTTTACATGTGTTTGGGTACTGTGAGAGGTTCTGATGTCTATGGTACCCTTTCTGCTTTCCTTGTAGTGTTTAGTTTCCCTGATCTAAGGTTTCTTTGCTTTCATCTCTCTTTATATTAAATCTCTATCTAGATTTCTGCAGAATTGATTAGTGATGAAATGACCAGGCTGACTCTGAGATAGTTCTGTGGATTGCATTGTTCCTTATACAGACATGTCTGTAATCCTCCTTCTCAACCACTGCCTCAAGTTTCAGAGCACAAGCTCCTCAGCTATCTATAAAGAGTGGTCTTCCATACCTGGCATCTACAATATTTGTCTTTTATTTTTAGATGTATTTGCTTCAGTATGCACAGGCATGCAAGTGTGTGTGTGTGTGTGTGTGTGTGTGTGTGTGTGTGTGTGTGTGTGTGTGTATGTTTTAGTATGGGTATTTGTTTATACAGGTGTGTGTGAGCAAGAGGTCAACACTAGGAGTGATTTCTCAGGACAGGAGCCATCCAACTTGGTTTTTTTGAGGCACTATTTTGAAGCCAAGTAGACTATGCTTGTTGGCCAGGAAGCCCCAGGGAATCTGCCTGTCTCTGCCTCCCCTCTAGTAGGATTACAAACATACACCATTGGACTTTTTTTCCTGGATTCTGGGGATTGGACTCAGATCCCCATGCTCATGGAAAGTGCTTTTCCCATTGTGCCTTCCCAAGTCAGGGCATTTGCTTCTTGTAGTCTAATTTACACGTTATCTTGAAGGCCTTCTTGAACAATTTGTAGTGTTTACTCACTTCTGCTATTGTTATGACATAATCATATTAGAAAGAGCTTAAATGCTTAGCAGCAATCTCAATACAGAGAGTCTTCTTAAAAACATGTGTTGACTTATTTGTCTCAAACACACTAACTCTTTTCCGAGACTTCATAATCTCTGTGAAAATGGTTTTAAAGAGAAAAATTCTTAACATGCCCTTAAGTGATTTTACTCATATTATTCTTTCCAGTGTCCTAAGATATATTCTTTCTGTTGAAACACAGATTACCATTCATACATAATAATGTCACACATGCCATTGTTGAAAAGATTACAACATAAACTTAGAGTTCTTTAAATGACTCTTCAATAGTTCACAAATATGAACTAGTTCACAAGTATAATTGTAGCAAGAAATAATATGAAGAATACAAATCAACCTGAAGTGAATTACACATGCTTGAACATGTACACACACACACACACACACACACACACACACACACACACACACTTCTGGCATAGTGGTCTGTCCTGTAAATTTTTTTCTTTCCTTTGAAATGAGATTGTTCTTACACTAATATGCTCCAGACTATCCAAATCTACACTGGTCATGCTCAACACTCTTCCAGTACTGGGAAAGTAATTATTATTATTATTATTATTATTATTATTATTATTATTATTATTGGTTTTTTGAGACAGGGTTTCTCTCTGTAGCTTTGTGCCTTTCCTGGAACTCACTTCGTAGCCCAGGCTGGCCTCGAACTCAAACCTTTAATTCTACAGTTAGTACCTGTGAGAAGATGAAAATAAAAGATGTCCTAACTCTGTATAGTTTGGCCTTACTCTATAGCTATGTTATAACCGACATTTCAACAACTTTCTAGAAAAAAATATACCATCTTTGGTAATTAAAATTTGTAATTCATGTTGAATTTCAACTTATATTTGCTTTGACATGTGGCATTCGAGGAGACTTTGACTGAGAACATTGCTGGTCAGCTAAATCTTGATGTTCTTCAATGGTCTTAAATTATATTTTTTGATATCACCTTCATAAGATAATATTACATTTTTCTTTAAATGTAAAGTAAAATGAAGATTTTGTGATATATACTATATAATAATATTCCACAAAATTTTCCATTGATGTTTTGTTGCTATGTCTTATTGAAGAATACCATTTTTTGTCAGAATATAATAGCTAGTAGTATAATACTTTTACAGTTTCATGGTAAGATTCAGTAACAAATATAACTATTATATTTTCAACATTGGTTATATTCAGACATTAAAATTGATTTTTATAAAAATTGTAAATTGCACACATAAAGATAAATCTACAAGGGGCTAAACTGTTGCAGTAATAATGGTCTGAAAATGCACTGTGGGAAATGAAATATATTAACCAACTAGAGAATGACCTACATAAATACCCATGACAAATTACAGCTAATACTTATAAGGAACTCTTAAAAAGTGGGGTGAGCTTTCAGGATATTTGTCTATTCAACCTTAAATATAATGTCTGTAATTTCATGAAGAAATTAGTTCAGTAAGGTCCATTTAATTGTTGAATCCCACCATAGCTAATGTCCTGAAATTCCATACTTGACTCAAGGATGGACCCCAGACCCACTGCATTGACTGAGTATGATTCTTTTTAATTAGTGAATTTCTACATGGCACTAAAGAAGGCAAAAATTTTGAAAAATGTTTGGAGGTGAGACTTAGCACATGACCTAGAGCACCCATTCACTTTGTCCTACAGAAAACTGAGATTAAGACAGTCACTTGAGCCTGGCTCACACAATAGCTCAGGGAAGTACACCTCTCTAGAAGGGAAAGTCACATATGCAAAGATCACGAGGGAATGTGGAACATACTCAGAGGTAAAACAGCTCATTGTGCAGGAACAGAGGGTAGACTCTGCTGTGTTGTTGAGGCCCAGATACCACAGATGTTCATTCATACATATCATCACATTATTAAAAGATTCTTATAGATAATATACATGTATAGATACTATAAAACACATTAACAATGTACAGTTACATATACTAAATAAAAATTTTAGTCACCTCTGTCCACACATTATATAATAGTAACATATTCAGAGTCTTGGAATTGGCTCCCAAATAGTTATAACTGTATTTCTAAACAACAAATAAATTTTTAGTGTAAATACTTCCTGATCTCACAGCTTTTCCTGACCTTGAAGTTTGCCTTCAAGTTTGGTGTTTTTAGTTTACAAATGTCTGAATCAGGAGAGGATCATATAATTTTCTGGAGTCTCAGTGCATGATATAACCTGACAATAACAGTTTTGGTTAGTATTTCAAAAGTTACTGGACTTAGCATCTTCCTTTTCAACGGGATTAGGTTTGTATTTTTGGTACATTTTGTTATAGTAAAAGCATCACTTTTTGGACAAAAAGAAAAATGTCAACTCCTGTTTTCTTGCAGTTCATCTGTGTTTATGTGATTAGTAATAGTCTTAGCTTGTAATTTCTCTGCAGAAAGATTTTCTTAAAGGTACTCTCTTCATTTTATGAGGGGTACTTTTGCTAAATATATATATATATATATATATATATATATATATATACAGCCAGGGACAGAAACTTTTGATATCACTGCAGGTTTGAAATGAAAGAAAAAATGAGGGCGCCTTTTTCAAAAGCTCTTAATGTTCCCTCCCTCATGATTCACTAATCATGCCTGGCATGTGAACCACTAATCTAAGGGTTGAACTCAGAAAGATCACCATACTGAGCTATGTATTATAGATTAGGAAGAGGAACCAGCAATCTTCTTTATTTATTATCATCAGATAGTTTCTTTTTATTTTTAAAGCTTACAAACTGACTGGCTTCCATGTGGGATTTTCATATATATATCACTTTAGTTTATTCTCTTTCCCTCAGTATGCCCCCATTTCCCTATTCCTCTTCACACTGTGCCTTTTGTCCCCCAGGAAAATAACTACAAAAGGAAGTTAGACGAGTCCAGTTTTTGAAGGTGGCTATGCCAACAGTCTTCCAGACACTTGTCTCTTCTCATCAAGAGGTGTATGTTTTATCTTCCTCGCTTTACAGAGCCTTGTGACTGTTTCAAGCACAAAAGAAGTCATTTACACGGCGACATAGCTTCATCCTAGAATTCTTTCTCTGTCTCTCCCCACTTCCCTTTTGTCCTTTCGTCGTCTTACCTTTCTCTTTCTTTTTCCCCTCTCTTCTCTCTTCCTCGTTTTTTATTCCCCTCAGATTCCAGCCACAGTACTGGGGGGCCATGTGTACTCGCTCTTGCTAACATCCCATTTGTCAGATGTCAACTCCAAGCCTAGGATTGTAGGATCTTCTGAAGGTTCTTTTTTCAATCCATCCTCCATCATCTCAGCTAAAGCTGTCCAGCATACAGAAATTCTGTCCCATCAAACTAGCCAGAATCATACATTCATAGCTAGAAGAATTACTGCCTTTTTTCCTAACACTGTTTGTGGTAGCTGATAATGCAGCTCTCAATAGCTGCAGCAAGAAGTTAACCAATTTTCTTTACTTTGTTATAGTGGACTATGCTCAGCTCATCTTATGAACACATTTGACCCAAGCTGTAAGTATAGAAATAAAAATTAATACAGGTTTGAGAAGAAGGGTAAATACTCATCCTGCTTGATTTCAAAACATAAACTGCTGTCTACGAAGATGGAAAACTCTACATACCAATTACATAACTGCTGTTCTTTCTCAGTCCATTGCTACATCTATGTTTGAGGTGGAGTGTGGTATTGTTGAAGGTGTAAACTGTCACCAGATGTAAGTGAAAACTTTTTGTCCTGGACTGGACCTGGAGTGGAAAAGGAATTCAGTGAGTTGGAACTTGGTGATGCAAGGATCCATGATATGTATTCCTTTGGAAATGCTGAAAACTGAAAAGGTTCAGGAACAATTGACTTCCTTATTCATCTGTGCTTGATGCTGAGACAACCTGTCTTATGTGCACAGTGCTGAGGTTAGGTGCTGGCAGCTCAGCTCCTGGTAGGCTCTCTTTTTCATAAAGAAATAATCAGTTCTTTGACACTGTGGTTGCTAAACTAAAGTATTCAATGTACTTCCTTCATCAAAGCAAAAATTCATTTCGTTGTAAATGTCATGTTCTGTCAGCATGGCAAATCTGTCAAGTTTCTACTTACACTGAAATGTAATTCCAGCAAGTAGGGTGGCTGCTTTGTGGAAGTTTTCTCTCGGAAGTATTTTTGACATTTAAAAATAGTGTGCCATATTGGCATCACTTTATTATGCTAGCTATGCAGTGTTAATGTGGAGCTTGATATATAGTCAGGTCACAACCTAATGCACTCTTAATGACACCTATTTTATTGAGTTGGCCATAGTTTTTTATTATGTAGTTATAAGTTACTTGCTTAGTGGACATTTTAATTATTTTTTGATATCAAGTTTGTCAATGTAAAGTAATTAATTGTTTTATGATAATAAGTCCTAGTAATTAATAGTGCAATTTCTGGTGATACAAATTTAGGTGGGTTTGAGTTTATCTCAATTCATTTAATTCAAGACATTCTATGGTTATAAAAGATGGATCCTGTTTCTCCTTGTTTTAACAATGTGATACTAACTAACATCTTTTTAAATGTTTTTTGTACTCATTGTCACAGTGGCAAAGTTTCAAGAAACTCCTCTATTTTGAAAATGGACTTTGATTTTTAGAAAAGTTTTAGGTTGGTAGTAAAATTGAGCAAAAAGTAAGAGCTCTCTCATACATCATCTTTCCTCCTAGACACACCTGTCCAGCTAGCTCTCTGTGTCCCTCACATGAGAGGTTATCTTACAGAGCCAGCTGAGATTAGTGTTCAATTGAATAACCAGATACTATAACCTAGCCAAATTGACCTTCAAAACTGACCTCACAGTCTATTTTTATCAGTGTGAACAATAAAAATATCTTTAAACCTTATGAAATGTTCAACCAGTGACAATAGCAAATCCTATTCAAGTGAATGGACTTCAACAAATCTTCATACAACCCAAAACACAGGCTGCTCTCTTCAGCAGAGGATGAGAAGTCCCGGGAAGCCTCACCATTCCTTTGGCATCTTGTGACTTACACAGTGACATATCACCATCACCTGCTCACAGTATCTATGGTGAATAACAGGGGGATGTGAAAACATTGTGTGTCTGGTTTATATTCCCACACAGCTAAACATCTGAAGAATACAAGGAAGTGCAGTTACAAGTTCTCACTCCTGCAATTCATAGTCTGATTGCTGCTAACGAGAGGATTACATTCATTTGTCACACATGCCATATTCCTTAGTTCCCAGCAGGCATATAAACTGCTCGTGGATTTTCACTACCCCAAACCTTCATTCTATAGCTGGAATTTTTCTATGAAACTAAGAATTGTTTTTCTTTCTAAAGTACACAAGCATTATTTATTGACCCCAAATAGAACACAGACAGTAGACTGAAGAAACAATTTCTTTCTTTCTTTTTTTGTGTGTGTTCCCAATTCTTTCAATTTTTTAAATTTTAATTTTTTATTTAAGACTTTTAAAATTCATTTTATATACCAACCACAGATCTCTCTCTCTCATCCCTCCTCCAGCTACCCCCAGCTTCTCCCTCCCATCCCTCGTCCCCTCCTCGAAAATGCTAAAGTCTCTCATGGGGAGACAGCAAAACCTGGTACATTCAGTTGAGGCAGGACCAAGTTCTTCCCCCCTGTATCAAGGTTGAGCAAGGTGTCCCACCATAGATAATGGGCTCCAAAAAGCCAGCTCAAGCAACAGGGATGGATCCTGATCCCACTGCCAGAGGCCCTTTAAACAGATCCAGCCATGCTACTCCTGTATGCAGAAGGTCTAGTCCAGTCCCACACAGGCTCCACAGCTGTTCCCAAGAGCCTGGTTTGGTTGTCTCTTTAGATTTTCCCATCATGATCTTGAGCCCTTCCCTTGCTCATATAATCCCTTATCCCTCTTGAAGAAACAATTTTACCCATGTCATCTTGTTGAACTAGTGAGTTCATTGAGTTTGTTCAGTGGAACATGAATGGCCCTGAACAGGTGTACTGCTGAGGAGTTCCACCCTAACATCATGATGATTTACACCAAGTTACATAGCTAGGGTTACCCCTTCTGGTTAGCTTTCTTCTTCCTCTATACTCTAGCTGCTAATACCTCCTAAGACCTCATAAAGCTGAGGAAGGATAACATTCAGTGAGAGGAGGTTCAAGAAGAGATCTTTCGCCAGACTATCAGGTGAGAGACTGACTTATGGATAAACACCGCTGCTCTGGTTTCCAAGAGAGCAGTAGCCATGTGATGCCCAGAGAATAGTGTTACACACACTCCACCCCTTATTTCATTCTTTGTTTGGGAAACTTGGGAGGAGATAATATAGATGCATGATTATTTTCTCCCCTACAGGGCTGATTATTGCTATTACACTGCAATAGTTATTCTAAGCAATTTGACCATTTATTGGTTTACAAAGTAATTGCCACTCACTGCCAAAAGAAGCTTCCTTGGATAAGGCCAAGAGCAGCAATAATCTATGGGCATAAACACAAACATTCTGGGCCATTTCACAGGCTTGTCACACATATTTAACAATACATTTCACTAGGGACTACGGCATCCCCAGCCGTAGGTTTTTATTTTAATTACCAAGTGTGTGCACTCTCCTATAAGGGGGAGGGGTCTTAAATGCAATGAGAAGGCAGTCATCTATTGTACCCATAACAATCATTTCAGGATTGTACCAGGGAGCACATTCTGCCTGCAATGCTGATGACATGAAACAGCCATGCAGCCATGCCTTGGAAATAGGTCAGCAGGACATCGGCTTTAGTTCTCCCCTAATAATCTTCACAACCCCTTTGAGCATGAGGAAAGCTAGCCACAAGGGAGGTTTTTTTTTTTTTCTTTTTTCTTTTTTTTTTTTTTAAACTCAGTCCCAGCTTGATTTCTTCATGTCCAGCAATCGGTGTTTATCATCAAATTTTGGTAGGCTACCAGCAGCAGTGCCAACAGCATGCACTTGTGGAAATTCTCAGTATCCCCCCAGCCAACATATTGGTGGGGATCTGTTAGGGGCTTTCCCTTTTCCTGTGACAAATTAACTGACAGAAACAACTTATAGAAGGAAACAAAGGCTTATCCTGGCTCACAGTTTGAGAGGACAGCCCATCAAGGCTGGAAAGTGGAACAAAGAAAGTTGATCTAGCTCTGTTGCTAGGAGCATAGCATGCTGGTTACACTGAGTCCACAGTTAGAAAGGAGAGAGAGAGAGAGAGAGAGAGAGAGAGAGAGAGAGAGAGAGAGAGAGAGAGAGAGAGAGAGAAAGAAGAGAAGAGAAGAGAAGAGAAGAGAAGAGAAGAGAAGAGAAGAGAAGAGAAGAGAAGAGAAGAGAAGAGAGATCAATACTTCATTCACTTTCTCCTTTGGATGAAATTCAGGTACCTGGCCCAGGTAAAGGTGCTACACATATTCATTGTGAATCATGACACTTTGGTTAAAAATCTCCAGACTTGTCCTCACAGATATGCTCAGAGATGTGTCTCCTAGGTAATTCTAAATTCACTTACATTATCAGTAATGATAAATCACCCCTCACGGGAAGCGCAGTTCAGGCACGGGGACTTTATTAAGTAACTATATGACTTTGGAAAGTGCTTTTTATATATAATAGGGAATAATTTCTGCATTTAATCACTTTACACTGTTTTTTTTTTTCATTTACAGTCATAGGCTATTGTAGAATTACTCACAGGAACATAGATAAATGTTATTACACAAACACACATGGCACCCAAACAGCTGTATCACAGAAAAGCTTCTCTCAGAATGAATGATAGCCACCTGAAAGGTGCATAATTATGGACCAGCGAACCAGGTCCTGTCCACTTTAGCACCTCCCAGTCCAGCCCCCTCATTTTGATTTCCACCACGTATTATTCCTCCTTACTCTTCAATTCTTCCCATATCACTTGAAGGACATAGGAACTCTGCTTCAGTTCCTGCCTCCAAGTTCATGTCTTGAGTTCCTGGTTTGACTTCCTTTTGTGGTGGAGTGTGACCCAGAATTGTAAGATGAAATGAACCTGTTCCTCTCCAAGTTGCTTCTGATCATGGCAATTATCACAACATCAGAGACCAAAGATTACAAGGTTTGGACCATGGAAGGGACTATTTAATATAGACATAATCTGTATTTCTATGTTCCTTAGCGGTCAATTCCCTACCACAGGAAGTGGCAGGTACTTCCTCTATCTTAACTTTTCCATTCCCAATTTGTCTGTTGCATCAGAAGTTAACATGGAGAATGTAACCATAGTGTCTCTTTTCTCATGTTAGCTCTGCTCTTATCTGGACAGACAGACAAACTTCAGCCACAGATCTCATCACCCATTACAACAGCAATACAACGTGTACACTAACTTCCTGACAGTTTTCTTCTGTATTGGCTACTTTCTCATCAAGTGGGGGCAGGCCACCCCACAGAGCAGAGGAGATGGCCTCATTGGCATTTCCCTCACACACTTTCCACCCTGACATTTCCTCTTGTGAGATCGCTCAGCTTCAGCTACATGTGTAATCTCCCATGGCAGGGGCAACTCAGCCATTACTATAGCAAGCAAGCTTGACATTCCGTATCACTTGAAGGACATAGGTCAGGAAGCTCACCTCCAGGGAATTTTCATTTGCAGATAGCTTAGCCTTGTGTCTTATCATATATAACAGGGGCAATACAACTGCCGTTCTCACAATTCGTCTTCATTCGGTTAATTTCCTATTCAGGCTTCAAATGTTATGTTACTTTACCGTGCAGATGTGAAAAAATTTCTAGTCACCCTTGATATGGCACACAATAGATGAGAAAAAAATAATTTTATCCAAGTTCATCTTGGGAACCAATGAGTTTATTAGAATTACTCACAGGAACATAGATAAATGTTATTACACATACATGGCACCCAAACAGCTGTATCACAGAGAAGCTTCTCTCAGAATGAATGATAGCCACCTGAAAGGTGCATAATTATGATGCCTCTCCAGCAAACCAGGTCCTGTCCACTTTAGCACCTCCCAAGATAAAAAATATCCAAGGCAGGATATATGAAGCTGCAGGGTGCAGGAATGGGTGAGTGGCTCAGATGAGGATATCGTGAGTGAGACAGTCCCTGATGCTCTGACTTCAAGGTGGCTTTAGCATGTCATGCCCAGAGGACAGTGGCCAGAGAAATAGCCTGTCTTGGCTAGTTTTTTTTTTTTTTTTTTTTTTTTTTTTTTTTTTTTTTTTTTTTTTTTTTTTTTTTTTGTCAACTTGACATAAGCTAGAGGGGAAGTGAAGAGGGAAACTCAATTAGTAAAATGCCCCCACTCAATTGGCTTATAAATAAGTTTGTGAAATATTTTCTTGATTAGCAATTTATGTGAAAGGTTGCAGTGTTCCTGAGTTGTGTGAGAAAGGAGGATGAGCAAGCCAAGAGGAGCAAGGCTATAAGCAGCATTCCTCTGTGGTCTCTGCTTCAGTTCCTGCCTCCAAGTTCCTGTCTTGAGTTCCTGATTTGACTTCCTTTCGTGGTGGAGTGTGACCCAGAATTGTAAGATGAAATGAACCTGTTCCTCTCCAAGTTGCTTCTGATCATGGCGATTATCACAACATCAGAGACCTAAGACAAAGCCTGAGAGATTGCTTCAGGCCCATGTTCCTTTGAAAACACGTAGGTGTTTATTACACATCATAGCAGCTCATGTCTCAAACTGTGATTACAGTAAACAAAATTAATCATTTTGGATTCCCTAGGAAATTTCATGTTCTCTGTTTTCTTGACTTACTGTATTTTGAATTGCTGTTGTATCTACATTTACATATAGCACAACAACAGAGTTAATACACACAGAATTCATAGACTGCATGGCTGGAAAAAAATTCAGGATATGACCAGCATTTTTTTTTTTCATTTTTAGAAATTTGCTTACTTTCTCTAAGGAAGCCCATTTAGTGAATATAATGAGACTGTAGTCTGGGAAATAGGGACTCATGGAATAACTGGGTGCATTACTTGATAGTAGGAAGTTTGGAGAGAAAATCGCAAAGAACAAAACAAGGGTAACAGAATCCTGCTAATGATAAAAGAGTTGCAAATAAAATAATAAGTAAATGCTATACAAAATATTCAACTTTGTGTGTGTGTGGGGGGGCACTTCTTGCAAAAGAGAAGGAAAGACAAGGTGATCAAAATCCCTTTACACTTTCCTTAGCAGACACAGAGCTTACTTACATGGTCATTCTGTGTTGTAAATGCTGCACAGACCAGCTTTCTCCATCACTAAACAAGGAGAACAGGAAGCTACTGGGCAGGACTCTTGCTCCTAGCATTGTAACACCTCCAGCATCTGTGGGAAGAGAGGATGTGGTGTGCCGGCTGTGCAGATGCTGTGTTTCTCTTTTCCATTTCCTGGCCTCTCTCTCTCTCTCTCTCTCTCTCTCTCGCCTCATGGGCTTCTCTTCATGCTTGACTAACCCGTCTGCCACCATCATCCATAACATACACTGCAAGCTTGCTTGTGGCTATTTTTAACAAGTACACATCTACATTTATGTTGGAAATCTGCAAGGAAGAGGGATAAATAATAAAAATAATACTTTGTGTGTTACTCTATGGAATTATGTATATTAGAGAATACCTGCAGGCCAAAAATTTTATAAAACAAAGCTAAAAGCTTAAAATGTATGGTAGAATATTTTTCTAAAACCCATGCAGTGGGATTTTAAAAAGAACATAACTGCAAAATATTACCCAGTCCAATTTTTTGAATAATATAAAAAGAGACAAAAGGCTTTTCAAGTCCTGTAGAGAGCTTCTAATTAAAAAAAAATCTTTTAATGTTATTTTATTATTTATTGAGTGAAATTATAAGGTGAAACTCCACAAGAGGGAATTTTTGAAATGTACTTCTTATATAATGAGATTCCTACTTATTTTCTCTAATTCAAAGAATAGATTTTGTATTGAATTAAGAAAATGTTTAATCCTTAGATGGTGTTTGTGAGACTTAGACTACTAAAAACTTCATTATAGCATACAATGTTCTTCTCACAGCAGAACAAAGTATCCTCTTGACTTTTTGATTTCACCTGTTACATGGAGGCTTCACATGGGTTTTTCTTAAGAAGGTTAACTTTTGTCCATTTGAAAATCTGGTAATGATTCCCTTCACCATTCCCAGCAGCTATTTACAAGCCCTTTGACATTGGCTCCCGACCTCCCTAGCACTTCCTACAACCTCCCTTTTTCCACCTCAGCCTTTCTGCCCTTCTTAAGGTTATTTCCTAGAGATGCTATACTTGTACTCAAGTCTCCTCAAAGGGAATCTTGTGAGCCTCTCCTCCCTTCAAACCACACAAATTTTGGAGTAATCTTCAGGAGAGGACTGTCAGATTTCACACATATGTCTCCTAACCAAAAAACAAAACAAAACAAAACACAACAAAAACTAAAAGAAAAAAAAAAACCAAAACATAAAACATGCATATCTTTATACTGTAGTAGCCACTTTCTCAGAATACATAGAAGCTTTTCATCATACAGTTGAGGCTGGAAAGTAATCTATTCTCACCTCATGAATGATGTTTTACCAAGATTTGAATTCCCTAGAATCATATGATTGGATATTGACCCAACATTCATTCACCTCCAAAGTTAGTTTTAAAGACCGGTAGTACAGTGGCACCTCCTTATTCCTTGCCACACCCAGTCCTCAGGAAAGGTAGAAAAGGCTAATGGATTTATTAAGACACATCTATCAAAACTATCTTCTGAACTTCATCTTCTGTAGACTCAACTCCTCCCTCTAGGCTTAACTTGCATTCAAGCCATGCCCTGACCTCCCTCCTTCTTCAACCCATTTGAGTTAATGAACAGACATCCTTTTCTTTTGGGCAATTCACCTTCCCTGTAACCAGCCCAACACCATAACCACTTATTTATTCTCTCTCACTCTCTTAAGATATCTTCTCTGGGAACTGACCTTATCACTCAAACCATTTTAAGATAAAGATCTTCCTAAATACCTTAACTTTCTCTTCCATCCATAGTCTGTATCTGTTTCAGCAGATTTCCACCCAGTTAGCAGGTACCACCCAGGAACCAACCTTAATCCTGCAACTACTAAAAAGTTGCTTTCTCCATTTCTTCAGTCCTGCAAAACCAAAGGGTCTTTAGCCTGTTGGCTGCTGGAAAGTGAGGCACTTGTCTCTTTCTGAATGAAGACTGTTGCTACTTTATGAACCAGTCTGGCCAACTAGAGGAGAAGATTAAAAATCTTACATGAACTGGCTTACAAACCAAGGCCTTCAGAGACTAGCTATAATGTCAGATCCTCCCTCTGTTTTCTCTAGACCCCTGGTTACTACTTATCCTTGGCCCACTGGTTCCCCTACTTTCCATAATAATGATTGTTCCTTGTCTCTTCAGGTTCCTTCAGGAGAGAATTAGTGAAATAACCCAAGTGTCAGTAAATCACATATTTCTGATGGAATTTTCTCAAGTCTCCTACAATCACCTGCAAGCTTGAGTCCCTGTTTTGGACCAGTATTCTAGACTCCAACCCCAGACTCCCAATCAATAGAAAGTGGCCAGAGGACTATATTACCCTTCATGATCAATAAAAAGTTGAAATGATTAGGTCCAAAGTGGGCCACCAAAATGTTAGTACTGGTGTCAGTGTTCTAAACAGAACTCTAACCAGATAAACAGAAGGATTGTTGTGTAAACTGAAGCCTAAACCCAGCATTTCTCAGGAATCACTTCCACTACCCCCCTTATCCTCCCCTAAGGTCAACTACCTTAGACAAAGGTACCTAGTGTCTAATTAATCCGAACAGCATGCATCTGCTCAAAGACCCCCATCTTGTTGTCATATACATGTGCTTTTCCACCAAGTTGCTGTCCTCTATTCTAGGAGGCAGACCAACAGTTTTTTCCCTTAATAAACTTTTCTTTATACCCAAAGAGTGGTGCAGTTTGATGGTTTCACTGAATCTTCGCTTACACCTTGAAGGGGTATTAGATCACAGAGCTGCTCTTGAAAATATTTCCAGTGCTGGAAGATTGTCCACTATCTGGATTGAGGAATTATCTCAGTTTTTGTTAAAACCATTTCTAAAATTTAATCATATGTAATATGATTAAAATGTACTTAAGCAGGCATCAATTGTAGTCAGATTTTTTTTTGGACTGCCAGCTCCCAAATAATGACACAGAGACTTCTTATTAATTGTGAAAGCTTGGCCTTAGCTTAGGCTTGTTTCCAACTAGCTCTTAATACTTAATTTAATCCATTTGTGTTAATCTACATTCTGCCAGGTGGTGTGTTATCTCTCCTCCATAATGTACAACCTTCTTCTCCATTTCTCTCTGGCAGTTTCTACCTCTTTCCTTCACAGAGTTCCTATCTATACCTGGAAGTCCTGACTATCCTCTTTTGTCTAGCTATTGGCCATTTAGATTTTTATTAAATCAGTAAGAAGTTGCCTTGGCAGAGACAGATCTTCACAGTGTACAAAAAGATTATCTCACATCATTTCTTCCTTTGTGTCTAAATAAAAAGGAAAGATTTTTTACTCTCACACAGTAAAACTATATACAATAAGAACAATTACCAGTTAAGAATTACATTTAAAATGCCCATTTGTAAATTGACATTTGTGTTTGGCAATTATGGAGAAATTATTCTGCTGTTTATCCTATCTTGATGAGTCCAAAGCTTTATACCTAAGCCACTTTCTATTGTAACTTGTTTTACTAACCTAAAAATATCTTTTTAGGCCTTGAAATATTTTTTTGATTAACAACTTGAGCTTTTATGTCTCTCAACCTTATATACTTTACATCTCTTTTCTAAATTTGATGACAAAGAAAATGGTATAACTATCTAGCCTTCAACCCCATTAGAGATCTGAGAAAAATAAAATGTTACCTGAGTAGACAGGAAATGCACAGCAAACAACTTCTAAACCTATAATAATGACAGGAACAGCTGGCTGCCTAGACAATCACCCAAGGTTACTCTGCAATGTTGGAGCATCCATCATTGGCCTACAAGCCTAGAATAACTGACAGAGTTTTCTGTGAAGCTGGAATTTTGAAGGTTTGGCCTACCTTATCTTGGATGAGCTTGGCAGCCACCTTCTCTTGTGTTGTTTGTTCAATTTGGACAGCATACTGCCAGCAGTTGAGGAAAGGGAAGTTTCTTTTCCAGTAGCTAGCTTTGCCACATTTAAAACAAAGTCCATAGGAAGTTTCTTCAATGCCCATCATTTTCTCTGAAGTAGATTGGTACTGCCAGGAGCAGATGTGTCTTGCTGTCATGAAAAGTCTTTGATTATTAAAATGTCTTAAATACCATAGTCTGTAGATCTCTGAAGTGTTTGAAGACCATCTATTTATCTAAAATACATGAGGTCAGATAAAACTTATTTCTGTATACTTCTAAACACTTGCTACAAGTTTGATTGTTATCTCAATTATTCTAAACAGTTTGCAATGGTAGCTTTCAATGATTAGAGCTTTACATTACAATTTCAAATGAGTTGCAGAGATACAATAATACCTTACAGTATGTTGTAACAAAAAATAACCTTAAATTTGTATCAATATATACAAATACATACCAATGTAAAATATTTGAGACTAGTAGTTGCTTTCTAGTATAAAAGTAGATTCAATAATCTACCCTTTTATTCTTATTCCTGTATAGCCTTTTTTCCCTTTCATAAAGAGATTCCTGAATCTAATCTCCTTTGCTTAATTTCCTTCCTGACCATGATGAATAACAACTTGCAACTAACTCTCCTAACTAATGACAAACATCCATAACCCATCAAATAACTAAAACCCATCACTCTACATCTTTATGGGCATTGTATTCTTTAAATAACTTCCTATTTCTGGGGGTGATGACATCTTTAGGAGACCCTGAGAAAATTGGGATAATGGTCATGTTCTGATTTGATGTCCAGTCTCTGTATGATGGGAGAGTGCAGGATTTAGCTAAAGACCTGGCTAGAGTAGTCTGCGAGGTTGAACCCTCTTAGCTGACCACTTTGAAATTGTTCTGGATGCAGATTTTTGAGGAAATTGCAACAGAGGCATTCTGTGAGGCTGGATCATCTGGGATACTTGTCTTGTCTTCAGTGGTATCTACTCCTTTTTCCTCCCTGAAAATACACGAAACTTTAAATGTAACATGCATATCTGCATTAACACAAGTAATGGAATGTGTGATATGTACAAGTCAACTAAAGATGATTCTCTGTTCTATGTATGAGCAGGTAAAAGAAATTTGTCAAAATTTGGTTGGACTGCATCACAATTCTGTAGTATAAATAATCATCCATGTCATATGAAAGTATGACATGTAATAACAAGTCATGAGGACTCTCTATCCAGCAAAATTTATCATGTCTCATTCATTTTCAGAGCTGTTCCCATGTCATGTGATCAGCATATATGTCAACTTATGTCAACTGTCTGGCAGTTTTTCTTGTTTTTTTTTTTTTTTTCTTTCATGTCTGCAGCCAAGATTTTCAGGAGTTCTCCCCCAGACAAACTGGATCTTTATTAATTTTGAAGAAATCCATAGCTTTTTCTTTCCTGTCGAAACAAAGGCATATCCCGCCCCCCCCCCCCGCAAACAACATATATCTAATTCTGAGGTCAATACATCTTTAAAATATAAAGGTTGATTTAATTCAGCAGTTTTCTCCTACTATCCAATGTCTCCCTATAACTGTTATTCATTTTTCATTATCATTTCATAAATTTGAAGTTAATAAAGCACTGTGTAATCTGTCTCTGGGAGCCTTTATTACTACTTCATGTTTTTTAAGCATATTTTTAAAGGGTAATTAGAACTTTCTATAACTCTTGTCCTGTAGAATTATGGGGTATGCCTGTTATAAGCTTTATATTGTAATATGCAAAACATTGTTTCATTTTACTAGAGACATATTCTGGAGCATTGTCAGTGTCAGTCTTAATTTGTACAGGTATCACCTCAAAGTCATAACTTTTAACAAATGTGTTATTATAGAATCAGCCTTTTTAGAACTCAAAGCAGTTGCACATTGAAATCCTGAATATGTATCTATGGTATGGTGCATGCACTTTAATTTCCCAAACTCTGTAAAATGAAACATACCCATTTGCCAAATATCAATTCCTTTTAATACCTTTTGTGTTAATTCTTTCAGGTAGTGGAGTTTGGTTATAGAAAGAACAAGTAGGGCATTTCCTTATAATTTCCTTGGCTTTTTGCCAAATGTTAGAAAAATCTTTCTTCAAACCTTTGCAGTTAACATGTGTTTCCAATGAAATTCTGAGACTCTAACACACTTCCTATTAAAATCTGATCAATTTCATCATTACCTTGTGCTAAATGGCTTGTAGATGTGTATGGGATCTGATATGTGTTATATATAATGGATAATTTCTATTTCTGATTACTTGTAGTTGAATAAATAACAAGGTTAATTCTGAATCATGTAGAATAAGTTCAGCAGTCTCAATGTGTAAAACAACTTTTTGCATATTGAGAGTCATGAAGTCTATTTAGAGGTTCCAGATGTTAGTTTGTTAGAGTTGCTAGAAACAACTGTCTTTACCAAGGCACCTGAAATAATTCTATGAAGAAATTTTGTGTAGGTACAGCAAGAGTTAACAGCTCCAGAGGCAAAGGTATCCTGACTTGTCGGGAATTCAGGCTATAACCACAGCTGTGAGGAGAAAGGTATCTTGACTTGTCAGGAAGTTAGGCTATACATGAAGCTGGAATCTGGTGGATGGTCTCCCCACAGGATGTGGCAATCTTGCTTCTCTCCCAGAGAGATCCTGCACAACTGAGCTCTGCTCTGCCCCCAAAGGGAGTTTCCCAGCAGAGGCATCTGTTTCTTCTTAGCTCCAGCCCAAGTTACTTCTTCTGCTTCACTCTGCTAAAGGGGAAACCACTTTGGAAATGTAGCAATCTGCTCCAGCAAAAAGTTGTTACTTCTGCTCTGAAGTTATTGCTTCCGCTCCCAAGGGAGTTTCCCCTTCTCCATGTCTTCGGTTCTGTCCCCCTAAGGGAGCTTCCTAGCAGAGATTCTTCTCCATGCCAGCAAAAGAAGATCCTCACCCAAAACTCTTTCAAGAGATTTGTTTAGGAAGGAGGAGTCCAGAAGAGTGGCTTGCTCTGCCAGGGTGGAGGAGGACAGCTGCCAACTCAACAGGCAGAGGGGCTAATACAGGGCTTCTTAGGGGTTGGGTTTTTCTAGGGCAAGCATTTTCAGGGAGGGAGTTGGTCAGAGTTTGATCCCCTTGACCTTGGAAAAGCTCAGATTGGCTAGACCTTGTGCTCAGGGATTAGCTGGTTTTCTGCTCAGTGATTGATTGGTTTTCCTGCTCAGGGATTGGTTGGTTTCATGTTCAATTGGTCAGGGGCAGATTTGCCTCTGGTTTCAGGGCCAGGGTGTGTTTCTTTCACTGGCTCTGATTCCAGGGCCAAAATATGTTTCTTTGGCTCTGGTTTTGAGGCCAGGGTGTCTATCTGTGGTTCTAGTTTCTGGGTCAAATTGTTTCATTCACTGGCTCTGGTTTCAGGGCCAGGGTGGGTTTCTTTGGTTGGCTCTGGTTTCAGGGTCAAGGTGTGTTTCTTTGGATGGCCCCTTTACCCTACAGGTACCACTGCTTTTACAGTGGTATACTAACAATGCTAACAACCTGCCATTAATCATTCATGTTAAAAAAGTTTCTCTTTAGTTGTCATTAGTTTGTATAGATGGTTGCATGCTTGATGCTGTTTTGCTTAATGCCTTTCTTCTCCCTCTTTTCCTCCTATTCTGACTGAAGGAATGATAGAAGAAACTTTCATTTATATTAGGGGGAGTTATACTTAACTTGAAGGTATATATGAGTTCTCTAGAATACTACAAAACAGAATAGAATTACATGTATGCCAGTTTCTGGGAAGAGTACCTAAAGATTTCATCAGGACTAAAATATGCAGATTCATTCTCTGTAAAGTCATCTTTGAGCCTTCCAAATGTATACCAAATGTACGCATTTGGATCACAGGATATATATGTAAACACAGTTAAAAACACCCTAACACCCACTCAACAAAATGGGTCCAGATATCCATACCAAGAAACATAAGCACAGCGGAACTCCAGATGCCCAGCTCCCATCACTAATACACAAATAATATGAATAACTTAGATAATAAGTGCATTTCATGCAGTATACCCAAGTGGTTAGGAAACTAGTATGGGGCTATGAAGAGGAGGGTTTTAAGGAGGGAAGGTATAATGAAGGAATGTGAAGGTAGAAACATCTAAAATGGAACAGGAAGGAGTAAATGGAATTGAAGATGGA
This sequence comes from Peromyscus leucopus, assembly GCF_004664715.2. NCBI lineage: Eukaryota > Metazoa > Chordata > Mammalia > Rodentia > Cricetidae > Peromyscus > Peromyscus leucopus. Next base: position 81,499,035 of record NC_051069.1, read on the forward strand.
AAGGAAGGGTAGAGGAAGGTGTGTCAGGAGGGATAACTAATGCTAAGCCTTTTTGAAAAAAATGAAAATTTATTAATGTAAAAGCATATATATATATATTAAAAGATTGAATGAAATTATCTATAATGGAGAGATAATATTGCTAACAGATATCATGTGCTAACAAATAAATAATCCAAGCTACCAGGAATGGTTTATCTCTCTTTGAGCTCTTGTCCAATGCGGTCTCCCAGACTCCCAGGCATTGCAGTTTATTGATATTGCTCTTGTTATATTCCAGAACATGTCAGTAAGATGCTGGTGCTGAAGACTTGAGCCTTAAAACATGGGGGATCCAAACTGGTATTTACCTGGAAGCTTCATCTCTACGGGCTACCTTTCATAGGGCTGGAAGGTGCTGTGTGTACTCCTGGACGAGAAAAGCAATCATCAGTCTCACCCAACTGTGAACCCTGAGAACTACAATGGTGACAGACCTGAAAAGATATGGCCACTGTTACAAAAGTGACACAAGAATGGGAGGGGTCTCAGTCCTTGAGATGGAGCACACGCATGGCACCACTTCCCCCCAGGCACGGGGATTGTTGTGGAAGAGCGGTGGAAAGACCGCAGAGCCAGAGGCTGTGGGTAACTACCACGAAACAATCTTCTCCAGACACCAGAAGGCTGTTGCACATGTGACCTCACGGTGGTTCTGACAGCACACACTAAACACATGTAATCTACAGAGTGACAATATCCCAGTGTGGAGCAGGGAAGTCAGGTAGAAACTCCCATCCCTAGATGAGCAACTATTGGCCACTGATAGCTGTCTATGAGGTGAGGGTAAGTTATCTTTAAGAGTCTGACCTCTGGCAGGTAGAACACACTCAAAGGCAGATAATACATCCAGTAGTACTTGGGCATGACAAATTGAACTCAATGTGTTAAAAAAAAAAAAAAAGACAGGAAGTTAAGTGGGTAGGGGGATGGGCGAGGTAGATTGGGGAGAGAGGGGAATATGCCTAACATACATTGCATAAAATCTCAAACAATTTATAATAGTGTTATTTAAAGATATCTAGACATGCAAATGATAGGCATTTCTTGTGACTGTTAAAATTGTTACAGAGTAAGAGTTAATAATATAAGGGACTAAATAATCTCATGAAACACTCAATGAAAAATTCAGCAATTTCATGAGTCATCAAGTTAAATTAATGCTTAGGAAAAAGCATTAGACAAAAATGAAGAAAACTATACATCCTAATAAAACGAAATGGTATCTATTACCTTTGATATTGGTAGAACCATCTCAGTTTTTTGGAATGGAGGAAAAATGTCTAGTAGATGTGAAAGCAAGACATAAACAGAAATACATCCAGAATCTACGTGAAGTATCAAATACAAAATGGAAAGTTTGTATGACCTTCCACAGCATGTGTGAGGTAGTCAGAACCATTTATGTTGATGGCTACTCCGTATTCAAACAGACCAAGCTCCACTTACTCTGTTAGTCTCTGTGACTGGCCTTAGGATGTAACGTTGACAACTCTTGGATTTTTGCCCTTAAAGAATTCTGTCTTGTAGGTAAGTCACATACAAACAAATCCAATTCTTGGTGAAAGGGACATGATAATTATCTTACATATACTACAGTGACTAGTAAGAAGGAAAGTTACCAATTGTGTAACTCTTTCTAAGACTGGAAGGAATGTCAGGTAAAGATGCAGGAAACTAAGTTTCTTTTGAAAACTATGAATGATGAGAAGTAAAGATCTTCTAAGCATTCCGGATTAAAGATGGTGACCTGCCTTGATTATTTTGCCAAAATTTTCACATGCACTCGTAGGATATTTTATTAGGTGGATGGATTTATGAAAATCACGATAAAGGCATAGTTCATGGTTCATATCTTTTGTATAATGATGTCAATGCCACGTAAGCTAGAGGTAGCTACTCAGATTTCAGAAGTACCTGTAATAGCCTGTCTGATGACTCGTTTCTTCCATTCTGATAATATGCCTTTAAAAACAATGTCCTTTAGGGTTCAATGGACCATGAAATAGTCTCTGCAAAAGTACCCCTGGTGCCAGCACTGAGACAAACATTCATTCTGGCTGTCAGCTGTAAGACCTGGGAAGAAATGAAGCACATTTATTATGTACTGATATATTCTGACTAGATAATCCTTTTTAGTTGGAGGCACCGTAAAAGAAAAGTGCAGATTACAGTTGGCAAACTAGTAAAAAGTAAAATTCAGTTCAGCTGCACCAATTTTACTTCCAATTTCACAGCTGGATAATCTTCTTTATAAACTGCTATTTAAAAGTTTTGCTGGCAATGAATACACTATTAAGTAAACAATTTATAATATCATAAAGTCAGATGAAGGGATGAACTTCCAAGTAATTTTTTTATATTTTCAAAATGTGATAATTTCGCTATATATTCGGTAGTTTAATTAAGAAACTAATAAGGATTGGCACTGCTATTTGCATGAAAATGTTATTAGAGTTAAAATTCTATAAACCATTTTACTTTAGGTAATGTAAAATAGCCACTTTCGTTCTTTTAACTGCGAAAACCAAAATCTAAATAGTAAAATTTTATATTATGAAATACAAAATAATATAAGTGAATAATTGCTCTGAAGCTATAGTCATCAAAAATACTGACAAACATTTTTAGAAAGGAAATCAGAACTGCCTGAACATTTCAACACATAGTAATTTCCAACAAAGCACAGCAACAAGTTGACTCAGTGGCAGTTTTTCCAAAGGAGGATTCCCACACTCACTTGCACTTTTTATCATCAAATGTCTCCCAGAATGTCTCTAATGGCTGTTTTAAAGTGGAAGCTTGCTTCTTCCTCAGTGCTTTAACCACAGTTAACAAGATGTCATCCTTTCCTGTGACATGAAGCCCTTTAGAATCTCATACTATGCTAAATGTTTTCTATTTGAGTGAAAAATCATGGCTTAGAGGAGCCTTAGAGTATTTGCATTGTAAATGTATTGGCTGTGTATGTCTATTATGTATCTCTTTCACTGTCATCTAAACATTCCCTGATGCAGGAAGGATGGAACCTTGGAAGAGTCAGGAAGCCAACAGAATATAGAAAGTTCCACTTTTAGTCATTTTCTTCCATTGTTTAGCCACTGGTGAGTTACTCTTGCTCCAGTTGACAGCTCTACATGCTTGCACAGGAACTGGCTCTGTTTGATTGGTGGATCATAAAACAAAGACAAAGACAAACAAGACATGAATGTAGAAAGAAGACAATGGACAGATAACTTTTTCAGGACGGCGGGACTGTGAATGAGACAAGAATATATTATATACATGTATGTAAAAGAAGATTTTTTTTTTTACATTTTTTTTTCTCCCAGACTGGGTTTCTCTGTGTGTACTGCTGGATATCCTGGAACTCTCTCTGTAGACTGGCACTCAACTCACAGAAATCCACCTGCCTTTGCCTCTGGAGTATTGGGATTAAAGGTATATGCCAACACCACCCAGAAAAAAAAAATTTTTAAAGGACATCAATACAAAAGAAATAAGAAGGTTATGGGAGCAATAATGGGATTTTTTTAACCACATCAATTTTTCAACAAGGAGAATGAAAATGTGACACCATTGTTGGGAGATGATGTTCAAGCCAGGAATTAGTGTAGCATAAAAACAGACTGAGTAAGTTGTTTCCTTGAAACCCAGGGAAACATTTTGTTAGGCGAGAGCAATGTAATCAATATTACTTGCTCCCAACTTCCATTTCAAGATGGTAAAGGGTAGATGGGGTATATGCTGAAAACTTTACCTTGCTCGGAATAAACTGTTATAATTTGAATACAAAATGTCCCCTAGTAGCTCAAGCTATAAAAAGTTGGCCCCCAGATAACAGCTCTATTATGGTAGATCCTAGAAACTTTAGGAGGTAGGGTCTAGCTGTAGGGAGTAGGTAGGTCACTGGGAATACAACTTTGAAGGTTCTCAGTCCCTGCCATGATTTCTGTTTTCTTTTTATTAAGTGAGCCGCCTCCTTCTTCACATACTTCATCCATGATATTTTTTCTAACAATAGGCTCAGAAATAGGAAGTCAAAAATCACTTATCTTCACTTTGGATGTTTGTTATAGGTATTTTTGTTGACAATTTTGAAAAAGTAACTACCTTAGGAACACAAAGACATCATACAATTTCATGACACTCCTCAAGGCTTGATTCAAAATGAGTGGAGAAAACTTCACAGAATAAAAGGCCAAGAAAGGGGAGGGGGAGGATGAGGAAAACATTGTAGTCAGTAGATTCATTATAGAACCATTCCCCAAGGAGTCAGAATTTGAGGCTTCTCTCATCATTACCAGGGATTTGAGATACGGACAGAAGGTGGAAAAGAGAGGGGGGAAGAGAGAGAAAGAAGAAGAGAGAGTAAGCAAGAGAATATCAAAATATACCCTTCAGGGCTATATCCCCAGTGTTCTATTCTCTTTGTCTAGGCCTATTACATCATGAGCTAGTGCATTCACTCACCTATAAAGTAAGGTCCTTTATAATCGCTGCTCCTATCTAAACATTAGATTTATTTGCTACAATGGAGGTAGAAAAACAAATAATAACACATTCATTTGCTCACATTCTTAAATCAGTTTTCAGATTTATGAATTAATACAAGTGTGACAGCCCATTATTTCTGCTCTTTATTTGAAAAGTCTATATATCTGTGTCTTCCTGTAGTAATTTAGCCACCTTCCTTCTCAATCCAACCCTGTAGCCTACCTGTACAGGCACGCATGCATGTCTACCAATCGACCAGGCATTGTGGCTGCCTCAGTGTGATGGTGTTCTTGTTTTCTGTGCTTGGCATCTGTCCCTGGAGATTATCCCCGGCCAGATTGTTTTCTTCTCAGCATGTGCCACTCATATACTGTTTAGTGATCAAAATTATTCTGGCAAGCAGACTTTGACTAATGACTATAGTAGACACCAGCTGGAGTTAATGTCGCATGATTAAAAACTATTTTTACTTGGTGTTTCTATGTTTTGATGAATGCGGTTTTTCCTTATTAATGCAATCTAACACTTAGTTTTCAATTTGTTTTTTTCCTAACATATAATCTCATTGACATCAGTTTTACAAATACCAGGGTGTATAAAAAGAAATAAACAAAATGAATGCATTATTATTCCTCTCAAACAAAACTTCATTACCAATATTTATATTTTAATCAATGTACCATGATCACATTTAATTCTTTTTCAAGAAAGATGACAAATTAGATTTTGCTTCTGTAATGTTTCTATTCTCTCATTCCTTTTCTCTGAGTAGCAAACTATACATTTAGGATTCGGATTGGATCACCTTTCAAGCTCACCACCAAAGCACTACTGGATTATTTTTCTTGAAATGTAGATTTAAATAATAGGCAATTGCTTAAAAGTCTAATTTATCTTTATTGTTAATATTGTGTTTTAAACTTTCAGAATCATATTATCTGTTTTGAAATATTTGATTGCCAGGCCTAATTATCTTTCTGTAATACAGGATATTAGATGTTTTTCTCCCCACACACCCTCACTGCTGTAGCAATTACCCATGCTGCCCCCAGCTCTGTTTCCTCCACACCTTTGCCAAGCTCCAGAAACCACTAATCTAAGTTTTACTTCTTTGAGATTAACTTTAGCTTAGACATTTAATGGAGATCACATGTTATTCATCTTTTGGAGGCTACTTTTTTTACTTAGTAAAATATGCTCCAGTTTTTTGTTTGTTTTTGTTTTCACATTGTGGCAAAGGAAAGAACTCTACTCTTTTTAGAAGAGAAACATATTCCATTGTATACCTGTTCTATAATGCTTTAGTTACTTAATTCACTGGTGGACACCTAGATTGATTCCATGAATCATAGCTACTATTGGATCACTTTCCAACTGCTTTAAGAGTAATGATGTCACCCCCAATAGCTCATGAGACCCTTCAGTAAGTAATAAAGCAAACAGATCTAGGTAGAGATGGAGTTGTTAAAGCTAACCAGCCCAAGGCCAAGGAGATCTATCCATGCCTCTTTTGAAGTCCTGGTCTCTACCTACTGCAGGGAGAACAGAATCCTGTAAACCAAAGATGCCATCTTTCCCTACCACCCCTGGTTTAAGTTACAGTCAGGCTCACTAAGTGCCTCTAAATCCAGATGCCTCCAAGCCACATATTCTCTGTATGAAAGCTATATTAACCTAGCATGCCAGACCACTCACTTCTGAAGAGTTACAAAAGTGAGGATGTCCCTTTGCTTCCCAGGTTTCTCATCTTCCCCTCTACTGGAACTCAAAGTCATGTCTGCTTCATAGTGGCCAATGTGAATAAGGAACTGGCTTCTCCTGAAGTTAGCACCAGTGCCTGTCTCACTGCTTCTCTGACAGCTATGTGCATAATGTTGCAGTAAACATGTCAGCATCTCTCCAACATAGAGATTCCAGTCCTTTTAGACACATACTGTACTGGCACTGCTGGCTCATTTTTTAGGTCCGCTTTCATTTTCTTGAGCAATCAGTATTCTCAGTAATAGCTACACAAATTTACATATCACTATTAACATAAGCACTCCTCTTTTTATATGTCCTTGCCAATGCTCATTTTTTGTCTTTTTGTTAGAAACCATTATATTTGGCATGAGGCCATACATCACTGTGGTTTATACTTGCATTTCTCTGATGGCTAATGATGGTGAACATTGTTATGTACTTGCTCGTTATTTGTATAATTTCTTTGCAAAAGTGTTTATTTACATCATTTGGTCATGTTGAATCACTTCCTCTGTCTCTTTCTCCTTTGGTTAATTGTTGAATTCACTCATAATTTGGAAATCAGTCTTTTGTTGGATTTGCAAGTGCTTTTTTCTTTTTTGTAGTTCTTCTTACTCTGTTTAATATTTCTGGTGTTATGCCTTTTAGTTTGATATAATTCCATTTATGATTTTTTTTTCTAAACCCTCTGTTGAAATAAGGCTATATGCCATTCCGGGTTTCTCTATATGTTGTGAAAACTGTGGTTTTAGGCTGGATTGACTTGGAGAGACTCTATTTTACAAGTAATTTTTAACTCCAGTTTGAGAGTGGGGGATGATTATACTCCTGGACAGTCAAGTAAACCATTCCATCACCACCCATGCAGCACAAGCTGATAAATGGCTATCTCAGTAGGAAGAAAGTTGCTATACTATAAATTTATTGAGGTGAATTTAGACTGTATGAGCACATGTGTATATTAAAATCATATCAAATAAATCAAGCTAAAGAATGTTTTGGAGATGCAAGACCCAGGAAAAGAAAAGGTATAACTCCTTTTCCTGGACCAAAAGTGATGGACACCTAGTATTGCAATGGCAAGACCCCACACCAATCTCTCTATCTCTCTCTCTTTTTTGAGACAGGGTTTCTCTTTGTAGCTTTGGTGCCTTTTCCTGGAACTCACTCTGTAGACCAGGCTGGCCTCGAACTCACAGAGATCCTCCTGGCTCTGCCTCCTGAGTGCTGGGATTAAAGACATGTGCCACCATTGCCTGGCCATACTAATTTCTTATAGATATGTTGTAGCTGAAGTTTTTCTGGTCCTGCCTGGTTCCCTCAGCCCTGTGGCTGCTTGGACTCAAGTAAACACACAGAGGCTTATATTAATTAAAACTGCTTGGCCATTAGCTCAGGCTAACTATTGATTAGTTCTTACACTTAAATTAACCCATAATTCTTATTTATGCTTAGCCATGTGGCTTGGTAGCTTTTTCAGTTCTGCCTTCACATCTTGCTTCCTCTGTGTCTGGCTGGCAACTCCTGACAGAGGCTTCCTGTTCCCAGAATTCTCCTCTCTGCTTATCCTGCCTATACTATACTTTGTGCCAGGCTACTGGCCAATCGGCATTTTATTTATCAACCAAATCAGAGCAGCACACATTCACAGCATACAGAAAGACATCTCCAGCAATATCTGGTGTATAAGTCAAGGATGACATGCAGTAAACTCCCAACTCTTCATTGGGGTTCTGTAACATGAATCTTAAAAGGTCTTATTAATTAAAAAAAACAAAAACAACAACAACAAAAAAAAAACAACTGGAGCCAGACAGTGGTGGTACATGCCTTTAATCCCAGCACTCAGAAGGCAGAGGAAGGCAGATTTCTGTGAGTTCACAGACAGTCTGGGCTACAGAGTGAGTTCTAGGAAAAGGTACCAAAGCTACACAGAGAAACCCTGTCTTGAAAAAACCAAAAACAAACAAACAAACAAAAAATCACACCAAAAACCCTGGAGCCAGATTTTGGGGTGAAAGCTGAAAGATCAAAGGAATAGAACAAGCCAGCCACATGTTCTTACCAATAGAAAATCCTCAGTCCAAGAGACCTACTTTCTGTATACCCATGCCTATATGCCTTTTTGTCTCTGGCTCTTACTTCCTCTCTCCACCCAGATACATCACTTCCTCTTTCCACCAAGCTCTACCATTTCCTGTCTATCTGTACAAACCTCCAGACCTCTATGGTTAACTAGTGCTGGAATTAAAGGCATGTGGCACCACGTCTGGCTCTGTTCTCAGTGTGGCCTTGAACTCACAAAGATCCCGATGAATCTCTGCCTCTGGAATGCTAGGATTAATGGTGTGTGCTACCATTGCCTGACCTCAATGTTTAATACAGTGGCTGGCTTTGTCCTCTGATCCCCAGGCAAGCTTTATTTGTTAGAGCCCAAATAAAATATCACCACAGGCTTCATCTCAGCTCAGTCTCTTACTATTAAAGGGAGCTAGCTACTCTATTGCCAAATACCCTTCCACATGCTCACCTATCTAGACCTAAATCCACTATTTTCTGCTTTTCCCTGTCTGTGGTTAACCAGGTATTTGTATTTCCAAGCCCTATTTCAATGCTGAAGATCTGTCAGAGCTTTGATTTCTATGATTGTTACCTTTGCTTGATAACATTTTTCAGTGCAGGAGGAGAAATGAACTGGAGGTAGGAGAGGAGAACCAGTGACAAGGCAGGGTCATTGGTTGAGGTTTAAGAAAAATCTGCCCAGTGGGTCAGTATCTGAGTCATCAATTCCTAATCTATAAGTCCACCAAACAGTGAGGTTCCTTCTTAGTGACTGGCAGCAATTTATTATTGGAGATCTGGACTGTATTGAAAGTCTAAACAGGTGGAGGAGAGCCTCAAACTAATTGGAGCTTTTCCTTTAAGTATTTCTTTTAAGTATTAAGCTTGGGTATTATCAGTCAATTGAAGAAGTCCATCCCCCAAATATTAATGCAGTCTGGACAGTGATATTTAAACCAAATGAAGATTATAAAGGAGGGGCTAAGGATCAGACCTTAACATTGGCACTTTCTTAGGGAATAGACATCAACACAAGATATAACACAATAAGGATCAAGTTTAGTGCTCAGTTTGTCCTTAGTAGCAATAACAATTATGGTAAATTGGGTTGGATAAGACCCACTGCCCTTCCCAATGGTGTGGGGTAGTCCAGTTGTATACTGTCTAAACTTTAGAAGTTACTAAGGGCAAAAATGGAGCCATCAAGAATGGCAAGCCATAGGTCTACCTTGAAGTTAATTTCATGAAGGAAACTCCTGAAACAACTTTCTATTCTTTAGTGGATTCTAACTAGACCAATGTTTTAACCCAGATGTAACAGACCCAACCTCTTTCTGCCACCTAGACTGAAGTTTCACTGTGTCCTTCCCTAAGGGTCTCACACTTGCCTTCCTTCCAGAAAGAAAGCATAGGCTCTTGCTTCATGTGAATTCGTGAAATTCAAGGGGAAAGGTGGGGATCAACAAGTCCTAGTGCCCAAGAGACAATAGAACAGAAAAAAATCCAGGGCATAATTTCATAAGAATTGATTTTTTTTATTTTAAAGATAGGGAAGCCAGGGGATTGATTCAGATAGGGCAATCCATAAAAGGGAAATGTACTCAATACTCAAGAGGGTGATTAGAAGGCATTTTGTTCATAAAGGCCTGCATTATAGGACAATTTTTGTTGTTTGGGTATTTAGGGTCTGATTCATGAGCTCCAATGGCTCCCTTGAGGTATGTCAGTCAAAACCACCTTCATTATAGGTTTTGAAAGCATTTCTCTCCCATTTGGGAGGAACTCTTTCCCTTTGGGATTCTGAAGACTACTGTTTAGTTGTTCTTCCTCTTCAGCAGAATTCCTTGGGGTAGGTAAAAATGGCATCCTCCATTCGGAAGGCAACTCCTCTTGCAGCCTCATCTGTTAGTGTTTCCCTTGGCCACCATAGAATGTTCTTTTCAGTGGAAATAATCATCATTATTTCTTTAGGTAACATTAACTTCTCTAAAACTACTTTGATGATTTTCTCCATAGGCACCAAGTTCTGGCGTTTGACATGATGAGTCTCAGTTCTGCCAAGATTTTTTTAAATATATATTTTTATTTTATAATTAACTTGATTTCACGTATCAGCATGGATTACCCCGTCCTCCCTCCTCCCACCCCCAGCCCTCTCCTCTGCCAGGATTTTTAATAAACATGTGGAGCACTCTAAAGATGTATTTGGAGTCAGGTATTCTAAAGCTTGTTTAAGAAGGAATAATTTGCAGATTTATCCTGACCAATTATCAGGTACCCTGCCCAATTCTAGGGTGACTAGAGTTTCTCCTTGGGGAGGAGGCAGAGAGAAGAGGAGATTTTGTAGGTCTCTTGCACTCTGTTCAATTTCTCTTAGTCAGGGTACAGAGGAGGACAAACTGCTTTGATGTGTTCCTAGGATGTCACTGGGGGGATTTCAATAATTCTGTTTGCCAAAAGCTTTTGTAAGAGGTTGATAAAAGAAAGAAAGAGGAGCCCCAGGACAGTCTGAATAAAGGAGGCAGCCAAAGGAAGCAATCAAGAGAGCAGAGTGATTAAGCCTGAGCTGGAGGCTTGCTGAAGTGCAGGGTCTTTGTCATTTAGCCTCTGTGTCCCATCTCTTGCCAGAGTTGACTTATTGGTAAAGAAGCAACATTGTTCAATCAGAAGTGAGCAGGTACCTCTATTGGCAGTCACCAGGAGATGGCTCAGCTAGTGAGTCTGTCTGGTCTTGGACTGCTGAGAATAGAGAGGTGACATCTTTGAGACCATCTCATAATTATTTAGAAAGTAGGATTGCCTGATGAAACATAACCTTTAGCTGTAGACTCTCATATTTATCCTGTCAGGATCATTAAGATCACTATGAGGAGTACCTGTAGAGCCAGGTACCTCCTGATGGTTAAGATTGGGATGAGTGTATTAGGGGTAAAATGAGATTGTGGGGACAGAAATGCCAAGAGGGTTCTAGGCTTCAAGAGGGTACAAAGGAGTGGCATGCATGTTAAGGTGGGGTGGTAATAACAGGGCTAAACATGGTGTTTAAGAACAGGTATTTGTAGGAGTTGAGTGTGAATTTGACAGTAGGTGGCAGTGGGGTCAGGGAAACAGAGGAAGATTTCAAGTGGGAAAGAAAGAGCCTAAGGCAGGGAAATAAAGATAAGGACCTCTTCCAAGCAGTAGAGGGATCTTGTTTGGGTTTCTGGTTTGTCTTAAGTGGGCAGTAGTAAGTTGGAGGAGTTTGTCAGGTGGAATACCAAAGAGAATATTGAGATGATGAAGCAGGGCAAGGCAGTGTAAGGTGAGGTTGCAGAAGCAGGGTAGAGGGGGCCCACAGGAGAGGAGAAGGAGAACTGGGCTTGGGAAATGCAAAGGGAGGTTGGTGGACCTGATGAAGGGTCTTTGGATATGGCCTTCTGAGGAGATGTGGAGGGGTTGTAGGTAGGTAAGAGAAAGTGCTTATGGTGGCCAGTTTTCAAAGGTCTTCACTTTGGGATCAGATGTCTCTATTTACGTGTTCATATTTAAGGTTAAGTGGGTCATGTGAAAGAAGAGTATTTTGTAAATGGTGTGTCTGAGTCCCTGAGTTTTGGGGTGAGTTATATCATTAGAAAAGAAATGCAGTACCAGTCAGAGCTATCCTGAGTTTTGGCATCAGTCAGAGAGGTTAGGTTAACCTCGTTTGTGTAGTTGGGTGTTTTTTTTTTTTTTTTTTTTGGTTTTTCGAGACAGGGTTTCTCTGTGTAGCTTTGCGCCTTTTCCTGGAGCTCACTTGGTAGCCCAGGCTGGCCTCGAACTCACAGAGATCCGCCTGGCTCTGCCTCCCAAGTGCTGGGATTAAAGGCGTGCGCCACCACCGCCCGGCAGTAGTTGGGTGTTTTTAAAAGATTCCCTTTACTCTTTTTCTCCAAAATGTTGGAGGCAGAAGCTACATGGCATGTTTAGGTACCATCAGATGGGTTGAATATTTTGGGAAGCAAATCTGGAGCATTGTAAGATTGGAGAATGGCTGGTACTCGGGAGTGAGGGATGATCTTGAAGCTTGCATTCTTTCCTATTGTTAAAGATTTGAAAAGTGACTTTAAGGAGGTTGAGCCATGGGATTTATGAGCCTTCCTCAAGGTCTTACTGTTTTTTCTAATAGTTAGGATCGATTGAGAAGTAAGTTGTAAGCAGAGGAAATGCTGACTCTTAGGACACTCCGGGTCCAGATTGGTATTTTGAGATAATGCTAATTAATCAAGGGTAAAAGAAAGGGCTGTGTTCTCATCTGGGCCCTGTGTGATTTCCTGAAGCCTTTATAGTTTATGGTCTTATTGGTCTGTCTGATTATGTCAGCCAAAAGGCAGGAGACTATCTGGTTAAGCTACTGGAGACCAACATTTCTCAGTTGATAAATCCAATCAAGGTTTTGTCAAGGTAAGATACAGCTGCCTCCCAGTGATCAGTGGGCATCTGACTATGGAGTTCACTAGAATGAGGTCTCTGCTGCCCTCCAGACAGGTTCCTTTTGGTCTGGCATTAGAGTAGACAGGAGGATAAAAAAGAATTCTACCAGATCAGGCTAAGCACCTGGGAGATATGAAGGAACTGCTTGAAGAAATAGGCATGATCTGTGGGAAAGCAGCACAATTTGGACTCTATTTGGGCTAGGTAAGACACAGGAAAAGCAAAACGTTTCCAAGGAGATTCCCATGAGCTGGGCTCCCTCTCTTAGGGGAAGAATAGACCTCATAATAGGGGAGAGACCATAGGGTTTGAGGGGGCCATGATGCTGAGATGAGGGCGAGGGTAAAAAAGGGAGGGCCTTGGAACACAGATGGAACTGAAAGAATAAAAGGACATGAGGAGGCAGTGGACCATGCAGGAGGCTTGAGTGCTTGTTACTGGTGGGAGACTTTCAGCAGACCACAGCTCCGGGCTGGAGCACCACAGGTTGGGGCTGCTGTGCTGGGTGGAAGGAAGGAAAAGAAAGGTGGGTCTCTGAAGGCAGGACAATGGAGGGGGTCTCTTTCAAGTTCAGAATTTGGGTAGGGGAAGAGGTTTGACACAGGGAAGGATGGGGATGTGGGTGGAAGGAACTCCCTGACACTTGCCATTTCGGGGTTATGACGTTGTCAGTATCTCTGTGAATCTGTGCCATTTTCAGGCCATTAAGAGTTATTTTCCATTTTATACAGTGGCCAGGCAGTGTTGTAAAAGAAAATCTGTTTGCCTGGACTCATTTTGCCACTGAGATCCATTTGGTGAAAATGGAGGAAGCATACCTCAAGATAGAGGTTTAAAGCATTTTGACAAATTGGAAACCCATGCTGGTGAGAAGAGCCCAGGGACATCGAAGGATCCTATGCAGTCATATCTTTCAGGATTTCAGACACCTGACAGACCCTCTCCTGAGAAATCAGAAACAAGTTATATCCAGTTTTGAGTCTGGGGAGTCCCCAAGAGGCAGGCCACCAGGGTGCCTTGGGAGAGACTGAAGGGTCACTCCCTGTGTAGAGTGGTACCAGTGTTGAGCTAGAGCACAGGAAATAGCAAGAAGCCTCCTCAGAAAGGAGTGGGGTAGAGTAGTGTGATGGGGAATAGGAGAGAGAGAGAGAGAGAGAGAGAGGAAGAGGAAAAGGAAGAGGGGTAGAGAGTGGGGGAAAATTACAAGGAGGGTAGTTGGAGAGATAGCTAAACCCTGCAGGTGGAAGCTGAAAGTTCCTCAGGATCCAGGTCTTAGTAGGAATGAGCAGTGCTGCCCACTGCTTCCTGGGTAACAATAGGGTCCTTGCTCCGATCATCTGTCCTCACACAGGATACCAAAATAAGAAAAGAAAGATGAGAAGGCAGCTTGACTGTGGGGCAGGCATTTAGGAATCGATTTCCCAAACACTTCCATGAGATAAGGAGAGAGCGTGAACTAGAGGTTACCTGCATGGGCAGAGGGATCAATGGGCAGGGGCTTCGGTCTGCTTCATGCAGATGGTGGGGATACCTAAACTAAGACCTTTAGCAATGGTGTTAGTGATGTTGTCTTCAGGAACCTGGCTTTGGGACGGTGAAATAGTCAAAGGAGGGGTGGCTGTTCTGGCTGGATTGTAAGATGGGGGAGGCTATTCATTCTGGAATGAGGTTGCCATGAGCTGCTGTGCTTTTCTCTCAGGCACACTGGATAAGTACCATTTTTCTTCTCTTCGCTATTAATTTGATTGCTTCAGTTGGCATCTCAAGGATGAATGACTGAACCTAAATTCTTGGGGTACAAACTGTGACCCCAAGTTTGGTAACAGGTTCAAAGTGGTCATGGGAGATTCTAGAGTATGTAGGAAACATAAGATTATTTGAAAGTGCAGCTTCCTTGAGATTTTTATCCATGATGAGGTTGTGTGTGTGGGGTGGTTCCTGTGATACAGAAATTTTGGCATTGCTCAAGCTCCTGTAAGTAACCCCACTTCTCTGTCCTGTAAGAAAGCAGAAAAAACTCAGTGATCTTACCAAGTTGGACTTCAGTGAAATCATGCCTTGTTCTGTTATCAGTGCCCCTTTACAGTAAATGGAAAAGATAACACAGCAACCAGAACACAACCTGTATTAATATGCAGCAAATGTTAATACAACATCACAGACAGGCTTTATTTGCCCTTAAGGAAAGGCTGCTTAAAAAAAAACAAAAACAAAAGCAAACAAACAAAAAAAAAGTGGGATGCTGCCTAGGTTTCCTTGGATTCATTTAATTGCCAGGCCCACCCTTTTCTCACTGTGGTAGTCTTATCCTTTTAATATCTAAGCCTGGGTTGTGGGAACCTGCTGGCTCAGCATTCATATTTCTTAGGAGAGGCTGTTCAGCCAGTGATAAAACGGAGGGTAGAGTGCCTAGGTATCCTGTCCAGAACAGCTCAGAGGTCGCTCAAGTGCAGCTTCACAAGGTTCAGGGCAGAGGCACTCCGCAGTATTCTGAGGCACAGCCTTTGAATGGCTCCTTCCATCATTATCAGGTATTTCAGAGTGTGCTTTCTTAATAAACGTCCCTCCCAGAATTTCCATCTGACTGAAGATTGATTCACACAAAAATTCCGAATCCATCTACGTCTTTCCTAATCTATGTTAATTACAGATAACAATGGGGACAAATTTTGCTTGTTATCAAATATCAAATGGAAAAAATCCTAGTTCTTTGGTATTCTAAGCAGATTCTAACATGGTTGTTTTGGATATCCTCCCATGGATGTTTAAAAAGATCTGTTGAGGGTGACAGGGTATAATTTATGCTGTATGCCTATGAGTACTGTGAGCAGACACACTTTCCCATGTAAATGCCCTGTTAAATGACCCTGGTGGCATTGTCTAGAATTAGCCCAGCTGGGAGAGTTTGAATTCCCTGGGGCTATTAGAGTCTGGAATTTGATTGGTGCTGGCTGAAGTTTAGTCTTTTATCAGCTATTTCTGTAGCACATCAACTCTGTGTCATTCACCAGTGCCTGTGCTGAGACAACACCGTGGCAATCTGTTCCATTTTGAACTTATCAAATAATTGTATGCAGTGTGGCCTGGGTGGCTTTGCTGCTAAGATGTTCCGTATTTTCTCCTTGCCAAATTTCGTCTCAAACTGTTTAAGTTGCGATAAGCTGCCAGTGTCTGGCTAAGGGTTGTATTTTCAGGTTTGAGTATTCAATCAAAATACCCACAGTAAAGAGTGAAGTTTGTGGGGGAAATCTTTAAACTCTGTTGTTCTCAGAGATTTTGTGGATACTGCTAAGTCAGCCTCTATCACTTTTATAGCATTGTTTCTTGAAGTTAAGCATCTCTGCTGTATTTCTCCTTACAGGTCTGTTGTTCTCTAAATGGCTGGCTGTATGGCATTTATGCAGCATTTGAGAGCCATAATTCCAGGCATATCACTTTATCAGGTCCCTGCCTTACATTATACAGTCACTGTACTTGTTTGAATACAATGGTTAGTTTATAGTACACTTTGCAGAAAGATGGTCACAAAGACTACTTTTGCTTGTTTTTATTGATTTGTATCCCCAGATGGACTAGAATATTTTACATTGTTGAAACTTATCTTACTTACAGTTGTGATTCTTCTCATGTTTAGAAACTGTCCTTGTCATCTAGAAGCCAGTAGAGCAAAAGAGAACACAATTTTAATAAACAGTTTGTCTCAAGTATAGACTACTCAGCATTCAGTTACAGACAATATTGCCTATAAATTTTTTACTATTAATAACAAATTTTTAGTCTTTAATAAAATATAATTAAACACATAATAATAATAACTACTACTATTATTATTACTGGTTAGATTAGTCTTAGGAAAATGTAACTCAAAAAATATAAGTTTGCAACATAATGGTCTTGGAAAGAGGAAAAAAGCAGAAATTGGATATCTTATTCTGATTGGGTTTATATAACAAAAAGCTATATATTTTGTGCTAGAAAAGTATTACAGTGCTGTAAGCAGAACTGAACAGATGATTTGAATCAGAATTTGGAATATTAGCATGTTAGAGAAGTGCAGAAAGTTGAAGCCCAGTTTATGAGATTTCAGAGGGGAACAAGAACTCTAATGGAAACTGGGATAGAGGCCTTTCTATTATATTCTCGCAAAGAATCTAACTATGCTCTACCTGTGTCCTGAGAAATTATATCTATTTAGAAATTAGAAACTATATTTATTCAGAGAGGATAGGATCCAGGCTATGTCATGGTCACCATTCTTATCCAAATCTACAGTGAGAGAGAGAGAGAGAAAGGAACAGAGGGAGAGGCAGATGGAGAGGCAGAGAGGGGTAGGAGAGGGAGAGGGAAAGGGAGAGGGAGAGAGAGAGTTAACACAAAAGGATAATAAAATATTAAAAAAATGTGCTCTTTTGTAAGGAATGGAGGGGTTTTAAAATTGCAGACACAGCAAGTGCTAAGAGTTCAGATGTTAATTGTCTAAGGTATTAGCACTATTATAAAGCTCTAGTTCTGCACTGGACCAATAGGAAAAGTGCTCTGAAGAAAAGACTCATACTCATTATGTCTCCATTGCCTGAAAAAGTGAAAATTCAAATTCCTTTGAAAGCCCCTGAAATGGTTTTCTTCTAGAAAACAGCTGCCTAGGGAAGAGCTCCCATACTGCTTTTGAAGAGATGAAAGACACAATTAAAGGGGTCATGAAGTTTTACAATGCTATTACAGAGAGCCACTGTGGTAGGAATTGTGCAATAGGGTTAGTGTCTCTACAAGGAGGTCCCAAGAGGTCAGTGTGTGAAGTTGTGAAGGTAAAACATAATTTGCAATGGAAATCTCATGATATTGGAGATTCCCGGATTATGAGACATTGGCCAAGAAAGGATGTTGGCATGGAGCAGAAGTAGCCCAAGACATGGCAGCCCACAAGCAGACACGGTGCAGGAGAGGTAGCTGAGATTTCTACATCGTGTGCAGGCAACAGAAAGTGATCTAAGACACTGGGTGGTATCTTGAGCATAGCAGACATCAAAGCTCATCCCCACAGTGACACATTTCCTCTATCAAGGACACACCTACGTCAACAAGACCATAGCTCCTAATATGGAAGTCCCTATGAGCTTATGGAGGCCAATTACACTTAAACTACAACAACTAGTATGATAGCATGCCATTTGCAATAGGATGAGGGTATTCTTGGTATTCAGTGGTATGAGGTGAGTGCATTCTTCTGAGATGTGTCGAGATCAGTAGACTTTCATAAGTGGCTGTTTTTGAACTGGTACTAAAATATTGGGGATTTAGGAATATATAGAAAGTAAAGGTATGTTGTATGATTAAAACAACTGAGAAGCATAGCGCCTTGAAAAACAATACTGAGGGAAATCTGAGACAGGAAACTTAATTGAAAAGAGCTCTTTGGAGTAGGATATTTGCCTTGACCCTTGACTGCAATCAGTTCCTAATTTATTTCTTTCCAGGAGCTATGCCTTTGTTTTACTTTCCATTATTGTACTGACTTGAAATTCCAATACAGTGTTACCAGAAGAGGAAATAATAACTATCCTTTCTTGGTTTTCATCCTGACAATCTTAGACCTATTATCAATGAATTTTGATGTAGGTTTTCCTTAGGCACCTTTAACTGAACTATGGAATTCCCACTCCATTTTTAGCTCAGGGATTTTATCAGCTGAGATAGAGTTTTTTCAAATATTTCTCATATCTATTTAGTTGGATAATCATATAATATGCATCTTTGACCACTTGCTAACAATTTATGTAAATATGTACAGTATAGATTTTATTGAATAACATACTTTTCCGCTCTTGCCCAACTAGTTAACTGCCTGCTCATTTTTTCTATCTTTTAAAACATGCTTTAAAAACTGTTTAACATTCTGGTTTCTGTCTTCAGAATTAAAGCTATGTATGTAATACTTCATGTGACAAAAATGACAAGACTTTGTTCATTGATACAACTTTGTACTTTATTCTCAGCCAAGCTTCGATAAATTTAATTACAGCAATCACTATAGCAGAAAATATGCAATATAATATAAAGCAATCTACTGCTCAGTAATGTCAAAATTAACTGCTAATACATGACATTTAGAAATACCATCATTTGGTACTGTTGCATCATTAATAAATCCATTATAAGAATTTCTAATTTTATACTCTGACCTCATGATATTAAATATAATAGTCAGGTTGAAGAAGTCATACTTATCACTTCATACTTCTCAGAAGTACCAATTCAATTATAATAAGATTTAGCAATATGCCACACTCCTTCCCAAATAAGTTGTCTAGACTATTTTTCTTCTCCTGCAATATTAAACTCATATCTGTTTAATCAGAGTTGAAAATTGCACAATCAACTTCTGAAAACTCAAAAATCTTAGTGTAGTGTCTTTTAAAAAATACTTTCTATTTTCAAGAGAATGTTCAACCATTACTTATGATTATATATATATCATATATCTTTCATCCATCTCTCTATATATACATATATATGAATATGTATGTTTATAATCCCCATCCTAGGCAGATGTGGAGAAATGTATCCTCTTGTAGAGCAATGATGATGCATGAAAGACGTTATTCCACTTAAGTCTAGATTTGAGTATCATTTACTGGTGTTATATGTAGGAGCATAGGTGAGGGGTACTTGCAGAATCATGAATAACTCAAAGTTGCATCAATAAAAAGCCTACCTAACATACCTTGTTACTCATAAATGTTGCATCCCTGGAGCTCCCTGAACAAAATGCAGGCACCTTGGCTGATGGGAGCCTCCTCTCCCCAGCAAGTGTTGCTACTTAAATCTGAGCAGAAGCCTTGGTTTATGAAAGTTGCAGAAGCTTCTTGAACTTTGAAAAGTTTTGTTTCCTCTCTGAGTCTTGTAAATTTCATTTTCTTACTGAACTTCCCTCCTCCCTGGAGGAGGAATTTCCAATTTAGAGCAAACAGCTACAACACAACTGGCATATAGTTCAAGAAAGTTAGCATCACTTCTTTTGAAATGATTAGTTTTTTTCTAGAGTTTAATAAAACTGTCCAGTTCTATTAATGTATACAGTTCATGTGTGCAATATTATATCATCTATTTTTTCCAGTTGCAGCAAAAAAGGCATAAGCTAATATCAATGTTATTAACTAAATAGCACCAAACTCTGAGTATGAGGCATACTATGAGGTAGTACTCAGATGTCACTTGAGAGTTTAGAACTTATTGGTTAACAGTTCCAAAGGAGCTAATGCATGTAATATTAAACTGGCTCCTAGTGACTTGCCATTATACTCACAGATTAGTGCTAATGGAGGTATGTATGTCATTGGCACCTGTAACATCATAGGAAGCGGCACAATTAGAAGGTGTGAACTTGTTGGAGTAGGTCTGGTCTTCTTGGAGGAAGTGTGTCAATATGGAGGCAGGCTTTGAGATTTCATATACACTCAAGATATGGCTCAGTGTCTCATTCCACTTGCTGTTGCCTTCAGATCAAGATGTAGCCAGCACTGTGTCTGCCTGACTTCTACCATGCTTCCCACCATGATTACAGTAGACTGAACCTCTAAATTGTAAGCCACCACTTGAATTAAATGGTTTTTTTTTTTTTTTTTTTGGTAAGGGTTGCTGTGGTCATGATATCTCTTTACAGCAATAGAAACTCTAACTAGGACAGTCCACTTCTCAAGCATCATCAGAAAAACTTTTATTGAAGTTGAAGATGGTTAAACACAGAGACCCACAACTGGTCAATGTGGGGAGATTAAGAGACTATGGAATTATCAGCCCTAAATAGAACCTCAGTATTACCCCTCTTCTCCCAGGGGCCAGGGATCATTGCAAATGAAGGGCCAGAAAAAACGGTAAGAGCCAGAAGTTTTAGGTGATTCCAAGGAAACAGTATTTCCAGACACAAGAGTGACACATATAAACTCAAAGTGGTTGTGACAGCATGCAGAAGTCCTTTGCAAGTTTAAATCAGCTAACATCCCATCATATTTAGGAGAGGTAGGCACAAAATACCACCCCTTTATTTTTTTAATTTGTACTGATTCTTTATAGATTTCACATTGTGCATCTTGATCCCATTCATCTCCCCATCCCTTTGCATCCAACCTCTGCCCTTGCTACCCTGCCCCCAGATAGACAAAATAAAATTTAAAAGAAAAGAAAAATCTCATTATGGAAGCTGTAGTGTGACACAGTGAATCACACAATACATTAGTCAATACATCTTTACTTAACAAGTGTTCATAGCAATGAGTCTTTGGTCTGGTTTGAAGCCTCTGGTTTCTGCTGCACTATTGATATTGGGCCCTCATTAGGACTCCTCTTGGATATCCTGTTGTTTTTCTTTGTCATGGAGATCCTGAAAATATGGGTCTGCAGGACTAGCTCCTTCATGTGCTTGAGCAGGTCGTAGATGGGGTGGATATTGGCATGGACCAACTCATAGCCCTGATCTCTTTCCAAGGAGTTACTAGTGATTGATAGCTGTTGAGAGAGGGTGAATAAATTTTCTTTGAGGATGTGATTACTGGTAGGTCCACTGTGCTCTAGTGAATGACCCCAAATCCAAGAATATTTGGGCAATACACATTGAACTTGTTGAGCTGGAAAAAAAGGATTCAGAGTTGGTGGATTCAAGCTGCAAGGATTTGGGGAAGGAAGTAAATGATGAAGTACATTTCTAAGGAGAGACCAGTAGAATTCCTCTGTTCTGAAAGAGAAACACAATAAGCTATGAAATTTAGCAGGGCACCAAGGATTTGTAAAATGGAAGGAGATTTAGCACTTATGTCATTATACCCCAGAAGAGGAGAAGGAAGTGTGGTGAGGAGAGTCTTCAAAGAAGCAGTAGATAGACCTCCCAAATTTGGTGATAGCATTTATTGAACAACAGTTTCAAGAACTGAGTGATTGAACATAAGAGATTGAACATAAACCCATCCCTTAAACACATGTGCCTAAACTTTGGAAACTGACATGAAAGCTTCCAGAAAGAAATAGTGTGGAACTTGAGTATGAATTATGGATTTCCATTAGATCCCAATGAGCTAAGAGCAGAGTTGTGTGGCTGGTTCCCCAAATTTTACAGGAAAATAGTGTGTGCATTGTGAATCCAGTGACAGTCACTTGCAGGAAGAAAGAGGGCAGTTCTTTTTCCAATAAAGGACGATGCAACAAATGGAAATAGTCTAGAGAAATGATAAAATTTACAGTAGAGACAGACTACATACAATAGAATAGACTATCCCACATGAATTTTAGAAATTGTATTTGATAATTAAACAATATTATATATAACCTGGTATGACAGTAGTTGTTCTCTAAATGAAATGAAAACACACTAACAGAAAGACACAGGAAATGTCTAACCTGCAACAACTAAAATCACACTTCTTAATAAGCATATATCAAAATCAAAGTCCAGAGAAGGTTAAAATTACTGGTAATTTAGTGACATTTAAAATGCAATCTATCAAAATATGTAATATTCAGTTCCAACAGTTCTGGGAGGAAAATTCAACGAAATGAGTGCTTATATTTAAAAACAGATGAATTATTAAGGAAATAAGCCAACTATGTACTGTTATAAAATATTAGTTTAAGATGTGTTACATTTGCTTATGCTGCAGAATATTTGTTTAATGATGCAAAGATGTGTTGTATTCTTTTATGTTGCAATTGTTTAACTCTGTAAAGCTGTGTAACTTTGCCTGTCTAAAACACCTGATTGGTCTAATAAAGAGCTGAAGAGCCAATAGCGAGGCAGGTGAGAGGGATAGGCAGGGCTGATAGGCAGAGAGAGTAAATAGGAGAGAGAAGGGAAGAGGCGAGAGTGAGAAAAGGAAAAAAAAAGAGGAGGATGCCAGGGACCAGCCACTGTGGCACACAGCTAGCCATGGAGTAAGAAGGAAAGGAAGGTACACAGAATAGAGAAAGGTAAAAGCACAGAGGAAAAAGGATTATGTAAGATAAGAGCAGCTGGCTAGAAATAAGCTGAGCTGAGACCGGGTGTTCATAAGTAAGTATAAGACTATGTATTTATTTGGGAGCTAGGTGGCAGGCTCCAAAGAGAAAAAAAAAGTAACAACAACCATAATATACTCAAAATATAAAAGCTAGTTGTGAACAAGCCTAAATTAAGACCAAACATTCATACTTAATAGTAAGTCTCCATGTCATTATTTGGGAGCAGGAGGTCCAGTCCAACTACATTAGGCATCCAACATGAAGGCACATATACCTAAGGGTACAGCCTGTGAGCAGCTGGCATGCTTCAGAGGCTAGGTAGAAACATCTGCCACAGCAGGCACCAGCAACATCCCAGAGCTGGGGCAGGTGGATGCAGCTCTCATTCAGTGCCCACAGGGTAGAAGATTGTCTCTCATGGACCAAGGTGGGCAAAGCTAGCTGCCAGTGCCACATGCTAAGCAAACCATAGAAGGAGCCTACAGATGCACTGAAGGGCTTTGAAACATTTTCCTGGAGCCATGGTGCAGAGAAGGCTAGGTACAGACTGAGAAAACCTCTGAACAGGTACAGTATGTTTAAAAATGTGATTAGGTGCTGAAGAAAAAAAAAGAAAATGGGTAAAGACAGACATAGAAACTGTTTTTAGAAATAATAAAGTCTTTAAAGAGAGAGTAAAGTAATATAACAAGAATAAGCCATATAAGTATGGGAAATATAAGACAGAACGTTTAAATCCTATATAGTACTTTATTAACTTTATATTTTTTAAATTCTAATGAACAAGAAACAGCAGCTACTGAGAGACATTGGATTATAAAAACAAACAAAAAATGTAGCTGGAGAGTTTCTCTCCAGGTCCCACCAAGCCTCTGCAGTCCCACAACCCACTTATAAAATAAACACACAGACGATTACATTATTTAAACTGTTTGGCCTAATGGCTCAGGCTTCTAGCTAGCTGTTCTTATATCTTAAATTAACCCATTTCTATTAATCTATGTTTCCATGTGGCTCATAGCTTACTGGTATCTTAACATCTTCACATGGCGGCGGCTGGCAGCGTCTCTCTGACTCAGCCTTCCACTTCCCAGATCTCTCCTCTCTCTTTGTCTCACCTATACTTCCTGTCTGGCTACTGGCCAATCAGAGTTTTATTTATCAATCAATCATCACAGCAAAAAAAGGCTCAATTAAACCAGCCCATATATTTTTAAGAAGGTCTTAACTTCAGAATGGAAATCAGTACATAGGTTGTATTGAGGGAGAGGTTATACCTTTGTTTCCACAGGATTTCTTCTAAAGAAGTAAGGATCAGATTTGACTGGAGTCTCCTCATGAAAATTTTGACTGCAGATGTGAAGGAAGAAAACAAGAAAATTACAAGACAGGAGATGTATATGCTGATCCCTCTAGATGGCAACAGCTCTAAGACAGGATGAAACATGATAAATCTTGTTGGCTACAGAGTCCTCATAACTTAGTATTATATGCTATCCTTTCATATGACATGGATGGAGATTTGTATCACAGTTTGGTTATGCAGGCCAAATGGACTTATAAAGTTGTGTGCTCAAAAATAGAGTAGAGAATCATCTTTAGATGATTTGTGCACACCATACATTCCATACTTGTGTTAATGAAGATATGTATGTTATCTTTTAAAGTATGTGTGTTTTCAGAAAAAAGGGCTAGACACCAATGAAAATAAGTTACCCAGGTGATACAGCTTCTCAGAATGCCTGCGTTGCAGTTTCCTCAAAAATCTCATCCAGAACAACTTCAAAGCAGCTAGCTAAGATGGTCCAACCTCATAGACTACTTCAGCCAGGACTTGACATAAGCCCTCCACTTTTCTGTTACACAGACACTGGACAACAAATGATAAAGCTAGCTCTCCCAGGACTTGACCACTACCCCATTTTCTCAGGGTCCCCTAAAGATGTGGTGATATATTGTGTACCCTAATAAAATTTGCCTGAAGACAGACAGTGGTAGTACACACCTTTAGTCCTAGCATTCAGGAGGCAGAGATCTGTCCAGATCTCTGTGAGTTCAAAGTCACCCTGGACTACTTGAAATTGACTCAGTATAGGAGAGAAACAGAGCCAGGCAATGGTGGCACGCACCTTTAATCCTAGTACTTGGGAAACACACACACCTTTAATGGCTGGGTAGAGAAGATATATATAAGGCATTAGGAGACAGGAACTAGAAGGATTTTCAGCAGAAACTTCCCTTTCAGCTAGAGGCTCTTTCAGGTTGAGGAGTTGGTGAAGGAAGAGGTGGTGCCTGTGGCTTGCTCTACTTCTCTGATCTTCAGGCATATTTTATTAGGGTATACAATTTATTACCACATAAAGATGGCATTTTCCCCAGACAACAAGAAGTAATTTTAATAACACAATGACCACATTCTCAAGAGGTGGGATGGGTCATTTTCAGTCATTTGGTGGGTTATGAATGTTTGTCATTGTCTAGGAGGATTAGTTGCAAGTTGTTATTTGTCATGGTCAGAGAGGAAACCAAACAAAAGAGGTTAGATTAAGGGATTTCTTTCTTTCCTCTATCCTTCTTTCTCTCCTCTCTAGTGAAACAAAGGGTAATATAGGTATGATAGGATGAAAGAGTTCATTACTCAATCTACCTTTAAATTAAAAAGCAACTACTAGTCTTCAATATTTTACATTGGTATGAATTTTTGTATATTGATACAAATTTAAGGTTATTCTTATTATAAAATACTGTATATGTGTTTTTACTCTAGCTTAAGGTATTATACTTGTGAAGCTCATTACAAAAATGTAATGTAAAATTCTAGTCCTATTATTATAAACTATTTATGATAATTAAGAAATGGGGGTTAGTAGATTGTCATCTAGAACAATCAAACTTATAGTCATTTTAGGTATGGTTTAAAGGTTAAACAGATGTATTTGAGATAGATGGACAGTCTTCAAACACTTCAGAAATCTCCAGAATATGGCATTTAATAACATAAAGCTTTTCATGACAGTGAGATATGTCTGCTCCTGGTAGCACCAATGTACTTCATAGAAGATGATGGACATCAAGGAACCTTCATATGTAGTTTGCTTTCAATGTGTCAAACCTAGCCACTGGGTAAGAAACTGCCCTTGTCTCTACTACTGACAGTAAGGTCTCCAAATTGTACAAGCAGGACACAAAGGAAGTTGACTGCCAAACTTTGCCAAGACAAGATAAGACGGTCCTTCAAAATTTCTGCTTCACAAAAGTCTGTCAGATATTCTAGGCCTTTAAGCTGAATATGGATGCCCCAAGGATGTAGAGCAACCTTACAGGTAGTCACCTGTCTCTATCTTTACTCAAACTATTTTTATAGTTTTGGAAATTGATTGCTATACACTTCCTGTTTACTCAGGTAATGTCTTATTCTTCTCAGATCTCTGATGTGGTTGAAGACTGGACTGTTTTACCATTACAGTTGTCCTTGTTATCAAATACAGAAAAGAAATTTGCAAAATAGATGTAAAGTTTTTGAAGTTTGAGAGATATAAAAGCTTAAAGTTTTTAAGAAAATGTTTTAAGGTCTAAAAAGGTATTTTTTATGTTGGTAATACAAGTTATGATATACAGTGATTTAGGTAATAAACTTTGGACTCATCAAGATAATAGAATACTTTCTCAAAAGTTGACAAATATAAAAGGACTGGACATTGTGAATGGAAGTTTTTCCTGATAATTGTCCTTATTGTATATTGTTTTACTGTGTTAGAGTTAAAACCTTCCCTTTTTATTTAAACAAAAAGGGGAAATATTTTTGAATATTTCATCACAATATGTGACAATGACTCTGTTTTACCTCCCCTGCATAAGGTATCTCTGATTGGTTTAATAAAGAGTTGAATGGCCAATAGCAAGGCAAGAGAGGATAGGCAGGATTTCCAGGGAGAAAGAGGAATTCAGGGAAAAAAAATCAGAGAGGCAGAGGTTTGCCAGAGAGACATTGATGAAGTTGGACGTACAATATGAAGGGGAGGTAACGAGCCGTGTGGCCAAAGATATATTAATATAAATGGTTAATTTATATTGTGAGAGCTAGTTAAAAATAAACCTAAGCTAAGGCCAAGCTTTCATATTTAATAATAAGTCTCCCTGTCATTATTCAGGAGCAGAAAGTCCAGTTATATCATTTTATTACCAGCTCCCATCTGTGGCAGATTACAACTGCCTATAATTCGGAATCTAGTAAATCTAAAGCCATCTTATGGCCTCCTCAGAGACTTGCACTCATGTGCACATGCTTCCACACAGACACATGCTAACATACACTTTTGGAAAATGTAGTCTCTCTTTCAGAATCATTATTATCATATAACATGTATGGAGACATTATACAGATCCCTTTTTGTAAATGACCAGAACATTGTTCAACAGGGTTTATCTTAAAATTCTAGAAAAATGATGACTCTCTGAGCACGTAGAATTAAGAGAAATTTACCTCAAAATACTTTTGAGAGCAATGGAAGGAAATAACCTACTTGAAATGCACAGTGGATGTGCAGGGTAAGCCTTTCCTCTGTTGAGTCACCACACGGGACACGTGTTCTTTCACATTTTGTTTTGCCAATCATACTTGTCTCAGCATTTCAGTGAAGATAAATTATAACTCCTGGTAATCAGCTAATAGGTAATTTACTCATCCATCACTGCATTGCTGTTTTTCTCTACTTTGTTTATTACATTAGGATTTTTTTTTTTTAATTTCTAAAGCGAAGAAGGCAAATTTGGAATAGATATTGATCCTGAAATATCCAAGGAGAACAAATGTCAGGTGCTTTTTCGATGTTAAAAATTTTAATTTATGACCAAACAGAGAAAAAAACTTGTGAAACAAGACCCATACAAACGTGACGTACAACTACAATCCAGAAACTACAAGAAAGAGTGAATTACGGAAACTAGACACATTTTGGAGTTACATTATTCTGATTTACCCAGATACTGCAGAAAGGCGACAGACTGATTAACTTACTTCTCTAAATCTTGACTTCATCATAATAGAGATTTTAAAAGTAGCATATTTTATCATTCACATGTATGTATGTCTCTCTCTCTGTGTCTTTCTCTATGTACATGTGTGTGTGTGTGTGTGTGTGTGTGTGTGTGTGTGTGTGTGTGTGTCTTTCTGCCACCATGGTGGGTGTAAACATGTGTGAATGCCCTAGGTGGACAGAAGAGGGAGTCAGATCTTTTGGAGTAGAAGTTATAGGTGGTTATGAGCCTCCTGACAAAAGTGCTGGGAACCAACCTCCAGTCCTCCACATGAGCAGTAAACACTCTTAATTGTTGAACCACTTCTCTAGCCACACCTTATCACATTTTTTAAAGTCAAGCAATGCAACAGATCATTTTGGGTAGATTTTTTTTTTTTAAAAAAAGCAGTTATTAAAATGTGTTAGAGTGGGCAAGCAATATGTACCTGCAGTCCCAGATAATAAGAAGTCAAAAGCAAGAAAATCATTTGAGTCTAGGAGCACAGGACTAGACTCATCAATATAGTGAAAACTTGTCTTGTAAATATATAATAGCCAACCATCAGAAGAATCAGAGATTCAGATATCGAAGACCTTGGGAAAGGGTGGCTTTTCATGTCAAGCTTCTGCATTTACATATATACACTGGTGATTCTGAAAATCATTCAACAGTGCTTTTACACCAACAATCAAAAGTTAATGCACACTTAACTTCCCGGTTGCACAATGGTTCTCTTAGGATCCCAATTCATAATGCGATTTTCAAAATAAAACATTTGAAGAAATAATAACCGTTGTCATATGTAAGTTATATGCCCGGTCCCTGTGTTCAAAAAAGTCAGAAAAAAGTTTTTAGGTTCTTCTTTGGGAATGTATGACTTAGTAATAGAAATGATGTTAGGTCTAGGAAAGAAGAATGTTGAAAGTCTGGCTCCACAGACTACACCACAGCTTCCACAAGATTCTTCTCCATTTTATTTTGTTTCAGTTTTGGTTTTTCTTTTAAATTTTGTTTCATTTTCAGGGAAAAGGGGGTATGTAAGGGGACAGGGAGAAAAGTGTGATCAGAATGCATGATGTGATTCCACAAAGAATCAATAAAAGTTATAAAAAAAAAACAAAACAATGACCATAGAATTTGGTAAATACTCATATACTCATTTTATATCTATATACTTCTTTTATTTGCTTCATAATTGATTACTATGATAACAAATGTTCTATATTTTATCTCTTCCTATAGTTAAATTTTCAGGAAGAATGTTAACCCCATCATTATTAATCAGACCTTTTATTACCACAATGAATATTTGACAAAAAAACATGTGAAGAAAGGAAAGATTTATTTTAGCTCAGATTTTCAAAGGTTTCAGTCACTATGGAAGGAAGGGCATGTTTGAGATGAGATGGTCACATTACATCACCCAAGAAATAAAGGGAGAAAGAAGGGTCTAGGGCAACATATACCTCATAAAGGATGTCTTTAGTGACTTAACATTCTCCACTGAGGACCCACGACCTAAGCGTCCATGACATAAAAATTAACACCACCACTAGGTGGAGACCAAGCCTTTAGTAAATGAACATTAGAGCTACACTTCATCTCCAAGCCACAGCATTTCACCCCTAACCCTTAAAACACTCATGCATATCTCCAACTGAAAGAATACACTTGGTCCATCTTCAAGACTTCTCATAATTTTATCAATTTCAACACTATTCAGAAGCATAAATTCATAGTGTTCTATGAAATTTAGGGCAAACTATTAACTATGAAGATCTCTATATTTTTAAAGCTACACACTCCCTAAATACAATGGCACAGGTAGCACATTGCTATTGCAAAGGGGATGGATGGTGCACATAGGAGAGGGAAGAAGATCAAAATACACAATGACGAAAAGGCTGCCTCCTGGGTCTGGGTCTGCTCTTGTCTGCAGCGTTGCGTGGCTGACATTCTTGACATCTTCATTTCTTTGTGTCTCTAGCACCACCCTCAGTCACTGCTCTCAAATGGACTGGATGAATGGATCTTTCCAGTGGGTCTTCATTTGCTGCCGTCTCTTGCTGTGATAAACACTATGACCAGAAGCAACTTAAGGAGGAAAGGGTGTATTTCATCTGATACTTCAAGGTCATAGTTCATTTTTAAGGGATATCAGGTAGGAATTCAAGGCAAAAACCGAAAGAGAAACCATAAAAGAACACTGCCTATTGAATTGCTCTTCCTGGTCTTCGTTCAGCCATCTTTCTTCTATAATGCAGGGCCATATGACTATGGACAGTGCCACCCATATTGGGTTGGGCACATCCACATAAATATAAATCAAAACAGTGTCCCACAGACACATCAGCAATTCAATCTAAGGGGCACCATCCTTCAATTGATGGTTTTCTTATAACTGTGTCAAACTGACAACTGAAGCTAACTAGGGGATGATGCTGTAAATCAGACAGCTTCTTAAGCCTTCTTTAGATATCTATGTAGAGGCATCCACATTCCCATAACTCTTACTTTCAGTATTCTTAAAGAACTATAATAATTCATGTGACACCAATGTCTCCCACTAGTCCAATGAATTATGATTCCATAACCCTGTGGGATTGCTTTGGTAGTTGTACTCAGGAAAATATTTTTTTTTACGTGTGGTCTTCTATAAGCAGAGAATCCTGAAGCTATTTTCTCAGATTAAAGTCTTTAAATAAGTTAAAAATATTCACATCTTCAAGCCTGTGATGTGGGTCCAGTCTGTCAAGTTCCTGGATCTTAGCTCAACTGTACATACCATAATACTTGGACCTAGTCAGGGTCTCACGTCCTGTACCCTGCCCAGTGTGGTGAGTCTAGCAGGTATTGCATGGCCTGTGCCATTATAAACCTAAAGGCTTGGCTCTGTTTGCCAGTCTAATGTGATGAGTCTTTCCCACCATAACCCACCTGTGCCATATCCAATCTTCAGACCTAACCCAGATCACATATTTGTACTCTGGCCCAGGCTAGTGAGTGCAGAAACCTCATATAATTGCAAAATCTCGAGGTCTCAGGCCTAGTCTCAGCTGCCTTGCCTATAGGCCCATGTAATATCCTAGCCTGGTGAGTGTCCAAGAGCTCAGCCCACCACCAACATCCTCACGGTTGAAGGCACAGCTGAGGTAATACAGCTTATACTCCAGTCCAAGGAGATCTAGCCATTGGTTCCATGCTTGTACTTTTTTTGCTTACTACAGAATTGGAATAATCTGTTCCTGTATTCCCAAATCAACACAGTATTTGAAGAATTAACCTACCAATTCCTCATATGGGTCCTCAAATCAAATCAACCAAGCGTCATCAACAAAACCAAAGTACTACTAAATGAAGTCAACGTAACATTTCACATGATAAATATAACCAATGAAAGAAGTCCACTGTTGTGGAATATTAATTTAAGATGTGTTACATTTGTGTATGCTGTGGAACATTTGTTTAATGATGCAAAGATGTGTTGTATTCTTTTGTGTTGCATTTGCTTAACTCTGTAAAGCTACATTACTGTGCCTGTCTGAAACACCTGATTGGTCTAATAAAGAGCTTAAATCCCAATAGCAAGGCAGGAGAAAGGATAGGCAGTGCTGACAGGCAGAGGGAATGAACATAAGGAGAAATCTGGGAAGAAAGAAGGAGGAGCAAGAAAAGGAGGAAGCTAGGGGCCAGCCATGCAGTCATACAGCCAGACACCAAACAAGAAGGAAAGAAAAGAAATACAGAAATAGAGAAAGGTAAAAGCTCAGCGGCAAGAGGTAGATGGGATAATTTAAGAAAAGCTGGCAAAACAAACAAACAAATGAAAAACAAGCCAAACTAAGGCCAGGCATTTATAAATAAGAACAAGCCTTTATATGATTTATTTAGGTGCTGGGTTGGCACCACATCCCCCCCCCCCCCCCCCCCCCGCTCCCAAAGAACAAAGAGCTGAAGGAACCAAAGAGTAAAACACACCACATGCCTGGGTCTCCTTACAAAACTATAAACAATAAGAAAGGCCTGTATAATATGTCTCCTCCAAATGGACTAGTCCTACAGAAATGTTCACCAATGAGAATTATGTAGATGAACCTCAAGATACAGAACTTAAATGAATAATAATAAACCTCATGAAAGAATTCAAGGTGCGTAAAGAAAACATGAGCAAGCAGCTCAGTGAAATTACAGAGAAACCCAAAACTTTCATCTAAATGAAATGATAAAGACAAATCAGAATTTAAAAAATAAATTTAATAAAAAGGTATAAATATCAAAGAGAACTCAAGCTGAAATGAAAAATTCAATAACCCAATTAGAAAACTCGTGAGAAAAACATAAAAGTAGAATGGACCATAATATGCATGAACTGTGGGACATTAAGAAAAGACCAAATCTTTGACTTATAGGAATCGAAAAAGGAGATTACTGCCAGGCCAATGGGATAGACCAGCTCTCAGAAGTCTTCATTGCCATCTGAAATTCATGATCATGAATTTTGCTATATATCACCATTGTGGTAGTTTGAGTGTAATTGGCTCCCTTAAACTCATAGGGAGTATGTTGGGAACAATAGACCTGTCAAACAGCACCTGAATAGGGGAGTGAGGGTTAAGGAAAGACAGAGACATAGGATAGAATCAGGAGGGCTCTCAGTGAATACTGCAGCAGCCCTGAATTTATTTCTCATAACCTTTTTATACCCAAAGCAAAGGGGCAAAAGACTTCCTTAATATGATTCAAGGAACAAACAAACATAAACCCCTCTTTAATTCTCAAAACATCTAGTACCCATGCCTTTGGCCAAACATCCTGTTATTTAGCCTTGAGAAAAGACAAGTTTGAACTCTCTGAAGTTAAGTCAAGATGGAATCAAGCCACAAGCTGGAATCACTGTCAGCTCCCACAGTTGTAGTACTTTTAGGAGGTGTGGCTTTGGTGCATCAGGTATGTCCTTGTTGAAGGAAGTCTGTCTCTGTGGGGATGGCTTTGATGTCTATTATACTCAAGCCACACCCAGTGTTTACATTTACTTCCTATTGCCTATGGATCAAGATGTAGAACTCTCAGCTTCTTCTCTAGCACTATGTCTGCCTGCATGCCACCATGTCCTACCATGATGGCAATGGACTAAACCTCTGAAATTGTAAGCCATTCCAATTAAAGTTTTCCTTTATAAGAGTTTCCTTTATAAGGGTTATAAGACATGTGTTCATGATGTTTCTTCACAACAGAAACTGTAATCCTAAAGCAACCATGGTGGTCCTGATTTCCAACCATCAATAGCCATTAATTCTGCATACAACACCGATTGTTTTCTAGATTATGTTGTCAAACATGTTCATATTCTTCACTCAAACAAATTCCACATGCTTGGCAGTCTTATCACCAGGAAGAGTCACAGCAGAAACCCTAATCCTAGTACTTTTCATTATTAGTCATGTTTCTGGCACTGTGATAAAAATGACAAATGAAATGGTTACATGAAAGACTCACCCATACCTTCAGAGGTGTGAGTCAACTTGGAAGGGAGAGCAGGGAAGAATGCTGCAGTTGTTCACACCGTGGTGATCAGGAACAAGACAGAGAAAGAAAGATGCTCAAGAAGTAGAAAACTCTGAAGGACCTGGTCCCAGTGCTTTTCTTTTTCCTGAAATTTTCATAGTCTCCCACTGTCACACAGCTAGGAGAAGAAGAAACTCCCAGTGCATCAGTCTTTTGGAGGGACCATAGGATAACACCAATGCAATTTAAGGCAACTCTGTTAAAAAACAAAACAAAACAAAACATGTTTCATAATTTCTAGAATATTAATTTCTGGGGTGTCTGGCACAAAGTCTAAGTTGTTTAGATGATACCAATTCCTATATCCCTCATTTAAGAACTCATCCTGCACTCTGTATCCAAGGATAAAGTATATAGTACATTTTCAGAGACCTTTGTATATGAAATTGTTCAAAAATGGGGAAAAAAAGAAAGAAAAAGTTAAAATGTAAAATATAGGAAAGAAGGAGCATGTTTTAGCATAGTCCTCATTTTGGAAAATGATCCAAAGGTTATAATATCTGTATTACTTTCTATTTTCATTAATAATTTATCTTAGTTTGCTTTCTAGGCCTGTGATCAAACATTGACCAAAAGCTAGTTGGGGAGAAAAAGGTTCATTTGGGTTACAATCCCAGTCACAGTTTATCACTATGGGAAGTCAAACCAGGAAATTAAGCAGGGTGGCAACCTGGAAGCAGAAAAATGAAACAGAGACTGAAGAATTTTGCCATCTGACTTTCTCTCCATGGCTCACACAGCATGCTCTCTTACATAATCCAAAACTAGTGCCCAGGGTTAGCTCTGCCCACAGTGGCCTGGG
Organism: Peromyscus leucopus; assembly: GCF_004664715.2. Taxonomy (NCBI): domain Eukaryota; kingdom Metazoa; phylum Chordata; class Mammalia; order Rodentia; family Cricetidae; genus Peromyscus; species Peromyscus leucopus. Next base: position 81,533,194 of record NC_051069.1, read on the forward strand.
CTTTTCTATATTAAGCATCCTTCAAAAAGATTCAACATTGAGCTGGGCATGGTGATGCATGCCTTTAAGCCCAGCACTCGGGAGGCAGAGGCAGGAGGATCTCTGTGAGTTTGAGGCCAGCCTGGTCTACAAAGCAAGTTCAAGGACAGGACTCTGAGACAAAAAAAAAAAAAGATTCAACACAGACTGTCACACAGGCCAATCTGATGGAGGCATTTTCTCAGTTGAAATTTCCCTATTTCCAAATAACTCCATCTTGTGCCAAGCTGACATAAATGAAAAAACAAACAAGAACAATAACAAAACCACACATTGTCTAGCTCACCATTTTAAACCCTTTCTCCAGAACTTGATTGACTGATGTGTGTGTGTGTGTGTGTGTGTGTGTGTGTGTGTGTGTGTGTGTGTTGTCACATGGGTGTCATGGTGCCTATATGAAGGTTAGAGGATAAGCTGCTGGAATTGGTTCTATGCTTCTAATATGTGGGTCCAGTGGATCAAACTGAGTTTTGGTGGTAAGAGCCTTTTCCAACTGATCTTTGGCTATCAAAGTTGTATATAGGCACTTCTTAATAATTATATGCAATCACTTGCAGACATTTTAAAAGATGTACTCTATTTGATATTTTAATAGCACACTTAACATTTTAAGCATTTAGTGTTTGCTAGGTGATAAGCTTATTTAAAGAGTAAATTTGAATAAAAACCAGCAAGTAATATCACCTTTACATTATGTATTTAAATTAATATAGTTTTCTGTGATGGTGAGTAAGGTATTAATAATTTCATGATGATCTTGGAGAAAGGGAAAGAATCAGAAAGTATAAATTGAAATGTAGGTAAATCACAAGTCGACAAATATAAAACTCTAGGGGAAATCAGATTTGACTAACCATGACAGATGAGCCTGAGTATGGTTCGAGAGTCTGTATAGAAACACACCTTTGCCATTTTGTTTATGAGCTCATGAGACACTGCTGCTGAGCTGAGGAAGGAAAAACGGCATTCTCACTGGGTAGCATATACTACCTGATTCCTGAGAGATGCCCCTAAATTAAGGAAAACATTGGTTTGCACAGAACAAAATATAACCATGCTTGGCTTAAATTTATTTAAAACTCTCTTTGCCACTGTAACAATCCCTCACTGTTCATCACAACAAGCATCTGACTACACTTTTGGTAATTTTCCCAGGCAGTACAAATGATGGCCTGTCCTTTGGAAGAGATTCAGCTCCATTTCCCTTCTCCAAGTTCTTTGAGGTTTTTCATAAAATAGTACACAGGGGTTTTCGGCTTGTGAGCACTGATATATAGTGTTTCAGAAATGTTTATTCTTAAAAATAATAAGAATATTATTTTTAATATTATAAGAAAATAATAAGAAAAAGTCTGTACTTTTTAATTTACCACTTGTAGAAACTCTCCTATAAGGCTATTGAAGTGAGTCATGAAATGAGTGACAACATACTGGTGACTTGAAGGAATAGCATACTTATGACCTGAACCAAATGACCTATGACTTTGGACATGACAAAATTTCTACCTGGTAATGTAATTTAAATATGTTCTACTTTTTGAACCAGTGGCCATGGTAACATCACACTCATCGTAGTGGCTGATTAACTGTTATGTCCAGGTCAATTGCTCAATCTCTACTGTGACAGAGTAAAGTGAAAAGTACTGGACCTCAAAAGATGTTTAAAGAGAAAGCCCTTGGCTCTTCTTTAAAATTCTGAGGACTCCACTTTAGAAATTTGGCGTGCCTGAGATATCATTCTCTTTTGTGGATGCTTGTACAGATACTGAATATGTTGCTTTGTAAGGATAAAGGGACACACTTCTTCTACCACATTCCAAATTCCACATTCTAAATTTCTCTGTCCTCCACTTGACATTGGTACCCTTCAAGACTTCTCCAAATGCACTGTCATTGTATCCACGTTCAGTATGCATAGCCTTCAAATGTAGAGGATTAGCAACACTATTCTTCTGTATGTGAAATGGAAAGATGAAGTATGAGTCCAGAGTTGGAGAATTCATACAGCTTTGTAAAAAAACAAAAGTGAGAAGGCACTACTTTCCTTGGTTAGTGTGGAGTTAGGGACACTGCTCATTTCATTTATTTATTTTTCACTGAGATAAAGATAATGCAATCTAGGTCAACTCACTGACAGATTAAAATTAAACTTAATATTAGAACCAGAGAAAAATTGACCTGAAATACAAATGTAATAACGTAAAACTTAAAACTGTCATCTAAGATGACAATATATGTTCTAGCAAAAAATGCTGGTTTGATACAGAAAGATTCATATGACCTATGTTTAATCTGGCTCTGTCAAATGCTAGCTGTGTGACTGATTGCATGTGTTTTAAAAATCAACACTCAACTACCTTATTTGTGAAATTCAGATAATAAAAAGATTGACATAGGCATATGATGCTTAAATGTTGAGCCTTTACAAAACATGTTTGCTGTCTTCATGCATTCCGATATTCAGTTTTCTTCCTTACCTTGAATCCAATTTATACTGTTTGTGAGTAATACATGGACACACCATTGCTTTGTTCAGAAACTCAATTGTGTGCATTTCTCCCAAGTTCCTGTGAGAGGTTTCACATGCTGAGAATAAAGTAGGTCATCACAGATATATTTATTTCATAGGAACCAGGAAATAACACAAATCAAGGTGGGTTAGTTTTGTTCATTTAAGAACCTGTTATGTATTTGCTAGCTCTATATTATAGTTATTATACTGTGTGACTATGAACTTACCTTTGATGAGTCCCATCTTGACTATCAGACAGATGCTTTGAGGGGGCTGGGGGACTTGTGTTTGCCATCAGTGATAATACTGTACGGAAAGAGATACATATTTGCTCGAGGCTCCAGGTATTTTAGAGTTTCAGTTGGCTCATATCCAGTGCTATCTTTCTGGTAGGCAGAAACTATGTTTTCAGGTCTTTATGCTAATATTCACTACTTTATCCTGGGCGTAAGGGCCAAAGCCAATTCTTATCATGCAAGACACTCCCACAGCCTAGATTCTGAGGTATGGATCAAGCCGATCATGAAGGTGGCTGCTATCTTTGCTGACTTTGACTGATTATTTATTTTTTAGAAAAAAAAGAAATATTTTTGAAATTTACAAATTTTTAATATTAAAGTATATTTAAGGCCTGGTAGCAGTGGCACACATGTTTAATCCCAGCACTCGGGAGACAGAGCCAGGCAGTTCTCTGTGAGTTCAAGGCTGCCCTAGTCTACAGAGCGAGATCCAGGACAGATACCCAAACTACACAGAGAAACCCTGTCTCAAAAAAACAAAACAAAAATAAGTATATTTAAAATTTATAATCGTTTTAATCAACTGTGTATGTGTGAAAAAGGCTAAATTAAAATGAAACCTTGTCATCTGTTTAAGTAGATATTGGTAAATTTCCTTCCAGGGAGTTTCATTATCAATTAATATTTTAAATAAAAGTATAATTAAAATGAGATATGAACATCATGATAAAAATTATGTTTATCTTTTATTAAAATCATTTTCCTTAAAGATTAATTTATTTGGTAAAATAAAGTATCAAACAGCATAAAATTTTGAAAGAAATAATGCAAGCTTGTGGTACATACTGTTAGGAATAAATACTATATAAAGGCTTTGCAACGTAAAGGAAGTTGTTTGCTTCTGTGGAACTGAAGAGTACATGATATGCATTTAGAATGAATTGACAACCATATCTGAGTAAATGTATTTTGCATTAATTAATGTGGTGGAAAGAGTATATTGGAAAGATGGAAACTCATTCACTAAGTGACTCTAGAATCATAATGCAAAGAAATGATTATTATTTCATCAACCATTATCACTGCCTTTATGAATTTTGCTTTACCAATAGACATTAATCATATAAACTAACTGAATATATTATCCGATTCTCTTTTAGTTATATTAATAGAAGTCAGTTAAATGGGCTGAATTATGATTCAGTTCCCACCAACCACTTAATTCATATAGTGAATATCTAAGTCACAGGACCTTAGGCAACATTGGTTATGTAAAGAAAATCCATTAGAATAGACCTTAATTCAATTTGATGACATTATAATAAGATTACATTTGGATACAAAGAAAGTGACCATGAATTTACACCTAGAGAAAAGATCATATTGGGGGGGAAGGAGGGAAACATCTGCCCACAAAGAAGTGAAATCTTAGAGCAAACCAAATATGTCCTCACCTTGACCTTAGACATTTAGTCTCCAAGAGGTTGAGAAAATAGATTTCTATCATTTAATGTTGTTACATTTCATTACAGCAGCTCTGGTGAATGAATGTAGTTAGTTTCCAAATGAAATTCTCTTTTTCTAGATCACTTATAGCTTTAGATTAAAAATAGAAGATGCAGACAGGATACTTCTCATGATGCCCACAAGAACAGCCTATTCTGTTATCAACATTCTTCACCAGAGATGTATATTTGATATGATTGTTAACCTTGTACTGACACATAGTCACTCAAAGTCCATAGTCTACATTGTGTTAATTTCAGACATTAAATAGTCTCTGGGTTCTAACCATTTGATAATGGCATCTATCTACCATTGTGGTGTCAAATAAAGTAATATTATTGCTTCGTAAATCCTGTGTTCTATTTACTCATTCTTCCCTTCCATAAATACTGGGAACCAATATTCATTTTGCTATCTCTATAGTTCTGGCATTCCCATGATTACATATATTTAGAATATAACATATATAGGATTTTGTGTACATATTCCTTAACTTTCATGGTAGACATTGATCGTTCTTTCATGATTTATGTGACAGGATCTCTCTCTCTCTCTCTCTCTTTTTTTTTAGCACAGATGATACATACTTTGGATGTATTACATATTCTTTCCTTTCTTTTTTAAAAAACTTTTTGTTGATTCTTTGTGAATTTCACATCATGCACCCCAAACCGCTCTTCTCCCCACTCCCCTGTCTCTCCATATCAGTCCTCTGCCCTGCAACCTCCCCCCCAAAATAAACAAACAACAGCAACAAAAATCTTTCTATGGAACCTGAGATGTATCACAGTGTGTCACACAGTATACCCTTTTGCCCAAACAACTTTACTTGCAAATGTTTATTGCATTGAGTCATTGGACTGGATCAAGGTCTTTTGTTTCTGCTACACTATCAATACTGGGTCCTCACCAGTACTCCTTTTTTAGATATCCTATTGTTGCCTTGTGTCATAGAGATCCTGCAGCTTTTATTCTGCAGGGCTGGTCCCTTCATGAGTGCTAGCAGCTCACAGATGGGGTAGATGTTAGGGTGGGCCAACTCAAAATCCTGGATCTGGGCTGAGTTGGTTTGTAGCTGAGTTGATCTGTCCATCTGGGGTGCCAAGCCCTCCCTCTTCATCCAGGTGAGGGGTTTGACCAGCTCTCCTGTCTGTGGCAGCTGGCAAGGGGCAGGATTGATTTCTCCCACACTCATATGCTCAGGACTAGCTCTTTGTCACCCACACCACCAGGGCCAGCTCTCCAGCACTGCCCTGCTGAGAGGTGGGGCCAGTTCTCCCATGCTGCCCAGGCAAGGAGTCGGGCTAGCTCTCTTGAGGAATGCTACATCTGGTAATGGGCAGGACTAGCTCTTCTGAAACCTACAAGGGGTGGTGCCAGCTATGCATGGTGCTGGGACATCGACATAGCTTCAGATGGCAGCCCAGATTACAGACATCTACTTGGCCTTTTTTGGTAACACAGGACATGGACATCAACACAGGCCCCAGCTGTGGCAGGGCCATAGACACATATATGGCTCTCTCTGGCAGCTAGGCTGGACACCCTCATGGCCTCAGGTGGCAGCACAGGCCACTTAGAGTAATATGGCCCCAGTGACAGCATGGCCCCAGGATATCAACATGGCTTCAGGGGGCAGCTCAGCCTCCTCATATTGGCCTGTTCCTCACTGCCATCACTTCTCCAGTTCCACCTCTCTCCACAGCATGTGCATGGCTCCTCTTCTCTTTCTCTCTCTTCTCTCCATCATGTACTCTATCTTTCGAATTTTTCCATTATATATTTGTTCACTGAAGTGGCATTGTGTGTCATCTGCAGGGCTGCCCTGGCCCTTGTGGGCCAGGACAGGCATTGGGTGTCCATATTGCCTATTCTTTATCAAACACCTCCTGAAAGATAGCTTGACTGCTTTCAAGTTTGAACAATTATGAAAAATCTTTTTACAAGTTTGGGTGTATATTTAAGTTTTCAGCATGGATGGATATTGAGAAGTATGTGATCCAAACTCACAGGAATAAGGATCCTAAACATCGAGGTGTGCAGTGAAAGGACCAATAGTGATAAATAAAGAAGACAAAAAGCAATTGCTGGAACTAGGAGGTCTTGCAGAAATTGATGGCTTGTGCCAAGCAAGTTTGTTCTGTGTCCTTAGCCAGGAGTGGACTTGGCACAGCCTATCTAGTGTTGGAGCTAGTTCCTTGAAAGACTCATGGTTGTAGTTTCTGGGGACCCGACTCTTCCCCCTTGGATGAGTTTATCAGTCCTTACGCAGCTGTGCCTAAGGTATCTCATGATCTTTCTCTCTCTTAACATTGTCTGACTTAGCTCTCTGCTGACCTTGGCCACTTTCCTCATGCAAATAGTATATATGATTCTTCTTAATAATGTACACCTGACATTTGACTCATATGTCTGACACCTGAGAGCAAACAACCGCTGTTCCTTCCCCTGGAACTTTGAAGAGAATGTGGGATGTTCCTTATGACTTCTCCTGGTGGGGAGGTCATTCCAGGGTGTGATGGTTAATATTCACTGTCAACTTGACAAGATCCACAACTAAATAAAAGACAGATCTCTGGATCTGGAATGGATTAGTTGAGATGGGAAGATCCACCTTAATGTCAGCAGCACCATTCCATGGCCTTGGTCCTGGACTGCACACACAGGAGAATGTGAGCTGAACAGTAGCATTCACCACTCTCTGCTTCCAGACATGGTGCAATATAACCACTCACCTCCAGCTCATGTCACCATCTGTGACTTCTCTGTCATAATGAGCTCTATCTGGGAATGGTGAGCCAAAATGAACTAGCTCTGCTTTAGGTTGTTTTGTGAGAATACCTTATTTCAGGAACAGGAAAAATAGCCTACCAAAAATTCGTAGTGAGAAATGAAGTTGTTGCTATGAAAAACCTGACCATATGGATTTTGGGCTTTTGAGAACTAGTTTATGGAAGAAATATGGAAGTATTTGGAACTTTGTGTGAGAAAAAAAAGCAGGGTTTAGTGGACCATTCTGGTAGGAGCTTGGAGAACAAGAATGCCGAGGAAAATAGAGACAGCAGACAATCAGCTCACGAGGTTTCACAGAGTAATAAGGACTCTTTCACGAACTATACTAGAGAATATTTGTATTATATTCTTGCAAAGAATCTGGCTGCTGACTACCTGAGCCTTGAGACCGAGGGGTTGAATTGAAAGGCAATGGGCTAATTTGTTTGGTAGAAGAAATATTAGGACAGCATTTGGATTGTTATTGACCACTACTTATTTGTATACGGGTCCACAGTGAGTGAGTGAGAAAGAGAGAGAGAGAGAAAGAGAGGAGAGAGGGGGAGACAGACAGACAAACAGAGACACACACAGAGACAGAGAGACAGATGCAGAGAGATACAGACACAGAGAACAAAAAGTAAAACAAAGATTTCAAGAATGTGCTATTTTCAAGGAAAAGAGCTTCAGCAAATTTTAAAGTTGCAGAGATCCACACTTAAAAATAGGCGGTGGTTGTTAAAGCCAAACCTCATGCCCCAAGAGTATGATCCTACCTTCCAAAAGCTTCAAACTGTGAAAATATAAATGTGCTATAAGGAGAGAACCTGAACAAAAAATTCCACCGAGGAAACCAATTGCTTAGGATTTTTTTCTCCCAGGTTTAGCACAACTAGCTTAGTAAAATTGTTGTCCATGGAGGTCAAGTTCACCACAAGCTATCAGCCACATCCACATGGGACTGGTTTTTCAGTCAGGAAAGAGAGTGTTGAGAGTTCACAGTCTCACTTTCTGGCTCCAGAGAGCTTTGAAGCTAGGCAATATGTGGCAAATGGAAGTCTCTACGTTAAGAACCAGAGAGGCTTCCATGGGGTATCTACAAAGGAAAATTGTGGACATGGAGTGGAGCCTGCCTAAGGGACAGTCAATGTCTGCTCTAGAAGCCATGTTAGAGAGATGGGGCTGCCCAAGCCCTGTGGAGTTGAGAGGATTCCATCAGGAGTCCCAGATGTTGGAAATGGAGTTGCAAGATTAGGTGTTTGCTCGACTCAGTTTTAAGTACAATCATCCCTTACTATGGCCCCCATTTTCCCCTTTGAATGGGAATGTTTATTCTGTGTCATAGTTGGAGGTATATAACTTATTTTTAATTTTATAGGAACTCAAAGATTATATGACAGAACTATGAGCCAATATATGATAGGCCTATTCCCCATTAAGTTACCTTAGTAAGAATATTTTACTACAGCAGCAGGAAAAGAAATGAGTGCACACGATCCAAGCAATCTTTCAGTTTTCCCGGGAATTGGCCTCTAATGTGTTCTTGCCACTTCTCTGTTAGTGCCCTAAGACAGACCTCTGGGCAGTCTAGTTCTGAGTGCCAGTCTGTAGCCAGCATTAGCTAGAGATTTATGGGTAAGAAAAGATGAAAAAAAAAATACTTGAAGGAGTGTAGTATGAATAAGCACAAAGAATTTTGCACAGCTTCCTTCTCTGGCTTAAAATAGAATGGGCTTGCAGTTTCTTCTTGGGGGAGAGAAGGGATTAGACAGAAATAATATGTCACTTCTTTTGGCTGACTTCTTCAGCCACTGGTTGCCCTTCATTGGTCTAGGGGCATGGGTTGAACCAGGAGAACCTTTGTGTCTTGGGAACAAAATGAACATAGAGCAGTTTGGAAGAATATGATGGTGTGAGGCACCCCAAATCTCTGGCACCAGATGTGTTAGTCTTCTAGTGGAAATGAACAATGGTTACTGGTATCACAATGCAACCTGCCATGAGGAGTATTGAAGTATTATTTAAATGAATTTAATCCTAAAGTTTTGAACAACTTGAGAAGTATGAACCATCATCAGTAAACAGCACTCACTTAAACGGATATTTCCTTTAAAACATACAGTGGGATCTAACATGGAAAAAGGTTGGAAACAGCTAATCCAAGTTGCCTTTTGAGTCATAATAACATAGAGTACTATTATTGAGAATTCTGGGTTTTGTGTTTTCAATACTACATAATCTAAATTAAAATTTACCTGAATTATAAAACAATTTTTTATTTGTTAATTAAAAATGAAACTAGGACAAATTTGGTAAATTATCCTGTTTCTTCAATGGCAAAACAACAGCCTAAAATATTTCTTCATTGAGATAAGAAATAATTCTGAAATTTAAAATATATTTAATTGGATCTGAGTGATTCTAAAATGATACACCATTTGAAAATTAAGGCCCAACTAACTTCATTGAAGAGGTAGAAAAAATATGAGTCATTACATGGGGAACAGAGCTTTGAAATACAAATTTCTGGAGTTGACATGCCCATTGCATGCATCAACTCCCAGCAGAAGCTATCTTCATAGGACCTGCATGTGATGAAGCCAGCCAGAATTCCAGCATGGACATTGCAGGTGCTAATTGACAGCTGATGGCTACTGTGAAAATCACTACCCCTTGAGATGTGGCCTCTAGTAGGGTTCTCATGTTCCAGTGGATAGCCACACACTCATAAGCACACAAGCAACATTAATTAGACTCAGTGCATTATTAATAAGAATAATAAATGAAGAAGGCCTGAACTTCTTAGGGAAGTTGGGTTGGGGCACTAGGTGAATGGTATGATTAATTTACTTTGTATAAATATATGAATCTTTTTTTTAAATTTTATTTTATTTAATTAACATTTTTTCACTTATTTTACATACCAACCGACCACAGTTTCCCCTCCCTCCTCTCTTCCCATGTCCTCTCCCTTCCCTCTGACTCTCATCTCTTAGGGCCCAAGAGAAGCCCCCAAGAAAGACCATCAGTCACTTATGCATTATCTCCAACATGTTGGGGTGGCAAATAGCAATCCTGAAGGAAGTTTGTAAGCTCCTTTTTAGTGGAGTTAGGGGAATTCCCTGGAGGAGGGATTAAAATGGTACTGATTGGTGGAGGCAAGATTAGTCTGGAGGCTGATTGGTGTGAGGTTATGGTAGTTAGGGAACCTTCCAGCTGCAGGGTAGGGAAAGCTATCTTTAGCTAGCAGAAGGCTGTGGGTGGGGGAGGGGGGCTCCTGCTAAGCCAGCAGAAGGCTGTGGGGCACCTGCTGACTGGTTGCCCATGGGGCACCTGCTGACTGGTTGCCCATGAGTTGTGGTCTTCCTGAGAACTCAGCTCCAGCCAGTTCCAGTAAAGTGAAACTAAAGCCCGGTCCCTGGCAGCGCTATTAGAAACCTGTCATGGCTCTGGTCTTGCTCTCGGCCCATTCACCATCTACCTCTCTCCTATTTCACTTCTCCTTAGTCTCCTTTAAGAAAGAGGCAGGCCTCCCCCATGGACTTGAAGAAAGCATGGCACATCAAGTTGAGGTAGGACCAAGCTCTTCTCCCTGCATAAAGGTTGGGGAGGTAATCCAGCATGGACAACAGGTTCCTCAAAGCCAGCTAAGTGCCAAGGACAGGTCCTGATCTCACTGTTTTAAGAGCCTTACAAACAGACCAAGCTACAAGCCATATAACTGTCACACACATACAGAGGGACTAGGTTAGTCCCATGCAGGCTCACTAACTGTTGGTCCAGAGTCCATGTGTTCCCATGAGTTCAGATCAGCTGTCTCTATGGGTTTCCCCATCATGTCCTTGACCCCTCCTCCCTATTTGTACAATACCTCCTCCCTTTCTTCAGGAGGACTCCCGGAGCTCGGCCCAGTGCTTGCCTGTGGATCTCTGAATCGGCTTCCATCAGCTACTGGATAAAGGCTCTCTGTTGACAATCAGGGTAGTCACCAATCTGTTTACAGTAGATAGCCACTTCAGGCACCCTCTCCACTATTTCTAGGGTCATTTCGGAATTAGGGAGAAGCATGGTACCAGGGAAACTCCCAAGAATCCACAAGGATGACCCCAGCTAAGACTCCTAGCAAAAGTTGAGAAGGTGCCTGAACTGGCCATCTATGGTAATTAGATTGGTGACTACCTTAAATGTATGAATCTTTCAAAGAATTAAAAATAGTATATAAAATATAATGAAGTAAACCACTTAAGAGAAGGAAGAAGAAAAGCTTGGAGCTCTCTTTAAAAACAATAGTACATGTTTTTTCAGAAGATTATTTCCTGGTACTTCATAGATTGGTCGACAACCCCAGGGATAGGATTAGAAGCATGTTCTATGAATATGAATTTGTGAGCCAGTACACTTAAAAGCTTATCCCACTGGGAAGCAGAGGACTTTTAATGAGTCTAAGAGTGAGATCTGAGGCAGACTACTCAAATCACAATTAAAATATGTTAAAGTGGACCCTGGACTGGTAAAATGGTTCAGTACATAAAGCCACTTGCAGCCAAGCCTGTAGATCCAAGTTGGATACTTGAAACTCATAGGGCAGAAGGAGAAAGCTAACTCTAATAAATTGTCCTCTGGCCTCCATAAGTGTGTTATGACACGTGGATGCACATGTATACACACACAAAAATGTTAAAATAAATGTTTTTATGTCCCATAATTACGAGATATTCATTTAATCCTTCCCACTTCTCAACTGCTCTAATAGTAAGCTGTAAATTAAAATGACTGTTGAGAGAATTAACTGCAGTGGGATGTACAAGGAATGTAATGGAGTACCTTGCACACAGGGGCTGTGCATATCCCTACTCAATATCATCACATAGTAAAGTCTCAGTGTATTTATATTTAAGTGATACATAGAAACCTAGAAAGTGCAGGTGCCACTATGTGACACTTTAGTGTGTGTACCCACTGGGTAATTTTTAAATCAAGGTAAACCCATCTTCAACCACTAATCATGCTTCATGGTGGAGACATTTGAAATCCTTTCTTGCTTAGTTTATTGTTACATGCAGTCAACCTAGCAGAACTTTTTGTTCTGGACTGACTGTAACTTTGTAGCTGTTGCTCACCTCTCCACTGCTCCTGCTTCTCTCCACAGTGTCTGTAAACAGCTCTGGACACAGCAACCTTTTGTACATTCTATTGTGAGTGAGATTGCACAGTATGCCTTTTTATGTGCTTGGCTTTTGAAACGCCATTCTTTATGTCGGCATGAAATGCCTGTCAGTGGTAGAACTTAAATCCACACACAGTGTTAATTTAAAAACATGTTAAATGGGTAAGTCTTCAATTACAGTACTGAGTGCAGTGTGCTGTTGAGCAGGAGAAGGAGAAATGCTTTGTGTTCCTTAGCTTCAAACAGCATCCACTCTTTACATCTGTTTTCCTCCTATACTGATTCTGCCCCCCCCCTTTATTATTTAAAGAAATATCTAGTTTGGAACTTCTCATCTATGTTAGGCACTCTTTTTTGACATGAAATTTTCTTTCATCACTTCAAGGCTTACTTTAAAAACCTATTCCCATAAGTAAGTATGATACACTAGAGGAGGACTTTTCTTCAACTACTGGATGTACTTGGAGAAAAATGTGACTTAACAGTAATTTATTTTGCTTTCTAATTCTTCATAAAGATGAGCAAGGCTTTCTTAGCATTGGAGAACTTAATGTGTGTCTTTGTGAGTTTTCTCTCTCTCTAATGGAAGAAAATGCAGACACTTATACCTAACACAATATATGATTATTTGCCAGAACTAATTAATCCAGATAAGACCAAAGTGAATTTAAGATAACTATCTCCTTCTCCAAAATACTTTATGTGATAAAATTGTAGACTCTGCTGTTTCATGAGGATAACAAAATTCTTAGGCTAATTCTCAGAAAGACTTAGTGACTGTTAAAAATAGCTCTAATCTGCAAACTAAGCTTGATAGAGATGTGGATAATTAAATCTATTGTTAAGGGCATAACATAACCACCTCAGAGAAAGAGTTTATAATGCATCTCACTAAAAAGTGGTCAGCAAATACTCAGTGTGCCCAGGGGGCAAGTAAAAACTGGTTTGTTGCATTGACATGAATGCCTGATGCTGTCCAAATTATCTTTGTGTGTATATAATGCATATAAATATGCAATACATGTTATATATAACATGTTATATATAATATATATAATAGAAGCACATATTGAGTTTTCAAACATGAATTTCTTAAAACATGTTTGAAGAGAACTATTAACTTATACTAAAGACAAATCAGTTAGCACAGAAAATTTCAGGAAATGATATTTGGAAAGTGGGAACTGAAGGACACCCCACCCCACCCCACCCCAGCACAGCAGGTACTCCTTCATGCTCCTCACATCAAAACACCTGTTTTCACAGAGAGAGCCTTTAATAAGCTGGGAAGAAAAGTTAACGTGGCTGCTTTCTCACTCAGGCAGGAAAACAGCAGCAAAGGACTGTGCAGGTGTAATGTTTAATAAAGGAATAAAGGGAAGGTCTGTGTTAGAATGGGCTAGGATGCAGTGGTATATGTTCATTTGGTATGTTAATTAGATAAACCAAAGGGGGATTTTGATTGCTGGATTTTAATACTTTGTTAGATGAACCTTGGTAGTTAGCCTCAGGAGGAAGTAGAAAATAAAGGAATAGACCTTGGTGGGTAGCTTTAGGGATGTGATCTAATGTTTTATTTTGTTTTGTTTTTAGCAAGGCAGTGGGAATGGGGGAGAAGGGCAAGGTCTGCCAGAGCCATGCTTGCCACTCTGGAGCTGGCCAGAGTTCCATCAGGAAAATTAAAAATATGTGACTACTATGAGGATAGACTAACCAAGGATGTCTATATGGAAAGCCACTTCACCAGATGTGCAAAGGATGGTAAGGACTGAAACACCAGGTGCTGTGGGACGGTCTGTATGTCAAATCTGTTGCTCTGATTGGTCAATAAATAAAACACTGATTGGCCAGTGGCCAGGCAGGAAGTAGGTGGGACAAGGAGAGAGGAGAATTCTGGGAAGCAGAAGGCTGAGGCAGAGAGACGCTGCAAGCCGCCGCCATGACCAGCAGCATGTGAAGACGCCGGTAAGCCACCAGCCACGTGGCAAGGCATAGATTTATGGAAATGGATTAATTTAAGCCATAAGAACAGTTAGTAAGAAGCCTGCCACGGCCATACAGTTTGTAAGCAATATAAGTCTCTGCGTTTACTTGGTTGGGTCTGAGCGGCTGTGGGACTGGCGGGTGACAAAGATTTGTCCTGACTGTGGGCAAGGTAGGAAAACTCTAGCTACAACCAGGAACAGAGAGTCACAGGTTTTCTCTAATGTTCCTGACAACAAAGAAAAAGAATAACACTGGTAATCAATGTCCCCATCATGCCTTCTTAAAGAAAATGATTTCCTTCAGAGCAAAACTGCTTCATGCTGAGCAGGGGCTCTGCTGAAAATAGAAAACATATTTGATATAATTATTTTCTTCTCATGTATGGGCTTGCTGCTTAGTCTATAATGTGAATCCATACAGGGCAATGACGGAAGATGTAGTTGAAATGGATATTACTTAACAGTCCAGTCCTACTAATCATTTTATGCTTGAAATTTATCTTACAATAAGGGAAGCAAAACAAAACATGCTAATTTCTAATGAGCAAGCATCCCTGGCTTTCTAGTGAAAATTGGAAGAAATTGTATAGAAATAATTGTTTAATGTAAAACATTGTCCACAAGATTTGCTTTGACCATTTTTTCTTGTTATTTATCTGTGACAAGATATTAGTTTATCCAGTAAAGCATGTTGACTTCCATTAAACGTGATTTGGTTTCTGTTTTGTAATAGTAGATTACTAATACCTTATCCAGTCAGCTCAACACATCTCCATACCACATTATGTCATATTTGAACAAGCTAACTTACCTGAGCATTTATTACCACTGTTGTCTTAGTGCATGGTTTTTACTGAAATAAACACTGTTTCTGTTGATGAATCGACATCATGTAAGTCTGAAAATACGAATTTTTGCTACGCTTTCAAACGTTTTAGTTTACCCTCCCCTAAAGTCTCCTCCTTTTGTGCCAAACAAATTCAGTGCAATCCCGATTCAGTTCTCTTCACATCCCTTCCCCTACTCCAGAAATAAAAAAAAAAATCTTAAATTTTATATGTAAATGTAGAAATTCCTGGGTAACATTTCATGGGTGCAATTCCCTGTCATACACAGAAGATACTACCAAGTAGCAGGACTCCTGGTCTCCTGAGTGTTATAATCGTCCTGTCCTTTCTTCTGTGATCTTCTGTGAGCCTTGGGTTCTAGTGGTTGTATTGTAGCTGTATCATTTGAAAACAGGCACAGCATAGATGATTGTCCTGTGCATTTTGAACAGCTGTGGATTTTTGTGATGGGCTCCATCTACTACAAAATATTTTTCAAGTTCTACAGGTAACCAAGGGCAATGACAATAGCCTATACTGTTTGAGGTGTTAGGTAACCAAGGACAATGGCAGTAGCCTATACTATTTGGGATGTCTTTTGAAATCCTCTGACCAACCACAACTCTAGGGGAGGTCTCCCATGCCTGGAGCCAGGGCTTTTGTAAGATAATCTATAGCTTCATTGGAAGCATCACATATATATATATATATATATATATATATATATATATATGAAGAGCTGATGAAGTTACAAGGAAGTGGGAGAGGCATAGGAAAAGAGTAAGAAAGTAGAGTGTCAATATGCAGATTGAGTACTCACGAAATTCTCAAAAAAAAATTAGAAATCATTGGATGTTTGAAATAATGTTCAGCAAAAAGAGCAATGCTGGAAGTGAAATTCTTTTTGTTTTTCAATTAAGAATTTTTTCATTCATTTTACACACCCATCAAAGATCTCCTTCTTCCCTCCTCCTACCCCCCAGCCTCCCCCTCCCAACTCACCCCCCACTCCCACCCACAAGAAGGCGAGGCCTCCCATGGGGGGACACATTCAGTAGAGGCAAGTCCAAGCCCTCCCCCCTGCCTCAAGGCTGCAAGAGGTGTCCCATCATTGGTAGCGGGCTCCAAAAAGCCTGCTCATGTACCAGATGAATTCTGATCCTACTGCCAGGGGGCCTCCCAAGCAGATCAAACTATACAACTGTCTTGCCATGCAAAGGGCCTAGTCCAGTCCCACAGCCACTGATTCAATTTTCATGAGTTCTCTCTATTTTGGTTTGGTCATATCTGCATCTTTCCCCATCATGATCCTGATGCACTTGCTCATAGAATCCCCCATCTCTCTCTTTGATTGGACGCCTGGAGCTCTGTCTAGTGATTGGTTGTGGATCTCTGTATCTGCTTCCATTAGTCACTGGAGAAAAGTTCTATGATGATAGTTAGGATGTTCATTGGTCTGATCTCTGGGGCAAGCCAGTTCAGTTCAGGCACCCTCTCCACTATTGCTAGTAGCCCAGGCTGGGGTCATCCTTGGGGATTCCTGGCAACTTCCCTAGCACCAGATTTCTCTCTATCCCCATGATATCTCCCTCTGTCATGATATCTCTTTCACTGCATTCCTCCTCCCTCCCTGTTCCAGCTCAACCATCCCATTCCCTTATGTTCTCACCCCCACCCCCTACCCTCCATTGCCTGCCCCTCATCCCCTGTTTACTCATGGAGATCTCATCTATTTCCCCTTCCCAGGGCAGTCCGTGTGTCCCTCTTTGGGTCTTCTCTGTTAGTTAGCTTCTCTGGAGTTGTGGGTTGTTGCCTACTTTATATCTAGTATCCATTAATGAATGGGTACATACCATGTTTGTCATTCTGAGTCTGCGTTACCTCACTCAGGATGATATTTTCTAGTTCCATCCATTTGCCTGCATTTTTCATGATGTCATTGTTTTTCTCTGATGAGTAGTACTCCATTGTGTATATGTACTGAATTTTCCTCAGTTGACAGGCATCTAGGTTGTTTCCAGGTTCTGGCTATTCTGAATAATGCTACTATGAACATAGTTGAGCATGTGTCCTTGTGGTATGATTGAGTGTTCCTTGGGTATATGCCCAAGAGTGGTATAGATGGGTCTTGAGGTAAATTGATTCCCAATTTTCTGATAAACTGCCATACTGATTTCCAAAGTGGCTGTACCAGTCTGCACGCCCACCAACAGTGGAGGAGTGTTCTCCTTGCTCTGCATCCTCTCCAACATAAGCTGTCTGTAGTGCTTTTGATCTTAGCCATTCTGACAGGTATAACATGGTATCTCAGAGTTGTTTTGATTTGCATCTCTCTAATAATTAAGGATGCTGAGCAATTCCTTAAATGTCTTTCAGCCATTTGAAATTCTTCTTTTGAGAATTCTCTGTTTAGCTCTATAGCTCAATTTTTAATTTTGTTATTTTGTTATGTTTGTTATTTTGATGTCTAGTTTCTTGAGTTCATTATATATTTTGGAGATCAACCCTCTTACAGATGTGGGTTTGGTGAAAATCTTCCCCCATTCTGTAGGCTAATTCTTTATTTCAAACTTTATAACAAATCCAGAGTAATAGAATAAGCTTTGTGCTGAAAAAAAAAGACACAGAAATTGGACATATAGATCAACAAAGTAGAATAGAGGAGCAATATATAACCTCATACAATTTTAGAATATTAATTTTGACTCATTGAAGTAAACATAGCATCTTCCCAAAAGTACTGCTTGACACATGAGATACATATATATTGAAGAATGAAAATAAATCCTTATCTTTCCATGAACAAAAATTAACTGTGTCTATCAAACACCATAAAAATAAAACCTGAAGCTTTGAAAGGGTTAGAGGAAAAGGTAGAATATTCTACAACATACAGGCAAAGGCAAGGGCTTTTTGTATTTTTAAGCTTTATTTTTATTATTTACATATATAATATAATATAATGTTGATTCATCTGTCACTTTTTCCCAGCTACCATGAGTCTCTGCATGCACCACCATTCACTGGAAAGGATAGCTTCTCTTATTAGAGCTGGGAGTAGCTTATGCTTCTGGGTATAAAGATAAATATTTAAAGGGCAGCTTAATGCTGCCAATTTGCTAAACAACAGTATTCAGTTTTCCACGAGGACCCATGATCTCCACAGCCATGAAATTTAGACTACATATACAGTTCCACTTTTGAAAATTTTAATGATCTTATTATTTTACCACTTTGAGTTGAGTGTCTGTACAAATCACAATGAGAATTTAGAGATTATATATAGACTGGTATAAATTTAGATTCAGAGGTTTTGCAAGAATATGGTTAATGTTTTCCTTCATTTTTAACCAACCATAGATTTATAGTTTTCTTTAAGTTTGATTAACATAATTCATGAGTAATAATTCCTACAATGATCTTTTTATTTGGTGGGGGAGGAAATGCAATTAATAAGGAATGGGAAAAGTTGATTTTAATTTTATGTTTATTTTTGTTTATACTTTTTGTGTTAGCCAATCAAGACAGACTGATATAAGTCAGACTACCTCATTTTTCTATGAACCACATTTTTCTATGGTCCTATGGACAAAAACACCACCATTATGCCCTCACTACTGCTTTATAATCAATGCAACCCATAATGAGCACAGACAGTAATGTAAATTTCACGCTGCCAAACACATCTAGGAAAACAATTCTTCAAGAAATCCACATTTGCTCTAATGTGTTTCTGTAGAAACTGAAATTGGATGTCAGTCTGATGCCTGTAAACAGATTATTTTAGACTCTGAAGACCTATACCAGAGAAGTTATTGGTTCACAGTCCCACACAAATCACTATGTATCCTGAATAGTGGGTTGTTGATACATTGGACTGGTTATTGTATTTTAGTGTTTAAAAACTATTGAATCAACTTGGCTGGTAAAATTGAATGTGTCTTTATTCAAATACACAGCAGAGAAGTCACCTTAGTCATCAGTCAGGAACACAAATCTGAATTCCTTCACATGTTCCTCCATCATTAAACATTCATTAAATGCCAAGTCAACATATCCTGTGGTTATTGTGACACACACCAGGGCTCCAAAACCACTTACCATTGCCCTGAACAGAACTTATGGTCTGCCTTAAATGGGTCTTTCATGCCAGGAAATTGCATCATCAATCATCTGCCAATAATTATGTGTGTCATTTCTAATGGGGGCTTGGGAGTATTTGTCTCAAGTTTCCAACAAACATTAAAGGAATAACCAATGTTTAGACTCTGATAAAGTGACATAATTAGTTGGTATAGGATTTTTATCTATTTTAAAGCTTTTCAATACATTATTGAATAAGATATAAACCACCACCTACTTTATTAACCTGAATATATATATTTAAGGACTGTAATAAATATTTTGCAGTTGATATATCCATTAAATTCTTAATATTCATCAAGGCACCTGTTTCTAAGAGGGTATGTCTATTTTCATAATTTATAATGTTACTATTTCATATTAAATGATTCTTAATATTGTGAAAAATTTTTATAATTTTTATAACAATAGTAATAATATTAATCAATCAATAGACAAAGTAGAAAAACAAATTTAAATATGTATACAGAAAACTGATAATTTTCTTTCAAATAACAATTTTTTTCTTCTAAAAATATTAATATAATTCAATATAAATTGTTAGTAATTTCAAATTCATAAATGCCAAGTTTAAACTAAGGACAATATATGTGTTTTGTTTATTTTATTGAGACAGGGTCTCATTTAGTCATCTTGGCTGACTTTGAACTCCCTGGTCTCAAACTCACAGCAATCCACCCACCTTTACCTCTCTATTTCTGGAATTAAAGGCATGAATTCTATGTTTTATATTAGTCACTTAGGAAAATGGAATTGTAAACTTGGCTCTGGGATTTTTGTACCTGAACTGGTATATAGTTTTTACTAGACAACTTCTTGAAGTAATATGCAAAGAAAAAGATTTTCTTTATACTTTTGATGAGGTGACAAGTTATAGAGTTTTGGAATCATCAGAAAGTGAGAAACAAGGCCATGGAGGAAGCACATGGAAATGATGAATCAGGTGGCTTCACCTTTCTTGTCTTTATGGAAACCCTCTTTATAAAGGAATCCAAAGACTGTCATAACACTGGACACCCTGAACTGATTTTGTTCTGATCTGTCTACATAGATAAAAATGTAAACTGAATGACTGAGGGTTTTTCCAGACAAATGAGAAGTTGCCCAGGTAATATGTTTATTTAATGCAAGTTTTGCCCTGTACATGATGTTTCTGGTTCAGGTAGTCTGCAGTGAAGCTCAAGAATCTACAACATCCTGACAGGGGAAAGATGCAGTATAAGTTGTATTTTGTGTTTCCTAATTGCTAAGGATATCAAACACTTTTTTTTTTTTGCGATTTCTTTTTAGCTATTTCATCTCTTCTTTTGAGAAAGATTCTTCTGTATCTATTAATTTGAATTCAAGTCCATTTATAGGATTTATTGCATTTATTAAGTCAGGTATATTGAATCATTGTTGAATCTTTGGATTAAGCCAACTTGATCAGAGTGGATGATCTATTGATATATGCCAGTACTCAGCAAGTTTGGTTTTTTTATTATTATTATTTTATTTTATTTTACAATACTATTCAGTTCTACATAACAGCCACAGATTCCCTTGTTCTCCCCCTTCCTGCCTCCCTCCCCTTTCCCCCAGCCCACCTCCCATTCCCACCTCCTCCAGAGCAAGGCCTCCCCTGAGGACTGAGATCGACCTGATACCAAGAAAGACACAAGGATCGCCCAATGATGGAGAAATGGCTGAGATCTACATAAACAACCTGGACGTGAGTGGGAGCAATGAAGGCTGAGGGTCAAGGGAAAGAGAGTGGGAGATCCCAGCTAAATCAAGAACAGAGAGGGAGAACAAGGAATAGGAGACCATGGTAAATGAAGACCACACGAGAAAAGGAAGAAACAAAGTGCTAAAGAGGCCCACAGAAATTCACAAAGATACCCCCACGAAAGACTGCTGGCAATGGTCAAGAGACAGCCCGAACTGACCTACTCTGGTGATGGGATGGCCAAACACCCTAATAGGTGTGCCAGAAACTCAGCAAGTTTTTTATTCAGAATTTTTTCTTTTATGTTCAATCAGAGATACTAGTCTATAGTCATTATCATCAGCTTCTTTGTCTTCCTTTTTGTTTTCTTCTTCCTCCCTCCTCCTCTTCTTTTTCCTCCTCCTCCTCCTCCTCCTCCTCCTCCTCCTCCTCCTCCTCCTCCTCCTCCTCCTCTGTCATGGTCATCTTACCTGGTTAAACAGAAGCAACTTCAAAATGCTTCTTTTGTTTCTGTTCTTGAATAGAGATGTCAGTTGTAAAGTGCCTTTGAATGTCTGCTAGAATTCTGTCTGGATCTAGGCTAATTTCACTCAGATGGATTTTTAGTTGTTTCACTCTCTTCTTTTGTTATAGATTTGTTTAGGGTACTATTCTTCCTGGTTTATCTTTGATAGCTTAGATGAGTATAGAATTCTGTCCACCTGTTTTAGAATTTCTAACTTGATGGAGTAAATGTCTTTAGCATTCTCTTATAATATTCTGAGTCTCTTTAGTGTCTGTTTTCTAATTCTGTAATTTTAGGTCTCTTTTTTCTTATTTTTGTTGGTTGGGCCAGTTTATCAATCTTGTATATCAGCTCAAAGAACCTGCTCTTAGATTTATTTGTTTTCTTTGTTTGTATTTTATTAATTTCTACTCTGATTTTTATTAATATGAACAACTACTGAATTTATGCTTGGTTTGCTCTAAGTTTTCATCTTTGAAATAATTGAATTGCATCTTTAAGCTATTTGTTTAATATCTTTTGATTTTTTTTTAATGTAGGCACTTAGAATAGTCAGGACTGTTTTTAATGTGTTCCAGAGATTTTGTTATGTAGTATTTCCACCTTCATTTAATTCCAGGATTTTTTTTATTTCTTTCTTGATTTTTTCTTTGATGCATTCAATACTCAGTAATGTGTTTTTTAATCTCTATGGGTTTTGTGAAATTATGAGATATTAATTTGCTGTTCATTTTAAGCTGCATTGTATTGTGGCCAAATAGGATGTATGTATTTAATCTATTTTTTCTTAATTTGTTAATATTTGTTTGTGTCATTTGATGTAGTCTGTTTTACAGTATAATGCATGGGGTATTCTATAAATTTTTACTAGGCCTTTTTGATGTATTATTTCTGATGATTCACTGCTTAGTTTTTTTTTTTCAAATGACCTGACTATCAGTGAAAGTGGGATATCGAAATGACCTGCTATCACTGAATTGGAGTTAGTCTGTGTCTTTAATTTTAAATGAACACTTTAATAAAATTGTCAGGGTTTAAATATGCATATGCAATTATATATTATACAATTATATATGATATATATGTGATATGTAATTAAACATAATATATGATATATCATATGTTTATATGATTTTAATGTAATCTTGGTTAACTGTTCCCTTGATTAGAATGAAGTGTCCTTCTTCATCTCTTCTCAATAGTTTTAGTTTGAAGTCTGTTTTGTCAGATATTAGGATTGTGAAACTGCTTACTTCCTGGTGCCACTTTCTTAGAGTACATTTTTTTTCTATCTTTTCACAGTTGGTGATGCCTGTCTTTAAAGATGAGATTCCTGTAGAAAATGGAAAGATAGATTTGGTTTCTTTTTTTTTTGGTTTTTCGAGACAGGGTTTCTCTGTGTAGCTTTGCGCCTTTCCTGGAGCTCACTTGGTAGCCCAGGCTGGCCTCGAACTCACAGAGATCTGCCTGGCTCTGCCTCCCGAGTGCTGGGATTAAAGGCGTGCGCCACCAACGCCCGGCAGATTTGGTTTCTTAATCCATATAGCTGGCTTGTGTCTTTTGATTGAAGAATTGAGTTCATAAATATGTAAAATTATTATTATAAGTTGTATATTAATTTATGTCATTTTATTGTGCTTTTAAATGTTTTTGTTCTTATTCATATTTTATGTTTTAGTCTTCCTTGCTTCAATTTGTTTTCTAGTCCTGTGGTTGTGTTTCTTCTTCTCTTCAGTCTGACATACTTTTGCCAATATTCTCTGTAGAGTGAGGTTGGTGGACATGGAATCTTTTAGCCTTTTTATATCCTTGATTACTTTTTTTTTCTTCTTCAACTATCCAGATACTTTTACAGGGCACAGTATTATAGGTTACTATCAACAGTTTTTGGACCTTGGAGTGCATTTTTACACAGTCCTCTAGTTTCCATTGATAAATCAGCTATTATTCTGACAAGTTTTCCTAATGAGTGATTTCTTGATTTTCTTTTTTTTAAATATTAAGAAATTTTCTATTTACTTTACATACCAACCACAGATCCCCCATCTTCCCTCTTCCAGCCCCCTTCCAGCCTTCCCCCCAACCCACCCCCTATTCCCAACTCCCTCAAGTCAAGGTCTCCCATGGGGTGTCAGCAGAGCCTGGTACACTCAGCTGAGGCAGGTCCAAGGCCCTCCCCCTGCATCAAGGCTACAGGAGGTAACACACCCTAGGCACTGGGTTACAAAAAGGCATGCACCAGGGACGGATCCTGATCCCCCGGCCTGCCCCCCTTCCCAACAGTTCAAGCCAAACAACTGTCTCACGTATCCAGAGGGCCTAGTCCAGTCCTGTTGGTGCTCTACAGTTATTGGTCTACAGTTCATGTGTTTCTGCTGGTGTGGCTGGTCATCTCGCAGCATCTTTCCTCTCTCTCATCGATTGGATTCCTGAAGCTTGGCCTGGCGCCAGCCTGTGGACTTCTTGATTTACACACACACACACACACACACACACACACACACACACACACACACACAAACACACACACACACACATACACGCACGCACGCACACTACAAATGAAATTTATTTAATTGGCTTACATTGCGTGGGCCGCATAGTCCAGCAATAATTATTTACCAAGTGGAAAAGCTGAGATCCCGGGAGCTTCTCAGTCCACAAGCTAGATAGATGCTTCAGTACACCTGGTGTGCTACAGAACTGCAGGTTTCCTGGAGGGCTGCTGGTCTTCAGTTCATGTTTTAAAGCTGAAAAAGCTATTTTGATAGAAGTAAAATGACAACAAAGAAACTGTATCCACCAAGGACTGAGTCTCGCAGGCTAACAGCTCTGCTGTTCTCTGGGATCATTTCTTTATCTAGGATGTCTCAGGAAAGTTCTGGCTACTTCAGGAGAGAGTCTTTATTTTCCTTTCAGTTAATCTTTGCTGGAAATGCCCTCACAGATTGCACAGAGGTCTGTGTTTCAATTAATTCAAGATTCAATCAAGTTTGCAATCAGGGTTAACTGTCATACTTGCTGGTGAGGTATTTGAAAAGACATTGAGTTCAACACCTGGATAATATAAAAACTATCCAAGTTTATTTTTGAACATTTTCTGGTTATGAAAATATCCATCTATTAAAATGAACTCTAGAGTTATTGTGTGTGTGTTTGTGTGTGTGTGTGTGTGTGTGTGTGTGTGTGTGTTATGAGTGTATTATACTATGATGTGTGTGCATGTATGCTTGTAAATGTGAGTGCACAGATACAATGATGGACATTTTCAAGTCATTGGACAAGCTTGGGTGTCAGTCCTAGACTTATTTGATTCTAAATCCTGCCAAGTTTTCAATGAACATAGACCCCTGGTTCATTTAGTATATTATTTCCTATCCTCTGTCTGTCTATCTATTTATCACCTAAAATAAAATAATACACTATCTTGTTCACCTTTCAATACTTTCTTTGTTTTATATATGTAGTGTATCAACTATAATATGCTGTGGGAGTCCCTTATCTTATTATTATTTTGTTTATTTATTATGTTTTATCATTACTTACCATCTACTAAGTTTACATTTGACTTGTTTCAGTCCTGTTTAATTGAAAATTTGTGTGATTCTTGGGTCTATCTGGGTATGTTTTTCCTTAATTTGTGAAATGTTCTTCTTCTTTTTTTTTTTTTTTTTTTGGTTTTTCGAGACAGGGTTTCTCTGTGTAGTTTTGCACCTTTCCTGGAACTCACTTGGTAGCCCAGGCTGGCCTTGAACTCACAGAGATCCGCCTGGCTCTGCCTCCCGAGTGCTGGGATTAAAGGCGTGCGCCACCACCGCCCGGCCGTGAAATGTTCTTCTATGATGTTGTTGAATATCTATCTGGTCTATGCCATTGATCTTTATTCTTCTCGTTCATTTATGCCTAAAAAATCAAAGGATTTTGTCTTTTTGTGATGTTATGCAGTTCTTGAATATTTTACTTTGTGGTTAATATTTTTCTAGTCTTTGCTTGTGTGGTCTGATTCCTCTACATTATCTTCCAGTACTGATATTCTGTTTTACTAGATGCATTCTACTTACAAGGCTTTCCACTGTGTTTTCTAATTGTATTATTATATTTTTCAGTTCCATCTTCATTTCAACATGAGTTTTTTCCAATATTTATGTCTCTTTACTGAATGTCTTACATTTGTGTTTTCTTGGGAATCATTCAGCTGTCTATTGCTATTTTCATCAAGTTCACTAAGCAGCTTATTTGTGTCATCATTAAAGTCCTTGATTGTTATGATAAAATTTATTAGTTCTTTTAAGTTCTGTGTTCTGTGGTTCATCTAGGTAATTCTCATTGAAGAACACTTCTATATGACTTTTAAAATACACTGTCTTGATATCTTATATTGTTAATATTTTTCTGATGGGTCTTTGGCATGTGGCTTTCTTTCATGGGTTGTCTGTCTTGTATGAGATTATACACAGCCTATATTGAGTGTAAGTTTTGTTTTGGTTTAGTTTTTGTCTAAACTTGGTTGATTTCACATTAGGTGTAAGGAGTTGATAGTTCAATCTATCAGACACCTGGTGTTGATTTTGGATTAGAGGAAAGAAAGTGATTCTTACTCAGTGGTGAGGGAGAAGGGAAGTGAATGAAGCAAATGTCTAAATCTGCTTAGGTGGGACATGTGAGAGTGGTGTGGAGAGGCCAAGATCTTGGGCACTCACCAGGCTAGGCCTGCATAGAGGCTATATAGAAAGGCAAGTCCTAAGGGTAGAGAATGGTGTAAACAGATAATGAATGCTCCAGTGACGTTACCAGGCTGGATCAATGCTCAGATGTGTGTCCTAAGCTAGATCCTGTTTTACCCTGGGCATAGGATGTAGGACCTGGGAAAGACCTGGACACTGGCTGTGGTGAGAGCAAGCAAGGATCCAGTGAACTAGTCAGACTGGGCTGGTACCCAGGGTTGGAAGGTGGGCCAAGTTTGAGAGTTCAGAATCATTACTTAGGTTTACATAAATCACTTAGGTTAACATGAACTATCCTAAAAACTAGCTCATATCAACACTGGACCATCCAAAATAATTGCTTTGAATATAAATAAGAGTTTTATTTTTAAAATATCATTTATCATCACAGAAAAACCATAAGCAGATACAAGGTAAACAGGTAATGGGCATCCCAGCCCTAATGGACACATCTGCATCACAGTCTCTGCTCAGAGAACATCACTGATAAGGGAGGGGAAAGCATCAGAACACCAGGAATCTAGAGTGAAGCAGTTTATTCTAGAAATGGCAGACAGAAAAACCAACAACTGACTTAACATACAGTTACAAGCAGAATGAAGCTTTGAACACATACTTTGATTTTTGGGAAAATGTTGAATTGGAGAGATTTTTGACAATGGCAATTTAGAACACTTTTTTTTCTTTTAAAATTCTGCTCCACTTGTCTTATTTGGCCGTTTGGTAGAAACATGGTATTTTTTCTAGCTTAAAAAAAAAAAAACAAAAAACTTTCCAATTGAAGAGTCCTATCTCTCTGTATTCTCAGGTTTAAATATAAACACTCTTCAGTCAAAACCTTTTTTTGCACAATGAAATTTCAACCCTAGCTCACTTGTGCGCTCAGTATAGGAAATCACCATTTTTTTTTTTTTTTTTTAGTTTCCTTATCTCTTAGACTTACAGGGATGTTCAATGGCATCATATCATCCCCAAGATATGTGAGCAAAGTGTGGCTTAACAGAAACAGGATGAGAACCCCAGCCAAACTTCACTCAATATCTCTCCAATCACTTGTTTCAATCAGACTCTTGTTAGTACAGATAAATATGCTGTCCTTAACATTCCCCATTATTCCATAGATAGTTGAGAGCTGGTTTTTGAAGAGATAAAGAAGCCATCTGCTGCTCATATCAGTGGGAGTCCACTTTAGATGGATGTGTCTTTCCACATAATTACTACTTTGAGGGTAACTAGAGAGCATAAAACTGTCTTCGGTTTTTGATATTGCTTCTATCTTGCTCTTCTTTAAAAATAGACTCAGCAATTTCCTGCTCGATTTCCTTGGTGGGACCTATTATTAATTACCTTTTTGACATTGCACTGAAAGTCACCTCATCCAGTCGCAGGTTCAATCATTAAACCTGCGATTAACTGACACAGTTTTATCACCAAGGAGTGTAATGTTTGGAACCAAAGAACTTTTATCTGGAAAGGTGTTAAGTAGCAAGTGTTATTTTGTAGTGTTCAGGTTACTAAATTTATAAGGAGAGGGCCTAAGACCTGGAACAATGTCTATTCTTTAGGAATATGTTTTAATTTAGGTATTGGTTTTATAGATTCTATGAATTTTGAGCTTTTCTTGATTTGCTTGGTTGGCACTATTTTGCTCAAGTAATTAAAGTCGCAGCTATACAAACGCTTAACCCAAGGTATAAAACTCAATTATAAAACTTGACTAGAATTCAACATCTCCATTTTATGTTTGTTTGGTTCTTTGGTCTGTCGAGGGGATAACTGAGTATTGCAGTTCACAGCAAATTGTTTTTGTATAATTTTTTATTTTGATTATATACAATTTTAAAAGGCAGAATCCTCTAAAGTCCAAATCAAAAGCAACAAATCCAATGCTAAATAACACACACACACACACACACACACACACACACACACGCACACACACACACACTCACACTCCAAAAGAAGCCATTTAACCATGATAGCTATTAGTAATTTAAAATTTTATAATGCTACCTCTTATTTTCCTTTATAGAAGTTACCTATTAAGTTTAACAGTGGGAGAGCTAAATTCCCTCAATTTCCTTCCCTGAAATGCATGTGTGATAAACTTTTAAAGTTATTCAAACTGAAAATAAATTGTAATGCATTGCTATTACATTCACACAGTAGATTTGCTGGAATTAGATGCCTCAAGTTACAATTAAAAAAAAATTTCAAAGGCCTCCCTTCTCTTTTAGCTTCTTGTGCTATTAGTGGCAAGTTCTATATTTTTGTTATGTTCCTCACAGTGTTGAACTGAGCTTATTGTCTTCAACCCTGGAAGTGTCTGAGATAGTCTTTAGTTTAATAGTGTTCTGCTATCTCTGTGTATGAATGTGTGCAGGCATGTGTATACATATTTTTATACGTATTATTCATCTACCTTTTAATCTGAGTACTCATTCTTTAGCTCTGGAATTTTATTTTTATCTACTATTTCTAATGATTTGCTCCTCTGCATTTTGTCACTGGCTGTCCTGGAACAGCTTCTACACTCGGAGCAGATATTTTTTATCTTGCTTTTATCGTCTCACTTTTCTGAAAATACTAGCTTTTCCCCTGGCAATGTTTTTATTATTATCTTTTTTTCTTTCTTTCAAAGACAAACAAACAAAAATCTCCTTACTCAGTTTCTTTCTCTCACGTTACTAAAGTTTGTTAAATATATTTTGGTCCTTTGTTTCCTGATGAGTCTTCACCATCTAAAATTTTACACGGCATGGGACCAGCAAGGTAGCTCAGGGGTGAAGGCACGTGCTGCTAAGCCTCATGATCTGAAATCAATGCCCAGGACCCATGTGATGGAAGGAGAGAACCAATTCACAAAAATTTTTACTCTGGCTTTCTTGTGGCTACCATGGCATGCACACACCCCTCCTCAAATTAATAAACAAAGAAAATTTAAAAAAAAAACTGGTGATAGAATCAACAACTATTTGATGAGTAAATAAATGATCAAATAGATACAATTTTGGCAGCCTTACATCAAAAAAAAATAATTTAAATCCAAGAACAATTTCTATGAGAAGCCAATTTGTACTCAAAGAGATGACTGGAAGCAGAAAGGGGGGAAATTTCAGGGTGAGATAGAAACCTGGTGCAAGGAAAACTCCCAGGAATCTACAAGGATTACCCCAGCTAAGACTTCAAGCAATAGGAGATGTGTAGCCTTAACTGCCCACTCCTGTGATCAGGCAACACTTCCAATGGAGGGGTTGAGACACCAACCTTCAACCTACAGTATGTTCTGCCTAAGGCATGTGCTGGGGTAAAGGTGGCACAGAGATGATGGAAGTGGCCAACCAAGGACAGTTCTGGCCTCAGACCTATGTCATGAGAGTGAGCCCACCACTGACACTGCCTGGAGTGCCAGGACCCAGAAGCTGGATGGTCCAGAGACCTAAGATAGAACCAAACACAATGGGGTTAAAAAAAAAAAAAAGTCAATGCTGTGGGACGGTCTGTATGTCAAATTGCTCTGATTGGTCAATAAATAAAACACTGATTGGCCAGTGACCATGCAGGAAGTAGGTGGGACAAGGAGAGAGGAGAATTCTGGGAAGCGGAAGGCTGAGAAGGAGAGACACTGCAGCCGCCGCCATGACCAGCAGCATATGAAGACACCGGTAAGCCACCAGCCACGTGGCAAGGTATAGATTTATGGAAATGGACTAATTTAAGCTATAAGAACAGTTAGCAAGAAGCCTGCCACAGCCATACAGTTTGTATGCAATATAAGTCTGTGTGTTTACTTGGTTGGGTCTGAGCGGCTGTGGGATTGGCGGGTGATAAAGATTTGTCCTGACTGTGGGCAAAGCAGGAAAACTCTAGCTACAAATGGCGCCCAACGTGGGGCAAGAGTTTCCACCTAAAACCTGAGAAAAGATTCTAAAACGGAGCTAAAAACAGCTTCCTAACTGTCTCTCTCAAATGAGCAGCAGCTGCCGGTTTGAGTTCCTGGCGGGTTCCTGGCGTGTGCGCTTGACCTGCAGTATGGCGGGAATGAGGCCTCTGCAAGTGGCACATTAAGCTGCGTGGTGGATTTAGCCTTTACTAGTACAAAACAAAAATAGGTTTCTGGGCTACACGCTGCTTGGATAAAAGCACAGACCCACGATGGCTCCCAGAGCTGGCGGAAAAGGTACCACCGCCATGTTGGAAAGCTGAAGTGGGAGGAGCCAGCAGCCACAGCACCATTTCAGCCTTAAAAGGCTGCAGTTTAAAGCAAAAGGCTCAAGGTAATATAAAAAATAAGCCACATAAAGATGGCTACTACACAGAGAATCTGGATTATGTTCTCTTTGATATTTGTAACTGAAGAAAAACATTTGATTGCAAAAGCTGTTAAGTTATGCCAAAATGTATATTTTAAAGGTACCTTGACTTCAAAATTTGGCTATAAGGATATGTTGCTTTGGAAAAGAGGCTCTGCTTTTGTTTCTACAGAAAGCCAGAGGCTATGGATTTGTTCCAGATTAAGATACATCAGGTTTGACCAGCCAAGACCACCTGAAAGGTCTCCGATGACACCATGGCCCAGATGATGCAATATCCAGAATCGTTTCAAGGCAACTGGCTCAGACGATACAGCCTCATGGACTACTCCATGATCCTAAAATTTTCTTTGTGTCCCCTTAAGATACAGCGCCCCCCCTCCAGCAGGAAGTAGTAAGAGAAGCTACGCCCAAATTCCCAAATATACCAAGCTGACTTTGGAGATGTGTAAAAGTTAAAACCTTCCTTTTAAAAAAAAAAAGAAAGGGGAAGTGCTGTGGGACGGTCTGTATGTCAAATTGCTCTGATTGGTCAATAAATAAAACACTGATTGGCCAGTGACCAGGCAGGAAGTAGGTGGGACAAGGAGAGAGGAGAATTCTGGGAAGCGGAAGGCTGAGAAGGAGAGACACTGCAGCCGCCGCCATGACCAGCAGCATATGAAGACGCCGGTAAGCCACCAGCCACGTGGCAAGGTATAGATTTATGGAAATGGACTAATTTAAGCTATAAGAACAGTTAGCAAGAAGCCTGCCACAGCCATACAGTTTGTATGCAATATAAGTCTGTGTGTTTACTTGGTTGGGTCTGAGCGGCTGTGGGATTGGCGGGTGACAAAGATTTGTCCTGACTGTGGGCAAAGCAGGAAAACTCTAGCTACAAGTCAACGTAATGATGACTAACGATATTCTGCTGTTCTCAGAGACTGGTGCCTTGCCCAACTGTCATCAGAGAAGCTTCATGCAGCAACTGATGGAAACAGATACAGAGACCCAAGGCCAAACGTCAGGCCGAGCTCGGGGAATTCTGCTGAAGACAGGGAGGAAGGATTGTAGGAGTCAGAGGGGTCAAGGACATCACAAAAAACAAACAAACAAGCAAACAAACAAAACACCCCACAGAATCAACTGATTTGGCTCATAGGAGCTCATAGAGACTGAACCGACTACTAAGGAGCCTGCTTGGGACTGACCTAGACCCTCTGAAAATACGTGGTGGTTGTATAGCTTGGTCTTCTTGTGGGGCTTCTAATAGTGGGAGCATGGTCTGTCTTTGACTCCTTTGCTGGCTTTTGGGACCCCGTTCCTCATACTGGGTTATCTTGCCCAGCCTTAATACAAGGGAAGGTACTTAGTCTTACTATAACTTGATATGTCATGTTTTGTTGATATCCATGAGAGTCTTGTCCATTTCTGAATAGAAATGTAGAAGAAGAGGATGGTGGTGGTGGTGGTGGTGGTGGTGGTGGTGGCATGGCGCAAAGGGGAAGTAGGGGAGGGGCTGGGAGGAGAAGAGGGATAGGAATCTGTGACTGAGATGTAAGTAAATTAAATAAATTATTCTTGTTTACAAAGAAAAACCGTTTCTAAAAAAAAAAAAAAACCACAAACACAGACACACAAACAAAAAAGAAACAAATAAAAACGAAACTAACAAAAATATCTAACAGCTCAAGATTTACTATTATGTAGTATTAAATTATTTGAGATTATTATTTAACATGACAAAATAGTTTAAATGAATTTTTTAGATAAACAAATAAACTGTGATGAACATAGTTTCTTTTCATACAAATGAAAAAGTAATCGATTGTTCTAAAACTGAACAATAAATTCAGGACTGCCAGGGAGATCTTTAATGATAGAAATGGCTTTTTTTGTGTGTTTGCACCTAGTAAAAGCAAATATACATGAACATTTTCTGTAGATTAAATAGAAAGATTGTTTTATTTGCTCCAAGGAGGCATTACGGTACATACTAGAAAATAATAATGAGGAAAGTTGAAATAGTAAGGGATTGAGCACTTGTCAAGTCAGAATTGAAGGTGGCAGGCAGGAAATTGGATTTTGTTTTGTGATAGCATGCAGTTTAACTTGTACCACTGTAGCAAATATCACAATATATACTTTATGATATCTTATCTTTCTTTTATTTCTGTTGCTAAAATTTGAAGAGAATGAGCCCTTATTTTATTGAAATATAATTCACTATTAAGCATGTGAATTTTTTCTTAAGGATGTATTTTTTCCCAGAGAAAATATTAGCTTTTAGTTGTCAGCTTGGGTAAAGAATAAATAGCCCCATCAGTACTCAATCCAAATTCCAAAGAAGTCTTTGAATTGCATGACATCAAGCATCCTACAGGTACTGTTTGCTCAGAAGTCAGCTGTTCTCTGCTGCAGGCAGGATACAATTTTTTTTTGTTTTATTTTTCTTCTTAGTTATCTGACAAGGAATGAATGAGAAAGAGGGATGTAATAACACCACCTCCTTTAACCAACTCCAGAATACACCTCATAATATATACAAATTAATACAGTTATGTCAACAAAATCTTTCCTTGTGAATTCAGTAGAACTCACATGTTAATTTTGTGTGCTCAGTAGGGTCATGCTGAGTGTTCTTTTCTTCCCTCCCTTGAAGAGAGGGAAAATGCAAAGCACCATCACCACAATATAAGGTGTGTCACACAAAATAATTCTAAAACTTGGAAGATCACAGTATAAAGCCAGAAGCATGGATTTTTGTGAGAATATTTGTGGTTTTCTTTGTGTGTATATGTGTATGTGTTGTGCATGTGTATACACACTCTTATATGTGCATATGTGAATGCAGGTGCACATATATGTGATCACATGTAGAGGCCAAAGGTCAATATTGTATCCCTCCACCTTGTTCTTTGAGACAGTGCCTTTCTTGCAGCATTTAACTCATTGATTTGACTGGGCTGGTTGGCCAGTGAGCTCTAGGGATCCTCTTGTCTTTACTTTTCTTCTTCCCAGACATAGGATTGTAGATGCATGCCATTGTTCCCAGATGTTATATGGGAAACTGGGATCTGAATTCAGGATCTCATGCTTCTTGGAAAGCTCTTTATTCACTCAGGTTTATCCCTAGCCCAGTAACTGTTCTTCTTTCCATTTATTTATTTTATATGTGTGTGAGAGTGTATGCATGTATGTGTGCACTTGTCAATGTGGATTGGAGATCATAAGGATGTTTTGATCTTTATGTGAAAACTTGTGGAATTCAGTTCTCTCTTTCCACATGTGTATTCTAGGGATCAAACTTAGGTCCTCAGCCTTGGAAACAAGATAGTTTGCCTGATGAGCAATCTTGCCAGCCCAATATTTTAAATAATAGTATATTTGTTGAGTCTCTAAAACACTCAAAAGTCTAAAGCAGTTGGTGCTTTGTAGCCATTTAATATCATCATATACAGCTTGTGCAATCCAACATATATTAACTGACTATTTCAATATCGTTTTGCTGACTGGAACAGACAAATAATTTTAGGTAAATCCACATCTCAGTTTGCAATAGGTAATAAGTACTGCAGAAGGGGTTTTAAGAATTATTTAAAATATGCACTTCTCCACTATAATATTTTCCATCACATATTGAATATTATTCTATTGATCACCCATACATCAAGATTTAAAATGGCTAAAAGATATATGAGAAGACAACAAGTAAAGCCTCCCAAAGACTATTTAGGTAACAAAACTGCAAAGATTTCAAGTGAACACAAGCACAAGGACATATTAGAGGGTATATGGCTGTCGAGTTGTCAAAAGTGAAAGACTGAGAACCTTTGTAAACATAGAAAAGAATGCTCATAGAGAAGGAACATCCACATAAATTTACAGTCAAACTTAGAACTTTTAGCAGAAGCCTCCAAGCCAGAGGAGAGGGATAGGAAGAAATTTCTACAATGTTGAATGAGAAGCAGCTGCTAGCCAACCACTCTATGCACAGTAAACCTGGTCTAAATGAATGAAGGAAACATATAGTCTTCAATTAAAATAAATCTTAAGAAGTTTATCACCATTAGACTCACCCTGTAGATGTATGTATTTGGTTACAATGAATGGGCACAAAGTATTAACATAAAAATACAAAGTTGTAAAGGTGAATATATAGTCAGCTCCAGATTACTCTAATACTGTCTGGTAATGAGTGAATCATTTTCAATGCTGGTATAACATTTGAAGACAAAAATACTAAAAATAAGTATATATCAGGTGGTTTGCATAAAATAGATACATCAAAAGCACTCTAAAAATGAGGTTCATAGCAATAAATATCTGTGACAATATAAACAGAAATGATCTCAAATAATCTGATTTCACATCTCAAAAAGTTACATAAAAGAAACACAAGACAAAGCAGAAGCTAGTGAGAAAGATTTCAGTAGAAATATTTGAGACATTTCTGCTCAAAGTTAGTTTTATTAAATGATGAAATTGATGCTCAAATCAATACATTGACAAATGAAAGAAGAATTACTACAACAGAGAAATACAAATGAACTACAACAATTCATGAAAAGTATTTGTCAACAAAGTGGGTAAACTAGAAGAAATAAATAATTAGTAGAAAGATACCATCTATTAAAGACAGAAAATCCAAAGATCAAAATGATAAACCTGAGATGGGAGCTATAATCAATAATATCTTAGTAAGAGCCCTCCAACAACCAGCTGGGTGCACATGTAGACACTAGCAAGCATTTAAAGAGTAATTGAACCCAGTGTTCCCCAAAATGTTCAAAAAACACTGAAGAAGAGAGAATATTTTCAAATTTGTTTTTACAAGTGTTTTTAAAGCCAGCTCCAATGTCATATTTGTTCATACCTTTAATCACAGTATTCCAGATATTATGGCAGGATTACTAAGAGTTCCGGGTTAGCATGGGCTACAAGAGCTCCAATAAGAATATGAAAACGAAAATGAGAGAGACAGAGGACAGAGAGATTAGAAAAATTATGGCTCAGTATTTTTAATTAGCATAAATTTTAAACAAAAGTTTAGCAAATTATATTAATCAGGATAATTAAAGAATGCATCCCATAACCAAGAGAAAGTCAACCTTGTGATGTAAGGATGGATCAACATACATAAACCAACAAAATTTTTTTCCACATTAGCAATGGACAATAAACTGGGCAGTGGTGGCGCATACTTTAATCCCAGCACTCTGGAGGCAGAGGCAGGCGGATCTCTGTGAGTTGGAGGCCAGCCTAGTCTACAGAGTGAGATCCAGGAAAGGCACAAAGCTACACAGAGAAACCCTGTCACTACAAGCCAAAAAAAAAAAAAAAGAGGACAATAAAAATCTTAAGAGCATCTAAAAGATGCAGAAGAAAATAATTCATGAAACATTTCCTGATAAAAAGTCTCAATAAATTAGGTATAGGAGGGATGTACTATGGATTAAAAAGATCATTTGCAACAAGCTGAAAGCACATACCATGCTTGATTGTAAACTAAAATATTTTCTTTCAAAATTGGGGAAAGTTAAGGAAGTCCACTCTTACACTTTTATTTAAGGTGGTAAATAAGTAGAGCACCGTGAAAGGAAAGAACATAAAAGCCCCCAAATTAGAAATGAGCACTAAAAGTATTTATTTTATAGATGGTGAAAATGATTTGTACATAAATAATTAAACATAGATTCCATAATTTTAATTTTGCAAATAATACAAACACCTGAACATGTCCTTTGTAACTTAGAAGCATTTTAATATTTATTTATGCAGTATGAATGTGTATATATTTAAGTTTGTAATTCTAGGTGCACAGGGCACATATGTAGAAGTCAGATGACAATATGCAGAAAACAACTCTCTCTTAATATGTGGCTCCCAGTGATTGCACTTAGCAGCAAGCTCCTTTACCTACTGAGACATCTCTCTGGTCCCAGCAAATTTATAAGATACAAAATCAAAAAATAAGAATCAGTAGTATTTCTATAAACTAGCAAACTATCATAATGGAAATGAAGAAAACAATCTCAATGATAATAATATCAAGTTAACAAAAACTGGCATTCTACCCCTTGTCACTTCAACACAAACAAATCACTTTAAAACTTACCTGCTCCCATTTTGTTTCTTGTCCCTAAGATCTAATGTTAGTATCACAATATAACACGCAGTCTAATTTTTAAAGCCCAAGATCTCTTGAAAAATTCAAAGTCTCTTAAATGATCTCATGTAAGTTAAAAAAAAAAAAAAAGTTCTAGCTGGGCGGTGGTGGCGCATGCCTTTAATCCCAGCATTTGGGAGGCAGAGCCAGGCGGATCTCTGTGAGTTCGAGGCCAGCCTGGTCTACAGAGCGAGATCCAGGAAAGGCGCAAAACTACACAGAGAAACCCTGTCTTGAAAAACCAAAAAAAAAAAAAAATTCTATACTTTCTTATTCTAAGAGGGAAGGACTAGAGCAAAGTTACAATAAATGCAAAGAAAACCAAAATCCAAGAGTAAATAAAGATCAGTGTTCAACATCTGGAACTCACTTATGATCTTCTAGGCTCCAAAGCACTTGGGCAGCTTCACTTAGACAGCACTGCCATCTGCAGGATACACAACTTCCCTCATAGGTTCAGGCCAGATTGATTCCACACTTGCAGCTGTGTCAAGGACATCCAGTGTTTTGGCATCTCCAGTATACTGGAATCTCAAGTCAATCAGGCTGTAGCTTCACCAATGACCTCTGTTGTTCTTTCACTGTACCAAGTCTCAGTTTCTCCCTGTTTCCCTTTAAAACCTGCAGCTTTCATGTCTTCAAAACCAGTAAGATGTGTGAGACTTTCATACATTGCCAAGTTCAGCTACCACCTTGAGATGCAGGTTCGCCACTGCCTGGATCATAGTTTCTGTTTGCTAATCCTGAGGAAATATGGATTTGTGTGTGTGTGTGTGTGTGTGTGTGTGTGTGTGTGTGTGTGTGTGTGTGTTGATCTCTTCTTAATCACAGCTGATATTTCAGATTCAAGTGGTCATTTACCATTGTCCAGTAAATAATTTTCACAGATTCTTAATACAAATATTCACACAAATGGCCAGGCAGAATAGTCTTTATTTCCTTCTGTAGTGTCATAAGATAGGCTGCCATTGACTGTATGGCTCTCAGCTTTTTTTATCTTTCAAGATCTTACAGAAAAGCACATTAATTTTTAAGTACTGAATAACTTTTACAGCCCAAAGTCCACAAGTCCTTTGATAATCCTCTGAAGAAAACCATATGGTCAAGCTCATCACAGGCAACACTCCCACTTTCTGGTATCAAACTCTGTATTAGTTAACTTTATGTTTTCATTTGTCTTCTCTTGCTGTGAGAAGCATCATTACAAAGGCAACTTGATAAGGAGTTTATGTTAATCTAAAATCTTTGTCTTATGACAGAATAGTCACATGGTATGAGAGAGAAGAAATCCAAAATTAAGGGACTATTCCATTACCATAATCCTTTGGTTTTATTTTACTTTTTCTATCTAAATAACATCATAAGTATGGAATCCAATATTAGCTGTATTTCTAATCTGTAGATGTAACCATCTTATTAAATAAGAAACAAAGAGCCAAATACAGAGTTAAAAGCCCAAGAGATCAGAGCAATAGCTGAGAGCTGAGACTTAAAACTGCCTTTCTTACCCTTCACTGCTGCTGTTGTCTTTCCCCTCAGAAAGAGACCTACTTCCTATGTATCTGTCTTTTTAATTGACTTTTTGTTCTGTCTTCTCATTGGTTGTAAACCCAACCACATGACATCCTCATCACTGCCTGTTTATACAGACTTCCAGGTCCTCTATGGTTAGTTTAAGATTAAAGGTCTGTGTCTCCATGCTAGCTATATCCTTGAACACACAGAGATCTGCCTGTCATATGATCGGGATTAAAGGTATGTGCCACCACCGCCCGGCTCTTGTTATGGCTTGCTATTAGCTATGACCCCAGGCAAATTTATTTATTAGTACACAAATAAAATCACATTTCAGTACAAATAAAATATGACCATACTAATCCATTCATCTATTGGTGTTTATCTTGCCTTTAAAAGCCTAATCACCCTTTTGCATTCTTAATTAGCATTTTTTAAAAGCCAAGGATTTAATTAATATTTGTTTGACTTCTATATTTGATACTATTTTATTTACAGCTGAGATCAATCCTTTCAAAAAAAAAAAAAATCAGTGAAGGCTTCTTTTGGTCCTTGTATAATTTCAGTAAATGACGCAAACCTCTTTCCTGATTATTCGACCTTGTCCCAAGTATTCAAAGCCACTAAATGGCAAAGGACCAAGATGTGTTCTTCAGATATAAACTAACTTTGAAAATTAGCATATTGGCCTTCACTAAGAAACTGGTGTTGAGAAATATCAATACCTCTAGCCATATTTCATTGTTCTATGGCCCTACCTTCCTCTTTTCACCATGTTCTCCATTGTAACTGAGGGCCAGCTTCTAATATTGCTGTAGCTAAATCTTTCCAGTATTGGGAGGATAATTCTATTCTGAATTGCCCATGAATTTAACATCTGTTTTACATAGGGTGAATGCATGCCAAATGAAATTATCACTTTCTTAAATCTCCTCAAATCTAACATTTCTATAGGCTTGCATTTAACTTTTGCATATTCTTGGGGGTTCCTATCATTTGCTGGTTGGATTATATAGTATCTGGATAAACTAAGGTTGGTTTTCTCATAACCTTGGGCTGTCCCTCTTCAGTTTCATCATGCAGTGGTGTGGTAATTTTTTGTTTAAATTCCTCTGTTGGTGTCTGATTATGTTTCTTATTTTCTTTAGTAGGTCTTTCTAAGGCTTGTACAAAAATGAGTCAATTTTTCATAGTTGGCAGTTACCAAACCACTTTTTAAAGGATAAAATATGAATTACCAAACTGATTGTAATTGTAATCATTGTAACCAGCTAAATCAGGTGTCCATTTATTTTTTTCCATTTTCAAGCCATCCATTGTGGGACTATACAGAGTACTAACTCCCTGCATTATCATATTTCCCATTCTTAACACAGGAAACATTTTTCTTTGGACTTTCCAGGTGTCTTAACAAATCTGCTCTGATTACCCATCTGCAGCAGATGGGTTGTGAGACACTTGAGGATAGGACATGTAGCAGCAGCAGCAGCAGCAGAAAGAGGCTGAAGCCTGAACTGTAGCTGGAGTGTGAGCAAGTGTGGTCATGCTGGCTCAGAGAGTGGATACAGGGGGACCTGGTGGGATAAACCCCCCAAGGAGCTTCAGCAGCAGGGTGAAATGGTGGCTTCAGAAGCCACCACATGATCTTGTGCCATGCATAAAGTTCAGACAATTTTTCACAAAGATGTCAAGTATGTACAATTGATAAAAGTTTACCTCCTCTATGGATCACATTAGAAAAACATGATACGATGCTGTTATCATAAAGACTAGGGAGCCAGATGTTGGAGTAAAAACCTGATAGATTAGAGAAGCTGAGAAGCAAACAACTGACCTTCCCTTTTGGCTGGAGACACAGAGTGTCTTTCCTTCTCTTCCAACCCAAAAAGGTCTGTGAATCTCTAAGTCCCTCCCTACTCTTTCCTATATACTTCTCTATCTATCTTACCAGGTCCTCTGGACTCTTTATGGCTAATTTTTGTCCACTAGTCACTGACTTCACCCCCTAATCCAAGGCTAATTTTATTAACACAGTCTCGGAGTTTCCCAGTGAGATCAAATATAAACATATTGAAAACTATTACATAGAAGAGTATTTTAAATCATGCCCAAAAATTCATATTGAAGCATTGATTATAACACCTAATTCATAAAAGTCTTAGATAAACACAGTAAAAGCATCTTGACATTGGGCCTGATAATGGTTTTTGAATATAACAAAGTATACAGGCCATATAAGTGAACATGAAGAATGGATTTTTTAAATCTATAAGCATCTGTCTGTCAAAAAGCAAAGCTCACACAATGAGAAGGTTCTCTATGGGACAAGATTGAAGATCATGCAGCTCATAAGGGGCAATTGCCTAAAACAAATTCATGACATATCAGCAAAAATTTAAAATAGCCTAATATAAAAGATCACCACAATATATGAGTATATGTATTCATAGACAAATGAACAACAGCTATATTAAACAGTATTCATTGTTACTAATATCAGAAAAATGGAAGTCAAAACCATAGCAAGAGATTATCTAACACTTTGTTAGTCTGTCTATTACAGAAATATGAACTAAGAAATGTGGAAAGTGGTATGGGAATACGGAACAGTTGTTTGCTGTTCACAGAAATAAAACTTGGCACAGTTATGGAAAATGCCTTGAAAATTCATCTAAAACTGAAGTTGTAACAACCACATGATCTAACAACTTCAGTTCTGAATGTGGAAATGAATACCTCAGAAACGTCTGTGCTCTTGTTCTTTATAGCATCATTCTCTATACCTGAGATAAGGAGGCAAGGCAAGTGTTTGCTGATGGGTGAATGAGTACAAGATATGGGAAAGGTACACAGTAGAAAATGATTCAGGCTTGAAAAAGAAACTCCATAGCCTAAGAGAACATGCTAGAAAAAATATGCAGTAAAGTGAAACAAACCAAACACAGTAATAAGTACTGAATGACCTCAGTTGTGAGTGGACTCTAAAAGAGCTGAGCTCCCAGAAAGAGAAAGTAGAACAATGGGATTGAATGATGGTTGCCTGGGGTTGGGAAGTGGGAGGTTCAAATTTGCAGTTATGGTATTGCTACATTCTGGGAA
This sequence comes from Peromyscus leucopus, assembly GCF_004664715.2. NCBI lineage: Eukaryota > Metazoa > Chordata > Mammalia > Rodentia > Cricetidae > Peromyscus > Peromyscus leucopus. The sequence goes on from NC_051069.1 coordinate 81,574,399, forward strand.
TCTAGCATATGGCAAGGTGTCTGTGGTTAGGACTCTTATATACTTCATATTTGCAGAGAAAATGCACACACAAAATGATTCTATGATGTGGTGGGTGGGTAAGTTAGCTTACATGTTTTTAAAACCACTAAGCAGTATTCATACATTAGTTAAATTATAATGTTGCATACTGTAATGATTTTCGTCAACCTGACACAAACCTAGACATACCTGAGAAGAAAGAATTCAGTTGAGGAATTGGATTTCTCTGTAGGGCATTTTTATTTGTTTGTTTGCTGATTAATTTGAGTGGTATTATCCTAGACAGATGGGCCTGGGCTATAGAAGAAAGGTAGCTGAGGATATGAGGAGAAAAAAGCCAGTAAGCAGCAGAGTTCCTTCATGATCTCTGCATCAGCCCCTGCCACCAGGTTTCTGCTTGAGTTCCTGCCTTGGCTTCCCTCCATGATGGACTGTAACCTGTAAGCAAAATAAACCCTGTCCTCCTTACATTGCTTCTGGTCAGCATGGCCATCACAGCAACAGAGAGGCAAGCTAGGGCTCACCCCTTAATTAGATGCACATTTTATTAGTTAATTATCATAAAATGCAAGAGTTGATTTCTAAATTTTGTTAGAGTTTTACATGTGAAACAAATGGCATTAAATGCAGAGGGGGAAAAAAATCTTAAAAGGATGAGTCTGCCCCAGGGTATGAGATTCCTGTAGTGAGAAAAGTCATGAACTTACCCAAGTCATCACAATGAGTTCAGAATAACCCTTTTCTTACATCATGAGTTTCAGGGACATTTCTGTCCTTCTTTCCAGGCATTCTGAGATGAGAATCTGTTGGAGAGCATGCAACTTGCCCTTTTGGTGTTCTTCCAGCACCCTGGGGACTTCGCAGCCATCTGGAGTTTGTTGTCACACTGTGATTTCTGCAGGTTTGTTTAACTCTTAATCTCTGCAATCGCTTCTTTTATTATTCTCTCTCTGCATAATTTTTGCATTATATAGTTTTTACATGTTTCTTTAAAGTGTGTATTGAAATCGCTCAATTTAATCGTGAAAGTGACTCTGCAAAGACTCAGTGTCTTAAAAGTAATTTCCCTCCTTCCTGGCACTTAAAGGTTTGGCTCTATTAGAGTCAATGATCAGAAAACAAATCACATCTACCAAATGAACACAAACTCAAGCGGGGCTGGATGAGGGTCAAGTGTCACCGGCATGCACTAGCAGTACCCTAGATGACGTTAAAGTCTCCATTTATTTACTGCTTTTGTTTTCTTAGGTGATGAAGCCCACTAGTTTTTATGTTTCTCATGTTTCTGAAACATGGAAAATTACTGCAGAAAGAGTGTTGCTGGTGATATAATTATGACAGATAATTTTTGTAAGATGGACCCACTGAAGATTAATTCACAACCAAATTACCCCTTTGCCTAAAACTTAATCTGTTTCTAAGTATTATGGCTCTTTTCCTTTCTCTGCTCCTCATACTCATTCTCCTTGATGATCAATTCTATGGGTGCTCTGCAATCTCTGCTAGGCAAGTATCCCCCAGGCTTGGCAGCAGTCACCATCTGCAGGCCTGAGGGCTGCTGCTCAACACACCACAGGGATACCCGAGATGAACAATATGGATGGTTCTGTGTCCTTTGTCGTATTTATCAATACTTTATATTTGATAGATCAATATTGCAGTTCTCTGCCCTCTGCTTCTTTCATACCATCACCATGTCATTAGGAAGAATGTCTCAACCCTCTAATGAAGTTGAGTGGGATCCCACTTTAAACTGCATAGAAAGCCCCAGATTCTCCCTGCTTTAAGCATCTTATTGAAAGCACTTCCCTCACTTAGGATTTTTGTTCTTTTCCCATTTGAAAAGCAAAATCAGCTAGGAGTTAACTCAAAATTACATGGCTCCAACACTTGGTTTGGTTTTTATTTTCATCACATAGATTAGAGCCCATTCAATAATAGCAGGTGGTAGACTTTACAGCTTCATTCCTGCCTCAATCTAATCATTCAATTTTCAACCATTTGTTATCATTCTGTATCAATGTATATTAATTATATAGAATAGTCTTTATCTTTGTGACATTTTCCAAATAGGTATATAATCTACTTTGATATTTTTACTACTTTGAAATATATTTATTTCAAAACCTTTAAAAAATATTTTATAAGACTTAATTAAATAATTCTACAACAGTGTGAGACAGCATAAAGGTAAATGTGCAAGTACAATAAAAATATAATCTTAGTAAGTAAAACTACAAGGAATACTAACAGGGCAAAGATAACAACACTCAAAAACTTGAAAATGTTCTATTCATTGAACAAATATTTTTAGCCATTTGTTATGTGTTAGCAAAGGTGAGGACATTCCGTGCATACTTGAAAACAAAACACTGTAATCCTTGCTGCTCTGTGTGGGAGACAAAGAACAAAAACACTACTATAAATGAAATATATATCCAAAACCCAGTCTGTAGCACGTATGACTGCCTTCTTACATTTTTCACTCACCCTCTGATGAGATGCTTCAATCTATTTTAAATTCTTTTGAAAAATAAAACCTTTGATTCATAAAAAATGAAAATTTTAAGAACTAAGAGGATATGCAACATGAGAGTTCTTCTGCAAAATGTAACAGCTGAAGAAAACAAGCTAAACTCAATTCAATCACTAGGCAGAGACATTTAAAATAGTGAGGTTTGCTTTTCGCACAGAACACTATGTTATGATAGTGATACCCAAGTTTGGTTAGTCTTAGGGGTCAGATCACATCTAAAATAAAGTTAACACATAGGATGGAGTCTAGATTCTCAATTATATAGACTGATTTTACTTAGAAATAAAGTTCTGACACTGGCATATATTCCCACCCAGTGTGAATTTCATCCCTTCAAAAAGGAGAAATTTGAAAACAGAAACAGACATGTACAGAAGGAAAATGAAATGAAGGCACACAGGGAGAAGATGGTGTGACCATACTGGTAAGGCTACAAGTCAATGCACAGATTTCTGACAAACACTCCAAGCAAGAAGAGGCTCAGAACACCCACCTACATACAGGCAGTAGTGAGAGGCCTTCGGTTTATTATTAAAGGTCTATGGAAATGTAAGAAACATTTATGCCAAGCCCCCTTATTTCCAGGACTATTATAACAACCCTAGAGAGTGAATGCAATGCACTTTTTGAGATATTAAGAAGCTATGTAAAAACTAAAAGAAATGTATTAACATTCAAAGGAAATGGTTCAAGTATAGTTTGAAATGAGGGTCCATGGATATTTTGTAAAGGGCGTGTGGTTCATTTTTTTTTTTTTTCAGAGACTGGGAACCTTGGGTGTAGCTAGAGTTTTCCTGCCTTGCCCACAGTCAGGACAAATCTTTGTCACCTGCCTGTCCCACAGCCGCTCAGACCCAACCAAGTAAACATAGAGACTTATATTGCTTACAAAGTGTATGGCTGTGGCAGGCTTTTTGCTAACTGTTCTTATAGCTTAAATTAATCCATTTCTATAAATCTATACCTTGTCACGTGGCTCGTGGCTTACCGGTATCTTCACATTCTGCTTGTCCTGGCGGCGGCTGGCAGTGACTCCTTCTGCCTTCCTGTTCTTTCTTTTCTCCTCTTTGTTAGTCCTGCCTATACTTTCTGCCTAGCCACTGGCCAATTAGTATTTTATTTATTGACCGATCAGAGCAACACATTTGCCATACAGAACATCCCACAATACTTGGGAAAAACCAAAAGTTGAGTTGAAGTTGTTGGATCTAAGAAGGGGTGGTGTAGTTCCCAGACAGAGGCACAACACTGGAAAATGCACAAAGAAGAATGTGCACAGGGTTACCAAGAGTATATTTATTTAAACATTTGTAGATCTGGTTCAGAAGAAGCTAGGCTATGCAGGCCTCATTTGGTGTGCTGAAGATTGGTGATCGACTTCAGCAACCAGAAGTCTGAGAGGAGTATATGTGTATAATATGGCCCAGCTTACTGAAGACATGAGACACTTATCCAGGGATGACTTGTTTAAACCACTTCACAGAAAAGGGAGTAGGGAGTTGAAATCCCACCTCTATGCTATCTCTTAAGCCACATGTTGGAGTATCTATGGTAATCTTGAAGAAATATGACAATTTTTTAAATCAGAGAACTCAACTTTCTCTAAATTTTTTGCATATTTTAACTAAAATTTTAATATATATTTAATATTTAATAATAATGAGTTCTATTATAATATTTTCATATATATCATTGGACTTTGATCATATGTGCCTCGCCTACCTTTCCTCCTCCCTTGTTCATTGGAACTCCCATTTTTTAATCCTTCTGTTTTCACAACACATATACAAGTATGTTTGTATGTGTCATGTAAGTAGGATTACAATCTATGAATGTACACATGTGAGTTGACTATATCCATAGTCAATTGAGATTCTTCATATGAGAAAGCATGCAGCAGGCATTCTAAACCCTCTTGTTCACGTAGAAGTTTACCCAGCTCTTTGCCATGTGTGCTGCTCTTTGCAGTTATTAGGAGCTTACACATTTATCTTTAGCAGGATTTCTTATCTATAAGATGATGTACTTTTTGAGCAACAACACTGTGTCTTCTCCTATGCCATGTATGCATCCAATTTCCAACACTATTATTTTCTCCTACCCAAGGTAAAGATCGAACTATCTGGGCCACCACTTCTCCTATGATCTGTCCTTTAGAAGAAAAGTAATTATTGGCAAAAAATATATTCTATGCTGTTATTAATACAATATAATTACTACCATTCCTTCAGTCAACATAGTCATTGAATTCTGTGTGCTACAAACTCTACATGTGCCATTTATCTCTACATTCTATAAGTTCAATATCAAGGAGAAAAAGACAGTTACTTAATAGCCAAATAAAATAAATTTTTACAGATATCCAACTCTATGGAGGGCACAAAGGAAAACAGAGAGAAATGTAGCCATGTTTAAACTTTAGAAATAAGCAGAAGGAGAAGGTTGGAAAGCAAAGCTTGTGTTGGGTCAAATGCTGAAAGCGTGATAAGCTTTTCAAACTGTCTTCTGGAAAGGGAGAGACATTTAGAAAGAAGAATTAGCCTGAGGGAAGGAAATGACATGTGGAGCTGGTTCTTTGATCTGAAATGCCCAAGCGACCACTGGTGCCTGGATCTCTGGAAAGTAGAGTGTCCAGAGACAGAAACATGAAGTCACCCCTCTGAGCACTAAAAAGACACAGGGAGAATCTTTTCTTTCTTGTCTTACTGATGATGCCAAAGTCCTTCCTTTCCATCTATAGTTTACAATGAATTGACATCTCACCACAATCAGACAGGGATATTGAAATACCAGCCTTACTATTGAGTACACTGCTCGGTGATTGCAGCATGGTTCGAATGTGCCAGAGATTGCCTCCCTCCAGCACCCAGGCTAAGGCTATGCTGACACACGCACACCTTTGGGCCTGAGCTGGACATTACATTAGTGCTCTTCCTACTTTATTTTTTATTTTATTTTATTTATTTATTTATTTATTTATTTTTTTTTGGTTTTTCGAGACAGGGTTTTTCTGTGTAGCTTTGCGCCTTTCCTGGAACTCACTTGGTAGCCCAGGCTGGCCTCGAACTCACAGAGATCCACCTGGCTCTGCCTCCCAAGTGCTGGAATTAAAGGCATGTGCCACCACCGCCCGGCTATCTACTTTATGTTATTATGGAATGTGGTACATGAACTATAGTGTGTACAGTGGTTTCTTTATTGTGGCTTTTTGGTATTAATGTATTAGATAAGGATTTTCCCCAATATCTGTAATGAGTTCAACACTGGCACCTCTTTTCTTATGTAAGTGTCAGCGTGAAACAGCAAGAACTTGTTTTACCATATCATTGACATGGAGGACACAGTGATTTGATAAAATCTTAAAAATTTTATCAAATCACTGTGTCCTCTGAGTTGTACCTTTTCTTATTTCATTCTTTATTTCTGTGATCACTAATGAGCATGGGATAATATTTCATTGTGGTTTTTGTCTGTGGAAAATCCTATTCACAGCTTTTAGCATTAAAGTTCTTATTAGATTGCTATGCTATTGTTACAGTAAAACTGAAAGGTTAATGTCCAAAGCTAGACCATTCCATATTTAGAAAGTTTAAAAGCATAGAATGAGTCAGAAGGACTTGGTCCCTGTCTTAAGAAAAAGTTCAGTATCAAGACAATTGATAAACATAGAAAATGTAATCAAAGGTACTTTGAGAATGTTAAAAGATTAGAAGGCTGGACATACTATTTAAAACTCATAGCCCTGAAATAGATTGGCACCTTTGGTGTTTCAGTGAATTATCTCCAGTCCATTGAAAATTGTTAATGCCAGTTGGGCGGTGGTGGCACGTGCCTTTAATCCCAGCACTCGGGAGGCAGAGCCAGGTGGATCTCTGTGAGTTCGAGGCCTGCCTGGTCTACTGAGCGATCCAGGACAGGCACTAAAAGTACACAGAGAAACTCTGTCTCAAAAAACAATACAAAACAAAACAAAACAAACAAAAAAGTGTTAATGCCTAAGGGATGTCCTGGAAAAGGAGAATGAAAAGGAAAGCTGAGAATCCTGAATCTCTCTAGAGACTCTCGTGGAAATAAGACCAGTGATAGTAACTAGCCTCACCCATTCCTTGTTTTGTTTTATGTTGTCTCCACACCCTGATCCAGAGTTGATTAGCCCTTTCTTCTCCTCATTTGGCAGATTTGCTGCCTCTTAGGAAAGGGGATGAAAACTCTATAAGTAAAACAGCCTCACCCCATGCTATCTTTTTACAAAATGTTTTTACTGTTTGAGAATCCCACATCTGCATGTATGATGTTTCTGTAATCAAACCCTTCCAACTCCTGCTCTTTCATATCATCTCCTACCCCCAACCCAGTTTTCCCTCTCACCTCCATGTGCTCATTTTTAAATCCACTGAGTTCACTCAGTGTTGCAAAACTTGGTCACCTCTACCACATAAAGCAATCAATTGTCAGTAACTCTTCACCTAAGGACTGGCCTGGCCACTCTTTGTGCGTAACTGCATTAGGCCTGGCTTAATCTATACAGACAGGTCTTATGCATGCAGTCACAGCTGCTGTGAGTTCGTAGTGTGATAACCTGTCATGCCCAGCAAATACTGCTTCTTTGCAGATGTCGAGTAAATCTGACTCTTACAACCTCCTTGTTTTCTCTTTCTAGATGTTTCTTGAGAAGAGGGGAGGGGGGATGATACAGATGTTCCTTCGGGCCCAGTGCTCTTATTTTCTTATTCTCTGCATGTTGTCCCATTGTGGGTCTCTGTATTCATTCCCATCTACTGCAAAAATACACTCTTGCTCTGCAGTGAATTTCATTAATCTTGTTCCTCTGTGCATTTGAGACACATTTAGAAAGGTTTAATCACATTTTATTTTCTCTAATATTGTATAAATTACATCATAAATTTATATTGTGACTTCAGACATTTTGAACAATTTTTATTTATGATGTATTCTTCTCGAATAGTTCTTTTTATTTTGTTTTTTATTTTATAAATTATTTTATAATTTAATTTAATTTTACATATCAGCCACAGATTACCTTGTTCTCCCCCCTCCTGCCCCCTGCCTTCCCCCCACCCCACCCTCATTCCCATATCCTCCAGGGCAAAGACTCCCCTGAGGATTGAGTTCAACCTGGTAGATTCAGTCCAGGCAAGTCTAGTCCCTTCCTCCCAGGCTGAGACAACTGTCCCTGTATAAGCCCCAGGTTTCAAACAGCCAACTCATGCACTGAGGACAGGACCTGGTCCCACTGCCTGGATGCCTCCCAAACAGATCAAGCTAATCAACTGTCTCACTTATCCAGAGGGCCTGATTCAGTTGGGAGCTCCTCAGCTATTGGTTCATAGTTCATGTGTTTCCATTAGTTTGGCTATTTGTCCCTGTGCTTTATCCAACCTTGGTCTCAACAATTCTCGCTCATATAAACCCTCCTCTTTCTCGCCAACTGGACTCCTGGAGCTCCACCTGGGGCCTGGCCGTGGATCTCTGCATCTGGTTCCCTCAGTCATTGGATGGGGTTTCTAGCATGACAATTAGGGTGTTTGGCCATCCTATCACCAGAGTAGGTCAGTTCGGGCTGTCTCTTGACCATTGCCAGTAGTCTATTGTGGGGATATCTTTGTGGATTTCTGTGGGACTCTCTAGCACTTTGCTTCTTCCTATTCTCATGTGGTCTTCATTTATCATGGTCTTTCATTCCTTGTTCTTCCTCTCTGTTCTTGATCCAGCTGGGATCTCCCGCTCCCCTAAGCTCTCAGGGTCGAATGAATACTTCTTTTTAGTTTCCTGTTATAACAAGTTTTGAGACTGTGCTGTGGTGTTTCACTTGGGAAGAGTGGTCAGTGTAAAGTTTTCCAAATCTAATGTGAAACTAGCAACAAGGGTCAATTCCTGGGTCATTTTTACATCACTCCTGAGCAGAGCTGATTTCTATAGGTGAGGCTAAGTCTGCACCTCATGAGTTTTAGCTCACCTTGGCTCGAAGGAGGTTGTTGAAAACAGTCACAATAATTTCCTACTCTAAATAATGAAGGCAGAAATCAAGGAGGAGTGGTTTTTTACTCCTTTATTTTAATTTAGAATCCCCTGATAGAATTTTTAAAACTGGTTTTCCAATATAGTCTCAGCACTTCTGATTTAGTTTTTCTTTGCCAATGGTCCAGGAGTGTGGGTTGGGCGGGGCAACTCACATGACTGACATCATTATTACTGGTATGCCAGTCACTGCCTCTGGCTTTTTTTTCTTCACAGGTGCCATCATTTCTCACAGAGACCAAAAGCTCCACGACTTGAAGCCCCACTCCTATAAGCCATTACAGTTGAAATGGTTTTTGTCAATGTTCTGCAGACTTCGTCTGGTGATTGAAAGTTTCAGTGCTGAATCACATGCATGATTCTAGGAATGTTTGTGTCAGTGTGTAAGGATGGAGTAAATATGCCTTTTTTTGTTTTATTCCCAGAAAATACTGAGAGATGTGAGTGAAGTTCATTACTCTCAACATGTACAGCCAAGGCACAATTCTGTTTGTTTTTCAATTCTGTCAAAATAATTCTCATTGTACAAGACTAACAACCATTCAGCTTGATAAGGCTCAACATACTATCACAATCTCCTCACAAATAACAATTAGGTTTGAAAATAAATTTGATATGACTTACATGAATGCAAACCAGTACCGGGCATTAACTATGAATGACAACAACTAACTTTATATATTCTCTGCTCTTGAGGAAATCATAGACATCAATTTAAAAATTGTCATCTCTTCTTCATTCTGTGGGATTGGTACCAGTATCTTGTAGGGGAATAAGAGGCACTGGTGTGAAGGCTCTGTAAAACACCAGTCACTCTTTCCTGAGGAATGTTGCCCATGATAGGGCTACTTCTCATCACTTACAACTTTTCATAAAGAGCCAAAATCAAATCTGTTTTCTCTCAGGAAGCAGCATTTTACTTTCAAACTCTCTATATTAGAGATTTTAAAAAAATATATTTTTGACTATTCTTTGTACATGGAGCAGGTCATTTTTCTTTCCTAATTGAGGAGCTTCTGATAACTCTGTCATCACACTCTAATGTCTAAGCCACTCAGAATTACAGCAGTATTTATTCATGGAGTCTTGTAAGATTGAGCTACAACTGTAACTTCACTTCTGCAGCAATTCTTTACCTCACGAAAGTATGATGGTCTACAACTGAGGAAACAAAACCAATTTGTAGTGGGTAGCTGTTCCAGCTTTGACCTGGAAGTACTACCCCCATTGAGGCTTTGGTAACTGTCATGCCTACAAGGTGGGATTGAGACAGGAGCCCTTAAGACCTGAGATGCGGATGGGCTGGCTCTCTTGGTTCCTGGATCCTGGATGCTGGAGGTACATTGAGCAGAGTTCTCTAGAGAACACCCCTGGACTGTGCTACACCTTTCCTGAACCCTGTAACCTATCCCTTTAATCCCACAAAATAAACCTCCCTTTTAAATATGTGGAGCTGCCTTAATACAACAACCAATACCAATTGTTCTCCAAAATAAAGGAAAAAGTTCTACTACTGCTGTATTTATCTGGAATGTTATCAAATGTTTCCCATGTGAGCCTCTGGAAAGGCAGCAACATCAATTAAAGATGTTGTATAAGACATGGTACGTTTTAATGGTATCTAAATAAGTAACATTATATATGGAAAATACGAAATTATTTTTCTTAGAAACTTCATAAAAGTGGGTTATACACATGAGAAAATCAGCACATAGCAACCTGTCAAGGAGATTATTCAGGATTCTAGAACAAAATCAGACATTTCTGAAAGTGAAAAATACAAAGTTATTTTAAAAAAAAAAAGAACAAAGAACTGAACATAGAAATCCCATGGAAGGGTGTCCTGTTGGGCTACTAAGACATACAATTTAGTCAATTAATTAGATTTACTTTGAAAGAAAATGAAATTTTTTAATTGGGAGCATCACAGCAAAGGAATTACCCAAGAAAGAACAGTTTCAAATGAACAATAAAAAAGTAGGTTAAAGAGTGCTAGGAAAAGTCTCTACTTCGTGTTACATTCAGGTTCTTCACTCACTGTAGCCATGTATGAAATTATAGACTAGCAAACCTATGACTATGTGGCCTGAAAATGTGCCTAATAGAAATAGCAGCTGATCACACATAAAAATAATGAAACAAAAACAAGCAAACAAAAACAGAGAAATAGAAGCCTCCAAATTTCTCCTCTGTGTAATGTTTGTCTCAAAAATTCAATCTCATCACTGAAAACAGCTACAAAGTAAAGAAAACACAGTAACCTACCGTACATTGTCATGGCTTCATCTACAGTGTAGGTATTAATCTGTAGTAGAGAAAGAACACAGGAGAGAAATTTCCATAAATTTCACCAAGTTAAAAACATCACATCTTCACAGGCATAAAAGAATATCTGCAGAAGAGATTCCTTAATGATGTTAGCTTCTGTGGACTCCATAGGGAGCACATGCTCATGTTCATTTGCGAGCTTTTCCATAAGGTAGGAAAAATCTAGTTACTGATGATTGTATGCTTACCATTTGCTTTTTAATAAGATTCCAACCCTTTCCAAACTAGAGTCCACCCCTGAGAGAATATCTGAAACTATACAGTAAAATTTTACAGGAGATATGAACTTTTTATCTACCATTATAATTTAGATAAAAAATAACTGTAGAAATGCCAACTTTAAATATATAATTTCTTAGGAAAAGACTGTTCTATGTATCTTTAATTGTGATAAGAAATATTTACCACAATTTGTTTGAAAGATCATATTTTTCTGTTATTAAGCTGTTATTCCGCCTTCCTGACACTCAATACAAAACTTTAAAAAACATAGAGGTTTGAGAGATGGTCCAGGAGATAAGAAAGAGTGCTTACTACACTTGTAGAAGATGCAGGTTCATTTCAAAGCTTCTTTGGCCCCTTAAGTTGGATCATAGACTGAACTTCAGTTCTAGAGGACCCAAAGCTTTTACCTGGCTTTCATGGACTCCTTCACATGCATGGTGCACATGAACTTAAGCAGGAAAACACACATACACATAAAACCAAGCTATCTATCAGTCTTTACAAAAACTTTCAAAACCAGGCCAATACCAAAATGTTAAGTATTATTAATATTAGTATTACTAATTATTTGTTGATATACTTCTCATGTCTTTTTATTAAAATTGTCATCTGATTGCATTGGTATCCTTGTGAATATTTATTAAGCTTCAATTTTATCATGCAGAACTAAATAACCTTCACTCACGTTTCAAATAGTTTTTGATTTGAAACTAAATTTTTTTTTGAGTTGCTTGTACTTATTTGAATCCTACTGAGCTTTCTATTTAACCTACAAGTATTTTTTACATAAATTAGTTTGTACAGCTTTGGTATGCCATTCCAAATGATATTTTATCCCTTTATATCTATGAGTCTTATAAAAAATGTTATAACCAAAAGATGGTCTATGGTGATATTTTATTTGTACTGAAATATGATTTTAATTGTTTGTTAATAACTAAAGTTGCCCGGTGATCAGAGCTAGATCAGAGCTATTAGAGCCATAGCAAAAGCTGGGCACTGGTGGTGCAAGCCTTTAATCCCAGCACTTGGTAGGCAGAGCTAGGTAGATCTCTGTGTGTTCACAGATACAGCCAGCATTGGAGACACACGCCTTTAATCTCAATACCAACCATAGAAGACCTGGAGGGCTGTACAGACAGGCAGTGACGAGGCAGTCATGTGGTTGGTTTTACAACCAATGAGAAGGCAGAACAAAAAGTCTATATAAAGATAAACAGACAGGAAGTTGCTCTCTTTCAGAGAGGTCTCTTGGTTGAAGAGGCTAGCTGCAGCAGGCGGGTAAGGCTCTTAGCTCTGATCTCTTGGCTTTCTTCTTTACATTGGTTCTGTGCTTTTTATTTAATAAGATGGTTTGTTACACCTACAATGGTCCATGAAGAAAAAGTAAAGATTTTTTTCCTTAGCGAGCAAAGATTCTAAGCAAACACATTACTCGTTATTTATAAATATTTTCTACATGTGAGTTGATAGGAATAAAATATAATGATTAGAGTGGCCAGTAAGGATGGCCTTCCTTATCATATAATGTTTAAACCCAGTTTTCTGCTTGTCCAATCAAGTATTATACAACATGACTTTCCAGTTTGAATGGAAATATCATTTAGTCATTTGTGAAAATCACAAACACATGGAAAGTAGCAATGAAAATTCTGAATGGTTGGAAAGGTAAATGTTAATTAGGACATATAAATTTTGCATGAATATTTCTATGAAATGTCAGAATTCCACTAAATGAGTGACTGTGTGAATTAAAGGAAATTTCTCCATTATGATAATAGACAGGCACTTCTGACATGTGTCTTAATTGATTGCATATCTGACAGTTTCACAGAAGGAAACATAATGCCACATATCAGAGCTGTCATCATTGTTTTGAATATTCAGATGGCATATTTCCATTTGTTGATTCCAAGAGAACCAATTTTATAATTTACTGATAGATAATAGCTGGGTATATTGACTTAAGTTCATCATTATATTGAATTTTCTAAAATATTAAACAGAAATGTAATGTTTTAATATTATGGGAACAAAATTGACAGTCCAGTGTTGCAGGAATCTTAAAAGTTCTTATTAATAAAATCAAACCCGGAGCCAGGTATTGGGGTTAATGCTGGTAGATCAGAGAGACAGAACAAGCCACAGCTATCTCACCTCGCCGGATCCTCAACTGGTCTTGTCTCCTCAGACTGGAGGCCTCTGAGTCCTCATCCGGAATGGGTCTCAGCTGAATTACTGCTCAAAAGCCTGAATGCTTAACCAGCCAAAATCTTCTAGTTTCTGGTCCTCACGCCTTATATATCTTTCTGCTTTCTACCACCACTCCCTGGGATTAAAGGCTGGCTTTCTGGGATTAAAGGCATGTGTCACCAAGCTTGGCTATTTACAATGTGGCCTTGAACTCACAGAAATCCAGAGGAATTTCTATCTCTGGAATGCTAGGATTAAAGGTGTGAGTGCCACCATTTTCTAGCCTTTGTATCTAGTGGCTGTCTGTTCTCTGACCCCAGATAAATTTATTAGAGTACACAATATTTTGGGGAACACAATACCACCACAGTCCAGAGTTTTTGTTGCTTTTGTATATAAAAATTATCTTTGAGATAATGCATATTTTACTACTCATCTCCCTACTTACCATTCTAAGAGACTGCAATTTAAACTGATGTACTGAGAGTTTTTATATTTTTAAATCATTCAAGTTTATTTTTGTAGCATGGGGGCTACAGATGAAGAGACATATATGGCAAGTTTTGGAACAATCCTCAGTGCAGAAACTTCAAACCCTATGGAGTTGGGGTGTACTACACTCAGCACATGGGTGAGTTCTTACTGAGCTTCCTACAATCTCCTGGCACCCAACTGTCTAGAAGTGTCAGTTCCTATCCTGGTGTTTATTTTTAATTTTTTGAAAGTTTAACACACATGTACAATGTATTTGTATCATACTCACCATCCTTCATCTTCTCACAGAAACCCAACACAGTTCTCAATTTCCCATCATGTTCTTTATAAAATAATTATTAGACTCATTCCCTGGAGCATGGCCTACATACAATAAACCATACTGCTAGAAAAACTGACCTTCCACCAGCAACCAGAAGCTTCCAGTGACTTTCATCCAGGGGAGGGTGCATTGTGAACCCATTCCCCATCTATAATGGAATGGAGATTGGCTTAATCTTGCACTGGTCTTATGCAGACAGCCATAGCCACTTTGAGTTTGTAGGTAGAGTGGTCCTATTATATACAGAAGACACTACACAGTGGCCCTTATCAGCATGTGGCTCTGTTTACAATCTTTATACCACACCTTCTTAAGTGTTCTCTAAGCCCCAGGAGAGGAGGGAGTAATATCTATGTCTCATTTGAAGCTGACACTTACTTTAAGCTTTGACTAGACATTTAGAAGTTCAGAAAATAACTACCTGCTTTTCTTAGATGTAAGGAACAGAATCTATCTCTGTGTGGAGACAAGCATTTGTCTCCTCTCTCATGGATCAATCCAGTGGTGCAGGTTGGTGATCTCTCTAGGACACCACTCTAGCACTATGCTAATACACCTTTTCCTCCCCCAATCACTATGCCCTACTTCAGCCCCTACAAGCTGAGCTACCAGGAGGTTTTGTAGGGTCTGCCTGCCTCCCTGAGCCCTGACTCCAAAGGTCATGATTGTTTCTTTTCTTCCATTTGGCCTTGTTTTTCAGATTCTGGCTAGAGCCTGCATATGATTTTAAACATCCTAATTAATGCTTTGGGCTTTCTTGCTTTGTTTCTAAACCCCTCCTACCTGCTGTGGCTGACCTTCTTGGCAGCTTATCTTTGCCATTCTCCCCTGGGCTGTAGTGAGACTTACAGCTTGCTTGCTCTTTGGTTTTCCTTTTAAAGTCTAATAAATTGTCATGAAACTTCAGACAGAAGTTGGAGTCTATTCTTTGCCTTTAATTCTGTTTCTGTCTGCTCTTAAATTCTTTTATTGATGAGACTTACAACTTCAAGAGGGGTCCCAATTTTCCCAGTATTATATGATGGCTGAGCTGGGACTCCCTGAGATTTCTGCTAACATGCCTTTCCTATATTTTAATCCTTAATTGACAGAGGAAAAAGAGCCCATCCCTACATTCCCCAATGCTGGCATAGTGTGTTTTCCATATTGCCTTGGTAGGATATCAGGAATGTGGGAGATTTCATGCTTAGGTTTTTTTCTCTCTTACAATTATAACTAAGGAGTTAGTGAAGCATTTACTTCTCCCTTTGAGTTTTCTTATGTTGCTGGAGAGATTTAAGGATATTGACAATGATTCTGCTGTTTTGTCCGAATGTATAGCTACACCTCATCGTTCTTTTCTATAAAAAAATTCTGATTTTATGTTATTACATGTGGAATTTTGTTGTGCCCCTTTAAAGAACATAGGGTTCTGTCACTTTACAGTTATTTGAAATTGAATTGATCCTTTCAAAGCTTGCTTTTATGTGTGCTTAGAGCAGTCTTTAGTGGATGGTTACTTTATCACCTTTAGCAATGTGAGACTTTTTTGTGACCTTTTTCAACTACCTTATGTAACTGAGCCTTCGCACCTGCTCTCAACTCCGGTCTCTGTTCTCTCTCTTTCAACGCTGCCCTCTGTTTGCATCACCCTTCTAAGGTGATGCTGTAAGTTTGCCTCTAGGAAGTAAATAGGACAATTATATTAATGTCTATTTCCAACTGTCAGTGTCTGACTCTTTGCTTTCTGTTGCCCAGTATCTGAAAACAACTATTTCATGTATTTTTGTTACTGGTGAATTGTTTAAGGTGAAGGTCTAATCTCTTTCATTTAATTTCTCTTTGAAGCTAGATGTAAGTGGTTTTATTTGCTGTATTTTCTTCTCTTCCATTAACTATCCGTTTGCCAATGAGTTCATCTGAGGCTGATCCACTCTTACATGGCACAGGATAAAAGACAAAGGGTTTTACTTCAGGACTGGGCCTGTAAAACCACATAGTAACCAACAGTCCTGGGAGAAAACTGTAGCTTCAGAAATTTTGTGCCTAACATTTCACATCCTGATCCTCCACTCAGTGTTGCTGTTATCAACATAATCTCTGGCTTCCCAATAGAGGGAAGCAGGGGGTGGGGGGTGGAGGGAGTGGGGGGGTTGGGCTGCCTTGCTTTCATGGTGTAAAGCATGGCACCACAGATCAGGCTATCTTCCAACTCACCTGCCTCTAAAAGTGTATACTACCACACCAAACCGGACAGCTGCATCAAGAAAAATACAAACAGATCCATACTTAACACCCTGCACAAAATTCAACTC
Organism: Peromyscus leucopus; assembly: GCF_004664715.2. NCBI lineage: Eukaryota > Metazoa > Chordata > Mammalia > Rodentia > Cricetidae > Peromyscus > Peromyscus leucopus. The sequence goes on from NC_051069.1 coordinate 81,590,852, forward strand.
CAAATAGATCAAAGATATCAACACAAAATCAGATACATTGAACCTGATAAAAGAGAAAATGGAAAATACTCTTGAACTCATTGGCATAGTAAAAAACTTTATGAACAGGAAACCATTAGCACAGACATTAAGATCAACAATAAACCAGACCTCAAGAAACTGAGAAACTTTAGCATGGCAAAGGAATTAATCAACAAGATGAAACAGCAGTGTACAGAATGGGGAAATATTATTACCAACATATCCAATAGAGGACTAATAGCTAAAATATATAAAGAGCTCTAAAACCTAGATTTTGAGAAAATGAACAACCCAATTAAAATGGAGTAAAGATCTAAAAAGATAATTCTAAAAAGAGGAAACTCAAGTTACTAAGGAACATGTAAAGAAGTTTCCAACATCTTTAGCCAGCAGGGAAATGCAAATGAAACCTACTTTGAGATTTTATTTTACACTCATCAAAATGGCTAAGATCAATAGAACACAGACTGGCTCACGCAATTGAGAATGTGGAGTAAGGGAAACACTCACTCATTGCTGGTTGGAGCACAAACTTACATAGCCACCGTGAAAATCAATCTAGTGACTCCTCAGGATGCTGGGAATCAATCTACTTCAAGATCCAACTCTACCACTCATGGGGCATAGAGCCAAAAGATGCTTCATCCTGCCCCAAGGACATTTTGTTCAAACATGTTCATTTTTGCTCTATTCATAATAGCCAGAAATTGAAAGCAACCTAGATGTCCCTTAGCAGAAGGACAGATAAAGAAAATGTAGTGCATTTACACAATGAAATATTACTCAGCCACTAAAAAAAATGAAATCGTGAAATTCACAGGTAAATGAATGGAACCAGAAAAAAAATGATCCTGGATGAGGTAATCCACACTCAGAGATTCAAAGATGGTATATATTTACCTACGTGTAGATATTAGCTCTTAAGTCAATGATGACCAAGCTACAATCCCTAGGACCACATAGGTTAGGTATAGTTAAGGCACTGGGAGTTATATATATATATATATATATATATATATATATATATATATATATATATATCTCCAATAGAATAGATAGCTATGGATGGATGGATAGATGGATGGATGGATGGATGAATGGATGGATGGATGGGGAGAGAAACTGATATGGGAGGATCAAGTAGAGAGCAAAGGGGGATGGAGGAGTGAATATGGGGAAAGACATCTAAATGATATCACCTAATAATGGGAGAGACTGAGCCCCAAATGGCTGTCTCTTGTCATGAAATGAAGCATCTAATACCAGGAATGGATCACAGCTAATGAAGTTGCTGGTCAAAGAGTTCCATGGGAATCCCCAAACAACCCAAGATGTTGCCAAGAATGTAGGGTGATCTTCACAAACTAATAACAAGGCCCCATTGCTGAAGACAACATCTGCACTACTTATTAAAAATTGAGATGTCAAGTAAGTGCCTACCTGGAGTCTTCACCCCTACATTCCAATGTCTTTGGTACAAGGATGTACTCTGTACACTCTTAAAAGAAAAATGTAAACATCAAAGCAACCACAAACCCTTTATCTACAGCAGTGTACTGCCTGCAAGATATGCTATAGCAATGGTAGCACAAAGCTTGTGGAAGTAACCTACCAATAACTGATTAGATTTAAGGTCTACTCCATGAGATCAACTCATCCCGACACTGTTTGGGTGACCAAGAACATGAGACTAGATAGTCCAGAGACCTAGAGCAAAACCAAATAGTACTGTTCGAAAAAAAAAGTAGCAGTAAAAAGATTCCTTGTGACATTCTGTTACACTCATAGATCAATACCTTGCTCACCCATTACCAGAGAAGTTTCCTTGTGCAGAAGATGGGAACAAATACAGAGATCTACAGCCAGGCAATATGCACAGAGAGAAATTGAAACAGTCAGCCCTAAATGGGATGTTCTATTAAATCCCTCCCCTCATGACTCAGGGAACCCTGAGGTACAGGAGGAGGTAGAAAGAGTATAAGAACCAAGAGATAAGGAGGTCACCTAGAAACATGGCCCTCTAAGTTGACATGTTCAATCCTCATATGATCTCAAAGAGGCTGAGGCAGTAGGCACAGGCTTTGCACAGTATGCTGCACCAGGTCGGACCCTAGAGCTGAATGAAGAAGTGGATACATGCCATCATTCCTAAGCCAGAAACAATGTGCAATTGATAACTACTTGGTAATGGTCATTAGGTTTCTCCAAGGGAGTGTCAATGTGGAAACAAACTAATTTTCAGGGTAGGGTGCATGCCCAGCAATAGATGGCCAACAGAAAATGAACTCAGTGATATCATGGGAGGTTTGTTCCCTGTCCTATAATTTCATGTCTGGAATTTTCCTTAAATTTTTTATTATTTATTTTACTTATTTACATAGTCTTCTTCTCTCTTTTTATCCTACATGTCCTTTGCATATATATTTTATGGCTTCCAGTTTAGTATTTTTATGGGATTCCTGAGTTTGTGATCATATGGGTCACTTTGTCTATATGTGTCTTTTGTGTTTCAGGGCTCTATTTCTCTGTTTATTTTATCCAATTGCAATGTGTTTGTTTTTATTTTATTTTATCATTATCTATTATTTTCTAATGAGAGACAGAAATGGAATGGATCCAGGTAGTAGGGGATGTGAGGAGGAACTTGACAGAACAGGGAGAGGAAACCATAATCAGGATATATTATGTGAGAAAAAAATCTATATTCAATAAAAGGAACAAATATTTGAAGAACTGTCACTCATTACCATCTTTGTACTCCTCACTCACTTATGCCAGAAGGAAAGATATACCTTTTACTGCTTCTTACAAGCTAACATTAAGGAAAGCCTAGAAATGATGAGTCATGTGACCTCTAGTCATGGGAATCTTACCAAAATGGAACTGGATTAGAAAGATAAGTATCTCAGCACTGGCATCATTACTAGTCAAAACCCAGCAGTATATTTAGTGTTCTTCATCAAAAGGGGGGCTTTCAGTTTCCTCTCTGCCTCTCCCAATTCCCATCCAGAAGGCTTTGGCTGCCTCTTCTGCATGCAACCTTCTTTCTCATAAGAGGCACAGCCTTCTTTTCTAACTCTATGAAGATACTTTCCAACTCTCCAGACTGTCTTTGGTAACTACACTGGCTAGTTCCTGAATGTCCAGGTCTACTCTGGGGTCCACATGCTGCTAACTTGTGCAGTGCTGTGCTAGATGACCCTGATGATCAGAGAATGTCTGTTCTCTCTGCACCTGGCAGACAGGGATGCTCTGGTCATAGATCTCTGCTGATTTAGTGCTGTTGTTTGCTTCAGCCCGGGAGTGAAGTAGGCTGTAGCCTTGGTTCCTGTTCTTTATCAAAACATTGGATCAGACATGAATATTCAATATTTTTACAGTTTCCTTTACTCCTGTGTGTAATCCTCCTTGGGCAGCTTCTCTTGGCTAGCTCTTGTCTGCTAGAGGCATGTTTGACACAATATTATTGCGCTTTGTGTTGGTATTCCATCTTTACATACTCTATATCAAGTCAAAATTATCACCTCAGTCAACCATATCTCTTCCGGAAAAATCCACAAGGAGATACTGTCAAGATCCCATTTCTATGTGCTACAAAAGTAAACCCCAAATGTCTATAGCAACTCTACAATTTCAGCATGGCAACAAGCTTGCTTGACATCATATGCAGATAACTGTTGAATTTTGTTTACTACTAATGGTACAAAGATAAAACTTTACACTGAATTTGGCGGTTGCTTCCACAATATCATCTCCACTTTCATAGACACATTGCACTAGCAGTCCCTGGCACTTGGTTAGGAATGCATCTCAGTAACAGAGCACTTTTCTATAGCACCTGAGGCACTTGATTTGATAATTAGTACTGTAACAAAAATAAATAAATAAATAAATAAATAAATAAACAATTTCCTTTGCTTTAATCTAAAAATGAATGCATAAAAATATACACAAATATCGACTAAATTTTGACAAAATATTTTAGTTCCTTCTAAATGCTAAGTGCATGCAAAGATAAAATTATGAGTCAATGATCTTTTACGAACAACTGATTAATAATTTTCTCTGTAAATGTATTATATTATGTTAAATACATAATATGTGAGCTATAAGCTACAGAAATGTTCAATATACAAGGTAAAGTATGCATAATGCCTCTCTCTCAAAGGAAACATAATCTTTAGCTAAGGATATGTATTTGAAATATGGTAACTGAATCAGATATATCAATATGTGTGAAGTAATGTATCCATGAAGAGAAATGATGCTTCTACTCAAACGGAGGAAATTAGTATGCATCATTAAAAACATATGAGGTATAAACTATAATAACATCTTGTTGAAATGATTCAGTGAGCCTCAAAATATGCTTGTTGCTAAAAAAATCCTTGAGGAGATGTCTTATTTCTCTTGTCAATCACTATGGGTTGAATCTTTTTAAGATATAACTTAGAAACAGTGAAATGGCTTAGTTGGTAAAGTTACTTAACTCTACCTGAGTTCAATACTTTAAATCTGCATGAAAGTGAGAAGAGAGAACCAATTCTACAAAATTGACCTCTTACCTTCAAATGTGTACTGCAATGTGCACATCTATGCACATATCATGCACAAATGCAAGCACACAATAATAATCCACTTTAAAAATAAATAATTTAATACTTATTTTGATGTCTTAATTATCTAACCCTTTCATTTAATTAAAGTAAGAACATGAAAACAGAACTTATAACAGGAGCATAAAATCACTTAACTTATGCATGAAATGTTCATTAGTTTTGTACTTCTAGAGATAAATTATTGAGTTTCCTTTCAAACCTAGTTATTATTTTCAAAGAGCCATTAGGAATGCAGTGTGAAATCATATGCATACTCCAGTCCTCCTTCTCCATTTCCAACTATGGCCTAATTATAAAAGAAGTTCTCTTGCCTTTATGTCAAAATTTTAGATGATTTTATCTATTTGTTCTTTTACCTTTAACCTTTCTTTATGCTATGATGTCATCTACCTTGTACATTCTCACCTCAAACTAGTACAAAATTTTGCTTAGTAAAATTTACATTGAGGTTTTATAAAATTTCAGGAGAGCTATGTTAAATAATTTATTAAGTAATACAAATATATATTAAAATAAAATGTATGTACATATATATGTTTATTTATCCATAATACAAAAGACCATGGATGCACTTTTTTTCATCCTATCTCTAGAATTTCTAATGAACATTAATTATAGTCTATAAAAAATGATCACACTTGTAAACCAAGAAGCTGAGGCAGGGAGAGCACCTTCAAGGCCAGCTAGAGTTATATAGGAGTTGCTTAAAATAACTCCCTTCCCACCAAAAAAACCCTGGGGCCAGTGAATAAAGGTGCTGGCCATGCAAGCCTGACAATCTAGTTTTAATTATTGGAAACAAACTGACTGCACAATACTGTACTCTGACCTGCAAATACATACTGTGGTATGCATACCAATGTATGCAAGCTCACACACACTCTCACATGCACTTATACACATAAAAACACACTATAGTTTCTTTAAATATGGTAATTCTTTGACTATTGTTATGATAAATAACATATTCTAAGTGTTTATAAATAATATGGAAACCAACAGGAAATTATGGAAATTTTGAATATAATAAAATTATAATCTACTAAAATAGAGTGATGTGTAGAAGCACTGTATAGTGTGTGTGTGTGTGTGTGTGTGTGTGTAAATTAGTTCTTGGAGATTTTTGTACAATGCTATTTACCCTTCCTCCCGAACTAACACTTTCTAGATGCACCCTGCTTTCCAAACTTTGCACCCCCCTTTTTTTAAACCTATGAAGACCAATTTGAGCTGTCCAAATATTTTTGGATGTGTTGTCTTCCACTGGAGCATGGCCAACTGTCTCAGTTAGGGTTTTAATGTTGTGAAGAGACACCATGAGCAAGGCAACTCCTACAAGGGAAAACATTTAATTGGGGCTGGCTTATAGTTTCAGAGGTTTAGTCCATTATCCTCATGGTGGGAAACACAGCAGCCTACAGGCAAACATGGTGCTGGAGAAGGAGCTGAGAGTTCTACCTCTTGATCCACAGGTAGTGGAGGCAACTGTGCGTCACACTGCATGTAGCTTGAGCAGAGTAGACTTCAAAGTCCACTACCACATTGACAAACTTCCTCTGACAACGCCATGCCTACTCCAACAAGGCCATACCTCCTAACAGTGCCACTCCCTATGGGGGCCATTGTAGAATACATTCTCAATGGTCTTAGTAACAAAAGCCCTGGAGTCAAATATCAGGGTGAAAGCTGAAAGATCAAAGGAGCAGAGCAGCCAGCTACTAGAAAGACTTCTTACCTCTAGGAGTCCTCAGACTGTAAGGGCCAAGCTCCTGTCTCCACCAGTCTTATCACTTCCTCTTTCCACCCAGCCATATCACTTCCTGTTTCCTCCTCTAAGTGCTGGGATTAAAGATATGTGCCTACACTGCCTGGCCTCTATTGGCTAGCTCCACACTCTGATCTCTAGATAAGCTTTATTTGTTAGAGCACACACAAAATATCACCAAGGCCATTTTCTTTCAAACCACCACATCAATTTACCAGGGTTTATACATTTAAAAGTCCATACCAGAGAAAAAGAAACACATCAAATAAGTTATGTAAGTTTACAATGTAGGAAATATAAAAAGAGCGCAATGCAAGCAAACAAAAGAAAATGATGTATTAAAGCAGAGAGAAATGCAACTCAAGATAAAAGGCCTAACAGTATCAGAAACAGGGGAAGAAATATTGCTACAGATTTTTCAGAGATAAATACTATAATAAGTACATATTATCATTACCTTTATACAATGTGCCAATTTTGTGAAATGAACAAATTATTTGAATCTTACAAATTCCTAATGATCATTCAAGAAAAATAGACAAGTTTTATCTATCTACCTATCTATCTATCTATCTAATCTATCTATATTATATATATATATATATATATATATATATATATATATATATATCAAAAGAAATAAATGTATAGTAAAAAAATCTTATAAATCACTTTAGACCGATACAAGTAGCAATTTTATCTTAACAATAATATCAATATTTTGTTTTCATTCTCTGTCTCATTACTTATTGGTATACACACTGGTGATGTTTTCCTCCAATGTTTCTGTACTTGAAGCAAAGATAATTTTGTAAAGCAGTTATTAGAGTCACAACATTCTAGTGTTGTAATATATAAATCAAATTATGGGAAGCAAAAATAGCAGTTGTTCCTGATATTCACATCTTCTTTTGCAAGTTTCACTGTCTATATAGTTTGCTTATAAACAGCTATAAAGTGACTGCTAAGGAAAGAATACTCTCTTGAACTGACTTAAGTGACTTTCTAAATGGCCCTTCATTCTTTTATTGTTATGAATTTCTAATATGTGTAAATTCAAGACATTTCAAAATGCATGGTTTATACCTATTATGTTCTAATTTTTCAGATAATTAACACTTCAACACCATGGGGGGTGGTGTTAGGTGATGAATCATCTCTAGAATTTAGCATTCACACACGAAGAAACACATACATACACATGTTATTTGCTTCACATTCAAACATTTTAAAAATTATTTGTTATTTTTATAAGCACCATTATCACTAAATATATTAATTAGTCCTATATTCTACTATCTTGCTTATGAACTGAAATAATTATTTTTCTTCATGTATTAGAGATTTGTAATAGAGATGATTTCAAAAACCACTTTATCCAAAAGACCAGACATCTTGACAAAACAAACAAACAAACAAACAAAAACAAAAAACAGAGAAGCATCAGAATTAAATGACTTCATACATCAAATAATAAGTTCAAATGGACTTAATGGGTGTATTTAGACTAGTCCAACCAAACACCAAAGAATATAAATTCTACTTAGCAGTACACAAAATATCTCTACAGTAGACCACATATTGGGACACATATTGGGAGAGCAAAGTTGGAAAGATTAAAATAACTTCGTGGTGTATCTTATCTGACCACAATAATGTTAAAACTTAACACAGAGAGCAAATAAATCTCTACTGAGTACATAAACTCATGGAGATTAGACAATTTATTACTGAATGATGAATGGATCAAGAAAGAAATCAAAACAGAAATAAAAATTTAAAGAAGTCAATGAAAATGACAGCACAATACAACACACTTCGGAGACACATTAAGTACATTCTTAAGAGGGAAATTTATAATGCTACATTAAAAAGTTGGAAACAGCACAAATAAAAGATTAAATGATGCACTTAAAAGTTGGAAAACAAAGGACCAAACAAACTCAAAACTCCCATCTAATATTTCATAAAGATAGAAAAAAAATCTATTGTAAAATTCAAGAGGAACCACAAAATACCCCGAATAGCTAAAACAATCCTGAGCATAAAGATCAGTGTTTGAATGATTAGCATTCCAGATCTCAAGAGACATTACAAAGCTATCATAATAAAAACAGACATGTAGACCAATGGAACAAAGTAGAATACTGAAACATTACTACATATAACTACAGCCTTTTAATACTTAATAAATGTACCAAAAACATGCACTGTAGTAAAGAACCTCTTTAAAAAATGGTGCTGAGAAAACTGGATGTCCAGATATAAAGGAATGGAATTAGATCTGTACCTGGCACAAAATATAACTCCATATATATCAATATTCAAGTGTAAAACCTGAAACTAAACTACTATAAGAAAACATAATCTGTACCCTATACAGTGCATGAAAGGACACTATATAGAAGACATTTTGAATAAGGCACCATTTCCCCAGAAACTAAGTCCAACTGTTGACAGAACCCTATAAAACTAAAAACTTCTTTGCAACAGAAGAAATAAAATTAGTAAAAAGAAAGCTTATCAGACATGAAAAAGTATTTGCTATCTATGCATCTGACAAAGATTAATATCCACAATACATAAAGAACTCCAAAAACAAAGGGTCAAGAGAATAAATAGCTGAATTAAATATTGAGCTATATATGTTGAACAGAGATTTCTCAAAAATAAAACTAAAAGTATTTAAGTAATATCTCAAAATATGTTCATCATCCCTAGTGATTTAGGACATGAAAATTGCAACTTTGAGATTTCGTCTTATGCCAGTCAGAATGGCAAAGATAAACAAAGCAACAAATTCTGCAAAGCATTTTGTAAAAATGGAATCCTTATTTGCTCTTGGAATTACAGACTTGTGGAGCCACTCTGTCAATGTGTAGAATTCTCAAAAAGCTAGAAGTACATCTACCAAATTACTTAACTATAACACTCATCAGCATTATGCACCAAACATTCTATATCTTACTTTGTAGATACTTGCTTAATCATAATAATTAATATCCTGTTCATAATAACTAAAAATTGGAAACAACTTAATGTCCTTCAACTGATTGATGAATATGAAAATTTGGTACATATGCACTATGTGATATTTTTAATCTTCACAGAAAACTGAAATAATGAAATCAGTTAAATTGCAGATAAATGTATGGAACTAGGAAAGAATATGTTGGATGAGGTGGCCAAGACACAGAAAGACAAATGTTGCATATTCTCTTTCATGTAACTCCAAATCTTTAAACATAATTATATATACTGCAGGAATAACAGAAAACAGTAAACTAAGTTAGAATGGAACCATGGTGGGGGAGGTTAGAGAAAGGAAGAAGTTACAAGTGATTTGAAGTGGGGAATTGTGAAAAACAAGGGGGGACATGATAATTCACCTTCTGAATTACTGATCACAGGAATCCAAGTGTCTCCCAAAATATATTAGGCTATTCCTTTTGCCCTTGTTACCTCTCAGAGGTTGAAGATAAATTCTGATTATTGAAGCCACAGTGCACTTTAGGTACAGGAATCAAAGATCCATGCTGGATCTAACCTGAATGCCTTCTCTCTGAGGACTAACTTTCATGTCACCATAAAGATGCCATGCAAGCCTCTAAGGTAGGGAAGCCCTGAATTACAATCACTACTAATATGGCATGGTAACCCTAAGGGTACAGTAATAGAACTCACATCTTGGCAACAACCAAGAGTTCTCTAAGTGAGCTTAAGCCCCACTTAACAAGAAGAAAGCCATGTCTAGGACTGGATTACCAGCCAAATACACGGGGCTAGTGAGGTCATAAGTTTTGGAGGAGTACCTAATACTCCTTGGAGAAGGAAAATTATTTTATGAATGATGTGAGGAGGAACCTACATAGACATACTGAAGACTGAGGATACATTTTCTCTTACTGTGAATAAAACTCAACATCAATGGATGAAAGACTATGTAAAACCCCAAACTATGAAACTAGTGTAGGAAACTACATGAGAAGTACTTCAATATATTGGTATAAGTATTGATTAACTTTTTGAACATAGCTTTCAAAGCCAAGAAATAAAAGCAAAAAAATTATGATCAATGACAGTATGTAAAGTTTCTGGACAGCAAAGTAAATAGTTAACTGGGTGTGTTTATGCATGTTTTCAAAGAATGTTTAACTGATCATGGAGGATCTACCTTGAATATTAAGAGACATTATCCCATGAGTGGGGGCCTGGACTAAATAAATAAAACAAAAGAGAGAGAGAAGCTAATATAGAAAACTATATTGAGGAATAAGGCTTATGTTTGGGATAAATCTGATCATGTGGTTTGTACATATTTAGAACTGCTTTGTGATAGGAATGTAGAAGAATTTGAAGCAATTCTTAGGAAAATCCTTGGCTTTCATGAGCAGAGATTAATGTGCCATTCTGGTAGGTGTGTTGAAAACCAAATTGCTTGAAGAAATTGGGGAGTATACATTCAACGCATTATGTTTCAGATGAGAACATGAATTTGTTGGAAACTGTGCTAGTGGCCATTTATACTGTAGTCTGTCCAGGAAGGCTGCTCTCTTTTGTTCTTGTCCTGGGAATGTGAGTGTGACTAGATATAAAAACAAGTAATTAGTTTGGCTCAGGAAAACTTCATCCAGGATAGCACCAGGCTGTGTCATCTTTACTGGTCGCCACTCATACTCAGTTTATACTGAGAGTAACAAAGCAGAGGATATGAAAAACAAGATGTCTTTTGAAAATATTTAGTTGATGACAAGCTTGTGAGGAAAAAAGCAATTATAATAATTAGAGATTAGCAACAACAAAGAAATGCCTGTGTCTCTGCATTGCAACAAGAGTAATGTGTGTGAGACACCATTAAAGTCTCTAACTTTTTAAAATATAAATTCACTTGAAAGAAGAGAAAGTGAATGAGAATGTTGCTAAAGGGGATGTCTGTTGGAGAACAGTAACACAAGAAACTATTTTCCCTGAATCCATGTGAAAGACCCATGGAGGCCAATTCAGATGGCAGCAGCATCCATGTCATATTGTTCTTGGAAGCATCCATGTCATATTGTTCTTGGAAGCATGATAGATGCAAAAGTGAAGGTGACATGAAGACTTACACCAAGGTTCCAGAAAGTCCAGTATATAGTAGGGATGAGTCCATGCTTAGTAAGCAGTACTATTCAGACTGATTAAAGCGTGACCTTTCAGAAAGACTAAAAAAATATACATTTATTTACCTACTTGTGTTTATACAATATTCAGCCATTTGTGGCTGAATAATACTCTATTATGCATGTGTTTGTGTGAAAGTGAATGAATGGTTAGAACTGAAACATATGTTAAGTACACAGAAAGGCAAGTATCACATGTTCTCTCTCACACATGCCAATGAAAATGAATGAAAGTCAACTTGGGATCACAAGGGAATGGGACGGCAAGGCAGAGGGCTGTTGGTGTGGGGATTGGAATGTGGATGTCTCTCCCACAGGCCCTAGTGATTGACCATGTGATATCTGGTTGATGGCATTCTTTGGGGGAAACTTAGAAGGTGTGATCTTGTTGGAGTATGTCACCAGAGGAGGCCTTGAGAATTTAAATCGTTACCTGATTTTCAGGTCATTGTTTCTGCTTGATGCTTATGGTTGAGAAGTGATCTCTCGACTTCCTGCTTCAGTTACCAATTCTTCTTGCTGCCCTGCATCCTTACCATGATAGGCTCTTATCCCTCTGGAATCAAAAGCCCAAACAAACTCTTTCTTCTACACACTGTTTCTGGTCATGGTGTTTTATCACAGCAATAGAAAATAAACTAAAACCTAAGGACAAGAACCACATGGGAGTGTCAAGGTAAAGTCCGATAATGTATATAATTAATGACTATAAATAAAAATAATAACAAAATTGTAGAAAAGTTGTACCACAAAAACTCACAAGTATCTATTCATAGAAGAGACAAACAATTATAGTTTTGAAAGGTAGACGTCCAAGGGAAAAATATCCCAAAAGCACAAATTTTGTTTTTAAATATAAATGACTCTGTTACTTTAAACATAATCTCTTTTATGTGTTCTTCAAGAATTTAAAGTTGATGTGTTACATCATAGACGCCTATGCCTTTCTCTTGGTTTTGAAGTTAACTTCATCCTCATTTTCCCTTGGAGACAAAGTTTAGTTCCTACTATCATCATGCCATAAAACTTGATGCACATAGATTATAAAATTATTTAGAATTGTTACCCTTTGCCAAGTGGAATGACCCAGATAGTCTACCACAGAGATTAATAAATAATACTTCATATGGCAATTATTTACTCAATGAAATAAATATTATATATATATATATATATTATATATATATATATATTCCCTCTGAGCTTACTCTTTGCAGCATAGAGTTTCAGGTGAAGACAGCATTGCCTACAATCATTTGAGAATTATTTTCATTAACAACAGAAAGCATAATACTAAATTAGCTAAACAGAATAATGAGTATATATCCTGAAAGATAAAAGGATAAGTACTTTGGTATCACAGCAATAGATTTCATTTTATAAAATAATCTGGTATTTATGTTGATTTAATTATGGCTTTTAAATATAAACTTTTGTTTGTTTGTTTAGTTTTGCCAGTTGTGTCTGGTTCTATCCTAGGTCTCTGGCTTATCCTGCCTATGGGTTCTGGTCCTCCAGGCAGTGTCAGGGGAGAGCTCCCTCTCACGGTATGGGTCTCCAGCTAGACCAGTCATTGGTTGACCACTCCCACAATTTCTGCACCACCTTTACTCCAGTGTATCTTTTAGGCAGGGAAAATTGTTGGTTGAAAGTTTTCTGGCTGGGTTGATGTCCCAGCCCCTCCACTGAAAGTCTTGCCTGGTTACAGGATATGATTGGTTCAGATGCCATATACCCCATTGCTAGGAGTCTTAGCAACAGTCAGTCACCCTCATAGCTAGATTCCTGAGCATTTCCATTGCATTAAGTTTCTAGCTCAGCTCTTCCCCAAAGCCCCTACCCCTATTCCAGCTGTCTCTTCCAATACTCTCTCCCAAGAAAAGTCAATGAAATTATTCCTAATGATATTCTGCTATACTCACACACTGGTGACTAGCCTAATAGTTATCAGAGAAGCTTCTTCACCCAGCAACTGATGGAAACAGATGCAGCAACCCACATTAGGTAAACATTACCCAGACATTAGGCAAAGCTTGGGGATTCCAGATGTGGGGAAGAAGGATTGTAGGAGCCAGAGGAGTCAAAAACACCATAAGAAAACCCACAGAATCAACTAACCTGGTCCCATAGGGGCTCATGGAGACTGAACCAACAACAAGTGAGTCTGCATGGGGCTGACATAGATATTCTGCAAGTGTCTTACAGTAAAATTGCTTGTTCTTCCTGTGGGACTCCTAACAGTAGGAGTCCCTGATTCTTTTGCCTGTTTTTTGGGACCCTTTTCTCCTACTTGGTTTCCTCATTCAACCTTAATAGGAAAGGAGGTGCCTAGTGTTACTGCAATTTGATATACCATGGCTGGTTCATATCCTTGGAAGATCTTCCATTTTTTGAAGAAAAATGGGGGAGATGGAGTGGGGGGGCAGGGGAGGTGGGGGGAGAGACTCAGAGGAGCGGGGAGAGACTTGGAGGAGAGAAGAGAGGGAAAACTGGGATGGGGATGTAAAAACAACAAAAAATACAAGAGAAATATACACATTATTAAATTTCTTTTTAATATATTTATTTAATTTTGAGTTGACTTTTAAATATTTCCTTACTAACCTGGGCATGGTTGTACACACTTTTCATCCCAGCACTTGGGAGGCAGAGGCAGGAGACTTGTGGGTTTTAGGCTAACCTAACGTACAGAAATTAAACTTTGTAAAGAAGAAATTCCTCTTGTAAGTATGTACATGGTAACTCCCATGTTTCCAAATTATAATGATTCTTGTACATTTAATTCAATTTCCCATAATAATAAGTAAATACAGTACTCTGTTTAATATCTATTTGTCCCCTGATACCTATCCCCATAATAATTATTTCCTAAGTTTTGAAAATCTATATTATTGTGGCTCATACAAAGCATTTTGGTAGTTACATGAAAATAATATGAGCTTGTTTGAGACTCTTTTATTCTAGCAAGGAAATGAAATGTGTGAAACTCACAAGTCAAGTTAAGCATGGATAAGATGTTGGTAAGTAGAGGCTGTGTAAGTTAAACACAGAGAAGAGAACAGTATCAAGGGCACAGATTATTCATGAGGCATCAAGAATGTATGAGGCACCAGAGGCACTGAATAACAGGATAAATTAAATATACATGAGACATATGAAACACTTACTATTCATGAGGTCTTAATTCAGTCACATATTGTTGACATCCATTTTGGCCCTCACAATTCTATGCCCAGAAAACTCACATAAAACCTATTGCTGTGCAATAAAATCATCTGGAAGTTGTTGCTCTGAGCCAGGCACACTCATCTCTGTATTTCTCCAATGGAGCAAGAACCTATCACTTGCCCCGGGCGCTTCCTGCCAGTGGGTCCTTTGCTTGAGCATCAGCTTTCACTCTGGCAACTGTATATTTGTAGAGAAAGCAGAGACAGGACAATCACATACTTGGCCATGAATCTACACAGTATGCCTTGCTGAAGGCACACACTGTTATAAATAGGCTACTTATATTGTATTGTGTTCCCCTTGCCTTATGCTTCATTTATCAAGTGCATGTGAAAAATCAGGTGATTTGAACGTTTTGATTTGATTTGTGCCCTAGTAGGTGACCTCTTGTGACCAGTTTTTTTGACATTGTGTTAGGAGCTCACTGTTGTATTGAAATAATTTACTCTATAGACCTTACTGATCCAATCAAGTATTGTCTTTTCTTTGAAACTGTTTATTGACAAGGACTTACTCATCTCACTGGATTTTTGTCCTTTCTGGATATAAGATGTACACGGAAATAAATCTCTGGTGTTTGTTTGTTTGGTGGTTGGTGGGTTTAACTGTTTCTTCATGTTAGTTTATCTATTTTAGCACTTTGTGCTGGGTAAGAACTATGAAAGATAAAGAAACTTGTTCTTCATTAGTTTTAAATGAATCTTATCTAGTTTTTTGAAAATATTTATTTATTTTTATTTTATGTGTATATGTGAGGTTTGCAAGTGTGTTCGTGCACTATATGCACTTCTGTTACCCATGGAAAACAGAAAAGTTCCTCCTGGAAAACTGATTTCCTGAAACTGGAGTTATAGATGGGTATAAGCCAACAAATGGATATTGGGATCCAGACTCAGATCTTCTTTTTGAATAGTACATTCCCTTAACTATTTGGCCATCTCTTCTGCCCCTGATTTATTTGACGATTGTCAGTACAAAAGCTAAAGTAATAAATTCATTTTAATGGCAACATTATAAGAATTTCATTTTAAAACATGATGATTATCAAAAATTTTAGAGTTTTAAGACTATGATAATTCAATTATACTTCTTCTAAATACATTTTATTTACATGGTAATTTTTTTTGTTTCACTAGTGAACCAACTGTTGAAATGGACAGTACATGTGATAAAGTCAATTATGTACTTCAGTTAAACTCAAACAAGCAAGAAAAATCAGTGAAGTGAGTAATTACCATTATTTTATCTCTTCTAGATATTTTGGGAATTTTTACCCATGGAAATTCAAGTCTCTATGGTTTTCTGAAGTATCTATATTATTCTCAGAGATTGGAAATCTGCAAGGTGGATGGTTCCTGTAGAAAAATAATGATCACCCCTTTCTCTCCATTAGTTCTCATTCCTTTGCACAAGAAGAAATTGCATAATCTTTGTGGCTTAAAATTTTTCTTTAATTTATGAATGGTGCTCTGAATAGAAGATGCCAATTGAGATTAGAGACCATGATGCACATTTTATATAGAAAAAAAATCTCTTGA
Source organism: Peromyscus leucopus (assembly GCF_004664715.2). NCBI lineage: Eukaryota > Metazoa > Chordata > Mammalia > Rodentia > Cricetidae > Peromyscus > Peromyscus leucopus. Next base: position 81,607,182 of record NC_051069.1, read on the forward strand.
TCTTTTGAAAGTTAGACATAGTAAATAGCATGCAATGAAGGGCAGTTCCTTTTATAATGGATTATTTATTACTTGTTTTGTTTTTGTTTGAGACATAGTCTTAAGTAGACCAAGCTGGATTTCATGATCCTCTTGTCTCCTTTATCTTAATAATAGGATTCAGACACACACCCATTACATCTGAAATGCATCTTACTTCTTAAGTTATCTATCCAACTCAATGATCTGTAAAATGCCACTTTCAAAATACTTACAAAGTATTTAGTAGTTTAAACAGATTATAGAATAGTTGTTCTGGCTAGTTTCCTGTCAACTTGACACAAGCTTCAGCCAAGCCCACATGGCATCAATGGGGGAGGGCCCAATCTATTGTGGGTAGTGACACCCTTGGGCTAGTGGTACTGAATGCTAAAAGAAAGCAGGGTGAGCAAGTAATGAGGGGAAAACTAGTAGGCAACACTCCTCCATGGCCTCTGCACCAGCTGCTGCCTTCATGTGACTGCCTTGATTGAGTTCCTGCCCTAACTGCTTGTTGCTGGAACCTAAAGGCTCCCTCGGGGAGGGGGTGAGAAGGCACTGAGTTAACAGCACAGACAGTCAGTTGAAGGCAAACAGCAAACTCTTTTATTCAATAATGGGAAGGCCTTATATACCCTCCTCCCAGCACCCAAGTTGTGTCCCAATCTAGTGGCAATGCATGGTCAACCCTCAGCTGGGCATGATCAGGAACTGTCACAGCAATCAGAAACTCTGACAAGGCCTGTTGCTAGGCCCTGAGGCAGACTCAGGTTGGCTCATAAGGAAGTACATTATGTGCATGTCTTGGCAACTGGTTTGAGCCAATTTCCTTGACCCTACATATGCTAAACTGGTAAATGAAAATGTAGATAAAATAATTCATTTCCTCCCCAAGTTGCTTTTGTTAATGACATTTCATCACAACATTAGTAACCCTAACTAACACAATAGTCAAAATACTGTTCCCTGGGGCTCTTTACCAGTGGCACATTGTTGTGTTATTGTGGTACTAGGATCTCATCCATACTCACATATCAACAAAACCCAGAATACATTATCAACATCCAGGTACACTTTTCTCTACCTGTAGAAATTTAGCTATATTCTATAGGTATATCTTCCACTAGTTCTACCCATATTCCTTTTTATCTATTATCTATTCATACATCCATGGATGTGGGCATATTTCATCCTACTGTAGAAAAGAAAAAATGTCTTCCCCTTGTCCTCCTCCCATAGTCTTTGTCTGGTATGTAATTGTATTTTCACAAAATAGATTAACATGTAAGAAACCAGTTTAATTACACATCATGCATGAAAATCTCACAAGAATATGAAAATCGAAGAAGATTGAGAGTGATGTCACATCTTGTGCTATAGAACAGAATAGGGTCTAGGTATTTCTTCCAAATTTGGGGCATGTGAGATGAGGAAACACAAGTTGAATCTAGGTGTCCTTGTTGGTCATATAAAGTCTCTCTAATGGTAGTCATGGCCTGAGAGGAACTTACTTTCTAATGGATTTACTAATGAAATTTCTAGGATTTACTAATGAAAGTTTTCTTTGACAGTGTAACTTTCTTTTCCAGATTTCACTCTGTGTAAGAATTCTCAAAACAAAAAAATCTGCTCAAGATGCCTAGTAAGTTCATAGTAGAGTTGTTACTTACATTCATATTGTGTAATGCTATATCCTGTGCCCTTTCAGGGCTCAGAATACTACACACACACCCCAATAGCACTTTGATAAATACCTTCCATTGGAGAAAGTGCCCTAAGACAATGTGTACCTGACGTTCTTTCTCCTGTCTTTCCATCTTCCACTCCATTTCTTGCCAGAAATGAGATATGGAAGCAATAATCCTTTCTTTATTTTTTTCTCTATATAGATCATAGAAACTTAGAGAACTCTTCTACTGAGCAGGCTATAACCTAGAAACATCTTCTGTCCCTTCTCCATTGAGGATTCTCTTCCCAGATGGCTCTTATCTGTGGAAGAAATGCTAGCTTGAAAAGCCCAAGAGAATCTGAATGAACAAGCCTTCCTGGGTGTCCTTCCTCCAAATGTTATCATTAGACTGTATCCTCCTGATAAATGCAAAAAGTAACAAGAAAACTAATAAAATAAGTTTTAAACAGATAATAGAATACTAAATAGACAACATTGCCTATGGTTACATTTAATATAAGTGGTCCAAAATAAAAACAGTTAGACATTTGCTAGGGATCTATGCAGAACTTTCATATAGAAAAGTGAACATTCATGTCTGGGTTAGAGAAACTTATGTGATTAAAAATATAAATGCTTTAGTTACTCAGATTAAATCAATGTTTAAAACCAGGATCTACAGGGGCTAAGCCAGTGACAGCCTAAAGAACTTTTGGTACTAGGACTCAGTATATGGTGAAATGGGAACACAAAGTTAATACTATGAAAATTTAAATTTCTTCTTTGTCTAAGTTATTTTATGTATACGTATTTCAACAAAAATACTTTGAAAATTTGTAATTACAGCTTAATTCGTAGTTGTTTCTATACCAAATTTAGTAGTAGTCTTCCATGGAAATAAAATAAATTCAGAGATGATGTCACACAGTAGTGCATATTTTGAATTGATTTTGTGTCTGTTCAGGGAACATGTTTGTGGGTCAGAGAACTTTGTGGGGGTGATTTCTCTCCCTTTAATCTATGGATTCTGGGATCAAATTCAGGTCATTAGATTTGGTGCAGGCATTTTTACCAGCTGGTCTTCTCACTGGACCAATATTTTCCATTTTAAAAAGTTAATTTAAAAAGTTTAGTAGATTTTGAAACAAGAGAAGCCTATCAAATGGTATTTGCAAAAGTCTGATGTTTATGTTCTGAAAGTAGAAAGTGAGCACATTAAAGGCATGTAACTATGTTTGGTAATAGACCAGGACTATATCTCCATCAAGCAAATTCTGTGTTGACTGGTACACGTAGTGTTTGAGCTAATTACCTTTGCTAAAATTTCTAAAATTATGTTTTTTTTTAAATTTCTTGTTGGCTTAAGTATAAAAAAGGAAAAGAACAGGCTGGCATCACTATGTAAACAGTCTAGGTTGCTATGTTTTCCTTAGATAATATTTGTGGCATTTACCATCATTTATATATTCTTTATAAGTCTAACTGATGTCTTTTGCTTTTAATCTTTCTCCTCAGGGAAGCATTATGTTCATGTACATGTGATTAGAATTCTAAGTCAGAACAGGGGATTGTCATCTAAACGTTGGTTACCCATTCCTTGCTGAATTCAAACTAACCCTTCAGCTCTGCATTTCAGTACACACGAGGCTGGTAAATGGTGATGTTTGTATAAGAATTATCATTCTTCTGTATCACACAGTTGCATTTATTCATTTTCTTGTGAATATATTTCAAATAACATGATAACATGCATATGGATATACATATATCTACATAAACATGTAACTTACTGGCTTTAAAGTTCAATTATGCCACTTCATGATTTCTCAATGACTAGTAATTCTGGTCTGAGGAGTACCAAATGAGCAAATGATCATGAGTTCCATATGAACCTAAGCTATATATTGATATCCTGTCTCAAAATAGCAAAAAACAAAGCCAAAAGAGAATAAAGGAAAAAGCTGAACCAAATAAAAAGGTGGAAGAAAACCTAAAGACGTTGCTAGTTAAGAAACAGTATAATATGCATGAAAGAATGTAAAACATTACAGCTTGCTATTTTTAATCTGCACACATACATTTATTCTTACACATGACTAGGTATCCATGTGAACTTTACACATGAACATGTAAATATGTAAATTGCTTTTGGAGATAAGGTATAAAACTGATGATAATAAGTTATCTTGGGTGGTGAAGGGAACTCTAAAACATTATTTCAATTCTTTTTTATTATTATAATTGTTATGTTTTTATAACAATGAAATCTTTTTTGCATTATTTTTGTTATGGAATATAAAATACACCTCCTACATTGATACATGCTCTCTATTATCTTGAGGAAATCAAGTTTCATTTATTTATTTTTAATGGTATTTTGTTATTATTTTGTAGGTGTGTATGTGATGGAAATGAATTTTGAAAGTCCATAATTAAAATTTGTAAGTAAGTGAGTTTCATTTTGTTAGAACTATGTATAAGATTTTATGGAGTACTCAGTGACAGTGAAAATTACCAAATACAAATTTGCTACCGAGTGGCTGCTTTTGTCACATGTGTGTGTGGCTGGCTGCCTCGCTGCTTACAGTGGGGCCATGGTTCTTCAGCTCATCACATATAATGAGCACCTGTGCTTTCAAGTGCAGTGAATCCTGTGGAAATTGCAGTGCATTTGCCCGTGAACATTTTCTGTGGTACGTTTTAAATGGTGCCTTGCCTGTGATAGAACGTCTTTTTTTCTGGCATGACTCCATCATCATTGGGTAGCTGCTCTATCACCATCACTAACCTTTGAGGGTACAGCATGTGATATGCAAACAGAAGCTGAGAAAAGGTAACTGGCCACTGGGCTTTTGTAAAACAGATTCTGTTTTTGCAAGTTTGTAATGTGTGCAAATAAAGTATTGGAAATATCAAGTTTTTAAATTTAATAAATTTCAAGTGGGTTAAAAAATATAAACTGTCACAATCTTTAAGCTACCTAGCCCTTCCGTAAATCATTCCTTATGGTCTTATCTATAAAATAGAAGCAAATATCATACTTGAAGGAAAAATTTCGTTAAGATCATCTAAGTGCTTTTTTTTTTTTTTTTTTTTTTTGTTAGGGAAATTGAAGATCTTATACTTCACATGGAAGAAAATGGAAGTTCCTAGAGATGGAAGGAGATCCAAAAAACACAGAAAGGAGCTCTTTTTAGCTTGCGTGTGGGCATTTTCTGCCCTCCTACTCTTGTTTGCCAAAGGTTTTACTATGATCAAACAAGAAGCCACAATTCTCTAATATATAATAGCTACAATTGCTATTAAGTGAATATTTATGATTATTTTTTCTCTTAACCTAGTGTTACAATTCACTGTCCCTGGAATTATCTCTGCTTTGATAAATAAAGCCTGGGTGAAACGTGCTATTTGCAGATTTCTACCTAAGAGTTTTGAGCTTGTGAGAAACTTGTCTGAACACCACTTCCCTCTTCATGAGTACAGAAGCCCAGAGACAGAGTCTGGAAGGCTAGGACCTCAAGTAAAAGGTAGACAGGAAGTTCCCAGTTTCATAAATCCCATTTTTATGGGTCCTTGGGGTTTGGAGTAAAGATGTTCTCCATAAATGGCAATGGACAAATATTTGTCCATTAATTATCTTTTTATATCTGAAGTTAACTCCATGAGAATTACTAAATTTCTGTTGTCCTGCTTACTCCTTTTTTGGTCTCAACTAGGGAGCCCTCTATGGGCTTCCTTTGTGTTGGCATAGTGATTAGGATCAGAAAAGAATCATGATGGGCCTGGGTTGCAGTGCATTGGGGTTCTGTTACCATGTTGACTGGAGGGAGAGAGCCTATTAATAGTTACAAATACAGTAGTTTAAAACAAAGTTGGGGCTAAGGCTCAGTGGTAGAACCGAGCATTCATGAGGCCCTAGGACCAATCTCTGGTACTGCAAAATAATAATAATATTAAGATCTAAGTATATGTTGCATTTAGCCTATTACAGGTTGTAAAGCAAAGTGAATCCCAAGTGAAAGTATTTATATCAACATAAAATAGTGTAAAACATGTACACTGACTGGCAAGATTTTGAAGTTTCATGGGCTCCCAGTATTCAAACCCTGGATGGACTAGAACTAGGGCCAGTGACGCCTGGGCAATTGGGCAGTTTCCTGGAGTTTTTCTTCTTAGCATCTGGCAAAGAATTTAGTGTGAAACTTGCCAGGCTATTGTGGAGAGGTTCCTGAAAACATGTGCCGCTTCTCTGTCATAGTTTGCATTATTCACAGCCAAAGCATTGACAGATACACCCCTTAATCCTGTGTGGTGTATTTTAGACAGTGGGAGAATGATGGCTACTCTTTGGAAACCTTGTTCAGTTCTCAGTTTAGTCATTCAGTTCTCTCACTTAGTCACAGCAGTTATCTCTGTGCTTTTTCTGCAATCCATCATCAATCTCCTTTTTTCCCTCTGGTGCCTGGTGACTGCAGATCTGTATTTTCTGTTGGTTTGCCTCTTACAAGACTTACGAAAATCTACTGTGAAGTAAGACATTATAGATGAGTGGCTTTTTTTTTTTTCCAAGGGTGAGGCCTTCAGGATGCACAAAAGTCCTGTCTATGAGAATATTTTCAAATGTTTACTGCATGGTAGAACTATCCACTAGCAACATCTTTCCATTTTGCCTTCCTAGTCCCTACTTTCCATAGCCTAATAGCTCCCATATGACTGATCACAGGGTACATCTGAAACTGGAATAGGTAACTTAACAAAGTGACTGTCCTTACATGTTGTCATAAATGATGTTGTTGTTTTATATGGCTAATTACATTGGATTAGGAATGTGTACTGCACTTTATTCACTCTTCACTTGATGGGCAGCCCTGATTCTCTGCAGTTGTAGTCATCTAGTACTTTGTGCACATTAGCAGGGGATCCACCACTGAACGACTCTCCCAGCTCCTGTAGCACATTTTTAATTGAGCTATTTTTTTTTTTTGTGGTTTTTCGAGACAGGGTTTCTCTGTGTAGCTTTGTGCTTTTCCTGGAACTCACTTGGTAGCCCAGGCTGGCTTCGAACTCACAGAGATCCGCCTGGCTCTGCCTCCCAAGTGCTGGGATTAAAGGCATGCGCCACCACTGCCTGGCAAGAGCTATTTCTTTTATTCACTGTTATACTTTTTGCCATTTCTTATATATTCTGGATATTATCCTCTTGTCAAATGTATAGTTTGGAATCTTTGTGTGTATATTAGGGCTTCTGGTTTAGTGTTTATGAGATTCCTGAATGTGCGAATGAGTGGGTCTCTGTGTCTATATCTGTTTCATGTGCCTTTCTTGGAATGTTTCTCTGCTGTTTGTTTGTTTTGTCCTATTCCAATGTGTTAGATTTTGTTTTATCTTATTATATTTTATTTTATTATTATTCCTTAGATGCTTGTTTACTTTCTAAAAAGAGTCACAAGCGGGTAAATCAGAATGGGAGGGGAGAGGAGGAGGAATTGGGAGGAGTAGGAGGAATTGGGAGGAGTAGAAGGAAGTAAAAACTGTAGCCAGAAAATTTTCTGAAACAGCAAATTCATTTCTTAGACACTGCCTCCATTGCCTTTAGGTGATTTTTGACAATACAACTGTTTTAAATTAGGAGCTGTGACCATAATCAAAATGTCTGTTCAACTGGCCTACATCACAAACTTCTGCATATTGTAAGATATCTAAGTCAACAGCTACTACTGTATTCATAACATTTTACTTTTCCTTGGCATCTTAGAAAACAGTATAGAGACCACGTCAACAATTATACACTTGTTGCATTTGCATTTTGGTATGAAGAATGAGGAGACATTCATTTGTCTTCTAGGGTTAATGCAGTCCTACTGTGAGGCCTGTAAGTTGAGACAATCCTATAATCTGTCTTCTAGTATTACTGAAGTCCTACTGTGAGGCCTACATGATGAGACAACCCTATAATTAGTCTTCTAGTGTCACTATAGTCCTACCGTGATGCCTACATAGTGAGAACCCTGTGATTTGTCTTCTAGTAATACTGCAGTCCTGCTGTGATACCTGGAAGGTGACACAATCCTAGGTGTATTTCAATTTGTTGTTGTGTGCCCTGTTTTACAGCATTAAACATCTTAACATGACCTGTAGACTGGTTCCTCCAGTGTTGCAAAGATTTCATTACTGCTGTACAACTTCCCAGATAATTTTTCCTTTGGCATGTAAATAAATCTCTGCCTCTGAATTAAATGTAATTGGGGAGCATCATGATAAAGCTCTCAGTGGCTCTGAAGTAAATTTTCCATACCATGATATTTATCGTAGAAGTCAGAGAATTTTTTTTAATTTGTTTTGTGACTCTCATTTAAGACAGCACATTTGTGAATTTTTGTCTAATCTTCATTCATTTTATCCTTAACTTGTTGGTTTCTCTTAGCTGTCGAACTTACAAATACCTTGTAGTCCAGATTATTTCATTTCACTCAGGGTTATTTGAGCTTTCTGGAACTTTGTTCTTTGTCTTCCACTATATTTGCAACGTTCTCAGCCATAATTAAAATTCTTGCCTGTCTCTACCATTCCCCTTTTCTTTCTTTCTGGAATACTGACAATATCTGAGGTTGCTCACTGACAGGTGAACTATAAATCTCAAAGGCTTTCTCCAGAATTTCCATCTTTTTTTCTTCTTTTCTTACTGTGTTATTTCAAAATGCCTGTCATCAAGTTTAAGACTTATTTTTTTCTGTCTGCCTCATTTTGTTGGAGAGGTTCTTAACTGTGCTTTTAAAAATATTTATTGAGCTATTTAGTTGAGGGATTTCTGTTTGGCTCCATTTTCTGCTCTTTCTGTCTTTTTTCTGATTCCCCACTCATTTCACATGGTGTCTTCTCAGTGTTTCATCAAGCTACTTTTTTTTATCCCTCTGAGTTTTTTTTTTTTAAATCAATATTTTGAATTATTTGTCAGGCAGTTTTCTGATATCTTCCTCATGATTTGTTGCTAGATGGTTATTTTTCTTCTAAAGAGGGTTGCTCACCTTTCCTCTCCCATGCTCCTTTATGATTCTTCTAGTACCTTGCTGTTATTTGTGTATTTGGCAGATCATTTTCAGGATAAAACTTATCATAAGATATTTTCAGCTGGTGGTACATTCTAGGATTTTGCTTATAAAGGTGTGTTGACTTTTGTTCTATGTGTGGGTGATGTCGAATTGTCTCGCCAAGCCTCATGCCATGCTTGTAGGATTGCACCGCACGTGCCTCACTTGCTGATGTAGCAATCATAGGCAGGATAGGCTCACTGGCAGCTCCTGTATGTGTCTCTGAATGTGAGTGTGGGACATCTGTAAATTCCTGTTGAATATGTGGTCACTCTGGTGAACTCATGTACATGAAGTGCAGTCAATGTAATAGTAGAGGAATTGTGTTCTTTGTTTTCCAAGTGCTTTGTAGTATGAGGCTGCCACAGTGAGCCTAAGTGAGTATGAATCAAGGTAGCAAGTATGAAAAAGAATCATCTGTCAGTCTCTGAGGTCTTCACATGGGCAAAGCCACAAGGATAAGCCCCAGTACCAGGCCAAGGAGTTTAGGGAATGCGTAGACACATAGGAGTATCCAATTCTCATCATCTGTCATTTGCCTGCTAAATTCTTTTTGTTGTTGTTGTTGTGTTTTTTTCGTTTTGTTTTGTTTTTCAAGACAGGTTTCTCTGTGTAGCTTTGCACCTTTCCTGGAACTCACTTTGGAGACCAGGCTGGCCTCGAACTCGCAGAGATCCGCCTGCCTCTGCCTCCTGAGTGCTGGGATTAAAGGCGTGCACCACCACTGCCCAGCTGTTAAATTCTTAATGATATAATCTTTAGAGTCTACTTAACACTTGAAATTGGTGACTTCCTACCTGATTATTCTCTTGGCTTATTTATTTCTACAAGTAATTTGGGAGGAAAAACATCCTTTCATATTAAAACTATGATAAAATTTTATAGCAATATTAACCTGAATCTAAAAGTTATGCCCTTTGGAAAGATTTTATAGAATAGTTACTTACAAAGATTGGAAGTGCGCCAGAGGAGAAATTCCTGTCCTTCATCTATGCTTATCTTAAATACCTAAAGGACAATGTTTGTGAATGTTCCCAGGCCTTAAGTGCAGAAGAATTAAAATTTATAAACTTCCCCATTTAGTTCCCAATCCAAGTGGGTACTGCCTCAAAGTTCATGAGTTGCACAATTAAGGTAATTAATAGTAATCAACCGCTATAACTATCTTAAAGACTCTCTAATTGCTTTTGATTTTTCTTATAATTTAGATGAAAAATGATAAGGTAAAAAAGTGTCAAAAAGAGAAAGTGTTGCTAATTTTGCAGAGAACCCAAGGTTCTCTGATGTTTGGAAGCAAGAGGACACAAAAAGAGGAAGTGCCACCCTCAGATGAAAGGAAGAGCTGCACCCTTTGATGGAATGCCCACATGAGAAAAGATTTCTGAGAGAAAATGGTCAGTGGTTTGCAATATTTAACAAAAAACATACTGTAATTATACCTATTGGCATTTTAATATAAAAAAGAAATATATTAATCACATATAAATGGTTTAAATTCAGTTTTGGAGGAGGGAAACAAAGAATGAATCTAAAGGAACCAACTCAAGGAAAGCTACTTGGTAGATGAGGACCAGATGTGTCACAGAATCTTCCTTTGCTTCTTCCTACATTTCTCCCACCCTTCTTCATATCATCCTTTCTTCCTTCCTTCCTTCCTTCCTTCCTTCCTTCCTTCCTTCCTTCCTTCCTTCCTTTCTTTCGTCTGGTTTCCCTTATAGAAAACTCTTAAAAATGACCATTCTGCAAAATTGAAACTAGTGCAATGATCAATGATAACCCATATAAAGGTTGTATATGAAATATAACATTCAAAAGATTATTAGTTGCCAAGCTTTTATCAGCATGTATTTTCTACAGAAAGTCACTTTCTGCTCAGTGAAATAGGATTGAATAGTGCTGTTGAGTCTCATGACATAGTCACTCACAACCTTCCTGTCCTTTGCACTTATGACTCTTTTCTGTTGTTCCACCATCAATCAGAACAGTCACAACATCCTATGCAAGCAGTTCTGTTATTTTCTATATCTTCTATTCATAAGCACTAAAAGCAATTACACTGAAAACAGTAGTTTAAGAACTACAAAGAAAGAGAATTAGGAGCAAGTATTAATTTTATGAACTCTCCATCTGAAGTGTGATTCTAGTTAACTTTGTACAAGGCAGGAAACATCTCTGTAACACTGCACTATGCTGCCAAGGTAGTTGTGTGTTCAAAAACACATCTCTGTTCATTACAGTATGCTGAAAGGTTAGCTGTGGGTTCAGAAAACATCCTTGGATACTGCAGTACACTGCAAAGGTGGCTGTGGGTTCAAAAAGCATCTGTGTGTACTGCAATATGCTCTGAGGATGGCTGTGGGTATATGTGAGTTGGAAGGGAAAATAGCCTCTTTTATCATGAAACACTATTTTGACTTGAAGGAATATCTAAGAAACAGTTTATTATTCAAACTTGAGTGTTTGGCTGATACGTTCTTTATAGATGGAGTCAGCTCTGTCAGTCAGCTGTGTCCCACCAGCTGGCTCCTAAATAACCATGCAGGGATTTATTATTAATCATAAATGATTTGCTGATAGCTTAGGCTTGTTACTAACTAGCCCTTACAACTTAAATTAACTCATTTTATCAGTCTACATGTTGCCACATGACTTGTGGCACTTACCTGTCCTCTTGGATGTCTTGCTCCCTCTTCATCTGACTGGCGACTCCAGACTCCACTCTCCTCAGCATTCTCTCAGTCTGGCTGTCCTGCCTAACCTCTTCCCACCTAGCTATTTTCAGTTGGCTCTTTATTAAGCTAATGACAGCAGCACAGCTGCACAATGTACAGAAAGATTATTCCATGGCAGTTCTTGAAGATGCTTGCAGTAACCTCTTCACATCTTAGTTGTCTGTTGCAAAACCTTCTTTTAAGCATAAATTAACATTTTGGAAAAACTGGCAAATGCTTCCACAGGTGTGACAGACGCTCAGGCCTCAAAGCCTTTTCTGTATGACTGATGCGATGGGAAGGAAGACTTCTGTGTAGCAAATGCTTGGCTGTTTCTATGATGTATTAAACATATTAATAACTTGGAAGAACACCATAAAGTACCGCTACTCATTTCATTTTGAAAAGAACTTTGTAATACTTACTTTCTATGCTACAGTTCACCATGTTTCTAAAATAAAGAAGAAAACTTCACTTATCTAAAAAAAATCAAGAAACAAAACTGTAGCTACTTGGAATTGTAAGACACCTGGAAAATTGAAATGACAACAAGTGAATACTGTTGGAGGAAGGAGCGCCACCTACTCTACAGTTTCCTGCTCTTTCTATAATCACCTATATTTAAAGACTACTTGTTTCAGTCAATATGAGACATAGAGGAAATGAGTGGCTAAAATATTTGCCCTTTTTTCTGTTTATGTTGCTTATTACTTTCTAAAATAAACCCATGAAAGCCTCACCGTCACTCACATGGCAAATGTTAGGATGTAATTAAAAGTAATCTTTAAAGAAGTTCTAATATTAAAGTATGTATTTGCTGCTGGTGCTCAGTAAGAACCCTGTTGAAATGGCAGATACCCTGCTGGCAGCCTGGTTTCCATTAGAGGGTGCTTTAAGGGACTCTGCTCGAAATTCTAGATGAAGTCAGTACAAATAGACAAAACACAACAAATGATAAATTATTACAGCAGATAGCCGCCTCCCCAACATTTGGGCATATAGTTGAATTTCATAGAATGTGATCTTAATTGGTTATATAATAAAAATTCCTTACTCAGAAATACAAGAACATACTGAATACTAAGGAGTAACCTATTGGTTTCCTCTGATTTTTCAATTAAATATGGTTTGATTACCAGAGGGCAGGGAATTACAAATTCAAAAACGGCTTCAAGGTGAATTCTAGAACAGAAGCAGTTTATTTATGCTAATGTCAGCTAACATAAGCAACTAAAGGAACTGTCAACAAGATTTTGGGGGGACTGGAGGGATGGCTCAGAGGTTAAGAGCACTGGCTGCTCTTCTTGAGAACCTAAGTTCAATTCCAGCAACCACATGGAGGCTCACAACCATCTATAATGAGATCTGGTGCCCTCTCCTGGCGAGTGTATACATAATAAATAAATAAATAAATACATAAATACATAAATACATAAATAATTTAAAAATTATTTAAAAAGATTTTGAAGGCACTGAAGATGCTTAGAAATATATTAAGAATTAGTATCCTAATTTTATTTAGTTAGTAATGATGTGATATATAAATACTCAATTCAGTTTTATCTATGTTTATTGTTTACAGAAATACTTTTTATCTTTCTCATCTTCTATCCTTTCTCCATTTTTATGTTTTTGTTCCTTTGGAGGTAAAGTTGATGTTGAATGTGTCTTTACCAAATGACAAAATGTTTTAGTCCACCTTTTACTGCTATTCCAGAATTCCTGAGAGGGACTGATAACTCTTCTCACTCAGCAGGTAGCGTAGCACTTTAGTATGTTATGAGAGCCAGTTCCCCTTAGAGTTCCACATCAGTTCAGTCTCAGTTCTTCCAACTCCTGTGCCCAAAATTTGTGCTATCTTTGGCAACAGGGTCTTACCTTCAACTTCAGAGAGGCATCTAAAGCAGTGCCAATAGCTTGTATAGTTTCGGGAGTCTCTCTGAGAGTGAGGTTTCCTCTCTTGGAAATGCTTGGTGTTGGGGTTTTTGTTAAGTTTATAGCTCTTGTGAACATTATAAGACTAAGTAGCATAGCTTTATTTAAATAATTAATACCTGTACATTTATACACTTATGTATGTGTCTTTAAGTAAACATAAAATAATGTTGTCTTATGTGATATTCAATCATTATTTTTTTGTGATTTTATTTTATTTTATTCATTTTACATAATAATCGCAGATCCCCTCTCATCCCTCTTCCCGTCCCCCTCAACTCACATTCCCTCCCCTGACCCATGCCTCATCCCCTCCTCCAGCAGGGTAAGGCCTCCCACGGGGAGGAGGGGGGACAGCTAAGCCTGGTACATTCAGTTGAGGCAGGACCAAGCCCCTCCCTGCTGCATCAAGGGTAAGCAAGGTGTCCAATCATAGGTGATCAGATCCAGAAAGCCAGCTCATGCACCAGGGATTACTGTTCTTTTCTTCCTCTTTGCTTACCTCTCCCTCACTATTACCTTCCCTCCCTCTCTGCAAATGAAAACTCCCATCTTTTCTTATATTTCCATTTAAAGTACCTGTGTCCTAATATCTCTGTCTGGAAAGCCCCTTCTCTCCACTACATTTCCCTTTTATACTTTCCTGGCTTCTGCAGTAACTCCAGGTTTTTAGTCACATGTAAAGATTCAGAGCTAGGATCCACAAGTAAGAGATAACACACTGTGTCTTTCTGGATCTGGGTTATCTCACTTGGTGCAATATTTTCGAGTTCTATCCATTCACTTTAAACATAAATTAGATGGAACACAGTTCTGGAACTGAGAAGTCTCAGAACTTGCTGCCAGTATCTAGTGAATGCTGTCATGCTGTGTCACAAGACTGCTAAGGGACAAGTAAGCATGGCTGAGACAGAGGGCCAAGGGGGTCAAGCAGCCCCTCCTAAAACTGACACGCTACTCACACTTCACTCTTGCTGTGACTGACCCTCTTCACCCATGAGGACAATGATATCATAACGTAGTTATCTCTTAAAGTCTGACTTGTCAACATGGTTAAAAATGCCAATTTAATCTCACCATGAGTTTTGGAGGGCATAGACATAGCATAGGAAATCATGGTGAAGTCTCCAAACCCTGTTCTAACTCAATGTTATGCTTGGCTCTTTGTCTGAATGTTTAATTTTTTTTTTTAAACTTAGCTAGGTTTTTGTTTTTTTGTCATTTCCATTTTTCCTGAAAGATTTGGAATGGGATTAAAATTTTGGTATGATCAGAAATTCAGTGATAGAGTGATTTAAAATATCAATATTTTATATTTATATCAATATATAATATCTGTGATTTTCTGATGGGCTAAAGTACACCTTAAATTTAAAATGAGTCTTAATATGATTTTTACATCTATAGAGATATGAAAATGAACCAACAGGCTGAGAGAAGAAAGAAATTCTCATTATAACTTACCACTAAACTACTTTCATCGCCAGAATTTTCTCATCTATATTAGGCATGCACCTTCATGGCTTTACACTATTCACCATCATAAAGAGAAATATATAAATAAATATAGGTAGAAGAAGAGAAATGAAAACATAAAACTATAAAGGATAGTTTAAACAAAATAAAATAACAGAAAAAGGAAAACCACTGAGGCACTTTTTTCTGGGTCCTGCCCTCCCTGACTCTGATTAACTGTCCTGAATGGACCTGGAGAGAATAGTTGGAGTCTATTGCTCCTGTTTCTACCATACTGGCTGGCATTGTACTGGGCTGAAGGCTGGGCATGTCAAGCCAAGGCCAGCATTGGGGCTACATCTACTTTAGAAGCTTCCCCTCTTCATGAACCAGCAACTGTTGTTTGCCCCAGTGAGCTTCGTGGCCTATGCTAAGGTCCCCACATATCCCAGAGGCTCAATAGTTTACAAAATCTGAGGAGCCAAGGGGTACCCTCCATGTGATCATATTCGAAATGATAAATGCTCTATGTGATGTTTACAAATAAATATGAACACTTAGAGTGTTAAATAATTTCCTAGTGTCACAACTTTGAGTTTAATCCTTCCCTTTAGTAACAGTTTGTATGAAAAAGACCATTCTATCCAATGGGAAATATCTGGTGAAAAGAATGATTATAAAATGTTTAATAAAATGTTAATAAATTATATTGTGTCTTATGAATACATACTACAAGATTGAAGCTATATTTATAATATATTAAGAAATACTCTAATATCTTATTGGAATAAGATAAATAAAATTAAAGGAAATCAGGAAATGATTTATTATGTAGTTATTTCTAGGTTCTAAATTTTAAATATATATTAATCATGCAGTCATTTACTTCCTCAAAAATATCAAAGATAAGCATGCTTTTCTTTTCACAAAATGCATTAATTTTATTCATGCAATATTCTTTCTCTCAGGCATCAGTGGTTTAGACCAGTTTATAAAATCCTCTGGATAATTAAACTTTAAGGCAAAAACTAAATCTTGATGGGACTGAAT
Source organism: Peromyscus leucopus (assembly GCF_004664715.2). Lineage (NCBI taxonomy): Eukaryota > Metazoa > Chordata > Mammalia > Rodentia > Cricetidae > Peromyscus > Peromyscus leucopus. Next base: position 81,623,108 of record NC_051069.1, read on the forward strand.
TTCTTTTATCTTTCCTTTACCTGTTTAAGTATTTGTTTGTACAGTAGATTAGATGTTTATATGTGAGTATTTTACTTTGTGTTTTTAACTCAAATACAAGTTTAAAAAATTTTCCATAAGAAATAATTTTATATGAAAGAAACTTATCTTGTAGATCCCATAAATAGTGAATTAGAATTTAAATAACTTACTGGAAAAATCAATAAATACAGTTTTGAAATAAATATGAACATTTCAACAATTATTGTTTTTTTCATTTTTTAAATTTATTTATTAAATTTAATTTTACATATCAGCCACGGATTCCCTTGTTCTCCCCCCTCCCACCCACCCACCTACCCCCTGCTTTCCCCCCAGTGCACTCCCCATTCCCATCTCCTCCAGGGCAAAGACTCCCCCAGGATTGAGTTCAACCTGGCAGATTCAGTCCAGGCAGGTCCAGTCTCCTCCTCCCAGGCTGAGCCAAGTGTCCCTGTGTAAGCCCCAGGTTTCAAACAGCCAACTCATGCACTGAGGACAGGACCTGGTCCCACTGTTTGGATGCCTCCCAAGCAGATCAAGCTAATCAACTGTCTTATTTATCTGGAGGGACTGATCCAGTTGGGGGCTCCTCAGTTATTGGTTCATAGTTCATGTGTCTCCTTTCATTTGTATATTTGTCCCTTTGCTTTTTCCAACCTTGGTCTCAACAATTGTCACTCATACAAACCGTCCTCTTTCTCACCAATTGGACTCCTGGAGCTCCACCTGGGGCCTGACCATGGATCTCTGCATCCAGTTCCCTCAGTCATTGGATGGGTTTTCTAGCATGCCAATTAGAATGTTTGGCCAGGTGGCCTTCGAATACTTCAGAGATCTATTCAGAGGGCCTGATCCAGTTGGGGGCCTCTCAGCCTTTGGTTCATAGTTCATGTGTTTCCATTCATTTGGCTATTTGTCCCTGGTCTTTATGCAACCTTGGTTTTAACAATTCTCGCTCATATAAACCCTTCCCTTTCTCGCTAATTGGACTACAGGAGCTCCACCCGGGGGCCTAGCCATAGATCTCTGCATCCAGATTCCTCAGTCCTTGGATGGGGTTTCTGGCATGACTATTAGGGTGTTTGGCCATCCCATCACCAGAGTAGGTCAGTTCCGGCTGTCTCTCAACCATTGCCAGCTGTCTATTGTGGGGGTATCTTTGTGGATTTCTGTGGGCCTCTCTAGCACTTTGTTTCTTCCTTTTCTCATGTGGTTTTCATTTACCATGGTCTCCTATTCCTTGTTCTCCCTCTCTGTTCTTGATCCAGCTGGGATCTCCTGCTCCCACAGGCTCTCTTTCCCTCAACCCTCGCCCTCAGTACTTTGGCCATTAATGATCCCCTTCTTTGCCCATCACCCACTGCTGAATGAAGCTTTTCTAATCAAGACTGAGAGCCACAGCTATCTTGAAGTTTCAAGAATGGTTTACTTTTTGGTTGTGTCTTGTATTTTACCCAAATTGCTGATGTGTTCCAGTGGCTCAGTTGGAAGTCTCAGGTGTCCTTTAAATCTCTCTGAGTGCTTTGTCAAGTTCCACAATGCTGTAAGCTTTGCATATTTACAGCATGGGGTCCATTTATGCACTCTTAGTTCTTTTTAGAAATCTTATATTTCCTATACATCCTTCACAGTAGGTTCCCCTTTGCTCTTCATTAGGAAACTGGATGAAGTGATGTGATCAGTGGTTTAACAGTCTGTCACTACTCTCTATAGTGTGCAAATGCAGCACTTAACACTCAGGGTTGCATATCTTGAAGTTCTATGTTGAGTGGCTCTCACAACCTTCCCTCAGGAGAGATGAATATATTTAAAAAAATATTTCTACAAGGAAAAAGAAATTCAGCATGTGATGGGTCTGTTAATCCAAGGAGACTATCTCTTGTTCTCAAAACATACCAGGTGAAATGTAAATCTGCTCATATCCTTCCTTTGTCTCTTCACAGATATAAAGTCTCAAATCTTTTAAGATTTTATTGATTGCATAATTTTTTTTAATTGACGTTCCATTGGTAGACAGCTTTTGCTGAAGCAAATGATCTCTCAGTGTTACTTTATTCTGATTGCAACCAAAGAACCTACCAGTTCTAAGCTCTCTCTTGAATCTGTGACCATCTTTCCTTGTTACTCTGAAATGCCAAATAACCAGCAGGAATGGCAAATAAGGAATGCAAGCACTGCTCCCCTAACTCCAAACAAAGAGAATCTGGGTAGTGTGTCTCTTTGATACTGTTCCAATTACTGTTTCTCTTGCAGTGAGTTTTGCTTTTGCATTTTGCATTTTTTGAATACAGTCCTACCATGTATCTCCAGCTTCTCTGAAACATGAAACCCTCCCAGCTCAGTTTCTCAGAGTACTGCATTACAGGTGCTCCTTACCACTTCCAGCCAAGGTCCATGTCTGCCAATTAAGCCAATGTCAAGAAAGAGAATGAACAGGGATGAGTATGGTGTGAGATCACACCCCTAATTGGGTGAGTAGCAAAGATCTCTGTAGTTGGGGCAGAGAAATACATAGGCTGTGAGACTGCATTGCCTTGGTCTATGGTAGGCCCAGAGAAGTAGCCATTGTTAATAAAAATTATCTCATTGTTTTTATAATTTCTGCTATAATTTTTACAAAAATATTTATAATCTGATGGCCAACTGAGACCCCTTCTACTATGGGAGTCTTAGTTTTCCCTGTTTTTTTTTTTTTTTTTTTTTTTGAAAAATAAACTTTTTTTTCTCACACTCTTTGTCCATATCTTTCATTTCTTTCATTCTTTGTTTCTTTCACTGTTTCTTCCTTTCTTCGTTCCTTCATTCTTTCATTCCTTCCTTCATTCCTTCCTTCCTTCCTTATTTTTGCTGACTCAGCAGATACAGGCTAGGCTCACAACCAAAAATCTAAGTGTCCATGTCTTTAATAGTCACCACAGAAAGCAAATTTGAGCCATTGTCTCAGCTGACTTTTGATGACCATTGGTTGTCTGGTACCTTACTCCATGGGTCAAATCCATCTGAACTGAGAGAGTCCCTATGGCCATCAGATATCTACATAATAAATAATATGAAGATAATTTTTAAGAAAAATTAGTGGCATGTGATTAATACTAACTGCAAGAATGTTTGCCTAAAACAGTAAAGCCTCATTTCTACCAGTAATATTGTATATTAGACACTTGATAATCAGTAGAGTCATACAAACATATTATTATTGTTAAGTTAAATCTATGACAAAATAATATGCATTTATGATCCTGTACACCTGCACATGTTAAGATAAAACTACTATAATGGAAACAAATTTGTATGTACACATTAGTAATACACATACAGCTGTATTTCAGCATATATTACCAGGTAGCTGTAAGCACATGAATAAAAAGGGCCAAGTAGTAAAAGTAAAGTAGGAGGTGAGACATCTGTTCTTTCCAGATCCACGAAATTGAAGAATTATGCATGCACACATTCAAACAGCACAGGTTTTATTTATTCAAAGTAAAACAAGGTGAATACTACAGTAATTGTTTTCTTTATTTTCTCTTAATAAGTTGTTCAAACAATTGTTAGCATTTACTCTACACATAGTTCTACAAAATAAATTATAGTAATTGAAGTATTTTAATTTTCAAGTCAACTAAATCATGAATAAAAGTGTATAGTACTGTTAATTTAATCATCTCTGTGGCTTTTCCCTTTAGTGTATACATTTTTAACATGACATTTTTTTTTTAAAGAAGATTTAGACTCATGGAGAAATTGAATTAAAAGAAGTGATTTCCCATTTACCTCATATGCACACACATGGGTGGCTTTCCTAATCATCAACAGCCCCAGCATAAGAGCATGTATTAGAACTGATGAATCTGTACTGATGATTGTTATCATCTCAAGTCCATAGTTTAATGTTTACACTTGCATTCTTAATTGGTATTCCTACTTACAACTTCCCATCTTCAGTAAATCTCTGAAATTGTTTTGTATCCATTTAACTAAATGTAAATATTGTCACTAATGTGGGTTTAGGTCAAATAACAAATGCTTGGGCTTTACTTTTATTTCCCTCAAGAAAGTCTCATAAAATTAACATTATTTTCTATTTTTAGAGAAATTGCTATATAAAGTGTGCTCTTTTGTTCTTATTTATAATTAATTTCTTTGTTGTTTCTCTTAGGTGTTATAGCAAAGGCAATTCCCTTATGAATAACCTTCACACTAACAAAACTGCACTAATTAGGATGTCTTTTTACAACAATCTGGATCAGAAATCCAAAGAAAGCGTCAGCTTGGTATATCTCACAGCATGGACCTTGGAGAACCATGGAACTCAACCATCAAGATTAATCTGAACCATCTAATCAAAACTCGACTATTTTTCTCAGTATAAAGGATTGTGTTTTGGGAATGCCCAGGATTTCTTATTTAAAATTCAAAGGTCTGCACAGTTTATCTTTTCAGGATCATTCGGTCACAATTTAGGACAGTGTGGCAGCTTTAGGAGAGCACATTTTAAACTACTGGCAAGTGGTGCTTGCATGATTTAAAAATAGCTGCAGACTGAGGAGTATTAGTGAAACTGAGGCTCAGCAATGCCATCTTAGGTTATAAAAGAGAAGGATTCAGCCCCAAGGGGACACATGAGGACACTTACACTTCCATGTCCTAACTGTGACCTCTCTCTGTTATATTTTGCTCTTCCTTTCGATCTCACTGGAATTCACATTAGAAATTAGTGCAAGTTTGCCAAATTCACATTTGAATGCAGGATATGTTGATGATAAAAGATAAAAATGGAGCATGTAATTTTTGTATAGAAAGAGGTAATTTAATTCAAGATGTTTTTGTGTGTGGGACATTTCTGGATGATCTGACAACTCTGGAAACATGTGAAGCCTATGGTGTCCCATCTGTGTCTATACATTTATCTGGTAACGAACATATGAGAATCACATGTAGGCCACGAAATTATTCAATGAAGTTGACAAATATTTTTAACTTTGTTTCTCTACTGCATGGTATTTTTAGGCAGTTGACTAAAAGGTGGTTTTGTCTTTAAAATGAGGGAGTGGGGTAATGGTGTTTCAGAGAAAAAAGATTAAGTTTTATTCGCACATTCCTATGAAAATGATTTTCAAGAACCCTTTTGAGAAAGTGAAAAATTTAAAATGCAGGGAATAGAATTTTCAGAAAATCAGAACAACAAGCACCTTGGTAGGTCACAGAAGTAACACCAAGATGGCCAATGGTTTTACTGTGAAAACGCTCTTTAGGCAGGCTTAAGGAAAACCATGACCACTGTAGAGGCTGAACCCAGGGACACACTACATTCTACAGCAAAGAACACAGGGGCAGAAATTATATTACTAAGATTATTTTGTTGTTGTTGTTTTGAATAGGATCTCTTTCTGTAGCTCAGGTTAGATTAGAAACTACTAGGTCACCCAGACTGGCTTTGAACTCACAGCAATCCCCCTACCTCAACCTCAAAAGTACTATGATTACAAGCATGAGGCATAACATCTGTCTTATAATACTTGTGATTATAATACATGATTTGTTTTTGAATTATAAATCAAATTTCCTATAAAATATATTTAAAGTACACATATTAAAATAGCTTTAACTCTAAGTAAAAGCAATTTTCCTATTCTCCACAACTTATCTTATTCTCATATCTATTATCTTTCTTTGAGTCACATTGTAACATTATATACTCTATAGCATATGATAATTGCTGTTGATATATATTAAAATATAAAAATATTAATGCTGAAGTCCCCCAAATGAATTACAGAGCACATTAAATTTCATAGATTATTAGGCAAATGCAGAGAAATTTACCTGAATCATTTTATTTATAGTATTAAAAAGATTAACTATCTCAATTTCATAAATTAAGCATGACAATTTATGATGTTGTGTAAAATCAGATTTTTAGTATTTGTAACAGCTTATTAATCTGCTTAACACATACCATAACTGGATTTTTGAAAACATTTCTGTTTTTCTAATAAATAAAAGAACCTCATTTTACCACAGCAAATATCTTCATAAACAGCAACCTTTAGATACTTGGTCTATAGGTAATAAAAGCTATTCACATGCTAATGCTAATTAATTCTATTTACATAACAAGCAATTATCTACTAATAATAGATAAATCCAATATGTCTGAGGGTTAATCTTGACTGTTGACCTATCAGGATTTAGAATTACCTAGCAAATGAGACTCTGGATGAGTCTGTGACTGCCATTACAGGGAGGTTTGACTGAGGTGGAAAGACACAAGAGGAGTGTGGACCAAGCCATCCTGTGTGCTGAGGTCCTAGACTGGAGAAAAAGGAGAGAGTAAATAAGTAGAGAGGAAACATTCATCTCCCTCTGTTTTCTGACTACAGATTGAGTGTGACCAGTATTGGTGAAATTATTAAGGCCACTCCACGTAGTTAAAAGGGAGATTTATTTAGTGGTGTAACTTACAAATGAAGGGATAGGTAGGTTGCAGGGTCTGGGAAAGACATAGTGCAGTTCCGCAGTGTTCTCTGGAGAACTTTGCTTGGTCTACCTCCAGCATCCAGGGTCCAGGAAACAAGAGAAGGTGACACATCTGGATCTTGGGTCTTCACAACCCTCTCTTTGCCCCGCCTTGTAGGCTTGATAGTTACCGAAGCCTCAATGGGGGTTGGAACTTCCAGACCAAAGCTGGAATGGCTACCCACTACAGACCAGTCACCTCATATCCCTGCTGTTATATTTCTCTAGTACTGAAGGACTGAAGCCTCAAAATGTGACCCAAATAATCTTTCTTTAGGTTTTCTTTCTTTTATCAGGTACTTTTTCACATCAATGAGAAAAGTACCTAATAAAAAAGTTTACTTAAAAATCAGTAAAAAACAAAAACAATAAACAAAAAAACAAAAAAACAAAAACAGAAAATCCTACATGCTTTCTTATATACTATGCCTATCCAGAAAGTGATACACAAACACACACACACACACACACACACATACACACACATACACACACATACAGAGAGAGAGAGAGAGAGAGAGTTTTACACACCCAGATTAATGTAGCCTCTCAATCAAACACTTGCTCAATCCTAAATTCTATACAGCTCAATGAACTTCTATATAGTTAGAATATAACCATTATAAAGATGTGGAGCTTTGTTTGGGGTTTTATACTTTCACTATCAATTGCATTTTTATATACTTGATCACTTTGAAAAAGAAACAAATAGAACATATAAAACTAACATATTTAAAAGAAGTGTTCATTCTAGTACCCTGTTACCTCGAATTCTCTCCTTTTTAGTTCACTTACTTTTATCAAAACTAAGTGATAAATAACTGTTAGGGAGTTAACCAACAAATACAAAGACAAAATTATGTAAAAGGTGCCTAAACCAATGTTAGAAAACAAACAAAAATGTAGTTACTGATGAGCAATACCAGAAGGTTCACCAGCGTAAAAGAAGTCCTTCAAGACTAGGTTTGGAATGGCATCCACTGTGGGAGTTAGCATCACTGCTGAGTATGACTTAAGAACTGGTTGTAATCCACAAGCATTCAGTTTAATGTCAGGAAAAGAATAAGAGCCTGAAGGACAACAAATCAATCATATGAGCTCAAAGCACTGTGACTTACCTACGCATGGGAATACTGTTTAGTTGTCTCTGGGAAACACAAACAAACCCTCACAGTGCTAGTGTTGGGGTGAATGAGTGTGGCATCTGCAAAGATAATTTTAACGGTTGTTAAACAGCTATTGTAACTAAGACATTTCTTTCATTATGTTCTACATTTAAATTTATGCCTAAGTGTATATGATCTCAGGTAGGTCCAACCAGTGTTTATATTCTAACTCCTTGTATCCCTGTGATATCTTCTCATGGTAATTATTTTTATGTAATTATCTTTATGTATCATTTTCCATTCTAGAAAAGAATTGAGTAAAATCGCTTGTCATTATATTTGTTTATTAACTAAATTTGTTAATAAGACTAGACTTGGTATACTGTAGAAGTAACCAACCATCTTACTAAATAAGAAACACAGAGCCAATACAGAGATAAAAGCCAAGAGGTCAGAGCAATAGCTAAGAGCTAAAAACCTTATACTTCACTATCGCAGTGGTCCTACCTCTCCAAAAGAGACCTACTTCCTGTGTCTGTCTTTTTTTATAGAGTTTCTGTTCTGCCTTCTCATTGGTTATAAACCCAACCACATGACCTCCTAGTCACTGCCTGTCTATACAGACCTCCAGGTCTTCTATGGTTGGTTTTGAGATTAAAGGCCTGTGTCTCCAATGCTGGCTGTATCCTTGAACACACAGAGATCTACCTAGCTCTGCCTACCAAGTGCTGGGATTAAAGGCTTGTACCACCACTGCCCAGCTTTTCTATGGCTTGCTAATAGCTCTAACCCCCGGGCAACTTTATTTATTAACATACAAATAACATTTTAGTACAAATAAAATATCACCATAGTATACCTAATTTAAAGTGTGTATGTGTGTTGAATATTTTAGCAGTATACTTAAATGCCTGATAAATGCCTTGTAGGTACCTCAAACACCTATTGTATTATATGTTTCTGTTTCTATGATAATACTCCTATAAAAATTAACTCAGGAGAGGAAGGATTATTTTGCTTACAGTTACAGAGGGGATACAGCAAACCATGGCAGGAAAGACATGGTGGTGGGAACATGAGGCCTAGTCAGCTGTCAGAAGCAGGGAGAGGAAACAGCAAGCCAGGCTCTGCTATTAACCCTCATGAGCTGGGCCGCCACTGTCCACATTTCCTTTGGCATTACTATCTCCCAACCTTTCACTGGAATGATGCATAATCTCAGTCTACAGCACTAGTGAACTTTTCAGCTCAAAATTCCCAACTCTGCATTTCTCCAACAAAATATCTTAAAAGCACCAAGCTTAGGTTCCCACAAAAATGATCCCCAAGTATCAATTTCTGTATTCATTTCCCTTTTCTTGAAAGGATGAAATTTCTTGACTGTATGTAGTTGGTTTCTTTTTATTCTTTGGCTTGTTGTTCTTTGGGTGATCTACCACCCAGCTCCCAAATAATCACATGAAAACTTACTCTTACTTATAAATACCTGGTCTTAGCTTGGCTTGTTTCTAGCCAGCTTTGCGTAGCTTAAATTATCCTGTCTACCTTTTGCCTCTGGGTTTTTACCTTTCTATATTTCTGTCCATATTTTCTTTCCTTTTTTATTCTATGTCTGGCTGTGTGGCTGGCCTCTTCTTTTCTCACTCCTTGATCTTTCTTTTGCTCCTAGATCTCTCCTCTTATTTATTCTCTCTGCCTGCCAGGCTTGTCTATAATTTCTCATTCCCTGCTATAGGCCATTCAGCTTTTTATTAGACCAATCAGGTATTTTAGACAGGCAAAGTAACACAGTTTCACAGAGTTAAACCAATGCAACACAAAAGAATGCAACACATCTTTGCATCATTAAAAAATGTTCCACAGCATAAACAAATGTAACACACCTTAAATTAATATGCCACAACATGTGACGAAGGGAGATTAAGGGAGAAAGGGTGTATTTTGGCTCACAGTGCTGAAGGGATACAGTCCACTAAGGTATGGAAGCCATGGCAACAGGAAAAGAAGGCATGACAATGGGAGCAAGAAGATGATAGATCATACTATATCCACACACAGGGAGAAGACATGGAACAAGAAGTCGCTGGATCATACTACATCCACACACAGGAAGAAAACATGGATCAAGAAGTGGGATAGACTACAAAACTTCAAATCGGCCCCCAGTGATGCACTTCCTCCAGCAAGGCTGACCTCTTAAAGTTTCCAGAAACTTCCAAATAGTGCTGGGGACCAACTTTCCAAGTACATCAATGAATGGGGAACATTTCACATTCACACCACAGTACTTATGTATTCTAAGTGTCTTAAACCTAAAAAAATTGAATTATTAAATATATTTTATAAATTCTTAAGAGGCTTTAAATACTACTTATATTTAAAATAGCATCCACTCAAGTCATAACATACATGTTTCTTTGAGCTACAAAGCTTACATTGGCTACATAGTTCTTAACAAGATTTTTATCCCAACAGTAATTCTAAAAGTGAAAATAAAATTTTATTTCATATGTCCAATAAACAAAGTTCATGATAAAAAGAAATAGTGTATGTCATTTTGATCAAAATATCTTTAGTATATATTAAAAACCTACTAATGTGATAATAATTAGATAACTGCTATAGATTTTTCCAGTAATATTTTAATATAAAATTGATAAATATAAGATCTGTATTAAAGCTATCACACACGCACACACACATATACACACACACACACACACACCAAATTAAGCATTTCGTAGTCTCCTTGGTAATATTCTCAGTTTTGATTCTACTAGACAGCTCAAAACAAATACAAGACCTGGACTGATAAGATACAAGCCATAGAAAGAGTTATAAATTAAAAATATGAAAAATAGTCAGACACAGAGGAATTTAGACAAGAACCTACCATGCCAGCATTAAGAAATGAAAGAGGTATGGCCACAGGATATTAGGGCTTAGTTTATCCTTAGTTTACCAGTTATTATACAAGAACAACTAGGGGATGATAGGTAGCCCCAAGGTAATAAAAAATTAAATATAGTCCTATAAAAATATTATAATCTAAGGTGATTAAAGGAATCAAGCCATCATTTCATATGATATGCATTCACACTATGTGAGGCAGATGTTAAATTCATGGGCAACTTGGAAAAAATATTTCACAAGACTGGAAAGATTTGGGAACAGCCATATTGGAAGCTGATATTCAGTTACAGTGGCAAACATGGTGGAGGGAGAAAGCTTGGGGCAAAGAAACACAAAATAGGGTTAGTGGTATTAATATTTCTCAAGTAAAGGCCAATATGCTGAATTGCAAGAGCAGTGCGAATTGGATGATTACATCTTGCACTGTGTCATTTAGCAGCTTTAAACAATTGGGACAAGGTTGAAGAATCAGTAAAGAGATCTGAGCCATTTACTAAAGTTATAAAAGCCCCAAAAGAAGCCTTCACTGTTTTTTTTTCCAAAGATTGACTTTAACTGTAAATAGAACAGTATCAGAAAAAATAAAAATGAACAGTATCAGATCCAGAAGTCAGACCATTATTAATCAAATCTTTGGTTTTTTTAAAATGCTAATTCAGAAATGCTAAAGGGTGATTAGGTCTTTAAAGGCAACAACAGCACCAATAGTTGAATGGATTAGAAATGGTTGATATTGGATATAATGTTCATGATACTACTTAGATAGGAGAAATAATTTCTAAAAGTTTTAACAAAATGAAACTGTCAGGTGTTTTAATTATGATAGCAAGGTCATTTGAGAAATAATTTTAGGCAAGGCATTCCTAGAAAAAAAAATGTTCTTTTTTTTTTTTTCTATAGAAATAATCTAAATAAGTGCCCAGCCTTCTGGAGTATGCAGAAGGTATGGCAAAGGCCACCATTGGACTAATGAACTCACACCAAGGGACAGACAAGGTAACCCTTTGCCATTGGAAAATGCTCTAAGGAACGTCAAGCAGATCCCAGTATCAAATTTGATTCAACAGTACCATGACAGCATCAGATAAAGTCATCCACAGAACAATTAAAAGACTTAATGCCTGTACTATAAACAACATTGTTCTGGTCATAATCAAAGGACAGAACAGCTTCAACAGATAAAGCAAAAAATTCAGGAGAGACTAGAAAATAAGTATTTTGGCAAACTGCTCTAAATGATCAGAGACCAAAGCTAAAAATACAAACAAATGGCATAGAATTTAAAGATTTAGTAGACAGAGGAGCAGATGTAACAAAATTTTACCCAAATCTTGGCATCCAGATTGGACTCTTCAGGAGGTAAATATTTAGCTTCTAGAGAGTGAAACTTTATCTCAGGCACAACAAAGTGCAAGGTGGGTTGAGTGTATAGGGATGGAAGGACAAATAGGAAAATTAAAGCCATATGTGGCTAATACAGCATGAATTTATGAAGTCATGTTTTTTTAAAAAATGGAAAACACATATTAGCATTTCCCCAGTCTCAGAAACAAATCATAAAATTAAGAATGCTTCTGAGAAAAATATTAAAAGATATCAAAACCAGTCACTGACCATTCAGGTTGTACACAAACAGGACAAAACAGCTCTTGGTCTTCCAAAGGTACCAACAGCCATACTTTTTAAAATGGTTAACTGACAATTCTGTGTGAGAGGAACAATGGCCTTTGACATCAGAAAAATTACAGGCCTTAGAACAGCTGGTACAGGAGCAGCTAAATGTTCAACATAATGAAGAATTGACTACTCCTTGGAATTCTCCTATACTTGTCATTAAAAAGTAAACTGGAAAATGGAGAATAGTCACAGATTTAAGAGCCATCAATAAGGGTATTCAGCCAATTATCTCTTTATACCATGTAATTCCCTTGCCTTCATTACCTAAGGGATGCTCTATTATAATGATTGATTTAAAAGACCACTTTAAAAAAAAACTATGCCTTTACAAGAAGAGGATACAGAAAATTTGACTACACAGTGTGGCATGAATATTAAAAGTTCTTATTAATAAAAACAAACCTGAGTCAGGTATTGGGGTGAACACTGGAAGATCAGAGAGACGAACAGGCCACAGCCACCTCACCTGGGTATCTTCTCAGCTGATCTTGTTTCCTCAGACTGGAAGCCTCTGTGTCTTCATATATGAATGGCTCTCAGCTGAACTGTGCTGCTCAAAAGCCTGAAGCTTAACCAGACAAATGCCTAACCAGGCCAAATGCTTCTAGTTTCTGGTCCTCACGCTTTATATATCTTTCTGCTTTCTACTACCACTCCCTGGGATTAAAGTCTTGCTTTCCGGGATTAAAGACGTGAGTCACCATGCTTGGCTGTATCTTTGAACACATGGATTTCTGCCTCTGGAATGCTAGGATTAAAGGCGTGAGTGCCACCATTTTCTAGCCTTTGTATCTAGTGGCTGTTCTGTGTCTGACCCCATATAAGTTTATTAGGGTGTACAATATTTTGGGGAACACCATACCACCACAACACAGTGCCTACTTAAAGAAATACTCAACATGTTCAAGGATATCAGTGAAAAATTCTTCCAGAAGGAATGTTAAACACCCCCACCTTGTGTCAATACCTTGTACAACAGCCACTAGAATTAATTCATAAGCAGTTTCCTCAATCTAATTTTGTCATTTTATGGATGATATCTTTGAGGCTGATTCAGATACAGATACTTTAGAAAAAAAAATTTTGATGAAGTGAAGAAAATTTTACCTTGCTGAGGATTACAAATAGTTTCTGCAAAAATACAAAGAGGAGATTCTATCAATTTTCTAGGATATAAGACAGGTTTACAGAAAATTTAAGCACAAAAACTACCAATCAGAAGACATCATTTACAAACACCTAGTGATTTCCAAAAATTGCTGGGAGATATTATAACTGGCTACAGCTCACAGTTGGATTAACTACTCAACAGCTAAGCAATTTATTTCAAACCTTACAAGGTGATAAGGACTTAAGTAGTGCAAGAAAATTATCAACTAAGGCTGAGAGAGAATTGGCTCTGATAGAAAAGAAATTACAGAATGCACACATGTATCACCTGGATCCAAAGCTTAATTATAATTTTGTTATTTTGCCTTCTATTCATTCTCCCACAGAAATTCTTAGCAGAGAGCAGATAATATCTTAGAATGGATTTTTTTTTACCACATAAACAGAGTAAAAAAGTAAAGACTTATGTAGAAAATGTTTCTGAAGTTATTGTGAAAGGAAAAATTAGATTTTGTCAATTAGCAGGAATAGGCAAGGAAGAAATTGTGGTATCTTTTACTAATATTGAAATTGCTTCATTATTGGCAGAAAATGATCATTGGTAAAGAGCTTGCATCATTTTTTTGAGAGAGTTAAGCAAAAAAAATGTATCGAAAGCAAGAGACTTCGCTTTATAAAAAGAACTAAGTGCACTCGATCTCTCATATAGTAAAAGGGCTAAAAATTTCTGGAGCTCCTAGATTCCATACTGATGCGAACAGACCAAAAAAGGCAGGTTGTAAGTCAGGAAAAAATAAGAAAAGTGGCTCAAACCCTAAAGATTCAGCTAAAAAATCAGAGCTGTATGCCATTGTTATGGTATTATTAGATTTTCCTGAATCTCTTAGGATAGTTACTGACTCTCAATATGCAGAAAGAATTGTTACACATATTGAAACTGCTGAACTTATTCTGAATGATTCAGAATTAACTTCACTATTTATTTCAACTACAGAATGTAATCAGAAATAAAAATCATCCACTGTATATAACACACACTAGATCTCATAGAGGTCTACCAGGCTCTCTAGTACAAAGTAATGACGAAATTGATCAGCTAATAATAGGAAATGTGCTAGAAGCTTCAGAACTTCATAAGAAATACCATATTAACTACAAAGGTTTGAAGAAAGATTTTTCTATCTCTTGTCAACAAGTCAAGGAAATTATGAAGAAATATACTACTTGTTCTTTGTATAACTAAATTTCATTATCCACAGGAAGTAACCCAAAATTTGTCAAATGGGTGTGTTTCATTTCTCAGAGTTTGTTAAAGTGTGTGCACCATACCATAGATACATATTCAGGTTTTCAATGAACAACTTACTTGATCTCTGAAAAGGCTGATTCTGTAATCATACATTTGTTAGAAGTTATGGTCATCGTGGGAATACCTATACAAATTAAGACTGACAATGCTTCAGCATATGTCTCCAGTAAAGTGAAATAGTTTTTTGTATATTATAACATAAAGCATATTGCAAGTATACCACACAATCTTACAGGGCAAGCAGTTCTAGAAAGGTATTATCACACTTTAAAAGATATGTTCAATGGACAGAAAAGGGTAATAAAGACCCCCAGAGATAGATTACACAGTACTTTATTAACCTTTAATTTTTTAAGTGCTAATGATAAAGGAACAATAGCTATGGAGAGACATTGGATACTAGAAAAGCCTGCTGAATTAAATCAGCCTGTATATTTCAAAGATGTTTTGACCTCAGAATGGAAACCTGAATCAGGAGTCTCTCCTGTTCAAATGTAATCTGTATCAATCCTGATGGCATCTACAGTTTTTCTTCTCCTGTGAAAATAAAAGCAAAATCTCTTTCCTAGTGTAGCACATATCCTGGTTTCCATTCTGAGGTTAAAAAAATTATTCAGGGTGATTTATTTACCCTTTTCTGCTTATTAAGCATATCAGCCTTTCCAGAAATCAAAGCAGTTGCCCACTGAAATCCTGAATATGTGTCCATGGTATGATGCACACACTTTAATTTCCCATACTCTGCACATGAAACACACTCATTTGACAAATTTTATACTAATGTATATTTAGTTTCAAATTTTTCAAAAAACACTTAATTGAAAGAAAATACTTTTTATGTTGCTCAAAAACAAAAACAAAGAACAAAAAGCATTTTGCCCTAGGAACGATATAACCTGTCAAAGGATTGTGGCAGGATTTTGCATTTATCTTTCCAGGAGGATAAAAGCATCCAACAAAGGAATCCAGAGACCGCGGGACAAGTGAAGCATCTGAGGAAAAAGGATGGCTCATCAAGAGAAAATGTCCCAAGAAAAAGAATAAACTGGCCAACTGGTATCACCCACCTCAAGCTGACAGGCCTGAAATGCCAGTTGAGAGCCTCAGTCCAGCTCTGTCACCCATGCCTGAGTGGCTGCCCCTTTCCACTGCTATGGGATAACATTCTGTGTGCTGTGGATATATGTTGTTTTGATTGGTTGATAAATAAAATGCTGATTGGCCAGTAGCCAGGCTGGAAGTATAGGTGGGACGACCAGACAAGGAGAATCCTGGGAAGAGGAATGCTGAGTCAGGAGTCACCAGTCAGACACAGAAGAAGCATGATGACAAGGCAGAACTGAGAAAAGGTACCAAGCCATGTGGCTAATCATAAATAAGAATTATGGGTTAATTTAAGTATAAGAGCTAGTCAGTAATAAGCCTGAGCTAATAGCCAAGAAGTTATAAATAATATTAAGCCTCTGTGTGATTATTTTATAAAGGCTGTGGGACTGTGGGTGAGAGATTTGTCCCAACCACAGACCAGGTGGGACACAGGAAATCTTCCAACTACAGACACCCACCCTATGTTCTTAATAAACAGTTAATGCCTTTGGGTTGACTTCTGTGATCTACCTAGCTAAGATTGCCACTAAGCTGACATACACTACCCAAAGATCAACTTCAGATTAAAAACCGCTAAGGACATTTTAATTTTGGAGTTCATATGAGACTGACACAAACATTTTACAGAACTTTGAACTCAAAAATACTTAATCCTAAAACCACCAAACACAACCAAGCTGGACATTGTGAAAAGCTTGGCAGAAATAACTTCATTATTATAAATAGTTTTACTATGTTAGAGCTAACTAACTCTTCCTTTTTACTTAGAAAACAAAGGGAGACATATTGCAGGATATTTGATCACGTTGTGATCCCTGAGATTGTGTTATTGGAAAAACCTGCTTCAAGTTGTGGTGTGGCTCAGCCCTACCACAATCCTTTATTCCAAGAGCGTTCTGCTTTAATATTGTAAACAGGATTAAATAAAATCAACCATTGGCCAGAGGAAGAGAAAGCAACCAGCTGATAGAAGAAAAAAATATAGTAAGAGGGAGTCAGGAGGATAGAGACAGGCACAGGAAGTAGAGGGAAGAGTATCTGATTGGAGGAGTGTTTGTCTTAAAGGAGTTTTGTTTTAAAAGGTCTCTTTCTGGGACATCAGCAGAGGATGAAGATCAGCTGAGTGCTTTCTCTGCCTCTCTGAGCTACCAGGCTTTCACCCCAACATCTGTTAAAATATTTTTTCCTGTGTTTCAGAAATACCTTCCTGGGTTTTCACCAAAATGGAGATATTTTAATAAGAATAAAATGTGTTCTAATTTTGTAAAACAGAATAAAAAGTAGTAACTATCAAGTAAAGATTCAATATAGAAATTTTGGTAAATAAAATTAGAGAGAAAAGAAACATGTTTTTAAAATAAAATGGTGTTTTAGATAGTTTTTCTGTGAAAGGAAAAGATTGCTCTCAAATGAGAAAGAAGTAAGCCTAAACCAGAAAGCTCAGCACATTCCAGGAGGAAGTGTCGTCTCATTAGAAGACATATATTACTGGAAGCTTAGCTCGGTCAGGTCTTGTTCTAAGTTCAAAACTTCCTTTATTCCACTTAACATCTGGCTGTTCTTTAATCTGTTTACACTTTCTGGTGCTCCTTTTTTTCTCCTCACACTGTACATTTTGTATTTTTCCTTGCTTAGCTTGCTCCTTTTCATTATAGACTTGCATAAGACTGGCCACTAATAATCACACAACACAGTCAACACTAGGATGTTTTGAAATCTCCTCTTTGCAAACACAATTAATCCCAAACTCTTCAATTTAGCTTTAGGCAGACTTTTAAGAAAAGGCTAAAAGCAGCCAAAATATCATAAGAACAATCTCTAAGCCACATACTACATAATCCAAACTAATATTCTTCTCCTCTGAAACCTCAGCACCACTATTTTCTATGTTCCTATTAGGATTGCCCATTAAGCCTTAAAATGTCCAATCAGTTTTCTATTTCAAAGTCCCAAAATATTCATATTCTTCCAAACAAAATTATGTTCCAGCCTATGACAACAACCCCCTAGTCTCTGGTACCAATTTCTGTCTTAAATAGTGTTTTATTGCTATGATGAGACACCATAACCATGTCAACTCTTATGAAGGAAACATTTAAATGGGGGTAGCTTACAGTTCAGAGTTTTAGTCCTTTATCATCATAGCTGGAATCATGGTGCCATGAAGGCATCCATGGTGCTGGAGAGGTAGCTGAGAGTTCTATGTCTGGATCCACAGGCAGCAGAAATAGATAGAGGTACTGGGCCTGGGATGAACATTTGAAACCTCAAAGCCCATCTCCAGTAATATATGTCTTCTAATGAGACAACACTTACTCAAACAGGGCCACACTTCCTAATAATGCCACTCCCTGTGGGACATGGAGGCCATTTTCATTTAAACCACCACACATATCATCAAAGCTTTTAAATCTACTATTTGTTTTGATTCCTTCATTATTTTTCTTTATACTGTTAATATAACATACAGTCAGTAATCATAGCCTCACTCGATTTTCCTTTTCATTATTGTGTTCCTTCTAAAAATTCTTTTATATTTTCCATACCATCTGCAAGTCATGGAGATTGTGTTGTTTTTACCATCCATGGGATCTCACTCAAAAGTTAATGAAATGAAGACAGCTGTCTTCTGAGACCTTAAAGGCTCCTCCAATTCTGACAGCAACACAAGAAGAACCTGTGCCATTGCTGGAGTACTAAATGATACACCTGACCACTGAGGCAGTATATCCTAGTCTTTAAGATTTACATTCGTAGATTCAGCCTTAAGTTCTAACAATTTACTAACATCATTGTTACCAGAAACCACATGACAAAGAGGCTTTGCTATTTTAGCTGCAAGTTTGAGATATAACAACAGTATCTGGGCTCCCCCCCCCCCCGAATGCAAAAGCAAGGTTTAATTCTGGATATACAAGCCTAGGCAGGGACTTCATCCAATACATCCAACGTAGTAGAGGCTGGAGGAAGTGCCCACCTGTCTGCAAGCTCAGTTTTTAAAGGGAAAAATCACAAGGTTACATCATTTAGGGGTGCTAGTATGGGTACAATTCTGATTGGCTTGTGTCTAGGAATTCCAGAAATCACAATTCAGTTTTCCTTCTAAGGAAGTAGTTGCCCACCACCATTTTTCATTGGCTGCCCCCAGATGGGGGCATCTGATGATTACACAGTCACTATGGAAACTAGGGTTGGGACATTCTATGGTCAAGCAGTTGCCTAGGAGGCCAGGGAGAGGACATTCCATAGTCCGGCAGCCATTACCTCCTGACTATCATGTGACTCTGTACTTTTACACTTCCTGGTTTCTGGAAACTGGACTGACTGGTTTCAGTAACTTCTGGCCTATTCCAGTAACTTATGGCCTATAGCTAAAAGGAGCAGCCTTAGGCCTTTAGTTTTTGGGGTGAAAGCATTTTGGTCTTATTTTGGTTCCATATTTCCCCCTTCTCATGGAGGGCAATTATACAATGACTAGCAAACCACAGGAATGCCGATGGCAGGCTAAGGCCTCACTAACTATCCAGCAGGTACAGGGCCAAGGCGTCTGCGTAGGGACAGTGCCAACCAAGTACCAGGCCCATTGTAATAATACCCGACCCCTCCCTGAACAGGACGTTTACCTGCAGTATCTGTTTTTCTAGATTTCCCTAAAATGAAGACCCTTAGATCTTTACATGTTCCCACTTAGATCAGACCTGATAAGAGGATATATGCCTCTAGTAAACATGAAGAGAAAATAGATCTTTATTAAGTGTTTGTTAACTCTTAAATTTAAGAGCTCAATGTCTCAGAGGGGCAAATTGAAGTAAAATAAAAACATAAAAATTTTGAAAATAATGAGGCAAAAGAAGCCCTCACCTATAGCCTCTCTGTAGCATGAATCTTAAAAGGTCTTATTAATAAAAACAAACCCAGAGCCAGGTATTGGGGTGAACACTGAATGATCAGAGAAACAGAACAAGCCATATCCAACCTCACCTTGCCAACTTCTCAGCTGATCTTGTTTCCTCAAACTGGAAGCCTCTGAATTCTCATCCAGAATGGATCTCAGGCTGCTAAAAGCCTAAAAGCGTAAAAAGCTAAAGTTCCTGGTCCTCATGCCTTATATACCTTTCTGATTCCTGCCATCACTTCCTGGGATCAAAGGCATGCAACTTTACCAAGCAAGACATGAGATCTCAAGTGCCGGGATTAAAGGTGTGTGTCACCATACCCGGCTATTTTCAGTGTGGCCTTGAACTCACTGGATTCAGATGGATCTTTGCCTCCAGAATGCTAGGATTAAAGGTATGTGCTACTACTGCCAAACATCTATGTTTAATATAGTGGCTATTCTGTTTTCTGACCCCCAGATAATTTTATTGGGGTGCATAATATATCAACCACACCTCTCACCAGCTGAAATGGAAGAATCACAACACATTTAAGATTTACTGTGAATGTTGAATCACATATTTTATGTTTAAATAGCTTTGAGTAATGAAGGTAGGGATATAGTTTGTAGAGTGCTTACTGAGTGTGCACAATGCCAAGGCTTTGATCCTATTCGAACTTAGTTACAGAAAGTGGATGCAGTAGTATCTATAATCTCAGGACTTTGTGGGTAGAGGCAGGAGGATTACATGTTTGAGATTATCCTAGGCTACAGAGAAAACATGATTCCAACCGTGTGTGTGTGTGTGTGTGTGTGTGTGTGTGTGTGTGTGTTGTGAGTATGAACCTGTCTCAGAAAAAAAAAAATCAATGAACCAGGCTTAAGGCCTGAGTGTGTATAACCTCGGGTCAGACAGGATTGCTCATCCAGACATTTTCTGGAAATCTCACTTAAGACTATTAACTTTGTTTACAGTAAAGATATACATAGTTTCTGCATTCTTGTGATCCCTATCAATTATAATTCTGTCACCTGTTTCTGAGAACTACCCTTTGACATCATTTAGGTATCTATCAATTCTTTAAATATTATAACCTTGCCGGGTGGTGGTGGCGCACGCCTTTAATCCCAGCACTCGGGAGGCAGAGCCAGGCGGATCTCTGTGAGTTCAAGGCCAGCCTGGGCTACCAAGTGAGTTCCAGGAAAGGCACAGAGCTACACAAGAAACCCTGTCTCGAAAAACCAAAAAAAAAAAAAAAAAGATTATAACCTCAAAACCCACCAAATTTGTGACTATGGTAAAGATCGTTGTCTTAGGGGTGTTACTATGAAAAACACCATTACAAAACCAACTTGGTAAACAAATGGTTCATTGCATCTTATACTTCCAGGTAACATTCTATCACTGTGGGAAGTCATGGCAGAAACTTAAGCAGCACAGGAACCTGGAGGCAGGAGCTAAAGCAGAAGTCATGAATGAATGCAGCTTATTGGCTTGCTCTCTCCATGACTTACTCAGCCTGCTCTTTTATGTTAACTGGGACAACTTGCCCAGGGATGACAATATATTCAATAGTCTGGGCCGTAAAGTATCAATCATTAATCAAGAAAATTCCCTACAAAATTGCCTATAGACTAATCTTGTGGGGCATTTTCTCAGTTAAGATTCCCTCTTCTTGGATACGTCTAGGTTTATGTCAAGTTGTCATAAACCAACCAGGACAATAATAGTGTGTTCCTTTCAGACAAACCCATATCTTATGGTGCGTCTTGTTTTCATAAATCATCACATTATTTCATATTCCATTTATGCAGCACTGTGATTAACTTGCCATCTGTCTGTTTCACCACATAAAAATACGTTGAACTATTTTACTGACTTTTCACTCAGGTGGCAGATGTGCAGCTAATCTGACCTGTCTTTTCAATGAACTGTCACATGAATCTTTAAAATATACTTGGAGAACAAGAACAAGTAATATGGAGCCAGAAAATGAGTAGTTCGTCCATAGGTATGGGTTTCTTGCTATACACTAAGAATGAAATTTAACTAGTCATCTATAAAAATAAAAATAAGATTCACAATTTCTTATAAATTCTATGTTATATTGAACTTGGGTATATAGCATAGATAAAAGTGGACATATTTGGATTTTTTCATTTAATTAAATGAAAAATTTGAAAATATTTACATAATTTCAATTGTGCCACTTACTTTCTTAGAGACCTAAGTAGACACCTACTTGATCAATATAAAAATTCATGTTTCTCATGTCTCAAGTGGAAATAATATCAGGCAATTTTTAATCAGGACACATAACACATGGAAGTTACTATTTTAACCCAACTATTAATCATCTTGTAGGTTCTGTGTGGGTAAACATGTATTCAGTGTGTCCATTTGTTATTCTTGTAGTCCATGGGAAATAAAAAAAACTTGTATTTTTAGGCAGTAATGTAAAACTCATTCCACATACCCACATTTTCACAGCTTTCTGTGATAGGTAGAAGACACATAGTATATAAGAATACCATTGAAATACCAATAGTTCATTGAGTAGTCACTATGTTTATTTTAAAGTCATTTCCATGTAATAATTTAGCATTAGTAGTTAATAATAATGTCATTTTACACTGCTGTTGAAGAAACTAAAGAGACCTTTCTCTTACGTAATGCAGAAATGAAGACAGAGGAGAGTATGTATTTAGGAGAAATAGGCCAAGCTGGGTCTCTTTTAAAGATTAATTTGATACTGATTAATATATCACTAGTTAAATTAAATTACAAGTTTAAAAAAGTATGTGAAAGCATGAAGAGCTTTTCTATTGTGTCTTATGTCAGTTTTTGAACACTAAGCACAAGTCAGTAGCTTTTTCACTCAGGTGGGAAATTGTGGGATACCTTAGTTGAGAAATACACTATTTTTTTATTTCTGAAAAAAACATCAAAAAGCAGTTTGTCCATTTCAGTCACTAAAATAACAATTATATTTGACTTATTTTTCCCAAATTTTCCATCCTTGCTTAACCAGCCTTATGTTTCTGGTTTTTCCCATAGAGCTTCATAAGGCATGGTGTACATTTTTACTTCTGTACATGCCTGTATTTGGTCTCATAGATTTCTTGTGCTCTGTAACTATATATATCACACAAATGAAAAACAAAATGTGAAAAACAAAATCATTACAGTGAACTATAATAACCTAAAATGAATTAGAATATCAGATTTAAAAATAACTTTAGAATCGGCTAGGTACATATTGTGATTAGACAAGTGTGGGGCATTATAATTCTATACTAAAATTCTTGTAATAAATGTAAACATCAGGTCTAAAGAATCAGCAAGGCCAAGGCTGGGGGGCGGGAGAAGTTCTGAGCAGAGAAAGTAAAATAGAAATTTCTTTCTGAAAGAAATGTGGGATCTGAATGCCACCCTAATTGTGTAGCATTTTCTCCAACAAATTTCAGCTACTCAACATACCATTTCTGCTAGGTTTCAGATACTATTACCTGAGGTGGAGAGGAGGAAGTTGAAAGATAAAAGTTTCACAACTTCACCAAGCTCCAGCCATGGCAAAGGCAGCATTAAAAATCTTTCTCTAATAAAACCAGAGGACAAGTGGGCATCTTTAAAGGTAATTTGAGTGATAATTAATTTTCCGGTGCTTAGAAACAAAATATTGGAATGTAAATAAGTGTAGTGAGTTTTTGAAGAATGCAGCAATAGTTTTGTAAATGACAGAAAAATATGAGAGTATTAAAAATATATACTAAATATCCATATCACTATAACCTACATAATGAAGCTGAGCAGAATAAATCAATACAGTATTTTAAGAAAACTCATTAAACACATAAATGGTCTAAATTAATTATATGCCTTGTGTTTACTAAAAGTTGTCCTGCACAGCTTTCCCCTAAGGGAATCTACTTTTGTGTGAATTCAAATGGTCAGGACAGAGTGTCTTCTGTATATATCATGTTTCTTCATACCAAGGAAGTAGTTCTTAAATCAGATTCGCTGACAGCTGGTAAGGCCCATTTTACTGACTCCCATGCTCAGTGTTGCTGATGCTGTGGGTCCCTCAGGGAAGACAATAAAGTTTGCTTTTCTTCCCCAGGTGATGCTAGCGGTTGTTGAACAGGGGGAGACCATCAACCTTCTACCCAAAAGGCAAAAGCTTGTCCTTACCTGTCTGTCTTCACTTTTTGACACAGCCTGATGGAGGAAAAAACTGCTTCAAGGAAGAACAAGCAGTTCTCATAATCCAATGGGAAGCGCCTCCCATGGTGGCCAGAAGGGGATGCTGAGACGTAGTTGTGCATTTTGAAAGCTTTTCTATTTCTTACCATGGGTCCAGAGACATACACAGTGTAATTTTACTATGTTAAAGTTAAAAACCTTCCTTTTTGATTAGACAGAAAGGGGAAATGCTGTGGGATAAGGCTCTTGTACAAATAAAAGCTCTTGTTAATATGCTGATTGGCCAGTAGCCAGGCAGGAAGTATAGGTCGGGCAAGCAGAGGAGGATAATGGTGGGAAGAGAAAGAGCAGAGTGAGGAGTCACCAGCTAGACACAGAGAAAGCAAGATGACAAGGCAGAACTGAGAAAAGGTGCCAAGCTATGTGGCTAAGCATAGATAAGAATTATGGGTTAATTAAATGTAAGAGCTAGTCAGTAATAAGCCTGAGCTAATGGCTGATCAGTTATAATTAATATAAGCTTCTGAGTAATTGTTTTGTAAGTGGCTGTGGGGCTGGAGGACTGGGCATGAATGGAGAAACCTGAGTACACAATACCTGCAAAATGGAAACAAAAACCTATAGTTCCAGAATAGTCCTTAAATTAAAAGTCTCTACATTTACTAACCATTCTTTTTTGGCTTCTGTACTTCTGCTACTTATTAACTGAAGTGTGACAACCATGATACGGATTTTGTATATAAAAGACAAAGAGCAGTAAGGTTCAGGGCTGCATGAATTGGGCAAGTTCCCCATACAGCCACTGGCCAGCAATAAAGACTATCTTTTTGGCTTTAGCTATGTCATATCCTAGGCCCTGGTAAGCTTACTCAGTAACAGTAGTCTCATAAAATTTATTTCCTTTCTTGAGCAATAAATTTCTATATAGATGTGTTGAAAAGGAGTCTGCAAAAGCACTGCCAAATACATCAGCAATTAGGAGCAAGATAGTGAGTACTCACAAGGTCAGAAAGACAGTGAACCAGTGAACCTGACTGAAAGCACCTGCAAGGATTTCAGGGATCTTGGCAGCACGTACACAGAACTGTCCATTAGTGTTTGTTTAGGTATTGTTCAAATCTTCTATGGTCTTTTAATAAAAAGCTGGAAGCCAGATATTGGGGTGAAAGCTGAAATATCAGAGAGGCAGAGCAAGCCACAGCCAACCTCACCTCGCCAACTCCTCAGCTGGTCCTGTTTCCTCAGACTGAAAGTCTTTGAGCCCTCACCCGAAAGGGTCTCAGCTGAACTGCTTTAGTTCCTATTTCCTTTCTCCACCCAATCATGTTACTTCCTGATAAGTTACAAGTGTATGTGCTTCCCAGTACCACTATTAAAGATGTGTGCCACCACTGCATGGCTCTGTTTCCAGTGTGGCCTTGAACTCACAATGATCCAGGTGGATCTCTGCCTCCTGAGTGATAGGATTAAGGGTGTGTGCCACCACTGTCCGGCCTCTATGTCTAATCTAGTGGCTGGCTCTGTTCCCCGATCCCCAGGCAAGTTTATTAGGTTACACAATACATTACTACATTCAGACACATCACTAGCCTCCTCCTAGAGTGAGTGACAAAGCCAAACCACATCCTGTGGTCTAGTTCAGAGCTTGCACTCTGCTCAATTGTGTCAATTCCTTGAAGGAGGAAACCTCACATTCTAGCAGCAGCATCAAATTCATCAGCTTCTTCTTATTCCTGTAGCCCTGAGCACTCATGACAACTCATTGCAAAGAAAGGGGGTGGATCCTCAGATGAGCCTTCTGTGACTGTTGAAAACAGTTCCTGACAAAAGGGAGGTGATCTCAGTGGATGTGTAAAGGGAGACTTTGATTTCCTGCCATACAGCTCCAGAAAGAAGAGAGGTGCCAGGAAATCTGTCTTGCCTAAGAGCTGAGACTTCACTAGTATGAATTTATTGACATTCTTTTTGTTGTGCTATGAGGATTTAGTTCAGTAGAATGGATTTATGTTATATGAACAAAGAGTTTGGGAAAAGCAAAGGGTGAGTCCCTTTGATTAAGAGAGATGAGTCTGTAATCCTGTTTCTCATTGTGCATTTAACCTCAAACTGTAGGCCAAATAATAAGCTGTGTTTCCAGTGTTTGAAACATACTACTTTTTGCATATACACAAACCCCAAATATTGTTCTCACTAACTTCAGAAATTCTAACACCACTGGAAAGTTAATCAGTTGCCCTTTCTGAAAGTGTACACTATCTTAGACTCTAGAGTGTTGCTCAAGGGGAAGGTCACCCTACTCAAATTCATATTCTATTCTACCTTAAAACCCAGTCCTTGACTTCAGTGAAACTCCATGGATGGTGACACTTAATTCATCACAATTGGCTTCCATTTACAGGAACCGTTTCAATAAATCTGTTTTATGAAATTATTGTTTTTCTGCAAAGTAGTTATAAAATAAAGAAAACGCATTTTAACAGAAATGTCTTGGTGTTGCAAACATATACTTTAAAAAAATATCACTTAAAGTATAGAAGCTGGCATATCAGCAATCTATGAATCCCAAGGTTTACTTGGGAGAAAACATAGAAATGGATTTAAGACCTTTAAAAGGAGGTTCAAGTGGTGTGGTTCTTGCTTATTGAGTTCTGTGTTTTAAAACCCATAGCACTTCTTGGTCAAAGAAGATCTTTCACTGACAACCATAAAATTATCATTATTCTGTCTTCACAATTAGCTCGTTCTTTCATTATTTTTATAAAACTTAAAAATTGATTATATTTCATGTAGATGTTAGCCTGAATATTGTATTGTAATTCAACTGTAAAAAAAGGGGTTTTAGATATTGAACTCGAGTTGGAAGAGGCGAGTCCGGTCTCAAAATGGAGGGCCATGATCCAAAGGAACCAGAACAGTTGAGGAAGCTGTTTATTGGTGGTCTGAGCTTTGAAACCACAGATGATAGCTTAAGAGAACATTTTGAGAAATGGGGCACACTTACAGACTGTGTGGTAATGAGAGATCCCCAAACAAAACGTTCCAGGGGCTTTGGTTTTGTGACCTACTCTTGTGTTGAAGAGGTGGATGCTGCAATGTGTGCTCGGCCACACAAGGTTGATGGGCATGTGGTGGAACCAAAGAGAGCTGTTTCTAGAGAAGATTCTGTAAAGCCTGGTGCCCATTTAACCGTGAAGAAAATTTTTGTTGGTGGTATTAAAGAAGATACAGAAGAATATAATCTGAGAGACTACTTTGAAAAGTATGGCAAAATCGAAACCATGGAAGTTATGGAAGACAGGCAGAGTGGAAAAAAGAGAGGATTCGCTTTTGTAACTTTTGATGATCATGACACAGTTGATAAAATTGTTGTTCAGAAATACCACACTATTAATGGGCATAATTGTGAAGTGAAAAAGGCCCTTTCTAAACAAGAGATGCAGTCTGCTGGATCACAGAGAGGTCGTGGAGGTGGATCTGGAAACTTCATGGGTCATGGAGGAAACTTTGGAGGTGGTGGAGGTAATTTTGGTCGTGGTGGAAACTTTGGTGGAAGAGGAGGCTATGGTGGTGGAGGTGGTGGCAGCAGAGGTAGTTATGGAGGTGGTGATGGTGGATATAATGGATTTGGAGGTGATGGTGGCAACTATGGTGGTGGTCCTGGTTACAGTAGTAGAGGAGGCTATGGTGGTGGTGGACCAGGATATGGAAACCAAGGTGGTGGATATGGTGGTGGTGGAGGAGGATACGATGGTTACAATGAAGGAGGAAATTTTGGTGGAGGTAACTATGGTGGTGGTGGGAACTATAATGACTTTGGAAATTATAGTGGACAACAGCAATCAAATTATGGGCCCATGAAAGGGGGCAGTTTTGGTGGAAGAAGCTCAGGCAGTCCCTATGGTGGTGGCTATGGATCTGGTGGTGGAAGTGGTGGATATGGTAGCAGAAGGTTTTAAAAAAAAAAAAAGCAGAAAAGGGCTACAGTTCTTAGCAGGAGAGAGAGCGAGGAGTTGTCAGGAAAGCTGCAGGTTACTTTGAGACAGTCGTCCTAAATGCATTAGAGGAACTGTAAAAATCTGCCACAGAAGGAGTGATGATCCATAGTCAGAAAAGTTACTGCAGCTTAAACAGGAAACCCTTCTTGTTCAGGACTGTCATAGCCACAGTTTGCAAAAAGAGCAGCTATTGATTCATGCAATGTAGTGTCAATTAGATGTACATTCCTGAGGTCTTTTATCTGTTGTAGCTTTGTCTTTTTCTTTTTCTTTTCATTACATCAGGTATATTGCCCTGTAAATTGTGGTAGTGGTACCAGGAATAAAAAATTAAGGAATTTTTAACTTTTCAAAAAAAAAGGGGGGGGGTTTAAAAGAAAATTTATGCTGGAAAAGTGTTTAAAATGTGTTGAAATTGAAGTACTCATGTTAAGTAAGGGTAAGGATGCTTGCTGTCACACCTAACAGTTGAGTTCCATGCACAGGGACTCCCACATTAGAAGAAGAACCAACTCTTGCAAGTTGTTCTCTGAACTCCATATGCATGCTAGGGCATTTCTGTACTTACACACACACACACACACACACACACACACACACACACACACACACACTATAATTAACAAGCTTATTTGAAAAATCAAAGCATGCTCAAACTTATTTTGTAAGATTTTTATTATTTTGTTTTATTTTGTAAATCTTATCTGCATGCCTTCATTCTTAAAACCACAGGCACTTACTTCCTTTTCCCAGTAACTACCTTAATTTTTAGCACGATGTGTTCTCTAAACCAGCTCTGTAGTGTCATCGAAATAGATCCTCAATTCAATGTAAATAACACTATATTGTATAATAACACAATTCAATGTAAATAACCCTCTTCTATGGATAAGGTACTTCTATGTGTTCCAGGTGATTTTATTTCCTCTATTTTGTTATCTATATGACTTGGGGAGGGGAGTATTAGATACAGTTAACACAAGAGCTTTTCTAGATTTAGCCATTTTTGAAAATAAACAATATTGTGACCTCACAGTCTATACTAGTAATGCCATTCATAACATGTGTGTCATGAAGAAATCCATGTAGGTATGGACTCATCTCTACTTCATTTTTATTCAGGCAGCTCTAATTTCCTGACCCAGCTAGCAGATTTTGTTTGAGAATTAGTTTCTCTTGTTACCAACATGTCTGCATGGACTCAATTTGCTATTTTTTTTGTAGGTGAGATTCCATTTTTAAATGTTGGAGGCATACATATGCTATGGGGGTGTCTTTCTGTACTCTGAATATGTATTGCTCTGATTGGTTGATAAATAAAGCTGCATTGGCCTATGGCAGGGCAGGATGGAGCCAGGAGGTAAAATCTGAGAGAGAGAGTGAGAGAAAAAAGGAGAGTGGGATCGACACTGCTAGCCACTGCCAGGAGAAGCAAGATGTAAAAGTACCCTTAAGCCACAAGCCATGTGGCTAAGTATAGATTTATAGAAATGGGTTAATTTGAAATGTAAGAGCTAGCTGGCAAGAAGCCTGAGCCATTAGGCCATATAGTTTGAAAATAATGTAAGCCTCTGTGTGTTTATTTGGGGCCAAGCAGCTGCAGGATGTGGGTGGGAGAGATTACCCCCAACCTCAGGGCCTGGACAGAACAGGAGAAACTTTCTGGCTACATACATATATACATGTGTATATTTCAGCACTTTATGCTTAAGAGATACATTGAGGTAATTTATGAATAGTATTTCTACACATAGTAAGCAAGGCTAACATAATTAGAACTTGGGAGTAGGGAGCCTTTCTGGTTTGTTGGAAGCTAATTAGAAATGATTAGAGGATTGTGATTGTAGATTTTGCCAGATTATTTTCTACTTAAGAATATTTTGTAAATAAAAAAATTTAAGGTCAGGTGAGAGAAAAAAAGGTTGAATCCTTTAAAGCAAGGAGAAAATTAAAATAAACTTATACTTAATGCAAAGCCTTCAAAGCATTCAGATGCAGGAAGACTCACAATGTCAAGAATTTGGGAGAAGGTGGGGGGTGCTCAGAAGCAGGGGGAAAGGAGAGGGGTGGAGGGAACACAAACACTACACAGTAATTTTAAGGTTAGTATCTGTCAGTCATAATTTTTTCAGCTAAGCTTTTCCTTACCTGATTTACAAGAGAGTAAATGAGAATGTAAAAAAAATATATATATATGGGAACGTAAAAAAAAATCAATACCTATTTTGTTAATGCTGAATTTTGGTTATTATAGGAACTATTCTTTTTTATTTTAATAGAGCAATGAAATGATAGTAACTTTCAAACAGTTTGCTCTTAATTGTAATTATTATTCAAATCAGAAGACAAACCAGAGGCTTGAATCATAACAAGTGATTATATGAACGATATGATATGTTATATGAATCACAGCTATTTTACATGACAGTTCTTTCAATGTCCCTCATATTTTAGGAAATGCTGGCTGTTACTCTTGTATGCAAAGTCAGAAACAAAAACCTATGTCATATATAAAAGAAAAAAATAAAATTTCTTGTTAAACTTGGCTTTCCATTTTATATATTTCTAGCAGATACATTGTACATTTTTGAGAAACTGTGTACCATATCAGTATGATTATATGCGTATCTTTCCTATCAATATTTAAAAAGAAAAATTTAGCCTCGTATTTAAAACAGTATGTTAATATGCAGACACTTCACTCTGAGGATAAAATTACTTATAAGTCAATTATCACTCAAATGCTAAAGCACTCTAGCACGATGCTAATCCTGAGTAAAACAACTTGACCTTTCAAAATTCTTAAAACCTCTCTGAATAATTACTGCTCAGAGCAGTGTTGACAGATTTTCAGATTAATGATGAGGTTGTCTTTTTTGATATGTTAATATTTTATGTACTCGGTTCTATCATACCTTCTGAGTCTTGATTTCTATCAGGTCCATCTCTTCCTGTTTCTCTCTTCAGTACTTCAATATCTAATTTCTTTGGTTAAATCATTTGCTTATTTGTTTGTTTCAGTCTTAGAAATGAGCAGCCTCTAGTTACTTAATGCACACAGTACCAAACTTTCTTGTCTTAGAGAGCTGTAGTCTTTTGGACCATAATAGAAACCAAGACTTGACTAAGAACCTTCCAAGAGCTAATGATCCAAATGCTTTTCTATCTGTTACAGACAGGCCTTTTGTATGTGTCCTTGCCTCCTGATTCCTATGTTGAAACTCTGAAGCTAGCATGAGTGTATTGGAACATAGAGTTTCTAAGGACAAATGCTTCAACAGGGTCCCAGTGGCAAGGCCATGCAAGTGGGGTTAGCGTCAATCCTAGTTTCATTTCTGTTCTTATGATAAAATACTCTGACCAAAAACAACTTATAAGAAAAGGGTTTTATTCTAGCCCACAGTTCCAGATTACAGTCTCTATCTAGGAAGTCACATTGGTAGGAACTTAAGACAGCTCATCACATGACATCTTCAGTCAAGAGCAGAGAGAGAAAGAATTTGTGGGTTCTTCATTTTCAGCTAGGTTTCTGTACTTGTACCATGAAAGAATTCAGCATATTGGGCTAGGATGAGGCTGACCAACAGAACACTTATTTAGCATGCACAAAGACAGTGATTTAGTCTCTGGTACTGGCCAAAGGGAAAAATGTGAATTCATCCTATTCTGAGACTCATATTGGAATGAACAAGTGCTACTGTTTCTGTTGATCCAACTGAAACCACTTTCCCACAATCATTAGTGAGTTAGTTTTTACTGTTGCTGTGAGGAGACACCATGACCACAGCAACTCTTATAAAGAAAACATTTAAATGATGGTGGCTCACTTACACTTTCAGAGGTTCAGTCCATTATGATCATGAAGAGGAACATGGCAGAAGGCAGGAAGACATGGTTCGGGAGCTGGCAGTACCACATCTTGCAGGCAGTAAGTCGAATGACTGTCACACTGAGGGAAGCTTGAGAAAAAGAGACCTCAAAGCCTGTCCCCACAGTGACACACTTACTCCAACAAGGCCAAATCTCTTAATAGTGTCACTCCCTTTTTGGGCCATTTGCTTTCAAACCACCACAATTAGTTATCTTTGGCCACATCTACGTACAAATGTTAAGTCATTTGGAAGTGGACAGAAATCTCTGATATCCTGCACTCAGGTTCTCAGCTGTTTCAGGTACACAGTCCAGTCATCCAAGCTGTGGCCCCAGAAGCCTGGAAGTAGAGAGTCACTGCAATGGTGATCGCCATTTCTGGGTTACAACCCTCTGAAGACTTGTGGGTTTTTTGATACTAGCATTAGTAAGAAGTATTTTATTGATGACTATCATTAACAAAACAGAAAACTTTGTAAGGTGATGTAAATATCATCAAATACATGGTTCAGCAAATTAAAACTTTAATATGAACACATTTGTTGGCAATACAGATATATCAGAACACAATAAATTAAGTTTATAATATTTAAATTCATAACAGTGATGACAAGCATTTTGATGACATATGTTCACAATTTTTTATACTGAGTTTAAGCAACAAAACTACAGCACAATTAACTGTAACAGCCAATATTACCACAGTTTAGAAAAACTATGATTCTGTTCTTTATTTTAGGAAAAGATTATTAAAAATTGACAAAAATGTGGTTTCAACTACAACATCATTATTTTAAGATGTTTCTCAAAGCAATGCTGAAGTATTGGACCAAATAATTCAAGAAACAAAGATATTAATGTTGAGTTCCTCCAGTGTCCTGAAAGAAAACCAAATTATATAACTTTAAATTTTGAATCATTTTTTGATATTAAGCAAAAAATGATGCTATTTTTATATATCACAGATAACAGCTTAATATTACCATAAAATTTGAATATGTTACAAGGTACTGACTGTAAAACTCAAAACAATATGTACAACAGAAAAACTTGCACCTATTTTTTAATTATACTCTAGAGTGAATTGTACAGTATTTTCTCCCAATATCAATATATTTATCACAACAAATTGAGAATTATACAAGTTTTACCATGCTAAAAAATGAAAAAAGAAAAACAACCTTTTCTTTCTATGAATGAAGCAGTAGGCATTTTAAAGAAATTCTTCCTAGGCTGGGAGTTATGGGAAAGAGTTAAATTTTAAGTCAACTCAAAACAGATAAAGGTGAATAGGGCATGCAGGTAAAATTGACCATTGCCTGCAGTAGGGAGGCAAAGATGGAAGAGAGCTTGCCATGCCTGCCATGAGGAAACCTTGATGCACTCAGATTTGTCCTGTGTGGCTTTGAAGTTCTGAGCTGTGATTCGATCAGAAGTGTAGAGCAAACAGTAAATGTCTGGAACCACTGCCTGGTTGCAGGCTAGTGTTCCTTGCTAACAGCATCAACTCAACAGTAGCTTTATTAGTAACTATGAATTTTATTTGTGTTACTCAGGTAACGTGACTATAAGGTAGTGATTACATGATGATAATGACTGTTAGAATAAGATAACTAATTTATTATCTCATGGATGTTATGAAACTTATCTATGGTGAGTGAAATATGAGTAAATGTAGGGTTATAACCATTCCGTTACTATTACAAACTTTTTTTTAAGAAAACATATTATCTAATTGATTTATCTTTGATCACCAAATATCACACATTACAAATTCATTTAGTTCATGGCAAATATGCTGCACAGGTTACTAGCCTATCCACATTGATAGGTTTTCAGGAGTTTTCCCATGTCATATGTATTACTGCTTTGCATTAGACACTTCTTTAATGCATGTGGGAGCCCATTTTCAGGTTCGTCGTGGCTTTACTCAGCAGGTCTGCATGGAGAGGATGATTGGACCACGGGCCTGAGTGCAGGTGTCTGAGATGGTCTGCACTTGGCTGTGCTGGGGGGGGGGCTTTTGCCCCACCCCTTGGTGTTTCTACAAATACCTTAGGGTGGAGATGGTCAGGGCTCATTGAAATAGGTTCCAGGCCCTCTCTTGAGGCTCTCCTTTATTTTCTATCTGTTTATCTCAAAATTTTAAATTCTTCTATCTAATATTTTCTGCTGCTCACACTCAAGAAAACTCTGGGTAACTGTGGGGTTGGTGGATAAGTGCCCTGCAAATACATTATATAACTTTTCACATATTCCAATTTTTTTCTGATTCACTTATTTAGTACATAGTGATTCACTTATGCATTGTACATAGTGATAGATTTCATAAAGAAATTTTCATATGTCCTATACTTTGGCCATGTTCATTCTCTGCCTTCTACTTTAGTCCTACTCATTACCCCAGGCAGTCTCACTTCTGCTTTTATGTCATGTGTATAGATATTATTCACAAATGAGAGGAAATGTAATATTTGTCTTTCTGAGTTTGCTAACTTAGAAATGGCCTAATATGACCATTTCAATATGCATTCATTTTCTTGTCTTTATAGGAAAATAGGATATTATTTCAAAACATTAGTTGTTTTCTCATTTACTTTTGCATTGTTCAGTGCTTTGAACTTAACTCAGGGCTTTGCATATGCTACACAAGTGTGCTACCTCTACAGCTTCAACCCTTCAAAAATATTATTAAATAATTCATTAATTATAACTTACAATCCATTCCTAGAAAACTCAAAATCCTAGTGAAGGCTACAATTAATTTAAAGCTGTGGGTCAATCACATGGTAGTAGGGGATAGAAAGGTGCAACATTACATGGGGAGGCTGTATCTTAATTAGTCTAGGCCAGTCTTTCTAAAAGTCCATGCTGACCCACCACTAACTCTCTAAAGCACAAGGCCATGTGGCTTCAAGGGATGCATATTGTGCCTCTTCAAGATATTCTGATGTGTCCCTGCTGCTTTTCTGATGATTGCCCTGCTTTTTTTCTTCAGTGTTGGACATTACATGTCAGAAACATTTTTGTGACATGTCTATTTCAAATAGATTTGTCATTTCTATTCGATGTCAAAAAGTATAGTTTTGTACATGGACATGTTACAGAGTTATCAATGTTTGAACAAGCTTATACCTTCCATCTGTGAAAATGCTGGGAACCAAGACCAGGGGCTTTTATCTAATAGGGCCAGTCACTGGATAGAAATTTTCTTCTTTAGTACAATGGTACCCACTGTTTTGGTGATTGCATAGACAAATACATTTCACATCCATACTTTCATAGGGTATTTTTTTCTGAAATTAAGGGTTTTGTTGAAGCCGGATACCATTAAGAGTATGCCAAAGCCGGGCGTGGTGGCGCACGCCTTTAATCCCAGCACTCGGGAGGCAGAGCCAGGCGGATCTCTGTGAGTTCGAGGCCAGCCTGGGCTACCAAGTGAGCTCCAGGAAAGGCGCAAAGCTACACAGAGAAACCCTGTCTTGAAAAAACAAACAAACAAACAAAAAAAAAAAAAAAAAAGAGTATGCCAAAATGAGTATAAATGGTATCTTAGGGAAGCATAATTAAACTAGCTAATTTATTCTTGGGAATTGATTCTTGTTCTCTAGACCTTGAGTTATATAGTACTCCTCTAAAATGTCCTCGGCTTCTTGTTTTTTATTTTTCAAGAGAGGGTTTCTTTGTGTAGCTCTGGATGTCCTGGAATTTGCTCTGTAAACCAGGCTGGCCACAAACTTACAGATCCACTTACCTCTACTTTCTGAGTGCTGGAATTAAAGGCATGTATCACCACAGCCTGGCTAAGTCCTTGGCTTCTTGTTTGAGAAAGATTTTTTTAAGGTTTTGAGTTGGTTCTTATCTTGGATTTTCTACTACTGTGATAAAACACTATGACCAAAAGCATCAGGATGAAGAAAAAGTTCATTTCAGCTTACATGAGCCAATCACATCCATAATGAATGGGATTCAGTGCAAAAATTCAAATGAAGAACAAGAAAGCAGTAACTGACACAGAGACCATAAGAGAAAAACTGCTTACTGGCTTGCTTCTATAGTTTGCTCAGCCTACTTTCTTATAGCACCCAGAACCACCAACTCAGGGGTGGCACCATACCCTTCGGGGTGAACAGAACCCTCCCATATCAATCATCAACCAAGAACATTCCCTTCAACTTGCCCATAGACCAATCTGGGCATGTTCTCAAATGTGGTTCCCTTTTGGCAAATGACTCAAGTTTTCTCAAGTTGGCATAAAATTTAGCAGCACAATCCTTCAAGGGTAACTGTTTTTTGACCACTCACAGAAACGACAGCCTTCTGTTTAGTGTCTTTTCTTTTGTGCTTCAGAAAACTCAATTCTCTTCTACCTTTTGTGACAGAAAATTATACACAATAAGAATAAAAACAAAAATAAATGTGTAGGTTATCATGAATAGCTTTGATTATATTGACCCATAACATCATACTGGGTGTTCAAAATTCTCATTGGGAATACTGAGTCAATGATTATCCAGAGGGCATAAACTGCATGAAAGAAGCTTGTTTGGCTCAATTCCAGGGCTGATACATTTATCCCTTAAAACACTGTAGCTACTAATAGTGTCAGGGTGATTTGCATATAGAATGAATTCAGTTTGTATGGAGGTACAAGTCATTCTTTGAACATGGTCAATCAAATGTCCTTGTGGTATGACTGAGCATTCTTTGGTTATATACCCTGAAGGGGTATGGCTGGGTCATGAGGTAGATCAATTCCCAATTTTCTGAGAGATTGCCATATTGCTTTACAAAGTGGCTGTTCAAGTTTGCACTACCACCAGTGATGGAGGCGTGTTCCTCTTGCTCCACATTCTCTCCAACATAAGCTGTCATTTGTGTTTTTGATTTTGGCTATCCTGACATGAGTAAGATGGAATCTCAGAGTTGTTTTAATTTGCATTTCCCTGATGGCTAATGACATTGAACATTTCTTTAATTGTTTCTCTGCCATTTGAGAGTCTTCTGTTGAGAATTCTCTGTCTAGGTCAGTACCTCATTTTTTCAACTGGATTATTTGGATTTTTGATGTCTAGATTCTTGAGTTCTTTATAGATTTTAGAGATCATCCCTCTGTTGGATATGGGGTTGGTGAAGATCTTTTCCCATTCTGTAGCCTGCCATTTTGTCATTTGGACGGTGTCCTTTGCCTTACAGTAGCTTTTCAGCTTAATGAGGTCCATTTACTAATTGTCAGTCTTAGTGTCTGTGCTACTGGTGTTCTATTCAGAAACTTGTCTCCTATGTGAATGTGCTCAAGGCTGTTCCCCACTTTCTCTTCTTTCAGGTTCAGTGTAACTGCATTTATGTTGAGGTCTTTGATCCACTTGGACTTGAGTTTTGTACAGGACAATAGATAGGAATCTATTTGCATTCTTCTACATGCTGACATCCAGTTATGTCAGCACTATTTGTATGTTTGGACTTCTTTGTCAAAAATCAACTGTCCATAATTGTGTGGAATTATATCTAGGTCTTTGATTAGAATCTATTGATCATTGTATCTGCTTTTATTATAATATCACACTATTTTTATTACTATAGCTCTGCAGTAGGTTTTTAGATCTGGCATGGTGATATCTCTACCAGTTCTGTTACTCTAGAGGACTGTTTTAGCTATCTTGGTTTTTTTTTTTCCATATGAAGTTGAATATTGTTCTTTCAAGCATTGGAAAGAATTATGTTGTAATTTTGATAGGGATTGTGTTGAATTTGCAGATTGCTTTTGGTAAGATGTCCCTTTTTACTATATTAATCCCACTTGACCCATAAGCATGGGAGATTTTTCCATCTTCTGATATTTTCTTCACTTTCTTTCTTCAAACCTGGAAGATCTTGTCATACAGGCCTTTCCCTTGCTTGATTAGAGTTACCCCAAGATATTTTATATTGTTTGTGGCTATTATGAAGGGTATTGTTCCCTTGATTTCATTCTCAGCCATGTTATTATTTGTATACAAGAGGGCTCCCATTTATTTATTTATTTATTTATTTATTTATTTATTTATTTAGCTAGTTAGTTTTAATCCTGTATCTATTAACTTCGCTAAACATGTTTATCAGTTGCAGGAGTTGCAGGGAGCCTGCATGGGACCAACTTAGGCCCTCTGCATATATGTGACAGTTGTATAGGTTGGTCTATTTGTGGGACTCCTAGCAATTGGGAGCAGGGCTGTCCCTGGTGCTTTGGCTGACTATTGGGAACTTATTCATCATGCTGGATTGCCTTGCCCAGCCTGAATACAGGGGAGGTGCTTGGTCTTATGACAGCTTGATATGCCATGCTTTACTGATGCCAATGGGAGGCTTACCCTTTTCTGAGTGAATATGAAGAGGGGGTAGGTAGACTGAGGGGGGTGTGGAGGGGAGATGGGGAGAGGAAGTGGGAGGAGAGGAGAGATGGGAGGCTGTAGTTGGGATGTAAAATTAATTAATTAATTAATAAAAAATCATTCTTTGAACATGAAACAAGTAAGATTTACCTACCTTGTAAGTACTCAGTTGCTCAGACATGTATGGTAGAACATTTGCTTTTCAGTAGTCATTCTTGAGGAAGTAATGTCTTTGTACCACGAGTAATGAAATAGCAATTGGTAACAGGACAGAAAGCAGTTATAACTTTCAGTCAACTAGCCGTCAAAAACTTTCAGTTGAACTAGCAGTCAAAATTATTCCTCTTTGCCAAAGTAAGGAAACAGGTCTTTTAATATAGCACAGTGAATAACTGGAAATTTTCAATATAAGGAAAAATATAAGCAATATTTTAAAATTTTTACTTTTTAGGATGTAAGATCTAAATTAGATATTTTTTGATACTAAATTAGAGTGTCATTAGCATTTTCTTATATAAGGATATAAATAAAAGACAGAGATGTTTGAAAAGAACCCATCATTGAAGTGTTGGCAATAAAAATTAATTTCCTGTTTTGAAAACAGAAATACCTGTTAAAATAATTAAATATTCGTTCTACAGATTTATATTTTCATGAAACATGCACATATTTTATGAGATGAGTAATGTTTCTTTACCAAATAAAAGATAGAAAATGTATTATCTGATTCTTGGCAAAGACAAGCTATAAATAATTTCTTTCTGAATATGCCTTTTCTCCTTTGTGCTTTAAAAGCTCTCAATTGTCACATCAAATTTAAGATCTTAGCTGGAGTTTTGAAAAAGCAAATGTATTTTCAAAATTAATAAATATTTTAGTATGCGTATCTTGAGAAACACATGAGGTAAAGAAAAATACTTGGTATTGTTAAGAACTATTCTCCAAGTCAAACTGCTACTGTCTTCAAGAATTCAGTGGGACCCACTCACAAAAGATGGGCTTACTACAGGTGAGCTTACCAACCATCTCTCATAGAACAAGGGCAGGAAGGACCACTGGACCCTAATTTTAGTATCCAGTCTCTCCTCTGAGCCAACTGTAAACAGTTCTACCTGAATTGT
The DNA here is from genome assembly GCF_004664715.2 of Peromyscus leucopus. Lineage (NCBI taxonomy): Eukaryota > Metazoa > Chordata > Mammalia > Rodentia > Cricetidae > Peromyscus > Peromyscus leucopus. The sequence goes on from NC_051069.1 coordinate 81,662,305, forward strand.
GTGTGGCTTTCATGTATATAGGAAGTGATAGAGTATATAGGCTGTGGGATGGGGTACTGACTAGAGTTCCATGTGACATCCATTAGGGATCCATCATCCACACTGGTGCAGACCTTCCAGGACAGCCATAGCAATCCTGAATCCACATGAATGCAGACTTTCCAATGAAGCTGCTTTAGGCTTACATGACCACATTCCTGCTACAGTTCATCACCTATGTCCTATAATAAACTAATTTGTTCCCCAGGGTGAACTTTGGGGAATTTGAACTTTGGACTGTCATTTGAAACGTATAGGGGAGGTAGGTAGTTGTTTCATAGTCCATCCCTCAGGATGAAAATGCCACAACATCTGGAAAACTGACAAATATCCATTCATGAATTTAATATAAGCCAGGGAGTTTAAGATTTTGAATTAAAATAATTTCATAGCATTATTATTATTTTTATTTGAAGTTTTTTGAAGATCTCATAAATGAGTACAATATTTATACCATTTATATTCCTATAACTCCTTTCCTTTCAATATCATGACCTTATCTTTAGTTAATTTTTATAGTCCGTGGATTCCATTTAGTGTTGCTTATACGTATATGTGTTTAGGACTGGCATCTTGGAATTGGATAGCAATCAGGAGGCTCACACATAAAGATGATTGATTCTCCATCTCTTAAAAGTCATTGATTACCTGTTGTACTTTATCTAGGGATAGGGCATTGAGAGATTTCTCCCCACCCCATGTTGCCTTATCAACTGGAGTTTTCATTACATAGGTACTGCCTAGATGATTATATTTTTTTGGGATTTCATGAATGCATCTTAGCTATCATATATAGAAGGCACTACCTCACAGCAGATGGCCTAGTCCCTTGCTCTTACAATCATTCTGTCCCTTCCTGGGCAATATTCCACAAACTTAGATGTAGGGATTGTATTGTAGATGTATCAATTGGGGTTATACACCTAAGGGGGAGTTGTTCTTGGATTTTGGCCAGTTATAGATTTTTTTTATTGATGTCTACCTACAACAAAATGGAGTTTCTTTGGAAAGAGTGACATCTGTGCTTATGTGTGGGTATAAGAATAAGTATTTAGAATTCAGCTAGAAATTATATGGTCTTGGGAAAGTAGCATCAATACATTCTCCTCTAGAGTCCATGAACTCACTAGCTACTGGTAGTTGCCTAAGTTAACAGTACTGTGCATGAATTCCCTCCAGTTGAGTGGGCCTAATTCCAATCACACAGCTGTTGGTTACACCCACCCCCAATACATATGCGTCTATTACACCCTTAGGGATATTTTTCCATTCTAGTCATTGTTGTGGTTTGTAGGCTTTATAACTGAGTAGGGCTATTAATTGTGTTTCTCCCATGGCAGCTTGCATGGCATTTTTGGATACTCTGAGAGCTAGTTTTCAGGAAGGGGGCTTCTAGGCCAATTCTAGATTGATTCCTCTAAGTTCAGAGACCAAAGTGTGTCATATATTCAACAATAGAGTTTTATCTTCAAGTTCAGGAGGCAACAAACAACAAAAGCAATAGCCCATATTATGTTTGGAGTATCTTAGATTACTCCAACTAACATCTCAAAGGAAGTTTTCCCATGCCTGTGTCCGTGGATTTTGTTAGCTATTTGATCACTCATTTTCTATTGATAGGGTTGCAAACTGGTGCAGCCACTCTGGAAATCAATGTGGAGAATGATCAAAAAGCTCAAAGCAGACGTACTATATGACCCAGTTATACCACTCCTTGGTATATGGTCAAAGAACTCTTCATCCTCTGTAGATACTTGCTTGTGTATGTGAGGAGGGGTCGGCACTTTTAACTGGAAGGGGGAAAGGGAAGCCAATACATAGAGTGGGGAAGAGAGGAGGAATAAATAACACTAAAGATGTTTGAAAAAGCCATTGAGAACCTTTTTTATGTTTACTTAAAATGCATATAACATAAATATAAAGTTAATGATTTTATGCCATTACAGTGAAAATGTTTTCCTCAAGCTGCAGATTATCTAACATCATCATTCTTGATATTAAGGATCAGGAAGTTGACATTTAATTTTTTTCTTGAGTGCATAAGAGCAGCATCTCAGAAAATGTTCTGAAGCATTGCTCAAGGTTCACTAGAGCACGTCCTTTAAACAGAACTTAGTTATCAACATAATATGGCAACCACATATGTTTATGATCTCAGAAACCTAAAATACTTTGGAAAGAATGTTAATTTATCTTCCATATAAATTCATCAAATCACATTAGAATGCTTAAGTAATTCAAAACTCAGATGTTTGGATGCTAAAATTACTAAGCTAATACAATTTGTCAAAATATCCATATCAAATATGGTTATTAGCATGTTTTTCCCTAACCAAGTTAGAATTCTATTCTTTCATACTCCCTAAATTGTGATGAAAATTTAGACCTTTGTGTTACTTTTCTCTGCTTTATCCTTGGTTGTTTAGTTTCTTGTCCTATTTGCCAGTAATTTTCACTGATATATTCGTTGATATATTATTCTTTGTTTTGTTTTCTTTATTTTCTTGTTTTCGTTTTCATTTGGTGTTTTAATAAAGTCTCTTTTGTAAAGATCAACAGTAGATTTAAGACATTAGAATTCCAGATTTATCTCATCCTTTTCACTAGTGTATTTTCTATGTATATTCTTGGCTTTTATTGACATAATTAGTAATATGATTATAGTCATTATTTTATATGGTTGCCATTAAATATTTCATTTTCCTGAGCAACTAGAAAGAGTGATGTTTTTTTCCAGTTTTTCAAACAAAGAAATGAACAAATAAACAAACAAAAAGTTTTTCAGTGAATACTAAAGTTAATTGCTTTGAGAACTGAAGAACTGTGGCAGGGTTAAGTATCTTCAAGACATACATCTCAGGTGATATACAACTGGCTGCTAAGGTGAAATAACCTAAGACAGCTAAATTAATTTCAGATGCTCTTCTACAGCAGCCCCAAGTGATTAACTTACTCCAAAGTTAACATTTTTTTTCTTGATTAAAAAAAGTGGGCTTCCTCTATTTATGAACATCTTCAAATGCTGTTAGAAATATTACAAGTCACCACCCATGTTTTTTTTTATTTGTTTGTTGTTTGTTTGTTTTTTAATCTCTCTTTCCTTAATGGATCTACCCCCATGGCCCATTTCTATTTACCTGAGAGCCACATTTACTCCAAGTTAAAAATATAAAGCAAAGATTCAGAATTATAGTCCACATATCAGGGAGGATGATGGGATAATATTTCTGAGCATGAATGATGCCACTTAATACAATTTTTCAAGTTCCATCTACTTACAAATTTCATTTTTTCTGTATAATTGAATATTCAGCTGTGTGAATGAACCATATTTTTCTTATTCATTCTTCAATTAACAGACAACTATGCTTTTTTCTTAATTACTATGATTATAGCAGCAAGGAACATGGTTTGCAAGTATCTCTGTAGTAGGATATAAAATCCTTTGGGTATATGCCCAGGAGTAGTATAATTGGATCATGTGGTAGTTATATTTCTAGTTTTCTGAGCAACTTCCAGATTGATTTCCAAGTTGGCTGTACCAGTTTGCACTTCCATCAACAGTATAGAAGAGTACCTCTTCCCCCATGCCAGTATTTGCTGTCATTTATATTCCTGTATTCCTGATCATGGCCATTCTGACTGGAGTGAGGGATGGAATCTTGGAGTGGTTTAAATCTGCATTTCCCTTGGCTGCCAACTAAATGGTGTTCTATTTCTGAAGATAAAACCCATTACTCTTTCAGGACATTGAGAAATTAGTATCAATTGACAGGAAATGCCTACCTTGCTGGTTAACTTTTATAGTGCTACACAGGCTGCCAGGGGAGAAAACACATCAATGGTCTTACCCAGCTCTGGATCCTAAATACTACAATACCAACCTACCAAACAGATGTGCCCACTGGTTCAGTACTGGCAGCTGTGGTTAACTACAGCAGGCATGTGTATCATTGAGTCAGTCAAAATCACAGCATAGGCCGGGCGGTGGTGGCGCATGCCTTTAATCCCAGCACTCGGGAGGCAGAGCCAGGCGGATCTCTGTGAGTTCGAGGCCAGCCTGGGCTACCAAGTGAGTTCCAGAAAAGGTGCAAAGCTACACAGAGAAACCCTGTCTCAAAAAAAAAAAAAAAAATCACAGCATAGGTGGAACAGGCGCTCTCGAGGCCCTACAGGTCAGAACTAATTTAACTCAGGGGGCAGAGAACAACACCAACAATAATAATTAGAAAAAAGGACATGCAATTGAAAGGCAGATGAGTTGATGGGTCCCAGAAGGAGATTGGAAGCAGGTAATAGGGGGTGGATAAGATCAAAATACATTGTACACATGTATGAAATTCTAAAAGAATAAATAAAAATGTCATTTAAAATTTAAACATGCTAAGACATGTAACAAACATGACAAAGGCCTGTGGTAGCACCAATTCAGGCACTCAAGTGCTGTGGGATGTTCTGTATGGCAAATGTGTTGCTCTGATTTGTCAATAAATAAAACACTGATTGGCCAGTGGCTAGGCAGGAAGTATAGGTGGGGCTAACAGAGAGGAGAAAAGAAAGAACAGGAAGGCAGAAAGAGTCACTGCCAGCTGCCGCCAGGACAAGCAGCATGTGAAAATGCCGGTAAGCTATGAGCCACGTGGCAGGGTATAGATTTATGGAAATGGATTAATTTAAGCTATAAGAACAGTTAGTAAGAAGCCTGCCACGTCCATACAGTTTGTAAGCAATATAAATCTTTGTGTTTACTTGGTTGGGTTTGAGCGCCTGTGGGACTGGTGGGTGATAGAGATTTGTCCTGACTGTGGGCAAGGCAGGAAAACTCTAGCAACACTCAAGTATAATTTCCTTGCAATAATAAATATCATAATTATTCTTAAAATGAGGTAATAATAGAAGGACACTGAATCAGACAAAACATGAAAAATTGATACCCATGTTCCACCTAAGCTGAAAATGCTGAAAGAGTGATTTGAGGAAGAATTTTTCCTTCTTTTTTTATTAATTCCTCAGCTTCTTCTGAATAAATTTTTATAAATTCCTTTGAAGAGTCCCACTGTATGGTAAAGAAGTTACATAGAGTCTAGCTCCTAATTAGGATGCGTTTGTGGTGAACTCAGCTAATTATGGTGCAAAAATGCTTACCTGGCTGTGTTAAAAAAAAAAAAAAAGTTGAATCTAGGCATGCACCAAGACTTTATAAATTCTAATTCATAGAGAATTCAGCTCAGTAGCTAATTGGATTAAGGCAATCAACCAGAGCCTAGCTGCTCAGCAAAGATGCAATAATCCTCCCTAATTAGAAGGTGGGAACATCTGGAACTGGTATAATTTTCCTTTGGCACTGGCATGTGGGTTCTGTTATGATGGTGTAGCTAGCATCAGATTTCATTGCCATGATAAACACTTATGAACAGAACAATGTTAATAAAAAGGAAAAAAACTGCATCCAGCCTTGAGAAGTGAAAAATTCAGGACTCCAGTCCCTGGCAGATGGGAAGCATATGTATCAATTGATGCTCTCACCAATTTTATTACAGAGAATTGTTTTCTAATCGCATTAAGGAAGATGGAATCAAAGCAAAAAGCAGCAGTTTTGGCACTAGATGAAAAATAGTTTGGGAGTTTAGGGGTACCATGATTCCCATGAGAGCAAAAATCTGCCCTCTGGTTACTTGTCCTGAGGCCTCTGCTCATGGCTTTGCACACACAGAAGGTGATTACAGAACAGTATATGAGCTTACCTAACACTGGACCAGAGGACTTACCTGAATTGGAAAGATACAGTAAACACTAAGCCTCATGGGGACAAGATAGGGCTGCTGGTTGTGATACAGATAGAAAGTTTCTACAGGAGGAAAACATGACTGGATTTAGAAGATGCTACTTAATCAATGAATTAAGGAATGGGGCCTGGCTGCAAAAAGCAGGTCACTATGGACAGGTCTTTGAAAGGTACATCTCTCTCCTACCATTCCTATCTGTTTCCCATGCTTCCTAGCCATAAGTAGGGTGGGGCCTTGCTCCACCATGCCCTTCAAACATGATGTTATACTTCAGCACAGGCCCTGTGTCCTGGTTAGGTTTTCATTGCTGTGAAGAGACACCATGACCAGGACAACCCTTACAAGGAAAACATTTAATTGGTATGGCTCGCTTACAGTTTCAGAGGTTCAGTCTATTATCATCATGACAGAGAACATGGCACTGTACAGGTGGATATGGTGCTGGAGCTGAGAGTGCTATATCTTGCAGGCAACAGGAAGTGGGCTGACTGTCACACTGACGGGAGCTAGAGCAAAAGAGACCTCAAAGCCCACTGCCACAGTGACATACTTCTCCAACAAGGCCACACCTACTTCAACAAGCCACATTCTAACATTGCTGTCAGCACCTCAGCCAGAAAGTGCTAAAATCATGAGTGAAAAAGAATCGTTTCTCCTTGAAAACACTATTCTCTCACATGGATGCCAGTGATGATAATTCCAGCTAGCAAACACATGCTCTATAACTACAGGTCAACCATGAGGAAATCCTAAAACAAAGCAAAAGATAAGGAGCCATTCTAGAAGAACCTGAAGCCAAACTTTGACAACAGTAAGATGAAGCCCTAGAAATTAAACTCTCTATTAGAATAAAACATTATACACTGTAAGGCATTGGTAGGCATCCAGTCTATGGTCCAACTGCCAGTTTGGTGAAGGAGCTCTCAGAGAACATAACCATGGTGTAATATTTGCATATTGCTGTGATAGCTCTCATCCCACGCTGTGGGGTACAATTAGGTGTGATGCAATGTGTCCTCACATCTAAACATTCTCTGGTATTTCTAGGAAGGATCTTTAACTTCTGCCTTACAGTAAGATAATTCAGATATTAGAACACAGTAAAGTAAGTAAAAAGCAAGATATAGCTACAAAATTTGGTGGATAATCTAAAGATAAAATACAAGAATGATCAGGAGGCAGAGGAAGGTGGTTCTCCGCAAGTTCAAGCATATCTTGGTCTACAAAGTGAGTTAGATTAACCAGGGCTACACAGTGAGAAACTCTGTATCAAACAAACAAACTTGCAAACAAAGAATTTAGAATACATGGATGACATAAATACTACAGTTAGAAAAAGAAAACTTTCAAAGTAACTGTAATTCATATTAACGAAAGGAGAGAGATGGCTGACAAAATGAGAGAAGAAAGCAACTCAGTAATAGTAAAATATAAAATATGGATGAGGAATCAGATACACTTTAAAGATATGAAACCCATTTATTTAATGCTATTAATTAATCAGTTTGGGGACACTACAGATTAATGAATGTAGTGACACTAAATTAGTGAGTTCATTGAAGAGTATAGACAGGTGAATTATCTAATTACAAATTGAAGAAAAAGGACAAATCATGCAGAAAAAAATGTCCCAAGAAAAAGAGTAAATTGGCCTACTGGTATATAACATATCCAACAGGATAAAATTTCATAAGTCTTCCTAAATGTTTGTTTCTGCTGTTGTCTACAGACATATAATACAAATGGTCATTATGTAGTCTAAGTTAAATTAAAAATTAAAACTACCTTTGTAGTTGGAGTGTGGCTCTCTCCTTCTCTAAACCCAAACATGCCAGTTAAAAGAAAATGCAAAATCTCTGTACCATGTCAGAAGAGTCACCTAATATGGATCAAAAGAAAAACAAAAAAAGGGACTCTTCCATTGATATTAATCTCATGATCTTTTGGTTTTATTTTGACTCTTTAAAACTTAATGTATGACTTTTATCAAAATTTATAAGATATATATATATGTATATGTTTTAAACTTTTGTCATGATATTAATGGACATATAGAGTACTAACTAATTCTAGAAAAAAAGGCTTTATCTAGCTCCCTGTACATGATTTTGGATTTGAGTCTCTATCAGATTTCTGCAGTGAACCATGACCATGCTTAACAGTGACTTCGGAGTCTCCCAAAAGATGATGGGATCTCACAATGACAGTTCCATCAGGAGTTCCACCAGGAGTTCCACCAAGCTGACCAATACCACCCAAAGATAGGCTTTGGACTACAAATTGCTCAGGACAATATCAAGATGGCTAACTGAAATGATGCAGCCTCATAGACTATTCCAACCAGGACTTGGCCATAGTTCTAAATTTTCTTTGTGTCCACATAAGACTACCAGCATTTCCAATCAGCCTAGAAAACTATGCCCACATTCCCCCCAAAAAATGGATTATGGATGTTTGTCTTTGTTTAGCGGTTGGTTAAAAATTGTTATTGATCATAGTCAATCTCCTTCTAAAAGAAGAAAGGGGGATATGATATAGATATATATTATATAGAAATGATAGGATAAAAGTGTAGATCATTGAATCTACTCTGAAAAGAAAAAAAGAGGATATAGATAATAGGTAGATTATTGAATCTACTCAGAAAAAAGAGATATAGAAATGATAGTATAAAAATGTAGATTATTGAATCTACTTTGTAAAGAAAGAAGATATAGATAAGAGGTAGATTATTAAATCTACTCTGAAAAGCTATAGAAATAACAAGATAAAAGATAGATTATTGAACCTGCTCTGAAAAGAAAAAAAGGAGAATATGGATATGATAAGGTAAAAAGGTAGATTATTAAATCTACTTTTAAAAAGCAACTACTGGTTTTAAACAGTTTACATTGGATTGGGTTTCTGTATATTGTATACAAATTTTGTATATTGATACAAATTTGAGATTATTTTTGTTGGAATATACTATATATATGTTTGTAATCTTGTTCAAGTTATTGTACCTACACAGTTCATTTAACAATGTAATGCTTGTCTTTCTGAGTCTGGGTTACCTCACTCAGGATGATTTTTTCTAGATCCATCCATTTGCCTGCAAACCTCATGATGTCATTGTTTTTCTCTGCTGAGTAGTATTCTATTGTGTATATGTACCACATTTTATTTATCCATTATTCAGTTGAAGGGCATCTAGGTTGTTTCCAGGTTCTGGCTATTACAAACAATGCTGATATGAACATAGATGAGCATGTGCCCTTGTGGAATGATTGAGCATTCCTTGGGTATATGCCCAAGAGTGGTATAGCTGGCTTTTGGTGGAGATTGATTCCCAATTTTCTAAGAAAGCACCATATTGATTTCCAAAGTGGTTGTACAAGCTTGCATTCTCACCAGCAGTGGAGGAAAGTTCCCCTAGCTCCACATCCTCTCCAGCATAAGGTGTCTTCAGTGTTTTTGATCTTAGCCATTCTGACAGGCATAAGGTGGTATCTCAGAGTCATTTTGACTTGCATTTCCCTGATAATTAAGGATATTGAGCAATTTCTTAAATGTCTTTCAGCCATTTGAGTTTCCTCTGTTGAGAATTCTCTGTTTAGTTCTATAGCCCATTTCTTAATTGGACTGTTGGGCATTTTGATGTCTAATTTCTTGAGTTCTTTATATATTCTGGATATCAGTCTTCTGTCACATGTGTGGTTGGTGAAGACCTTTTCCCATTCTGTAGGCTGTCGCTTTGCCTTGTTGACTATATCCTTTGCTCTACAAAAGCTTCTCAGTTTCAAGAGGTCCCATTGATTGATTGTTCTCTCAGTTTCTGTGCTACTGGTGTTATATTTAGGAAGTGATCTCCTATGCCAATATGCTGAACACTACTTCCTACTTTCTCTTCTAGTAGTTTCAGTGTAGCTGGATTTATGTTGAGGTATGTACTCATTCATAGGAGGATAGTAGATATAAAACAAAGATGACTAGACTGCTACTCCCAGCTCCAGGGAGGCTATCTAGAAAACAGGACACCAAGAAAGACACAGGGATCACCCAATGACAGAGAAATGGATGAGATCTACATGAACAACATGGACGTGAGTGGGGATAATGAAGGGCAAGAGTCGAGGGAAACAGAGCTTAGGGGAGCGGGAGATCCCAGTTGGATCAAGAACAGAGAGGGAGAACAAGGAATAAAAGACCATGATAAATGAAGACCACATGAGAATAGGAAGAAGCAAAGTGCTAGAGAGTCCCACAGAAATCCACAAAGATACCCCCACAATAGACTACTGGCAATGGTCGAGAGACAGCCCGAACTGACCTACTCTGGTGATAGGAGGGCCAAATACCCTAATTCTCATGCTAGAAACCCCATCCAATGACTGAGGGAACCGGATGTAGAGATTCATGGCCAGGCCCCAGGTAGAGCTCCAGGAGTCCAATTGGTGAGAAAGAGGAGGGTTTGTATGAGCGAGAATTGTTGAGACCAAGGTTGGATAAAGCACAGGGACAAATAGCCAAACAAATGGAAACACATGAACTATGAACCAATAGCTGAGGAGCCCCCAACTGGATCAGGCCCTCTGGATAAGTGAGACAGTTGATTAGCTTGATCTGTTTGGGAGGCATCCAGGGAGTGGGACCGGGTCCTGTCCTCAGTGCATGAGTTGGCTGTTTGAAACCTGGGGCTTATACAGGGACACTTGGCTCAGCCTGGGAGGAGGGGACTGGACCTGCCTGGACTGAATCTACCAGGTTGAACTCAATGCTCAGGGGAGTCTTTGCCCTGGAGGAGATGGGAATGGGGGCAGGCTGGGGGAAGGCTGGGGGGGTGGGCGGGAGGGGGAAGAACAAGGGAATCTGTGACTGATATGTAAAATTAAACTAAATTATAAAATTAAAAAAAGAAAGAAAAAAAACAATGTAATGCAAATTTCTAGTCATTGAAAGTTATTATTACAAACTAATAAGTATATAAAGAAGAAATGCCAAGTTGGTAGTTAGTCATTAGAATCAAATTTGTATTCTGGCTAGGTATGTTTTCAAGGTCAAACATATATTTTAGATAGGTCATCTTTAAACACCTCAGAAATCTACAGAATATGGCATATAAGATGTTTTATAACATACAATCTTTTTTTATGACTCTGAGACATATCTGCTCCTGGCAGCACCAATCTACTTCAGAGATGATGATGGGCATTGAAGAAACTCCATATGGAGTTTACTTTCTTTGTGGAAAAAGTTAGCCACTGGGCATGAAAGACTGCTGACAGTTTGCTGTCCAAATGGGCATGCAGGACACAAAAGAAAGGACTGCTGAGCCAAGACAAGGCAGGAAGGCCCTTTAGAATATCCTGCTTCACATATGAGTCTGTCAGATATGCTAGGCCTGTAGGCTGAAGGTGGATGCCCCAACATTGTAGAGGAACTTTGGGTGACTGTCCAGGCAGTCATCTGTTTCTGTCATTTCTCACATTTTTTTTGGGAAGTCGCTTCTTTGGCCTTCTTGCTTACTTAGTTAATATTATCCCCTTCTTGGGTCTCTGAGGAAGTTGAAAACTAGATAGTTATAATTTTCCTCATTAACAAATTCAGAAAAGAAACTCACTTAAAGAGGTGTAAAGTGTGTAAGTTTGAAAATCATCAAAAAATAGTTTGGGGTTGGTAATACAAGTTAGAATAGAAAGTGAATTAGGTACAACACTTTGGACTCACCAAAATAGGATAAATAATGGAGTATTTTCTCTGAATTTGTCAAATGTTTGTGAACTGGACATTGTTAATGTAATTCTTGACTGTATATATTGTATATACTTATTATACTTATTGTGTATAGTTTTTATATTAGTTATAACCTTCTTTTATTATTTTACATAAAAAGGGGGAACTGTTGTGATATATTGTGTAGCCTAATAAAATTTGCCTGAAGATCAGAGAACAGAACAAGCTACTAGATTAAACATAGATGTCAGGCAATGGTAGCACATACCTTTAATCTTAGCACTCAGGAGGCAGAAATCTGTCTAGATCTTTGTGAGTTCAAAGACACCCTGGACTACATGAGACTGATTCAGTCTAGGAGAGAAACAGAGCCAGGCAGTAGTGGCACACACCATTAATCCCCGTATTTGTGAATCACATGCCTTTAATCCTAGCACTTGAGATCTCATGCCTTTGCTTGGGAAGCACACATGCCTTTAATCCCAGGAAGTGATGGCTGGGCAGAGAAAGGTATATAAGGCATGAAGAGACAGGAACTAGAGGCTTTTCAGGCTGAGAAATTGGTGAGGTAAGAGGTGGTGCTATGGCTTGTTCCTTTGTCTCTCTAAATCTTTCAGCATTTACCCCAATATCTGGCTCAGTTTTTTTTTATTAAAAGAGCATTTTAGATTCATGTTACATCCTCCTACTACACAGGGTAACAATGGTCTGCTGTTCATCACCTCAAACCCAAAGTAATCCAGCCAGCCATGATGGAATAGAGAATTTGAAATATGGGACAAAATAAATATTCCCTTCCTTGAATTGGTTTGATCAGGTATTTGCTATAATAGCAAGAGTACCTACTAACACAATAACTGCTTATTCTCAAGCAAAGAGTGTTTAGAGCTTTCCTTTTATATGTTATAGATATTTTCTTTGTATTCTTGAAATTAAGAACATTTTCTTACTTTTTCATCTGCATTGATTTTAAGATGTACTCTGTTAATTTTGGTTAATATTCCAAGTAGAACTTGTTTAGTAGTTTTTTTTTTAACCAGAAAATTTTAGCAATATCAAAGGTATTTACTTTTAAACCTGTCATGTATTTTTACTAGTTTGCTGCAGATATTCATATGGTATCACACATTCAATACACTGAACAGCTCTGTTCCTTCAAAGTATCAGTGTGGTTCATCATTTATTCTCCTTTCTTTTTATTATAAGCTAATCAGCTTGCCAGGAAGTCCCAACTCTTTCATCAGCATTAATCAGTTGATAACGAAGCTCTGTTAAATTGCAGACTGTCAGTTTCCTAAAAGGAGCATCAAGCATTCATTTGTGCACTCATATATTTTGGAAGAGTAAAAATTAAACAAGTGAAAAGATGTAGTGCAGCTTATCACACATCTTCTCTTTCTTTGCTGCAGTAAGCACAGGATTTCTCACAACCACTAACTACAAAACCTTTACAGAAACATAAAGCCACTCTGTAAGAAGAATGAAACCAAAAGAGAAGTTAAAACCAGTACAGCGAGGTAGGGTATTTTCTGTATCCATATTAGAATCTGCACTAAATAATAGATAATTTGTAGCAAAATTATTAACTTTAATGTTCATTAAGAGTTAGAACCAGATTGTTTTAATCAGATATTTGTTGCAATTATGGATTGCAAGGCTGAACCTGTGACTTGCCAGGACCCCTAGGAGGTCCACCTCTACTAAGTCTTACAGGGAGGGACTCTGAGGTAAAGCAGCAAGAATCAAAAGCAGTTTGCTTACTCTCCACAAAGCCTCAGGAAGAACTCCTCAGAAGCACAGAAGGAATAAGCAGCCTATGAAAGATGATGAGCTGCTGACTCAATATCAAGGTTGCCTAGCCAAAAATGCCAGAAATGGTTATGTGTCAGTCAACATGTGAGGCTGGCTTTTTTCTTCTGTGCTTGACTTGTATCTTTTATGCCTGGGATTTAAACATGTGGTCACGAAAGCAGTTCTCAGGCATATAGGAAATGGTAAATGACATAAGCCCCAGAGACAGCCTAAGCTTGATGAAATCTTAATTTCATTGCTTCTTATCAGTATAAATTTAGAATAAAATCATAACTGTAATGTTATGATATTAGTGATATCTATTTAACCACATTACTGTAAACATTAGTATATATGTATATCATGTAAAATATGACTATACAGCATTATGGCTTTAAATTTCATTGTATTTATTACTATTGTTTGTACATGTATGCATTCTGTGGAGGCTAGACAATAACTCAAAAACAACAACAACAAAAAAAAAACAGTTCTTTCTATTACTGTGGGGCCTAAAGATTGAACTCAGGTTGCCAGGCTTGTGTGAGCCTTTTTACCTGCTCAACCCAGTCATTGGACCTAGCATTCTAGTTTTAATAGACAAAGAAGAATGGTGCTGCTGAGGAAATGAGTTAGTAGGTAAGAGCCCATGGTGAGAAAGTGAGAGGACCTGAGATGGAATCCCCAGCTCCTACTTAAAGGCTAGACATGGCTCAGAACCTTAGGCTAGCCAGCTAAGGCAAAATGGCCAGCTTCAGGTGCAGTGAAAGACTTTGTCCCCCAAAAATGTATGAAGAATCCATATGGAAACCTACTATTTTGTAAGACAATGATTGTTGAAACATTTAAAAATTCATCAAGGTGTAGAGGTTCAGAGGAAATGCAACATGCACTCTGAAAAGCTAATTAAAAATTGGAATTGGTCATGGTTTTGAAAGTCTTATTCAGCGTTAGGGACAAGTTTAGCCTGCCTAATTAAATTAGTGTTAGGAGACTGTATGCCAGACACAGAAATTCTAATATCTCCTTACAAGTGGAATCTAAAGTATTGGAAACCACAGAAACAGAATGTGGAAAATTTATTAGAACTATAAAAATTTGGAGAGAACTATAAAAATTTAGAGTGTAGTGTAAGAGAATTTCAGTGTTTCCACATCATATCTTGCATTGTTACTGAGCTTTTAATTTTTTGATACTATATATTGTCAATATAATATTTAAATGATCCAATCACCACATGTAGGAAGCTATATATGTATCATATAATAGTATAATTAGGTGAATTTTTTTGTGTGTTGGCCAACTATGTGTGTGCTATTCTATTCTATGTTGCCTCCTTTTCCCCCACTTTGTCTCCTGGCTTTAAATACAAGGAAATAGGGAGGAATATGACTGAGGTTAACATGTCAAGTTTTGTGATACTGTGACAAAATATCTAGAGAGAGCAACTTTAATATAGAAATTTTTCTATCATCCTCTACTCTTTTGATTCTGTGTCTCAGGTGAGGAGAACATTATGGCAGTATAAACCTGTGGCATAGGCTTCTCACATCACAGCAGACAAGAAGTGGACATAACAGTAAAGAGGAGAGGCCAGGACAAGTTACAGCTAACAAAGCAGAAGTCATTGTCCTGCTTTCTCAAACATTCAACAGGTCTCCCACCTGTCAATAGTCTTTTCACATATAGAACGCATCAATGAACTAGTGCATTCTTGAAGGAAAACTTCCAATGATCTAATCACTTCTTAAAGGCCTATCAGCTATATTCCAAGCATGCAGGGAATGATCCTGGGTGGGACACTTTCTGCAACAATGTAATAACTTCTAGCAAGTATGGGGAAATGAGTACATTATATACTGTTGGACGATGAAACTAATAACATGTGCTTTTAAATTGCTAAAGTATAGGTTTTTAATATCCTCATGATAAAAAGCAAAATGTACTAGTGATAAATATTAAGTAGCTGGATTGAGTCTTCCACATTATGTACATAGATGAAAACACCACATTTTGTATCCCATGAATATATACAGTTACTTATCACTTACATAAATTGTATTAAAAACCATGGTTTGTGAAAGAAACTTAAAAGTTATTTTTAGTAGAAAGCCAAGAGTCTTGCCAGCAATATGTCTATCATTAAATCAATCAAGCAGTTCTCCAGGAATAAAGAATTCAATGGATGTTTTTTAAGGTGAGTGTGATATACACACAGGGAAATGATCATTTTTCAACTTGAGTTTTGGTGGCAATGCATATCAACCCTGCAGAATATTCTAAAGAAATGTGGATGGAGAACTAAATTACTTACAGTGAGAAGGGGGAACTGGGGAGGGTTTCTTAACCTGGTATGAAAACTGCAGTGTGCCAACTGTGATATTGAAGGCAGCATCGGTATTGTCAGTCAATGGGCTATTCATTCTATCTGAAAGAGCACACTTCTCTAGGCATATGCACAGTCCCCCAAATTCTACCGTTTCAACCTTTCCTTAGGATATCATATAGCCTATAGTTTTGTCAACTCCTACATGAAATCAGAAATGTTTTAGTTTTACTGTTTTTTTTCAGTTGCATAGAAATGTATAGAAAATTTCAGTAGACTATTGAATGAATGATATTTAAATCAATAATTCACAGAGCAACCAAGACCACACAGTTTTAGAGAAAAGACTCCTGAGATCATTTGTGTAAACTAAATTGATAAAATAAAACTAGTAGATCTCAGGAGAAGAAAGTTGAGCAACAAAAGAACAGACAACTGGAATCCAGCATATCTAGTGATATTTCAAGCAAAGTCATGCACACACCCTTTCTGTACAACATAGTGGGGAGTCTGAGAAACAGCTAAGGTAAGGCTAACTAAAGTATCCAAACAGCAATGCAGCTTCATAAAACACAAGTTATATTTATGCAGAATTCTCTACCTTAGCATTTTGAAGCCAAACATGTTTACTTTGCTCTCTGTCATTGTGATAAAAACACTGACCAAAACCAACTTAGGAGGAAAGGATTGATTTGGCTTATAGGTTATAGTCCATCATAGAAGGAAATCAAAGCAGGATTTGGGGCAACAGCCTAGAAACAGGAACTGAAATAGAGACTGTTGAGGAATGCTGCTTTTTGCTTAGCTACATATAGCCTCAGCCCACCTGCTTAGTGATGCTTAGCAACCCACAGTGAGTTGCCGCCCATATAAATTAGTAATCAAGAAAATGTCCCACAGACAATGCCAATGGGCTAACCTGGTTGTGCCAATTCCCTTCTCTCAGGCATGTCAAGTTGACAACTGAAGCTAACTATGACAAAATATACCATTGAAGAATAAATTGAACATGAAGAACGTGTACATAAACCAATAGCAAAGATCTATAGAGGGGCAAGAAGAGAACTTAGTGAAGAATGTTAGTTATCTTGATATTGGATAATTCCAGCAAATGTGTAATAAACACCATTTACAATGAATCATTTGTTTTAATGTTCTCAATCAGGACTCTGCCTAAAAGTGCTAAATACAGAGAATGGCCTTTTGATAATTAGCAGTTTTATGAATGTATGAATTTTATTATCATTTAACTCACTATTTGATGTTTATTACAATGTATTTCAGTCTTGATGTGCAGCATCTACAACTGCTTTCTTGAATTACATTTCATGTGTTATTAAGATTTAAAGAAATGTTATTCTATTCTACTCCAGACAAAAGGCATTACAGGAATTTGATATAATTGCTCTGTCAATAAAAGAAAGTTATACAACTACCAACCAGCCCTGCTTCAAGTGGTCTTTGAAGGGCTTGTTTATGTAATGTTCATGTCTAGAGGCTGCAAAAGATTTGTCAGCCTGACAGTGCCTACTCAGCCAGGTCTGCTCTTGCCTTTTTAACAACATTAAAATGTGTTATGGAAATGAGCATGGTCTCTACAAGGGATAATTACACTTAAAAAAAGATGTAAATAGCTGTAATTGAATTAAATAATCTGCAGTACTCATTAACATCTGAAGTCCACACATTGTCAAAATAGCAGAATCTAAACACATTAAAATTACCAGTTGGTTAATTGGCAATCACTATAAAGACAAGTGCAGGAAAGTGAAGGGAGTATTTACAACATCCAGAGTAATTTCAAGTTCTACTGCATGGTTGAGGAGGCAGTAACTTGCCCAAGTTCATATCCCAGGTGAAGATATGAAGTGGTAGAACTGAGATTCAATTGGATCATGATTGCTAAGGCACCATCTGTCAGTCTGATGGACAGGTAGGGCAGAGGCAGGAACACTCCAGCCGGTAGCTCCCTGTGTCTGAGCAGTATGGTGAGTGTTGATGTCCCAGACCTCCCCATTCACTGGAGAGAAGCACTCTGAGCTGGGAGTTTTGTCAAAGCAGGAACTTGTTTTATTGCATCAGGAGTGAACTTATATAGATAGGTTGGGGTGATAGAGGAATGTGGTGAGGACAGTGGGCCAGTGAGATGATGCCATTTCAACAGTTACTAGGCAGAGGTGATTCTAGGTTGGGTAGAGCTGAATCCCTCGTATGTGGAAGTCATGTCCAAAGACAGGTTTCCAAACTCAAGCTAGACTTGGGAAGTTATATTGGGCTTCATGCCTGGACCTTATGAGGCCCGACACCATTGTGTGGTGATATTGTGTTCCCCAAAATTATGTGTACACTAGTAAACATATCTGGGGTCAGAGAACAGAACAGCCACTAGATAGACACAGAGGCCAGAAAATGGTGGCACACACATCTTTTATCCTAGCATTCTGGAGGCAGAGATCCATTCAGATCTCTGTGAATTCAAAGTTCCACTGGAAATAGCCAGGCATAGTGACCCATACATACCTTTAATCTCAGGAAGTGATGGCAGGAAGCAGAAAGGTATAAGGTATGAGGTAGATAGACAGACAGACAGATAGATAGATAGATAGATTAATGCATATTTATAGCCCATATTATTAAAGTTCAATGTGATAAATGTGTTCATCATCCACTGATAAATGCAGCTTCCCTTTCCAAGCATGTTCCAAAACGTGAGTAATCACTCTTCTTTATTCAGTTTAACTTTTTGTTTAAAAAACTTCCATCTGTGACATAGAGCATTCAGCACTTGTCTTTCTATGCCTGGCTTATTTTACTTGGCATCCAATCTTCTAGTTACTTGCACATTACTAATGATAGCACACTGTCTTAATTCCTTTTCTATTAACTTAATGAAATTTATGACAAAAGCAACTTCAGAATGTTTATTTTGGCTCACAGTTTGAGGGTAATTCATGGCAGAGAAGTTATGATGGCTGGAGCTTAAGGAGACTTGTCACATTGTATCCAGAGTCAGGAAAAAGGGATGAATGGGATTGCTCAACTAGCATTTTACTTTTAATGCAGCCCAGGGTCCAAACTTAGGGAATGCTGGTGTTGACTCTTCCTGCCTCAATTGATCTAATCAAGAAAATCCTTCACAGGTATTGTCAGAGACTAATCCAGTCCACATAATTGCTCACAGGTATGCCCAGAGGTTTACCTGTTCAAGATAATTCCTTGCAGGCATGCCCAGAGGCTTTGACAATTCTAGATGCTGTAATTGAATACTATTACAACTCACTCATAATCAATTTGACATATCACTTTTAAGAAATAACATTCTATCCTTTTCCTCATAAGATCATGGTTAAGTCATAATGCAAAATTATTCATTCTAACTTCAAATGTTCCGTATCCCTTAAGAATCTTAAAAGTCCAAGGTCTGCTCTGAGACTCAAGGAAATTTGTACAATTAAAAAGCAAGTTACCTACTTCTAACACAATGACAAGGAGTGGACATTCTCATTCCAAAAGAGAATGGTCATACCAAAGTAAGACTCAAACCCAGTATGGCAGTTTAAAGGTACATTGCGGGTGCTGAGAAATCAGATGGAACTGTTAGAAAATTAGCACCATCGAAGAGAAATTTACTGCACTTATCCTTCTGAATGTGAATGAAATGTGACCACCAGCTATCATTCCCTTCCTACCATGATAGATTGGATTATACTCTCAAACTGCGAGCCAAAATAAACCCTTCTATAAATTGTCTTTGTTCGGGATCTTGTCAATGCAATTAGAAAAGTCACTGATACAGCACCATGGTTGATTTCTTATCTTGTCTGTTGTGAAGTGCAATTCAAGAGGAAAGAATGTGCAAGAATCTCCTTGACATGCTGATTTTTTCTGCCTTTGCATAGAAGCTTAGAAGTAGGAGGGCTGGCCTCACCCTCTCCTAAATAAGAGCAGCAAATGTATTCCAAAATGTGGTCTATTGAATTTATACTTTTAACACCCTTGAATAATGAAAATATTACAACAAAATGACAAAAATTCAAAAATGCATTTAGATTCAAGAACCAATTAAGAATATTACTTCTATGACAGATTTTCCACTCTACATAAATAACCCAGGTTGAAACATTTTCTTTAATTCCCTAAAGAAAAATGTTATGACAAATGTTTGTGTATGCACAGATATACTATGAGGGTGATTCCATTTATAATTTATTATATATTTGAATATATTTTGTTTATGTAAATAAAAACAGCATGAAGTAGATATACATGCATGTACACAAAGACACATATGGATTCAAAACAATCTCACAATGTAGAAGTTTGAAGTCTCCATAGCTTATCTTACACTATGAGTTAGCAAATATTGAAATCTTTGTTACTAGAATATTCTTTAAACAATAAAATAGTTTACAACATAATTTGTAATTCTATCAAGCACATTTAATTGTACATTTAACTTACAATTCTATAACAAGGCAGATATTTGTATGTTGGACAAAGTATTTGTGCTTTCTTTCTCCATATATTTTCCTGTTTTAATCAACTTTATGCAGATATATACTTGCAAAATTTGGTGGAATAATATATAATCAATCAGCATGATATATGTCCCAATACTTCTTAAACATTCTTTTAAAAGCTATTATTATGTGTACATGGGTGCTTTGCCTTCATGAATATTTTTGCACAGTGTGGAGACCTGGTGTCTGAGGAAGCCAGAAGCAGGCAATGGATCCCAATGTAACTGGACTTACAGATCATTGTGAGCTGCTATGTGGGTACTGGGAATCAAACCCTCACTCTCTGGATGAGCAGCCACTGCTCTTAATCACTGAGGCATATTTCTAATACCCTCCATTCTTCTTTTACCCATTTTTAATAAATTATATTTTCAGGTGATTTTGTGGCCATCTTCCTATAAGAAATAAATCCTGCTTGTAATGCCATAGACATAAATCATTGTTTACCTCTCCTTAAGAAAAACAAGCAGACAGAAATGGGTCCACCTTAAAAATTCTCATTCTTCTCTCTTCTTAGTTTTAGCATGTTTAAATAGGTATAAATTGTTGTCCTTCTTACTATGACCCTCCTCTTACTATTTTTTCTTGTGTTTTGCTATGTTGAAACTTTCATTTGTTGAATACATGCTACTATTTGTTACTAGCATTCCTCAGTGATTTTCTTATAAATTAATTTCCCATGGAGCTATTTACTGAACTTTTCTTCAATTCTGTGTACATATTAATGTCTACAGTTCTGGGATTAGTTTTGAATGAGTAGCATGTTGTATATGCCAGTGATAGCATAAAAGGAGATGGTGATAAACCAAGCGTGCTGGTGAACACTGGATTACCAGTACCTGATATTTCTTTCAGGGCTAGTCTATGCTACAGAGCAAAACAGTAATCCTAATTTGCTTCCTGGTTATGCTATCTTTCTTGTATTATTTTGATTTGATTTTATCTTCCTCTGTTACTAAGTAATTCATCCTATTTTCAAGTTGCACTACATCTCACTTCTTCTTTTATTTAATCTTTGTTTTATCCTCACCATTCTCCTTCTTAAAGCTCGTTGTCATAGAAATGTATTATGTGGTTATAGATGATCTACAAATTCTTTCAAGCTGAAGTCCTGACAAAATTTTGAAAAGTTTAAATATACAGGGTATTTTTTTAATGTAGGAGTAGCAATCTAGTTTTATTTTTAGTTATTATCAATTAAATAAAAAATCACAATTTATGAGAAAAGTATTGAGCACACATGTCTAAAAAAATTCATGCCTCTGTTGTCACATTTGATACATTAGTTTTCAATGTTCTTCCATGTTTAGTACTAAAGGGAATGAATTGTTCTCCCACAATGACTGAATCACTCACTCACTCAAGGGCTTAAAGATTCCATCAGGGTGTATGAAGACTGTGGTGATATTTTATTTGTGCTAAAATGTGATTTTCTTTGTATGTTAATAAATAAAGTTGCCTGGAGATCAGAGGTAAAAAGGAGCCATTAAGTAGAAGTCTGGTGGTAGTACCACATGCCCTTAATCTAATCACATGGCAGACAGAGTCTCTGTGTGGTCAAGGACACAGCCAAGCTTGGTGACCGGAACCTTTAATCCTAGTACCAACCATAGAGACCTGGAGGTCTGTATAGACAAGTAGTGATGTGGAAGTCATGTGGTTGGGTTTAGAGCAAATGAGAAGGCATAATAGAAAGGCAATAAAAAGACAAGTCAGACAGGAAGAAGGTCTATCTTTCTCTCTGGGGAAGCGACAGTGGCCAGGTAGTAAGGTAAGGTGGTCTTGGCTCTTCACTAGTGCTCTGATCTCTTGGGCTTTTAACTCTGTATTTGGCTGTGTTTCTTATTCATTAAGACGGCTTAGAATTTAATCTACAGAAGACAAGAAGGTTTGTTTTTAAAAAAAACTTATTTCATTATGTCAAAATATGGGAAGATATTTAAACTAACCCCTTAATGGAGCTCCTGTCTACCTATCCCACAAAACAATATCCAGTATCATAGCACATACAATTTCAGAAGCTCAAGTGGATCCCTAGCATCAAAATGAAGTAGAGTAGTAGTGCTTCTAGGCACAGCCTAGAAGATGAATACAGGGCTTACTTACTGAGCTCAGATCAACATAGTTTCACTTACATTTTCACTCAAAAATACTTGCCTCATTTTATTTTCTCTAGCACTATGAAAAAAAATTTCCCGTGTGTGTGTGTGTGTGTGTGTGTGTGTGTGTGTGTGTGTGTGTGTGTGAGAGAAAGAGAGAGAGAGAGAGAGAGAGAGAGAGAGAGAGAGAGACTCATTTCTTTTCCATGCCCTATTTTTTTTTTTTAAAAAGATGTATTTATTTTCTATTTTAGTTCCCTGAGTGTTTTGTCTGTATGTAAGTGAACTTCATTATGCAATGGAAGTCAGCAGAGGGGATAGGATTCCTTGGAACTGTAGTTACAGACACTTAGGAGCTATCATGTGGTATTGGGATGTAAACTCAGACTCTCTGCAAGAGCAGCTAAT
Source organism: Peromyscus leucopus (assembly GCF_004664715.2). Classification (NCBI taxonomy): domain Eukaryota; kingdom Metazoa; phylum Chordata; class Mammalia; order Rodentia; family Cricetidae; genus Peromyscus; species Peromyscus leucopus. The sequence goes on from NC_051069.1 coordinate 81,684,989, forward strand.
ACTCTTTATTTCTGAGCCATATCTTCAGACACTGTCATGACTCACTTAAACATATTCCAAATTATAATGACTCTTTAGGAAACTGGTCAATGTTTCTAATTTAAAAGGTATATTAAAACAAACCCCTTTAAAAATTGAAGCACAAAAATGAGGATAAAGACTCATTTGCAAGTTCTTCATCTCAACCAACTCTTAACCCCTTATAATTTGCATTAACCAGTATTTTTCATTAATTGTCTCCTCCATATCCTTTTCTGTGTGTACTTCTTGACTTTGAAATAGCATTTGGTAGAAGAAGTAATTCTTATGTAAGTTACATTATTCTGTTTACTTTTTGAGAACAATCTTCCCCTTATCAAATTGTGTTAGATGATAATACCAACATATATACAGTTGCCAAACTTCAAAAAATTTAAAAACTTAGGCTATACCCTACACTTGAGTTACAAATAATAGTGTTCAAAGTATTCATAATCACACATCCCCCAAATTACACATTTTATCATCCCAGATGTCCTCATCTTACTCTCCTAAACATATATGCCTCTCACATGGTAATATCTATATCTAAAACTTTATCATCATAGGTCAGTGTTGCCTTTCTGAACATTCCATGCATGTTTCAGTGTGTCATCATTTGGGCTTGAAGTCACACTATTCAATTTTAATGACATTACTTTTCAATCTTTAAAAATATTAAATTGTTAAATGTATGTTTATTTATAAATCTATTCACTTTTAGATTCTCTATTATATTTTATTTTGCTTATTGGTATTGAATCTGCTATAAAAAGTATTTATCTTCTGATTGATGTAAATATATGCAAATAATTTATTTCTTACATGTCTAGGAGCATAATTGCTAGTACATATGGTTAATATATATGCTGGCTATTTTCTTGTCAACTTGCCACAGGCTAGATTCACCAGGGAAGAGAAAAACTCAATTGACAAAATGCCTCCATCAGATTGTCTTGAAGCAAAGTATTTGGGAAATCTCTTGATTAATTACTGATGTAAAAAGGACACAGCCTATGGGGTGATGCCTCCCTGACAGGTGTTTCTGAGTTGTAGAAGTCAGACTGAGAAAGCCATAGGTAAGCAAGCCTGTAAACATCCTCCTCCTATTGTTTCTACTTTGGTTCTTGCCTCTAGATTCCTGCCTTGCCTAAGTTCCTGCCTGTTCTTCCCTCATTGATAGACTGTTATCAGGATGTGCAAGGCAAGTATACACTTCCCTCCCCAAGTTGCCTTTGGTCATTGGTGTTTATCACTGCAACAGTAAACCAAACTAGGAAAATATGTTTAGCTTTTGTAATACCAAACGGATTTCACAAAGATTCAAAGATTTATACATGAATTAGCAATGCATAAAATTTTCATTTTTCATTTTTCAATTCTTAGCATTTTCTTGTTGCTGCTTTTATAGATATTTATGACTATGTCAGTGTTGTGCCTTTTATTTTCCTGATGAATGATGTTAATTTTTCTCAGTGCCTCATTGTCCATTTATCAATCCTCTTAGAACTTATTCAAGCATTTTGCTTCATATTAAAAGCACTTTTTATAATTAATTAATTTATAAAGCATTTTAAATATAAATATATAGTAAGATATATTGTGCATATCTTTTCCCTATATGTGATATTTTAAACTTTGTAAATATTTTTTAAAAAATAGAAGATCTTAATGTTAATTAAATCCACAGCATCAATCTGATATGCTTAATGGTTTTTAAAAAGAATCTTTATTCACCTCAATTTCATAAATATAATTATATATTTCTTCTGGAGCATTTTCATTTTCCATAGTAAGAGAGATTTTTGAATTATGTTTACTTGAATAATATGTTACAAACCACAGTTCATGTTTTCCATATGTTACTTTATTTTCAATTATTTTTCTTTCTAAAACAGCTTGCTGAACATAGGAATATGCTTTGTAATCGTGTGCTATACTATTGATATACATTACTTTATACCAGAATTAGTTGCTTTCCACTAATATTTTTGTCTTGTAGTATCTTAGTTTAACTTCATCCTACTGACTTCTTAATTATTCTAGCTCATTATATTTTTATGTGAATTTTAAAATGTGATTGATAATTTCAACAAAACATATTTGTTATGTTTCTGAGTAGAATATCAATTTGACTATGCACCATGTTTGGAAATGCAAACTCATTTACGTATTGAATCTTAAATGCTGTATTTCTCTACTAGTTCTTAGTCTTCTATCTCTTTCATTGAAATTTTCACTTTGAGTACACTTTATTAGCTATATAATGATGTGTACAGTGTTGCTTGATGCCATTAAAAAGGCAAATTAAATATTTAAGTGAATTTTCAACAAGATCATAGGTGAAAAATTCCCCACACTAATGAGAGACACACCAATGCAGACAAAAAAAAAAAAAAAAAAAAGCACACAGAATACCAAATAGACAAGGCTAGAAAAGAAAATCCCCACAAAAAGCTGGGTGTGGTGGCATATGCCTTTAATCTCAGCCTTTGAGAGAGGCAGTAAGATCTCTAAGTTCTAGGTTATCCTAGTCTATAGAGCTAGTTTCAGGACAGCCAGGACTACACAGAAAATTCCTGTCTTGGAAAAAGAAAAGAAAAAAATCCCCACAACATAGCATAGTAACAGTGAGTACACATAACAAAGAGAGCATATTGAAAGCTGAAGGGGGGGGAGCACAAATCATATATACAGAAAAGCTTATCATAATACAGTTGATTTTTTTTTCAATGGAAACTTTGGAAAGCAGAAGAACCTAGAACAGTCATCTAAGCTCTAAAAACTATGAGGCCAGTCTAGAATAACATACCCAGCAAAACCTTCTCCCATAATTGAAGGAGAAAGAAAGATTTCCCACAATATAAGAAGCCTAAAAAAAATTCTGTTTCAGAATTCCCAGTCCTATCGCTTCTCGGCATTTTGGCTAAGATCAAGTGCAGAATTCCCAGTCCTGTGACACTTTGATAAAAATTGTCTCCAAACTAGGAAGTGGTGAATGCACTGAAGCTCACTCTATAATAGAAATGTTACAGAGAAGTTACAGTCAATGCACTTTGGAAAATCTTTTGTACCATAAGTTGCTTAATTAGTTTTATGGTCTAAAACATTGTATATTACAAAATATTAATTGAAGTTCATTTTTATATGCTTCTATAGCTAAGCTAAGATACATGCAAACCCAAGAGCTGCTGCTTATAAATGACAATAATGATTGTGTTTGAATGGATAGCTGATAAATTTTTGTGTACTACAATTTCCCTTAAGGAGTAATCTTCTGATTTACATAGAGGGAAACTTTAAGAAAAAAACTCTTATATCACATATTTCTATCTGCTACTCAAAATATTTCTCAATTTGTAAAATATTGCCTCAGAGACTTTGATCTTTGAAAGTAAAACAATTTTAGAATTCATAGCTTTTAATTAATTAGTTAATCATTTTTAATTAGTTGAATATTAATATAAAATGAAATTAAGGCAAAAAAAGCAGACTCAAAAATTACCTCAAGGTGTTTTTAGCATTAAATCTAATCAAGGAAAATTACCAAGAATTATTATGTGCATTTTAACTTTAATTATATAATAAAATTGAGATTGGTATAATAAAATAATGATTCATTTCAATGTTATGCTCTTTAGTCTTGTTAACTTGACACAACCTAGAGTCATATGAGAAGAGAAACTTCAACTGAGGAATCACCTATATCAATTGGTCTGTGGGCATTTTTGTGAGGATTGTCTTGATTGTTCATTGCCTTAGGAGGGACCGACTTTCTCCATGGTTTCTTTTTCAAGCTCCTACGTGAATTCGTGAATTCTTGCCCTGACTTCACTTAAGGATGGACTCTGACTGGAAAATATAAGCCCAATAAGCCCTCTCTTCCCCAAGTTGCTTTGGGTCAGTGTGTTTTATCATAGCAAAAGAAAGCAAATTAGAACAATTGGTAAGGGCTATGGATCTCAAAGATATAAATCTGTGGTAGTGTTTATTAACTGAGAAACTTGTGTTCTAAAACATTCAATTATACTTTAATAGAAAGCTGTCATCATGATGGACACACATTGCTTTTCTGGACTAAACACATCTACATTTCTAGTCATTGCTCTTTGATACAGACTTATGGTCAAGTCGATGGAAGGTGTCTACATCTGGGGAATTTCTGGCTAGAGAATGCAGGAGAGGGTTGTTTCACCTGCCCACATTTCATATTTCATCCTGGCAATGCCACCTTGTATGTTCTCATAATCAAAGATGGGCTAGAAGAAGGAAGAGAAAGTTCGAACTCTTTATCTTCAGGTATAATTGCTTTTGAGTTACTCTTGTACTTAAATAGTTTTTGAAGTGAAGTTCTAACGTTTGTTAAAGGTCAATTACAAATAGTAACCAAAAGGGCTGCAAGTGGATATTTAATTCCATGCCAAGAATCTCCACTTTTTTAAAACTCCTTTTTTATAGTATTCTATGGTACTATTAACGTGGTTTTGCAGTTACAAACATTCCAGAAATGTATTATTACATCTACACAATCAATGATGAGGAGCCACATTTTTAACCTTGGCAAGCAGGCTGTGCTAGACTATCAAGCACAGTGTAAGGATATGCCTAGAACTGGTGTCCAAGATTTTGATGTCTTGAGGCAGGGGTACCCTCAGATCTTACATTAGATTGTAGTTGGAAATTTTTCTGCTGCTTGCTGGCCGTAGGGACTAATTTCTCCCATTCACATCACCCAAGTAAACACACAGAGGCTTCTATTAATTATAAATGCTTGGCCATTAGCATGGGCTTACTACTGACTAGCTCTTAAACTTAATTTAACCCATAATTCTTATTTATGTTTAGCCATGTGGCTTGGTACCTTTCTCAGCTCTGCCTTGTCATCTTGCTTCCTCTGTATCTGGCTTGTGACTCCTGACTTAGCTCTTCCTCTTCCCAGAATTTTCCTACTCTGCTTGTCCCACCTATATTTCCTGCCTGGCTACTAACCAATCAGCGTTTTACTTATCAACCAATCAGAAAAACACATATTCATAGCATACAGAATGACATTCCACAGCACTTCCCCTTTTCTGTCTAATCACATAGGAAGGTTTTAACTTTAACATAGTAAAATAACATAATAATAGAACAGTTATAAGCAAGAATTAGAGTTATAGTATCTAGTATATTTGTATTTGACAAAAATTAAAGAAAATACTCTACCCTATATTTGTGAGTCTAAAGTTTCATATCTAATTTATCTTTTATCATAACCAGGTAAAATTATAACTATCTAGTCTTCAACTACATCAAAGACCCCAGAAGGTTATAATATTACCTAAGTAAATAGGAAATGCATTGTAAGCAACTTCCAAAAATTTGGAAATGACAGAGACAGCTGCCTGCCTGGACAGTCACCCAAAGTTCCTCTACAATGTTGGGGCATCCATCTTCAGCTTATAGGCCTATAGATTTTTGTTGCTTCTCTCTGTGTCTTGTAGACTATCTGGCAGCTTCTTCTGCAAAGCAGGAACATGGAGGATTATCTTGCCTTGCAAAGTTCAGTGGTCACCTTCCTATGGGTCCTGCATGTTCAGTTGGTACAACATTTTGTCAAGCAGTCTAAACAAGAACAGTTTCTTGCCCAAATGGCTATTTTGCCAAGAAGAAGATAAACTCCCTATGGAGTGTCTTCGAGGCCAGTCATCCTCTTTGAAGTAAATCACTGCTGCCAGGAGCAGACATATCTCATTGTCCAGGAAAGTCTAAGTTTTTAAAACATTTTAAATGCCATATTATATAGGTCTTTGAAGTGTTTGAAGATTATCTACCTAATTGAAATATATCAATGTATACCTATAAAACTTAACTAACGTGACTATAAATTTGATTATCACAGATGATTAATTATTAATCTATATTTCTCAACTATACATTACAATTTCAAATGAGTTGCACAAAAAATACTTCAAACAAGAGTAGAAATATGCATACAGTATAACAAAATTAACTTTAAATTTATGTCAATAAACTAAAACCCATAACAATGCAAAACATTTTAAGCAAGTTGTTGCTATTTAAAAGTAGATTCAATAATCTTTTTATTCTATTATATCTATATCCTATATTTCTATATCGTATCCTTGTTTCTTTGTGTAGAAAGGGATTTACTATGACCAATAACAATTTGTAACCAAAAACCTAAACAAAGACAAACATCCATGTGGTGGTATTGTGTTCCCCAAAATATTGTGTACCCTAATAAACTCATCCGGGGTCAGAGAACAGAAAAGCCACTAGATATTTAGGCTAGAAAGTGTTGGCACTCATGCCTTTAATCCTAGCATTCCAGAGGCAGAAATCCATCTGTTCAAGGATACAGGCAAGCATGGTGACTCATGCCTTTATTCCCAGAAAGCAAGCCTTTAATCCTAGGGAGTGGTGGTAGAAAGCAGAAAGGCATATAAGGTGTGAGTACCAGAAACTAGAGGCATTTGGCTGGTTAAGCTTTTAGGTTTGAGCAGCATAGTTCAGCTGAGAGCCATTCGGATATGAGGACACAGAGGCTTCCAGTCTGAGGAAACAAGATCAGCTGAGAAGTTGGCCAGGTGAGGTTAGCTGTGGCTTGTTCTGTCTCTCTGATCTTCCAGTGTTCACCCCAATAACTGGCCTCAGGTTTGATTTTATTAATAAGAACTGTTATGATTCCTACTACACATCCATAATCCATTTTTGGGGAATGTTGGCATAGTTTTCTAGTCTACTTCCTGCTGATTGTGGGTACTGGTAGTGTTATGGGAATCCTGAGAAAATTCAAGATAATGGTCAAGTCCTGGGAAGATTGGTTATAACCTTTGTTGATGGGTACCATCTGTTAAGGTTCAGGAGGTCTGGCTTGATTGAATCTGATCCATCTTAACCTGGAACAAATTCATAGCCTCTTGTTTTCTGTGGAAACAAAAGCAAAGCCTCCTATCCAAAGCAATATTTCCTTAGATCCAAAATTTGAAGTCAAGCTACCTTTAAAATATACATATTGGTTTAACTGAGCAGCTTTTATAATTAAATGTCTCTCTCCAGTTAAAAATACCAAAGACAATATAATCCAGACTGTGATTTCCATCTTTAAGTGGCTTATTTTTTAATATTACTTTTACTTTCTCTTTAAAGACTTTATTTTTTAAAACCTTCTACTTCTTTATATAACTATCTGTATTCCTTTTCCTCTCTCTTCCAAGCCTACATATATTTTTACACACACTGTAAACTTTTTAGGGTTTATTCCATCTGAATCTGTCTTATTCTGAATCTATTGCTTTAAACTGTAGCATAGCTAGTATTGAAGTGGCAGCCTGGGATGCTGGCTCTGCCCACCTCAGCTTTCCAACATGACAGAACTACATTACCACCAGCTCTGGCAGAACCATGCTCATCACTGACTCTATGAGGTAGTGGTTCTATGCGTCCACCCAGCAGTATCAGTATGTAGACCAAAAATTTTCTTTTTTTCTTCTCATTTTCCTTCTTCTTCTTCTTCTTCTTCTTCTTCTTCTTCTTCTTCTTCTTCTTCTTCTTCTTCTTCTTCTTCTTCTTCTCCTGCTCCTCCTCCTCCTTCTCTTTCTCCTCCTCCTCCTCCTCCTCCTCTGCCTCCTCCTCCTTCTCCTTCTGTATTAGCAAAAGCTATATCTATCATGCATCATGCTGCATGGCTTGCCGATGCCACTATCTACAGTGCCAGAAATCCTTCATGCTGCACTCAAGCCCATATACCCTGAACCTGCCATACTGTAACTCAAGTTCACATGCCACATAACACATGCCATAACATTTCTGTACCTCGGGTCTCTATATCTCAATCTGCATGAGACATGAAGTAGAAAGCTGTTTTTGGTTCCATTATTGTATGTGTTTAGAAGCTCTTATAAACTCTTTTAGGTCTTATGGAATTTGGAGAGCCCTGCGTTGGTATGCCAAATGCAGTTAGAAGTTTTTCTGTGTTCTGGCCAGATGACGGTTGGGACAAATCTCTCCCATTCACATTCCTCAAGTAAACACCCAGAGGCTTCTATTAATTATAACTGCTTAGTCATTAGCTCAGGTTTATTACTGACTAGCTCTTACACTCAATTTAACCCATAATTCTTATTTATGTTTAGCCACATGGTTTGGTACCTTTTCTCAGTTCTGCTTGCTTCCTCTGTGTCTGGCTGGAGACTCCTCACTCAGCCCTTCCCCTTCCCAGAATTCTCCTCCTCTGCTTACCCCACCTGTACTTCCTGCCTGGCAACAGGCCAATTGGCGTTTTATTTATCAACCAACCAATCAGAGCAACACATATTCACAGCATACAGAAAGACATCCCACAGCATTAGATTAGAATCAGAAATTCTTTGTGAGTATTCACTCAATTTTGGATATCAGAAATCTTCAATAACAGTTATAGTGATAGTAGCAAATATACTAATCAATATCTCTCTAGGCTTAGAACTATGTACTTCTAACAGATTTTAATTCATGAAGAAAATTCATCCTTTGAGACTAATAAGAATTTATTCACTCAGACATTTTATAGAATCAGAGTAAGAAGCTGCTGATTTCAAGCACTGATCTCAATCAACTCTGAGGAAAGATTTTGAAAATGTAGTATCTTTGCACGTGAGCTCTCAGTTTTGGTGAGGTGAGATTATGGTACAGAATTAATTACTATGTGATTAGGTAATTTATACACCAGCTTCTCCAAGACTAGTGAGGTCATGACTCTGCAGGAGTCTAGAAGGTTCTCAAGTCCAGTTAATAATAATAAAACCACAACAAACAAACAAACAAACAAACAAAAAACAGGAAAATGGGCACTGCCCCCTCATTGGCCAGAGATAATGCACATTCCCCAATCTTGTCACTGCTTCATTTTCACAATTATTGAAAGATCATTGGCTGTTGCTATAGAAAAACAACTGCTGGGTGCTAGCCTTAGTACCAATTGTCAGGAAAGTCACTTACTCTTCAAAGACTGTTTCTTCAACTCTATCATAAAGAGAGATTTACCACTGGCTATAGCAAGTTCAGCTTCAAAGCTTCTTATGTTCATCAGATGCTTCCAGAAACACAATGGAAAACAATTACAAAATAAATGACCATACAAATTGTATGCAATAAATTTTCCTTGAAACAGTAAATGGAGTTTTTAAATGTAATTATTTTTTTCATTCTGGGGATAACATGGAAGATATGATATAGCTATAGCATAAAATATAAAATAATAATACATAACTAACAATAGCATTGTTATTTTCTGGTAATCTATTACTCAGAAGTTATATAATCCTATCCAGGGATTATATCATGCAATTTCTCAAGCCACCTAGCACAAATAAAAAATAACAACAATTGTAATTTTCAGACCTTCACAGAGAGGATTGCCTCCTTAGTCTTCTTCAAAGAGGACTTTGTTCAAATATCCTGTAACAATCCTTTATCTTGGGACTGAGAATCTCTGCAGGCATTCCCAGAGCTAGCTCTCTGTTGGTATTACCCTCATGTCAATTGTAAATTGTCTTGCAAATATGTTCTTCATCGTGTTTATGTAGTTTTCTGCTGGTCTTTAAGTATGCTGCACATAAACTATGGAGTGACATAAAAATAACACTCATAAACTTTCAGGTGTTCTGCAATCTTATGCATCTGATACACATGCTTCAAAAACACAATAGGGTGTGCTCAGCAGCTCGGATGCTTCCAAACTAGAATCATGATGATAGTTCTTACATGCATTGCTGAACAGGAAAAGTAAATTATGCTATTCTTGTAAAGTGTCTTCATTTTAATTCAAACTCAGTGTCTTTTCATCATCCATGTGTTAAATTGAGACAATGTCTCTGCCTTTTAAATATGCACCCTGGGAAAAGAAGAGCTGAATATAACAATTTCCAGTGCATTTTTTTGTACTTTTGTTTACTTTCTGAATTTTTTCCTTTTACTTGGTTACTTTTATGTAAACATAACAGTTACTTTCTCCAATCAAGTATAGTGTTTATTCCAATCAACATCAGAAATGATTCAGAAACAATTGATTAAATATACTAGAAAGGTATGTGAAACAAAAGTTAAGAGAGACTATGAGTTCTCATTTGTGAATTAGGATAGCTCATTTCAAGAGTTAGTAGCATGAATTTGTGACATGGTTTTGTTCATTAGCACCTCAGACTTTTGAGGTTAGAAGTGAACAAAATGATGGTGCTTGTTATAAAATGAAGAAAAACTGTGAATGAGATTGTGCAGGGATGAAAAGCATACATGGTGCTCCTTCATAGAAAAGGGAGCAGCGGTTAAAAAAAATGCCATTATGAAATTTGTAGGCAAATGGATGGAAGTAGAAAAAAAAATCACTCTGAATGAGGTAACCCAGAACCAGAAGGACAAACACAGTATTTACTCACTCATAAGGATAAACAGGCTACATACAACCCACAAACCCAGAAAAGCTAGATAAGGAAGAGGACCCTGAGAGGGGCATGTATAGATCACCACAGGAAAGGGTTAAGATCTCCTGGGTAGAATGGGAGTGGGGAGCAGAAAGGAGAGGATGGGGGATAGGGACGTGAGAGCTTGAGATGGCCCAGTTCAGGGAGGGACAGAGAAGGAGGACAATGAAAGAAATGTCTTGACATAATGAGCCATTATGGGGTTAGGGAGAAGTCTAGTGCTAGGGAAATCCCCAGGAACCCACAAGGATGTCCCCAGCTAAGACTTATAGCAGTGGTAGAGAGGGTGCTTTAACTAAGCCTTTCCCTATATTCAGATCAGTGACTACCCTAATTGTCACCATAGAACCTACATTCAGCAACTGATGGAAGTAGATTTAGAAACCCACAGCCAAGCACTTGGACAAGTTTCTGAAGTTCAGTTGAAGAGAGGGAGGAGGGATTATAAGAGCAAGGTAGAAGACAAGATCATCATGAGAAAAAACACAGAGACAGCTGACCCAAGCTAGTAGGAGGCCATGGACTCTGGACTGACAACTGGAAAGTCTGCATGGGACTACACTAGGCCCATTGAATGAGAGTGACAGATGTGTGGCTTGATCTGTTTGTGACTCCACAGGCAATCAGACCAGGACTCATCTTGAGTACATGAACTGGCTTTTTTAGAATCTATTCCCTATGGTACCATGCCTTACTCAGCCTTGATGCAGGGGGAGGGGCTTGGGCCTGCCCTAAGTTGGTATGCCAGCCTATGTTGACTACCCAAGGGAGGCCTTACTCCCTATGAGGAGTGGGTGGGGTTGGAATGAAGGGAGTGGGAGAAGGGGAAGGAGGGGGAACAGTGGGCGGCATGTAAAATGAAAAAAAAAAAACTTTAAGTAAACCTTACAAAAAAGAAAAAAAAAAGAAAGAAAAGGGAGTTTCAAATAGATCAGTGTATTGTGAAGTTCATCTAGGTCTTCATCAATGTGACCTTTTCATACCACAAGAACAGAAACGATGCTTTGCAGCCTCCCATGCAGTTAGCTATGCTTATTTTCTTGAGTTCTTGCTAAGGGCAGTGATGGTTTTTGCTTCTTGATCTCATATATAAGCAGCTTCCATGTGTGACTTTCCAGTTTCCACCTGGTCTGTGAGCCCCAGTGGTGGTGTGCAGGAAACAACAGCAAGCTCTACAATATTGCAAGTGGCCCAAACCCCACCAGTTGGAGATTCCGAGGAACATCAGTAGATGGATTATTTTCCTGATGATCACAAAATTATTTCAGATGTTTGGGGTATTTATGTGAATGAGGAATAATGCCTATCCCTGGCAGCCACCTATTTTGCAAGTTGCTTATTATAACAGCCAGACCACACACACAGTTTTGTTTATTTCATAGTTTGTTCAAATCTCTTTATGCTAGCCCCTCTATGTAACACAGATTAAAACTCCTGTACTGTTACATATCTCTGCTGTTTGAAAAAAAAATACTGGTCTTCTATTGTCATTTAAGGCCACGGATATTATCATACAATAGTAGAGGAAATCAACCTTTGAATTAGACACATTTTCATTTTGTTCCACTCTTAAGGCATTACTGGTAATGACTGGAATGTTCTTTTAAATAGGTCACGTTTACTAAACTTCTAAAAGGTTTAGAAGATTAGAAGTATACCTGCATACTTTCAATCACATGAAAAATTTGAAAATATTATTTCAACTCTTTTCACTGTTGTTATTCATACAGTAGTTATCTTGGACACCTGAAATGTCCAGAAAGACACAGAAGGGTCAGTAAAACTTAGTAAACTATACACTGTAAAGAAGTTCTGACATGGCACAAAAGTTCTGAAAATGGGATCAGTACGTGCCCCCCCACTCACCTCTCACACAAAATACAGTGACATTTTACAGAAAAGATGATAATGAAAGGGCGTTCAATGATGATCGTGTTCATAACAGGAAAAACTCAGAAGACAAAAGGGTCTCTCCATAGTAAAGTGTTTTTATGAACACTAGTTAATTTATTTCTTTAATAGTCTTCTACTTTAAGACATAAAATTCCAAGCCAGATCAATATAATTCAGCCTCACTATGCTCATTAAAATTTCCTATCTTAAGTCAAAAGTTCAGTTTCCAGTCAAACCAAAGAGGGCCTAAAATACACAGCTCTTAGGGTTCCAACTTGCTAAAGGCAGCATCCCAGGGAAAGCTGCCCTCCCAGTGATTAGAAAATTGAATGCAGCTTTTAATCTTCGATCTTCCCACATTGCTGCTCAATTTAATGTTCTGTGTAGGAATTCCTGCTGAGCCATATCACTGCACAAACACTCAGAAAACTCCCAGAGTGACAATTAGTCATTGAGAAAGAGTCAGCTTGAGGAGAGCGCAAGGGGCAGCTTCAATAGCGGGAGATTAAAGAGTACATAATCAACAAGATTTTTCTTAAATTGATTTCTTAATGTAGCACGACCTGGCTTAGTATTAAAAACATGATCAAACAACCACTTATGTAGACTTGTCCATAAAAATTTTTATTTTTAAATGTCTAGTTATAAAAAGAAACTCACAGAATACTTTAAAAGGGGTCACTCTCACCAGCAAGCTTATAAACCAAAGAAAAACACCATGCGACTTTGAAGTCTTCAACATATTTTTCAAGTTTCAGAGATGTGGTCATGTGTAATCATGCTAGGAAATATTTTCAGCAAGTTAAAATGAAAGAGAAAAAATGGAATTACACTTTTTAAAATTATTTTTAATTAATTATATTTTGTTTTTATTTTAAAATATTTTTATTTAAATTAAGTAACATTTTTATTTAGAAATAAAAATAGAAATGAATCAAATTACCAAACATAAGGAAATAGTCAATGTATAAAGCTCAGATTAGGAAGACAATTTGAGAAGGTTATTGCTGTGTCTATAGCACATGACATGGTGTAACACGTAAAAATTCACAGACAGCAAAACATCCTAAGTGTAGCAAAAACATTTGTGAGGCATAGGTGATCTTTAAAGTGGGAAAAGCATTCTATGTGATGCTGTGGGCATTATAGATACACACACACACACACACACACACACACACACACACACACACACACACCAGTGTGTTTCAGTCCAGAGACTGAAGCAGGGAGATAATGAGTTCAAAGCTTGCTTGAGTATCTTTTTTTTTTTTTTTAATTTTACATCCTGACCCCAATTTCCCCTTCCTCCTCTCCTCCCATTCCCTCCTCAGAACTTCACTCTGCCCTCTCCCCATTCATTCCTCTGCTGTTTCTGTTCAGAAAGGGGCAGGCCTCCCATGGGTGTCAACAAAGTGTGGTGTATCAAGTTATGTAAGACTAAACACTCCCCCTCCCCCCCTTGTATTCAGGCTGGACAAGGTAATCCAGTATGAGGAATAGAGTCCCAAGGGTCAGCCAAATCGTTAGGGACAGCCCCTGCTTCCAGTGTTAGAAGTCCCACATATAGACCAAGCTACCCAACGGTCACATATATGTAGAGGGCCTCTGTCGTTCCATGCAGGCTCCTTTGTTGTTGATTCAAACTCTATGAGTTCCTATGAGCTCAGGTTAGTTGTTTCTGTGGGTTTTCTCATGATGTCCTTGCCTGCTCTGGCTCCTACATTCCTTCCTCCCTCTCTTTATCAGGATTCCCTGAGCTTGGCCTAATGTCTGGCTGTGTGTCTCTGCATCTGTTTCCATCAGTTACTGGATGAAGGCAGACTCTCTGATGACAAATGGGATCTCTGGCAAGCAAGGGGAGTCATTGCAAAATGAATATGAGATTCCCTTTTGCAGTAGTGGGAGACTCTGGAATGTGTGAGGATCGTAGGACAACAGGGTAAATGTATTTAATACTGCAGAATTGAATACTGTAATGGCTTAAAGTCCTTTCTATGTGTTTCCAAAAATAATGTTTAAATTTTACTCCCCCCACAAAGCTAATACTATTTAATGTATTGTGAAGGGTATTATTTAATGTAAGGAGGAGGTGATGAGACCAGAACCCAGGTTGCTGAAGGTAAATGACAGCAGTCACAGAGCAACACATATGGGCCAGGTTATTGGGTGCCTTTCCCAGAAGTGGGAGTATCAATGCAAGTAGAGTTTATAGAGGAATGGCTTTGCCTTAATGAATATTTACTTAAGTAATTATTTTTCTGAAATGTTTGTAAGTAAAATACAGTTGGTCTTAATGGCCTTTCATTAGAGAGCACAGCATTTAGCAATGACCCCAATGAGTGCTATTGTATGGTAAGTTCCTTTGAATTGTACATTTGCTCCAGGATGAGCCTCAGAAGTAAACAAAAGCTCACATGTCTGGGAAAGCAGAAATCTGGGAGATCCTTATGGCCCATACCCAGCAGTTTAAAAAGGAGTAAACACTTGCTGTGGGAGGGGGATACTGAACTAGGTAAACTTCTGAAAGAGAGAGAGATTCACCACTGAGGAACTGCCTGCAAGCTGCTGCATGGAGAGGTCCAGAGTTGCAGTTTTTGGAAGTGATCTCCCATGCTAGGGTGGGCCTCCTGAGGATGCAGTTTCTTTTGAGTTATTTCTACTCCTTTCAAGTAACCCTTTACCCATAACCCTCATAATAACTCCAATAAAACTCATTGGTTCACCAAGTTGGACATTGATGCAGTGGGACTTTAATTTGTCATAGGCTGCCTTTCTGGGGTGAGTACATGAGTGTGTTGTGTCTTTCCAGGAAAGGCTGTCACTCAACAGCTGGCTATGAATCCTAAGGAATCTAACTTGAATAAATGCAGTTTAAGTGATGAAAACATTCTAAGAATCACCCCTTCACTGTCTTAGTTGGCAGCACATATGACTTGGGCATGTGCATGTGTATTATATGTGAGTCAATGGAGTAGCTCATCTTCTTTCCAGGCACATCATGCATGAATGGCATTTTTGTCTCTTCCTTGTCTCTTTGTTAGTTCCCTAAACATTAATAAATAAACCTGACTGCTTGCTTTGGAGTGTATCACAAGTGGATCGCAATCTTCAGCGCTGTGGATATTTCTTTTAAATTTGATACTGATGTTCTGAACACTGACTTAACATCTTAAAGCCCGCTAACACTATGGCTATGAAATGGCACTTTTGAAATGTGGCAGAATTTAAGAATCAAGGCATTTGTTTATTGCCTCTACTGTAAAGCCTTATTTCCTTTGCAAAATAAAAGTTGAGTTAAGGACACAGAACGCAGTTTCCTTTGCGTTGCTTTTTTTTCTCTGTTTCTTGGGTATAAGCAGAACACAAAGATGGCTTCATATGAAAAATTGCTGTCTGTGTACATTTTATGAACTTTGAATTTCAATTTTATTTCTATCAAGATTTTAGAGGCAGCTTTACTGTATTATTATTACAACTAAGTTTTAATTTAAAAAAGTGTCATGAAACTATTTGTGTTCTTCCTGAAAACACAAACACATTTTTATGATAATGTTCTCAACAAGGAAGAAACCTTGAAGGAGAACTAGGTTATAGTTTGTTACCTGAATATGCATCTGACAGAGTCAAACTACTTCCTTACACCATGAAAGCTAAACATGAGTTAAAATTTTACATCTAACATAGTTAAGATAAAGTATGCTGAATTCTGATCTTGTATTCTTGCTTGCTTTAGCTGAAAGCCTGTCTTGGGAGGGCTAACACTTGTGAAAGCTGCCCTCTAAAACAGATGCACTGCAGGAACTGCCTGTATCAATTCTGCTTCTGTAGACATGCTTAACCATGACAGAATGGCCCCTTGGTGGCCATGAAACATAGAGACCATCTGCAGGGGTCTACCCAGGGGAGAAATGCATCATAGTTGCTCAGCCTATAAAACCTGGAAGAAAGTGCAGATAGGCTGGTCTTTGCAGAGTGGTAACTCAGTCCCCCTGACCCCCAGCATAAAGTGAGCCTGACCTCTCCAGTTCTCTGTTTGGTTCTTCTGGCTCAGTTTTCCGTCTCTACATAAAGAGCTATATTAATGAAAACAAGTTCATTAACAAATCCATAGATCTGGACCCTGCTTTATTTACATATTTTTGATTATTCTGTGTGAATTCATACACTTCAACCATCTTCTCAAATGCAGATATTTGTTCTTCCAAGTATTCTTTACCATGTTTGATGTGTGATAGAAATTCTCTTCAGACACAATTGTTACTTTGTGACCATTCTCTACCTCTGTTTTCAAAATATTTGCCTCCACCCAATACTTTACAGGGCCATTACTTACTGAAATCACATGGAGTTGATATTGAAGTTATCTCATAGAGTCGATATCCCTACCAATTCTTTGAGAGAAAGTGTACTCTGTGGAATGAAGAATGACATTCAACTGGATTTATCAATACTGTATTTTCAGAATGTCTCAAAACTTTTCCAGTTTGTCCTGGAAGACTAAATTATACTGTGTTGAGAGTTTGATGTTACTTCTCCATTTACTGGTATGTGTGTGTGTGTGTGTGTGTGTGTGTGTGTGTGTGTGTGTGTGTGTGCTGAATATTTATGGAAATTCTCTTAAGGGTCCCTAAATTGTACTTCTGTTTTTAAAAAAAAGTAAAAGGTTGTATGTTAAATACCTGAATCATGGGCAATAAATACTCATTATTCATTGATTTTCCTTAGGTTTTTCTATAGTTGCAGTTAAGCAGAAGCACACGTTCCAGCCCAGAGATGACAAAGAGAAGCAGGATTGGTCACTTCAAAGCCAAAGTTCTTCAAGAGTTTGAAGGACGTTGTGTGTTTTTCTGTGCTAAATAACCCATGGACTCACATGATCTCTTGTCTGCATATCTACTAGCTTATTCTGTGAGGGAATTTGTGGCACAAAACTCTTCATCGAGAGTTTCTGTCTAGAGGAAATTACATAGTACCTAGTGTTTTGTTAAGTAATTGAGATCTAAGAAGCAGTTTGTGACCTGATTGTAACTATTTCCTGATTGCAAAGGCTCTGTGGTATCTAGCTCAGGGTGATGAAAATCTCTTCTTCCTTTTGATAATGTCATTCCTGAGGAAGGAAAAATGTTTTTCTACATTTCCCACCAATGTTTTCAAGCAACTCTGTTGTCTTTTTCTTTGGAGATTCATAGCTTCCTATGGTATTTGTTAACATTTAGGCATTTGTGCTGGCCTGCCCTTAGGGTCCTGACAGGATATACCTCAGCTACAGCCACTGTACACATTTGTTATGTTTCCTTATAGAAGCTGGGCCTTTACATCTCCCATCTCTTCCTTTGCTCTCATCCCCAGGGACTAGGCTCTGCCAGCTTCTCTGTTCCTTCTCTCCCCTCCCTCATAAACCTCCCATGTGGGCTTTGTTGTATGGTTTGACTCCTTCACACCACTTTTAAAATATACAGCATTTAGTGCCATGACTTGGATAGGTTCTTCTGGCAGTCTGAGACATGCTGGGACAGTGGAACCTGGTCCTACTTTCCCACCTAATGGATTGCTGGGACTTTCCATTCAACACTGGTAAGCGCCCTGGCTCCCCTGCTTTCTGTTCATTTCCTACAAATGAGATTTTGTTTCTCAAGCACTGCCCTTGCCTTCTGGCTTTTCTGGAAGAAGTCCTAGTACCAGGTGACTGTGTCTCACTCTGGCTCTTAGCCCATTGGCCCCTGCTTTTTTTTGATGGTGGTCCACTAAGCAGTCTGTGCTTCCTTGCTCCTTGCTGAATTTCCGGGACCCTGGAGATTCCAGCCCAGCCGTTGGGCCTTCTCTACCTCTCTCATGGAAATTTGCCTACCTCCATGTCTAGCACCTGATTTAAGGGCTTAACTTAATCAACCTTTGCAGTCAGACTTGGTCCCATTCTCCTTATATACCAATCAAAATGGCTGCTTACCAGAATCCCATAACCCTGTATTTCACAGGATGGCATGGGGTACCCTACTTTCAAGCTTTCTCTTGTCAAGTCCCTACTCTTGCATAGCCTTTCACTCTTTCACTCTTTTGTTCTCTCGCTCCCTCAAACCTCTTGTACTAACTTTGTTGTGTGTGGCATGTTTGTTTATTGGCATACCTTGGCTGAGCCCACCAAGGATGCCCACTTCATGCTGGAAACCTACCTGCCTGCTCCACCTGTAACATCTGCTTTCTCATTCACCAACAGCTTTGCCTTCCATTCAATACCAACAATTGGGTCTCTGGTGGCCGGGGCAGAGAGAGAGACAGACACAAGCAAGTCTTGCAACAAAGAAAGAAAGTGGACAACTCTTTCTTGGTTCCTTGACTGCCTAGTCCAAGGAATACTGGGGCCAGTCTCACACCCAGGGGAATGAATGGTCAGAGGTGGGTAGTCCCACCTATGGGAAAGAATGAAAGGGATGGGGGAGACATGAAAGAAGACAGCAAGACAAATGTTCTGATCAAGCTGCAAATTTTATTCTCCTCAGCAAGGCTTATATAGCATGAGAAGGGGCAGGAAGGAGGGAAGGGGTGCACGATGTGCCGTACGTGCAGGTGAAGGACTATGTGTAAGTCGTGCAAGTCATGAGACTGCTAGGTGGTAAGGTCACTGGTCAGGGCCCATTCTTCCGTTGCTATGCTACCTGATCTTCCTGACCTGTTCTTTATCTTTGGGAGCATCTGGTTTAGGGCAGGGGATTGTTCTCTGGCCTAGCTAGTACTTTTCCATGGTCCATGTTTGGTCCCTGACATCTCTCCCTCTCTAAATGTCCTGCCTAGTTCTACTGCAATGTGCAAATCAGAGATGAAGAAGCCAGCTTCATCTTGTTCAGTACACAGCGGTTCTCCCTTTCTATTTACTCATCTCCTGTTTAATTCTGTGTGTATGTGCATGTAACTAATAACAGCAACCATGTGGCTTTCCTCTATCTTGGATGATGACCTCATCATGATTTCTTGTGAGCTATAGGGAGTTCACTTGAATCCATCTGAACAACATCTTGCCAGGTCCAAGCAGTGCTGGACAGTTCCACAGAGCCTGGACAGTGAAGTGAAACAGCCAGCTACCCCAAGACATGGCCACCACCCTAGTTTTCTCAGGTCCCCCACAGATGATTGATGCCCCCCCAGGGCAGCAGGAAGAAGTTTTGAGAACATGGCACCCTCATCCCTACCTCACCTGCTACCCCTTTCAAATTCCTCACTTTTTTATAACAAAAAAAGGGGGGGGAGGAATACCAGCGTTTAGGCATCTGTACTGGCCTGCCCTTAGGGTCCTGACAGGATATACCTCAGCTGCAGCCACTAAGAGCACTGCCTGTGAGCATTTGCTATGTTTCCTTATAAAAGGCGGGCCTTGTACACCTCCCATCTCTTTCTCTTCCTTTTCTCTCATCCCCAGGGACCAGTCTCTGTTCTCTTCTCTGTCCCTTCTCTCCCCTCCCTCATAAACCTCCCACATGGGCCTTGTTGTATGGTGTGGCTCCTTACCATCATTTTAAAAATATAACAGTATTAACACATACCCTCCCCTCAGTCCTCTTATCCATCCTCAGTTGACATACTTCCCATATTTCTGAGAAACTAGAAACCTCAGTGGTTAATTTCTATTATCAACTGGATGAGGTTAAGACTCACCTGGGAGAATGGCCTCTGAGTAATCCTGTAAAGGGTTATTTTTAACTAGGTTGAGCTGGGAAAACCTGAAAAGATCGGTAGGACTCAGGACCACCAAGATCTAGTTCTTAGCACAAAGGAGATGTATTTGCCCCATAGGGACAAAGCCTGGGGAATAGGAGACAAAGAGGAGATAGAGGATAAGGAAAAGGGGAAGGGAACAAGGGAGTAGGGAAAGGGGTGTTTGTCGCAGGAATGGGGTGGGGGGCAAAGGACGGCCTCTGGGTAGAGGAGACAGACATAGCCCACAGAAAAATCGTGGTTTATAAAAGTAAAAGAAGAAACCCCATGTTAGGATGAGGTGTTCATTTTAAGTGGGCATGGTAATCAGGAGAGTGGAATGGGGCTTTTGATTCCTGCTCTTCAGTAATTTGGTAGATGGACTATGGTAGTCAGCCTCAGGAGGACAAAGTGGCCAAATAAGAGACTAGGCCTTGGTGACTACTTTTAGGAATGAAATCTAACAGTTTGTAGCAAGGCAGAGGAAATGAGAGAGAAGGGCAAGGCCTGCCAGAGCCGTGTTTGTGATGTCCGAGCTGGCTAGAGTCCCTTCAAAACCCACAATTAGACCGTTTTCTTTGCCAGGATTTTGGGGAAAAGAGAAAGTCTGTCTACTCCCCTTTCTGTGTCTATGGTGACCAATATGAACTGAGGTGAGGGACCATATTCTAAGCTACCAAAATCACTTGAAACCCCCAGTCTTCCTGGGGTAAGACAATGAACTTCAGTTTTTAGATTTCTTCACACACTGTGGTGAGTCTTTGGGGGTGTGGGGTCTTTCACTGTCTTTCTCTTGGACTCTCTCTCTCTCTCTCTCTCTCTCTCTCTCTCTCTCTCTCTCTCGTGTGTGTGTGTGTGTGTGTGTGTGTGTGTGTGTGTGTGTGTGTGTGTGTTTAGGTATTTCTTTACTTTTAATAGTTGTTACCTTTGTGTTTCTGCTGTGTGGGATTTTCCTGCCTTTCATTTATTTAATTGACGGAGAAAAAAATGATCAGGATGCTAATAATATTGGCAATACAAAAATATTTTTATTGGGTCTTTGAAACAGAGAAGAATAATTGTCATATTCCTGATTCCTACAGCATGCCTGAACTTCCCTGAAGTATTCACATGAGGGTATCTGCTTTGGCAAACCTAAAGCTTTTGGCCATATTTCTTTCATGACACAAATTGTCAGATGAAGTGAAGAAGTCTGCACATATGGCAAGCACTGCAAATGGTAGAAGGACTAGATAGGTGCTATATAGCAGTTTCCTGTGGCAATATTTTATTTGTGTTGAAATGTGGTGATACTTTATTTGTATGTTAATAAATGAAGTTTGCCTGGAGATCAGAGGAAATAGCAAGCCATTTTAAGTAAACACAAAAGTCAGGCAGTGGTAGCACATGCCCTTAATCCAATCACTTGGCAGGCAGTGTCTCTGTGTGTTCAAGGTCACACTAGGGAACAGAGCCAAACATGGTGACACACGTCTTTAATCCCAGTACCAACCATAGAGACCTGGAGGTCTGTACAGACAGGTAGTAACAAGGAAGTGAGGTGGCTGAGCTAAGAGCCAATGAGAGGACAGAACAGAAAGGCAATAAAAGCCTGGGTAGACAGGAAGTCATGGCATTTAGAAGCTACAGAGCTGGTGAGGTTACATGGTTGGTGGCTTTCACTATTTCCCTGGTCTCTAAGGCTTTCACCCCGATATTTGGCTCCTTGTTCTATATTTAATAAGATCACTTAGAAATCTGTCTACAGTTTCCTCTGAGATAGAAATCTTCCTTCTTTGAGAGAACCTTCTTAAGGCAAAGGATGTAAAGGGAAAGTGAAACAGCAGCATATTTTAGGACAGCATGTTCACAAGGAGGTGAGAAAACTGGACGTTCTAGATGATGAAATACTCCACCCAGTAGGATAGCTGCATTAAGCCAAGCAGTAAATAATTCAAATAGCTACAGGAAGTCCTTTATACTGACTAAATACACTATTTCCTGCCCCTTCCAAGAGAATAGAAACAGTAAAGATTGCTGAGAGTCACTCTCAGATAAACCTAGCTACTACCTGGAAGAAGGAGAAATCAGCCAAACTGCTTAAGAGAAACAGAGACCAGCTGAGCACCTTGGAAGAAGCTCAGATCCACTGAGGCACCTAGAAAGAATACCCTCCAAACAGTTGAACTTCCTTCATTCTGTGCAGTATGCTCCCAGTTGCTGGCTTTCATGAGTTATCACCCTTGATAGTTTGAGCTTTGGTGCAGAAGCTATCTTTGAATCATTTCTTCTCCTGTCATTAACCCTTCACCCATATTTTTGTAAGTAACCATGGTAAAATGCATTTGTTCACCAAGTTATAGTTGGGTAGTATCCAGATACTGTTCTGTTCTCTGTCCCTATCTAGAATGAGTAGGCATTTGTACACATCTCCCCTGGAACAGTGTCTCAAAACAGTGGATGGTATTGTTGCTCATTTTCTGAACTGTATTTTCCTGTTGGGAAATATCACCTTCTCTTTTTCCAAAGTCTCACCTGCCTAGTATTCAGGATTCACAGTCTAGCACATTCTATGATATTCAGTAATTTTGCTATAGTAGAGTCTTAGTCAAACTATATAGAGTAGGATGCCCCTCTCCTGCACGTGCATATGCTTGATTCTTCTCATTGCATTAGCAGCCAAGCAAAAAAACTAGCTCAGTGATGGGAGGTGGGAGGTTCTCATGTCATTTACCTGGATCTTCCTCACTTTTTTTAAACTAAATTTCAGTAGTTGGTATTCCTTTCTAATCACAAAATTGTAGCCTGACTATGTTTTTCCTCCATCCTCCAACACCAAGCCACCTAATATATACAGTATGGCAAACTAGTTTCTTGATTGACATCCTGGGTCCCTCTGTTAACTAGATTAGAGGCTTAAGGAGAGGTAGATAAACAAATGTCTCTTTCAAGTTGTATGTCTTTCCCCCCTTTCATTCCTTTAGTATTTCTACAGCAAAATGACCATCAGCAGATAGTCAAGAAACACACAGAAATGGCCATTCCACCACATTGGCTGAAATTACCCTACCCAGCGAGGTGGACTTAGTGGCTCTCTGTACCATCTTTTCCAAACCATGAATTGACCGCAAAAGTTGGCATATGGGTCACATTGCACAGATAGCTATATGGCCAACTGGTATAGCCTCTTTGACAGCTTCCTTCTTGTTTGTATCTTGGGCATTCTTACTGACTTATCAACTGTCCTAGAAAAATTCAGGGTTTGCATATGATAATTGGCCCTGAGGTGCAAGGTTTTGATTATTTGTAGGATGCTGGAAAGCTGTGTAGGAAAAACTAACCACAGTTACCCATGGTCAGTCATTGTGGTTAAAACACAAGATAGCCACTGCCATGTCAACCAGATCACTAGAGTGCTGCTGTCATTGTTTATGTAGTATTTGAACAATACAAACTGCATAGTCACATAGTGAACATTTAAGTCAGTGTGAAGAGTTTCAAACACTAAATAACTATGTAGGATGGTCTGTTTAAATTGGGAAGCAGTGTATTTTTTCTTGACCACAGTCTGATCCTCTTTTTCAACTTTTGAATACATATTTGTGTTATGTCTTAATTGCTCTTCAGGTATTTGAAGGATTTTTCTAAATTGTTCTATTATTAATAGAAACTTGGGAGTTCAATATCAGAAAAAAACCTGATAGATCAAGAAAACCTCAAAGGAACACCAGCTGACCCTCTCTCTAAACTTCCCAGATCAAAAAGAGCACATGAATTCTAAGTCTTTACCTTCTCCTTCCTGTCTGTCTTCCCTATCCTTGTTCCTGGCTTCTCTATGTTTTATTCCCCTCAGCTAGTTGCTTCCTCTGACCTTGACTCAAGGTTACCTTTATTAACAGTCTTGAAGTATAAGAGTGTGATCAAATATCCCACAACATTTCCACCTTTTTGTCTAAATAAAAAGGAAAAGCTAACTCTAACATAGTAAAATTATACACAGTAAGTACAATTATCACATAAAAATTGCATTCATAATGTCTAGTTCATTTGTATTTGGCAAATTCAGAGAAAATACTCTATTATCTATCTTGTCTTGGTGAATACAAAGTTTTGTATCTAAGTTTTATACCACTTTCTATGAAAAATTGTATTACCAACCTAAAAATGTCTTTTTAGACCTAAAATCATTTTCTTTTCTTTTTTTTTTTTTTTTTTTTTTTTGGCTTTTTGAGACAGGGTTTCTCTGCATAGCTTTGTGCCTTTCCTGGAACTTGCTTTGGGGACCAGCCTGGCCTTGAACTCACAGAGATCCACCTGCCTCTGCCTCCCAAGCGGCCTAAAATCATTTTCTTAGATAAACAACATAATCTTTTATGTCTCTCAAACTTATATACTTTACATCTCTTTTGTAAGTTTCTTTTCTACATTTAGTAACAAAGAAAATTGTACAAATATCTAGTCTTCAGTCCTCATTAGAGATCTGAGAAGGATAAAAATATTACCCAAGTAAACAGGAAGTATAGAGCAAACAACTTCCCAAACTACAGAAATAACAGAGACATCTGGGTGCCTGAACAGTTACCCCAAGATCTTCTACAATGTTTGGGCTTTCATCTTTGGCATACAGGCCTAACATATCTGACAGACTTTTCTGTGAAACAGGAATTTTGAAGGACTGGCCTACCTTCTCTTGGCAAAGTTTGGCAGTTGCCTCCTTTTGTGATCTGCTTGTCCAATTTGGACAGCATACTGTCCTTAGTCGAGGCAAGAACAGTTTCTTGCCCAGTGGCTAACTTTACCACAATGAGTGCAAACTCCATATAGAGGTTCTTCGATGTCCATTATCTTTGTTGT
Organism: Peromyscus leucopus; assembly: GCF_004664715.2. Lineage (NCBI taxonomy): Eukaryota > Metazoa > Chordata > Mammalia > Rodentia > Cricetidae > Peromyscus > Peromyscus leucopus. The sequence continues at coordinate 81,709,885 of NC_051069.1, forward strand.
AGATTGGTGCCATCAGAAATTAGCGTATCTCACTGCTATGAAAAGCCTTATAATGTTAAAACATCTTAAATGCCATATTCTAGAGGTGTTTGAATACCACCTATCTATCCAAAATACGTGGTTGACCTTGAAAACATACCTAATGTGACCACAGTTTGATTGTTGTAAATGACTAACTACTAACTTACATTTCTTAATTATCCAAAATAGTTTTTAATAATAGCTTTCAAGGACAAGAACTTTACATTACAATTTTTATGAACTGCATATCTATAATAGCTTAAACAAGAGTAGAAAAACATACACAATATATTATAACAAAAATAACCTTAATTTATATCAATATTCAAAACACTATGCTAATGTAAAATATTTGAGATGAGTAATTGCTTTTTAGTTTAAATGTAGATTCAATAATCTACTCTTTTATCCTATCATTCCTGTATCCCCCTTTTTATTTCAGAAAGAGCTCCCTGAATCTATTGTCCTTCATTTAATTTTTCCATGATCATGATCAATATCAACTTACAACCAAGCCCCCTAAAAGATGATAAACATCCAAATGATCAAAAACCACCCACCCCAACTCTTAGAAATGTGGGTCTAGTGTTCTTAAAATTACTTCCTGGGGTGATAGTAGCTTTAGAGCATGCTGAATATATATTGAGATAATAGTCAAGTCCTAGGATAGTTAGCTGTTGTTCAGTCTTGGTGTAATGTGAAAGTGCAGGGCTTATTTGAAGTCCTGGATGTAGTAATCTATGAGACTGGACCATCTTAGCTAACTGCTTTGAAGTTATCCTGAGCAGATTGTAGTCTGAAGCTGATCTTTGGATAGTGTTTGTCATCTCAGTGTCATTTCCAAAATCCAGGTAGATTCCTCATTGTATGACCCCATTGTCTTCTTGGAGACTTCAAAGTTCACTATCATGAATGGTTGCAGTTAACTGGAGAAAGCTCAAACATTTTAAATGTCATAGGTAGCAGAATTCCAAGAGGTTAAAAGGTGACAATCTGTTAAACATATCTGGGGTACATAAAATTAGTTCCTAGTTACCTGCTTCAGACTCAAGCCTGAAATCATGTACAGTAAGCTAGAAATGAGGCTCATTTCTAGAATTAGTACTCTATAAGACCATTGATATGACAAAGAAAGTTTAAATATATGTATAATAATAACAACAAATTTTGAGATATTTATACCTTAAAAATGTTTTTTAAAAGTCAATATAAAACCAAAAATTATAAGATTATTGGCAATAGAATAGTATCTAAATTTTGTTTTTCTTCCATCTCATACTAAGTGGCTCTTCTGATATGAGACAGAGATTTTGGATTTTCCTTTACATGCAAACTTGAGATTAGAGAAGGAAAGAGCCAAGTTCCAACTCCGAAGCCAACTTTGATTTTTAAATGAACTGAAACCACAAAAAAGAAACATTTACTTTTTATAATTGTAGAGATTATTTGGAAATATTTATGAAATTCTGCCCTGTTGGACGTGTGCTGTACTATTAGGCCATTTTTTTTGTTTTCTTTTCTTGTGACATTTTTTCTTGATGATTCATCCTTCTCCTTCAAATGTCTCATTTGTTAGTGTTCTCCAGATTCCTTTAGTGGGATGCTTTTATTCTCCTAGAAAGACAAAAATACCCTGTCTCAACCCTAACCTGGTGAGATCCCCCCACCTCCCCTTTGGCAGGTTGTATCTGATCAAATGAAAGGCATTTGTTAGTCTATAAGTTGGTTTTGATTGAATGGTCATACTGTTTGGTGAACTATCATCTCTCCTAATCAAGAGGTTTCTACAGTTGAGTCTAATCTTTATCAATCTTGATGGTATCCACAGCTTTTGTTCTCCTGTGGAAACAAAAGCAAAATCTCTTCCCCAACATAACACATATCATGGTTCCATTCTGATGTCAACACATCCATAAAATATACAGAATGATTTAATTTTTCAGGTTTTTCTACTAGCCAATGTCTTTCCCCAGCTATCATTCCTTTTTCATTAGCATTTAAAAATTTAAAGTTAAAAAAGCACTGTGTAATCTGTCTCTGGAGGTCTTTATCATCACTTTGTGTTTATTAAGCATATCTTTTGAAGTGCATTTATAACTTTCTCTAACTGCTTATACTGTAGAATTGTGTGGTATAGCTATAATATGCATTATGTTGTAATATGCAAAAAAACTGTCTCATTTTACTAGAGACATATGCTGGAGCATTGACAGACTTAATTTGTACAGGAATTATCATTATGTTTAAATCTTCTAATAAATGTGTAATTACAGAATCATCCCTTTCAGAACTTAAAGCAGTTGCCCATTGAAATCCTGAACATGTATCTGCAGTATGGTACACATACTTTAATTTTCCAAACTCTGCAAAATAAAACACATCTACCTGCCAAATTTCATTTGTTTGAAACTCTTTTAGTTGTTTCCTGCAGGTAATGGAGTTTGGTTATACAGAGAACAAGTAGGACATTTCATTATAATTTTCTTTGCTTGTTGCTAAGTGATAGAAAAATTTTTCTTCAAACCTTTGCTATTAACACAATGCTTCTAAAAGAAATTCTGAGGCTTCTAACATATTTCCTATCAATAGCTGATCAATTTCATCATTACCTTGTACTAGAGGGCCTGGCAGATCCACATACAATCTGATATGTGTTATATAAAATGGATGATTTATATTTCTGATTATTTCTTGTAGTGAATAAATAATAAGGTTAATTCTGAACATCTTGAAAAAGTTCAGCAGTTTCAATACATAAAATAACTCTTTCTGCAAATTGAGATCAGTATCTGTATTACAAGGTTCTGCAAAATATAATTATACCATGACAGTAGCATAGAATTCTGACCTTTGAACAAAATCATAAAGGCTGTGACCACTTTATTTATGATTCCTGGCTTATATACTGTCTTTCCTGATTTATTTGCATTAGTATAGAATGCAGGGGCTCCAGAAATTGATGCTTCTCTTACTATGTGAGGGAGGATCAATTAGTTCCTTTTATAAAATGAAGCCCTTTGATTTTGGAATATTTGTTGCTAATCTCTCCCAAAAAATTACCACAAACTCTTTACCACTGTTCATTTTCTTTCCATAATGAGGCAATTTCAGCATTAGTAAAAGGTATCACAATTTCTGTTTGGTTTATTCCTGTTAATTAATGAAGTTTCAATTTTTCCTTTCAGAATTAATTCAGAAACATTTACTACATAGGTCTTTAATTTTTCACTCTGTTTATGTGGTAAAAGTATCCATTTTAATCTTATTTTTGACAGAGAAGCAAAATTGTACAATGGAAAAAAGAAAATGTCTTCAACAAATGGTGCTGGCATAACTGGATGTCAACATGTAGAAAAATGCAAATAGATTTATATCTATCACCATGCACAAAACTCAAGTCCAAATGGATCAAAGACCTCAACATAAATCCAGTTACACTGAACCTGATAGAAGAGAAAGTGTGAAGTAGCCTTGAATGCATTGGCACAGGAGATCACTTTCTAAATATAATACCAGTAGCATGGACACTAAGAGCAACAATTAATAAATGGGACTTCCTAAAGGTGAGAAGCTTCTGTAAGGCTAAGGATAGGGTCAATATGACAAAACAGCAGCCTACAGAATTGGAAAAGATCTACACCAACCCTACATCTGACAGAGGGCTGACCTCCAAAATATATAAAGAACTCAAGAAACTAGACATCAAAATACCAAATAATCCAGTTAAAAATGGGGTACATCTAAACAGAGAATTCTCAACAAAAGAATCTCAAATGGCTGAAAACATTTAAGGAATTGCTCAGCATCCTTAGCTATCAGGGGAATGCAAATCAAAATGACTCAGATATCATTCCTACACCTGTCAGAATGGCTAAAATCAAAAACATTGATGAAAGCTTACACTGAAGAAGTTGTGGAGTAAGGGGAACTTCCTCCACTGATGGAACTTGTATAATCATTTGGAAACCAGTATGGAAGTTTCTCAGAAAAGTGATAATCAGTCTACCTCAACACCCAGAAGTATTACTCTTGCTCATATATCATCCAAAGGATGCTCAATCAGACCACTAGGACACTTGCTCAACTGTGTCCATAGAAGCATTATTTGTAATAGCCAGAACATGGAAACAATCTAGATGCCCACCAGTCAAAGCATGAATAAAGAAAATGTACATTTACACAATGGAATATTACTCAGTGGTAATAAAACAATGACATCATGAAATTTGCAGGCACATGGATGGAACTAGAAAAAATCATCCTGAGTGAGGTAACCCAGACATAGAAAGACAAACATGGTCTGTACTAACTCATAAGTGGATATTAGATGTAAAGCAAAGGATAACCTGGCCACAATCCACAGCCCCAGAAAAGCTAGGTAACTAGGAGGACCCTAAGAGGGACATGCATGGATTGACCTAGGAAGGGGAAATAGATAAGATCTCCTGGGTAAACTGGGGTACCAGGGAAAGAGGACAGAGAATGGGCAATAAGACCATGAGGGAATGGGATGGTTGAGTTGGGGGAGGGATGGAGAGGAAGGGCAATGAAAGAGAAATCTTGATAAAGGGAACCATTATGGGGTTAGGAAGAAACCTGGTGCTAGTGAAATTCCCAGGAATCCACGATGATGATTGCTACCTTAGTAGAGACAAAGACTCCTAGCTAAGACTCCTAGCAATAGTGGAGAGGGTGGCCTTCTCCTGTAATCAGATTGGTGGCTACCCTTAATTGTCATCATAGAGCCTTTATCCATTAACTGATGGAGGCAGATGCAGAGATTCACAGCCAAGTACTTGGTTGAGCTCCTGGAGTCCAGTCACTTACAAGAGCAGGGGTGGAGTGGGGTCAAGATCATGATGGAGAAACCCACAGAGACAGCTGACCTGAGCTAGTGGGAGCTCACAGACTCTGGACTGATAGCTGTGGAACCTGCATGGGACTGAACTAGGCCCTCTGAATGTGGGTGACAATTATGTGGCTTAGTCTGTTTGTGGGGTCTCTGGCAGTGGGACTAGGATTCATCCCTGGTGTATTATTAACTGGCTTTTGGAGCCCATTCCCTATGATGGGATACTTTGCTGAGTCTTGATGCAAAGGGGAGGGTCTTGGTCCTGCCTCAATTTGATATGCCAGTCTTTGTTGACTCTCCATGGAGGCCTTACCCTCTCTGAAGAGTAAGTGTGTGGTGGAATAGGAGGAGGTGGGAGGAGCCGGAGGTGGGGAGGGAGGGGGAACTGTGGTTGGTATGTAAAAATTTAAAAAATTAAAAATTAAAAATAAAATAAAATCCACTCTAAGCTATTGTCTTCTCTCTGCATAATAATTCCTATAGGAGAATCAGAAGAAGGTAGCATGATTAAGATAAAATCAGTTTTGGATCCAAGCAATCCACATGTGCATCCTGTGATTTCTCTTATACCAAAGCCAATTCTCTCTCAGCCTCATCTAATAATTTTTTCTGGATTATGTAAGACCTTATCACCCTGTAACATTTGAAATAAATTACTTAGTTCTTGAGTTGTTGTAATCCAGTTGTGGGCCATAGTCAGTTAATATCTCCCAGCAATTTTTGAAAATCATTAAGAGTTCATAGTTGACCTCTCTTGAGTTGTACTTTCTGTGATTAAATATTTGGTAAACTTATCTTATATCCCAGGCAATTTTAGAATTTCCTCTTTGCATTTTTTCAGAAGCAATTTATAATTCCAAACAAGGCAAAATTTTCTTCATTTCATCAAACATGTTTTTCTAAGGTATCTGCATTTGAATCAGCTGTTAAGATATCATCCATATAATGGTAAATTATAGATTGAGGAAACTGTTAACAAATTATTTCTAATGACTGTTGTGTAAAATATTGACACAAGGTGGGGCTGTTTAACATTCCTTGTGAAAGAACTTTCTACTAATATCTTTTAACAGGATGGGGATTATTATAAGTAAGCATCGTGAAGAAAAACTTTCTTTATCCTGTTCTTGTAAAGGTATAGTAAAAAAGCAGTATTTTCAATCAATCAGTATAATAGATCACCATTTAGGCAAAGGAATTCCAGGATGTAAAGAGCCCAATGGCTGAATTACCTTATTAATAGCTCTCAGTCTGTTATCATTCTCCATTTTCCAGATTTCTTTTTAATGCCAAATACAGAAGCATTTAAAGGAATGGTTGATTTTTTAATATGTTGAGCATTTAACAGCTCCTATGCTTGCTGTCCTGTTGCCTGTAATTTTTCTGATGTCAAAGCCATTGTTCCACCCACACAAGTTTGTCAGTTAACTGTTTTAAAGGTAGAGGTTTTGGTGTCTTTGAAAGATTAACACCTGTTGTGTCCCTCTTATGTTCAACTTGACTGGTCACTGACTGTTCTTTATAATACTACTTAACATTTCTCTCAGAAGCATTCTTTATTTTATAGTTTGTTTCTGAGATGGAAGAATCTTAATCTGTGTTTTTCATTGCTATAACAAGTCACATCCCCATAAATTCATTGCTCTCTTACCCATATATGCCTTTAATTTTCCTATCTGTCTTTCTGGCCCTATACACTCAAACCATCTTGTACTTTGTTTTTCCTGAGATAAAGTTCCAATCCCCAGAAGCCCAATATTATCTTTTAATGAGGCAAATCTGTATTTGGTAAAAATTTTGGTAAAATTATTGTTACATCTGCCCCACTGTCTACCAAATCTTCAATTTCATTACCATTTATTTTTGTTTTTAGTTTTGGTCTTTGATCATTTATAGAAGTTTGCCAAAATACTTGTTTTATATTTTCTCCTGAAAATTTTGTTTATATGCTATTGAAGCTATTTGTCATGCAGAGATGCTTGGTTTTTAATAACAGGCATTAAGTCTTTTAATTACTCTGTGGATTAATTTCTCCTATGCTGACAGGGAATGATTGAGGCAAATTTTATATTGGGGACTACAAGAGATCCTCTAAACATTTTCTGATGGCAAAGGATTACCTTGCCTGTCCTTTGTCTATCTGCATTCATTAGTCCAATGTGGGCCTTTCTCACACCTTCTGTACACTCCAGCTGGCTGGCAACTTCTGTTTGGATTATCTTTAGAAAAACATTGTTTCTAGGAATACTCTTTTCAGATGACCTTGTTTTCCACAATTAAAACATCTTATATTTTTATTTTTCTCTAAATTTTTTAGAAACCACTTCTCCTATTTAAGTATCATTGTAAGTGTGACATCCAATATCAGCTATATTTTGGATCCATTCATCTATGGCTACTGATCTTTCCTCTAAAGAAATCACCTAATCACCCTTTTGCATCCTGCATTATCATTTTTCAAAAGCCAAATATTCATTTATATTTATCTAAATTCTGGATCTGATATTATTCTATTTACCACTAAAAATCAATCTTGGCAAAAAAAAATTAGTGAAGTCTTCTTTTTGACCTTATATAATTTTAATAAATAACTCAGTCCTCTTTCCTAATTCTTCAACCTTGGTCCATGCATTCAACGATGCTAGACAACTGTAGATGGAAGTTTCTCTGGTCTCGCCTGAATCTCTCCGTGGTGTGGTCCTACATCCACTTATAAAATAATTACTCAGAGGCTTATATTGATTACAAACTGTATGCCCTATGGCTCAATCTTCTTCCTAGTTAGCTCTTATAACTTAACTCAACCCATTTCTATTAATCTATGTGTTTCCACATGGCCATGGTGTTACTGGCCTGCTGACATCTTGTTGCTCTTTGGGTGGCAGCTTGACATCTCCCTTCTTTCTCTCTGTATCTCTGCTTGGATCTCCCACCTGTCTGTAAGTTTTCTTGCCATAGGCCAAAACAGCTTTATTTACTATACAATGGGAGTCACACATATTCACAGCATACAGAAAGACATCCCACAGCAGACAACCTAGGGCCAAGGTGTGTTCTTCAATTCCAAAGTGTCCTTGTAAATCAGCATATTGGCTTTCACCAGGAAGCTAGTCTTGGGAAAGATCAATACCTCTAGCCCTATTTCACTGTTATATGGCCCTAGCTTTCTCTTTCCATTGTAACTGAGAAACAGCTTCCAATATTTTTGTAGCTAAATCATGAAAAATCTTGGTGGATAATTTTCTTCTGAGTTGCCCATGAGTTTAACAACTCCTTCACATAGGGTGAATTCATACCATAGGAAATGACCACTTTCTTAAATCTCCTCAAATTTAACATTTCTCCAGGATTATAGATAACTTCTGCGTAAGCTTTAGGAGTGCCTGCCATCTTGTTTTTATATGGTAACTGGGCAAACTAAGTTTGATTTTCTAATAAATTTGTGCTTCCTTTCTTCAGTTTCATCATACTGGAGTGTGGTTGGTTATGGTCTAAATTCCTCTATCGGTGCCTGAATATTTTTCTTACTTTCATTTTTAGGTCTTCCTAAGGTTTGGATCTTATCAGTTAATTTTTCATATTTGGCACAGTTATTGAATCGCTTTTTTTAAGGATAAAATATTAATTACCAAACTGATAGCATTTATAATCAACATTAGGTTAATCTAGCTATGTCAGTTATTTCTTCATTTTTTTTTCCAATCTTGCCATCCATTGTAGAACTATACAGAGTCCTAACTCCCCACATTGTAATAGTATTCCCCCTTCTTAACATGGGAAAGATTTTTTAAAAACCTAATTGTCTTCTTAAGAATTCCCAGATGTTTCACGAGATCTGTTAATTTTCACTTTGCCCACAGCAGCAAATGCAGTGATGGCAGCACTGGGTGGGAGCAGCCAGCTCAGGCAGAGATGCTCAGCTGTTAGGGGTGGGGAGCGGTGGACAGTGCCCAGGCAGCCAGGCTAGCACAGCATCATGGTGGGCTGCTACTGCATCCTGTGAGCATATATGGAGGATTAGTAGTAGCAGCGAAAACCTGAGCAGGTGTTGTAGCAGGAGTGGACTTTGTGTTTTGGGTGCCTGGAATGTCAGCCTGGGGAGGACAAGAATACCAAGACTGGAACAGCCTATGACCCGAGGCAGCAGGGTGAAGCGGCCGCTTTAAAGTAGCCCCGTGATTTCGTGCCACACATTGGATTCCAGATGAGGCATTCATCTAAACTGTTCTATTGATAAAAACTAGGGATTCCAATATTGGGGTAAAAACCTGATAGATCAAGAAAACTGTGAATGAAGGACCAGCTTACACTCTCTCCACACTTCCCAGATTGAAAATAGCATGTGAAGTCCAAGTCCCTCCCATCTGTCTCCTTCCTGTCTGTTTTCCTTATTATTCCTTATTACTCCTGGCTTCTCTATGGCTAATTCCAGTTAACTAATCACTGACAATACCCACTGAATCAAGGTTAGCTTTATTAACAGTCTTGAAATGATAGAGTGTGATCAAATATCCCAAAACACCTATTTCTCCAAACATAATAATTAATTAAGTATCTGGGTGTCTAATTTTATAAACCTACCTGCTTAGGGGTGACTTGAAATTTCTTTACTACTGTCTGTTTCGACCCCAAAAAATGTAATGTTAAAAAGTTTCTCTTTTAATGTTGGATCTGACTTTGACCTCAGTTAATTAATCTGACATTGTAATAATTAACAAGTCTAGATAATGAAAGTAGAGGCTAGATAATGAAAGTAGGTCTTTGGGGGAATGGCAGCATCCCATTATATTTAGACAATTACGTGAAAGTCATGTTGATTTTTAGTACTGATATTGAACCTAAAGCTTTGTAGATGGAAGGCAATGACTCTATCACTAAGCCATATTTCCAACCCTTCTATGTCCTCTAAATATCAGCATGAGAGTAGAATATTTACATTTGTGACTATTAGATTCAATTTTTAAAAATTTATTTATTTTTTAAAAAGTTTCTTTTTTCATTTTACATACCACCTCCTTGATTCAGTTTACATGAATCATTTAGTTTTCATTTTACATGCTACCTCCTACCCTCTTTCCACTTCTCAGAGAGGGTAAGGCCTCCCTTGGAGAGTCAACAAAGTTCACAATACTAAGTTGAGGCAGGACCAAGCCCCTCCTCCCTGTGTCAAGGCTGAGCAAGGTATCCCACGCTAGGGAATGTGTTCCAAAAAGCCATTTCATACACCTAGGATAAGTTTGGTCACATATATGTTTCACAGCTAGTTGGAGTTGCTAGAATCTGGCACTTTGAAGAAATTCATGGACATAGAGGAACCGTGCATCAAAATTTACTATAAAGATCCTCTGAGGTTACTGGGTGAGTTCATTTACAGGGAGATGTATGTTTACCGTTTAACTGCAGGAGTACAAGAAGAGATGTCTGAAGAACCTGCTAGATGCTGCACATATGCAGCTGTTTCCTCATGAAGGCTCTGGAAACTCACAAGAAACTTACATCTTCCCCCGGTTACATAGTGGTGGACAACTGCTGGTTCAAAAGGAGACTCTCTGGTGTTGTAGCTGACTACAATTTATGCAGAGACTCCAGTAATACAGCTTCTGTGCTTGTCACTAGTGTGGGAATTAGGCTTTCAGTGATGTAGTAACCACACACCTCTTGTAAGGCATATATAGTGAGGATTTACAGAGCTGGGCTTAATTGGAATCCTATCTTTGGTCTGTCATAGCTGTCTCTATCTGGAGTAAATAGTAGTCTCCCCCCAAAAAGTCATACACAGCAACATGCACTTCAGAAGTCTCCATGTGCTACAGAAGAGATAAACTAGAGGCCAGAAGATGCAGGTACAGTCTGTGAGATGTCAGCTCAAGAGAAACCATACCTTAAAGCACCATAGTGTGGAGAAAGCTACTGCTTGCAGAAATCTATGAGGAAAAACTATATTCTCAAGAACTGGGTAACTGAAAAATCTATTTCTTGCAGGACCTGGAAGGTGGAGATAGGCCCTTCAGAGGCAGCCCAGAGAACACCAAGGACACTCTTCAGGCATACAGAACCAGGAAGGAAGACACACTTCCTCCTTTCTCAGTTTAATAAACTCTGTCTAAAACTGCTAGTGTGTCATCTGTCAAATCAAATATCTTTAGCGGACCAACCATCATATCTAAAAGTAAGAGTAATTCAGAGTTAAACAATTAATAAAGTGGTAACTGTCCATGCATCTTTTATATAAGCTATCAGTATTTTAACTTTAAAATCACAAAAATACATTAACACCTAATTATATTTTTTTTATTCTTAAAACTGAAGAATGTCTCATGCTCTTCCCCAAAGGAAAAAGCATACTGTTTTCAGAGATACTGTAGGTAGCATTGTGGCTAGAACAAAATTTCCTTGAATTAATTTAGTTAGTAATTATCTACAACACAATCTAACCCTTCCTCATCTATCTTTTTACCCATGAAAATATAAACAAGCACGTATCATTTTAACTTGTTTTAGTTGTTATTGCCTGAGGCTGGAGCCAGCCCAGATGAGCATCAATATGCTGATGGATTACAGTGATCTAGCAAACAAAATGAAATACCACTCTATCACAAAAAGAAATCACTTATATGTGCTTTAAAACTGCCAGAGCTAAAGAGCAAGTGGCCTAAAAGAAACCAAGGAAGATAGATGGGATATGAATCCATTTTGCAAAATTATAGAAATTAAAGTTATTGTCTAGTCCCAGAAAGAATATGATGTTTTTGCTTGCTTTTTGTTGTATTTTTAATAAGACCATCCTAACACTTGGAAGACAGGAGTATCAGAAACTTAACTATATAATGAATTTCAGGCTAGTCTGAGTTATATGAGATCCTGTCTCAAAAGCAAGCAAGCAAGGATGGTGTACTGGAATGACTCAGGGGTAAAAGTGCTTGCTGCAAGTCTGACAGACTTAAGTTGGATGCCCAGGATTCACATGATGAAAGAGAGAACCAAATCCCTCAAATTTTCTTCCCATCTCCTCCTCATGCACACTATGGCATGCTGTATACCTGTGAATATGTGTCCATAGTGCTCTCTCTCTCTCTCTCTCTCTCTCTCTCTCTCTCTCTCTCTCTCTCACACACACACACACACACACACACAAATAGATATAATTTCCAAATCTTAAAAAAAAAAAAAAACAAATGAGGAAGTAAAAGAGTTAAGAAGAAGCCTTGGGGAGTGAAGAGTATATCTGTCTTGGTGTCATGAGAGTTTGATAGGTATAGATGCTTACTAAAGTATATGAGATTGTATTATTTCTGTATCACAGTTTATTGTCTGTCAATTGTACACAATAAAGCTCATGATAGCAATAACATTCCTCAAAATTGAGTGCAATGTGTACATTGGAAGGTTTCATATTTAGTTCATAGAGTAACTAAATAAGAACAGCAGAATGCTACTGGAATGGGACAAGAATTCACAATGAACACTCTCCTAAGAGCAGTAGCATATAAATTTATTGGAAAGTCAGTACAACAGGGAGCATGAAAAACCACATGATTATTAATAACAAAATGTTGGATTTTAAATAGCATCCCAGAACTTGTAATAGACTAGAAGTTAAAATGTCTTTTAGTAAAACCGTAATAGTGCTTCTTGGAGAAATCTAGGGTGCTTCTAAAGAGCATCCATGTTCTCAGTCACACCATCATGCTTGTGATTTGGGTAATTTCACTACTGACCAAATGTTTCTGACATAGAATGATGGTACTAGGTAGGCTTGAAGCATCTCCATTGTGCATTTTGGCTGTAGAACTGTGGTGTAATTAATCACATCTTATTTTTTATGGAATTCTACTTATTGCTTGAGGAAGTCCCAAAAGAAAGCAGAACAGGTTACTTCCTGTGCTGTCTTGTGTTGACAAGGCTTTATGCTATAAGATAGGAGCCGCAGCAGGATCATGAGAAGCTGCAGGAGAATCATAGTACCATGACCCTCAACAGGGCCCTTCAAAACAATTATTTTTCATTTTGCCCCAGTTTATATGCTAAGTTCATCTTCTGTAGTAACAATTAATGTTAGATAAATCATAACCACAAAAATGGTCTTTGTGTACTTCTTAATACTCTAAGTATTGCGTTTGAGTAGTGATAAATAAAGTCAAGGTTTGGACAACTACAACATTTTCTTCTATACTTTAGAGATACTTATTTTTTCAATTTTGTGTATGTGTGCCACATGCATTCAGGTGTCTGAATCTGGATAAATTACAATATCTACAAGATTAGCAGGTGTTCTTAACCTCTGACCCATCTCTCCAGCCCCTAGATTCAAAATGATTATTAGTAAAAAAAAAAAAAAAAGAATTAAATATTCAAGTGTAATAAGTCTTTCTCTGTCCCACCAGCCATCTCCCAAATAATAACATAGAAACTTCTTATTAATTATAAAAGCTCAGCCTACAGCTTAGGCTTGTCCTAACTAGCTCCTTTAACTTAAATTAACCCATTTCTATTAATCTCCTTTCTATCACATGGTGTTACCTCTCTTCCATCTTGCACTTCTTGTTTCTCTAGGTGTCTCCTGGCATCTCCTGTGCTCCTAGAGTCCTCTCTTCTTCCTTTCTCTCCCCAGAAATCCTGCCTGTACTTCCTGCCTAGCCATTGGTCATTCACCTTTTTATTACACTAATCATAGCAAGTACATCTTCACACAGTGTACAAATATCCCACAACATTCAAAGACAGCTTGTCTAGTTTACTGTATAATAAAATGCAGCTATACAATAGCTAAGTGATTCAACTTTTGAAGTGTTTTGCAAATACTGGCTTGAATTTTCTCCACTGAGTAGGTAAATAGGTTTGTGAAATCAGATCATGTAATTTTTATAGATAAAATTTAGTTTATATCATATAATTAAAAAAAACTAAGTAAAGTATTATAAGGAACAGAAATTGCATTTTTATAGCCTTGAGGAGTGTTGGATACAGATTCCTGTAACACCTGGGGGCGAGAGATTAACAACTATAGGGGAAACCTGATGTTCTCAGAACACACTTAGGGCTTTATGCTTCCAATTGTCATATTTCCAGTTGGCATTATAACTGGCAAGTTTTGGATGTTTCTGTGGTAGCTTAATATATTCTTTTTATAAGTAGTGATTCTCAGTATATGTGTTGTGAGAACACCTCAAAAACTATGATCCTAGATAGGGTCCTTTAAAGAGCAGATGGTAAGATGGGGTGGGGCGGGGTGGGGGGGTATGTCTATGCTTTTTGGTGGGAGTACTGCTGTGCAGGAAGATAGAAAGGAGTGTCCTGCAGGCTGGAAGAAAGAATGTTGATGTTGGCTTGAACCTGAGTAAATAAAGGGAGAAAAAATTGGATGGAAACAAATTTAAAGATTAAAGGCAGTGGGACCAGGTCCTGTGCTCATGAGTTGGCTGTTTGAAACCTGGAGCTTATGCAGGGTCGCCAGGCTCGGCCTGGGAGGAGGGGACTGGACCTGCCTGGACTGAGTCTACCAGGTTGATCTCAGTCCTCGGGGAGGCTTTGCCCTGGAGGATGTGGGAATGGGGGGTGTGCTGGGGGAAAGGGGAGGGGGTGGGAGGGGGGAGAACAAGGGATTCCGTGGCTGATATGTAGAACTGAATTGTATTGTAAAATAAAATAAAATAAATTAAAAAGAAACTGTGAGGTTTCTTTGCTTTAGTTTGCTTTATTTTTTTAATTTGGAAATCAAATATGCTTATTCTCATGATTTGTTTTCACAACTACTGTGCTTTTTGTTTGTTTTCTTCTGATTTCAGTGATCTTCTGTTTATTTTCAACATTTTTTTTATTATGTAAACTATGTTTTCAAGATTCCTGCTATGGTAAAATACACATAATAAAATTTAATTTTAGGTTTACACATCTGTAGTGTTAAGACATATATTTAATAATTATTTTTAATAAGCATCCATCCCGAGGTCATTTGTTGTTTAGATTTGAAATTGCGTGCTTTCTTCTTCACACTTCCTACAACCATTTGCCCCACCCCTCCTGTGTCTCTAATTTGAATATCTTAAGTACTTTATAAAAATGGAATCACACAGGTTGTGTCTCCCTGTGCCTGACATTCACTTAGAATCATGTCTTCAATCTGTCTGACTATTATAAAATGTCCTTCCTTTTCAAAGGTGGAAAATATTCTGTTATATGTATACACCCCATTTAGTGTAACCAGACATCTTTTTATACTTGGTTTGTTTCTGCATTTTGGCTATTGTGAGCAATGCCACTGGTAACACTGGTTGTAAATATTTTCTCAAAGTGCTACCTCAACAATCTCAAATATACCTATACACACAAAATGCAGTAACGGGATCAGATGACAATATTATTTGTATTTTGAGGAATTTTCATTACCTGACTGGCTGTACCATTTCATATCTTCACTGGCAGAGCACAGAGGTTTCAGTTACTCCATGTCTAAGCAACTATTTGTTGATTAGTCAGTTGATCACCCTCACTTTTCTATGTACTTTTTGACCAATCATATATCTTCTCTGGTGATATATCTATTTAAGTAATTTGACTATTTTAAAAAATTGTGTTGTTTAATTTTTATTGCTGAGTCTTAGGAATCTTTTTTTATTAAGAAATTTTTTATTCATTCCACATAACAACCACAGATCCTTCTCTCATCCCACCTCCTGCTCCACTCCAGCCTTCCCCCCACCCCAGCCCACCCTCCATCCTCTCTGTTGGCGGTGGCGGCGGCGGCAGCGGCGGCGGCGCTGTTACTGTGTGAGGAAAGGTCATGAGCCACGACAAAACCTAGTATCAGAGCTTTATTGGTGGGCCGGGAGTGGGACAGAAAAAAGCATGGCCAGGCCTAGGAAGAGACATGTGCAGAAGAGAGACAGTTGGGGGAGGGGGAGCAGAAGAGAAGGGGGAGGAGTCTGTGTCCAGCTTTTAAGGATTTTCCTGCACGTGCGCATGTGGGTTTACAGAGCTATGCCATGCATGCGCAAATTGTGTGACCACACCCCATGCAGTATGCATTATGTAATCATGCAGTGAACAGATGATGTAAGATAAAAGACCCCTTACTTAGCTACTGACCTGCAGCTGGAAGAGTGGCAGAATCCTAACACCCTCCTCCATAAAGGTATGGCCTCCCATGGGGAGTCAGCAAACATAATCTTGACATTGATTTTTATGAGGTGCACATAATTTAATATCATGATTTTATATTTCAGCATTGGAATTTTCTAAGGGAGACATAACATACACCACGTCTGTTGTCCTCAGCAAAGAAAACCATGACAGAACAGCATAATGATTACACCAAAGCCTAACTTGTAAAATGTTTTTTTTGGGGGGGTTTCCTAGCAGGAGTATGGGGGGGGAGTTTAAAGGAGCAGGTGTGACTCAAAGATGGCTGCATGACCAAGAAGTCACACCGATGTGGATGAAGATTCCCAGAATGGTAATGGAAGCTGTCTATACAGCCTGTAGGCAGGTAGATAGTTGGAATATCTCATCTTTCTGCAGTTCTGCTGGGCAGCAACTTTTCCCTCAGTTACTGTTTACTCCTTTCAATTCCTGAGGAGAGGCCCTCAAGAATCTTCCAAGTTTGTTTCTTAGACGTGTGGCCTTTATTTTGCCTCCTGAACCTCTCTCTCTCTCATGAAGAAAATGTTTCAATTTAGAGTAAAGTGTTATACAAGAGGGGTATTTTAAATAAAAACACATTGAAGTTGTAGAGCAGTAGTTCTCAGACTTCCTAATGCCGTTAATAAAATTCTTCATGTTGTGGTGATCACCAACAATGAAATTATTTTCATTGCCATGTCATAATTGTAGTTAGCTACACTTATGAATCATAGTGTAAATATCTGTATTTTCCTATGGATGGTCTTAGGCGATCCCTGTAAAAAGGTTGTTCAACCCCCTCAAAGGGTCATGTCCCACTGTTTGAGAAACATTGTTATAGATGCTTTGTGTTCATCATATCATTCAGTTTCCAACCTATGAAAGAAGGATGCTGTGCTTTATGTCTTCATTATCAGTAGTATTTTGTAGATTTTCTTTGTCTAATATTTTACCTACTTGTTTAATCTCCAGTTTAATCTTTTCATGCTCTTAAAATTATTTTCTTAATTTTCTGTTCGGATACTTCCATTTTAGTTAATAGAAATATAACTGATTTTTGTACATTGACTTCATACCTTCTTGTTTTCTTGTATTCATTAACTAGTTCAATAAGATTGTATGTGTGTGTGTGTGTGTGAGTGTGTGTATGGGTGTGTGTCAGTGTGAGTGTGTGTGCATGTATATGTGTGAAGCTTTAATGATTTTTAGGTATAATAACTTTAAGTATAACACCCTGATCTGTGTATAGGGAGTTCCCCAATGGTTATAAATCATAGAGAGTTTTGTTGCTGGAGGGCTTCTCTCCAGGTTCCCCAAGCCCCGCAGTCCCACAATCCACATATAAAATAATCACTCAGATGCTTATATCACTTATAAACTGTATGGCCGTGGCAGGCTTCTTGCTAACTGTTCTTTTATCTTAAATTAACCCATTTTTATAAATCTATACCTTGCCACGTGGCTGGTGGCTTACCAGAGTCTTCACATGCTGCTGGTCATGGCTGCGGCTGGCAGTGTCTCTCCGCCTCAGCCTTCTGCTTCCCAGAATTCTCCTCTCTCCTTGTCCCACCTACTTCCTGCCTGGCCACTGGCCATTCAGTGTTTTATTTATTGACCAATCAGAGCAACAGATTTGATATACAGACCATCCCACAGCAGAGTTTGCTATCATAATCATTGTCTAGGTGAGAAGACAGATGTCAGAGTCCACTATGTTAGGTGAGTATTGAGGGCAGGAATGTGAAAATAAAATGAGACTGGCCTCTACAGGAGCATATTGTCTTTTAACAATGAAGGGCAAAGGTCTCTCTGTAGGAAAGGAGACAGTGTGAGGCTCAGGGGGCTTGAGGATTTTATAGGGCAGAAAAGGGAACTTTTGGTGTAGAAAATCCCATCTTCAGATCTCTTCCTCTACAGTCTCAAAGTTTGAAGATGGAGGGATGTTGGTATGTTGACCTTCTTGTCTGGAGCTTCCTGGATCCTAACAGCCTGCAGATATTAGCGTGTCAGCTTTCTTGTCCAGAGTTTCTGAGCTCAACTAAGGCTTTGTGGTCATTGACTGTGGTAACATTGTGTTCCCCAAAATATTGTGCACCCTAATAAACTTATCTGGGGTCAGATAACAGAAGAGCCACCAGATATAGAGGCCAGAAAATGGTGGCACACATGCCTTTAATCCTATCACTTGGGAGGCAGAGATCCATCCGGCTCTCTGTGAGTTCAAAGGCCACACTGGACACAGCCAGGAATGGTGACTCACACCTTTAATCTCAGGAAGTGATGGCAGAAAGCAGAAAGGTATTTAAGGCACGAGGACCAGGAACTAGAGCTGGTAAAGCTTTTTAGGCTTTGAGCAGCACAGTTCAGCTGAGATCCATTTGGATGAGGACTCTGAAGCTTCCAGTCTGAGGAATCAGGATCAGCTTAGGAATTGGTGAGGTGAGGAAACTGTGACTTGTTCTGCTTCTCTGATCTTCCAGCATTTAACCCAATACCTAGCTTCAGGTTTGATTTTATTAATAAAACCTTCTAACAATTCATGCTACAATTGACCTTTCATACAATTTTACTAGAATGCTTCTGTAAAGCAATTCTTGAGAGGTGGCTATCTACTGGGGTACTGTTTCTAGACTATTGCTGACTGAGTAGCTGTGAGGCATTTGTTACTAGGTGCACAGTGTGAGAGGGGAAATTCTCTGGAAAATATGACAAAGGTAAGACAAGGACATGGTTCAGATTGTCAGGATGGAAGATCTGGGACCTTAATAATCTCAGTTACCTGTTTCTGGAAGTCTTCATGTATACTTATCCTCCTGAAAATATGTAAATACATTTACAATAATTCTGATTTCAGCACATAAGTTCATGCAAGTTAGCCTTTTTTCTTTATAAGAAACCACTTAAAAATTGAAAAAAAAATTAACTTTTCCTAAATCTGTCAGAGAACTGGAACTGAGCAATTAAGTACAAATATGGTAGATGGCAGAAACTAGGTTTTTCACTGTTAAAGAAGGGAGGTTAGGCCAAACATGGCAGAAGCCTTAATGATCCAAGTGATAATACATTAGAGATGGAGACATCAGTATGGACCCATGATAATCTTAATGTAGATGTCTATGGATGCATTTCATATATAAATACATGTACACATGAATTAGGGTATACATATATGCTATGGGATATCTTCCTGTATGCTGTGAATATGTGTTACTCTGATTGGTTGATAAATGAAGCCATTTGGCCTATGGCAGGTTAGGTTATAGCTAGGAAGGGAATTGAAGAGAGAGAGCAGAGAAGAAAAGCAAATGGGAGAGAGATGCCAGCAACACCAGAAGAAGCAAGATGTAAAATTACTGGTAAGCCATGGCCAAGTGGCAACATATAGATTAGTAAAAATGGGTCAAGTTATAAGAGATAGCTAGCAAGAATCTTGCCATAGGCCATGCAATTGGTAATTCATATTAAGCCTTTGAATGATTATTTTTTAAGGGCTGTGGGACCTTGGGGCCGGGTGAGACCAAAGAAACCATCTAACTACATTTGGCTGCCCAACATGTTGGCTCGACCTTCCACTTAAAACTTGAGAGAACTTACAAAGAAATTATAAAATTGAGCTAAGAACAGCTTTTTACTTCATGTCTCATGTGGACCAAGATATGGAGATGCCAAAGTTCAGAGATGCTATGGCATGGCATGCAGACTTGAGCTACAGTATGGCAGGTTCATAGCATGTGGGCTTGAGTACAGCATGGCAGATTCCTGCTGTGGTTTGTAGAAGTGTCTCCAAGCCTGTGAAGTGCATTACATGGTAGATTTAGCTTTTACTCATACACACAAAAAGGGTTTATGAGCCAGCTGCACACGCCCTGATGGCAACATGGACCCCATAGTTAGCTGGGTAAGCATGACTCTCCTGGATATTCCCACCATGTTGGAAAGCTGAGGTGGGTGGGCAGAGTGAGCAGCCAAGGCTGCTGGTCCTAGCCACTCAGCTTAGCAGTTTACAATCTCTCCTGGTCAGAGAAGGATTATAGATTCATCATGAGACAGATCCAGATGGAATAAAACAAGACTGTTCATAGTGTATGTAAAAATGTATGTAGCCTTGAAAGAGATAGGAAAAGGAGGATAGACAGTTATATAAAGAAATAGTTTTAAAAAATAAAGTCTTTAAAGAGAAAATAAGAATAATATAAAAAATAAGCCACGTAAAGATGGAAATTACACAGAGATTCTGAATTATATTGTCTTTGGGATTTTTAACTGCAGAAAGACATTTGATTGTAAAGGCTGCTGAGTTAAACGAATATGTATATTCTAAAAATATCTTGACTTCAAAATTTGTGTCTAAGGATATGTTGCTTTGGAAAGGAGGTTCTGCTTTTGTTTCCACAGAAGATGAGAACCTATGAATTACTTCCAGGCTAATATGGTTTGATCAGCCAAGATCCCCTGAGAGGTCTCCAGATGATCCAATATCCAGAGCACCTACAAGGTCTCACATACAGCATCACAGACTACTCCAGTCAGGACTTGACTATAATTCTTAGTTTTCTCAGGATCTCCATAAGATTGCAGCACCCCCCACCAGCAGGAAGTAGTATGAAAAGCTATACCCAAAATATTGTTTATAAATGTTTATTTTTATTTAAAGGGGGTTAATTATAAATGCAATCTCTTTCTAAAAAAAACAAAGGGCATATGATATAGATATTATAGGATAAAAGGATAGAATTTTGAATCTACTTTTAAACAGCAACAGCTTATTTGAAATGTTTTACAATGCTATGGATTTTAGTTTATTGATACAAATTTAAAGTTAATTTTGTTATACTGTATATATATTTCTACTCTTGTTTAAGGTATGTTTGTGCAGCTCCCTTGAAATTGTTATGTTTAATTAATACAGGTTAACAGTTAATCATCTATGGTAATCAAACTGATAATCATATTAGGTGTTTTTAGGTTTACAAAGACATAGTTCAGATAGGTAATCTTCAAGCACTTCAAAGACCTACAGAATATGGCATTGAAAATGTCTTTAAAACTTAGATTTTCTGGACAATGAGACACATCTGGTCCTGGCAGCACTGATTTACTTCAGAGAGGATGATGGTCATCAAAGACACTCATTAAGGAGTTTATCTTCTTGGTAAAAATAGCCATTTGGGAAAGAGACTACTCTTGCCTAAACTGCTGATAATATGTTGTATAAACTGGACATGCAGGACTCATAGGAAGGTGACCACTGAATTTTTCAAAATGGGGCAAAATGGTTCTCCAGGATCCTGCTTTACAGAGGAGACTGCCAAATATTCTACAGGATACAGGGAGAAGCAACTAAAAACCTCTAGGCCTATTGGCTGAAGATGTATGCTCCAACATTACAGAGGAAATTTGAATGACTGTCTAGGCAGGCAACTGTCTCTGTCATTTCCAGAATTTTGGAAATTGCTTACAATGTACTTCCTGTTTACTTAGGTAATATTATATCCTTCTTGGGTCTTGATGTAGTTGAAGAATAGTTATAATTATTTTTTTGCTAATTCTATTATATGTAATTTTACTATGTTAAAGTTAAAACCTTTCTTTTTGATTTGACAGAAAAGGGGAAGTGCTGTGGGATGTCTTTCTGTATGCTGTGAATAGGTTTTACTCTGATTGTTTGATAAATAAAGCTGTTTGGCCTATGACAAGTCAGGTTATAGCTAGGCAGGAAATTAAAGAGAGAGGGGGGAGAAGAAAGGCAGAGGAGAGAGATGTCAGCACCACCAGGAGAAGCAAGATGTGAAATTACCGGTAAGCTACTGCCATGTGGCAACATATAGATTAATAGAAAGAAATGGGTCTAGTTATAAGAGATAGCTAGCAAGAAGCCTGCCATAGACAATGCAATTGATAATTAATATTAAGCCTTTGAATGATTATTTTATAAGCAACTGTGGGACCTTGGGGCCAGGAAAGACTGGGGAAACCTTCTGACTACACACACACACACACACACACACACACACACACACACACACATATATATATGTATATATTCTGTCATTTGAGACTTTTCAGAAAGAGGAAATCATGATGGTGTTGATGCAAAAAAATATATATCTCACCTTGAAGAGAATAAGAGATATTTATTCTAGAGTCATATTTGAGTGACCATTGTAGCCAGAAATTTCCCTGTCTCCTGCAGCCCCTCGGTCCCAAGTGAACACACAGAGACTTGTATTACTTTCAAACCGTATGCCTTAATAGCTCAGGCTTCTCACTAGCTAGCTCTTAAAACTTAACTCAGCTCATTTCTATCAATCTATGTATCTCATGTTCCATGGCTTTACCTGTGTGCTATTACATGCTGCTCTCTGGAAGACAGGCTGGCGTCTCCTCCCCTGCCTCACTATCTCTTTTGGATTTTCCCACCTGGCTCCATCCTGCTTTGCCATATGCCAATACAGTTTATTTACTAACCAGTGGGAACAGCATATATTCAAAGAATACAGAAAGAGATCCCACAGCACTTTACCTTTTCTGTCTAATAAAAAGTAAGATTTTAACTTGAACCTGGTAAAATTATATATAACAATGCAGTTATCAAACAAGAATTACAGCTACAATATCTAGTCTATTTATATTTGGCAAAATTAGAAAATATTCTACCATGTATTCTATTTTGTGAGTCTAAAGTTTTATATCTAATTTATCTTTTATCACAACTAAGGAAAGCTATAATTATAACTATGTAGTCTTCAACTCCCTCAAAGACCCCAGAAGGATATAATATTACCTAAATAAACAGGAAATGTATTGCATGCAACTTCCAAAAATCTAGAATGAGTATAGCTAGAGTTTTTCTGGTCCTGCCTGGCCCACAGTCAGGACAATTCTTTCTCACCCACCAGTCGTGTAGCTGCTCAGACCCAACCAAGTAAACACACAGAGACTTATATTGCTTACAAACTTTTATGGCCATAGCAGGTTTCTTGTTATCTAGTTCGTATATCTTAAATTAACCCATTTCTATAAATCCATACCTTGCCACATGGCTCATGGTTTATCAGTATCTTACATGTTGGTACTCATAGCAGCTGCTGGCAGCATCTTTCTGTCTCAGCCTTCCACTTCCTAGAATTCTCTTCTCTCCTTGTCTCGCCTATACTTCCTGCCTGGCTACTGACCAATCAGCACTTTATTTATCAATCAATCATCCACAGCAAATGACAGAGACATCTGGTTGCCTGGACAGTCACCCAAAGTTCTTCTGCAATTTGGGGGCATCCACCTTCAGCCTATAAGCCTAGAATTTCTCAGTTGCTTCTCCTTGTGACCTGCAGAATGTCTGGCATTCTCTGTGAAACAGGAACCTGAAGGACCATTTCACCTTGTTTTTGCAGAATTCAATGGTCATTTTCTCATGGGTCCTGCATGCCCAATTTATATAAAACATCCTCTCAAGCAGTCCAGGCAAGTGCATTTTTTGCCCAGTCCTAACTTTTGCCACAAAGAAAGTAAATTCCATAATGAGTTTCTTCGATGCCCATCGTCTTCTTTGAAGATGGTGCTGCCAGGAACAGATGTGTCTCACTGTCCAGAAAATTCTAAGTTCTTAAAACATTTTGATTACCATATTCTGTAGGTCTTTGAAGAGTTTGAAGATTACCTATCTAATTGAAATACATCTTTGTATAGCTAAAAAATGTAACTGACATGACTATAAGTTTGATTATTATAAATGACTATTAATATGTGTTTAACTATGCTTTACAATTCAAAATGAATTGCTTAAACATAGCACCTTAAACAAGAATAGAAATATACATACAGTATAACAAAATTAACTTTAAATTTGTATCAATAAACTAAAATCATAGGAATATAAAACATTTCAAATGAGTTATTGCTCTTTAGAAGTAGATTCAATAATCTACCCTTTTATCCTATCATATCTATATCCCCTTTTCTTCTTTAGAAAGAGATTGACTATGACCAATAGCAATTTGTATCCAACCTCCTAAACAAAGACAAATATCCATAATCCATCCTTGGGGGATGTAGGAATAGTGTTTTAGGCTACTTCCTACTGATGGGGGGCACTGAGAATCTTGTGGAGATCCTGAGAAAATTTGAGATAATGGTCAAGTCCTGGGAAGACTCATTATAACCTTTGTTGATAGGTACCATCTGTTAAGGTTCAGAAAGTTTCAAACCCTTGATCAAATCTGATCCATCTTAACTTGGAACAAATCCATAGCCTCTTACTTCCTGTGGAAACAAAAGCGGAACCTCCTTTCCAAAGCAACACAACCTTAGATGCAAATTTTGAAGTCAAGATACTATATATATGTATATATTTAACTTAGCAGTGTTTACAATAAAATATCTCTCTCCTGTTAAAAGTCCCAAAGACAAAACAATCCAGACTCTCTGTGTAATTTCCATCATTATGTGGCTTATTTTTATATATTATTTTATTTTTAAGAGTTTGTTTTATTTTTAGGACTATCTATATTCTTTCTCTTCTCTCTCTCAAGCCTACATATCTTTTACACACATTGTAAACCATTTAGAGGTTTATTCCATCTGAATCTGTCTTTTGTGTATCTATAATCCTTTTCTGATCATTGCTTTAAACTGAAACATGGCTAGGACTGAAGTAGCAGCTTTGGCTGTTGACTGCACCCATCTTAGCTTCCCAACACGGCAGAAGTACTTTTACCACCAGCTCTGTACAGTGGGTCTGTTCCTCCATCAAGCAGTGTGTAGCCCAGAAACCATTTTTTTTTTTAATACCAAAAGCTAAATCTGCCATACAGTACATTTCTTGGCTTGGAGAAAACTCTGTGTACCAAGGCGGGAATCCACCATGCTGTAGCTCAAGCCCATATGCCACGGTGTAACTGTATCATGGCTTGCCTGAGAGACACAACTAGGAAGCTATTTTAGCTCTAAATTAAATTATTTTTTTAAAGCTTTTTCAGGTTTTGAGTAGAAATTCTTGCTACCACGTCTGGGTGCCAAATTGTAGCAGAAGAGACATCCCACAGCAGACCATGACCTAGGAACAAAGATTTAAGTTAGCCTAAATTTCATGTTCCAAGGAGGCAGCAATTTTATGAAGTTTTATTAAACAAAAAAGTCATAAATCATATCATTAAAAAATATGTTTGTAGGGACATCAGAGAAGCAGTAAGATGGGGGAAGATTTTCTGTAGACCTCAGATACTATCTGATCAGATTTGTAACTTTGAGTTGGTGTAAACTAAGGAATTGCTAATAGATTTCAAAAAGGTTTTGTCTGTTTGTCATAGTATGTTATTTCCAAGACAAAGGTAAGCAAGGGACTGTCATTTAGGAAGTCAAAGAGAGCTCAGGATCTGTATTTAGCCTCTGGATCTGCAACGTTCCTCCCTCTTCACACCACTGCAGTTCTAATCAGTCAGTCTTTGTATACACAGCTTCTTTCCAGCAATTCTCATTGACAATCGCTAAAGTATACCCAGTACTCACATCCTGTTTACCTTGGCATATAATGCTACCCTTCAAAATGAGGGAGCAAGATTCTTTTTAAAATGGCTTATTCTGACTCTGAGGGTGAAATCAAGCTATACGAGCTGGGGAAATCACACAATGCCAAAAAACAAGAAAGTGCTGACAGAGCAAGATGTGGGTGATTTTCAAGTGTCCTCCTTGCTGTTGAATAAAAAACACTAATGGTTTCCTGTGCTAGCTGCTTTCAGGAACTGCCAGTTTCTGAAAACTTCAGAAACTAAAATGTGTCTGTAATCAACATGCACAATAGAGTCATTAGAGAATTCCAACAGATCTTAAGAACATGGCAGTATAAATATGAAAACTCTTTTAAAATGGGTTATAGTGAGTGATTGCTTCAAAAGCTGTGTTAAGTTTATGAAGTTGTTTTATAAAGTTTGAATACTTCAGAATTCTGATGAAGAAAAAAATGAAAGCTCATGCTGATAACGGGAATTATTTTTATTAAGTATTATACTGGTAAAAAGCTTTCAGTTTAATTTCGTTCAATGTAAAATTTTTTTTAATGTATGCTTTTTATTCTTGCCTGCAGAAAAATACAGCATGTTTGGATCCAATTATAAATTGTGTGTGTATCACAGGCAATCAAAAGTACATTTCACCTTGCTATTGTATGGAATTCATTTAAAACCTGTGTAATCTGAAATAATGTTTATTTTTTCAAAACTATGTCTATGGAATGTTCAGTAGTATTAACAAGGACTTATTGTTGGAAAGAAGATAACAAAAACTTAGGAAATATTGAAAACAAAGCATTATTTAATACACAGCTCTGTAAAATGGATGTCTGCATAGACAAAAGCCAAAAATATCCAGCTGATATGCCAAGTTGGAAGAAGTCAGTGATTTTGAAAATCCTCTGATTTTAATTGTGAGCCCGGAAAAAATATACATTTTAACATTACATTGGCTGAGTAGGTTGTACTTATATAGTTACTAATATATTTTATATATATGTATACATAACTTATACATATATAGCAACAATTAATTTAAAAAGAAAGCCATGAATTTGAAAAAAAATGGAATTGGTATATGAAAGAGCATGGAGGGATTAAAGGGAAAAGAGAAATGAAAATTATGTATTTATATTATAATATCTTGGGGTATATGCCCAAGTGTGGTATAGCTGGATCTTGAGGTAGATTGTTTTCCGGTTTTCTGAGGACTGCCATATTGGTTTCCATAGTGGCTGTATAAGTTTACACTCCCATCAGCGAGTGAGAGGAAGTGTTTCCCTTGCTCCACATCCTTGACAGCATGAACTGTCACTTGTGTTATGGGTCTTAGCTATTTAACAGTTGTAAGATGGAATCTCAGCATCACTTTGATTTGCATTTCCCTGGTGACTAAGGATTTTGAACATTTCTTTAAGTGTTTCTCAGCCATTTCAGATTCCTCTAATGGGAATTCTCTGTATCCAATTTTTTAAATTGTTTTATTTACTTTGTTGATGTCTAGTTTCTTGAGATCTTTATATATTTTGGATATTAGCCCTCTATCAGATGTGGAATTGGTGAAAATCTTTTCCCATTCTGTAGGTTGCCATTTTGTCCTATTGGTGTCCTTGGCCTTACATAAATTTTGCAGTTGCTTGAGGTCCCATTTATTAATTTTCAATCTTATTGCCTGTGCTATCAGTGTTCTGTTTAGGAAATTATCTCTAGTACTGATGTGTTCAAAGATATTTGCTACTTTCTCTTCTAACAGGTTCAATGTGTCTGGTTTTATGTTGAGGTCTTTGATCCACTTGGACTTCAGTTTTGTGCAGGTTGGTAAGTATGAATCTTTAGATTCTTCTACATGTCAACATTCAAACAGGCCAACAGCATTTGTTGAAGATGCTTTCTTTTTTTCCATTGTGTATTTTTGGTTTCTTTATAAAAAAAAAAATCAGGTGTCCATAAGTCTGTGAATTTATGTCCACGTCTTTGATTAAATTCCATTTATACACCTGTCTCTTTTTATACCAATACCATTACTATAGCTCTATAGTAGAGCTTGAAATCAGGGATGTTGATACTTCCAGAAGTTCTTTTATTGTTTAGAAATATTTTAGCTATTTTATTGTTTGTTTGTTTTTCCATATGAAATTGAGCATTGTCCTCAAAGGTCTGTAAAGAATTGTGTTGAAATTTTGATAGATTGTATTGAGTCTGTAGATTGCTTTTGATAAGATGATCATTTTTACTATGTCAATTCCACCGATCCATTACCTGCCTTGCCTGCAAGATGCACTGTGTTAGTAGAGGTTCAGAGCTTGGAGGAATGGCCAATCAATGACTGGTCATGAGAAGGAGCCTGAGCTGGACACTGTGTGGATTGCCAGGATCTAGAAGTTGGATGGCTCAGAGACCTAGAGTAGAATCAAACATGACTGACAAGAAAAAAAAAGTCAATGAAATGATTCCTAGTGATAATCTCCTAGCGCAGTCATTATCAGAGAGCTCTCCTCTGGCAGCTGTCACTGTGAGCACATAAAAAGACCCACAGCCAAACATTTAGACAGAGTTCAGGGAACTCAGTAGAAGATGGAGTGGAAGGATTGTAGAAGCCAGAGGGGTCAAGGACATGAAGAGAACATGGCCCACAGAATTAATTAAGCAAGGCTCATACAGGTGCACATGTCGTGATATTGTATTCCCCAAAATATTGTGCACCCTAATAAACTTATCTGGGGTCAGAGGACAGAACAGCCACTAGATAGACATAGAGGCCAGAAAATGGTGGCACACATGCCTTTAATCCTATCACTTGGGAGGCAGAAATCCATCTGGATCTTTGTGAGTTTAAAGCCACACTGGAAACAGCCAGGCATGGTGACTCATGCCTTTAATCCCAGGAAGTGATGGCAGAAAGCAGAAAGGTATATAAGGCATGAAAACCAGGAACTAGAGCTGGTTAAGCTTTTAGGCTTTTAGCAGCAGTTGGCTGAGACCCATTCAGATGAGGATACAGAGGCTTCCAGTCCGAGGAAACAGGATCAGCTGAGGTATTGGCAAGGTGAGGTAGCTGCGGCTTGTTCTGCTTCTCTGATCTTCCAGCATTAACCCCAATACCCAGCTCCAGGTTTGTTGTTATTAATAAGAACTCTTAAGACTCTTGCTATATGTACAGAAACTGAAGTGGCAACAATGGAACTTGCATGGGTCTGCACCAGGCCCTCTGTACAGATGTTGTAGTTGTTTAGTTTGGTGTTTTGTTGGACTCCTAAAAATGGGAGTCTGGGTGTTCCTGACTCTTTTGCCTGCGCTTAGAACCTTTTCCCTCCTACTGAGTTGCCTCATCTGGCCTTGATATAAGGATATATGACTAATTTTATTGCATCTTACTATGCTGAATGTGGCTGATATCACTGAGAGACCCACTCATTTCTGAAAGAAAAGGGAGGCAGTAGCTCTGGGGAAGAGGGGAGGTGGGAGGGATTGGGTAAAGGAGAGGGAAGAGAGGCTGTGGTTTGAATGTATTATGTGAGAAAAGAATAACTAAAAAATGAGTGATATTAATTTAACAATTTTTACATACGTTCCAATCCATGCTTGATCACAGAAGGATACCCTGTGTGTTAAGATCACAGACACAGCAGTTCTACTGTATTAAAAGGAATACTATAAATATTACTGTTTCAAATTGATTTTGAAATACAAATACAAAAACTTCAGATATTATGATTTATTTTTAAGTCCCTGCAATGTACAATGCTTTCCATTTGACTATCCATCTATCACAGACACTATTGATCACCGTTGTTAATGATTTGTACCATAATAAATATTTGTAATCAAAACATCTCTCTAAATCACAAAACAGAAGAGGATAAGGTATGAAGCAAAAGCCAATAAAGTTCAAATAAAACACGTCAAGATGAAAAGAGAATAACCTATGAGTTATAGAGATGATTGTCATATACATTAGATATTATACATACCTACACAACACAGTAAGCATTTTAACTCAAAATGAATAACCTGTAAAAGTATGACTACATATTACTATGTACCACATTAAAAAAAAAACAACACTGCTTACACCTTTCAGTCAAACACATTTAGACTGGAATAACTGAATTAAATATATCTAAAGAACAATGTGATAAAATGCCATTTCAGCTGGTTCTTTCTGCCCCCATAAAGATACAGTTACTTATAGTCACAATATATTTGATATTTCATCTGAATTTACTTTGAGTATTAATTAGCACATTACAGTATATGTAATTATTTGTTTTATGTATATGTTATGTTATTCATCATTGTTTATTATATATAAATGTCATATTATATATAATAATAAAATACATCAAAAATTTCAGTCCATTTTATTCTACTACTTAATGTTTTGAAATTTTACTAATCATTTGTTATTGTAATCAGAGTATTTTTAAAGCATATTTCTTTTTCCATGTTGAAATAGTTATTCCATCATTTTCAAATCAACTTGACTTTGATTCATTTTAACCAAACTATCATGTAATATTGCTTCGTGTAAATATACTCTTTGTTTGTTTTAAAATGTAAAACATCTAAACATGTATTTATTTGTTATGCTAACCCATTAGTTTCTGTCAGACATGATGGAAAATAAAAAAATGTTTATTAATAAGATGATTTTTTAAAAGATAGAGGAAATTGCAAAGAGAGGCCACATTGTTCTCTAGTTAAAAAACACAAAGTTATAGAAGAAGAAAAACAACAGTAAATATTATACAATGTGTGTTGCTCAATAACTTTTCAGTGTTGTAGCTGTGAAGGATCATTACTATTTAAGGAGAAGCCTCTGGTTCTTCCCATACCAAACATATTCTTCATGATGTGAATCAACAGCTTCAGTGTGCATCTGCACAGGGATTGGAAATGTCTGAACAAATGCATGCTGAGGTGCAGGAAGGATCCCCTACAGAGCACTGTTGGTAATGACACTCCTGAGTGTCATCCAGTGAGAAGACAGTATAGCTCAATGAACAGTTTCTTGGAGGGCCAGTCCACCACATGTGTGACTTCTATGGCAACAGAGTATCCTATGTAATAATCTTGTAGGTGAAGAGACTTTTTATAGCAAATGGATGCTGATAGTCTTTTACAGTTCGTCAATTTAGTTGTAGTAACAGACAACTTCAGTGTTTTAATTTGACTTCCTAAAAATGACCTTAAATTTAAACATAAAAATTTTGCACTGTATGATGGTTCAGAGCTAAGTACTGTTTATCATTTGTCTTTATATACATACAGAATATTTGTCTTTAGAATTTTTATGTAACAACTATTTTCTCCCTTTTCTAAAAGTTGAGGTCAGCTATTCATCTTTGTTTTCATAACCATCACCTCTTTCTTAGATATTTTACTATTATGTACTTCTGCATCCTTTCTTTTTTGTCTTTATTATTTAGTTTTAATAGACTAAGACTAGTTGCTCTCTAGTCTTAGTTCATTAGCCTTGATTTTATAAAATGAAGAATGGCTTGCCTCTGCAAAGATGCATTCTCTATACAGTCCTTACTCACATTCTACTGTCCTTTCCCTAACTGTGCAGCATTTTTCAGGCTCAGCGATTGATACTTCAGTCTAAGAGAGAATCACCATGGAGTTTCTTGTGATTTGCTGGCAGTTGGCATTTGATAAATAAAGTCTGATGTATCACACCCCTGGAAGTAATGTGGTCATTATAGACATTAGAAATTGATAACAGAGTCTGCTTGACACTACTCTTGTTCTTCCAAATGATAAACCACACAGGAACACAATGATACTCACCTCTTTTGGTTGAAAAGTGAAATGCCTAGATGGCATTTTACCTGGGTCTGGTTTTCTCCCTGTGTTTTTCATGATCTGGTTTCTGTCTCTCTCCAGTGATTTTTCACTCCTTTAAAATTTATATTAATAAAACTACACAATGTAGACTCAGTGTTATTGGCTCTATTTATTCAAAATAATTATTTTGTCCACCTAACTTTGTTCACAAAAGAAATTCCTCATTCTTCCTTTTGGTGAAATTTACTTCATAATAACAATGTCACAAATAATTTATCTGTCACCTGCACTTGGACTCTTGATATATTGAGTTATTGCTTTATAGCATCAGCTTCCATTCCTTCTAAGTAAACAAGGCCCTCAGATAAATGCTGTTTTGTGAGTTCATGTTGTTCCATATTTTAACCACCTGTTGGCATGGTCAGACTTTTCAATTTTAGACTTATTAATGATTCTCATTTTAATGTCTTTATTGGTATCTTTTCATATTATGTATCATATATCTGCTTAGAAAAGAATGCTTGGATAATTTTTATTGTGTTACTCCAGACTAAAGATTTTTAATCATATGTTTTTATTTGAAAAGATTTTAGTTTGGAGTCTTATCTGTAGCTATAGTCATGTGCCTGACAGCATCATCAAAAGAGTTACATGATCTTACTTTTCTGATGTCATATATTTGTAATTAATTTTTATCTCACAGGTTCAGTCCCAAAGCAATTTATATTTTTTTGTGATTTTCTTTAACTAGAATCACACAGTAGTTATATCCAGTTTCAGCAACCATACAATGCTGTGGGATAATGCTTTTGTACACTGGTTTAATAAAACACTGATTGGCCAGTAGCCAGGCAGGAAGTATAGGCAGGATAAGCAGACAAAGAGAATTCTGGAGAGATGAAGGCTGAGTGAGGAGATGCCAGCCCACTGTCCAGGGATAAGCATGTATTGTCACACAGATAAAGCAATGGAACATGTGGCAACATATAGATTAACAGAAATGGGCTGAGTTTAAGTGTAAAAGCTAGTCAGTAGTAAGCTTGAGCTAATGTCCAAACAGTTTTAACTAATATAAGCCTCTGATTATTTTATAAAAGGCTGCGGGACTGTGGCTGAAAGATTTCCTGACTGTGGGTGAGAGATTTGTCTCAACCACAGGCCAGGTGGGACACAGAAAAACTTCTGACTACAATACAAAGCATGGAGAATTTGAGAGTAAATTGCATTTCTCTTAGAAGCATAGTTTAGAATAAAATTAAAGCATCATGTAAAGTTTTAAGAAACTGGAAAAATTTTTCTCCATAAATGGTGGCATCTTCTGTATTCTACTAGAAAATATGTGAAAATTACAATTTCTGTGCATTACCAGCAAGCAGCCCTTGGCATGAGGAAGGGGTCATTATTGGGGGCTTTTATGTCTTTGTGGTTTGTTTTGCTTTTTACTGTCTATTTGGTCATTCATGGCTGTACACTTGTGTGTTGTTGAGAATGTCTGCCTGGCAATGAATTTGACAGAATATGTACGAAGTGAGTGTAAGTATAGGAGGGTTTATTTGGGTTTAGACTTTGAGGGTATGGTCTGTATTGGTAGATAAAACATAGCAGTCTAATTGTGAGGTAGTTTTGTCATATTGTATCTGCCATCAGGAAGTAAAGAGTGATGAGTGGCGGGATTAACTCAGTTTTGCTTTTTTATTTAGTCTACAGCCTGAATCTTTAGAATTTGTGCCAGCTATATTTTGAGTGGATCTTTCAATCACAATTGAAAGCTGTCTCACCTAAAAACTATCTCATTATAGAAAGGTTCAATGTCCAAGTTTCTTGTGAGAGACACAATATCTTAACTATGAGCTTATATAATGTTAAAGAAATAATACCTTTCCAACATACAGTGGCATAGAATAAATAAATACTTCTATTCAAAAAACAAAAAAGGTAGATACAGAAATGAGAGATTGGAACCAAAAGAAAAAACAGGGTAACCACACTGAATACCACAGCTCCATACTCAGCATCTGGAACTCTTGATTGAATTACCAGGGACACTAGGGCTTTGATGGCTCCACTATTTCAGATCTGCCATCTGTATCACACATAGCCTCTTTCTAGGGCAAGCACAACTCTGTGAATTCAGTTTTCCTAGGCAGATGCTCTATGGTTCTTCAGTATCCTGGGGTCTCTATTGCAATGTAGACTTTAACTTCACAGCTTCAGCCTACAGTCTCTTAAGGCTTCCTTGCATGGATCTAGTTCTGCCACATCCTGGCCTCAGCACCTCTCTGGGACCATGGTGCAAGACCCAATAACTCTCTGAATCTTTTATCTTTCATGTCTGAAAAATAAGAACCATGTGGGTGATACTGCTAAGTTAAACATCAAATTGTGATGGAGCCTAGCCTCCTTGCATAACACAACTACTTACTTTTGTGTGCTGACCCTGGAGAACTATTGTACTGTGAAATTGATTTTGAATATGGAACCCATTCATCAGCCTTCTCAGTTTAAGTTCCCTCCTTTCAAATGTCTTTGTGTTTTCATGAGAGGGTGTTTTTAGTGGGCGGGGCCTTGTTTGCAGACCATCTTTTTTATTGTCCCCATGTAGAACATGCAGTTTCTCTTTAATGGTGCTAAGCACTCTCACAATTACAGCTGATGTCAATACCACTGTGTCTTTAAGGTTAAACTCAATCACATTCCTTTCCTTTCCAAACTTGTACAATCATATCTTACTGTCCCCAAACTTCCTCTGCCTTTCTCATTAGTGAATTAGATGAGAGTGATATGCAGTTTCCATGCCATAGCCAGAGTGTTAGCCTATCTTTGAAATTTCTTCCCAAACAAATGAGCCCATTGCCTTACTCATGTTGTCAGGACATGCAGAGAATGCAGCCAGATTTTTTGCCAAAATGTCTCACAAATAAAATATCATTAGTCCGTTCTCTATATAGCTCTACTCCCCTCTGAATGCTTTTCAACTGGCCTCCTTATGTCTGCATTTCCTTCTGCATTCTTGCTTTTCCAGTTCCCATCTGAATGGTACATTAAGCTCTCTTTAGCAGTGTACTAGGTAGGGCTTTCTGTTCAAAATTTTCCCATGTTCCTCACATGAACTAACTCTAAAATCCTAAATGCATGCCATCAGGTTTACCATAGAAATGCCCCATGGCTTGGTACCAATTTCCTTTATGTCATTTTTCTTGTTGCTGCATTAAAATGCCTGACAGCAGCAACTGAGGAAGGAAGATTTTATTGGGTTCACAGTCTTACATGGAGGAATCTGTTTTCCACGTATGTCACCTAATCTCCATTGTACCCTTGGTGGGAGTTAAAAGCACCATGGAAATAAACATCTGAGTATTTCTGTAAGAGGGTTTCTAGACTGTAGGAACAATGGGACTTGGATTTAATGCATTGTATTTTATATTATTAGGTGATTATGAGTCTATAATGAGAAAGACTACAAAGTTACATCTTAAAATGGGGATTTGGGAAGTCAAGTTCTTAAGAGATTAAATTTGTAATGAGTTCTATTGATTGTTACCTTGATGGGATTTAGCATCCTCCTGTACATAAACTTCTCAGCATGCCTGTGAGGATTCCTTTAAGCTGTCTTTCAGACTAGGAACTGAGACAATGATACAATCTACCCGACCACATCTTGCCCAAGGACACTTAAATATATACATATCCTTTGTACCCAGCCCAAATTCTTTGTTTATAGACCTAGAGTTGTTGTTATCACAGAGTTAGGGTATGAGCCTGAGCATTGGTATCCTGAACTGGCTGGCTCAGTCACCCATACCCAAACTTCCAGTTTAAAGGGATAAATAAAACCACAAAGCAGAGGAAGGAGTTTTACTCAGTGTGATCACACTGAGGACACAAGATTCATTAAGTCTGTCTTTGAGGTACTAACACAAAATTTAGGTTTAAATAGAAGGGAAGAAGTATGCATAATTAATCAATACTAGGCAAGGTATGGTCCAGCCCATCATGGGCCCACCACTATGCAGTCTCCATTTTTTCCTGCAAGGTAGTTTGGTAAGGCAAATGCCTTGGAGAAATATTCCTCCTCTGGTACAAATGAGCTTCCACCTCTCCCTTCCCTAAATATGGATTCTTGGTAAGTTCCAATTCTTTGGAGACCATTGTTCAAAGGCTCTTATAGAGAAGGGTACAAGTATTTCTCTTTAGAATATCTTTACTTTTACCAGATGGTTGCAATGTTAGTGCTCCAAAGTACATGTAGAGTCACTTCTCACCTTTACATGTTCCTCCCAGTGCTTCATATTGGTTAAAATGTCTATTTTTACCTTCCAACAATTGCCAGTTTAATGAATGGATTAGGATGGTTTACCAAGCCTACTCTTTTGGACCTCATGGGGTTGAGGTTTTTACCTTCAAACCCTTGAAATATGAGCTCCAGGGCTGTGAGAAAACAAACTTCCTCTAAGCCTAAAAGTTCCAGGAATTGTGTCAACAACAGAAAGAAGAAATACAGACTACCAAGGAAGTCTAATCTCCACTATTTCATCTTGAAAAGTCATCTATTTTATTCACCAACTTTCAGAGTTTTAAAGATACACATATTTTTATGCCTGTTGAAGAATTACTCTTTATGAAGTATTTAAAAAATTGTTTGACATAGAGAAAGATCTCTATGGGTTATCATAAATTACATGGAAACTTTCTGACAATTCGGTGCATTCTGTGGATTTTGTAATTGGTAAGCAAAGACTCAGATATGAGATAATCAAGGAAAATTACAACCAGATTTGGTAGTTGCCTGTGGTGGTTAGGCAGCACCAAGAAAAATGCAGTTGTATGTTGGTAGTTGTGTGTCCTGATGGTTGAGTGCTTTGTGTTTTTGTCCTGGAGTTGCAGTTAGATCTTTGCACTCTCTCCAAAACTTCAGTACTGGCAACTTCCTCATTGTCCAACTGCTGTGGATATCATTCTATATAAATAAAACACTGATGGCCAGTGACCAGACAGGAAGTATAGGCGGGACAAGGAGAGAGGAGAATTGGAGAAACAGGAAAAAGGGGGAGAGAGACACTGCAGCCACCGCCAGGATGAGCAACATGTAAAGATGCCGGTAAGCCACCAGCCATGTGGCAAGGTATAGATTTATAAAAATGGGTTAATTTAAGATAAAAAGAACAGTTAGCAAGTTAGCCACAGCCATACAGTTTATAAGTAATATAAGTGTCTGAGTGATTATTTTGTACGTGGATTATGGGACTGCGGGGCTTGGTGGAGCCTGGAGAGAAGCCCTCCAAGATTCTAGAGGTGATATTATAGGAACTGAAGCACAAAAGCTTCAAATTTGTGAGCCAAATGTCTCGCCCTTTTCCATCTTTATTTCTAGTAGGAAAACATTTGTACATTGTAGTTGAGGGCATGAGTCACAACTTTTTAGCTAATATATGGGCAAGGGCTCTAAGATGTTCAAAGCTGGTTGGTTGACACAGGCAACAAAGAGATCAGTAGACAAAGGGATACATTAATTAGGAATATTTAAGCAATTTCAGTTGAAGATATAAGACCATGGTAACTGTACAGTTGTGTGAGGGAGGAAAATAAAAATATTAAGAGACATCCATATAGTGTGTAATTAGAAAGTAACATAAGCATATATATCAATGAGGACATTCAATGAATATATACTGTCTGTCCTGATCTGCATTATATATACATATATATATGCATATATATATGCAGCAAACAAACATATCTTATGAATGGAAACAGTTATCTTGTTAATATATTGAAGACCAATGTCAGTCCATCCAAACACTTTATTTAACTAAGTTTGATTTATAATACTTCTTGAATTAAAGTTTAATGTTTTTGTGCAAAGAAAAAGAATGTCATATTTATTTTGTATGCTAATCTAATAATCAACTATCTGAAATAGTTATTTGCCATCATTTAACCAACTACATATTGTGGAAGTTTTTAACTAATAAAAATACTTATTCTAATAGGGAAAATCCTGTTTGAGGTTAAAATAATTGCAAAAACTTACATCCCACAGTTTTCAAGTTTTGATTAACTATTTTACTGTTTAATCTAAGTTTTTTAAATGTAGCTTTGTTGAGGTGTAAATCAGAAGTCAAAATCACCCATCCTAAGAGGGTAATAAAGTGAGATTAATTATGCAAGAATACCAGTAATCAACTAAAAATGTCTCCTTTTTTGTACAAGAAACCCTATCAACATTTGCTGCTGCTCTTCCTGGATCTAAGCAAACTCTACTTTTAACCCCTATAACTCATTTCCACTAGTTCTGATACCCTTTGCTCACATGTCTGTGTTTAATGGTGCTCCACATTATTCCCACTGGTTTGTATCCCCCAGTTGTCTTTCTTCATTACTTTTCCCTTAGTTTTTCAACATATACAGTATGTCAACACATTTTCAAGTTCATGGATTCTTTCCTCTCTGGAGAATTTCAGAGTTTTCATTTTGTTCCTGAATTTTCATTTAATTAATGTTCATAGTTTCTATCATTTTATATCATTTGTTTGATAAAATTGACACAATCTCCTCCTTTGGTTATTTAAGAAGTGTTTAAACGCAGTTTCCTCTCTCTCTCTCTCTCTCTCTCTCTCTCTCTCTCTCTCTCTCTCTCTCTCTCTCTCCCCCCCCCACTGAGATGTGTGTGTGTGTGTGTGTGTGTTATTCTTTTCTTTTTATTATACTTTTTATACTTTTGATTGGAAATTTTGGCAGTTAAGGTACTATATTGTAGCTACTGTGGACACAGATTTGTTTTGTTTTGTTTTTTTAAGGTTGCTATTGACCTGGCTATAGGATTTAAATGACGTCTGTTTCCTCTGAATTCTGAAGCATCACACATTGTTGTCTTGGAAATAAACTCTAGAAAGCCAGTGTTATTTTAATGGGGTTCCCTTAGATTATCCAATTGTCTCTACTAATGCCATACCTAGATGTCGTGAGCCTCCACACATTGGATCATTATAAAATTTGTTTTCAAATCTGAATGAGGACATCAATTAATACACAGCTTTATTCCATTTAAATTCTGTACTCAATACAAGGATAATGTTGAACAGGCCTTCGAGATTTATTCAGACTCTAAGACTTTCTTTTCAATCATCTTAGATATCTCTTCCCTACTTTACTCTTCTCAAGAGGACTAGAATTTAGCCTGATGTTTTCATGAAGATACCCGCCTTCTTTCAGTAGCTCAGCACCAAAATCTCTGTTGTTTCCAAGCATAGTCATGGCTTGAATGTCTGTGTATTATATCCAAAATGAGGTCAGTTTCCATAATGAAAAACTTCAGCAGTCTATCCATCATGACCAGTCTCTTTCTCAGCAAGGTATCTGAACCATTGCTTTATAACAAATAGTAACAACAAAGTTAAACACTTCTCTACAGTGATAGCATGTTTTATCAGCAAGGTACTGGGTAGAAAAAACCATCAATACAATCAGCTTTCAATGATTGTGTGATCTATATTTTCACATTTTGTTTTTCAATTTTGGTTTGTTATTTCTTTTGTTTGCTTCCTTCTAGGAGTAGAGCTCTATCCTATAAATGAAAATCCGTTAAGCCAGATAGCAGGAATTACCTCCAAGCCATGTGGTTTTCCAGATTAATACTGTAAAATCAGATTAAGAATGATACTAATGCTGAATAACTGAACTTTCAGAAAACTGCAAAAATGTATCAACCTGGAGGTAAAGTCCAAGAAGAATATTTGTCTAAATTCTGGAGGACGCTTTAGGTTCGCAAATTGTTTGCAACCATGATGTACTGGTAAAAATTACCTTGAGAACTAGATTCTATTATTTTAATAATTTTTTATTCTCTTTAGTCATTTCTCGTTATTCATTTCGTTTTCATATTTACATTGTAAAAATGTAATGTTCCCATTTTCGCTGACCTGTGTTGCGTAGTATTGGCTGCCTACCATGTTCTATTCAGTGCAAAGTTCATTAAATTTGTTTGTAAAGAAAGGCTATTTTTTTTCTTCCCAATTCCTGGTAATTCCTTGAATAGTATGTGCTGTATAAATCAATTTTTATGCTTTGCACATTGTTTCTGATGCTTTCTCTCAATGGATTGCAAATAGTGATCCACTTTTTCTATGGAGAATATGTGAAGGATTTGTTCCTTCTTTAATTCTTTTCAAGAATATTTATTTCTTCATTGGTAAATGTGCATGAAGGAAATACTTCTCTACTTTCTCCTAAAGACACTATATGTTATCTGTAATATATATATAGATGTCATTATTTCATTAATTTGATCTGAAAGTAGCAACAAATAATAGGTTGCTGTTCCAATCTGACTTAATCAATTACTTACAGGAATAACTTTTCTTGAAAGTGCTTTGAAATAAAATTTATAAGTGTGATGGAAGCTTCAACATACTGAATAAATTATAAAATTTCATTTATAATGAATTTATGGGTTAAGGGTGTTCCTAGGTTGGTAGAATGATTACCTAGCTTTGGATAAAATCCTGCTCTTCTATTGACAACAATGGATAACAGCTACCAATGCTACATGAAAGCCGATCTCAAAATACTGTCTCAAAATTTTCTCTCTCTGTCTCTGTCTCTCTCTCACACACATACCATATATATTATATACATATTAAATATATGATTTAAAAATATTTGAATCTTCCTAAAATATCCATGAATAAAAAAAGTTACAGTTTTTTGGTTTTTTTTTTTTTTTTTTTTTTTTTTTTTTTTTTTTTAATTTTGCAGGTAGATAAGTTTGTTCTCATTTTGGTGTTTTTGTTTTGTTTTTTGTTTGGTTGGTTTGGTTTTTTGAGACAGGATTTCTCTGTATAGCTTTGGAGCCTTTCCTGGAACTCTCTGTGTAGACCAGGCTG
Source organism: Peromyscus leucopus (assembly GCF_004664715.2). Classification (NCBI taxonomy): domain Eukaryota; kingdom Metazoa; phylum Chordata; class Mammalia; order Rodentia; family Cricetidae; genus Peromyscus; species Peromyscus leucopus. The sequence goes on from NC_051069.1 coordinate 81,750,051, forward strand.
GCCTCAAACTCACAAAGATCCACCTGCCTCTGCCTCCCGAGTGCTGGGATTAAAGGCGTGCAGCACCACTGCCTGGCCTCATTGTGTTCTTAAAGTACGATGTAGATAATCCATTCAGATAATTTGTCCATTGTCAGATTTCTAATACTATAAGGGTAAAATAATTGGAAAAGAGGAAGGAAGAAATAGAAAGTGCTTTGTGAATACAGCTAAACTATAATTTTGACTTAATAAAAGCTGCACTATATCAGGGTTCTAAAAATCTATTATTTAGCAAGAAATACAAAAGTGCCTTGCTGTAATAGTAAATATTAATGGCAGATCTCATCTGGCAGGAGCTGTGTGACTTCCTCAGGTGAAAAGGCCTGAGAAGAGAAAGAACAGCCCTCCTTTTGGTAAAACCGTGGAGACCCTGATCCACTTGGCAAAGACCTGTGGACATTTCTCTGCATGATTCTGGGCATGACCCCAGGAGTACTTGTGCTACGTGCTCTCCTTCACTATGTTAGCCATACTGCTGGCCTGAATGAGTCTCAGTAGGTCCTGAAGTTTAATATTACATATTTGCATAACTATTCTGGAAATAATGATTTTAACCATAAGAGTTTTAAAGAAATGTTATTAAGTAGTTGATATCAGGAGTTAATGGGAACAGTCAAGAAACAGGAAATGAAGTAGAATCATAGAAACCCACAGTTCCCTCATTTCTAATAATTGTGCCAATACCCCAAATTGTTCAGGGAGATGGACATAAGAGCAAGGCATGGACAGTGCCAACTGTTAAGAGTAAGTTTCCAGGTTATGTTGCCTATAGGATAAATGGGAAAACTTAGTATATTCCCAGAGGAGATAGAGTAGTACAGAATGTGGAATGGATTGAACCAGCTTTGGTAGTAACTTGATCATGAGAACCCAGACCCTACCAGATGTAAATATTAACTACTAGAGACAAAACTATCTCTCACTCTGAATGATACGATACTGTAACTGCATATGCTGCCAACTAGGTACACTGTTCTACCTGTAGGTGTGCCTAGTTAGAAAACTTCCTTTGTAGACTGCAAAACTGCTTATCTTTCTAGCAGTAGAGATACAGACCAAAAAGGTAATGGCTACCAGTGAGAAAGTTGGGGGACAGAAGGGGAAAGAGGCAAGGAACAAATTGGCAATTGTAACCATTTTTAGAAACTTAGGAAGTAAAAACTGATTGTAAAACTATTCATGCAAACCATTGAAACTGTATCAATAAAGACAGCCCAGGTTATCTGGGGTTACTTGTTTGAACAACAACAGGTGGTCACAATTCCTTCATGGCACCCATTTCATCCAATCATCTTAGGTCATTGAACCCATCTGGAGCACTCATCAAAAAAGTTATCATTCAAATATTTCTATTTCTGTTATTTTTATTATGTCCCTGAGTATCAACTAGAGCACCATTTATGCTTTCAGTTGATGTAGGCATGTATGAGGGACCATATAAAAATAATATTCATTGATGTCTTCATTGATGAAGTTTATGTCCATTCAATATAAGCAAGTATTGTTCTTTTATGTTCTTTAACTCTGTGTATAGGCAAAAATATGCTTTGAATGATATGTTTAATTTTATAAAAATATAAGTTTAGAAATTTCAGCTAAAGTTGAGAGACAAAAATTTACATGAGAAGTTGCTTCAAATCTTAAATAATGCATAAAAACATATACTTCTGAAATTCAGACTAAACATTAAAATTATTGTTATATAGAGATGGAAAATTGGATTGACAAGTATCAACAGGAAAATAAATCATGTTAATCTGAATTCTTATAATGTCAAGGGTCAAATGTCAAAATAAAAAACACAGATTCACTCAATTTTGTGTCCTTTTTGCTTTCTTTATTTTAAACCTACCAAGTCCAATTCATGTTACCCGTAGACTCTTGGATGTCTGATCATTCCCCGGAGCATGTTCTACCTGACCTACCAGGGGCCATACCCTTAAAGGAAATGGAATCTCCTTTTCCCAACAGCTACCAACAGTAATTCATCTAGGAGTGGAACTCCCTTTCCTTTCCATACTGGAATCTTCTCTTACTTGAGCTTGTATAAAATTATCTGACAACAAACAAAATGACAGAAACAAAGCCAATAAAACAAAAATCAAATTCAAGTTGCAACTAAAAAGAGAAAAAACTCCATTAATAAATATTGAGAAATGTTTTCACAGTTTATGAGCCAAAGTACACAGAGAAGAAATTGAAAGGAATATGCATTGTTCTGATATCTCGATATTTGAACAATATAATTTTTCAAAATGCTATGGGAAGATCAACCATGGAATGTCATTCTTGCTTCAACACTTGAAATCTTTATGCATACAAAATAAAAATGATGCACATTATCTGTGTCTGTATCAAAATAATTAGGGATAAATGTAAATAGACTTTAAAATGGCAGAATTCTCAAGGATGTGAGGGGCAAGAGAGGCTTCATACTTAAGAGCACTGACTGTTCTTCCAGAGGATCTGAGTTCAATTTCCAGCACCAAAATAGTGGTTCACCACTGTCTGTAACTGTAGTGCAAGAGAACTGACTCTTCTGGACCATAGACAGACAGACAGGCAGACAGACAGACAGACACACACACACACACACTCACACACAAACACACAAGAAAAACTCCTTTTTTATGTAAAGCCAGTTACCTCTGTTTTGAAAAATTGCCATATCAGGACTGGAGAGAGGACTCCGTAGGAAAGAGTACTTGCTGCACAAGCAGTAGGACCTGAGTTCAAATACCTAGAACCCACATAAAAAGTCAAGAATGGTTACACATGTGCCTGGAACCTACACCCCTTCTCCCATGTGTGAACAAAGACAGGGTATCTAGGTCTTTCATACCATCAGCCTAGGGCCAGGTTCAGTTAAGGAATTATCTCATGTGAATAGGTAGAGGATGATACAGGAGGAAATCATTCCTCCTCTGCGCTATGTGCATGTGTGCATATGTATGCACACTTACTCTCTCTCTCACACACATATATGTCACATACCATACACACAAAATAAAATTTAAAAAGTGACTTATCGGACAAAGTATACTAGATGTGATACTTGATTTGCATTGTAAATTTACTTGTACTAGAATCTCATTCTTATTGCATTTTATTAAAATATTGTTTTAAAGAATGGACCATTTTAATAACTAGTATGGGTCAAATATGGAAAAACGTTAGCTTTAAATACTAAGATTTCATGAAAAAGGCTCAGTCATAGGCCACACAATGATTACTGAACAAAATTTTAGAAGAGATTTCTACATGAAGTAGCAAATTCCAAGAACCCTTCAATGTTCATTGAATTCCTGTTCAGCTTCTATGTTCACAGAATTTCTACTACAATTGCAGTGGTTCATTAATATGGTTTGAATATGAAATCTATCCCATAAGTATACATATTAAATCTCTAGTTTGTATTTTTGCCAGACTGGGAGGTTATGGGAACTCTAGGAAGTAGGACTAAGGTGGAAGAAGTTGGTCCCTTCAGTGACTTCTTGGTATTATCTTGTCTCTAAATCTGTTCTTTCTCTCTGTATTGATTAGTGTCCAGCAACAGGGGCTCGGCTACACATTGTGATGTCTTCTCAAGGCAGGTGAGACCTAGTGACCATGTACTGAATTCTCTGGAGCAGGAGCTACATAAATAATTCTTTACTTCAAGTTGTTTCTTACTTGTGTTCAGTTGCACTACTGAAAGACATAACTAATATTCTATCCCTCACCACTTTTATCACGAAACTATCTTAGTGTTTGCCTTTTACCCACAGGTAGACATTGTTTTAGTTTTATAACAAAGCATAGATGATTGTATTTGTTATGTTACCTTGTTCTATGTGTTCTTTTGCATAAATGCAAAAGATTACTTTTTGAACATGAGTATTATATGATAACATATTTTAAGCTTTGTATTGTACAATGACAAGAAATAATAGCAACAAGAATGATGATATGGCACTCTCCATAAATGGAAGCAAAAGCAAAACAAAAAGACTTTCCAGAAGGTTTGACTACAATTTCGAAAACTTTAAATATCTGAAACTTGTAGATAATTAGTTTTAGAAAGGGAAGGTGGTTTCCTGGCCATAAATACCAATGCTGTTATGTTTTATATGGTTTGAATTTATACCCAAGAAACCAAATACGTTCTTAACTGCTAAAGCTCCTTTATTCTTTGACAGAGAAGGTTAAATGGAAGCTTCCCCACTGTAATTTACACTTTCAAAAGAATCAATCATCCATAAAGGAAAAGTGAAATTTTAAACAAGTTGTATTTATTTGACTTGCAAAGAAAGTTTTCTGTCTTAGGGTTTCTATTGCTGTGAAGAGACACCATGACCACAGTAACTCTTATAAAGGAAAACACTTAATGGGGTGGCTTACAGTTCAGAGGTTTAATCCATTATCACCATGGTGGGACATGGCAGCTTATAGGCAGACATGATGCTGGAGAAGAAGCTGAGAAATGAGAAGGCACCAGGGAGTGAACTGAAACACTGGGTATATCTTGAGCATAGGAAACCTCAAAGCCCACCTCCACAGTGACACATTATTCCAACAAGGCCACGCCTACTCCAACAAAGCTACACATCCTAATAATAGTGCTACTCCCATTGAGCTTATGGGGGTCAATTACATTCAAACTACCACATCCTCTATCTTTGTATATGCTGTGACTCCTAACTGAACTATTCCTTATCGCCTTAGGAGGAATGTCTTCATGCAATGCTAGGTTTAAAAATTAGAAAGCCACCTTTTGGAGGGGTGGGGAATTCATCTAAGATATTGCTTCTTGCAGTACAGAGTAACAAACACAAAGATTCACAATAGGTCTGTACAATGTGTGCAGAATGTGAGAGGCCTTAGAGTACTCATCCCTAAATGGAATGTCTTTATCACACCCCCTCCCTTCAAGTCTCAGGGATTTATACAAAATTAGATCAGGAAATATTATAAGAGCCAGAGGTGGTGGATGACTCTGAGGAAATAGTGTTATCTGCACATAAGAGGGCTGAGATATAAATTCACAGAGGCTATGACAGCATGCACAAGATTTGCACAAGTACAAATCATATAAAATCCCAGCACAGGGAAGAAGATATCAACACAAAGTTCCTCCTCTTACCAAGAAGCTATTTGCAATCTATCTTAGTTACTGTTCCATTGCTGTGACGAGACACCATGACTAGGACAAACAACTCTGGTAAAAGAAAGCATTTAATTGGGGGCTTGCTTACAATTTTACAGGGCTAGTCCGTTATCATCAAGGCAGGAAGCAGACAGGCATGGTCCTGGAGGAGTAGCTGAGACCTCTGCATCCTGATCCATAGGCAGCAGGTAAAAAGAGAGAGTGATACTGGGCCTGTGAACATTTGAAACCTAAAGCCCACAACTTGTGATACACCTACTCCAACAAGGCCACACCTCCTAATCCTTCTAATACTTCTCAAACAGTTGGAGAACATTCTCATTCAAATCACCACACAATTGATACCTGTTGGGAAATAGAAATCAGTTTTCTTCAACAGATTTGATACCTCAGTCACACTCCAGAGTTGGTGTCATGCCCAAGGGTAGTTAGCAAATAAAAAACAGACTTTGTATTTTTGTTGTTGTTAAAGTGTGCTTTTTTTAAACGGGGAAATTCAAATCTTTATTTTGCCAATTGCTTGAGAGTAGACTCACTGACAGACACTTGATTCTTTGTCTGTGTTCCTTTTTTTTAAGTTAGTATATATTTTTATTTATAATTATATATATATAACTTATTCTATGTGTCTTTTATATCATGCATATTCATCTCATTTATTTTCCTTTCTCTAAATCTGCTCCTCAGCCTGCAAGAGAAGGAGAGCACAGGTATGGTTAAGCCAACCCAGAAGTTCTAAACATGGGAGAACTGTCCCCATTTCTTATCTGTAGCAGCCTAGGCCCAGACCCAGGGTTATGACTTGGTGCCAACAACATCCACCCCAATATGACCTCCTGGAGCATGTGAAGGAACCTGACTTGCAGACCCAAAGCTGTAGGATCACCACAACACAGAGCAACAACAGAATATCCAGGAAGAGTCCCATTGAGGGCCCAGCATCAACAGTGTAGTAGAAACCAGAGGCCTCAAACCAGACCGATGACTCTTTGCAATGAGCATTTGCAAGTTAAGTGTGCTTTTTCATTTGCCACATTTTTTATTTTTAAAGAGGAGAAAGAGCATGAAATTAGGTAAGAAGGCAAGTAATCTAGGAGGACACACAGGAGAAAACAGTGATCAAAATATAGCATACACAAATTTAGGAATTAAAATTAAATTTAAAAAAAGAAAGCAGACACTGATCCCTTTCCTACTCAATTACTGATAACTACATTGCTATAGTGATTGTCTGAAATAATTTGCCTATTAATCAAGCCTGTAATTAGGAGGAGGTAATACAATTAATAATAGCAAAGCAAAAATATTTATAGGTATTTGTTGATGAATAAAAAATAAAAATTAGCTGTCCTCAAAAAATAAAGCAATAATAAAACAAAAAACAAACAAAGAAGTCCTAAATCAACAATATTCTACTTGTAATAGACTGAGAAACCCTTCTAAGAACTCTCCACAGGAAATTATTATGCAGAGACACAGTACATTACTTGCAAAGTAGCATCACATAATACATCCACAGCTCAAAAGTAAAAAATATGCAAATTGAAGGATAAATCCATTAAGCAGATGACGCACTTCAAGCTTTCAATGGTTTTTCATGCCTAGTACTAGAAAGGCCAGTAAGGATAAATGTTATCAATTAAAGTCAAATTATTCACTATATCTGTCAAGAGAGTGATGTCAAGCTTTATTTCAATGTATAATTAAATATCCATGGAATTTACTTACTATGTTTTGCATAAATGGATACTATGATGTAATATATATTACATATATAGCCTTCATATATATAATTCTAGAAGAAAATATTGTGGTGACATAGGAATTATAACTTTCTAAAATATGTCTATACTATGTCACTTATTGGGTACCTACAAATCATAATTCATATATAAACATATTTGTGTTTCCACAAGAAGAGAAAAGTGAATGTAGTGATAAAGTTTTAGGGAAAATTCAAATTAGGAAATAGGAATGAAAACAACAGATACATGGTAGAAACACTTATGATAGCCTCATCTGTGTCTGTCAAGGATATGACTGCTGTGATTCCTTCTCCCTACTCAATGACTAAAACCTCTTGATGATCCCCCCACACCAGAGTTATGGCAAACCATGGCAGAGACACTGCAATGTGCATTATGTATCCCATGAGAAGAAAACTGTTATTGATGTGGTACCCAAAGGAAGGTGAATACCAGATGTGGTACCCAGAATAGGAAGTGGAATTAGAAAAGGAGGAGCAGCCACGGCACTGACTCATTGGCCATTGGCCAGCAGCAACTGTTTTCATGCAGTTGGAAGAGAGCAGCATGTCTTCACATGCAGAAACTGAACTGCTGCCGGATCAAGCAACTTCACATTGAGTCAGTCCTCTGGAAAATCTTTTCTCGTGCCTCCAACATGATCCATGTAAATACTAAACTAGTCCACTAAAAACTGCTAAAATGGGGGTGAGATAGGGGGAGGTAGAGAGGGGCAGGAGAAGGGGAAGGGAGGAGAACTAGAGTGGGTATGTAAAATGAAAACAATTTAAATTAAAAAACAACTTCTAAAAGTGGTTTAAGTTAGAGAAGATTTACAATTGATTACTAAAGAAAAATATTGAGTAAGAACATTTCTGGTAATATCATTAGAAGAAAATAATCTATAATTTTGTAGTTTCTGATGTAATATATTGCAAATATAAGAGAATTTTGAAAATGGAATTATAACATTCTACAATGACATTTATGAAAAATTTCCACGTAGTATACTTGTCTCTTATGTACTCATTTCATTTATATTAATAAGCATACACACAAGTAAATATATATTTACTTGCAAAATCAATATAAGAATAATATAACCAATTCAAGTGCATGTTCTACATCCTCAGATTCTGAAGATGTCTTAGTAATATTCAGATCACAAAGCTCATTAACCTTTGTTCAAATACACCTGCATTAAGACTTGTTTGACATATTTCTGCACTGACTACTTTTTTTTCATAGCTGTAAAAGGTCATCTAACTACATTTTATTAATATTGCCTCAAATTATTTTATTTTTCTGCTTCTATATCCATTCAAAGGAGAGACTATTGGCATTTCTATTAGTTCTGCTTAAAGAATATTGGCATCAGTATTAGCACTGAATTAACACTTGTAGCTAGCTCATCTGCAGATGGAGACATGGGCTTATTGGAATATTAAACAGTTTTCACTTAGTGGAATAGAATTATCTTGGACAGTTAATGACTAAATTTATAAAATTTATTGTGAGTTTCATATCCTTTAAAGATTCTCTATAAAGGTATCTCCAAAATACCTACAAGAACATAATCCTGTCTTTATGTTCAGAAGAGTGTGATGCAAATGTGGCCACAGTCTAAAACATGTGATTTCAAGACCTGCTTTTTGGTACAAATCACAGCTGTGGGCAGCAACATCATGAAAGACACATTTTAATTTTAAGCATTGGAAATGGAGTTTCCATTTGGAAAACTTTGCCTATAACTGATATCCTGATATGTTTCCCTGTGTTTTCTTTCAGTGCTTTTTCATTTATACTTTAAAATGAGAGTGTTTGATCCAGCTTGATTATGTGTGTGTGTGTGTGTGTGTATGAGTGTGTGTGTGTGTGTGTGCCTAAGCACACAAATACATGCACATGCACAAGGTGAGAGATATGAATCAAATTTCATTGTTCTGCAGGTGACTATCCAGTTTGCCAGTATCACTCACTCTGTACTCTTTGCTAGTAGTCTACATGTCTGTTTTTGTTCCAGGTTCAAGCTCTTTATCATGGTGGTCATTTTGTAGTTATAATTTAAGGTAAAAAAAAATATGTTGTCTCTGCCTGAGTTCTTGCTGCTTAAAATTGCTTTTGCTAGTCATGGACTTTATGTAATTTCAATGTAAATGCTGAGGTTGTTCTTACAGTTCTGTGAAGATGTATATTAGAATTTTTATTTGGACTGTACCAACTTGGTTATTTCTGATCTTATGGTCATCTTCACAAGGTACATATGCTACTCTAGGAGATTTCTAGTAACTAATATAGTCTTCGTTTTTGCATATTTAAAATTCTTTTCTTTATGAAATTGGTTACCTCATTGGTTAGATTTACTCTTAGAAATTTATTGTTATTTTTTGAACATAGCACAAATGGGATATCTCTCAAATTTCCTTCTCAGCAAGTTTGTTACTGGTGCATATAAAACCATCAACTTTTGTACGTTAATTTTGAATCCTACTCCATTACTTAAACTTTTTATAAGATCCAAAAGCATTCTAATAAAGCTTGTAAGGTCTTTTAAATCTAGGTTCATGCCATTTGCAAATAGGGATAGTTTAACTTATTTCACATTTTCCTTACTGTTGTAGTGTTCTTTTATTTTACTACTCTAAGATTGAGCAATATAATGAGTAAGCATGGAGAGTGGGCAGCCTTATCTCATTCAAGATTTTAGATTAAATGGTCTCAGTTCTTCATCTCCTTAGTATAAGGCTAGCTTAAAATTTGATATGTGTAGCCTTTATATTGTTCAGGTATGTCCCATCTAGTCCTAGATTCTTGTGTGAAGGTCAAATATGTATAGTGAAATGGAAGTAAATGTATAGCAAAACCAAGAGACCAGAAATTGGTACACAAGACAGAATAAAAGAGGCTTTAAAGGAGGACGTATGGAGAAGGCAACAGACCACATGTGCTATGAAAAAAGGAATAAGTGAAGAAGGAACAGTACCACAAGGAGAGGGAGGACTGAGAGAAGGAGGTAGGAGCATAGAGTGGTATCTGTACTGAATGTAGACATTTTTTTTCTATTTCCTCAATACAGCATTTAAATTGCCTTACATATTATGAATTTAAAAAGTGGTATGAAAACAGACAGTAAATCTATCAATAAGACAATGTGGCCTAAAATATGTAATTTATAAGAATAATTCATGCCTATCAAAGATTATTCTGGGGGCACATGTGCATATACACTTGTACATGTATCTGCCACTGGGAAAAGATGCTATTCAATCATCTCTGGGTGGCAGCAACCTGAAGAGGATAAGACAAAGCATCACAAGACAGATAACTTGTGGGTGGGGTAGCTCAGACTCAGAAAAGACAACACTTCTGTGCTTCGTACTCTTGTGTAACAAATTGGTCCAAAGCTTACAGATACAAAACTGTTTTGTGACTTCTTATGACTTATATGTGATTTTGACTCAGCTGCATAATCTTCTCTCTCATATGATGTTATCTGGAATGTGTTGAACTGGAGGCTTCATCGGGGCTAACACATTCAAGATGGATGACTAACAAGGCTAGCAGCAGTTGCTAGGTGAGATGGGGGCTAAGATGGGACTGGGGAGCTTGGCTTCGGTCCTTTTTTAAGATCTCTTCTCCAGTTCATAAGATTTTCTGGAAGATAGTAGTCCAAAAAAGCTGAATCTCATGAAATATCCAGGAAGAACATAGATTTCTTAAGAACCTGATTCACAAGTTACACATCCTGCCTTAAGTTGTGTTTTGCTATTTTAAACCAAATATTGGTTCAGCTGAGCACAAGAAAATAGGAAAATTTTCAGCATTTAGCAATAAAGAAAATTAAAGAGCATTCCAAATTATCTTGAGTCTGCAATAGGTATCTTCACGGAATATTACTTATAGAAGTAACTGGAAGTAAATAAAGAGAAAAAAGAAGTAAACAAAAGAGAAATTAGTTAACAAAAAAAGATAAGACTGAACTCTAGGAGCTTGCAAGGTGCTTATCTGTGGATCTCTACATCTGCTTCCATTAGTTGCTGGATGAAGGTTCATGTTTGGATTACACGAGTCTGGATTACTTCACTCAGGATGATATTTTCTAGTTCCATCCATTTGCCTGTGGAACCTGGATGGGACTGGACTAGGCCCTCTGCATATGGGGAGACAGTTGTGTAGCTTGGTCTGTTGGAGGAGCCCCTGACAATGGGATCAGGATCTACCCCTGGAACATGAGCTGGCTTTCTGGAGCCCATTGCCGATGGTGGGACGTGGGACATCTTGCTCAGCCTTGTTACAGCAGAGAGGGGCTTGGTCCTGTCTCAACTGAATGTACCAGGCTTTGCTGACTCCTCATGGGAGGCCTTACCCTTTTGGAAAAGGGGATGGGGGCAGGGTTGGAGGGAGAATGCTGTGGAGAGCAGGGAGAGGGATGAGAGGGGGCATCTGTGATTGGTATGTAAAATGAATTTTAAAAAAATTCTTAAATAAAAAGGTAAAATTAAAAAATTGATTGAAAAACTCCATTTATAAGATTCTGAAGATTATCTCTATTTACTGCCACTTTGTGAAATTACTAATGTGTGGTGTCTTTTCAAGATACATCTATGGTGTTGAATACTAACAAAATCTCAAATGCTTGACATGTTTCTTGGTTGAACTTTTTCAGCTTTAGTTCAGGTTTAGAAAGCAAAGAAGACAAAGACAAATGAGTCTGTTTAGGATGAAAACAGGATTTAGGGTTTGCTATGAGTTTGCAAAATTTCAACTTGAGAGAATAATGATGTATGGTTAAAGAAAAGAAAGATAGAAGAGAAACCTTGAGAATGCTTTAGAGGTTATTTAGAATGACTTTTCCCCTGTGAGCCCCAGGGTATCACCTCCCCATATCCCCATCTAGCCATGTCCCATGCTCAGGATTTGAATCAAACATAAATGTGTTCAGCCTATTCTTGAGGCAAATAGCATTCAGCATAACAATGAGGATTTTTCTGTGCATAATTTATCATGGCTTTTGTTATAGTGTGCTCTAATTGCTTGATAGAATTTCTATGATTCTAGACTGAGAGGCTCCTTATGCTCAGAAATATTCTGACTTACAACAAATGCTGCCATGAGGTTGTAAGGTTAGCTGTATTAAGGAAGACAGAACAATGTTCTTTATAAATATGAGCTACTCTGTCTCAAAGGTTAAATATTTTGTTATATTTTAAATACATCTTTTTTGATTATTTTATTTATAAAGAATTATATGACAACAGAATTAACAGACACATTCATCATTTTTTGAAATAAATACCATTTTGCATATTTCAATTTAGAATTGAGTGATAAATAATTACAGTTTTGATTTTTCTTACATTAGATGTAGGGTAACACAAATGATTTTGATTCATAATGGATTTACTGCAAAACATGTGCAAAATATTAAAATTTGGAAAGACAAGCAGCATTTCTACTTCAATATTAAATTAGTTTTAGTGCTTAATTGCACTGAACGTCAACTTCAAAAATTTGGTATCATATCATCCAGACATAGCTAGGCTCCTGAACCCTACGCTCCAGTCAAGCCTAGCAAGTCTATTATCTTTACCCTATTCCATCTGGACTTGCCTAAATCCTCACATGGAGGCCTACTGTTACTATTCTCCTAAATGAACATAGTATTAAGCAGACTCCTAATGACTTATCATTATACACATTAATCAATAGAGCTCTCAACCCTCATTAGTGACGCTTCTTCTTGTAGCAGATGGTATTTAACACAGAGCCCCACAACCGGCCAACATGCACAGAATAAGAGACTTCAGAAAGCTCAGTCCTGAATCAAACATCTATGTCACACCCCTTCGCTTAAGGCTGGGGAATTTCTTGGAAAAGGTTATAGGAAAATTAAAAGCTAGAGATGGCGGATGACTTCATGAAAGTTGTTTTCCTGATGCAAAAGGGCTGGTGTAAATATGAAGTCATGGTGGTGACAGAATCCACAAGAACCTAAACAAGCTAAAGATAAAATCCCAGCATGTGGTAGGGCAGGAGTGGAGGTGGGGGAGCGGAGAGGGGTTGTGCCACAGTGAGCTGAGGAGCTATTGACATTTGATAGTAGCAGGTTTTGATGATAGTAGCATCAGTTTTCTTTAATAATATGTGTAGCTAGAGTTTTCCTGCCTTGCCCACAGTCAGGACAAATCTTTGTCACCCGCCAGTCCCACAGCCACTCAAACCCAACCAAGTAAACACAGAGACTTATATTGCTTACGGACTGTATGGCCATGGCAGGCTTCTTGCTAACTGTTCTTATAGCTTAAATTAACCCATTTTTATAAATGTATACCTTGCCACATGGCTGGTGGCTTACCGGTGTCTTCACATGCTGCTGATCATGGCAGCAGCTGGCAGTGTCTCCCTGCCTCAGCCTTCCGCTTCCCAGAATTCTCCTCTTTCCTTGTCCCACCTACTTCCTGCCTGGCCACTGGCCAATCAGTGTTTTATTTATTGACCAATCAGAGTAATTTGACATACAGACCATCCCACAGCAAATATGAACGCTGGTATGTCAACTACACTCCAGAGCAGATCCCCTATCCAAGAGTAGCTGCCCATTGTAAACTGGACTCAGTGTTTTTTTGTTTTTTTGTTTGTTTGTTTGTTTTAAAAAAGGAGAGACAGAGGGACACAGACATATATGAGCAGGCATGTGCTCACATATACAGGGGTGGTAGTGGAGAACAAAACAATGTTGAAATTGTTTGGGTAGGTGGAAGGGGGATCTAGGAGAAGTACAAGAAGCAAGGTGATTATGATCAAAACACATTATATGAAATTCTCTAAGAATTAATAAAAATATTTAAGAGCAAACAAAAAGAAAGTGAAAGTACAAGAGAAATGAATGAGAATAGGTGGGAAGAGGAAGGGGTGGGAGGAGACAATAGAGAATAATGGGGGTTATATATCATCAAAATACAGTATATGTATATGTGTATAGAAAGTCACAAAATCCATTGGGTATAATTAATATATAAAAATACAAAACTAAGCCAAAATGAAAACAATACTGGTATAGTAGCAGAATAGATAATTTATAAAAGAATAAAATTACAAATAAGCATCTATAAAGGGCATCAAGGGAGATGGCTTAATTGGTAAACAACTTGTTGCATAACCACAAGTTCCTGAGTTTGAATCCCCAGATCCCACATTAAACCAGACATAGTGGCGCTTATCTGTAATCCCAGTACTTCTCTAAGAAGACTGGAGACAGGGATCGAATTTCTGGTCTATGTAGCAGCAAGTAACAAATGTACCTTGACTCAAACAAGGTAGAAGATGAGGACTAATACTCAAGGTTGTCCTTTGACCATCACACAAGTGCCATGGCATATGTGTACACACACACACACAAACACACACACACACTCACAGAAGATAACTAATAATAATAGAATGTGCTTAATATCATTAACTATGATAAAAGTACAATCAGTGGCTAATTAGACCTGTATTATATGTTCAATTTGATTGACTAAAAAAAAAAGATAGAATGGAAGTATGTAATCCTGGAGCTTTGTGGAGAGCTATAATACTAATATATTATTGACTAAAATAGAAACTGAATCAGTCACATGGAAAATTATTTCATAGTTTCTTATGTTCATTTATGAAGTTGATTTCTTTAAAAAAAAAAAAAAAATATATATATATATATATATATATATATATATATATATATATATATGAAAAAATCCCAAATTTTATTCTTGGAGTTGTATTATTTATAACATTCCAAATTACAGACAACCAACTACCCATCAACAGGAGGATCAAGGCATTCAGTTAAATTTATGTCATGGAAAGCTGTTCATCAATAGACAGGGACCAATTAAAGTGGGTATGGCAATGTGGATGATGTTTTCATACCTTATTCAATATTGTGTCATCTAATAAATACAGAGTTCAAATATGGGTGAAATTAAGCAATTAATCTATAGTATTGAAATCATAAGGTTGCTGCCCCATAGACATTGTGGAAATTAGATAAAAATTCTTAAAAGGGGATTTGTAAGATATTTGGATTTATGATATATAAAGTTTATACACACAAATTATGGATAGATAGATAGATAGGTAGATATATAGATTGATAGATAGACAGAAAAACCAATTTAAATAATTGTCAAATTCCATTGAACTCAACAGTAATGGTATATTTTATTAGATTTAAGTGATATTTTAAAAGTCATCTATCTTCAAAATTTCTGCTATTAGATTTTATTGTGAACACTCTGCTTTCAGACACTGAAGCATAAGCATTCCATCTTATGTTTAAAGAGAATCTTGGAGCAGAATAGTAAAAGAATTGGCTATATAATACAATTTATATATTCATAAGTGAACATTCATTATATGGAAATACAAAGAAGGAATAACAATCATATTGCTACAAAAATCAAAACAAAATTAGCAAAGACATAAATATGAGGGAACACAACTGTGTTAAGAGAGAAAACAGGCAAGTACATATACACACACATATATGTATATATAAATGATATATGTGTGTGTGTGTTCTTTGTTATGTCATGTACAGACTTTCTAATTCCCTGTTAGATTAATATACTTGCTGTGGGATATCTTTCTGTATGCTGGGAATATGCTGATTGGTTGATAAATAAAGCTGCATTGGCCTATGGCAGGGCAGGATGGAGCCAGATGGGAAAAACAAAGAGTGATAGCGAAAGGAGAGAGCAGTGTAAGGGAAGATGCCAAACCACTGTTCTAGGAGCAACATATAGTTGGACGCAGGTAAAGCCACAGAACATGTGGCAATACAACGATTAATACTTAGAGATTGAATTAAGTTGTAAGAGCTAGATAGCAAGAAGCCTGAGCCAATGGGCCGTAGAATATGCAATTAATACTAAGCCTCTGAGTGATTATTTTATAGGCGGCTGTGGGACCATGGGACTGGGCAGGACTGGAATAACTTCCGGCTGACATACTGACATCTGTGGTTCTCCATGCTTATAGTGGCTTTGGTTTGAGTGCTATTTCAATACAATTTGACTCCTACAGGGCCACAGCACTTATATTCATCATGAAGTAGAGTTGTTATGATATGATGCTTCCTGTCTTATTGAGTGATTTCTCAGGTACTCAAGGGACAATGATGCCAAACAATGTCAGATCTTCTACTAAGACACTTGGCTCCATTTTGACTAATTATTTGGCTGACAAATACTGATTGAATACTAATAAGCCTTAAAAGACAAGGCTATAATTTTATGCACTTGGTTGTTTCAACTAAGGAATAGACTTTTATGTTCCTCACTTAATTTAGATTAAGAATGTGGAAAATTCAGGCTCTTCAATATTTGGAGCCATATCAAGCCACCAGTAACATATAATATTTAGTCATAGAAGTGGCCTCCTAATCCAGGTCTCAAATAATGTCATATATTCATACTGTTCTGATGCTCATATAAACTCAAATTATATCAGTCAGTCAGTCCATACTGATTAAAAGGAGGTACAATGATGATTAATGGAATGAACACTGCTGAAAGCTAGAGGTAAAATTTATTTATCTAAGGACATTATGTGTAAACAGATGAACAATGGGTATTATGAATATGGACTTGGCTCACTGTCTAAAGCACTTGTGCTGTGCAAACTTGAGGACCTGAGTTTGGATTGCCAGCATCCAGTGAAAAGCTGGGCAGGTCAGTGTTCCTGTAATCTTCATGGTGGGAGGTAGAAATAAAAGGATTATTTATGGCTCTCTGGCTAGTCATGCTCAATGAGAGACTGTCTCAAAAAATAAAGTGGACTGGTGAAGATCTTTTCCCATTCTGTAGGCTGTCGCTTTGCCTTGTTGACCATATCCTTTGTTCTACAAAAGCTTCTCAGTTTCAAGATGTCCTATTGATTGATTGTTTCTCTCAGTGTCTGTGCTACTGGTGTTATATTTAGGAAGTGATCTCCTATGCCAATGCATTCAAGACTACTTCCTACTTTCTCTTCTAGCAGGTTCAGAGTAGCTGGATTTATGTTGAGGTCCTTGATCCACTTGGACTTAAGTTTTGTGCACGGTGACAGATATGGATCTATTTGCAGCCTTCTACAAGTTGATATCCAGTTATGCCAGCACCATTTGTTGAAGATGCTTTCTTTTTTCCATTGTACATTTTTGGCTTCTTTGTCAAAAATTATATGTTCATAGGTGTGTGGGTTAATGTCAGGGTCCTCAATTTGATTCCATTGATCCACATGTCGGCTTTTATGCCAATACCAAGCTATTTTTATTACTGTAGCTCTATAGAAGAGCTTGAAGTCAGGGATTGTGATGCCTCCAGATGTTGTTTTATTGTACAGGATTCTTTTGGCTATCCTGGGTTTTTTTGTTTTTCCATATGAAGTTGAGTATTATTCTTTCCAGGTCTGTGAAGAGTTGTGTTGGTATTTTGATGGGGATTGCATTGAATCTGTAGATTGCTTTTGGTAAAATTGCCATTTTTACTATGTTGGTCCTGCCTATCCATGAGCATGGGAGATCTTTCCACTTTCTGACATCTTCTTCAATTTCTTTTTTCAGGGACTTAAAGTTCTTGTCATATAGGTCCTTCACTTGCTTGGTTAGTGTTACCCCAAGGTATTTTATGTCATTTGTGGCTATTGTAAAGGGTGATGTATCTCTGATTGCCTTCTCAGCTTCTTTGTCCATTGTATATAAGAGGGCTATTGTTTTTTTGAGTTGATCTTGTATCCTGCTATGTTGCTGAAGGTGTTTATAAGCTTTATCAGTTCCTGGGTGGAATCTTTGGGGTTACTCAAGAATACTATCATGTCATCTGCAAATAGGGAAAGCTTGACTTCTTCCTTTCCAATTTGCATCCCCTTAATCTCCTTATGTTGTCTTATTGCTCTGGCTAGAACTTCAAGTACTATATTGAATAAGCATGGGGAGAGCAGACAGCTTTGCCTCGTTCCTGATTTTAGTGGAATTGCTTTGAGTTTCTCTCCATTTAATTTGATGTTGGCTGTTGGCTTGCTGTAAATTGCCTTTATTATGTTTAGATATGTTCCCTGTATTCCTGATCGCTTCACCAACCCTACATCTGACAGAGGACTGATATCCAGAATATATAAGAAACTCAAGATATTAGACATCAAAACGACCAACAGTCCAATTGAGAAATGGGCTTTAGAACTAAACAGAGAATTCTCAACAGAGGAAACTCAAATGGCTGAAAGACATTTAAGGAATTGCTCAACATCCCTAACCATCAGGGAAATGCAAATCAAAACAACTCTGAGATACCACCTTACGCCTGTCAGAATGGCTAAGTTCAAAAACACTGAAGACACTTTATGCTGGAAAGGATGTGGAACTAGGGGAACTCTCCTCCACTGCTGGTGGGAATGCAAGCTTGTACAACCACTTTGGAAATCAATATGGCACTTTCTTAGAAAATTGGGAATTAATCTCCCCCAAGATCCAACTATACCACTCTTGGGCATATACCCAAAAAATGCTCCATCATCCCACAAGAGCACTTGCTCAGCTATGTTTATATCAGCATTGTTTGTATTAGCCAAAACCTGGAAACAACCTAGATGCCCTTCAACTGAAGAATGGATAAATAAATTGTGGCACATATACACAATGGAATACTACTCAGCAGAGAAAAACAATGACATCAAGAGTTTTGCAGGCAAATGGATGGATCTAGAAAAAATCATCCTGAGTGAGGTAACCCCGACTCAGAAAGACAAATATGGTATGTACTCACTCACAGGAGGATACTAGATGTGGAACAAGGATGACTGGACTGCTACTCACATCACCAGTGAGGCTACCTGGAAAACAGGACCCCAAGAAAGTCACGAGGATCGCCCAATGATGGAGAAATGCTGAGATCTACATGAACAACCTGGACATGAGTGGGAGCAAGGAAGGGCAAGGGTTGAGGGAAAGAGAGTGGGAGATCCCAGCTGGATCAAGAACAGAGAGGGAGAACAAGGAATAGGAGACCATGGTAAATGAAGACCACGTGAGAAAAGGAAGAAACAAAGTGCTAAAGAGGCCTACAGAAATCCACAAAGATACCCCCACAAAAGACTGCTGGCAATGGCCGAGAGACATCCAGGACTGACCTACTCTGGTGATGGGATGGCCAAACACCTTAATAGTTGTACCAGAAACCCCATCCAAGGACTGAGGAATCTGGATGCAGACATCCATGGCTAGGCTCCCGGTGGAGCACTGGGAGTCTAATTAGCAAGAAAGAGGAGGGTTTATATGAGTGAGAATTGTTGAAACCAAGGTTGGATAAAGCACAGGGACAAATAGCCAAATGAATGGAAACACATGAACTATGAACAAAAGGCTGAGGGGCCCCCAACTGGATCAGGCCCTCTGAATAGGTGAGACAGTTGATTGGCTTGATCTGTTTGGGAGGCATCTAGGCAGTGGTACCAGGTCCTGGACTCATTGCATGAGTTAGCTGTTTGAAACCTGGGACTTATGCAGGGACACTTGGCTCAATCTGGGAGGAGGGGACTGGACCTGCTTGGACTGAGTCTATCAGGTCGATCTCAGTCCTCGGGGAAGGCCTTGCTCTGGAGGAGGTGGGAATGGGGGTGGGTGTGCTGGGGGGAAGGGGAGGGTGGCAGGAATGGGGAGAACAAGGGAATCTGTGGCTGTTATGTAGAACTGATTATATTGTAAAATAAAATAAAATAAAATAAAAATAAAAAACTAAAAAAATAAAGTGGACAACAGTGAAGGAAGACATCTGGTGTAAAACCCTGACCTCCACCAGTGCACAAATAGAAGCACAGGCCTGCATGTAGCATCCATGCAAATACAATAAATGTGAAGCAAGCACATTAAGAAAATATATATTGCCTACAATTATGTTCAAATTTAGTTCTGACTTTCACTAATATTTTCCTACTCATCTAAAAAGAAGTAAGAATAAAATGACTCCTAATGATATTTTTCTATACTCAAAGGTCAGTGTCTTATTATCCAAGAGGCTTCCTCTTGTAGCAGATGGGAACACATACAGAGACCCACAGCCAGACATTACACAGAGAGCGACTTTTCACAGTTCTGACAGGGAAGTCTCCATTAAAACCCTCCCCTTAGAGCTCGAGAATTCCACAAAAGAGGAGGCAGAATAAGTGTGGGCACCAGAGAAGACGGAGGTCACAAGGCAAACAAGGCCCCCTAAATCAAGAATAAAGCTCATCTGCACTCGCAAAAACTGATGCAGCAAGTACAGGGCTTACACTTGTCTGGACCAGGTCCTCTGTGTATCATTTATAGCTTTCAGTTTAGTACTTTTATGGGACTCCTGAGTGGGTGAATGAGTGGGTCTCTAATTCTAGTGCCTTCTTGTGGGTTCTTTCCCTTCTTTTGGTTTGTCTTGCTCAACTTCAAAGTGATGGGTTTTATTTTAATTTATTGTATTTCTTTTGCTATGTTTTGTAATAACATTCTTTTTTTGTTTGTTTGTTTTTTTGAGACAGGGTTTCTCTGTATACCTTTGTGCCTTTTTTCTGGAACTCACTCTGTAGCCCAGGCTGGCCTTGAACTCACAGAGTTCCACCTGCCTCTGCCTCCCGAGTGCTGGGATTAAAGACGTGTGCCACCACCACCCGGCTGTAAAAACATTCTTTAGTGAATATTTGAAGTTTGTTGAAAGCACTGTATCTGAAAATTATTTTACTTCAGTTCTTGTTTATTTTAAAATAAAACTGTGTTTAGTTGTAATGTAAATAACTTGGCTCTTAAATTTTAATACTTTGAAGAGCATTTAAGTTTCAGAAAAATTAATATTGCAATACTGTGAACTACTCTAAGTCTTTCAAAAATGAATATTCAAGGGTCTCTTCAAATCATATTATTATACCTCCCTCTGATACTACACTTTACTTACTTATACAACGTGGCATAGACCTCAACTGTCTAAAGCCCTTGTGCTATGCAAGGATGTCATCACAGTGATGAATAAGAATGCAGCATTTTATTGTTCTATACATACAAAGGGAAGAAATTCTGCTTATTTCACATTCCACATATTAAAATATTTTCATCCAAGTAACCTATGGTAATTTACTGAAATAATACATGATGTAAAAGATCAAAATTGTTTATCTTAGAAACAAGCAAACAAACAAAAAAAAGCCTGCTATCATAGGCATTATTCAATAAGATGGTCAAAGAATCCCAACATCTTAAGGATTATAGAATTGAGCACTTGGACAAGAGCAAAGTATCTCAAAACTAATGCTTGTGATCCTGAAGCCTGTGGCTCTCCTGTGGACACCATTATTCTGTGGATGATTTTGGAAATTGTTATTTCTTGATCCAAAATGAGAATTGGTCCATGGAAAATCTTTCTATATGTGAAATTTTTTACTTTACCTCCTCAACCTGAGCATCTCATATTTAAATGGCATACATGTAATAATAGACAGAGTAACAAGGAATCATGCTTAAAAAAGTATAGTTTAGAGAGAAGATAAGGATCTGCATTAATCAAGTATAAGTAAATATTAAAGAATGGATAGAAGTGCCATGAAATAAGGGAAACAGAAGCACTAAAACCTGTCATTGTGATCAGATCCAGTTAGACATAGTCCAAGAAAGGACTTCTCTCTCTCTCTCTCTCTCTCTCTCTCTCTCTCTCTCTCTCTCTCTCTCTCTCTCTCTCTCCACACACACACACACACACACACACACACACACACACACACACACTATAATGTTGTACATCACAAACAGCTTCATTAGTCAATGGACATACAGAGAAATGTGAAAATGTTTGGATGTTCATCTTCATAGCAATTTTATTCAAAATAGCCCACAATGGGAAGCAGCACAAATGTCCACCAGTGAATCAATGGATTAACAACATACATTATATACATTAATGGAATATTACCCACCTTAAAATAGAACTCTTATACGTGCTATGCCCATCATCTTTGTGTTGCCTTAATGAACAGTAGGGCTGGGAGATGACTCAGTGAGTCATAGCTATTGCTGAGTAAACATGAAAACTTGAGATCAGATCCACAGCTTTATATGACTTATGCACCTGTAATCCCAGTTCTGGGAGGAAAGGGAAAGCAGTGGACCCCTGAAGCTTATTTGCTACCAGTTTAGCATACCTGAAAAATAGTGACCTCCAAATTCAGTGATTGGGAGACCCTATGTTAAGACAATAAGATGCAGAGTAAGAGAAGAGGACAACCAACCTTCATTCTCTGGACTCTGAATCCAGATTCATGGCACAGACACTTGCACACATATGGGTATACATATGTATACAATACACACTCATGCACAAAGTGCACATGCACAAATACATGCACAAAGGAAGAAATGGTGAAATTAACTGATAAAGATATATCTTGTGTTTTGGAGGTTCTGGTCCATTTTGTGTTGGAATTGTTGATTAAGAAATTAGATAAGTTGTAAATGGTGGTCTGGGCATAATATCAAAATTACCTCATGATTAGAAATATAAGAAAACATTAAAAGAATTGTAGGCAGACTTTCCTGTTCCACCAGTCAGCTCTGTCCAACCAGTCAGCTCTGTCCCACCAGGCAGCTCCCAAATAACCACACAGAGACTTATTATTAATTATAACTGCTCAGCTGATAGCTTAGGCTTGTTATAAGCTAGCTCATCCATCTTAAATTGACCCATATTTATTAATCTACATGTTGTCACATGGCTCAGAGCTTGTTACCTCATTTTCTACATATTCTGCTTCCTCTGCATCTGGCTGGCAACTCCAAGTGACCCTTCTTTTTCCCAGAATCCTCTCTGTTTGGCTTTCCTGCCTAACCTCTTCCTGCCTAGCTATTGCTCAGTCAGCTCTTTATTAAACTAATGAGAGTAATTCATATTCACAGTGTACAAAAAGGATTATTTCACAACAAAAAAGAAATTGAATCCCACAGTCAGCTCTTGGGACATGACCCTAATATCATCAGGTCTACTCACTGGGTCTGTTAAAATTTGGATCTTAATGTGTCCCAAAGCAAGGTCCTGGAGGCTTGGTTGCTTTCCATGCTGCTAGTATGCAGTTGTAGAATTTAAAGAAGTAGACTACAGTGGAAGCAAGTTAATTCATTCCAGAAATGTCCTTGAAGGGTTTATTGAACTCTGGCCTCTTGTTTTCTTCTTCTGTTTCCTTGCTCCACAATAACTTTCTTTCTATTATATTCTGCATGCCATAGGCCTGAACATAGAAGAGTTGCACAGCCATAGTCTAAAATGTCTGAAATCATTGGTGAGAGTAAATCTTTCTAAATTATTTTTGGGGTATCTTGTCACAGCAATGGAAAGTTGACTAGCAGAAGGTATCACATCTTAAAGTTTCCACTATCTCCAAAAGCACGACATTGGGACCATAACACATTTGTAGGACATCTAACATACAAATTACATCATGTTATAAACACAGATAAATTTTTTAAAAGTTGTTAGGTGGAATAAAACCAACACAAATCGACTGATATAATCCCATTAAACAAGAATCATGGAGACAAAAAGTAGAGTGGATGTTGCTTAAGTATGGGATGATGGAGTTATGAAAACTTCACATTTAATGTATGGAGCATTTCAGTTTCTGATCATGACACAATTGTGTAAATGCTTGACTATCACACGGGTACATCATCAAGAATATCTTAATATGAATGAAGTGAACTGTGGTTGTAATTGCAAAAAGGATCAAATATTTATTTATTTATTTATTTTTATTTATGTATTTATTTATTTATGTACTTATTTACTTATTAGTTTTTTCGAGACAGGGTTTCTCTGTGTAATAGCCCTGGCTGTCCTGGAACTCACATTGTAGGCCAGGCTGGCCACAGAGATTCACCTGCCTCTGTCTCTGGAATGCTGTATTCTGGGATCCTAGTTAGAGGATCAATTTTAATTTAAGGATTTTTCTGATGTTCTTTAAAGAGAACAGATTGGTTATTTTGAGGCTGTTTATTTGAAACCATATTAGCACTTTTCCATAATGATTTCTTTAGGAGTAGTCTGAGGGGTAGTAATTAAAAGTAGACATTAAAGTAACCATTAAAAAACTAAATAAAAATTTAGACACATAATTGGAGATGTAATTAGATGTGTCAGCTTACTAATGTTGCAATTACAAAAGTGATGCTTCAAATAAAGATAATTTTACACAAAACTGAATTCTAAATAACATGAATACTTCCAATCGGTTTTAGACACTTTAGAGTCTAGAAAACTCCTTAAGACCTGTGCAGACCCTGTGTCCACTGATATCTTGGGCAGAAATTCCCTTTAAATAGATGTATATTTGGGGAAAAAATGACATCATCTGGTTTAGTTAGCTGGTGGATTAACAGTCAAAGCTTCATGTGAAGTTTCAATTTTGTTGGAAGCTATAAAATCATGTTAGGAGGTGCCACAGTGACCACATTCTTTTGCTTTTGTTATCCTGGTGAGTTTATTTCTCCAAATAAGTAGTTGATAAACACTTTTTTAAAACATGGCTTCATTATAGCTCCCATGCTTTCAATTATAGGCATGCCACACAGCTCAGCCTTCTTTAAAGTACTGTCATTTTCACCCGGGCTGCTGGCTTCCTTGTTTTTAAATTTGTAGCAATCTATTTTTTAGACAAGAGAGTTTCTTGTCTTGTTCTTTGAAAAATCCATGTACTGCTACTCTCAGTTTCCCAAGAATTGTTTCTTTATATTCAAAAATCAAAAGAAATACTTAAGTTTATTTATTAGATATTTATTTAATCCTAAAATAACGACAATTTCTTCCTACTGGTATGATGGACATAATATATTCTCTCAAAAGCTGGCACAATAACAGACAAAATGAATTTACTACTCAACTGTTGGACAGAGTTGGAAAATGATTGGCTTTTAGCTACAGAGCACCTCATGCCTGACAAACACAAACAATCACTCCTTCCCTCATTCAATAATCCTTGGAAAGAATTCTGGAAAGTTCACTATAGTTCCTCGCAATGTTTAACTTCACTTTGAAGTTCAAACTGTGATTTTGACACTTCTTTTGAACTTCTTATATGTGAAGCTTTTTTGAAAATATTAGAAAAGTACCCTCAGCTTCCAAGGCAACTTTGAAATATGCATTTAATTTTCACAAATATCTTGTCTTTAAGAAAAAAATAAACAAAAACACAACAATACAACACCAAAAAACAAAAACAACAAACCAAACAGAAAATCTTCTACCTTCATTCTGCTATGAAGTAACACAAGATGATGCCATTACTCTTTGGTCAAGTTACTTTCTTTTTACAAGATTTATGAGCACACTAGCAAATAGAATTTCTAGGACATGGTATTAGTGAGGAGATTATGCTTAAGGGAAACTCAAAATAAATAAACAAGCAAAAAGGAAAACATGTCACTTCTGTATTCACACACTAGTTTTATGTTCTGGTTCCTTTTGGAATAGATGGAAGGTGATTTGATTCTAAAACATATTCTTTCACAAAGGGGTCAGTGTGGTGTTGTGTGATAGTCTGTTTGTGTTCTGATCAATAAAGCTTGCCTGGAGATCAGAGGGCGAAAGTAGCCACTATTTAAACATAGAGGTCAGGCAGTGGTGACTCACACCTTTAATCCCAGTACTTGGGAGGCCCATACCTTTGATCCTAGCAATAGAGAGGTGGAGACAGGAATATAAGTCAAATGAAAACAGGATCTAGGCCCCCTCTTTTGGTCTGAGGATCCAGGAGGTAAGAAATCACTAGTGGCTGCTCCTTTGCTTCCCTGATCTTTCAGGTTATTACCTCAATGTTTGACTCCTGGTTTTTATTGATAAGACTAAATAGATTCATGCTTCAGTGCATGTCAGAAAGCAGTGATGAGCTAATAGGTAGCAAGGGACTGATATTAGAATATCTTTGATCCCTAATAATCTGAAAATGATTGGGAAAGTAGTTCACAAAGGATAGAACGAAAGGAATCTATGTATGTTTCAAGTTCCATGTAATAGAAACCCTTATTTACTTCTGCTATATACAAAAGACACTTATTAGTCTGTGTGATCATGTCTTTATGCATGTGTGATAGCTTCTTTGACTACCCCTCCTTACATTTGTGTTCTAAACATGTATAATTATGATGGAGTTAATCCGACTCATTACAGAATGAAGACTATGTAGGCTTCACTAATATATGAGCAGTGGATAAAACATCTTAGTTTACTGTTTAAAACTGACAATTAAAGAATAATTTATAAATTTCATAACTTTAACTTTACTTTTTAAGAGTAAAACATTGAAATTTGAAAAATTACTTTATAACGCTAAAGTAAATGTTATACAAATACCATTTAGTTTTGCTCTCCTAGTTTAGATGACAACTGGTTGGATCTGCAATCCATAGTGCTCAGCATCCTTTGCAATCTCAGATACCAAAAAGAATGGAAACACCAGATGAAATGCATTTTTGAGCCATGTTGTAGTCTGTGAAATCCTGCTCCATATAATGTCTGTCTCCTTCTTTTTATAGTTTCTCTAAATGAAACGCTATTGAGATTATGCAGGGCACTCTGCTATTTATGAGGGACTTTCTGTTAATGCAATGTTATTGGTCTAAAGACAGCTTTATGCATTTGGTATAAATAATGCAAACACTTTAAAATTAGATATTTCTTGTAAAGACTAGAAAACATTGCATTTCAGAACTCAAAAGCATTTACATTAAAATGAAGATTAGAGATAACAAAAGTCATACTATTTAGTCTAGGTTACATCATGACTTGTGACTTGGGACATTATTCAATTCATCTCTCTTTCATTTATACATGGATTTTTTATTTCAAGTCATAAAATTGGAACCAAATGCACTGGAGTTATGAATACAGCTCAGTGGTAGGGCATTTGGCTAGTACTTTCTTGGGGTACGTGGGGATGGAAACAGAAGAGTTGGGGGATGCCTTTCTGTATGCTGTGAATGTATGTTGTTCCCATTGGTTAACAAATGCTGCTTTGGCCTATGGCAAGGCAGCTTAGAGGCAGGCGGGAAAGGGGAGAGACAGAAAAGAGAAAGGCAGGGTCTGGAAAGACGCTAGCCTGCCGCCTAAGGAACAACATGCCAACAGACTAATAAGCCGTTGAACACGTGGCAAAACATAGATTAATAGAAATGGGTTAATTTAAGAGGCCTGCCAGAGACCATACAATTTGTAAATAATACCATGCCTCAGTGATTATTTTATAAGTGACTGTGGGACTGTGGGGGAGGAAAGGACTGGAGAAACCTTCTGACTATACAGAAGGGATCAGGTCAGGGAGGTGGGGGCAAAGGAGAGAGTAGGGGGAGGGAACTGGAATAGGTAATCATTTAGAGGGCCATGTGGAGACCTAGTGCAGTGGAAACATCCTGCAACTTAATGACGGTGACGCTAGTGAGGACTTCTTGTAATGGAGAATTTGAGGCCTTAACCAGCCATATTCCTTAAGCTACCTAGGCTTTCAGGGGTGAGACTGGGACAGCGATCCAGACACATATCCTTCCACCCACAATCTGTCCTGCCTACAAGATGTGTGGGACAATGGCAGGCCAGAGCTTGTGAGAGTGGCCAATGACCAGTCTAACTTAAAGCCTAAGCCAGGAGAGGGAGCCCATGCCTATTACTGCCTGGATGGCCAGGAACTAGAAGCAGGACAGACAAGGATAGAACCAAACATGACTGGAAAAAAAAGTCAGTCAAGTGATTCCTAAAGATATTCTGCTATACTCACAGATTGGCGCCTAGCCCAATCATCATCAGAGAGGCTTCCTCCAGCAGACTTCCCATCAAGGAACAGATGCAAAGACCCACACTCAAACATGAGGCAGAGCTTAAGGGAACCCCACAGAGGAGGGGGAGGAAGGATTTTAGGAGCCAGAGGGGTGGAGGGTACCAAGAGAACATGGCCTACATAATTAACTGAGTAGGACTCTTAGGGGCTCCCAGAGACTGAAGCTGCATTCAGAGCCTTCATGGGGCTGTGCTGGACCCTCTGCATACATACCGTGGCTGTTTAGCTTGGGGATTTGTGGGACTCCTAACAGTGAGGGTGGGGTGTCTCTGATTCTTTTGCCTACTTGTAGGACCCTTTTCCTCCTAGTGGCTTGCCTTGTCCAACCTTGATAGGAACATTTATGACTACTCTTGTTGCATCTTGTTATGCCATGTTTGATATGACTGGGATGCCTTATCTTTTCTGAAGGGAAATAGAGGAGCAGTGGATCTTGAGACAGAAGGGAAGTTGGCAGGCTGTGAGAAGCTGGGAGGGAGGGGAGGCTGTGATCAGGATATATTGTATGAGAAAAGAATAAAGAAAAAGCAACAAAATTGCAACCAATGAACTTCTCCCAAGTATAATATAGATAGAAAGTTTTAACACAATATTGTAGGAGTCTCTATACTGTAAGTTTCACAAGCCAGCTTTTTCCCAACAAAAAGTGCTTTAGTTGCTGAAGGGCATTTGGCAAAATTTAAAAATGTTTTGATTGCCATTAGTGCATGAAATGTATGGAGCACAGTTGCTGGCAGTCACTGGTCACTAGCTGTTGCATGATGCACAGGCAAGCAAACAGTACCACATCATCTGGCCCCAGATTAGTGGAACTGAAGGTGAGATAGCTACTTTGCCATAAATTTCCCTCCAGTTGATTACTTAGGTGTCAAAATACTACTAATTAGTTTCACTTATGCCAAATCCCATTACTCAGCAAAAATTATTAGGAACCATTTGCTTGGACAGAAATGGCATGGCTGTGTTCTGTCTACTCAGAGAGGAAATGGCTTTACAATTCATTGGCATTGCAATTCATTTGCAGGACAATTCATCCTTTAAAAAATTGGTGGCATTGCTGCTGTTTCAGGATGCTGACATAATAGTTTTAGTTTGTGTCGCAACTAAAATCTTGTCTCCTGAGTTCATAACCTAGGAAGGGGATTTTGTTTTGTTTTGTTTCTCTCTCTCTCTCTCTCTCTCTCTCTCTCTCTCTCTCTCTCTCTCTCTCTTTCTCTCTCCTTCCCTCCCTCCCTCCCTCCCTCCCTCCTTCCCTCCCTCCATCTCTCTCTGTGATTAAATTAGAATTTGACATTATTCTATTAGGAAAATACATATAAAATACTTTTATCAAATTATGTTTGATTAAAGATGACTTTTATTTTTTCCAAATATACTTCTAAACCCTTATGAATCAAATATTTATAAAAACAATAAATTCAACATTGGGAGAAATTATTATAAAAACATATACACTCAAGGTTGTATTTTAAAATTACCACTCTTAATAGAATTCGATAGGAAGATACAAAGATTTCCCTTTTTCTTCTAGGAGTTTCATAATTTTAAGATTTACATTTAAGTATTCAATCAATTTAGAGTTGGGAGAGAGAGAATTCATGCATAAGTGATATATGTATGTTTGTGTGTTTACACATATGTATATATGTATATACTTATATATATGGGATATATAGTATATGCTCAAATACATGTGGAGGCTAGAGCAGGGCTTCATGTGTCCTACTCTGTAACTTTTGGCTTTACTGGCAACCAACAGTCTCTAATGACTCTCCCTTCTTTCCCGCGCCCAGTGATGAGATAACAGGATTATGCAGAAACATGCCTCACTTGTTATGTGGTGATACAAATTTCAATCCTTACATTTGTACAGCAAACATTCTAATCCCTAAGCCAACCCCTTTCCAGCTCACCTTTTTTTTAACATGTAATAAGATACAAGGGTCCAGATTAATTCTTGATTGCTATACACAATCTTACTAGTACCACTTTAAAAAAAAATTCCCATTAGCATTTTTATTTTTGTTTTATGTGCATGGGTATTTTCCTGCATGTAGGTATTTTCACCACTTGTCTGAAGCACCTGTAGAAAACCAGAAGAGGGTGTAGAATTCCTTGTAACTGGAGTTGAGCTGCCATGTGCATTCTGGGAACTGAACCTGGGTCCACTGCAAAAGCATAATGTTCTTAATCACAGAGTGGTCCCTCCAGCCCTGTTCTGTGTTGATACACTCGTCTTCATTTTTGTTGTTTAAATCCAAGCTTTGAATTATTTAGAGTCATTGTTTTCAGCTTACTGAATTTCTCCTCTTTATCATTACACAGATTGCTTCCTTTGCACTGTTAACGACTTAAAGTTTATTTATTTTATGTGAAATAAGCATATCTATTCCTTCTTTCTTGTGGATTACGTTTGCATGGAATGCTTTTCTTCACTCTTTCACATTGTGTCTAAATACCTGTTGTAAAATACTGTCCTCTTTTGCCACCATCGTCATAGCAAGTGTGATTGCTTATAAGAGACCCTGAGGTCAGACCTGTTGACAGCTGTCATTTCCTCATGTAAGCAGGGAGGAGGGGATCACTTGATCCCCAGCTGAGAGTTCAGCAGCTTGCTCTGCACCCCAGTCAGTCTCTGTAATTTTGTCCCCAATTGCACATGGTCTCAGGTGGTGCTAGAGTGCATAGATTTTGAAAGGTTTACTTAAGGGGAGGTGCATGCAGCTGTAAGGACATTATCATCCTTGCTGAAAAAGAAAAAGGTACATTTTTACAAACTGAAAAAAAAAGAGAAAAATAAAAAATTCTGGCTTCTTCAGATTCTAATATTTACTGTGTCTCTGAAGAAATAAATTACCTTTGACTCAATTTTTACAAATCAAATAAAAATCTACATAATCAAATCTGAGGGTCTAAAATTATGGCACAGGATCCCAGTAATGATTAAGTGAAATCTGTGAGTTTTCTGGCATAGTGCCCAGACTTTTTCACCTTAAATATGTGTTAGAGTATAAGGACAACTTCTCTTCACTAAAAGGATAATAAAGAATGTTAATTTCAAAGTGTTTAGTTTATATCCATAAGGAATTAATATGAAATAATTGCAAAGGAATATGATTTATAATATTGCCTACACCACAAATTAAATTAAGAGCTACATAAAATTCCAGAAATTATAAAGTACATTTGACAAGCATATACATATTTGTCAAAATATTTACTTACATTAAATAATGAGTTATTTTTACTCTTTTTTTTTTTTTTTCGAGACATGGTTTCTCTGTGTAGCTTTGCGCCTTTCCTGGAACTCACTTGGTAGCCCAGGCTGGCCTTGAACTCACAGAGATCCACCTGCCTCTGCCTCCCGAGTTCTGGGAGTAAAGGCGTGCGCCACCACCGCCCGGCTTTATTTTTACTCTTAACAAGTTTTATTTATGCTATGAAATGAAGTGTAGAGTTTTATGAAAATGAACTATTAATATCAACAATTTTATGAAAATAAGAACAGATTCCTCTCCTAAATATTAATATAGTTTAATATGTTCTTTGATTTATACATTAAAAAATATAATCGAGGGGACTGGAGAGATGGTTCAGTGGTGAAAAGCACTGGCTGTTCTTGCACAAGACCCAGGTTCAATTTCCAGGAAAAAAACTGGCAGCTCACTCCCATCTGTTACTCCAGTTACAGATCCAGGAGATCTGATACCTTCTGGCCTGCTCTGGCACCTGAATGCCCATGGTACACATGCAGCCAAAATACCCACACATGTAAAATAAAGCAAAAAATATACATGTATATATTTCTTTATTCTATTATATATATATATATATATATATATATATATATATATATGCACATGTGATATGATAGTAACTGTAAGTGAAATGATGAGAATATTAGAATGTTAAGATAAATGAATGATTTCAAAATGAATGCAAAATAAAAAAGTAAAAAAGATGCAGATATTGTGAAATAAGTAAAATCACCAGGAAAAACTGAAATGGAAAAAAAATTCTTTCTCCTCAGTGCTTACATGACAGTAAATTACCCCATTGAAGGCAAAACTGAGGAAGGTACAAAAATTGCAGAAGAGATAAGAGATACAATACTGAACAGACAAAATCAAGCCAGTGTTCTCCAGCTACTACAGAAATGGACACCCACTAGACAGTTCTCAAGGAAGAGCAGAGGATCATGTCAAAAGTGGCACTGCAAGGTCTGGGAGA
The DNA here is from genome assembly GCF_004664715.2 of Peromyscus leucopus. NCBI lineage: Eukaryota > Metazoa > Chordata > Mammalia > Rodentia > Cricetidae > Peromyscus > Peromyscus leucopus. The sequence goes on from NC_051069.1 coordinate 81,782,064, forward strand.
AGGTAGCATATGGAACAACTAAAACATTCATTGAGAAACGATGTTTGGTTTTTATTATTTCTCTTTTTATTGTAGGAGTGCATTGTTTTAAAAACATATGAATACTGCTTTAGAGGTATTCTAAATTCAGACTTCCAGGGAATTTGGATATAAAGCCTGCTGTTTTCACCCCCTACTCCACCCCCCCCCCATCATCTGAAGCACTGTTGATAACCTTCCAGGTTTCTGAAGCAAAGTCACAGGATGTCACACAGAGCACCACCTATAGACTGGACACTGCTGACCAATCACTGCACACAGTCCTGCCACATCAGAACAGCAATGCTTAGGATGCTGGGTGATATCTCAGGTTGGCTGGCCTGTGGAATTGGCTTGATGCACAGAAATTATATAGATTTCCAGATTCTTCCAGGGGTCCATTCTCCGTTCTATGAACCCTCTCCAAAAATTAATAGAACAAGTTCCAGTTATCTGTGCTGAAGGAGAATTGAACAGAACTTTAAATTGCAGCTTGCTCAGTCACATTTTCATGAATTAAATGGCCCCTTCCACACCATGAAATAAGGCTTTCATAGGCATTTATGATAAATGCTGCTCTTTTCAAAAGCATCATCTTATTGCAAATGTATTTCTGAATATTTTGTTTTATCCCATGGAATGTCTTTTACTTGAGAGATACTATGCAATGCTGACAATTGCAGTTTCTTTCAAAGAGAACTCATAGAATTTCATTGGTAAATATTATCCATGTCTGGCATATGGGTCTCTCCAACACTTAGATAATAGCAACAGGGTTAATCTCTTATCCTAAGCTAGTTTCCTGTACTCCATTGTCATATAATCAAGCTCAGAGATTAAAGCTCTTAAGGAAGCATCTCTGGAGATTTATGCAGGTGGAGTCATGTACCCTGGTGACACAGAGGTAAGGGAACCTGCCTTGCTAGTATGTGTCAATATTCACTCTCTGTTCTATAGAGTAGATAGATACAATGTCTTCTCGTCATGAAATTATCTCCTCATACATTAACTATTTCAAACCATGCTTGTGTGTATCAATGATCATTTGTGTGTGTCAGAATAAATAAATAAACTAACTAAATAAATAACTCTAGCTATTTTACCTCCTGCAAATGTTATCATTTCCCATATATTATATATAGTGTACTTCCACCTAGAATGTCTGAGTAAAGTACATGTGCTTTACCAAAAATATACTTTATCATCAATATGTTCCTTGTTCTACCCTGTTTCTATATGACTTCTACTAGATAGGACATGAGCATCTCTTATTTCTAGAGATTGTGTGCACTAAGAGAAAAAAAAAAACAAATCTCATCACGTTTATTGTTATGTGTTGAAAGCACTGCTCCAAATTTATGATTTGTCTCTTATTTTTGTAGTATATTTTATTGGATATAATATTATTTTGTGATAAAGAGTAGGACATTTTTGTTTACTAGCTTTACTTTTTTTCTCCTTTTTTTATTAAATTTTCTATTTATTTTTCATATCAACCACAGATTCCCCTGTCTTTCCCCCTCCCACCCACAAAGATGACTCCACCATAGACTACTAGCAATGGTCGAGAGTGTGCCTGAGCTGACCTACTCTGGTGATCAGATGGCTGAATACCCTAACTGCCATCATAGAACCCTCATCCAGTGACTGATGGAAGCAAATGCAGAGATCCACAGCTGGGTCCTAGGCGAAGCTTTGGGAGTCCAATCGATGAGAGAGGAGGGATTCTACATGCAAGAGATATCCAGACCATGATTGTAAAAAGTACATAGACAACTAGCCAAACTAGTGGAAACATGAACTGTGAACCAATAGCTGAGGAGCCCCCATAGTACTAGCTTTACTTTTATACAATGCACCTCTGTTAAAAATGTATTTTCTCAAGCCTTTATAAAGATTTCAATCTGGACATTAATTTTCAAAAAAGTGGAAAAGAGTCTCTTCTAAAACAACAAGAACACTAATAATAGCTCTTCAATTAGGAAATACAATAAAGAAACATCTAAAAAAAAAAAACAGGGAAGGGTAATATGAAATTATGACAAGTATTCTCCCTCAGAATTCAAAGTGATTCTCAATACTTAAAACATGACAATGTGATTTTCATTTGAAACAAACAAAAAAAGTATACAAGAGAGTGAAATTCTAATATATTAATGAGGTTTAAGCTCTCATAAATATAAATAACAAAAGAAAATATTGTAACATATGGTGCCATTAAAAGGTTTTATATACAATAACTCAGGATGCCTACAAATATAAATGAAGCAAAAATAAAAAAATCAGGCAATTGGGAAGGTATTTTCACATAAATGGACAAAATTCTAGAATAATTGCAATTGATAAATAAATGGCTAAAAATTAGTGACCAATCTGATTCCTAATTCTATGTCTGAACATAACCTTTATCTTCATGTTATATTCAATGTTGTTTTATGTTGAGAAGAGGAATAGTTTGTGCCATAGATAAAAGTAAATGTTTTCATGTAGATATTAAGGATATTAAAGGATAAAACAATAGACACAGTCATCACTATGTGAGTTCTCATTACTTAGAATCTATTAAGCCCTGGAAATAAAAAATTTAACCTTAAAATATGTATGATTTAATAAGCAACTTAAATACATCTAAGTCTATACAATTCAGAGTTGAAAAAAATTTTACCTTTGTCTTTATAAATGTGGCAAAGTTTAAAGACACACACGCACATATTCCATTTGCTATTTCTTAAGTCATATGTAAACTCCATTAATAAATATTTTCATTGTATAATATTTCTATTTACAATAAAAATAATAAATTTAGTATTATTACATGATTTTTCTGAAATTCTATTGTATTTCTTCGTATATTACCAGATCTATAGATTATAAGCCTATTGTCCAATATCATTCTCTTTCTAGCTGTGATTCTATGAATGGAGTATTCTTTCAAAAATAAATTCAGTTCTTCTCATAGGATTTTGGATAGTGTGCTACATAATCTCTTTCCACTTAATATTTTAGAGAGATTTTAATTATGTTATAGCCCTGAATTTTATTTAGTAATTTATATCATTTCAGATTTTTTTAAAAATGTGTTTCTCTTTTAGTACTGAAAATGAAAAAGATAATAAAAAATGTAAAAATGTGATTTAAAAGATGAATTCTGAGGCAAATTTTTTTAAGGTACAGTATCTAATTTTCAAGCTGCTAACAATTTAGCTTTTCTAAAATCATGAATTTAGTTAACTTTAATCTAGAGTCTATTATTTTTATTTCTTCAATTTGTAAGATAATATGTTTGCATTGAGGGTTAAGCCAATGATGATATCATAGCATGGCAGAATTGTAATCTTATTGTTATAGGTAGTTATCTATTATTACTAACTGCTGGTGCATTTTATGTATCAGTCTCTCACCCAGTCATCAGGGACTCCTGTTATCATCTTTCAGTGTCTTCAACCCACAGGATGTTTTATTTCATACCAGAAATAAGTCATATTTCTTTTCCTTCTCTGTGTACATTTCTTTTCTGAAGATGTACTTTGGTCTAATGATTACAATTCTTTTTTCACAATCTTTCATATCATCTTTTTCCATCTCTGATACAGAATTGATCAATGTTCCTGTCTAAATGGAATTAAATGTGCTGTCTCATAGCACAACAAACTAAAGAAGATAATGTTTTGGATCTCCAGTGGAAAACTTCAAAATAGAGGAGTAGCCAGTTCTGTAAAGTTAAGTGTAAAATGTGGCATAGAAATACAGATGTCTACAACTTAAACAATAAAAGCTGTTACATGATTCTGCTTAGCAGTTTTGTCTTGGAGAACAGTTATCTGCTCTTATTTTGTGCAGATTTTACAGAATATATATCATCCATTCTTACCACATACAAAACGATGTGTAGCAAATATTTGTTAGGAAAGCAACCTAAGTGCTATTTGACCTTAAGTGACAGAGAAAGCTGTGATCTCATCAGCTCTACTTTCATGGTCCACACACAAAGTATCTGCCACTTTGTGATTTATGGAGTTCTTACAAAGAATGGCCTGTTGAATTTTACCAAATTTAGCCATTGGCTTTTACCAACCCATCTATCTTCCAAGCACTTAGATTCAGCATATGTAAAACAGGGCTTGAGAATTTCCAACTTAAGAAATACCAGAGAATTTCACTTGTTCATTGATGTTGGACAGACAATGAGTAATTAAACACTTCAGTACATAATAGACTTGTTGTCACAGAATAAAATCATGAAGATCGGATTAAAACTTTAGTCTTCAATTAGGCTTTTTCTTTGTTTGAGCCAGACTTAGACTTTAATATTACTTAACAAATGCACTAGCATTCAAAAGGTTTATTAGCATATGGTGCTAACACAAGGAAGTTTTGGGTTACCAAGGAATAATGTACTTTGAAATACAATCTTCCCTCATTTCATCTGATGTATTGTAAGGAATTTATTGTGTATCCAATGAACATGATTTGCAACTATGTGATCCAGACCTGAGTGTTTTAAAAAATGTAAAACTCATGGTACTGCTTTAACTGAACCAGTCATAAAAAGGAAGAATGAACATTTAGAACATATTATTTATAGAAAGAAATGGTGAAGTCAGTGTTTCTGACTGGGCACCTTCAATGAAGTGAACATAAAAAGCTAATTGAGTGTTACAGAAAATAATTGCAGCATGCATCAGTTCTCTGAGCTCTTGTTTTGTGAGCATGAGATAAGAAGCAGACAGAGAGGAGTGTAACAGAGGAAAAGTTGGGGATCCTTGAGCACAAAAGAATCTTTCCTGCCTCGATAAACATATCTTGTGGAGCTATGCTTCTGGACAGTCAATGACCACTAATGCTGCTCTGGACTAGTGGCTTTCAGGTTCTTTGTTTTGTAAATTTGATGAATGGATATTATGGGCAATAGAAGGTGAACTTTAGAAAATACTTTATTTTAGGTGGGAACATTAGAGAAAAGAAACAAATGAACCTCTCCTATAGCAGGAGCTGAACCTAAGGATGGGTTGCCACCATGGATCTCTGTCTAGGAATGAATAAGACTTTACATGGTTGAGTAATGGAGGTGAGCTGCTCAGTCGAGTAGTCCTGTATAGCAGGTATTCATGTACCTCTCCATCTCAGTGTCTGGACTGCTGTTTCAGACACACGTTTGAGAATCAAATATTGTGTAGAGGTTCCAGGTAGCTGTGTTAATTAAATTCTATATAAAAGGAAAAGAAAGATTAAAGCAAAACCCAACCCCAGCATGGACAGAACCAAGGACTTCTTTTCTTCTGGCTAAGATAGACAAGAAACCAAACTGTTACCTTTGACTAAATTGCTGTGGGATGTTCTGTATGCTGTGAATGTGTTGCTCTGATTGGTTGATAAATAAAATGCTGATTGACCAATAGCCAGGCAGGAAGTATAGGCACGATAAACAGACAAGGAGAATTCTGGAAATAGGAAGGCTGAGTCTGGAGATTCCAGCCTGCCATCCAGGGAGCAGCATGTAATGGCACATAGGTAAAGCCATAGAAAACATGGTGACATATAGATTAATGAAAATGGGGTGAGTTTAAGTGTAAGAGCTACTCAGTAGTTAGCCTGAGCTAATGGCCAAACAGTTTTAATTAATATAGGCCTCTGTGTGTTTACTTGGGAGCTGGGCAGGCACAGGAAAACTTTCAGTTACACTAAACTTACTTATGTTTCTTTCTACTGATGTCATTATTTCCCCCCTCTGAAGAGATAGCCTTGCTTTTATTACAGAAGTAAATTAGAGATCTGTCTAACTATCTTGACAGAGAAACAGGTAAGATATGACTCCAATGGCCTAAGAGATCTGGATAATCCATTGGTGGTTCCATTTTCATGGTGATGTAGAGATTAACAGTCCAATGAAGTGAGGAAAGGAAGTATTTGACTGGATAGAGGAGCAAAGGATAAAGAATAAATTTTACAGGAGAAAAGTCATACAAAAGAGAAATTGGAGGTCTTTAAACAGAGTGAATTATTCTATCCCCCAGGGAGTAGTCCTGAGTTCACACAAGAGCTTTATGTTATAACCCCTAGGCAGACAACCAGAAAAATACATGACAAAGAATGCTTAGAGTGTCCTAATTAAAGCTCATTAGAGAATTTATCTTCTCTTGTTTGAGAAGGAGTTTTAAGTCTCTTATAAGCTCACAGTAGTATCACTCTCCATCTTCATCTATTTTATTGGACTCTTCCTCACATCGTTTCTCCTGTGGCCTGCAAGGTTTATCTTGAGAAGGATGAACCCTAGACTCAATTCTGAACACTTTGATAGCTATTGAGTTGACAAGGTCAAAATGTGAGGTCCCTCCCCATATATTTTCAGAAAAAGACAGTTAGGAAAGATATTTGTTGGACCTGAATCTGGCTTGAATGATAGTTTTCCTCTTTCTCAGTTGTGGGTCTTATGTAGTGTTTGTTTAAACCGAACCAAAATCATAGTGCCTTGCATCTGGGCAATAATTTCCTTATCAAGAAGAAAACTCATTAGTGAGAAATGGTTGTTTGTCTATACAATGTCTAATGGATTTCAACCTAATGCCTAGGAAGTGGAATTTCTTGAACTATTTAGAACAAACTAACAAACAAGCAAAATATAATAATAAAATTACTCTTTCTCTATACTCCCATGTTAGACCATGCAGGTGGCCAACATTTATCATTCTTTTTTTTTTTTTTTTTTTTGTTCGAGACAGGGTTTCTCTGTGTAGCTTTGTGCCTTTCCTGGGACTCACTTGGTAGCCCAGGCTGGCCTTGAACTCACAGAGATCCTCCTGGCTCTGCCTCCCGAGTGCTGGGATTAAAGGCGTGCACCACCACCGCCTGGCTTATCATTCTACTTTTTTTTTTTTTTTTTTTTTTTGATTTTTCGAGACAGGGTTTCTCTGTGTAGCTTTGCGCTTTTCCTGGAACTCGCTTTGGAGACCAGGCTGGCCTCGAACTCACAGAGATCCGCCTGGCTCTGCCTACCGAGTGCTGGGATTAAAGGCGTGCGCCACCACCGCCCGGCTCATTCTACTTTTTATTGCCAAGACCAGTTGCATGGTCAGTCCCTATTGTTTCCCTGAGACTTAAGTGGAGCCTCCGGATCCGTAGGAAATCCATTTATTATTTGTGCCATTGCCCGGCCTTGTTCAAGATCTTGCTAACCATGTAGCTCCCATTGGAAGCATTCAGGATATTTTCCTTTGTGCTGGTTCTCTTCTTTGCAGAATGTGCTCTGGTTAGAGTCTGACCACTGGGGTCTCTGTGGCTTCTTTTATCAAGAAGACTTGATTGGAGTCTTGAGAGGGGCCTGAGAGGGTCCCTAGGACATTCTCTGGATGATACTGCACACCAAGAATCATAATATTAACTCTTTATCTTGTCCTGCTGTCATCATGTCACAGGCTTCAAAGCTTTGGCACTTTAACAACTCAAATAAAAGTTTTATTAATTATATAGTATTAAAGCTTGAGTAATATTTATTTGAAGCTCAGATAAAAAGTACTTTAAGTAAATTTTAATGTTTTTAACATTTTTTCCCAAATAGTTATATTGATCATACATTCATTCTTTTTGTTCTTTAAACCAGTTCATATAAATGCTACAAAGAACAGATCAATAGCTTAAGAGAACTTCATTGATTAAAATAGAGGTTTGATATCAATGTATTAACTTTGACCCTAGAAATTTCAATATCTTATACCATCATATATATATATATACATATATATACATATACATATGTGTATATATGCATAAATTTCAATAACCTTATACCATCACACACAATATGGTTATTGAAATTATATATTTTATAAACCTCATGTAACATACACCAGCATTCTATAACTTAATTAAACTTTTTATCTTTGTTATTATTTCTCTCATCTGGAAAAAACCCAGTGGCATAGACTTTAGAAAAGAGACTCATTTTTGAATCTGGTACAATGGTTAGTTTTGAATGGTCAATTTGCTACAACAAAGTCACCGTCAAAGAGAGACTTAGTTCAGGAATTACCTAGAACCACTTGGCCTGTAAGCATGTCTGTAGGGTATTGCCACAACTGTTAATTGATGTCAGAAGACCCATCCTGTATGTGGTGGCCCCATTTCTCAGGCACCATTCCTCCTATATAGGAGTGAGGAAGCCTTACCAGCTGGCAGCACTGAATACATTTCCTTCGCTCTGCTCTTGACTAGATGGGACGCCTTAAGTTGCCTCCTTGACTTCCCCACAATAATTAGCTGTTACTTAGAATTGTAAAGGAAATAAACCCTTTCTATCCTAACTTGCTTTTGGTAGCATACTTTACCAGTGACAGAAATGATAATAGAACATTGAATGAAGCCGGGCCATACCCAGAACATTTGTCCTCATATTTTGCGGGTGTTGACCTGGAAGGGTCTTATCATCTGTAGGATCATGCACTGGGAATGGGAATTAGCAAGAGACAGGAAATGACCACGCCTACCCAGAGACCATTTCTTTTTATTCAGAAAACATAAAAAGTTGTTAGAGAAGGGACTCTTAATTTCAAAAAGTAACTCTGTGTTATTGTTAAACTTTATACAGTTTTGGGTACATGACAGTTAATGGTCATGATTATCCAGCCATCAAGAATATGTGCCTTTATATATAAGCCTATCTTTAGATCATCCTAAGATAAATTGGAAATTCACTTCTTAAAATCTTGCACCTGTAATCAGTATGTGTTTACAAGTGGAAGCAGACAATCCAAAGAACGAATGAATGTGATCCTCCTACTAAAACAACAAGAGGTGGAGTAATATGGTGTGATGGTTGATAGCTGTTTTCTACTGAGAGCCACTTTTCACCATTCTATAGTTTATATTTTGGTCAGGCTCCAGTATAGAAATGTATAAGGAGTTTAAGGTATGTTAGGTAAATGAACAATGGACAGGTATCCATTATAAGATGAAATGAATGTTAGAATATTTCCTGAGTTTTCTTGCTGTCTTCCTCCCAAAGTATCCTCTGGTGATCTTCCTGTTTCTCATCCTCCAATCAGTTACTATAAGAAAGGGTGAGCTTTTCCCATAATTATAATTACCAATGGGATCCTGATAACTATTTTCTCCTCCCTCATATCCACCATAAGGGAAAGTGAGGTCTTTTGTCTTAGTCACCCTTCCTAACATGGTCTTAAACCCTTGCTGTTACCTTGAAACATTTTTTTTTTCTGAATTTGAGCTTGTTAAGTTAAATCAGTCTGTGCTGTCCTCATCATTAATAAAATCTCTGGGGTAAATATTAAGCCTCACATGTCAAGGAAGCAACCCAATTTCCATTTTTTATATAAGGCAAGGAGGGTCATGACTTCTTTGTGCATTGAGTCTCCAGTATGTTCTTAAAAATTCCTCATGGTCCTTCTCCACCTCTCAAATGCATAATCTGCAAGCCTGTATTATGTTTTAAAGTCTGCTGTAAGAAAATAAGCATAATAATTCTCAGAGTGAACTCCCCAATTAAGGTTGGGCTTCCAGATCAGAAGAGTCACATTGTAATTTTCCCCATGCAGCTTGGATTTATGCCTATGTAATCTAGAGAATATGAGGAATGTATATATATGACATATGTGTATCAGAAGATGTTGGTATCAGAATGCCCATTCCTTGTTTATGCCACAGCAGGTGGAAAGCATAAGTCAGTTTTAGCATAGAAATATGGAGGATAAATAATATAAGGTTAAAGCAGAAAAGAGAAAGGACATTGGTTCATGCACATACTTGCCTGAATTCATGAACAATGAACTGCAAATGCAATAATGGGGAGTGAAGCAGGTTGTAATGGAGGCTTTGCTCCTTCAGATGGACATACCTCAGAAGTCTAGGGTCCCAGATAGTAAGTGGCCATCAAGCAAAGCCTTCCAGGACCAGTGACTTCCATTTCCTTTGACTCTCAAACTCAAGAAATGAATTTCATGGACAGTAGAAAAGTAAGATTGAGACAGTATTGTGATCATATTTTAGAGCTTAAGAGACCAGAAACAAGTTGAGCTCCTGTATCAAAAAAGCACCACTCAGAGTGGGTTGCCACAGAAGGTCCCTATCTGAGGGTTAATAAGCCTTTACTGGGTTGAGGCATGGGAACAAGCCGGCCAGTCAAGTTGTTCTAGTCATGAGGTGTTTATGTATTTACTCCATCCTGATGTCCAGATAGGAATTTTGGTCAGAATGTTCAGGGCCAATCATATGTATCTGATGATAGAAAGATTCTTGCAGCTGTGTTCACAAAATATCTATTTTAAAGGGGAAGATGAAAACAAGAAACCAGGGAGGGAGTCAGTGCCCTGGAACACTTTTGTTATTTCTTGCTTCTAACCTAGATTGGATAGGTTGTCTTAAACAGGAAGCAAAATTGGTCATTCTCAAGGTCTTGGTATGTAATTTCCAGGCCAATTTTTTTTCTCCTCTTCTCATCAGTAGGATTAGGAAAGTTCAGCATAAGGAACCATTTAGGTGACCCATGTGGAACTCTTTCATTTAATGTCACCCTGCTGGATGAATGCCTTGGTTCATTCTAGCAAGAGACACTCTGTCCCTCTTTGTCTGCTACTGTTACAATATGCCTAAATTCTTTTTCACACTGATGTACATTTCATGTTTCTAATTCAGTAATGAAAAAAAATGGCCATAATCCACTCCATTCAATGAAGCAGTAACATTAGTTTAGCTCATAAAATAGTGATAGTTTAAATAAGAATGACCCTCATAGGCTCATGTGTTTGATGCTAGGTTCCCAGTTAGTAGAATTGCTCAGAAGGATTGGGAAGTATGGACTCGTTAGAAGACTTATGTCACTGATAATGGACTTGGAGGTGTCAAAAGCCCATGCTTAGCTGATTTCTGTGCTTTCTCCCTCTGCTTGATGCCTGCAAATCAAGATGTAAAGTTCTCAGCTACTGCTCTAGTCCCATGTCTGTCTGCTCCCCACCATGATGTTCATAGACTAAACTTCTAAAATTCTAAGTAAGCCTGGAGTAAAATGCTTTCTTTTGTATGAATTGTCTCGGTCACGATGTCTCTTCACAGCAATAGAAAAGTAACTAGATATACCAGATGTTGATTAGGGTAGTGGGATCCACCCTTTACAACCTTCAAAACAGCTAGAATTTAGTCAGATGCTTAACAATTGTGTACTGCTGACAGGTGCTAGAGGCCATTATTGATGGTCTAAAGTAACCATAATAGGAAAATTATGCTGTGTGGGAGGTATACTGTGGAGCTGTATGTCTGTCCAGATATTTTCAATGCATCTCAATTTATATTCCAGACATTTTTTTCACAACTCAGTGCATCATGAAATGTTCTTTCTAAGCCACTAATAAGACATGCATAATATGAAAATTAAATGGCTTTGTAAAATGCTCATGGCACAAACTCTACTGAAATAAGGGTTCAAAGATTACATATGTCTGTTCTACAGTCTCATTCTGATAAACTGCATTTTCCATGAAAGAAGTAGAAACTAAACATACATATTATACACAATTGCATGCCATTAATTTCACAAAACAAGACATTTACAATATGCAGAAGCTTTGACAATGTTTTATGAAATATCAAATAGTGTGAACTCTTTAAGCACATAGAGGGGTTCTAATTATCTTTTGCCAAAGCAGTAAAAATGAGGCAAATTGAAGCTGTGTTGTTATTTGTATACAAATTTAAGTATTCCATATTTGTTCACTATTTTGAGGATAATTATCTATTAATATTTATATTAGAAAAAAGCTGATATTGAACAATAAACATAGTCTATCTCTGTGTTAAAAAGGTCATGGTTTGAAAATCCATAGGAAAAAATATTTTATGAGAGAAATTTCTATTAACTGAAAATTCTTTCTAAGATGTGACTTTCTCACAATGTTTTGTAAGTTTGCTTCTTTTGATGATTTGTCTAAAATAAAAATAATTACAGACCTATATTCTTTAAAAGTTTAAAACTTAAAACAATCTATTTAAAACATTTCAAAATGGAAATATCCACCACTGAGCTATGAAGCTATCTGTGTGAATGGATTTTAGATTTATTACAGAACTGAAGTAGGAAACTTGAACAGAAAGGAATATTCTAGAGGCATTAAGCTTAACACACACACACACACACACACACACACACACCACACACACACACACACACACACCCCTAAACCAACCAACCAACCAAACAAACAAACAAAATCATTAACAAGCAAAAAGACAAGAAGTTTCCATCCAAGTGCTGTATATAAAGGACAAAACATGTGAGAGAATGTCCATGGTATTCAAATGCAGGAGATGGCAGGGTGCTATGGCTACAACCGGATGAAGTCTGCAAGAGTATGCAGTAGAGTACAGCTGATATTTAGAAGGCCAACCCACAATAAATATACATATCTGGTGGAGGACAAACTCATATGCAGAGCAAGGAGGATTACTGCCTTTTGAATAGATGGCTGCTTCTTGCTCTAAATTTCTTGTGTGATGCCATGACCTTATACCCTGTAACAGCTTTTTTTTGACTTGTCCCATAACCTTAGCAGTATATTCCTCATTTGTCAGGTACAATTATTCCCGTGTACTAATAGAAGGATGACTTCTACCCACACTGTAATTCTTGTGAGAAAAAATAAGTCACACAGTCAAATCTTTGTTCCACATTTAGATAAAAACTTAGAAGTCTATTTTCTATTAATTATCTTTATGACAGGACAGTTTGGTCAGATGAGGTGTTTATGTAAAAAGATCACAAATGGGACTTTTTTACAGATGGACTCAAGAACAGAATTGGAGTATTTGTTGAATCAAAGCCCCTCAGAGATAAAAAGAAGAGTGCCCTGAAATCCCCCTGCCTGCTGACAATGTGAAACAACTTGGCTATCCCTGTTTTTACCTCAGAAGGTTATTAACACTTTCACCTCGGCCTACTGATGCAAGATTTTAGCTTAGGAGACTAACTGATTATGTTTTAGCGTCGATATCTGTGTGATTAGCAGAAAGAGGTTGTTAACCAATTGACCAACTCAGGAGAGAGGTAATTTCACAGTCACCTAGGGAATGAACGCCAAATATGGCCAGAGCGATTAGGAAGTGTCCTTCCAGATTTTCCAGAAAATAGAACAATAGTTTGTTCTAACCATTTAGGGTAAAGGATAAATGTTTTTAGATCTGAAAGGTTCTTTAATACCAGTTAACATTTAGCGAATATGCTGATTTGAATCAAACGTCCCACGCTTCCCCTGTGGTTTATTCGGGTTGCCATGGTTACACTGACCCTGCTGCATTCCCTGTGCCCTGGGAGAGAAATAGCCTCTGCTGTATTTTGCCTTTTTCGCATTTTATTGACCACGAACTTTTAGTTACACTTAAGGAATATAGAACAGTACACACATTCTTTTCCCTTCTTAGATTTCTGCTGGTTTAGTTTCTCCCGTTTGAAACCCTTTCCTCTTAAGAGATAGCCAGGACTTTTTACAGCCACCAGTCATAAAAAATAGCTGACAAGTTATTGCTTTGTATAATTCTTATCTGATTTATGCCCCTGAGGGGAAAAAAAAGCCTTATAACCTTTCTATTGCCAGAGAGTTGCTGTTGTATGTGTATATTAAGTGGAAACATTTGAACTTGTGGCAGTTCATGTGGCAGTTCCAAACATGTGAACATGACTGGAAAAGCACGCCTTTGAGTTTTTTTTCCGTTACCCCTAAGACTAGAAATATCCTAAGTTCCCTTTGCCATGCTGCAGCTTCTGACCTGAACCCTGGTGGTAGCCTTGCAGAGCTGGACTCCAAGGCCACCAAAAACAACCCATTGACATCCCAATTCTCATGGCCCCAGAGGCCCATGGATAACCTTTTCTGTTCCCTACCCATTTCCTTACTCATAAGAATACTAAAAGAGTGATTTAGTTTTTGTTTATGTTTATGTAAATGTGCATGTCTGTGTGAATGTATGCCACATGGGTCAAGCCATGGAGTCCAGAAGAGGATGCTGATCTTCTTGAGCAGGGAGTTCAGGCAGTTGTGAGCCACTTGAGGTGGGTGATGGGAACCAAACTCCATTTTCTGACAAAGTAACAGGTAGTCCAAACTGCTGAGCCACCACTCTTGCTCCTTTAATTCTTAAATAAACTCTCTGTTTCTACCACTATCCTCATGTTCTTGGCCAGACTCTTTGTTTCAGGACACTGGAATCTGGAAATGTGAGCAAATGCCCACTATCGCATGCCTACAAGAGTTTAAAAAGCTGTTATCAAGGAGTTAAGATTTACATGCCAAAACTAGTCAACCATGGAGGTCTGGAGGTCTGTACAGACAAATAGTAAGTGACAAGAGCTGGCCAAGAAGAGGAAGTGATGTAGCTGAATGGAGAGAGCAAATCAGATGGTAGAACAGCTAGGCATATAGGCGTGGGTAAACAGGAAGTCATGGCATTTGGAAGGTTCAGAGTTGTTGAAGTAAGATTGGCTGGTGGCTTTCCTTATTTCCCCAATCTCTCTAAGGCTTTCATCCCTATATTAAGCTCTGTATTTTTTTTTTATTTTAAATAGTTTTATTTTGCTATTTTCGCAATCTAAAGATGCATTAAAATACCATGTTTACACTAAAACATTTACAATTTTATTTGTGAACAATCATCAAGTAAGTAAACACAACTAAAAATCTCTAGCTTTTAAAAAGAGGTTAAAATGTGATAAAAATAATCAGGAAGAAATATATACTTATTTTTATAGTTCAATTTCAAAGTACATCACTTATAAACAATGATAACATAATAATTAAGTAAAAGTAAAAACAGAGAGATATTTATAAACAGAAAATTGAATTGCAGATAAAAGAAATTAAGTGTAAATGTATTATTTTATTTCTCTTTAGTAGTAAACAAACTAGTGTTAAAATTAAATATCAAACCCATATATACTATCTTGTATAAGTTCACTAACAAATACATACTGCACAAATCCCCACAGTAAAGGAAGCAAAGAACACACAGTACTTTACTTTATCTTAAAACAAATAGAAGAAAGTAGCCTTATGAGTAACATCATGAAGAAGGTAGAGGCTTGTGTAGAGGAAAAGACAAAAAAATTGGAAGAACATTGTAAACAACTAGAGGAAAGGGCAAACAAATTAGAAGAAAACAATAAAGTCCTGGAAGAAAACAATAAAGTACTAGAAGAAAACAATAAAGTACTGAAAGAAAATCATGAAAAAGCAATTTAACAAATAAAGGAAGCAGTCCAAGACCTGAAAAGGGAAATTGAAAAAATAAAGAAGACACAAACAGAGGGAATGCTGGAAATAGAAAACCTGAGTAAAAGATCGGGAACTTCAGATGCAAGTATAACCAACAGAATGCAAGAGATGGAAGAAAGGATCTCTGGCATTGAAGATACAGTAGAAGAAATAGTTTTATCAGTCGATGTTTTAGCTCTGTATTTTTTATTTAATAAGACCATTTAGAAATTCATCTACAAGAATCAGACAAACTCATTCACACAGCAATTAAAAGACTTAATGTCTATTGTTAAAAACCACACTGCCCTGGATGGGATCAAGAACAGAACAGCTTCAATAAACAAAACAAAAAAATTCAGGAGAGACAGAAAACAAATATTTTGGCAGACTGCTATAAATGATCAGAGACCAAAGCTAAAAATATGAATAAATGCCAATGCAATTGAAGGATTACTAGATATAGGTACAGATATAACAATAATTTCACCAAAATCTTGGCATCCAGATTTGCTTCTTCAGGAGGTATTCAGTTTTTAGGAACTGGAACTTTATCTCAAGTAAAATGAAGTAAAAATGAAGATGGGTCAAATGTATACAGCCACAAGGATAGATAGGAAATTTAAATCCATATATGGCTAAAAGAGCAATGATTTTATAGGGACATGATATGTTGCAGCAATGGAAAACACCGATTAACATTCTCCCAATCTCAGAATCAAACCATAAAATTTAGAATGCTTCTGAGAAAAATATTTAATGGTATTATCAATAACAGTCACAGACCATTCAGGTTGTACATAAGCAGGGCATAACAGTTGCTGATCTTTCAAAGGTACCAACAGCCCTACCTTTAAAATGATTAACTGATAAAACTGTGTGGGTGGAACAATGGCCTTTGACATCAGAAAAATTAAAGTCACTAGAACAGCTGGTACAGCAGTATCCAAATGCTCAACATGTTGAAGAATTTTCCAGTCCTTAGATTTCTCCGATATTTGTCTTTAAAAAGAAATCTGGAAAATGGAGAATGGTAACAGAGTTAAGAACCATAAATAAGGTGATTCAGCCAATGGGCTCTTTATAGCCTCAAATTCCCTTGCCTCCTCTATTACTTACAGGATAGTCTATTATAATGATTAATTTAAAAGACTGATTTTTCTTTTACTATAACTTTACAAAAACAGGATAGAGAAAAATTAGCCTACAAAATGTCTACCTATAATAATTCTCAACCTGTTAAAAGGTATAAGTGGAAAGTTCATCCACAAGGAATATTAAATAGCTCCTCCTTGTTTCAATATATTGAATAACAGCCATTGAAAATCATTCATAAACAGTTTCTTCAATTATAATTTACCATTTTATGGATGATATCTTATTGGCTGAGTCAGATGCAGATACCTTAGAGAAAAGTTTTGATGAATTGATGAGAATTTTGCCTTGTTAAGGATAACAAATTGCTCCTGAAAAAATACAAAGAAGAGACTCTATTAATCACCTAGGATATAATATGCTTATAGAAAATACAAATCAGGAGAGCTCAATTGCAAACTCATAATGATTTTCAAAAATTGCTGGGAGATATTAACTGATTATAGCCCATAATTAGATTAAATATTCTTGATCTAAGCAAATTATTTCAGTCCTTACAAGGTGATAAGGCTTAACTCAGCCAAGAAAATTATTACCTGAGGCTGATAAAGAATTTGCCCTGGTAGAAAATAAATGACAGGATGCACAAGTAGATGATTTGGATCTAGACCTCAATTACATTCTAGTTATCTTACCTTCTCATTATCCCACAGGATTCTTATGCAGAGAGAACATAATATCTTAGAATGGATATTTTTAAGACTCAGAGTTAAAAAAATAAAGACCTATGTAGAAAAGTTTTCTGAATTTATTCTGAAAGGAAAAATTGAGACTTCATCAGTTAGTAGTAATAGACCAAACAGAAATTATAGTCCCCTTTACTAATATTGGAAGTACATTACTATGGGCAGAAAATGATGAATTACATTAAAATGTTTGCATTAATTTTGGGGGGAGATATTAGAAACAATTATCTTCAAAGCAAGAGACTTCAGTTTATAAAAAGAACTAACTGGATTCTCTGTCACATAGTGAAAGAAGCCCCAATATCTGGAACACCTACATTCCATACTGCTGGAAATAAATCAGGAAAGGCAGACTATAAGTCAGGAAAAATAAGTAAAGTGGCTCAATACACTTATGCTTCATTTCAAAAAGTCAGATTTATATGCTATTCTTGTGATATTATTATATTTACTAGACCACTTGATATAGTTACTGACCTTCAATGTGCAGAAAGAGTTGTTTTACATATTGAAACTTTTGAACTTATTCCAGATAATTCAGAATGAACTTTGTTATTTATTCAATTACAACAAATAATCGGAAATAGAAATCATCCACTGTATATAATACTTGTCAGCTCCCATACAAGCCTATCAGGACTGCTAGCATGAGGTGATGATAAAACTAATCAGCTATTAATAGGAAATGTGCTAGAACCCTCAGAATTTCATAAGAAACACCATGTTAACAGCAAATGTTTAAAGAAAGATTTTTCTATCACTTGGCAAGAAGCCAAAATAATTATGAGGAAATCTCTTGCTTGTTATTTGTATAACCAAATTCCATCACCTGCAGTAAGTAATCCAGAAGGAACTCAAAGAAATGAAGTTTGGCAAATGGATGTTTTTATTTTGCAGAGTTTGGAAAATTAAAGTATTGCATCATACCATAGAAATATATTCAGAATTTCACTGGACAACTTCTTTAAGTCCTGAAAAGACTGATTCTGTAATAATGTATTTATTAGAAGTTATGGCTATTAGGGAGATACCTGTACAAAATAAGACTGAAAATGGCCCTGCACATGTCTCTAGTAAAATGAAACAATTTTTTTGCATAATACATCATAAAGCATATTACAGGCATACCACACAATCATACAGTATAAGCAATTATAGAAAGATCTAATTGCGCTTTAAAAGATATGCTTAATAAACAAAAACGGGTAATAAAGACCTCCAGCAATAGATTACACAGTAGTTTATTAACTTTAAACTTTTAAAATGCTAATGGAAAAGGAATAACAGTTGTAGAGAGACATTAGATAGTAGAAAAAACTGCTGAATTAAATCACCCTATATACTTTAAACATGTGTTGAACTCAGAATGGAAACCAGAATATGTGTTACATTTGGGAGTAGGTTTTGCTTTTGTTTCCACAGGAGAAGAAAAGCTATGTATACCATCAAGACTGATAGAGTAGATTCAAACAGGAGAGACCTCCTGAATAAGGAGAGAAAATAGTTTATCAAACAGCTTATCAATCAATTCAACTCTGTTATACAAACAAACAAATGCCTTTTACTTAATCAGCTATGAAAAAATAAAAGTAAAACAATGTAATATTTTGAAGGATAATTTACCAAAGGCACAACTACTTTACTGGTCTAAAATGGAAAATGTGTTTTTCTTAAACTACATAGCTTAATTCCATGTTAGAATGTTAGACTGTAGATTTCCATGTGGCCCATGCCATCTTGGACATCAGCTTTTGAGTTTTCTTCTTAAATAAAAAAGATATTTTTATTGTTTGGTATTAAAAACCCATTTAAGAGATTTAAAATGTTTTAAGTCATTTCAAAGGGTTGCTACAGTTTAAGCTTGTTTTACAAATTTCTATGAGTTAGAATGCTTTGGAGCTGAGATAAAATACTTGAACAGGGCGTTGATAGCCCATGCCTTTAATCACAATATAGACAGATGGATCTCTATAATTATAGTCAGTTGTTTTCTAAATTCTAGAGTTATAGAAAAACAGGTGCTCATGGCACATACCTTTAATCTCACACTCAGAGACAAAATGCAGATACAGCTCCCAATTGGTACATTTGCATACTAGAAAAATCACACACCATATTTACAGATTATTATAAAAACCCTCTACTGGGTTATTAGAAAGACAGACTAAAATTCAAAATGGCTGTCATTTGGGATCTACAAATTAATAGAATTTAATCTTGAATTTATATATCTATAACTATACCTATTTATAAATATAGATATATTTATGTACACACACATGTGTATATATATACATATATATATACATATATATACACATAGAGAAAGGAGAGAGAGAGACAGAGAGACAGACACACACACATACAGAGAAAGGGGAATATAGGTATATTTATACATGTATACCAAAGTATATTTAATTTCAAAATTTCAAAACTTAATTAAGATAAAACTTTTTTCTGATCCCCCCCCCAAAAAAATTTGCCTTAACAAAGATATAACTGACCAGAAAAGGAATACCCCAAAGTTAAGTTTGGGGCAGGGTTTTGTTTTTGTCTTTCCATGAGAATAAAAGCATCCAACTAGGAATTCAAATACCACTGGACATGTGATCCATCTGAAGAAGAAGGATGAATAATCAAAAGAACATTTACCAAGAAAAAGATTAAATTAGCCTAATGGTATAGCCCATTTCCAACAGGGTAGAATTTTATAAATCTTCCCAAATGCTTCTTTCTGCTGCTCTCTACAGACATAAAAGGCAAATGGTGATTTTGTAGTCCCAAATCAATAAAAAAAAATTAAAGCTAGCTTTGGAGTTGGAGCATGGCTCTCTCCTTCTCTAAACCCATGCATGTTTGTTAAAGGAAAATCCCAAATCTCTGTCTCATGTCCAATGAGTCACCTTGTATGAGACAGAAGAAAACCAAAAATAAGGGATTATTTTTTTGCCACTAATCTCATAATCCTTTGGTTTTCATTTGTCTTGAAACCATTTCTTAAGGTATAAATATTATCCCAAAATATATAAGATTAAAATGTATATATAGATTTTCTGCATGATATTAGTGATCACACAGAGTACTAATTCTAGAAATAAGCTTTGTCTAGCTTTCTGTATGTTTTTTTCAGGTTTCAGTCTGAAACAAATTACTAGGAACTGAGTTTGTGTACCCTGAACGTACTTAATAGAGTGTGGTCCTTCAATCTTTAGGGAATCTGCTGTAAATGACATATAAAATTTTTAAGGTTTCCTACAGTGAACCATGTCCCTTCTTAGCAGTGACCTTTGAGATCTCTGAGAAGATAATATGGCCCAATGATAAATCACCTGGATTGTGGTAATTCCACTAAGCTGACAAATACTACCCAAAGATCATCTTTGGACTACAAACTGCTCAGGACAACTTAAAAGCAGTTCACTAAGATGGCCCACCCTCACAAACTACTCCATCAAGGACTTCAGATAAGCCCTGAACTTTCCCATTACACCAAGACTAGACAATAAATGATACAGCTAGCTTTCTCAGAACTTGACCATATCTCAATTTTTTGAGAGTTCCCTAAAGATGCCATCATGTCCAGACAACTAGAAGCAATTTTAAGAACTTAACACCTATATTCTCAAGAGGAGGAGTGGCTTGTTTTTGGTAATTCAGTGGGTTTATGGATGTTTGTCGTTGTTTAGGGAGGTAGTTTACAAGGTGTTATTGGTCAAGGTCAGAGAGGAAACTAAGCAAAGGAGATTAGATTCAGGAATATCCTTCTGAGAAAAAAAGTAGGGGGGAGTATGGGTGTAGCCCCAAGCGGTTGGGATTATAGTAGATTATTGAATCTACTTTTAGACTAAAAAGCAACTACTAGTCTCATTGGTATGGCAATTTGATACAAATTTAAGGCTATTTTTGAACATACTGTAAGGTATTGTACCTATGCAACTCATTCAAAATTGTAATGTAAAGTTCTAGTCCTTGAAAGCTACTCTTAGAAACTATTTAGGATAATTAAGATAACAATCAAATTTGTAGCAAGGGTTTCAAGGTAGACAGAAACACACTTTATTTAGCCTCCTATATTTTAGATCAATAGGTAGTCTTCAAACACTTCAGAAATTTACAGAATATACCATTTAAGATGTTTTAATAACATAAGGCTTTTCACAACAGTGAGATATGTCTGCTCCTGGCAGCTCCAACAGTCCCCTCATTAGCCCTTCTAAAATGATTCAGACACCAAAGTGCCTACTGTAAATGCAAAGTCCCGGGGGATTAGGCAGGTGAATGCCCCAGATACCCCTGCATCCATGTCCAATATGTAAAGACAAAGAGGCTTGACATTGGAAGATTATTGTTCCCATCTTAAGAGAAGAAAGGGATCAATCTTTGACAGGACTGAGACTACCCAAGGAAATTTACTGGCAGACAAATTACAAAGACAGCCTTATCAATCTCTTGAGAGTTAATTCTTTCCCCCTAAAGGCAGATAGAAATGGAACTTTCTACTTTGTTTTTACTAAGTACACTCTGATTTTATGAATATGTGTTATTGGTGTTGTCAATAAGTGTTTTCAGATAAATGTTTTTGTCACTTTGTTTCTAAGACAGCTCTATGCTTGGGAATTTCTCCACACATAGCCCAATAGCACAGCGTAGTGGAGAGACTCCTAATTTAAAGAACTGGGAGCATCCACAGACCCATAGCTTACCTCTCCAGTTAGAATCTTCAGTGTGTGGATATATTAGTTGCTATAAACTTTAGTAGCTAAATAATGCTGATACATGAGCCTTGTCAAAGATATATATTGATTTTGATGTTATCAGCAGCTTCTCCAGGTGGATAAAGGTCTAAGCCACTAAAATTAAATTTAACTTAAGAAGTTATTCTTTTTTTTTTTTTTTTTTACCAATTTGAGTCTCTACAGCCTCAAGAGCATCTTAAAGACAAGGCTGTTTACACCTATAAACTATTAAAAGACTAAATTTAAAAAATTCTACAAGAAACAAAGGCTGTCTTAACTTCCTAAATATAAAAAGTAAGTCCTATTCATAAGTCCACCAGTAATTATAACCTTATTTTATGTTTTGACTTTCTTCATTGTTTTTATCATTGTTGGTATTAGTGGTTACTGCCTCACAATATTTTTCTTTAAATCTGTTTCATCTTGAATTATTAATTAAGGTTGTTTTCTTATTTTATCAGATTCTCAGTATGACTATCAGTGTTTTCTTTAAAAGCAAAAGCAAAACCAAAATAGTCTAGTGCTGTGGGATGTCCTGTAAGCTGTGAATATGTGTTGTTCTGATTGGTTGATAAATAAAGCTGCATTGGCCTATGGCAAGGCAGCTTAGAGCCAGGCAGAAATCCAAGCAGATAGACAGGAAGAAAAAGGAGAGGCAGAGAGATGCCAGCCTGCCACCCAAGGAACAACATGCCAGCAAACTGGTAATCCACAGAACACATGGCAAAACATAGATTAATAAAAATGGGTTAATTTAAGTTATAAGAGCCATATAACAAGAAGCCTGTCAATTAATGTAAGCCTCTGAGTAATTACTTTTTAAGTGGCCGTGGGACCATGGCCCGGGCTGGAGAAACCTTCCCACTACAGTCTAGTGTATTAATCCTCCAGGAATAAGCTACACAAGAATGGGTCTCTTAATTGCAATCATGGTGGAGACTTTCCTAGGCTTATGCACTTTCTGGGAACCTATCTGGGTATTTAATGATGTAATATTGTTTAGACCTAGATGTCAAAAAGATTCAACCAGAAGTTCCACCCCTCCTGACACAGTTCATGATGCTGGAAGTTATTGTACATGCTACAAGAGGAGAAAAGTAATCATTAACACAGCTATAAACCCTGTACAGCAGTGACCTGTGTAAGATATGCATGTACAACAGTGACACAAATGTTATGAGAGTAAACAACCACCATTAATTGGGTTTTTTAGCCCACTCCATAAGATGGAATCCCTACCTGACACTGCTAACAGGTACAATAACCTGAAACTACAGAGTTCAATGAGATCAATGGACAAAACTCACTATTATTATTCTACAAAAAAATAGCAGTAAAATGACTCCTAATGGTATATTTCTATACCTATAAATCAATGCATTGCACAGCCATCATCAGAGAAGCTTCTTCTTGTTTTTTTATGGTACTGGATATAAAGAAACACAACTGAACAAGGAAGAGACTGAGAGATTTTGGCACACTCATCATTAAATGGGTTGTCTTTACCAAATCCCTCTTCTCCATACTAAGGCATCTTAGATGTGGAAGAGGAAGCAGAAATATAAAAGCCAAAATTGTTGGATGACTTCAAGGAAACAGCATCTCCCATACGTAACAGGACTGCAACAAGAAGACCTCATTGAGATTGTGACAGTACACAGAGGACCTCTTAGTCCAGACAAAATCCCAGCACTTAGAAGGGGAGGTGGAAACAAAGACCCACCACTCACCAAGAAGTTAGTTACAGTTGATGCCTTCTGGGAAAAGGAAAAGGAGTTCTCTCTCCAGTGGCTTGTGCCTGGATATATCAACCACATTCCAAGCAGGCCCCATTCCTAGGAGTTGTCCAACACAAAGTGAACTCCAAGTATTTTTTGTGGCCTTTTTTTCATTTTGATATTTTTTACTTATTGCTTTTTGTTTGTTTTTTTCTTTTTGAGGGAGGGAGAGACAGAGAGGGAGCAGGTGAATGAACATGAAGTTGGGTGGGAAGGGAGGTAGAAAGGACCTGAGAGAAATTAGGTGAAGAGAAAGAATATGATAAAAGTTTTATTAAAAATTAAATTAAAAATCAGCATAAATATTTTAAATAAGAATCACAAAAGAATATGAGTTTGGCATGCATAAACTGCTCATTGTAATAATTTTAAAATAACATCTCTCCCCACACATGAGTTCCCTTAACACTCAATCAGAAAATAGCCATTTAAGTGTCTTGAATAAATTCTCTCAGAACTAATGAACATAAAGCATTTTATTTTCATGAAGACTCATTTCTATTCTAGACTTTTCTTTTCAATGGGAAAATTGTGATTTTTTTGTCTTTTCATTAAAGTTAAATTGGCAAAAGAAAAGAGATTTCTGATGGATTTTTCTTCAGTAAGCCACTCATATATTTATATTAATCAATTATATTTGGCTCAGGCAATTCTAATAAATGGCTTTATATTGCCTTATAAATACAATCTATTAGTCAAATTTACATGCCATTTTTAATGTACTTACTAATGCTAGAATAAAATTGTGCTTAAAAATCATTTCTTTAGGGTAAGAAAAAGAATTAAGCAAACATTGTGTAAATATGTACTTAATAATTAGCATCTGCTAGCTTCATTATGTAAGACTCAAATTCTACTTATATAAAGTATTTTATATGACAAGAATATAATATATTAACTATGGTATATGTTGCACAAAACCAAGAAGCCCATTTTACTAAGAGAAAATGTTGTCAAAGATAACCAAATGTCCATTAACTGCGGCTTTACCTGGAGAAAGAAAGGTAACTTAGGTTTCATGACCAGAACAGAGCACTACAGAGCTTACTACAGAGCTTACTACAGAGCACAACAAAACTTACCTTACTCTGCTTGTCAGGTTCACCTGCCACCTCTAACAAGAAATTCCTGTCCTTTTAGACTAAAATAAAAAATACAATTTCTATAAAATACACTGTGATGAAAGAGTCATTCCACCACAGAGCTGGATTGTTCCATCAGTCACTCAATCATATATTCATTCCTTACTTATTGGTCATTATTTGAAAATATTTCAAGCATTATTGAAAAAATTCCTGCAACTAGTTACTATATGAAATACTTTTTAATATGTTTATATCTTTATTTTCATTTACCTTACCACTGTGTTGTTACAGCTACTTGTATTGCTCAAATACATTTTGCAGATCTCCCTCTCTCAAACTTTATTTAATATCCCTTTCTCCACTTTGAATAGTCTCTTGTTTTCCTAAATAACATCTTAAAAAATCTTCAAATCCTACATCTATCATAACTGTATATGTGAAATATCCTCAGACTTTCTCTTAATAACCAAATCTTTATCACTGCAGAAGTCTTTTGCATTTTTCTGTAATTCAACCTCTCTGCCCCTCTCTTTTGTATACTTTCACCAGCCTGATATTCATTATTTATTAACTGCATACTAAATCTCATAACATACAAGCTGCTGAGCCATGAACAATGGACTTAAAGGAATAACTTCTAATTTTGACTTCTTAAGTGCTCACACATTAGTGGAAGACTAGAATACTGGAACAGCTACAATGACCTGAGTACCATGAAGAATTATAGCAACCTGTTTTCTAAAAAAAAAGATTTGATAATTCAAAATTATAGATATAATTTTCCAATATCATGTTTGAACATATGAGAAAATTATTGAATGACTTAATTAAGATGATATACTTGTACATTATTATACATTCTTGTTTTTAAAATATTACATTTATTTATTTAGAAAATGTGTATGTATGTGTTTTGTTGTGTGTGTGTGCATGATGAAATTCACAAGACAAATTATGAAATTCAGTTCTCTCCTTTCAAAGCATGGATCTCAAGAATCAAACTCAAGAAACAATCTCACACATATTTAATATGAAGACACTTCAAATATTTTCTCTCCTGATTTTCATATAAATTATATTCATATAAATCATATAAAATCATTTATTCATAGATATCATACAAATTACATAACTGTCTAATTTTTATGTTATACAATGATTTCATGAACTTATTCTTCTGTCCAAATAAAATTTCTTTACTTACTTTTGTACTAAGCTTAGATTCCAGATGTGAGTTAGATCATGGTACGTTCTTGGGTCTGTTTTATTCCATTTAATATTATACAAGGTTCTCTTTCTACCACTGCAAATGAAACGGCTTACACCTTTCTAAAAGTCAAATTGAATTCCTGTGGATGTAGACTGGATCAAGGTTTCTCTTTTCATTTATCCCTAACTGGAATCAGATTGCTTCCTTATTTTGGCTGCTGTGAAGAAGGAAGCTGTGATGATCACTAGAGAGCAGCTATCTCCTTGAGATACTGATTTAATTTCCTTGGATATGCTCAGTTGTAGGATTTCTGCCTCACACTATGGCTTTGTGGTGATGTTTTGAAAAGCCTCCATGAGGGTTCCCATGAAGGCCAGGGAGCAGCCTTCCTGTAGTGTGTACTTTTTCCCCACTCTATCAACATTTGCCATCTTTTTTTTTTTATTCTAACAGGAAAGAACACCAGTTTCAAAGACATGAATTTACATTTTCTCATCCTAGTGGTTTCATCATTTTTTTGTGTGTGTACTTTTGAATATCAGTGTGTCTTATCCTCAAATTGCCTTTTCATGTCCTTTATCCTTTTTAAATCAGACTATTTGTTTTATGGCAAGGAAGTCATTTAGATATTATTCCTCGTTGGATAAATATTTGCAAATACTTTCAGTAATTCTTATTGAGAGAATCCCATGTGTCTATTTTTGTTTTTTATATGTGTTTTGGGGTTCATACCTAAAAATGTCATTGTCCAGCCAGAAGAAAGTCATGATTCCTCCACATTCCTACTTTCACAGCTTCAGTTTTTAACAAAACAGTGTTTAAACTATTTATCTTGGTGTCTATAGATAATGTGCCCTGAAGGGTTAAATTTTACTCTGTATATGGGTCTTTAGTTTTGTACAAATTTATTAAAGATATTATTCTTCCTCCCATCCTGTGATCCCGGTATCTTTTTGGAAAATTAATTGACCATTAAAAGAGAAACTTACTTTTGATTTTCAAAATTATACCCACTGGTCTATATAGATGTTTTAATGTTAGTATGATAGCAGTTTAATTACTGGAACTTTTCAATATATTTAGAAATGAGATAGTGTGATATCTTCAATTTTCTTCTTTTTGTTGAGGTTGCTCTATTTGGAGTTGTGGTGTATTGAATAAAAATAGCATGCATTTAATTCTATTGTTTTCAGGATTTAGTTCCTTTTTGAATAATTTGGAATCTCAAAATAATTTCAACAAATAAATGTATGGAAATATACTAAATATACAATTTTGGAGATCATGTGACAAATCAAGGGGAGGGAAATATGTAATCACCTAAATTATGCAACTAATTGAATTAGCACATTCCATATTTAGTTAATTGAATTGTCATTTTCCAGATTGAAATGAGGAGGGCCTTTTTTTTTTTTACGATAAGCTATTAAGAAACTCTGCACTAGTTAAAACACTTTTATAGTTTTGAGAATTTCATATGAGTATTATATTTGCATCATTTCTGCTTCACATTCTACCTTTCAACAAAAGTGCCATTATTGCACCATTGGAGGTATCTTGTCTAGTCAGTCACTGCTGTTTTTGTAGGCTTTTTAAAGGAATATTTTTAGTAAATAAACTAAAGCATGGAACTTGGAAGGGACTTTCATTAAATAAAAGAGCAAAACATAATAATTAAATTTATGTATAAAAATAAATGATGGTCTTCATTTGGAAGTAAGCAGAAAGCTAAGAAAATCATTAATGATCCATATTAAAATTCATCACCAATTACCCTTATGTTTCCATCGTAACTGAATGTTTCTCTTTAAGTCAGGGCTGTATAGTTGCTGTGACTCAGAAGTAGAATCTTCAGCTAGTCAGTTTTTAGGCCAGTGTCCAACCTACATCCTATTTTCCAGGAGAGTATATGAAAATATGGTTCATTAAGTGCTGTACTGAGTAAACAGCAGTCATTTTCTTTCTAAGAATCGATAAATCAAAAAATTTTCCAAAGTGCTTCACAACATCCATTCCATGAATGATGGATTAAATAAAGTACAGCAGGGTGGATTTCAGGAATGATTTTGCTATATGTCAAGAAATAATTGTGTGAGTGAAGTTATTTTAAATGAATATACAATTATAGGAAGACATACATACAGATCATACGTAAAATCATACTCTGTGATTTTGACACTTAGTTTGCTATTTTATTGAGTAGCAAAAGAGATTAGTCCTATAATTATTACATTTACATAACAGATTAATGGAACTCAATTCCTGAGTATTAAAGATATTTATTTTCCTTATTATTCAGATATAAGAACTGTGTTTTATATTAGAGATCTAAAAATGACTGAAGAGTTTGGCTGGGATGCAATAAGAAAGCCAACACCTTAATGTTTTCTGAATTTAGATGTATTGCCTTCCTAAAAGACCAAGTTTAAAGATAAAACACATTTCATATTCTAGGTTTGTATAAACTTAAGAGTATTTCTTCCATAAGCACTCATTCAAATATATAAGGCTTGTTATTAACATATGCTTAGTTCTGAAATTTTATAGATTGTGAACTTATTTCCATGAAGAACTTTCATAATGTATTTGAAGAGGCAGTCAAATATTACATTCAGTTCCTCTTCCAAAGAACATTTTATTACAAAATTTGATAGTAACAGAACAGTCATACAGGAAGTATCTAGCACTTGTCTGAGGTTTAAGTCTCCATTAAATTTGAGGACTATATTACAAAAGAATAAATTGGCAGCTAGTTGGCCTGGATGTATTCCAGTTCTTCAGCAAAGTTAAGCAAATGAGAATTATCATTCCCTGTTGCCTGAATGGCATTGTGCTAACCAGCACAACTTTGGGTAAAGACTTATGCTTTAGTACTCATGATTTACTGAAACATTAACAACTGGGAAGCAACATATAAATAGCTGCCTTAGTTAATAAAATTACATCTGAAAAGTCTACACAAGGTTATTTTATTTCTTCTTCCAATGTTTTGAAAAAATATATAAGAACTGATAAAATGACATTTATCATGTGACAATAAAGTCAAAGTAGTTCTTTGCATTAGATAAGAAGATAGGCCTGATAAATTGCCTTTAAAAAACACCTGCCTCTGTTGTGATCCCAAGAACCACACTGACATGTGGAAAGAACCCTTTCTCACAACTGCTTCAGTCTTTAGATTTTCACTTTCATTGTTGTTAATGTATTTGTAGCAAAGTTATTGATCTCAGATTTACATCTTTTCTGTTTATTGTCTGTAATTTGTTTAACATTTTGAGCTATTTTAACACTGTGAGAAGAAATACTATACTCGGAACGCTTTCATCATACTAGCTTGCATAATTTTTGCTGCATTTCCCTGAACTTTCCACACAAAAATAATGGATGATGAAGGCAAACATCTATGGATTTTCATGAGAAAACGCATCCTTATTCATTCCTTAGTTTTTTTTTCACTTGAATCTTCTTTGCTAAACAAATTAAATAAGACAAATGATATCATTGTTGCTTTTCTCAGATTTACAACTGTGATTCTAGCAGTTTACAGAAGCTTGTTAGTAGAAACAGCAAATAATGAAAAACTTCTATTTTTGTATCCTTTGATTCTATATTTTTCCAACCACATGCTAGCCCTAGTTTACAGTAAGGGTTTGAGACATGCAGAAGATTAGCAAAACAAAATCCTATTCTGAGTTAATTCATCTTTTAAAGGATAGAAAGGAAAGACAATTTAACTATGTGCCATTTAAAATTACATTATTGAGCCAATGAAATGGATAGGCAAGGAAAACTGATTGCTTTTTTTTTGATTCCCTGGAACCACATCCACATGGTGGAAGAAAAAACCTGTCTCCTGAAAGTTTTCCTGTGACTTTTACATGAAGAACATTGCATGTCTGCCCCACAATAAATAAATACACAAATGTAAAAAATTGAAACTGGCCGGGCGGTGGTGACACACGCCTTTAATCCCAGCACTTGGGAGGCAGAGGCAGGGGGATCTCTGAGTTCAAAGCCAGCCTGGGCTACCAAGTGAGTCCCAGGAAAGGCGCAAAGCTACACAGAGAAACCCTGTCTCGAAAAACAAAACAAAACAAAACAAAAAAAAATTGAAACTGAATTATCAAATGAAGGAAATAAAATGATATATCAATACATATTGTAATATATTATATTACATGTACATGTTTAATATTTGTCTATATGCCCATAAATATGCATATGAAGAATATTTAACTTCTATCATTGGCATACTTTAAAGTACACGTAAATAGTACCATGTAGAATCACATCACAGATAAGTGTTACTGAAACATGTTTTTGATATCAAGAAACATTTCCTGAGTACTGTCTGCATTGCTTTATATATGTGTAACTTTATTACTTTCACAATTAATGGACTATCAACACAACATTTTTTCTTAGGTTTTCCAGGTGTGTTTATTGCTTGTAAAAAAGGAAAAACAGATGGTGAGGCAAAGGTTCTCTCTTAGCCTCTGCCTACTGTGTTTTAAATACAGTTCTTGTTAGAAGAAATTAAAACCTTCACAAGGTGGTGGGGCCTTATTTATTTAAAACTATAAATAGCACTCAGGAAGACCACTGTACAGCAGGAATGTACTTAGGTCACACAGTAGTCTGCTCAGAGGACAGAAATATCAGTAATATTCCATTTTTGGGGATTTAATTTTTAATCTTACAGTAAATATGTTCTATGTCATCATAATACAAATACATATTGTTATGTATATATTAGAAGTCGGCCAGAAAAGTAATTTAAACATTTAATTTATGAGACTTTATAATACTGATTGTTGCATGAATCCTAAGTGGTCTCATAATAAAAACCCAGAGCCAGATATCAGGGTGAAAGCTGAAAGATCAGAGAAGCAGAGCAGCCAGCTCTTAACTCACCAACTCTTCAGCCTGCAAGAGCCTGAAAAGACCTGAGCTCCTGCCTCCTCCTGCCTTATATTCCTTTTTCTGCCCAGTCATACCACTTCCTATCTCAACCTCTCTAGTGCTGGGATTAAAGGCATGTGATCCCACTGCTGGAGTTAAAGGTGTGTGCCACCACTGCCTGGTTGTTTCTCTTTTAGATTAGATTAATCTCACGTAACCCATTGCTGTGGGATGTTCTGTATGTCCTGTGGGAGCCCTTCTTGGGTTCTTTGTGGCGTTACCCAGCAGGTCCGCATAGAGGATGATTAGGACCATGGGCCTGAGTGCAGGTGTTTGAGATGGTCTGCACTTGGCTGTGCTGGGGGATGGTCTTTATGTCAAGTTGTTTTGATTGATCAATAAATAAAACCTGATCGGCTGTGGCTAGGCAGGAAGGATAGGCGGGACTAACAGAGAGGAGAAATAAAAGAACAGGAAGGCAGAAGGACTGACTGCCAGATGCCGCCAGCACAAGAAGCATGTGAAGATGCTGGTAAGCCACGAGCCATGTGGCAAGGTATAGATTTCTAGAAATGGGTTACTTTAAGATATAAGAAAAGTTAGCAAGAAGCCTGCCACGGCCATACAGTTTGTATGCAATATAAGTCTCTGTGTTTGCTTGGTTGGGTCTGAGCGGCTGTGGGACTGGCGGGTGACAAGGATTTGTCCTGACTGTGGGCAAGGCAGGAAGACTCTGGCAACAACCCATTGTGGCCTTGAACTCACACATATCCAGATGCATCTCTGCCTCTACCTCCCGAGTGCTAGGATTAAGAGTGTGTGCTACCACTGCTTGGCCTCTATGTTTAACCTAGTGGCTTGTTCTGTCCTCTGATCTTAAGGCAAATTTTATTTGTTCAAAATATTACCACAATTGATCATATACAAACAGGCATGTTTTGCATTTACAGATTCCTATGCGGGCATTCTCTTATTCACTTATTTGTTTCCAGGCACTGAATAAGCAGAGTTGTTATTGCAAGGCTTGGCATGGGAATTGTAACACTGCAAGAGCAGGTGTTTATGGAATATTCACCTGGGTTTTTATCAAATGAGGGTCATTGAAATAATTACACGTAGGTCTCTGCAGCATTATGCCTCACATCTTTCTAGATCCCATTGACCTTCCCAGTGATGCTAGAGTTGCCATTTATGCAGTGCCAGTATCTGAAGCATCCTGCAGTGAACAAGACAAAGCCCTATTAAGCAGGAACTGCCTTAATATGTTGCCAAAATTCAGTTTCCCTTTCCCATCCCACACATTTCCAACCACTGTCATTTAGCACTTCTTTAGTCTGACATTTTTATTACCACTTGACAAGTAACTACCTTTCGATCAAAGACAAGCTGTAATTTCTTTAAGGGACAGAGTATACCCCTCCTCTGAGCTTAGAACAGAGTTTCTTGTTCCTCTAGAACCCACTGTGCTATCTTCATGATTTCCAGAAGCAAACGGAATACAGCACTGGCTTTTTGGAAATGTAGGCATGTGACATACTTCAGATTTCATATAAAATCTCACTGTGTGCTGTGTTAGGAGATTACTAAAAGGTCACAGTCATCCTGACAACTTCACTGTAACATTTAGAAAGTTTCTAATTAATCACACCAGTCCTGACTTTTTCCCTGTACACTTTTATTAATTAGAGTGAGAGGCAAACCCAGATACATGGATTGTATTTATCTGTCATGTACACTGGAAAACAAAGTTAACCAAATACCCAAAGAAGAAGATAATAATAACTTACTTTCATAGTCTTTCTGCATTGTTGGTTAACTTATAACTCATCAGAATTATGATGGCAGACAGTACCCTGTTTCATCTAACAGCAATGTTCCTTTCGGGAGTAGAGACATCCCCTTTAATAAGCTTCACAGATAAAGGTATGAGTCCTCTGTCCACCTCTCTGTGGCCTGGTGTCAGTGCACAGAAACCTCTGGGTCAGTGAAGGAACACTCAGGTTCATGGCTTGTCAACTTAATTTTCTGATTAAATATTGAGGGTCGGGATGATTCCATGGATAGAACAAACTTTTTGCTAAGATATTGGAGGTAAAAAATCCCGAGAAGCCACATGGTGTTTGACAGCTGACTCTGCTGCTTGCTGCCACTGCCACTGTGGAAATTTCTCCAGAATTAATTCATTCTCTCTCCTCTTGACCACTACAGAAATTAATCTTCAAGTAAAATAAATGTGGGACTTTCCCTTACACTTATTTATTCATAGTCAGTCCATTGTTGAAGTATCCAGCACTTAGCCTGATGCTTGGGAATCAGCAGGTATTTGGAAAACCTTGACAGTTTCCTCAGAAGTCCTGAGAGCATCCTAGAGTCACCCAGAGGGCAGGCTTCATGAATAGAGGAACAGCAGAGAAGCAAATTGCTTCTCCCACCTACAGAGAAAGTTACCCGAGGGCAGGTACTTTCCAGATAATGTAATTCATAAGTTGGTGCATTCAGAGTTCTCACTTTTGCCAGCTGCACCCCAGTGTCTTCCCTGTGGGTTTCACTATTGATGACTTCAAAATCTTTAATCTATGACTTCTTTCTCTTCCCTTGTTTTTACTGGAAACTGTGAACACAAAAGCATAACTCTCACCTCACAGAGGGTAGGAGATAGTTTCTTCTAGAGGCAAATATGAGTGACTGTAGTCTAGGAGTACAGATTCCAGGTGCCCTAACTCCCTTGTCCAAAGAGGTAGCAGTTTCATGATATATTCATAGTAACAGAACATTGAAGATTTTAAAACCAAGGCAGTCTTCAAATACTTTAGGAGAAACATTGGGTAAACAGATTCCCAAAAAAGCCTGGAAATCTCAGCTGTATGTGTCAGGGGCACTTTGAATGCATTCTTAGCCTTTTGACGAGTGGATGCTGGTTCTCTGCACTTTCCAAAGGATTTTCCTAACAGGCACAAACATTTTTGATGACATACAGAGGAAGACAGTGTGTGGCTATTAAGGGAGCTAACAATAGTTTGCCTCTTGACTTGAAACTCCCCAAAGTCTCCACAAACATCAAAGTTCTAACCAGTTAATCAGCCTTTTATTCACAGAACAAAGGCTTCCAATAAGTTTTGCTCAGTATGGAACCACACTGGCTTTGAAAAAATATAGGAATTATAATAAGTATAAATTCTTATTTTAATTAGACTCAATCTGGCTTGCCTTTCTTTCTCAGTGGCAGTCTCTGTGTGCACTCAAAGGGACCCGTATCCTGCCATGTCTCTAAGGACATTCCGTTAGAAACACTGTGCACCCTGCCTCTCCTATGCAGGAGGAAAATTGCTTTTAATCTTGGGTTATTTTTCCTACAATCTTTAAAAATAATTTAAATAAACAAGATTTTGCTGTTCCACATATTAAAACTGATACTCCACTCAGCATTCACTTCCTTATGAACATGAAAATTCTTATTGCAATTGTTAGGACATTTTCCAAGGAGACCTATTATGTTAAGCCCATAAAATACCATTGCCTCTCTCACTTTCAATCCTCTCTATCATCAAATAGGCTGAATTGAATTTAAAATTAAACATTTAAAATTTTCTGCCAGGCATTACATTTAAAAAAGGATGAAACAAGAGAGGAATGAATTCTGGGTGCTGGTTTAGTTCAATGAGTTTTAAAATTTAAATACATTCATCCATGTTCCTTAGGCTCCCATAGTGAGTATCTCTCAGGCATGTAAAAATGTTTAACTTTCCCTTCCTCTTTTATGCGCAGAATTGTATAGTTTGGGATCACAAAGAGCACAGATGTTACATGTTCAATGACTCCTTGGTGATTTGGAAACGGACACTTTCCTTCTGATAATATTCCCTGTGAAAGGTACACACTTCCCAGAAAAGCAGCTCCTCCTGGGCTCCCATTGGACTCCACTGGACCTTGGTGCAGTGTAATCTATGTACCAGTTAATGGAAATGGGACAAACAAATAAAGACAGGCTTATTCTCTAACTGTAAGTTGAGGTGGGATTCTAATTAGTCTTATAAATAAAAAACAAGAGTCAAATACAGGGGTAATAACCTGAAAGATCAGAGAAGCAGAGCAGCAGCCATCAGAGACTTCTTAATTCCTTTTTTTATATTAAGAAATATTTATTCACTCCACATACCAACCACAGATCCCCACCTCATCCCTCCTCCTGCTCCCCTCCAACCTTTCCCCCAGCTCACCCCCCCATCCCCTCCTCCCAAAAGGTAGGGCCTCCCATGGGTAGTTAGCAAAGCCCAGAACATTCAGTTGAGGCAAGTCTAAGGCCCTGCCCTGCATCAAGGCTGTGCAAGGTATCCCACCATAGGCAATGGGCTCCAAAAAGCCAGTTCATGAACCAGGGATAGATCCTGATCCCACTGTCAGGGGCCCCTCAGACAGATCAAGCTACACAATGTCTAGCAGCATGGGGGGATGGGATGGTCGAGCTGGAACAGGGCAGAGTGGGAGAGCAATGAGGTAGTTATCTTGATAGAGGGAGACATCATAGGGATAGGGAGAAACGTACGAGGGAAGTTCCCAGGAATCCACAGGGATGACCCTGACTTAGACTACTAGCAGTGGTGGAGGGGTGCCTGAGCTGGCCTACCCTGGTGATTCAATTGGTGAATGCTCTGTCATCAGAGCCTTCATGCAGTAACTGATGGAAACAGATGCAGAAATCCATAGTCAAACACCAGGCCAAGCTCCGGATGTCCAGTAGAAGAGAGGGAAAAGGGATTCTATGAGCAAGGGGCATCAAGACCATGATGGGAAAACTTACAGATACAATTGAAGCAAACCTATGGCTTCATGAACTTTGGACCGGCAGGTGTGGAGCCTGCACAGGACTATACTGAGCCCACTGCATGGGTAAGACTTCTTAATTAGTAGAATCCTCAGACGGAAAAGAAGCCGAGATCCTGTCTCTACCCACCTTATATTCCTGTCTCCACTTCCTGATTGTGCTTGGATTAAAGACATGAACTTCTCAAATACTAGGATTAAAGGTGTGAGCCACCACTGCCTGGCCTCTATGGTTAACTAGTGGCTTGTTCAGCCCTCTGATCTCCAGGCAAGCTTTATTTGTGAGAACACAAACAAAATACCACACAACAGTAAGCCTTCTTACTCAATGCTTATTGATGTTAAGTGACTCATAAAGGTTACATTTCATGTTTCCTCTTATTTTCAGGTAAATTCATAATCTGAGCAACTTGATGAATCCTCGTTTATAACAACATAGGAAAAAAACAATTTGTTTTTCTACAGAATTTTACACTCAGTTTAAAAAAATATAAGTAAATATAAGGAAAAGAAGGTACCATGGAGTAAATGTCACACACTACTGTGACACAAGAAAGAGTTTGGAATGAATACTATTTAGCCATAATAAAAATAAAATCCTGTCACTTGAAATAATGTAGATGGAGCTGGAAGAAGTTGTTATTGTAAGTGAAATATACCAGACAGAAAAAAAATCATCTCACTCAGGTATAGAATAGAAAGAAAAAGGAATTTTCTGGCAGTTGAGGGTAGAAAGGTAGCTAGCTACATGAGTTAGGAGAGGTTGAGGTTGAGAGACAGATGGAGAGTTTGAAATATGGATACTGTTTAATATGTATAGGAAGAAGTCTTGATGTGCCCTGTGCAGTGGCCCAATTACTGGCCTCAGTAACGCACTATACATTTCAAATAGTAAGAAGAAAGAAATCTGAATGATACCTCCTTGGAGCTGTGAGACATGCTTAGGAAGAAATATATTTTAAACTTTGTACTATGTCCACAGTGGTCAGAGTTTCACAAGGCATCCTTAAATATGTGGAAGATTCATTTCCACATAGCAGGAAAAATACATTTAAATTTAAAAATCTGGAAAAATGATAATAAATAAAAGAATCCGGTGTTTTGCTTGCT
Organism: Peromyscus leucopus; assembly: GCF_004664715.2. Taxonomy (NCBI): domain Eukaryota; kingdom Metazoa; phylum Chordata; class Mammalia; order Rodentia; family Cricetidae; genus Peromyscus; species Peromyscus leucopus. The sequence continues at coordinate 81,818,810 of NC_051069.1, forward strand.
TCCTTCAGTTCTTTAAATTCTATGAACATACAAAGCAGGATATACTAAAGTTCTGAACTAATATCTTCAATATCACAAAGACAATTTTAGAAATATTAAAATTGCATGACTGAAAATAATCCCATATGGTCAATGATGGTCAAGGTATAAAATGTTATGCATTTTAAGGGTTAAAGATGCAAGTTTAGTCACTCACAATTAATAGTACTGCTAGCTTATATATTCCTACTATCATGAACTTTATCTGTATTTTGGCTTTTTTAGAGAAAAAAATTTCTCATTAGGTTTTATAGTCACTAGTGTAAGAGCATCAACAAAGGCATATTAAGGGAAACCTTAACTTCTGATCAGAATCTCCAGCCTGAGTGAGACCTAAAATTCCATTTGAGAGATTGAATCACCTCGCCTAGTGAACTGGCTACTTCAGATCAACTTGACACAAACTAGAGTCATTAGAGAGAAGGGAGCCTCAAGTGAAAAAAAAAAATGCCGCCATAAGACTCAGCTATATTTGACAGTAGGACCAGTATTTATCCCTAGTGCATGAACTGGCATTTTGGAGTCCATTCCCTACAGAGGGATACCTTGCTCAGCCTTGATGCCATGGGGAGGGGCTTGGTCCTGCCTCAACTTAATATGCCAAACTTTGTTGACTCCCCATGGGAGGCCCTACCCTCTCTGTGGAGTAGATGGAGGGTAGAGTGGGAGCAGGAGGGAAGCATGAAGAGAGGAGGAGCAACTGTGGTTGATATGTAAAATGAAAAAAAAATCTTTAAAATAAATAAAAAGATTCAGCTCTAAGGCATTTTCTTAATTGGTGTCTGATGGTGGAAGGCCTATTCCATTGTGGGTGGTGCCATCCCTGGGCTAATTTTATGGGACCCTATGTTCCATAAAACAACAGGCCAAGCAAGCCATAAAAAGCAAGTCAGAAAGCAGCATCCCTCTAAGGTCTCTTCATCAGCTTCTGCCTCTAGGTTCCTGCCTTGCTTGCATTCCTGTTCTGACTTCTTTTAATAATGAACAGCAATATGGAAGTGTATGATGAACAGCAATATGGAAATGTATACCAAATAAACCCTTTCCTTTCCAAGTTGCTTTGGTCATGGTGTTTCATCATAGCAATATTAACCCTAAGACACCTAGGAACTAGGTCTCGGGAAGATAGGCTCATCTTAAGCAAAGTGAACAAGAGAGGCAGAATCATTCTTGCTATAATGGGATCCTATACTCTCCCTTCTCGGAATTTCTGTCCCCCAGGGCCATTCTTGTGAGCCAAAGTTCTTCTGGATCTGCCTAAATTTTTTAATCAGAAAGGCAAATTATTATATTTTTCTATTTCTTTCAGATGTTGGTCAGAACTTGAGTATGAATCTTTATATGTTATAGCTCCCTTCTCCAAATGTGGCTACTTCTCTGATCTTCATGTTGACTTAAACATCATGTTCTTTTGGCCCTCCCTTCATTCTTCTCCTCTGAGCATCTATTGAGATTTAAAATGTGCATCTTTTGAGAAGATTTCTTAAAAACCTCCAATAATATTGTCCTCAAGCTGAGTTTCTGTGTGAGTCCATTCTCAATTTTTTTTTGGGGGGAGTCTTAGAATCCAAAATGGAACCTTATTTCTTTGGAATCATCTGGCAACCACAGGATGACACTCCCAAAGGCAAGTAACAATCAATATTATTTTTGTATTCTGTGTCATAATTATTGTAATACACCACGCTATCTAAAATCCCTGACAAATCTTTGTCTAGATTAGACCACATACTGGATTCAAAAACTAGGATAGGTTTATGAGTTTTTCTTTCATAAATATTTCCTTTATAAATCCCTTAAAATTCTCCTTTCTCTCCCTGCTGTATAATACTGATCCAACTCCATAAATCCTTTCATTATGATCGGTATTTATCAACATTCAGTTTAAACAGTTGTTGATATAGCTTACATAAGAAACTTAAAAACAAAGTTTTTGTCTGTTTGTTTTGCTTGTTTTACATTCCCATGCCTTTCATCACTAAGTTTTTAAGCAATGTTGTTTCTTTAACACTCAATAAATTCAATCCCTGGGTAAATAGGACAAAAAAACAAAACAAAACAAACAAACAAACAAAACCCAGAAACTTAAAAACACATGGATGGGAAAAGCAGTACATTTTAATGGATGCTGATCCTCCAAGTTGCTGTAAATATGGACTTGGACTAAGTTAGCATATCAACATCCTAGAAAATACAAACAGAAACAACAGTCCACGGCTGGCATATTCTCAGAGTCAATAAAGGAAGAACACTGTAGAATAACACAGTGCAGCCATTCTTCCCGCTCCGGTTTCCTTTTCTTCATAGCTGCTCTTGTACTCCTCTGTAGCCAGCTGTTTCTCTAGAATGGAATCACAATAGGTATAATCAAGACCATGGAGGAGTTATAGCAGAAAGGAAACGGTGGTGAGAAGAGATGGCAAAATTGATGAAAACTTTGAATTTCTGCAGTTTCCTCTTTAAGTAGTAGAGAGAAAAAATTTTAAAAATGCTGTAGAGTTGATTTGAAGCCTGAAATATTTCAAGTTCATGCTGAGTTACATGCTAGCATCATCAATGATAATCAGGCTATAACCAGTGGTGAGTCCTTGCTCAGAAGTTCTGATTTTGAATTCTAATGGAAAGCCTATAAATAGGAGAACCACTTCAGGATTCATTGAAAATAATGGCTAATAGCAAAGAAACCAACAAGAACACAAGTAACAATTGATATTACTTTTATGTGCATACTGCTACATACAAACTCCATCCACATGCACATTATTAGAAATGAAAAAGCCATAAGTACAAGTGCAGTACCAGTGAGTGAATCTAGCCTGGTGAGTTCCTGAAACCGTGTCTAATGGCACTACTTCCAGCCATCAAGCCTTGCTGCACAATCTGTATGCTGATCTTGCCTGGGACAACCTAAAATATTACATCACATACACACAACAAACTAAAATATGAAAACAAACACACAACCCATGAAGGATATCCACTTGTTCATGCCTCATCTTAAATCACAATCTATATAAAAGGCCAAGACAGTATATTTTACCTCAAATCCAACAGCACTATAGAAATGTTCTCCAATAAGAAATACTTAAATGAACTCTAGGACACAGAACAAAAACAAAACAAAACAAAACAACAACAACAACAATCCCATAAAATTTCATCAAACATTTCAAGGAGTTTAAAGAATACTTGAACAAACAGTTCAATCAACTTCAAGAAAGTGACAACAAGTGCCTGAGTGATTGCCCAAGAAAATAAAAACATAAAGCTGAATGACATGACTAGATTGAAAACTGGACTCAAGAGATTTAAACTTTGAAGAGAAAATAAATATATCTCCAAGTACTCACATTAAAATAAAAAAGGGAACAAATAGATGATAGTGATGCAACTTAAGAATCTCTAAAAACAAAAACTAAACAAACCCAGTAGATGAAAGAAATAACAAAAGTTATAGCATAAATGAATGAAATAGAAGAACCAGCTTGAACAGTAAAACAAAAGAGGGAATTTAAATTCTCTAAATTTGGAAAATAACACTTTTAAAAATTATCAATAATTCCAGCAAAGTGATAGAATAAAAAAATTACATTACAGAAATCAGTAACCATTCTATACACCAATGATAAACACGCTGGAAAGGAGAGGAGGTCATGCACACATGCCCTTCACAATAATATTAAAGAGTACCTAATAATAAACTTAATCAAGAAGCTGAAACATCTCCTGAATGAAAACCTCAAAGTTTTGAAAAGATTACATAAGACACTAAAAAGAAGAAAGACCTCTCTTGCTCACTCCTTGATAGAATTAATGTGAAATTGAGCATTCTATAAAAAGCAATTTACAGGTTCAGTTACTCATACTCAACATACCCAAAACATTCTTCACCAAAAACAAAAGCCAAAACAAAACAAAAAGCTTCCTAAGTTTGTATGGAACCACAAAAGACCAAGGACAGACAGAGCAAGCATGAACAAAAGGAACGATGCTAGGAGGATTACCATTCCAGGCCTCATGATATATTACAGAGACGTAGTAATAATAACAATATGTTACTGGTACAAAAAGAGGCACGTAGACTAATGGAACAAAACAGAAAATGAACAACAGTCTTTGAACATATCATCCATCAAGCAGACTGTGTCTCTGGTAAAAACAAAACAAAATGAAACCAACCAAACAAACAAAAACTTACCAATCATATTGGCTGAGTAAAATGATAAAAACATCCATATATTTGAACCATGCAATGAAGGTCAAGGGAAAATAATTCAATGTTTCATTGTAAAAGTATAATAATCCACAGCTTTATATTTATAAACTAGTCTGAACATCTTTTAAAACAATTAATTATGCCTACACCATTTATGATGTAGCTTCAAAGTGTGCCTGGCTTTATAAGGACCCCACCAAATAAACTTGACTGATAAGATTCACGCTATTGGGCTTTTGCATGATGTCAGATGAATATATTAATATTAAATTCTATTATTTCTTATTTTCATGGAGCCAACGACTATCTGTCAGAAAGAATAATGGGAGATGTGAGATAACTGCTGTCAAACTTATGATCGAAAAATTATTTTCATTGTGACCATAAATTACAGCTGCTCCCTCTTGCTGAGCTAGCATTCTCTGACACCCTTTGCAGAAACAGATTCTAGAGAAATACTTTGTACAACCTAGTCAAAACAATAGATAAGGAGGTTTCCAATTTTGAACATCAATCAATCAGGAAATAGAACTCTGGGCTCCCAAATTAGTACTTAAATGTTATGATGAAAAATCACATTACACTGCAGAATAAGATTGGGGTAACCTAATTATAGCATTCATATGTCACACTCATGAGTAAGATCATGGGAAATCAAACAGTGGGGCCAGGCTCAGTAATGTGAGTCTTAACAGTTCAGTATCATTTTGAAAATGCTCCAGATGCTGAGGGAGAAGTTATGGACAACAAGGGTAAATGAAGCACCAGGCATCAGAGCTTGCAGCTGATCTTTCAACTAGTTGTCTTCTCAGTAATTTATGTGGACCATGATAAGACACAGATTTGATTTTGAAAATTCCAGTGGTGCTAATGAAATATATACGTAAGAAACACATTTTATAGGTCTCATGAAGGTGCTCAAACTAGATAGTCCACACCTAGATTATTTCATTGATTATGCTCAATAGAAAAACCAAAATACACCAAGCCACTCTACCATTCAGAGAGATTTAATTGAAATGGACAAAAAGGACAATCCACTTTCTGTCCCAGAAGAGCAACTGTGTTAGTCAGCTGCCCAACACTGTGAACATAATTGAAATGATGGCCTCAGGAGTGGGAATGGCTTGTTTTGGCTCCCTTTTTTCAGAGATTTTAGCTTGGCTTGGTGTTTGTTTGGCCTCTGGTCAGGCAGTGAATCATGGTGGATGTACATAGCATTTGAAACCACTCATGACATATAGCTGGCATTGAAAAAGAGAGACAGTTGTGTAGGTATGAGTATCTCCACTGGGCCATCCCTTCCTCTCCTGTGTCCCACTAAGACCTCTTATGACCTCCCAGTAGCACGAGAAGCTGAGGGGGAGCTTTGTAATAAATAGATCTCTCATACCCTATCTGTAACAACACTGTGATTGGTTTGCCAAAGTTCATAATTAAAGATGGATTTTTTTATTAGATATCCCGTTATCTCAGATGAAATAATATATGTGAAAATACAAATATATTTTAATGGTTTCCATGTCATCACTTTACACTTTAGTATAATCCTACTTGTTTCTAACTCTTTTATGAAAAATACAGATACTTAAGAAGAGCTTTGATCATTCAGGATTTCAAAATTTCTAAATTACATAGATATTTTCCATTTTACTCTACCATATTTACCAAATAAAAGTGCCAGTAGGCACATTACCTTTCCATTTCAATTTTTGAAGTGATTTTTTCATAATTATAAATTTAAATAACAGAATAACTGATCATAAAAGTATTCATATGTGCAAAAATGCCAACAGAACTAGATTCAGGCTTAAGAAGGATAATTTTTTTGTATAGTATGTGTGAAGAGGATGAGGAGAAATGCAGTTAAATTTCAGTGAGCAGAATATTGGAATACTGTGTGGGATGGAGAGTTAAGAAATGGTACAGAATTAAAACATTAGCATGGATTCACTAATGAGCTTACTGTGCTCCCCATGCAATCCAGCCTTAGAAGGTTCACTGAGGAAAAACTGGACATTTTTTTTCTGTTTTGTAGAAATCCCAGAAACTTGTATATTGATGATAGTAATGGTAAAAATGAATAAACCAGTATTATTTTTGTAGTAGAGCCTGACACTTGACTAAAGTCCATTACAACAGTTAGTAGCTGTGTGTGTGTGTGTGTGTGTGTGTGTGTGTGTGTGTGTGTGTGTAATGTATACTGTATTTGTCTCTAAGAATTGTTCCTGATATGTGTGTGGAATTCTTAAATGCTATGGGAATTATTTTACAAACATGTACTTCTCATGTCAAAATACAAAAACATATATCCATGTTATTGGGATTTGTGGGGTGACAGTAACTACAGAGCACTACCAAAAGAAATATCTCTGAGAATTAAGTAACTTTCTTGATAGTTCCAATTAAAGATACCACTTAATGCCAAAATGAGTATTCAAAGCTACCGGGAAAGAAAAATACACAGAGAAAATAGAATCAGCCTTACAACTTACCGGAGTGTTTAGATGGGATTTCACAGGATTTCTGTAATTCATATTGGTTTATAACCTGTGGCATTTTAAAATATAGTGGCGAGAAATGTGGAATTCATGACGAGTTTAAATCACTCTTTGCTTAGGGTTATTTCTAGGTAAAGGTTATGTTGGTCTAGCAAAGAAAGCTCACAGCTTCAAAACTACATTCTTATAGCATATGATGAACATAGGAAGACTGGCTTTACAGAACATAATTATTACAAAGATTGATGACAGCTTATTCCCTTAGGACTTTATATCTGTAGTTAACTTCTTGATGACTCTTTCAGAGTTCATCCTGTACAATGATTCACCTACCCACCCCTTCCCCTAAAACGGCACTATTTCATACCACAAACCTACTTGTCATCTTTAGAACTTACTATAGCATATACTCAGTGCTGTATTGTTATTCCTTAAATTCCACAGTAGACCTAATAAATGAAAAGAGTAGATACATTTTATTTATTGCAGAAGTCTAGTTCTAAACCAGATACCCACTTGTGTAATAGGCAATCACTCAATTTTTCAAATAAACAAAAGAACAACAGAATGAATGAATAGATGAATTTAATTCCCTATTTCTAGCTCTAAGTAATCATAAAACATAACTGAGCACTAGTGTATTTGGTAGCTCTTATTTCCCAATATTGAGAAACTGTTTCTCACTCTCTGTACTTGATCTAGTAATTTTTCAAGGATGAAACAACAGAAGTAAATTTTAGAGAATAATGCTTTTATTATGGGAGCACTTTGAGCATGTTGTGTAATTGGTAAGGTGAACATGTTCCCATTTAAGTACTGAGTGTGTGTGAGATGAAGCATGCCTCATTCTCCTGGAAAGCAGATTCAGTGTGTTTCATTCCACTGTAGAAGAGATGCAGTGTGCTCATTCCATTGCCGAGCAGATGCAGTATGCTTCATTCCACTGTAGAAGAGATGTAACATGCTTCTATCACTGTAGAACAGATATAGTGTTTCGTTCCACTGCAGAACTGGTAAAGCATGATTTATTCCACTGCAGAGAAGATGGAGTGCACTTCGTTGAACTTTTGAACAGATTAAACATGCTTTAGTCACTGTAGAACAGATGCAATGTTCTTCATTCCACTGTAGAACAAATGCAGCATGCTGTATTTGACGGTAAAACAGATGTGGCGTGCTTCATTCTACTATAAAGCAGGTGTGCAGTGCACTTCAATCACTGTAGAACAGATTCAGTATGCTTCAATCACTGTAAAACATATGCAGTGTGCTTCAATGACTCTAGTACTTAAGTAGTATGTTTCAATTACTGTAGAACATACAGTGTGCTTCAATCACTGTAGACTTCACAGTGTACTTCAATCACTGTAGACTACACAGTGTACTTCAATCACTGTAGAACAGATGCTTTACACACTTACATAAAAACAAATTGTTCTTGATCATCATAGTATGGACCTAAAAGGTGGGCCTAAATACTTTTGTTTGTAAGTATGACCCCTACATAGATGATTGTTTCTTTTGCCACATTTTAATAAGGGTCAAAACATTCTCACATGCATTAGGCCTGACAAAGCTTCCTCCCCCTCCTACCCTCTACCATTGATGTATAATTTCTTGAGTCCCTTATATATTCTGGATATCAGTCCTCTGTCAGATGTGGGGTTGGTGAAGACCTTTTCCCATTCTGTAGGCTGTCGCTTTGCCTTGTTGAACGTATCCTTCACTCTACAAAAGCTTCTCAGTTTCAAGAGGTCCCACTGATTAATTGTTTCTCTCAGTGTCTGTGCTACTGGTGTTATATTTAGGAAGTGATCTCCTATGCCAATGCATTCAAGACTACTTCCTACTTTCTCTTCTAAGCAGGTTCAGAGTAGCTGGATTTATGTTGAGGTCCTTGATCCACTTGGACTTAAGTTTTGTGCACGGTGACAGATATGGATCTATTTGCAGCCTTCTACAAGTTGATATCCAGTTATGCCAGCACCATTTGTTGAAGATGCAAATTCTTTTTTCCATTGTACACTTTTGGCTTCTTTGTCAAAAATTATATGTTCATAGGTGTGTAGGTTAATGTCAGGGTCTTCAATTCTATTCCATTGGTCCACATGTCGGCTTTTATGCCAATACCAAGCTGTTTTTATTACTGTAGCTCTATAGTAGAGCTTGAAGTCAGGGATTGTGATGCCTCCAGAAGTTGTTTTATTGTACAGGTTTCTTTCAGCTATCCTGGGTTTTTTTGTTTTTCCATATGAAGTTGAGTATTATTCTTTCCAGGTCTGTGAAGAATTGTGTTGGTATTTTGATGGGGATTGCATTGAATCTGTAGATTGCTTTTGGTAAAATTGCCATTTTTACTATGTTGGTCCTGCCTATCCATGAGCATGGGAGATCTTTTCATTTTCTGACATCTTCAATTTTTTTTTCAGGAACTTAAAGTTCTTGTCATATAGGTCCTTTACTTGCTTGGTTAGTGTTACCCCAAGGTATTTTATGTCATTTGTGGCTATTGTAAAAGGTGATTATCTCTTATTTCGTTCTCAGATTTTTTTTAATCAATTGTATATAGGAGGGTTACTGATTTTTTTGAGTTGATCTTGTATCTTGCTATGTTGCTGAAGGTGTTTGTAAGCTGTATCAGTTCCTTGGTGGAATCTTTGGGTCACTCAAGTATATTATCATGTCATCTGCAAATAGGGAAAGCTTGACTTCTTCCTTTCTAATTTGTATCCCCTTAATCTCCTTATGTTGTCTTATTGCTCTGGCTAGAACTTTAAGTACTATATTGAATAAGTATGGGGAGAGCAGACAGCCTTGCCTCGTTCCTGATTTTAGTGGAATTGCTTTGAGTTTCTCTCCATTTAATTTGATGTTGGCTGTTGGCTTGCTGTAAATTGCCTTTATTATGTTTAGGTATGTTCCCTGTATTCCTGATCGCTCCAAGACCTTTATCATGAAGGGGTGCTGGATTTTGTCAAATGCCTTTTTTGCATCTAGTGAGATGATCATGTGGTTTTTTTCTTTGAGTTTGTTTATATGGTGTATTACATTGACAGACTTTCGTATGTTGAACCACCCTTGCATTTCTGGGATGAAGCCTACTTGATCATGGTGGATAATTGTTTTGATGTGTTCTTAGAGTCTGTTTGCCAGTATTTTATTGAGTATTTTTTGCATCAATGTTCATGAGAGAGATTGTAGTGGATAGCCATTCCAGCTTGGATCTGGAAGTTCCAACCCCCATTGAGACTCTGGCAACTGTCACACCCACGAGGCGGGGCAGGGGAGATGCCTGGAGACCCGAGAGCTGGATGGGCCTGCGCTCTTTCTGTGCCGGGACCCTGAACGTTGGAGGTGAATCGGGCAGAGCTCCAAAGAACACCGATGGACTGCAATACACCTTTCCCAGACCCTGCGACCTACCTATCACTTAATTTGTGAGTTACGCCATTAAATAAATATCCTTTTAACTACGTGGAGTGGCCATAATAATTTTACCAATAGGAGATCGGTCTGTAGTTCTCTTTCTTTGTTGTATCCTTGTTTGGTTTAGAATCAAGGTAATTATAACCTCATAGAAGGAGTTTGATAATGTTCCTTCTGTTTCTATTGTGTGGAACAATTTAGAGAGTATTGGTATTAACTCTTTTTTGAAGATCTGGTATAATTCTGCGCTGAAACCATCTGGTCCTGGGTTTTTTTGGTTGGGAGACTTTTAGTGACTGTTTCTATTTCCTTAGGGGTTATTGGAGTATTTAAATAGTTTATCTGGTCTTGATTTAACTTAGGTATGTGGTACCTATACAGAAAATTATCCATTTCTTTTAGATCTTCAGTTTTTTGGGGTGTAGAGGTTTTTGAATTATGACCTGATGATTCTCTGGATTTCCTCAATGTCTGCTGTTATGTCCCCCTTTTCATTTCTGATTTTGTTGGTTTGGAGTCTCTCTCTCTCTCTGTCTTTCGGTTAGTTTGGATAAGGGCTTGTCTATCTTATTGATTTTCTCAAAGAACCAACTCTTTGTTTCATTAATAATTTGTGTTGTTCTCTTTGTTTCTATTTTATTGATTTCAGGTCTTACTTTGACAATTTCCTGGCGTCTATTCTTCCTGGGAGACTTTGCTTCTTCTTTTTCTAGAGCTTTCAGGTGTGCTGTTAAGTCACTAGTGTGAGATTTCTCCAACTTCTTTATGTGGGAATTTAGTGCTATGAATTTCCCTCTTAGCACTGCTTTCATAGTGTCCCATAAGTTTGGGTATGTGGTGTCTTCATTTTCGTTGATCTCTAGGAAGTCTTTAATTTCTTTATTTCTTCCTTAACCCATTGGTGATTCAGTTGAGAATTATTCAGTTTCCATGAGATTGTAGGTTTTCTGTAGTTTTTGTTGTTGTTGAAATCTAACTTTAAACCATGGTGTTCTGATAGAACACAGGAGGTTATTCCAATTGTTTTGTATCTGTTGAGATTTGCTTTGTGGCCAAGTATGTGGTCGATTTTAGAGAAGGTTCCATGGAGTGCTGAGAAGAAGTTATATTCTTTTTTGTTAGGATGGAATGTTCTATAGATATCTATTAAGTCCATTTGGGTCATGATATCAGCTAAGTCCTTTATTTCTCTGTTAAGTTTCGATTTGGGAGATCTGTCCAGTGGTGAAAGTGGGGTGTTGAGGTCTCCCACTATTAATGTGTGGGGTTTTATATGTGGTTTAAGCTTTAGTAATATGTCTTTTACATATGTGGGTGCCCTTGTATTTGGGGCATAAATGTTCAGAATTGAAACTTCATCTTGGTGGATCTTTTCCGTGATGAGTATGTAATGCCCTTCTTGATTTCTTTTGATTGATTTTAGTTTGAAGTCTATTTTGCTGGATATCAGGATGGCTATACCCACTTGTTTCTTAAGACCGTTTGATTGGAAAGCCTTTTCCCAGTCTTTTATTCTTAGGTAGTGTCTGTCTTTGAATTTGAGATGTGTTTCTTGTATGCAGCAGAGAGATGGGTCCTGCTTTCGTATCCATTCTATAAGCCTATGTCTTTTTATAGGTGAATTAAGTCCATTGATATTAAGGGATATTAATGACCAGTGATTGTTAATTCCTGTTATTTCTTTGGGGGTACTTTAGAATTTTTATTTTAAATTTGTTGCTATTTGTAACTTTCTAATTAGCAATAGTGACTTTCATTATGATATTTTCACACAAGGACATAATTGTACTGGGCTAATATTCATCCTTTCACTGTTTTTACCTGTCCTTTCCTATCCCCTGTGGTCTCTTCCTTCTCTCAGATAGTATACATTCTGCTGGTATTCTGTGTGTATATGTGTAGTACGAATTCTAATTGGTTTTAATAATAAAAACCCGGAACCAGATATCTGAGTAAATGCTGAAAGATCAGAGAGACAAAGGAGCAAGCCACAACCACTTCTTACCTCACCAACTCCTCAGCCTGAAATAGGCCAAGCTCCTGTCTCAGCTCACCTTATATTCCTCTCTCCACCTAGCCGTATCACTTCCTGTTTCCTCCTCCCTAGTGCTGGTATTAAAGGCATGTGCCTCCCAAGTACTGGGATCAAAGGCATGAGATTCCAATTGCTGGGGTTAAAGGTGTGAGATTCCACCACCTGACTCTGTTTCTCTTTTAGACTGGATCAATCTAGGGTGGTCTTGAACTCCTGATCTTTCTGCTTCCTCCTCCCAAGTGGTGGGATTAAAGGTGTGTGCCACCACTGCCTGGCCTCTGTGGTTAGCTAATGGCTAGTTCCACATTCTGATTTTCAGGTAAGCTGTATTTGTTAGAGCACAAACAAAAGATCACCACATATGTATAATTTTGTACATTATACAGATTATTAAATCTAGATTCTACTTATAAGAGGAAACATATTCTTTAACCCTTTGCCTTCATTCTCCTCTCCCTTCATCCCTTTAGACCCTGATTATCCATTATAATTTAAGATGAGTGATTTCTTGCCATATTTGTTCATTCTTCATCAGTAAATACTCCAATATTTTTACAAAGTAATCATATAATTAAATATTCATCTATGGCCTGCTAGAATGTAGAAAATTCACCTGTTAAAGAAGGGCTGGATCTGTCTAAATTTCTTCTTTCCTTTCATTATAATATAATTCACAACATGAGAGGAGCAAAATGTTGGCTTTAAGTGTGTGTGTGTATATGTATGTATGTGTGTGTGTGAGTGTGTGAGAGAGAGAGACAGAGACACAGACAGAGAGACAGAGACAGAGAGACAGAGAGAGACAAAGAGAGAGACAGAGGCCGGGCAGTGGTGGCGCATGCCTTTAATCCCAGCACTCGGGAGGCAGAGGCAGGTGGATCTCTGTGAGTTGGAGGCCAGCCTGGTCTACAGAGTGAGATCCAAGAAAGGCACAAAGCTACACAGAGAAACCCTGTTTGAAAAACAAAAACAAAAACAAAAACAAAAACAAAAGAGAGAGAGAGACAGAGAGACAGAGAGAGACACATGCACTTATGTATGTACATGTGTATGTCCAGGAAAGAATTTCAAGGAGAATAAGCAGAGTATTAGAAGTTAAAGACAGAAAGAAAAAAAATCATGACATTTAAACCAAGCAGTTTCCTAAGGAAACACTGTATAAATGTGGATGCACCTCAGGCACTAAAAAATAAAGCAATATAAGCAAAGAACACTAGTGCATGAAGAAATTTGAAACAAGTGGGCTTTCACTTGAATTGGTCTTTATTTTATTAGATAGACACTTTTCACTATAATTATTTAAATATATATTATACAGTGATGGTCTGTGCTTTAAAAATGTTAGACAGGCTTGCAAGATAGGTTAACAAGATCTTAAAGAATTTAAGATTCTATGGCAATACTTCAGAAGAAAATGTTGGTTATTACATACAGATTTAGAAGACTGGACTCTAGTTGGAAATAAGAAGAAGGTATGGGGAGTGATTGTGATAAAGTTACTATGAGACTAGTGATCTCCTTGTTTTACAAAGATAAAAGGAAGAAATGTTTTGTCTGTTACCTTAGGAAGGGCTCAGTGGTAATCAGATGGACTGCTGTCTAGTCAAAAGTCCTGAGAGTAAAAAATTTTTAAGAGAATTTCCCCTTAGAATTTGACAAAATGAAGAAATATGGGTCAATTGTAAAATTCACAAATATTTTTCTCATTTTAATGCCAAATAAATGACATATTTACAAGCCATGTACTACATAAAAATCACAATCTGCAAAAAAACAATTTCACAAAATTTCTCAGTATAATCTTTTAGAAAGTTAACTGAGTGCTCCCACTGACCAGTGGAGTAGAGAAATGTAATTACCATTTTCATAGCTTTGCGGTTTTAGATCAAGTGAATTTATTTGCTGTCTGTTTCTCATGTCTACTATCCATCATTCAAATGAATCCCACAGTAGATTTTCTGGTGATGTGGAGTGTTTTTGTTTTTAACACTTATATAAGTTATTTTTCCTTTTGCTGTTTAACAATTAGTGTTTAGATTTAAAATGAAGACACAAGTTTTATGCCTCCTTGTCCACACAGTGCACAAATATGAAATGCATTTATAAAGAGCATGTGCAGGCATGCATTTGGTACATAATTAATTAAAAGACCTGAAATGAGGATTTTTCTCTGTGCCCCAGAGCTTCACTTTCACAGTGGGGATGCAGTTTATCAAACCAGAAATACAACGAAGAGTTAGAGACACCTGGTATTTACAGTCAACACAGTAGAAATCTGTTCACAAGCCTTTTTATAAGAAATAAAATCATTATGCAGGGTAGAAAATGGAAAGAAAGTTGTTGGAAAGGTTATGGTTACATAAGGAAATACTCTCTTCTTATTTTACTTACCTGATTTATCTGAATATAAAATTATTATCATACTTAAAATGCTTTGTGTGGGCTTTGTCAGAGAACACATGCTAGAAGGGATTTCCCTTCTTCTCTACTAGTGAATGCTCATTGTCCCTTCAAAACTTACATTTTCATTTAGATTTATTTAAACCTGAAGTTTTTCAAGGAAACGTTCTTTAATAGTAATTGATTTAGTGTTAATCTTAAATATTCATTAGGTTTTTCTATTCCTACAGGCCTAAATATGAAGAGCAAATACAAATTTGGACTTCTCTAGGTGATTTTCTTATTTGTTGGTTCCAAGTGAATTAAAAATGCTGAACGCTCCCTAAAGGTTTGTGCAGCATTAATCCAGTTCTTGCTTTAATCCAATTTCAATGACTTTCCCAGCAGTTGACAGTAATATAGCCCTCATGATAACCAATTAGGTATTCCACATAAAAATCACAGCTGCTTCAGTGGAGAAAATGATTACTGTAGCATCTGGTAGTGTACTGATAAGGTTATCAAACAGGAAACTAAATCTTGAATATCAGCTGCTCTTTATTTCAGCATCTTTCAACTCCCGAAGAACTCATGATTCTAGGACATATGCAGGAGGAGTCAGCAAAGGAGGACCATCAAACAACACAACAGTAATTCATTGTAAGCATATCTGCAGTTCAGACAAAAACATGATTCTAAAGCTTTTAAGTTTTTCATACATCTTAAACAATATTTCCTTAGTCCAATATGTATAGGATAATGATGATGGATGCTTTCCCTGGAGTAAAGCATACAATATTTCATGTGATGGGTGTGTATGAACACGTGAGTAGTACCAATAAAGATTCCATCAAGATAAAAATATAACTAGTGAGTAAATATTCCAAAGCTCCATCTGTATGAGGACTCTTTTTGTATTTCTATGGAGGCACACCTTGCACAGCCTTGATGCAAGGGAAGCAGGTTGGTCCTTCCTCAACTGAGTATACTGGGCTTTGCTGACTCCCCATGGGAGGCCTTATCTTTTTGAAGTTGGGAATGGGGGTGAGCTGTCGGGGAAGGTGGGGAAGTGGGAGGAGGAATGAGAGGGAGATCTGTGTTTGGTATGTAAAATGAATGAAAATTTCTTAATAAAACAATGGTAAAGCCATTTTAAAAGTATAAAATGAGTTACCATACAATATTCCATGACAGAAAAAGTATGATATAGTGATAATCCTATAAAATGTTAAAATATTTCAGGAAAATACACATTAAAATATCTATGTTCATGGACAAGAGTTTAATTAAGGTAAATTATAAGCATATAACAAAAAATGTTTAGCTAAGATACTAGCTAATAGTAAAACAATCCCCTAAAATGTGTAAAGCCCTTGATTATGTACATAAAACATTGAAACAAAAAAGGAAATATTTTTATGGTAAATTCAAATATTATAAGATGAAAATATATATATTCTTGCAAATACAAGTGTATGTATAATATATTCATATTATAGGCTAAGGGACAATGACAATTCAATATTGATTGGTACAGATAATCCAGAATACCAATCCATAATGGAAGGTGATGTTCTAGCTCCTTTTATAACAAATAAATAGCAAATCATAACTAAGAGCATCATATGCAGACAGATTAAATAGATAAATAGAATTAGATGATAGCTAGCTAGATGATACATAAATAGTAAATAGATGGCTGAAAGATAGATAGATAGGTAGGTAGATAGATAGATAGATAGATAGATAGATAGATAGATAGATAGATAGATAGAGATGTACAAGGTGGCTAAAATAAAAATGGAGACATTTTCCATTAGACTTGAATTAAGAAAAATTTCCTTTGTTTTTTTGTTATTTTTGTTTGTTTTTTAAGATAGGGTGAGATAAAGAACAAGATATTTGATTGATAGGGAGGTGTGGAGGATCTTTGAGGAGGAGTTGGGGGAGGATAAAATATATGATCAAAATATATTGTATGAAAAATATTTAAATTTTTTTTAAAAGTTAAAGTTTATGGGATTGTAATGAACTATTGTTGTTCTGAGCTGATGATGTTGTAAATCTTCCACATCTGAAACAATCCTTATAGCATTGATTATAATTAAAATATGAGTATCTAGTAACCACGGCATTCTATTCTCAGTGGCTTCCTTAGCTAAAATTTACAGCTGTGTTCAAGAAGGAATTCATGACTGAAAACAGTTTGAATATCTGTGTGTATGTGTGTGTGTGTGTGTGTGTGTGTGTGTGTGTGTATGTAAATGTGTGCCTGTGGCATTTGTGTATAATAAAATATACTGACAGCTTTACAACATATTTTATGTCAACATCCTCCAGGTGTATAGTTGAACTTTAAAAGAGAACATAGGATTATGTTTATGACATGTATTTACACTTAAATACACACAAAATCTGATACATCCTTATTAATTCATACATATGTCTGCAAAGTCATGAAGGATGACATGGACTGCTAAATAATTTTCTGAAAACGAGACAATGAGAAATGTGTGTAATTTAAGAGCTTGGTGTAGGTCAACAGACTTAACTGTTTAAATCATGACAATTTATTTCATATAAAAAGAAAATACTTTGTATACTATAAAATATGTTTATGTACTACTTTATATATTATTTGTTATTTAAAAACTGCCAATCAAAGTGGACCAACACATGGAAGCAACAGGGCAAAGAAGCAGTAAATTGGGGAAGGGAAGAGGAAGGAAGTCATGTAGAGGGGAAGGAGCTATGTAGATGTTTAGACAGTAGTGACATGGGGTGAGTGACACCTTCCTGTAATTTCAGTATCTACATGGAGGAGGCAGGAGAATTTTTGTGAATCCAAGGTCAAGGTCAAGCATGGCTCCATAGCTAGACTCCGTTTCAATTAAACAAACAAACAAATAGCAAAGATTTAAAATTTAATAACACACACACACACACACACACACACACACGCAAGTGCTCTTGGGTATGTTCGGGGAAAAGAACCCACTTATTTGAATGCCATAATAAATACAAAGTAGTCAATGTATTTTGATATTGATCCCAACTCCTAAAGAGCATTCATGACATCCCTTATTGTGTATGCTGCTTCTTATAACTTATATGTTACTAATGTGGAAGGCATTCAATACTAGAAGTGAAATGCATGATTTTGTATCTGCCATCTATAAATTTAGATGACAACAGAGATAATGCAGGGCAATTTTACATAAAATACTGGGACGTTCCAGTTACTTAATAAAACCATGTGAAGAACATATGCAGAACCATATGGAATAGGTAATGTCTATGGCAGACTGTTTTGAGATATTTCAGGCTTCCTAGTCAAGGCAAGTCAGTTATTGCCCTGGAAGCAAGGTGTGCTTTAGTTGTTAATTTATAGCCTTACACTACAGATTTTATTTAATAAAATAATAGTAATAGCCTTTATAGAGACTGATCGTACCTATTTTATATGTCCAAATGGAAAATACTTTGATTTGGAACCTGAACTAGACTACTACAGAAGCAAATAAGTTAATGTGGTTTTCCTCAATCTGGGTGATCATTCACATTAACTGACTAGCTCTGAGAGTGAAACAATATGTTCATGGTCTCTTCCACAAGCAGTTAGTCAAAATCTATGGAGTGAGACATGTTGACACTTTCATCTCTTGCCCATGTCACACTGATGGTTGAAAATCACTACATGGCAACGTGTCAATGGGATAGCAAAGACTGAATGCTAGTGGATGTCTGCTGAACTAAGAAAAATAAACTTCAATATAAAATACTCAAGTTTAAGAGAAACTGACACCAAATTTCTAACTCTTCTGATGGTAGCTGAATTACAGATGTAAGTCACACAACACTGTCAGGGAAATGTTGTCTGTATGAAATCGATATTTATGAAGATTTGTATTGAAGACTATGTACTCAAAAATTAGCAGACCTAAGCAAACCTGCAAGGATTTATTTCTTTTTCTTTTTCTTTTCTATTTTTTTTTACAATCAATCATGCTCTACACTCAACTTATCAACAAAAATCTTGACTTTTCAAAAATCAAGATTGACTTTTAGACCTCAAGAATGTCTTTGTTTTTTTTTTTTTAAGGAAAAATGTTTTCTTCCTTCCCTTTCCTGAAATATTTATTCATTTTTCTTCTTCTCAGGAATAATCTGAGTCTTGTTGCCATGACAGAAAATGTTTAAACTTTCTTTATATGTGCCATCAACACAACTTTATCTAGAACTTTAATATTTTGCTATGTATCTAAGCCATTAATACAGGAAAATTTACATGTATTTGAACCTCCACAACCCACTCAGTTTCTGGAGAATCATTCCCTGAGCAAAGGTCTATACTTATCTTAAGAATCAGATGAGCTTTAATCCCAGCACTTGGGAAGCAGAGGCAGGTGGATGTCTGTGAGTTTGAGGCCAGCTTGGGCTACAGAGTGAGTTCCAGGAAAGGCACAAAGCTACACAGAGAAACCCTGTCTCGAAAAACAAAAAACAAAACAAAACAAAAGTTTTTCTTTATTGCATTAAGCTTTATATTGTGAGACTATCGGAGGTTTATATGAGAAGTACTACAGGTAAATGTCATCATCACTCTACTCAGTTTACACAGTTGTAATGCATTGAGAAAAGGTCCAAAGTAGTGTCATAACCAGCATACTGGCATACCTTCCAAATGTTGACTAGCCCAACCCTCCATCATTTCCACATTTATCTGTAGTGGGTAGCCAATCCAACCTTGATCTGGAAGTTCCAACCCCCATTGAGGCTTCGGTAACTGTCACACCTACAAGGCGGGGCCAAGAGAGGACCCTGAAGACCTGAGATATGGATGCACCAGCTCCCTTGGTTCCTGGACCCTGGACACTGGAGGTAGACTGAGCAGAGTTCTCCAGAGAACACCACCAGACTGCGACACACCTTTCCCAGATTCTGCAACCCACCTATCCCTTCACTTGTAAGTTATGCCACTAAATAAACCTCACTTTTAACTACATAGAGTGGCCTTAATAATTTCACCAATATTTATCTTTTACACACTTCTTCCCCCGCCCCGACCCCTCAGCCCTTTGCCCTTGACAATCATCAAATTTGTCTACATTCCATACTTTGTGTTTTCAGGATATTCCATCAGTTCTTAAGAAATTGATTCTGCCATTACTATTGTGTGTATAGTCTCATGTGTCATTCAGATGCATAAATTCTTCCGGTATTTGTATCTGTGTTTCTGCTGATTTTCTGTCTGAAAGTTGCTGTGAGTAGACCAAAGCATCCAGTTGAATTGATTCAGTGATAAAAATGAGTGATAATCCTGCCATTTTCAACAACACATAAAATTGAAAGGCATAGAAAGAGAACACTAATGAATTTTATCCATATGTGGACTCTAAAATATTAATCTCGTGGGAGGTGAGAGCAGAAATTCTTACCAGGGGCTGGAAGGAGGAGGGGAGACTAAAAGGAGTTCAGTCAATGGATGTTACATGACAGTTGGGTCAGAGAAAGAAGTTCTGTGCTTCCATTGTTCAATATGGTGAATATAAGAATATTTGTGTACTGTATATCCAAGCATCCAAATACAATGATTTTCAAATTTTCCATGCAAAAATTGGCAAATTTTGAGAAAGTAAATATACTGGATCGGATTTAAGCTTTCATCTATGAATTTAGGTATCAAGCATTATTAACTACTCTATTTCATTCATATATACAACTTCTAAGGGTTTGCAACATTTAAAATAAAAATAAATAAATAAAATTGAATTGATTTATATTTTCTGTCTTGAGGGACTTTTCGACCAGTTATGTGTGTACACCTGTTTTATTAAGAAAGACTTTTGCTATGTGGTCCAACTTGGCCTTGAACTCACAATTCTTTCTTGAATTTTATGTCAAGAAGGAAAAGAGAACAAAAGAATCCTTATAACAGTTGTATCTGTAAGATAAAACAACATCAACAGTACAAACATTAGCTTTGTTTGTTGACCTGCTCTGTAATGCACATCATAAACTCTTTCTGTATATTACATTCTCTTAAAAAATTTGTTCTTTTCTCATACATTACATCCTGACCGCAGCAGTTTTCTCTCCCTCCACTCCTCCCAGGCCCTCTCCTGGCCTCTCCTCCCCCCAGATCAATTGGCCATCTTCTATAATAAGGCAAGGCTCCTAGCAGTGGGACTGGGACATCAACCCAGCCACAAAGACTTCAACCTATGCCCTGTCCTGCCTAAAGGATGTGCTGGGGTGTAGGGCTGGCCTGTAGCTAAGAAGGGGTTGAAGCATGCCTAAAATGCTGGATTTTGTTTTCATTCTGAGAGCAGCAGGAGTTTGACTGCTGCCCACTGCTTTGTTCAGATGCCAGCTCACCAAAGCAGTTAGGTTTCTCCAAATGCAGACTTGCCCTGATGCACACAGCAACTGATAAGTGCATGTGCCTCCAAGCCTACAGAGACTGGTTGTTGCTTGTCTGACTGCCAAAATATTGCAGGCTAGACTTGACCTGTATATGACCTATATGGTTCCTTCTCCTGGCCCCTGCTGCCCTTGAGTATGCAAATGAAGTGACCTCAATGTTCTTGCCCCAGCCAATGAATCTAACTGTCCTTCTTCCTAGGGTATGAATGTCCCTTCCCCCCTCCAAATAAAGGAGCTGTCCACTGACACAGTCTCTCAGGTCGTTTTTTTGTCATTGTAATTGTGGCCACTCAGGGTCTAAATTTGGCCCCACTCCCAAGAGTGCTCATCCTATTTCTCCTCCCATCGTTGAGCTAGGGCTGGGACTAGGGTTAGGCTATGCTGGGACTAATCGAGGCTCTGGGGCAACAGTGGCACAGAACTTGTAAGAGTGGCCAACCCATGATCGCTCCAACTTGAGGCCCGTGCCATGACACCATGGCACTGACTGGATAGCCAGGAACCAGAAGCAGTGCAGCCCCAAGACCCAGTGTAAAACTAAACACTGACTGGAAAACAAACAAACAAGCAAACAAATAAACAAAAAATACAAGACACAAACAAAACAAAAGTAGTCAGTGAAATGATTCCTAATGATATTCAGTCTTTAATTCTTACCACAACTCAGAGATTGTTCCTGGGCTGTGATAAACTTTCCAGATAGGCTAACAGTGTATGTATAACAATAGATGTATTTTCAGAGATCTGTTTGAATCTGTTCCAGCTATTCTAAAGCAAGTGTTGATTACTGAAATTGGTATATGTTGCTTGAATGTCAGAATTATTTCAAATTTGATGAGAATGTTTAGGTATGATTTCCATGAGGTCTACGATTTTGTTATTATTGTTATTTTACAGAGTTCCATTGTGTAGCTGTGGCTTGTCCATAATTTGCTATGTAGACCAGGCTGGCCTTGACCTCAGAGATCCTCCTGCCTCTGTCTCTCAAGTACTGGAGTTAAAGACATGTACTATGACATGTGTTTTAATTTTTGTTTAAGAATATTAATTCCATAGATTTTATATTTTCAGTAAAGAATGCTCCCTGATTTTAATAGTAAAGAATCTAGTAGTAAATATTCTATATAGTACAGAGAAAATAACTTGTTATAATTTTGTTACTATTGATTTTACTCTTTACAAAATACTTCAATCCAGTGTCATACAAAACTGAATCACCACTGTAGAAACAGTTTGTACCCAAACTAGAGGTTGAGAAAAACAGTAATCTCAGTCACTTGTAATTTTTAATTACCTTCTAGATCTATTATTTTGATTCCTTGTTCGTCCAGCTTTAGATAAAATTGGTGGTGATATATCGGGATCACTGTCAGGTAAATGACAGCTATGGGTCCTGCTTATTTTAGCATGTGCAGATTCATGAATATGGATTGCATGGATATTAGGAAGGGGAAGAGTCAGGTGCAGCTTAGATCTTAGTCTGAGTCATTACGTAAGTTGACATCAAGGTTTTTATTTCTTGATTAACAGTGCATTGCCCTGTGCTCTAATTATTTGGTGTATTTTAACTAATTTAATATTTACAACACTCATTTGAGGGTGATATTTCTGTCACCATTTAACAGGCAAGAAATATGAGGAATTGGCCGGGCGGTGGTGGCCCATGCCTTTAATCCCAGCACTTGGGAGGCAGAGGCAGGTGGATCTCTGTGAGTTCGAGGCCAACCTGGTCTCCAAAGCAAGTTCCAGGAAAGGTGCAAAGCTACACAGAGAAACCCTGTCTCAAAAAACAAAAACAAACAAACAAAAAAGAGAAATATGAGGAATCAAGATTGCTTGAGGTTCTGCACCATAAATAACAGAGTGAATGCTAGGTTCCCTGGCGCTTAACTACTAAATCACTTTGGTATCCAGCCTGGATTGGTGAGATATTTACTGAGACAGAGACAATGCTGTGAGTTTCAGAAAGAAAAATGAGCTGAATTTTGGAGTTCTTTGGAGGCGCTTGTGCTACAGTTGGATGAAGATGTCTGCTCTATACTTGGGTTGGATGGATACATCCACATAACATGACTGCAGCTGAGAGAGGCAGACATGAGTTTTCAACTAACAGATGAGCACTGACCTCGTGGAGGGAAGTGAAGTTGTGAACATGAGAAGAGTCCTGCTTCAGTTTTGCATGAATATATTAAAATGGGTATAAAGATGTATACTCCTGTAGAGAGCTGCGTGCAGCCGCCCCTCAAAGATGGCACTGGCTTCCACCTTCCACCCTCCCAATGGTGAGTGCTCTCTGTGATAAACAACTCCTTATTTGGCTAAGGCTAAGGATTTGGCTTGCTTCCGCATACCTGGACCTATCCGCAGTACCCACGTGGCAGATTGGGCTTGGCTGCCCAGAAGCTATTTAGGTTGCTTTCCCCTGGGTCAGAAGATTGTTTCAAGGTCCCTGAATAAACTGCTTGGAGAAGAGCCTGGTATTGTGTCTTCCTTGCTGGTCGAGGGGGACACAAGTGGTGGCCCGTATGGGGAGCCTTTACCTCCCCTGTCTCTTGAAGGCTCAGAACTCTTCGTGGTCAGGGCAGTGCACTGGTAAGTCCCCAGGTAAGGTGGGGATCCGCGCTGAATGCGGGGATATTGCTCTTCTCTGTAGACAAACAGAGAGCCAAGAAAGTTCTCGGTGCGGTGAACCGAAAGTAAACAGGTCGTGGACAAGCGAACCAAAAGGTAGATAAATTTTAGTACTAATTATGGGCTCCTCTTCTTCGCATCTAATTTTTTTGGCTCTTAATGAGCTGCTCAGATCAAAGAACTTAGAAGTCGAGAAAAGTACCTTAGAGAGATTCCTAGAGGAGTGTGACCTTGTATCTCCCTGGTTTGCAGTTTCCGGGCAGCCTCACCATCGCGTCCTGGGAGAAACTTGGCAGAGACTTAGACTTCGCCTTCGAGCAGGGAACACTCAAAGTTGGTGTCAGGCCTGTATGGAAGCTGGTTTGCGGGTCCCTAGAGGACCAGCGATGCAATGAAGCCATAGAAAATGGACAGGCAGCCTTAGAGATTTTGAAGGAAGAGAGATCGGAAAAGGCAAATAGTGAAAGAGCAAGTAAGGAAGGGAAAAGTAAGGGACGGAAGGGCACCCCAATTCCGTTGTACCCAGACCTCTCCGAGCTTGAAGGACTGGAGATGTCCGATTCGGATGAGGAGGTGACTTCTGTAATAGAAATGATGGAGAGTGTGGACTTACGCAGAAAAGAGAAAACGAAGGAGGAAAAGGGCCCCCAATAAGGTTGAGAGAAAAGAGTGCTGTATGCATGGGAGTTGTCAAGCCCAGCCATCGGCCCCTCCTCCGTACACGGATGGAGGAAGTGGAGGGTCTGGTCGTACTTTTAGTCCGGGAGTCTGGAGAACAGTGAGAACAGAGCTTCGATTGGCTTATGCAGTATTCCAAGACCCACAGGGGAATCGATATGAGGAACCTCTTGACTTTAAGGTCATCAAGTCTTTAGCAGAATCTGTTGGGACCTACGGCACCACTACTTCTTTTACCTTGGCCCAAGGTGAAGCATTGAGCAGGCACTGCATGACTCCTAGCAATTGGAGTGGGTTGGCTCGGGCTTGCCTAAGTCCCGGGCAATTTCTTGATTGGAAGGCATTTTTGATTGAGTTTGCCAATGAAGAGGCTGCGGCCAACCAAGCCAGAGGGCAGCCGGCTTGGGGCTTGGATATGCTCCTGGGCCAGGGGAGATTCGCCAATCAGCAGACTGGGTACCCAGTACAGGTTTATGAACAGATTAATAAGATTGGTATTAAAGCCTGGAAGTCACTCCCAAACAAAGGTGAAGTCAGTGGCAATCTTACCAAGATCTTACAGGGCCCTACAGAGCCTTTTTCAGATTTTGTAGCTC
This sequence comes from Peromyscus leucopus, assembly GCF_004664715.2. Taxonomy (NCBI): domain Eukaryota; kingdom Metazoa; phylum Chordata; class Mammalia; order Rodentia; family Cricetidae; genus Peromyscus; species Peromyscus leucopus. Next base: position 81,843,737 of record NC_051069.1, read on the forward strand.
GCATGGTTGAGGCTGCAGGCAGAATTTTTGGGGATCCTGACACAGCCATGCCCCTGATTAAGCAACTTATTTATGAGCAATTTACAAAAGAATGTAGGGCTGCCATAACCCCGTATAAGAACAGTGGGCTAGAGGTATGGATGAAGGTTTGCCGAGAACTAGGGGGGCCCTGACTAATGCTGATCTAGCATCAGCTGTGGTTCAGCTAACTCAAAATAAAAGAGGAAGTTCAGGTGCTTGCTTTTTATGTTGTTAATGCTCTTAAGGTATTAGAAGCAGCTGGACCTATTAAAAGTTCTAGCCCTGTTTGTTCTTTATTTCAACAATTACAGCAGTTGATTTGGCAAAGAACACTTCCCTTTTATCTTATAATTTCACATATGCAGCAAATTTATCTAAAGAATTGTCTAGCTATCTTTTAAACTGCTTGGAGAAGAGCCTGGTGTTGTGTCTTCCTTGCTGGTCGAGGCGGACGGGACATACTCCTCCATAGGCTTTCACCTTCCATGAAAATAAATGACTGAACAGAGTATGGAATGAAAAGGGTAAGTCAGAAAGCACAAGGAACAAGGATGACTGACCTCCTGTAAGAGGGGGCGTGATCCATGAAGGTACATCCTAGGGGCAGCAGCCTAGGATGATTTCAGGACTGCAATGAAGGCTTGGAGTAAATGCCACTTAGGTTTGAAAGTCAGCTTATCTCAGAAGCAGTCTATCAGCCAGGAAAAAAAAAAAAAGCTTCACACACATCCACCCAGCACGGATGCTGCCTGAGGAAATGTGCATTCTCTAGCATGGCTGGAGGGTTCACAGGGAGAGTGCTGGCGTCTGAGGCTGTGAGTGAGGGTCTGGCTACAAAGAGCTGTGCACATCACACTCGTGGCTATATTTCACCCATCCTGTGTTGTAACATAAAGTAATGCATTACAGATATCAGAGCACCACATAACCCTCTGTGTTTCACTTTTCAGAAGATGCACATAAAGGTTTCATATTTAAATAACCCAATGCTAAAGGGCCTGTTTGCTTCCACCTCTTCAAACTCTTTGTCCCTGGTTTTCACCACTTAAGGGTGTCACTAAGGCAGGAAAAGTTAAAAGAGCAATATGCCTGGAAAAAAAAAAGATGTAAATTTCTCTGTCACTGTGAATATCTCTACCCTTCTTGGCATTCCACCTTCTAAATTCCGTTGTCATGACAGACTCTGCCAGGTAATAGGAAATCCCCAAAAGCAGAAAGCACAGACTCACACATCTGATTGCATACAGGAGTCCAGCCCCAGCACTGTTGGCTACATAACAGCTTTCAATTTAAATTCTGTATTTCATAACAGGAGCAATATAGAAGTCATTCTTCTCTAAACTGAGTTTATCCAAATTAGATTCTGATGGGTTTCATGTTCCTTGTAGGTAACCTTTGCCAAAATGGTAAAGCTTAACTCTCAAATTCATGAAAGACAAGTACATAGATTTATGAGCCTTTCATTTTTGCTTGGTTGCTGAAGACAGGATCTTACTGTACAACCAAGGGAAGCCTTAAATCTAATCTTCTTGGCTCAGCCTCCAGATTCTGCTGGGATTTCAGGTGTGTGTCATCACGCCCTGCTTACAGGTGATGATTACTCTCTATCCTGCTTACCTAGTGTTGTAAAGTCAGATCAAGTATCAGGTCTCCAGCCTGGTAGTAGCTAGCATCCAACAAGTGCATTTTACTAAGATGAGGAATCGGGTAGAACAAAAAAGAACTGTATATAATGTGAGGTTAGCAAACCAAATTTATGTAATTTTATGTATGTATGATAATGTATTACTCACTTTTTTCTAATTTCTCATTTGGAATATAATCTATGATTTTACTATGATTGGCACAGACATTCTCCCTCCTATCACATCTACTTGTTTTTCTAATGCATGCATCCTTTAATGTTTCCCAAGAGTTAATAAGCCATCAATAATGTGTTCAAATTTGAATCTCATCATCTAATGTGTTGCTGCACTATCTTAAAGTTGTATATGAAACAAAACTGGACTTCAGCAGAAAGTTGGAGGCCCCTGTCCAGATTCTCAAAACTGCGCGCGCGCGCACACACACACACACACACACACACACACACACACACACACACAGAGAGAGAGAGAGAGAGAGAGAGAGAGAGAGAGAGAGAGAGAGAGAGAGAGTTTTGTGTTATGATGGAATTATGTAAACTTTACATTAAAATTCTCAGAGGTTGCTACACACTGACATATTAAGTTCTGTTTTATAGGAGAATTGACAGCTATATGTTATGAATGCAACACTTGAGCTAAGTGATAACAATAATTACAAAACCATTTTTTCTTCCTTACTTTTAACCAGTGTAGTGCATTGCAAAGTAAGTAAATTTTGAGTTTTTTTTTTTAAATGAGCTCTTCATCATGTCACAGGATGAAGCAATTAAAGCCAGGTGTAGTTGAGTCATGTGTGAACAACAGAAACATAAGCATTGTGTCGTTGAAGATATCTTTCTTTCTCGTGCTTTCTTCATCTTGAAATTCACATCTTTTTTTTTTCATGAGCTTCTAGGATATATTTATGGAGACATTGATATGTGGTAAAGATTTCTTCCTTTAAATCTTGTTCTCACTTCATCTCCTGGAGGAAGGCCAACCTTGCCAGAATGGACCAACCAAACAGACAGCCAGAATGAGATGAGCACCTCCCCATGAAGATTCTTGAAGTATCCAGGTCTACCTTAGCTCTTTTCATAACCATCACATCCAGTCTCTGTGATAACAAGCTGATGTTATACTCCCACTGTGCAGAAGAGGAGAACACTGGGTCTTCTCCAACATGGTTGAGTTTCAGCATTGGTTTTTATTACCATAGGCTCCTGGCTTTTTTATCTTAGCTGTATTATACAATTGATTCCCTTACACAGGAATCCCAAGAAAACATGAAGGGGAAAGATGCATTTAATGAGAGTTTTCTCTTCAGGCTTGAAGTAAGATCATTAGATTTATTTGCCTTCGATTTTTTTAGAGCTAACAGAAACAGAACAACAATAAAAACAAAGGAAGGCTTAAGAGGTATTAGAGAAGTCCATCAACACATCCCACACATGAAGTTGGAGGAGGCTAATGCTTCTGGCATTATTTATGTTCTGAAGTCTTTGCTGGAGTCATGAGTTGTTCCCTGAGCAAATCACAGCAGTGACAGCTTATCCTTGCCCTCCCTTGTCTTTTGCCACATCTTCATCACAAGCTTCTTCCTAAGGAAGTCCTCAACTCAAAGTACAGTAAAACCAAGTCTCCCTGAAAGAAGAAAAATCAATTTTCCCTACATTTCTCTTGTGTTTGTACTCTAAAACATAAACAACTAAAACATTTTAACCACTATGAGCTCCAAGTAAAACTATTTCATCTTCTTGTAATCATTCCTGCTCAAGCTCTAAAGGAGTACAATAAGCACTCGGATGGCTGATAGAGTCCAGCCCCAAATGCAGACCCAGAAGGCTGCACAAAGGCTGCTGCAACTGAAGAACATATCCCCTGCACAGGGCTGTCAGAACACCATGTGTAACAGTGGGCTCAGAGTGCTGTCTGGGATTCGAGCTGTCCTTTTAAGAATCTAAGAAGAAAAGTCATCTTTTCTTCCAGTTCCACTTTAATAATGGCCAATAGTTTCACCATTACTTCCCAAACCAGCTTTTATTACTCACACACTGAGATACATGCTGGTACATGCATAATAATGCTGTTCAGGATAGCCCTATATGTGTGATTTTTAGACACATAAGCTTTCTAAAATTTTAATTTTTACTCATAAAATACAATACCACAACATAATTTCATTAAGTTTAGGTTTAGCAATGATTCTGTGATAACTGCCTAAAAATAGGAACAAACATTGGACCTCACAACCATCAAGAGCTCACTCCTGTGACACCACAGCCAATTGATATTGTCATTATAAACATCCATGTGAAAATTTTCATCTCAAAAGGAAGGAGACAATTTCCTGGGGAGACATAGTCTACATGTGCATGAATAGATGAGTGGATAAATAAATTATAAGGCTCAGTAATAAAAAGAAGGACACTAGTAGAGGAGGAGATGACTAAGTAGCTAAGGGTGCTTGTCACTCCTTCAGAGGACTTAAGACTGGTTCTCAGCACCCTAATTAGAAAGCTGGCAGCTTCAATAAACTGTAACAAACAATTCTTATGTAACGTATTTCAAAGAAACAGGCAAAAGCTTTCATAATAATTATGTCATTCTCTCATTGCAGCCTTTTAAAAAAAATACTTTCTAAGTGTTCCAAAGTTTTCTGTAATACTTCTACCTTAAATAAATTTAGAAGTAGCAATAGTTAAAAACTATCTTTAAACAATAGAGAAGTACTTTGCTTTGGAATACTTCAATCACATTCCTCATGCCTAACAGATTTATTCTTAAAGCACAACCACCAAAATGTTGAATCATAAGCTATACTAAAGCCTGTACTTGATAGGTACAACTTATAATTCTACTTATTAAGCACTCCACGTATGATGCTTTCTAAGAATATCACCATGGAAACAGGCATTTCAGAGAATTTAATACATTTTAACATTTATTCAACATCCTTTCTCTTGGCAATTATTTTGAATTACAAAAATCACTTATCACCCCGCGAGTCGTCAGAATGTGAATCATGTCAGTCCATGTTATCTTTTAAAACTGTTACATGATTAAATATTAAGCACGGCATTTCCTCATTTTCTAATACAAAGAGTATAGCCAAGAAACAGTAAAGAAATGGAATTAGAAACTTATCAACACTTTTGGTTAATATTTTGAAATTTTTACATATATGCCATACATTCACACAGTTTAATGTTCACATGCACACAAATATATTTCATAAACATTATTTCATAGTGCCTTAAGTATTCATGTTGTTAAATACAAATTGATTATCACATGAAAACAGCTTAGTAGCTGTTAGTTCTCTTGAGATAGACATGAGTTCATCCAACCATAGTAATGTTGTGTGTGTTTTTCTAGTATATTTTTCCTATAAGTCAGCTTTTGTCTACATGTTTCATTAGATATTCATGTAACACTTATAAAAATAACAAGTCCTGCCCAAACTGTAACCTACATCTGTTGTGATTATCCTTTATGAAATTGTGGATCTAGTAGAAATTTAGTCTATGAAGTCTTTCCCAATTGTAAAGTTTGGGAAGAGACACTGAAGTTTGCTAATATTTGCAACACTCATATTCACTTTTATGTTCTAGAGATTCCAAATGAGCCATAGGCTCTGGTTTTAATCATTCATCAAATTTTTCTCAAATACATAATTTTTCTAGATCAGAAGTGGTTCTTATCAGTGGTTCTACATCAGTGGTTCTCAATCTGTGCTGAGTATTAGGATCCCAGAACTCAGGTTCCTGGAACCAAGTATAAGAATTCTAACTTAATGGGTAAGCATTAGGAACTGGGACTTTTTAAAGTCCCCTAGAGGATTCCTACACTAATAAGCAATTTGGATAGAAAACTACTGCACCAGATGTTTCCCTAGACTGACATGGGGATTCTTATTTCCTCCAGCTGGTCCAACACCCTTTGGCTATATAATCAAATCTCTTACGTTTATTGTTTCCCAAATCTGCAAGCATCTTTGAGTTTCATAACCAGTAAGATTTGTTGTTCATTTACAGATTATCCTACTTTCTCTTCAGCCTTCACAGTTTCAACACCAGCTGTTGTGATTATAATGTGAAATGTCCCCCACAGGCTCATGTATTTGAACACTTTGTCCCCAGCTGGTAGGATTATTCAGGAAGGTTGTGAAATCGTTAGAGGAAGAAGCCTCACTTATGAGAATAGGTCAATGGGAATGGACTTCGTTGTTTGATAACCAAGCTTTGTTTCTTCTTAGCTTTCTGCCCCTGGCTCCTGCCACAAGGCCTTTTCTGCCATGATAGACTGTGTACCTTAGATTGTAAGTCAAAATAAATACTTGCCACCTTACGCTGCTTTTTTTTTTTTTTTTTTTGGTGCTTGGTCACAGTGGTGGGAAAAATAAATACAGAAAATTGTGACTGAGGATTATGACCATTGCTTTCACAAATTCAGCTTTTGGCTCTTTGGCTTTGGCACTTGTCTATAGGAAGAAGGTAGAAGAGTATAGGATATCTATCTAGAAAGCTCTAGAGTGCAATGAACAGAATGTATGGGACCATGCTCCTGTGAGTTGGGAGAACAGAATGACAAAAATGGTCTGGGGTACAGGTCTGCTCAGGGTACCAGAAAGGAACAAATGCTCTCTTAGGAAATGAGATCGTATTCAGGAAACTAAGATCATATTATTCTAAGAATCTGAGTGACTCTTAATTTTAAAATACTGGATTAAAATATTTAGGAGGAATAATTTCAAGGTAGGAGAACATTCATAATACATTGTAAATGCTTCTTACCGCTTCCATCCAAGATCTGCAGTGTGAGAGAGCAACTGGTCCAGTGATTTGGCAAGGAAAAGGGCAGGGGCAAGATTAAATAGTCAGGCAAAGTGGGTGCTGAATAAGAGGCTGTAATAGTTAAAGAGATTAGTGTCATCAAAGAGAAACCAGTTACCAGAATCAGAGGACTGATACTCAGGCAAGAACTTACTCATCTAATGATCCAACTTCAGAAAATTAAAATTTATAGAATCAGCCATCATAGATCATAGAGGCCAACAGAGCTGTGGTTAAGCTTGTCACAGACATTGCCCATATGGGACTGGGTTGGCAAGCATGTAAGAAGAAGAAAGATGCCAAGGGTCACACGGTCTTGCTCTAAAGTTATAGAAAGATGGCAGGCTCTGATAATGTGTTGTAGGATCAGAATCTACCTGGGATTCTATTGATGAAACTGTGAGGTGTGAAGCCTAAATTGGAATGGAGACCTTGGTATGTTGTAGATGCTAGAACCTTGGAATATTTCCAAGGAAAAGTGTAGACGTAGAGTAGAGTTTACCCAAGCTAATGCATGATTTGGGTAGCATCACTTTGGGTAGGGCCAAACTCTTGGAACTGGGATTATTCACTCTCTATCCCAAGATGCTGAGTATGGGGCTACAGGGTTTGCGTTTATCCTGCATTGTTTTTATTCAGTGTTGATGTGCCTGATTTTCCCTCCTTTTCCTTCATCTTTTGGGAATGGAAATATTTATTCAGTGCCATAGTGTTGAAATCATGTAACATCTACAACATACCAAAGTCTCCATTCCAACTTAGGCCTCACCCCTCACAGTTAAATTTGAGTCTTATGTAAGACTGGACTTTAGACGTTTTTTCCATGTTTTAAATTTAAAGTAGTTTTGTCTCTCATACAATACATTCCATCCACACTTAACCCTCCCTCCACTCCACCCACTCACTCCCACTGTTAGGACTCTCACAAAAACACCAAACTGACAGAAAATGTTAAATTAAATAAATCATGACACAGAACATCCAGTAAATCTAGGACACTATGAAAAAGATCAAACCTATGAATAATAGGAACAGAAGAAGGAGAATACAAGCTCAAAGGAGATGCCTATAAAGGTACAAGAAGCATGCAGAATACCAAATAGATGAAACTAGAAAAGAAATTCTTCTGACTACATAATAATCAAAACACTAACCATACAGAGCAAAGAAATAATGCTAAAAATTCCAAAGAAAAATGATCAAGTAACATATAAAGGCAAACATTTAGAGTTATACCTGACTTCTCAATGGAAACTCTAAATGCCAAAGGACTTGGACAGATGTTCTAGAGACTCTAAGAGAGCACAGATACCAGCTCAGATTACTATATCCAGCAAAACTTTTAATCACCATAGATGAAGAAAATAAGATATTCCATGATAAAAGTCAAATTTAAACAATATCTTCTACAAATTTAGCTCTTCAGAAAGTGATAGAAGAAAAAAGCCAAGCCAAGGGGATTAATTTATATTTTCTCCATCTTAAATAATTTTGCATAACATATATTTTGAGCATATTCTTTTTCTTCTCCCAACTCCTTCCAGATTCTCCCCATACCTTGGATCCTCCAGAAGCAAAGACAGTGCTCTTAACTACGGAGACGTCACCCCAGCCCCTCTTTAGATGATTGAGAGACACACTAATCTATGAGCATAATAAGAAGTTGTTAGGAGTTTAATATTATGTTCCATTAACAAAGTAATAATAGTTTGTTACTCCTAGAGCCTATGACTTGTCTAGCACAGGCTCTTGGCCTTTATAAAAGTGTTAGGTGTGGTGTGCTGATAAGGTTTTGTGACAAATTGAGATAAGATGGAATCATCTGGGAATAACATATTTCATTTGAGGATTGCCTCTACATAAGATTGGACTGTGGGTAATTTTCAGGTATATTTCTTGATTAATGATTGATAGAGGAAGGCTCAGTCCACTGTGAGCAATGCCACCCTGGGATGTATAAAAGAACAAACAGCATGACTATTAGGGTGTTTGGCCATCCCATCACCAGAGTAGGTCAGTTTCAGCTGTCTCGCGACCATTGCCAGCAGTCTATTGTGGGGGTATCTTTGTGGATTTCTGTGGGCCGTGCCAGAAACCCCATGCAAGGACTGAGGAATCTGGATGCAGAGATTCACGACTAGGCCCTGGGTGGAGCTCCAGGAGTCTAATTATTGAGAAAGAGGAGGGTTTATATGAGAGAGAATTGTTGAAACCAAGGTTGGATAAAGCACAGGGACAAATAGCCAAACGAATGGAAACACATGAACTATGAACCAAAGGCTGAGGGGCCCCCAACTGGATCAGGCCCTCTGAACAGGTGAGACAGTTGATTGGCTTGATCTGTTTGGGAGGCATCTAGGCAGTGGTACCAGGACCTGTGCTCACTGCATGAGTTGGCTGTTTGAAACCTGGGGCTTATGCAGGGACGCTTGGCTCAATCTGGGAAGAGGGGACAGGACCTGCCTGGACTGAGTCTACCAGGTTGATCTCAGTCCTCGGGGGAGGCTTTGCCCTGGATGATGTGGGAATAGGGGGTGGGCTGGGGGAAGGAGAGGGGGGCAGGAGGGGGGAGAACAATGGTATCTGTGGCTGATATGTAGAACTTAATGGTATTGTAAAATAAAATAAAAGGGAAAAAAAGAGCAAATAAGCCACTTTAAAATCCTTGAGAAAGAAGTTTATACTCTGAACATTGTTTTAGATATGAAGAAACTTATACTTATGGGAAAATAAAGTTCTTTGCCTTTTGAACAACGACAACAAAAAAGAACAAACAGTAAAATTCATATTGAGCAAACCAGTAAGCAGCATTCCTGTCTCTGCTTCAGTTTCTGCCTCCAGGTTCCTTATTCTGCCTGACTTCTCTATGATCTATTTAGATTGGGACACTTACATAAATAACCTTTTCTAAATTGTTTTTGGTCATGGCCTTTATCACAGATATAGAAAGAAAATAAGTACATATGGCTTCCATCTTGTGGAGCAGGCTTTAAGTCTAGTTAGAGAACACTTGGTTACCCTTGTGATATTTGTGCCACTATTGTACAAATGAGCACATATTCTTAGGCAGGTCATTTTTGTCACTCAGAGTTCAGAGCTCGCTGAGATCAATGATTATTCTTTCAGCACATATAAAGTCAATGCCAACTTGGTTTCTCCATGTCCTATGACTCAAGTAGGTGGTGTCTTCAATAACAAGAGTCTTACTATCAAGTTCTAGAAGGGAACCAAGAACAGCAATGGTATCCTGTAACCTTTGGGGAGCATTGTGCTACAGGGTCTCACTAGCAAATAACTAAAATGGAAATAACCCATTCCTAACATTCAGCTGGTTTTCACTTGGGAGCTTCAGTTCTTTGGGCTAGCTAGTTTTGATGTTTTGATTCTCATTTAAACAGTACTATGATTAGAATAGTGTTCCAGACATCTGAGTAAGGCTTGGTTTCAGGGTATTCCTTTGGGGAGGTACCCTGGAAAAGTCACTGTAAGGTCTTTTTTCTATTCAAGTTATCATTTTTTTTCTTCTTGCCTCATGTTTTCTGAATATGTATACTGCCAGGACACCCTGCATCATCATAGGCACAAAGTCATGTGTTTTATCCAGTTACAAGCTGGAACTCCCTCATATTATGAAGACAAAATAAGACTTTTCCCTACATAATTTACTTTTCTCTGGTATTTCGTCATAATATGAAAAGTTGTTTAAACATTTATACATTCCAATAATATTTCTGGAAGGTTTTATTATTTATCTTATTGTTCTATTTTTTTTCTTAATAATACACTGAATATGTAGTAATATTTATCTGAATGACAAAAATGAAGTTAGAATATATCTCAGGTCAAAGTTATGATATACAATTTAATAATACAATTATGATACAATTTAAGTTACTGTTTATTCATTTATCTATGTATTTGGTTTTTCCTGAGAGAGTCTTGCCAACAACTTAGGCTTACCATGGACTCATGATCCTATCTGAGCTTCCTCAATGCTGGGAAGTCTTTAGCATCTTCATGTCTGGTGTTAAAATGTGGTTTCACTGGCTAAAATCATCATGTAATATTCCAACAAGAATCACCACCAGTTTTTTATTAATAAATGTACTTTATATATATATATATATATACACATATATATATATGTGTGTGTGTGTGTATGTGTGTATACATATATATGTATATATATACATATATATACATATAAAATTATTAAATTTGGTCTTACCAAACAAAACAAAAAGTGATCATTTTAGTCATTAGTAAGTCTTGTTTTCATGTTTTTCTTTTCCCTAATATTGAAATTGTCCAAGTGGAGACCTGGGAATTATATCAAATTACAAATCAAATGTTTGCTCTTCTTCCTTTGATTTGTCATTTGCCCAAGAAAACAATATCTATAGATCACTAAATAACTATTCATTAAAAATGCTTCTAACAGAATTGGAAACCTTCAGTAACATTGTTCAAGTGAAACTGGTTTGCATCTTTGTGTTCATTCAGCATTTATGACAGTATAAAACAAAACTACAGAATAGAATTAGTATTTACATTTATGCCATTCTAGAAGCAAGTTTACTCAACTCTCTGAAAATTTTCATAACCACAAATCTCAAAAAGATCTGTTCACATAACTTAAAAATATTTTAAATTTATATTGCAAACAATTTCATTTTATAATTATGTGCCACATTATGCACTACATGTTTATTTTATATTCAAAAAAGGTATGTGATTAACAAGAGAGGGCCTAACATTCTTTTCAAGGAACATGAAAGCAACAAAGCCCACAAAAACTATTTGTCTCTATTCTTCAGTGCATTGTCAAGTGGCTCATTATGTGTTCTAGAAGGAAAATGCACATCACCTTTTTTTCCCTCTGTGTATGTATACTTACTAGACAGCTATACTCACCCAGTTATATATACACCTGAGTCCATATGATATCTCAGAGCAGATCATGTCTATCAGCAGGACACAATGACAGTTTATGGCAAATTTCTATGGTGACCATCTTTGAAGTGGTCCTGATGAGTTTTAAGATTCTAAGGACAGGATTGTCTATTTACTATCCAATACAGATGAGTCTACACCTGCCCTAGGCATGCATGCATATATTTGGCCAATGATGACCAGGAAATAGTTTGTATGAATATCCTGTTTCTGTTGAATTTACACAGACTGTTTTGAGGATCATTATCCCCAAACCAAAGGCTGAAATAAATGCCTACATAGCATGTACACATCATCTTTTTAGTGTGCTAGACATAGCTTAAGACATATGCATGCACACTGGAGCTGTGTGCAGATATCCTGCAATTTCACATTGGAGAACAAAGTCATGGATTTGTTGTGCAAGAAGTGGAAGTCCTCAAATAAATACCCACAAATCTCCAAAAATGACTTTAATATATGCCCAGACAACTTCAGGGATTTCAGCCCTTAGCTGTGTAGCAGTGACTCCAACTAGACTGGTCACTGTCAAGCAGAACAGAACTGGACTTAGCTGGTGTATATAAACCCCTCTCTATGAGGAACATACCTCTGATTTTTTTTTTTTTCTGAGCAGGAACAGTTGTCTTTGCACCAGGATTTCCCCAAAAGCTTTGCAGACTTCATCAGTCCGGCAAATTCAGGTACTGCAGCACCTGTGTGTTGTTGCAGATGGAACATCTAGCTCTGTCTAGCCCTTTGAACACTGTAATTCAAAGCTCAGTGCTGCAGTCCTATTGTGTGTCTTTTAGATTTGGAGAGATGCTCCAGGGTCCGAATTGGCAGGTGATGTGTCACCTTTTATCCTCGTACGTGGGGCAATTATTGTGGACATTGAAAGTCACTCTTCGTGATGGGCTGATTATTATCATCAGTTTCCTGACATACCTATCCAGAAAAAAAACGGCTGACAGAGGAAAAGACAGAGACATTTTAATGGCTCTCAAATTGATGGACTGATACAATTTAATCGGGGCAATCAAAGCTGTAAAGAAAGCCAAGGCAGGCCTGGCCTCATGGCCTTTGAGATTCTCGTGCTTGGACAGATGCCAACACTATCCTCATTGGATTGCACTTTGTGTTTCTAAATCATGTCTTCACTTTCTAGTTCCTGCAGAAAGCAGCACCTTTGTTATTTGGCAACACTATCTGGTACTGAACGAGTCACAGAAATGCTGAATTAACCTCCTGTTGCCCCTCATGCTTCAGGTGTCTAAATCTCAGAAATCAGATCATGCCAGGGGAACGTGGCAGGGGTTGGGGAAGGACATCTCAGCCCAGAGCAGACAAGAGTGCAGCCAGTTTCGAAAGTGAAATGGCATTAGCTTTGTCAGCCAGTGACTCCACTGAGTGACAGTGTCCCCAAAGGAAGGAAAACCTTCCAGCCATACAATGGTCTCGGACTCCCTTCAGTGTGAGCATGCCAGACCAGGAATGCTGAGTTTGCTCTGAAGAGGGTCAGTATCATGAAGCATCTGAGAGGCAACATGTTACTATGCTGGCACTACAACTTTGCCTCTAAATGCTGTCAGGAATTGATAAACAATGCCTATCCACTGCTTGAAAAACACTGTGCTCTATGTTTTCACGTGATAGTCTTTTAAGGAAACTTGATAGTTTTATAATTTTGCTTCCTTTGCCTCACATTAACTCTAATTTTTTGTGTGTGTGTGTGAGATTGTTTTCCTTTTATATATTTTTTTCTAGTGGTCAGTAAACTAAAGTTTTCTAAACAGTAATTTGATACTATTTCTGTAGTAAAAATAAAATTTAAGAGCTGCATGTATGAACTAGGTGTTGGGTACATGCTTGCAATCTCAGCATTCAGAAAGTAAAGATGGATCAGGAGTTCAAGGCCAACTTGGGCTATGTACTGAGTTAGAAGCCAGTCTGGGCTACATAAACCTGGTCTCACAAAAACAAACAAATGAAAAAATAATAATTAGATAAAATAGTTGAGCTAGTGGAGATGGCTCAGTAGGCAAAGTACTGTGAGACTTAAATCCCAAATTAAAAAAAAAAAAAAGCAAACCAACCAACCAACCAAGGAGACAAGACATGTTAGCATGGGCTTGCAATGCTGGACGCAGGGAGATGGAGACAGGAGGATTCCCTAGGTCTTGTGAGTTAGGCAGGATAGCTGAATCACTGGGAATCTCTGTCTCAAAGTGTAAGCTGAAAAGCAGTTAAGGGAGGTTGCTGAAACTGATTTCTGGCCATCACAAGCATATGCACAGACATGCACATACACATTCATGTGCATGTGTAAATACACACCCATAAATGCATAATCATAAACATAATCATGACTCAAAATTTAAAAAGAACTTTTAAAATTAACAGGAATAAAGGTAAAATAAATAAGCAGGGAGTATATATGTGGCTGCCAAACAAATTTAAGAAAAATGGAGGAAATGCAAATATGAAAAATAAAAATATGAAGAAAAATTATCACAATTCCAAAAGAAATTGTGTGACTTAATATTTTGGCCAAGTGAAAACTGAAAAATGGATAAAACTATTGGATAATGATTTATGAAAATAAAATCAAATTGAGACATTGCCAAACAATAAGAAAAACAGATACTTCTTACAATACAAATGCAGCCTCTTTCTCAGAGCATGAAATACTCAGGCTGCAATTTCCATGAAAGAGCCTCCCAAACTAAATCTTTAAACACAAATGATAAGAATGCTGTTTATAACTGTCCAGACATATTTTTAAAAAGAAAAAGAGAACTTTTAAAAGTGCTACTTTGGTGACTTCTCTAGGCTATTTTTCTTTACTTTCAGTGAGATTTTTTTCTCATGACCCTTGATAACTTTTTCTTGTTTAATTTTTAAGGTTGTCCATCTTTCTTTCTTCTGAACTGGAAGTCACACTGAAAGCTTTGCACATGCTAAGCAGGCACTCTGTCACTGGTTACATCCCTGCTCCTACCACTTCTTTCTCCTGCTACCACATTCAGTCTTCCTGCAGCTATTTTGAAACATACTATGTATTGTTATTAATTATATCCACTCTACTGTTCAATAGAGCATCAGATCATATTCCTCCTGTCTATGAATTACATGATATCTATAGACCAACCTCTCCCTGTTTTCCACGACAGCTACTCTGCCTCCCTCTGGTAACCCCTATCACTCTTCGTTTCTGTGAAGTCACCCTTTTAGGTCTAAGTATGGGTGAGGTCATGTGGTATCTATCCTTCTGTACCTGTTTTATTTCACTTCACAAAATGTTCTCCAGGAAAAAAAAGAAATGAAACAAAACAAAAACCCACAGATAATCTTCTAATTCTAATCTTCAGAGTCCTTTAAAATAATATTTACAAAAAAAGTAAGGGAATATCATCATATACAACTTCATCAACTTAGAAAGAAAGAAAAGAACCAACATTGATTTGTAATTATCATTAAAAAGAAAAGACAAATTCAAAATATAAAGTTTGTAAGGATTAGGCAATAAATTATTTTTGGTTACCACATGCTTGAGTAATTTGAAAACTCAAGATAACTGATTTTTGTGGAATACTGTAAATGGTGGTAGCTAAATAGATTTGATTTAATAAATAAAGTTGAGGAGATATAAAACGGCAAAGTAGAGGATTCTTATTAAGGGAACAGTATCCATTGTATCTATAACAATATATTAATATTCACAGTAGCCAAAATTTGCCTATCAACAACATGTGTGCAACACAGAAGTATACTGTAATATCTGGGCATGGATTCAATACTGCAAACATAAAGATATTACAAAGCAATAATATTAAAATTGCTTCATGGGTAAAATAATACCAAAATCCAAGTAACAAATAACAATGAAATGATTTGCAAGAGGTAATAAATTGCACATTTGGTGAACATATATAAATGGTATAGTATTAAAACCAAAATAGAAGTCAATATCCAGTGCTACTCAAATTTAAATTTTGAAGTATTATCCTAAAAATTAGATGAAGAGCTGAAGGCAATAAAGAACTACTGAGAGAGAAGAATTAGTCTTCAGAGGTGATTGCTGTAATTGGTTGTCTAATACCAAATGGGGAGCTCTAAAAACATATATATTCAAGCATATTGCATGAACTCACAGGTTGTATTTACATATTTTTCATATGTGTGTAATTTGCTTATATGTTTAAATGACCTTAAGGGGTCATCCTTTTCAGTGTTGCATTTGAGAAAATTGGAATCTACCATGGCTGAAATTTATTCATAGATAAAATTTCCAGATTTTTTCTAGACTAGTGGCAGCAGCATCAGGCCATAGATATAACTGGCAAGCATATAAATCATTCTAATAAATCAGTGGTTTAACCCATAATAAAATGTTTACATTATATAAAAGTTGTTTGGAATTATGTTTTGTTTTGTTTTGTTTTGTTTTTGAGACAGGGTTTCTCTGTGTAACTTTGAGCCTTTCCTGGAACTTGCTTTGTAGACCAAGCTGGCCTTGAACTCACAGAGATCCACCTGCCTCTGCCCCCAGAGTGCTGGGATTAAATATGTGTGCCACCACCGCCTGGTTTCAATTATGTTTTTAAACCATATATCTATTTACCTATCATCTATCTGTCTGCCTATCTATCTATCTATACCAGTGTCTTCAATACTGTGCACCTTTGCTGTTGTTTGGTGTGGTTTGGGATGATACTGAGGACAGGAGCCAGGACTCTGTCACTGAGCTGTATCCCTAGCTACAAAACTTTATTTAGCTAAATTTCAAGGGTTTAGAACAAAGTATATCTTCACAACATTGCATCCTATCATATGAAGCAAAAGCTATAAAACATAATTTTTTACAGTTGAAATAAGATAAGCCTTTTACCTTTATGCTGACATAAATACCTCACAGTTGGCAAAGGCATACTTTTTCATAAGATCCACAATTTTATTTGAGATTTAAGAAATAAATAAGAACAAATTAAAACAATATAAAAACAATATAAAGCTCATATATCACACCAGACTTAAGGAAATAATGTGTGTGAGTGATTGGAAGATTGGGGAATAATTGTCAGATAAAGTAATAATATATCTTGCATTTCAATATGTGTGACTACCTCAGGTCATAGCATATTTATCAAAGTTCTCTTCACATTCAAGGAAAAACTCAATTATTGGAACAATTTGTCTTTGTATAGATGTCTGCTCTTCTTTCAATCTTTTTATATCTGTCACAGCTCCTTTGGGAGGAGAATATTTTGAAATATTTATTATTACTAGATTTGCAATTTGCTCCCATGTAGTTTTAGATGGTATTTATTCTAGACTTTGCTTTAGTAGATGACAATGAATTGACACAGAATAGCAATGCTTATGCCACAGAAAGTGTTTCTAAAAATTTCTTAATTGTGTATGAATCAAACCTGATGGATAACTGAGCTCAGTATTCTCTCTGTGGCCAGAAGCTGAGAAATAGATGCCCTCTGGTTGTATGCTTCTGTGAAGGTGTTCATTGCATGACTAAGAATGGCTATTGAGGCACTCTTTCCATTTTTGATAGTCATGGTGCCAATGATTAGGGGTAGATGCTAACTAAAGGAAAGAGTTCATCTGTAATAACTCCACCATACTCAGCTGAAAGTATAGTTGGCTTGTCTGAGAAACACAAGAAGATGCTAGCATAGTTTTCACACTCAGAAAACAGATAAACTATTTGTTCATTTGAATTATCCATCTGAGAGCTAGAACAGCTACCTTTATCACAGTCAGTGATGCTCCCACCTTTCCAGCCTCAGGAGGAAATAAACACTCTATGCAAACTTTCAGATCCATCTGTTGCCTACTTAGGTTAACGTAACACACAGGAAATGCAAGGGGATCTTAGCGTTTTCTTTGTTCCAAGTGGGTAGTTTTATCTGTTGCTTGCGTATTTGGTTTTGACTATTTATGTGTGACTGCCTATCATTTTTAGTATAGAAGAAAAATCATAATTGATACATCATAAAGGAAATGGGTCTCCTGGAAAGTTTGGACCAGAAAAGTCCCTTGATAGAAAGCCGAGGCTCAATAACAAACTGGAGATGACAGAATGTGGCTGTGTACAGGTCACTCAGAATTGGTCTCAGCCAAGTACCACATACCCACAGCCCTGTGAACAGCCTCCACACACTGAGCATGGACCAGTCAGGACTGTCCTCATTCACATATCAGCAATTTTCTCATTGATGGTTGCATGTATAGTGGCTCACCATTCCTGTTTAAGAACTGGGCCAAAGTAGTCCTGACCAGGATGTTACCTATGCGTTTCTTCTGTTACTATTATGCTCACTGTATTCTTTGTCCATTACTGTATAAACCTTTCCTATTCTTATGTGAAGGTTGAATTATTTTGCAGATTGGCCAATACCTCCAGCCATGCTGGTGGCCCATATGGGGAACAGGAACTTCCTCTCTGCTTCTTGCTTCTCTCAACTAGAAAAATTTTCAGGGCTTGGAGAAACCTGAGGGTTTCTGGCTATGACATCCCCAAATGTTACCAGAAAGTCTCCTACTTTACCACTAGGATTGGGAGCTCCTAAAACACTTGGAACAGAGCTTTGAAATGACTGAAAGCTGTGGCTTGCATACCTCTGCCTTCTTGTCACAGGCCTGCCTGCTTTGGACATAAGTTCCTCACCATTCACAAAAGTAAGTAGAGCAGCTCTCTACTGCTCTGATGGATGAGGGACTTAGCCTGCTCTAACACTGCTCTGCCTCTGTTTTGGGAACCTTGGGGGACTCTGCTATGGCAGGGGTCCCTTATGAGGCAACTCTTTGGGATGATCTAATGGTCCCCTTTTCAGACAGCTCCAATACTCTCAGCAGCCAGAAAAAGAGTCTCTTTCAACACATCTTAGAGTGGAAAGTCCCTTCTCTCTTGGAACTGATGTTTTCTAGCCAAACTAACCCTTTGGTGAGATCCTCCACCTCATGCCAGCATTCTTTCCTAAGGAGCAAGCTGGACATTTAGAGTACCTCTCTCCACAGTGTTAAATCCATGTGTTTCACATAGCTACATTCTGGTTAGGACTTGGTTATCAGAGTCTTCAAGTATTGGCTTTAGATAGGTCACTGTAGTAAAAACAACAACAAAAAAATATATACAGGTTAATTGTCCTCATATACACCTTTCAGGTTAGGGGAAATATGAGGCTTAGTGTCTACAACATCCCAAATTATGCCTTCCACATGGTTCAAGTACATGTCACCACTGGGAATAAAAGGAGACTACTAATAGTATAAAATACCCCTTTCAAATATGTTCTTGAAATTGTGGTTTACAGAGGGCTCGCAAATTCTCAAAGAAGGTAGCAATTATTCACTATAAGGGCCACAAAATAATTATTTAGAAGTCCAAGTGTCACTCAGTAAAAATAATGCTGGCCAACAGGACAAGCCAAGAAAGTAGTTACACTATAGTTCTTGTGCAGTTTTAGTTTTTTATCCTGTATAGGAAAGGCAACTGAGCAAGCCCTAGGGAAGAAGCCAGGAAGCAACATTCCTCCACACCTTCTGCTTCAGTTCCTGTCCCCAGGTCCTAGCCTTAGGTCCTTGCCCTGACTTTCCTCCATGATAGATTGTAACTCACTAGCTAAATAAACAACTCCCCCAATCTGATTTTGGATACAGCATCTACCTATCTATCTATCACAGCAATAGAAACCTAACTGGGACAGAAATTGGTATTAGGAATAGAATGTTGTAGAGACCATGTCTTGGCTGGGAAGGGGGTGGGTGGAGCTTTGGACTAGAGAAAGCATGTACTGGTGAGATGCACATGGAGCCCAACTTTTGTTGAGCTTTTGGATTATAGTAGATTATGCAGAAGGGATCTCCCAGAAGAAGATTAACAGAAGCAGGAGAGACTAGGTAGAGGGTGAGAATGGTCAGAATGTATTATATGCATGTGTGAAACTTTCACCTAACAAGTTTAACTAATCCAAACATCCCTTTAATATAGTCAGAAGGGACTGGAAAAATAACTGAGTGGTTGGGGTATTGAGTGTTCTTCCAGAGGACCTGGGTTGGATTCCCAGCACTCACATGGAGGCTCACAAACAACTGTAATTCCACCTCCAGGCTATGCAATGCCCTCTTCTGGCTTCCACAGCCACTGCTTGCAAGTGGTGCACAGAAATGCAAGGGGGCAAAATAGCCATGCATATAAAATAAAATAAATAGCATTTTTAAAAATTAGAAACAATACAAATTTTACCAACCTATGGATAATGAGGAATTTCATACATCTACAATTGCGGGATGTTATCCAAGCAGAAAAATGAGAAGTAAAGAACTGTTACATGCTACATTTCAGACAAGCCTTGATAGACATTGGTATTATTTACTAATCAAGCTGGACAGTAACTACTCTGTGTATGATTTCACTTATTTTAGATATCCATAACCGGAAGTTGATTTCTGTTTTCCAGTTTATTGAAGTAAGGAAGGAATGGGGGTGCATTAGTTAGGATTGGAGTAAAGAACAAATAGGATAAAAGTGTGTGTGTGTGTGTGTGTGTGTGTGTGTGTGTGTGTATGTATGTGTGTGTGTGTTCAGTCCTTAAGGTTGAATGTCTGAGCAGTCAGCCTAGTCCTCAATGGCTGTCTCACACTTGAGGGCACCCTGACAACTAGTAGTAGCTCAGTTCACAAGGCTGGGTACCTCATTTGTCCCACTATGGTGTCAGAAGCCCACCCTTCTCTCACTCTTTGTCCTCCTCCTCTTTTTCTTCCTCCCCCTACTCCTCCACCACCAGTTCCCTCTCTCCCTCCTTCTTCTCACAAACAGCCTCACACCTATCTCATCCTCAGAGGTAGTCACCGTTATCAATTAGGCTTTTTTATTTTTGCTCCAGTTAGCTAATGCCATATAACAAAACCCCAGTGCCTTAGTATAGCACTTACAGCTGACCTGCCTGTCATGGTCAGCACAGTGGGCCTGTTCATTTTGACTTTGTTTGACTGGCAATCCAGGGTGACCTTGACCAAGACAACTGAGAAGTGCTGGACTCTTCCTCCAGCAGCTAGCCAAGGCATTCTGTCAGCAGGAACAGCAGAGGAACAAAAGCCAATGTGGCACCAGAAGCTCAGAAAATTCCTAAAGAGTCTCTGGTCCCAACTTCATGGGGAAAGCTTGGAAATTCTGGCCCTGATATCAACAATGTGATCAGAATCAGTGTTAATAGGGCAAACTAACCCAGTGGTAAAAAAGGAAGGCCAAATGAAGGAAAGATGAGATGATTTTTCTGTCATATACTTTTTATTGGGACTGCTATCATAAGAGGCCAGCAACAATTGGATTGGTCTTTCTACACCAATCAAAGCAAACAGGGCACTTCTGGAGGGGAGGCTCTGTCTTAGGGGATTTTAATTTATGGCAAGTTGACATCAAAACCAACCACAACAGAGAGCTGTTGGCAATTAATGAGTTCAGATAATTATGGAATTGGAGGACTACTGGGGGAAAGGAACTAGATCAGCAACAGGGGCTGTGGATGTGAAAAAAGGTAGTGGGGAGGAGTTAAGTAGAAAAAAAAACATAATGATACATACATGTAACACGTGCCACGCCAAAACCTCTGTGGGCTAATTTTAAAATTAATTTAAAAGTAAATTAAGATGGCAGACAAAGAGGCAAACTCCTCCTTAACATGTGGAAATGGATATATTTTAAAGTTCTTCTACAGGTTAAGAAACTCCCTTCAGCCCATGGGATCCACCATATTTTCCTAATTCCCATGATAGTTAAGGTGTGGAGATTTCTCTATGAATTCCTAACTGATATATCTACATCATAGATCATGCATTGGGCGGGGAAGATTGTTGGAGCCAGAAAACCAGAAAGTCTGCTGTGAAAGTCCCTCCTAAAATCAGCTGAATAAAGAATACTGAATTAATAGCATTATCAATGGACTTGTTAACATGGAAGGGGGAAAAGTTTGCAGGGTCCCACCCCTAGACAAAGAAATACAGGAAACTATTGACTGTTGGGAAAAAGAGAATTAGCTCCTTCCATGGGTGAATTCCTTTATTGGTTACCCATTGCAAGATGGTCAGCCTTGAAACCATATACGTGTAAAAAAAAAAAAAAAAAAAAAAAAAAAAAAAGCAGACAGCAGGTTTTATATACATACATACATATATACATATGCTTATATATCTATGTGGATGTAAGTACATACATATATGTATATGTGTGTATATGTATACATATATTTACATATATATGTAACAAATATAATCAAAGAAAAACTATCAGTTTGAGAGTGGGGGCAAGGGATAGGAAAGGTAGCTGGGAGGGACTGGAGGGAGGAGAGTGAGGGAGAAGGTGATGTAATTCTATTTCAATGAAAAACATTTTCAAAATGCAGTGTCACACAGAAGGCAAAGAACAAATGGCATTTTCAGGCACCGTTGAGAAGTAGGAGGTACAGTTTTCTTCACAGACTCTTGCAAGTCCTTCAGAGTTGACAAGAGTGCCCGTGGAACTAGATTAGTCTGAGTGGCAGCCCAAAGAACACAGTGGGAGCCCTGCAGAGTCAGCACACAGAAATCTGCGGCCTGGAGAAGGAAATAAAGTATTTCATGTTTTTATTTATGTGTTCCTGCTTTTTCAGTCAGCAAGCAGCTGTTTTATTATACAGAAAGAAGCCAAGCTCCAAATTTGATGGAAAAAAAAGTCAGCAAAAATAAATACAAGAGTCAATTTTACTAAATGCACACAAATCACATGTCCTACATTCTGTACCGTTCTGAATGGTGTCAGGATTGCAAAGACAATTAGAAGCATTGAAACGCTGAGGATTTGGTCAGCAGAGTTTTCAGGCGTTTCAATGTGCTTTGTTGATGTAAATCCTATTTACTTCACTTGATGAAAATAAGTCTATAAAAGGAATACCAAGTGTATATGCTGCCAACTGATACTAAGTGGCCCAGTTGTGAGATTGTCAGTATTATCAGATATGGAAAAGAACATTGCAAGCAATTTGATATAGGCTCTGCCAATATTAAAATGTCCTCTTTTTGGTTCTATGTATTTTATATTAAATATGAGAGCTAGTCTCTCTCTCTTCAACTTTTACCTGTATGTGTATATGTCTTTATGTTCATATGAATTTGTATTAGTGCTTATTATAATATATGAAAATAAAAAATTATAGCTATCTTTGCATAATTCCAGATAAACTATAAAACAGTCACTAAAATCTATTAACTTCATAAAGCACAAGTACAATAATAGGATTTGACTTACTCTAAATCTATAATTATTTCAAAATAAAATTAAAATTAATTCAGCAAATAGACATTTGTTTTAGCTTGAACTGGTTAGGGGCTCCCAAGCAGTGGACTCAGGATCCATCCCTAGTGCATGGGCAGGCTTTTTGGAGCCCAATGTCTATGGTGGGACACCTTGAGGCAGCCTTGGTGCATTGGGGAGGGGCTTGGACCTCCCTCAACTGAATGTACTAGGCTCTGCTGACTCCCTATGGGAGACTTTGCCTTGGAGAAGGTGGGATTAGGAGATGATTTAAGTGTGACCTTTGACACAGTTCCATTCAAATGAAACCCATTGCTGTCCATATGATAATTAGGTATTGTGCTCCAGTTGTATGGTAGGGCCGTGCGGTCAAATGCAAACTCGGAGATGCCCCAGCCTGAATATTCCCATTACTCCGAAATAGAGTCAAACTGTAACACTGAAACAGACTCCCAGAAGGTTATTTCCATCATACTCACTCACAGGCCATACAAAGCCCAGCCTGCTCCCTTTCTCTTGCAGCCTGGAGGCCAATAGACCAGGAGGATAAGGGAGACCCCGCACACACATCTGGCACCAAAAAACAGGGATTTCTGATCTGCACAGAATTTGTGAGAAACGCCCTGGCATCATCAGAGGGTGATGGAGTTCTTTGCCTGGCCTTCCTGCCAGAGGACTGACAATTCTCTTCTCTCTTTTTCTCTCCTCCGCTGTACTTTCAGTTTGTGCGTGTAATAATCTTTTTGCCTCTCATCAAACATGGTTACATCTCTCAACTCTGAGGGGAGGCTTGCATCTAGGACTGGGGGATCCCCCATGATACTGCAAGGCCCTGGGAATGTTCCAGCTAAGGTATAATGTTCCTTCCATGGTGGGAACACTCTGACCCAGGGCAGAGCCCCTGTCTCCGCAGCTACACATTGAGCCGAACCAGTTCTCTGTCGCTGCGGCGGAGGCAGAGCCTCTGTCTCCACAATGGCACACAGGGGCAGAGCCTGTGTCCTGGCACGTGGGCAGCCTGACTCTTCCGGCTTCCCCTCCTATCCACCCTCTGGAGCAGTCTCAAGCCGCTGAGATGGTAATGTCATCACATGTCCCTGGATGCTTTACCAAGGATTGAGCCATGATGAAATGAGAAAGAATTTTTAGCTCTCAACTCCTTGTTCTTCATTCCAAAATCTGCCTCTTTCTGTCTGCTCTCCTCTCTAAACTGCGTAAATGTCCTGTCTGTGTGTTTGTTACAACATGGGAGGCAGAGGCAGAGAGGCTACTGCCGCTCTCTGTAAAGTCTGCAGGGGCTCCTTCTCTCTGTTCTGCTTTACCCTCCACGTGGGCTCATGTGTGCTTGTCTGACTCATGTGTCCTGGTGCATCGCCGGGAAAGTCTCTGCTCCTGCTTCTTTTTCCCAGGATTGCAGTCCTGCCTGCAGCAGCCTAGAAGACCCCCTAAAAATCTTTTCTCTATATTTTAAGATTATACTGTACATTCTTATCTCAGGATATGGAAGCTGTCCATCAGGCACGATTTAAGATCTATATAATTCATAACAAAGTGTCTTTCCCATGGAAAGTTTGGTTTTTCTGTTTCTCCAGAAAATTGTGTCTGCTTGGGTCATTAAAAAGTTTGTCTGTTTGTGCATTCTTGTGTGTCCATAAATGTTATTTAAGTATGGCACGGAGACAAAATAGGTCAAATATTTTTTGTCTCTGCAGCCACCAGTTACCACGTGGGTGCCTTCATAGCTGGACCTCAGAATATACCTCTGAGCCCTCTGGTCACTGAATTGGGGTTAGCAGCATTTTACATATCTTTTTGGTGAGGATAAAATTAAAGTTATTTTATGTTGCTCTGTTTCATTGGAAAACTGATTCTAGAGTTCGTCTCTGGCATTCCCCTTCTCTAGACTCAAATATGTTTAAAAGCTTCCTCCACGCCCTGTGTCAGGTTAATTTTCCTGGCACAGAGAGTAAAGCAGAGCAGCCAAAAATTAGGCTTGGTTTATGTAAACATTCTATACCTCAAGATTATTAAGTTCATTTTATTGGATTTGGTTAAAAATCTGTTAAATCTATGAGAAGGGTCAACTTAAAACTAGCAACATATGGTTAAAAATCAATACATAGGTAATATTTTTTTAAAAAAAAAGCATGTGGCATGATTCCATATTGGGACATAAGCAACATGTGACTGGCTACCATTTGCCATGTGATTTCCAACACTGTCTTAACTACAGATGACCAGGTAAAGTGTGCCTACTAAGGAGGCAACTATGGGTCCCCAAGATGTTTTAGATTAGGATGGATTTTTGTGTGATAATTCCTATCTTGACATAAAAACAAAGTTTATAAATCCCAGATACTAAATATTAAATGATCTACACTATTAGAGCTTGTTTTTGTATAGTGTATGTATTATGGTTGTACCTGGTTTTTTACCCTTTGAAGTTAAAAAAAAAAGGTAATTATTTTTGAGAGATCTTAAACCAAAAAGGGGTCTGTTTTTTTTTTAAACCAAAAAGATGAAATTTTAAAATTTTATAATTAGATTACAAATATTACTGGATATATTTAAAGAAACAGCTTTTAAAAATACTTATTGTTTTTCAGGTTATAAGCGACCTTAAGTTCATGAATTTTTTTTATTATAATGTGTTATAGTACAATCTTGATAAATAAATAGCTCTATCAGCAACAAGCATTGAGTTTCTTTCCCAAAGCTTCAGCTACCTTCTTAGGTCTCTTCGTGTGTAAAATTTAGTTCACAAGCTTCACTTTCCTAAGAGCTACTACTAGGTCCAGACATAAAATAGGAGATAAACTTATAAAACAGGTTTCAATGTAACTTTTTTCTATTCCTGTACTTAAAGGAACACTCTTTACAATGACTGTTCTCAGTAATTAACCACCTATTTCTTGTGATAAATGAGCAAATAAAAAGGTATAAAATTTAGGTAAGCTTAAGCTATAAGGATCTAAGAACATGTCTTAAGGCCTAACAAGGTGTTTTAAGGTATATATAAAGGTCTGAGGATATCAAGACCTGGGTTGTGAGGATCTAAAAAAGTGTTTTGAGGTACACATATGGATGCAATTTATAAAGATTCAAAGAGATAGCTTAAGGTATACGAAAAGGCCTCAATTTTTGTTTCCTCGCTATGTTATTGTTATACTAAGACTTCAAAAGTTCAGAGTTTTAGCATTAAACTGTGGCGTTCTGACAAGCTTTTATCTAGCTCTGGGAAAACATTGAATACTTACTCTTTAATCACAAGCTCAAGATTTTAAAATCCCTTTGGTTGTCCTCCAAATATAGGATTAATTGGAATAAAGACATTTCCGTCCAATCTATAGCTGGCTCTCTGGACATAGGAAAAAAATGTTCATGCTTTTTAACCAAAAATTATAGCTTTTGCCAAGACTCGAAGTCATGAGTCTACTTCAGCTGTTTTACAGACACCAGTTAACTGCCTTTTTTACAATGTGGATTTAAATAGAATGGTAATGCTAATATATCTAAAACTCTTATCTCCTTTGGTATACTAGAATTCAATAAGTGTCAAAGAATTAAAGTCATAAGACTTGCATCCACTTGTCAACAGATCAAACCAAAAGGGTTCCAAATGTAAGATTTTTTCTTAAGCTCCTGAGTTTTAACTTCTGTTCCCAGTCTATATCTCAGCAGGTTTCCACTTGGCTGACAGTCACCATCCAGGGAACACCTGCAAATTACAAGCCACTGAGCACAGGAGTTGCTCAAAGCTGATGTGAACCAGTCCAGCTGATGTGAGTGCTCTCTGTCCCTTTACCTGGAGCAGCTAATCAGATGTTTCTGATAAATGACCCCATCGCTCAGCCTTTGACTTGTTTTTGAGTCTTTCTGGGCCCTGACAATCTACACCCAGTTCAACTGGAAGCAGTTACAAAAGAGAGTACATCACACCTGCCCCCTAACAGCTGCTAAAAAAGGCTAAGTCAAAAGGAAATTCCACATATAGGGAACAAAATGGCTACCTACAATGACAATTGACATACCAGAAAAAATGGGCTCGGATTTATCAACAGGTAGTTTTATTAATTAAAATGGTTCTACAATGTGAAAAGATACTTGGCTTGCTTTATGCAGAACAAACAGATACTGTCAATCATAGGACATTTGGACCTTCTGCTTTCTGTTAATTACTGTTGGCTCTTATATCCTTGATATAATAACTAAATGTTAATTCTTTTTTGGGTATGATTAAGCTAATGGTTATTAGATCCTAATATAAACCAGTACCCATCATAGAGTCAAGGATTTGACCCAGGACACAACTTTAGGGGGAAAAGTTCGACCCCAATTTAACCTGTGAGCACTACCTCCCCAAAGACCAAGTAACTTCCTGGGATTCTGGGAATTTTAGTTCTTGAAAGATAATGCATGCTCAAGGACCAGGCAACTTCCTAGGATTCTTGGAGTTGTAGTTCTTAGAAAACAATAACAAAGCCTCATATAAAGGTACCATGGCATGTGGTTTTGTCCATATAAAGACCAACAATATGTATCTTGAGGCCACAAAGCAGGAAAGTTTCCAGATGATGGTCCTGACCAAATTTTATCTTGGTCAGTTTTTAAAAATTTAATAAAAGCCAATATTTAACTTTACCTTCTGTCCCTAATATATGTATCTGTTTCAAAACTGGGACAAGAGGTTGAGGTGTCTATTTGACATATGAAAGCTGGACCTGGCTGGCAGGCTCTCCCAGCATCCCTCAGCCCCTACTTGTTGCAGGGTACGGCTCACATACCCTGCCCTCAAATTTCAAAAACTAAAAGTGGTCCCACCTTTATGAGTTCCCAAATTGAGGCCTCTTAAATTACAATGGGAAGTTACCTGTCACATAGGGATTCCTTACAATCCCCAGGACCAAGGGATCAGAGAAAAAAACACATCAAATACTAATCCTCAACTTAAAAAACAAAAACGAACATCTACACCCCTAACATACAATTGGCAAAGGCCCTGGCCATCCCAAATATATTCAATACCTACAGAAGCTCCAAGAACCTTCCTGTCTTGGTATGATGGTGTTACCCCTTGACACCCTCCTCAAAATTGAAGGGTTTTTTTTTTTTTTTTGCTTGTGATTCTTTTCCCCAGGACCAATGGAGACTTATTTGGGTTCCAGCCAGAAATGTCCAACATCACCTTGCCAACCATAAAGATGGCCCACCTCTAACTGATTGGTCAGAGACAGATTGAGTTTTAGGACAACCAAAGTTAGAGAATAAAGGAAACCACTGAAAACAGAAAGTTGGTGAGGTTGTAATTGAACAAGGAAGCCATGTTTCAGCCCCAGCAGCTTCAGCCTGTCAAGGATAGAAGAAAGGGGTTATGGAATCTGTCTTGGCAACTAAGGAAAGTGATTTAGGCCAGGTGTGTGGCCGGTTGTATCCCTGTATGGAGACTCAGAGAGGCCATTGTGTGAAGCTGTGAAGTTGAAGCCTGGATTGCCTTGGTGATCCCAAGATGTGGGAGATGCCAGAGTGTCATGATATGCCTGCCAAAGAAAGTTGCTAACAGGGAGAACAAGCCCAAGAGAAGAAAAGTGTGTTTGCAGTCAATAAAGCTGAAAGGAGTTAGAGATCTAAAGAGTGTTTTGACATCAAACATGGAGATGCAGAGTTGGAGTTTGCCCAAGTGATTTTCGGTCTTGCTTTGGTCCAGTACTTCTTCACTATTTTCCATTTTTTTTTTAACAGTAATGTATATCCTGTGCTAATATATGTTGGAAATAAATAATAGGTTTTTTATTTTGATTTTACAGGGTATTACAGTGAGGAGATTCCATGAGTCTCAGAAGAGACTTTGAACTTTGGAGTTTTAAGCAGAATTAAAACTGTTATAGACTTTGGGGACTTTTGAAGTTGGACTGAATGCATTTCTGCATTATTTTATGGCCATAAGCCTATGGGGACCAGAGAGTGGAATGTAGTAGTGGTTTGAATAGTTATGGCCCCCATTAACTCATGTGTTTGAATGCTTGGCCCATAGAGAATGACACTATTAGGAGATCTGGTTTTTTTGGAGTAGGTGTGGCCTTGTTGGAGGAAGTATGTCACTGTGGGGGTGGGCTTTAAGGTCTTTTATGCTCAAACTATGGCCAGTGTTGTACACAGTTTCTCCTTCTTCTTCCTTCACATCAAGATTCTCAGATTCTTTCCCAGCATCTGTATGTCTGCCTGTATGCTGGTGAGCTTCTCACCATCACAATAATTGACTAAACTTCTGAAAATACAAGTGAGCCTCAATTAAATGTTTTCCTTTATAAAAGTTGCTGTGGTCATGGTGTCTCTTCATAGCAATAAAACCCTAAGGCAGTGCTTGTTAAGGTATTTAACTAAAACATTCCCAAATACAGTCAGCAGATGTGTGATGATTTGCAAAGATATCCATTAAAAATTAATTATGTACTTCCTTGCCTGCACATATTTATATATACATATTTTATTTTGTCATATGATGATCAGCTCTTGTCACATATTAGAAATTGCTTTAGTAAAACTATAAGGAGTAAATGTCCCCTGACTCAAAGCATTTATTCCAGAGGCTTCCCTCATCCACTGAACATGGTACTTGTTCTTCTTGTCCCACCTCATGAAGACTCTCAAAGGGGCCTTCAAGCTATGAAGTTTTCTCCAGCATCCTCCAGTTACCTCACAGTTCAATTTCATCCTCCACTCTACCTGCTTTCTTTTTTCCTTTCTATCACTTTTGATCCTATAAATACCACAATGTTAAGTTTCATGTTAAACTCCATTCACAAAATATCCTGAGGAATCTGAGGTTGCTTATTTGCAGCATTAAATGACTTCTTTTGAGTCTATAAAATATCCAACATAATAGTAAAATATTTTGAAAATTAAAGATTTTGCTTTATTTTATTCAGATTCATCACAAATTTAAGTAGTTTTTCAACATCAATAAAACTTCTTACCATGAAGGAGTTCACACTAAAAGAATGAAATCAGTGGATCTGAAGACAAACACAGGAGTTGAAATTAGTAAGAAATTCAGATATGGAATGAATAATGGCATTTATGAAAAAAGTTACTGTGGTAAATTGTTCAGTAAGTTTAGTAAACAGGTCAGAATATTAAAACATCAACAGTATTGTAACTATCATTAAAATCTCTCATTAAACTTCTCTCTGTCTTTCCTCTTTCCGCTTTCTCTCTCTTTCTCATGTGTACATATGCATATTTAGCATAGACTATTACTAAAGCACACAAGGCTAGAGGAATAAGCAATTTTTTTTTCAGAAATAGCTTTTAGGAAACATGAAGTAACCATCCAAAGTCACTTGTCTTTAGACACTGAGAAAGTCTGTTACCTACCCCTGTGTGTGTGTGTGTGTGTGTGTGTGTGTGTGAGCACGCATGGTTACACATGTATTACAGAGCTTAATTTATCAAACTATAGCCACCCCCCAAAAAATATGGGAAATAACATTGTCTTGCCAAAAAAAAAATCTATAAATGCTAATATATCTACTAAACTGAGCATAAGTAAATCTGTGCTGAACAGTGTGCATGCTAATGAAGTATGGTAGCCTGGACCTAGGTATTGAGCTCTGGGGCACTTTCAGCACAGAAAGATAGTGAGATAACAGCTATCTCTGTCAGGATAACCTTAGACATTTTGTTAGTTTGGTTTTCTATTGCTGTGATAAAGACCATGACTAAAAGCAACCTGGGAAGTTGTATCATAGTCCATTGAAGGAAGCCAAGGTAAGAACTCAGATCAGGAATCTGGAGGCAGGAAGTAAAGCAGAAGCCATCAGGATACATTACTTACTGAATTATTGTGGTGGTATTGTGTTCCCCAAAATATTGTGTACACTAATAAATTTATCTGGGGTCAGAGAACAGACAGCCACTAAATACAAAGGCTAGAAAATGGTGGCACTCACACCTTTAATCCTAGCATTCCAGAGATAGAAATCCCTCTGGATCTCTGTGAGTTCAAGGCCACATTGGAAATAGCCAAGCATGGTGACACACACCTTTAATCCCAGAAAACCAGCCTTTAATCCCAGGGAGTGGTGGTAGAAAGCAGAAAGATGTATAAGGCGTGAGGACCAGAAACTAGAAGCATTTGGCTGGTTAAGCATTTGGCCTGGTTAAGCTTCAGGCTTTTGAGCAGTAATTCAGCTGAGACCCATTCCGGATGAGGACTCAGAGGCCTCCAGTCTGAGGAAACAAGACCAGCTGAGAAGTTGACCAGATTCCTGCTACAAATTATTCTTATGGATTGCTTAGCTTGCTTTTTTATATACCCAGAGTTACTTTGCCAAGTAAACTATCTTGTAACCACCACCATGGGCCTGGCCCTTCCACATCAATCATTCATCAAGAAAATGCCCCACCGACTTGCCTACATGTTAATGTTGTGGATACATTTTCTTAATTAAGGTTCCCTCTTCCCAAATAACTCAAAGTTGACAAAAATTATGTATCACTATTAAACAAATAACCTTTTCTTTCTGGTTTATCTCCAATATCACATGTTAATATAACAATATAAAACTTGTATAATTTGCTTCTCCCTGAAATTTCATAAGCCAAGCATTCATTGTTTATGTCCTTTTGAATATTGCTATCTTCCAAGCTCCCACAACAGATCACCAGGCTATGAACACTCAAGAACTTTTCATGTCCAGGGTTCTATAATCCTTACCAGAACATCATGGCGAGGTCGGTCACAGAAATACACAACAAACTTGAGAGGGAAATGGTTTATTGAGTTGATAAGGTATATTCTGTTATGAAGCAACGTCAAGATGTGAACCCAGGGCACGAACCTGGGGACAGGAACTGAAGGAGAGTTCCTCTATTTTTTTCTTCATGTTCATGGGTGTTTTGCATGCATGTACCTTTGTGTACCATGTGCGTGCCTGGTATTTGAGGAAGTCAGAGGAGAACACAGATTCCCCTTAAGTTTGAGTTATAGACTTTTGTTAGCTGACATGTGGGTAGTAGGAACCAAACCTAGGACATTTTGAAGAGCAGTGCTCTTACCCTCTGAGCCATCTCTCTAGCCCTCCACCCCAACTAAACACCCCACATAGCAGCCTCTTTGTAGGTTTTCCTTAAATGGGATTTTCTTTTATTTTGCTATTTGTTAGCAAAGACAATGCTTTGTGCTTACACTTCCCACACTCCTAAAAGACCACAAGAAACATATTTTCACAAATCCTGCTTTTTGAGCACTCTGACTTTTGTCCCTGCCATCAGTTTCCTATAGCAACACATACCATCTATATGCATGAAATAAGCACACTTTGACATCAGAAGCTGTCTCTTGGAAGCATTCACTTGTCTACTTACTACAGATGAGAGTATCTCTTCATACCTAGTAGGGGAACAACAGTTCTATCTCTCCCAGCAGTAGCACCTGTCATGATGGAGGCCATTTCTGAGTGTTGTGAGGCCTTAGGAATAAATAAAATATGGAAACCCTTGGTCTACATTTCCTGCAGACACATCTCCACAGGTCACTCTGACTTGAAGTCATTGGTCCTATCTGATCTCTGACAAACCAAACAGAATACTGCACCTGATATTTCCTGGGTTTCTCAATAGATATACAAGTTCTATCCATGGATGACCTACTTAAACATGACTATAAAATAAGTATGTTTGAAGTAGTTTCTCTTGAATTGCAGTATTTTAACAATAATTTTGCTAATGTACTCCACTACAGTTTTCTTTAATAAAACTACATTATTATAACCTTGAAATCTCTTTTCTCTTTACCACTCTTGTATAATTTTTGAATTAATGTCCTAGTGTTTAGTATTATTTTTTTCTCTTAGAGTTTATCATCAATCAAAATTATTTTTCCATTTCTATGCTTCATGAATTTAAATGCCATGCTAGCAATTGCTGTTTATCTTCTTCGAAATTTACTTTCCTTTTTTATATTAGTAAGTGCACATTGTATGAATAACAACACATATTTTATTTGTCAGAAGTCTGGACCTTAAGTAAAGTTACATAGTCAAATTTGAATTTAAAGGAAGCACACATTTAGCTAGAGATCACCATATATGCATGTATCTATTTGATGATATATGCAATATATTTTGCATGAATTTGTTAATTTTTAAAGTACAGCCAGGCTAGGCGGTGATGGTGCCCACCCTTAATCCCAGCACTTGGGAGGCAGAGCCAGGCGGATCTCTGTGAGTTCGAGGCCAGCCTGGGTTACCAAGTGAGCTCCAGGAAAGGCGCAAAGCTACACAGAGAAACCCTGTCTCGAATAAACAAAAAAAAAAAATAGTAAAGTACAGCCAGAAAGGACAACTAAACTCTCAGATTACTTTGCAAAAAGTATGTGCTTATTTTTCAATAGGTTGACAGATACATATTTGAGAAATCTGAACTGTAGAAATGAATGATTGGATTGAACTTTATTCTGTATATATTTACTCCTCCCAGTTTCAACCCTTTGCTTCCTTCAAAAACAGAACTACAGAACTAGATGTAGTTTTTCTTTTTTTTTTTTTTTTTTACCATAACAACCTACACATATTTTAAAATGAAGATTCAAATCTAAAATAACTTTGAGCTGAGTTGGCAGATGTATTGCACCTACTGAAACTGCATCTTTAGAGTGACACACACACACACACACACACACACACACACACACACACACACAGCAATATACAGAAGAAAAAGAAACCAACCATTTTTCTAGGGAGAAAACGTGAATAGTGATAATTTAACACTGAAAATTTTAAAAAGGTATCTAATGACAAATGCAAATATCTTTGCACATATGCACTCTAGACAAAGCTTTCTCCTACTTTTGATATTTGAATCATGCAGTAAAATTGAGGACATTCAGTTCTCCCAAATATAATCTATACATTTTTATATAAAGATTTACAAATTGCAATCCTTATTAAGGAAAAGTAATTTATCATAAGTATAATATAGTTATAATAAAGATAAGGGTTCTTTTATGTTTAAGATTATGATATCATTCATTGTTCAGTTTATTTTCCTATATGTATGCATACATAGTTTTATTATATGTACATATGTATGTATATATGTGGTTGGAAAGAGTGTAAGAGGCAGAAGATTGGGATGTCTGCTGTAAGAAAGTATCTTCAGTTTATGGCAAGAAAACAGAATTCCTGAATTCCCAACAATATGGTTGCCTAAACAGGACCTGAACAGTGACACCAGTTGATATGTCAATGTAGATGGAGGAAATCTTATAAGGCCCCATCGCTACATGAAACCTATGGGCAATTAATGACTGTAAAGAAAGAATCAGTCTTCTATAGTAATGAGCCTCCTTATTCAATACCAAGTGGTCAACACTAAACATGCATTTACAAGTGCAACGCTAATTGTAACTCAGCAAGTTGTACTGCTTATGCACACATGTACCCACACTCACACATGTGACAGTAATAATTAAGAAAACAAAGGCCATGTATTTGAGAATTGAGTGAGGGCAGACAGACACAGCAGGAGTTAGAGGGGGTGGAAAATGATATAAAAACAGTACACAAATGAAATTAAAAATAGCAAGCTATGGAACACAA
This sequence comes from Peromyscus leucopus, assembly GCF_004664715.2. Classification (NCBI taxonomy): domain Eukaryota; kingdom Metazoa; phylum Chordata; class Mammalia; order Rodentia; family Cricetidae; genus Peromyscus; species Peromyscus leucopus. Next base: position 81,878,058 of record NC_051069.1, read on the forward strand.
CTAATTGAAAAAAATAAATAAACAATATACAGATAAAAAGTAATTAAGACATTATAGTGCAGCATTATGGAAACTGCCTCACAGAATGACAAATTTAGTGATGTTCCTTTGATTACACAGACATCTGAATAATTTTCTTGTTAAAAATTAGTATACAAGATATAATGTATTGGAATATTGAAATTTAAATTCATTAAAATTTTCACATTAATATTTAAATTGAATAAGTACATAAAATTGAAAATTAAACATAATGCACTAAAGCTCTGAAAAAAAATGGACATGTTTAAATTTCAAATGAACTGAAAATGAAGCAAAGAGAGAACAGGAATACATCAAACAGGGTAAAATGCAGGATCAGGTTCCTGGCCTGATGGTAGTATAAAGTGGTGGACAGCTTAATCTATCATTCTCACTGACTCTTCTCCATTAATGTTCCAAACCAAAGTTATTGCTAAATTACATAAATCATAACAGTAAATGTGACACTTTTCTCTTCCTAGCAGGGGATAAATTAGCATATGATCAGGTGTCATTGACCAGTTCTGTATTGACTATTCTGTGGCCTCCATTGCCTTATGGATTAGGGGATTATACTGGGTCTCAGTCAAAGACTAAGACGTTGAGTCATCAACTTTCAAACTACGAATTGGTTTTTCATTAATTACAGTCTATGCAGTATCAGGACAGAACACTTCTATGGGCATTATCATTGTTTTGGTTGTTATTAATACCTCCATTCTTATATACCAGTTCATATTCAGTGGGGTTTAGTTGTACTTCTTCAGACACATTGCAAGCTCCTTATATTATTTTCCATGAATGACAAAAGACGTCTCAATTAATTTTATGGACACTGCAATCCCTTCTAATTCATGTATGTTACTTTCTTAAAAAATTATGAATGAAAGTTGTGTTTTTTCACATTACGGTATCTGAGAAGATATCTGAGAAGAAAAGTAATCCCCTAGGACAATAGGGTCTGTGATTTGCTTTCAACTTCTAAATTATTAATATTAAACTATTTCATACAACCACATTCAAAGTATTCCCAGCATGGACTGAGTTCTTCTCCATAAGATTTAGTTGCCTCACATAACAGCCTGTATCAAATGCACTTTTCTTCCTAATTACCTTGTTAGTTACTTATTACACAGGAATTTGAAGGTACTAATCAAATGTTCTGTTTGTAATTGTGTTGCATTAACCCTGATTAAGGTTGTATTTGTCTCTATGAGGATTACATTAAAATGTAAATGCTACAACTGTTGATTGATGTTCAATTATATCAAGCAAAGCAATTACTAGTGAACTGGATCAACTGATAGACATTGCATGTCTTGAATTAATAACTGCATATGTATACAAATATACTGCTTTTCCTTAAAAAAGTAAGTTTCAAGCATAAACAAAGCTTTTTTTTTTTGGTTAATCAGAACAAAGTCTTAAAATTTAACCAAGTTAGATAAAATATTTTCAGTTGTGTACCTTAGTCTTCTTGTGGAAATCCTAACAGTGGGAACAAGGGCTATCTCTGACTCTTTCGCCTGCTTTTGGGATCATATTCCTCTTACTGGGTTATTCCTTGCCCAGCATTAATAGGAAGGGAGATGCCTAGTCATACTGCAACTTGATATGCCATATTTGGTTGATATCTGCAGTGGATGTGGATGGTACCCCCCCTCTCCCGAGACTTTTGAGTCTGTGAGGGACACAATCAACTAGGAGTTCACCCCATGCCTCTGGCACTGGGTCGATCAGGTACCATCATACCAAATACTGCTCGAGGTCTGTAGGCCCTGGCACTGGAAACAGAAAGGCAACAGCTCTGCACCATTCATTATGGCTGCGGTGGGCAGTACTCACCAAGTGCCACCTGAGACCCAACCAAGAACCCTGGTAATGGGCAGTCGAGCCTCATTGTGGTAAGTGAGTACAGGGTAGACAGGTGGGAGAAAGGGAGCAGCAGAATGGTTTGTGGGCTGGAAGAAAAGCAGGTCTGGAGAGATGAGGGTGGTAAGGAATGGGCCGATATGAATGGCCAGCTGGCCACCCCAGCCCAAGGAGATGACTGGGCCTGGACTATGACCAAGGGCCAAGTCTTGATCAGGGGCCCTTGAACAGCCTAGAGGCCTGTGGTGAAGTCTGTGGCTCCTGTCATCACGGGGTGCCATGCAGGAGCCTGTGGTCTGGGCCATCATCTGGTGCCACATTGGTGTCTGAGGGCTGGGCTGCTGTGGGGGCCATGCCAATTTGGGTGGCCTACATGGCCACATGGGGCCATGGTGACAATCTGGCCTGAGATGCTGCTGAGGACTATGTCTTGGTCCTTGGTCCTGCAATGGCTAGGGTCTGTGTTGATGTCCCTGGCCCATGTTGCCGCCAGGGCCCACATGGGTGCCCAAGGTCTGGGTCACAACCTGTGACCATATTGGTGTCCAAGGGCTGTGCCGTTGCTGGTGCCAGGCCAATTTGGGCGGCCAGGGCTGTCAACTGGAGACATGGTTTCATCTAGACCAGGGCTGCAGCCAAAGGCCATGTCTGGGTCTGTGGTCCTGGCACAGCAGGGTCTGTATTGATGTCTATGACCCTTGTTTCTACCAAAGGCCACATAGATGCCTGGAGTCTGCACTGCAACCTGCGGCCTTGAAGGCATCTGAGGGCCGTGCTGCTACAAGGGACATCCTTATGGGAGTGGCCTATGCTTTCACCTGGGTCCATGGTGTCATCCAAACCAGGGCTGCTGCAGAAGGTCATATCTGGGTATGTGGCCCTCTAGCAGCCAGGGTCTGACTTGATATCCAGGGTTCCTCTTGTCATAGAAGGCCATGGGGATGACCAGGTTAGCCAACTAGACTATGTGGTGCCCAGGGCCATGCTTATCTGGAAGGCCAGTGATGCCATCTGGAGCCATGAAGAGATCCAGGCACAGGCTGCTGCCTAGTGCCATGCCATGGACCATGGCCCTGTGGGGGCTAGGGTCTGGAGTTGTGTCCCTGGGGCTCTGTGGATGCCCTGTGCCTGGTCTGCTATCTGGGACCATGTTGATGCCTGGGGGCCATGCTGCAGCAGGGGCTGTGCTGTTCTGAGGGGGCTGTGCTGCCTCTGAGGTTGTGGTGGTGTTTGGATTTGAGCTGCTGCCAAGGACTATGTCTGGGTCCCTGATGCAGCTGCTGCTGGGGTTTGTGGTGATGTCCATGGCCTGTGTTAGCACAGGAGTCACTGGAACCATGTCCTTCACAGGCCCTGGGATGGCTGGTCCTGCCCATTGCTTGATATTACTGGCTCTACCCCTCAGGGGAGAGCTCACCCCCCTTACTCAGGAAAGATAGCCCCATCCCTCATCATAGTTATTCACTTCACCTGGGAAGCCCACTAGAGCTGACCCTGTGGTCATGTTTGTGAATGCAGGTGAGCTGACCCTGAAGGCATGAGAGCAGGAGAGCTGACCCTTCCCACCCCCCTTTTCTGCCATGGGTTGGCATAGCTGGGGGAGAGATGTCCTCCCACCTCTGCTCTACACTAGCTACAGCACACATGAGAACAGGCCCTGCAACATGCCTGGGCAGCACACTAGAGCTGACCCAGTCATCAGAGTCAAAGGTGAGTCAGCCCCGAGGGCATGAGAGCAGGAGAGCTGACCCCAGCCCCTCTCATGTGGCCTCTACAACAATCCAGAGACAGGACCCTGCACCTTGCCTGGGCAAAACAGTAGAGCTGGCCCTGGTAATGAGAGAGGGACCCTGATCTGAGGACCTGAGAGCAGGAGAACTAGCCCCGTTTTTTTTTGTTGTTGTTGTTGTTTGTTTGTTTGTTTGTTTGTTTTTTGCTGTAGGCTGCATTAGGTGAACTAGCTGAGGCGGTGCTGGAGAAGAAACCAGAGGCCTCGAGCCAGACCAATGACTCATGACGATGAATACTTGCAAGTAAAGATGAACAGACTAAAGGAGAAACTGTGTCTCAACAGGGCACACTACAGCTTCCATGACAAGATTCTTCCTCTTCTTTGTGTGTGTGTGTGTGTGTGTGTGTGTGTGTGTGTGTGTGTGTGTGTGTGTGTTGGGGGGGCTTGTTTGTTTGTCTTTGTTTTGTTTGGGTTTTGGTTTTAAATTTGGTTTTGTTTTTGGGGGAGGTTGCAAGGGCAGAGGACAGATGAGAGGGGACAGAGAGATTTGTGGGATAAGAATGCATGATGTGAAATCCACAAAGAATCGATGGAAGTTAAAAAAAAAAACTCATAAGATATAAAAACTGTTTTTGAATCATGGATGACATTTCTTGAAGCTTGGGTAGCCTGAAACATTATATCTCTGACTAACCTTGAACCTGTGGCAATCCTTCTCCCTCTGCTAGACTTAATTACAGGCATCAACTACCCTGCTCAGCTTTGAAAATATATTCCATTTTGAAAACTCTATCACATATTTTCTCATCAAAATATCTAGCAGAAGTAACTTTTAGGAGGAAAAAGTTGTTCTATCCATTATCTGTGGAGTCACAGTCTATCACATGGAAGGCCATGCCTGAGTCAGTGGCTGCAGAACGTGGTAGACAACCCTGTCAGTGAGTGTGGCAGGTCATGAAGCAGAGAGAGCAGCTGGTAGCCAGAAGCAGCAACTTTCAAGGGCTGGTTCTAGTAAACTGGATTGGCCAGGTAAGCTCCCTTCCTAGATGGTTGTATGGCTACCACAACACTGCATCACCAGCCTACTCGAGGAAATGGGTTGGGGACACTGACCAGCTTATAGTAGTGACATTTTGCTGTTGGCTGTCCTCTCTGCGTCTACCCTGAATCTGTCTTTAGTTTGTCATGTCACAGCTTCCATGTATGTGGCAGGGGACATGTTTAGATTCATATCTTCCACGTTTCTTAGTCTATTCTTGTTCTTTATTTTGTAGCTTGTTTTCCCCCTCTGCTACTGCATTTTCTATTGTGTGATGCATTGTTTATCCAATATGTTTTTTACTGGTTTTAATAATTTGTGATTAGTGTTTATAATGTGAATTTTATCAATCAGAATCTACCTTACATGACATGCCTCCTTTCTCCCTTTCAATTCAGTGGTATTCCATGTATTTTGCTTTTTCTTTCTTTTTTTTTTTAAGTAAATTTATTTTACAACATCATTCAGTTCAACATAATAGCCACAGATTCCCCTGTTCTCCCACTCTCGCCCCCCTCCCCCTCCCCCCACCCCACCCCCCATTCCCACCTCCTCCAGATCAAGGTCTCCCCGAGGACCGGGATCGACCTGGTAGTCTCAGTCCAGCCAGGTCCAGTGCCCCCCTCCCAGACCGAGCCAAGTGTCCCTGCATAGGTCCCAGGATTCAAACAGCCAACTCATGCAACAAGCCCAGGACCCGGCACCAACACACGGCTGCCTCCCAAACAGATCAAGCCAAATGACTGTCTCACCCGTTCAGAGGGCCTGATCCAGTTGGGGGCCCCCTCAACCTTTGGTTCATAGATCCTGTGCTTCCATTCATTTGGTTATTTGTCCCTGTGCTTTATCCAACCCTGGCTTCAACAATTCTCGCTCATATAAACCCTCTTCTTTCTCACTAATTAGACTCCCAGTGCTCCACCAGGGGCCCAGCCGTGGATGTCTGCATCCAGATTCCTCAGACCTTCCTTGGATGGGGTTTATGGCACAACTAACAGGGTGTCTTGCCATCCCATCACCGGAGTAGGTCAGTTCCTGCCGTCTCTCGACCATTGCCAGCAGTCTTTTGTGGGGGTATCTTTGTGGATCTCCGTGGGCCTCCCTAGCTCTCTGCTTCCTCCCCTTCTCATGTGGTCTTCATTTACCATGGTCTCCTATTCGTTGTTCTCCCTCTCTTTTCTTGATCCAGCTAGGATCTCCCACTCTCTTTCCCTCCACCGTCGCTCTTCATTGTTCCCACTCATGACCAGGCTGTTCATGTAGATCTCATCCATTTCTCCGTGTCTTTTTTGGGGTCCCGTTTTCCAGGTAGCCTCACTGGTGATGTGAGTAGCAGTCCAGTCATCCTTGTTCCACATCTAGCATCTTCCTATGAGTGAGTACATACCATATTTGTCTTTCTGAGTCTGGGTCACCTCACTCAGGATGATTTTTTCTAGATCGATCCATTTGTCTGCAAACCGTATGATGTCATTGTTTTTCTCTGCTGAGTAGTATTCCATTGTGTATATGTGCCACAATTTATTTATCCATTCTTCAGTTGAAGGGCATCTAGGTTGTTTCCAGGATTTGGCTATTACAAACAATGCTGATATGAACATAGCTGAGCAAGTGCTCTTGTGGTATGATTGAGCATTTCTTGGGTATATGCCCAAAAGTGGTATAGCTGGATCTTGGGGGAGATTGATTCCCAATTTTCTAAGAAAGCGCCATATTGATTTCCAAAGTGGTTGTACAAGCTTGCATTCCCACCAGCAGTGGAGGAGAGTTCCTCTAGTTCCACAACCTCTCCAGCATAAAGTGTCTTCAGTGTTTTTGATCTTAGCCATTCTGACAGGCGTAAGGTGGTATCTCAGAGTTGTTTTGATTTGCATTTCCCTGATGATTAGGGATGTTGAGCAATTCCTTAAATGTCTTTCAGCCATTTGGGTTTCCTCTGTTGAGAATTCTCTGTTTAATTCTAAAGCCCATTTCTCAATTGGACTGTTGGTCGTTTTGATGTCTAATTTCTTGAGTTCCTTATATATTCTGGATATCAGTCCTCTGTCACCTGTGGGTTTGGTGAAGATCTTTTCCCATTCTGTAGGCTGTCGCTTTGCCTTGTTGACCGTATCCTTTGAAAGCATCTTCAACAAATGGTGCTGGCATAACTGGATATCAACGTGTAGAAGGCTGCAAATAGATCCATATCTGTCACCGTGCACAAAACTTAAGTCCAAGTGGATCAAAGACCTCAACATAAATCCAGCTACTCTAAACCTGCTAGAAGAGAAAGTAGGAAGTAATCTTGAACGCATTGGCATAGGAGATCACTTCCTAAATATAACACCAGTAGCGCAGACACTGAGAAAAACAATCAATCAATGGGACCTCCTGAAACTGAGAAGCTTTTGTAGAGTATTTTGCTTTTTCTTATTCTGTATTCTTATATTATTTTGTTAATTTTTAAGAACTTACCAGATATGTTCTTCACAGAGTTTACCATATTTTCATTTCTTTCATTTCCATTCAATGCTTTCTTTTATTTATTATATAGAAAAAATAACAATGGGTAAGGTGTACTGTTTCTATATGCAAATGCATTGTGATGATTGTTTCAGGCCAGATCTGACTCTCTTGAAATATCCTTTCTTTATGTTTAAAATCCTTCTTTTAGATCTTGAGTTATACAATCCATGACTGCTATCTATAGTTGCCCTATATGTGTAAAACTGCTTCTTTCCAAGTGTAACTTAATGACCATTGGTCAAGCTTTTCCTATGGCCTGTCCTTCACCCTTATACTACTGCTCTGTGGTAACTATCATTCTACCATTAACATTTTAAAAAAGATGTTAATAGATGTGAGTATGTATAGTCTTTATATATAATGCATGTATACATATATACACATTATTAGTTATGTGTATATGTATGTATCTGTGTGGGGATTGGTGTATGTTGGTATATGTTAGAGTAGTGCCTTTGGAGGCTAAGGGAGCAATCAGTGCCCTAGAGCTAGAGTTATATGCCATTGTGAATTGCTCACTGAGAGTGCTGGGAACTCTAAGAGCAGAGTTTCCTCTTAACTACTGATCTCTCTCCAATCCCACTATTCAACTTCCAACTTTGTTTGTTTGTTTGTTTTTCAAGTCAGAGTTTCTCTGTGTATCTCTGGCTGTCCTGGAACTCACTCTGTAGATGAGGCTGACCTCAGACTCACAGAGATTGGCCTGCCTCTCCTTCCTGAGTGCTGGGATTAGAGGCTTGTGCCATCACATCCAGCTTCAACTTTCAACTGTTGTGAGTAACCTTTTATTTTATTTTTGAAAAATACTTTTATAGGTATATGCTGTGTTAAGGATATTTATTCCCACACCACTTTGTCATCTTTATTCCTTACACAATTATACTTCTATTTTCATTTCATTTATACATATCTGATTTTGTTACTATGAAAAGTCTAGGAAACACAAATAAGAGGAAATATGCTATGTGCCTTTCTGAGACTGGCTTGATTTGCTTAATAAAATAATATCTAGTTTTATCCATTTTCTTCAAATGACATAATTTCATTCTTTTTCATGGCTGCAGCAATTCCATTGTGTGCACATACTACATTTTTCTTATCTACATCCCTCCTGGACAATCCCATATATGAGTGGAAATATGAATTATTTGTCTTTCTGTGTCTAACTTGTCTCACTTGATAAGATCTGGTTCCATTCATGATCTTGCAAATGACGAGTCCAGCTTTTGTGATTATAGAGTATTCTGTGGTACCTGTGTACCAAATTGTTTTTTCTATTCTTCCATTGATGGATACCTTGGTTTCTGACATTTCTTGGCTGGTATGGAAACTCTAGTCTAAGTTCTCTGAAGTAACATACTGATTTGATTTCTTTTGAAAACATGCCCAACAGTGGAATTCTTGGATATATGGCAATAGCAATCCTCTTTTTAACACTGATGCATACCTTACTATTTTCTGTAAGAAATATGATAATTTGCATATAAGACATAGCTGAGAATGTGGAATTTCTCCAAGGCCTTCCTTACAGTATCTTTGGTCTTTTGATGATGTGTTTATTATGGTGGAGTGGTATCTTATTGTAGTTTTTATTTGCATTCCTTTGGTGATTAATAAGTTGAATATAATACATTCATTGAATATCGATATCTATCTGTTGGCCACTTTTAGAAATCTCTGCTTAATAATGACATTGGTCTCATGAACTCATACTAATCTTTTACCACATATACACTTTGAAAATAATTTCTCCCCTTTTGTATTTTGTCTCTGTGCTTTGTTGACTGGTTCCTTTCTTTGCAGAATGTTTTTTTGATTGAGGTAATCATGGTTTTGCTAACTCTGCCTTTGTTTCCCAAGCTTCTATAGTTTCTGTCCACTGCAATGTCTGAAGATTTTCCCTATGTTTTAGTCTAATAATTTCACTTTCTCAGTTCATAAAATGTAAGCTTTTGATCTACTTCCAATGATTTGTATTTGGTAAGAGACAGAGTTTCAGTATCAATCTTCTGTAAATTAGAAACCTAGTTCTCCCAGAAGCTATTAGAAAGACCATCTTCTAATGCACATTCTTTTTTCAAGTCTCAGTTGGCACTACATGTCTGGGGATATTGTTTGGTTCTCAGCTTTTTTCATTGGTATGTGTGTCTGGCTTTATATCAATACTGTGATATTTTGATTGCCACTGTGTTATAGCATTATACAAAGACAGGTACTTTGACATCTTGGTCTTTCTTTTTTTTTCAGGACAGATTGCTTTGTGTATTTGAGGTCTTTGTGGTTCATGTGCATATTAGGATTTCTTTTAAGTTCTGTGGAAGAGGCTGTTATTATTTTGATTAGAATTTCATAGATCCCATAAATAACATGAAGTGTATAATATTTTAACAATACAATTTTTTCTAATCCATAATCAGAGAGGTATTTCCAGTCTTTGGGGTCCTAATCAGTATCTTTCATCATTCACTGATTTTTATCCCCATGGTTAATTTGTTTTCTAGTTATCTTCTGCTGCGTCATAACTTAGCCTCTGCATGGCTTCTTTGTTGGCACTCTGCTTAGTGGTAAGTGCAAGTTTTGCTGAGTGATGTTAGTTGATTTTAATCCTACGCCTTGAATAGTTATCTCTTAGTTGAAGTTTTTATGCAATTGAAGACATGTCACCTACAATCAGGGATGACTTCCTTTCCTCCATTCCTGTTCGTATGTCTTTTATTTTTTTCCTTACCTGAATGTTCTTGCTAAAAAGTCTATTACCAAGTGTAAAGCAGGAATTATGAGAGAAGACATTCTTGTCTTATTTCAGATCTAATTCACTATCGCAATGTTGATTTTTTTTATTTTTCATTTTTCTAATGATTTGGCTCATTTCTCCTCCCCACAGTTCATTGTTCCCAGTGGAATTATAACATACAAAGCAATTATTTTGTATCTTCTGTATATGCCTTGTATTTTCTTTGCTAGAGACTGAACAATTTATTTAAGACAACAAAAACTGAGGTATGCTTGTATTACTAATACAAGGCCTCCCTTTGTTTTATAATGCTTTTGATGTGAAGTTTTGTGCTATTCCCCCAGTCTTGAAGCTGGCCTTGAGGTTTTCCATTCTTAGCCTCATTGCACCGCTGGTTTCAAATTATTTTAGCAACATTTTGTGCTTGTCTGGAAGATTTCCTCAGTGTCTGTTCTCATGTTAGCACAGGCCTTTCCTTTTTCTGTGTGCTGGTCTTCTTAGAGTTCACTCAGCAGTATCACTTGGTATTTCATTGTCTGATGGAGAGGACTGCAGAGAGCTGTTTCCTGATGTTCTGCTTACAACTCTGTTGTAGCCAATTGCTGACTTGTTCATTCTTGAAAGCATCATCACTTCCTGTCCCTGATTCCTGTTTAGCTTGGTTTCTAGATTCAGCAGGTATTCTTATCTCTTTTCTCCATCTTAGTGGTGTGTGTGTGTGTGTGTGTGTTTCTTGGCTACCCTAAAGGCTGAGTCTTCTCATCACACTAGTGTTTTTGAGAGGTTTTGGGAGAATGGGACAAAGGACAGGTTATGGGTGAATGTCTTCCTTTGTTTTTCTCTTTTTCAAGTCCTGCCACTAAGCAACATTTCAAGGAAGTGTTCCCTCTCTCCTGCATGAAAATCTGGAGATTGAAAAACGAAAATCTCACAAGACATTGAATCCTTTTTGCATTCATTCCCAACATCAGCTGCCTTCAGTTCTGCCGTCATTTGAACCTGAATTTTCTTAGTGTCATTCTGTATTATCTTGAGTAATCAAAGGCTTCCCTCTCTCACTTATTACCTGTGTCTCCTAGATTATAAAGTGGCTTATCACTGTAATGGGTTAAAACATACTGCCACAGGCAGGAAATACTTGTTCTAGTTAGATGTGTTGGCACAGACATGGAAATTACAGTATTCAAGACACTGAGGCAGGAGGATTGTAAGGTTAATGGATCAGCCTTGGTTGCATACTGAAACTCTGCCTCATAAAAACTAAATACAAAGTAATCATGACTTGTAGCTTATCTGATTTATTTTGTTTTCTATTAGTGGCTGCTAATCTTTCCAAGTATTCATATCCTCAAAGGGAAACTGAATATTAAATTAGGGAGACCAGCATGAAGGACCTTACACCCCATATTAGGGGCCAGTTGAGAGGGACCCTGCTGGTGGCCATGGCAAGTAGAGAATAGAACCATGAGGAACTGAGAATGAAAACTCTCAGTTCAAATTGACTTTGTCAATGTGGATCAAACCTTGGGGGTCTGATGTCATGTGCTTTATTGCCAGCATATTTAGAACCAGAACAATTTGGTAAAAAGTTTCCTGGTGTAATACAATCCCCAGTGCACTAGAAAGCATAATTACATCAAAACGCAACTCAGGGTAAATGCAACTCTTCCAAGAAGATGAGTTCTAGAGGTGGGTGACCTGTGCTAGGTTAAGGGCCCAGGGAAGAATATGGCCTGGTTTTGATCTTACAAATAGTATAGGGGTCTGGGATATTAGCCCCCCCCCAGTAGTGGGAACTTGGGGGAGCCTCTGGCTTTAAGAGTCATTTAGATTACTAGACCTCTCTAGTCCTGGTTGTATGAGCTTGATATGACCTAGCCCAACAGCTAATACAGAAAGCTAGGCTGTCAATCACCTCTAATTCCCAGCTTTTTGGATGGTAGACCAAGTTTGATAGCCATTTAATTGAGAATATAATCCTGAATGCTTAATACTTCTGGTTTTCCTAGAAAACTGTGGATGCAAAGACCTTTGTGTTATGCTCCCAATACTAATGGTGATTTAAAAAAAAACATATAATTTATATAGTTAGAAAATAGCTAAACAACAACAACAACAAAAAGAAAAGTAAAAGTAAACTGTCTCTGGTACTGTTGTGGCCACATCGTGAGACCCCCAAGCAAGACCACCAAAGAGCCAATATCTGATGCAAAACACACTGGGGTTTATTGATAACAAGCAAGCCCAGGCTGGGTCCGGGTCCAACACTGGACACAGTGGGTGGAGGAGGACGGACCTGAGCTCTCAGGTTGAGGGGTTTTTAAAGAGAAAAACCGCAAACAGGGTGGTACAAGCATTTGCATCATATGATTGGGTGAGGGTGTGTAACCTTTGAATTTACTGTTTGGAGGTTACAGTTATCATTTTTGGGCAGGCCTGGACAAGTCCCAGGCTTTGTCCTTGGGCTGCCATGGGGGCTGGCTGGCCTCACATGTTCACATTGACCCATGCACATACCTCTAAGTTGGTGAGGGGTCCCAGACAGTAAACAACTGGCTGAACCTTGAGAGGTCAGAGTACATGCAGAAAGGGAACTACCACAAGGACTATGTCATAGCCCTCCCAGAAACTGCTTACTCAAGTCTCAGGAAACTGAAATTGAGGCCTGATCTCTGAGAGAAGACTGACAGCCTGTTATAGTGTCTGATTGGTCCTTTCAGGGCCTCTGCTATGCCAGGAATTATGCAAGTCTAGTCATTGAACATAAGATTATGGTTAAGTTTTATAACAGTTCCACTTTACAGATACAACACGAACTCCCTGAAGATGAGAGGCCTGCCAAGACAGCCAGGAAGTAATTACGTTTGGAGCCTTATCTGCCTAACTTGTAGGTGCTGGATGGGATGCCAGTGTCCACAGCTGTTATCTTACATGCTTTAAAAATGGAGAACAAGGAAAGAAATCAGTAACAAGGTTTTATTAAAGCATTTACAAATAGTAAAGGAAATAATGCTGCCAAAATTGTTAGGAAATTACACACTAAGTTTTTAGTCATTAGAAGCAGAAACACATGGGATTGATTCAATGTAGGGCCAGAATTACAATCTTAAGACCTAACTTCTCAAGGAGATAAAAAATGAAGAGGCAAAATGACACACATACTGCTCTTGCTTCAGGTTCTGCCTTCTAATACATGCACTACCCTAAAAACATATAACATAAGATACAGGAAAGGAATTTAGATATTTTCCTCTTCTGATCTAGATCCACATAGGAGACAAACTCTGTTCATGCTCCTGGGGAGGGGGTAATCTAGCTTAGAATATCCTCTGAGCACATCTCTAATGGATTATCCAGATCAGATTAATTGAAGTGAGTATATAGACTGATGATAGAAAGGCTCCACTTTACAGGAAGGTTTTGTTGTAGATATTAGGGAGAAAGAGAGAACATCCAGAGTGTCTGGAATGGTCCAGAACAGAGAGAGAAAGAAGAAAACTGAATTTGGCCAGCAAACTGGACAAGGCCCAGGCTATCTGCAAGAGAGGGTGGAATAGCAGGGTCATGGAGATAGAGAACAAAGCACAGTGAGGATAGCCAGAGAGCAGAGAATAGTGAGAATTGCCAGGTTATAAGAAAAAGGTTATATGACTAACTTGGTGTAGGGGAACAGAGGGCCAGCATGGGTACTTTAAAATGTAGAACAAGTTCTTGTTAGTAGGGACTGAGGGATGCTACAGGCTAGTATGGATAGTGATATGCTGATAGGCACCACAGGTATATGGTAATTAGATAGCTGTATGTTCTTCTTGCAAAGGTAAGTGAAATGACTCCTTTTGCCGGATGGGAACCTGCTTCATGAGTTCCTGAGGAATGCTGGCTTTTACCTAACTGCCAAAAGTCCTCTTATAGTCAAGTTTGAGCTCGTTTCTGGATATTTAAGATTTTGAGTTTGGGGAATTGGAGTTTTTCTGGAGCTGTCCGTGAGAAGATCTACAATGAATGTAGGTGACATCATTCCCTGGGATGGAGTCCTAGACTGTATATAAGGGAGACAGCCATCTGAGTATGAGCATCATTGCTTTGTTTTCCTGCTGCAGATGAACAGTGAACAGGAGCCTCAAGTTCCTGCTGCTCTGACTTCTCTGCCATGATGGACCATATCCTCAAACTGTGAGCCAAAGTAGACTCTTCTCTCTCTACATTGCTTTAGTCAGGTACTTTCTCATAGCAATGAGAAAAGTAATTAATACATAAAACTGGCACCGAGGAGTGGAACAGTTTCTGTGATAAAACTGATCATTTGCTGCTTCTTTGGGAGTAGTTTGCAGGAAAAATGTAGTGGTTTGTAGCTCTGGGTTAAGCCTTAGCATGCTGCACACAAGTCTCAATGGATCGTTCTGGTGATAGTTTGGAAGAAAAAAAGTGCTAAGAGAAATGTGGATAGTTTAGTCGCAGCCCATGAAATTTCACAGGTTGTGTACTTAGAACATGAGCAAGGTTGAAAAGAAGGGTAAAAGACTTCAAGAGAGTAAAAAGTTAAAAATAACTTCAAGAGAGTACAGAATTCCCACTGTGCCATGATTTCTGTGACTACTCTTATGAAGATCTACAGTAAGAGAGCAAAGAGTGGAACATCAATATGGGCCTCAATGTGCCATTTGGCACAAAAACATGTGTGAGAAAGATTAAAGTTATCAGCAAGGCATGTTGCAAGATAGTTGTAGTTGTTTAAAGAAATTAACGCCATTAAAGAAACCTGGTGCTTGCAGTAGTATGAGGGGACAAGTGCCTTGAAGACAAGGCTTTACCATGGAAGGCTCCAGTTTGTAAAAATGCGAATTCATTTGAAAGTTAAGAATGCCACTGCAGTGTTTTCTTGCTCAGATCCACTGCCTAGTGAAATATCTTCCCGGAGTCAGCCTGGAAAGCACACAAAGACCAAGGCAGTATAGCCTAAGGAGGCCAACCTACATTTTGAGTAGTAGAAGAACGTGGCAGCATTATTCACATGGAACTGTTTTTAAAGTCATGAAATACACATGATTGACGGTGCCATGGAGACTTGTTCCACTGTTTCAGAGAACTGTTTAAGGCAAGCAATGGTGTAGGTGTCCATGCAAGGAAGCCACTGTGTAAATTGGTGATGATGAAGTGTAAGTTTTAATAGAGACCTCAGGACTTTGGAGATACCATGACCTTAGGATATCTCTCAAAGAAAGTTGCAGGCTTGCAAGTGATCCAGCCCTCAGAAGAAGCTACATGTGTGTTCCAGGCAGCAGAGATGTATTGGTGGGCTACCTATGCTAATTGGAATCAAAATGAATTGTCAAGAGCACCGGATGCTGGACATCATGTTTCATGAATTGGTTTGATCTGCTGGGTTTTATTTTTTCTTTGTTTGACTATTCCTTGCACTGTTCTTTCAGATCCAAAGATAACCCCAATACCCCCAAAGGCAGTGGACAACCCCAAGATAATAACTTTGCTCAGCTCAAGTTGGACTATAGAAGGAATATATGAGGAACCTATGAAATGGATTTCTGTCCATGAGGAAGAGCCACTTCCCTATTGACATGGACCTATGGTGTATGCCAAAACTTAAGCTAACCTCCAGGTTCCTCAGGTCCCTCCTGAAATGTACAGAGTCATCGGTCCCACAAGCACCCTCCGCTGTTGTCCTAAATCTCTCCTCTGTTCCAGTTCAAAGGATTCCCTCCCACTACACCATAGCTACTGGATTTTCAGTATTACCATGAAGGTTTCAATGCTCGAGCTCCTGAGAGAGATAGCCCAGCTCTTGCCATTTGGACCTTCTTCTCTGCCCCAGTTAGGTAGGCATTACTGCTTTGAGCTTCTCCCAAATCCTCTGCCTATTCTTTCTCTCATATCCATAATAAAAACTGTCTTCCCACGGATCTGTCATTACAACAGTTTCTCTGTACCCTTGCTTACACCCTCAACTCTTTGCTTTAGAGCTGGACTATTTATTCTATACCATTGTTTATCAGAAACTTGTAACTTGTTTTTTAACTGTATGATAACTAACAGTTAAACAATTGCTGTAAGTCTAATATGAGACATAGACTATGGACTTTGAAAGTTTGATGAACTAGGCCGGGCGGTGGTGGCACACGCCTTTAATCCCAGCACTCGGGAGGCAGAGGCAGGCGGATCTCTGTGAGTTCGAGGCCAGCCTGGGCTACCAAGTGAGCTCCAGGAAAGGCGCAAAGCTACACAGAGAAACCCTGTCTCGAAAAACCAAAAAAAAAAAAAAAAAAAAAAAAGAAAGTTTGATGAACTAACTAGAGACTGAAGCTGGACTGAGTATATTTTGACTTATGAGATAGCCATGAGCCTTTTGGGAACAAATGTTAGAAGACTATAATTTAAATTAACATAATTGGGTGTCAAGTTGATAAGCTAGTATAGCTGTGATGGTGAATTTTCATGGCCAACTTGATGTGATTTAGGATCACCATGGAAACAAATCCCTGGGCATGCCTATGAAGGCTTTTCTACACTGATTTAACACAGGTAGAAAGACCCACCCCAAATGTGGGCAACAACATTCCATGAACTGTGGTTGCAGACTAAACAAAAAGAAGGAAGGGAGCCAAGCAGTAGCATGCATCACTCTCTGCTTTCCATCCGAGTTGACCTTGTGGACCACAGCTTCATACTCCTATGTTCGCAGCTCTCCTGTCTGGATGGACTTCCCCTAGAACTGAAGCCCTGATAATCTCTCTCTTTCTAGAGTTCCTTTAGTCGGGTACTTTACTGAAGCAATGAGGAAAGTAACTAATACAGATGAGCAAACTGGTTTTGAACCCACAAAGCAAAGCTTTATGTTAAAGGTCTAGTTAGGTTGCATGTGTAATATTTGCTTAGGAATATACTGGTATAATCTCAACATTTTTTAAAGTAAAATCTCAGGCTCTTTCTAAATCTTCTACAATGTTTTAAGCTAACATTTTCAGTGTTTCTGTTCTGCAGATGGACAAATTTAGAAATGTCTTCACTGCCTATGAAAATCAAATTGCTTATTGAAGAAGATATGTTACTGGATTTTTTTCAATGTTATATTTAGGGAAACAGACATTGAGATATCTTAACATGTGAATACTTTCAGCATACAGAAATATCTTGCCATTACATCGAGTCTAACAAATGATCTTAAAAAGAAATGAGTCTTTTTATGATTTATCAAGTTAACATTTCAGTAATCATCTCTGGTGGCACATTGTCTTTTCAGCATGACATGGCCAATGCTGTCTTGAAATCAGAGCACAGGATGTCATCACAAAATTGGGTCAATCATAGGGGGACAAGAGCACATGAGACAGCATACTCTATACATGAGACTCTCCTTTCCTGAAACCACACAGCAGGTAAAAGTTGTGGGGTTTAAAAAAAAAGAGTGCCGGTGAGAATTACTAAAATGTCCCCAAGGTAACCTGAGTACATTTCTCTCCTGTAAGAAAGTATACTGCATGAGGAAATTGTTCATCTATTTGGGGTCTTTGAGAGTCTGTGACTTAGCCATAGCATTACACCAGACCCAGGACCCAGCTCAGGCAACAGATGTAACAGATGCTAAAAGCAGAAGCCAGTTAAGTAGATAGGTCTGGCCCATCAAGCTTTTTTTAAGAAGGGGAAATATGTGGTGCTGCACAGCATCTTCCAGGATGAGGATGCAGAATGAGTCAGAAAATGACTGTGGATTGTGGAGGGCTAACTGATATAGTGCTTCTCATTCATACCACTGCACCTATCATTGATCTTTTAAGAAACAGTCAATGCAAGTGATGAAATTTCATGCTGTATTGGATCTTGCTAACATTTTTACTTAGTGGTTCCTTATACATTAGGTCCTGAGATCAACTATCCCTTTCTTAGATTGATGGTTGGTGGGCATTCACAGATCCTTCTTAGTCGCAGTATAAACTCTGAGTTCATATATCATATAATGTTTACCTCTGAGTGGATTTTTTTTTATTCAGAAAGGTATCTGAAGTATGTGCAAGCACACCTAGAGGATCAAGAATGAGTTTTTCCCATAGGGTGTAAGAGCCAAACACAAGTGTGAAATTTTGGGAGATTTTGATTGGGTTTGTCCCAAATGACCTCCAATAAGATGAATAAGAAAAACCCTACAGCAATCTGTATCTGTAAGCATTTAAACAATGATTTAACAGTGCACAAAGATACCCCGCAAGAGGATAAAAGGTATGTCCAGAGCCAAAAAAATCCAGTGCTAAGTTTGAACTAACTTCATGTGAGCTGTCAGGGAGGCCTCTGGAGCTCCCAAAACAATACAGTCTTTTGCTACTGTTGTGGGTTCTCTACTAGAAGTAGATGGAAAGCAACTGTTGTTGAATCACCTCATAACTTGACTTCAAGACAATGGAAAAATCAATCTGTACTAAATTAGGAGTTTCCTCCCTAAAAATCTAGTTTTCTTAGTGCCAGAAGTTACTATGCAGACTGCCTTAAGAGAATTGCCTCCAGAGGTCCTAGTCCTACTCAAGTGCAGATCTTACATACTACATTACCAATGTGCCAGGCTGGCACAGCCATATCAGATGGGAACAGCAAAAGTCATGAAGGCAGCACAGCTGCTTGACAAAAATCCAGCAAACCAAGCCACATGATGGCCACTGTGTCACTTTTGGTTTTCATCTCCACCTGTTGCATACTTGTGGAACATTTAATATTTGTACAGTTTGGGGCTATTGGATAGATAGAAAAATTCTCATGAACCATTTATTCCTTCTCCCAGGAATATTACTTCTAAGCTTCCCCAGGACTTTCCTGAACATACTACCACTCCCACATTTAGGGAGATATTTTTATCTACTTATATGTTTTCTTTATGCCTTGGAAGCTGTGACACACATAAAGAAGCCAAAGGTCTCTTTATGAGGCTATGAGACATTCTTGGAGCATCTGTCCCTGTGCTTACTCAGAAACAAAATAATCAAAGCAACGTAAACTTAAAAACGTCAACAAAATTTGGTGGGCTAGAGGAGATGGCAACAGATCAGATTGCAAGCCTCTTCCCAGTACACTCTCAGGCAATTACATGGCACATACAACAACAAAGTTAGACTAGCTGAAGTCACCTCTGCCCTATACAGAGACTTATACTGATGGGCAAAGAATGATGTAGAAAGATGATAGCTACATGGCTTTGTTGCTCATGCCACCTCAAGGATATTTTGTTCTGGGATAGACTTTAACAACAACATTTTCTGTTTCTGATGATGTAAATTTATTGTAAAATGAAAGCCAGTATGCTGTTTTCACGGACCTTGTCACCTCAAATGTGAAAACAGAAGAGTAATGTGCTCCACAGAAAGCATGAGAGACTTACCATGTGAAATCTCATATGCTGTAACAGCTGCTGCACATACACTCATTGGAAGTATCCCAACGATAGAATGATGAGAGAACTGAGCAACACAGCTGGCACTTCTTAATTTGAGTCCAAATTATTAAAATAATTTAAACTTGATTTTTCTTTTCCTCACTCATGTTCAAGAATAGCTTCATCTCTTCCCAAGAATGAATGCATCCAAGTTCAAGTTAATTTAATAAAATGAATGACAATAATGTGTCATAGATATTCAAACATATGGAGTCATGCTACTACAGAGTAATGAAGTTATACCTGCTTATAATGCAAGAAGGAAAACTCAAATATATTTGTGTACATGTATGTGCATATATGTACATACACATTTAAATATATATGCATGAGTCATCCCTTATGAACCTCCTACTATAATATCATGTAAATCTTAAATTATTTTTGAACCTAAATAGACAAGCCAGCAAAACTCACTTACTTCCCATGTGAAAACAATGCTGGGAACCACAGGCGAAGCCCAAAGGTCCAAAGCAGCATGATAAAATATAAAGGAATAGAAGGGAGACTCATCCTTAATGAGAAGTATAGCTGTAAATTCTAAAAAAAAAAAATCCTCCATTTGAGCCAGTGACCAGAAGGCTCATTGCTAAGCCTTACTCACAGCCTTTCTTTCTGTCTCTGATACTTCTACAACTATAGCATACCTAAGCCTGATTGTCTGACACTAGACTTCTTGCTTCTGTCTGAAGACACTGTCCTCTCACTGGCAGGTGGGGAGCCACAGCCTTCTGCTGGTGAGCTTGACTGACTCCTTAATCTCTAACTCTGAACTGTAACTCTATCTCTTTCTCCATTTTCCATTTCACTCCTCACGGCAACATTCCTGGTTTTGGCTATGTAATTCTAATGAAATTTTCCTTGTGTTCCTTTTTAAATCCATTTCAGATTTATTTAATTTTTAACTGTGTGTGTGTGTGTGTGTGTGTGTGTGTGTGTGTGTGTGTGAATGCTTGTAGGTAGGTATGTATAAGTGTGGGGGCCAGAATTGTTATATTTCCTTGTAGCTGGACTTATAGACATCTGTGTGCCACTAGAATGGGTTCTGGCAAACAATCTCAGGGCTTTTGTAAGCATAATATGTGCTCTTAACCACTGAACTATCTGTTCATCCCACCATCCACCAACCCCAAGTCCATTTTATAATCTGTTTATCTATGAAACAAAGAAACTGCAAATTCTACTCTGGTAATAAATGTGAAGAAGCAGAGAGAAGATAAAACCATTGATACAAACCCTGGGATCATTAACAGCTGGCTGATGTTTGCATGTTTCTGCTATTATTGTTTGTAACTAAACTTCCATGAAGCCTTTAGTACGTTCTGACACCTTTCAGATGGAATGTTAACCATGGGGTAGGATAAAGCTTGCTAGAGTGTGTTATTCTCATCTTTGCAAATTTGAATGCTTTTGTTAAAAGAAAAAGCAGCCTTTACTTAGATTTAATTATATACAGTTTTAGATTGGTTTCGCTTGTGTTATGGAGGGGAGATCCACTAACATTATCTTGACTTATTGATATTTCTTCATTGATAAAATAAAATATATAGAAAACATAATATTCTGAAAGGTATCCCATTAGAATGGGTGCAAACCAGAACTGTTCTCCATAATCTGGTATCTTTGGTCTGTTTATTTTAAGCCCTGGAGTCAGTCTTTATTTCATTAGTCACAACAATTAAGTGGCTGTTTCTTATTGATTATAGTCAGCAATGCCTAATAATTTTCCTGGAATTATCTATAGGATAAATCTAGTCCTTGTGATGTCTTTTTGCTGCAATTAGTCTATTTCATTTCTCCAAGGGGAGATGCATAGCAATATTTGTTGATTAATAATAAAATCTTCGTATTAAACATAGATACTGTGAATATTATCACATCTTCCAAAGAGTGAATTCTGTCCTGTTCCTCTAAGTTGTTTGTTTTTCTATATCACAACTAAAAGGCAAAAATGAATACGTCACTAAATAAACATTTTCATCACTGTACACTGAACTGCATAGCTGCTATTAAAATTTGGGATCTATAGATGAAAACATCATGGATAACTCTGACAAAGACACAAAGTGGTACTCATGTACCATTCATGGGAATAAGAATTTGTTCATCGTAGCAATGACCACTGTTGCTAAGAAATCAAAGCAATTTAAATGTCTATCACTTAAATGGATAAAGAAAATCTTGCACATGGACTTTGTGGCATTCTACTCAACCATAAAATGAAGACAATCCTGTCATCAGTGGCAACATATGGACATGGGGATAATTGTGTTAACCAATATAGCAGTGAAAAGGAAAAAGCAAGTGCCATTCTTATGTAGATTTAAATCTGATCATAGAGAATGAGAATAGATGACACTCAACAGTTGCCAGACAAAATAAGAGAGGGAAGAAAGGAAAGGAGTGGGCACTGTGTCTTGATTGATGGTGACATGGGAACAAGTGTTTCTGGTAAAACATTGCACTGCAAGGTATTACAGGTTACAAACGTGTTCTTGTGTTCTATGTCTTAAGCTAGAAAATGAAATCTGTGAAAATTTTCAATGTCAGTAAATAATTAATATCTAGGAAGATAAATGTGTTTCTCCACGTTTAAGCATCACACAGTCTATACATATGCCACAGTATTTTGCTTCCTCCATTCTTATGTAATGTGTTTGTGTATGTGATGCAATTTTTTGAAGATTAACTGCTGAGAATAACTCCACCAACATCTTTTTCTATCTCCTTTCTCTCCAGTTAAAAAGTAAATGCAGTAAACGTAATAAAAATAGTTAGTGCTTAAGAAGATTTTATTCACTAATAATTATACATGTATAATTTTAAGTGAAATTGTAAGATTCATTTGTCATATTGTAATAAAGACTATACAAGAAAAGGAAAATTGACTGGCATGTAAACACACTAGACACAAACAGGAAGATAATGACTTCAAATTCAGTGACAAATTGATGTTGATGTTGAACACTGGATTGTAATGTGGAATAATGGAGAAAACAAAAGGGTAAAGTGTCATTCAGAAAACTACAGTCCCACAATGCTGTGGAATAATCCTTCTGTACACTATCTGAATATATGTTCCTATGATTGGCTTAATAAACAATCTGATTTGCCAATAGCTGAACTGGATTAAATTAGTCAGGGAGCCAAATTAAGAATGTTGATGAAGGAGGGCAGAATCAGGAGAATTGTGAGCAGACACAGAGAAGCTCGATTAAATATGCAGTACTGAGCTACATGATAAAGTGTAGATAAGAAATATGGGTCAATTTAAATGTTAAAGTTAGCTAGTAACAAGCCTGAGCTTTTTACTGAGCATTTATAAGTAATCTTAAGTCTCTGTGGTGGTTATTTGGAAGCAGGTGGTTAGAACAGGAAAACTCCACCTACACCACAACATAAAGGATAGTCTGAACTTAGAGAAGTCTAACACCAAACTTGTGGTTCTATCTTGCTCTTTCTGCAAAGAACAACAAAACTAAATACAATACTATCCAATGAATTTAAGTTATTAAGCAATGTTTAAAAATTAATATCTAAAAATTGCAAGATTGCTATGCAAGTATCTAACCCATAAAGGGAGTCTCTGTAGTTAATAGTAATAATAATAATAAACATTCATTAATTGATTACATTATTATAGTGCCAAATTTCTAACTAATATTTTGGCAATATTTGTACAATGATTTAGGAAAAAAGTATGAGATAAATTGTGATGTTAATCATCTTATATAATTACATTTATTTGAATGATTTAATTTGTTAAATAAATTTATTATCAAACAAATATTCAGGAGGCTACAAGGATGGCTCAGTGGGTAAAGTGCTGGCTGCAGGAGCATGCAGATCTGATTTTGGCTCCTTAACATCCACATAGAAATGTGGCTGGTAGGTGTAATTCCACTGCTGGAGACAATGGATACTGAGGGCCTGTCTGCCAAGCTAGGATAGATAAATTATTTAACACCAGGTTCAGTGACATATCTTGTCTTAAAAATAAGATGGAAAGAGATAGCGGAACTGAACTACCCTTCTTATGGGCATGCATGAACACACATATAAACACACAAAGTTAAAACAACAAAAAGGGATCTTTAAGAAATCAAGATATGTTACTGAAGCATTTATCTAATTATTCTTTTATCAATAAAAAATAGGGAATCAGATATCAGGGTAAAAGCCTAATTAATCAAAGAAGTGGTGAAGCAACCAGTGAGCTCCTATCTTTCTTCTTCATCAATATAAAAGGGCCAAGCATCTTTCTAAGCCCTTCCCTACCACTTCCTGTGTCTCTCTATATGTCCTTGGGCCTCCAAAACCTCTATGGTTAATTTTGGTCAGCTAGCAGTTAGCTCAACCTTCTGATTCAAGGTAAGCATTATTGGTAGTCTCAAGAGTGTCAGAGTATGATCAAATTATCCCACAACTCTCCCTGCTTTTTGTCTAAATAAAAGGGGAAGGCTTTAACTCTAACACAGTAAAACTATATACAAGAACAACTACCATGTAAGAATTACATTCACATTGCCAGTCCTTTTGCATTCGGCAAATTCAGAGAAAATATTCCATGATCTATCCTATCTTGGTGAGTCCAAAGTTTTGTGCCTAATTCACTTTCTATCCTAATTTGTATTACCAACCCCAAACTATCTTTTTACACATCAGAACATTTTTTTTAAATTAACAATTTAAGCTTTTATGTCTCTCAACCTTTCGTGCTTTATACCTCTTTTGTGAGTTTCGTAACAAGGAAAACTGTAAATACTTTCTAGTCTTCAGCTCCATCAGAGGCCAGAGAAGGATATATTACCTAAGTAAAGAGGAAGTACAGAGCAAACAAATTCCAAAATTATAGAACTGACAGAGACATCTGGATGCCTAACCGTCACCCAAGATTCCTCTGCAATGTTGCGGCATCTATCATCAACCTCCAGGCCTAGACTATCTGACAGACTTTTCTGTGAAGCAGCAATTTTAAAGGACTGCCCTACATTGCCTTTGCAAAGTTTGGCAGTAACCTCCTTTGGTGTTCTGCTGGTCCAATTTGGACAACCTTCTGCCAGCAGTTAAGGAAAGGACAGTTTCTTGCCCAATGGCTAACTTTGTCACAATGAAAGCAAACTCCATATGGAGATTCTTCAATGACCATCATTTTTTTTTTTCAAGTAAATTTGTGCTGCCAGTGCAAACATGTCTCACTGTCAGGAAAAGCCTTATATTATTAAAACATATTAAATGTCATATTCTGTAGGTCTATGAAGTGTTTGAAGACCACCTGTCTATCTAAAATATATTGTTTGACACTGAAAACAAACATTCTTAACCTGGGCACAAATTTGATTGTTAGATAACTAACTACTAACCTATATTTCTTAATTATCCTAAATAGTTTGAATAATAACTTTCAAGGAGTAGAAATTAACATTACATTGTTAAATGACCTGCATAGGTACATGTATACTATATAACAAGAGTAGAAACATGTATATAACAAAAATAACCTTAAATTTGTATCAATGTACAAAAAATTCCTTAAACAAGAGTTGAAATCTATACAGAGTAAAACAAAATAATCTTAAATTTGTATCAATATACAAAAATCATACCAATGTAAAATATTCAAGACTAGTAGTTGCTTTTCTAGTTTAAAAGTAGATTCAATAATCTACTCTTTCTCCTACCACGCTATATCCCCATTTTCTTTTCAGAACAAGATATTTGAATCTAATTTCTCCTGCTTAGTTTCCTTCCTGACTATGACCAATAACATACTTGCAACCCAACTCACTATACAATGATAAGCATCCATAATCCATGGAATGACCAAAAACCACCCACTCCACCTCTTGGGAATGTGGGCATCATAATGCTGTTTCCATTATTAATGTGGGCAAAAAATAAACAAAAACAACTAACTAACTTCCCCCTTAAGAATTCACAGGTGTCTCCCCAGATTGGCTGACAACAACAGCAAATTCTGAGGCTGGCTTTTGCTGTATAGCATGGCTGGGCAGACAACATGGGTGATACATAGCCTGGCCAAGGGTAGCTATAGGTACTCCCATGTAGCTGGGTACTGAGAGTGTGTAGCGATGGTAGAGGCAGTAAAAGCCCCCTGAGCAGGTGCCTAGGCAGGAGACCTGGCATGGCAGCAGTCCTAGGAGGGGGCCCAGGGGAACCCCACAGCCCACAGGAAGAATGAGCAAGTCGCCTGAAAAGTGGACACGGGGACATGCAGAAGCCCATGCGGTGGGAAGCAAGGGCACGGAGCCACCTGAATGACAGAGCTCGCTCTTGGTCGGCAGCTAACTCATGTAGCTTTCGAGGCCCAGTTGCCTGTGGCATTTGGAGCTGGGGTCAGGCTGCAGCTGGGGGCTGCAGTAGAGAGGCTGCAATGGGAAAACCCCAGGCTCAACCAGAAGGCCTGGGGGCAGGGATGGAGGGGGAAAGTCAGATGCTAAGGTGACTCCAGAGGCTGCAAAGCTGGTGGAAAGTGGCTGCCTTGTGATCTCATGCCCCATATTGGATGCTACAGGAAGTGTTTAATTATTCTGTTATCAATAAAAACTTGGAAGTTTTTTACGAGGGTAAAAACCTGATTGTTCGGAGAAATAGTAGAGAAGTGGTCCAGCACTCTCTCTTTCTCTCTCTCTTTTTCCTCTACCCAAAAAGGGTTGAGCATCTTTCTAAGGCCCTCCTTACTACTTCCTGTGTCTCTATATGCCCTCAGTCCTCCAAAGCCTTTATGACTAATTTTGGCCAGCTTGCAGCTAGCTCTGCCTCCTATTCAAGGTAAACTTCATTGGTAGTCTTGGGAGTGTTAGGGTGAGTTATTCTTTTGTGCACACTTTCAGTGAGTGTTTACTGAGTACTTACTGTGGTTCAGATCTGAGCTTCTGATGTGCAATGCAATAAGCATTAGACGTTGGTTGATCTTATTCCAATGTGAAACCCCTCAAGTCGGAGGCTGATCCTTATAACCTTTAGTTCACATTAGTCGGCCAGGTTAGAAATAAAGTATCTTGTACAAAAGTTTGCTGCTCTTGGCAAAAGGTTTGAAGCTTTATTTGAAATCTTGGCAAATGTCTTCAAATCTCTGTTATTGATTCCACAAGATTAAGACCCTATGTGGTTAAATGGTCTGGGATTACAGCTCCAAGAACAAAGCCTACATTGTTGTGTTCTTCAATTTCTCTCAGTTTAAAGAACTTTAATTTGGCATTAGAGTAAATTTCTTAGTTTTTTTTCTGACCTTGTACTTTACATCTTCATATCCATATCAGTGCATGCATGTATGTGTGCATGTGTTGTGTGTGTGGAGAGTATGTGTGTGTGTGTGTGTGTGTGTGTGTGTGTGTGTGTGTGTGTGGTGTTTATGTGTTCATGTGTGTTTGCATATACATACTGCCTGCAGTAATAGTCTTATATCATTTTGTCTTTACAAAATGGATAATTTCCCTGTTACGTCTATAGGTAATTTAATTACATTAAATTTAAATATTGATATTCAGATCAAATTATAAATATGTATTCTATCTAATAACATAGCACCTTCCATGGTTTAAAAGTGAAATGTACCTCATAGTCCAGGAAGGCTTCAGATCCCAACTTACTAAAATGTGCCTCAGATGGAAACTCATGAGCCTATGAGGGACAGCCATCTGAGGCACATTTTAGTGAGTTGGGATCTGAAGCCTTCCTGGAGTAGGTGGGTCACTGGGGAGATTATGGAGGAGTGGACCACGATGTTTATAAACTAGACCCCTTCCTGTCCTGTCTCTGCTTTCTGATCTATCAAGATGTAGGTGAGCAGCATCATATTTCTATTTCAAATCAATTCTGTGACATATCATTCACCACAGTGATGGACTGCATCCTCAAACAATGAACCAGAATAAATCCTTACTTTCATGAGTAGTGCTTGAGGTATTTGGTCAAAGAGATGAGAAAATTAACTAATACAGCACTCCACCCCCTTCTTATTCAACTTTGAATCTGTGGAACCTTGAAAATTAATCAATAAACCATAGCAGAAGAACTGTACAACAAAGGAATAAAGTTCCATTACTTTACATTTAACATAATAAAATTAGGATATTTTCTTAATGAAGGATATGTATAACACAGTATACACATAGCTATATTTATTATAGTATAACAAAGAATATAGCCCTTCCTCAGCAGCCTGCATAGAACCTTTTGGCATTGTGAAGTCTAGCCTGCGGAAGGACAAATCCTGCCGAGTATGAGACAACTTTCTCTAAATCCTGCAGATAAAGTTTATGGTCTCTTCAGGAAGGGAGTCTTGGAAATTTTTAAATGCAAGAAACAACCAAAGCTCCTTTCCATTTTAGCAATATAGTGATAAAGCAATGATGCGGGCTGGAGAGATGGCTCAGTGATTAAGAGCACTGGCTGCTCTTCCAAAAGCAATGATGCAAGATGTTCTTGTTCATGAGAAGCCTCTGCATCTTCCATGACTAATGATGTTTATAAATATTTAAAGAATGCAAAATCGATAATAAAAATGGAATTCATTTGCATTGAGAGTAAAGCAAATATGGTGAAAGCTGTAAGTGATTTAAATGAACCACACTGTGTTTTATTTACACTCTTCAGGTATGTGAGCAGAATTTAAGTTTAGTTGCTCTGTAATGCAATGGGATTCCTTTCTATACATAGGTAAATGATGGATTGCTTCATTACTTCTTTCAAAGACAAACTAAATGACACATAAGACATTTGGAGATTATTTTTCACATTCTCAAAGGAGACATTATGCCAAGTTGGAATTTCAGATAGTACATCATCAAGAAACATCTGGGACAAAAGCCTTAATACTGGATTTTATTTAAACTCATGTGTACCCAGCACACACACACACACACACACACACACACACACACACACACACACACCTAACAACTATGTTTAAGTTCTTTTTTGTTGTAGAGATAATTGCTATAATCTAAAGTTTAAGAGTATTTTAGTCACGATTATAAATTAACCCCTCTAGCTAGAGCATGAAGCTACAGAATATGAGCATGCCAATGAACTGAATTGTTGAAGTAGACCAGCTTTCTGCATTCTTAAGTTGAAGTTAATATGCTATTTGTAGCAAGGATAAGATATTCATTAGCATTTTGATGTCTCTCAATAAGTAGGAACATATACTGTAAAGCTAACCAAAGCATATTTTGCTTTTCATGGTAGTTATAGCAAGAATGGTTCTAGTTTAATAACTTGCCTATGATAAAATTCTTCATGGCTCAACTGTTATAGACTGTTACTGGAATGACAGAGTATAGCTTTCTATTATTACTTTATTGTATCTCTGTCAGTCTCACTCTCAAAAACTTAGTTTGTTAGTTCTACCTATGTGCACACCACACCTGTAATGATTTTACATCTTGGAAAACAGTGATTTTCAATTTCCTTTGTTTCTATTTAAAATATTTATTTTGTGTGTATAAATGTTTTGACTGCATGTATGTCTGTGAACCATATGTGTGACCTGTGTCTACAGACTCAGCAAAGGGCACTGAATCCCCTATGACTGAAGTTAAATTTATTGATTTTTTTTAAGGTATGAGTGCTCTGTCTGCCTACATGTCAGAGAGGGCTTCTATTATAGATAGTGGTGAGATACCAGGTGGTTTCGGGGAATTGAATCAGAATCTCTGGAAGAGTATCCAGTGCTCTTAACCACTGAGCCATCTCTCCAGCCCCCAGTGACTGGAGTTATAAATGGCTATGGGCAGCTAAGTGGGTGCTGGGAATTGAACCAGGGTCTGCTGGAAAATCAGCCAGTGTTTTTAACTATGAAGCCTCCAACCCTCATTTTCTTTTTTATAATCTGTAGATTTTTTTTAAACTACAATTTCTTTAAGAGATTTGTTGGTGTGTGTGTGTGTGTGTGTGTGTGTGTGTGTGTGTGTGTGTGTGTGTTTGAATGCATGTGTATGTGTAAGTTTACTATGAGTGTGCAGTTTCCATGGAGACAAGAAGTGGGCATTAGCATTCGAGTTTAAGATAGTTTGGGGCCATGATGTGGCTATGGGGGGTTTGTTCTGAAAAAGCAGCAAGTGATTGCTTCTTGAGTCTCTGTGATCCCCGGCTAGTTGATTCTGTGGGCCATGTTCTTGTGGTGTCCCTGATCCTTCTGGTTCCTCCAATCCTCCCTATCTCCTTCTGTGGGATTTCCAGAGCTCTGCCTAATGTTTGACTGTGTGTTACTGCATCTGATCCCATCAGTTGCTAGATGAGTCTTCTCTGATGATGTTTATGCTAGGCTCTGGGCAACAAATATAGCAGAATATCATTAGGAATCACTTCTTTTCTTTTCTTTTTCTTTTTTTGCCATCTGTGTTTGGTTCTATCTAAGACTCTGGGTTATCCAGCCTCTGCTTCCACTCAGTGTCAGGCTTGCACTCCCTCTCTGGTGTGGGCCTCAGGTTGGACCACTGACTTCATGGGTAGACTAGGGTTTGGTGGGGATGGGAATAGGAGAGTTCAGGTGGAGGTAGGGTGGGGGAAGACAGTATTGAGAGAGACAACTAGAAATTGGAAGTTTGCAAAACTTCTTTGTGTAATGCTTCTCTAGATGTTTTTTTCTCCCTGAGGAGACTTAATTCTGTATTGTGCAATTCTTAAAGAGCCATTGGTATTATAGAAGTTTAAAAATGGATACTTAATTCAATTATTTTTATTTATTTTATATGAATATTATATTTAGCACCTTTAAAGTAAATCTACAAAGTAAAACAATGGGTTACAGCCACATCACTCACAGGACAACAAATATGAACTGACTTACCTTTTGATAAGATACTCAATTGAACCACTGTAACCAAATAGTCCCATTCTTAGACAGCACTGATTTGAAGTTATTTGTAAATAAAGCTTAAAATATAAATTATCCTGTATATTTACTAATATTTATTTCAGTACTAATAATTTAAGGATGATTATAAATTAGCAAAAACTAGGGGAAACACTTAAAGCTATACTTGAAAATCCTCGTTCTGGATAAAATACCTCACATTCTAGTACTGTAGTATTTTTAGACATTTTGCATCAAGTCAACACTTAGGTGGGTTTCCAGATCTTGCCATATCTGGACTCCATCTCTACTGATGCTATTTTTTGGCTCTTGTCCTTCACACTGACATAGACTTATGATTGAAACTGTCCCTGTCTTCTGTACTCACTGCTTCTCTTGAAATGAGATCTATTCTGAGGGATAAAATAGATGATTGTAGAAAATTAACTGATTCTGCAGTCCAGGTGTAGCCAAGATCTTCTGTACTCTGGCCATTAAAATTCACTGGCCTTCATTTACTGATTATTATTGTGGTAATCCTGCTTGTTTTTAACTGAACTCGTAGAGCTCAGTAACTGGTGTTACTGGCCGTTTTTTTTTTTTTTTTCTAATTCTTATTTCTAATTGTTCTCAGAGTAACTCTTGATAGCTGATCACCTCTGTATGTGAAATTATTTCACACAAAAGATGGTCTATTGTTCCATTAACACCCTTTTCACTTCACTGACATTCTATTATGAACCCATGTGGTCCGCTATGAGAGTAGCAAGTGTTCTTAACTACAGAGTTGTCTGTCAAGCTTCCCTCTATTATTTTTTTTTCATATTTTTTCTCAAGATGTTCCTGTGGTTCATGAAGAATAGAGAAAAAAGTACTATAATCTGAATAACTATATTTGATTCCTGGTAGAAGTTAATATGTTCACATCTCTATGTAAATCATTTATATGTCCTATGTAACATTTAATCATAAAACGAAGAAAACTATGACATTGTCAATTAAATATACCAGTAAAATCAAGGCACTTTGAGTGATCTAAAATATTAGATGCTCATTTTGGAAAGCCATTCTTAGTGTTACACTACCCACCATCTGGCTACCTCAGCATCCTTCCTATGGCATGCCTTCATACTGATTTTATTTGCTTTCCTCCCTTTTCCTGTGCTTTCTTTTCACAGTATTAGACCTTCATGACTGAGAGTCTTAGGTCTAAAATTCAATTTTCATGTCTGCTTTATTTCTTTCCGTCTGCCATTGTGCTCTAGTTCTCTAGGGATCTGCCTGAAGGGCGTGCTTTACTTGTCATTTCTCTACAGTTTCAATTTCACTCTCTGGTACTACCATGTTTATGTTTGTTCTATATGATTATCCATTTATGAGTGATTGTCCTCCAGTATTTACGTTTTGTTCTGTTCACATAAAACTGCAGTGTCATTATTATTATTTATTCTTTCAATCTCCCTGCTCCTGCCTTTGCATTCCTCCCTCCCTTCTCCCATTCCTCTTTCCATTTTGGCCTTATTCTCATTCTCTCTTCCTCCTCTCTTCCTTTGTGATTTCCATTTTTCCTCCTTATTTTGACTAATGTTTGTGTAATTTGAACATCCTATTTTTCTTAATTTTTTTTTCGTTATTTGATTATTTTTTGACTTTTGTTATTTGTCTCCTGTAGGGTTACATAGAATACTTTTCTGACACTTCAATTTGCACTTTTACAGCTATGTCTGATTTCTTTTCTTGCTTCCTTAGTCTCTGCTTTTTTTTCCCCTGATTTGCATAGAAGTTCATGGTCACTGTGATATCTACATTGAGACTACATTTTAAGGAGTCAATATGTTAAACCAAGGTAGGCTTGGGACAAGGCTTTGTTGGCAATGTTTTAAGCACTGCCTAAAAAGAGTTATAAAAGACACCATATATATAAGAGTAGTGTATCATTAACAATTCTTTGAGCCCTAAGTCATTTTTGCAACTCCTACTCTTCTGGGGCTGATGTGTGGGCACAAAATCACATAGACTGGTGGAAACATATGTTATGTCTTTGCTCAATATCTTTTGGAAGAAGAAAGAAAGGTTTTTATGCTTTGTCTTCAACTGACAATTTTCTCTCTCTCTCAAGAATACAACTGAGTCATTTCCAAGTGCCAAATACCAGCAACTGAGAAGGTTTGATGACCCCTAATAAAAGCATGTAAGTCTACAGAGTTTCTGTGATTCTACTCATTGAGATAGTTATAACAACTTGCTGTGTCTAATTGCTTTAAAACAACGGAATTT
The DNA here is from genome assembly GCF_004664715.2 of Peromyscus leucopus. Lineage (NCBI taxonomy): Eukaryota > Metazoa > Chordata > Mammalia > Rodentia > Cricetidae > Peromyscus > Peromyscus leucopus. Next base: position 81,910,493 of record NC_051069.1, read on the forward strand.
TAAAATAAAGCAAGTTTCATGTAAACTACTCTATAAACAATGTGCTATTTTACATATAATATTTAGTATCAGATTAGTAAAAAAAAACAACAAAAAAACCCTGAATAGCATAGATATGGAATCTGAAAGTGAGACCATAATTGGGTGTAGCATCTACACATTATTGGATATTTGTTAAAACTGACTCACTTCAGTTGTGATAGTTGGCAATTATGCTTAGGCCTGTGCAAGCTGAGAACAGTTCTGTGGCCACTTGCATCCTTGATAGTGTTTTTAGATGTTGATGTTGTGAGCTGGATATATCCTTGATGGGGTTTTAGGCCCTGCTGTTGTGAACTGGATATTCCAGGCTTTTATACTCACAGAGTGGAGTTCAGCTTCTCTACATTGAATTTTTCAATAGTCTCCATTTAGCTTCAGCGTATGTGCCATCTCAAGCTAAATTCAAAGCTGTAATTAGCTAAGAATCAGACTAATGCAATTTTAGGAAAACAAAGACTGCTTCCGTACAAACCATCTTGAAGATAATTACAGCTTAATGTGTTGGTCACTAGTGAATTTTAAAACAACAATTTTGTTGTGAATCATGACTGTTCATCAATTTAGCTGGAGCCAAGCGGCAGAAGCCGAGTTCCAGCTTCAGAATGCAGAGAACTGCCACACAAAGCACGTGTGCTAGTTTGTCACTGAACTCTCTCATTACCTTAGTCACTGCGGTGGACAGGCATAGGAGTGTGGCCGCAGTTCTCATCTGACGCAAATGCTTGTAGCTGGAGGGCTTCTCTCCAGGTTCCCCAAGCCCTGCAGTCCCACAATCCACTTATAAAATAATCACTCAGACGCTTATATCACTTATAAACTGTATGGCCGTGGCAGGCTTCCTGCTAACTGTTCTTTTATCTTAAATTAACCCATTTTTATAAATCTGTACCTTGCCACGTGGCTGGTGGCTTACCAGCGTCTTTACAGGTTGCCTCTCCTGGCGGTGGCTGCAGTCTCTCTCCTCCTTCTTCCTGTTTCCCCAATTCTCCTCTCTCTTTGTCCCGCCTATACTTCCTGCCTGGTCACTGGCCATCAGTGTTTTATTTATATAGAGTGATATCCACAGCAAATGCTGTTGAGTATGACAGACTCACAATAGTCAAAGTAGGATGGCAGCTAGTCTTTCCTTCTCTCTGCCCTAGGTGTGGATCGCAGGAGGCCCCTTGGTTCCAGCATAGCTTACACAGAGCTCCCAGCATAATAACCACTGTAAGTGAGGACACTCAACTTTTGCATTCAAGATTGCTTTGCTGTTTGAGTTAGAATAACCCCTTTTGGGGCATCTGGAACAGTAGGGTGTCCACTAACACACATTGAAATGAGCATTTATTTTTTTAAGGGCTGCTTCTCAGCAAGTGCTGTTTTTCTAAAGGTTCACAGCCAGAAACATTGTCCTACAGACAAATCCTTCAGATGCTGTTTTTGTATTAACTCACCAGCAACTCAACTGAGACACTGAAATGATGGCATTTTGATTAAAAATGCATGAGTGAAAAGCTCCTCTTAAAAAGAATGTGGGAAGTACTGCTAAGAGAGTGAACAACGGGTATGACTTCACTGCAAGGGCCTGCTTAAATATTTACAGACTCAATTAAAAGTCTAGAGACTCTGCAGTTGCATTGTGTCACATGTTTCTCTTTTATATTGTAGTATGATAGCACAACCTTCTATGGATTGTGGATCAAAATGTGTCCCTTGAAAAATATTTCCACTTTAGTTGTTTACATGATATTGTCATCTGTAGATTGGTAATATTGTATATCAAATTGCTAGTGTGAAAAACAGTGCTTGCTAATGGAAGAATACAGCTTGAGTGCTTGTGTGCTTGTGCACTCCTACATGCACGTGCATGCATGTGCACACACACACACACACACACACACACACACACACACACACACAGACATATACACACACACCATCAAATGAAGGCAGTGTGCTACTTTTGACTGTCTTTTCCTGTCTATTTCTTGTGACAGAGCACAAATGACAGCAAAGAAGTGATTCCTTCCCAGTCTAGATATGTGAACCAATGAGTTCATTGCAGTTACTTTTGGGAGCTTTAGTGAGAGGTTGCTGCAACATAAAGCATCATCAAGCAGTCTACTTGCATCCCAAGTCGCCTGGTAGGATTTGCATGCAGGGTGACCTGTTAGAGAGTTTCTTCTCCCTGGCTGCTGTTACTGCTCACAAACTTGGGGGAGGGGCCTTGGGAACTGTGTAAGATTCCACAGACTCCTAAAGCTCCACATCCTCTTCTATTCCACCTTCATTGCTAAGGTTTTTTCGGTCTTCTCTTCCTCTGTCATTTTTCTAAACCCTTGAAAATAACATGAAGTTACATTAATTTTTTTCTTATCAGTTCACTATATTTTAGGGAAACAAATATACAACACTTAAAGTCCAGAAATTAATATAATTACATCAATTATTACAATGAGTTAGTGCATGAACAATGATACAATGAAACTAAAGGAACTGGTGGTGAATTTATTTCCATTTTGCACTTTAAGCATTAATTCTGATTTATTATTGAATGTGTATATGCATAGGATGTGGGGGAGGCCTCTGTGGAGACCAAAGAACAACTCTGTGAATAGGGTTCTCTCCTTCCATTTTTATGTGGGTTCCTAGGATCAAACTCAGGGCATTAGGCTTAAGTGGCAAGCTCCTATACTGATTGAGCATATTTCTATTCCTACCACCTCATATTCATGTTATCCTTTGACTCAACTTCCACTTAATGCCTGTCAATAACAAGAAAGATTCTCCAGATAAAATAACTCACAACCTTCAAAAGTATACTTATCCAACATGAAAACAAAGATGAATTTAGTGTCTATTGAATCCAAATTAATTTTTTGTGAAGAAAAAAAAGTAATTTCACTTACATATCTAAATACAGTGGTAAAGAAGCTAATGCTCCTACTAGATGTGTTAGCAAGAATGACACACCAAACTATAGTTTTTAATCACAACATTGAGTCTACTATACTATTCCTGTCTTACCTAGGTTTTTAGTCGCAAAATAAATATTTGTCTTCTCAGTTAAAAATAAAACACTGTAATTCGGTTTGTACCTTTGCCTATAAATGTACTCTAATTTAATCCAGGAACTAAAGTGTCTTGTATTTTAGAATGTTAGCTTGTATTGGCTCTGTGAATTGTTTAAACAAAGGAGCAAGTTGTCAAAATAAGCAATGTGAAGAATTCCAGATGGCCTGACGCATCATCTTTCATTTGCCTGTCAGCAACAAGAAAGATAATTTGAATGTAATAAATTATGCCCCACTGAAAAGGAATGGTATAGAACATGAAAAGATAGCTGTGTCAGGGATTAGTGAACCAGAGCTTCTGGTAGGGGAAAAAGTCATTTTGTTCATGTTCATAACGGCTGTGGTGAGAACACCATGTGTCTTACTTATTTCTGTGTTTCAGGTAGGAAATTTGCATGAAACATCTCATCTATTAACAGCAAATATTAATTATCCAGAGCAGAGTATTTTGTAATTTATATTAACAAATGTTTTGTAAGATGCCATCTCACACTGTTGTATTCTCCTGCAAGTCTTCTGCAAGTTCATTCCATATTGCATTAATTATGTGAATTCTGTCTATAATAAAGCAGAAAGTAGTGAAATCATCCATGACTCAGCAAAATAGACTTCAAACAGACTTTCATGGCCTACAGAGACGTGAAACAGGTGTCCTGGAGTTTTGAGGGGAGATATTTCCACTATATTTGTAGCTCTGAAATTTAATGTTTAGAGAGTGTGAATGTGCCGGTTTTATCTCTTCAGCACAGAGGCCTTACTGCATAGTGCAGGATAAAGATTCCTGACCGAGGGTGGATGGCATCAGTTCTTACTTACTCTCTGCAAAAAAGCTACATATCACTGGGTAAAGCCTCAGATGTTCTAAATTGCTTATTTTGAGAAATAATATGTCTGTAAATTTTATTTGTAAATGATTTGATTGTTCTTATATTTAAAAAGTTTATTAAAGTGAAAATACTTTGATAAAAAAATATACAATTTAATACAAATATGCCCCATTTTCCAGTGACATATACAGACATAGAGCTGAATGACATCTACTATATTTATTAATGGGTCAATTAACACAATTAAGATATTAGTTCTATGAACATAATCTATACATTAAAGGAAAGCCTTATCAAATTAATTGTTTTTCTTTTCTTCATTGGGGAATCAATGTTTCTAACATACGATTCAAAATTTACATTGCTGTTAATACGTAAGTCATTTAGATGAGGGGCAACACATCATATTCTTAGCTCATATGAGGAGAAGAGGTAGTTCAGCAATCGACCTATGTGTGTGTGTAAACTCTGATGTCATAGGGTGGCTGCTACACCAATGGTAGGCATGCTAAGAAGAGACTAGTTATACAGAAAGAAAAGCTGAATCCACATCCATGTAGATGCCTGGTAAATTAAAGATATTACTATAAGCAAGGAAATAAACCCAAATTAAAAGAGTATTCAGACCAGCATAGCTACAGATTAGGACAAGAAGTGAATCTTTAACAGGAAGTTGAAGCTCACTGAAAGGCAAAACATAATCTTGATGACTACATAATTTTTATTTACTGAAATACATAAAATGACTGATAATATTTAAGACAGTACAACTAATCAACAATTAATATCCAGATTGTGTTAGAAAGTCCCAATTTAATATGAAAAACTGAAAAAGAATGTAAATAGAATTCTCACATGAGAGATATTCCAAGAATTTGTTCAAAGTTTTTATGAATAAAGTTTTTCAGGTATAGTAAAGTAAAATTAAATAATTTATTAAAATAAAAATAAACAACAGGAATAACATGCATATGCATACCTATCAGAATGGTGGCAGAGGAATGAACATTAGTACCAAGGTCGATGAAGATGAGAGCTATCATTTTCACTATCCGCTTTTGATATGGCTGGAAATCCCACCAAGTGAATACTCATTTAAAACAGTGAGAGGATCTGACCAATACAATTATAGTGGAGTCAGTAGTCAACTCGGCATGGTTGCCACGTAAACTGTTTCACAAAATACCTAACACAGTACTTAAAGGAATCTCTGAAATGATTGCAGATGGTTGGTGTTTCTGTATCTGCCTACTTCTCTGCTATTCGTGTGCATTTCATCTTTTAAAATAGTGATGCATAGGAATAACATTGGTTTTCTAAAATTTTAAGAATTTAATATGTTTCTAGATTTGCATAGAAAAACAGACACCATATATAAGAAAAATATGAACTATAATACAGAAAAATATGACTTCCAGATTATCACACTAACAGAACTAACAGTGTCCCAGGTGCTGACATTTGGCAACAGAAATCATATGCAGCTGGGTCACAGTACTGAGCATTACATCATCAATGAGATTATCATGATGAATAAAATACTTAAATGTATAGTAATTTATTTGAATAGAAGACACATATGAGAATTTGTTTTAGATCAGATATGTGAAAACCTTGAAAGATGCCACTGTATCTCTCTATAAGGAAAAAACTACAAAAATTAAAACAAATAACTTTACTTAGATCCACTAAATGACACACACCACAGGCTGGCTTTTGCCTTAAAACTTGGAGAGTGAAGCAACCACTAGGAATTGTAAGTACCCACAAGCAGAACCTTTAACAGGATTCAACCCAGTAGTATTATCCAACGTATGCCAGGATTACTCACAATTCAAAAGTAAGAATCCCTGCAACTCACACCCAGGAGGCAAGACAGGATGACAGCTTCATGTGGGAGGCCAGCATGGGCTACATAGTTCCAGGCTAACCTAGCTACAAGGAGAGGACCTGTCTTAAACAAAAAGCAACAGCAGACAAACCTCTAAATGAAATGTGGACTGAAGCATTTGGCAGCCCCTCAACAAGGAAGCTATGCAAAAGAAAGTGTACGAAAAGACCATTAATATCCTTTGTCATTAGCGAGATGCAGAGCAGAACAACAGCAACAGAACACAACCAATCTGTTAGAGTGGCCAAAATCCAAAAACCTACCACAGAACATTGACGAGTGCTCAGAGCAGCAGACCTCTCGTTCTTTACTGGCGGTGATGAGGATTCTGCCTCTTATGATAGAGTTACTTTCTTACAAAACCAAATATCTTCATATGTGTTAATAGCACAATAAAGTTCTGTGGTATTTATACAAATGTGCTAATAAATCACATCCACAAAATGACAAACTGGAGGGACAAAAGTTTATAGCACTTTATATCACACTTATCAAAACTTAGAAATAGCAGCCCACATGTTGCTTCTGAGTTTTATATATTAATTAGTCAACAAATTGTGATGCATCATAGAAAACAATATTCAATAACAAAAGTAAACACATTAATGTAACTTAAGAAATGTAAATATATTGCCAAATGAATGAAACCAGTCTTAAAGGAGAGCACGATTGCAAAATGATGGCATTGTTCAAAATATAAAATTGAAGGACCACACAACTATCAGAGACCACAAGGAGTTAAGGAAGGATAAATAAATAGAACACACAGAAAACTTAGAGGAGAGAAACTAGATACTGGCTCTCTGGCATTGCTAGATATCTGTCCTGTGTAGCATTGTTTAGGTATACCCACCTGCTCTGTGGAATGCTGGCTTTACATGCTCCTGCAGTCCTGTGTGCCCTTCACGTCTTGTATACCCCTGCACTCCTCATGTGCCCCTGCATATCTTGTGTGTCCCTGCATGCCTGTGTGCTCTAGCACTCCTCATGTGTTCACATGTCTCATGTGCCCCTGCATTCCTCATGTGCCACTGAATATTTCACAAGCTCCTGCATGCCTGTATGTTTCTGCTTGCCTGTGTACTCCTGCATGCTATTTGTGTCCTACTCAGTCAGGGTGGTAGTTCCTGGAATTGTGGTAGTATGAAACCCATAGAACTATACAACTCAGTGTCAATCTTATTGTGAATTAACAATCTAGTTAATAATTCATCAATATTGGTCTCTCTGTTGTAACCCTATATTATTAAAGGATTGTTAATACAATGGGGCAGGCTATGCCACTTGTAAACTTTGGTAGGTTCTAAATAGTTTTTCTGTAAATTAAAAGGATTTTAAAAATAAACTCAATTTGAAACACCAACAAAACAATATATTACATATATATCAATATATGAAAATCATTAAAATAGAAAGGATAGAAAAGGAAGTTGGGGTATTAATCAGAAAATTGGAAAAATTGAGTTGCTGGTTAAAGATTAAAAATTGAAAAACAGGGACTGGTGAGATGGCCCAAGTAGTTAAGAGCACTTGTTGATCCTGCAGAGAACCCAAATTCAATTCCCAGCACCTACGTTTGGGCTCACAATTGTCTATAAAGTAACTACAGGGGATCTTATACCTCTGGTCTCTGGGCACCTGCATTCATATGCACATATCTACACAGAGATATATACAGATCCACATAATTAAAAATAATAAAGCCAAGTTGACCATGCTAGATGATATTCTTGATATATGCCTGTATTAAGTTAATAATATTTTATTGAGGATTATGCATCTATGTTTACCAGAGACATTGGCCTGTAATTTGTTTTGTGTGTGTGTTTGCCTTGTTTGTGTATTAGAGTATTACTGGCTTTGTAGAAGTTTGGATATGATCTTTTTGTTATGTTTTATTTTTTAAAAAAATGTGTGTGTGGCTGTGTATACATGTGGCCATGTATGTCTGTGCATGTGTTTTTGCGGGCCTATTTGCATGTTTGTATGCTTGTGTATGTATGTGTGTGTATCAATGTGTGTCTGTGAGTGTGCATGCTGATATGTGTGCACCCAGATGTTGACATTGGGGCTTCTACCTCTATAGGTCACTAACTTTTCTTTTGAAACAGAATTTCTCACTGAGATTGGAACTTATGTTTTGACTAGACTGGCTAGACTAGCCAGTGAGCTCTCAGAATTCTCTCTGCCTGTCTCCACACTTAGTGCTAGGGTTACAGGTAAGAGTTACCACACCTGATTTTTCATGTGTGCTGGAGATCCAAACTGAGGTCTGCTTGATTGTGTGTTAAGAACTTTACCATGGAAGCTATCTCCCCAGCCTCTGGAACTGGTTTTAATTTCTGATTGCCTGCTGTTGAAAAACTGAGCACATGACCTTGTAACTGGAGTATCTGTTTCTATATTATACAGATACAGTAAAGTGATATAAAGGGTTGCAAAGCTGAGGCTTTTACATGATAGCACAGGAACAGATAGTATATGAACTTCTCTGTACTATTTGCTTATATAGGTTTGTGTAGTAGACACTTGACATAGGCAGAATTGACTCATTATGACCAGAGAGCAAGATCATCATCATTGTGGTACAATGGTACAGAACTGGGTAGATTTTCATTGAGAGTGATAAAATTATCCCATAATATCAAGTATAATATGATTGTAAAGTTTTTCTCTTTTAGTCACAAGAGCACACCAATAGTATGTGAAAAATGTTCAGAGATTTGGGGAGTTGAGTCAAAGGATCTACAGTGGCAAGTTTAAAACAGATACTTCTTTTGGAAGACTCATACAAGAAGCAGGTTTGCCCATGCTGGGTGTTCACTCTAAATTGCTCAAGACAAAGATACTTGATGTATGGTAAGGTAGCTCTCCCAGTAGAAAAGGCTGCAGCCCAAGTCAGCTGCTTTACAAACCAGGATTCTCATTAAGCAGGGGAAGCATACATGCTCTGAAGAAGTCCATGTGAGGAGCAGCTGGCACCAGGAGAGCTGATTACCTATAGTAATGTAGATCACCAGAATCAGAAAGTGTACCTCTCCACTAACAATAAATCACTTTCTCCTTCCTGATAAAGGGCAAAGCAGGCCCTGTCACTCCTTAATCTGGCAGGATAGGGGAGTGGGAGGTCCATGCTTTCTTTCCTCTAATAAACTCCAGCCTCATAAGTTTTGTGTTTCAAGGAAGCATTGTTCTTTCTCACAGATAATGTTGTGAGACTTTTCTAGGCTCTAGTGAGTGACAATATGGATTCTTTTTAAAAGTGAGCATGAGATTACTGCTAATGTAAGATGTAAATTGAGTCAAAGGAGGATTTTTAGTTGCTCTATGGAATAAAATAGACAAAATCCATTTGATGATTGATGGGGAAGAGTTGAGGTTTTGGAAAACATTGGAGAGCATAAGTAGTTCAAGACTGTTGACCAACAGAAATGCTTGAGAAAAAGAGCCTACTCCACAAGACACAGTTAAAGGATCCAGCATTCTCACTTACACTACTTGTACTGTATAATGGCCTGAGGCCTGCTACTGATGCTGGTGTTATAAGGTTGAGTTTACCAGAAGACATCCTTTAACGAACTGCATATTCAGTTCACAGACAAGCTCAAAAATCTTCAGATATTCTTTTCAATTGAACTGGATTAAAAAACGTGCTTCTATGAAAATTATCAGCATGATTAAGAACTGTATACTCATTGTGTTTTTGTTTTTGTTTGTGCATCTCTACCAAAGCATAAACAGAGCATAAACACATTTTTGTATTGGTCAGGACAATGCTAGTTGCAATAACTAACAGACCCACAACTAACATATAATTATTTATAGCTACAAATAATTTAATTCTTTCTGAATGTCAAGGCTTTCTCTTTTGAGCAATGAGTTATACATGTTACCTCAATCTTACCCACTGAGACCTCTCTTCAGCCTTATGTTACCTCTCCTCAGCACAATCATATATCTATATGTTATCACAAGCTGGGGTATATGTATACATATAAATGCATTTCTTACAGTTTTGGATGCTAGAAAGTCCAAGATTGAGGCCCTGAATAGTCTGTATTTGATGAGTGCCTTAGTACTGCATCCTCACAAGGTGTAAAGGACAGAAGGACAATGAAATTAGTACATACACTATGCCTTTAAGAGGGAGGAGAGAAGGGAGTGAGCCTACACCCTCTCCATCACGAGGACTTATCCTGTGATTTGGTCATCTCCTGGATGCTAGGTCAACTGACATTATAATCAATTACAAACATGCATGATGAGAGACACATTGATAGGGTATCAAACTTTTCATATCATCAGAGTGTAGCTGACAAGACTGTGTTACATAAGCAAATCAAACTGGTGGAAGGTGAGTGAGCAAAGGGAAAAGTCATTCTTAACTTCTGTAAGGAGAATCTCACTATTGGCCCCATCTCCAGGCAGGAACTATTGAATCTTAAAGACCGCCAGTAGACAGATCCATTCACCAATATTTCATTCTTTATGATGTGGAGAAAGGGTGTTTCCAGAGAGCTGTTTCTACAAATGTACAACATAAATCTGTCAGAGGTCACCCTTACAGCTGGTCTTCATTGAAGTTTGTAAAAAATATTTCATTGCCTCTAGTTGAACATGGACAAAATGAATGTTAAATCAGTAGCCCATGTTCCTTTCTATCCTTTCGTGTTCTTCATAGGACTAATTTGAAGAATTCATCAAAGGAGATAGAAGATCAGAGCTGGCGAAAAATCAGCAGTTTTGACAATATATAAAAATAAGACATCACTTTGTCACTGTTACTCTTATTTAAAGGAATACTGAATGAAAATGTGATGAGATACATTAAAGCAATAGTGAATTTGTTGATCGTTTGTAATTTAACATATTACTTAGAGTTAAAATAAACACTTTGGGAAACTCTAAACTGGGGGATAGTGACACATATTTATAACAACAGACTTAAAGTAGAGTATTGACAAGCATTTAAGATCATTCTGGGCTATGTGAGTGCCAACAAGAATATGTCTCAAAAAAATCAAGAAAGCAATCACTACCTTTATATGAAATTTAGAATGAAATTAGAATATCACTGATATTGAGAATTAAAATAGCCTAATGTATTGCATGTTCCATACTCTGGACTTGGAGTAAAGAGTGAAAGAGACAGTATTGAAGTGTCACCGACATCAGAGAAAAAAATTAAAAATGTGTTTAATGTGAAGTGGTATCAAAGGGGAGGAGTAATTATTCAAATTATCAGAAATGATGTTTGGTTATTTAAATAAAGTGAAAATCCCCTTCTGATGGAGGTTGTGATCTCTGAACATTTCTTGCCTTTTTGAAATATTGTTAGGATGATGTTCCTAAGACTTACATTACATGAGCTGATTGTGTCCATGAGAAATTACTTCATAGAAAACATTTCTGTCCTGACAATACAGGACAACACAGTAACATGAATCATTAGATAGTTTAAAACTACATTAGAATTAAAATAAATTTTAAAACTATAAATTCAAATAGATTATTTCAAAAAACATTGCAATAAGCTGAGTTTAAGGTGTTCAACTGCTCAGCCCCCTTCCATTGTTTACATTCCCTGGGACTGAAAAAACTCAAATTGATTTCCATATCATTGTTTACTCCATTCATTTTTAGGGGAAATTGACTCACACAAGGGCCCACTACCTATGGTGATTCACCTTGCACAGCCTCGATGCAAGGGGAGGAGCTGGGACTTTCCTCAGCTGAATGTACAGGCCCTGGTGACTCCCCATGGGAGGCCTTACCTTGCTGGAGGAGGGAATGGGGCGTGGGTTAAGAGGAGACGCTCAGGGGTAGGAAGAGGGAAGAGAGCTGGATCTGTAGTTGGTATGGAAAGTGAATAAAAAATTCTTAATAATAGTAACAGAAAAAGAATAGAAAGTTAAATCATGTAAGCTTATACTAGTCTATATATAATTAAGAAAGCAGTGGAGACTATATAACTATTCAGAAATATTGTATGAAACCTCAGCTGAACTTACAACATTTATTTTAAAAGATAATGTCTATAAACATAGAGCAATGGGACTTGACATATTATTTATTCCAACTGAATAATCTTAAAGTTTTTGTTTAAAATGAAGAGCAGCACAGATTTATGTATATAGAGGTAAAAATTTAGAAGACAGTTGAACCAGTGTTCATTTAACAACAAAATTATACTGGATTCTCTACTAGTGCATATGACTGGTCATAGGTTCTTGTCCCAGTACAAGTACCAGCTATGAGTTCTGTGTGTGGAGTGAACCTTATATCCAATCAGAAAGCATTCTAGCCCATTGGTACAAAAGCAGCTTAGATGTTATTATACATAATTTTGACATTCTGTATGTTTTGGGTATTATGTTTGTTCTTTTAGAAAATAATATTAATGCAGTAGTTTTCTTTTTAGATGAAAAATACTTAGCAATCATTTCTATTCCATTTCCAGTCTAAAAAGTAAGCTTAGGTATAGACCTGATACTAATGAAGGGACCTTAATAACAATGTGATTATCAAGCCTGGAAACCAGTAACTTCACACTTACAGTAAGAGGGGATTTTGTTTGACTGTCATGATGCTCATAATATTTTTACTTTATTAATAGATATGAACAATAAAATTTTAGTTAATTATATTTAATGAAATATGAAATGGTAAAAGATCTATACACCTACAGCAATTAAAGCAAACTAAATAGAATTTATTTCCTTATAAAATACAATTGGGTCTCATTGGTGATTAATAAATAACTTCTGTTAGCTCACCAATTCAACTTTAATATTACACTTGAGAAAACATTTGTAAACATGTAGGTGATCACAAATAAGCATGTATTGAACTGAGTGTGAGGTCACAGGCCTGGAATCCTAGCCCTAGGTAGAGGAAGTGGGAGGATCACTTCAAGGTCACCCTCAGCTACACGAAAAATATGAGGTCAGCCTGGGCTACATGAGAATCTGTCTCAACCCCTGCAACCCCCCCCCACAACAAACAACAAATTTTGAAACAACAAAAAGTTACGTTTAATCATACAACAACAGTTACATTTAATCATTACAGAATGTGCAGATCTTATGTATCACACAAACAAAACAGCTGAAAAATAACAAGTTATAGCTTTAATCAAAACCTTGTTAGATACAAAATCAATTATACATCTTTAGAAATTAATGGAAGTGATCAGGTTTCAATAAAAGAATCAAAAGAACACAAGACTATCAGTCTAAAATCCTGACTGAGATAAGATTGTAGATGTAACCAATCGTCTTATTAAAATAAGAAACACAGAGCCAATGTAAAAGAGAAAGCCAAGAGGTCAGAGCTCAGAGATAAAATCTTACCTCCTGCAGTGCTCCTAGCTTCCCCGAGAGAGCTACTTCCTGTTTGTGTTTAAATAGTCTTTCTGTTCTGCCTTCTCATTGGTTGTAAACCCAACCACATGACTGCCTCATCACTGCCTGTAAGTACCGCCCTCCAGGTCTTAAAGGCGTATGTCTCCAATACTGGCTGTTTCCCTGAACACACAGAAATCTACCTAGCTCTTCTAACCATCACGCTCTTGCTATGGCTCTAATAGCTCTGACCCCAGGGCAACTTTATTTATTAACATAAAATTAAAATCACATTTCAGTACAAATAAAATATCACCATATAAGATAGACCCCCAAAGGCAAATCCTGATATTCTTGCATATGTGAAAACTAAAATTGAATGTTTATGAATGTGTACTTATGTATCTAAATTGGATACCCATAGAAGGCAAGAAACCAGTAAGGGATGTGGGCTGTGATTCAGGTTGGGCTTCCTCCTTACTAGCCAGCTTTTATGGTGCTTGAAGGTGCCATGTAGCTATGCATGCTACTGTAAGGGAAAAGTAACTAACAGTTTTACCCACCTGTAAAAGAGGCAAGCTACAATAATGACTGACTTAGTGAGACATACCCAGTGGGGCAATAGTGGCACAAATATTATGGGAATAAGAAACCACTTTCTGATGTGATTTAAGGCCCACCCTCCAAGATGTAAACTCATACCTGCTAGCAATAGCTGGGCCCCTAACCTGTGACAGGCTAAGTCATGGGCCCTGGGGAGAATCTATTAGTATCCTGCTAAATGAACATAGAGTGACCAAGTGTCTCCTAAGTTCTTGTCTTTATACCCTTGCATCTAGCAACTCTGATTAGAGAAGCTTCATTTTGCAGTAGGCAGTGATTAATACACAGATCTATAGCTTGTCAATTTTCAGTAAATAAGAGGCCATGGCATCTTCAGCTTTAAATGGGGGCATCTGTTCCATGCTCTCCCTTCAAGACTCAGAAATCACTGCACAGGAGTAGGCAGAAAGAATCTAAGAGGCAGACATAGTGGATATTTGCAGCAAAACAGTGTTTTATTGGATATGACAATGCTTTAGAAATGAACTCATGGTGGTCGTGACTGTATACACAAAGCCTGCACCAAGATAAAGCCAGGCCAAATCCCAGCATGGATGGGGAGTGGCTCATGAAGCTCTAGCCTTAGTTAAGGGGCTATTGGTGGCTACTGGCTTCTGGGGGAGGGATTTAGGTTTCTTCAGGGATATGTTCTATGAAAGGCTACTCGTGGCTAGTAGATGGTTTTGCATCTATGCTCTATGTAAACTTACTGAATTTTAAAAGATGAATGCAGGAAATTGGAAGGAAAAACTGGTAGTGGGGAATGGGTTTGGATTTGGTCTAAATGTATTACATACAAGCATGAAATTCTCAAACAACAAGAAAATCTGTTCACCTCTTAAGACTTACCTAGAATGGGGAGTGGTGGCACAGGTCTTTAATTCCAGCACTTGGAAGTCAGAGGCAGATGGATCTCAGTGAGCCTGAGGCCAGCCTATTCTACATGACTGATAAACAGAGAAACCCTGTCTGGGAAAAAAAAAAAAAAAAAAAAAAAAAAAAGACTTAACTAGAAAACTCATACAATGAATTTAATAGATAGCATTTTGAAATTTTACAATAATTTTACAATTGAATGTTTAAAAATTGTGTGTTGTTTAAAAAGAGGGTCCATAGATTATTTAAACGTCTAAAAGTGATTTAAGTCTCTGAGTTGAATTGAATAGAAATAAAATGTGTAGCTCTCCAGAGGCTGTTGGAATGCAAAATGCATTGAAGTACATTGATTAAATCAAACACTAATCAAATTCAAATACCAACTGAAGATTTTCAACCAAAGAGCATGTTTTTTAGGTGGATATTACCATCTATAAGAAAAATTTCAGTGTTGCATCCTTAGAATGAGGCATTGCTAATCCTGACTTACTCAGGTAGAATGATTAATTGCCTTAGCTATGTTATTATTGAATGAGATATTATTTATGAAAACCTGCCTCTGTTTTCACATGGAATATGTGTCTGAAATATGTAAGCCCCTGAAAAAAGGCCACAGTAAACTCAATGCTATTTAGTAGCAAATACTTACAATTGAAAAGTGAGAAACATATACTACAATAATTACAAGAAAGAACATTCCTGACTGCCCTCCACCCTGAAGAACACATTCATGTTTCTCAGGAGGATATACCACATTGGCAAAGCATTTTTCAAAAGGTTTCTTTAGGGAACAATATAAGTCATGGAATTTACACCCACACTAAACCATTTTTACATAGATCTCTTTTATACAGAAAATTCTTGAATACTGTACCTAGGGCAATACAAAAAAACACATCAACATGTAGCCTTCAGGTAACTACAGATGTAAGTCCTGGTTATATACTCATGAAGAGTTTGTGACCTGATGGTGAGAAGCAATTGGCCACCATTTGAGGTTGTGCACAGCAAGCATTGGTGCCACACAGCTCAGAAGATAGAGCGATGCAGCCATGAGATGATAAGAAAACGCTTTCTCACTTCCTGGATAAAGTTTGAAATTATCCCTAAAATAGAGAGCAGAGTTGCCATGAAACACATATTTTATTCATGATGAACCTTTATCAAAACACCTCTTGATATTTTCTCGTGTGTAAATCAAATGACTTCTAGGCTTTTGAATTTTTTATTAAACAACTATGAATTTTAACATTCAATTAGATATCTTCAGTATAACATCTCATTATAAATTCTATTCAACATTTAATAAAGGGAGTGGCTTTCTTTTTCTGAGAAATTGAAAACATTTTCTCAAATACTTCTATTTTTCTTTTCCTTTTATTTTATTTTACAATACCATTCATTTCTACATATCAGCCACGGATTCCCTTGTTCTCCCCCCTCCTTCCTCCCTCCCCCTCCCCCCAGCCCACCCCCCATTCTCACCTCCTCCAGGGCAAAGCCTCCCCTGAGGACTGAGATTAACCTGGTAGACTCAGTCCAGGCAGGTCCAGTCCCCTCCTCCCAGACTGAGCCAAGCATCCCTGCATAAGCCCCAAGTTTCAAACAGCCAACTCATGCAATGAGCACAGGACCTGGTACCACTGCCTAGATGCCTCCCAAACAGATCAAGCCAATCAACTGTCTCACCCATTCAGAGGGCCTGATCCAGCTGGGGGCCCCTCAGCCTTTGGTTCATAGTTCATGTGTTTCCATTCGTTTGGCTATTTGTTCCTGTGCTTTATCCAACCTTGGTTTCAATAATTCTCGCTCGTATAAACCCTCCTCTTTCTCATAATTAGACTCCTGGAGCTCCATCCGGGGTATAGTTGTGGATCTCTGCATATAGATCCCTCAGTCTTTGGATGGGGTTTCTAGCACGACTATTAGGGTGTTTGGCCATCCCATCACCAGAATAGGTCAGTTCCGGCTGTCTCTCGACCATTGCGAGCCGTCTGTTGTGGAGGTATCTTTGTGTATTTCTGTGGGCCTCTCTAGCACTTTGTTTCTTCCTTTTCTCATGTGGTCTTCTTATTAACCATAAAATTGATAAGATGGTAAAGGTCACATATAATACATATTTTATGTATTTTCCCACCTATATCATTGTTATGTTCTTTCCTAGTATTTTGTTTTCAATATTTGTAGCTTTTTAATATATATATTAAACTTATTTATATATATATATAATATATATATATATATATATATATATATATATATATATATATATATAACTTTTGAGAAAGTAAGACTGAGTTCATGTATCTTTCAGTCACTCAATAGGAATTAATCTCAAAATTATCAGCTTAAATTATGTACATACTTAACATTAACATACTTTTATATGTACATATGAATTACATGTTTTGTTCCTGCAATGATGGGGATCTAACACAGAAGATCCTGTGTGCTGTACAAGTACTCCATCTCTGTACTACAAACACAGGGCGGGGTGTTTGTGGAGGGTGTTGTGTGTACAGCACAAAGGATTTAGGATTTTATTTTAATTTAATTTTAGGATAAAATTTTTATCACTTTGTGATTTTTGTGAATTGCTCCTTCATATATGAATCAAAACTTTATCAAGTACAGCAGATAAAGAGGTAAAGCTCTGAAGGTTCTCAAGAGACGGGATGTTCAGCATATTGCTAGGAGACTATTCATGAGCTCCATAATAGTGCAGTAATTATATGCTTCCTGATGCAGAGCATTAGAGGGACTGTAAGTTACATGTCAGCATGCCTCAGAATTAGCTCACACAATCTTCCTCATCTGCTGCAAGAAGCTCATCTGCCAAGATGACCTATACTGTAATCAAACTAAATTGTATGTTTTTGCTACATTGGCTCTATACTTCCAATTTTATATGTATGCTTCTTATTCATTTTACAAAACAGTCTAGCTGCAAGGAAGACTAGTACATGAATTTCCCCCCCTCATTTTCCAACCCAATAAAAGCATAACATTTTTGAAAGTTAAAAATCCCATTATATTCAGTATATTCATTTTTAAGATTTCATTAGAATAACTTACCTTGATAATTTATATGTCCTAGAGCAACTGAAGAATGAATTAATTCACTTTTATTATTTAGATTACTTGAAAGAACTAGTACACTTTTATCTGCCAATGTCAAGTCCTGAAATTATTTTAATAATGTGTCTTGGTATTAGAAAGTAAAAGTCAATTTAGAATTTGGAAGCACTAAATGTCCTTTCAATTCATAGTGAAGCCATATCCCATAGGAAGAACATTCCCGTGTTTTTTCATGACAATATTAAACTCTCTCTACCTCATTGTAAAATGAGTATAATTTATTTCTCATAGGGTTAGTAAAGTGATAACTTGGTAAATGTATGAAGGATTTAACCTAGTGTCTGTAAATGTGTATATGGTAGTTTGTCGTACATGAATCTTTTCTGTTCTACATCACCTCATATAAAGTCTCCTTGACTTTTTATCATCCAGTGGATTTAAGAGGAAAGATTGACTTTAAAAACACAATGTGCTGTGTATATGTGTGAAGAACTGCATGTATATGTAGAGTTTCATAAAAATTTAGTGATAACTCATTTATCTTCCTATCTATAATTTCTCTCTCTCTCTCTCTCTCTCTCTCTCTCTCTCTATATATATATATATATATATATATATATATATATATATATGCATACATACTTATTTTCTTCTCAGTTCTTGAAACTGAACACATGACCTCACCATGTTAGGCAAAAATCTCCCCAACCAAGCTGCACATTATGATTAAGTGTCGATTTATTTAGGCATAAGTCCTTAAATGTTTTAGTAGTTTACAGAACTGTTAGAAATATGTCTTCAATATGGGCTGGAATCATATCAAATATCATAATGAATCTAATATAGTTGTAGCAATATTTCTTTCACATACTTCTTGGGACAAAATCTCCTAAGGTAAAATAGCATAAATAAATGATAGAGTTATATTGACTGTGTGTGTTTCTCTCTCATCATGCGGGCACTGAAGTCATATGTTGCCTTTTCCAACATTTGAACTCCTTCCTTGGTTACAATATCTGACCTTTAGATCCCACTGAAAACTTCTTCCTCATTTAAAGTGGGAGTGACCTGGTTTCTGTTTTCACCATTGCCATCATTGGGCACCCTTTACCTCTATGTTTGCTTTTGTGAAATGCCCTGGAAAGTGTCACCCCTCATACTCATTCCTCTCTCCTGCTGCCTCAGAGAAGAACTAATCAATATATCTTTATGTAAAATCATTTGATCTTGTGCATTGAACACCATCTTTGGGATTGGAGGAAAAACACCAAGGAGCAAAAATATCAAAATTAAGTGTTTTGTGATTATCAGTTTAATTTAATTTACAAAATCAGTTGTTATCTTGTTTAAGTACAACTACATTGAGTTTTAACTACTACAGTGGCAAACTGGTGGTGAATCTAGCCTTTAATGGTTGAGCCATCTTTCCAGCCCTACAGAGGCAAACTGAACACATCCTTAAAAGTTTGTTTTTCTAAAGTTTAGTAACTTGAAAACCAGAGTGACTATTTTATTTTGATCATATTATTTTATGATCATGTTCTAAGAGTAATTCCTAGTGAATTTTTCAAAATAAAAAATCAGTAAGGAAATAAGTTAAATCAGTGTTGAAATACTGGAGAAGATTTCCTTTCCTAAGCTTGTCTACCATTATCTGATTATTGATAAATTATTCCTGATAATTATGATATTCCTGATATTTTTTCCTAAAAGAGTTAGACACTTACATGGCAAAGTTAACTTTCTATAGTTATAGTTTTGAGCAATATTTTAAATGTATCCTCTGTTGCATTTGTTGGATGGTAGAAATGCTATCCTGGGGTTTATTATTATGGTTCTAAAGCATGGACCAATAGGAAATAGTAACATATATCCTTTGTTGACAGACATTGTTGTGCAGTTGCTTCATATGTAGTAGGTGATGAACTTATCACTAGATTGAAAATTTTAGAATAATTAGTAAAATTCAGAGATGGAAGCAATTCAAAGTCATTCACAAATTCAAAAGTACTAAAATATCAGTGTAGTAGCTCTTTTTTATTTTAGGACCATTGGCTCCCCAATGATGACATGGAGACTTATTATTAATTATGAAAGCTTGGATAATAGCTTAGGGTTGTCTTTAATAGCTCTTACAACTTAAAATAACCCATTTCTATTAATTTATATCCTGCCTCATAGATTGTTATATCCTCTCCTCCTGCATGGCCTGCTTCCTCTGTGTCTCATAGTGTCTCTATGTTCTTCTCCCCAGCATTCTATCTCCTGAAAACCCTGCCTAGCTATTGGCTACTTAGCTTTTTATTAAACTAATCACAATGACTTTTCATACAGTGTAAGGGAATATTCCACAACATTTCCCCCTTTTTGTCTAAATAAAAAGGAAAGGTTTTAACTCTAATCTAATAAAACTATATATAATAAGAAAAAATATCAGGTAAGAATTACATTTACTATATCCAATCCATTTGTATTAGGAATTTTTGGAGAAAATGCTCCATTATTTATTTTATCTTGTTGAGTCCAAAGCTTTGTACCTAATTCACCTTCTACCATAATTAAGGAAAACTGCAACTATAACATCAGCACAATCAAAGACCCCAGAAGGACATAATATTGCCTGAGTAAAGATTAAGTGCAGTGCAAGCCACTTCCAAACCTGTAGAAATGACAGACATTGGCTACCTGGACAGTAATCCCAAGGTTCCTCTGCAATATTGGGTCATCCAATTTTTGGCATACAGGCCTAGAATATCTGGCAGACTCTTCTATGAAACAGGAATTTTGAAAGACTATCATACCTTGTTTTGACAAAGTTCAGCAGTTACTTTCCTGTATGTCCTAGGGAATGTCTGGCTGACTTTTCTTTTCTTTTCTTTTCTTTTCTTTTCTTTTCTTTTCTTTTTTTTTTTTTTAATTTGGTTTTTCGAGACAGGGTTTCTCTGTGTAGCTTTGCGCCTTTCCTGGAACTCACTTGGTAGCCCAGGCTGGCCTCGAACTCACAGAAATCCGCCTGGCTCTGCCTCCCGAGTGCTGGGATTAAAGGCGTGCGCCACCACCGCCCGGCCTGGCTGACTTTTCTATGAAGCAGGAATTTTGAAGGACTGTCCTGCCTCATCTTGGCAAAGTTTAACAGTCTTTTTCCTTTGTGTCTTGCCTGTCCAGTTTGTAAAGCATATTGTCAGCACCCAAGACAAGAATAGTTTCTTATCCAAATGGCTAGTTTGCCACATTGAAAGCAAAATCCATATGGAGTTTCTTTGATGCCCAACATCTTCTCTGAAGTAAATTGGTGCTTCTAGCAGCAGATATGTTTCATTGTTATGAAAAACCCTATGTTAACAAAACATTTTAAATTTCATATTCTGTAGATTTTTGAAGTGTTTGAAGACCATCTATCTATCTTTAATGTATCTTTGTATGACCTTGAACATATACCTAACATGACTATAAGTTTGTTAACTACTAACATATGTTTCTTTGTTATCCTAAATAGCTTTCAGGACTAAAACTTTACATTACAATTTAAAATGAACAGCATCTTAAAAAAGAATAGAAACATATATACAGTATAGCATAAATAATCTTAAGTTTGTATTAATATACAAAGATCTATATCAATATAAAATAGTTGAGACTGGTGGTTGTTTAAAAGTAGATTCAACAATCTACCCTTTTATCTTATCATTTTTATACTATATCTTCCCTTTTTCTCTTCAGAAAGAGATCCCTGCTAACCTCCTTTGTTCAGTTTTTTTTCTGTCCATGATGAATAACAATTTGCAAACAATATCCCTAAACAATGACTAATATCCATAACCCACCAAATGACTGAAAACCACCCACCTCATCTCTAGATGTGTTCTCTAGACTGTTTTATGTTGTCTGGGGGTGCTAAAATCTTTGGATGATCCTGAGAAAATTAAGATAATGATCAAGTCGTGGCTAGACTGGTTTGTGAGACTGGACCATCTCAGCAAGCATCCTTGAAGCTGTTCTGGACACAGAACTCTGAGGAAACTGCAGAAAGGCGCTCTGAAAGGCTGGATCACCTGGACTACCCCTGCTTCCTTTGTGTCTGATGGCATCTCCATCTTCCTCCCAGCATTCTCTCTGCCCCCAAAATCCTGTCTAGCTATGAGTCATTTAACTTTTTATTAAACAAATCACAGTGACATATCTTCACACATTGTAAAGGATTATTTCACAACACATGAGTGTTGAAGTGGGGCAAAATTAAAGCTACCAAATAAAGAGCAAATAGAGTTCCCCAAAGGCAGAAGGAAGAAGGATAGTATTAAAGGAACAATTCCTCAAATTATTTCAAGTTTGAGAATTAATTTAAAATTGTAGATTTATACAGGCCAAGAAACAAAGAAAACTCAAGAAATTTTGCAACCAACTCACTTAACTCAGTGATAAACATAGAATCTGAAGAGAAGCCAGGAAAGTGGATTCAACACATGCCGCATGGGGCAACAACCTGATGTATCTGAAAATAACTTTCTGAGTGAAATATCAGAAAGGAAGTACATTCTGTTAATATTTAATGAAATTCTAGATAAAGCAAACAAATTGGTAATTACAGAGCTTAAAGCTTGGGCTGTTATAAGATTCACGATTTTCAGTGCCTGTAAAAAGAAGTATCATGATAAAACATTAGGGTACTTTCATGGTAAGTGGATATATTTATTATCTTGATTCTATTGGTTATTTCATAGTTGTATACATTTTTCAAATTGCATGAATTACTATGTAGATATTAAAGCTGGGCATAGTGGTGTAATTCTGTAATTCTAGCATTTCAGAATCTTAGGCAGGTGGTTTATGAATTTAAGGTTAAGCTGAACTGCAAAGCATGACTCTGTCTTGAGAACAAACAAAAATCATCTATTGGATAATCATGGTGTACTCATTGAACAAAGTACTTATCAGAAGTATAAAGACATGGACTATTGATATTAATAACAACAGTAGTTAAACACTAACAATGTTTCCTGAAAGAAGAAAAAAGATAATTCATTAAGGATCATGAGATTTATATAAAAATCTCAAAGTATACAAATTAATTAATATGAATTAATATAACATAAAGGGGTGATTGAGAGAACTGTGAGGCAAAGAATACTACCATGTAGCAGAAAAATGTTAAGGCCCTCAAGGGATGTTCATTATTTTTAAGTGATAGTTTCATGACACTAAATTGTATATCTTCAGTCAGTTTTGGGGTCAACTCTAACTCAATTATGGTGCGAAAATTATCATCAACTTGTATATTCTGCCCATTTCAGTAATGTTAATGATCATAACATGGCCTGTAATCTAAATCCAAGAATACTTTGAATGAGAGGTCAGGTGTCTTACCCTAAAATTTAACTCCTTAATGCATCTTTCTTTCCAGTTTTGAGGGGAAAAGTCAGAGCTATTTTCACAGAGGACCATAAACCTTCTTATATTCAAGAGTTAATTTCTGATATTTCCTTTATCTTCTTATGTATAGAAAGAAGAAACAGTATTAAGTGGGACTCTATGTGCTTTCCAGATGTTTACTGCCCCAAATCAGTGCTATATTAAGAAAAAAGATGAGAAAACAGAAATTCATAAGGCATATCAGCAGTGTCTACAGGGAACTATGAAGAGGAAAGAAATGGCTACATCCTGTTCTCTGTTTGGAAAAAACCTACATGAACACTTTCTGGAAGCTAATTCATATTCTGGGAATGAGTTACAGTAACAGCTGGCAAGGTATTTTAGACCATGTAATAAAGGAATTGTATGAAATTGCAATTATTTTATCCTGTTTCATGATTAGAAAATTTAGTTAGCTTCTAATGCTTGAACAGTACTCCAAATCTATACAAACTTTAAGAAAATAATTTCTGTGAAAGGAACAAGGACAAGGTTTTGGGAAACAAATTCTTAGACTGATACTTCCTATACTCATCCAGACATAGACCAAATTTACAGAAAATCAATACCACAAACTAACTGTGTAACTACTGGGAATCAACTCTATCTTTTTGGAATTTTCTTTTTATCAACGAAAATAGAAAAATAAACCAAATGTTCTCAAATATTCTTTCAGGGTTGAGTATCAATTTTATGTTCTTTTAAATGCGAGCAGTGTAAGTACTATGGAGGATCATGAAGCCAGCAAAATGTGAAGACCTCTGCATGGTGAACTCACACTGTCTCAGTGGAAATAAATCAGAGCCTCCTTGCTGAAAGAGTGGATAGGCATTTGGTCTTTACTATGATAGTGTAGTTGGAAGTTGGTAGCCTATAAGTCAATGACTGTTCTTTAGAAATTTTACAATTTCAATTACATATTGTTTGTTAAGTTATTGATTTTAAGCTAGAGATCATCTGTTTTAACTTGGTTATCAATGCATTTGGTTTTATATGGATTGAAATTGCCTTCAAATTAAGAATGTACAATTCTCAAATCTCATTTAATGCAATATAAACTACTCTCAGCATGCTTAGCAACAGTTGAAGGTTATTATTGGAAGGTCTGGAGCAATGGCTCAGTGGTTAAGATCACCAACAGCTCTTCCAAAAAATCAGACTTCAGTTCCCAACACCCACGTTGGGTGGATCTCAATTGCATCGAAATACAAATCTAGGGAGTTCAACATCCTCTTATAATTCCTGTAAGCACTCACAGGCGTATACATACACTCTCATGCAGACACACATGTGCACATTTCTTAATCTTGAAAAAAAAATAAAGTTCTTGCTGGATAAGAACACTTCTATACCTACTTATTAACATGCACACCAGTATCTATGCATAATTCATGGTTAATTTATAAAACCAAAGGCAAATTAATTCAAGTTTCTTTTCCCTTTCTTTCTTTCTTTCTTTCTTTCTTTCTTTCTTTCTTTCTTTCTTTCTTTTTCTTTCTTCTTTAACCAAAATCCAATCAGATTTAAATGACTACCAAGTACCCTTGTGGAAAATTTTTTGTTAATGAAAACAGAATAACTGAACTCGATTATGCACATTTATAGAAAGTAAATGTTACTGTAAGAGTGAGTCTTGGAAGAAATAGACACAAACTTCATCAGGAATGCTTATGAGTTTTCAAAAATGTGCCAAAGAAATCCTTTAATACTTTCCAAGTCAGGGCAACTTGGTGACGTGGAGACACTGAAATTCACAATTTTAATGGAGGTTTCAATTCACCTGCTGGGTGACCCCTGGCAAGGCACTTAACACAATGAAATGTCATCTGTATAATTGAGTTGGCAGGAATATGGCTGTTAACAAGTTGTAAAGAATTGCAAGTAGCTATTGGTGAATGAAGTACAAGTTTAAGTGGCAAAAGCATTAATATTATGTAACTGCTATTGTTTAGCAGGAAATACCAATCCAGAAACAAGCATTTAACAGAAGAATTATGAATCATGGATCACTTTGTGGGCCATTCAAAAGCCTTAATTTGACACAATGCAGATGAATTAAATTAAAAAAAAAACATTGATTAAAAACAGATCATAAAGCACAAGTGGAATTCAATATTAAGTCAGAACATACATTCCTAGAACACCAAGAACACTGCAGTTCATAATGAGTTATTTTAATTATACTTAGTTCTATGTGTGTGATGTGTTTTACTTACCTGGATAGAGGCAGAATTACTCTATAGATAATACACAGCATCCTCATCAAAGAAAAAAAATGAACCAATAAAATAAGCAAAGAGAAAAAAGTTAATATTACATCATCACACTCTTCCAAAGGGATTTAAGAGTGTAAGATGTTGAAATCTAAAAGAAGATAGCAATGGCCAGGGTATCTCCGTAACATTTATTGCCAGCATCCACTGAACTCAAATACCTTCCTCATCTCAGACGTTCAAGGAGAAACATGAGCTTGAACTCAGCACCTTCAGCTGAGCTTCACATACCTGAAAAAGTGTTCTAGAAGGAAAGTACTATCTGTACTAGATGAATTAGTGTATAACAACTTTTAAATATCATATTATTTGCTTCTTGTTATACTGCTGTCTTGGCTGGGGCAGGGGTGAGGTGGGGAGCCTCCAGCAGCACAGGGCTCAAAAGGAATCCACGGAGTTGGTGCATGCTACACTTTCTATCTGAGGGCCTAAAGGAAAGGCACACCCACTATCTCTCTCAATGGTTTCCTTCTTTATTCTTTTCTGTGTTCTTTCTCATGCATACTTTTTTCTACAGCTTATATACCCCAATGTTTTTCAGGCAACATAGGAATTACAATGTGGTTACATTCTGTTTTTTAAGTGAATTATTACGATGAACATAAAACAAACAGTAAAAAACAGCATGTTTTTTCCAAAACCTTTACATGATTAAACATTTTATGTATTACAGGTGAAAAACAAGTTACCCCAAGAACCCACATTCATTCATACCCAAGCAACTTGTTATAGATTAACGGTATGGGCAAGCAAGATATTTTTCTCAGTCAGGTCTTTTACTGACAGGCTACATTTTACAGTTATAAAGAAAGAGTCAATTACTTTATTATTTAACTTGAAAGGTAATCTTATAGGGAATCTTAGAGGAATCACAAGTCTAAACTTTTATATATGAAAAAGAATCAGTCAGCTCTACTCTAAATCTTTGGGGTACATACCCACTCATTAATAGTTTTTTATATCAGGAAATTGAGGGCAGAAATGGGTATAAGGAATTAGTCATCACCTTTGTTCATCAACCAATCCTAGCAAGAAAGGCACAGCAGCTAATGATAATTGGGCTGCTTTGTTCTTGTTTCCTGACTGTAATGAGTTCCTCATTCAACTATTGTCTTCTTGGGATTTTTTTTAACCTCAAAGCTATTTGACAAAAACATCTTAGTCTAACTTTAAGTCATTTTCAAAGCATTGTTTCAGCTATTATGTACCCTAAAAACCATGAACACATCTCCCAAAATTAAGATTAAAATAATTTAAGCAAGTTGAGCTATCAGGACTCAATTGTTTTTCTTAATCATTATCCTAAGCCACAGTCTATATGGCAGGAAAAGGGAGGAGAAGGGGGATCTGTGATTGTTATGTAGCATGAATAGAATTTTTTTTAATAATAAATAAAAGAAAAAAAGTTTTTCTCATTGCTAAAAAAAATAGAAACTCATGTGTTCTAGCTATGTGACACTTCTTTCTTTTTATCATCAAAACTATTTAAATTAACTTTATTATTATCAATTAGACAGTTCATCTTAGGAAGAAACCATCTTCATAATAATCCACAGGTTAAAATGCACGGGATGTTTCCATGAGATAAACACACTATATTATAGTCAGAGGCGATATTCCCATATTCATTCCCACCATACCAGATACAAAAGAAAGATAGCACCAGCAAACTTGTAAAGGCACAGCAGAAGCAAAAGACATTCCAGCATCTGTGGTTTCAGGGCCTTTCCTTTCTGAGATTCACCCATCAGTTTCCCTCGAGTGGGCTGACACCTTGAATTTCAATTGTCACCTGCTGCTTTTCTGACATGGCCACCAGCACTGTTAGTCTTCAAAGTTAGTTAGAAACCATTAATAAAGCTATGCAAGATTATTAAAATCTCAACAGAAGTAGTTCATAAGTGCCTTCTTCCCAAATTTCTCTTTCATAAAGCTTAGTTATCACAGCCAAATGCATCAGAGTTCTCAGTGATAGCGAAAAAGCAGCATCTTCCCGGTCCTAATACAGCAAATGCCTAAATCTCCACATCTCCCCACCATTTCAAGTACACTTGCCTCATTTGGTACACTAAATAAAAGATGCTCTAATTAACTGCAAAATTATGATACAGAGTCATGTAAGACAGCAGTATTATGCATGCTTCCATACCATTCCATCACCATTAAGCTTTGACATGGGAGTTCCACCAGAAACACTCCCTAACCCTCCCAGCCCAGAGAAACAAAGCTCAGACCAGAGGTTTAAGCACTTATCCATCACACTGAAAACAAACAGCTGATCATCAGAGACATGTTGTCAAAGGATGTATAAATTAATCTCATTTGATGACTTTAATTCTAGAAAATATAAAATCTTTAGGAAAATTAAGAATTTCATTTAATAAAAGGAAATGAACTGTTACCACTGCATTGAAAACAAAATAGTACTGCATATAAATAGCAGAGAATTGTTACTTTGTCATACAAGATATTTCCTTTATATTACCTTTGAGACACGAAATATTTATGTCAGTCTTATCTTAATGTGAGTTAGCTTTAGTGAATTTTATGTGTTTCTTTTCTGTAGTCCCTCCTTCGTTTGTCTTCCCGGTATTTTTTGAGACAGGGTCTTACTAGTCCAGGCTAGTCTTGAAGTCAGTATGTAACAAAAACTCATTTGTGAACTCCCAATCTTCCTCTTCCTCCCTTCTATATCCTGGGATTATAGGCATTCATTACTAGTTTAGGATTCTGTTATTCGACAAATCTCACAATAATGCATTCCCAGTTATGGTTAAAGGTAAAGTTATACACTTTACTTTCAGCCAAAGGATCTTATGCTGAAATTTAATGAAATATAAATTATATGTGGATACAAAGTCACTCCTTCTATGGAAGTTAGATGAGGCAGAAATAATGGACCAGAGTCCATAGACTGTCAGGAAATATTGTTCAATAGCATCAGTATCAGTGATAGTCTAGTTGACAGCTAGTATTTTTAATACTGCCATTGATCCTTCACTTCACTATAATGCTGGATATAAATTGTTAGAGTTATCCTACTCAACTCTATATAGTCAAAAGGAAAAAATTCATAGCAGATAAAGCTGATATATATATGACCAAATACATTTCAACATAGTTTTGCGAGCATTCAAAATGCATATAGGCAAAGCCATTCATCAGGATGCTCAATAATTAAATACACAAGGGAGACTTTTGTCTTTCCAGAAACTCTTGTATAATTTTTTTAATGCAAATTCATTTTAAGTCATAAATATTATGGTGTGCTATAAAGTATAATGACACTTTCAGCTATTTTAATAGATGTCTAATGTGAGGTTCAGGGACGGAATGTGCAATTATTACATGGCTCCAGTTATTTTATTTGACTTTGGCATTGTATTTTAAGACAGCCAGTGAAGCTATTGATTTTGAAACAATATATTCAGGTGGGTGAAATTCTGAAAACTATTCCACCAAACTTAAACTGTAGTAATAAGGACACTGAAATCACAGCAGGAGAAAGTTCATCTATCAAACCAGGAATAAGACTTGGAAATGCTATAATATGGAGAACAGAATCAAGAAATTAGTCACCAAAAGTGTCTCTATGGTAAAAACAGCTGTCATTATGAAGAGCAACAGTCTTCACGCAATGACATCAATTGCCAAGAAAAGGGAAAGTCCATTGCTACATGGATCAATTTACAGAATAGTTATTAGTTGTCTAATATGTCCAGGCATAATCAATGAAATGCCTTCCGATAAAGACTAGGAATATGATGGATATTTACAAATGAGTTGGCATCTATAATTTATAACTGATATACAAGACATACCTGGACAAATACAATCAAGGATAAATAGAGAAGCTTCTTTAATTTGAACTTAGGCAAAGGTTTATAATTTTATAGGAAACATAGTTGATTCTCTTATAGCCTTTCCAGTAATTACAATATAGTAATTATCTGAATATATATGTGAATAAAATATATGCAAATAAAATATAGTTGTTCATATTCAATAAAAATACCTGTGGAGTCAGAATCATTCTTATGTTTAAATAGAATTTTTTGTCAACATTATATTCAGAGAACTTGCCTGCCAGATGACATCTAGAAACTGCATTGGCTGAGATTAGAGGAGGCTATCCAGCTGAGGAGCAACAAGAGAGGGTGTTACCAGGTGGAGAATCCTTAGAGTATCTGCCCATTCCAGAGAGGATTTCTCAGCCAGCTTTTAGGAAGGCATTTCTTTCTTTAAGAGGAAATAATTGGAACTAAACATCAAAGTCAACATGAAGACTAAGAGCCTGAAATCTAGCCCAGGCAAACTCCAGCTTTTTTAACTTTCTATACTGGAAAACTATAAACCCTCTAAACCATTCAAATGTTAGCTGTTAGCATTATAAATGTTCAACGTTTAAATATGAGTTTTATGGAAGGAAAGATAGTGGGGATGTTATAAATAAGATGTATATGGCCAGAGTGAAACTAATGAGGATGAATGATGGCTCTGATTTTCAGTAATTCATGATTTTAGTTTAAGCTGTAGCCTCATGGATTTACTATGTAGGAGAAATTAATACATGAACTACAAACTGGTAAAAAAAATTTTTTAATGTAAATACAATTTCATTGCAAATTGAATTGTCAGATTTGCAGTTACAAAAGCTGCTCATCAAAAGTAATTTTCAGGTACCATACTTTCAACTCAAGAAAGAGAAAGGTGAGTTTGCAGAAAGAGTAGCCTATTCTTCTGTGGGAAAGAGATGAGAAAGAGGAGAGAAGGAAGAAAACAGAGAGGAGAGGGGAGAGAGGAGATGGTAGGGGACAGGAGAGGAGAGAGGAGAGGAAAGGGAGAGGGAGGGGGAGGAAGAGGAGGGGAAGGGGAAGAGGGGGGAGGGGAGGGGCAGAGAGAAGACACCAGTCACAGTTCCATTACAAACTCAGCAAATAGTACTTTTAATATAATAATGGCAGGATGTTTATTATTTAGGAATATTATTTCAATCATATCAAAACTTCAGATTATAATTTTTTGATATATTATCTAGAATCTTTAATTGCTCTATTTTGACTTTCATATCTTGAAGCACAGAATTTAATAACCTCCATGGTTAGTGGAGTCTTTCAAACAGAAGTGCAATGACTCTTTTAATACATGAAGAGCCATGACAAGCTCTAATAACTAGGTATGTTTGTGTGTCCTTGTGTTGTTTTATGACACTTTTAATGTCTTCTGAAGAATTCATTGAGCTCCAGAATCTTATTAAATGCATGTTTTGGGAAAATATTTGTTTCTAAAACAAGAATGTAAAAAAAATTAAACAAAAACAAAACAAAAAACCCACAGACTGAATGAAAAATAAAACTTAAGCAAAAATATCTGTAATTTATGAAAGAGAAAGATAAACAAGATGCTGAATTGCCTGGCAGTATGCTAACAGGTTGATATGTTTTTTAATTGTAATAGATAGAGATGTGATTATCAAACAGTTATGACTCATGCATAGTTATGAGGACTCAACAGCAAACCAAGGCACTTTGGATTCTAGGATTTTGACTTTTATGCAAAATTGTGCTTTGACTTGTTTTTTTACTGTCCTTTCTCTCACTTCTGTACCTATCCCCCTCTCCAAATATATTCTACACCTGTTCTTAACACACATTTCCAAGTTACTTCTAGTGTACACATTCTGCAACAGTGGTTCAGGCATCTACCTGAATGTAGAACTACATTATAATGTGCTTGGAACAGGGGAATTATCAGAGAAACCAGGACCTGGTTAAAAACATCTAAGCTGGTATTTTGCCTATTTTGCTAAACAGAACAAAGGTTGGTATAATTCTAGTCATCTTTGAAAGGAGAAGCTTGTATTCAGTTCCTTACTTACTCTAGTCAGATGCTAAGCCACATAAGTATTCAAATATCTATCATACTAAACGTTGAATAGAGATAATTCATGTAATTATCATACAATGTAAGATACTGCTGCAACAAATTTTAACTAGCAAAGGTAGAGTTTATGAGAAGGAAATATATTCTATTACCTAGAGAATATCCCCACATATTGTTGCTATCCCCTACCTCTGCCTTAGTCTCGGGAATGTCATTCTGTATTTCACTAGTAGGAGCTGTAGACTCAATAGTGTCAAAAGAAATGTTTTTGTTATTTATTGTACATGCCTCGTGTGGGTTGACAGAGGCCTCTGCTCATTCTTGTAGCTTATAAAGCCAGGTTGACTGGCAGCTTCATTCTGACAAACACTTCATAAATACTGCACCATGGAGAGAAGCAGAAATTGACCATTGAAAAATAAATGATCTGACCTGGAAGAGGAATATATTTCTTCTGCTCATACATCACTGGATAGAAATAATCACATGGCTGCATAAAACCTCAGTGTGGGGGAAGAAAAATTATTATAACTGTTAGCTAAACTGAGTGATATAAAATTTACCCTATTGTTCATCAATTTATTCATCTGTCTTTTTTCACAGCCATTACATTGGACCATTATTCTTTGATAATATTGGAAACATTGCTGCTATTTCCTAAACATAACTTCAGCCAACACTTGAGAGACTCAGACATGAAACACATTTCAAGCACCACTGGATAAAGGGAAGTTTGAATATGAAGCTAGAGCTTCGTTTTGAAAATATTAAAATTGCCCATGAAAGAAAAAACTCTAGAGTGCAGTAATCACAGCCCATGCCTTAGATTTTCATGCTCAGTGAACCAGAGATTAACAATAAAGACATCCAATTGCTCACACTAGAGATGTTTTCTAATTCTTTCAGATCAATCATTCATGAGTTGAGATTTACTAAACATGCTCATGGCACAAGAGAGTCTTTGGCACTTCCTAAACATAAGATGCTATTTCTTAAAACCAAAGATGAAATTCTAACAATCACTTTTCAAAATTAACTTACAAATAACACAAAAAGAAAGTGTTAAGCTTCTACTTTCTATTCCAAATGTTTAAGACAGACTCTGAAGAGACCATGAAAGGCATGTTTCCTTGTTATTTAAGTATCACTTTAAAGTAGATTGTAATGAACATATGTATTTTACCTTGCACTAAGTCATAGGCTACAAAGCTAGCCCATGATTTTACTATTAAGATTTAAAATGCAGGTTCATACAGATGCTATTTATTTTGTCACAGTAGCAAACAAATTGCTCTGATAAATGATTATTTCAGAACACTACAGAAAACTACAGAACACATATTCAAGCACTCCAGAAACATAATGTTTAACAGAATCATCGTTTATTCTCAGGAAAGGCTGTGTTTATTTTAGAGGTGAACAAGTCCTTGTCTATAGATATGATTTGTGATAACATTTTATTTGTATTATTGTTAGCTGGGATTCTAAACTACTCTCCTTCTTTTTTTCATTTTTCTTTATTAAGAAATTTTCTGCTCACTCCACATAGTATCCACAGATCTCCCCTCCTTCCTCCTTCCTCCTCCCACCCCCCTCGCCCTCTCTCCCAAGCCACCCCACATCCATTCCCACATCCCCCAAATCGAGGTCTCCTCAAAAGTGACATGCCATGTAATGTCCAGCCATTGCTTCACACAAAATTCCATTTAACAGAGCTTATCTCAGATATGTTATTGATATTGTTCTTCAAATCCTAGATCTGATATGTTTCCAAACATGAGTGAGAGGGTTAAAAAGACAAATGGATCCATCTAGCTATGGAAATGCAACATGCTTGGCTTCAGCTTCTTTGTAGCAGTTTCTAGTGAATCTCTGTAGGCTCTGTCCTATGTCCCAAGAACTTGTGTCATGTCCTGCGATAACTTGACCCTTCAGAATTATCATGTTATTGCTCAATTTGCAAATAAAGCAAAGTGTTAATTTCCTCTATAGCCTATAATAAACTTGAAAGTTGCCACTGAACGTGTGTGTGTGTGTGTGTGTGTGTGTGTGTGTGTGTGTGTGTGTACATATATTTGTGTTTGACACCTCCACATTACCCAGACCTGTCTTGGAAGTCTGTTCTATTCTTTAGTGCTACTCACTCATTAGATGATCTTTCCACAATTGTATTGATTCATATTAATTTGCAGATCATTTAAAAGTTATATATTTGCTAGTAAATTTTTTCTAAAAGATTTTGTAAAAATTATCATTGTAGAGTCAAAATATCACTTTGATGATCATATTAAAAAGTATAATTGAGTGTTTGTGGATTCTTATAATCATCAATGTTCTATTTATTTTTGTAATATCTTTTGTTGTAAGATTGACTGTGATAACTAATTTAAATGATAAAATGGTAATTTAAAAAATTCATCCATCTAAACTTATGTCTTTTAAAAATTATTGATGAGCATCGAATAATAGAGAATTTGAATTTCCAGGCTGAATCATTCGGAAGATCTAATATTATCCAAAGGCCCATATTATATTTCTAATTTCAAAAAAATTCCCAAGTTATGATGAGTGCAGCCATCATGTGTTTTTCCCTTCTGCTGAACTGTACACCAGGACATCCATGGACATGAGCACAGACCTTTGGTCATACCCCTTTGTTCAGTAAAACACGAAGCAGGTGCACAGCACCGGACAACCATATGTGCAGTCTAGCATGAACAGAAGTGCCCAAGCCTGAAGTACTCAACAGAAGTTCAGACAGGAATCTGTGAAAATAAAAGCAGAAGAAATATTAACATCACTCATAAAAATCAACTTTATTGAATCCAGAAGTTAAACCTGGGACATCTGTACTCCATTAGGCATATCATACTTTCCACATGGTGTGCTACTTTGAAATTGTGGCACTCTTCAGCACAGAGTGCACTAATCCCTCACTTTATGGAGCCTTTCCTCATGGCACCTTGCAATTAAATTTTGTTTGTTTGTTTATTTATTGGTTGGTTGATTGGCTCGTTTTACAAGTTGAATTGTGGTAAACCTATATCGAGAATGCAATTGGTATCATGTTTTCAACTATTTAGATTATTTTTAGTTTCTTAAATAAATATTTTAAAATTCAGGCATATAGATTTTTTTTTCTTTTTCTTGTTGCACTCTTAATAGACTGTCCTGTAGTAGAGACAGGGCTTTACATGTGCTAGTAACCAAAATTTGACTCTTCTTATGTAAGTACTTTTATCAGTGGTCTGTAACCAAGTCCATAATCCTTTTTGTAGTATACTCTGAATTATACATTGACTACGCATATGAATTATATATTAAAAACTACATTGTAGATGTGCCCTGGTCTCCCATTCCTAATTTCTTCAGAAGATAATTACATGAATCATAAATCCCTAAAATCTCCACAAATAACCTATTTTCTGTTTTAAATTGATTATTTAATCAGTTTATTTAATAATTAAGGTTTCTATCAAAGTGTTTCAACTGAAGTACACAAGCCTTCTTTCAATCATACACACACTGTGACAAAATACCTGAAGAATCAGATGCTACAAAGGGAAGATCTGCTTTGACTCGTTTTGACTTATGGAAGAGAGAAAGAAAGAAAGAAAGAAACAACAAGAGAGGGAGGAAGACAGAGGGAGAGAGAGAGAATCTAAAAGCACTCAGAGAGAGAGAGAGAGAGAGAGAGAGAGAGAGAGAGATACAAGACACACCCTTCAAAGATACTTTCCCAATTACTTCTTCCAGTGAAGACCCATGTAATACCATCTCTTCTACTTTCAAATGACAGCATCAAATTATGAATTCATCAGTGAACAGAGACCTGGAAAATTGTTATGTTGAAACTAAGCCTTCAATATACACAAATTTGCAGGGGACACTTCATATCCAAATCACAGCAAGTACTTCAGAAAGTGCATAGTCATTCTGCTGGAATTTACTTTCTTTTACTTTTGTTCATGTCGAATAATTTGGCTTGGGATTATATGTAGCTGAAAAAATGGTTAGGTTCTGCCTTTAAATTCTCATATTTAGGACTGAATTTTTTGTTGTATAATCTGCATAAATTAAAAATCAATATATAAAATTACACATAATATCATAGACTTACATATAATTTAACTAATGAGGATACTCCAAAGTCCACCTTGAAGAAGTTAACATGTAAAGAAAAGTCTAAGGGAAGTGAGAAGAAGAGATTAAATCTGAGAGAAAACAATGGCAACCGTTATAATCCAAGACATTAGCGCTAATGAAGACTGTGGGAAATACAAAGTGTGAACTGATACAGTAAGTCAAGCACCATAAAGAGCATTGAACATCATCAGCCTTTGGCTTCATAAAACTTTGGGAACATTTATAAACTTTGTAATTTTAGGCTGTTTCTCTGGAAATTGTCAGTAGATTTCCCAGTAGCATATTGAATATGATGAAGCCACACATTGCCTTGTGCAGTGATATAAACAGTAAATGGCTGAAGACTAAGGAGGCAGAAGAGGAAAGGCAGGACTTCCATGTTTCCTTGTAGGTCTAGTTTCTGTAGAAGGAGGGAGTGGGTGAGAAAAGAAGGCCTCAGACTGTAGTAACAATGTTAGAGAATATTCTCGTGGCCAGCATAGAACCGTCTAGTCTACCTGTCCCTATTCTGTATCCCATGTCCCACAGGAATAGGCCTACAACTTTTTCACTGGGACCTTTCTAGGAGAGGTGATCTTAGGTAGATCCAGAGGAGTGGCAATGGAGGCAGTAAGAAAACTATGTTCCTTTGGGTAAGAAATAAAAAAGATGTGTTTTTGAAGTCCTCACAATCTATGATGTGAGTCAATGCATGCAAGTAAATACACAATTACACAAAGACTAGGTTTGTGTGATGGCTGCCTATTCTTGGTTGTCAACTTGACTACATCTAAAATGCACTAAAAACCAAGCATCTGGGCATACCTGTACGGGGTTTCTAGTTCATTGATTCATTTGAGGTTGGAAGTCCCACCCTGACTCTGAGCCACACCTTCTTGTGGAAGCCTATGTAAAGAACAAGAGAGAAAGCAGCTGTTGCTTTTTTGTTTGTGTGTCCCCCATTCTTCAAGCTCTTAAACAGAAACTTGGTATGGCTAGCTAGCCCTGCAACCAAGTTAACTCAGTGGCAGTGAGAATGTTTGTTCACTCAGGGACATACATGATGTATGTTACTCAGTGACATTCAGGATTTATGTTAACTCGGTGGCAGTCAGAACTTATGTTAGCTCAATGGCAATGAACATACAACAAAGGGTGATCTATTCTGTCACCACAGAACACAGGCACACACTGCTGCCTTTTGAGCAACCTGTGTTCTGCGTGTCTTGTCTCACCTCTGTTTGCTGGTTTCAAACTGGCAGAGTTTCTCTCATCCACAGTATACATGTCAGTAGAGTGTAATTTCTAAATACACTAATCATCAGCTATATATTATAAAAGCTCCTCTCAAATATTCAAGAATTCATGAGTTTTATGTTTAATATTTCCATAATAGCTACTTTAAGAACTGTTCTACTGTATAGAACTATTGGTTAGAAGCAACTTTAAATAAGACATCTGAGTCTTACTTTCATAGCGAGAAAGATTATTTATTCATTATTACAACTTTTACATCATTAGTTTTAGATAATTAATACATTACTAATAAAATCAGAAAACGTAAAAACTGATAATTATCAGTTTGATTACCATTTTATAGTTATTTTATAAGGTATATAAATTTGTAAAGTATAAAATTAATTTATTTCTAGAAGTACTTTACCTCCATTGAATTATAAGTATTTAGTTATACTCTTTCGCCTTTAGGCTGATTTCTAATGCAACTGCATGACCAAGGTAACAGTTCAGTTATTGACATTCTTCCAGTGCAGCGTGATGCCTGGTACAATAAAACAATACATTGTTCCTAGATTAATTTTTTTAGTTTGGAGATATGCCTGTCTCACATCCTAGTATTTCAACACATTTATATTTTTCTAATACTTTTTCTGGGGCATAAAGTTGATTAAGTTCTATCATACTGTCAGAAATAAGCAGGCATAACGTCACACAAAACTGAATACAGATCATCTTTAATGCTTTCATGCCACTTCATTCCTGCATCTTCATTAATATTTTAGATGTAACATACTAGAAATGCAACTATACAACCAATATATCAAATTTATGAGCAGTTGGTTCTATCAAAATGTTTCTGTGCTTGATGGTCCTACATACCCATCTGAATATTTGAACTACATGAGAATGGACTATTGAATAAATAATAGAATTTTTCAAAATTATTTTTGTGCACATTTAGAACATAATATGAAATCAGTCTCTGTGACTTTGCTTATCTCATGGGATCACTTCTGATAGTTGTTATGGTACCATAAAATAAAAAGAGACTGACTCAAACTGTATCCAAATGAATTAAGCGGTTTTATTTATTTCCCCACAACTGTAAAATAAAAGTAGTCCAGATGGTAGTCTCCCTACATTGAGCAATAAATATCGACAAATTCTCAATGTACTAAGTAAGTAAATAAGTGAAAGCTAATAAATTTAAAAAAATGTATTCATGTCCATGAAACACATGGTTTCTGAAACTCTGAGATCAAGTCCAAACTCAAAAGTATATTCCTGAGAAAATGAAGAAGATGCCATGAACTGGATCATTATGGCTCCCATATCTCCATAGTACCATACAGAGTCCAATGTGTTCATGCCCAAGAGTGGTATAACTGGGAAATATGGTAGATACATTTTTAGCTTTTAGAAAGAGTACCACACAGATTTCCCTGGTGGCTTCACCAGTTTTCATCACCAATGGAAAAGAGTTATTTCTCATTACCCACATACATGCCATTATTAAAAAAAATTCAATCTTAGCCATTCTGACTGAGGTAAGATGAAATCACAAAGCAGTTTTTATTTTTATTTCCCTGATGGTTAAAATTTTTAAATATTTTAAAGATGTTTCTTAGCCATTTGTCCTTCATATTTTATATTTATTTACTTATTTGTTTGTTTGTTTTCTGGTTTTTCTCTTTTATTAAAAATAGTTTTTTTTTTCATACAATATATTCTGATTATGGTTTCCCATTCCTCATCTTGTTCCAGATCCTCTCCAACTTCCTACCCATCCAATTTCAGGACTTCCTTCTTTTTAGAAAACAAATAGGAAATTAAAAAATAGATAAAATTAAAAAAAAAAACAGAATAGAGCAAAATAAACAAGCTGGAGGTTGGGTACAAGAAGCACATACACATGCAGAGACATGCACACACAGTATTTCTGAGAATTCTGTTTAGATCTATGATCGACTTTCCCCCCTTGTATTGAAAAAAGATTGTTTTCTCATCTACTATATCCTGATTATGGTTCCTCTTCACTCTACTCCTCCCAGTACCTCCCACCTCCCCTCCCATCTGGACTCACTCTATTTAGTCTCTCAGGCTTCTAAGAGATAATATTAAAATATAACAAAAAATATAATAAGTTAAAACAAAAACCACCACATCGAAGTTGGACAAGGCAAGCCAAACAGAAGGACAAAGCCCAAGAGAAGGCAGAAGGATCAGTGACCCAATTGGTTGCACACTCAAAAACAACTAAAGTGAATGCTATAATGTCTATGCAGATAACCTGGTACAGATCTGTGAAAGATCTGTGCTTGCTGCTTCCGTCTCTGTGAGTTTATATGAGACTTTCTCATGTTAATTTAGAGGACCCTGTTTTCTTGGTGTGCTCAATCCCCTTGGGTTCTTACAATCTTTCTACCTCCTCTTCCCCTGGATTCCTTGAGCTCTGAGAGAAGGGATGTAATGGATACATCCTATTTAGAGTGCTCCAAGGTCTCTCACTCTGCATGACACCTGGTCTCTGTGTTTGTTCCCATCTGCAGCAAGAGGAAGATACTTTCATGGTGCATAGCCCACTTTTTAACTAGATTGTTTTTATTTTTATTTTTTTCTGGCAGTTCAGTTTTTGTTGTTGCTGTTTTGTTTGTTTGTTTGGTTTGGTTTGGTTTTTTTGCTCATCACATATCCTTTACACTCACCTACTGCAAGTTAAATAAATAGCTATAAAGACTTTTTCCCATTCTGTGGGTTGTTTTGTTTCTTCACTCAAACAATTTTTGATGTACAAAGCTTATAATTTCACGTGGTCCCATTTGTCAGTTTTGGGTCTTAATGTCTGCAGTACCAGTTTCCTGTACCAAAGTCTTTCCTTTTCCAGTAAATTCAAGTATTTTTGCTACTTTGTTTTTTATTAGATTCAGGGTATCCAGTCTAACATTGATTCCCTTGATCCATTTGGAGTGGAATTTTTTGTAGAGTTCCAGATAAGGATTTTGTTGCTTTCTTATACATGTAGGGATACAGTATGACTAGCACTATTTAGTCAAGATGCTGTCTTTCATTCATAGTGTATTGTTTTTGTCTTGTAGATAAGATGGCCTGCCCCGCCAGCAGGGCTTCAAAGGGTTCTCGACCACCCTAAGGAGGGAATGTAGGGACAGGAGATACAAAGAAAAAGACACCAAGTCTAGATTCTGATCAAGGTGTCACTTTATTTCTCTTCCACAAAGGTTTATATAGTTCCGCAGGGTGGGGGGAGCAAGAAGTTGTCATCTGCATAAGGTGGGGCAAGCTAACAGGATGTTTGTATAGGATGTTTACAGGGTAAGAGGGTCAAGGGCTCTGACTCAATGTCCTGTTGCTAGGCAACCTGACTGTAAGCTGATCTAGTTCCCTGTCTTATTGGGGGTCTGTACTTTTCCACTAACAAGAGATTCTGTCCTTGTCCCTGACAATGGCCAGAGTTTATTCTGATGTTCACAATTCTATTTTGCTGATGAATGTGCTTGTTTTTAATATCAGTATTATACGATTTTATCACTATAGGTAAGTAGTATAACTTAAAAACACAGGTAGGAATACCTCCCAGCAATATATTTTATTTTTCAGGATTAATTTGGCAATCCTGAGGGGTTTTTTTTTTTTTGTTTGTTTGTTTGATCATTGATTGATTGATTGTAGTGTGTGTGTTTCCATATGGAACATACGTGTTTTTGTTTTGTTTTTTTTTTCCTATTTTTAAAAAAAGTTAATTGGAGTATTTCTTTTATGAAATTAAGTACCCTGTTTTGGGAAGTGTAAGTATTTAGAACTGTAGTATTCTCTTGTTGAGTTTTTCCTTTAAAAAGTATGAACTGAAATGTCCTTGCCTATCTCTTCTATTTTTTCATATGTGAATGCAGTCATGCTTGCTTACTTCTTAATTTAATTTGTTTAGAATATTGTTTGTCATTCTTTTACCCTAAGGTATTGTCTATCATTGTTTGGAAGGTGTTTCTTGGAGGCTACAAAAAGAAGGATTCAGTTTTGTAATCCAATCTGTTAGTCCATGTCTTTTTATCTCGGTTGCTGTCATGAATGTTCAGTCATTATTGAAAGTTGTGTATTAATTCCTGACATTTTCTTAGATTGTTTTGATTAACTTTTATGCAATTGTTTCTTTAGGAACTGTGACTTTTCAAAAGGTTTTATCCTTCACTTCAGATTGATACATTTCTTCTAGTGTTTTCGGTAGAGCTAGCCTACTAGTTATGATTTCTTTCATTTGTTTTTATCATTAAAAGTTTTTATTTTTTCCTTCAATTTTGATAAATTTCTTTATGTGCATAATAATCTAGCTTGACAGTTGTGGTCTTTCGGTGCTTGAATTACATTGACTTTGGTGAATTTAGCTAGATAAAATATACCTACAGATCAGGGTAAAACCATCCTCAATAAATCCACAAATTGAGAAACAAATCCTTAGAATTAAAGCTTGATTAACACTGACAAAGAGTCAAGAAAGGATGGCTGTGAGAATATATCAAGGAACTTGGAAAATGAGTGTGACAGGTATTATTTTTTCAAAAGGCAAAGGTCAAAATTTTAAAATACAACACCAAATTATTCAGAAAACAAACCATTGACATATTCTAAGAAATTGGTAAATATTCTTTGGATAAAGCTTTGTAGCATGCTGCGTTCAAGAATAGATTCACGACACAATTTCACTATTTTTTTAAAAAAACTGACATTTGTGATACGGGAAAAATTCATAGACATTTGCTTTCATACTTTCTATATTCTCATCTATGATACCCAGGTGGGTATTTATCTATGGACTGCAATAAGACAAAAATAAAATGTCTTGGGTTGAGAACATCAGGCACATTCTGCCACTGACATCATGAAACATCAGAGAGGCTATTGTTTCCTCCTGAGTAATAATTTCAGCAGGCATCTCTCCAGCATCAGGCAGTATTTGTGCCAAAACAACTGGCCACCATTTCCAGGACATTCCTGCCCCTGAACCAGTCTCCATGTCTTGCATCAGCATCTCTATCCTGTCTAAGCACTGGAATTGATCAGAGAGTGCTTCACAACTCAAGAGCTGCTCTTACTTTGGTCAGGAAATCTTCATATTTTTAACAATTTTGGTTCCCCTTTTAGCAGTTTATTGTAGTGTTCACACACTATTTTGATTAAGGCAATTCTATTAAAATGACTGACATAGACTGTTTACCTGGGCTCTAGGCGAAGAACAGTTTTGCATTTGATCCAATGAGCTTGCAGCAATGATTCCGAGTTTTCATTAGATACAATGAGACATAGCAAGTTTATTCTTTATTACTTGACTGGAAGTCTTTCCCAAGAGCTACACATTAATGAATATTTAGGACACAACGCTACTTTTTAGGATTGTCACTAAAAATCAGTAAATAAACTTGATAATTATTTTATAAAATTACTGTTAGTCATAAACAGAAGTGGAATGTCCAGTAGTCCAAAAATACTTGAAAAGAAAATATTCTCTAGAGTTCAAAGTGGGTCAGGCTTTCCTACAAAGCACAATTAAAACTCAAAATTTAATGAATTATGACTATCCAAATTTGTTATTCTCTTTGAGAACCTAAATAATTACTTCTATTCATCTTCAAAATTAATTTCATAATTGTAAATGATAAAGTTCACTTGAATTAGAGAATCATGAAAACAATTGAAAAATTCTTATCAAAATTATAGAAAATTAATTTATATATCTAAAACCCAATCAGTTAAAACCGATATACTAACATTGATGGCAAAGTAGTAAGACTATATGTAACTTCTCTCACAACCTGGGCCAAAATTCCCCATCAGGTCACCTGGTACTTTAAGCTCTGCTTCCTTTCTATAACTCTGACTTACAGAGGAAGTATTCGATGGTCATCATTTCCTTTCCTTTTCACAATATC
Source organism: Peromyscus leucopus (assembly GCF_004664715.2). Lineage (NCBI taxonomy): Eukaryota > Metazoa > Chordata > Mammalia > Rodentia > Cricetidae > Peromyscus > Peromyscus leucopus. The sequence goes on from NC_051069.1 coordinate 81,953,077, forward strand.
CAGCAGAAGTATTCTAGATATACTCAGATCATTATGAGCTGGCTTTCTTTCTTAATAACACACATATGCTCCTCTGTGAACATTTTGCTGTGTGACTGTGAGACTTCTTCTAGGCTTTCTAGTTATGAAGGGAGCAGTGATAAATGGTGTGTGAGAATTATTGTGTATATTTTCTTATTTCAAGCAGCTGAAACAATCCAGAATTACAGGAAGAGCTTGAGTGTATTACCGTCAGCCTCTGCATTCTCATTTGAAAGCAGCATATAAATGAGCATCTTGATGTTCATTTTAAAATTCATTTCAGTCTAGGATGCAAATGCTACAGAGACAGCAAATTAACCAATAAAAGCCATGTCCCCATCTTAATTAGAAAGTTGGCAAGGGACAGAACACTCTGTGTGTTCCAGCCTCTATGGCATCTGGATGTGGCTAAGTAACTAGAATCTGTCAAGAGACTATGAGGCAAAGTATTATCTGGTACTTCCTGACCACAGTGATTAAAACAAGCCATGAAGTTCACCAGCTTCATTCTTTGTGGCTGTTGCAAACATACAAAGAAAGAATAACATTGCACTGACTGCAGCTCTGAGGCAAGGTGGTAGGGACCAGGAAGAAACAGACAGTGTCCATGTGAAGAAGAGCAGATGAAATCGAGAGCCTGTTCTGTGCTCTACGGATGTGAACATCACTACCTTCTGTCACTTTGAGACCTTAGAAACTTGTTAAAGTGGATCTGTGCTTTCTATAAAAGTAGACTGTTACAAGTCATTTGTCATTCATGGAGTAGAATTTGGAAATCTATGGTTGGTGTGTAGGAAAGGCAGTGATATTTGCTTAGGAAGAGAATGAAAAACTACATCTATATGCTTCTATATGTCAACTCTGTAGTTATTAAATATAATATAGTCTATACTCCACAATTTTATCAAGCTGTATTTTTACTTAACTGACTTAAGAGATAGTCACAACAAATTTAATTCTTGTCTACTATTAACTTATTTTATTTTCTTTAAATAAAAATTAAATCATCTCTTTTCCATGCATCACAATAAATTAAACTGAGATTTCAGGTTAAAAAATGCAAATTCAATCTTAACAAAATCATGCCATTAATTATATATCTGACTCAAAATTGACAGCAGATCCACTGAGTAATATTTAATTGAATTTTATAATATTCAGCCATAAGAGTATTTTCATTTATAGCAGTGAAACATCAGTTAAACAAAGCCTCCAAAGAAACATTTAATTGAATTAGTATGATGACATTCAAAATATCTAATTGATCTTTTTTTTTGTTAGGTATCCATAACATTAAAATGGAAGCCAGCTGGCAAGAGCTTCATCACTCTCTGAATTATGATTTGATTACATCCCAGTAACTTCATTATATGTTGAAGAAATCATAATGTGAAAATTCATTCATTATATCTACTCTACTGAGCATCTTGAGTTGGCCTTTCCTACCTGAAATATGTTTATGACATTTGCATTAAACTAAAGTTGAACAGGGTTACTAACTATAATATCTATTGTGCAATAAAGTGTTGACTATCACATGAAAATTATTAAACACCTACATTAAAAAATTTATGGAGTAGGGTCTGAAGAGATGACTCCATTAGAAAAAAAATGTTTTCATTTCAAGCATGAGGCCTTGAGGTTAGATGCCCAAAATTTACCTTAAAAGCCAGGTTCTGTAGTATACCTATAATCCTAATGTTGAGGATGCCAAGTTCTGAAAGACTAACTGGCCAGACAGAGTAGCCAATAATTAGTCTCTAGGTTTATTAAAACACTCCATCTCAAAAAGTAAGGTGGAAAGCAAATGAGGAGGGTACCCAAATCAATCTTTTCTCTTTCATGTTCACATCCCACACATACACACACAACTGAACATGTATGTAATACACACAAACAATTTTTTTGAACATGGTTCCCTTTATAGTGTCAATTATTCACTCTTGTGATTGTATGTTTGTCTATCTGGCACTGTCCAGCATCACAAGAAGGTATTATTATACTTCATACTACTAGACTACAAAAAAGTAAAATTTTGAAGTTAAAAACATGCCTTTTATAGAATGCTTACTGCTTTTGCATCATTGTAAATTGAAAAATGGTAAGATAAACTACTATAAATCCGTGGCCATCTATATCTAATGGAAATGTCAAATGTACTTGTGGATGTGTTAATTGTATACAATGCCCAAGGAATACAAATGAATGCAAGGCAGCTTGCATAAAATTATTTGATCTTTAATAACTTCAAAGCACTATTTGTAAATAACCACATTAACACAATGAGTACCTTCTAGGCTCCCTGTGTTCTCCTCAGTGCTGTCTTACATTCACTACAGTAGAAAGAAGAAAGTACTAGCATCACCAAATAGCTGTCTGGAGGGTCATCAGTACTAGGACCAGCTAGTAACTTAATAAAAATTAATATTGCCAGGCCTTGATCAGATCTACCAACTCAGGAATTCTAGAGATAAGCCTCAGTGATCTGCAATTTAGTAAGTGTTCCAAGTGATTTTGAAACATGTTAATGTGGAGAAGAACTGGCATAAGACACTGAACTAGATCTTCAAAGGGAATATGTACCTAGAGTAATAACACTCTGGGAAATGCTCTGGATTGTGCAGTACCCACTGGTATATGGAGGATGCCTGTGACGAAAGTTGGAATGCCACACAATTTTGTAGAATTAACTTCTCAAAGCCTAGCAACATACATATGCAAATAGTACATATAATGAAAAATTCTGAATTTGTAAGTAATATGCATATCCATACTTGATAACAAAGCATGGGCCTGTGCAAGATACACTCTTTTTGTTGCTATGCCTGACTTTTATGCATCCGTAGTTCCTCACTGCAGATATTCACGTTTACATCACTACAGTGTGCAGACTTAAAAATGGCAGTCAGGCAAGCATCTCTGGTATATAGATATAGCAATCCATAGGATCCCACTTTTCACAAGACTGATATTTTCTTCTGAGACTGTTTGCAAATAATTCTAGCGTATTACTAAAGTGTTATTTATTCAAACAAATTAGAGCATTGCAAAGAAATGTCTGTAAATTATTCATCACAGCTAGGAAAACAGATACATACATTGAACACCTAGAGACCCGAAATGTATTTTATATGAAATCTATTAAAATATTTATATCAGATAAGATTGTCAAAACAATTTATCACTTTAAATCAGCATTAAGAACATAATTGTCAGGCTGTCAGGATGATTTGTTGTGTAAATATGCTTGCTTGCATGTCTGCTGACTTCAGTTTGATCTCCAGAACCCATGTAAAGAAAACTGGGGGAACCAACCCCACAAAGTCTTCCTCCGACCCTCAAATGCTCTCTATAGCATGAACACTCTCTACATTATACACAAATACACTCAATAAATACACACTAACAAATACAATATAAAAATGATTTTGAATCTTACACAGTATCGTGTGCCATAAGAAAGAACATTTGTTTTGTATGTATAGTCTGGGGATTTTGTATATTTCTCCAAAAGAAGAGTGTTGCCATAGATGTATTAAATATTGGAAATCAGTAGCTGAAACCATGTACTTCAAATCATTAAAGACACCTTATATAGAATATATTGTATTTCCAATATCCTATGAATGTTGAGGAACTATGTAATATAAGGTGCAAAATATGAAAGGAAAATCAATCAACAATTTTCCTTGTATGAGTAAAGAAATACATCTGATAAAGGTCAATTGTTCAGTGATTTTTTTATATATTTTGTCATCTTCTAGAGGATGAGTGAATGTGGATTTATGAGTGCATTATTGGGCAGCACAGCACTGCTTCATAACTAACTGGATGTTTACATATCTGTATTCACACAGGCACGGTGGGTTTGTAAGACACTCTAACAAGCAAAACTTGGTTTTATTGCTTTTATCTTCACAGTGGTAGCCTGAAACACAGTTTTCCTCTTTTAAAAAAAATTGCTTAGATTGATTTCCATGTGAAAGCTTTTCAACATTCCATTAAATTGCTAGGTTGCAATTGATTATTTAATAAAACTATTTGATAGCTTCTGAGAAGATTATTTCAAAGCATTTAGCTTTATGTGAGTCATTAAATTTGCAATGAAAAGCAGTAAGAAACAGGAGTGACCATAACAGGAGTTCTGTAATTGCTTCACTGAATAATTCCACCATTCCCTGGCCAACCCTGAAGCTCCCACACTTCCAAATATATTACTAAGCATTTCTATGAACATAGGCATGTATGTATATACTAAATGCTTAAATATTCATTACCACTTCAAGACTTTAGGAGCTTATTTAATTTACTCTGAAAGTTCTTGGAAACCATTCTCTTTAAATAAATGTTTGTTTAGTATCTCTTGTGGGTGTTATATCACTTTCAGATTCCATAATATATAGAACAATATATGTTTTCCTGGGTTGGCCTTCTAAATGGTATGTACTTAATTCATCAGTCAACATTGAACTGTGTGTAGATTTTCAAAGAGGAACATAAAATATTCATGTTACTAGGATAGATTCTCCTAGAAAAGCATAATTTCAAGACCAAAAAGAGAAGTAGATTTCTCTTTAGAATACCTTCTCATTATCTGACCTCCATGAATAACATTACTATACTCCAAGGTTGTCTCAGAACGCTACTGCAGCTTACAAATGAGCCTAGATGTCTGAAGGCTTTACATTTCTGTAAGTCTGTAAGAATTTCAAGACATTATAAGTCAAAAATGTATTGATGCCTCTATCCTGCCCAAAATCATGGCGTACAGTGGCTAGTAGAGGAGTGGTTATCTGCTCTTAGGAATGCTGTCTGAGTGGGAGCAATGACTCATGGCACCTTCCAGCATCAAGAAGCAGTGCGAGGGTCGAGGGAAAGAGAGCGGGAGATCCCAGCTGGATCAAGAACAGAGAGGGAGAACAAGGAATAGGAGACCATGGTAAATGAAGACCACATGAGAAAAGGAAGAAACAAAGTGCTAAAGAGGCCCACAGAAATCCACAAAGATAACCCCACAAAAGACTGCTGGCAATGGCCGAGAGACAGCCGAAACTGACCTACTCTGGTGATGGGATGGCCAAACACCCTAGTAGTTGTGCCAGAAACCCCATCCAAGGATTGAGGAATCTGGATGCAGAGATCCACGGCTAGGCCCCAGGTGGAACGCCGGGAGTCTAATTATCGAGAAAGAGGAGGGTTTATATGAGCAAGAATTGTTGAAACCAGAGTTGGATAAAGCACAGGGACAAATAGCCAAACGAATGGAAACACATGAACTATGAACCAAAGGCTGAGGGGCCCCCAACTGGATCAGGCCCTCTGAGTAGGTGAGACAGTTGATTGGCTTGATCAGTTTGGGAGGCATCTAGGCAGTGGTACCAGGTCCTGTGCTCATTGCATGAGTTAGCTGTTTGAAACCTGGGACTTATCAGGGACGCTTTGCTCAGTCTGGGAGGAGGGGACTGGACCTGCCTGGACTGAGTCTACCAGGTCGATCTCAGTCCTGGGGGAGAGCTTGATCTGGAGGAGGTGGGAATGGGGGTTGGGCTGGGGGGAAGGGGAGGGGGCAGGAAGGGAGAGAACAAGGGAATCTGTGGCTGTTATGTAGATCTGAATAGTATTGTAAAATAAAATAAAACAATAAAAAAAAAAAGAAAAAAAAAGCAGTGCGACACTGCACACCAACAGCCTGGAAAATGGACAGACTTCAAGCTTCACAGTCAAGTATGAACTGAACACATGCTGCATTTGTACTTCTACACAGTGAAACAGTTGCAAGTTAGGCCAACTGTAGATCACCTGTAGACAGACCTGAAGTCTCTTCAAAGTGTAAGAAAGCAAATAATCAACGTTTAGAACTTAAAGCCATCAATGAGATAATACAATGTACTCTCGATGGTGAAACTAGAGTAAGACAGACATAGCTTTAATTTGTATCTTTCTGTACCATGAAAATATAGGCGAGTTTTAAGGAAAACAGTAAATGTACTGTATTGGTGGAGATTTTCAAATAATAGTCACCTTATTTTAAAATGTGTAGATTTAATTTTTAAGTCATTACCTCCAGCTATGTTTCATCTTTTGTTATTATTTTGATCTAATTCCTTAAGAGAAAAATTGAAAGCATATTTTTATGATTAAGCTCATTATTATTCTCTTGTCTAATTTTATAATAGTTAGAAAAGTATTTATCTTCACCAAAGATTGGAATATTATATTTCAGTAAGCAAAAATTTCAGATACATTTTGTCAAGATTTAGAGTTAAAAAGAAAACAGCAACAAAATAAATAATGGTTTGTACTTTAAAATTTTCCTTTTCTATAATGTTATATATCTAAATAAGTATGGGAGGTTATGGTAAACTCTAATAATTCCGTACCACATTTGTGTAATTACATGGACAGTTAACCAGTTAACTTTATTTGATTTCTTTTTCTGAGTTAATGTCAAATCACAGATGGATTAATGAAATGTGCCATGGATGACTTGCTCTAAACTCACATTACAAACCAGCCTCTTCATTTCGATTTTCATCTGAATTGATGCATTCATAACTTACAAATGTCAAGCTTTACATATTGAAAGCCTTATTCAAAGATGATAACCATGCCCTTTCAACTTCTAGGTGTGATTTACTTTCAGTTCATAACTGTAACTACGGTTACTCTCTGCTTATGAGTTATTAGTTCGTGTCTCCTCTATTTTAAATAGATGATTTCTCATCAATGATTATCTCAACCTAAGGGGAAAAATGCTTCTTTATCACAAATGTTTTCATTTCATCGCTCTACATTAAATATAAAGATCTGGGCCCACAAGTGAAACAAGACACAATTTATAGTTACAAATCTCAGCCCTCACTGGCTTCTCATTTAATGAAACTTGCCCTTTTATCTTGCTTTAAACCTGAACATTTTTCTCTGTTTAAAAAAAAAAAAAAAATGCAGTTACCTAGCAATCTCTGCTTCCTTAAAAAAAAAAAAAAAATACAGAAAACATCCAGACTCCAGTGATCTTATGTTATTTCACTGGTCACCTCTGTGGTGGAGATGTCCTGCAGAGAAGCCAGTGGGGGCTTCTTTACTGTGCAGGTCTCTGTGTGTCGGGCAGGTGATTCTTAAATGCCGAATGAGAGATGGTGTGATTGTTCCTGCCGTGTTCTACCATCTCCCTCTTTTACCTCCTCTAAGGGTCAAAATCATTGAGGGGCCTCCATGGACCTGCAAGGCTTCCCCTCTCTCTCATCGTGCTGCTTTTCAGCGCTACCACCACTGCAATAGCATAGCACATGCATTTCCCGAGAGAATCATACCATACAGTAAAAAGCAGGAGGCTTATGTTAAAATTGAGATAAACAAAAACATTCCCAAACTTTAAAAATAACAAAATTCTACAGTTGCATGGGTCAAATGGCTACGAAGTCAGCACCCGAGAAGATGGCTTAATGGCTAAGGTATTTGTGCTGCAATCCTGAAGACCTGAGTTCCCATCCCAAAGAATCCACAAGATATCTAGGCAGAAGGAAGGTGTTGGAGTTAATTTTTGTGATCTGGACACAAATTAAGGACACCTGAGAAGAGGAACCAACAATTGAAGAACTTCCTTCATCAGAAAATCAGTGATTATATCTTTGGAATGCTTTCTGGATTTGTGATTACTGTAGGAGGGCCCAGTCTCTCTCTCTCTCTCTCTCTCTCTCTCTCTCTCTCTCTCTCTCTCTCTCTCTCTCTCTCTCTCTCTCTGTGTGTGTGCGTAGGTGTACCTGCCTGTAATTGCCCATATGGATAGGTCTTCCTTTGAGGCAGTGTGTGTTACTGTTACTGAATCCAGAGCAGTATTTTTCATGTAGGCTAACAGCCAGAAAGCCTTAGCAAGCCTCCCATATGATTTGTAATTTGATTACCTGATATGTAAAACTACAAACAAAATTGCTATAATTTCATTGATAGTAACGCATAAATGTATTCCTAGTTGCTATTTTAGTAAGAAATCTGTTGCTACACTCATATAGCTTCTATCATGATATGTAGATCCATGATATTATGATATTCACCATTTTAAGAAAATTTATTTTTCAACAGTGTCTGTTACTCTGGCTGCTGCCGTGACTTCTTCTCATTGGGTTCCTGCTTGTTTTGTATGACATTGAGATAAGTTAGTATTAAATTGATCATTATTGAAAATTGATGGGTCAATTTTGAAAAACCGACTTAAAATTAATGAATGGAGAAGAAATTATAACACGAATTGCTAAATAGTCTTATTAATAAAAACCTGGAGCCAGATATTGGGGTGAAAGCTGAAAGATCAGAGAAAAAGGAGCCAGTCACAGTCTTACCTCTATGAAATCCCCAGCCTTAAGAGAGTGAGTTCCTTTTTTCTCAAGCCTTATATACCTGTCTGTGCCCAGACATTACTTCCTGGGATTACAGGCATATGTGATTCTGAAGCAAAAGCATGAGATCTCAAGTGTTGGGGTTAAAGTTGTGTGCCACCATTTCCTGGCTCTGTTTCTCTCATGTAGCCCGGTGAGGTCTTGAACTCACAGAGATCCAGATGGATCTCTGCCTCTAGATTGATGAGATTAGAGGTGTGTGCCACCTCTGCCTGACCTCTATGTCTAATTTAGTGGCTGACTCGGTCCTCTGATCCCCAGACAAGTTTATTAGGGTACACAGTATATCACTACAAGAAGCTAAGGTCATTTTGTTGTTGATGCTGTTGTTTAGACTTATTGATATCATTCCTGATTCATAATACATAATATATAAGAAGTATTATGTTCTTTTTCCTGGTAACAACTGTCTAAAAAGGATACTATTGTAGCATGAATCTTAGAAGGTCTTATTAATAAAATCAAACCTGAGGCAAGTTATTGAGGTGAATGCTGGAAGATCAGAGAAGCAGAACAAGCCACAGCTACCTCACCTTGCCAATTCCTCAACTGATCCTGTTTCCTCAGACTGGAAGCCTCTGAGTCCTCATCCAGAATGAATCTCAGCTGAACTGCTGCTAGAAGCCTGAAAGCTTAGCCAGCCAAATGCTTCTAGTTTCTGGTCTTCATGCCTTATATATCTTTCCTTTCTACCATCACTCCCTGGGATTAAAGACTCACTTTCTGGGATTAAAGGTGTGTGTCACATGCCTGGCTGTTGCCAATGTGGCCTTGAACTCACTGAGATCCAGAGGGATTTCTGCTTCTGAAATGCTAGGATTAAAGGCGTGAGTGCCACCATTTTCTAGCCTAAGTATCTAGTGGCTTTTCTGTTCTCTGACCCCAGATAAGTTTATTAGGGTACACAATATTTTGGGGAACACAATACCACCACATACTATCTTGAAAGTTAGAAGAAGGAAGTGCAATGTAACAGAATAACAAAACAGATTCCATGAAAAGTAAGCAAAGCAACAGAGAGTGCCTGTGCTCACCTATCCTCTCATTAACAATATGCTCACAACATTCAGTTTCTAGAAATATGGTCCTCGACTTTCTGGGAATTTGGGGACATTATTTTCCTACCAGATATACGGTATACTTTAATCTCTGTGTGGTACCCTACTTTCTATTTGCTTTTCTAGGTATTTCATTTCTGTAATCATCATCTTATACTTGGTCTCTCTTTGTTTGAATTATCAAAAATGGTACCTGGATATCTGACAGTACTGAATTTAATAAATTGACTAAGGTCTATATTTATGTACAAAACAGAAAACACTTTCAGGATGGATCCAAGTCCCCAAGGATACAGAAGATATAGTATATTTAAAGGCTCGTGAGAAGTGGTGTGGAAAAGACAGTGGGTACAGGAAACAGTACAGCAAAGGTTACAGATCTGTTCAAAACGAAATAACTCAGAAAGTTCTTCGACCACATGGGGACTTTAGTTTAGAATGAATCTGCTCAAATTCTTTTTGCAAATGAGCATAGCATACCTGGGACTGAACTGGGTCGCCCAAGTGTTAGGTCTCCCAACTCCCCCATCTGCCTTAGAGCATCCTTCACAGTGTTGTATTATCCATCGGTGCACTTAGGCTGACCTCATGAGGTTTGCAACTCTTGTTAGTATCAAAATGATTTGATTTGTTAAGTGTTCTCTGGCTACTGAACTCAAATCAAAGTGAAGATGAAGCTCTCCTATGTCCTGTCTGTCACACTGCTCCTGCTATGTGCAGCTGTGTTGTGTGATGAAAGCACTCCTTCAAGTTAGATTTCCTTTCTCACTATTCTTTCACTCACTGAAGCATTAAAGAAAAAAAACAACACACAAAAGGAATAGATGTTCCCCTAGGAGAAGCAGTGATTAGCATCTGTAGGAATCCACAGTGCTACCCTTCCTTCAGACCCTTTCTTCAGCATCTAGAGATTTGTGTCAAGATGATCAGTTCATCTTAAATGTAGAGTTCTGCATGTTTACAAATTTTTGTTGTTATACCTTATCAAGGACAAAATTTTGTCACCAAAATTTTAGAGTGCTACTTTTGTTCTCCAAAAGCTACTGCTTAGTTATTTAAATTCCCTTACATTTCGGCGAGGGGGGTGCTTAAAAACTCTTTTTTACCTTTCTAGGAGAAGTGAATAGTCATATCGTTTCTACATTCCTTGTCTGTAGTACTGTGTTCAACAAAATAAGTCTATAGTTTATCCCCTACTTGGCTGTTGGATTCACTAATTCCGCACTGGAATTGAAAGCGAAAATTAAAGTTAAACTTGGATAATAGATAACTTTTAATATAATATTACTAATCCAACCATTAGTAAATATAAAAGTATTTTGAAAAAAATTATAAATGCATTTCAAACTTGTATGTATTAATATTAGAGCAGTACTTGTCAATTGTTTGTCACATTATACTGAGAATGACTTCTGCAGAGTTCCAGTATTTTCCCTAAGGAAATGCAATGTCGAGAATGGGTTAAAATAGTGGGCTCTATCTTCCCATGGAACTAACTGTAAGAACAAGTTCTCCCAAAGTAAAAATTAACTTTTGTCAAGAATTAGCATCCTAACATGCTATGATAAATATATGTCCTTATCTTAGACTGATTATATGTTCAGGTACTAGATTAGAGCAACAATACTGATATGAATTGCGTACTTATACTACTTAAATACTGCTCTTTATTGTCTCTATAAATTAAAACCAATTTTAGAACAGTATCCTGCATAAGGAGAAGAAAATCATGAAATCATGAAAGGCAATGTAACAGATTATTTCTAAAACTCATCAGCAAATAAAGTCTTCAGCTATGTAATAGGGATGTTAGAATTTTCACTTTAAGTTGTTTCATATTTAACTGATTCAGCAGTCACAGTTGTACAAAATATTACAATAAAAGCTGTATACAATACATTTAATTAATAGTTAAAACTTCCCTTTTGCAGCAGCAGTTAATATGTATTTAAAGTTCTACATATATATGTGTGTGTGTATACATATATATCATAAAATAATTGTCATTTTTACCTCCTTGTGAAGAATTACAATTTCTGCTTTGATTACATATTTCATTTATGCTAAACTGACTAAGGATTGTTAATGAAGCACTATATTTTAGTCTTTTTGGTATCTAGCAATTCATTACCGGCCAGTTATAATTTAAAATTTTTGTTTGTTTGCTTGCTTCTTTTAAGTCTTTTCTTTATAGTAGTATTATTGACCAGTTCACTGATGTTAATACTTTTGAAGAAGGGTTTTAAGCTTAAACAATATATACAATTAGTTATTAAATGCAAAAGAAGACCAGAGAAAACCTTTTAGGTACACATAAAATACATTTTTGTTTTCATATAATTATTACTAAATTATATTGTTTATATTAGAAAAGTTGTCCATTTTACCATAATTTGTACAGGAAATATTAAAACATTCTAGAAAAAGGTTTTTCACACATTCAAAGGTGTGCTTGTGGAGGAATATGACAAGCAGGAGACAGTATTTCCTTTGCTCCCTCTGCTCCACACTGTACCAAGTTTCAAGGGGTCATGAGAGGCATGTCATCAAGGAGAGGACAACAATCAGTAGACAGAGAGCATATGAAATTCAAAACTACTATCTTCAAGTTTGTAAAAGAAATAACAACACCTATTATTGGGCATGTAGCTTGAACTCTAAGAAGAAATAGATCAGCCACAGATGAATATGAATGAGCATTAAGATGGGTAGCGCCTTCCTCAAGGAATTTGTACTTTCCACAGTGAAAATTACTTTCATTTGACTATTTTCAAAATTGAGATCTTGAAAGATATTTTTGTAAACCAACTGATTTGCTCTTTTGGGGAAAGGCCTGTAGATGAATTTCTAAACATTCTTATTAAATAAGAAACCAGAGGCAAATGCAGGGGTGAAAGCCGTAGAGATCAGAGAAATAGGAATAGCCACCAGCTATCCTTACTCATTACACCACCGTAGCTTCCCAGGAGAACCAGCTTCTTCCTGTCTGACCTGCGCCTTTATCGCCTTGCTGTTCTGCATTCTTATTGGCTCTTACTTCCTTGTCACTGACTGTCTATACAGACCTCCAGGACTCTATGGTTGGTACTAGGATTAAAGACATGTGTCACCACGCTTGGCTGTGTCCTTGAATGCACGAAGACTCTGCCTGCCATGTGGTCAGATTAAGGCCACGGGCTACCACCACCTGACTTCTGTTGATTGCTGGCTATGACTTCTGATCTCCAGGCAAACTTTATTTATTAACATACAAATAAAGTATCACCACAAAGGCCACCTCTCCCATTTCCAGTTTTCCTCAGATGCTTATGGTATAGGTTTGAGCCTCATGTACTTTTCTCCAACCAGCTTAGCCTGTTCCACGGTGTCATACTTATTCAGCTCATGTTTGGGGAATCATGTTGGTGAGACTTTATGGGCATCACTTCTGATATTACTAGAAGACAGTCTCATAGAAAACTCCTTAATCTTCTGGTTCGTTGCATATTTCTGCCCCTTCTTCTGCAATGTACTCTGAACCTTGGGTGCAAGAATAGATGCACTTACTAGGACTGGACTCTCCAACTCTGCATCTGATTGGATAATGTTTTCTGTTTGATGATAAAGAAAATTTCCTTGCTTGGGGTGAAGACTACACTCAGTTGTGGGTATAAGGACAAATGTTTATGGGTTGTCGTTAGGGATTATGCTGGCTTAGTAAATTAGTGGTTATAGATTCTCCTCCAATAAGCATGACTTCATTAGCACTGGGTAGTTAGCCAGGTTTGCAGTACCAGACCACAGTCTCCCCTTTTGTTGAACAGGCCTTAAGTCCGACTTGGAAGCTGTTGGGTACCACCAAGTTGTGTGCCACTACTGCATCCTTTGGGTCATCACTGGGCTGCCTTGAAAATATACAAACAGGTAGCATTATCTGGACTAAACAGATTTTATTTAGGAGTGTGTGTGTGTGTGTGTGTGTGTGTGTGTGTGTGTGTGTGTGTATAATAACAATTAGTGAAAAAGAGAACATGAATTTGAATAAGAGCAGGAAGGGTTATATAGGAAGGTTTGGAGGGAGAAAAGGGAGAGGAGAAATGCTGTAATTAATTTATAATCTCATAAATTAAAAAAAAATAAGGCTCCTCAATCACTTTCCGAATGCTTCTGCTGTGACGGTATATCCAGCTAAGGTGTTATCAGCCTCAGTTGGCAGGAGCATCATCAGAGTAGCTCCTCTACTGCTTTTCTGGGCCTAAGTAAGAAAAAGTCCAGGAGTGTTTATAATAGTGTTTTCCTCAAGGCAAAAGTTGGGGCCAGGCTAAGTCTACAAACAGCCCTTTCTTTTCTAACCAGTTTGGCCATTACAACAACAACAAAATATACATGCCCTCCACAGCAAGTAAACTGTAAAATGACAGACCTGGGGACAGAACACCGCAGACCCATCCTATATCACCTTGGAAAGAAAGAGATAATGCCTTGTCTTTCATGTCCACTTTTCATTCTTTTGTCATTGTGATTCCCCACGTTGTGATTATTAACATAATTTAATAATCACGTAAATCAAGTAAATTAAACATCTTAGAACAAATAGGTAAGATTTCAAGGCATGTTTTATCCATTGAAACTGAATCAAGAGACTACAAAACAACCTAAACAGACCTATAATTAGTAATGACATTGAAGCAGTCATATCTCACATAATTAAAAACTCTGAGACTCACCGGGCGGTGGTGGCGCACGCCTTTAATCCCAGCACTCGGGAGGCAGAGGCAGGCGGATCTCTGTGAGTTCGAGGCCAGCCTGGTCTCCAAAGCGAGTTCCAGGAAAGGCGCAAAGCTACACAGAGAAACCTTGTCTCAAAAAACCAAAAAAAAAAAAAAAAAAAAAAAACTCTGAGACTCAAAAGATTCCTTGGTGATTTCAACCGTATTTTAAATAGGCAGCAATAAAAATGCTGCTCCAAATATTTCATAAAGAAAATAAACAGTTATGAATTCATTCGACCAAGCCATAACTACTCTGGCATAAAACGAGATATGGACACAACAAAAACTAAATATATAAACCATTTCCTTGATAAACAGACACCAAAATCCTCAATAAAGCATTTGTAAAAGGGGTTCAGAAACACATTACAAGTATACACATGATGATTAAGTAGGCTTCATACTAGGAATGCAAAGATGGATCAACATGCCATCAAAAACAGAGGCAATACAATCTAAAAACATGTATTGCATAAATAGAATAAGAAATAGAAATCACATAGTAATCCCCATACATAATAAATGTAACACATGGGAAATCAACAGATAAGAGAATATTGAGTGTGAATACCTCAAGTACCTCATCGAAAATCAGAAACGAGAAAAGGATGTCTGTCCACCCTGATCCTCTTACTGAGTCTAGTTCTTGGAATCTCAGCAGAATCATAACACAACAGAAAAAATAAGATGGACACCAATAGAAAAAGAGTTGCAGATAATACAATACCACACTTAGTAGACCTTCACAACTCCACCTGAAAATATTTAGATCAACTATCATTTTCAGTAAAGTATCAGGATGCAAAATCAACTAACAAACCTCCATACCTCTCCCCTAAGTTTGATAACAAACTTGCTGGAAAAGAACATAGGAAGACACCTCATGATAACTTTAAAACAAAAGAAAATAACTAATTGATAACTGAAGTGACGATATGAAACAATGGATCATACAGTGAGAGGGCTTAATGAGTATGAGTGCTTACCATACAACTTTAGAGAAACCTCTGGAAGGGAGGAAGGAGCGAGCTGACACCCCAAAGTTGTCATCTGACCTGCATACCCACAATGGCAGGCAAACCCCAACACAGTTCATGAACACACAGTTATAATAAAATATATTACTTAAAAGAAAAAGACACAGTTAATGGTGTCTAGATGTAGCAGGGTCCTTGCTGTTGTTCCCTTTGGAGGTGGGGGCCAAGTAGGTGCAGAGTCAAACCACAGAGGCTCCAGGAGAATGTTGAAACAACAAGTTCAGTTTATGCAGGAAGAGGCAAGCCTTATATACCCTCCACCCCACCCTGGGGGAAGGTCTGATGAATATGCATCTGCTGGTGTGACATAGCTGCCTCTCATTGGTCCAGGTCATCTCCAGATCATGTTTCAGCTGCTGTTGCTAAGACCCTTAGGCAGACTCAGGCTGGCTCTCAGAAAGGATCTTTTATACTAGTTTGGGCGGTCTGGCCCTCAAGCCCGTTAGGGATGAGACACATCTAGAGACTACAAATACCTGAGGAATGAATTTGTAGAGGACTCTAGAATCTGGACAGGACTGCCATACACGTGGAATGGTATAATTAATATTGTTTAAATGATGACATTTCTAAAAGTGATCTCTTGATGTGTCATAATACTCATCAAAATTGTTATAACATTCAAAAAAAGTTTTAAGAATCACATAATTTATATTAAAGTAATCAATAAAAGCATTCTTTCTTTAGTAATGTTTTTATTAAGATTTTTTTCATTCATTTTACACACCAATCAAAGATACCCCTCTTCCCTCCTCCTGCCTCCCCAGCCTCCCCCTCCCATCCCAACTTCCACTCCCTCCAACAAGAAGGCAAGGCCTCCCATAGGAAGTAGTCTTGAACATATTGGCACAGGAGACCACCTGCTAAATACAACACCATTAGCACAGACACTGAGAGCAACAATTAACAAATGGGCCTCCTAAAACTGAGAAGCATCTGTAAGGCAAAGGACACACTAAATAAAACAAAATTACAGCCTACAGAATGGGAAAATATTTTCACCAACCCCACATCTGACAGAGGGCTGATCTCCAAAATATATAAAGAACTCAGGAAACTAGACATCAAAATAATGAACAATACAATTTAAAAAATGGGCTATAGAGCTAAACTGGAAATTCTTGAAGGAAGAATTTCAAGTAGTCAAGAGACATTAGAGGAGTTGCTCAGCATCCTTAGCCATCAGGGAGATACAAAATCAAATGACTCTAAAAGCATTCTTAAGAAAAAGTGCAATGCCTGAGGTATCACATATCCATCTTCAGACTATTGTACTCAGCCAAATTAAAAATAACAAAACAAGCAGAAAACTGATTAGATGAAATAGAAACCCTCAAAATACACTTTTGACCAAATCCTTCTAATCCTTTTTGTCTGTTTCATTTGTTTTTAGAGCAAGGGTTTCTCTCTGCAATGTCCCTAGGTGTCCTGGAGCTTGATTTGTAGACCAGGCTGGCCTTGCACTCAAAAAGATCTGACTGGAGCAGCCTCGGAGTGCTAGGATTAAATGTGTGCACCACTACTCATAGCCACCCACCTGATTCTTAACAAATGGCTCCTGTACACACACACACACACACAAACACACACACACACAATCAATAATTATACAGCTTATTTGAAAACACATTTAAAAAGATTTATTTTTGTAATTGTTAAGCCATAAAAAGAAAATAATGTATGTGAAGAACAACAGAACTGATGATTGTCTTACTATGTGAATATGTCAAACTCAGAAGGCCATGTTTCAATTTTTGTCTTATGAAATTCAGAGGAGTGAGGACTATTGGAAATATGGAAGTAAGAAAGGGTTTAGAAAAGTATCAGAGACTAGGAATATGATCAAAATATACTATATGCATGTGTGCAAATGTGATAGTGATTTTTATATTGTACTATTAGTATCTGATAATAAAAAGAAAAAAATGAAATTAGCATTACATTTCAAATGAAATGTTTGAAGTAATATAATTAAAATTTATAAATGCAATTAAGCTATATTAAAGGAAATTTTGGAAAATAAGTCAACAAGCCAATAATTATTCTTAATAGCCTCTAAATCCTTCTGTTTTAATGCTTTCTTAATGGTTATTGCAAATTGAGAATCTTGAAATTCTATAAATTGGGTGGTGCCATCTATGGAATACTATACATTATATGCAAGTAAATTTGTTCACAATATATAAGGACTCCAGTCTTAGTGGAAGTGGAAGTACCTGGATCCAAGAAAATGTGACTATACTGAGTTTTTATATTTTATTCCTTGAAACCAGAGTCCAGCATTCAGAAAACATGCTTTGCTACTTATTTAGCTCTAAGCCATCGCCCATGGTCTACAAAAGTATTTTCATCAGTCTTTACTTTTAAGGTCAATCATTGATCCAGAATAGATAAACACCCAAAATCCTAAGTAAGATATGGCATTAGTTCTTTGTATGGACCTGTGTGCAAAGAGAGCCATGAAAGGAAATCCTGAAGACCAAGAACTGGAAACAAAGTGTACAGGCTGATGACTGGAAAGGTTGATTCTAAAGATCTTCAAAGCAGAATTTGACATGTTGGCCTTGAATTTCATGAAGAAAACTAAAATGATGGTTTAGATGGAGGTAGCACTAGGACCAGAGAGAACATTTGTAGAAAAGTAGGAATTAAAGCACAGCTTCATTGGTTTGCAGGGGTTACTCTGTTGTGAATTATAATACACACAGAACTGTACACAGCCTCCTTACTTTTTTCATAAAATAATAACTAAATGGGTTCTTGTACTCCTCTAGGATAGGGTTATTTTCTAAATAAATTTCCAATTTAGGAAAGCTTCAAAATAATAAACTAATCTTAAAGATTCAAGATTGTGCTTCAATTTGATAATTAATGTGATTTTGAACATTCAATTCAATTCATGAATGTTCATACTTCTTGTACTTCCATGGTAAGTAAGCATGTTTGAATTTCTATAATTATTTCACAATAATTTTTTCATAATATTCTTATCTTACTTAATGCACTTTATCAAACACAATGTGACACAGATGCTAATGAAGAATGTAGTCTCTATGGAGTAATTTACCACCAATCATGAAAGTTTTACATTAATGGCCAAATTATGAAGGCATCTGAGCAGATTAATTGACAGGTTGGATGTGGCTTGTGAGATAATGCTGAGTTATAAATTACTCTCTAATTACCATCTTAATGTCTAAGATGTGTGAAACTATGAGATGAGTTATTTTCCTGAAAATATTGAGAAATTTCTTACAGTAAATGTCAGATTTCATTTACCTCATATACTTTCAAGGGCCTCCCCACCTCTCTGTCTCTCTCATGTATGTATGTGCAGGTACATACTTGCTATGACTCATATATGGTGGTTAGATTATATGTGTGTTGATCCTCACCTTCCACCTTGTTTGAAGCATGGTCTCTTTCTTGTTTGCTGTTCTTTATCCCAGTATACATGGCCAAGAGTTTCCAGTAATTCCCATTTCTCTACTGTACATTTCACTGTGTAAGCTCTGGTTTTAAAAATGTGTACTACCACAAGTGACTTTGTATAGGTTTATGTCATCACACTTGCAAAGCAAGCACTTTGCCAATGGAGCCATCTTTCCAGGCCCCAGGGAAGCTTTTGTGTGAACAGACATATATTATAATCTAAAATTTAATAAAGTAATCAGATCTGGCAATAAATATATTGGCTCATTAGAACATAGACAACATTTGTAGGATTATATTGGATCTAAGGAATGGCAGGTACCCAAACCTGAAATCTACATAAGTGTAGTGCTGTGGGATCTTCTCTATGCTGTGAATGTATTGCCATTATTGACTGATAAATAAAATGCTGATTGGCCAGTAGCCAGGCAGGAAGTACAGGCAGGACTAGCAGAGAGGAGAATTGGGGGAACAGGAAGGAGGAGTCAGAGAGATGCTACCAGCCACCAACATGACAAACAAGATATAAGGTACCGGTAAGCCACAAGCCACATGGCAAAATTTTAGACTATAGATGTGGGTTAATTTGAGATATAGAAACTAGATAGCAAGAAGCCTGAGCCATTAGGCCAAACAGTTTAAATAATATAAGCATCTGTGTGTTTATTTTATAAGCGGGCTGTGGGACTGCCAGGGTTTGGCAGGACCTGGAGAGAAACTCTCCAGCTACAGTGTAGAGATAAGTGTTATGAAATGGATTCAAGAAAACACCTAAGATCTTCCACAGGAAATCACAAAGTGTGATTATACTATCCTGGTATCCAGGCCTTGAAAATGTTGCAAAAGCTAAATAATGATCACTTGTATCAAATGTTGCAAATGGATTAATTAAAGAGGATTCTCAGTTGACAGTTGGATTTGGCTACATGGAGGTAATTGTGTCAGGAGTGCTTTTTGAGAGAAACAAAGGAAAGTCAAGACTTATTAGAGAGAAAGGTAAGATAGGAACTGGACTTTGGGTGTGTAGAAATCTGAAAACAGTTCTGTTTCATAGAGAAGCCCAGGGGTAGGGTTTTCACAGAACCACATAAGAGTCAAGACACTGAAATGTTTAAATACTGAATTTTTCTTCATTATATTTGTAACTAAAAGGAATGAATGAAGGCTAACAATGCTTAACATATTACTGAGTAGTTACATAAGAAGGAGACCTGGAAGCTGGCCCTAACAGGAGATG
Organism: Peromyscus leucopus; assembly: GCF_004664715.2. Classification (NCBI taxonomy): domain Eukaryota; kingdom Metazoa; phylum Chordata; class Mammalia; order Rodentia; family Cricetidae; genus Peromyscus; species Peromyscus leucopus. The sequence goes on from NC_051069.1 coordinate 81,973,009, forward strand.
GATGCTTAAGGAATCTAGGCATGTTTAGAGGGGAAACCTGGGAGTTACCATTCATAACACTCTTCAGCTCACCTTCCAATCCTATGCACTTAAGATATGTAGTATCTTGTTTTGATAAAGATGGCTAAATTGTTTTTACAAGTAATTAAATCAAATATCCATTATCTGCCACAATAAGCTACTTTTTGCATGTAATACAATTATTTATATCACCTCCCTTAACAAATTTTACAACACCTACTCTTGTTTTGTTATATCTCTACATTTATTTTTCCTACATAACTTCAGTTGTATATTCTTTGGGAAAGAGGTGGAAGATCCATCCCTTCCTGGGGCACTGAGCAGGTGTTAAGCATTGTCAAGATACAGTTAAAATTTCTGGAAATTTCTTAGGAGTTCGTTAAATTCTTATTATAAGTACTCCTTCTGATATTCATTTTCTTGCAAGTAAGCAAGAGTATTGGTGGATGGAACACTTTGATTCTCCAATTAGCAGCTATTGCATTCTGCTTTGCTGCAGCTTCTGCCTTGAGAAAAGGTACTGTTAGTCAGAATCAGCAGGACTACTGTTTAGCAGCACCAGCTAGGTTGAACATTCCATAGAAAAGCCACACGATGTTCACAGATGATTGTTTTGGTTCCTGAAGGCACGTTTTTAGCCAGGGCTTTTTTTAGCTGTTAGTAGTATCAGAATGTTTGCTATTAAATGCCTGGGTGAACTCTAGATGATCCCTGTAATCATTTCTATCTACAACAAAAGGAAAACATTTCTCCTGACTGCCTAGCAGATGATAAATGTAACGGGTGTGACAAAGCTTGGTTGTGGTGATATATTGTGTACCCCAATACATTGTGTACCCTAATAAACTTATCTGGGGACAAGAGGACAGAGCCAGTCACTAGATTAGACATAGAGGCCAGACAGTGGTGGCACACACCCTTAATCCTATCACTTGGGAGGCAGAAATCCGTTTAGATCTGTGAGTTCAAGGCTACACTGGGAACAGAGCCAGGTGTAGTGGCACATGCCTTTAATCCCAGCACTTGAGATCTCATGTGTTTGCTACCAAGTATTTGGGAAGCACACACACCTTTAATTCCAGCACTAGGAAGGCAGGCAGATGGCATGGCACAGAAAGGAATAAAAGGCGTGGGTAAACAGGAAGTCTAGATCTGTAGGCTGAGGAGTTGGCGAGGTGAGGTTGGCTGTGGGTTGTTCTGTTTCTCTGATCTTTCAGCTTTCACCCCAATATATGGCTCTTTTTTTAAAAAAAAATTAATAAGACCATTGAGCAATTTATGTTACACTTGGTACATGCAAATGCAAGCATTTATATATGGGAGAGGATTCCATGATTGGTCCAGTTACCTCCCCTCTGGTTATATCAAGACGGTGTTCACACAGTGAGTTAACTGGGAGATGTTCTCTGGTGCCACTTACCCTGGATTGCATCATTAATTCCTATAAAAGGCTCTCGTTTCTTGGTTGCTTTTAGTAGTGCAGGCTGAGCCCACAGCACAAAGAAATACGCAGCAAAGACAACAGAGAGACAGTGATGGCATGAGTGGTAGCAAAGCAAGCCAGGAGAAGCAAGCAAAGGGAAGTAAACCAATAAGCAACATTCCCTCCATGATGGACGATAACCTATCAACTGAAACAAACCCATTCCTTTCCAAGTTGGTTTTGATCAGTGTTTTATACAGCAACAGAAACACTCATTAATACAGGAAGATGTAGGGGAGCTGAAAGAGAAATGGGGCCAGGATATGACCATATTTCAATGGAAATGAAATTATCAAGAATAAAGTATTTTTCAAAAAACCAAAAGTTCTGAAATTCTAGTCTACTCCCGAGAGCTTTAGCCCTTGTGGAGCTAAATATCTGATAAATAAGGTTTGTATGAGGTCTGCCACTCCAGAGTCCGTCACCAGCTGCTGCTCCCATCTGCTGCTGCCACCACTTGTGGCTGGCACAGGGACATCAAAGCTGACAAAGTCTAGACCTGATGAATTTCTGATCTACTTACCAATTTACTAACCTATTATTTGGATTCTATAAGTAAGACATTCAATAATAACTGGAGATTTCTTCCAGATTTGTTCCTGTCATCACAAATGGAAGTGCTTATTCCTTTTAAGGCAGAATAATATTCCACTGTGCATATATGTGGTGTGTACCGGATTGTTTTTGTCCATTCACTGTTGGTAGTATTTTGAAAGTTTTTGTCTTGTATCTTGTGACCAACTCTGAAATGGACATAAGATTGACAGTTACAGCTATGGGGTGCTGATCTCATATCTTTAAGGGTATAGGACCAGAAAAAAAAGATTTTCAAGGAATAATGTATTTTGATTTTCATTGTTCTAAGGAAGCAATGGATACTGTTGCATGAATTCACTAAATTCTAGTTGCAGCAACAGTAAATAAGGATATCCTTTTACTGGATATGTTTATCAACACAAGTTATATCTTTTTTTAAAAAATTTATTTATTAAATTTAATTTTACATATCAGCCTCGAATTCCCTTGTTCTCCCCCCCCCCCGCCTTCCCCCCAGCCCACTCCCCATTCCTATCTCCTCCAGGGCAAAGACTCCCCCGAGGATTGAGTTCAACCTGGTAGATTCAGTCCAGGCAGGTCCAGTCCCCTCCTCCCAGGCTGAGCCAATTGTCCCTGTATTAGCCCCAGGTTCTAAACTGCCAGTTCATGCACTGAGGACAGGACCCGGTCCCACTGTCTGGATGCCTCCCAAGCAGATCAAGCTAATCAACTGTCTTATTTATCCAGAGGACCTGATCCAGTTGGGGGTTCCTCAGCTATTGGTTCATAGTTCATGTGTTTCCTTTCATTTGTATATTTGTCCCTGTGCTTTTTCCAACCTTGGTCTCAACAATTCTCGCTCATATAAACCCTCCTCTTTCTCGCCTATTGGACTCCTGGAGCTCTACCTGGGGCCTGACCGTGGTGATGGGATGGCCAAACACCCTAATAGTCGTGCCAGAAACCCCATCCAATGACTGAGGAATCTGGATACAGAGATCCATGGCTAGGCCCTGGGTGGAGCTCCGGGAGTCCAATTAGCGAGAAAGAGAAGGGTTTATATGAGCGAGAATTGTTGAAACCAAGGTTGGATAAAGCACAGGGACAAATAGCCAAAGGAATGGAAACACATGAACTATGAACCAAAGGCTGAGGGGCCCTCAACTGGATCAGGCCCTCTGAATAGATCTCTGAAGTATTCGAAGGTCACCTGGCCAAACATCCTAATTGTTTTTCTTGTTTTTTTTAAATCTATTCTTTGATAATTTCATACAGATATGCAATGAATTTTTAGCACATCAGTCCTATACTCTGCCTCATACACTTCTTCTGGTCTATGCCCGTTTTCTTCTCCCAACTTCATATCCTCTCCCTCTCTCTTTTTTCTTTATAATGGGAATAGGGATATCCCCTGGACCACTGGAAAAATATGAGTGGTCAAACTTCTACAAAAAAACACTCTCCTGGTCCCAGCAGCCATCAACTACCAATAATAATTCTCAGCTAGAGGTGGGACCTCATGAACTGATCCTCATTCATGCTGGAATGTTGACTAGCTTTATCTTGTGCACGTAACTTATTGGCAGCCATGGCTGCTTTTTCTTCATGCATCTAATAGCCCTGTCATGTCCAGAAGACACTGTTTTGCAACAGTCTTCCCTTATCTCTGCTTTTACAATCTTTCTTTCCCTTTTCGATGATGTTCCCTAAGGCTTGATGGGGGAGGGTATTTAATGTAGATGTCGCATTTGGGGCTTGAGCACTGCATAATAAATGATTCTCTACACTTTATTTGTTGTGAATATGTGTTAACTGTTGTCCACTACAATAAGAAGCTTTTGTGATGAACTAAAATATATGACTATAAAAAATTTAGAAATCAACTTGCTGCTATGCCCATTTAGCCAAGTAACAATACTAGTTTCTTTCCTAAGGCATATTCCTTCTATAACTACAGATCCATGGCTAGATTTACAGTACAGTGTAAGTTCCCTCCTGTGGAGTGAGCCTTAACTGAAATCAGAAAGCTGTTGCTTAATCCCGTCACAGTCAGGCGACTATTGCACCATTGGGTGTATCTTGCCAGGCCAGTCACTATTGTACCTTCTAGGGCACATTTCTATATAATACTATTGGTGTCTTTTCTTATCCAGCAGCCTAAATATCAGTTTCTGACACTGTAAAACAAAACAAAACTAGCCAACAGGGAAGAAGTTTTCATGTCAGCTTGAGTTTCTATGTCCTGTTACAAATGTGCATAATGTCTTCAGCAATTGAGTTGCACTATGAAATATGTACCAAGAACAATCACAATAGCCTGGATTGTATTGGGGGTCTCTGGAAATTCTCTGACAAATAACTTGAAAGGATCCTGAGTTTGATATCCTACAGCTTCGGAGAGGAGGTTATCCCTCTGTGTATGGTAACTCTCATTTTAAAATATTTTAGTGTAGCTGAAGTTTTCCTGGTCCTGCCTGGTCCACAGTCAGAACAAATGTCTCTCGCAGCCAAGTAAACACACAGAGACTTATATTACTTATCAACTGTATGACCGTGGCAGGCTTCTTGCTATCTATTCTTATATCTTAAATTAACCCATTTCTATTAATCTATAAGTTGCCACATCCTTGTAGCTTACCAGTACTTTTACATCTCGCTTCCTCTGTGTCTGGCTAGTGACTCCTAACTCAGCCTCCCTGTTCCCAGAATTCTCTTCTCTGCTTGTCCTGCCTATACTTCCTGCCTGGCAACTGGCCATTCAGTATTTTTATTTATCAATCAATCAGAGCAACACATTCACAGCATACAGAACATATACACAGCATTTTAGTATATACTTTTAGGAAGCTTGTAAAATCATAGTTTTCAATATGGCTCTTTCCAACATCCATCATGTTGCTTTTCTTCTGCACACCCCCATTTGCTCCATCTGTATTTAAATACTCTTCTTATGCCTGCTTTTCCCCTTTTATGCCACCAATATTTTACTACTTGTCTCCTTTTCCACTTTCTAGATTCATGGCTTCTACAAATACTCCAAGAAAAAAACACAAATCTAAAGATCCTACGTTTGGTTCTGTATAAGAATGAGAACATATGAAGATGGTGTTCAATGGTCTAGGTTACCTCACTTGATATAATATTATCCAGTTCTAGTCTATTCACCTTCAATTTTTCATGATTTCATTTTTTCTTGACAGTAGAATAATATCCCATTGCTTTTGTGTGACATGTTTTCATTCTGCATCAATGACTTGATTATCCAGGCTGCTTTCCTTTACTAGACAGCATGACTGCAGCAGCAATGATGCAAGTACCTCTGTAGTAAGATATAGAGACATTTGGAGCTACATCCAGTAGTCGTCTAGCTGTGTTATGTAGCTTAGCTAGAGCATGTAGACAAGAAAAAGGAATTGAAGGTGTACAAATTATCCCTGTTTGCAAATTCCAAAAGATTTAACCATTAACCATTAAACTCCTATAACTGACCAACACTTTCAGTAAAGTGGCAAGATACAAAATAACATAACAAATTCAATAGTCTTTATATATATGCTCCAAATGAATATGTTGAGAAAGATATCAGGAAAAAAATTCCATTCACAGAAAAACAAAATAAAGCAAACAAACAACAACTTTGGAATAAACTTCTAAAGTGAAAATATTAACTGACCTAAGAGAGAAATAAAAAAAGACACTAGACTACAGAAAGATTCCCCATGTTCATGGTTTATTAAATACTCTGAAAATGATTATATCAAAAGTAATTTTAATATTTGATGAAATACTAGTAAAATTTCTCATGCTGCTTTCCAAAGAAACAGAATAATTTTCAAATTTATATGAAAGGACAAAAATTTGAAATAGACAAAAAAAATTCTGAGCAAAACTAATGAGAATAATGACCTTTAGTTATACTATAGACCCAAAGTAAATGGATCTTTAAATAAAAACATCATGTCCTGGAATAAAACTAGGTATGTGCATCATTGGACTAATATAGCAGATTAAAACTTACACAATAGTAGCCAACTGACTTTTAACTAAGATGTCAAAATATATTATTGCGGAAAGACAACACTTCAACAAATGATGCTGGGAACACTGGGTGTCCACTTGGAGAATAATGAAATTAGACTCTTACCCATCACATTGGTCAATAAAACAACTGCAAACGGATCAAAGACTGCAATGTAAAACTTGAAGAAGCGAAACTTCAGATAATGTAGGGAGGCACCAGTGAGAAAATTCAAAACAAGTCTCACTTCAATCAGAAACTAATGTCAACAACTGAACAATAGGACATTGTTATTAAAATTTTATCCAGATACACATTCAATAGAGGATTAACATTTAGAGTAAACAAAGACTCAAAAACAGATCATAAAGAAAAAATAATGCAGGTTTGAAATGTGATTTTGATCTGATAGAGAATTCTCAAAATAAAAATTATAAAAGGTTATACATGTTTTTAAAGTGTGCAATATATTCAGCAATCGTAGAAATCCATATTAAAAATAGTTTGAGATTCATTTCCCTCTGGCCAGAATCTTTTAGACTAACAAAAAAATTATAACAGATGATGGTGTACATGTGAGAAAAGAGATCCTTCTTTCACTGTTTATTAGTGTGCAATCTTGTACAGCCACTATGGAAATCATTATGTAAATTCCTCAAAAAGCTGGAAATAGAAACACCACATGATCCAGATTATCATTTTTAAAAGAGACATTTTAAGTTTGGTTTTGATTTCAGCATATTTCTGATTTGCATTTTGTCAATTATTATATTGATGTTTAACATTCTTTATTAAATATGTGTGTACATATATGAAATAGATGTGTATATATTATATAGATGTATACTTTTAAAAAGAAATCAGGTTATTAGGTTTTGTTTATTTTTGCTTTATTTGCTTTGGTTCTGTGAGTTGCTCACATATTTTGGATATGATTTCCTCATCAGAACTTTGCTGTATGTTTTCGATAAAGATATAGACTCCTTTTTAATTTTAGTTATCATATCCTTTGCTGTGGGAAACTATTTATATAAATAAAATGTCCACTTGTTAACTTTTAATTCATTGCCTCAACTCTTAGTATGAAATTTTAAATATATTAGAAAACCCAATGTAATTTTTATTTATCCCACTAAGTGCACAGCCACCACACTATTTCCTGTTAAAGTAACAAATCACATTATTATAAAAAATAATCCCAGAAATTCCACATTGTAGGTGTTCTGTATTGTTAAAATAGGCTGTGTACATATTTTTGTGAGTTGAGGTCCCCTCACACCTAAAACTAGCCCTTCTGGGTTTTGTAGTCCATGTATATAATAAAGAAGCCACCACAGATGGCTTCATATTGGTGACCAAATACAGTGCAGAAATGTCTCTAGGACAAGATTCCAAAAATATTGAGGCCAGAAACTGCCTCTAGTACAAAAGCTGATGAACTTTTTTCTATGAAAAGACAGATGCAGTTAGGAGATACTAATGGATGTGTGAGTGATTGTGTTTACAATCTTCTTCGTATTTTTCTCTTAAGACTTTAAGCTGTAGAAATCCATTTTGGCTTCTGTGCTGCATATCGTAAGCAGGCTTAGGCTTGGTCTATAGCCAGGGTTTGCTAGCTCCTCTTACAAGACATCATCAGATTCCTTCATATGTAAGCTGTACCTGGGTGACAGTTTATCCAAGTATCTGCCCTTCAATCATTAAATCACAGAATCCACATTTATGACATTATGGCTATGGCTGTGTATACATTTAAAACCAATGTCATAAGGTAGAGTTAGAAAAGTCATTGAATGGTTCAGTCTAACAAGGTAAGTGATGTGGCATTAATAGGCTTTCTGTTATAATTCAGTCAATGTTGATTTAAAAATACTTCTTAGCATATTTAAGTTCTCAAACACCATTTGATTTAATAATATTAGGATTTTTATAAAAAAAAGATTACAAATTTTCTGTACTATATGTTCTCAAAATCTGTACCTTTGCTACTTCAACATACTCCCAACATTGAGTCTTAAAGAAACTGCATGATAGTAATCACTATTTTCATCAGAATTTGAAGCAATGATATGCCTGGGTCTGAAGTGTCAACACCTATCATGCGATATTCTTACTTTAAATCTTTGTACACTTGGCTTCAATTTCTACACTTTGGACAATTTTTTTTTTGCTGAACCACTTGAGCTGACTGTTTATTATTCTCTCAGATATATAAATAATCCTCTAAGTTAGAAAAACAAAATTGTCTCAATTTTGCTTTTGTATAATGTTTTTGCACAATCTAGAATTCATTCTGAATTTTAGGATTTTCTTCCCTTTTTATGTATATTTTTGCTCTATAATAGTTTTGCTGGCTGTTTGCTAGGAAGAGCACAGAAGTTATCTTAGAATACAGTATCTTGAATCAGGTTGACATCAGGTTATATATTCAGTAATTGGAATGATCTCTTCTTTTTAACCCCAAAACTAAGTTAAAATGTCCTATTTTATCTCCTCCATCAAAGTGAATGAGCATTAGCAGATGTTTTCTGAAAAGCAGTGTAAGTGAGTTTAGTACAAAAGAAAACGACTTTTACTGACATTCAGTATTTACACAGATTTTGCCAGGCTAATTAAGAAGAGAGTGAGTGTGACAGTAATAGAAATACATTTGATAAAGTCTGTGCACTTCAGGCAGGAAGTAAATACTTTAATAAATGAACAGTGAACTACAGCCTGAAGAGAAATCCAAAGGGCTCTGCAGTAAGTAAATTACTTCCAACATCAGGAAGTAGCCTCTGTGGGGTGGGATATAGTCAATGCAGAAGAAAGATTTGACAATGAATGGGTTCAATAGAGGAAGGTGTTCACATAAAATAGGACTGCTCTGCTCTAGCACAAAAGAAGAAAGTTTGCTTGTATGAAAAAATGTTAACAAATTCACCAATATATGGTTTTTACTTGAAAAATAATGAGGCTGAGAAGATGGTTCTACACTTAAGAGCACTTGATGGTCCTGTAGAGGACATGGATTCAGTTCCCATGATGGCAATATTGATTATCAGATTGATAGTATGCAGAATCACCTAGGAGGAAAATCTCAGGCATCATATAAAGGAGTTTCCAGACTGAATTAATTGTGTCATATTTAAAGCAAACTTAAATAGAAGATAAAGAAAATCTCTTCATACTGATCAGGGGAAAAATTCAGCAGGATAAAATTAAAATTGTAAATAATTTTTGCACCAAAGGCTCACTCACTTTTATTTAACAAATAATACCAGATATAAAGCAATAGTAATAGAACAAACCTTAGCCCCATGTTTTTTGGGGATGTTATGTCTTTATTTCCATTTAGTTCAAGGAATTGAAATTTTTTTCTGCAGTGACCCAGTCATCATTTCTTTTATGTTGGGTATTTTATGTAGTTTCTCATGTTGTTTATCTGTAAAACTTATTCTACTGGGATCAGATTATTTCACCTTTTCTACATTTGTTGATACTTGCTTTCTGCCCTAATACACAATGAATTTGGAAATAATCTATGGGATTCTATGAACATGTGAAAAATGTTACTAAATGCAATCTACAGATTCAATACAATCCCCCAAAAATTTTCAACACAATTCTCATAGAAATTAGAAGTGCTATTTTCAGCTTTATATGGAAAGACAAAAATCAAGGACAACAACAACAAAAACATGATAGCTAATATAATCATGAATAATCAAAGAATTCCCTATTTCAAGTTGTATTACAGAGCAATAAAAAAATTTAAAAACTAGCATGATATTAGCACGAAAATAGACACATTAGTCAATAAAATAAAACTGAAGACCCAGACATAAGTCTACATACCTATGGACACCTGAATTTTGATAAAGGAACCAGAAACATACATTGTAAAAATGACAGCATCTTCAAAATAAGTCAAGGACATCAATGTAAGGCCAGATATACCGAACCTGTCAGAAGAGAAAGTGAGGAATAGTCTTGAACTTATTGGCACAGGAAACAACTTTCTGAACAGAACACTGAGAACAGAAAACACTAAGAATAACAATTAATTAATGGGATCTCATGAAACTGAAGTGTTTTTATATGGCAAAGAACGTCATTATTCAGAAAAAGCTGCAGGCTACAGAATGAGAAGAAATCTTTACACACCCAATAAAGGGTTAATCTAAATACAGAATTAACTTTACAGAGAACAAAAATAAAATCTAGACATCAAGAAAACAAATACTCAATTAGAAACTGGGATACAGATATAAAAAGGGAGTTCTCAAAAAGGAACTCTCAAATGACTGAGGAACACCTTTTAAAATGTTCAACTTCCTTAGTCATCAGTAAAGTGCAGATCAAAACTACTTTGAGATTTCATCTTACTCTAGTCTGAATGGCCAAGATCAATAAAATAAATGACAGCATGTGCTGGCAAGGACACAGGGAAAGGGGAATGCTTATTCCCCTTCATTACTGGTGGAGGGCACTGTGTTCAGCCACTATGGAAATCTGTGTGGTAGTTCCTCAGGACAATAGGAATCAGTATACCTCAAGATCCAGCTATTACAGAAAGATTTGCCCATCTGTGTTCATTGCTGCTCTATTCATAATAGCTAGAAGTTGAAACAGTCTAGATATCACTCAACAGATGAAAGAACATAGAAAATATGGTACATTCACACAATAGAATGAATATTACTAAGCTGTTACAAAAGCAAAATCATGAAATTCACAAGGAAATGAATGAATCTGAAAAATTTATCCTGAGTGAGGTAGCCCGGATCCCAAAAGACAAATATAACCAGTATTTTGCTCAGCCATCATCAGAGAAGCTTCCCCCTGAACCAGATGAAAACTAATACAGAGACCCACACTGGGACAATGTACAGAGTGAGAGACCTCGAAACTCCTAATTCTAATAGTTTGTCTTCACTAAATATCTTCCCTCAGTGTTCAGGAAACTATGCAGAAGATGGAGGCAGAAATATTGTGAGGGCCAGAGAGGATGGATGGCACCAAGGAAACTGTGTCACCAAGAAAACAGACACAGCAGGAATGATGTACATATGAACTCACAGAGACTGTGGCTGTAAACACAAGGCCTGCACAGATCCAAGCTGGATGGGGACCAAGGCTGAGAAGATGAAGTAGATGAGCTCCTACCCCTGTCCAATTAAGTGAAGAGGCGGCATGAAGAATGGGAGAATATCTTGACTGGTATCTGTCAGAGAAAGTTAGTATCTAGAATAGAGAAACAACTTTAAAAACTAAACATCAAGAAAGTCAACAACAAAACAAAACATAAATATAAAGAAAGAGAGCTGGTTGATGCATCGTCAACCACAAACTGCAGTTATCAGGGAATCAGAACCTCAGTTGAAAAAAAAATGCATCCATATGACTGTCTGTAGGCAAGTTTGTAGTGCATTTTCTCAATTAATGGTTTGTGTGTGCAAATATTGTGGTATCACCCCTGGAAAGTTGTTTCAGGTGGTATAAGAAAATAGGTTGAGCAATATCAAGTCAGTAATAAGGCCTCCTCCATGACTTCTGCTTCAGTTATTTCTCCAGGTTCCTACCTTGAGTTCCTTCCCTGATCACCTTCAGTACTTGAGTATGACCTGAGAATTGTAAGGTGAAATAAACCTTTTCCCCACAAAGCACATTTTGACATGACGATGTTTTATCACAGCCACAGAAACCATAATGATGACATGAACAATTGTACTAAGGAACAGCCTATGTAACTGGGCAGTAAGTTATCAGAAGATTAAATGCAAATGGATAATAAATAATTTAAAATGTGTTCAATATTCTTAGCCATCATGGAAATAAATATTGAGACTCCCTGGGATTTTATCTTATTTCAGTCATAAAGAAACAAATAACTACAAATACTGACCAGGATATGGAAAATGGATAATCCTTATTAACTATTTAAGGGAGTATGAACTGGTACAGCCACTATGGAAATTTCCTCAGACAGCTAAAAGTAGGAGTACATGCAACACAGGTGAGTTATATGCCAGGGAATACGATCAAAGGATTCCATTCTTTATAATACAAATGAGCTTTTAGTGTAGTGCTCATCACAGTGAGTACTGACAAAGTCCAGGAGGACAGAAAAGGACAATTAGAGGGAAAGAATTTTACAATTGAATACATCACACATGTAAGTGGAAGGAAGGAATACTGAGAATGGAAATGCTTAGGGAAGAAGAGGGTAAGGTGGAGGGGGGGTAAATCAAACTTAGCATATATCATAAAGCCATGTGGAATCTACTAGTCAAGAAGATTATTTAAATGCTATAAAAAGACTTTGACTAGAAGCCTCCTTCATGGATGGATAATGCCCCTCAGAACCCATAGTTATTAAACAAAAATCCCAATGGCAGGTGTGGAATGCCTCCCAGTGAGTTATTGGTCGTGGAGTTCCTAGATGCTCTTCAAACAATACAGACCATTGCCATCGCTCTTGGTATCCATCAGAATGAGACGATAAAGTGCTGTTGAAGACACTGCATACTTTGGTGACAGGACACAAAGAAATCAAGCTGGGTATGAGCTGGAAGCTTCCTCCCTACTGTCTACTTTCATATGCCAAAGATGATACACAGAATGCTATACCAAACAACTGTGAATCCTGTGAGCTATAATAATCATCTGCAGGAAAGTGGTGCCATATAGTGCAATAGAGGATGATTGTTATGGGGATGGCCAGTCACATTCTCATCCAATATGAGGCTAGCACTTCATCAAACAAGGTTCTTCCTACAACAGGCAGTGATTGATACAGAAACTTACAACCAGCCCCAAGTGCTGAGAATAAATGATAATGGAGTGCTCAACCCTAAGTGTGACAGCTATATCACTCCCTCAAAGTTCAGAAAACATCATGAAAGAAAGGACAGAAAGAATGCAAGAGCTAGAAAATGAGAGATAAACAGCAGAACCCCCAAAAAAGAATCTTCTGGACATGACAGCCATCATAGTATGAACTGACAGCAGCTATGGATATCTGCAGAAGACCTGTACAATATTGTGCTCCACAACACCCTCATCACAGATGAGGGAGGGTCCTGATGCTTGCATATCAAATGCTTTGGCCCCCTAGGTATCTCTCCAGACCCCATGCTTTACCTTTTGAATTAGACATATTTTATTTGCACACTCAAACAATGTGCTTATATTATCATTCATTTTCATTTCATACTATGTAAAGTATTTTAATTGCCAACATGAGCTTTCTAAAAGAGAGATAAAGGTATATTACACACAGCATGCTCACATGTACACAGAAATACATGCACACCATAAAAAAGTTAAATGATTAAGTTTTAGCAGGAAAAAAAATAAAGTTCTACCAAAGAAAATTGCTATTGAGCAGTATCAGTGAACTTTTCTTCATTGTCCTTCAGCAGCACACTCTTCATGAAAACAGCAATTTCACTGCAGAAAAACACAATTTTGTTTTGACCTTGCTGAGGCATGTAAACGATGTGCTGAACTGTGCATCTAAGTTGTTTACTTTCATGGCTTATAAGAACATGTTGTACTACATTTCGTCTGTAATCCATTTATTAGAATTGGTAGGTTTGGTTCAGATGTGAAACCAGCTATTTGAGTAAAACCAAAATATCATTATTTATAACTGATGTATAGTCTGTTGACAACTGATATGTACTCTACTGAGCTTGGTAGGTATTTTTGTAGTTTTAAAAAATAATAATATGATTTACTCTGTTTGGTTTTTAATATATAACAGTGGTCCTATGATCTTTATGTTGAATTTAGAATTGGTAAGGATTACATCATGACAAGGGGTATTGTTGAATTCTTTTTGACTTGACCACTCAAATTTAATTTATTTGACTCTGAAGAGCATTGGAGATACATATGAACAAGGGCACAGATCTTCATTTTTAATGCATCTTTCAATTTCTACAGATACAGAACTTTTCTTATCACAAAAATTTTGGATGCTTTTTATTCATCTTTTACAAAGTTTAGTGTCCTAAGCATAATTAGAAATACACATGAGCTAAAATAATCACCCCCTATATTTATCCAGATAATTTAATATTTACAGTTGTGAGTCGGTGAGTCACATACACACAGACCATCAAGGGGATGGTGGAGTCTTGAAGAGGAACTGTTGTCAGGCTCTGTGGTGAGATGTGCAAATAGAGCCCATGTGAGGGCAGACCTGCCCCGCAAGATCAGACCACTCTGCTCTTCCACTCCTTGCTCTCTTACTCTTATTCTGCCATTTTAGGAAAAAGAAAATGTTTAGAGGCATTTTGTAAATCATGAAAACCTCCATGTAAACAATTATATCTTCATGGGTTGTTTCTCTCATGCTTTAAATGTGGGTTGTTTTCATCTAGTTTTATCTAGTTTCAAAAACTGAAGGAATGTAAGGCCAAAAAGAATAATTGTTAACAGAACAAGCAAGACTCCAACAATCCTTGAATTTCTTAGCAATGTTTCTTTGAAATTCCACTTCTGTAACTTTGCCTGTAAAATATTTAGAATGACTGTGAAAACAAATGAAAAGTTCAAATAATAATAATTTCCAGAATGGGAACCAACAACTATCCTTTTCTTTAGGATGACATTTAGTTCAAAATATTACTCACGTGACGATATAACACATGCTAAGAATGTTATTATATATTAACATATATTACTATAAATTATATTAAATAAATTATATATTAAGTACTTGTTTAGATCAATTATATATTAATTATAATTAATCAAAATTATAATGAACACATATTAATATATAATTAATATTTGATTTACCATTAACATATTAATTTAATAATTAATATGTTTTAGTGATAATCAATTTTATATAGCATTACATGTATTAATATTACTATATATTAATACTATTAGAAGGAACTAAAACTAACACCATCCTGTTTATGAATCATAGGGGTACATCACCATAATGGAAGTCATATTCCTATTAATTAGCACAAAAAAAGCCATTTGCCCTTCACAGCATTACCTAATCAGCTTAACCAAAGAAATGAGTTAGTACGGTGCTTAGACTAATGAGCCTGTAAATCCACAGAGGTCATTGGTGAGGGAATTCTTTACAATATTGCTCCTAAGTACCAAAATACAATATGTGTTGGGAAGTGTTGTGCTTTATAGTTTCATGGAATCGGAATCATGGGACCTGTTAGAAACCAAATCAATATTACTGAAAATGTTCTTTGTAGCCAGAATTAGCTGCCGCTTACTTGAACAGTGGACCAGGAAAGTTATATCCAATGCTATAGAATAAGGAAATAGCCTGTGTCAATTAGTTATAGCAGCTGCAATAAATCAAAATTTAACCAAAGCCAAAGATGCCATCTGAAATTCTGCAACACTAAAATTGTGAGCTGGGTAAAAAAAGGGCCCTTTTTACTCTCTAAGATCTCCCTGCTGTAAACTGGAAGGGATTATAAGCAAGTATTGGCTGTCAGAATTCTCATTACCAACTATTATCAGTCACTGTGCAGGGAGGAGCAGAAACCTCTGATGGTGACAATATGACAGTGACGGATAAGACAGGAGATGAAAGAAGAGGGCCAGAACCTGCTGTCCTGAAATAAAATGGCAAATGAAGGTCATTGCTAAATAGGAGAATAATAACAATACCAAGAAGACAAAATGGGAAATGTAATTCTAATAAAATCTTTACCAAAGAAAGTAGATTCCATTTTGAATGTTATACTTATTGTATAACTTAATGGTTATGTTATGAAGTAATAGATTCTTAATATGTAAATTGAGAATTAGAGTCTATTTATCCCCTTGTTTATTGTTGCTGAAGATGAACACCACCACACACAGAGAAACAACAGAACAAAAATAAAAATAACTCATGAATCTTAGTGCTCCAAATGCTGTCATTCAGTTTTGCTAGTTTTCTAGACTACTGATCCATCTTTAATTTTACATCAGAGTTACAATTACTCACCTACTAAACCAACAGCATCTAAATACCAAGAGACCCTTTAGACAGACTAGTCAGAAAGTGATCACGACTATGTGTCATTCCTAGGTCATTCTCAGTGAGTACATCCAGAAGCAGTAGCCCCTGCCCACAGAGCAGGACCTTTAGTGTTGTCCCTTGCCTTCACATACCCAACTGCTATATCCAGCCTTCAGTTTTTGCTTTGAGTGAGACTCTGGTCCCTTCTCCATAGGTTTCCTAAGTACCACCCTTATTTAAGAGGAGAATAAATAGCATTAACTCTTCTCTTTGAAACTCACCATTTTTCTTACAATTGGTTATGCATTTTTCTGTGATTTACAAATAGTACTTATAAAATTTTATTTTTAATTCCGAGCAGTGTCAGTACTAGAATTAACCTAAAATTTTAAGTACACAAAGTAAAATGAGTACTTTATTTACGTGAATGATGAATGTTTTCAATTTATGTACTTAAAGGAATTTTACTTCACCTATTACATAGTCCAAAGGTGTGCTACAGAGGTCCTACACAGCATTGCCTCTGTGAAGAGTATAGTGCTCGATGTATAATGTCCACAAATCTATATTAAGGCATGGGAAGTCAATTGATAGAATTATTATTTTGCTTGTCAAACTCTGTTATCAGTTGTGGAAGTCTTCAAAAAGAGAACATTACCACATTGTTTATGTATTGGCATGTGTAGACAGCAACTAACATATAAGATAGTGTTTAACACTTAATTTTGGAATAAATATTGAGTACATTCAAACATTAGTAGGCAAAATAAGGATATAGTTAAGGAAAAGCGCTGACTCGTGATGAATGTGGGTGTCAAGTAGAAAGCTTGTCTGACATGTAAATAGAGATAATATGGAGGAGACTAGAGGAGAGAGGTTTCAGAACAAACAGTACTGTCACTGTATCACATCTACAGGCAGGATTTCCCCTAAGTATTTTGATTTAATTTGAACAATGGAAAATAATTAATTGAAATGCAGTTGTCCATTGTCCCTTCTGTTGCTCTGTCTGGGATCATTTTGTAAATTTTCCTTTCATAAAACAGAAAATAGAGCAATATGCTTCCCCTAGAAAGTCTAGAGATCAAGAAGCACAGAGCAGTAAGAATGGAATGGTTGATATCATAAACGCAAACATTTGTATTCATACTGCATTCTGATGTATATTTACACTGTAACTGAATATATATTTGTTGTATGCTAGTCTGTTTGCTGAGACTACAGATCCCCAAAGGAAAATAATTTTTAATAATATTCTGCAACTAAATCCCTGTCACAGCTAATAATAATATGAAAATCTGCATTCAATAATTCTGTAAGAAATGTAAATGGTCTTTGTTTACTACAGAGAGGCATGACACTGATCAACTTCTGGTATTCCTAAATGGAAAACTCAGGATGTTTCCAAGGCAAACTCCAGCAAGTTTAATAAAAGGTGCTTGTTTGAACCTTTCCACCACCCTATCAAATCAACTACAGAAGACATGGGAAATATTACTCTAGTTAAATACATGTTACTAGGAGTGAGCACATGCTCTGAGATTTCTTTGCTGCCTCAAAATTACTACAATTTATTTAAAAAAGAAACCAAAGTGAGATTAAGTAGGTGAACATATACAAGATATAAAATCAGTAATACTGAAGGAAAAGTAGAATATGGAATGAGAAATTAAAAAAAAAAAAACAACTTAAAGCTATTCCAATTACCCTTATCTAGTCTAACAGCAAGACAGGTCATAATAATTGAGTAAATGCTCAAAGAGAAAAAGCAATAGAAGAGAGCCCCGAAGCCCTAAGAAAAGCAGATTAACCTGTAAGCCACAATAGAATTTGTCTCATCCTGCAAGGAGGCTTATTATAGTCTAACAGGAATTAAACAAGAAAAGCATGAGTATATGTTCAAGAATTAACTAGTTGTTTGTAAACTAATACTGTGATAGGGATTTAAAGACACACACACACACACACACACACACACACACACACACACACACTTTTTTCTTTCTCTTGGTCTCATTTTCTCCCTCCCTTTTCACATAAGAATGTACATCTGAGGAGCTGAGCTGTTAGAAGGACAGAGGGACATTAAGAGTGCAACATATCCCTGAAAGATGTTCAGTTGTCTGTACTGGAAATGGAAGGCTCCTACCTGCCCTTATTGTGATCTAAAAGTGGAGTGCTGTCATGGGCTGAGCAGCTGGACTCTCTCTTCTTGTTCTAAAAACATGGCTGACGACATTACATCTGAGTTCCAGGCCAGCCTGATCTACAGAGTGAGTTCCGAAAGCCAAGTCTACACAGAGAAACCCTGTCTCAAACCACCACCACCACCACCACCACCACCACCACCACCACCACCACCACCACCACCACCACCACCCCAAAAAAAGAGTTTGGCATTGGAACTTCAGTAGTAACACAGCTGCAGTAGAACTTTGGAACAGACATGGCATTCAGATGCCTCATGGACCCAGACATCATTATGGCTACTGGTGGCAGTGCAGGCCACTCCTCTCAATAGGGCAGCGGGGAGCAGTAAGGCCCACGGACATCAACAGGGATTGAGGCTGCAGCATAGCCAACAGTCATCAGCATACTGATGGGAGTGGCAGTTGTGCAAATGACTGTGTTTTGTGCTGCAGCCTGAAATCATGTTGATATCTGTGAACCTTGCTGCCGCCCACCGCCATATTGAGGTCAGAGGCCTGCGCTTCCACGTAAGGCCATATTGTATCCATTCCGAGGCCTCTGTCTGGGTTCATGGTCCTACTGCAGCTAGGGGTCTTTGTTCGTGGTCTGCACTGTCACCAGAAACCACACAAAAGCTCACGATCCGTGTTCCTGCTGACTGCGAAGAGCAAGGAAGCTACTTTGGCAGTGATATGGATGACTGCAGACACACACCTGAGAACCAACCCCCCCCAGCCCCCCCCCCCCAAAAAAAAGTACAACCTAAACAGGAAGCCATCTAAGAGAACTCTTAAAAGGTGTAACAAGGATGCTGAAAGGTAGCTCTCCACAATGGATGGCTTTTGGCAGGAGTGCGGGAAGGGGAAGGACTCAGTTCTATTTAAGGGGCAGGCCACTGAGAGTTTGTCCATGATCCAGTGAGTATACACACATAGCAAATTAGATTTTTTTTTTCCTGCTCTTTATTTTTTCAATTTTTTTGTGGAGGAGAGTCACAATGGTAGGGGGACAGACATGGAAGGACTGGGAAGTGAATGTGATCTGTGTGCTGTAGCTGATGTTTTCCTGGTCCTACCTGGCTCCTGCTGCCCTGCCACCCCTTGGACCCAAATAAACACAGAGGCTTATATTATTAAAACTGCTTGGCCATTAGCTCAGGCTAACTATTGACTAGCTCTTACATGTAAATTAACCCATAATTCTTATCCATGGTTAGCCATGTTGCTTGGTACCTTTTCTTAGTTCTGCCTTTTCATCTTGCTTCCTGTATGTCTGTCTGGCTGGTGACTCCTGACTCAGCCTTCCTCTTCCTAGAATTCTGGCCAATCAGTATTTTATTTATTAACTAATCAGAGCAACACATTCACAGCATGCAGAGCACTATCACCCATCAGGGTGCGTGATGTGAAATTCTCAAAGAATCAATAAAAATATTACATTAAAAAAGAGAGAGAGAGAGAGGGTTTGGCATAACATGAATCACTCTCACTAAGCTCTTAAGGTGCTTTATCCAATCACTCAGGAACACAGAATGTCATTGAGTCCTAAGTTAATGAAGAAAGTGAAAATAAATAAAAATATTTGAAGTCTACACACATAGAAATTGTAGAGAAAATTAAACAACAAAAATAAAATAAGTGTCCTGTTGCTTGAATTCTCAATGGTCTTATGATTAAACAAACAAACAAACAACCAGAGCCAGATATTGGGGTAAATGCCAAAAGATCAGAGAGACAAAGAAATAAGTCACTGCCATGTCTTACCTCACCACAACTTTATTTATTTATTTATTTATTTATTTATTTATTTATTTATTTATTTATCTATCTATCTATTTATTATTTGCTAGGATTAAAGGCCTGTGATTCCCAAGTACCGGGATTAAAGATGTGTATCACCACTGCCTGGCTCTGTTTCTCTCCTAGACTGAATCAATCTCATATAATCCAGGGTGGCTTTGAACTCACAGAGATCCAGATGGATCTCTGCCTCTCAAGTGCTAGGATTAAAAGTGTGTTCCACCACTGCCTGGCATCTATATTTAATCTAGTGGCTTGTTCTGTTCTCTGATCTTCAGGCAAATTTTAGTAGGGTACACAATATATCAGTGTGATCTGGGTTCATGATGTGAATCAATAAAGATATTATGTTAAAAGAGAGAGAGAGAGAGTTTGGTGGAACACGAATCACCCTCACCCAGCTCTTAAGGTGCTTCAGGAACACAGAATATCATTGAGTCCTAAGTTAGTGAATAAAATGAAAATTAATAAAATATTTTAAGTCCGCACACACACAGGAATTATAGAGAAAATCAAACAAGAAAATTACAGTAAGAGTCCAAAGGAAAACTAAATGTTATTACTGAATAAGGAGTAATAATAATAATCACCAGCCAAAGCAATAGTGATTCCAACCACAAGACACTATTTTGGAGAACCTCATAGATTCCCTTTGAGAATATCCGACATGAAGGTATTTCTGGAGATGCAGAAATAAACATTCCCAATGTCTATTTAAACAAAAAGGATCCACTTTAAAATGATAAAAGGCACCCTCCAGAACTAACAGCAGGGGTGAATTTGAAACCCATCCTATGATGGGTGCTGCTGCCTCTCTGCCACACATTTCTGACAGTCTTAAGTGTCTGTGTGAGAATACTAATCAACAAATTAATACTGAAATTTAAGAAAGTTAAAAAAAAATCAGATGCTGCTGTTTTCAGCTAATTTGTTCTTTATATTTTTTACTTCATTTCTTTAGACCTGGAACACCTCCAGTGAATTCTCAGCACTGAAACAAAAATGTCTAAGGAGTAACAATAGATACACAAGTCAGTGACCTGGAAGCTCGTGTGGTCCAACAGCGACCAAAGTGGGTCTCTGAACAACTGCACATCAGTGTGTGCAGACACCTGCTTGAAATCGTGATACCTGTTCAGTTTCAAACCCAGGGCAATCAGCTGAGGTGTCTGTTTAATATGTGAGAGCAAACGTGCTCTCCAGGTTATCCCAGCATTCATCAGTCCCTACCTGGTACAGGGTGTGGTTGGCATCCCCTGCCCTCTACCCTTAACTCTCCATCCCAGGGGCTGGGTTGCCCTTCCTCCAGAGGCTCTTCACTATATAATACATTTGGGTTACCCACCCCTTTTTACCTTTGACCTCTTGGCTGCTGCACCTGGTTGCCTCTCTCTGCACTCCTTTTCCATTCCTTTCTTCCCACATGGCCCAGCTCAACCTGATCATGTCCATTCAGGTCTCTCCCAGATGTCCCTGCCCCCGGCTGTGCTCTCCGTTTTGTCTACAATAAGCTTTCTCCACTAGCATACCTAGGAGCAGTCATGCCGTTTCATTTCCTCTTTATTTTTTTTTCATTCAATATTCACATAAGAAATTTGGAAAGACATTAGAAGTGAAGAAAGACATTATATAAACCAGTAAGTTTAAATTAATGAAAACAATAGTAATTTTCTTTTCAAAGACAAATCCCAATCTGGGTGTAGTAGCATACATTCTTAAACCTGGTGCTCAAGGCTGAGATAGAATTACAAGTGTGAGTCATCCTGGGCTACAGAGCAAGACTGTCTTAAATAATGCCACTACCAACAAAAATGGAAACAAACAACAACAAAACACCCATACCACAAAAACAAAACGAAAAAAATAGAAAAATAATAGAAGAATAATAGAAATAATAATAAGCATATGCCGTTTTCTATATAGATTGATCAGAATTCAGTTAAAGAGTAAATTCTTTTGCCAGGCTTATACATTCGTTGGAAAGAAGTTCTTATAAAAGTGTTCAGCTCTTATAAGTATGGTAGTCCTTTATGCAAACTTCCCATTAGTGAATCAAGTATAGAAAGAGAGCAGTAAGGACTTACTGTACAGTTTTCTTCTTCAATCTAACATTACTTTTCTATTTTCCAACCAGCATGTCACTCAGGGAACTTCATTGTTTTCAAACTGTGACAACTCACCAGTATGTGATTGTATGAAAACATGTCAGGGAGCCCGGGTCTTCTCTCTGAAATACCAATGTGTTACATGACTTGCATGAGTTTCTTCCAGCATTGCTCTCGGGTTCTTGAGCAGTAACTGCCGACATTTAAATTCACAGTCTTTCTCTAAAAAATGTGTCTCTTTTGTGCTTTTATCCATGTCAGGGACTAGTATCACCTGGTTTTCAAAAGAACCACCTCGAATCAATTTGACACTGCTGACTAAAACTCTCCTGCACTGCTGCCTGTCTCTCCTGCCACCAAATGCACGTAAGCTCTCCCCGCCCTCTTCTTGCTTACTGACTCTCCCTGCCATTACATCTTATCAGATTCTCCACCAAGAGTTCACTGGAGTTTTGTTTTGTTTTCAATAATAAAATTTGAAAGCAAAATATGATTTCATTATTTTTCCTCTTCCATTTCTTCCTTCTTACCCTTCCAAAGCACCCACCTTGTTCTCTCTCAAATATATGGCCTCTATTTCTTTAATTACATTGCTTTTTACATATATTATATAATATATACAGTGCGTCTATTCCTAAATTTATATATTTATAAATTATAAATATAAATTTATATATTTAGGAATAGACGCACTGTATATATCCTTCTCTGTTTGTATGTTACTTATATGTGTATGATTTCAGAGCTGACCACTGGAATGTATAACCAATCTGGGGATTCTTCTCTGGGGAAGAATATTTTCCCCTACTCTCGGCACTTCTTAGTTGCCTATAGTTTTTTTTCTTTCTTTCTTTCTTTCTTTCTTTCTTTCTTTCTTTCTTTCTTTCTTTCTTTCTTTCTTTCTTTCTTTCTTTAATCAAAGCACCATGAGATTCATGCCCATGTCCCCCAATGGCCATGTTGGTATGTCTATA
Source organism: Peromyscus leucopus (assembly GCF_004664715.2). Lineage (NCBI taxonomy): Eukaryota > Metazoa > Chordata > Mammalia > Rodentia > Cricetidae > Peromyscus > Peromyscus leucopus. The sequence continues at coordinate 81,996,118 of NC_051069.1, forward strand.
AGTATTGTACTTACTCAGTGCTTGTTTAAGCAGCGATACTGATGATACTTCATAGGTAGCTTCTCTGACATGTCTAGGATAGAAATCCTCACAACAGACATTTTTTTTTTAAAGTTCTTATGGCTGGCCATCAAAAAATCACTTGTTCTCATTTTGATTGGATCCATGATTTCACTAGACCCTGGTAGTTAGATAGGTTTCCTGTACCAGGTGTTACTTTCTTCTTGTTGAGTGGCCCCATGTTCAGTTAGAGTGCTGTTCATTATTTTCAAGGGATGTGTGTCACTATTGTTACTGTGCCCTGCCTCTCACTGTTTTAGTCCATGGGCATCATAGTTTGTTAGGACTGTTGCTTATTTTCCTCCTTTGGAAGTTTATATGGAATCTACTGGTACCCTGAAAACTAGTCCTCAGGGAAGAACTTTTCAGATCAGGACCAGCTCAAATCCTCTGAGTTCCATATTCAAAGTAAATGGTATCTTCAACTTCAGGGAGGCAGCCATACACAGCAAAAATATGTTTCAGAGACTTTTGGACAACCCTGACTGCTGGGGATGCTGTGAATGTGTTGCTCTGATTGATTGATAAATAAAATGCTGATTGGCCAGTAACTGGGAAGGAAGTATAGTATAGGTGGGATAAGGAGAGAAGAGAATTCTGAGAGGTGGAAGGCTGAGTCAGCAGATGCTGCCGCCCACCGCCGCCATGCCATGAGAAGTAAGATGTAAAGTACAGGTAAGCCCTAAGCCATATGTCAACTTATAGATTAATAGAAATGTGTTAATTTAAGATATAAGAACTGGATAACAAGAAGCCTGAGCCATTAGACCAAACAGTTTAAATAATATAAGCATCTGTATGTTTATTTGGGTCTGAGTGGCTGTGAACCCAGGCAGGACTGGCGATAACTCCAGCTACACCAGACCAGCAGTTCACAACAGGGCTTCTCATACCCAGCAATGGAGTTTTTGTTATATTGTCTGTGGCTACTGGAGTGAGTATTGTCAGCCCAGATGGGAGATTTTCATTTAAACCATAGATATATATGTATTTGTATGTATATATGTATACACATACACAGACCTTTGTAATTTTAGGAAAATGTACAATAATGTGATTCCTTTTAACTTTTTCAGATATCCTTATCGTTATCTTGTTATCTTCTATCCTTGATCTCTAATCAAAGTCTCTCCCCCATTTTTTCCAATTTCCACTCACATCACTTGTGCTCCTCTCCTTGGTCCCCTCCCCTTTCATGGTCCCTTTTTAGTTTGCTACTTTCTGCAGTTACTGTAGCTTATATACTCTCACCTGAAGATTTGCCGGTTAAGAACTCCAGATGAGAGAGCAGATGTAACAGTTGTTTAGCTGTCTAGGTTACCTATCACATAATGATCTTTTCTATTTCTGCTCATTTTCCATTTACATGCAAATCTCATGACTTCTTTTTTTTATTTTTTACAGCTGAGTAGTAGTTCATAGTATATATGTATTCCATGTTCATTGTCCATTCATCAGTTGAGGCTGATCCCTTCATCATTTAGGCTTTTACCATGCTCTAGCTATTGTGAATAAAGCAACAATGAACAGGGCTGATTTAGTATCTATGGGATGGAAATCCATTGACCATATGCTAGATTTATTTATACCTCTTCTGAGAGGCCTCTACACTGATTCCAGAGTGGCTGGACCAGTTTTGTTGTTTTACTACAGCAATATTTCAGTACTTTTTTATTTGCTTAAAATCCTTCAGCTACTTCTTTGAACTTCCAATAACATCCAAAATCCTTGGGCTGCAGGTCAAGGCTTTGCTTGACTCTTTGCCCCTTTTCATTACACACCAGTGACCCTGTTATTATTCCTTTATTGCAAACATGTCATGCTAGCTCTCACACAGGACTTTGCTTCTGACAGCAAGTGCCTTTGCTACTGTTCACATGAGTACCTTCCTTTCCCTTTTTCTATACCAACAAAAAGCATAATTCAATTGTAAGGTCATTGCTAGCCTCTTGAAATATAAGTATCATCATTTTTTAACTACATTTTTAACTCATTTTTTTAAAAATATTACTCATTAAAGATGGAGGTTAAATAATGATTTGTGATTTTCTTGTTAAAGGTTACTATTCCCAATAATTTTTTAATTCATAACATTAAAACTCAAGTCCATATCACAGTGTCTGGTATTCAGTATGTAGTCAAAAATATTTCTTACATGAATGAAATAAATCAAATAAGTAGAATTTTGCAAAAGCATGATAATTTATTCTCAATTATTTAAAGTCCTATGCATATAATTTTAAATAAACAACATTGAGAATCAGTAATAACATATATGTTAAAAGTTAATTTGTCTACAACATTGCTGGTTTACTTAGATGACTTATATGTGGTCTTTCTTGTCTTTAAAAACCTTAATTGAAATTAGTTTAATTAATATTTGCTTTTGTTACATTTCAGACAGTTAAAAATGTGTCATTTAACCTAAGGAAAGAATTTCATTACAGACACAGAGTACATTCTGTTTTGATGGATTGGAACATTGGCACATTTAAACTGGAATAGAGATTTTAAAACCATCAGAAATTAATTGTCATTTGACAATGCCTAAGTACAATTTTTGCATATGTAATTGAATTGAAGTCTTAACATAATGAAGCTTAGTCAGAAACTCTCTTGTGAGAAATAAATATGAGCTATAGAAGATGTTAAATTGAAATATTTTAGGAGGCATTTTAAACCAGCACTTGATAAAAATGTAGTTCAGTTTCTTTGAATATTTTAAATGAAAATGAAAACTGCTGGAAAAAATCCTCTCTTGAAAGCATAAATTTTTTGGTCAAACAAGTCTCTTTACAGTCTTTCCTCAATTGAACTGTGTTTTATAAAGAGCCAGGGTCTTCCTTGTCCTGATCTAATTACATCAGAAATTCAAGGTGGCTTCCTTGTGTTAAAGTTAAATCTAGTTATCAAAGGAGCCAAGCCAGCTTGTTATCAGTCAGTCTGCAGGCAGTCAAGATCAGAGACTTCCCTGCCAGAATTCTCAGCATTGAAAAGTTTGAATAATCTTTGAGAGCAGGTGACACTCTCTAGTCTATATGGAAGTGTGTTTCTCCCAGTTCTGCTGTACAAAAACTCAAATACTACCAAATGCAGGAAACAAGATGCACACAAGTAATAAACAATACACATGCCCGTGACATACATACACACAATTCTGAGCTGAACATGTTTGTATTTTTCCATACATATATGTATATGTTTGATTCACTACAGGATCTGATCTCATATACCAATTTTTTCAAGTCAGTGAGAGAAAACAGACTGTATCTTTATGTGAACAAGGAACATGGGTCCAGTACTTTGTCATAGAAGCAACACAAAAAACAATTCCAAAATTGTATTTTATCCTCTGATCCATAAATGACCAAAGTCAATTAATTCACAATCAAGTATCTGCTATCTGTTCCTGGTTAATTCAAAAATTCATGCTCGCATGATATGCAACTGAATAACCTTAGGGTGTGACTGTAATTCTCTCCATTCCCCCAAAGCATGCTGTCTCATCTCTTGCTAGAATTGTGCGCAGTCTAGGCTTTAATTGTTCCCTTTATAGCAGTATATAGAATTTGACATTTTCAATGAAAATATAATTAAATCTTCTAAACATATAGAAAACATATTTGAAAAGTCGAATAAAGGAAAAGAAAAAAATTGAAAACAGCAGGACTCAAACTTTTTGGATTTTTTTTAAATTTATTTTACAATACTATTCAGTTCTACATAATAGCCACAGATTCCCTTGTTCTCTCCCTTCCTGCCCCCTCCCTTCCCTCCAGCCCACTCCCCCATTCCCACCTCCTCCAGATCAAGGTCTCCCCCAGGACTGGGATCGACCTGATAGACTCAGTCCAGGCAGGTCCAGTCCCCTCCTCCCAGATTGAGCCAAATGTCCCTGCATAAGCTGCAGGTTTCAAACAGCCAACTCATGCAATGAGCCCAGGACCTGGTACCACTGCCTAGATGCCTCCCAAACAGATCAAGCCAATCAACTGTCTCACCTATTCAGAGGGCCTGATCCAGTTGGGGGCCCCTCAGCCTTTGGTTCATAGTTCATGTGTTTCCATTCATTTGGTTATTTGTCCCTGTGCTTTACCCAACCTTGGTTTCAACAATTCTCGCTCATATAAACCCTCCTCTTTCTCACTAATTAGACTCCCAGCGCTCCACCAGGGGCCTAGCCGTGGATGTCTGCATCCAGATTCCTCAGTCCTTGGATGGGGTTTATGGCACAACTATTAGGGTGTTTGGCCATCCCATCACCAGAGTAAAGACTGCTGGCAATGGTCGAGAGACAGTCGGGACTGACCTACTTTTTGGATTTTTTATAGTGTTATATTCTTACAACTATTAAAGACTCTTCTAATGTGGGGTGCTAAAGATTACATATTATCAATACTTTGACTAATTATAATTTAAACAAAGGAAAAATCATCTACTTGTTGATTTATTTTAAAATTATAATATAATGTCATTGTATTTTTACATACATAATTTTGCTAAAAAGTAATTTTCTCCCTACAAGTCAGAAGAATTATATTATTGTTTACATGTGATTTAATATATAAAAGGACAGTTCTAAAATACAATAATGAATTTAATGTTTTCTACATTATTGACTTACTTAGAGCTATGCACAAAATGCAGCTATCCATATGTAATTAAAATGGAAGAATTCTTTAACGGGCTTTCCAGATACTGACATGTATTCTGCTTTGTTACCACACCAGAACTCCATGGGTGATAGTTTCTTTATCTGTTTTGTTTAAATTAGTCAAAATACGGAAACTGAAATGAGGCCAAAAAGCTTTTCATTCTCTTTCGTAAGACCTGTTGATTTATTCTGTGTTTTGATTGGAGCTCTTACAATACAGAATTTTACATAACTGCCCATTAATTATGTAGAAATATCAGCTCACAGAATTATACAGATCTTTAAATGTAGAAATATTTTATTTATGATATAGAAATCATATTTACCAATATTACCTCCAATTCCCATGGACAGTGATGTAGCATGTGGATACAGTACCTGCTTAGCAAATGTGAAGCTAGAGACCAATCTCCAATCCAGGTAAAACAATCACAAAGCATGTCAGCTCATGGTAGCACATAAAAATGTTTCAGTGACCTGGTTTTCACACACACACACACAAACTGTGAATTATTTAATGGAGAATTACTCCTATCAGTTGTTTTCTTTAGACCTACAGACCCATCTCATGTCTGAGAATGCCAGTCACCTACTGCAGTCTAAGTAACCTTGCTGTTGGCCATTTCAAATGCTTTTGATGGGCAAAGCAAGTAGCCCAGCTCACCGTGCAGAAGCAGTGGTTTTTTTTTTTTTTTTTTTTTTTTTTTTTTTTTTGTCAGCTTGGGCTACCATGACCATGTAGTACTGACTGAGTGGCTCAATAGAACAAGTGAGTTTTCTCAGTGTATACGAATGCATTATTATTATTGTTGTTGTTGCTGTAGCACATCTCTGTACTCTCCTCTTACACTGTAGAAATGATCATATGTAATTTCCTTGCCTATAGCATGACACCCATACTTAATTCTTTTATATAACTTATTGAAGACAAATGATTTACATGTCAAGACAACACACAAAGAGCCCTGTGGGAAAGTTTAAGTGCTGAAAAAATAAGAGTAGGGTATTCAGTGGGGTGTTAAGGTGTCTTGCAAGGAACCACCTAGTCAGCCACCTTGAGAACAGATCTTCTAAGCTGAGTTTCTGGATGCCCATGGGACACAGAACCTGGCCTACCTTGTAAAGTACTACCTGAATTTCTGATCCATGGAATCTGTAAAATAATAAAGGTCCATATGTGCTACACCTGCAGGTAACTTTCCAAAATGGTAGATAAGAATAATGAAAGTATATAAAATATTCTTCTATTGAAAGTAAACTCATTAAATGATTGACAAGATATTTATGTAGTTAAAAGTTCCTATAATTATATGAAGATATAGGAGAAAGAGACAGTAGAAAGAAAATTAAAAGTAGTCAGAAGATACAGAAAGCAAAAGGAATTTAAAATTTCTGTAAATGAAGTGATAATAAATAAAATGCTTTAAAATATGATCAAGAACTACATATAGCATTAAAATACAGCTAAGCTAGTTCTTCTGTATAAATGCAAAATTCATTTACCATTGAGAAATTAAATAGGTCTGTACTTTATGAAGGCCTAAGTAGTCAGCTAGGGAAGGAAATAAATTGCAAATGAGGCAAATTGGATTTTCAAAAAGGTTTGTCAAACAAGACAGAACTTTACTAATAAAATATTACTTATTATACTGCTTATAGTAGCCAAAATAAGTAATAATAAAACATCCATGTGGATCTCAGAAAAGAGAATCATACACATAAGCTTAGTAATTATGCTTTATTTAATTGTATATATATATATATATATATATATATATATTTGATAATATACTTTATTTTTAGCATCCTGATTCAATGGCTATGGGAACACTTGTGATTTCTGTGTAGAAGGTAAGATGGTAGATACTAGTTCCTTCATTGTCTTGCCATGAGGTTTGAGAGAGTTAATAGATAATAGAATACTTGGGAGCCGGGCGTTGGTGGCGCACGCCTTTAATCCCAGCACTCGGGAGGCAGAGCCAGGCGGATCTCTGTGAGTTCGAGGCCAGCCTGGGCTACCAAGTGAGCTCCAGGAAAGGCGCAAAGCTACACAGAGAAACCCTGTCTCGAAAAACCAAAAAAAAAAAAAAAAAAAAAAAAAAAAAAAAAATAGAATACTTGGGATATTCCCAGCATGTGATAAGTGATATAAATCTATGAAGTTCATTTGGTGCTTTCAAAAAAGGCAATTTTGTATTTAGTATATGCAAGCAGGACTAAATGTCTTGACACTCAAGAGCTCACTGGAATTTTCAAGGTTCCCAACCAGAAACACTATCTCTTAGCATTTGTAGAGAACTGTTCAAACAAAACCTAAAGAGCTGCATCCCAATATCTTACTTCTCTTTCCAATAACTGCAATATAAGAATATGTGGAACAGGATGGACATCTTAACTCCTGCACATAATCGTGGGATGCTGGAAACCGAATGAGGAGGATTGCTTTGAGTTTGAGGCCAGTCTGGGACCTCAGTTAAAAAAAAAAAAAAAAGATGTAGAAACAAAAAGTATGAAGCACATAAAAAATGCACAACAAAGTGGGAGAATACTTTGGTATATATCCTACAGGAGAAAACCAAGCCTTAAGTCTATTAAATGCTTTGAAATAGTTTTAATATATTGGAAATGATACTTTCTATATACTTTATAGCTGGCATTGGAGGTACATGCTGAAGTCTCCTTTCCCAGAAGCAGAATAGATGGCTGCATATATACATTATATGTACATTGAACTACCTCCCTGCCAGGATTTGTTTCATCAATGTGTGGATGCATTTCTGACCATCCTCACCTAGGATAGTTTACCAGTGTCTGATGGTTAGAAACCTCAGATGCAGTTAAACGCACTACAGTGCATGGTACCTCATCATGTGACAAAAAGCTATGAATTGTGTAACCCCATGTGTCAACAATGCTGAAGCTGAAACACCTCAGTGCACACAATTGTGACCATGTGTCCCTGCCATGCAGACTGAAATGCAAAAGGTTAACATGTGCTAGAGCAGCAAGCTCCCCTATGGCTGCATTTAGTTTCTGTTTATTTATCCTTACATATATTCTGTCCCGATAGCTACTTTTTCATAAATTCTGTATTTCCTTTTCCTTGCAGACAAGAAAAATGTCTGACAACCTTTTTCTTTTCCCTTATGACTCAGAATAGAGCTTTATGATCATCACATAATTTTCTCTTCTCTTTCTTCTTTCCAACCCTTATTATGTACCAACTCTTGCTCTTTCTCAAATCCAAGGCCTCTATCTTATGTGTATACATATATAAATATATACATATGTATGTGTATATACATATAACATAAACAGATATGTGTATATACATACATATATACAGTTAAATAAATAATATATATTAATTACTAGTGTTTCTAAATATGCACATAGAACCTCTTCAGTCTGTGTAATGTTGCTTGTATGAACATTACTTGAGGGTTGACCACTTGGTATTGGATAAACCAACCCGAGGAAAGCTATTACTGCAGCTCTAAGCATTCCTTAGTTGCCTGTAGTTCTTGGTCTAGAGTTGAGGCCTTATGAGATTTCCTCCTCTTATGTCTACAGGTGTAAATTCTCAACATATTCCCAGAGGAATGGTAGAATTCTAAAGGCACTACACACTGTATGCCATTTCTCTTCAAATTTGTTAAGTTCAGTGCAAAATTTATAGAATATACTAATGAATATTTCCAGCATATTCTAGGTCATCTTTTGAAAACCTTCTTTACACTCAATATATCCTGCAACTGTTGATGGGCAAATTCAATATTTTTTGAGTAGTTAGGTGTTTTATTTTGTACTAAAAGTGGAAAGGTCAGGGCTTTAGAGCCTGGTCTATGATAGAACACATACTTGGAATAACAGAGTTCAGGTTCCCCTCTCAAATATGTACAAACATGGAATACTTACTGAGCTTGTTCTGTGTATTTCTGTGCAGGCATCTGTTAAAATGACAAAGTTAAGAAAACTCCATGTCCATAAATAAAGTATGATAGAAGTGGCGAGCTTAGAAACCACTGCACCTCTGGGAAGGCATATGAAGGACCTCAGGACATGTGAGAATTCTATCACTCAGCTTTAGATGTACTGCCAGGGGCTCAGGACTGCCATTGTTCTAATATTTTTTCAATTAAAAGCTGAAAAATCTAGTTTCTTTTGTATAAATTATTACATCTTTTAAATGTCAACCACTTTCAAACATATTGTTCTGGCCAACCCAAACACAACTGTAGGATATTGCTTCATTTAATCTTGACAATTAGGAATGCCTGAATTAGAAATAATCTCCTGCCATTCTTTGGAAAGCTAGACTAAGGTTGCTGTCATTTTGGTATCAAAGTCTTGATAAATTCATTTAAATGCTTTCTCATAACACTGTCCCATTGATGGGTGGAAGACACACCAACTGAATAGAATTTATCAAATGGAAACAAAACCTAACGTGAATTTGACCCAGGCTTTCCTTGAGAACAATCCTTGAAATGACATCATTTTTGCATTTAAATCGATATCATTGCTACATACAGGTGGGCATTTATGACCTCACTCTGCACCCATGTGTCTCAGTGAACTGGGAAGTTTCTCTCACAAAGATCTCTTGAGCCTGGGCAGCCCTCAGTGACCACCAAAGCCTAACCTAGAGTTCAAGACAAATATCTGTCAGGAACAAAAAAATAAATCACTTACGCACTTTTATTCCTTTGTTCAATTTCTAATTTTTATTGCAGATTTTAACAGCACACAGAGAAAGTCAATTCCATCTAAAAGCAAAGCATTGTGGTATATTTTCTGAAATGGGATACATTTTTCTATAAAAGGAAAAAATATCACAGATTTCAGTTTTAGTATTTTAGCTGAATATAAGGCAGTCACAAAGGAACAATAGGTTAACCAATATACCAAACAACTTTAAATAAAAAAGGAAATTCTACTCACAATAATTACCCCCAGTGGGTTATTAAGATATGAAATACGGCAGAAAAACGTTGATTGATAGCGATGAATTTTTGGCAGCTGTAGCCTCTGAAGCATGAAACCCATTAGTGCTGTCTCTTGATACCTCCAATAATTGCAGTGAGTCAATGTTTGCCTTATGTAAAAGGCACTTACTTTGCTTACTAAATAGCCCGTGGCTAAAAATTTAACTTCAATGAATAGAATAATCCCAATTTTTTTTCATTTGACATTCAACTGACCAAAGTCAAAAATAACTTGCACCATACATAGTTGGTGGGGGTGTGATTTAACATTCATTGCTGAGACACTTGAATCCTGAACCAGTTGTTAATATAACCAGCTTCTAGTTAAGTTTACTACACCATTGTATTTTGGGGATGCAGTGTTCCATTGTGAGAGTGAGTGATGTGCTGTGAAGGGGAAATAAAATGGCATTTCTTAGGGACTGCATTTGTTGTTAGGTGAAGCTTTAATGTTTTCATTCTAGTAATTAAGTGATATTCAGAACAAGATGAAAACTGAAAGGATTTATTGCACAGCAAGGTTTTAACTACTTTCATTAAATATAACTTCATAAAGGAATATGAATGGCTTATTTTATCACAATTAAGCACCCAGCACTATGCTATCAGAGGTGTGCTTATAAATGAATATACTAGCAGTATTGACTAAAACAAAATATTTCAGAGAAACAGAAATATAGCCCTTTAATACTGAATGATTTTTACATTTTTAAAAAAATAAAAATGTAAATATATGTATACTCTTGGTGGAAATTTATCATTCTTGCCAGAACAACTATGAAGACCATAGACTCAGAGGGGAAAAACAATAAAACGAAATTTTAGTTCATGCTATTGTCTATCAAATTCTGAAAAATAGCAGGATCCAAATGATGTATGAGGAATTGAACATGACTTTGTTTCACGTTTTCAAGATAAGAGTTTGCTGTTATTCCTATTGGTTTCCATTTAGCAGTACAGTTAAGACTGACTGGCTTTAAGCTTTCACAAGGTCATGCTGAATAAAGAAAATAGCAAAACTTCCTCACAGCGTCACATTATAATTAGATAAAAATGGCTGTATCAGTGTATAACACTTTTTTAATAGAAAGCAAGCATGCACTAATTATTAAATGTAATATTACTAATAAAATTACTATTTCAGTTCAATCATTAAACATATTCTCCTGAGAAGAAAAACTAATAGTTTTGCTAAAGGCTGACAACGTGTTAAGAACAGATGGTCATTATATTTGTTGTGCCAGCCCTGTCAGGGCATCTACCTGAAATAGCTCTGCTCAGGAGCACTCAGCTATTTCTGTTTTAACCCAGGAGCAGCTTGGGAAAACAGTCCTTTCTTTCACCTAAGCATATTATTATATGATACCTTTTCATCCTAAAAACAGAGCAGTTTATTCATTTTCATGAAGCCTGGTGATGAAGGAAATGTCAATAATTTGTGTGAATTGAGTTCACTTCTGAAATGATTTTTGTCTCATAAAAATGGATGTTCTTGTAAAAACCACTAAATCCATGAATGGTTTGACAAAGTTTCAGATAATGAAAACAATCCTTTCCTTGTGAACTGAATCTAAAAGACCCAAATGAAAGACAAAGCGAATTGGTGAAATTTATTATTAGGCAAGAATCAGTCCCTATTTCTAAACCACACTTATCCTGCATATAATCAGTCTTAAAATATTATTATAGTGGCCAATTGCTAAACTTGAATCATTTAAGGCTACTGAATAGGATCTCTTATTGTGTGTTTAATGAATATTAATTATGTCCAACAGCTTTGGCATTAAACATTATAATTGGAACATATTTAAATGACCCCTCTTACTGATGGGCTTCATGGAAATAGCTTTTTCCCTCACGGTAAGCTTCATATATCAGCCTACACTAAGTTAGAACTTACATCACAATTATTCAGAACAGCACATCACAGTATACCATGACAGTGCTCTTCACTAACCTAAACAACAGAAATCTCCATTTAACTTTTATTTTGTAAGATAATATGAGATCAAGATGTGCAAATAGAAAAAGAGAGTCTTTGCTGTGGTATAATACATTTTTCAAAGATTTTTGTTTCCCTGAGTTTCTTCCTTGGACTTTGCACAATGTTATAAATATAGCCCTCTCTCCATCATTAGATTTTGCTATGGAAAATCAATCAAACTCTCAAGTTTCTAGGAAAATCTATCATATTAAAACATTTTTACTTCTAGAAAGATTTCCATATTGAATTCAAGTATCACTTTGTAATTTTGGCCCTAAGGACTGGTGATATCTCCATGTTCTAGGGGCTAGCAATGTCTCCATGTTCTGGGAGACAGATTATTAAAGTAAAACCTTATACATGCAAATAGGGCATAAAGAAGTATGCTTTACATCATTTTATTAATATTTTACTACAACAATAGTTTGTAATGATGAGCATTAAGTCTAAACACATATTGTAACAAAGTTATTAAACATTAGGCTACTTAGAAGTCAGAGATGTCATTTTTTAATTCAAAGACTTGAAAACAGGAATTCCTTCCTTCCCTCATACAACTAGTAAAGTACACACTTGCTACTTTGTTTATTTTATGTTAGCAATGTATGTTAGCTTTTAGTAGACTATATTTTATATGTAAAATGTACTAGAACATGTTCTGGCAATAATCAGGTCATGTAGAGAGACTATTCTTCATTGTTTGGATAAATCACAGAAAATATTCTAAAATGTCCTCAGGTCAAAGATCAAGTGGGTTCTCTGTGTGTATGTTTCTGCGTTTCCCTTCTCTATTTCCTTATCTCTCTTTATTTTTCTCTGTTTTCTAAGTTCCTTGAAAATTTAATGCAATGTCTTTAGTTATATTTCCTCTCTCCACTTACTCTTCCAGATCATCTCCTCAGCCCTGCTCACCCATCGCTATGTCTTCATTTTTATAAACACCAACAGTGTTGTCCATATATTCTTAGATGCATGGCCTTCCCCTGGAATGAGGTCAATCAACCCGGGGGCACAAACTTGAAGAAAACTGATTCTCCCTTCACCACTCACTATTAATTATCAATAAATAGTTCCTAAGGTAAAAGTAAGTTGCAATGCTCATTTTCCCCATACATGCTGAAGTTTTTCTTGAGTTTGCATAGATGTTGTGCATGTGTCTCAACTACTGTGAATTCATAGATGCAACTGCCCTGCTCTTTCTGGAAAACACTGTTTCTTTGTCATCCACAACAATATTCAGACAGCTCTTCAGCCATAATCCCTGAGCCTTGGGAGAAACGAATGTGGCATAGATATTTGTTTAGAAGCATTCCACAATCTCTCATTCTTTCGACTTTTAGCCATTGTAGTTCTCTGTGTTCATTACCATCTACAATAAGAAGTTTAAATGATAAGGATTAAAACATGTACTCGTATATGGGTATAAGTCATTATGTGACTTACCTTTATCCTGGGAGCTACCATAATAACTGCCTGGTAAGATATGCCCAATAGGGCTATTTAGAATTAATGCCATGGAAATCAACAACCACTTTCTGATTGGATTCAAGACTCACTCCACAAATTGAAATGCATGCCTGGCATTCGTAGCAAGGCTAAGAACTTGAGGCAAGACAAGTGCCCCTAGAGAAGAACCTACTAGTGCCATCTTTCTAAATAGACATATCATTAAACTAGCTCCTAATGACTTGTCATTATACTTAGAGTGTATCCCTCTTTCCCTTTTAATAGGGAGTTAATCCTAGGTACTGATTAAATATATCTAAAGCACTGGGGATATAGAACAGCTTTTTAATTCACTGACCAATGCAGAAGTGAAACACTTTCTTCACCTACACATAATAAGAGTATAATGAGTGTTTTAAAATTAAATACATCAATAAATGTTCAGTAACTGGATATCCAGTGAAAGCATGTGTGTGTGTGTGTTCATATCATGAAGTTAATTGTAATTTGGCTGGATAAAATATTATCTTTTAACTGGAAGTAAGCACAAAGAAGATCATCTGTATATTAAGCATCATCACAACAAATAGACTGTGTTTATTGGCAACATTTTAAATTTATCATGCTTGGAGGGTTAATTGCTCTTTCTGTTTTACCCCAATTTTCTTAATTTTTTCCTGCTTCTATATCTCTATACTTAAAGTCAAAATGAAAATCATAAGACAAAGTGGGAACTTTTCCCCACAGATTGTTTCAAGGGGCATGTAGTTTAAAAGATTAAAAGTTGTTAAGACAGAAGGAAATCAGTTGAGCAACAATAAGCCATTATGAACTGTTAAAAATAGCCACATTAGAGATGCAATGGATTTATTTGACCAAAATACATGCATTTCACCCCAATAGTATTAGATACGAGAGTGAAGACCTAGCATAAAATTAATCTTAATGACTTTAGGAAAAGAACTCCAAAGTGTTGAGGGAAAAATGACTTTATAATATTTAAAAAAATAGACATAAAGATCTCCTTAATGAAACCTCTATAGGCTCCTTGGAGCACAAATAAATAATTAAAGTAGTTTGGGTAAGAGCTGACTTTGAGGGAATCAGAAACACATGGATTTGAGAAAAACTCCTTTAGGCCAAACTCATTAAAGGCTTTGCAAATGCAAAACATTTGAAAAACAGGGAATATGATGCAGAATCTAAAACAGCTCTGATTTTTCACTAGATTTAATTACCAAGGAGAAGGAATGCACATTTGCCCTTTATAATATCACCTTCCACAAAGTCTTTACATGATCATATGAAAAATTCTATTTACTTGTTACTGAAACCTTTATACATAATAGTTTTAAAACAATACAACAGTGAGACCCAATAGCCAAGTTATCATCCCTTCACTTTAGGAAACAAAGTAAGAAAACCTCACATCAATACAGTATAACACATAATGTTGATGGACGTGTTGTTGTTCACATGTCTTAATGTCAGAGCTTCCTAAGGTCTAGCAGAAGACTGTCATCTGGAGAGAAGAGGACACTGACTTGGCCCACGCAGTGCATGTAAATGAAACACGATTTTAAATTAAATTACTTGAAGACAGATTTTTAATAAATGAACCCAATTTGCATCTTCTTAATAATTTCAAGGATTTCTTCTCTGCATGTGTGTGTGTGTGTGTGTGTGTGTGTGTGTGTGTGAGAGAGAGAGAGAGAGAGAGAGAGAGAGAGAGAGAGAGAGAGAGAGGAGAGAGAGAGAGAGAGAGAGAGAGAGAGAGAGAGAGAGAGAGAGAGAGAGAGAGAACAATCTCGATATTTTCACTAAGGAGCTGACCACCTTGATTTCTGAGACAGACTCTCCCTGTGGCCTGGTACTTGCCCAGTAGACACAGGCTGACTGACTTGTGAGCTGCAAAGATATGCCTGCCTCTTTCTTCACAGAGCTGGGATTTGAAAGCATGTGTCGCCAAACAGTTTAATTACACAGATTCTGGAAACCTAACTTGAAACCTCACTGTTTGTGGGAAGCAGTTTATTAATTGAGGTATCTCCCTAGTCCCTTTGCTCTCATTTTTTTAATTTTTGCACTTCAGAACGTAAGGCATTTGAACCATTAAAAGCTGGTCGGCTTTTCTGTTCCCTATAACTGAGCTTCCTTAGTTAAATATGCATAGGGATGCAGAAAATGTCCACAAAGATGGAGAGCCATAAAAGTGTTTCCATTCCATTTAAACATGTATGGGAAATTTTTGCTGGATTTGTAACTCATACTCGTGATCAAGATTAAACGGAGTATAAGAGAAAAAGTTTGCATAGTTTGATCTTCTTTACAGATACATAAATGGAAAGAAACAGAGGGACATCAAACTTCTTGGCACAGCAGGTGGTGGTTCCGAGGGGATTTTCAATGTTACTTTTAGAACAACTCTATGTACAGAAACCATATTATGGAATCTGCACAAAGAACTGACAATATTCAGTAATACCTTCTAAGGGGAAAATTAAATAACCACAAAAATTAGGCAATAACAATAGTAACTCACTGAATTACGAAGGTAGATGTAAGGTGCATCTCCATGGTCACAAGATCTCTTCTGCAGGAGCCAAGTGTGAGGGAAAGAGATGCTTGCAGTAAGTAACTGTCACTAGCCCTGGGACTCGTCATGAGGAACACTGACAGATCTTCGCACAGTAATAGGAATATGAATAGGCACAAGAAAATTGCATCTCCAGTAAAATAAAATATTTATTTTTACACTAAATGCAGGGAAGAGAGGGACTCAAGATAGGGGGTTAGAGATCTGGCTGGAAAATCAGAGCAGGAGTAGAAATAGAGGGACAGACATAAAAGGACATTAAAGGATATATTTTTAGAGGGAATTAATGGCAATTTAGCTCATTCCAAAGCTGTAATTTTCTACTGAGAAGCTTGGGCATATCAAAATGCACAGCTCTACAGTGAATAATGGAAGAATTCAGTCTTTATTAATGGTGCAAGTGAGAGGATGGGAATCAGACTCTGACTTGATATCACTGTCACTCAGTAACACTGAGCAATGATTGCCTGTGTCCTCCTCCATTCGTGGTCAGGAGCAAAGGTTATCCTTTGGTACATGATCAAATCAGATGTAGAGAACATTCAGGGAAGTGTGAGGATCTCTATAGAGTAGCCCCGTCCAGAGCAATCGCACACTGGCAGAGCTCAGCAGTGGAGGGGTGTCAGTGCAGGTTCATTTTCATGGTCAGAAAGATATGAAAGAACATAATCTCGATTCTTAACATTTCATGTGCAAACAATCAGCTGAAATATGCACCAATGGGTAAATACTTTGTTTGTAGCAGCTTGTGTTAGTTGTGAGGAGAGTCATTATATGATCCTCACATACAATGTATTTGGCCATATCAGTCCCCACTATTACCTTTCTCAATGCCAACCCTCTCTTCCTGTTGCTTTCATGTCTTTTCCTCTTTCTTTCCACATATGAGATGAATATACAGTGAGTGTTTTTGTCACTATGACTCATCTCTCATAATTTGATAGTCTAAACTATCATCCACTTTTCTGCAAACAACATAATTTTCTTTTGGTTTGGCAGAATAAAACTATTTTATGTATAAATATTACACTTATTTTATCCATTCATTCATTGCTGGACACCTATAAAACAATTAACTTGAATTATAAAGAATATAAAAATGTGTTAATGAAGTAATTTTCTTGTTGTTATTGATGCTTTGATTGTTGTTTTCTGGAGAGGAGAGGCAGGACTCCACATGACAAGCAGAGCTAACTACATGGACTGAGGGGAAGAAAATTGCTTCTAAAAATTGTATGCTATTCATTTCTATAAACCTCCATTATTTCAGAATGTGATTGTGTAAGCTTTAATCCTCATTCATTAACTTGCTTTTTAAAATTATTTGTAATATATTTAAGATGAAATAAAAAAATACTATTGTCATTGTATTGTTATTTAAGTTCAAATCAACTTCATTAAGTCTTCAGCCGCCTGGCAGTAGGATCAGAATCCATCTCTGGTGCATGAGCAGGCTTTGTGAAGCCCACAACCTATGATGGGACACCTCCTGCACCCTTGAGGCAGGGAGAAGGACTTGGACTTGAATCTACTGAATGTGCCTCCACATAGGAGGCCTTGCCTTCTTATGGGGGGGAGTAGGGGGTGGGTTGGGAGGAGAGGTTGCGGGGGACGAGAGGAGGGATGAGGGGGATCTTCAATTGGTGTGTAAAATGAATGAAAAATTTCTTAATAAAATTGTATAAAAACTGAGTGTATTACAAATGAAAAATTAATTTCTATGAAATAATGATCATTAGGTTTAGTAGAAATAAGTGTGTGTGCATGTGTGTGTGTGTGTGTGTGTGTGTGTGTTTATGTGCATACACTTAAAGGCCTGAAGATAAGGCTACTGAGAGTAACAGGTGATCCCCTAGTTGATAATTTCTGTAGTGATTTGTCCGTTATGATCATCAACAAGTCATAAGAGAAGAGCATATAACATACTCATCCCAGACTGAGCAGTATAGAATATTTCAAATCATAATATTTTGCCATACACGTGAAGCCATGGTTTTCAGATAAAGAAGTTCTAACTTTCTGGACAGAACTAAATTTCTGTAAAGAATCAAACAACATGAAAGTAGGAAGTTTTAAAAAGGCATTACTTAGTCATTTACCCACCATAAACTCAACAATTACTTCAAGAAAGAGTAGAAAATGCATATTAAGTTATATCCTCGATGACCAAGGTGTCATTTGAACAACTAGCCTGCCAATTGCAACTGGGAAAACAGCAATAGAATTTGTTTTATTTTGGTCATGGAGATTATCAAAGCAGTTAAGATACTAATTTGTTTTGTAAAACTTTGTTTTGTTAAATAAGGTGCAGGTCCAATTCTGCACCTTATTCTCTATCACCTTCAAATTTCAAGCAGTGTAGAGCTTAGCAGAAATACACCTGAGAGCGAAGAGGCGGGTACCTTTCTAGTAACAGCGGACTGAAAGCACACCTAACTGACCTAATGACACACTGGTGATATTTACATATTAACAGGTAATCAATACTTTCCTCTTTTGTCATCTTGTATTCATTAGGAAATGCCCCCCCCAAAAAAAAAATAGGTCCTCAGGAGTCTAGAAGATTAATAGGCTATAGAAAATGTAATATTCCCTGGCATGTAATTACATGACAGCATCTGTAGGCTAAACTGAGTGATGACAGCCAGCTGCATGGTGGCATTCCTAGACCATTAAGGAAGTTAACTAAGAGTTTATATTGAGCTCATTCACTCAACATTCAGGTGATACAGTAACAATTACAGTTGAGCAATGATACTCTTAATGAATGTCTGTTTTCCTTACCTTACTATACATCAGTCATAACTCATGACCTAATCTTACTTTCAAATATAATTGTTATTTATTCATATATATATATAAATGTAATTATATGAATTGAATATGTGAAATTATAATCTGACATATTAAAAACACAGTGAGGTCATACTGATCCCCCGTAATTGCTTTGGTGATTCTCTCATAACTAAGATAAACAAAGTTGGTAAAGATTTTACCCTGTAAGTATATTGTCTCACTAAGAAATTTTTACATTTGTAAATCAGCTCTATACAGAGATTCTCAGTAAAACCAGGAAAGAGAAATTCACTTAGGTTACTGTGATAGCTTGAATATAATGGGCCCCCATAAGCTCATAGGGAGTGGCACTATTAAGATGTGTGGCTTTGTTGGAGTAAGTATGGCCTTGTTGGAGAAAGTATGTCACTGTGGAGGTGGGCTTTGAAGTCTCATATATGCTCAAGCCATGCCCAGTTTCAGACCACTTCTTATTGCCTGGTAGTCAAGATGTAGGACTCTCAGCTCCTTCTCCAGTACAATGTTTGCCTACATGCCATCGTGTAGCCCCATGATGATAATAGACTAAACCTCGGAAATTGTAAGCTATACCAATTAAATGTTATTCCTTCCTAAGAGTTGCTATAGTCATGATGTCTCTTCACAGCAATTGAAACCCTAACTAAGACAAAAGTTGGTACCAGGTGCTGGGGAAGTGCTGTGATAGGTCTGACCATGCTTTTCTTTAAAGGAATATAGACCTTGAGACTATGGATTAGAAAAGTAGTTGAATGCTTTAACTGCTGCTTAATGGGACATCCTAGTAGGAACATTAAAGACAGTGGTGCAGAGTGTAATTTGAACTGTGGGGGCCCTGAAACAAGAGGTTTCAGAAAGGAATGTTAATATACAGCTTAGAGACTAGTTTTGTGATATTTTGGCATAGAATGTAGCTTTTTTTTTTTTTGCATTTGTCCTAGGATTCTGCCTGAGGCTAAGATTAAGAGTCTTGATTTAATTCCATTGGCACAAGAAATAACCAAACAGCCTAGCATAGACACTACCATATGGTTATCAATGTAAACTCTAATGAAGATTTAACTTTTTTACTAAGAAACGTTTTATTCATTTTGCATACCAACCTCAGATTCCCCTCATCCTTCCTTCCTCTCTTACCAAGCTTTCCCCCTGAACCCACCCCGCCCATGCCCTCCTCTGAAAAGGTAAGGTGTAACGTGAATCTTAAAAGGTCTTATTAATAAAAACACTCAGGAACCAGAAATTGGGTGATTGCTGAAAGATCAGAGAAGCAGAACACACCACAGCTAACCTTACCTTGCCAACTTCCCAGCTGACCCTGTTTCCTCAAACTGGAAGCCTCTGAGTCCTCATTCAAATGGATCTCAGCTGAACTGCTATGAAAAGCCTAAAGTTTAAAAGCCTCTAGTTCCTGGTTTTCATGCCTTATATACCTTTCTGCTTCCTGCTATCACTTCCTGGGATTAAAGGCATGTATCTTTCCCAAGCAAGACATGAGATCTCAAGTGCTGGGATTATAGGTGTATGCTACCATGCCTGGCTCTGTTTACAGTGTGGCCTTGAACTCCCAGAGATTTGGAAGGATCTCTGCCTCCTGAAATTAAGGCGTGTGCTACAACTGCCTAACCTCTATGTTTAATATAGTGGCTGTTCTGTTCTCTGACACCCAGATAAGTTTATTGTGGTGCACAATGTATCAACCACAGTAAGGCCTCACATGGAGAGTTAGCAAAGCCTGGTACATTCAGTTGAGGAAGATCCAAGCCCCTCTCCACTGCATCAAGGCTATATAAGGTGTCCCAACATAAATAAGTAATGGGCTCCAAAAAGCCAGCTCATGTACCAGGGATAGATTCTGATCCCACTGCCAGGGGCCCATTGAAGAGACCCAAGCTACAAAATGGTCTAGCTTATGTAGAGGGCCTAGTCCAGTTCCATGTAGACTCCACAGCTGTTGGTCTAAAGTTCATGAGTTCCCACTATCTTGCTTCGGTTGTCTCTGTAGATTTTCCCATAATGATCTTGATGCCCCTTTCTCAGAGAATCCCTCTTCTCTCTCTTCAACTGGACTCCTGGAGTTTAGCCTGGTGTTTGGTTGTGGGTCTCTTCATTTGCTTCTATCAGTTACTGGATGAAGGCTCTATGATGACAATTAGGGTAGTCACCAATTTGATTACCTGGGTAGAGATTCTTCTGTTGAGAATTTTCTGTTTAGCTCTGCAGCCCATTTTTCAGTTGTATTGTTTGGCATTTTGATGTCTAGTTTCTTGAGTTCTTTATATATTTTGGAGATCAGCCCTCTGTCAGAAGTGGAGTTGGTAAAGATCTTTTCCCATTCTTTAGGCTGTCTCCTTGGCCTTACAGAAGCTTCTCAGTTTCAGGAGGTACGTTTATTAATTGTTGCTCTAAGTATCCATGCTACTGGCATTATATTTAGGAAGTAGTCTCCTGTGCCAAAGAATTCAAGGCTACTTCCTACTTTCTTCTATCAGATACAGTGTAACTGGCTTTATATTGAGGTCTTTGATCCACTTGAACTTGAGTTTTGTGAATAGTGGTAGATATGGATCTATTTGCAATCTTCTACATGGTGACATCCAGTTATGCCAGCACAATTTGTTGAAGATACTTTTTTCCCCATTGTACAGTTTTGGCTTCTTTGTCAAAAATCAGGTGTTCATAGGTGTATGGATTAATGTCAGGGTCTTCAATTTGATATCATTGGTCCACATGTCAGTTTTTATGTCAATGCCAAGCTGTTTTTAACTACTATACTCTATAGTAGAGCTTGAGGTCAGGGATGGTGATGCCTTTCAGAAGTTGCTTTATTGTACAGGATTGTTTTAGCTATCCCATTTTTTTTTTTGTTTGTTTGTTTGTTTTTGTTTTTTTCATATGAAGTTTAAAGTTGTTCTTTTGAGGTCTGTGAAGAATTGTGTTTGAAAGCTGCTGAAGCCAGGAATATGTCAGGGGTATCCCTAAATGGAGGCTTAGAGATGCCATTGCATGAAGCTGTGAAGTTGAAGGCTGGATTGCCTTGTAACCCCAAGATGTTGGCAATATCAGACTCAATAGATACCTGTGGTGGTATTGTGTTCCCTAAAATATTGTGCACCCTAATAAACTCATCTGGGTCAGAGACAGAACAGCCACTAGATACAAAGGCTAGAAAATGGTGGCACTCACACCTTTAATCCTAGCATTCCAGAGGTAGAAATCCCTCTGGAACTCTGTCAGTTCAAGGCCACATTGGAAACAGCCAGGACTGGTGACACACGCCTTTAATCCCAAGAAGTGAGCCTTTAATCCCAGGGAGTGATGGCAAAAGAGAAAGATATATAAGGCATGAAGACCAGAAACTAGAAGCATTTAGCTGGTTAAGCTTTCAGGCTTTCAAGCAGCAGTTCAGCTGAGAGCCATTGGGATGAGGACACAGAAGCTTCCAGTCTGAGGAAACAGGACCAGCTGAAGAACTGGAGAGGTGAGGTAGCTGTGGCTTGTTTTGCTTCTCTGATCTTCCAGCATTCACCCCAATAACTGGCCTCAGGTTTGATTTTATTAATAAGACTCTCCAAGATTCATGCTACAGATACCTGCCAAGGAAAGCTGCTAACAAGGAGTGGAGCCAGCCCAAGAGAAAGAAGTAGTTTGCCAGCTGGTTTTCAGTCTTGCTTTGGTCCAGTATTTCCTCACTATGCTTCTTTCCCTACTTTTTGGAATGGTCATGTATATCCTGTGCCATTATATGATGCAAAAATGTGATCTTTGTTTCGATTTTGATTTTATAGGGAATTGCAACTAAGAAATTGGATGAATCTCA
The DNA here is from genome assembly GCF_004664715.2 of Peromyscus leucopus. Lineage (NCBI taxonomy): Eukaryota > Metazoa > Chordata > Mammalia > Rodentia > Cricetidae > Peromyscus > Peromyscus leucopus. The sequence continues at coordinate 82,018,480 of NC_051069.1, forward strand.
AAAGAGACTTTGAACTTTGGACGTTTAAACATTATTGAGACTGTTTATAGACTATATGGGTTTTGAAGTTGAACTAAATGTATTTGCATTATGATATTGTTGTAAGCTTATGGGTGCCAGGGAGTAGAATGTGGTAGTTTGAAAGTAATTGTCCCCATAATCTCATAGGGAGTGGCACTATTAGGAGGTGTAGCTTTGTTGGAGTAGGTCTGGCCTTGTTGGAGGAAGTATGTCACTGTGGAGATGACTTTGAGGTCTCATATATGCTTAAGCCATGCCCAGTTTTTCAGACCACTTCCTGTTGCCTGAAGGTCAAGATGTAATACTCTTAGCTCATTCTCCAGCACCATGTCTGCCTGTGTAACACCATGTTGTACCATGATGATAATGGACTAAACCTCGGAAAATGTAAGCCACACCAATCAAATGTTTTTCTTTTATAAGAGTTGCCATGGTAATAGTGCCTCCTCATAGCAATAGAAACCCTGACTAAGACAGTTACCTTGATCTAGATGGGTTCTGTTTAAGCTAGTTTCTCTCTCTAGGCATAACCTATATATTTTCTAGGCATATGAGTTAATTTTTGAAATTAAATTACTTTTTGGAATTGACATTTGGAAATAAAATATCTTGCAAAAACAATATATTATAATAAAAGCTTATTTTTGATCATGGTATAAACTGATACAGCCAATCACATCAGCTGAGGTAGCTCTGTCCATGTTACTGAAACCCTGTGTCCTGGCTTATTCATATTTTCACCCCTCTGGAAGCAGAAAACTTGAGCTATACCAAAGAGAATACAACCTTCAAGACCTGCCCCCAGCCAGTCACTTACTGACAAGGTGAGGCCACAATCCCAAATGCTCTATAACCTCCTAAACAATGACACTGGATGGGGACCAAGTGTTCAAACATTTGAGCTGTGGGGCACATTCATATTCAAGCCATAGCACCACAGATCCAGATTTCACATTAATGTGTCACTAAACTGCCTGCCTCTGGAGAAGAAAAAATTCACCAAAACATTAACAAATCCATATTGTTTCAAAAATACTTCTTTCTAGAAAAGATGAAATGAATACTACCTTCTAATATTCATTAACAAGTCAAATATAACTTCTTTTTTGTTTATAAAAATGTATTTGCCTATTTTGAGGTGTGACTACATAGCCTGTTATGTAGCAATTGGACATGTTCCACCAACTCTCAGGAAGGATGACATCTCCCTTAATACATTTCTATTAAGTTCACTAAATTGTCAGCCTTGGAATTTCAGTATGGGATGGGATGCATCTTAAGTGAATCATTTCAGCCCACTTGTGGAGAGACAGCATCCCTCTTGAAGCATGGATGAGAATGTTCTCATCATTTCGCATACACGGATGTATTTGGTTCTAAAAATGAGACTCTATATAATAAGCAGTTCACTGGCTTGTCTTGTTCCCTACCCCCATCCACCCCTGGCTCCCACTGCCATAATGCTATACTGGGATTACTCTTACAAAGGTCTCCTATTTTATAATTTTGATGAATATAATCACTGTCATTTGAAAACATATTTTGAATGGCATAAATGAAAGGAATAAATGCAGGAATTTTCCTCAGTACATGATTTCTGGAAGCAGTTTCATTTCTAATCTCAGAACAAGAAGATGAGTGAGAGCATGTCACATTATTAGAAGTTTTTTTCCCCTCCAGGAAATTGGTGAAAATCACAATTTAATTTCTGGCATTTATTAATGTTACAATGATTTATTTAGGATTTTGAATCCTAAATCACAATCAAGGATATCTCCTTTTATTTGAAAACACAGTTGTTCATCTTTATAGCTTCACATCTCTACATAGGCAAGGGATTCTTTCTAATGAATGTCAAGAAAGCCAATTTCAATAAATAGTAAGTGTACATGTTTTTCAAAACTCAATTTGATATATGCACACACACTTATAGATTCTAGACTCTACGATTACACATTAAGCCTTTAGGTTCAGGGGATAAAACAAGAATAGAAATCAGTTGGCTGGCCAGGAGCCTCTAGCAACCTCCTATTGCCTCCCCTTTAAACTGGGTTTATAGTAGTATCATCATGCCCCGCTCACAGCACAGGGCCTCCTCATGCTTATTCAGTAAGCACTCTACTCACTGAGCCATCTCCCCAGTCCTCATACAGCTCCTTTGAATTATCCTTTAGTTCTTATATATTCAATAAAACTTAACTTTTGGACGCTTATATTATTATACTTGGAGCACTCATGTATCTGGTACTGCTTGATACAGTTTTAAATAAGGTTTCCAAGGTTTTAAAAAGGAGTTTAAATGAATTCTGAGTTAACATGCTGCTAGTAGAGTTGATTTTCCTGTCATGGTTGTGGCTAATGTATTTTCTTGCTTACAAAAACTTAACAATAGCTTCCTTGATTCTCTCAACTTTACAGCATCTAATAAACCTGACACCCCGCTCGCTGCACAAAACTAAGTAGACATTAATTTGAATATTATGTGCAACAAACATATCTATATATATCTCTATATGTTGCTGAGATATTTACTGGTGTTTTATAATACACAAGAGTAAATTCTTGTAAGAAGAATAAAATGGTATTCTGAATCAAGTATTATCCTTCAAATGGCATCTTTAGAAATTTTCAACTATAAACAAAAGCAGCCACTTGGTCAATCAGGGCCCAACATTTGCTAGTATGAGCCAATGAACCTCTTCCTTATGAGATTGAATGCCTTGTCAACCAGTTTGCCTCAAGACATTAGAAGACATAAAGTATGTCTCAGTGGTATATTTTGTTTTATGATAAATGGAAAATTTAAATAAACCTTGAAACATAAAGGTCTTTGGAGACAGATATTTCTTGTTAAAACTGTCTCTAAGTTCACCTTGAAACCCTCACAAGTAAATTCAGGACTTTGAAGTTTATATCATAAGATGTATTTAGTCTACAAAAGAAATGTCTAGTTAGTATTCATACAAAGCTGAAATTTGTTTCTTTATATAGAGAAGTAAAATAAAACTAGCAAGTTGTTAAAAGTTTCGTTTGATGGTTCACATTGTGTTTGGAACAGATAATTTACATGAACATCTATATAGAAAGGCACCAAGAGAAATATATAAATGAAACAATAAGTATATCTCAAAAATCAGTACAATAAATTTGTACTCAGAAGAGGTGAGTAGTAACACTAAGAGCAATTTTGACTAAGAGCTGTAGTGGAAATACCCAAAATGATATTCAAAGTTACTTCATTGACCAGAGATTACATACGGAGTTGGGTGATGTTTTCTTTTTAACCTCCGTTCCTTCCTCAAAGGATTAATATGCCCTCCCTAGATGTCCAAGGTGTAGATTATCCATGAACCTTATATTTATCACTTTGTACACAAACAGCTATTCTGAGTCTTTTAAAATACTACATAAATCCTAAACACAAACTGTGAAGATAATAGAAATTGTGCTGATATTGAAAAACACACTAATATTCTCCTTCAAAAATCTCTAAACTCTGAATGATATCAAAATCTCCCCTAAGTTTTATCACTACTCTGAATAGTTCTTTGGTCCTTTCTGGGGCAAGGGTCCTCTAAAATTGAAACTCATTTCTTATACTCAGCCCACCTCTACTTTCCCTGTCCAGGAAAACTATGAATAATACACAAGCTTCCATAATTTTTAGAAATGCATTTTGAGACATATGAATAACAGTTGCAGTTATAAAGTTATTGTAAAGCATGGTCTGTTTTGTTTGCCATTGCATATGATCACAAATGTTTTGGCCTCAATGAAAAATAGCCAAAGAACCTATAAAGCATATTCTCTATAAATGTCCTAGATGTTACCAGTGTTTTAGTTGATGAGGCCATTTATTCCCATATGCTAAGGGAATTTTGCAGAACTCTATTAAACTAATAAACAGAATATCAAATCCTTTGCATTCTATAGTGTAAGAACAGTGGATTCATGGATTCCAAGTCAATGATAATATCATTAATTCTGTAAAGATTTATCAGAATCTAATCTGTCTGCCAATTCCACTAAAAGTACTAGCTGTATATTTGCTTTTAATGACATTTCTTTATGATAGAATATCCAATATTATGCTATATTTTCAACAACTATGGATTACATTGGCTCTGTTCTTAATTTATAAAAGGAGTTTGGAGTTGTTTAAATTATCTAAAAGTCATTGGTATATTAAATGGCATGCAATGACAGTGTACTGCAAAGGAAAATTCAGAATATTAAAAACTAAATAACATAGCCATGTTTATTTTCAGTAAAATGTTTGAAGAATAATAACATTGCTGTTAGTTTATTTTGATTTAAGCTATTTCATGTAGATAATTTACTTTATTGCATTAAAATGAAGTTTTTTCATTAATATTTGATAGTTTAAAGCAAAATGTTGAACTATAATAATTAGAAAGAAATTAATCCTAAATCAGAGCCAGCAAAATGTAACAGCTGGTAAAGGTAATTGCAGCACCAGCAATTCAACAACCTGAATTCGGTCCAGGAAAGCCATATAAAGATGAAAGGAAATTGACTCCACAATGTTGTCCTGTGACCTCCATCTATGTCCCATGAGTGCTATCTCACTCACACACAGTAATAATGAAGTAATTAGTAAAAATTAATCTTAAGTCAGAGAAGAGTATATAAAAGTTATGCTTGAAAAATGACTCAGAATATTTACAATGCAGATTCACTAAATTAACAGTGATTATCTAAATAAACGACTTACAAAGACATGTAATTACATATAGTATATATATGTAAATTATATATATTTATGTATATCTATGTATAGTTGATTATCCTAAGTTTCATGATGTAGCAATGCTAGAATGCATATTTATTTTACATGTGATAAAACGGTCTGTATAAATTACTCCTATAGGTTCAAAGTGCTTGCTGCTGTTGCAAAACACTAGTTCAGTTCTCAGTACCCTGATGATGGAACTGTTGGTAATTCTAGTCCTGTGGGATCCAAGACCATCTTTTGTTCTCCACAGGCACAAGTAATACATATGATAATACATAAACTCACTTTTTATTTATGTAAGTATGTTTTTTTTTATTTTAAGCTATCATACTATTTAAAGGGGTTCCTTGTGGCATTTCAAACATACACATAATCATACTTTTTCTTGTTTATTCTCATCTCCAATGCCTTCCCCTGAGACCTTTGCCCCATTTCCTTCCCTTTTTTTCTTGTCACATGTAATGCATTACTCTCATCAAATAAACAATATTTGGAATATTTTCATTTTTGTGATTAATTTGAAATTGTGGTCTAACTATTTATGGTTTCTTCATTTGTAAAAATAGTTTGGAATAAAGAGATGACATCAATGTCATCCACTTATAGATTGCATTGTAGGAAAATAGTTTTTCATTAAATTAACTCAGAAAGCATTTTCGCTTTAATTAACTAATTTATCCTTGCTTTTGTCTAAATTAAGTCAAGTAATTTCATCTCCAGTTATATTCAAAATTAGATAGTCAAATTTGGAGTTAAGAAACATAGGTGCAGAATTTCAATGCATGTAATGAAAATATCTATACCTAATGATTTAAGCATTTATCTTAGTATTCAAAAAAGATCAATTTATGTCCATGAAAAATAGAGTAATAACAAGTAAAATGTGTTGAAACTGAGATCTTACACAATAGAGAAATCAACAAAATCAAAAGCTGATTATATGAACTGATTATTATAATTTATTAACCTCTAGACTAATGAAGAGAGTGAAACACTCAAACTGCTCATAAAACAGATAAAAACAGGATTTATTTTTACTAGATTGGTAGAACGAATAACATAAAATACTACGATGAGTTCAGTTTTCACAAGTGCCTTTATTTAGTGAAACTGGGCAAATTTCTTGAGGTTACAAACTATCAAAACTCATGAAGAAGAAAATGGGTAATATAAATTTCTAATAAATATTAAAAATTAGAAATAACTAATTCCAAGTAAAGAATTAAACCTAGATCATTCCCCCAATAAATTTTTAAAAACATTAAACAAATAATAGTATGTATTACCTGAATGTCCTCAGACACTAAATTAGAATCAATATCCTAGTTCTTTTGAGAGATTGCTATTCTCCTAATACCAAGAGTAAATAAAGCAACTAAAAGAAAACTTTTACAAAATACCAGTAATTGAATCCAACAATGGATAAAGAAAATCATCCAGCCTGACCTGGTACCATTCATTACAATACTCAAGCTAGTCTAATAATAACAAGGCATTGTAAGGAATATCAAAATACTGAGTAGGATGTCACAGGATCTCATTGATGACTGAAAAAATGGAAGGCATCTGATAAAGACGTACACCCATTATTGATGAGAAACCTGTGAGAAACTTGAAGAAGGAACTCTTCAATGTTATAAACTTCCTGCAAAAACAACAAATAGAATTACTGGACCTTTCCTCAACACACACACACACACACACACACACACACACACACACACACACACCAACAAGAAAATAGACTCACTTTACACTATCCCTAAACAAAATCCAATGAAAAACCTAGCTTGTGTGATGAGAAAGACAGAAGATGTCAAAGACAGTTTATTGACTGAGAAAAAAAGAAGAAAAACTTTACACTTTTACATATTTGTAATGAAGTCCTATGGCCTGCTAATATAGATATTAAAGAAGAAACTAATGTTTTTCTCAAACTGGTGTCTAACTAAAGCAATGAAGATCAATTCGAAAAATCAAAGCTGTGCAATAGTGGAAATAACGTTTTTAATGCAATATCTATTCAATGACCTATCTATTCAATGTAGTGCTTGAAGTTTTAGCTAGAGCAATAAGACAACTAAAGGAGAAGAAGCGGATACAAATTGGAAAGGCAGAAGTCTAAGTATCACTATTTGCAGATGATATTATAAAGTACATAAGCAACCCCAAAAATTCTACCAGGGAACTTCTACATCTGATAAACATCTTTGGCAAAGTGACAGGATACAAAATAAGCTAAAAAAATGAAATAAAATCAAGTAGCCCTCCTATATACAAATGATAAATGGTCCAAGAAATTAGGGAAACAAGACCTTTCACAATGGCCACAAATAATATAAAATATCTTCACTCTAACCAAGCAAGTGAAAGACCTGTATGGCAAGAACTTCAAGTCGTTGAAAAATGAAATTGAAGAAGATATCATAAAATGAAAACATATGCCATGGATCAATCAGATTAATATAGCAAAAATGGTGATCTTAACAAAAGCAATTGGCAGATTTGATGCAATTCCCATAAAAATTCCCACAAATCTATCTATCTATCTATCTATCTATCTATCTATCTATCTATCTATCTATCTATCTATCTATCTCTATTATACCACTAGGGCTATTGTGCAACTATGTTCATAGTAACTTATTCATAATAGCCAGAAAAAAAAACTAGATGTCCCTCAATTGATGAATGAATAAAGAAAATGTGGTACATTTAAACAATGGAGTGTTACACAGCTGTTAAAAACAATGATATTATGAAATTTGCTAGCAAATGGATGGAACTAGAAAATATTCTGAGTGAGAAAACCCAGGCCCGGAAAGACAAACATGGTATGTACTCACTTAAAGGCTGATATTGGCCATAACCATGCTACAATACATAGACAAAAAGAAGCTAAGTAACAAGGAAGGCTCAAGAGAAGACAATGAGTCTCACTGTGAAGGGAACATACAGTAGACATCACATGTAGATCTGGGAGGGAGTTGTCTGGACAGAGGCCTTGGGCATGGGAACAGAAGGCATTGGGTGAGGGGAGAATGGAGGAAGAGGGTATTGGGAAAGAAAATTAGAATCAGAGACATCTTTGGGATGAGCTAGAAACCTAGCACAATCAAAATTCCCAAGAATCTATAAGGTTACCCTAAAACTCCTAGAAATGGGGGATACATAGCCTGAACTGGCCATCTCCTGTAACCAGGCAAGACTTCCAGTGGAGAGCTTGAGACTCCAATCCAGCCACATAATCTTTGATCTACAATTTACAAATTTCCCTGCCTACAAGATATGCTGGGATAAATTAAAGGGGCACAGGCATTATGGGAATGATCAACCAATGTCTGATCCAGCTTGAAACCCATGCCATTAAAGGAAGCCCATCCTTGATACTGCCTAAAGGGCCAGAACCCAGAGGCTAGACTGCCCAGAGACATAGGATAGAACCAAACATGACTTGCAAAAAAAAAAAAATCAATGAAATGTGAGATGATTGCTAATAATATTCTGCTCTACTCATAAATTAGTACCTAAATTAATTGTCACTGGGGAGACTTCACCCAGCAGCAGATGGAAACAGATGCAGAGATCCATAGTCAAACCTTAGGCAGATCTTAAAGAATCCTGTGGAAGAGGGAGGGGTTTCTCAACCTTCCAAATGCTGTGACCCTTTAATACAGTTCCTCATGCTGTGGTGACTCCAACCATAAAATTATTTAATTGCTACTTCATAACTGTAATTTTGATATGAATTATAATATAAATATCTGACATAGGACCCAAAGGAGTTTGTGACCCACAGGTTGAGAAACTCTGCTCTGATTACTGTGTAGAAAGATGAAGGCCTTTGAGATATATCTAAAGGATCACTAACAAATGGTTGCTTTCCTAAGAACACTCTTTCTATGTGGATCACCTTATCATGTGAAGCTGATTTAATGACAGTGCCTTTCTTAGGGTATATCCAAATAGTCAATGAAAAAAGAAGCTAGATAACGAAACATGATGAGAATAAAGGGACTAATGTGATTATTTGTTCAATAAAATAAAAAAGGAGTTCTTTATTGATACATTTTACTTATGTACTTTAGTGTGTGGGGCAAGGAGGGTGCTTTACAAGAGTGTACATGTGGAAGTCATGGGATAATTTACGGGAGGTTTCTTCTTCCACTCTATGAGTTCTAGGGATGGGACTTTAGTCTTTACAAGCTGAGCCATCCTACCAGGCTTCGGATTGTTCTTGAAGAAGATATTTAAGTATGAAAATCTTTGAAAAGAGGTATCCCTTGAAATTTGATACAATGTTTATGTAAAATGAATCAGCTTTTTTAAAAAATAATTCTCATAGGTTTCTCATGGTTTCCTTTTTAATATATGAAAAAGAAAAAGAAATGGTTTTGTGACCTGGTCCCATGTAACAGGAATCTTAGAGAGTCTTAATAAAATCAAACCCAGGGCCAGTTATTGGGGTGAATGCTAGATGTTCAGAGAGACGGAGCAAGCCACAGCTAACCTCACCTGGCCAACTTCTCAGCTGGTCTTGTTTCCTCAGACTGGAAGCCTCCGTGTCCTCATATCCGAATGGCTCTCAACTAAACTGTGCTGCTAGAAGCCTGAAAGCTTAACCAGCCAAATGCTTCTAGTTTCTAGCCCTCATGCCTTATATACCTTTCTGCTTTCTACCACCACTCCCTGGGATTAAAGGCGTGTGTCACCTTGTCTGGCCGTTTCCAATGTGGCCTTGAACTCACATAGATCAAGAGAGATTTCTACCTCTGGAATGCTAGGATTAAAGGTTTGAGTGCCACCATTTTCTAGCCTTTGTATCTAGTGGCTGTCTGTTCTCTGACTCCAAATAAAATTATTAGGGTACACAATATTTTGGGAAACACAATACCATAACAGTCCCACAGTTTGTAACCAGTTGTAACCTTTAGATAAACTTAGGAAGGAGGACAGAATGTTCTGAAAAGAGCATCGAAGTGATTCATTCTGGGAGAAAGTGAGAGGACAGGGAAGATCAGGAGGATCAGATAAGAAAGAGTTTATTTTGGTTTTTTTTTTATTATTTATTTATTTAATTTTGAGGATAATGGAACAATAGTCCATGCTAGTAATTCAATTATATTTTATGAATGGTGGTGGGAACTGAAATTCCAAATGGTACAAGTCTCATTACCCCTACAGGCTGATCTGATGTGGAATCAATCAGGGGCACTGAATCAGATTTTAGAGTTGTAAAGCCAATTTGTGCTTTTATCATTTCACAGATGAAAATTTGGATCATAAATTCCCTTTGTTGCCTGTGATCCCCTTTAGTGAATCTCCTCACTAATTATAAATCAGAAAGTGTTACATATACATCAGCTGAGCCATATTGTAAACAGTTTTCAAAACTATCCCTTTCTGAGGCCCTAAGCCATTTAAAACTCTGTTCAGAATCAAAAGACATGAAGTCAATTTTCCATCCTATAAATTCTGACCTAAATTTTCAGATTGTCAAATCTGCCTCCACATCTTTTCCCAAAACTCTGATACCTTACTATCACCAGTAAAGCAAAGTTAATCTCAAAAGCCTTTTAGGAGTACATTTTATTGTTTAAAAACAAGCCTTACTGAAATACACTTCGATGTATAAACAACTGCACATGTTTAATGTATGTAACTTGAAGATTTCAGTATGTAAACATCCATGATACTATCAACACAATTCAAAAAGTAGACATAACCACCATCTCCCAAAATTCCTTGTTTTCCTTTGTTTTTGTTCTGTGACAAGAATATTTATCAGGAAATGTAATATCAACAAGTTTTAAGTGCACAACAGTCTCGGTCATACTAAATAACTAAGTTCTAAAGGCCTGTGAAAGAGACACAAATAGTATATTGTCCTTAATACATAAACAAATACAGACACTTTAGCATGTAGCATTATTGTCTAAATCTAAACAATTAAAAATTTAAATCACAATGTTGCATTTAGGTATTTGACTTGCTTTAAAGGCACAATCAAACTTAGGTCTCTCATGGTTTCTTTTTTAATATATGAAAAAGAATAGGAGACCATGGTAAATGAAGACCACATGAGAAAAGGAAGAAACAAAGTACTAGAGAGGCCCATAGAAATCCACAAAGATACCCCCACAATAGACCAATGGCAATGGTTGAGAGACAGCTGGAACCGACCTACTCTGATGACGGGATGGCCAAACACCCTAATAGTCCTGCCAGAAACCCCATCCAATGACTGAGGGATCTGGATGCAGAGATCCACGGCTAGGCCCCGGGTAGAGCTCCAGGAGTCTAATTAGTGAGAAAGAGGAGGGTTTATATGAGCAATAATTGTTGAAACCAAGGTTGGATAAAGCACAGGGACAAGTAGCCAAACCAATGGAAACACATGAACTATGAACCAAAGGCTGAGGAGCCCCCAACTGGATCAGGCCCTCTGAATAGGTGAGACAGTTGATTGGTTTGATCTGTTTGGGAGGCATCTAGGCAGTGGTACCAGGTCCTGTACTCATTGCATGAGTTGGCTGTTTGAAACCTGGAGCTTATGCAGGGACACATGGCTCAGTCTGGGAGGAGGAGACTGGACCTGCCTGGACTGAGTCTACCAGGTTGATCTCAGTCCTTGGGGGAGGCTTTGCCCTGGAGGAAGTGGGAATGTGGGATGGGCTGGGGGGAAGGGGAGGGGGCAGGAGGGGAGAGAACAAGGGAATCTGTGGCTGATATGTAGAACTGAATGGTATTGTAAAATAAAATAAAAGGAAAAAAAGAGAAAGAAAGAAAAAGAAATGGTTCTGTGGCCTGGTCCCACAGTATGGAACCAGTTGTAACCTTTAGATAAACTTAAGAAGGAGGACAGAATGTTCTGGAAAGGTCACCTAAGTGATGCATTCTGGGAGAAAGTGAGAGGACAGGGAAGATCAGGAGGATCAGGTAAGTAGCTTTGTCATATCAATATTTTAGGTTAAATTTTTGAGATTTCTACTAAGTACCACATTTTTTTCTTTGATTCTTCTCTCATATGTAGACAAATTTCTAAATGGTCATATTCAATAAAAAACACATGGAGCCAAATATAGGGGTGAAAGCCTTAGAGACAGGGAAATAGGAATAGCCACCAGCCAACCTTACCTCACCAGCTCTGCAGCTTCCAAATGTGAGCTACTTCCTGTCTACTCACATCTTTATGTGCCTTGCTTTTCTGCCCTCTCATTGGCTCTTAGCCCACCTACCTCACTTTCTTGTCACTGCCTGTCTGTACAGACCTCCAGGTCTCTATGGTTGGTACTGGGATTAAAGGTGTGTGTCATCACGCTTGGCTTTGTTTCCTAGTATGATCTGGAATACACAGAGACCCTGCCTGCCAAGTGATCAGATTAGGACATGTGCTACCACTGCCTGATTTTTGTGTTTACTTTAAAGTGGCTTGCTATTTCTTCTGATCTCCAGGCAAACTTTATTTATTAACATACAAATAAAATATCACCTCTCCTCTCCCCCAGATCTGTTTTCCAGTTGTGTTTAATACTATCCAGGGACTCAGCGCTGTCCTGAAACTGGAAACAAACTAGATATTCCTCATTTGAAGAATGGATAGAGAAAATAGAGTATTACTCAGCTGTTAAAAATAATGGCTCATGAAATATTCAGGGAAATGGATGGAACTAGAAAAGATCATCCTGAGTTAGGTAACCCAGACCCAGAAAGTAAAGTCAAACCTGGTATGTACTCACTTATAGGTGGATATTAGCCATAAAGAAAAGGAAAAAACATGCTATAATTCACAGACCCAGAGAGCGTAAGCAACAAGGAGGGTTCAAGGAGGGATGCATGCATATCCCTGTTTCGGTCAAATAGGATAGATTTTGCAGGTAGACTGGGGGCAGGAAGGAATGGAATCAGGAGGAATTAGGCAGGGAGTGGGAGGGACAGAGGGAGAGAGTACTGGAGAGGTGACTGAAATTGGGAGGACACTTGAGAGGCAATATAGAAACCTAGTGCAGTGGGAACTCCATGGAATCTATAGGAGTGACCTTAGCAAAGATATCTAGTGACAGGGGCTGTAGAATCTGAACTGGCCATCTTCTCTAACCAGGTAAGGCTCCCAGCCATGGTACTGGTATATCAACACAGCCATAAAAACTTTGACCCACAATCTGTCCTGCCTGCAAGATGTGTTGGGGTAATAGTGATGCAGAACTTGTGGGAGTGGCCAACCAATGACTGCTCCAACTTGAGGCCCATGCTGTGAGAGGGAGCCCCTACCTGACACTGCCTGGAGGGTCGCATTTATAAAGGATCTTGTGAAAACCAGAGTGGATTTCACAGAATGCATTTCATTGAAAAGTTGCTTCACAAGAAATCACCAATCTACAAAAAATGCAACCACCATTTCCATCACAGAGACAGAAAATGTTCTTTTTATATCCCCAAGTTACATAGTACGATATTTTCCAAATCTCTTGTCTCACTTAGGAACAATGAAAGACACTCTGACATTGCCACAAAGGACCTCAGCAGTACTGTCTCCTTCTGTAGTTAATGCATGTGTGAATGTACATCTTTTTCATACCTGTGTGTAAAACTATGGTAGACCAAGGCTGCCAAGGAACATCTGTCCTTTGTTTACAATATTCAGTCTGCAGTGGCAGCCAAGGACTATTAAACATCTGCAAACCTTCCCCTTTCTCAATTTCTTCCTCTAAAAATCAAATCATAGTCTGCCTATTCAAATCACATACACACACTGACATGTATTTTTAGAACTTCCATCTAAAATAGTGATATATTCCAATGATACTATTTTCATCCTTGAGTAAAGGAGTAGAAACAACCTCTATGCTACAATTAAGCTCTGCAATAACAGGACATCAATGGGGAAACAAGCAGACTATGTAGCTCTCTCTTATCCCATAGGACAGGAATGAGAGACAAAAAGTTGTAGATTGACTGGAGACAAGTCACAGGTTTTTGCCTCTCAGAAGAGCAGAACATGCAATAAACAGGTAGAAAATGGGTGGGACTTAGAAACATTCTCTGTGCATGTTAGGCCAATCTGGAAACAGTTACATTCAACAATGTTTGTTCACCTACTGGATTTAGGCAGAAAGATGAAGTAAACATAATTAATTTGAGTGTAAGACATTATAAATGTCCATATTTCAATTGAATCCAACCAAAACTCTTTTTAAGGATAAAATTCTTTACACTGTAGCCTGTTTTACTGTCTAGTTCTGTATCCAGTTACTTTGTCCTCATGAATCACATGGGTCATCATTGAACAACAGTACCACTACCTACTGCAGCTGTCTCAAAAGAAGCAGCTCTTACATCAAAGGGATAAATGAAATGTCTCATTCTAGAGTCAAATACACATGAGCATGGCCCATATACACATTTTTTAAGTTCCCCTAAATAGCATGTTTCAATAAGGAAAGCATTCCATGAACTTTCTGTGTAGAGTAACACAACCAAGAAGGCCAAAATAATATATCCAGCCTGGTGAAGATAGGGATGCTAAGGAGACACAAGTGTCTCTCCATCTCACTACTGAAACAATGGACCTCCCCAAATACGGGAATTTCCCTGTCTTACATTGGGAAAAACAAAAAGCCACCATGTAGAGGCAGCACTTATCTCTGGGAAAGATTCCACGCAGTTCTAATCACTCCTCAGACCATGTTACAGGATGAGAATGAGACTCAAGCTTTGATGGGCCTACAGTGGGCAGGGCCACACCTTGGCCAGGACTGCTTAGATGTGCACATCCTTGGCCCGCTATTTCAACTTTAACTTCACTTCAGGAACCAAAGATCTGCTAGATTGGGGGATCACTGGATCACTGTGTGTCTGCTTCCCTCTTCCCAATGTGGCCACATTGAATCTCTCCCTTTTCTGCTTTCCAATATTAACTTTGCCTTTTTGATTAGATTACTGAGGACAGGTGGGCAAACCTAGCTTGGGGCAGAGGTTGCGATCACAAAGTTCAGTAACAATGTTTTAAGTTCATGGGTGTCTGCATGAGGTAGGCAGGTTGTAGAAAAGAAGACAGAATTTTTGCTAGAGGTCATAAATGCTGTTTGACAGCGTTCTTATCCTCTCTATGCTCCGGAACTAGGAGTCTGTTCATACATCCCAAAAGATGCACATGATGGTCACAAAAGTTGTTAGGTCAAGTACAGAGGAGGGCAAAACTGTCTACTAAGAGCACTAAAGATGGCCCAAGATAATTTTTGTTCTAGACCTGCAAACATCCCCATCTTTCCACTTGAGTCAAATTGTAATAAGTCAACCTATCTTTGCATGCACAAAATCAGGAATTCTCATTCACATTCCTCTGTTAGGGTATCCTACCTGGTGCTACTTCCTAGCCTACCTCAGGGTGGCCACTTGCAACACTTGTACCTTTAAGTTCTCTCTTCATGCACTATATATTAAACAGGATTTCCTTTAAGCTTTTATCATCTGCTGCAAACATGTCCCCTCCTTTCATGGCATTTGCTTGGGCATGCATGCAGCCATGACATGGCACCTAAGATTAGGGACTGTTCGTTCATCATTTTGTCTCCTAGCAAGAAAGTATTGACAATGAATAGTTAAACTGTAGAAGCAGGAGTAGGAGAGTTTACTTGCTTCTATTGCAAAAGAGAGAAGAGACACTTGTTCTTTGAATCCTCATTGACATATTGTGTTAACAGAATTTTAAGTCTCTCTCTCTCTCTCTGTCTCTGTCTCCTTCTTTCTCTCTCTCTCTCTCACACACTCAAAATATGTGGGAAATCTTCTCTGTTTTATAAACCACACCCAGACCAGGTCTAGCCCGCCTTCTTATTCATGTTTCCCTGCAGCTGCCATGAAGCAGGTTATACTAACAATTTTAAAAGTTACAGAGCCAGACATAAACAGATAATTAAATATTGAAGCATATTTCCCTACTAATGATAAATATATGTTCCTACCATAACTCTAGATATAACTTGGATTAAAATGGCTAATTGCACTATAAAAAGCCCATCAATGATATAGGTTTAATTATATTTATAAAATGTATATTTTAGTCTAATGCCCAAATAATAGATGGTTAGAAAAGCATAAGTATTTGTTTTCTAGGTATTAGGCAATATATTTATTAATGTTATAGTTAGGTAGAATTTTAAAGGAAACAATGAATGTGGCCTCAGGAACACTCATTTTTTTCCTTTCAATAATCCCAGAAGAAAACAAGAAACTATACCCAAAACAGAAAAGGAAAATATCTGTGCATGTAACTGTAGGGAGCCTGGCATTTCAATTTTCTTCTCTTTAGTTACAATTTATACCCTCATTTACAATGTAGTATGAGAATCAGAAGACTTATCACAGGGGAGCTCATTAAAAACACTCACTTGTGGGCTGCATGTTGCAGCTCTGACAAACTGATTCAGAAGTTGTGTAGTAACATGTTCCTGAAGAGATTTTTGTCTACCATTTTAGAGTATGGTCTACTGTAGTAGAACAGGCCTGTCCTACTACAATCTACAAGTTAGATAATGAGTCTTCTACCCTCAGCCTTCAAATTACACCTTCACCTTAAAGAATATGATAGTGATCTGAAATCACTTCCCCTTTTTATCATAAAACCAAAAGCACTAGGTCTATTTCTCAGACATACACACATCTTTAGGGTGTGTGTGTGTGTGTGTGTGTGTGTGTGTGTGTGTGTGTGTGCGCGCACTGTCTCACCACAGAATTTAACCTGTTTAACTGTTGCCAGTAAATGTGGATGACACATTCATTGGAGTATTCATCAGACTAATCTTAAGTCATCTTAAACACAACCTATTCTGTTAGTGCAGAGCAATGCTCCCATCAGCAATCCATAACAGAGGCACATGGCAGTAAAAGGAAGTACACATGGCTGCATTTCTTACCAAACAACACCACATACACTCAGCTTTGCTACCATCCATTACCATCTACTGAAAGAAAATGCTTCTTTGATGAAGGCTGAATGATGCACTGAACTATAGGCTTAGCAATATGTCATTAGAAGTTAGCAGTTCTAACACTGTACAAAGTTTAAGGTTCAGTGTATCTTCTGCAACTAAGGTCCCTTTCTCAAGTCTGAGATACTTCAGTAAAAGTAAGATTCTGTGAAACAGGTTCAGAAAGACATGTTCCTGCTTCTTTGACCACACTCATAGTCTACTAATTTCTTTTTGCCTCAGTGTCGTCTATATGAAAGTACCCTGCTTTGTAAAAATTAAAGAACAAGTACATATTCTTTGAAATATATAAGATTGCATGCTAATTAAAGTATTTAAAAACATGTTTTTCATCTTTGAGAATGGGAGTCAATTGCCACTGACAGGATCATAAAGAAGAGTATACAATGGATACCCTTTGAGTTCATTGAGTATGACAGTTCTCAGGAATGTCTTCAGAAACTCAGTCAAGATTTTTAAACATATTTTCAAAACAGAGAGGGAAAAGGAAGGTATACAAATTCAGTTTCTTGTTGTTGACAGTTTGTACTTACCATTTCTTAAAAATAAAAGCAAGCCAGGAAGCCAGCACCAACAGACAAGATCAGAGACAATGAAGCACATGTGTGAAATATCATAATTTCTCATTTGAAATCCCATCTTAGAACTAGAAGAAATTTAAGACAAACTGAAATTAACATACATTTATTGTCACCAAACGCAAGCACAAAATTGTAGAGGGATTCCTCTCTACTGCCTCTCTCATTTTTGGTAGAGAAGACTCAGATAACAAAGGGGCATAGATAACTGCATTTAAACGGATATGGTTCTTATAATAAGCCTTGCTGCCATTGTATTAATAATGTAAGTTATGTCACACTATCTTGAAAGCTGGTGAGATGGCTCAGTTGATTGGTTGTTCACTACACAAGCAGAGAGACCTGAGTTTGACTCCTACAGCCTATGTAAAAAGTTGGATAGAGCAGCCAGGCCTGTCAATCTAATACTGTGGGAGAGATAATATAGAAAGATAATTGAAATCTAACACTGGCCTACACACACACACACACACACACACACACACACACACTTCAGAACTTCAAGGCTTGTGATATAGATGGTGCACTTGCCTCCCCTCAACAATGATACTTTCAATCTTAACACTGGGCTTGGCAGGGCATGAGATACTCAGAACAGCAATTCAAGAGGTCTTTGTATGTGGAATTCACATCTTCCACTGTGGACTGGGTTTTTGTTTTTACTATACCAAAAGATGTCTCTAATTTCATGAGATGTACAGCAATTAACACACCTCTTCCAAACTTCTTTTGAAGTACATCTACTTTTAAAGAAATTTAAAATCTATACAATTCTTTTTCTGCATGAAATTAATGCAATTAAATTTTGATTATTCTTTATTTTAGTTACTGGAACATCTGATGTGTATTGGAACAGAAACCACCTGTTTCCATAGATGCATTCTGTTTCTCCAAGCCATTGTATCATGAGTCAAAGAAGTAAGTACTGCATCACAATGGATGAGTTTCCATCAACAAATTCAGCTGAAGAGATGTTGTAGATACCCTATTTTCAGAATTAATGTTTCAAATGTGCCATTTTCATTGCAAAGCCACTTCAGAATTGTATCACTCACAAGAGTGGCATCTTTTAAGACTGATGAACTTCTATTTTTAGTTTCTTATATGCATTTAAAAGTTGGCAACATTTTCAAACCCAATTTCTATCTGAGAAATCTGATACAGAATGCATATTTCCAAGAGTAATGCTTCCTTTGCAAGTTCAGTATCAAAGTCCATATTGTATAGTCTGTTTTCTGAATATGAAACACCTTACAAATTTATGAGATGCTTTGGCTGTCCTAGATAATACCATAAGAAGATGTAGTAACCCCTGCTATGTAATAAATTTGAATGCTCAGGATAGTTTTGTACTAGCCTAAGTATAATTCATCATTATCCCAACTCTCCACTTTCTCCAATTTATGTGCATTCTGGTGCTACGAACAAGGTGATGGAGTGCCTATTTCTTAGAACATAACAAACCAACATAAAATTTTCTAAAGCTACAAATGTATTTACAAAAACATATAAATCATTGCCTGTCAAAGATTAAGGCTAATTTAAGCTCACTATCTGGAAACACTTAAAGACTTTTTTCTCTTTCACTCACTGCTTGTTAAATTAGTTGCCTTGTTAATGAAGTTTAATCATTTATTACTCAGGGCTATAAAATGGTCTATGTAGCAATAGCTTTAAAGTCTGAAGCACAGAATAGAATAGAAACACCTTTCAATTCTACCATTTAGAATCTGCAAACATATTTTAAAAGATGACTTTTAAATGATGTTATGACTAGTCGGTGGGTTTTTTGTTTTGTTTTATTTTTGTTTCTTTTCATGTCTAACATTGTTGGGGCATTTGGTACTGTGAGTGGGTTATTAATTAGTTTCTGTAAATTCCAAAACTTTGAATGTGCAGTAGCATCATATTCATTGTGAGTTTGTCGTTGTTTTCTTATTGTCACATTTCCTTTGAGAAAAGAAGCATTTGTTTTGTTCATTATTAGTGAGTTTCAAATAGAAACTTAGCATGGGTGATTGATTTTAATGATGTACATTTAAAACCTAAGACTATGTGCCATGCTGAATCTTTGATGCCATTATCTTCTCATACTTACCCAAGCGTATTGTTTGAGTTTTATGGTAATGACAAACATGCATCTGACTTTCACATTTATTCATTTATCCATCAAATCATTCCTTCACTCATTTTATTTTACCATGAGGTAAGAATGTAATTGCTATGATATGTCAGCACTTTGTAAGGACGTTGTTCTCACGCCATTGGTGCCTGTAGGGAGGGTAGCAGACAGTACGATTCTGGTCTCTCCATCTGTTCTGAGTTGTGAAGAAGTATACAACAAAACGATAGATGAACTTTCCAGAAAAAAAAAAAAGATGGCAAATAGGAAAAAAGCTATGTTTTATTTGGGCAGGAACTAGTAGGTGAAGCCCACATTTAGGGTGAGTCTGAGTCTTCCTGCTCAATAATCTGATCAAGAAAATCCATCATCCAGCAGCTGTTATGTGTTAGCTGATACTAAATGTACTTGAATTAAAAACCAAGATTTGTTTACTAGCTACCCCTTGTCCACTTGACACACAACTGTATCTTATGTAACTCTTAGTTTCCAAACAAAAATAGTAATGTCATAATTCCATAAACAAGTTATAATTATCCCACATACAACCTCAAGTGTATTATATAATTTAAATTGTACAGCAAAGTCTCTGGAGGAATATGTAGTTTTGCAAATCTTACATATCTTAATAATGATAGCAGAAATCTACACTTAACCATTAATGCTATTTCAATTGATGTTATACTACACAAAAATAGAAAAATAGAAAACTCAAATCCTCCCTTAATAAGTGTATGTATTCAGTGTGTATGTGTGTATATGTGATTGCTGTGTGTTGTGTGTGTGTGAGTGTGTGTGTTTGCTGTGTGGTGTGTGTGTGTGTGTGTGTGTGTGTGTGTGTGTGTGTGTGTGTGTGCTGGTATTGTGTTCCTAATAAAATGCGACAGAATCATTTCCATTGCAATTCTTGTTTCTATAACTGGTCACATGGCCATAGGTGATATTTAAAATTGCCTTCCTTTACTACTGTTTCTCCCAACCTCTAACAGCACCTAACCAGGTTTTTCTTCTTTCTCTAGAAGTTGACCCAGACCTTCACCCTTGAAGGGTCTGAGATCTTTGTTATTATACCTTCCTTGTTTTCTGTTTGTTTGTTTGTTTTTTGTTGTTTTGTTTTGTTTTTTCCTCCCTATTGGCTTTATCCACATAGCATAGTAACACAAAGAGACTCCCTAAAGCATCTCCTGCATTCCAGACATAATCTTCTTTATTTCCATACTCCAGACCTCCAAGCAATTTCCACCTAACTGGTACTATAACTATGGGTTCAAAAAAAAAAAATAAAGGCCATTTTACCATTTTATCAAGCAAGCTGCTCCAGAATGGTGGGAAACATATCGAAGACAGTGAATTGTATGAGCATGGGCCTGGTCTTGCACTTATTTCGGTGTGGTGAGTCCCCTGGTCAAAAACAATACTGTGTGGAATATCATGATGGTAGGTAAGGCAAACTGTATGATCAAGGATGATTGATTTTGCAGAAATATTACATGCAGGGAAGGAAAAATCCATCATCAGAATAAGAATCTATTTCAGTAAGAGCATGTTTTGCCCTTGCCATGATGGAAGTGATCTAAAGCAGTGAACCTGTCACCGTGTCACTGTATGGTCACCTTTGTAAATAGTACTGTGTTGGGAGCTCAGTGTTGGCTTCTGTGCTGACAAATCAGCCATTCAGCAGTAGCTTTAGCCAGGACAACATTGCTGAGTTAAATTCCATGTAATCAAGCACAGGCATAACATCCATCTCTGCCACCATGGCCACTGTGTTGTTAGGATTATTGGGCAATGACAGGGATTACAGAAGTACTTGAGCATCCACATAAAGGGTCAACCTATTTACTTGATTACTGAACTCTTCCTCCCTTGGTGTCACCTTTTAATAAGCTTTTGCATGAGACATAAGTATGTCAATGTCTTTTGCCCATTTTTCCTCAAATATCTTTCTCACCATTTTTACATTCATGTTCATTTGAAGTCATCCAATTCTTAGCTACAGCCCATAATTCAGTGTGTAATTGTACTGGTTCCATTTCTTTTCCTAAGGAAACTGTATGACCACATGTGCCACCTGAAGTTCTACCCATTATGAATAATATCCATTATGTTTGTCCCAGAAAGGGGTTGTAATGCTACAACTCTCCACTTCTGGATAGTGCCTGCATATCATGCAGAATCATCAGTAAACCAGTCCCTAGTCTTTTCTTTCTCAAATTGTTATGAGATATCCATTAAGGCAATAGATACAAGCTTGGGGATAGAAGACATTGTAATAGGAATAGAAACCCTAAGCATTTGGGCATCTTCATGAAATTGCTTATGTCCCCAGGCTAGTCAGCCCCATCCTGTATATAACTTCCATTTGATAATGTAATGATGCTGTACACAACCTACTTTATGACTTGGTGGGTCATTAAACACCCAGCTCATAATGGACAGCTTAGATTGCATGGCAACTTGGTGGCCAATTGTCAAAGTTCAGTTTCCATTAAGGCCAGGAACTCTCTCTCAAAGGGAGAATAGTTGTTTTCAAATAATTGGAGGGTCTTGATCTAAAATCACTGGGATTTTTGTGGGAATCACCTTTCCTTTCAAAGTCTTCCAAGACCTCAAACAACATCCTTAGCTGCCATTGGAACCTCAGGTAATATTGGGTCTGTTGAATAATATGCTAGAAGTGGTAGAGCAGCCTGGACAGTAACCTGCAGCTGCTTACGAGCCCTACCCTGTTCCAGGCCCTACTCAATACTAATAGCTTTCCAAATTTCTTAGTATACAGGCTGGAGTAACACCATACTTGAATGAGGAATATGCTTCTTCCAGAATCCAAATATGCCTACTAAGTGTTGTTCTTTCTTGGTAGAGGAATGGGCCAGGTGAAGCAACTTATCTTCTACCTCAGAAAGAATATGCCACTGGCTTCCTAGACATTTGAGTGGGGTAGAATGACCTTGAGATTGAGCTTGGTTCATTTCTCATCCTCTGATGTGTATATTTTTTGACAAAAGTTCAAATTGTTTGCTGTTTCCTGCTCACTTGAACCAATTAGCATCACATCATCAATATTGTTGACAAGTGTAATATTTTGTGGAAAAGAGATGCAGACAATAAAAATCCTTGCAAACTAAGTCATGACAGATTCGATCCCTTTCAAGCTAAGTCATGACATGGGGATGAAGAATTAATATACCCTTGAGGTACAATAGTAGAGGTGTACTGATCACCTTTCCAGCTGAAAGCAAATTGCTTCTGGTAGACCATATTGACTGGTATAGAGACAGAGAAAGAAAAACTATTTTCTAGATAAATTAATGTATACCAGGTATCATGAGATGAGTTAGTCTGATCAAGGACACCTATTTTGTACAGGAGCTATAAGTGGGGTCACTACTTGATTGAGTTTGGGACAGTCAACTTTATTCTCCATGATCCACTTGTCTTCACACCTTTTGCATCTTTCAAGTCCTTAACAGCAGCACTGATCTCTGTAATGTCTCCTGTGATACAGTAATGACATTGGTTATCTATTTTCTCTGGTAGATCCTACTCTAATGGCTTCCAATTTGCCTTTCCAACTATAATTTTTTTTTTCATTCAAGTATTTTTGAGTCTATAAATGGTTTAACTTTGGAAATTGGCTGTTAGACAGGGATTCCCTACCAATATTAACCAGGATAGCCTTTCTTTCCTTTGTTCTATAGTTTTTATGCTTACACGAAGTGAGCAAAAACTTAGTGAGTTTATTTACTTAAATTCCCAGAAAACTGTGATTGATTAGCTAGTACCTAAGGTTCATATGGGAGTCATGCCATTTTAGAATCTGCTTATTGAAAATGATACTCAACTTGACTTTGGCAGCACAGTGCTTCAACATGGCTGTTACTTAGGGGCCCAATTAAACACATTATATTTAATTGACCCAATTCAGTAGCAGGATCCTAAGTTCTCACATAAGGAGAGGAGCAACTGCAAAACTTTTCAAATGTTCTAGTGTCCCTCTCAATATTTTACATCTTATAGTACTAGTGAATGGTATGATTTTTGAGCTTTTCCATTGTGGACTACTCTTGATACCACAATCTGTATTAGTCAGGGGTCTCTAACAGAACAGAACTAATAATGTGGATATATATCTCAAAAAGATAACAGTTATCTTGGCTTTCAAGATACACTGTTGGTAGTACAATGGTTGTCTTACACTGAAGAAACTGAAAATCTTGTAGTTGCTCAGCATGCAATGCCTAGTACTTACAATATTCTGGAATTTGTATTTACTCAAATAAATTTACTCAAATAAAGTATTTGAGTAGTCGTACCTCTTTGACAACACCATCTTCAATATATGCTGCTGTTCTTATAAGCTCAGACTAGCTCCATTCCATGCCCATCACTGTCATCCCACAGTTCTGAAATCTCCAAAATGCTGGTGTCTGCACTGAAACTAGACTGAATGTTATCAATGGCCTCTCCTGGCTTCTCACAGGGTCAAGACATTGATTCTCTCCAAGATCCCTTCAATCGTGAAGCTTTCATACTTTGAAAATCAGTATTATATGGGATTTATTTTTAGACATGACCAAGTTTAGCTTGTAGCCAAGATACATTCTTGGCCCCCCTGGACCACAGGTCTATGTGCTGAACCCAAAGGAAAATATTTTTGTTTTTCTTGAAAGACTTTACTTTAATGATGCTGTTTTGTGTTGTTTGCTTTGTGCAACTGATTCTTTAGCCCCAATTAATCAGTATTTATTCTGTCAGTAAATCAAATGCTTTACTTCATCAGATTTTTAATAAAAAATATCATACAAGTAGGCCTGTTAGATTCTCTCCTTCCCTGTAAAACTTCTCAAGTAATGCAATTGCCATCTCTATCTCTATCAAGATTATTATCTTTCAGGAACTTCTAACATCTCATTAAGTTAAAAGCTCAATGGACTTTTAAAGCCCAAAGTTACAAAATTCTTCCACAGTCCTCCCTAAAATATCTAGTTCAAGTTGACTAAAGCAAGATCACAGTCTTGGTACTAACTTCTTTTCTAATTTTCTTTCTGTTGCTGTAACATAAATGAAAACACAAAAAATATTTTGAGGAGGGAAAGGTTGATTTGGTTTACATTTCATTTCATAATCCTTCATTAAGAAAAGACAGGGCAGGAATTCAATCAGGAACTGGAAGATAGGTCCTCAAGTAGAGGTCATAGGGGAAGGTTCCTTATTAGCTTGCTATGCACAAGCTTTGACATCTCAGCAATTCTAAGAGGATGGGAAGCTTCCTAGAAAGCTGCTGCTGTTCTTTTACTTTCTTTCTTTCTCTCTCACTCTTTCTTTCTTTGTGTTTTTCTTTTGTTTTGTTTTGTTCTGTTTTGTTTTGTTTTGTTTTTTAAGACTGGGTTTCTCTGTGTAGCTCTAGCTGTCCTGGAACTCACTTTGTAGACCAGGCTCAAATTCACAGAGATCCACTTGCCAATGCCTCCTGAGTGATGGGGTTAAAGGCCTGTGCCACCACTACCTGGCAAATTGCTGCTTTTCAAACTACATTGGAACCTGGAAGAAGTTGGTTCTAATACTTGTGAAGGGATACCATAACAACAGTATGGATAAATTTGACAATGAAAGTGAATGCAATCAATCAAAAAGCAAAATTTTCTTCTTCCATGTCCTTTTATTTAGGCTGCCACCAGAAGGCATAACATAGATTTAGGACCAGAATTCCTGCTTCAATAATTAAAGTCATCATGCATCACCTCTATATGCAATGCTACTCTATTCACAATATCTATGAAAGATAATGTCTGAATGTTATTTGTTAAAATTTAGAGCAAATCAGGTGCCCCAGGCTCAAAAAGCCTCATATTTTCTCATATACATGGATCCAAGCTTTGGATATTTTATTTCTTGAGTTTAAATTGGAATGCATGTGAAAAACAAAATCTACAAAAAGGATGCAGACTGCATTAAGTGAAGAAATTGTAGAATATAATTAAAATAGAAAGTAATTAAAAATTGTAACATACAGAAAAATATTCTAAATGGTTTTATATCCTTGACATGTTACTCTCTGAGATTCAGGGACAATAAACTAATATTCTCTGCTATTCTCATTTTTCAAAATTATAATAGTTTACACATTCTTCAAACTATTTTTACATTCTATAATTTTGATAGCTAAAATACCTGCTCAAAAATAGCATGAAAAAGTTAAGTAGTACTTAGAAGGGACAACATGATACAAGAATATCACATGAAAAACATACATTAAAATTCATACCTCATAGTAAGGTAACATTGCCTCATGGAGTCACCTATGGACACTATCCATTTTAGACTTATTTATTTACATTAAAATGTTTTATACATGACAGTGCATGCAAAGGACAAAGTATACTGTGTGAATGAACTCAGCAAACATTACGTATTTTATTTTTATTACCCATTCCTGTTCTCCTTTTGCAAAATGTGTACTGTACCCACACATATACTTATTTATGCATATACATGCATCCATAATAGGCTAGGATCTACGTATGAGGAAGAACATGGATTTTTGGTTTTGTGACAGGGAGATCTTGCTTATTATACCTTCTATATCTATCCATTCTCCAGCAAATTTTGTAATTAGAATCTTCTTTAGAGATCAATAATATTCTAGTATGTGTGTGTACCAGATTTTCATTATCCATATATATGTTAATGGGCAACTATGTTGTTACCACTTCCTTACTCTACTGAACGAAGCAGCAATAAATGTGGGAACACAAATATCTCTGCAGTGGGCATGGCATTCTCTGGGTACACGCTCAAGCATGAAATAGTTGGGTTGTATGGCAGTTCTAATGATATTTTTTTGAAGAATCTCTAAACATTTCCATTATTGTCATAATAATTTGCACTCTCTTCAGTAGTGAATAAACATGTGTCTTCCTTCACATCCTATCCAACATTTATTGTCAGATTTCTTGACGATAGCCATTTTTAGTGGGTTGAGGTAGTGTCAAAGTAGCTATAATTTGCATTAGCAGATGACTAAGGATGTTGAACACTTTTAAAAATAGTTATTGGCTATAAGTATTTCACGTTATTTGAAAAGTATTTGATTCATTATCCCATCTGCTGGTTGCCAGTTTTTTTTTTCTTTTCTATTTAATGCCCACAGTTCTGTGTAATTCTGTACATTAACTCCCAGTCTGACATATAACCAGTAAAGATTTTTCTCTGATTCTGTTTACTAATTATACACTCTACTGATAATTATTTTTTTCTGTGCAGAAACTTTTAAAATACTATGTAGTTCCATCTGTTGTGAAAAATTTTGCACGTATAAACAATAGAATGTTATTTAGCTATAAAGATTATAGATAAACAGATGGAACTGGAAGAAATTATATTGTGTTGGATAACCCAGGCCCAGAATGACAGATAGTTCATACTCTGTGTCACGTGTAGATCCAAGCTTTAAATCTTTAGATTTGTATATTTAGCTTGGAGTATTTTCAGAAGTCATAGAATCAGAAAGAGGGCACTGAAGGTGCTAATTTAAGGAAGGAGGGTAAATTGAATTTAGTCACTCTAATGTGTTTTCTATTGCTGTGATAAAGACTAACAAAAAGCAAAAAAGGAGAAAAGGGGCTATTTCATCTCACAGTTTGTAGTCTATACATTAATGGAAATCAGATTAGAAAACTGGAGTCAGGGGCTGACACAGAGGTCATGGAGGAGTGTTGCTTGGTGGCTTGCTTCTCCTGATTTGCTTTAGCCTACTTTCTTACATACTTCAGGACCGCCTGAATATGGATAGCACTGCCAATAGTGAGTAGGCCTTCAACATCAATAGTTATTCAAGACAACACCCACAGAATTGCTTACACGCCAATTTTATGGAGGCATTTCTTCGATTACAATTCTCCTTTCTCAGACATGTCTAGGTTTGTGTCAAGTTGACAAAAATCTAACATCATACCTGCAAATGACAGTTCCAAAGTTCTATGTGAGATGTGCCGACTGATGCAATCGTGACAAAACAGTTATAGATGTGATCAACTGTTTTTCACTTTGACTTGATGCCTTTTCCACAGGAGGTAATACGTGCTTGGTACTACAAATCTGGGCAAAACCTCATTGCTGAGGATGTCATGGGCTCCGAGAATATGTTCATTACTGTTGTTTAACTAAACTGAACTTTCACTAAACTATAACCTAAACATTTTATACCCTTAGACAAATGTGACTATCAGCCTAAATCAGAAAATTTCCTCTTTGCTGTGAAGGGCAGTGGATGCAGATATTTGTTGCTGTTGATGGTGCTTAGAATAAGCAATGGTTGTGTGCTGATTCCTAAACAAAACACCACATATATCGTTACTTCTACATTTCAAGGAGTATTGATAATTTCCTGGCGTCTATTCTTCCTGGGAGCCTTTGCTTCTTCCCCAGAACAGAGAGGGAGAACAAGGAATAGAGGACCATGATAAATGAAGACCACATGAGAAAAGGAAGAAACAAAGTGCTAAAGATGCCCACAGAAATCCACAAAGATACCCCCACGATAGACTGCTGGCAATGGTTGAGAAACAGCCGGAACTGACCTACTCTGGTGATGGGATGGCCAAACACCCTAATAGTCCTGCCAGAAACCCCATCCAATGACTGAGGGATCTGGATGCAGAAATCCACGGCTAGACCCCAGGTGGAGCTCCAGGAGTCTAATTAGCGAGAAAGAGGAGGGTTTATATGAGCAAGAATTGTTGAAACCAAGGTTGGATAAAGCACAGGGACAAATAGCCAAACCAATGGAAACACATGAACTATGAACCAAAGGCTGAGGGGCCCCCAACTGGATCAGGCCCTCTGAATAGGTGAGACAGTTGATTGGTTTGATCTGTTTGGGAGGCATCTAGGCAGTGGTACCAGGTCCTGTGCTCATTGCATGAGTTAGTTGGCTGTTTGAAACCTGCGGCTTATGCAGGGATGCTTGGCTCAGTCTGGGAGGAGGGGACTGGACCTGCCTGATCTGAGTCTACCAGGTTGATCGCAGTCCTCGGGGGAGGCTTTGCTCTGGAGAAGATGGGAATGGTGGTTGGGCTGGGGGGAAGGGGAGGGGCAGGAGGGGGGAGAACAATGGAATCCGTGGCTGATATGTAGAACTGAATGGTATTGTAAAATAAAATAAAAGGAAAAAAATTAGTATGGAAAAAAAGGAGTATTGAAGAGGAGGGAGTAGAAAATAATGTAAGACCCAGGAAACAAGAGAAAAGACTATGAAATGCTATCCAGTGCATAATGCAACCATTGATATCTTGTCAGTAGCAGTTCCCTGAAATGAGCCTCCAAAAATCAGGCCTACAAATGGCAATCAATGAGATAGAAAAGACTCATGAGTACTCCCCTTTCCATGTTAAATTATTGGGTCCTTATCAATTCTAGGGAAGGACCATTTATTCTCTTCATTAATATACTCACTCATGAGCTCACAAGCTCCAGTGGATAGTTCTAAACCTGTGGAAACATAGACAGTCATGATTAAAACTTAGTGCTACAAAAACTAGCCAGTAGGTATGAAGATGCCAGTTGAGTACCAGCTAGATTTCTCTATGTTCCATGACTGAAGTATATGGTGTCCACTCAATAGCATCTTATATCAATTTCCAGAGGATAACCAAAAACATTAGCATTAGCTTGTAATGTTAGGGGATAGGAGGGCCTATGAATCTCTCTTAGTCAATAATTTAAAGAGAAATGAACCAATTAAAATAGTGCATGGACATGGCTGCAGATGTATTTTTGCATTAATATGTGGCATCATTTGGTACATTCCAAAGAGGGGTATATCTATATTTTGGTAGATCTAGTTTCAGATTTTTGAGAAACCTCAGCACTGATTCCCATAGTGACTGTGGCAGTTTGGACTCCTAGCATCAATGAATAAGTGTTCCCATTTTCTTATATCCTTCCCTGCATCTTCTGTCATTTGGTTTTTATTAATCTTGGCAGTCTGACTGGGGAAAGATGAAATCTCAATGTAGCCATTTAGAAGCAGAGAAACTGCTTTGGATTTTATATTTCCACTCTCAATTACATTTTTATATACTTCTTCACCACAAAAAGAAATGGAATATTCCATGACAGACTTAAATCTAAAACACAATTAGCTGCAGAATAGCTATCCTGAGTGTCAAAAAGTTCATTGAGATGCAGACACTGGATCTGTACAAATGCCTGTTTGAGTTGTTATGTTAATCGAACTGTGCAATGGTTTTTATTTAAACATCCTTTATAATAAAATTATTATTAAAAATAAAGTTTTATTAAGCATAAAAGGTACATTTTGAGGAAATGCTAATGAAAAATAAATAATGACATTAATCTAAGTATTGTTTCCCCAAATATTCAAAACTAACCAATAAATAGGAAACAGAAATAACAGATAACACAAAAAATGAAATTGAATTTATTAAAATTAAGTGAAATGTTAAGGTCTTTATAAAAATAAACTAGAATCCTAACACTTACTGTGTATCCAGTCACTAATATGAAAATTACAAGAATGTTTCACCTACATTCAGGTGTTATCAAACTTATAAATCATCAGATAGAAATTTTTTCAACTATACATGTCTTAACACAAAATTGGCTATACGTAATACATATTTAAGTGTGTTTGGAAATAGAAGGACATATTTTGCTTGACCCTATGTCATATATAAACACACACATATGTATTATATATTTTTGTATATTATATATACACATATATAACTGCATATATGCAGTTAAATATATATACAAATCTGTATGTAATATGACTTCTTTAATATTGCAGTACATACCCAAGGAAGTCATCTACTCTACTGTAGATTCACTGTAGTTCATGGGATTTGCATAGTAGAAAAGTAGACTATGAGAGCTTGAATATGAGAAGTAGAATCTACTATGGTCACAGAACTTGACAAGTTTTGACATTGAAAATCAGCTTGACTTCTCACTTGACGTTTGCATGTTCCATCTGTCCAATCTGTCTCTGACTTAGGGAAATTATCTTTTCAGTGTTAGGAAGCAAGTCATCTTTTGCTCACAGATGATATAAGAGAAGTGTTTCCTTTGAATACCACTACCCATGGTTCAGCTTTTTAACCCTGTAGGCAAAGCATTGTCAGGAATAAAAGCCAAATCTTGACTAGTTAACATGTCCACGCATTTGATTAGAAGTGTGTGTGTGTTTGTGTGTGTGTGTGTGTGTGTGTGTGTGTGTGTGTGTGTTCTTTGTAGATCTTAGAGCAAACGACTTTCTTGCACCTACAATTCAACTCAGTAGAGATTAACATGTTCTCATATACATCCTAATAGAACTTAAGATACTTCTGGGTTCTGCCTGGAGTATGTTTCTTAGAATCAGAGAACTTTAGCAATAATTTACACAACATTTGTTTTGATCATGTGTGCTTGAATTTGTTCTGAAAAAGTAATAGAATTTCAATAACTGTTTTTTTTTGGGGGGGGAATAGTTATCTTCACTATACAACTAAGGCTTTCAAAAGCAAACTGATCATCTTCTTGCAAATATGGTTTCAGAATAACATAGTGAGAAAAAAGATAGGAAACCATAAAATGAGAAAACACAGGCTTTTTGTTGGAAAAAACTTGCCTGACCTAAAAAGCAATTTATGGTTTCATTTTATGGTATTTTATGAACATTTCTCATACCACACTAGTCCTATGTGATGTTATATTCATGATGTGTAGACTCAATTTTCATTCCAACATATCATGATCACAGATAACCACTGCTGAAAAAGAACATTGGTTATAAACAATCTAAAGTATGAAACTGCATGTGAAGTGGATTGTATAGCAATGAAATGTTTCCATTAAAAACTGTAAAGAGCCGGGCAGTGGTGGCGCACGCCTTTAATCCCAGCACTCGGGAGGCAGAGCCAGATGGATCATTGTGAGTTCGAGGCCAGCCTGGACTACCAAGTGAGTTCCAGGAAAGGCGCAAAGCTACACTGAGAAACCCTGTCTCGAAAAAAAACAAAAAAAAAAAAAAAAAACAAAAAAACCTGTAAAGAAAGAAAAAGACCATTTAAACTTATTCACAATCCACATGGATGTCCACAATAAGGTTCTTTGGAATCTGTAACTATATAAAAGAGACTCTGAACTATGGATCATAGAATCTCTTCATTGCAGGTTGCATTACCACATGCCAGACCGTGAACCAGTTGCTATCTCAGTCTCAATCCTATTTAGTGTTAAAAATTCTTCTAGATTAGCTGCTCTGGGAGATACAGTTCAGAAATTCAGCTTTATTAATGTGAAGAAAAAGAACAATAATGTAGGTGTGATAATCCAAGCCCATGCTGCAATTGTTTGTTATGATTCATGTGATATCACTGAGGCAGGGTATTCATCACTGTGTTCAGCTACCACCAAGAACTGAGTCAACTGTGATCTCACTGTCAGGACTATTTCTCACTACTGACTCAGCTCTGCTATCACACTCTTCCTTCTTCCTATGGTGCTGGGGCCCTTTTATGCTAGTCTGTCCCGTGATACACAGACTCAGATATGAACTCTCAGTTGATGTGTTGACTTGAAAACAAAGCTCTATGAAACTACTAACGGGTACTGTGCTGCTTCCTTCTGACACAGAAGCAACCATCACATTCATTCTAAGCCCATTTACACAAAGGAATTCAAAAGACATTATATAAAGTTATTCAAAATACAAAAAAAAAACAAATTATGAATCATGAAATGAAAGCAAATGATGTATCAGGATGAAATTTGAAAAGTACAATTGTCTGATAGACTTGATTGTATTTGTGAAATGCACTGTGCTTACCTATTCATGAGAGCCAAATGCAACTCTTTTTTACTAAGCTTAACGTACATATTGAATGGAGAGAAAAGCTTGTCTTCTGAAATATTTCACAGGGGAGCACTATTGATATCATGTGTCCCCCCTCTAAAACATTCTGTAATTCTTTGGAGCCTCCCCAGTAGAAATCATATAATTATTTGAAC
This sequence comes from Peromyscus leucopus, assembly GCF_004664715.2. Taxonomy (NCBI): domain Eukaryota; kingdom Metazoa; phylum Chordata; class Mammalia; order Rodentia; family Cricetidae; genus Peromyscus; species Peromyscus leucopus. The sequence goes on from NC_051069.1 coordinate 82,050,967, forward strand.
AGTGAGACTACTTATTTAGCACCAAACAAATACACATCAATAATCTTCTTCAAACAAAGAGAACTGTGCATGCTCTAGCTGCCATTTCAGAAATAATGTACTAGCAATAAAAGAAGCCGTGGCCACATTATTTTCCATGTTAAATAAAGCTATGTAATCTGATTATTAGGTCAGGTTTTACACTTAATATCTACTAATTCCACAAGAGACAACACAATTTCCCAAAACGGCGATAGGATAGATAATGCTTGAACTTCTCTGAATCATGTCTCTTACCCTGAGACGGTATAGCCTCATGTGTCACTGGAAAGGGCACCTTTAACTCCTTTTTTCATATTCTCTTGGTATTTACATTAGGAACTTTGCACTATAATTGTATTTTATAAAGCTCAAGACTCATTTAAATGCCAGAAAATTAAACCAAAGGGATTTCATTTACCACTGGCTGTGTAGGGGATAGAGTTATACAACCCCTATTAATGCTAATGGGAGTTGTTCGTGAATAAATCTCTAGAATACAGAGAAAAATGTATCCCAAGAAGGACATGAAATGGAGACAATAGACTCACTAGAGCAAAATTAAATGGCAGTTTGATTTCCTGAGCTGAAACCTCGTAAAAATGAAGTCACTTACACTTCCAATCACTTAGGGCTAGTGATTTTTTTTTTAAGTAACAATTCACTTGTCTCTTGGGCAACTTAACTCATAAAACTTGCAAGAACAATGATTTTTATATTAACAATAATGTACAGTTTTCAAATATATAATAATCAGGAGACAACTTATATTCATCTACTTGGAAATTCTCATTTAATTAATATTCTGATGATAAAGTACAGTTGTAAAAGTAAATCACCAAAAATGTGTTGTTATAATTTTAATGTCAAAATTAGAAGGTACAGTCCACATGAACTTCAATAAATAGTAAAAGAATAGACCTTTATATGTTGTTTATTGGAGAATAGTTCAATTACTTTTATGAGTATCAGTGAAGTTAAACTAAAATATAGTCATTGAATGCTCAGAAGTTATAAACTAATAAATTTTCAATCTTTTAATTTTTGCCTTTTTTTCTATATATGAATTTTGAATGTAGAACTAAATTATCTTTATTTATTGAAACACTTCTCCTATCTCATCTGGTATTGCATTATAAGAACAGAATAATATAAAATTATATATGTCTGCTGGGCGGTGCTGGTGCACACCTTTAATCCCAGCACTAGGGAGGCAGAGGCAGGCAGATGTTTGTGAGTTTGAGGCCAGCTTGGTCTACAGAGTGAGTTCAAGGAAAGGTACAAAGCTACACAGAGAAAGCCTGTCTTGAAAAACCAAAAAAAAAAAAAGTTATATATGTCTATATGTAATGAAAACAGAAATATCTATGCATTTATTGTAAAATATATGTAATCAGATTGTACTCAAATTAGTTCAATTTGTTTATTTAGCTTGTTTCAGAACTTATATTTTCTAAGTATTTCATTAAAATGAATGTCTTTTGGAAATTGGTGCTGATGCTGGCTAATTTCTTGTCAACTTGACACAAGCTAGAGTCATTTGAGGAAAGGGAACCACAACTGAAAATACCCCCACCATACTGGCAAGTATGCGAGCCTTTTGTGCATTTTCTTGATTTATGATTGTTGTGGGAGCGCCTAGCTCGCTGTGATGTCGCCACTGGGCTGGCGGTACTAGGTACTATAGAAAGCAAGATGAGCAAGCCATGGGGAACAAGCCAGTAAGCAGAATGCCTCCATACTCTGCTTCAGTTCTTGCCTCCAGGTTCCTGCCTTGAGCTCTTGCCCTGACAAGCAGTGAAATGAAATAAAGCCTTCTTCCCCAAGCTGCTTTTGAGCATGGTGTTTTATAACAGCAGTGGAAGCCTTAATTTCTGAACAAATAATGGATTTATTATTTGAAGTTCTTTGATGAGCCATGCAGTTCAGTAGCAGAGAGTTTGCCTAGCATGTCTGAGTATTTGGTGCAATACACTGTACTTCAAATGTAAATCAAAATTATAGTCTTGTCTATGCTGTTCAATATTGTCAGACTTGTCTTTATAAGATAAGTGTACACTGTACAAAATCACTTAGTTTATTCATGGCATTTCAACTACAAGTTGCCACATTACTAAAGAAATGAGTGTGGGCTACCTCCTTTTGAGTTATTGGTCAAGGGTGTATCAGAGATTACTAAAATAATAAAGGTGATGGCATTGCTCTTGTTGTTCATCAGAACTTGATGTCAAGGTCCTGTTGCTGAAAGCAGTCCAAACTTTGATCACATAACATGGAGAAATCAAGTTGCTACTGACCAGAAGTGTTTTTCCTGCTGGCTAGCTTTCACAGTACATGAAAGTGCTTTGTAGTCTCCTTGGGAAGTCATCAACAATGTGCACCCTATGAATTATAGCAAAGACTGGAGTGGCAAGATATGTGTGATATGTGTGAATATTATTAGGGAAACAGAACAATTTCTGTTTGGATTTAAAGTCCACTTCAGGGAAGGAAATTCATGGTTGTTATTGTAATTCTGGGTAAAAATGCAGGGAAAGTAAGCTGACAGGCCCCAGGAGAAAACCAACTACTATAATTTTGCTAAATGAACGTAGTATCAAACTGCTTTCTAAATTCCTAGCTCCATGCAAACAGACTAGTGCAGCTCTCAGACCTCATCAAGCAGTATTTTGTGCAGTAAATAATGGTTAGTGCTGAAATTCACAAATGATCAAAGAGTCGATAGTAAGTGTCAGTGGATGTTCAGCCACAAATAGATCACCTATACCACTTCCTCTCCCCAAGGCTTAGATACGTTGTAGAAGGGATTCAGGGTACTAAGAATCAGATGTTAGGAAGGACAAGAGTGAAACTGTATTCTGGACATGACAAAATCTTTTCACTCACAGACTCACAGTGCTTGTGGTTGTTCATAGAAAACCCTCATGGTCACTTAATTAAGGAGATAAACTTCCAACCCAATATCATCAAACAAGACAACCCATCCCTTTCTCTGTACTATTGCTTTAATGATACTCTCAATCTGAGTTTAATGACAGATCAGACAGAAACCAATAGAAAGAATCTTATTCCTAAAACCCCTTCCTGAATATATTGGTCATAGACAAATTAAGTACTCACTGCACCCAAGCTATTGAAAACAACAACAACGAAAACTTCATGGAGGGTAACAGGAGAAAAAAATAAAATAATGAGAATAACTTTTCTACTTTTCTAATCTTCCTCCCTGACAGCCCCCAAACTCAACCTCAAACTCAAAACTTCACATATTCTCAAAGTACAAGTGCACTTGCTTGAGTGGGAGGGAGCAAGAGAAGGGTTTCTTTACTCCATGACTTACTCCAGGTCTTCATCATTAGGCCTTTCAAGGAGAAAGCAACAGTATATTAGAGTAGTATTAACATTGCTTAGATAAACAAAATCTACCTAGTGACTTTCAGCCTGTCCCCAAGGCTCCATTCATCCAAGCACAACCACACTTAAGGTCACTACCACTAATGGCCGTCAATGCCCCTGAACTCATCTCTCCATGGCTCAGCTATTCTGTTAGCATTCCTAATTGCCTTTGTCATTTCTGAGGCCATTTCATTATAAGTCAGGGCCATTTCTGTTGTTGCTGATGATTCGACCATTTTGTGAAGCCAAGTGTGGAACCCTGAAGTAGAGAAGGGAAGTAAACAGCAATATGTGTAAAATTTCAGCTCTATCATTCACTGTGAAAGGTGTGCTTTTCAGGCCAAATTCACCAGCATTCTTGGGATACTTATTCTCCTGTTCCCAAGGGAGACATAATCATAACTATTTTTGGAGAACTCCCTCATACTCTCTTTGATGTACTCCCAATTTAACACTTCGCCTTTTGTCTCTTGGGAAAATGAAAAGCTAGAGGGTTTAAACTACTCCAAGGTTTTATGGTAGAGAAAAAAAAAATGTGCCTTCAAGGGTAGATTAGTGTGATCCAAAGCTGAACGCTGATGGGAGTTTTTTTGTCTCAGCCCTCTAAGTACATTAACTAATGATTTTATTTAAAGAACTCTGTAGACATCTCAAAACATGTTTTTGGACTCTGGAGTAGGAAAATCTTTACTGTAGTTTAACGCAAAAGGGGATATAATGAAACCTGTCATCTGACAGTCTCTGTCTACTTCCTACAAGCATATCTACTGAGAATGTTGGTGACTGGGGGGAGCTGCACCAGGGTGACCAAAGCAATGCTGTCAGGAGACAGAGCAAATGCTTTGTGTGAGCGCGGTCGTGGGTAACGACAGATGCTGAGTGTGCAAGGCTTAGGCTGGTGATGCCAGCAGAAGTGTCAGTGTGTGGTAACAGTCTTTCCACTTACTGCTTCTTCTTAGGACACTGGCTTGTTATTTTTATTCTTACACAAATAATAATGATTTACGTACTGCACAATAAAATCTAAGTAGTATTGAAGAAGATAATATGGAAATGAAATTCCAGTTACTTTATACTCTTAGACACTTTCAATAATTTGCCTTTAGGTACTTGTTTCAATAATTATAAATGTTATGTATAAATACATATGTGCGTGTTATTAGTTAATATTAAGTATATGTTTCCAAAACAATCAACAGGGTTTACTTCTCTACCACCACTACCATCTCCCCTCCCAAACATTAGTTTTGCATCTATTTCTAATTTATTCTTTAATTATATATATAGCACTGATATTTTGATGCAGCATACCCAAACTTCTATTTACTCACAAAACTAAGACTGAGAGAAATTGTACCCATGCAGTCCAGGCTAGTTGGACATGAGAGCCTCCCATTTCAAGACTTTCAAACACTGGAAGAAATTATGTATTCTACCTTGACCATCTATGCAATATATTTTTATCTTTTTAAAATTTCATTTGTTTTGTAGTTAGTATGCAAACTTGGTTTCATTGTGGTGATTTCTTGTATGTTCATAATGTACCTCACTTCTGTTTGTCCCCCAGGAATATCCCTTGTCCTTTTGCTCTGGTCATGCTGGTCCCCTTTGATCACTTATGTAATCTCTCTACTTCCATATCATATACACCTACAAGGAGCATATATCATCCTTTGAGAGAGTGAAAAGTATGGATTTCTTCATTTTGCATCTATGTCATTAATAGCTGTACTCATTTCCTTATGTATTTTATTTTTTATTTTATACGTATAAGACTGTTTACCAGCTTTACGGTTGTGCACATTTTTAAATGTGTGATGCCTGTGAATGTCAGGAGAGGGCATCAGATCCCCTGGATTTGGAGTTCCAGAGTGTTGTGAACTGCCATGTAAGTGCTGGGAATAGAATCCAGGTCATCTGGAAGAGCAGGTGGAGCTCTTAACTGCTGAGCCAAATCTCCAGTCCCTTTATGTGTTGTCTTTAAAAGTCACTTGCATGTTCTGTATAAAATCATCAACTTAATCATGTATTAGTTAGAAACAGCTCATTTTAAGTATTTTTTCTGAAATTCAAATAATTCTTTTTAACTTACATGACTGGTTTTACAGGCTAGGTTGATAGTCACTGTTTTATAATGGCCTTTCTTTTCCCATCATAGGTCAGGTCCTTTGTTTCTAGGATGCTTTCCCCATTAGTATAACTATAGCCCCCTTTTATTTTTTTTAATTTTATAATTTAATTTTACATATCAGCCACAGATTCCCTTGTTCTCCCCCTTCCCGCCCCCACCCCACCTTCCCCCAGCCCACCCCCCATTCCCATCTCCTCCAGGCAAAGACTCCCTTGAGGATTGATTTCAATCTGGTAGATTCAGTCCAGGCAGGTCCAGTCCCCTCCTCCCAGGCTGAGCCAAATGTCCCTGTATAAGCCCCAGGTTTCAAACAGCCAACTCATGCACTGAGGACAGGACCTGGTCCCACTGCCTGGATGCCTCCCAAACAGATCAAACTAATCAACTGTCTCACTTATCCAGAGGGCCTAATCCAGTTGGGGCCTCCTCAGCCTTTGGTTCATAGATCATGTGTTTCCCTTTGTTTGGCTATTTGTCCCTGTGCTTTTTCCAACTTTGGTCTCAACAATTCTCACTCATACAAACCCTCCTTTTTCTCGCCAAATGGACTCTGGAGCTCCACCTGGGGCCTGGCCATGGATCTCTGCATCTGGTTCCCTCAGTCATTGGATGGGGTTTCTAGCAGGAATATTAGGGTGTTTGGCCATCCCATCACCAGAGTAGGTCAGTTCGGGCTATCTCTCGACCATTACCAGTAGTCTATTGTGGGGGTATCTTTGTGGATTTCTGTGGGTCTCTCTAGCACTTTGCTCCTTCCTATTCTCATGTGGTCCCCATTTATCATGGTCTTTTACTCCTTGTTCTCCCTCTCTGTTCTTGATCCAGCTAGGATCTCCTGCTCCCCAAGCTCTCTTTCCCTCGACCCTTGCCCTTCATTATCCCCACTCACGCCCCTGTTGTTCATGTAGATCTCATCAATTTCTCTGTCACTGGGTGATCCCTGTGTCTTTCTTGGGGTCCTGTTTTCTAAGTAGCCTCCCTGGAGTTGTGAGTAGCAGTCTAAGGAATTGCTCAACATCCCTAGTTATCAGGGAAATGCAAATCAAAATGACTCTGAGATACCACCTTATGCCTGTCAGAATGGCTAAGATCAAAAACACAGAAGACACCTTATACTGGAGAGGATGTGGAGCTAGGGGAACTCTCCTACACTGCTGGTGGGAATGCAAGCTTGTACAACTACTTTGGAAATCAATATGGTACTTTCTTAGAAAATTTGGAATCAATCTCCCCCAAGATACAGCTATACCACTCTTGGGCATATACCCAAGGAATGCTCAATCATACCACAAGGGCACTTGCTCAGCTATGTTCATATCAGCATTGTTTGTAATAGCCAGAACCTGGAAACAACCTAGATGCCCTTCAACTGAAGAATGGATAAATAAAATGTGGTACATATACACAATAGAATACTACTCAGCAGAGAAAAACAATGACATCATGAAGTTTGCAGGCAAATGGATGGAACTAGAAAAAATCATCTTGAGTGAGGTAACCCAGACTCAGAAAGACAAACATGGTATGTACTCACTCATAGGAGGATACTAGATGTAAAACAAAGATGACTGGACTGCTACTATAACACCTTTTAAGTGAATACAATAGAAAGTGATTGTGATTGGTTCACTGTCTGAGTCATGTACATCAATGGAGGTGTGTTTCTTACCTATCTTTGAAGATTGTGTGGCTGACTGATTGACTCTTCTGGCTCAGCTTTGCATTAGTTCGCTATGGTCCCTGATATTTGGTATTGTGTTCTTCTCTCTTGTTGTTTTTGAATAAACTGCTAGGATAGATAAGCAAAAGTGTAATCTTTAATACTAGGTTTGTATTCATTGGAGTGGCAGGTATTCCTTTTGGCAATGTATTTCATAGAAAGTAAGACAGTATTTTTTAAACTTTCTGCACTTAAAATACTGGTAGTTCTTTAATTTGCATTGTTCTCTTGTTAATCCATGTGCTTCATGACATACTTCAGTCATGGTGCGATATTGTAGAAATAACCATGCTACTTATTAAGCAGAGACTCTACCCCCTCTTTGCTTCTGTTAATCTGGCTCCCTGTTAACAGTGCTGGCCATTTCCTGCAGAGACTTTGTAGTAGCCATGTCACTCAACTCTTTACTGAGATTCAGCTTCAATTTATTTAAAACAAACAAGTGTAAAAAGAAAAAAATCATTTCTGAAAAATCACATTGAATTTTCCCATGCTCATTCCAATAGTGAAATAAAGGGATTAGATGAAAATGCACCTTCATTTTCTCATGGTGTCCTATCTCTGAAGTATTTTGTACTTCATCATCCTGGGAGAGTAACTGAGAACATCATGGCTTAATGCTATTCCCTTCTTCATGCTTCCCAGTCTCTCTGGCTTTACCCTGAGAAGCTGTATGCTAGGAGAGGTGTAGCAAAACTGTCCAGCACAAACCATCTTCCATGGGAAAGAACCTAATTCTCAAGAACAATATTAGTGTGTTTATGCTGTAGCAATGTTGGGAGGTATTGTATTTACATTGGTTTTTGTGTGCTGCAGGAGAACTACTGAATTTTCTTGAGGCTTGTTTCCAAATGTTTGAAGTTTCAAAGTAGAATAACTCAGTAATTGTCATTCTCACCAGGAACCCTTCCAGTTCCACATAGGCTTTCTTTGAGAGAAATGATTGGGACACATGAGATAGGGTAATTTGTTCTAACACCCCTCTTGGTTTCAGAAGCAGTTCGATTTATTCTATAGTACTGTTATCTTGCAGTAAGCTCTAAATAAACTTTGATGTGCCTTGCTCCTCAGAGTTTTACAATATTTCAGAGTAGTACATTTTAAAATTGTTTGGAATATGCATACACTGAATGCTCTCATTTGTTCTTTTGTTTACCCTTTAACCTGCTCAAGATACATAGTTTTGATTGTTACAGCTCTAGTTGACAGTGCTAACCTGGGAGAGTGGAGCCTAATAATGAGACAGACTAAACTCTCATACATTAGCTAACTTATATTATGAGGATATTCTGATAGTTAAGCAAGGTCATATGAACAAAGTTTACATGAGTTCCAGCTGTATACAGTCACAAGGGCAAGGAGTGTTCACATGAGTTTAAGCTGTATATAATCATGAGGACAACTGTGCTTGTAAGCATCATTCTGAATAGTAATGGGTAAGATGATAGGTAACCAGAAGTAAACTCACCCCCATTTACTACACCTGGGAGAGGCACAAAAGCAAATTCTAAGAACAAACCTATGTTTTGGAGGAACAGAGGTCACAAGACTCTTGTCTTGTTTTCTTAGAGTTGTCTCACAAGCTCTCACAATTCTCCTCACACAGCTTCATTCATGGACCATGTTTTGACACTGATGAGAAAGAGGATCACTTTACCTTCTCTGCAACATAAGAGACAAAATTCCCACAACATCTTAGCCCCTGGTTGAGGTTCTAACAGCAGTTGAGAACGTATTTCCATGCTAGATTAATTATTACCATGCAGAGTCTTTGCCTGGAAGCTTCTAAGTTCTGTTTGTATGGATATGAATATTAAACATGTCAGCTTGCTTTCTTATATAGCCCAGGACCACCTGCCCTGAGATAGCACCACCTGAAGTGGGCTGAGCCTTTCCACATCAATAACAAATTAGGAAAATGTCCCACAGAAATTATCACACTCCACCCCCTAATCTGAAGCAGAAAATTCCTTCATTGGGTTTTCCTCTTTTGAGGTGACTCGGTTTATGTCACCTTTGATAAAACTAAATATCACACAGGTTGACATAAAAGTGTTAGCTCATACTGTCTTGAAGCATGGAGACATATGCTCATGCACAGAAAAGACTCCCTGAAACACACATACCACTCACTCTATAGAAAGAAGACAAATATAGGGAAATGTGTCCATACCAGTATGGAGGTATCCTTGTGCTGTAGTTAAGTTTATTATGACCTACTTTGGGGAATGTGTTTTACGATTCACTAAGGCATGTGAAATTTAGTCCACAAAATAAGTTGTAAAAGAAAAAAAAGTAAGCCGGGCTGTGGTGGCGCACGCCTTTAATCCCAGTACTCGGGAGGCAGAGGCAGGCGGATCTCTGTGAGTTCGAGGCCAGCCTGGGCTACCAAGTGAGTCCCAGGAAAGGCGCAAAGCTACACAGAGAAACCCTGTCCCGAAAAAAAAAAAACCAAAAAAAAAAAAAAAAAGAAAAAAAAGTAATAAATGTATTGCATACTTGGAACTCACTAATTTTGTCTCTGAGTGCCTGATTTTGTTCGACAGGTTGGAAATTAAATGTTACTACCTAACTTCTAATCTATACATGCCCCTTTATCCTTCTCTGGTGTATTGACTGTTGTCTCCAACTCTAAAGACTGCTTTCAGGCCCTGACAAGAGAATCTGTAGGGAATTATTGCCCTGATGTCCTCCCATGCCCTCACAGCCATGCTAGCAAACCCAAATCACATGATCCCAGGAGTTACATCCCTTAATATGTCCTGGGGAATGCTCTGCATTCAAGATGTTTTAAGTAGTAGGAGGTTTGTACTGAAATCAATATTTATAACTGATTAGTTTTAGTTAAGGGAATACCCTCTATCTGTGGTAGAGTTTATGGCTTTTGGAGGCCTATGGAAACATTTCAGAATACATTCCTAACATTAAAAGTGTTTTGACAAGTATATATTGTGCTTCTAATACTAAAGTATAGAGTTATTGTTCTCATATTTTTCAGAAATGATCCATTAGTGAGATATGTCAAACAAGCAAGTTGAGGTTCATCCCAATACAGTCTTCCAGATTGGGAGTGTCACAGCGAACAATCACAAAGACCTAACTAATTTTATTTCATATGGGATGATCAGTCTGCCATCTCTGGTTTAATACTGTAAGGTAAACAAGTTTGAAATAACACCACTTTTGATCCCTCTTCTGATTCCTCTACCTGATCCTGTCTGTGAAGGCCACCCCTCAGCTCTGCTGATTAGAGTACCTTTCCAAACCTTTCCAGGGGACACAACACATTCATTTATCAATCACCAGGAGAACAAATTATATCTTTGAACTTGGTTGAATTTTTTTTTTAACATCACTAGATGCCAGACACTAATTCAAGTGCTTAGAGTCTGTCAGTACAAAAAGGTAATGCTATATTGAGAGAATTACAGAATACTAGTGTGTTTAAAAGCAGTGTCAGTTACCATGAACTGAAACAGGGATGAGTAATCAAATACTTAACGAGTCAAGTCATGGTGGTGTGTGAGAGGATGAAAGAAGATACAGATAACTCACAATTAAATTGGTTAAAAATGGGGAAAATGTTGGAAAAAAACAGAAATAAACAGTGGGTAGAGCTGAACTAGCTGGAGGAAGAGACCAGCAGAGAGGAAAGAATCCTCTGATGGCCATTGCACAAGAGAACAGGAGTTACTCTTGGTGGAAGTAGTTACACTTCCAGGTATTTAGTATTTATAATAAAGATAGCAATTTTACTGGTTTAGGAAAATGGCAGTAGTGGGTTTTCTTTTCTCTGGGGGCTATGACCTCTTCAGCCATGGGTACAGCAATTGGAGAGGACAGGGTCCCACAAATTCTTTAATAGAACACAATTTTCAGGCATAATATCCCTCCACTTTATTGATACTTGTAGTTAACGGTTTCTGGGGGAAAATTACAACAAAAATGAGAAAATATTTTTAAAGTTAACATAACAAAAATTACATCATGCCAATTTCCTCTTGGCAAAAATATTTAGAAGGCAATGGAACGCAGTTGAACAGTCCTTTGAAACGACAGAAAGAGGAAAAGCTGCATATTGTTCCCAGATGGAATTTCCATAGAACGGCACAGCATGCACTGATCTTTTCTGCCAATAGAAGTACAGTCCTCAGTCCCCAGGTGGAATTTGACTTTAACATTAGAATCAGCCAGCAATTCTACATGAGCCAGAAAATAAAAGCCAGCTGCTACTGTGTTGGCAAGGACTCATCCTTACAGAACCTTCCTGTATTCAATATCTCTAGGAGCCTCCTGTACTGTATCTTCACATCATGGTCAGGTGTCATTATCAAAAGTTTAAGAGTACTTGGGATGTTTATACATTTGCCAGTCAGTTAGCAATCTGAAAACCCTGTTTGGCCTATACACATGGGGGATTGGGCAACAATTGTTTATCAAGATAGTTTGTGGTTATATCATGATTAAGACTTGCTTTGAGTTGTGTCTGTAGTTATGTGAATATAAGGACAATTTCAACAGCTAGCTGTGAAACAGTTCTATACAATTATATTTTTGAACTTAAAAAAAAAAAACTAGCTCTAATTTTATTATTGTTTTTTTCCTTCCCCAAACTTGTTGAGAAATACAGAACAGCTATATCATTTTGTCTAGCACTTGTTTTAGCAGGTTTGCTAATATTGTGGTTTAACAGTGTTTAAATTATTTTATTGCTAGCAGAATTGTAAAGATCTCAAAATAAACAGGTTTTGTAGTTGTTTGTATTACCTAAAGAAATTCAGCAAAGTGTGAAACACAGTTAAGGATGATTTTAATACTTGAACATTACAGATGTCTCAGGTAGGCATGTCGCCGTTTTCTGTGGATGGTCTAGGTCTAAGAATCTACTGTACACATATGTTTCCTCTTCTACTATGAATCAGTCTTTCGTGACAAACAAGGCAGTTTGTACTAATTTGATGCAGGCTAAACTCCAAAAGGAAAAAAGTAAGAATAGGAAAAAAAATAATTATGAGTTAAATAAGAAGAGCAAAATGTCATTAGAGAGGTACTAATGATGGCATTAAACGATAAAAAGTGAAGCAAAGGACAGATACCTCACTAAAACTAAACAAGTGTATGCAGTCTCCTTTTGTTGCTGAATGCACAGACCAGTGGTTCTCAACCTTCCTCATGTTGGGACCCTTTAATATAGTTCCTCGTGTGCTGTGGGATGATCTGTATGTCCTGTGGGAGCCCTTGGGTTCTTTGTGGCGTTACCCAGCAGGTCCGTATAGAGGATGATTAGGACCATGGGCCTGTGTGCAGGTGTTTGAGATGGTCTGCACTTGGCTGTGCTGGGGGATGGTCTGTATGTCAAGTTGTTCTGATTGATCAATAAATAAAACCTGATCGGCTGTGGCTAGGCAGGAAGGATAGGCGGGACTAACAGAGAGGAGAAATAAAAGGACAGGAAGGCAGAAGGACTGTCTGCAGCCGCCGCCATGACCAGAGACACTGCAGCCGCCGCCATGACCAGCAGCATGTGAAGACGCCGATAAGCCACCAGCCACGTGGCGAGGTATAGATTTGTAGAAATGCGTTACTTTAAGATATAAGAATAGTTAACAAGAAGCCTGCCACGGCCATACAGTTTGTAAGCAATATAAGTCTCTGTGTTTACTTGGTTGGGTCTGAGCGGCTGTGGGACTGGTGGGTGACAGAGATTTGTCCTGACTGTGGGCAAGGCAGAAAAACTCAAGCTACACTCGTGTTGTGCTGATCCCGAGCCATAAGATTATTTTCATAACTGTAATTTTGCTACTGTTATTAATAGCAATGTAAATATCTGTGTTTTCTGGTGGTCTCAGATGACTCCTGTGAAAGGGTCATTGGACCCCAAAGGTGGTCTCAACCCACAGATTGAGAACATTGGTAAAATTATTTTGAGTGGAATTCTTTGCCGGTTGCTAACACTCATTCCTTCTCTTTTGTTTGCATCAGCTGCTCAGTCCACCACCCAGCTTCCACAGGCACCATATGGAATATTACCTGGAATTCCAGTTAGTGTCCCATCAGACACATTCTGCTTGCCCATCAGCATATTAGTAAACCCAACCCCCATGCTGCCCAACACTACGTAGTGTCTGACCCAAAACTCCAGATAGAAACCACAGAACCGCTCCATCATGCCACCTACCAAGACATCTTGAGACAGAATAGTGTTTTGTGCCCCTGATCCCCAGATAAATACCCATAATCTTGGTTTCACACCAGCAACCTTGACATGACATCATCCTGAACTCTATCTTCCTGGAACACTGCTCCCTACTACTGTGACTATAGCTGCTATGACCCAAAGATCACCTTCAGAACATAGTGAGCCCTTTATAAACTTCTAAAGACTGGTTAAAGAAATCTTCTAAGGCTACAGAAGGTTTACTCCTAGTCTCAGAAGTTGCCCTCATCTCTGTCCAAGGAGAGACCACTTCTAACACCCATTTACATATCAACATAGAGTGGCCCCAATATTGACAAGTTGCAGTAATAGCAAAAAGGGATTTGAGAGCAGATATTCACATCAAGGAACTCTATGAGTGATCTAAGTCCAGATACCTGGATCCCACCTAAAAAACATAAACAACATGAGTAACCATGACAAAGTGTCTCCTCTAGAAATTAGCACTCCCATTGCAGTGTTCCCTGGGGAAAGCAACTTAGTTAATGTATATGACAATGAATTCAAAACAGAAATTACAAGTATGTTCAAATAATTCAAAGAGGATATGAACAAATGCCTGAAGGAGGACAATGAAAACACAAGCAAGCAGGTGAATGAAATGAAACTTGAAATCAAAAACTCTGGAAATCAAGCAAATGCTTCAGAGGAGTTCATCATTAACAGACTGGAGGAAATGTCAGCTAGGGAAGAAAAGGTAGATGAGATGGATCAACCAGGCAAAAAAAAAAAGTGCTGAATTATTTAATTATTAATGCAAGTCAGGACAGATTAAAAATGACCTCCATCATGGATTTAAAAGCTTATTTTCTCTAATATATAAGAATGTGTTTTGTGGAAATTCCCAACATCGAGGTGACAGAATTCAATAATTCTTCAAATATATTTCTTAGCAGGACTTTCACCCTGCTCTTTGGCTCCCTGTACTTTTCTTTCTTTTGTATTTATTTTACTTTACTGGAAAGTCACAAAAAAAAATCACACTTGCAACCACACTGCATAAACCTTGAGAAGAATCATGGTGGTCTAGTTCTTAGAAGAAAAGTGAGAAGAGATTCGGTGGAAGCTATGTGTTCTCATCTTACAAACATAAAGGAACTATGTGTGAATCTTGTTCCAGCTCTGACTTGCCCTTCTTACCTGGTCTGTCTTTGCATCTGTGAGACATCAGAAGACAATCAGCTTTATGCATATTCCAGGAAATGAGCCTTTAAAAACTAACATGACCCGAGGATGCATCTCATTGGTGGAGTGCTTACCTGGCATGCACAAAGTCCTGGGATTGCTCCTCAATACTTAAAAAAGCTTTGTTTGTACACCTATAATCCCAGCATTTTGCACAGTGTTGCGTATGATTGGTTCTTTTCTCTTACTCTTTGCTCTTTGGGGGCACGCTACCCAGCTCCGAAATAATTAGACAGAAACTTATTATTTCTTATGAATGCCTGGCCTTCACTTGCCTTGTTTCTAGCCAGATTTTCTTAACTTAAGTTATCTCATCTACCTTTTACCTCTGGGCTTTTACCTTTCTTTATTATATATACTTTTCTTTACTTTTTACTCTGTGGCTAGCTATGTTGCTGGATGGCTGGTCCCTGGTATTGTCCTCCCTGTCTCCTCTCTCACTCATTCCCTACTTTCTTTCTCCTTCTATTTATTCTTTCTGCCTAGCAACCACACATATCCCTCTCCTGCCTAGCTACTTGCCATTCAGCTCTTTATTAGACCAATCAAGTTGCTTCAGCTAGGCAAAGTAACACAGCTTCACAGAGTTAAACAAATGCAGCATGAAAGAATGCAACACAAATTTGCATCATAAAAATGTAACACATCTTAAAATAATATTGCACAACACACGTGCATCACACAATTTTATACATACACAAATATATACACAATCTTGTCACCTTAATAAAAACAAAAATATAAACTATCCAAGCTACTGCTTTACGGGGAAAAAAACTATAATGTAAAAATTCTTATTTTAAAATGAAAGCTATTTTTAAATGTTTAATACATCATTTATTCATTCATTCATTCATTCATTTATTCATTATGTGTGTGCATACATGTGTGTTCCACATGCATGTGTAGAGATCTGAGTATAACTTTGGGGACTTAGTTATTTTCCACCATGTGGGTTCCAGGGCTTAACTCAGTGTCTTTGCTGTCAGAGTCATTTTGCCAACCCATAGGATTAAAGGAAGGAGAGTGTAAAAATTGTTACTTTAGAATATTTATTAGAAAAAATCTAAGCAGAAATAATACATATCAATATATTCATATTTATCTGTCTGTCTATCTATATATACCTATAGATATTGATAATTTTAGGATCTTATACATTGAAATGATACACCTCTTGCTAGCTAGCATTAAGACACTGATACAAGCTAGAGTCGTTTGAGAAGAAGGAACACTAATTAAGAAAATATACCCACAAGATTTACCTGTAGACAAACTCATGTCAGGTATTTTCTTAACTAATGATAGATGTGTAAGGGACTAGACCTCTCTGGGTGATTTCTCCCCTCGGTGCTTAGTCCTAGGTGCTATAATAAAGCAGGCAGAGTAAAGCTATGAGGAATAAGGCAGAAAGCAGCATTCCTCCAAAGTGTCTGTTTCAGTTCATGCCTCTTGGTTCTTACCTTGAGTTTCTGCCCTGACTTACTTCATTGATGGATTGTGAACCAAGAAGTGTAAGATGAAATAAAACTTGTCCTCACCAAGTTTATTTTGGCCACAGTGTTTTATCACAGGAATGGAAATTCTAACTAAAACATACCCTGAGTTACATTTTGCAAGGAGAGGGGGGGGGAGGGAGAGGGAGAGAGGGAGAGGGAGAGAGGGAGAGGGAGAGAGAAAGAGAGAGAGAGAGAGAGAGAGAGAGAGAGAGAGAGAGAGAGAGAGAGAGAGAGAGAGAGAGAGAGAGAGATTAGAAATATCAAATAAGAAAAGAGTTCCCTCTGGATACTGGGTACTGTAGCATATGCCTGTAGGCTCAGTACTACAGAGGCTGAACCAGGAATATGCTACAAATTCAAGATAACCTCCTGACCATAGTGAGATGTCTCAAAAACCTGGGAAATAAATAAATACATAATTTAAAAACAGGAAGCTATCAATATAGATCCTTGAGATATTGAGGTATAAGAAGAACTTTTGGCCAATACATACACTATTGTTTGTAAACAAAGTGCATAAATTCTTTAATATATTTGACTTTCTTTTTGGTAAAATTAATTTTTCAATTCAAACAACCCTTATTAAAATCTCTATGGAATTTTGCAGAGATTTGCAAGGTTATTCTAACACACTTGTAGAACTGCAAAAACCTTGAAATGTCAAAGCAATTTTGTAAACACAACACAGAGGACTCACACTATCCCATGTCATAATTTCAGTGAGATGGTTACAGTGATTAAGAGAAGGAGACAATAGGTAAGTGGAATATATGGAATAAAATAGAGTTCACAAAACCCCTACAAGGAAAAGACCACTTGACTTTCAGAAATGTCACAAAACAACTCAAAGGACAAATAAATCATTTTAATAAATGCTGCTGGAAATGTCTGTGCAAATACAAGAAAACACGAGAATCAATCTTAGCTTTGTTTTGACTGGTATATAATTATTAAAGCCTAAAATCATAAAAGGCAAACAAGATTGATAAATTGAAATTAATAAAGCTTTGTTCTAAAGAACACAATAATGGTTAAAATTAAGGCAATAATACAATGTCTGAGATAAAATTTTTGCTTATACCAGTAAAAGACTTAATTCCCAAAGATATGATAATTTTGTAACAAAAATTAATTAACAAATTGCTAAAATGTAAGACCTTGTACTTCAAAAGCTGTGATATGTAAGTACCTAATGTGTATGAAAATAGAAAATACCCTCTTGTTATTACGTCACAATGTAACACATATGCTTAATATGCTGAAAACATTAAAAAATATTGAATCTTCAAGAGGTAGAAGAATCTCCAATTAATGGGAATGCTAAATGGCATATTCATTCTGTATATCTGAGTTCATTTCTTCATGGAACAACCTAGCATACACAATCTTAGGAATTCGTCATAAAGATATATATTTGTGGAGCTATATTCATAATATTTCAACACTGGAACAAACTGAAATGTCAAGAGATGAATGGCTAAGACAAAAGTACTATCTCCATTCAATGAAAAGTAGTCAGGAATGAAAGAAATGAATCTCAGATATACTCTAAAAGCAAGAATCAGTTTCTATGATTAATATTACCAGTAGTTAATGACTGCCTAGTGGTTCCATGTATTTATATATATATAATTTTAAAACAAATGAAGTTTAATATTTGGTGAAAAATTTTGACTAGTCTTTAGTGAGACTATGACAGAAGGATTAACAAAAGTTCAAGTCTTAAGGGAACTGGAGGATAAAAGGTCTTCTATCTGGATTATCACATGAGCTTCAGAGAAAACAGGTAGAGTTTATTTGTAAATTGTATGAATCATACTGACTTAAAAATTTATTTAGAGTGAACATACAATGAAAAGGGAGAAAATTCTGATATATGAGAAATGTACAAACATGAAAATGACTGTCAAATGAAGTAATTGAAGAACAAAGGAAAAACATTCCAGAATTTTGTGCATGTGAGGTTCTTAGACTTCTCAATATAATGAAGATAAAAAGCTTAATGGTACCTGCCATTCTTGAGTACAAGAAAGGGAGAGTCATTAATTGTTGAATGGTAGAGTTTCCATTTTTCCAACTAAAGCCTTTTGGGCATAAAGGTGGTCATGGCTATACATTAAGAATGTACTTTGCCGGGTGGTAGTGATACATGCCTTTAATCCCAGCACTGGAAGGCAAAGCCAGGTGAATCTCTGAGTTCAAGGCCAACCTGGGCTACAGAGTGAATTCCAGGAAAGGCACAAAGCTACACAGAGAAACCCTGTCTCAAAAAACAAAAACAAAAACAACACAAAAAGAATGTACTTAAAGCTAACGTGAATATTTATGTATGTATGTTTCATTTTGAAAAGCTATAGAGGTCAGGAAATTAGTAATGGGCCATGGAAGCTGTTTCACAGGAGGGGAGATAGAATGCAGTGGTATAAAGATATAGGAACAGGAAGGGTTTAATGGAGTGGAGAATGGGAGAGCAGGTTAAGGAAGAGAATGTAGGCATGGATAATTAGCACTAAAGCCCTTTTGAGAAAGCTATATAGAAATCTACTACTATAGGAGCTTCTTTAAATATATAACAAAAGCATAAAAAATGAATTTCAGTGGAGTTACTCTGTAATGGGATAATAACACCCTTACTGGATACACCAGCGAACAAATGAAAAGCCAGTGCCAGGAATGGTTTACCTGTTTTAGAATTGATGGAAAGTAAGGCTCACAGAGCCCAACAAACATTATGAACATTGTCAATGCTCTTGGTTACCCTCCAGAACTTAACCATAAGGCCATATCTGAAGACACCACATACATAAGTATAGGGCGCAGAGGAATCAAACTGGTGCTGACCTGGAAGCATCATCCCTGCTGGCTAGCTTCTAGAGTGCTCTAAGGTGCTATGCATTCTGCTGTTGGAGAAAAGTAATCATCAATCACACCCAGCTGTGAATGCTGAAAGCAATAATAGTGATTGGCCTGGCAACATATACCCACTTGTGCAAGAGTGGCATGAGTGTCACAAGAAGCAACTACTTTCTGAATGGACTTAAGTGTCACTACAGAAGATTATACCCATATGTAGCACATATGGGGCCAGGAACCTGCAGCTAAACAGGTCAGAAGACCTACAGGTGTACCTACTACTAATTATTCAGCTAAACAGACATCATGTTCAACTGACTCATGATGACTTTGTTAATTAGAGATGCTTGCTTTTTATACTTGGCACTTAGCACAGAGACCCAAAACTTGTCAAGATGTAAAGAAAAATAAACTGCAGAATTTTCAGCCTTAAATGGGATATCTCCATACTGAAACCTCCTCCCAGGGCTCAGAAATCAATGTAAAAGATGAGGCAGAAAGAGTGTAAGAGCCAAAGGTGGTAGATGACTAAAAGGAAACAATGTTTGGGAACCACAATGGAGAATTTGCACATATAAACTCATAGCAATTGTGACAACATGAGTATGTGACAACATAAGTAAACTTAAGTTAAACATAATCCACATGCAGATAGAGGAAGTGTATGAAATCCATCACTAGCTGAAGAGCTATTGACAACTGACAGCTTCTGGGACAGGGAGGGTCAAGTTTATTTTTAAGAGCCCAGCCTTTGGTAAATTGACTACTCCCAGTTGATGGCCACACACCCAAGAGCATATCAGCAGCATAAATTGTTTTTAATAGTTTTTTTAATGAAGATATAATGTCAGTTGAGTTAGGAGAGGGTAGATCTGAAAGAAATTGAGAAAAACATTGAGTATGATCAAAATATGTTGTACTAAATTATAAATAACCAATAAAAATGAAAAAAAAATGTAGTCAATCCTAAGAAGCAGCATATTTGGGGAGTTAATTTTGTTCTGCTTATGTTGTATGTGATTTAGCACAACAAGAAATTAAATAATTGTGTATAGTATCTGTGTAGGAACCACTGCCTTTGAGTGTACATTTCTGAAGGGACACGGTTTTCAACTGTGTATCCAAAAATTAGATTCATTCTCTGCATTTTCACTCAGGCTTATTAACTATACAACTGAAGCATCCCTACATGCTAAGCTTTATCCCATATTTACTGCTCCCCACTTCTCTCAAGTGAACAACCTGGGACACATTTGTTTCTGTGTGCCTTCACCTATGACATCCATAACTTCATAATCTGTAGTGATGTATAGTACCTGGTGATATTATGGCAGTCATACCTACAGGGCCCAGACTATAATTACTACATTGTACAATGAAGTGACTGTGAACCCAATAAGAGATAGATCTGGTAGAAGACAATCAATCCCAAATCAGATTGTGCTCCAATTGCTTTCCCTTTTGTCAGGATGATCATTTAACCCAGAAAGATAGCGTAGGAGGTACAGTAGGGCAGACAGAGTGGCAGGCCACTTGGAAAGTACCTTTATGAGCGAGAGATTTCTAGATATGAAACATCATTATAGTAAGCTGCTTTATTATTTACTCCCAAATATACTTTTGACTTTGCAAAATTTGATGAGTGCATCCAATCACCAAATGTTCACAGAAGCAAAAAACCCGATATTAAAAAGAGGTGACAGCAAGGTCTACAATGTCAAGATGAACTGCTTGTTTGCAAGTGCAGCCCTCCCCTTGGTTCTTAAATACTGTGAGCCCACAGTTGCTAGTGGAAAGGATGAAGTCCCAATATCCACAGTGTGACATGTCTACTACTCTGGAAAGCTGAGTTAGGTTCAAGCTTACTTAAAATCTTCCCATACCACACTCAGATATATAGTCGAAATCTATACAAATTAGTGGAAGAAAAATGAACGTATTACCAATATTTATATTAATAAACACCGAGCAAAGTTGCTTTCTGTCCCAGTTTTACTAACAATGAGAACAATAGAAAATAGCAATCTGTTTGAGTCTTCAAATCTCTCTCTAAGACTATGGCTCACATGAGCAGTTTCTTTTGAAAACTTCCGCCATGAGCGTCATTCTTACGCCCTTTCCCTTCTGTGCCACAGGCCGAAAGCCAGCATGGAATATACTTTGCCCTATCCAGACAAGTTTTGCTTGTGCCAAGACCAGCTCAAACATGAAATCCTACCATATCTTCCCTTGATTCCCCTTTATGACACATAGCCAATATTCTATAAGATTGAGGTTTCTTTGCTATCATAGAAATAATGAACTTGTCTGCTAAACAATACGTTTTTCATGTGGAGTTCATGGGGTTGGCAGTGACCATAGGGAGGAACATAGGAAAATGTTGGTAAGGTCAAGAACACCCATAAAAATACCTCACATCCTACACAGATGTCTTAAAGTGCTCTGTTAAAATTAATTTAACTGTGTTTTAGTTTCCTCGTCTACAAAATCACAATACTCTCTTCCTTGCAATTATCCTGAAAAGATAGCATAAGACATAATTATTGTTTTAAGAATCCTATTCAGTTCTCCAAGAATCATTAAAATGGAGTCTATATTAAAACTGAATTGCTATTATAAAGTAATGCATCTCAATTCAAAATAATTAATGAAGACACTGCACTGTGATAAAATGTGGCTTCAGTGAGTACAGAAAAAGAAACTTAAAGCTATTTTAATTAAACATCAGATATTCAGAACTGAAGGAAATCAGTTTTTCTGAGCTATTTGTATACAAAAAGAACAGAATTCATGAGCTAATTATTCAAAGGTCAAGCATAGAATGAATCAGTTCAGAAATACTAATTAGTGTTTTACCAGTGATTGCATGAGAACATTTATGGATGCAAAATTAAATAATAGAGATTATAAATGGAGAGTGTGGGTGATTTAATAATTTATTCCTCCCACTCTAATCAGGATTTCTGACTATCCCTTTTCTCTAGCAAAATTCAAACAGTTTTCTTTTTCCTTTATTTTCCTCTCCTCTTTCCTTTGAGATTGGAACTGTTGACATGACTTTTAATTAGTTTATATTAAGGCTAAGGTAGAGCTCTTCATAGTTGAAATGAAATGGTATTTTAATTAAACTAGGTCTTTATTTGTTTACCTGTATTTCACTTTCTTCTTTCTCAATGAAGTACTTTGTTCCACAAAGTCATGGGCTCTCTGAATACAGTCTCTATTAGACTGATGGTTGTCTTGAGTCTTGCTTTAAACATGAAAATTGCATTTTCTTTTTGGCCATTTGCACATATAATCTTAAAATTAAGATATTTATAGATGATCATGTCAAAACAAGGAGTTTAGGGAATAGCTCACTTGTGTGCTTCAATAAGCTAATGGCAATGGCACACATACAAATATGACAGACACAGAAAAAAGTCAACATTAACACGTCCTAGAAAGAATCCCATAATCCAGGAGAATGGGTACTTCTAAAGGGTGAGAATTGTTGGGAGGAAGACAAAACAAGCTGCAAAAAGAGTTTCTGATCTTTCCTCTGCAAAGCACTTGAATTGGAATAAAAATAACTCTATTCGTGTTTCCCAGCTTTGGTTCTGTCTCTTTTCTTTTGTCTTTAAAGGACAGCTTGATGCTTAATATGCAACCAAATTTCACGGATTTTGCACAGGTTTTCTCCACAACACACACTTGCACACAAACACATGTACACAGCAGTTATTCATACACATACACATACTCATGGGCATACCCACACATTCACATACACACAGACACATGCGCATAATTGTGAGCATATCCATCCACTTATGAAAACACTCAAGCATTCATATACATACATAGCTATGCACACAGACACATGCACACACAAAGTTCATACTTTCTCCTATTAATATTTTATGAGTGCAGAACTTTTGTTATAATTAGTGAACCAGTATCAACAGAATTAGTTAACTAACATGCACAGTTCATAGTGAGGTTGTTCACTTGTACAATTCTTTGTGATTTGACCAATGTTTAGTGTTGTGGATCCACCATTATAGTATTATACAGAACAGTTTCAGTGCCCTGATAACATTTTGTGGGCTCCACCTACTCATTTTTTATCATCCTCTAGTTCCTTGTGACGAGAAACCTTTTTACTACCTCTGTATTTTGTACCTTCTGTGCTGTGTGGTATGCATTGTTCTGTGCTGTGTGGTATGCATTCTGTGCTGTATTGTATGCATTGTTCTGTGCTGTATGGTATACATTGTTCTGTGCTGTATTGTACACATTCTTCTGTGCTGTGTGGTAGGCATTGCTCTTGTGCTGTATTGTATGCATTGTTCTGTGCTGTGTGGTATGCATTGCTCTGTGCTATATTGTATGCATTGTTCTGTGCTGTATTGTATGCATTGTTCTGTGCTATATGGTTTGCATTGTTCTGTGCTGTGTGGTGTGCATTGTTCTGTGCTGTATTGTATGCATTGCTCTGTGCTGTGTGGTATGCATTGCTCTGTGCTGTATTGTATGCATTATTCTGTGCTGTGTGGTATGCATTGCTCTATGCTGTATTGTATGCATTGTTCTGTGTTATATGGTTTGCATTGTTCTGTACTGTGCAGTATGCATTGTTCTGTGCTGTATTGTATGCATTGTTCTGTACTGTCATGGACCCTTATGGGATTCTCATTTCTATGCTATTACAAGAAATTCTGGGGTCATGCAGTCACTCTTCCAATAGTCATTTCCCTTTATAATACTGGCTTTTGTTTTCTTTTGTTTTTTAGCATTTGTGTTTTTACATGAAAACAGTAGAAGCAGTTTGTCAGCATCTACAAAATATGAGATTTTAGTTGAAATTATATGGAATCTGTACATTTAAAAATTAAAACCAATGTTGTATTACTAAAGGAAGTCAAGGCTACTATTCTGACTCTGAATTTAAAACATTTTTCCCTTTACCATTGGTTTTTCTCAGTTGAGTATTTATCTTAACTGTTAGGTCACATGTTGGTCATTTCTGGGTTCCTGGATCTGTATTTTAGGGTCTGCCATAAATTTTGAAGATTGTGAGTTATTATTGCATTAAATATTTCTCCAGCTCCCTTCACTCTTCTGTTCCTTCTGGCATTCCAACTGTGTGTATATCACATCATTTGTTACTGTCACAAGATTGTGGGTTTTCTGAGCTTTCTCATTATTTGTGTGTATTTCTTTTCTTTTTTCCTCCATGTTTTGTATTTTAGTTTGAGAAGTTGCTGTCCAATACCTTCACAGTTACCCCAAAGTACTAATGGATCATAAGGATTATTTTTCTTTTTTGAAATTGTTTTTAGATTTATTTATTTTTTGTCTATGAGTAGTAGTAGTAGTAGTAGTTGTTGTTGTTGTTGTTGTTGTTTTGTCTGCTTGTTCATCATGTTTGTCCCTAGTGCTGGCGAATGTTAGAAGAGGGGACTGAATATCAGGAACTGGAGTTGCAAGTAGTTGAAAGCCACCATCTAGCTGCTGGGAACCAACCTCTGTCCTCTGCAAGAGCAGTAAGTTCTGTTAATTACTTCGCCATCTTTCCAGCCCCCCATGGCATTAATTTCTTCTAGATTTCTTTAAACTCTAAATCTCCATTATTCCCCTCTATTCTCTTATAATGGCTACTTTGTCATTGTTTGTATTGTCTCACTGTGTAGGCTAGGCTGGCCTGAAATTCATGATGGTCCTCCTGCCTCAGCCTCCCAACTCTTGGCAATGCAGATATGTGCCACCACATTGAGTGTATCTGCTTTTTATAAGTTATGCCCTTTAGTATATTAAATATGTTTACTTGACTGGAAAACCTGTGTTCTATTGTCCTAATCTAGTTCCAGGGTCTGCTCTGTCACATGCGACTGTGATTTAGCTCAGTTAGTTGCATTGTAGTTCTTGTTGAAAGAGATGTGTCATATATGGGGTGGCAGGAATAGAGTATGTTAGACCATCACTGTTAGGATTGCTGTTGACATGCCTAGGAGTTGGAGCTTTTCTGGATGCATTGCTGTGTAGTTGATTTTCTCTCCTGCAGTCTAAGGTGTCTCCCTCAGACTTCCTTTCTAAGTAGAGTCAGTGTCCTTCTCCATGGTTACTACACCAGATGTGGTAATACAGACCCAGGTGTAGAGAAGGAAGGTAGTCTATAATCTTATGACTCAATTTCAGCATTTTTACTGGGCTTGATTCTCTTTAACAATTCAAAATTGTGTTTTAATCATTTTTTTCTGCCTTTATATGACTAGAAAGGTTTGAAAAGACTTGGTTTTCTCCAAGTGTCCCTTTGCACAGTGTTAAGATGTCCATTAATGAGCTGTCACTTGTGCAGTTTACTATAAAGAACAGGTGGGAATACTTCATTGTAGTCCCTGTTCCAGTTAGAAGCGTGATGAAAGTGTTACTGATTTTATGGTGAGAACACAGAGGTTTTGCATGAGGCACAACAACCCATGGGAGTGTAGGACTCTAACTCAACACTGAGATTTTAAGTCTCTTAACACTCCACACTCAGACTCCCGAAATGCCAGACAGTTGCCAGCTGTGTACAAACCCATACTGACACCAGCTGCTCTCGGCTATGACTCTGTGTTTTTTCCTCTACAGATTTGGAGATTTGTGATTGACCTGTGACCTGTTTTCTAGTGAACCTAACGAACGTCTTATTTCCCATTTATCTGGGTGATTTTCTTGTGAGGACAGGCATGCCCTGTGGTGGTATTGTGTTCCCCAAAATATTGTGCATCCTAATAAATTTATCTGGGGTCAGAGAACAGACTGCCACTAGATATAGAGGCTAGAAAATGGTGGCACACACGCCTTTAATCCTAGCATTCCAGAGACAGAAATCCCTCTGGATCTCTGTGAGTTCAAGGCCACATTGGAAATGGCCAGGCATGGTGACACACACCTTTAATCCTAGAAAGCAAGCTTTTAATCCCAGAAAGTGGTGGTAGAAAGCAGAAAGGTATATAAGGTGTGAGGACCAGAAACTAGAAGCATTTGGCTGGTTAAGCATTTGGCTGGTTAAGCATTTGGCCTGGGTAAGCATTCAGGCTTTTAAGCAGCAATTCAGCTGAGACCCATTCTGAATGAGGACTCAGAGGCCTCCAGTCTGAGGAAGCAAGACCAGCTGAGGATCCGGCTAGGTGAGGTAGCTGTGGCTTGTTCTGGCTCTCTGATCTTCCAGTGTTCACCACAATAACTGGCCTCAGGTTTGATTTTATTAATAAGAACTTTTAAGATTCATGCTACAATACTCGCAAGCTGTTTGTGTCTCAGAGAACTTTCCACTGTGCTTATGATCTTTTGAGCTAATGTTTTAATATGGAATTTAATTTAATAGAATTAACAAGGGAAGACAATGGAGGAAAGTTGTAATTCTTCACCCATTATTGGTTCTGTCAGACTACCTCAGCTCACCCCATATATCAAGTGCTCAGATATTTCAAAGAAAAATCTTCATATTTTCAGCAATATAAAGGCATTAGCATTTCCAATCATTCTTTAGGAGCTACTCCGGTGGTCACTATTAATCTTTCTGTGGTTAAATTTTGAGTTTTATGGTTTTTTTTTTCCTATCTCAATTTAAAAATTTTTATACAATACATTTTGATCATGTTTTTCCTTCCCCAAACCCTCACAGATCCTTCCCACTTCAATATCCATTCAACTTTATGTTCTCTCTCTATATATATATTTCAATTATAGAAATTAACAACTGGTCAAAATGTAGAGAACAACTGAATATGGGGTGCCCAGGCCCAAATGGCTCATCCACAATCACCTATACCTAAGTCTCAGGGACCTTCATGGATATAGAAGAAAGAGTGTAAGATCCAGAGGACCAGGGTTTTTACTTTAAGACCGTGTAGCTTCTAGAGATGACAAGGAAGCTGCATCTGTGTGACCTCAAAAATTTGCTCACCTGATGAAGACCCGTGTAGCCCCAGGTAAGAAGCCAACATATATGGGAAAAAATCTCACAGGTGAAAAAATCTTTAGGTGAAAAGCTGTAGGCATTTAATGGCTCCTGAGAGAGGGAGATTCAGTCACTAGGTTATCCAATCCTAAGAGGTCAGTCCTAAATACATACACACATAATCAACACTAAATGTATTCAGTGGATTATACCTCTATATATGTGAGGGTAGCAGGGAATAGCTGGAGTGGGGAGAGAAAAGGGTAGATATGACGTATCATAAATTATACATATGAAATTTTCGAAAATAAGAAAGAAAACAATGACTGTTGTTAACTTCTTAACAGTATATATGTTGTGCCTTAAGTAAAATAATTTTAAAGATGAGTAATAAAGGGAAAGACCCCCTTCCTTTTGCCAGCTGATGACACACCCAGTTACCCTTTAGACACATATGACTAACTATAGTCAATACATTAGGAGAATTTTCTAACTGGTTATACAATGACATTGAATGATAAATTCAAGATGACAGAGAGACTTGTATGCAGAGTTGTAAATTAGTGTAGACTAAGACACACCTTAGTAATTCATAGTTATGGTGACACGTATCAGCAACAGTGAAGCATCTAGAAGAAGAATCTGTAGATTTGTTAAATGACTGTTTTTCTCAGTGTAAATGAAAAAGAAAGACAGGCACAGAGAGACAGCAAAATGGAGAGGCAGGAAGCCAAAAACACCAGATGAAGCATGGCAACAAACAATGTCTCTACACTACAGATTGATTGACATCTAAACCCAAATATTTTCATAGTAACTTACACAGGCACAGAAAGAGGAATCTGTGGATTCTTTGAACTGAAAATTCTTGTCCCAAACTATCTCATAAAACGGATCTATTTCAGAGATTTAATAAGTTCGGAGTGTTCAAATATGTAGACAATTAATATAGATGGTGTTATGGTTTCTTTCCTGTTGCTGTGATAAATTGACCCAGGAAGGAGCCTCAGAAGAAAGGGACTGTTTTGACTCACAGCTTCAAGTTCTAGTCTGTTGTGCTGTGAAAAGCAAGGCATCTGGAGCTTGAAATAGCTGATCACATAAAACTCACAGTTAGAAGAAGTGAGCAATGAATTTATGTAGTCTAGCACTCCACTCACTTTCTCCCTGTTGTGCTGTCCAGGATAGCCTGCCTATGGACCCATACCACTCACAGTGGGCAGGTCTTACTGAAGTTAAGATAATTCCACATAGACTTGCACAAAGGTCTTTTTCCCAAGAGACTAAAGGTTCTCTAAAGTTGACAATTACCTATGGCCATCACTTATGAAAAATCTATAACTAAGTATTAGGAAAAAGTAAACATTTGGAGCAAGTAATTTGCAGTGGGACTGATCAGCATTCTTTCATGAAAGCTAGTTATACATAAAACACATTTGGTAATTGGATATGTGTGTCCAAAATGCCCACGGGATAAAGGTTTGCCCTCAATCTTTGAAATTATAAGGCAATGATATATCCTGGATGAATTTCCATTTGCTAATGGAGATTGTAGGACTCCAATCGCTTCCATGCTTCTCCTGGCACTATGAGGCATTTATTTGCTTCACACATCAGGAATCCCTGCCATATTGAATGGACTCACCACCACATCAAAATCAATGGGGACACCTAACTGTGTCCTGAAACCCACACAATCAGAAACCAAAATAAATAGTTCCTCTTTTTAAATCAGTTACTTCAGGTATTTTGTTACAATAGAAAACTAACCAATGTTACAAAAATGAGTATCTTTTCTATAATGTGGGTTATTACACTTTAGTTATATATGAAAACAATCCTAAAATGATCATAAATTATGTTAGCTCTATATACATAAAAGTATTCTAAAGTTGAAATTACTTGAAAAGATATATGAATATAATTAATTCATGGTTGGTAAGTTTTAAAACCAGCCTAGGTGATAAAAAACGGAGGAATGGATAACAGAAATAAAATAAAGAACATATATACAATGGACTGCTTTAAGTCATAAAGAATGACGTTACATTATTTGCAGAAAAATGAGTGCTGTTGAAGACAGTCATATTAAGATAGTTAAGACAGTTTCAAAACTACAAATATGTTTGGCCTCATTGTCCTTGTGAGATCCTATGTACAAAATACATACATTCATAAACAAAATCATATATATACAGCATGAAAGTAGAAGGGAAACTCTTTAGGGGACAAAAGTGACAGAAAGGAGGTAAAAATATCAAGAAAAGAGAAGACAGAGGATGTACAGAGAGAATCTACTTTATGCACAGTATACATATATGAGAAAATTTAAGGAGAAATCAGTTATGAAATATAGGAAAGTAAAACAAAAAGTCCACAGGCCATTTTGTAAATCTGAGCTGAGAAAACCAAGAAGCTGTACATCATTTATTGGCTTCAAAATAAAATTATTAAATTCAGTGTCTCAATTTTGTTGACAAGATGCAGATACTGACTAGGAGAAACTAACGTAATTTGCTTGAAGGGAGACTTCTTTTCTCCGATAATTAAAATTAATCTGCTCTAAAAATCATTTGTTCCATGGAGGATACCATATTTTAGGCAATGTATCTTGCTTCTGCTTCAGGCTGATGATGTATTATATCAATACATCATTAAAGAGACAGCCTTCAAAAATGATGTATTAGAACAACACATTATTGGAGAGATAGTCAGGATGCGCGACACATTAGATATCAAACTCATCTTGGGAGATTTGTTGTTATGTTTTAAGTAAGAAAGATCACATGCTAGCACATCTGACTATCAGTTAGTTATTTGAAACAGCCAATTATTAACACAGAAATATTTACAAATATGTGGTAAATAAAATCAGTCTTTGGGACTGATGAAATAGCTCAGTGTGTTTAAGCATGTGCCTTGTAAGAACAAGGAAGGTGTTGGCATCAACCGCCTCCCAGACATACCGGGGGTCTGAAAGCCTTTCTATATCCTAGTGCTCAGAGGATGGATAAAGGATCATCACAATGAGCTGGCTACCTAGACTGGTCAAATCAGTGAGCTTTGAGTTTAATTGAGAGAGCCTGCCTGGATAAGTACGGTGAAGAATGACAGATGTAGACATCCATTGTCAACCTCTCACTCCCCCATACACATGCATGCATACTCATGCACACATACCTCTACACACATGTTCACCAACACATGCAAACATATACACAGGTACTCATTCAATACACACACACACACACACACACACACACACACACACACACACATCTTTAATTTAAGTCCAAGACTACAGAGGATCTTTCTAAAAAAAAAAAAAAAAGTGATGAATGAAGGCAATGAAATTAACTGAAATAACTTAAATGTCTATGGCATTTAATTTACTACCTGTCATGTAATTCTGTGGTTTAAGTGAGAAAAACACGGTTTCTAATTTCAAGGGCTGGAGAGATGGCTCAGCTGATTTTTCAGAGGACATATATCTGATTCCCAGCACCTACATGGTGGTACACAGCAGTCTGTAATTTCAGTTCTAGGGACTCCAAAGCCTTCTTCTGTCCTCCATGGACACCAGACATGCTAGTGGTGTGCAGACATACCTGGGAGCAAAACACCCATACATATATAATAAATTACATTTTATGTAATACAAATATTATATTTATAAATAATCATTTAGAAATAACTTTAGAAATAATTAAATTAAAATAATGTTTCAAATTTCTAAATCTCAGTTTCTAAATACAGAATGTAAAAATACTATGATTTAATAGAAGTTTCTATTACTATGTACCAAAAGAGTACATTGTAGAAATAGCCAAGAGTTTTGTATTGGATTAGCCTGGCCTTTATATAGTTACAAAGGCAAGAATTGGAGAAAGGTTCTAGAAATATGTACCATAGACAACACTGAGGTAAACTTTATAATGCAAATTAACCAACCCTCATAAAGCCAAGTCAAGTGAAAAATTAATAGTCAAATTATTTTGAAAACTTTTACTATGCCCAC
Organism: Peromyscus leucopus; assembly: GCF_004664715.2. Classification (NCBI taxonomy): domain Eukaryota; kingdom Metazoa; phylum Chordata; class Mammalia; order Rodentia; family Cricetidae; genus Peromyscus; species Peromyscus leucopus. The sequence continues at coordinate 82,081,934 of NC_051069.1, forward strand.
ATTGGTTTATTTTTGCCTCCCTTTTGTTTATAGCTCTCATTTTCCTGTCCACTGGCCATCAGGGTCTTTTATGGACTGCTAAATTGCTTCTTGTTTGCTTATGGAGTACAAAGAAAGCCTGGGAATCGCATCCTCTTTGTTCTCCTTTCCACCCCTTTACTCACTCACACACTCCTGCAGGAATAAATCCTCGCTCTCAGTCTCAACTGAGAAATCAAATTGTTATTACCCAGCAACCCATCTTATCAGAGAATGGCAAATATTCTTCAGAAGAATTCAACTTCCATTGATTTAATTTTTCCATTGCACATGTTACCGGTTTGCATAGCAATTATTCTTTTTCTTTTTTTTTTTTTTTTTTTTTTGTTTTTCGAGACAGGGTTTCTCTGGGTAGCTTTGCGCCTTTCCTGGAACTCACTTGGTAGCCCAGGCTGGCCTCGAACTCACAGAGATCCGCCAGCCTCTGCCTCCCGAGTGCTGGGATTAAAGGTGTGCGCCACCATTGCCCGGCCTATTCTTTTTCTTATTCTGAGGAATATCTCAAATCAGTTCATGACTTGATTATTACATGTACGGCAAAGGGGGCCTGGCTGGCAGCTGAGAGTATTTGGGCAACTCTCTGGCCATGAGAACTCTAGGCTGCTCCATGAGTTCTTTTGAGGAGATTATTGAAAGATACTGGTACATGGGGAGGGGACCGGGGTCCTGGTTGGAGGAATTAGGTCACCAGGGTCTCATCTTTTCAGAGTATAAGATGTCCTGTTCCTGTCTGGTCACTCTATTTCCTGTGTGCCACGAACTGAGTTGCTCTGCCCCACCCTCCACCCCTTGCCTCACTGAGGCCCAGAGTAGTACAGGCAATAGACGGACCTGTACTACTGTATTTCTGTTTCAGAGAAAACTCTGAAACTACAAGACAAAGAGGTTTTTTTTTTCCTGTACTCTTAAATTGTTTTTCTAATGTGTTTTGTCTTTTAATGAAAAACTCATTAACCTACCAAAATGTACATTAATTGAAAATCAGATTCTAATAATTATTCTTTGAAATAAATGTGGAAGCTATTTCCTATAATGTTCCATATAGAAAAATATATTATAATATGGAAATGAGAAGGAAACCAATCTTGACGTTATTACTATTGTGTTTCGCTCACAAAGCATCGTAAGAACCATCAGATTCACACTGAACCTCAAAAAGGACCTGTCATACCTTTAGCATTTATATAAGAAAACCACTTAATTGGAAATTCTGAAAACACTGTGAAATTATAATTCAATACAGTTAGTATCATCCTAAAATACACGTTTCTAAGCATGTCATTTAACTCTAGTTGGTATGAGAGAACCAGTGGGCCTTTATTGTGTCTTATGAAATACATTCCCTTAGGAATGTAGACAGTTTTCTGTGCACTGTGGGTGCTTTTTCTGGGCTCCCAATACAGACCTTAGTTATCAAATCCAGGTTCAGATTTTTCAGGCTTTCTTTTTTGAAAGTAGTGCTTGGTGTGAACTCCTGGTGAGATCTGTGGCTTTACAAGTTTGCTTCCAAGTTCTTGTGACACATTCATCTTTCTCTGGTAACAGCTGACACTAAACCCAGAGTCTGCCCCGGCACAACCTTCTTTCCTGGGTTATAATAGTAATTCAGCAAATTGCAACTGAATGAACCAAGCAAATGTCCATTCCTATAAGACATGTACCAATTCCACTAAATGAATAACCATGCCTTTAAGTGTAAAAGGGCTGGTAATTGACTTATTCAGGAGGAAACCTTCTCCCCAAATAGCTGGCCTGCCAAATGTGCATTTACTAAGAAAAGACAGGAGTGATTTTTTAATCTGTTGTGCTGTTCTTGCACAATTACTTGTTGATATTTGTGTTTGTTGCTTTTGGCATTACTGTGACCAAATACCTGATGAGAAGCAGCTTAAAGAAATAAGAGATTATTTCCCCTTACCTTACAGTTTAAGTGTGAAGTAGTCCATTATGGCAGAAAATGTATGGTATGGTAGTAGGTTCATGAGGTGGCTAGTACCATTGTATCAGCCTTCAGGAAGCAAAAAACAAGAGGTGGAACCAAGAGATCACACATTAAATCCAGTGACTCATTTCATCTAGCAAGGATCTACTCCTAAAAAAGTTTCTTTCCAAAGGATTCTAACACCTGAAAAACAGTGCTTAAACGTTTGAACCTATGGAATATATTTTACATTTAAACCACAATAGCAAGTGAAAATTATTTAGCTAATTCATTCAAATTACAAACTGGTCCTTTTGAAAAAAAAAAAAAAGACTGGTCCCCACTCTAATGAGCTGACTGGTCTGGAACTGTGTAGACCAGACTTGTCTTGAACTCATAGAAATCTGCCTGCCTCTGCTGCCTTTGTATTGGATTGAAGTTATGAGACAAACTGCTTCATCCCAAGTTAAATTTTATAGTGTTTATACATATGAAGACAAAATGACAATTAAGAAAGATGATTTATCCTTTGCTTTACATCTAGTATCCACTTATGAATGAGTACATACCATGTTTGTCTTTCTGAGTCTGGGTTACCTCACTCAGGATGATATTTTCTAGTTCCATCCATTTGCCTGCAAACCGCATGATGTCGTTGTTTCTCTCTACTGAGTAGTACTCCATTGTGTATATGTGCCACAATTTCTTTATCCATTCTTCAGTTGAAGGTCATCTAGGTTGTTTCCAGGTTCTGGCTATTACATATAATGCTGTTATGAACATAGTTGAGCATGTGTCCTTGTGGTATGATTGAGCATTCTTTGGGTATATGCCCAAGAGTAGTATATCTGGGTCTTGAGGGAGATTGAGTCCCAATTTTCTAAGAAAGCGCCATATTGATTTCCAAAATGGTTGTACAAGTTTGCATTCCCATCAACTGTGTAGGAGTGTTCCCCTTGCTCCACATCCTCTCTAGCATAAGCTATCTTCAGTGTTTTTGATCTTAGCCATTATGATGGATATAAGATGATATCTCAGAGTCATTTTGATTTGCATTTCCCTGATGATTAAGGATGTTGAGCAATTCCTTAAATGTCTTTCAGTCATTTGAGCTTCTTCTGTTGAGAATTCTCTGTTTAGCTCTATAGTCTGCTGTGGGATGGTCTGTATGTCAAATTGCTCTGATTGGTCAATAAATAAAACACTGATTGCCCAGTGGCCAGGCAGGAAGTAGGTGGGACAGGAGAGAGGAGAATTCTGGGAAGCAGAAGGCTGAGGGAGAGAGAAACTGCCAGCCGCCGCCATGACCAGTAGCACGTGAAGACGCTGGTAAGCCACCAGCCACGTGGCAAGGTATAGATTTATGAAAATGGATTAATTTAAGCTATAAGAACAGTTAGCAAGAATCCTGCCATGGCCATACAGTTTGTATGCAATATAAGTCTCTGTGTTTACTTGGTTGGGTTTGAACGGCTGTGGGACTGGCGGGTGACAGAGATTTGTCCTATCTGTGGGCAAGGCAGGAAATCTCTAGCTACAATAGCCCATTTTTTTTAATTGGACTGTTGGTTATTTTGATGTCTAATTTCTTGAGTTCTTTATATATTCTGGATATCAGCCCTCTGTCAGATGTGGGGTTGGTGAATATCTTTTCCCATTCTGTAGGCTGTTGTTTTTGCCTTGATGGCCATATCCTTTGCCCTACAAAAGCTTCTCAGTTTTAAGAGGTCCCATTTATTAATTGTTTCTCTAAGTGTCTGTGCTACTGGTGTTATATTTAGGACCAGATTACAACTCACAACTCCAGGGAGGCTACCTAGTAAAGATGACCCTAAGAAAGACACATGGATCACCCAACGACAGAGAATTGGATGAGATCTACATGAGCAAACTGGACATGGGGGGGGTAATGAAGGGCAAGTGTCGGGGGGGGGGGGAGAGAGCTTAGGGGAGCAGGAGGTCCCAGCTGGATCAGGAACAGAGTGGAAGAACAAGGAAAGAGATACCATGATAAATGAAGACCCCATGGGAATAGGAAGAAGCAGAGTGCTAGAGAAGTCCCCAGAAATCCACAAAGATACTTCCACAATAGACTACAGGCAATGGTCGAGAGAAAGCCTGAGCTGACCTACTCTGGTGATCAGATGGCTGAACACCCTAACTGTCATGATAGAACTCTCATCCAGTGACTGATGGAAGCAGATGCAGAGATCCACGGCCATGCCCCAGGTGGAGCTCCAGAAGTCCAATCAGCGAGAGAGAGGAGGGGTTATATGAGCAAGAGATATTGAGACCATGATTGGAAAAAGCACAGGGACAAATAGCCAAACTAGTGGAAACACATGAACTATGAACCAATAGCTGAGGAGCCCCCATGTAACTGGATCAGGCCCTCTGAATAAGTGAGACAGTTGATTAGCGTGAGCTATTTAGAAGGCTGTCAGGCAGTGGGACTGGGACCTGTCCTTAGTATATGAGCTGGCTTTTTGGAATCTAGGGCCTATGCTGAGACACTTTGCTCAGCCTTGGTGTAGGGAGGAGGGGACTGGACCTGCCTCAACTGAATCTACCAGGCTGAGCTGACTCAGCAGGGGAGACCTTGCCTTGGAGGTGGTGGGAATGGGGGGTGGTTTGGGGGAAAAGGGGGGGGGGGGGGGTGGAGGTAGGAGGAGGGAGGACAGGGGAATCTGTGGCTGATATATAAATTTTAATTAATTATAAAATAAATTTTTAAAAAATAAAGATGATTTGATCATGCATGTATTTTTTTATTAAGAGATTTTCTATTCATTTTACATATCAACCTCTGATTTCCCTGACCTCCCTCCTTCAACCCCCAAGGTTTCCCCCCAAACCCACCCCCCATTCCCACCACCTCCAAGGTAAGGTCTCCCATGGGGAGTCAGCAGAGTCTGGTATTCAGTTGAGGCAGGTCCAAGCCCCTCCTCCTTGCACCAAGGCTGTCATGCACATATTTTTTAAAGTGTTTCCTGACATTGCTTCTTGATATAATGGTGTAGATATGATGCTATATCTTATAATAAGAGCACTTACAATAACTGACTTTGACGTCCTGATGAAAGGCATTTGAATCCTCTGATCCAAATAAGTGGATCTAGAACAATGCCTTGATATTCTGGGCAATAATTAAGCCCAGTGTTGCTCATCTATGATTGTATTTCAAGTGTAATTCCTTCTCTTTGTAAAAGGCATACTAACTTTTCACCTGCATTAACCACAAAATTCTGTGGAATCAAAAACTTCGGTTACTCAGATGAGGGGCATATGTTGGGTAATTGGGGTATATCTCATTCTTGAGAATACTGCAAGCTGTCATTTCCAAAGGTAGGATGGGAATTAAGGGATGATGAAGAACAAATGGCTTTGTCATGAGAAGCGATGCAAGGTTATAGACTTCACAAATGAGAACGGGAGGGTTCACAGGCAGGGAAAGTAAATGTAAGTCCTGCTACTGACTGGAGGCCTCCGCCTTTTGTGTCATACTCCATCAACATCCACACTGTGAATTCCTTCCACCATCAACCTTATCTATAAAATCTTTTTCTGTGAAAGCCTATATACCCTGTAAGTGGCACAGGCTTCCACCCATGTTTGTCAGCTCATGGAATCCAGTGTTATATCCGTTCTACGACAAAGAGTCCACTTAGTCTTTTTGTATCACCATCATCAACACTATTTATCATCTCCTATCTTAAAGCTTTCTGATTCCCCTCCTAAAGACATTAAACTTCCTCAGGGGACACCATTGCTCCTGAAGCACTCTTATATGGGCTACTTATTTGTTTCTATTTCATGCAAATAAGAATCATATAAAAAATTATGTCTTCTTTCACAAGCAAATGTCTTAAGACCTCCCTTATTCTTTGCTACTCTTTCCCTTTTTGTTCTCCTGTGTTGATGTCCTCTAACTTCCTTTACTACTCCTGCATTTGTGCACTCTGGTTTCACTGTGACAGTCACAGCAGAGAGAGCACAGATTCTGAACCCTCACTCTCGGCTACTCCCTATGCTTTACCCTGCACCGGACATCAACCACTCTCCAGTCTCCCTTGCATATTCTCCTTTTCTGATGTTCTTTGACTGTAACCCGCAAGACCTTCTGGTTCTGCTACTGGGTTGTGGGATAATGCTTTTGTACACTGGTTTAATAAAGTGCTGGTTGGCCAGTAGCCAGATAGGATGCATAGGCAGGACAAGCAGACTAAAGGAATTATGGGAAAAGGAAGACTGAGTCAGGAGTTGCCAGCCAGACACAGAGGAAGCAAGATGACAAGACAGAACTGAGAAAAGGTACCTAACCACATGGCTGAACATAGATAAGAGTTATGGGTTAATTTAAGTGTAAGAGCTAGTCCATAATAAGTCTGAGCTAATGGCCAATTGGTTATAATCAATATAAACCTCTGTGTGCTTACTTGGGGGAAGCAAATGAGAAAGGTTTGTCCTAACCACCAGCCAGCCAGGCCACAGGAAAACTTCAGACTACATTTGGTGCTCATCTTTGGGCATTGAGCCATATAGACCTAAGAAAGTTTAAAGATTCTGAATACACAGAAACAGAGCCATACTGGGCTTCCTAGTCTCACAGTTTCATGCCAGCAGCAGCACACACTCATCTCCTGACAGCTGCCTGTGAAATGGAGCTGGCCACCAGACACCATGAGCTAAGCAACATGGTTGCAGATACCTGCCAAAGTATACAGAGGCATCTCCAAGTGGCACAGTGTGGTGTATGGTGGATTTAGACTTTGCTAGTACAGACAGAAAAAAAAAAAAAGGAAAAAAAGGGGGAGGGGGTTGGATTACACACTGCTGGATGGGAGCATAGACCCACTGCTTCACAGAGTCAGCTATGAGCATGGTTCCCCCAGAGCTGGCAGAAAGCTGTAAATGTAGTTCTGCCATGTTGGAAAGCTGAGGTGTGAGGAGCCAGCAGCCAAAGCTGCAATTTCAATCCTAGCAGTACTGCAGTTTAAGGCAGTAGATTCAACAATAAAACAGATTCAGATGAAATAAACCTCTAAATGATTTACAATATGTATAAAAATATGTGTAGGCTTGGAAGAGAGAGTAAAAGGAATATAGACAGTTATATAAAGAAATAGAAAGTTTTAAAAAATAAAGTCTTTAAAGAAATAGTAAAAGTAATATAAAAATAAGCCACGTAAAGATGGAAATCGCATGGAGAGTCTGGAGTATATTGGCTCTGGGATTTTTAACTGCAGAAAGACATTTGATTGTAAAGCCTGCTGAGTTAAACCAATATGTATATTTTAAAGGTAGCTTGACTTCAAAATTTGGATCTAAGGATATGATGCTTTGGAAATGAGGCTCTGCTTTTGTTTTCATGGGAAGTAAGAGGCTATGGATTTGTTCCAGGTTAAGATGGATCAGATTTGATAAAGCCAGACCTCCTGAACCTTAATGGATGGTACCTATTAACAAAGGTTATAGCTGCTCTTCCTAGGACTTGATCATTTTCTCAAATATTCTCAATATCCCCATAAGACTACCATCGACCCCTATCAGTAGGATGTAGCCTAGAATACTATGTCCACATTCCCCAAAAATGGATTATGGATGTTTGTCTTTGTTTAGGTTGTTGGTTACAAATTGTTATTGGTCCTAGTTAACTGTTTCTAAAAGAAGAAAGGGGCATATGATATAGAAATATAGGCTATTAATAGGAGAAGATAAAAGAAGAGATTATTGACTCTACTTTTAAAGAGCAACAACTTGTTTAAAATGTTTTACATTGCTATAGATTCTAGTTTATTGATACAAATTTAAAGTTAATTTTGTTATTCTGTACGTATATTTCTACTCTTGTTTAACGTATTATGTTTGTGCAACTTATTTGAAATTGTAATGTATAATTAAGAAATATATGATAGTCAAATTTACAGTCATGTTAAGTTTTCTAGGTATACATAGATATAATTCAATTAGGTAGGTAATCTTCAAACACTTCAAAGATCTACAGAACATGGCATTTAAAATGTTTTAAAAACTTAGACTTTTCTGAACAATGAAGATAAATGCCCCTATGTTACAGAGTAACTTTGGATGACTATTCAGGCATGCAGCTGTCTCTGTCATTTCCAGATTTTTTAGAAGTTGCTTAAAAGCACTTCCTGTTTACTTAGGTAAGATTATATCATTCTGGGGTCTTTGATGTAGTTGAAGACTAGATAATTATAATTTTCCTTGGTTATGATAAAAGACAAATTAGGTGTGAAATTTAGACTCACAAATATATGATAGATGTAATATTTTCTTTAATTTTGTCAAATACAAATTACTAGATATTATAACTCTAATTCTTGCTTGATAACTGCTCTATTATATATAATTTTATTATGTTAAAATTAAAACCTTCCTTTTTGTTTAGACAGGAAAGGGGAAATGCTGTGGGATAATGCTTTTGTATACTGGTTTAATAAAATGCTGGTTGACCAGTAGCCAGACAGGATGCATAGGTGGGGTAAGCAAACTAAAGGTATACTGGGAAGAGGAAGGCTGAGTTAAGAGTTGCCAGCCAGACACAGAGGAAGCAAGTTGACAAGGCAGAACTGAGAAAAGGTACCTAACCAAGTGGCTGAACATAGATAAGAGTTATGGGTTAATTTAAGTGTAAGAGCTAGCCAATAATAAGCCTGAGCTAATGGCCAAGCAGTTATAATTAATATAAGTCTCTGTGTGCTTACTTGGGGGATGCAAGTGGGAGAGATTTGTCCCAACCACCAGCCAATCGGGACACAGGAAAACTTCTGACTACCATACTGTCCCACTCTGCCTGCTGTGCCCCCTCAATAGGCTATCTTGCCCCATAAGGTCTACAAGCTCACTCTGTATTTATTTATTTATAGAGTTTAAATAGATATCTTTGTCCACAAATAAATCCAATCTCTTGCTAATTTTTATATCTCTCTACACCTCTGTCTTCCATGTACATTCAAAGGTATGAAGTCCAAACTTTTGCTTTTCTCAAGCATAGTGTTCCTCACGGAGTTTTAGCTCAATAAGCTAATAGAATTAAAACTTACTGAAGGCCGTTTAAGATAGCACAGTGAGTAAGTGTGCTTGACATGAAGCCCGAGTACCTGAGTTTGTTCACTGGAATCTACACTGTGGAGTGAGAACACTGGCTCCTTTAAGTTATTCTCTGATCATGTGGATTGTTGCCTGATTCCTCTATGAATTTAATATAAATATATTTTATTATGTTATTTTTGTAAGTAATCCTCATACTACAATGAAAACTAAGAAGTTAAATGGACATTTGAAGTAATAAGCAACAATGAACTCATCATGTATTAACAAAAATATTTCATTATAAAATAATTATGCAAAAATAGAATATGGAGAATAGATTTCAAAACACATTTTCTTATCTTGTGGCTATTTTTCTACCTTCTTAGCTAGCATACATTTCTCCTTTTGTCTAATTAAGAGGTTCAAAGGGTTTCTTTATATTTCTTTGACTCACCATTGGAGATGGAGACAAGATCAATAATTTTCAAATAAAAACAAAAGTAGAATCCTCATGATTGTTTTTATTTTCTCTGTACTAAACTACAAAAATCTGTATACCACAGGAAAAAGATACCCATCTTGTTCTCATTAAGTTTAACTTTTAACTGTGTTACAATAACAAGAGAAATATGTGTCAATATATACCTGGTCTGGACTCAGCAATTGCAGACCTGCTCCTTCTGATGGGTATGAGGAATACTGAGTTTTGTGTCCTAGTGTCTCCAGCAAATCTGCATGCATTTGGAACCTCAATATGATTGCTTGCTATACATTTAATGCAGAAATGAAGAAGAGTTACACTGAGCTTCAAAAATGTTCCTGACAAAATAAAGAGTTCATCTGCAACTTGGTGACTCAGATATGAACTGAGATGTTATTCCCTTTTAGCTTCCTGTTTGTTATGATTTAAATATGAACTATCCTCCATAAAGCCTGTTTTGTCAAAGGCTTTTTTTCCAAGTTGGAAGTGCTATCGACAGGTAATGGGATCATGAGGGCACTAACTCCATGAGGGATGGATTTACACTCTTAAAGGTCTAATAGGAGGTAGCAGCTGCTTGGAAGAACTATAGTCGGTCACTGGATATGCCTTTGAATGATTATCTTGGCCCTAGCCTCTTGTTATCAGACTCTGCTTCCTTCCGGCTGTGAGGAGAGATATCTTGTCTACCACCTATTCTGCTTCACTATGTTCTGCCTCATCACTCCTCAGCCTCCAAACAGAAAAGCCAAGATACCATAAACAGAAACGTCTGAAAATGGTGAGCCAAAAGGCTTCCTTTAAGATGTTTCCTAGCTATTTGTCTAGAACAGCATGAACAACATAGAGCCAGTGTCTCAGAAGAATGGCACTCCCAGTGATTATTTCTAATATGATGACTTTGGAACCCTTCTTCGGAGACATTCAGTATCAACTTAGTATTCACGACAGGGTTCTGATTTACCTTAGGATGAACAGAATGACTTGGTAGTTAGTTTTTTGTGAGGATTTTTAGTTTTTTATGTCTCTATCAAGACAGGATAGGAGACAGGGTATCCGCACTAAATTCAACTCATATTTTTAATTAATTTTTCCTTTCTTTCCTGCAACTCAGCAAGCACCAATATGCAATTAATTGTGCAAATCATCCAGGATTCAGGGTAACTTCTCAGTGAACCCACTTTATTGCTCGGAAAGTCAAGTAGCAGGAACATGGTAATTGGATCCATTGATTCTGTCACTTCCAAGAAATAATCAAAGTTAAGGAATGACTCATCAGGAGAACAGCTAAAGGGACAGCTTAGAACTGAGGTAGTATGGTATACAATTGGGGTTTAACACACTCAGTCTCTAGCGGCTATGATATGACAGTGGCCCGATGCTTTGAATTGACTTTGCACTCTTCTGCCTCTCCTGTGGTGATATTGTGTTCCCCAATATATCGTGCACCCTAATAAATTTATCTGGGGTCAGAGAACAGAACAGCCATTAGACAGATATGGAGGCCAGAAAATGGTGGCACTCACACCTTTAATCCCAGCCTTCTGGAGGGAGAGATCCATCCTGATCTCTGTGAGTTCAAAGCCACACTGGAAACAGCTAGGCATGGTGACTCACTCCTTTAATCCCAGGAAGTGATGGCAGAAAGCAGAAGGGTATTTAAGACTTAAGGACCAGGAACTAGAGCTGGTTAAGCTTTCAGGCTTTTGAGAAGCAGTTTTGCTGAGATCTATTTTGATGAGGACTCAGAGGCTTCCAGTCTGAGGAAACAGGATCAACTGAGGAATTGGTGAGGTGAAGAAGCTGTGGCTTGTTCTGCTTCTCTGATCTTCCAGCATTCACCCCAATAACTGGCCTTGGGTTTGTTTTTATTAATAAAACCATCTAAGATTCATGCTATACTCTCCCCTCTTCCTTCTTTGATTGTCAAGATTGTTGGTAAGCAGAGTTATCTCAGGGGGGTGGCCCCTTTCATTGCCAATAATGCTAATGCAAGGGACTTGGTGCTCTTGTTCTGGTAGGAGTTATTCCCAAGCTATATTTTGTCAGTGGCAGCAAAGCCACTGACATTGATATAGGTATTTGCTCACACCCAAGGCAGCATGGGGAGCTGTTTTCAGAAACAGTTACTCAGGTGAAGTTAAGATGCTTGACTGAAGATGAAAAAGATTTTTAAGACAACATTTATGAAATATATTTGGTATCTAGATTTTTAGGAGATCACTTTTGTATTTATTTATGTGCATGTGTTTGTGTGTATATGGGCACACATATATGAGGATACCCAAGGAGGTCATAGATATGTCCAATCCCTTGGTGTTAGAGTGACAGACAGTTATTAGATATGGGTACTTGGAACTGAACTAGGGTCCTGTGCAAAAGCAACAAGTGTTTTTACCTAAAAAGCCATTATTTGAAGCCTTATTTAAAGTTAATTAAAAAGTGCTTCTGGCATAGATTTAATGATTAACATTAATGAAATGAGAGATGTTTAAGGAAAAGGACTGCACTTGGCCAGGGCTAAGTGTCTCAAGAAATGTTGGGTTTATGAATTTGAACTATAGATGTATGTGACTTGGATGACTTCTGAAGTTACTTTGTTCAAAGGCTTTCTAACAGACAATTTTTTCTGGTTTGTTGTTGTTAGATCTGAGGTCATAAGGTAATTCCTGGGGTGTACTGGATAGGATTACAGGCTGAAAAGTAATACCAGAGGCCACAAAATTGTTTAGACCTATTTCTTATTGTGAACTAAGTTTTTAAAATTTTGTGCTATTCCTGGGAAAATATTATGAAATCACATCTCAGAAAAGAGTAAGGCCATACTCCAAGGTCACATATGCTCAGACCCTTAATTATAGTCTACCCTATTTTTAGCATCATTGTTTGAAGCATCTGTAAATAAAATGAGTATGATCTCTACCCAGTGATCATCACTGCACCTGTTAATTTTGCTGGAATTCCTGACTCTGTACATGGGAGGCATCAACCAGACCTGTAGTAAGGTGCCTTTTTTGTCTCCCATATCCTTGATTCCCCGCCCCACCCCCCTTTTTTTCCTTCCTCAGTTTTGACTATGAAGTTTCTCTTGGGAATGCTGCTGGTAACCGTCAATATGGCAACCTTGCAGCTTGTGAGTCCTGCTGGCTACACTTGGTACTGCTACACATGCCAAACATCTTACTGGGAACCCTGACCTTCTTTGTTTTTCCTACAATGGAGTTTGGGAAACAGAACATTTAAGACTGATGGCAATGTGCCCAGCTAAAAGCTAGCAGACATCTAAGCAGGGGGAAAAAAGATAACCATTATTAGAAATCATTTACCGTCACTGCAGTCTGTTCTATACATAAAATAGACAGTTTTTCTAGCAAGGAGGGCTTAATTTTTACCACCCTGCACTAAATGGAGGAAGAGGAAGTGTTGTATAAATACTTGTTGAGTTGGTTGAGAATGAATAGGAGTTGACACTGAGAACACAGTGGAAAAGGGAGCAATGGTTAACATTTTTGCTGGTTGAAATAGAGGTGTTGGAAAAGCCAAGCAATGTGCAACCCTTATGTTATTTTTAAGGCCATCTTTCAAAAGCACAGTGTGTTGATTTTTGCAGCACTCTTCTTCTAGAATTATTCATGGTAGGCTATGTATCAAAGTTCCACACATTCAATCAGAGAGACAGCAGCTAATGGTCAGGTTATAGCTGCCTATGTTCAGGGAAGATTTTTCTTTGAATTTTTTGATAGATTTCAGTAAGGAAGGCAGACATTGCACTAAAAAAAGGGAAATTATCCTATTTTCAATCACACCCTACCCAATTTCTATATTCTCTAAAATCAATTTTCATCAATATTCACAAGCTATTCATTCTGGGTTTGCGCTATGGGAATTTGAATTAGCTGTTCCATAGCATTATTGCAATTATATCCACATATAAAGTTGTAAAAATGAGCTTAATAAATAAGGCTAATTTTGGATTTAGGGAGATGGACGTTTTTATTAGTTATTACCTACACACTACCTTATGAAGGCATTTCAACATTTCAAGCTTTTTACAGGCAGCTTTTGGGCTGGTTTCTGAGAAGCATCCTGATTGTTCATTACCACCTATCCACTCATGACAATTATGCCTTTGGCTTGACAGAGGTAATGATGCCACAAGATTGACCTAGCCATGGATGGCATGGCAATGAGTAAGGTGCTGTTCTAGAAAATTCCAAAACATTTTAAATTTTTGCACAAGGGATAATCATGCAAAATGAGCTTACATGTGCCTTTGGTTCCACTTCCACCCATGCCTGGCATGCATGTGGTGACCGGGATTGCTGGGAGCCAAAATGCTCACTGTTCTCATAGACTCTCACTATGACCAAGTTGCTGTTGACTGCTACACATCTAATCAATTGAAATAAATACAGATTTAATTTCTCTTTTATTTTTCATAGCCTTCCTCTTGCTCAGGTTGGTATTGAACTTCTAAGCTGCAAATCTTTTCTCATGTCAACTTCTTGAGCAGCCGAGATGCTAGGTGTGTGCCACTATTTATGAATACTACTTTTCAAATCCAGCTGATAGTTTTGAAATAATATTATTATTCAATTTAATCTTATTAAATGTTCCTAAACAGTTTCTTTCATATGAGTGTCATATTCTATTATTAGATATTCTAAAGTATCAAGTAATTTTGACAGGATAATAGTAGAAACTACCCTAAGAGGGCTGCTTCCTTTTTCATGGGAAAGGCCTGCTCAGACACAAACATCTGGATGAGATGACAAGGAAGAATGGAAGACCCGGGAATCTTACACAATGTCTGACCCAGAGCCTCCCACCCCTCCCCTACAGACTTTGAGTTTCCCTCTATATCCTGATAGAAGATGTCAGGCTGCCTCAATGAAGCTATTTTTCTTTTCTTTCTTTTTCTCTTCCCACTTTTTGATCTGTTGTCTTTCCCAGACAGTTAATTATTTGCCTGCCATACATAACAAATTCCACTTATTGGCTGCATGACATCTTTTATTTGTTTTTACTTATTTATACTCTATCTCAGTAGAATTTGTTTCTTACTGTGTTTTGGAGTTTTTAGTTTTGAGCATGTTTTTGCTAAACAACCTAACACAGATCTCAACACCTAGGTGCTTAGGTTCTGTTTGTTTTTGTGGGTACAGGGAAAGTAAGAGAACTAAGTCTATCACCCTTATGCCCAAGTCCTTTATAACTTACTATATTGACCTGGACTTTTCTAGTCATTATGAGAATACTACTTAGATAGAAAATGACTGAGACCAATCTCAGTGACAAATGTTTAGACTATTAGCATGCTGCTCTTTGCTGTCAATGTCATTATATGACACATGGAGCCCGAGGACAGAAAGGAAAATTTCCTAGTTCCTTGCTTTACCAATAAATCTTTTCTTTAAAGATAAAGCAATATATATGGTTGTGTGTATGTGTGACTTGGAGCTATATTTTCATATAAAGTATATTTTAACAGCCTCAGATTTATGTGGTGATTACAGATTATAGTTTTCATTTTGTTAGCCAAAAGTCTATTCATATATTCCCCTGTGATGTTAATAAATAAAAAAATTTACTTTTTTGTGTTTTGCACAGGCCACAGATCTCTTGAGTGATTTCTGTTTCTAAAAGCAGATTCCTTTGTATGCCTGGAGCGGTTCAGGGAAATGTTTGCTCACCGGCAGTGTACAATGCCATCCAATAACAGAGCTCAATTTTGGCAGGGATTATTTATGTCAATCATATTGAAAGTAAGAGAAGTATTTATAAACACAAGCCATTATTTTGTTGTTATTGTTGTTTGTGCATATATACATTTTTTTTCTCTTTTTTATTCAGAAATGTAGTTATTATGGTTAGGTTTTACATCAACATTTTTGTGTCAACTTATCACAGATTTTAATCGCCTATGTAGGGATCCTCACCTGAATAACCTTCCTCTTTGCCTTAACTGATTCAAGAAGATCCACCCCAGTGGTGGGTGGCATCTTCTGGTAGCAGCCCAGATGAGAAGGGCACGGCAGATGAAGAGGGCCTTTACCTCTAGACCTTCCCTCTTGCCACTGAGTTGACCTGCCCTGTTGCTGCGGCTATTGGCTGTTGATTCTTTCGCTGATCTCAGGACTAGAGTTTCCACAGTTGGTCAAGGACTAAGAACTAGCAGCTATTCCTAAACCTTCCAGGTTCTCAGTGGCAGAATGGGACTGTTGAGACACCCAGCCTCAAGGACAGAGCACCTACTGGGTTCTTAGACTCTCTGGTGGGATTCAGCTGTTGTTGCTACTTTAATGTAAACTGACTTAATAAATTTATGCATATACATCTATGTATACAGGTATATAGTAAATCCCATTGTCTCTGTTCCCCTAGAGAACACTGATAAATTCAGTAACCTATGGAGTTAGCACTTGATTTTTCAATCTTAATAGTAAGTTCTTGAATGTTATACTTGTGTTTATTTAAATTTTCTTAAAGATATTTTCTTTATATGAGCCAGTATCTTTCCTATGATATAACCCAGGCTTGCCTGGAACTCACCATAGCCCAGCCTAACCTCAAACTCACAATCCCCCAGACTCAGAATCCATAGTGCTAAGATTATACCACAATGTTTAACTCTAAAATATATAGAGTTTTATGTTTTGTGTTTGGTTTAAATATGTGATGTTTTCAGAGAAAACAAAAGCCAATGGCTAGCAGCTTTAATCAAAATTGAATTAGTTCACAACTTTTCTTACAAATTTGAAGGATTCTGTTCACCACACTTACAAGTCATTTTTATTTCGCCTGCTTGATACATTTACTTTAAGCTTGTATTTCCTTTCATAACTCTGAGACAGAACTGAATATAGGAGGAAGAAATAATACAGAGCAGGCACATTGACTCAGTTTGTTACTTTCACAAAAAGAAAAAAAAAGAAAATCTATTTTGAGATCATTAAAATACATTCTTTCATTTTGACATGTGTCATGGGATCCCTTAAAGCAGAGGAAGGAGTGCAAATACTTTATTGCTCAGCGGGAGACGTTAAAATTTTAAGAATCTATCAGTCCAGAGTCAGTGAGCTCCCGTTAGCTCAGGTCTCTGTGGGTTTCCCAATCATGATCTTGTCCCCTTTGCTCATATAATCTCTTCTACTTTGCTTCAACTGGACTCCAGGAGCTCCACCCAGTGTTTAGCTGTAGATCTCTGGGTCTGCTTCCAATAGTACTGGATGACGGTTATCAGATGGGGACAGGGCAACCACGGACCTCTTAGCCAGGAAATAACGTGTCAATCATCATCACAGCTTTGGGTCTTCATGTAAACACCGAGAGTAAGTATAGAGATTTTGGATGTGGCTCAGTTTTTAAAGCATACTGACGCCATTCCTTCTGAGGGATGAGCAATGGTCACTGTGCTCCGAAGACCCTAGGGGAACCTGCATGGGACCGAACTAGGCCCTCTGAATGTGGGTGACAGTTGTGTGACTTGGGCATTTTATGGGGCCACTGGCAGTGGGACCAGGATTTGTCCTTAGTGCATGAACTGGCTTTTTGGAGCCCATTTCCCAGGGAGGGATTCCTTGCTCAGCCTTGATGCAGCAGAGAGGGACTTGGTCTTGCCCTACCTTGATATGGCAGACTTCCTTGACTCCCCATGGGAGGTCTTACCCTCTCTAAGGACTGGATAGGAGGTTGGGTCAGGGATAGATGGAGGGTGGGTGGGAGCAGCGGGGGGAGAGGGAACTGTGGTTGGTATCTAATGTGAAAAAAAATTTAAATAAAAAAGAAAAAGAAAAAGAAAAAGAAAAAAATTAAGCATCTGAAAGAATTCCATCCGATATCCTGAAATATCACACAGAATAACCAGTCTCCCAGAGTTTTATTTAAAATATTATAAATATTAAAATGCTGAGTAGATGGGAGGCTGAGGCAGGCAGATTGCCATGAGTTTAAGGCCAGCCTGGGTGACATAGTAAGACTCTATCTCTAAAAGGGGGAAAAAACAGCAAAGCAAATTAAAAGTGAGAATAATTATCATTCTCAAGACTAGATTACCTCACATGTATATGAATCAAAGACAGAGTGAGGGAGGGAGAGTTAAGGTAAAACAATAAATTTTCACAAACTATAAGACTAAAAATGCAAAATCAAACAACTACTTTTAAATTTAAAGTTCATTAAGGTGGTATCAGGTTGCATAATCATTGACAAGACTCACTAGAGAGATTGACAAGTATTTGCTACTCCTAATAAAGAGAATGTTGAACAAATATTCACTGGCACATTTGAAATAGGAAGAATTAAAAAAAAAAAAGAAACTATACATTTGAATTAAATGAGGGGAGTTCTGAGGCCAAGTATAGCATTTTCTGTTCTTAAGTTCAATGCAACTATCTCATTTAGGGTGAGAGATATTCACCAGCTGTGATAACAGAAGAGCCTACAGCCATATCATGGTGCCAAATTCTAAGCACTGGAATGGTTGGTTTCAGCAACCTATGATCCTGTAAAATAGGGGCAAATACAGAACGTGGGAAACCCATTAAAAAACAGTCAGGAATCCAAGCCCTGAACTATGGGCACTGAATTGCCCTATGCAGCCAGACCTCCTGTAGAGTGTGGGAAGAGGCAGCTTCTTACCAGCTGTGGTTAGTTAGACCCAGGACAAGCTTAATGGTGTCAGCAGTGCCAAGCCTTAAAAAGGCAAAGCTCATAAATCAATGTAGAGACATCATGTGGTCTCAGCAAGACAGGAACTCATGCTGAGGCACTGATTTCTTCATCCAAACCCAACTGATGGAAGTAATAACTAACTGCCTTGCTATGCTGAAAGTGTATTATCAAATAGCACATTTTCTAATGGATCATTTTATCTGTGACACATGAAAAAATGTTTCTAAAATATGCTCAGATATATGAAAGAAAACTACTTTCACGTACTCAACACATTTTAGAATATCTTGCTGACTTTAATGAAAAAAAAAATACTGAAGCAATGGTCAAATTCTGATCAGCATCCCAGTTACTTATTCTGAAGGTTACAGTGAAATGTTGTTTAAATATTAACTAATGACACTGAATATAAGTTATATATATATATATGTGTGTGTGTGTGTGTGTGTGTGTGTGTGTGTGTGTGTGTGTGTTAACTACACCATTCAGTGTAGTTAACTATAAGCATGATAATTCTTCAAGGCACCATTCAGTGTAGTTAACTATAAGCATGATGCTACATGACTGTAAGTGCATCTTGAGGCAGGGCACAGAAGGACACAGGAAGGAAAAGCAGTTTTTAACCCATGCTGGGTTACAGACTAGAATTCCAACACTATGAAAAAATATTGCTAAAGTTAAAATACAACAAATTAAGGTTGAACACACATATGGCCTTTGAATGTATTCCTTTCTTGTCTGTGAGTTTATGCTCTTCTGAGGATCTCACAAATAAACTCGTGAAGCATATATATATTGAAGACATAAACCCTGTCTTGGTGACCTATGCATGGAAAGAATTCCTTCCATCTTTTTTGACCTATTATTTTAAAAATCAGTCAATGAAACTGTCAAAGCACCTCACAAACCAACTTATGGTCTTGTTTATTAAGGAAAAGTGCCTTAGCTGATCTCAGTGGCTCATTCTTGAATTCCTAGAACTTGGAAGGCTTGAGCATAAGGCTTGCAGAAAGTTTGAGGCAAGCCTGGGCTACAGGGTAAAGACTTTTCCTCGGAAAACAAAACCCACCAAAAATAGTAGTTGAGATAAAAACAAATGTATCAAAATCTTTTATTTACTTTTTAAGTTCTTTAAACAACATAACTTTTAGGGCCATTACAAATCATATATAGTGATTGTGGAGATATTTAAACACAGCTCTCAGTTACTCTAAGATGTGTGTTAACCTTTCCTAAAAGCGCCCTAGCATTTGCCTTCTACCATTCATCCCTGTTGCTGTTGGAAGTCAGGAATGCCTGCTTCTCCCAAGTCAAACAGCAGTTGTATTTCCTGCTCCTACAGGACTGTCTTATGATTACATTTTCTGCTGTGCAGCCATTGTCCAGTTCCTAATGCCCAGCTCTGGCAATGTCACTCTCTGTTCTGATGATGGATCTGACTATTCTAGATCTCTGCTATACCTGTGGAGTATGGCAACATGCGTCTGTCTGAAAAAAAATGTTTCTACCTTGCAGTAGAATAGGAACATTTTCTGTTTGTAATATTTTGTGGCTTTATTTTGAGGCAGAATCTCATGTTGAGAATAGCCTCTATCTTGTGATTCTCCTGACTCAACCTCTCAAGGGCGAGGATTACAGATATGAGTCAACATACCAGCATTTTTTTTTTTTTCTTTTTGGGTTGTTTAGTATTTCATTATACATATTTACCTCACTGAATTTATCTATTGACACTTCACCAAAATAGAAATCTTCACAGTAAGGGAAAATAATTATCAGAGTGAAAAGACTGCTTACAGATTAGAAGGAATTATTCAACACTGTGTATAGATGAGGCATTAATAACTAATATATATGCTAATATGTACCAACAAATACATGTATGTATAAAACTAAGTATAAAGATGAAAAATGAGTAGCCGGGCAGTGGTGGCACACGCCTTTAATCCCAGCACTCGGGAGACAGAGCCAGGAGGATCTCTGTGAGTTCGAGGCCAGCCTGGGCTACCAAGTGAGTTCCAGGAAAGGCGCAAAGCTACACAGAGAAACCCTGTCTTGAAAAACCAAAAAGAAAAAAAGGTGAAAAATGAGTAAAGAAAGATGAGGGCATGAAAGGAAAAATAAAGGAAGGAAGGAAGGAAGGAAGGAGGGAAGGAGGGAGGGAGGGAAGGAGGGAAGGAAGGAAGGAAAGAAGGAAAGAAGAAAAGAAGAAAAGAAGGAAGAGAAAAAGCAACAAACAATAAAAACCCTTGAATTTAAAAAAAAAGGACAAAAACTTAAGGAAGTATATTTTCAAACACATACAAAAGTCAATCATGAGGAAAATGAGAAGAGACTCCAGTAAGGAATGACTTCACATTGGGGAAGAGAGCCATTGTCCAAATCCAAAGCAAAGAAGAAACACCAAACTTTATGAAGAATGCGAACTAACTGCCATTGGTGATACAAAATACTGTAGCAGCTGTGGATACCACGCAATTCCTCCAAAAATCAATCCAGAAACTTCTAGACTGGGGAGATGGCACAGTGATCCAAGTACCTGCTCCAAATGCCAGGATGACAGCCAGCCTGGAATTCCAGTGTTCAGGATGTGGGGAGAAGGGATCCTGAAGCCACCTGGTTGGAATCCAAATAGCTGAGCTATGGCTTCAGTAGAGAGAAACTGACTCAAAACCAATGTGAAATGCTGTCAGGAAGACTCCAGCCATGAACCTCAGGTTTGTGAGTTATGTTGTTCACTTCTAGCTCCCAATGCAGTCAAAGTCAGGATATGTCTAAATGTCCAGCTTAAACAATTTCTTAGCACAATTGTTTCTGGTTTGCTTCAATATTTTCATAAAATTATTCCCTTATTTCAGAGCAGATAGACTGAGGGAATAAATGACTTTTTTCTCACTTTCATTTTGTGGGTCAGTATTTTTTTACCCTAAAACATTGTTTCTCAAGTGGTATTTCAGTATAATATTCTTTTTCAAAAGTGTAGCAGTATAGGGACCAACAAGACAGCCTAGTCAATAAAAGTGATTGCCCACAAGCCTGATAACCAGTTCAATCCTTGAAAACCATGTAACAACTGGAGGGGAGAGTCAATTCCACAAATTTGTCCTCATCCCTCCATACCTGTGGTTTACATGATGCACACACATACACACGTGAACACACACACACGTACATACAAAGGATAAATTCTAAAGAGAACCAATCAATCTACTACTCAGCCATCTTCTGGAGATGTGGTCAGTACCACAGTAAAGGAGTTGGTGAGATGCATCCTGTGTATGTTCATCCAAGTTTGTCCCCTCTCCCTTGTCAAGCTATGTTGCCACATTTGAACAGGAACTAAAATCAAATGCATTTCCTTTGGAGGAAGCTGCTCACTGTTGGCTTACTAAGCTTTTCTACAGAAGCCTGGTGTTGGAACCTTGAACTCCATTAAATGGTTGTTCATATATAGTAGACTATAATATTAAAAAGGTAGCTGATTTTGTAAGTCGGTATTGCTTACTGCCTGTTTCAGAATTGTAAATGGGTGAGGAAGTGGTGATCACAGTGATGCAAAAATTAATTATGGTATTTTATTTAAAAAAAAGCTCATTTTAATTAATCATTATAAAGTCAAAAAGTTGGTGATTTGACTGTGCGCGCACGTGCATGCGTGCGTGCGTGCGTGCGTGCGTGCATGTGTGTGTGTGTGTGTGTTTAGATGGGGGCTCACTCTGTTCAGGATGTCATTGAACTGTTGCAATCATCTTATCTTATCCTCAGGAACACTGGAATTACATACTTAAGCCAATTTCCCAGGATTTGACCTTCAATTTTTAATTAAAAAAAAGAGGTGACAACATAGCCACAAACCTCTTCACAGGCCTGAAAGTTAAGGGACAGAGGAGAACAAAATTTTAATACCTTTCTCTATATTCTTCTCTTATTACACAAACTCACCCAAGACAAAATCACAACCAAGAACATCATCTTGACTGCTTGGGAAACATAATGTTAAGACATATACTTAGACATGATTGCAATGTGATTGTTCCCTTGAACCTGTTGTATAGAGAAAGAGGCATGTAGACCATGCATTCTGATGAATATAGATTTCACTATTTGATAAAATGTTTAGGGCATATTAATTTAAGAAAGAGTAGTACTGTTAAAGCATAAGTAAACAATATAGAAAACAAATTCAAAAGTAACCATCAAACATTTCCAGTTATACACCTCTTACCATTTTTCATCAGTATAAAAATTATTCCTCAAGCAGCTGCTGCAAAAAGCAAATAAAGGGAGATGCAACATTCAATGGTGATAACTCAGACTAGATCTGAGCCTGATGCTTCAACCCAGCAAGGGGAAATCATGACTTGGGCTTTTAGGTTCAATTTTGATGCTTGTCTTATATGCTACCATCTTTGTGGACTGATTTTA
This sequence comes from Peromyscus leucopus, assembly GCF_004664715.2. Classification (NCBI taxonomy): domain Eukaryota; kingdom Metazoa; phylum Chordata; class Mammalia; order Rodentia; family Cricetidae; genus Peromyscus; species Peromyscus leucopus. The sequence continues at coordinate 82,104,529 of NC_051069.1, forward strand.
TGCAGCAAACCTTGGGGAGAAAGCAGATTGCATACTTGAGGAACATTAACTCTGGAATTTCAGGGGCTGTGACATTTGACTTAAAATATGTATGTCTGGGGGCTGGATCCACGCGCGCGTGCACACACATGCACGGGGCGGGGGGGATGTACGGGCTCAGGAATGTAAAGAACAAACAAGCAGACTGTTCTTGTCATAGAAGAGACACACAATTAACAAAGTAGACATCAGCTTGGTGCTGAGTGATAACTAGGAAGATTTAAAATGGTGATGCAATGGGGAATGACAGAACATTTGTTCCCATTATCACCTAGAGGCATAGCATTTGAGTTGACCTATTAGTGATAACCAGTTGGCCACATGAGGACTTATGCATATCTGTCACTCAACTTGGCATAGGAACTGAGTAGTTACAGCATTTAAAAATATGAGGCTTTCTGGTGGCTGTCAATTTGAACATTACTGCTGAGAGTTACCATTTAATCTATGAAGAGGTTCATATACCAAATGTGGAAGGAACAGCTTGCTCAAAGTCTCTAAATTTGTGCAGGGTAAACAATTTTAAAATCTTCCTTTAAAAGTTCCTCTTGAAAGGTTCCCTGGGCAAGGCAGGTGGAGGGTTGGGTGTCAGGCCAGAGATGACAGGTGACAGATCTCTTAGGTTTCAAGGCCGTGATGATTGGCTTCTGCTCTAATTTTGAAAGAGAACTACTGGAGTCTTTGGAGCAGAGGCGTGACAGGTCCTGCTTTACATTTTAAAACATCACCTGTCTGCCTTATGGAAATTGCAATGCAGAAAGATCAAAGGTTGAAGAAGGGAGATAATTTAGGAGGTGGTGCCTGGGAGGATACACTGTTTCTTATTAACATAGGTTAAAATTGAATAGAAGAAATGTGAAAGGAAATCCCAAGTTCTATGTACGATGCCATGGGATAACCTCATGGAGACATGAGAAACTATGTTAGAGCATGGAGACATTACAGGATGAGTTCTAAAGTCAAGACTAGTTAATATAAGCTCAGAACATCCATGGGTATAAATGAGATCCGGGCCTCAAATAAAGATTCTGGCTGCAATAATTCTAGCTAAGGAAGAGGAGTAAGACAAGGAAAATTAAAAGAAAACCTTAATGAGATAAAATTTAAAAATGAAAATATTGACTGGCTTTATCAGATCTTTAAAGCATTCTAACTAGATGGCAGTACAGAGAAATGGGAGAATAGTTTAAGGCAACTGTAGAATTAAGACAGAGATTTTCAAATTAGAAAATATTAAAATATTTGAATACTGGATGTAGGTTCTGTGATGACAATTAAGGTAGACACCAATCTGATTGCAGGGGAAACTAACTAGCTCAAGCACTCTCTCCCCCATTGCTATGAGTCTTAGCTGGGGACAATCTTGTGAGTTCCTGGAGTTTTCCCTAGCTGCAGATTTCTCCCCATGTCAAGATATCTCGTTCATTGCTTTGATGCAGGAGGGAGGAGTTAGGTCCAGCCCCAACTTGGTATGCCAGCCTCTGTTGACAACCCAAGGGAGGCCTTATACTCTATGAGGAGGGGATGGGGGTGGGATGAGGGTAGGTGGAGGGGAGTGGGAGAAGAGGAGGGAGGGGGTATGTAAAAAGTGTTGGTATGTAAAAAGAAAGCTTTTTAAATAAAAAATTATAAAAAATATTTGAATACATCAATGTGAAGGATACATGGAGTATCTGAAAACAGAGCATACAGAAGAATAAGTCTTTGAGCAGGTGAATGTGGACAGCCCTCACAAGAGCATAGAGAGCTGATGTCTTGAGCAGAGAGTACATTCTTACTGGACTCTCAAGCCTGTAGCATCATCTAGTTTGAGTTGGTTTTTGAGTCTCTCTGAACCACTTGACTGGAAGTCAGGAATCCACACAGACATGGCAAGAGTGTACCTGTTTGCTCTTCTGTGTGATCTAGTAGCTGTAAGTTCCTGAGCACATGGCATTGTATTGGGATGGGACCTACCTGTGCCTCAGCCTGTGCCAAAGTATGCACAGACATCTTGATGTGTGTTTATTAAAAGTTTAACCTTTGTCCTTTTGTTGTTGTTGTTGTTAAAGAAAGGAGCAGCACTTTGAAACTGCAGGTTGGTTATACGTGAAATTGATGGAGTTTTAAAAAGAAAAAACTACTCGGCATTTGCATTCAGCTTCCATCTCTAACTACTTGTAGAGCAGGTGCTTTTTTTTGGGATGGATCAGCATTAATGGAACCATGTTTTACCTGTAGGAATGAGGATGAGGAAGATGCTCCAAGAAACTTGAAAGTTACATAAAGGTGTTAGAGTTCAAAGGAAGGAAGGTCCATGAAGATGAAGCTGCAGGAAGGAAGCTTCAGCTTGAATACAGTGCCTCGCCTTAGGAATCAGGAAAGGGACCAAGAATAATAGAGAAGAAACATAGAGTAGGAACAGTGGGAGAAAAAAAAATGCAGCTTATAATGACTTTTCAACTCATTCTTCAAGATGAACTTCCATTAAATAAAATAAAAGGTAAGTGAAATTGAAGGCTTTTGGAGCCATGCCCCATTTCTTTTGGATTTATTTGATAGACTGAAGCCTGCCTGGTTTGCATTTGTTTTACTTTATGTGCTAGGAATGGCACAGAATCTGTTTGCCCAAGGAGATTTTACCACTCTTGTCATGCAGAGGTACCCTCTGGTTAATACTAGACCCAGTCATGCAAGATAAAATTCAGAAAGGATTGGGAAGCATGTTATTAATCAGATGTTATGGAAATACAGAGGAAGGAGTCTGAATTTGCCCTTAAAAACAGGAATACTTCCCAGAAATGCCTCTTAGAGATAAGGAATATGCAGCCACCATTCTAAGAGAATCCATTTAAGCCAGCATTTATGGTGAGATATTTCTTCTGAACATGCAAATGCTTCAAATGGTCACTGGAAAATGCATCATTTGATGGCTCATTTTCACTTGGCTTCTAATAATGTTAAGTATTGTAACAGTGGAAAAGACATTTGTACTATAAATGAGCAATTACAGAAATTGTCTAGAACAAAAAAAAAGAGTTAATCTGATTGTTTAGGAAAAGGAGAGTTAGGTTGTGAGGTGAAGACTTCAGGACTTTGGTTTTCACTCCCCTGCTCTGTTCCTTTCCCTGACCAATTAAAGACCACCCTCTCTTAGGGCATTCCTATAAGGCCTCTCTCCTCAGATCATTGGAATTGGACTAAAGAAAAGCAAATCTTTTATATTAAGTACAATGTAGATGCATCTTCCACCCATCAGCTGGAAGGAGATGATGTTCTGGAGAGCAAGACACTCCACAAACCAGAGATCTGTTCCCTGTGGTCCCTCCAGGTAGCACAAAAGCCTTCCTGAACTTCTGAGATGACTTGAGGTGACTTTCTTGTGAATTCATCAGGAAAGGCCTGGAATAAAGTGTTTACTTCTACCAATGTGTCTCCCAGGCTTTTGGCAGATCACTGAACAGTATAGAATTCAGATTTTAGTTAACAGCTTCATTAACTGTGGAACAGAGGAATGAAACCAATCCTTTAGGCATGGTGGTCTTACATTCTATGCAGAGAACACTTGCTGATTTTTCAGTTCAGCAAAGCCACCACAAATCAACAAAGGCACATTGTTGGCAGCATTATAGCCCACATGACTCAAAAGATCAATTCTCTTTTGCTTTCAAAAAGCATTACAACTTACCATGGTGTTGGCAACATGTTCCGTAGGTTTCCTCTGCACCTATTTGTCTTCTCTTATCACCTTAACTTAATTACAACTAGTGTAGTTTTATTTGTATATATTAATTGTACAACAGGGTTTGATTGTGACATTTTCATAATGAACCTTGATTACATTCACCCCCATCATATATTTTTCAGTACTTTCTCTTTTACTCATCTTGATTCATGGTGAACTGCCTTCTACCTCCAATAGTACTTGCTATATAGTGCAGACCAAATAAATACCTGTAGGATGAATGGGTGAAGCAAACTTTTATATCCCTGCACTATCTAGCATAATGATACATTGTTTGTGGGATGTCCTAAAGTGTCAATTGACTTAAATTTATTTCCACAGTTCTAACCTATGGCAGTAGTAGAGATGAATGCCAAACTTAAATGCTGATACCATCTTTCTTTGCACCTATCAATGAGTGAATAGTTCTAATTAGCCATGCTCGTAAACTACGATTTTGCAGAGAAACCATGTTTCTCAGTTCACAGTGCCATTTTCTCAATGAGGATTAAGTTCTCATATTTTCTAAAGAAATTCATTTGAACACATCAATTTCCAACCTACAGGAGAATGTGAAGAGAAGGAGCAAGCAGGGAAATAGAAAAGCATAGCTTAATATGGAGCATAAACTATAGCAAGCAAATCATAAAGCTTATAGGAAGTTTTATCCAAAACAATAAAAATAACAATCCATGTCTTAATGCCATCAAAACAACCCTTTATGTAAGTTTAAGATGATTTAGAAAAGTCAACCATTTGAAAAAGAAATACATGAGCCGGACGGTGGTGGCGCATGCCTTTAATCCCAGCACTCGGGAGGCAGAGCCAGGAGGATCTCTGTGAGTTCGAGGCCAGCCTGGGCTACCAAGTGAGTCCCAGGAAAGGCGAAAAGCTACACAGAGAAACCCTGTCTCGGAAAAAAAAAAAGAAAGAAAGAAAAAGAAATACATGATTTCTAAAATTTATTTATATTACACACTGAGCTAGTGCAGAGGTATGACTATCTTTTTCAACAATGTGTAGAATAAAAATTGTCAATGAATAATTTTTAAAAATGAAGATTTGGTGCTCGAGAGATGGCTCAGAGATTAACAGCACTGATTGCTCTTGCAATCCATTTCCACCACTCACATGGCATTCCATAACCATGTGTAAGTTCAGTGCGGTGTCACCTGATACCCACTTTTGGCCTTCAAGGGCATCAGGTACACATGTGGTATATAAACATTCAGACAAAGCACCCTAGTACATAAAATACTAAAATATTTCTTAATTTTAAAATGAAGATTTTTGCAAATTGGAGAGAAATGATGAAAAATGCTTTCATAGTCATAACTAATTTAAGAATAATAATGCCATTTTTAAGGATTTGTCATATAACTGCTAAAAGTAATTATTATAGTAAGAGTTACATGCAAATGGTATTTCAACATGCTGCTCAATATTTTCAGACTCTAGATTTTCCAGCCTATTCCCAGGTCTCCAGAGCATGGGTATCCCTTTCAATCAAGACAGCACTCTTTTCACTTACTTGTCTGGGTTCTCCATGGGAAATTTTGCCTCATAAAGCTGCTGTCAAAAACTGACAATTGATCTTTGAAAAGGTTGACCTAAGGGACATTATATCTATGTATTTCTATGAGTTTCCTAAAATTCTACCTTTGGACAAACAGTCAGCAAACTTGATAGCTGGACTCAATTATTCTTCTTTTCAAGGGGCTGTTTCTGCTGAATTGGTTTTTACAGTTTGTCCTTGAAGCTACAGTAGATCGGTGTTGGGGATAACCATAAACATTCTAGGTATGAACTTTCAGAGTGTTCAGTATGTTGTAAACACAGCACGGAAGCAGATTTTCTTTAATGGGTGACCCTTGTGTTGTCAATTGTGTTGTGTGTTTTCTCATTCTTTATGTGAGGCTTTGAGTTTTAAGGAGAGAACAAGACCACCAGAGCCACACTTAGAATGAAAGACAAAACTTTATTTGAGGCATGAACTGCAAGGCTGTCTCCACGGATAGGGAGAGAAGCCCTTCTAAAAGGGGAGTTTGTGGTTTTATAGTTGGGCAGGAGGGTGGTGTAGAGTGTTAAGAAAAAAGGAACTGCTACAAGCAAAAATAACTATTGGAAGCAAAATCTTTAGGAGTGGACTTCTGGTTCACAAGACATCAGGGTGTTGTCCATCAAGCTGCTCTGCTGAGATAAGGGGGGAATGTCTTCTGAGATGTGCAGAACATTCAGTTACCACAATTTTGTCCATCTTGGTATCTGAGATGGTTTGAATAACAATGGCCTCCATAGGCTCATATATTTGAGTCCCTGGAGAGTGAAACTCATTGATAGGATTAGAAGGAATAGGAGATATGGCCTTGTTGGAAGAAACAGGTTCTTGGAGATGGATTTTGAGGTTTCAGAAACCCATCACAGACCCAGTCTCTCTCTCTCTCTCTCTCTCTCTCTCTCTCTCTCTCTCTCTCTCTCTCTCTCTCTCTCTCTCCCTCCCTCCCTCCCTCCCTCCTCCCTCCCTCCCTCCCTCCCTCTCTCTCTCTCTCTCTCTCTCTCTCTCTCTCTCTCTCTCTCTCTCTCTCTCTCTCTCTCTTCCTACTCCCTGCAGATCAGGATGTAGCTCTCAGCCACTTCTTCTCCATGTATGCCATCATGCTCCCTGCCATGATGACAATGGACTAAACCTCTGAAACTATAAGCAAGCCCCTATTTAAATGTTTTCTTTTATTAGAGTTGTCTTGGTTATAGTATCTCTTGATAGTAATAGTACAGTGACTAAGACAGTGTGCCTTTGGTGACACCATCATGGGCCAGTTTAACATCTCAACCTTTCATTGTTTATAGGGGAGCATTGGTGGTCTTCCCTAGCTACTTCCTGCTGGGCTGGGGTGCAGAGTCCAAGGGTAGAAAGACTGGGTGTGGCTAGCCCAAGTTACAGAGTGGCCTCTACTTCAGGAGAGCTTAGAGGCTGATATGGGTAAGAAGACAGACAAGTCATCAGGAAGAGTTGATTAAAAGTATGGTGGGTGATTTGGTTTGCCTGGTTTTGAATTCATTTCAAGAGACAAGGAGCTAAAAAGAGGGGGAAGAAAAGGAAGAGAAGGAAAAGGAGGAGGAGGAGATCTCAGTTAGGGGTCCTAGTTAGCAGAGGCAGTAGCCAAGGCCAGATGCTGTCATTACATGACCTGGAAAGTGATGAACTTCTGCTGAATTGTAGACAGCCAGCTATGTCTTGGAGGTTTTTTGTTTTGTTTTGTTTTTTGTTTGTTTGTTTGTTTTTGTTTTTCACTTTTTTTGTTTTTGTTCTTTGATCTATGAGTTTCTACCTCTACCTGACCTGGTTGGTTAATGTAAAAACAGCATTCTTTGTTGAGGAAGATGCAACTTTCTCTTTTTTTTTTTTTTTTTTTTTTTTTTTTAATTTGTTTGTTTGTTTGCAGTCAGGAGATCCAGGGATCATTGGGTTTGAAAGGTAACTGAGGCCACAGAGGAGAGCTGTTCCTATAGCATTCAAAGACCCCCTAGCTGAGCTCTTGGTGACTATTGTTAGTTCTGAGAGTTGTCAATAGGAAGCAAGGGCATGACCTAATCCCCACACTTACTATCCCTGTTACCCTCACAGAGGAAGTCAGCCTGACCCTCATTGTCACAGGGAGGTGAACAGCCCAATTGAGAGTGTTAGAGAATTTGTAAACAATGGGAATTCTCTCAGTGTAATAAGTCAGGCTGGGGACAATGGTTGCTGGGATGCATGGACCTTGTTGGTTGGGGCTCACACAGGAAAATAGACTGTATCCATGTGACAAGAAGATACCTCCCGAGAGAGAATAATTGTTAGATAAAGTGTAGTTTTCATAGGAATGGGGCCAACACTTCCTGATGTCTTGGTTCCAGTAGTCCATTCACCCCATAGGAGTGAGACAGAGACTGGGAATAGCAAGAGATGGGTCACAAAACAAGAGAATATATTTTTGTAGCAAAAAAATTCTATAGGGGCATTACTGTAATTAGGGGATATTGGAAAGAAATGCAGATGAAGCTAGTGGTATAATTAAAGGCCAGGTTAAGTGATTTGAGGAGTCACATGGAGGCATTGAGGGCATCCTTCCAGAACGTTTCTTCAAGGGTGAAATGAGAGAGATGTTTTGTAGCTGGTTGTCAGCAGTTTCTATTCCTTCCAGTACCCCCTGTACCTCAGTTAAGAAATTGATAGTTGGCTTATAATACATCTGGAGATATCTAACGATTTTTGAGTTGGGGTGGTAGGGACACAGTGGGGAGGGTGAGGACATGGGAGATCTTAAGCTTAAGAGTTCCCGTGGAGGTGGAGGCATACTTCACTCCAATTGTTGTGAAGTCTGGCTGTGTAGGCTTGGCTCCTTTGAGCTGTGACAGGTCAATGCAATTGGGCATGCCTGAGAGCCTGGCCATCATAGGAATGGTGAGGATCATCAGATGAGGTCCTGTCCAGAGGGCCTCAAGGTGATGTGAATGAGATTTCTTAAGGTATATCTGATATCAAAAGTTGAGATATAGATCAATATGATCCACTATTGGCTGGGAGAGAAGCTTGTCATTATGTTCATGGAGGTGTCTGAGGAGGTAAACAGTAGGCAAGTCAACGTGTTAGGGTATAGACTCTAGGGAAGAAAGGTTACCCGATAGGAAGGGGCACCCATAACTGAGCTAAAATGGGAGGTAATAAGTTTAGTAGCTCTTATCCGTGCTTCGTGTCCAACTTTGATATGTGGAAGAAGCAATTGGTCTAAATGGATGGACACTTTCCATGCTATATTAGACCTTGCTTATGTTGCAATTTTTTTATAGTTGTACCCATTTCTCAAAACCCCCAGAGACCACCAAGGAGCCAGTTTCTGATGCAAGCACATAAGGGTCCTTTTATTCAGGTTCAACCTGGGCCACCACACAGCAGAAGGAAGGAAAGTGGCAGTGACCATGAGCACAGGTGTAGAGAGTTTTTATAGGGAAAAACCCTAAGCCAGGAATTGGCAATTTGGGATTGGGTAGAAGGGATATAGGGCAAGGTGATTCTTTGAAACTATTGGTCTAGACTTTGGGTGCGAAACCACATTTGAAAGCATTGGGTTAGATTTTTGGCAGGAAATCACAACCTGCTGTACAGGATTATCTGGACTGCTCAGCAGGATTATCTTCAAGGGCAATAAACCAAAGAGAATGTCTGCAGGAGGATACTGCTCTGTATCTGTTTGAGTTGTCATGGCACATTCCTGAGGTCCTTCCTGGAACTGAGTACAACAGGTGGTCTAAGATGGTGGCCCTTTGCCAAAGATGGAGCCTGTAAAGTCAAGTCTAGGTGGCTCTTTCCACAAGATGGAGCCTATAAAGTCAAGTCTAGACCTTCCCAAATTGTCTTTTGGTTTTTAACTTCTGGAATCACCTAACACTTTCCCAGAGCAAATGACAACAGACTTTCAGAGTGCTTCACAAAGATTATCTTTGTAAACACTCACTATTTGTTATGGGATGGTGATTCAGGATTTTGCCTTCTCTTGCCCATCCTCTAGAAATGTTTTGCTATATAGACAATATAATGGTAACCTCTGAGTGTGTCTGTGTATTTGGAAAGCCATTAGAGAGGCAACTGGATACAATGACACTTCATTGTAACCCTGCTGGAACTGGGTTAAATAAAAGGAAAAAATCCAAATGGTATACTACATGGCTGGAAAACAATGCTCCCAGAGGCCACAGTGTTATTAAATGAGAACCCCAGTGCTAGGTCAGGCTCCCTCGCTGAGAGTTCTTGGCCAGAGAAGCCCTTGGGACTCCACAAAAACATTAAGGCTATTGCTACTGCTGTTGGTTGTGTGCAAGAACTAGATGGTAAGACCCTGTTGCTGAAGACACCACATGCTTTGACTGCAGGACATGAAAAAAATTAAGTTGGGACTGAACTAGAAACTCTCACACTAGATTTCATAGTGCCAGAGGAGGCCATGCAGGCTGCTGGTGGAGAACTGTCATCAACATTACTGCTTGACCATGGATCCTGCATGCTCAAATACTGATATGCCTGAAGAGATACCCGTTCCAATTGGATTTAAGTTATAACCTTCCAGTTGGATGTAAGGCCCACTCACTACATCAGAGGGCGTTCACATCTGTTACTGTAAGCCCAGACAAAACCCTGTTGCTTGAGAGGCCATAGGTCCCAATGGGGAAGCAACTTTTATTGTTTTACTGGATGCATGTGGAGTGCCTGTCAAACTGCTTTCTAAACATGTGTACTTTTGCCCATAGATCGCTGTTGCTGTCAGCATCAAATTATAAATACTGATGAAGACCCTGAAAACAAGTTGCTGTGGCAACTATACTAATTCTTAGCAAAAGGTGGATATCTATAGCATCCCACCCCAAAGCTCAGGGATTATTTTGGAAAAGGAGGCAGAAAGAATGTAGCAACCAGAAGAAGGAGTGGAATGTTATGTGGAAGTTTTATCCACGATTAAAACATTTCATCTCCCACAGAAGCTCCTTAAGATGGATGGTAAACAACTCAAAACAGCTTCAGGAAATCTCTTAGAGTGACAGATTCACTGGGCTCTCCATCCTAAGATTAAACAGCAAAGACTTCTGAGAGTTGCTTTTAGACAAAACCAAGCTGCAGAGAAGACTCTGAAAGCAGACTAGCTTCACGGAGGAATTAGAAACCACCAAAGCTATCTGTAACTGGCTTAGAACAACTGAGTCACTTGGAAAGGACACTACCCAACCTGTTAAGCTGCCTGCAGGCTGTGTAATATGTACCAGGTTCCCTGCTTTTGTGAGTTATCACCGAACTGGGATAGTCCTTGGTGATGTAACCATTAGTGGTGTATGGAATGAGAATAGCTCCATAGACTAAAATATTTGCATGCTTAATCTGTAGCTGATGAACTGTTTGAAAAGGATTGGGAGGTGTGGCCTTTTTGGAGTAGGTATTTTCTTGTTGGAAGAGCTTTATAGCTGAAGGTGGGTTTATATTATATTGCTTTGAGCTTTCACAAGCCCTGTCAACAGACAGGTCTAGTATGTCTGTTCCCTGCAGATCAGGGTAGAAAGCTAGCAGTTACTTCTCCAGTTCCATGTGTGTTTGCTTCTTGCCATGATGACAATGAACTGACCCCCTGAAACTGTAAGTATCCCTAACTAAATGCTTTCTTTTATAAGGTTTGTTTTGGTCCTGATATCTCCTTAACAGCCATAGAGTAGCAACTAACACACTATCTTTGTGTTATTTCTGCTTGTAAGTAACCATTCACCTGTATTTTTGTAAGTAACCCCATGTAAACTCATTGGCTGACCACGCTGGACTTGAGTAGTATCCATGCTTTGTTCTGCCATAGGCTACCTCTGTGGGATGAGTAGATGTATGCACTGTGTCTTCCCAGGAAAAGTCTTGTCACACAAAAGCTACCATCACTCAGGTAAGTCCAGGTCCTTAACTATATGATAGAGAACAACTTTGGAAGGAATAAGAGTGGAGCATAGCTATAATATATTTTTGTTAGCTATCTAAGAAGAGAGAGAGAGAGAGAGAGAGAGAGAGAGAGAGAGAGAGAGAGAGAGAGAGAATGAGAGAATGAATATGTTTTTGACCACATTGACTGGGCCTCTGTCTCTGTCCTTCTGACTAAAAATATTCCAAATAACTCTATAGCCTTGATTTTATCTGTGTGCAAACTAGAAACAAAAAGCACCCTAAACTGAAACAAAGAAGGGAAGGAGACCTGGCAGAGAGAAACTTCTCTCTGTGGGCCACATGTGGAAAGGCATTTTGGAGTTAGTGTGCATTTTAGAATTGGAAGTAATTCTAACACATGCTGAGACCTAGAGCCTGAAGCATGGTCATCAAAATCAAAAATGTGGCCATCTTGGTGAATGACTTTAATCCCAGCACTTGGGGAGCAGAAATAGGTGAATCTCTGAATTCGAAGCCAGCTTTGTCTACAGAGTGAGTTTCGGGACAGCCAGGGCTACACAGAGAATGACAAACAAACAGAAAAGATGTTGCCATGGATCTTTCTCCCGAAGGGTAGGACTAGTGGTGATGTTTAGTAAAATTTGTGTAAGGATGTGATCTTGCAGAATTAAAGATGCCTTCATTATTCTAACAACTGCTCACAATTTTAGAACAAAGGAAATATTCTTGGAACATAAAGAGACAAGACACAGAAGTGACATACTCAGAGTTGATTATTCTATCATCCACATGCAGTTTAAAGCATAATGTTTTATATACATTGTGTCAGTTAGACCTAAATCTTTGTACTCAAGCAGGGAGGGATAAACCATCCACTTTTTAAAATGGTAAAGAGAAGAACTGGAAATGAGGTCTAGGTAACCACTACCTGAAAAACAAATAGGAAAATTATGTAAGCATGAAGGTCAGTGCACTCACAATGGCCTGTTCAATGTGTAACACAGTCCAACAGCCCACAACAAAAACCCCTGTCTATAAGATCAAGAACATACAGCATTCAGAATGTAACTCAATGAATTCCATTTTTCCTGCTGAGAATCTTAAAATTTGTGTGAGTAAATAGCCACAACAATTTGGGAAGTAACTCTTTCCTTTCAAGGAAAATATGGGAAGTCTTAAAAATTGAACATTTAAATAAAGCACTGGATTAAATTTCTATTTAAATGTTTTTTTAGGCACAAACTGAAACACATTTCAGATTATGACCAATTTGAGGGGTTCTTTATGAAATATTCATTATTTTTTTCAATGAACACCAAACAGGTGTTCTCTGTGCAAAAACAGTCCATTTCAATCAGTGTGTAGTTTTTTTTTACTATTTTATTTTTAATTCATGTTCTATGTAGTCCTGGAACTCACTATATAGACCAAGATGTCCTTGAATTCACAGAAACCTATTGGCTTCTGCCTCCTGAGTGCTAGGATTAAAGGTGTACACCATCACTCTCAACATCTAGTCAAATTATAAATGAAAATCCAGATATGGATATTTGGCAAATTGAGAGCATATATAGTAAAGTGACTTAAGTGAGGATTCCATCATAATATTTGGTTATATCTGCATGGAGACATCTTTTTTAAAGATGAAATTCACTAAGTCTTTGAGCATGGATGTAGGAAATTAGTGTATTCTTTTCCCAAAAGATCATTTACAAAGTTAAGAAATGTGATGACATCTACTTGTAGTAGGTGATGATTAACACAGATACATATTACTGGATAAGATGTAAAGCATAAGAGACTGCCAATTGCTCTGTCCTAAATGGGCATCTATATCAAACCACCTCTTCCCAAGGCTCTGAGATCATTAAGGAAGAGAGGATCGAAACAGTATACTAGTCAGAGTTGGTGAATGACTACAAGGAAAAGCAATCTTCAGTACACAATAGGATATCTGTATGTTTGAACTCACAGAGGTTGTAATAGCATGCATAAGAGCTGTGAGATCCCAAGCCAGACCAATCCTAGCCTGGGGAGAAGAATGGGGCATCCTACTCCTCACAAAGGAGGTTTTGTAATTGATAGCTGCTTGGACAGGGACAGTCAATTTTTTAAGAGTGTAGTCAACTGCACTCTAGTGGAAAACTACACATATAAGTGTGTATGAGTAGCAAATATTGAACTTGTTGGGTTTTAGAGAAAAAAGATAGAAACATGGGTGGGTAGGGAACAGTGTATGGATTTGGGAGGTGCTGGGAGGTTAAGGTAATAAAGAACATAATTTTTTTCAAAGAACTGATAATATATATTAAAAATAAATGTGGAAAAATCTTTCATCATGGTTAATAGCCATCCATGTTGAGACAAGCATTATGTGCAAAAAAAAGTAGCATATTGCTTATTAATGATTCAACATTTAGTCAGCAGCAAAGTTCTTACAGAAAAGAAACCCCAGAATTAAAAAGAATATGAAAAGGCATTTATCTATTTTCCAGACCTTAGTAAATACCTGTGAATCTATTGTGGAGAGAAATCCTGTAAATACAAAGAATGTGATAAATCCTTTAACTATTCTTCAAACCCTGGCATCAGCAAATGTATACTCGAGAAAAGCCCCATAAATGTAAAGAATGTGTCAAAGCTTTGAACTCTTCTTTTTTTTTTTTAGATTTATTTATTTATTATGTATACAGTGTTCTGTCTGCGTGCCAGATCTCATTACAGATGGTTGTGAGCCACCATGTGGTTGCTGGGAATTGAACTCAGGACCTCTGGAAGAGCAGCCAGTGCTCTTAACCGCTGAGGCATCTCTCCAGCCCCCCTGAACTCTTCTTAATGATTAATTAAAATCAAAGAATTCATGTTGCTGAGACATGCTACAAATACAAAAAAAATGTGCCACACCCCTTACTAAGTACTTAGCTCTTACTCCCACTAGAGATTTCATCCTAGAGTAGACCCTATGAATGTAACAAAGTGGCAGAGTACTAAGTGTTCTTCATATCTTCATAAGCACTGGAGAACTCACACTTGGGAAAACTCTACAGTTGCAATAAATGTAGCAAAGACTTTTACTATTTTCAAAATTTAATTGACATTAGTGAACCTTTAATGGAGTAAAACCTTACAAATGCAAAGAATGCCAAGTCATTTAACTATATTTCACACATTACTCAACAGTAGCTAACTCACATGTGTGATAACGCTTTAAATTTCATCCTCTCATCCTAAGGTCTTTAATCAAAGTTCCATATTTACTAGAGGATCATAAGGGCCAGAAGGAAACAGTTTAGTGGATAAGAGTGATTGATAAGCTTGGCTAAGTTTTAGTCTCTAGAAACACATGGCAGGAGAAAAGAAGCAATATCTGAAAGTTGTCCTTTGACCTCCAGAGGTGGGAAATAACATGTATATGACCATATGCATGCCACAAACAATAATAATTTATAAACTATTTTAAAAGAGGATCATGAAAGATCTAATATCTATTCATGTTTGTGCAGGTGGTCTTGGAGGCTAGAAGAGGTCATGGGATTCCCTGGATTTGAGTTAGGGTAACTTACAGCCATCTTATGTGGGTGCTGGGAACTGAGCTTGGTCCACTGGAAGTGCAGTAAGTACTCTTAACCACTGAAATATCTTTTCAGTTCCTTGTTTCAAAACTGTGTCTTTTAGATACTTCTTGAAATAAAACTAAATGTTCCAAAGCATGCATATATAGATAGATAGATTAGATATAGATATAAATATTGATATGTCAATATGTGCAAACACACACATATAATGCACTCAAACTAAAACAGGGTCCCAGGCTTTTAAGACAGATTTTTTACTGAAAGTATCGATATTAGTAGGATGTATGTAAACTTCAGTGATGGAATGTTTACCTAACAAGCAAGAGCAGTTAGCTTCAGAGGGGAGCATTACACAAGCCCAAATACAAACAATATAAACAAATAACAACATTATTTTTTGTATAATAATATGCAGTTACAATATAGGGTTTCAGTGTTCCCACCAGACTGTAATATTTCATGCTTTCCTCTACTTTTGTATTCTAAATTCTGATGCTTCTGAATAAGCTATGGGCTCCAAGAGCAGTTACCACAATCTTTCCTGTTTCTGTCCATGTCTTCAATTTTAGGGACTACAATCCTCCAATTGTAAGTGCTAAAAATACTCTTTAGAGTTTAAGAGGTGTCACATTTTTGTTCATGGACAAAATATCTTGTCTGTCCTCTGACACTTGATCATTTCTTCCTTTCTTATTCTGACATCATGTAACAGTTCCAGGACATGTGGTGATTGACACATGATACAAAGGCTATGGACCAATCTCTACCTTTTCTGAAGTACATGCATCAATTCCTCCCCTGACTGGCAGGCTGCCCCTAGGAAAGTATAACATAATGTATGCCTTCCTGTTTCTTGCTTCATATTTTCAGCACTTTCTTCCCATATCTAGGTCAAAGAGACAAATCAGAGTGAAAGAATAATCTCCTGTGAAAAACTACTGCTTTGCTGTGCATGGTCGCCAGCTATGCATGTTGTATTCTGTACCAGTTCCTTGGTGAGAATTTTTATCTTGACTACTCGGGTTGTCCTACAAATTGATCCAAGGAAGAGCTCAATGGGGAAAATAAATCACACTTACCTTTCCCTCTTGGTGTTAAACAGACTGCTCATGAAACCCTTCAGAAGCTGATGTGTTAACTCATATATTACCTAAGAGTTTCAAATGCCTTATCACATAAATATAAGCACCTATACAAATACATATAGGAAATGTATTTAAAATTGTCAACCAACCCTTTACAGAGTGTAAAAGACATAATGATTTTTCTAACGCTAGTTACAAGGAAACAGAAACTTCAAGCGAGTTGGCAATGCTGTGAAAATAACTGTATCTTGACTGACCCCTACTTCCTAAGCTGTCAAGAAGCCCAGACCTCTATCTATGAGATTCAGCAAACAAGTACTAAGTCTCTACATTCTGCCCCAAGGGAGTGAATGCCTGAGGAATAATGTTTTAGTCCTAGCTAGATGTAAAACTATTCTTTAAAAGACTGACCTGGAAGCTTCTTAAATGTTGCAGTGGCATGCCTAAAAGCAAGCCTGGATATAAGAAGAGACTGAAATTGTCAACCATCTGAAGTTGAGCTTTACATAGATAAATGTGTTAGTATCTATAGGCTCAGTGAATTTTGTCATATTTCCTCGTGAATTAATAAAAGCTATATATTTCAGACAGTGATTGGATATAGCATTCAAATAAAACCAAGATCCTGTTCAGTTAACATTTACAAAAAAAATGCTGTAATTTATTCAATGTGTCTGCAATAATGAATTCACAAGTGTGCTGGATGAGAATATAAATATAATTAACTATTGAGATGATGCTTTGCAGAACCCATTGAATCTAAATTCATCTTTTAAACTAACTATTCATGTAAGGAAGATTTATTTTAAAAGGCAGTTTGATCCTGAACAACATTAAGGAGCATAAACTAGGCTACTGTTTCTCCTTCTCTTGATTCCTTCTCTAATTAATTTATTTCTTTTTTCATTGCTTAGTGTTTTAAATTCTTTGAGGCAGAAGATATAGTTCAATGACATAGCACTTGTCTAGTATGTGAGGTCTTATCTCCAACACAACAAAAGTAATCAATCATTTAAAATCATTTCCATTGTTACTTGGGTACAATAATGGGTCTCATGGTGACATTTTATATACATATATAATATATTTAAATCCTCTTTACCCTTACCTCCTTACCTTGTCTTGTGCCCTTCTCAAACCTGCTTTTAACCATCCTCTTTCCATCTAACATTCCTTCTACCT
The DNA here is from genome assembly GCF_004664715.2 of Peromyscus leucopus. NCBI lineage: Eukaryota > Metazoa > Chordata > Mammalia > Rodentia > Cricetidae > Peromyscus > Peromyscus leucopus. Next base: position 82,121,560 of record NC_051069.1, read on the forward strand.
TTGTGATCTTTTTGTCCGTGTGTGAACAATGGGTTTCACTAGGGTGTTTACAGGAAATTTTGAGAGTTCGTTTACAGGGCCTTGAGTGAATTGTCATTGCCTATACTACTGAATAAAAGACCATCTCCCATCAGCTATTGACTGTATATAAACCCTCAGAGGGGTGGGTCCCATAAGCTCTTCCTTTCTAATAAGAGGGTATTGATGCAAATGTGGAACGCTGTAATCACAGCTTCTGTGAGTTCAGGCAAGCAACACACCTGGAAGTTCAGAAGGAGCATTCCACTCTGGTGGCCCACCTATTCCTTGAGCTCTTATGGTCTTTCAACGTCTTCTTCCATGATGTTCCTTCAGCCTTGGAAGGGGTAATATAGATGGCTTATTTGAGACTAGGCATTCATTAGTCATTTATTCTCAGAATTTGACCAGCTTTGAGTCCCTGTAGTCACCATCACTGCCAAAAGAAGCTTCTCCTACTGATGTTGACAGCAACACTGTTCTATAAGCATAAGCATACTTATGTAGAAGGCACTTGACAGGCTCAATAAATAAATGCTATGTCTCCACAAGCAATGCAGAATTAAGCTTTGCCTGTGGAAAATTTTACATGAGTCACATAAAAATACAGATTTTTCAATTTAAAAATCAATATAGAATGAAAAATAGGAAAGAAATAAAACTGTCTCTAATACTAAAGTTACTTCAAATTTTAAAATTGATGGCTAAAGAATAGTATACTCATTTATATATTGTTTATGAGAATTGCTTATGAAATACCAATAAACACAAATGGATACCCAGAAGCTCTATAAAATTCTTAATTTTATATCTTCTATAACTTAATTTTTTATAATAAGTAAAATAATTTGCTCTACATAAATAATGTATAATATAAAAAATACTAGTATAAGGTAAATACATCCTCATGAAACTATTTATTAATAAGTTGGACAGTGTAAAAATAAAGTGGGAAAAATAAGATCTATTTTATTACCTATGGCTGATTTTTGGAACCACTCAGCAAAGTCAAGGGCTTTCATAAACAGAAGATTACTAAAGTTTTAAACATATTCCCCAAGTCACAATCAATTAAAATCTTCTAGTGTTAAGTCTTTGACCTACCTACTCAACCAATTAAATTTTTAAATAAATTTAATTCATTTGTGGAGAAAACTCATTTGTGTTTTAATAGACAAAATTGCTGAAGAATAGAAATTTAAAATTATCCCTTGAGTATCTCACCCATCATTCCCTGCTGGGAAGGATGAATGACATTACATGGGAAATGATTGACTAGAAGCATTATCTACTTAGAAATTATGTGTAATAGAACTGGGAAGAAGTATAAACATTGCCCTGGCAGTATTTTTCTCAGCTTTACTTTAAGGAATCAGTTTGGTACAGGGAGTAATTTATTTTAGATTGAGATACAAATTATATGACTTTAATGTATTTCTTTTTAATTAACACAGAAAGAAACAAGTTTCATTGTGGCATTTTTGTACATATCTTGATTGGGTTGATTATACTATCACACTTCCCTCCCCTCTTTCTTGTATTGTTCTACTGCCAGTAGCCCTCTGCTCATATTCGTGTCTCATATATTCTATTACATTCAAAGACTGTTTCACCACTCTCATGGTCTCCTTTCAGGTTGCATGAACCATATCCAAACTCATTCCCATATAAATACACACACACTTAGGTGTATGTGTCTAATTATTGCTGTGGGATTTTCTGTATGCTGTGAATGTGTTGCTCTGATTGGTTGATAAATAAAAAGCTGATTGGCCAGTAGCCTGGCAGGAAGTATAGGTGGGATAAGCAGAGAGGAGCATTCTGGGAAGTGGAAGGCTGAGTCAGTAGATGCCAACCCTCCATCCAGGGAGCAGCATGTAATGGCACACAGGTAAAGCCATGGAACATGTGGCAACAGATAGATTAACAGAAATGGGTGAGTTTAAAGATAAGAGCTAGTCATTGATAGGCCTGAGCTAATGGCAAAGCAGTTTTAATTAATATAAGCTTCTGAGTGATTATTTTAAAAGTGGCTGTGGGATCTTTGGGGCTGGGCAGGGATCTGAGAAAACTTCAGCTACAAATGTAGAAATTTGTCTACAAATTATAATTAGAAGCTAGATTTCACATATAACAAGAGAATGTTCTATTTGTTTTTATGAGTCTAAAATAACTCATTTACTATAATAATTTCTAGATATAAACAATTTCTGCCAAATAAGATTTTTCTTTATGGTTGAATCAAATTAAACTATATACATGCACCACATTTTTATTATCTATTGCTTATTGAAAATAATTTTCTTCATAAAACATATTTTTTCATGACTTTTCTTGTCCCTAACTCCTCTCAGATCCTCCCCACCTCCCCTGACTCCAAACTCTATACCCCCCACTTTTTTTTTTTAGAAAACCAACAAACAAGGAGGGGTGGGGATGATAATACAAGAAACACACACAGAGAAACATATACCACAGAAACACTAAATCAGAAAACATAATACATAAGCAAAACAAAATATTACCAAATAAAGCAATATGAGACAAAAAGTCTACAAAAATACCATTGAGCCATTGAGTGCACCTTGGTTGGCCCTCTACTGTTCAGCATGGAACCTATCCTGAAGTATGCTTCATATACTTCATGAGACTCCACTGGAGAAAACTTCCCTGTCTTTGCAACTCTGTGTCAATTGCAGGTAACTTCTTGATTGAGGATGTGAACCATTGTCTACTTACCAATCTCAGCACTGAGACCCTTACTGGCTTGAACCTGTACATAGTCTGTGTGCTGAGAGTCTTTGTGAGTCCATATGTGTATTAGTTCTGTTGTTTTAGGAGAACATTCTTTCCTTGAAGTCATTTATCCCCTTTGGCTCTTATGATCTCTCCTTCTTCTCTCCTGCATATCTCCCTGATCCCTGAGGAAAGAGATTTGTTAAAGACAACCAATTTAAGACTGAGTGGTCCAAAATTTCTCACTCACTGTGCAGTAGTGGGTTTCTGTGAGTTCTAGTAGTTCCCTCACTGAGTGTTCCAAAATTTCTCACCCTTTGCACCTTGTTCAGTAGGGAGTTTCTGTGAGTGCTAATAGTTTCCATCTACTGCCAGAAGTTTCTCTGATGGTGGCTGAGCAAGACACTGTTCTATGACTATAGCAGAATATCATTAGGAATCATTTTATCACTGTGTTCCTTCAGCAGAACAATAGTATTTGGCTTTCCCATAGGTCCATGGCCTATCTAGTCTTAGATTCTTGATCTCCAGAGAAATATCAGGCACAGGTTCCAATCAGAGATTGGTTGGTTAATCCTACATTTGTACCACTATTGTACCAGCATATCTCCCAGGAATGTCACCACTTTAGGCCAGGGTTTATAGCTGGGCTGATGATTGCCTTTTCCCTATGACAGCATTAAGAGTACCTTCCAATACTATGAACACTCATTGGTAGGGTGATGCCTTTTGTTAGGCAACATCTCAACTCCATGCTCAATGAGGTTTGTAAGTATTGTCTTCACCAATAGGGTTTTCACTATCAGTTTGTAGAGAACAACCCATAGTCTTGACAATACCCTGAAATGTTTAAAGGTTTACAAAAGGCTCTTTTGCCCAACTACTCTACTAAATGTAACCTGTTCCTGGCAATGGCCTTCAATTGGTGGTAAAAGATGTCTAGTTGGGACATTGTTTCTACCTTTATTTGGTGAATTCATTTTGATTTCTTTCATATATATATATATATATATATATATATATATATATATGAAAGAAATAGAAGTAGACATAGAAGTAGACAATAGAGACATGAAAAAATTATCAGTATCACGAATCTTCGTGGAAATGCAAATTCAAATCCCAGCTAAGTGTCAAGTCATAACCATAGGTATGACAGTTATCAAAAAGACAAAAGTTAGAAAATTCTGGCAAAGATGTGGCAAAAGGTGAATCCTTGGATACTATTGATAGAGTTTTAAATTGTTACCAACATATTGAAAATTAGTATGAATGTTCTTCAGAAGATTAACACCAGAACTAGCATATGATCTGACCACCCCACTCCAGAGTATATAGTTAAGGGAGATTAAATTTATATGTTGAAACACTACATTCCCATGTTAATTTGAGCATTCTTAATAATAGACATGAAATAAAAGCAACCTATATATGCATAAGCTTGAAATAAATAAAATACAGTATTCATATGCAACAAATGACTATATAGCCATAATAAAGGATGGAATTGTATATTTTGTAACAAAATGAATAAATAGTCTTGAAGGTTGAAATAAGTAATACACAGAAACAGAATTACTGCATGAATTTTTTTACAAGTCATATCTAAACCAAGTTCATCTCATTGAAGTTGAGAATAGAATGGAAGTTAACAGAGGTTGGGGAAAGTGTTGCTGTGGGATGAGAAAAGGTTGACTGTTATGTATTGAATGAAAATTAAGTTCAAGTGTTCTAGTGAATCTCTACATTGAAAAGCTGTACATGAGAATCATATGTCCTATATTTCAGAAAGCTGGGAAAAATCTTCTGAAAGAGTTGCTGTAAGCAAAAGGACAAGCATGTTAAAAAATAATAATAGACACAATAGATATTAGATATTAAAGTGTTATCTACACATGTAGTGAAACATTATACAATAGTACACTAATATTTATAAAATGTATGTAGTATGTACTAGTTCAAAAATAAATATTTAAAGTTTAAGGCGATTTCCACAATATTGATCATAGGATATCTTTCCATTTGTGAGTTACTTTATCACTTTCTTTGGAGGTATAAAAATTTCACTGTAAAGTCTTTCACTTCCTTAGTGAAAATATTTTAGTTTCTTTAAGGTTATTGTAAATGGGAGTAGGTTCATGATCTCCTTCTCTATATGTTTGTTTTTAGTGCATTTGAAAAGCTATTGGTTTGTGCAAGTTGATTCTACCACAAATTTGAATTTGTTTATCATTCCCACAAATTTTATAGAATTTTTTTCATTTACTTTCAATAGTTCTTTTAATTACAAATGTTATCTAAAATAATAGTATTTGTGAATTACAGGGATGCTACCTACCTTAACTCATCAAATGGACTCTTTATGTTCTGGACTAGTTGTTTTTTGTTTTTTGTTTTTTGTTTTGGTTTGGTTTGGTTTTTTTGGTTTTTTTTTTGTTTTTTTTTGTCAGTTTAGCATAAGTTAGAGTCATGTGAGAAGAGAAACCCCAATTGAGAAAATACCTCCATCCAGATTGCCTGCAGGCAGGTCTATAGGACATCTTCCTGATTAATGGTTGATGTGGGTGGTGTAACCCCTTGGTGGGTGGTCATGCTGTGTATGAGAAGACAGGCTGAGAAAGCCATGGAGAGAAGTCCAGTCAGCAGCACTCCTCCATGGCCTATGCTTCAGTTCCTGCATCCAAAATCCTTTCTTGAGTTTCTGCGTTGATTTCACTTCATGATGGACTGTGATTGGAATATGTAAGCCTAAATAAATGCTATCTTCTCCAAGTTGTTTTTCGTGTTTTATCATAACCATAGGCACTTTTCACTAAATCATATTCTGATAAAAGTGAAAAATTTTGCAAATAATTTTTCTGAGTTATGGAGCAGTTCTGAAATCAGGGCACTGGGGAAGCAGAGGCAGGAGTACAGCCGACTCTCTATTGTCAATACTCTACCTCAAAAGACAAAGTGATCAGTCAAACAACAACAACAACAAAAAAAAAACAATATAACACAGAGGTGAAGGGTTATCTCATCTTCTAAAATCTAAGTGAATTATAAAATATAATGATCAATAATTCAAAAAGCAAGAGAAAGTGTTGTGCTAACATTGGCTATATTTCAGAGCAATTATACAGGCAGATCTCTGAAGTCATTTCTCAAACTATCCCTTGAGAGTAATTTAGCGTCAAATGTCAACTCTCATACTGTAAAGATCTTGAAGTAACCTTGTCACTTGAAATGCAAATACTCTAGACCTTGTGACCTATCCACTCTGATAGTTCTTAAGTTCTAAAGCACAGCCAATAAAAATTATCTATTAACTTACTTGTAAAGAGCCATCCATAATTAATGTGTGCAGATAAACGGCATTCACATTCTGATACAGAGAATCAGCACCAATAACTCATCCCCATAGACAGTTTTATGTATCTTCTTCTCACTAATTCATTCTGGAAAGTTTTCAAGTGATATCTTATTATGATGGAATAGTTTTCTGAAAAAGTTCTCATGACTGTTCTTGCTTACAATGATTTTTAGAAGGCTAGATCAAAGTTCACAAACAAAAGTTTCTCAGTTGGGAAGTGCTGTGGGATGTTCTGTATGTTAAATGTGTTGCTCTGATTGGTTAATAAATAAAACACTGATTGGCCAGTAGCCAGGCAGGAAGTATAGGTGGGACAAGGAGAGAGGAAAATTCTGGGAAGTGAAAGGCTAAGGCAGAGAGATACTGCCAGTTGCCACCATGACAAGTGAAATGTAAGGTACCAGTAAGCCATGAGCTACATGGCAACTTATAGACTAATAGAAATGGGTTAATTTAAAATAGAAGAAGTCAATAACAAGAAGCCTGCCATGGCCATACGGTTTATAAACAATATAAGTCTGGGTGTGTTTACTTGGTTGGGTCTGAGCAGCTGTGGGACTGGTGGGTAAGAGATTTGTCCTGACTGTGGGCCAGGCAGGAAAACTCTAACTACAAAGAGAAAACTCTAGCTACAGGGAGGACCTAGTTGAAGTCTTCTATTTGATGAAATATAACTATTTTAATTATTATTTCATAAAATTTATTAGCCTGCATTGGTAAGTTGGCTCAGTGGGTAAAGGCACTCATCAAGCCTAATAACTGGAGTTAGATCAGTGGGTCCCATATAAGGAAGGAAAGAATCAACTTCAAAAAGTTATCCTTTGACCTCCATGCACCATGTCATACATACCTACACACACACACACACACACACACACACACACACACACACACACATAAATTTTAAAAAATAAAGGGGCCAATGAGATGGTTCAGTGGGTAAAGGCACTTGAATCTGATCTCTGGGTCTCATGTGGTAGGAGAGAACTAACTCCCACAAATTATCTTCTGATGTACACAGACAAGCTGCATAAATAAATGCAATATTAAAAAACATACTATCCTCAAACTCAAATTATGTAGATTAATATATATGAGCACGTTTTCTTTCTTAAAGATTTTCATAATGTATTCAGAATTGAGATCTACAAGTCATGCTCTAGTGTTTAGTTTTTATGACCGCACAACAGATGGCTACATGCATGAAAAGAAGTTCCATCATAAGATTAAAATTAAAGAGAGAGATTCAATTAGACGTAGTTCTTTAAGACAACCTCTGAGAAAAAAAATAGTAAAAAACACACACAAAAAAACCCTTGGGAAATAATTTGAATTAATAACAATTGTAATGATTATAATTATTTTCTTTCATATTTTTATATATATTTTTATTTTATAATTAACTTAATTTCACGTATCAGCCACAGATTCCCTGTCCTCCCTCCTCCCACCCCCTAGCCCTCACCCCCAATCCACCCCCTATTACCACCTCCTCCAAGGCAAGGTCTCCCCTGGGGAGACAGCCCAGCCTGGTAGACTCAGCTTATGCAGGTCCAGTCCCCTCCTCCCTATACCAAGGCTGAGCAAAGTGTCCCAGCATAGGCCCCAGGCTCCAAAAAGCCAGCCTGTGCACCAAGGACAGGTCCTGGCTCCATTGCCTGGGGGCCTCCCAAACAGTTCAAGCTAATCAGCTGTCTCGCTTATCCAGAGGGCCCAGTTCAGTTCCATAGGAGCTCCTCAGCTGTTGGTTTACAGTTCATGGGTTTTTCACTAGTTTGGCTATTTGTCCCTGTGCTTTTTCCAGTCATAGTCTCAATGTCTCTCGCTCATACAATCCCTCCTCTCTCTCTCTGATTGGGCTCCTGGAGTTCCACCTGGGCTTGACCATGGATGTGGATCTCTGCATCAGCTTCCATCAGACAATGGATGAGAGTTCTATCATGACAGCCAGGGTGTTCGCCCATCCGATCACCAGAGCAGGTCAGCTCAGGCACTTTCTTGACCATTTCCAGTAGTCTAGAGTGGAGGTATCTTTGTGGATTTCTGAGGACCTCTCTAGCACTCTGCTTCTTCCTATTTCCCTGGGGTCTTCATTCATCATAGTATCTCCCTCTCCATTCTTCCACTCTGCTCCTGATCCAGCTGGTACCTCTGGCTCCCCTAAGATCTCCTCATTATCTCATATAGAATTTACTTCTCTTCATCTTGTCTTTTTGTAATTTCTCATTCTCATTCTAAGATTCTATTTTATTTTTCAGCAAATCCTACGTAGTAAGATGCCTATTATGACAATATCAGATTACATCCTATGTCAGGCTCTTTGGTGTGACTGTATCACTGCATCAAGAACTCATTTGTAAAAGTTACTTATAGATTTTCTGACAGCCACATATATTCCCATTTGAATAGCATTACAGAGATGATTCTTTAGTTCTCTAACTGTTAGTACATAGAACTCTTCAGTAACATACTCAAGTCAGCTGCCTGGGTACTACTTAATGGCATTATAAGATGCTTTGTGATTTAATGAGGTCATCTCTTGTTTTTATTCCATCATGATGACAAATCATAACAACGTGTGCTAAGTCATTAAAAGTGTTGACATACTCAACTTAGGAACTCAAGTCTGTCAAAATATTAGCTGATAAAAAAGAACAGCTGGCAGAACTTATCTTGAAATAAATTCAACTGAGATGTGGACTGTGTCAAGACTCAGTGGTAGCTCACTGCTATGGGCTGTTTCCTATGCAGCAGTCAAGTACATTTACATTCTGCTTTGATCTTGCATTTTAAAATGAGATCATTTTTGACAGGTGTTAGAAGGAAAAAAATGTACATGGTAAGTCTTCACAAAGCCTTCCAGCACTGTTTTCCCTAACTGTAGTAGACATTCTTTTTACGTTCAAGCACAGACCATCCATCTTCCTTAAGCTCTGTATGTACATATATGGGAGTTTGTACCAAAGTCCCTATTGGAAGAAGGACCAAAACTACACTAACTTTGCTGTCCTTTTTTTTTTTTTTTTTAACATCTGTGTTCAGTTACTGGTATCATATTATAAGAATTATGGGTATGACATGTGCTTCACACACTGAGATTGGGGCATTGAGGCTCCATTTCCTTGAATACCAAATTCAATGGAGAGCAAAAATCTAGCCCTAAAGATGCATAAGGTAATACAATATTCCTCCCTCCCTCCTTTCGTCCGTCCTCCCTCCCTCCCTCCTCCCTCCCTCCTCCCTCCCTCCCTCCCTCCCTCCCTCCCTCCCTCCCTTCCTTCCTTCACACAGGCTCTAAGTGATCCAAGCTGGTCTTAGACTTTGAGCATCACTCATGCCTCAACCTCCCCCGGTATACTCCCCAGGTATACAGGACAATGTCTTGTTCACAGTATTTCTTTATGTCTAAATTACTGCAAGACACATTATAAGTAAAATAGCAAAAATTTGAGTAGAGATTGAATACCTGAACCTTATCAGATGCAACAAGGCACCAAAAAGCAAACCTTTTTTGCTTTAGAGGTTGAAGACACAATCATTATTGGTTAAAAAAGAAAAAAAAAAACAGACACTATTTCTGAAGAGTTACATGGAAGTTTGAGGGGAGGCTTCAGAATGGAAACGTGATATTCAAGTTTGTGTGTGAAATTGGTGGGGCAGCTGGTAAAAATGTTAGTTCCGAGTTTCGGAGAGGGTTGTGAGAAGGTTTCAGGAAGATCAGTGTTGGAATCTGTAGTCTATGAAAAGGAGAGTCTTCCTCAACAACCTGTGAGAATATCATCTAAGTCACTGAGTTACAAAAAAGGTAAATCTCATCTTTGAGCCTGGGCATCTGCCTGGTCCTGCAGTTGGTGCTTCTCCCCCCACAGTACTTATAGGGATGGCTGTCTGCTTCATTCTCAGGCCTCTGGAAATGGACTTCATTACACCATCTTCTGCCAGGTTCTCATCTGCACAAAGCTAGCTGTAGAAATTCTGGCCTCCCTAATATCACATGATATCGCTCCCTCCTCTTTCCCTCTCCCCCCATCTCTCCCTGTGCAAGCAAACACAAGCATATGTATACACAAAAACTCATTCTTGGGAGAGCTTTAACTGATACAATGAATATCTTACTGGGTGGTAAAAGTCTAACAGAAACACAAGTGATACGGGCTTTTTAACAAAAGAAGCAACTTAGGAAAGTCTAAAATCAACACAACTATATTTAAATTTCAAAAATTTGGAAATCAAACATTGTGCTATTTACTTATAACTATGTAATGATGAAATGACATTTTTCTCAAACAAAAATAGAAATGATGTAGTGGAGAAGTAAGAAAGAAATGTGATGTTGGAAGTGCACATGTGTGTGTGTGTGTGTGTGTGTGTGTGTGTGTGTGTGTATATATATAATATATATTCTTAAAATTGGTTGTATGTTTATGTTGTGTACAATCATATTTATATGTCAGATAGTCTTTATAGCATTGATTTCACAATAATTACCATAATTTGTTTGCTGATGAAAATTATAATTAAAGCTATATTGAGGCATATGTTAAATGACTGTCAGAGGTGCCATCATTTGGTCATGTATGGTTGTAAAACTGTTTTCAGGATAAAAATAACAGAGACAGAGCAAGGAGTCATGCCTCTTTTGGGGTTGGCAGTTTAGCTCAAAGGTAGAGTGCTTGCCTAGCAAGTACAAGGCCCTGGGTTTGGTCTTTAGCTCCAGAAAATAAAGAGTCATGCCTGTTTCTACAGCAAATATTTAGTAGGCTTCCTAGTTACTGCCAGCCTCAGTTCCTAATGCTCTTCTAGGGCAGAGTTGTGTCAGCAAGGTGCTCAAGCCACTGACTTCTCTGTCAGCATCTCTAACAACTTCTTGGGGACTGTGTTGCTCCATAGCCTGGTGATTTCTCACCTGGGCTTCACACCAGCTTCAAGGAACTCTCTTCCCTCAAACCCTTCATTTTAAATACAAAGCAAAAACCAACACATTTTTTTTTAACATTGTCAAAACCTACTCTGCTTAAAGACCAGCAAATGACTCCACATTTTCCTCAAAAAATATTTAGCAGTCTCCAGATGGAAGCAAATAATCTTTTTTCCCTAAAGGGCCAGATGGATCACATACTTTGTATGTGAGACGTGTAGTTTCTATTCCTTTTATTGAACTCTGTCATCACTGAAGTTTGGGGCAGCTCTCACCATGAGTTTGCACTTAGTACAGCCAGACATAGACAGCTGGGTTATGTCCCCCAAGACACAGTCTCATGGCTATCGCCACAAACTTTTCAGACACCATTATCTCTGATGTGGTCTTACATGACACTTGTTCTTACCTGTTCAATACAAAGGATATCATCCTGGCATAGGACCTATGTTTGGCTTTTATTTTCTAATTATATAGAATAATTTTTCTCTGTAGTGAATATCTTCTCTTCAAATATGTCTTATATCTGATTTCTCTGTTAGAGTTGGCACTGTCCTCATTTCCCCGAGCTTCCACATTATCTCCAGACTTGCCAAGTTCACTGAACTCATCTATCTTCCTCATGCAATGTCTAACACTTTCGATCTTCTAACTTACTAGGCAATCCACTTAAGGTGTATGACAACAAGTTTTCCTATTTTATTAGTATAGTTTTTAAAGAAATGGAAGGATGAACTAAAGGAAATATAAATGTTGGTGATTGTTCTTGCTGTTTTTAAGACAAAGTCCCCCTGTGTATCTCTGCTATAAGTGCAGAAAATTTTGTAAACTTCATATAAAACTTAAAATTATAATAATTTTAGTTTATAAATTATACCATACAATTGAGAAAGCAAGAGCATCATGTAATGAATTATTGCATAGATGAAAATTGTTTTATTAAGAAGTATATTTGACATAAAGAGTATATCCTCTCTGTTTGATTTCTGATACATCCCAATATTGTTCTATGCCATTTGCTTAATAAAATCATGTATTTACTTTCCTTATCTATGTACATGTATAAAGACAAACCATCATGAAATGCTAGAATTATTCTGGCAAGTCTAATGATTTTTTTTTAAATATGAGAATGGAATTGTTTTTGCACTGAATGTGAAAGTGTGAGTAAAATAATGGGAATAAGAATATTGCTTATTACTCAGGAAATTGGAACATTTCTATGTCCTCACATCCATGTATTGATTCTACTAACCAAAAAGATCGATTAATATGAAATTGCTATAGAACCACATTCCATTGCTAGCACAGAAGAGCATTCATTAATCTACTGAGAAAGCACTTGGAGATTTTCAAATTCAAGATGATTACAAAATTAAATCACAGGTATTAACTTTATTTGAATTTTTCCCCTCTCCCATTGGACTTCTATCAGAGGGTTTTACTCAGTTAAGCTAGGATTTCTTTGCAGTTTTATGGATATATTTTAAATGAAATTTCAAATCCCATTTATAAACATAGGGTTCATTGTGGCATGATCATTTTATGAAGGAGAGAATATGAAAAATGTAGTTTTATGTATACATTCACACACACACACACACACACACACACACACACACACACACCAGATACTTTTTTAAAAAATGGACCTTGTGAATTTTGAGTGCAAAGGCAGAAAAGAAGAAAAATTACCCCATTGTATACTTTTCTGTAAGGTGTTACTATATGTTCCTAACAAAATTATAATTGCTTGTCCTCAAAGCAATTTAATTATTAGTTTGACAAATATATTCTCAGCATTCAGCCATATGGTGAAACACATCTGTATTACTAGAAAATACCCATTAGTTTAAGAGAGAAAAGAAAAAAGTGCTCACCCGACCTGGATCCTGCATGCATCTTTCTGTATTCAGAGCAGTTTTCACAATATTTTGCAAATATTAAATAACCAGATAAAAAGGTGATATTCAACAAAATTTACAGAGGCCCCAATAAGGCAAAGCATTGACCAAATCCTGTTGAATGGATTGCAAATGGCAATATGATGTTCTTTGAACATCCAATATTATCAAACATGAAGCTATTTAAATGTCACTTTACATGAAGCTAAACATAATTCTACTTCCAAAAGGAACACATGCCCTAACAATAACAGTGGGTGTTTAGGAGTGATTACTACATCCTCAGTACTCTGAACATATCGTATTTAATGATATTTACATTAACTTTAATTCAGGTAGAATGACTGTAGGCATTTTTTTGTCATTAACGATAATTCTAACTCTACAAAAATGGGAGATAAGTTTCATCACATTCGCCAGCCATAATCTCTTTCAATACAACAAGGACAATAGCATCACATCTACCTCATAGTATTCCTAAGTACCAAATAAGCTCTTCTAAACATAATAGGTATCTGAAAATGCCACATCCATTTCATCTTTATAAAATAGAGTGATCCATGAAAATTGCCTAGTGACAGTGACATATTCTGAGAAATCTATCCGTAATGACTTTGTGGTTATGTGTATTGATATAAACTATGGTGGTTATACTTTCCCCAGCTCAGAGACTTAAACTCATGGAACACAATTCTATCATGTCAAAGATAAAAGCATCTTTAGGAGAACCATGGCTATGTGGATGAATCATCTTCTGTATGTGTTATGAAAGTGAGCCCCTCAAACTTTTTAGCTTTATGGACATTTTTTATCATATTCCTTTTCTGTAGGATTTTATATTTAATTTTTTATTTATTCTTTGAAGATTTCCCACTTATATAGAGTGTTTCATGATCTTATTGATTTCTTATTTCTGCCACCAAGATGGTTGCTAGAACAACCAAGAAAAAAATAATTCTCTTCACACACACACACACACACACACACACACACACACACACACACACAGCACCCATGAAGTGTAAGCTGTCCTCAGTTGGAGATGGAGTCTTGTAATTTCAACTGTCTTCATCTTGTGCCATTAACTACAGCTGCTGTGAATTTGTGTGTAGAACAACCATGTTCTCTCTAGAAGACAGCATTCCATAGCCTCACCCCTTGGATCTCAATTTCTTTCTGCCTCATCTTTGAAGATGTTACCTGAGCCTGGACAGAGTTGATATTGATGCCCCATTTACAGTAGTTAGTTATTTTTAGAACTTTGGCTTGTTATGAGACTTTTCATTAAACTTTTCCCACTGTTAAAAGAAGCTTCTCTAACCAATGTCGAGAAGAGCCTGATTTTATGACTATAAACATAAATATGTAGAAGGCAGATTGACAACATAACCATTTAGGAAAACAACTGTAGTATCCCTTAAAGCCTATGACTCTCCAGCAATGAGATTTTGAGGAGATTTCCAGTACCAACCATGAATTCCTTCCTATAGAACAGACTTCAAATCCAATCTGAATATGATTGATTACCCCACAGTATTCATGTTACTATTGTACCAGTGGTCACATCTGGCTGGCAGTTCAGTACTGTAGTATGCAAAATCCAGCCCTTGGTAAGATTATGGAAGTCTTTTCTCACACTGTGGCCTGTATTGCAACTTCTGACAAAACGAAGTCTACTTAACAGGGAAAACACATTTCTTGGTTATTTAGTGATTGTTTGATCTATTTTCTGACACCCAAATGTGTGCTTTCTTCCTCAGTAGGGTCTTATCATCTTGTTCTGGTAGGCAACAAATAGCAATGGCAACAGCATGTAATTTTTCTACCTGCCTTCGGGGCCTTTTTAACCCACTACTCATAGGGAAGTAACCAGTGCCTGGCACTGAGATTTTCATTTAATAACCCATGTCTTTTGGGAGCAGCACTGTCCACACATACAGGGCACCTATGTTTGAACATTTTTTTAAATTATGTTTTTAATTACATTACAAACTAGTGGTTTTTCATAAGGCTTATGAAAAACCTTTTTCATAAGGCTTTCATTATATATTCTTAGTTTTGGCTAACCAATCCCCTACTACCTGGTCTTTAATGACTCTCTGCATCTCCACTTAAAGGTTTAAACCCCTGCATTCCTACCACCTTCTTTCATACCATGTAGATCCTAATTCTATCCTCTGACTACACATTTTATGCGGTGTTGCCATCAACAAAGCTGGAAGGAATTGGACACGTTAAGAGCACTTTGATATCAGACATGAAGATGTAGAATGTGGAGTTTGCCCTGATGGCCTTCAGTCTTGGTTTGAGCCAATATTGCCTCACTATGCTCCCTTTCCTCCCTTTTTGGGTGGTAATGTGCATTCTGTGCCATTTAAGGTTGGAAATATGTGGTCTGCTTTTTTGTTTTGATTTTATAGGTGAGTGATTAAAATTAAAAAATTGCCAGGAGTCTCAGAAGAGACTTTCAACTTTGGACTTTTAAGCAATGTTGAAACTATGATGGACTATGGGGACTTTTATGTTGAACTTTGTGCACTTTGCTTTGTGATAGGTTTATGGGGGTTAAAGAGTGGAATGTAGTAGTCTGAATGAGAATGGATCCCGTAGGCTTATATACTTGAATGCTTAGTCACTAAGGAGTGGGACTATTTAATAAGATTATGAGGAAAAGAAAGTGTGGCCTCGTTGGAGGAAGTATGTCACTAGGATGGTCTTGGAGGTTTCAAAAGTCTGCACCAGGCTCAGTCTTGTTCTCTTGGCCTAGAGATCAAGATGTGGCTCTCAGCTACTGCCCTGGGGCCATGCATGTTTCCAAGTCACTATCATGATAATAATGAAATAAACCTCTGAAACTAAGCAAGCACTCAATTAAATGCTTTCTTTTGTAAGAGTTGCCTAGGTCATGGTGTCTACTCGAAGTGAATAGAACAGTGACTAAGACATTTTGGTTGCAAGAATACACATTTCATTGTGTGTTTTTTTTTAAATATATATACTCTTCATTTCAGTTCATCCTTTCCCCTTGCCCTTACTTTGGCATTCCCATCCCACTCCCTGCTTCAACTATTTTGCCCATGATATTCCCCCACTTTACTTTCATTTTATCTATAGTCTATTCTCTTCCTCCCTTAATGTACCTCATAGCGTGTTTCTAGTCTCCTGGTTTCCATGTGTACTTAAAGCCAAACACATAGATAAAAATTGTATCAACACTTCATTATGATAATCTACACCACCAAAAATGTATCAAAAACTATATCAGTAGTACTCAAAAGTACTAAGAGAATACATATCCCATATTAAGTTTCTATTAAATCACACACCAAGCTCTTTGTTTCCCACAGAGTATCAGACATATGGTGCAAAATAGTGATTCTTGATAATTGAGATTTGTGTACAAATGGGGCATGTCTTAGAGTTCCTATTGCTGTGAAGAGACACCATAACCACAGCAACTATTATAAAGGAAAACATTTAATTAAGATGGTAGCTTACAGTACAGAGGTTCAGTCCATTATCATCATGGTAGGGAGCATGGCAGTATGCAGGCAGACATGGTACTGGAGAAGTAGCTGAGAGTCCTGCATCTTGCAGGCAACAGGAAGTCAACTGAGACACTAGGTGGTATCCTAAGCATAGGAAACCTTAAACCTCGCCCCCACAATGACACACTTCCTCCAGCAAGGCCATACACACTCTAATAAAGCCACACTCCTAATAGTTCCACCCCCTATGAGCTTATAGGGGTCAAAAACATTCAAACTACCACAGGGGAAATGAGGAATTTATGATTTCAGTAACTAATACAAAGTCTCATCACTAGAAAACCCTGACAAGTCATGGATTTCAGCACAGGCTGTTGAACCAGAAATCCAATTTTTTTTTAATGTATATTTAATCACACTTTATCTTCACAATTTTCTTTTTTTTTTTTAAATTTTTTTTATTCATTTAACATACCAACCACAGATCCCCCTCTCATCCCTCCTTCTGCTTCCCCCACTCCCCACCTCATCCCTTCCTCCAACAGGATAAATTCTCCCATGGGAGGACAGCAAAGCCTGGTACATTCAGTTGAGGCATGCACCAGGCAGAGCGCCAGGAGTCCAGTCAAAGAGAGGGAAGAGGGATCACATGAGCAAGGCGGGATCAAGATCATGATGGGGAAATCTACAGAGACAACTGAACTAAGCTGAAAGGAACTCAGGAACTATAGACCAACAGTTATGGAGTCTGCATGAGACCAGACTAGACCCTCTGCATACAGGAGACCGTTGTGTAGCTATGTCTGTTTGAGGGGCCCTTGGCAGTGTAATCAGGGTCTATCCCTGGTGCATGAGCCAGCAGTCTGGATCACATTACCTATGGTCAGAATCTAGGGTTTAATCACTGAAGTTTTCTTAAACTCTAGTACAAGTGAAAAAATTTCAAATTTTTGTTCCTTATCTTTTAAAGTCTCAATTTTCTTATATCAATAAGCAAAACAATTAAATTCAAACATTTGGTGTGAAGGGTATAATTATATTTAATTTCATATTATTTTATTATTGTGTGTAATACATGCCAGAGAAGGAGGTCAGAATGGTGTGTCAGTTTTATCACCCTCTACCTTATTCCATTGAGACAGGTTATCTTATTGAGACCTGGAACTAGCATTAACTTCATGCTGGGCTATCATTCAGCAATCCCCAGTGATCCTTCTGCTCCTACCCTTCGTCCAACGTGACAGATATGCCCTGGACTACACTTGTGGCTTGTTATTTGGATTCTGGAACCCAAACTCTAGTTCTCATGCTTGTGTAGGAATAGGAGCCACTCATAATTGCTGAACAATCGATCCATCCAGTGACTTCATTTAATTTTTACGTACAACTTGTATGGTTTATTTGTTTGTGTGTTTGCCTTTGTTTGTTTGCGACAGGATAGTCTATAGCACAAGCCGGTCTTGAACTGGCTATGTAGCATTGCTTGTTTCTTTTCCCATCTATGTGATAAAACACCACATTAAAAACAACTGCAGGGAGAACGATTAGTTTGGCTCAATAGCCCAGGTTGCAGTCCATCCTTGTTGGGACATCAAGGAATCAGAAGCTTAAAGCAGCTAGGCACATTACATCTCATCAATGGCAGAGGACGATTAATAAGTGAATGCATGGTGGTATTTAACTTGCTCTTACCTTTTCATTTGAGCCAGGCAAAAATGATGTCACCCCATGGTGAGTTTTCTCACCTCTATTGACCCTACTTAGAAAATGAAGGGGGCCGGGCGTTGGTGGCGCACGCCTTTAATCCCAGCACTTGGGAGGCAGAGCCAGGAGGATCTCTGTGAGTTCGAGGCCAGCCTGGGCTACCAAGTGAGTTCCAGGAAAGGCGCAAAGCTACACAGAGAAACCCTGTCTCGAAAAACCAAAAAAAGAAAAGAAAAAGAAAAAGAAAATGAAGGGGTTAGTAGGGTGCTCTTGACTGGCTACCGCCCACTGTGGCCACAGCAACAGAAGAGAGCACTGGATGCTGCAGTGGCAGAAGAATCACGAGCCATGGTTACCTTTTTAGAGTTTTATTAGGAGGAAGGAGAGAGAGACAGAGACAGAGAGACAGAAAGAGAGAGAGTGACCCCTCGGAGGACAGAGAGAATACGGAGAGAGAGGGCCTATGGGAGGGCATGCCAGTTTTTTAGGCTGGGACACCATCACAGGCTGATGACATAATAAGGACATACTCCTTGCAGAAAATCCCTCACAGACGTGCCCACAGGCATGTCTCATCCAAACAATTCTTCATTTAAACTGGCTTCCCAGGTGATTTTGCCATGGTGTCAAGTTGACAACAAAAACTTAACATCTTAGTAGTTTACTCCTCATCTCCCTGCCTCAGCCTTCTTAGTTCTGGAATTATAGGCATCTGTCATCATAACTGGTGGTTAATATACATTCAGAAAATAGGAAAAGAACTCCTGATTATTCATTGTGTTCAGGATCCTATTGTTCTTCTGCTTTATCAACGAATATGCATTCTTGATATTGTAATACTTGTAGCTAAATGGGTTTTCAAGACCCCACTAGCTGCTGGGATTCACTCCTATTGCACATTGCAAACACAAGCGGTTTGAATGCAAATAGGTCATTTATTCCCTAAGAATAATTTTTGTACCTGTGTTGTCAGGCTCTAATCATTTCTGAAAATTAACTATAGAAGAAAGCAAAGCAAATTTGTAGAAATATGAAGAAAATGACGTGACTTAAAAATAGCAGCTCCTTTTTTTCACTTTTACCAGCAATTTTTTAATGATTTCTATCTCAATCTGCTACATAAATTCTCTTTATTAGATCTTAAAATAAGGCTTTCTGACCTTCCCACACAAATTATATAGTTTTTCTTAATGCCTTTCTGCTCCTAGACTACAGTTTCCAGCTTCCTGTCAAAATTCCAAGAGCTTATGAGTTAGTTTTGTTCAGCCATATCTTCTAATCATCATGATCCCAGCAGGCATGGTGACAATAGCTATATTAAAACCCTGCTTCCTCTCATTACTGCAGTGGTGTGATGCAGTAAGATATTCCTCACGAATGACTTTCCATCCCCAAACAGGAATTGTTGGAGCAGACATGTACTCAACCCTATAATTTGTTCAAAGTTCAAAAAATATGACTAAATTCAGTTGATAATCATTTGACAGTTAAAAAGTCCTTCCAGGGAGCTAGAGAGTTGGCTCAGCAGTTAAGAGAACCTGAGTTTGGTTCCCAGTACCCACATGGTGACTCACAGCTATCTGTAATCTCATTCTAGGGCATCAGACACCCTCTTTTTGACTCCGTGGGCACTGTATGCACATGGTACAATACATACACGAAGGCAGCAATATTCACACACATTAAAAACAACAAAAGA
This sequence comes from Peromyscus leucopus, assembly GCF_004664715.2. Classification (NCBI taxonomy): domain Eukaryota; kingdom Metazoa; phylum Chordata; class Mammalia; order Rodentia; family Cricetidae; genus Peromyscus; species Peromyscus leucopus. The sequence goes on from NC_051069.1 coordinate 82,141,382, forward strand.
TAAAAATAAACAGTGTTGTGAAGAGAGAAAAACTTCCATATCCATGCCTTCTCTCTATTTATTCCTTTCTGTGCCAAGTTTCAATGATATAAATGAAATGAATAGGAAGTTTTATTTCATTTTACCTTTTCAATAACTTTTTTTTTTTTGGTTTTTCGAGACAGGGTTTCTCTGTGTAGCTTTGCGCCTTTCCTGGAGCTCACTTGGTAGCCCAGGCTGACCTCGAACTCACAGAGATCCGCCTGGCTCTGCCTCCCGAGTGCTGGGATTAAAGGCGTGCGCCACCACCGCCCGGCTCCTTTTCAATAACTTTTAACAAGAATTCATGGAAGCTGTTACAGTTCTATTGAACACATGAGAAATTGGAAGTTCACTTCTGTTGTATTGAATTATTCAAGGTTATATATTTAGTTAACATCGGAGTTCAGGTATATTAGAACAAAACTTAGAAGGGCAAACATCAAATCCTACAAGATTACGTCCTGTGTCAAAGAGCTTAGATGACTCTGCGCCTCCAGATTTGCTGCCTTCAACATCCATCTTTCTCCTGAGCTCTCTGTATGCAGCTCTTCTGGGCAAAAATCCCATGCTTCTGGCAGCAACAAGATTTTGTGTCCTCTAACTCATTTTGAGCTTATTGTCCACAGTTTCTTGCAATGGCCTCTTGGCCTCTCAGGATCTTCATGCTGGGACTCCTTAACATACATTGCCTGACCTCAGCAACCTCTGAGACTATGGCAGAGCAATCTACAATCCCCTAATTCTTGTATCCCCCCAACTTCGAAACGGACATACTGCTAAATTTGGACATCAGCTTGGGATGCAACATTGAATCAAATTATTAGCTTTTGCTTGCACTTTCTTTTCAGGAACAGAAACCATCTTTTGTCTTCTCTCACAAGTTGGAAGCTTAGCTAAGTGGAGTCATCCTTGAGGATACCCATCCCCTTATGCCAGAGCAGATTGGACATTTTTTTTTTTTTTAATGTAGCTAACCATCTTAACGATTGCAGCCTCTCTTTAAGTATAAGCCTTGGCTGTAACATACATCTTGACTGAAGGGTTCACAACATGCCCCCACGGTCACATATACCAGGCGGACACTTCCGCCTAGCCAGTTCCAGGTCAGGATAGACATTTCTGGGTCAAGGCGTCTTGTGTGACCAGGATCCGTGACATTTCATGGCAATGTAAGCGCACAATGTGGCCATGTGATCTATGCACATGCGTGGAGTAGTGACGTGACCTGGCCACATCCAGCCTTTTAAAAACTGAGCGCCATGTTCTCGGTTCCTTCTTCTCCACGCACATGTCTCTCCCACAGGCCTGTGCACTCTCTATCCCTTTATCTCTAAAACTCTTATAAGCGGATTCTGTTGTGTTCCGTGACATTTCCTTACAGGGTAAGAACACAATGTGGCCAAATAACTAACATTGACAGTTTTCTTTTCCCATATAACCTTAAGTTTGGTATTTCTTTCCTCTACACTTCCTCTTCAACTATTGTAGACCTGTATGGTATGAGAGTGATTACTAGTAACTATATGTGAGAAGGTTCAGCAAAGAAACTGCTGACATGACTGTTCCATGACATGATTAAGGAAAGGGAATTTATTATAAATATAGGCGAGAAAATAGCCAGACACATCTCAGAAAGCCCAGAATAGAAAGAGGAAAAAGTAGACTTAACATGGCCAGGAGAATGGACATGGTTAGGGTTATCTGTGAAAGAAGGGAGAACAGCAGGAAATAGAGAATAGAGAAAGCAAAGTGAGAAGAGCCAGAGCAGAGAATAGTGAGAACAGCTGAGTTACAAGAAGGATGAGTAGCTGTGGAGATGGAAAGGTCAGGTAGCTAGTGTGTGGGCTTTGAAATGTATAACGAGTATTTGTGAGTAGGGACTCCTAGAGGCTAGCATGGACCTTGATATGCTGAGAAGCACCACAGGTGTATGTTAATTGGATAGAAGTCTGTCTCTTTTACAGGTCATAAGGGGAAATGACTCCTTTTGGCAGACAGGGGACCTGCTTCACAAGTTCCTGAAGAATGCTGGCTGTGGTTCAGTTTGTGCTTATTTTTGGAAAATTGGACTACCTTTTGAAGTTTGAAGAATTGGAGTTTCCTTTGGCTGTAAGAATGTTAAGGTGTCTTGAAATCACTTGCACCAAAGAAGTTAGTCCATTACTTTAAACATATCCCCAGGCATGTTCTTAGGACAATAGCAAACAGCGACCGCATTCTTTGACAAAATATTAAAATAACAGTTTCTAGCCCAGCAGTAGTGGCGCACGCCTTTAATCCCAGCACTCGGGAGGCAGAGCCAGGCGGATCTCTGTGAGTTCGAGGCCAGTCTGGGCTACCAAGTGAGTTCCAGGAAAGGCGCAAAGCTACACAGAGAAACCCTGTCTCAAAAAACAAAAACAAAAAACCCCAACAGTTTCTAGCCCTTTTGCTAATACCGTTCCCCCTCTAAAACTTATGCCTCCACAGTCCACATTGCTCTCAGAACTTTCTTCTGTGTTTCTAATAAGATAGTTCGTTAAGCCCTGCTTATAGCTTTCGGGGACTTTTCTAGCCCAAAGTTCCAAAATCTAATATATTTCTCAAAAAAAAAAAAAAAAAAAAAAAAAAAAAGCCAACAAACAAAAACTAATGTGGTCAGATTCTTCACTTGAATAGCCCACTCTCTGGTGCCAACTTCTGTATCTATTACTATTTTATTGCTGTGATAAAAATATCATGTCCAAGGCAACTTATGAAAAAAAAAAACAAGCTTATTTATTTAGGCTTACAGCTCCAGAGGATTGGAGTGGAGGCAGTAGGCAGGAGCAGGAATCTAAGAGCTCACATCTTGAGCTATAAGAATGAAGCAAGAGAGAACAAACTGGCTATGGCAACAATTTTAAACTCTCAAAGTCAATCCCCAGTGACATTCTTCCACCAACAAGGCTACAGCACCTAAACTTCTTCAAATAGGGCCACCAGGTGAGGACCAAGTGTTGATGTGTCCAAGAATATAGGGAACCACCATACAAACCACCATGTAGCAGGAAATTTTTAACTAAGTTAAAAGTTAGCTCTTTATCCATCACTTCAATTACAGTCAAAATGTCACTAAAGTAATTCTAAAAGTCTATATTTGATTCAGGTGTCACCATCTGAATGAATGCTCCAGCATATGACAGTTGGTACATATAATTACCTAGCTCCGTGAAGAAAAAAAAATTTGTATGTGTCATACTTGGCCAGAGGTGGTAGACATTAACATGTTCCATAAACTGATGTAATTATTTCATAGTTTTCTGTATGCATTCCCTAGTCAGTGTTTTCCCATCAAATGTATTCAATTATAATGAATTATGATTATTAATTTCAAAAGCAGACATTCTTTCAGAAAAATTTTCATTGAACAAATGTGTTTCCTGTACAATTGGAATTACAAGTTATAAACATGCCTGGTAATTCATTAAAACTTGTTTTTTTTGTCCAGCTCAAGTGTTTGAACACCAGCTAGTTGCCAAAAGATTTATCGAATTATTTCCACAGAAAGACTACAGATTTTTAGAGTAGCTTTTAAGATATTAGTCAGTACTTGTTATTATCTAAATAAGCCAGACAGTGTCACTGAGAAATTGGAAGGATGTGTAATTTAAAGTCTGCAAATAAAATACTGCATCTTTAATAGAACAATAAATCAGGCTCTTCCATGCAGCTCCTCCAATGTCTGTAGCAAAAACCCCAAGTGAGAAAATCATGTTTCACTCTTACAAGTGCCATGCTTTCTTTATACTCAGGAAGAAAAATGCACCTTTTTTTTTTTTTTTTTTTTTTTTTTTTTTTAACATTTGCTTTGAGTGATGTCTTCTCTAAGCTCCTTGCAGTTTCTACCCTCTGTTTTATTCAGGGTGTCATTGTGTATGCTTGAATTTAATTCATAATCTCAAAAGTAAAGTTTAAAAGAAAATGGGAGCCGTTTAAGATGGAAGGAGAAGACAGGGACTTAAGATCCCAAATCTTGATGAGTTGGAGTAATTATAATGACCTTTACCATTATAGTGTTTGGGATATGAAGCTTCCTCCAAAGGCACAGATGTGTAATCACAGGGGGAGGTGCTTGGGGCAGGAGGGCTCTGACCCAGTCATGCATTCATAGGTGCTTGTCTACAAGACATTATTTGAGGTTAGTAAAAACGATGAAAGATGGAGACTAGTTGGAAGAAACAGATCACCGGGTATGGATTATTGAGCTATACTTGGTGGCTTGAAACAACACAGGCCTCAGTAGACCCTGCATATCACTGGTAATCAGATTGGCTCAAACCATTGCTCACTGCTGTAAAAAGTCATGCCCACCTTTGTAGCACTGGCTTCTGTAATACTCCAGGAAGAGGCTTGGCCAAAAGGGCTTCTATCTACCCTTTTATGGAGTATTCAGTTTTCTTTGTAACAGAGGTGGAGCTAGTAAAGAATGTTAGCTGTTCTAGTGCTTTATATACATATACCATCAATAATTGCTCTTATAAGGCTATATATAGAACTCTTCCCCTATCCATGGCATAGATCAAAATGCTGTGGGGATTATCATTGCCAGAGTCCATATACATAGCCTTCAGAGCTGCTGTGACTTCTAGTAGGAAGAGACTTTGGGAGATTAGAACACACAGCTTTTTGGTTTGTTCTACAGTACCTTGGCTTACTCACAAGCCTCTTAGGCTTCTCCATCCCAATTTTACATAGTACCTCTTTTAATGATATTATACAGAGGATGGGTGGCCTGAGCGAGGTGAGGTATACAAATTTACCAGTATACTAGAATCTCCAAGAATATCTACAAAGGCTTTGCATTAACTTGCATTAATATTTGCAAGTATTTTCAATACCCTTGGCAATTACGTTTATCCTAACTGACTACAATATTACCTATAATTTTATGGGCATACTGGGCCCTTGCACCAAATGAGGATTGATTTCCTCTCCTCCTCCCTTCAGGTGTACTTGTACCTCTCTCAAATGGGCTCCCAAATCTGCAAAACACTCAGACATCAGTATTTTATCATTTATATAATGAAACCTCTTTAAGGAGAGTGAAAAAGGTACCATGGCCAGATGTTGGGCCATCATCCCATGGCAAATGGAGATAATATTGGGGGAGTGCTCTAAAGGTGTGTTGTCCTTTGTTCAAGATGAATGCAAACTGTTCATTGGAATCAGCTGCTAAGGGGATACTTAAAATTGTATTAGCTCTGTTTCTGAAGTACATGGCTGCTGTGGAATAATCTTTCTGTACACTGTAAATATGTATTACTCTCATTGGTTAATAAAAAGCTGACAGGCTGGTAGCCAGGCAGGAAGTATAGGTGAGACAGCCAGAAACAGAAAATGATAGGAAGAAGAACATGGAGTCAGTGGAGACATGAGCCAGCTGCTGAGGAAGCAGAAAATATAGAAAATGAGGTAATAAGCTATGATCTATGTAGCAAAGCATAGATAATAAATATGGGTTAATTTAAATATAAGCATTTGGTAGTAACAAGCCTGAGATATTGGCAGAGTATTTGTAATTAATATTAAGTCTCCGAGTCAGTTATTTGAGAAGTAGCTGCTGGTTATTTGAGAGCAGGTGGTCAGGTCAGGAAAACTCCACCTACAAATGATGTCCTCAACAAGAAGGACTTACCTTCTACAGCTGGTGGATAAGCAAGGGCAAAAGCAATAGGCCTTATGTTTTGGGAGGTTCTTAGGTGGCCCTAGGCAACAGTTTAAAAGAGGGCTTCTTTATAACATATCTGATATTGTGATTTTGCTAGGTGGTCTTTGGATCTTGAAGAGAAAACCATCAGCCCAGACAAGAAAAGTTCATTAAAGTTACATATGTATACTTACATACTGAATTACATATGCTATAGATTTTTTTGAGTCAGTAACTTACAGTATGATTCATTGTGGCTTTTTAGACATCCATATTGTTATTTTACTCACCTCCTTCCTTCTCCTATATTAACTTCCCTCCCTATTCCCTAATGAACCCTCTCTTTTCCCATTTTCCCTAGCAGATCACTGGTATCTTGCCACTGACTTTTATATTCTCCCAACCTCCTTCTGTATTTATCCCCCCCCTTTCCCTAAGGGCCATGCTTTTCCAATTATCCTAATCAAATTATTTGTGCTCTTCTAGTCCTTTCACTCTACTTCTTTCCAATCCAACTGTCCTGGCAATGTTCCCATTTTATTTTCCTGATTTCTACAGGTACTACAGGCTATATACTCACATTTGAAGACTTGGAGCCAGGAGCTCCCAGTAAAAAGAACATGCAACATTGGGGTGGGGTCTGGATAATCTCCCTCAATATGATCATTTCTAGTTCCATCCATTTACCTGCAAAGCTTATGTTTTCATTTTTTAGAGCTGAATAGTGTTCCATAGTATTTATGTACCACATTTTCTCTATCTATTCATCAGTTGTCAGACATTTAGGTTGTTTCTGCTTTCATGGTACCAGAAGAGTCATGCAAGATTCCAAAGGAGGCAGGAAACCAATAGTCCTAGGTGGTGATGTATTGTGTACCCCAATAAAACTTGCCTGGGACAAAGCCAAGCACTATATTAAACATAGAGGTCAGACGGTGGAAGCATACACCTTTAATCCTAGCATTTGGGAGGCAGAGATCCATCAGGATATCTGTGAGTTCAAGGCCACACTGGGAACAGACACACACACACACACACACACACACACACACACACACACACACTTTACACATCGATTCAGATGTTTTCTTGATTCCCCATATCAAACCCAACACCTTTGCTCTCTCTAAAATCATCAAGTCATCCCAGGTTTTTGTTTTTTGTTTTTTGTTTTTTGTTTTTTTTTTTTTTTCATATTCTGTCATCTATACCAAGTTTTGGAAAAATTCCTTCCCAGGGTGAGATGTAACTAGAATCTTCTCATATGGTGCCAATGACAGAGGTGCAAATCTGTCAATGTTCACTCTGAGGAACCAGTGAGTCTATTGCTCTTCTTCACAGAGCACAGGTAAGGGGCTACTTACAGGAGTAAAGGTGCTTTCCTGCCAGTAGGCTGTACTTGAAAAGGTTTTACTCTGCAGGGATGAAACTTCCCCATAATCACAGAGATGGAACCCCTATCTCCTAGTTTCCCAGTCTTCTATACTCTAGCACCTTCCCAAGGCCACGTGCAATATAGCAGAGTTCCATCCAACCTGTGATTAGGAGCCCTTGCATACTCAGAGGAGAGAGTCTCATGACCGCGGGGGGCCCCCCTCCCCGCCCCGCCCCGCTCCGCCCAAATGAGGGAGTGTAAACAGTCAACAAGCCCAGCTAGCATAATTCCTTTCAAGGAGGTAATGCTGAACTCCAAAAAGATGGTGGTTGTTAGGATTGGAGCACAGTCACTTACAACATGAACTGAAATTACAGATGAGAGAATACTTTACATACATTTTAGAGCTTGTAACCCAAAGCATACATAGGTGTTTTTCCTAAGGTGGTGTTGAAAATGTTGAGTGAATATCTGCTTAATGTATTTATCTACAGAGCTGTGACAAACAAATAGGAAGTTTAGTAAAAGAAAATCACACAGAAGTATTAAAATAAGTAAGAGAAAATGAATATGAATTGAAGAATAAGGAATTGATTTCTGTGGAAAATTATGGACAAAGTGGTTATTGCTTATTGAAGAATCCAAGAAATATTCACAAAAATAATTGTATTTATACTGGACTTTGAGACATAAGCTTATTTAAAACAGAAATCCAAGAGATTTCATGAACAGAAGAATAAGTAAATCAAAGTCATAGAGCTGGGGGTATGTCTGTGATTAAAGTATAGGATTGCTCAGGGCTAGTCAGCAAATGACTCACATGGACTGTTGACATCATCTTCTGCAGACCTGAGATTGTATCATGAGTTGTGTGCAGTTAATTAATGAGTCATTAAATGTCATAAATTTGGAAACTGGCATACTCCAATATAAGGATGTATAAAATATCAATTAATTACCTTGATGCATTCCTGCTTTTTCTGATTTCATAGTGAAAAATCACAGGATGACCAGAAAAGTAGATAAGTATTTATTAATACTAGGCAAATGACATATCATGTAGATTATCATTATCTGCAAATATTTTTAGTTGACTAGGCATTTTACTAAGAGGGAGGAAAATACATTTTCAATAACAAGGTGATATTTTTGGCATGCTTAGAATTCATCATTTATAAATGTGGGCTATTATTTCTATGAGAACAGCTTTTTTTTTTCTGAAAAAAAAATGTATGAGTGTTGTAACTGGAAGTGTAATCTTTAAGTCCTTGAATTTTCTATGGCAAAAATAAGAAATTCAATACCCACTTAAATAAAAATTTCCATTTTTGAAAATGAAATATAGCTTTTGATTGGTAATTTCATTTATTCTGTCTCCTCATTCATACCAAAGAATTTTAAATCATGAGTAGGTAAATATTATAAAATACAAATGTTATGTATTGATATGTATATGTAAGCATGGAAGGTGTGTGTGTGTGTGTGTGTGTGTGTGTGTGTGTGTGCATTTGTACGTGACAGAGAGAGAAAGAGGGAGAGATTGTGAAAGTATATATAAGGCCAAAATATATTTTTGATTCAAACACAGCAGTTATTTAATGTCTAGACTAATGTGACATGAATTGAAGAGCTATGATTACTATTGAATAATATTCAAAGTTTAGTGAACAATTAATATATTCCTGTCCCCACATTATCACTTAAATTCACAGTACATTACCTTGAATGTTTTTATATTCCTCCCTTGACTTAAAATGCCTCACAAATACCAAGGTCACAAATACCTGAACACCTATTCCTCAGAGAAGGCTTCAGTGAACCTTCTTACTGTGGTCGGTCCTCCCAGTAAATCTGTGCAAGGGAATGTCGTATTCCTAGTAGGAGTCACAGCATAAGCCTCTGTTGAATGTGTTGATGTTTGATGTCAGTTCCAGTAGACTGCAGGTACATCAAGGTCAAGTACTTGACTGCAATTTATTTCCAGAGCTTAGAACAGATCGTTGAACTCCCTAGAATATAACAAACATCTGTCAAATGAAAATGCTGTTTCAATGAGAATGTGAGAAAAGACATAATCACAAAATGAATGTTTGTGATGATATATACAAGTATTCTCACACATATACAATGACACACATGTAACTACACACTCACGTACACATCAAATACATACACTCGGGGATTAAAAAAGAAAAAAAAAAAAACTTAAACTTCGTTTTCAGTTTTTCTCCAGTTTGTGCATTCACACTGCATAAAAAGCACTGTGTTAGCTTTTATGGGAGATGCAAAGCTTAGGAGTCATGGTTCTTCATTGGAAGAATGGATAATTTGGTACAGATATAAACTAGGTAGAGAAACTGTAATTCAAGTCAGGATATGACAATTGCCATTAGAGATTTGCTCCTGCAGTCTTTTCCTGCCTTCTTTTTGTTTGTCTTTTTTTTTGTTGTTGTTGTTGTTTTGTTTTGTTTTTGTTTTGTTTTGAGACAGGGTTTCTCTGTGTAGTTTTGGTGCCTGTCCTGGATCTCCCCCTGTAGACCAGGCTGGCCTCTGGCTCTGCCTCCCAAGTGCTGCGATTAAAGGCGTGCACCACCAACACCAGGCATATTCCTGCCTTCTTTTTTTACTTCAACCCATAGGAATTTATTTTACATCATGTGTTTATAGAAATCTAAGACAAAGGCTTCACAAAGCAGGGTTTTACCTTCAAACTGCATATAGCCTCCAATGCCTACTATCCTTTCTTCTTTCTCTGTGCTTAACAGGTATTCACTCATTAAGTGCCATTCACATAACAGTAAGAGTCAACAACTTAAAAACATGAAGCTACGTGTATAAACAGGTGCAGCAAGAAATAATAAAACAAAGCCACTCCATGGATAGAGTTTATTAGGAGCAAAAACTGCTTGGATTGTGGAAGACAGCACCAAGCTATAAAAACTTGCTGGGTTCTAGGGTATTTGGCAAGGGAAAGACAGCTTGAAAGCTAGAGAAGCCAGGTAGTTAGCATGAGGACTCTTTCAGACAAGAGGGGCTGACAGTTGCAGTTAGAAACATTCTGCCAGCTATTAAGGGCTTCTGAGAAATACTTTAGGTTTCTGTTTCCTAGAAAAAACCTAACTCACATAGGAGCTGGGATGCCACTCTAAAACTTTATCATCATCACTGGCATTTTGGGAGCCACTTTGTGACATAACATTCCCTTTGTTGATGATAAAGAGGTCATCTTCCAGCTACTTCTAGCTAAAAGGGGACATTGAAAAGGAGGGTCTGGAATGGTGGTCCAAAGCAGGACCTCATGCCAAGAAGCAATATTGGAAGATCTGAGGAAATTCCATCAGAAGCATCTGGTTCACTAATCATTGGGTCATCCCATTCATTCTTTCCTAAAATAATCTGAAAATACAGAGAGCAATCATTACTATGAGGTGGATAGAGATCAGAGGGCTAAGGAGATGCACAAGCCAAGAGACCACAGGAGATCATAGTGAGAGCTTTGTACTGGAGTCAGATCCCAGGGGTCAGATTCTGTGTCCCAGCAGGTAGGCTTTTAATCCATTCTTCTACCTGGCCAGATTGATTTACATAGTAACAGCATTCTTTATTGAGAAAGAGATAAGTACTTCCTTCCTTCACAGTCATGAAGTCAAGGGTCTTTCAGTTTTGTAGGACTCCAAGGATATGGAGGTGAGCTGTTTTGGGATTAGCAAGACTGACATAGATTCCTGGATGATGTCTCTTATCTGAGTGGAGATCTGCTGAGAGAGATACAGATTATAACACCGTTCACCTGTGGCCAAGCTTAAAACAGCCACCAAGATTGCCAGGCAGATTCCAGTCATGAGTGGTGTGTGTGTGTGTGTGTGTGTGTGTGTGTGTTTTGAAGAAGAGTATATAGTTCTACTTCATTGTATAGAGTGAGCTGAGTACCTAATAAAATTGTTAGGTAATCACAGACCAGTGG